>NC_140412.1:243572779-248372779 GCF_965140295.1 Lepidochelys olivacea | reverse complement strand
GCTGGCACCTGACCCAAAATGACCAACGAGGGGACAAAATACTTTCAAATTTGGGGGAGGGAACAAAGGGTTTGTTTGTCTGTGTGATGCTTTTGCCAGGAACAGATCAGGAATGCAGCCTTACAACTCCTGTTAAGTTAGTAAGTAATCTAGCTGGAAAATGTGTTAGATTTCCCTTTGTTTAATGGCTGGTAAAATAAGCTGTGCTGGATGGAATGTATATTCCTGTTTTTGTGTCCTTTTGTAACTTAAGGTTTTGCCTAGAGGGATTCTCTGTTTTGAATCGGATTACCCGGTAAAGTATTTACCATCCTGATTTTACAGAGGTGATTCTTTTACCTTTTCTTTAATTAAAATTCTTCTTTTAAGAACCTGGTTGATTCGTCATTGTTCTTAAGATCCAAGGGTTTGGATCTGTGTCCACCTGTACCAATTGGGGAGAATTCTTATCAAGCCTTCCTCAAGAAAGGGGGTGTAGGGCTTGGGGGGATATTTTGGGGGAAGACTTCTCCAAGTGGTCTCTTTCCCTGTTCTTTGTTTAACATGCTTGGTGGTGGCAGCATATTGTTCAAGGACAAGGCGAAGTTTGTACCTTGGGGACGTTTTTAACCTAAGCTGGTAAGAATAAGCTTAGGGGGTCTTTCATGCAGGTCCCCACATCTGTACCCTAGAGTTCAGAGTGGGGAAGGAACCTTGACAGCCCCATACTGCAAACTGAAAGGCTAGTGCAGACCCCTGAACCTGCATGGAGTCCCACTGTGTATCTACTTTCAGGATCAGTAAGTGTAAGGTGACAATATATACACATACGGAAGAGGCAAACCATCAATTACACTTCATCTAGCCTCGCCTCTGAATCTGGATCCAAGTATCTAAGAGTATGTACACGAATAAGTAAAGAAGCTATAGTTAAGGCCAGTTCCTCAGCTGTCATTGATCCATTGAAGCCATTGGAACGATGATGTTTATGCCAGATGAATATCTGGTCCTTAGATTTTTTTACAAATATAAGAAACAACTCAATATTCTGGAGCTGGTTTATATTACTCCAATATTATGCAAAATGAGGGGGAAATCTTTACACAGAACTCAGTGCAGCAATTCAGCCACAGACAATCACATGAATATAGTCCTACTAAAAGCAAATGGTATCTTTCTCTAGCATTAGGTTATTAGGCAGATAAGGCACAGCTTTGGATTCAGAATACTTCAACTGACAAATGATCTAGTTTTTCTTCACTCTGATAACTGTGGCCTACGACAGGATGAATTTGAGCATTTTTCACTGCTTATATAACAGGTGCATTCATAAATATGCAAAGATGATCTGAAGATATGGTTTATAATCCGTGCTTTATGCTTGAACAATTCAAATAGCTTTCATCATGTAGAAAGCATTAACCGCTCTTTGCAAGATGTTCCTTTTTTTAATTATATGCTACAAATGACATTTTTGGGGTGGTCTTCAGATCAATAAAAAAAAATATGCTGGATGGAACCCTGATCCAAAAAGCTATATTTTTAAATAAAGTACATTAAGCTCTTTATTTTCCAAGGGCCAGATTCTGCATCCTGTACACATATTTGTCATAAATATAAAGGGAAGGGTAAACACCTTTAAAATCCCTCCTGGCCAGAGGAAAAACCCTTTCACCTGTAAAGGGTTAAGAAGCTACGATAACCTCGCTGGCACCTGACCAAAATGACCAATGAGGAGACAAGATACTTTCAAAGCTGGGGGGGGGGGTACTCCACAGTGCATTGACATCAAGTATAGGGGTAAGGTACTATTTAATATGAGTAAATATACCAGAATTTGGCCCTTAATATGCATGATACATCTTTAGCCTGAAGATAAGTGGCAAGAATAACAAAAGACAGGCAGCAAGTACGATTATCAGAACATCTGCACTTCAGCAGGTTTATATAATACTCCGATTTCATGTAGTTGGTTGCTCAGAAGCATGAGCTTTGAAAGCTTCAGCCTCCAAGGTATCAGTCTGGCACCTTTCCAAGCACTCTGTGCATGAAAAAAGAAGACCACAATGACAGCTACAGTATGGCAAAAGGGAAAAAAACCCGAATAATCTCCACCTTTGTCTTGCACCCCCCCGTTTGTTGATTAAGAGGACTGATGGGAAGGCAGACAACACAGGAATCCCCCAGTGTTTTACTACTACAACTCCCAGTGTTTGATGCCTCTCTTGCTCCAGGTACATGTTATTACAAACAGTAATGATCTGTCATCCTATAATTAACCAGTAATCCTTTAGAATGGATCCCCACTGATCAGAGACCATACTGAAAACAACTAGGTGAAGCAATAAAAGCAAGAGAACCACTTGTTCATCTCTGCCTAGGTTTTCCACAGAGGCTACTTTCTCTTTGCCAAATGGCAGACCTCAAAGGCAGTCAGGCAAATCTCCGTCCATGTATTTCCTTTTAGAGAATGACAGGAGTGCCATAGGGCTTTTCTGAACTCTATTCATCTTGAAAAAAAGAAAAGGAGTACTCCTTTTCTTTTTGCAGATACAGACTAACACGGCTGCTACTCTGAAACCTATTCATCTTGAGCAGACAGCTATCAAATTATTTTTATTAAGCATTCCCTATGAGTTTCCCTGTTACATTTAAGGTTCCAAAAGCAATTCCATTCCTACAAAACAGGATTTATTATTTGCATTGTGTTTGCACTTGGGAAGTCAGTCATGAGTCTGAACCCTATTGTGTTTTTTCTAATTATTTTCCCCACTCCAAGTAGATTTTAGCCCTTGTTCCACCTCAGCAGAGATTGGAAAAATGTAAGATGTTACATTAGCATCAAAAATTACTGACATACATCGGAAAAAGACAGGTTTCAGAGTAACAGCCGTGTTAGTCTGTATTTGCAAAAAGAAAAGGAGTACTTGTGGCACCTTAGAGACTAACCAATTTATTTGAGCATGAGCTTTCGTGAGCTACATCCGATGAAGTGAGCTGTAGCTCACGAAAGCTCATGCTCAAATAAATTGGTTAGTCTCTAAGGTGCCACAAGTACTCCTTTTCTTTTATCGGAAAAAGAGGAGACTAGTTCCTGTATTAATGTTTCTCGTCATACTTTGTCTTTGCTTTAAGAGGAAGTGCATCAAACACTAGGATTAAAATCCTGGGCATTACTGAAGTCAATGGGAGTTTTGCCATTTATTTCTGTGCAACCAGAATCTCATCCTGGGAGCAGAGGAATAGCCAGGGGAAAGAACACCTCTTTGCAAAACACTAGTAAACCTCACCATTTTATGGCTTCCCTCCAGACATGTACTTAAGCCACTGAGAAGCTTCTTATTTCATCCTTTGTTTTCTAATCACTGGACTTCATGCTTCAAATTATTCCTTTGGGGGAGGGAAGCAGAGGGGAGGGCAGTACTGAAATTCTTGCCAAGGTAAACTAAGGGCTATGCAAGCGTTTGGAAACTTTTGCATTTGATTCCTATTGCTCATCAGAACTCTGCAATAACGTATTGTGCTCCCAAGAAGAACTATGAGCATTTCTGGTGATGGGAGTTTAAAAGCAGCTATTTATACAACACATATCAGCCAAGGATCCCAAACCAGTATTTCAAATATTAATGTTCACAGCTGCCCTGTGAGGTAGGTATCATTATACCCATTTGGGCAACTGAGACTTAAAGTCAAGGCTATTCAGTTACAGAGCTAGGAACAGAATTCATAAGTTCTGCTCCCCATACTCCTCCTCTAAAAAGCAGACCATACTGAATATTCCCTATCCTTTCCAGAAACTACATTTCATATCAGACATGAAGGGGACAGTATCTACCTTACAGTGAGGCAGATGATGAGACTGGCACTGGACAGAAAAAAGGCCACTTCTCTGCTAGCTTCTGTTATAAAAGGAGGAACAAACTGAGCACTGTGGGGTATACTTTCAGGAGAAAGCTGTTAGAGAGCAAGTTAGTGAACAGAGGATGTTTCTTTGCTCTACAATTTCTAGCTACCTCTTTAGGATCCGGCACCTCGAATCTGGGGAAGTTTTCCTTTGACAGTGTTCTGCTCTCTTTTTGGTTAAGAGATTTCTTTCTCCCTCCCCGCTCCCCGTCCCTTTTACTCACCAGAGTCCAACCAACTTGCTCAAGCTCACTTCATCCCCTGTGGACTGGAGCCCAGTACTACTGCATGTCTAACCAAAGTTGGAGGGGGTGTAGCAAACCCACCAAAGCATAACCATGGCCCTCCTAGTAGGCATGACTGACAAGCACTGCTAGCTAAAACTACAAAAGGGAGACTCCATATTAGGCAAGTTGACATTTCTTACGTCTCTGACAGTGAAAGATTGTGTTTTCTGTCTGTGTGTATGGACTTCTATGCTGCTTAGAAGGAATGGACTGTTCTGCACTTGTACTCTCTCCTCCCCAACTGGTTGTCTCAGGTCACCTGGGAGGCCCATGTGTGGGGTAGGCCCATGAGACAAGTTGTCTCTTACTCAAGGTCAGCAGCTGCATCAGAGCAAATACATAGCACTCACGGAACCCATGATGGCAGCTGAAGGGTTAGAAATATGCTACCAGTATCTTTCCTACTCTTCACTCGTTGTCAGAAAGCAGAGGAACAAATAAGAGCTGTTGAGACTGTCTAGTGAGGCAAAAGGAAAAAGACATCAGAGCAAGGAAAAGCAGTTCTGAGCAGTGCCAAAAGTCTTTTGATGAGAACTGGTTATGCTGCTGCTTTCAGCATGAAGTAGGAAAGAGCTACTCACCACTTCCAAATTAGTATATTGAGAATGTAGAAACACAGGATGCATTGTAGCCACTTACGCTGACACAGTTAAAAACAAAACTCAAAACACCCAGGGGAAGGGAAAAAAGGCAAAATCAATACATATATTCAGTTAACCAGAAAAAACAAACATTGTGATTTAAATGGGACCAAAGCAAGCACACCAAAGTGTGTACTTGCCCTCTTGTGCCAAGATATTTCAGCACACTATAACACACACTCTGACCTTACCTCCCAGCTATATCAAGGCACAAATGGAGCACATGAAGGATAGATTTTCAATCTCAGAATTGAGTTCTTTCACCAGGTTATTTAAAAGAATAATTCCCCATTTAAAAAGTGGGTTATTGACCCACACATAGGGAGCTTTTAAAATCCATATTATTGACCTGATACTTAAAGGCTACATAGTAGTCATAAGAACACAAGAATGGTCATACTGGGTCAGACCAAAGGTCCATCTAGCCCAGTATCCTGTCTTCCAACACTGGCCAATGCCAGGTGCGCCAGAGGGAATGAACAGAACAGGTAATCAAGTGATCCATTCCTGGTCGCCCATTCCCAGCTTCTGGCAAACAGAGGCTAGGGACACCATCCCTGCCCATCCTGGCTAATAGCCATTGATGGACCTATCCTCCATGAACTTATCTAGTTCTTTTTTTTTTTTTTGAACTAGTCATTACAATCTATAGGGTAAGTACACTAAGGGTGTTTTTGAAATCCATATTATTGACCCAACTGAATTTAATATCCTGTCCACCTGTAGAGCAATTACAGATATTTATGGTGCGGATACAGATTTTTTTTAAAAAAAGTTATTGCATATAGACATTAACTGATCATTTGTACACGCTCAAGAACCAGTAAAACCTTAAGCACTCAGCTGTAATATCAGTTTTTAAAATTACCAAGAGGACATGAATATGAACTACACCACTCATAACACGATAAAAAAAATGTAAAGTCACCTAACTAACCCCAAACCTGCAAATTTGAGGGGCAGCAGGTTGCTTTTAAAAAGATACTTTGATAATTTAAAAAAATGTATGAAGGTGTGCGTGTCTTTTCAAATTTTAATAAAAGACTCCACCACTGCACAAGATGGGAGGGGAAGGGAGACATCTCAAGTTACTTTTGTGCTGGGACTTTTATTCATATATTCATAGATTTTAAGGCCAGAAGAACCCATTATGACCATGTGATCTGACCTTCTGGATAAAACAGGCCATAGAATTTCACCAAGCGATTCCCACATCAAGCCCATTACTTCTGGTTGAGCTACAGTGTATCTTTTAGAAAAAGACATCCAGTCTCGATTTACAGATTTCAAGTGATGGAGAATCCATCACGTCCCAAGGTATGTTGCTTCAATGGTTAATTACGCTATTAAAAATGTCTGATTTATTTCTAATCTGCATCCGATGAAGTGAGCTGTAGCTCACGAAAGCTTATGCTCAAATAAATTGGTTAGTCTCTAAGGTGCCACAAGTCCTCCTTTTCTTTCTAATCTGAGTATGTCTAGCTTCAACTTCCAGCTACTAGCTCTTGTTATGCCTTTGTCTCCTAGATTAATGAGCCCTCTCTGATCAGAAATCTTTCCCCCATGTAGGTACTCTTAGTACATAAAGTCACCTCTTAACCTTTCTTTTGTTAAGCTAAATAGATTGAGCTTCTTTGGTTTCTCATTGTGGGTATGTCTATACAGCCATTAAACCCTCACAGCTGGCCCAGGTCCTGGGGCATAGGCTGTGGGGCTGTAAAACGGCTGTGGAGCAGTTTTGGAACTTTGGCACCTTCATCTTTTATTTCAGCATCGACATAACCTGCAAGGCAGGTTTTCCAGGCCTTTGTTTATTCTTGTAGCTCTTTTCTGAACCATTTTCAATTTGCCAAAATCCTTTTTAAAGTGTGGACATCAGAATCGGACACAGAACCAGTAACATTCTCACTAAGGTTGTATAAAGTGATCATAACACCTCCCTATTTCTTCTCAGTATTCCCTTGATTATACATCCAAAGATTGCATTTGATCTCTTGGGCACATAACACAGGTAGTCTGTGTTAAGCTAGTTATCCACTGTGACCCCAAATTTCTTTTCTTGATTATCATACACATTGTAAGGAGAGTGATCACTTTAGAGAAGCTATTACCAACAGGAGAGTGGGTTTGGTTGGGGGGGAGGGAGAAAACCTGGATTTGTGCTGGAAATGGCCCACCTTGATTATCATATACATCGTAAGGAGAGTGATCACTTTACATAAGTTATTACCAGAAGGAGAGTGGGGTGGGGGGAGAGAAAACCTTTTGTAGTGATAAACACCCATTTTTTCATGATTTGTGTGTATAAAAACAAACATCTTCTGTATTTTCCACAGTATGCATCCGATGAAGGGAGCTGTAGCTCATGAACGCTTATGCTCAAATGAATTGGTTAGTCTCTAAGGTGCCACAAGTACTCCTTTTCTTTTTGCGAATACAGACTAACACGGCTGTACTCTGAAATCTTCCAAAATACAGTCCAGCATCCAATTAAACCAGACATACAATATTTGAACCTAGGACTTCTGACAACCATAGTAAGGGTCTTACTCTCAAACTACTGCACCACTTTTATGCAAAACCAGAGAGAATTTCATGGTGCAGATATTAGATATTAGATAGATATTAGATAGATATTACACACACAGCCAACTTTTGAAGCTTGTAACTGACACACAGAGAGAACTTCATATGACTAGAGAGTGTCAAACATATCATCAGTAGAAACGTAAGTTCCAATACAATTTTATACCACAATAAAATTCCTGCTAACCACTTTTGTTGCTGCTCCTCACAACAAACCAACCTACTCTATTATAACACTGAGCCAATTAAAAATGTTGCCAATCTGTTATTTTATCACTTAGCACTAAGGTTCACTCCAACAGCCCAGCAATGTAATATATTTTTCTGCCTCCAAGGAAATAAAGCTAACCCCTAGATTTTTACACTCAAAAAAAGTTGTGTGCATTTTGCAATGGTTGGTTTACATCTTCAGTCTATTTAATCATGTTGTACAGAATAAGGAGCTACTCCTGCCCCTTAGAAGTCAATGGTAGTTTTGCCATTGATGTTAATGGTAGCAAGATAGATAGATAAGTCTCTGCATTTTGCCATTTCACTAGATAAGTGCTATTTGTTCATCCTCAGGCATCTGTTAAAAGACAGCTATAACAGCATTTGAATTGCAATTTTCATTTTAAGATTCCTTAGCAAAATGGAACTGCTTACATGTCACCACAGTGCAGCAGTCTGGTTTTATTTGTGCAGACTCTTCATCAAAATATTAGCTATTTATCTGAATCACATTCCACTCAGCAAGGGGAAAAGAGAGCGTATAAGATCCCAATTTTCCTCGGATTTGCTTGCAATGACGACAGTGCGGCAGTCTAGCTTGAAGACAGTAGTGGGAGAATGAAACATCAGCGTATCAAGAAAATAATGAGCAACAGCCATGAAAATTGTTGATCCATGCACAATATTTTTAAGTGAAATCTGAATTGTGAATCAACGTGTTTCACAAACTCACGGCTAGAAAAAGGGTGTTAAACTATTAATTATTTCCTGTAATTTCAAGGTCTAAAACTACAAACTGAAAAATTACTTATGAAAATGTAGTTAGAAAGTAGACCGAGTTATGAAAAAGCTGTGACGATCATATGATTTTTTTAATCTTTCCAAAAACATTAAGTGAATTTGTGCTAACAGATTTATATTCCTCAAGACCAGTTTCCTCCATTTGGTCACTAAAGAGGTACAAAATAGACAAGAGATGTGAAAACTTCCTCACATCATCCTGCCAATGTACTGCACCTTTAACCTAAAAGGGCCACTTCTGGCAATAAAAGGATAGTTCAGCTGCTATGTGCATTCAGTCTCGGGCTTTCTGCAAGGATTGCTAAATAAAAAGATCCTAGCAACAAAATTGTTTTCTGTGATGAGGACATCTGTGCACTAAGAACAAGACTGTCAATTTACTTCACACGGGTCATAAAGCCAACCAAAAACTTTCAACCTCTGCCAGTCTAGGCAGCCTTTGAGCCAGTGATCTAGAAGTAAAAACACAGTGTTCCATTACCAATACTTTGACATTTCCAGTGGAGTTGGCTGAAAACTTTCTGAATTCAAATTCTTTCAGCCAAAGAAAGGGGACACATTTTTAACAAAAAAATTTCCTTTTAATATAAGAAACTGGATGGAGCTGTTAATATTTTTAGTTTTGATTTACACACAGTCAAAATATGTTTGAAAAAAAGGAATGTCTGATGTCACCATTAACTTAGATCAGGTATAATAGGTTGTCTGACTCCAGATAGCAAGTCACAAGATCTATATACTGCAACAGGACCTGACAGAGATCCTCATATTACAATTGTTTCAGAACAACCAATATTTTAATTTTTCCTTCTTTCCCTCCTTAGCTACTGCCCTACCTATTCAGTCATTCAAATATCTGCAAGCCCCAAGAGTAGACCATACTTGATACTGCTTTCTAGAAATGAAACCTCATGTAGTAAGTCTATCATCCCTGGGAATGCTTTCTGCACTTTTCAGCTCACCCATGATTATTAGCACTAGTAACATACAACTCTTCACAATGGCTTTCTTTTCATAGTAGAATCTCTCAGGTTGTCAGCTTTCTTGCTCGCTTTACTCAAACTACCCAAGGTATGATTTTATTTTATTTTTTTTTTAAAAAGAGGTCCCTGGGAGCAGTTAACACATAGGGCCTAATTTTTAACTTTAACTGTAAATTTGGGTGCCCAGTTCCACACCTGGATGCTTTGTGCTGATCAGTGTATCCAGATTTGGACACCATGTATGAAAATTATGGTAACTATATTATTGTATATACGTATATAAGTGATCTAAGTGTTGACCAAGTCAACTCAAGTATTGCTTCTCAGATGGCCTAGTTCTCCCACTGCCCTTGCAAAAGGGAGTGCAGGAGTGCCATCTCCATGGTACATTCCTCCCATCCCCCCTCTGCTAGCACTCCACCAGGCTTAGGGGAAGAGAAAGAAGATTAGGAATCAGGAACTGGCCATGCTTCAGCACCATTCCCTGCAAACCACCCCGCCTATAATTCTCCCATTTGTACTTAGAACTGCATTAACTCCTTCTGGGTCTCCTCCACAGCTGCTACTGAGAAGTCTCAGGAGACTCCAGTTCAAAAGCAACATAGATCCTCTTAATGTTGTGGCCTTCCAAGCACTTCCTGCCTCCGGGAACAATTTGCAGGGAATTCCTCAAGATGAGTTGCCCCTCTGTGCTTTATTGCAGCAGAGGATAATGTGCCCCCAATCTATTTCACAGTTTTTAAGGATGTACTTAGTAGTGGTACTGAAAACTTGATCAAGCAATTAGAAGCCCTAGTTAACATTACTGTAAAACTCATTTGACTGAGTTACACAACCCTAAAATGAGCAATTCTCTGATTTGCATCACTAAGTCAAGTGGCATTATGTGAAACCAAGACTTAGATTTTTAGCATATACTTACTTTAATAACATAAGAAGGAGACGGAAATAAACACTGCACAGGACAGCAGGGGTCTGGAAATGCACCAATCTCAGCCTCATGAGTTGAAGAAAGAAAGGAAACGTTACAACAGTGACCTTTTTAGACGATGACAGAACACCGTTAATGAGCTCTGGACAGTGGGCCACATCCCATCCTCAGCTAGATGACTGGGGACAGCAAAACTGGTCCTTAGGAAGGGGGGGCAGAGTGGGATCATCAGGACTTCAGCATAGACAAGAGCTCACCCACAGGGGAGGTGGGGAATATACATACAAAATTTCACAAGGATTAAGGGTTTATGTCAAATCTGCTATGTACTGTGGTGCATTCTTATACAGCGGTGAGTCATCTTGTCTGACAGTTGTTGAAGAATTAATGCAGTTATTTAAAAAGTCCTGCTTGATGCTTTATATAAATATCCTCTTATAAAACTTAAAATTAAGTCAGTGAATTTTAAGTACAGAAGCGATACATTACATTTAGGATTTTCTGGCTATGTCTACACTACAAATGTGCCGCTGTAGTGCGGACACTTCCTACATCTACAGAAGGGCTTTTTCCATTGATGTAGATAATCCACTTCTCCCAGAGGTGGTAGCCAGGTCAGTGGCAGAATTCTTCCATCAACCCAGCTGTGCTCTACATTGGGGTTCGGTCAACCTAACTACAGCGCTCAGGATGCGAAACTTCATAGCCCTGAGCAATGTAGCTAACAATCTAATTTGTATGCGTAGACCAGGCCTGCCTCCCTCCTCCTCCCACACACTTTGAGCTATAAAAACCTAAAGGTACCTATTGATGTCCCGATCACTTTAGATAAGCTATTACCAGCAGGACAGTGGGGTGGGAGGGGATATTGTTTCATGGTCTCTGTGTGTATATAATGTCTACTGCAGTTTCCACGGTATGCATCCGATGAAGTGAGCTGTAGCTCACGAAAGGTCATGCTCAAATAAATTGGTTAGTCTCTAAGGTGCCACAAGTACTCCTTTTCTTTTTGCAAAGACAGACTAACACGGCTGTTACTCTGAAATTTATCTTTCTGCTGCTCTCCAGTCTCATTATACCTGAGTTTTATATAGAATGAGATTTTTTTAATAATCATTTTTCCGAAGAAAATTAAAGGGAAGTTTTACTCTGGACCACAGATTAACGGAGTTACGAGGGTAAAGCCTGTTTGAATCTAAATGTGACAGTGTACTCCAAAATATGGAAGAATATTTTTAGATGTGGGCTAGGCTATCTAAAGGTATCATATTGAATAACAATATACATGAAGTGGTATAGTTTGGCAAGGGAAAGCAATATTAGGCTTTTACCTGCTGGACCGTACAGTAGAACCAGAGATAGGCAACATGTAGTGTCAGAAAGGCCAGGCCCTCACTCCATTTATTCTTGTTATAAATAAACTGCTTGCTGGCTGCTTTACCAACAAAACTGATGCCCCTGAGGCAATTTTCACACATCCTTGAGAAGAGAAGCAATGGTGTCTCCGTTGTGTAACCCAGTACTGATAATCTGAATGATCTATCAAGTGTAACACTTCACCATAAACCATTGCTCAATAGCAGCCTCAAATAGTGAGTTTGTGTGTGTGGTTTTTGGGAAGGGGGGTGAGGGGGTGACAGAACCTGGATTTGTGCAGGAAATGGCCCAACTTTATTATCATGCACATTGTGTAAAGAGTTGTCACTTTGGATGGGCTATCACCAGGAGGAGAGTGAATTTGTGTGGGGGGGTGGAGGGTGAGAAAACCTGGATTTGTGCTGGAAATGGCCCACCTGATGATCACTTTAGATAAGCTATTACCAGCTGGACAATGGGGTGGGAGGAGGTATTTTTTCATATTCTCTGTGTATATATGAAGTCTACTGCAGTTTCCACGGCATGCATCTGATGAAGTGAGCTGTAGCTCACGAAAGCTCATGCTCAAATAAATTGGTTAGTCTCTAAGGTGCCACAAGTACTCCTTTTCTATTCACAGCATACTTTCAGGAGAGCTGCTTTGGGGAAATCCTCAGAATATGCATTGTATGTTTTACAAGACACTAAAATATGTTTCAAATGAATGAGTAGCCAAGGCACACCAGTGCCATTAGGGAAATCCTTGTGATGCATCAACATCCACTAAAGGTCTTGAGTTCAGATATCAGAGCGAAGCCAAATAACTACAAATGTAACAAATATTAAAGCTCTGATTCCCTTGCTTTAAATGAGAGCATTAACTCATGAGCGACTCTGGCTGCATTTATAAAACTATCAGCTCTCTTGCTCTCCTCTCAAACCAGTACACTGTCCAGCATAACTGATGACAAGAGCTTCACCTTAAAGTTTCTTTCGATCCCACTGGACAGGTTGGTTGTACCCATTTGCTAGAGTACCATCTGTTGAAGAATGAATTAAAGCAAAAGAATTACTGTGTCCCCAAATTCATACAGGTATGGTAGTTATTCAGGTTTCCACAGTCTTAACCTGCTATGCTGGTACAGGGTCAGCTGGCTAATATTCTTAAGTACTAACTATAGGAAAAAGAAAAGGAGTACTTGTGGCACCTTAGAGACTAACCAATTTATTTGAGCATAAGCTTTCGTGAGCTACAGCTCACTTCATCGGATGTATACCGTGGAAAATACAGAAGATGTTTTTATACACATGACCATGAAAAAATGGGTGTTTGTATTTTCCATGGTATGCATTCAATGAAGTGAGCTGTAGCTCACGAAAGCTTATGCTCAAACAAATTGGTTAGTCTCTAAGGTGCCGCAAGTACTCCTTTTCTTTTTGCGAATACAGACTAACACGGCTGTTACTCTGAAACCTAACTATAGGAACTAAGGTTCCCTGGCGCCAACCCAATGAGTATATCCAGACATACAGGTTTGCTGCTTTTAGTTTCCATGGTAGACCCTGCCAACTACATCTCCCTTCTGAAAGCACTTGTATTTTTGCTGACTGTATTAGTCTAGTAGTGTATGAGGCCCTTGCTTTCCTATCCTGAAGGAAACACTGCATAGTAACAGACACAAAAAGAGGAGATGGGTATGGGGAGCACATAGCCCTACAACCAACAAATTAATTTGCAACCTGGGCCAAACAACAACCCAATAAATCCAAACACTAATGCACATAATGGGGCCAATGGACATAACTAAAACTGAGGGCCACATTAATTAGCTGAACATGCATCCAGACCCTCTGAGAATCAATAAATATTCATAAAAAAGATCTGCTGACATTTTATGAAAAATATTCTTTTTGTAAAGGTTCATAAACAAAAAACTATGCCACATATTCATAAAATGGAGGAGGAAAGAAACTAACATATACAGCATATAGTGAGAATAATTTCTGAACAGGATGTTTTTCACATTTTCCATATGGCATCTGTGGTTCCTTACGTATTTCTACAAGGTTATCTGACACTTGGATAAAATAATGGAAGAAATTTAAAGCATCTTTTCCCAATTAATTTAGGATCAGAAAGTAATTTAAAGGGCAATGTAATCTTGTATACCCTTAAATTAATCCAAAGAAAAAGAGAAGTATTTCTAGAGCAATTCTTTCTAATTGGTAGGCACTTTTAAGAAATGGATGGGTCTTTTAATTTTGATATTTTATAATGCACAGACATTTACAAAACACTTTTATTACTATTACATCAGATCTTCAGTTAGTAGAAAATAAGATGATTCATCTAATTCCATCCAGTAAAAAAATTATACAGGGTTAGAAAACTAAAGGCTCATAAAATTGCAAACAGCCTTAAAGAACTACACTATGAAGTGAGATGCTGATTGCATCAGCCCAGAAGAGCTACAGTTCATCAGCTATGCAACCACCAGTACAGACAGTAGAAACTACTACCGAGCTTCAGAGCAAGTCCATAATCTCCCAGTGTACATGCACACACACTCATACAAACATCTTAAAGAATATTGAACTGGATGATGGAAGACCCACTACTTACCTAAAACACTTTCACAAACCATTGTTTTGCATTTCTATATTTTCAGAGACACATTGTAACATTTTTCCCCGCTCCAACATTAAGGGAAAACATCATGGTAAGGTATACACTAATGCCTTAAACTGAACATAAAATTACACCTCAACACTTAACATGAAAGTGGACTTTACTGCTGAGGTGACGAATTTACAGTACACATATACATATTTCACCTTCTCACATGGATTTAGACTGCAGACATACACTATAAGGTTTTTGCGACTCTGGCCACACCAACTTTTAAATCATATTAAGAAAAGTAACATGATCTGAAAGTGGTTAACTGAATTTACATCCATACTACATTTTAAAACCCTTTAAAAACTGTTTGGTTTTTTTTAAATAATCATTTTCAGACTTCACCAGAGCTAAGCCTGTCACCAGTGGAAATGTAGGCAAGGATTGCTGCAGAAGTTTGGACAGCCTTCCCTAACCATCATAGCACAACCCCTACAAATTCAACACTTTCAGAAGGTACATCTCCTCCTTGCAGAGCAATGCAGGTCAGCTTCAAGATTTGGACAAAAATCATAGCACCTTCCCTTACCTTGTCCCATACACTTCACATCATATCCAAACTGGTTATGGGGCAGGTCGTGTGGTTACCGGGCAGGTCGTGTGGTTACCTTGACCACTGAATTCAATGAGACTTTGCACGAAGTCAGGCACTACCCAGCTTGAGCAAGTAGATCAGAATCTATTTGTAAGTGAAAAAATACTGCTGCCCCACTCAAAAAAAAAAAAAACAAGGTGAAAGACACTGAGGTTGTAAGAGCCAAACAGTGTCTTGTGTGCTTGTGACACAGCACTGCTCTCCCAGTCCCAATGAGACCACTAATACGTATGAAGTTCAGCACATTCATAAATACTTGCAAGATTGAGCCCATCATTTGTACAAGCTGGTTACAACACCTGAGAAGTGTTCTGGTTACAACACCTGAGAAGTGTTTGGCTCTAGAATAAGAAACCACAAACAATCAGTCACTCCTTGCCAAAATGCAGCAACTTTCATCTGGAAGTTGCCCAAAAGCCTCTGGTGCTCACAAGTGTGTTTTGCACTATGGGACAGGTGCACCAGGAGTCCTAGAATGTACTGGTACAACTTACAGTTATGAGACATAGCTCACGGATGTGTCAACACCGAGTTGCTGGATAGATACACTAAAACATACATAAGCATAAGCAATGCAATCAATCATTTCACACAGTCAACAAAGTGAGCTGTAGCTCACGAAAGCTTATGCTCAAATAAATTTGTTAGTCTCTAAGGTGCCACAAGTCCTCCTTTTCTGTCTACAACAGTTTTCTTCCGTAAGCCCTCTTTCAGGAAAGCCCTTAAGCAAATGCTTTAAGTTAAGCTTACCTTTAAGTCCCATTAACTTTCATAGGACTTAAGAACATGCATAACTTTCTGCAAGTGCTTAAGTGCTGTCCTGAATCTGTTTGCTCTCCCGAGTTTCCTGAAACTGGGCCTTAATATACAGACACACTATCACAACATAAGTGCAACACACACTAAGACCCTGATCCTGCAAGCGAATGAATAATGTGCTTAACTTTACTATTGTGAGCAGTCCCATTGATTTCAACTGAACTGTTCAAAATAGGAAAGTTAAGTACACACAAATGTTTGTGGGATCAGGGCCTAGCAATGCAAAATTGCTCTGAAAACTATTTAAAGTACTGTGCTATCATGATAAGCATATTAATTACCTACAACTACACCTTCTAATAGTGATCATAGTGTATGTAGAGATATATCTACCTTGGGAAATTATGGGCATAGGCCAAAATTTCCAATGTGGGTGCTTAAAGTTAACAAATGAGTGGCATAATTTTCAGAGGTGCTGAGCACCTGCAATCACCATTAGATTCACTTCATTTAGACCACTCATTTAAGTGAAATCACTTCAATGGTGCTTGGTCTCCCCTTCCCTCCTCCCTTGTACCCCTCTCCCATTAAACCATTCATGTATTTAGAGTTAAAAAATATGGGTGCCATGTTTTGAAGTCATTGGCCATACTGCCCACTAGGAGTTGGGTTCAGTGCCACAAAGAAAGAGATACTGTTCGTAGGTAAATTCAGTCCAGCTGGAACTCCAATGAAGTAAATAATTACACCAAGGATGAAGCTGGACTGTGTGTACAAATGTCTAATTGCTAAACATATCCTACTTCCTCAATATATTACTGGATTATGCTCAGCACAGCAACACTCTGTGTTCTTAATCACAGAAATATATCATTCAGAGGGAAGCTATGTTCAGATTGATTACAGCATCCTGAAAATATAGTATATATTAAATTTGTTTTCATTACTATACTGTTGATATATAGATCATACAGCCAGAATGCTGGGTATCCAGCATACTCTAGTATAAACAGTCAGCTTTTCCTGTCCCTATTAGCACAGATAAGGGCCAATCAATGCACTGTAGGCTACAATAAGGCAATCTCCCTTTTTAATCTCCTTTATTTCAAGATTTCAGGGTACTGAAAAAAGCTACAGGACTGAGAGCAATGCACAGAGCCACAAGCTCATTCTGCTCTTCACCCTGAAAGCGTTAAAACGAAAATACGTCAACATCAGCTCCTCCCTGCTGTGGAAATTGGCATGAGTACATTTTACTTCCTGGCAACAAGCCCTTCTAAAACCGTTACAAAAAAATGAAGTTCGATATGTTGAGCTATTCCAACGACTAATTTGGGACATGCTGGGTTATTTTTCCCCCTTCTGTTAAGCGTCATTCTAACAGCCTTTCCGAGGCGGATGAACGTTAATTGTCTTTGATAAGAGAGAGGGACCAACCAACCGTTAGCAGAATTTTACTCCTGGACACAGCAAACTCTAGCGTTACGATACAGAAATACTCTCACTCTCTTCCCCAGAGAGGAATATATTAGATACAAATTATAGATTTAGTGTGACATTTGAGCACATGAACTCGTTACTAGCCAACCAATAAGTAATCCTCATACAAAATAATCATTTGGCACATCTCCTTACTTAACCCAATCTGACACACATCAAAATGTGAAGCGAGACACACGCTGGGTGGAGGGTTTAGTCTCTTCAGCTCATCCTCCAAATCAGAGGAACAATAATATGAGAATTACACTGACATCTTTTCCAACCAGGGAATCCGTGGAGCATCCAAACAGACCAAACCGGAGAATGATCCCAAGCTCGCAATTAAAAATGTTAAACGACTTTTCTATTTAATCTAAAATCCTTGTTTCTCCTACAGAAATAATTAACTGGCTTTTTTTTTAAATAAACCTTCCTAAATATTATTATTTTGTTGCAACTGATTTAAATGTGGACTCCACTGCATGGACTTCAACGCAAGTCCCTGGATATATTCAAATAGGTTTTGTTACAAAGTATATAGCAGGTTTCTGTAATACTGCATTTTCTTGGCAGGACAGGAATCCCTGCAAGCCCAGCCCTTAAGATTTTTCCATCTTCCGTAATAAAACATGCAACACTGGAGCAGCAAATCCTGCTGCCAAAGCCCCCTCTTCCATCTCCACCAGCACTGTGGCAGGAGAGGCAGCGAGAAAGAGGAGGAATTTACAGTCAGAAAAAAAATTACACAGCCTCAGAAAAAGGTAGTGGGGGGAAGGGGCAGAAAAAAGAGAGACAACAGGCGCCATCAGGAATTAGGGAGAAAACAAAAGCAACCACGGAAAAAAATATTCAATAAACCAGTTTCCAGAGAAACTGAAAATGCAGCGAATTCCTCATGGAGAATCACAAGGAGAAAGAGGAAAAAAATCAACCCCATGTTCTGTGGGATTCTCCCCCCCATTCCTTAGACTGTGTAACATACCAGGAGAAACTGACACTCACAGGAAACAATTGTACCATGCAAAATACACACAGGAGATGAGGACACAAAGCTGGGGACGAGAGGTTACACACTGCAGCAGAGACAATCAACCTTCCAGGGAACCCCCCCCCCATCGAAGTGTCACTCCCCCTCGGCCCCCCGGTTCTCCTCCTAGCCTACCGCTCCCACCACCCTGGAGCTGCAGACAGCCCCGGAGCGGGGTCCCCTCGGGTCTCCCGGCGGGCGAGGCTGGGGTGGAAATGAGAGGGACGATCACAAATCATTTACCTTCCGATAATTCCAGCTCCAGCTCAGCCAGCCTGGCTCTCACCTCCAGAGGCAGGGACATGCTCTCAAGGCTGCGGTCCGCCATACTCGAGCCAAGGAGATTTTCTCTCCCCTCCTCTCTCTCTCTCTTCTCTTTGTTTGCAACAGAAAAGGGGGGAACGTGGGGGGCTTGCGGTGGATGCCAGAGTCCTCGCGCGGTCTCAGCGGTGCATGCAGGAGGGAGGCGGACGAGGAGTCCGCGCGCAGGGATGGGGTGGAGGGAATGCAGAGATTTCTCCTCTCCTCCTCCTCCTCCCTCGCCGCTTCCTTCAGGGGAGCCCCGCCATGGCCGCCGCCTGCCGCTTGCAGCTCCTCGGCACCGCGGCTCGGTCTAGCCCGGCCCCCGCCCGGTGCAACCCCGCGGGGTGACTCCTGCACAGCGCGCCCGGGCTCCGCGCGATCCGGCTCCGGCGAGCGCTCGAGACGGCTGCTGCGGGGGGAACTGCGGCGCGGCTGCCGCGGCCAGCGAGAGCGGCTGTCACACGCACGTGACCCGCCGGGTGCGGCGGCCCCCGCGCGCCCCTAGGGGGGGCGCTCGAGCCCACCCCCCCATCTGCCCGGGCGGCGGGCCGCCCCGCGGCAGGGCGGAATGGAACGCTCCCGGGAGCTCCGCTGGCGCGCGCGGGCACCAGCGGCGAAGTTTGCGGCGAGCCAGGTGGCTGGGCTCTGCCCCGCCGCTGCGAGCCGGGCGACGCCGTGCGCTGGAGGGCGCCGCTCCGCCGCCTCGTGACTGCTCCCCCGGGCATTTCGGGGACCGTTCACGGGTGGCGGGTCGCCAGCAACGCTGTCTTGCCCCGCGTGCCCTTAGGTAACATGCCACGCCAGGCAGCCTTTGGGGGCTTGCTCTAAAAGTCCCGCCGGTTTGGGGTTCGGTTTTTGCGCAGCATTTTGTGCCATCGACATTTGTTGCTCCACGTTTGTCTGCGTGACAGTTATTTTCAGTGTATTACATCTGATGGTGGTTTATGTGCTAACGGTGTGTGCTTGGCGCTGCACAAACACAGTGCCCTCGCCAGCCCGCTCTTCTGTCGAAATTTGCCGCTCAAGGTTAGGGTATCGGGTCACGTTCGTGTATGTCATTCACAACTCTCTCTCTGCTCTGAGGTTTTTACCTCTAAAAATGACTACAATATGAATTAAACAAGCAAAACAAATTATTTTACATCATTTCTGGAAGCGGAAGGCGGTATAATAAAGGCTTTTCTACATGGAGTTGTTCCAGAATAGCTATTCTGGAATATCCCTGAATAACTATTTTTGGACATTCTTATTCCAGAGTAAGAGTGGTGGTACCTTCATCCAAATTCATTTTCAAGTGTGGACAAGTCCTAATACTTACCTCTTTTATAATGCTCTTTAACTTCAAAGTGCTTTACAAAATAGTGAGTTAGTCTTCACACTGTGATCTAAGTATTGTCATCCCATTTTAAGGGAGTGAGGAACACTAAGTCCCATGTCCACAGAGGGAATGAATGTGTTGCAGTAAGATCTCTTTTCCATGTTCCCCATGTTACCATGTTACCTGTGCTTTAGAACCTGGGTAGCAGGGACAGAATGTTGAAGCCAGCGGGGCTCTTGGCTGCTTGGAATGACAGATGTGTAAGGACCTAGCAGGTGGCAACGCTGCACACAGGTGCCAAGCAATTTACCCAAATTCAACATCAGAGATAGAAATAATACTCAGATGTCCTGAATTCCATTTTTTTTCTCTAACAAACCAGGCAACTTTCAGCATATTCTGATATGTTCATTTTGAACTACATTCTGCACACCAAGAAACAAACAGCGAGTACACTTTAATGAAAGCATATGTGTGTGTATATTCCGTTGGTTGGGGAGGGACCTCACCACAATTCTGTTCGTTCTTGTTTCATTTAGATTATAGTGTGTCCATGCTTATGCCTCACAAATCATGACTTTCATTTAATGAGTCTCGGGAAGCTGAAAGGAGGGATACTACGTGTAGACACTGTTAAAAACGGTTAGGAAATCAGTTCTCTTATTATAAGGATGACAGTTAATGAAAAATATAAAGATATAATACAAGGCAGTGCCTTCCTTCATCGCTCCATATTCATTAAACTGGGGGTTACAAAACTTTTTGCCCTGAGGTCCACCTATGCAGCTGCAATAGGCATCGCGGCCCACTATTAACACTTCTTGAGGAAAATTATTCATTTTAATGATTACATACATATAAACTATAACACTAAATAAACAATGTACATATTTCCTTTTCATTTTAATGTAAACAATTGTGATGATATAAATCACTAGCAATATGCACTCAACGAAGTGCTTCAAGATCTCTTTGAAACCAGTTTTAGTAAAATTACACTTTAAAAAAATGTTGAGAGCAAACTGTGGTATTCAAATAGGGAAAACACGGTTTTGTATAACACTGAACAAGATTACAACACGAGTCACATGGAGTTAAAGATTTACTAAGAGCTTGACTGGAGAATGCAGTTGCATCTACCAACGGACTGCCCGGGACTGTAGTTTGGGAATCCCTGCATTAAACCAGTTGCTGTATTATAACAAGCATACTGAACATCCGCAGTTCTTTCTCTCTCCTTCTTCCTCCAAGGAGTTCCTGGAGACACTTTGTGGAAAGGAAGAAGCAAGCTGCTAGACCATCTTCTAGTTCCAAAAATCCATCTAATACATAATCCCCAGACAGAGATGCATAAAGATAATAATAGATGCTGCACTTGATCTTAATCAGAAGGCCAAGAAGTCATCATTCTCAGTTCAAAGCCTTGATTTACAAGGAGCACATTGGATCCAATCCTGCTCCCATTTAAGTCAGTAGCAGCAAAATAAAAGACTGTAGGAGCTCCTTTGAAAGAGCAGAGTAAGCTTTAGCATGTGTCTGTAGTAGGGAATTTTACAAAGATTCCCACCATATTACCACTAGTTCAGATGAACTGGCTTCTGGCGTCTTCCCACTGTCATGTTTAGTTGACATGGTGGTAAAAGCAATCCTGGGCTCTGGGAGCCTAGGCCTCCACTGGTGCTAGGGTTGCCAAGCCTCCAGGATTGGCCTGTAGTCTCCCAGAATCAGCATCGATCTCCCGGTGACGATTGAAAGCAATCCGGGAGATTTTAATAGGATATTTTCAGAAAATGACATTACGTCATGCTAGGGGGAAAAATTTCCTGGAATAACTTCAGTCAGAGTTGGCAGCCCCAACTGGTGCTAACACTAGTTCAGTTAAAGTAATAGTGGAACCAGGGGGAATATTTTTGTAAAATTCAGTAATGTTGACAAGGCTTTAGGCCATGTCTATACTAGGAGCACTTTGTCAGCATAGGTACTTTAGCAGCATAACACTCCTATTTGCAGCTTATCTTATACAGGCAAAATGGAGCCAGCCTGAGCAAAGCAAGCTATACTGGCAAACGCATCGTTGTGCCAATATAACTATCTACACTAGAGGCTTTTGCTGACTCTGCTATGTCAATCAGGATCACTCCTCTTCATAATACTGTCAGAGATAGCTATGCAAGTAGAACTATGTGCTGTAGACATGATCTTAGTAGATGAATCCCTTAATTTCATTTGCTTCTATTCGTTTAGTCATTATATACTCTAATTTCTATTAACCATTCCCATGCTGCTCCTTAGTGCAGTGCAAGACCAGAACCAATTATTCAGGTCCTTTTTACCAGGCCCATTACTTTTTACAGCATAACAACACACACGCCATTTAGGATGATACAAGAGCATACAAGGTATATAGGGTAATGTTTTTGTCTTCTGTGGAATGATTCCTGAGTGATACCAGCAGAGACACACAGCATCCTATCTCTGATCTTTCTTGTTTCAGTCAGGTTAGGATCTAGCCAATGAAAACCAGCTAAAACTATATGCTCTAGGGTTCCTATCTGAAAATCCACGTTCTGTTTATTTATTGTTTTGTGTGGGACACAGTATGCTGAAAGCATCAGAGCACTGCAGAAGCCACTTTTTCATGTATTAATGAGGCAGCCAAAAAGGAGGAAATACAAAGCGTTGTAGTAATCCAGTTTCCCTTACTAAAGTGTATCTTGGAGTTGCACCTTTACTTCTTAAAGCTTTCAGCTGATAAATGGTGATTATTTTACTTGTTATCTGATTGTTGCAGAATATGTGTTAGTTGCGTTCTCCTGTTTTCCAAATTTTTGCCTTTTATGACATTGCACAAAGGGGCCTAATGGGAAACATTTGAACATTTGCAACATTTACAGCTAAAGTTCTCCTGGCATTTTCATTACAAATGCCATAAATCAGTCACTTTAAAAGGAAAAATAATCACTCTAAGATTAAATTTATCCTATTCAAATTGAAGGATCTGAATAACTCACCTGAATAATTCAATTTGTTTGAGTGGGACTGCTCGCAGGAGAAGAGACTACTTACATAAGTAAGGATTTTCAGGATCATGTCCTAGGCCCAGGGTACCAGATACCAAGGATATCAGTTTGGATGTTTTCAACGTATTTAAATTTAAAACAAGAAGAAAGAAATTCACAGGATTTGACCCATTGTGGTCTACTCAATTAATGCTTTAAGATTTTTAGATGAAAGGCACCACTCCTGATCTTTCACTGAAGTTAGAGGTAAAACTCCCATTGATTTCAGTAGGAAAAGAGGAAGGTACTAAATACAAAATATTAAGATTAATTAATACGGTCAGATTGGTATAACCCTTTTTGTCAAATACATGTGTCTTTAAAAGCTCTTTTGACAGGATTTGCATGCCATACAGTACCTTATCTGTTTAAGAGAAGAGATGAATTTGTCCTTTTCTCTCACTGACAAGGCTTTGATCCGGTATTTTTAGAGTTATCTAACCTGAATTAGCTATCCCAATGTAAAATCCTAGTGGAGAAAGGCATAGGTAGTTTTTAACCTCAGTGTAGGTAATTGAGGTATAACCCAGGTGGGGGTGCAGTAGGGTACAGTGATGACTTCAACTAGCCCCACTGAGTCTTGGGCCTGGTCTACAGTACAAAGTTAAGTCCATTTAAGCCTCCCTGGTGTCAACGTAGTTGTGTGTGTCTACACTTAAATTTATCTCTGCTCCATGTAAGCTCTCCATTACACTGATATAATAACATCACCTCCCCAAGTGGCATTGAGCCATGGTCAATGTAGTGAGGTTGACACAGCATGAATGTAGACCCCACCAGTCCTCCAACAGTTGTACCACATTGCCCGACACTGACAATTGTGAACTCCACTGCCCAGAGGTCACAGAGACCAGAAGCCCCCTTGCCTTTTAAAACCCCATGAATTTTTGAAATGACTTTCCCTTATTGCCCAGCTTGGCAAGCACCCTAGCAGCTCACCATTGTTGGGTGCAGCTGCCCAAAAGATCATGCCGCCTACCATGGGTGGCGCGTGAATTGCTGGATGTGGAAGGCTAGCCCACAGCCCTGTCCCTTCCACCCGAGGCCCTGCCCCTTACACACACAATGGGAACCCAGAGCCCCCCACCATGGCCCCCTGCCCCCGCCCCAGGCTGGCGAATGCTCGCAGCCCCCCCCAGCCCCGGAGCACTGGGAGGGAGAGTGCACAGTACCACTGCAGCCTCCCCAACCCCGGAGTGCCGGGAGGGACAGAGCGGACCGGGAGGGACTGGCACAGCTCCAGGAAGGCGGGCAGCGTGGCCCCGGCCCCTGGAGCCCAGCAGCACTACCAAAGCAGGGCCCTGCGGACAGAGTGTGGGCAGGGACACCCCTGGCTGTTTGGGGAGGCCCAGCCTCCCTCTCCCACCACCTACACACTCCAGGTGCGCTCTGGCCTGGAGTAGACAGGAGATATTGGATCTTCTGGTCCTGGGATGGGAAGAGGCTGAGCAAGCACAGCTATGGACCAGCCGTAGAAATGTGGCCATCTCTGAGCAGCTTGCACAGGGGATGCAGGAGAAGGGGGTATGATAGGGATCAGCAGCAGTGCTGCATGAAAGTGAAGGAACTGCGGGAGGCATCCCAGAAGGCCAGAGAGGCCAACAGTTGATCCAGTGCCAAGCCATAGACCTGTTGCTTTTACAAAGAGCTGCAGGCCATACTTGGGGGAGACTCCCCGCCCCGCCCAACACCATAGTTATCCCCAAGGAACCCGAGTCACAGGCACCTGGTGTAATCAGTGAGGTGTAGGTGTAGGAACAAGAGAAGGAGGATGGGAGACATGTGACTGGGGGACGGGGGAGGGGCATGAAAAGCAGTTTGTTTATATACAGAGTGATGTCATTTGAATCCTGCTGAGAGATCTCAGGAAACTTCCATGGAGGTACATTGCAATCCTGTCCTGAAGGTTTCTAGGGATCCTTATTTCTTCCACAATGGTAGGACACTTTCCCACGCCAATCAGCAATAACTTCAGCAGGCACCATGCAGTAACCGGGTTAGCGGCATATAGGCCCAGGCAGCTTTGTGACACCAGCAGCAGCTGTCCTCTCAACCTTTGTTACTCTCAAGAGTGAGATATCAGATAAAATCACCAACGCCTGGGGAAAACAGTGCCAGTATCTAGTGCCATTGGTCTCCACCCACAGCTTCATGCAACCAAGCAATTCCCTCATCGTTTCCCTCAACTCTGGTGGGCCATACTTACCGTGGCTGGAGTGGCGCTGTGCAAAGCACTCTCAAGCAGAAATGTCAATAAGCAAGTCTTGTTTGGTTTCAGAACAACAGCCATGTTAGTCTGTATTCGCAAAAAGAAAAGGAGTACTTCTGGCACCTTAGAGACTAACCAATTTATTTGAGCATAAGCTTTCGTGAGCTACAGCTCACTTCATCAGATGCATCCGATGAAGTGAGCTGTAGCTCACGAAAGCTTATGCTCAAATAAATTGGTTAGTCTCTAAGGTGCCAGAAGTACTCCTTTTCTTTTCATGTCTTGTTTAAAATTTTAGAGGAGCAAGGAAAGGGAGTTCTGAATCTTAACTTTTGCTTTCACTTGTGACTATACTGACAATGGTACCTCTATGCATTTTATCTGTAGCTGGTGCCACTGCAGACCTGAAGTGTTCTCCCTCCACATCCATGGACACCTGACCATGATAAGGAGAAGGAAGCAAACAATATGGAAGGATATGTTTGGTGAGATCCTGCAAGTGCTACATTGGACCATGAGCAGAGAGTCTGGAGAATGAATATTTCAGGCTGTATGGAGAAGGAAAGAGCAGACAAGAGAAAGGCCCAGGAGTCAGAGAGGGGATTGCACAGGACGTAATGGGGCTTCTCCAGCAGCAAACACATATGCTGCAGACTCTTGTGGATCTACAGATTCAACAATCCCAGGCTCACCTCTTTTTGCAGTCCGTAGAGAACTCCAGCATAGCACCCCCTCTTCACCGCTTCTCAACATTCCACGTGGCATTAGGGGCTGCATCCCCTACCCTACCAGTCGACACTGGAGGACATTTAGGATAACCACAGCTTCACATACATCAACCGTGGCTCTTAGAGATTAGTGTATGTGTAGCTTAAATGGACATGACTGTTCCTTTCCCTTCTTTAAGCTCTGTTCCATACATTTATTAAGGTTTTAATATATTTGCTTTTAACTTGCACAGAATTTTTTTTGTGTTTCTGTTACTCCATAAAAGAGTATTGTGTGGAAAATAATGAATCTTTATTAGTTCAGAATATATGCTGCAGAGTAGCTGGTGGAAATGAAAGCACCCACTTAGTAGTTATTGTACACTGTGACAAAACTCATGGGACCAGTGACAAACACAATGTAATCATCATAAATGTACAGCAAGTACCACAAAACTAATAGGTGCATTGGCAGTGTCATATTCATAGATGTGTACTAAGCACCACACAATTTGTAAGAGGCCCCCAAACAGCAGGGCCAGGTAGAGCACAGTACACCACAAGGTATTACTCTGTGCTCTTTCACAGCCTCGCTGAGTTGCGGAGCTCTGCACTGAACTCTTCTGATAGCCCTTGTGTCTGGCTGTTCAACCTCCATCCTGGCAGGAAATTTTCCCCCTTTTTTTCACAAATATTATGCAGCCTGTGGCAGGCTGCTATAACCATTAGGATATTTTTCTCAATGAGATCCAAATTTGTAAGTAAACACACCAGTGCCCTTTCAGCCTACCAAAAGCACATTCAACTGTCATTCTGCACCTGCTGAGCTAATAGTTGAATCTTTCCTTGGTGTTGGCAAGGTGGCCAGAGTACAGCTTCAGAGCCAGGGGAGTAAGGGATAGGGTGACTCTCCCAGCACCACTATTGGCATTTCAACATCGCCACTGGTATACCTCCAATCGGGAAAGAAAGTCCCGGCCTGTAGCTTTCTGAACAGTTCTGTGTTCTTAAAGATGTGAGCATCATGCACCTTCTGTGACCAGCCGACATTGAGGTCAGTGAAGCATCTCTGGTGATCTATCAGAGAAAAACAGCCCTTTCTGTTGATGTACTCTGTGCCAAGGTAGTCTGTTGCCAAAATAGAGAGATGCATGCCATCTGTAGCTCCACTGCAGTGCAGGAACCCCATAGCTGAAAAGCCATCCATTATGTCCTGCACATTGCTGAGAGTCACTGTCCTGAATAGCAAGAAGGGACTAATGGACCTGCACACTTGTATGACAATGGCTCCCTGAGTAGATTTTCCAACTCCAAAATGGTTTTCCACTGATAGCTCAGTGCAGCTCTCATTCTGGTGTCGCTGCACTGGAGGGCTGGGGAGAGCTCATCACACAGATCCACGAATGTGACCTGGCGTATCCAAAAATTATGCAGCCACTGCTCGTCATCCCAAGTCTGCATGATGAGGCTATCCGACCAGGCAATGCTCATTTCTTGGGCCCAGAAGTGGCATTCCACTGTTTGCAGCTGCTCCATGAACTCCACCAACAATCTTGAATTGGTTCTCACTATGTCCCACTGCCATCTGCCCTCCAGGAAATGGTCATGTTCCCTGTGGCTCTGCAAATACCAGAGGATTCTGATTCCTGTGCTCACAACGTTCATAACAATAGTGCAGAGCTGGGCAGGCTCCGTGCTTCTGTTGGAAATGGCAGACAGCAACAAGTCCCACATGGGGTCATGGGATTTTTGAAATAGGTACAAAAATGATGGGATAGAGATGGCATTATGGGGTGGAGAAAGTTGCATGATGGAAACTTGACCGTGCAGTGCCAGTCACCCCAGCACAACTCATTTCTGCCCCACCATGCAGTGCCAAAACTTCCCAAAAAATAGTATGCTGGATGGTGGTGAGTTGCACACTGGGATACCTACTCATGGTGCACCACACTGTGCATCAAAACAAGAACTCCTGGTGAGTATACAGAGTGCTGACACAAGGAGGCAAGCATGCATGCACACAAGTGCTATCCTAACTGCGGCAGCTTTATGCCAGTGTAACTTGCATTGGCAAAAGTTTGCAGTGTAGACATACCTTTTTAGGGTAAACTAAGGGCATGTTGAGATAGCTATGTGGGTCAGGAGTGTGAAAAAAATCACCCCCGTGACCAACATAGTTATGCCAATCTAACCCTCAGTGTAAGCACAACTATGTCAGCTGAAGAATGCTTCCATTGACATAGCTAACTTCGTTTGGGGGAGGTGGTGTTTCTACACTGGCGGAAAAATTCCCTCCATCGGTGTATGCTGTGTCTGCCCTACAGAGTCATGCTGACATAGCTATGCCAATATAGTCTCTGTAGTGTAGATGTACACTGAGATAAAAACTACCTATGCCTTGTCTCTGCTACAATTTTATATCAAGATAGCTAAGTTGGGTTAGATATTTATGTGTAACTTGAGTTAGCTATCTTAGGCTTTGTCTACACTGCCAATTGAACGACTAAAGTTTTGTCATGCACAGATGCTTAAAGAAGTTCCCACCCCTGAAAGACAAAAGTTTTGCCATGGCAAGTGGCAGTGTAAACGGCTTGTCGTCAGCAGGAGTGCTCTCCTGTTGACAACGCGAACCCCGCTCGTAGGGGGTGAAAGTATTTTGTCTGCAAAAGTGCTAACAAACAACATTTACACTGCCCGACTTTTAGTGACATGGCTATGTCGTGACAAATTGTGTAGTGTAGATAAAGCCTCAGTGTAAAAATCCATCTCTCTTCACAGTCAAGACATATTTTAAGGCCAGATTTACACTAAAAACTTTTGCAGATATAATGTCACTTAGGGTGTGATTTTAAATGATATTTCTATAAAAGAAAAAGCCCTAGCTGAAATGAAGTTATACTGGCAAAAAATTGCTTTTGTTGGTGGCTTATTTGTTCAGGGATCTGGTATAAACAATACTGGCAAAAGCACACTTTTGCCGGTAGAAGTTGTGTCTACACCAGAGGGAGTTGTCAGTATAGTTATAACAGCAAACCTATTCAAGTGTGTGAAGGATTGGCACCTAAAAGTTTTATCAGTGAGGGGAAGAAATTGGCTTAGAACTAGGAGAATGCAGGGAAAGAGGACTGTCTGGAGATAACTTTTGTAAAATGCATGCAATTCAATGGAAGCTTATATTTATCCCCGGGAGCCCTTACAATGCATATGAATAAAGTAGTAAGGGAGAGAAAATTAATTTAATATAATCTAGATCAGTGGTCTCCAACCTTTTTAAGCCTGTCAAGGTTCCTCCCCCACTCTGAACTCTAGGGTACAGATGTGGGGACCTGCATGAAAAAACCTCCTAAGCTTATCTTTACCAGCTTAGGTCAAAACTTCCCCAAGGTACAAAATATTCCCCCCGTTGTCCTTGGACTGGCCGCTACCACCACCAAACTAATACTGGTTACTGGGGAAGAGCTGTATGGACGTGTCTTTCCCCCCAAAATACTTCCCAAAACCCTGCACCCCACTTCCTGGACAAGGTTTGGTAAAAAGCCTCACCAATTTGCCTAGGTGACTACAGACCCAGACCCTTGGATCTTAAGAACAATGAACAATCTTCCCAACACTTGCACCCCCCCCTTTCCTGGGAAATGTTGGATAAAAAGCCTCACCAATTTGCATAGGTGACCACAGACCCAAACCCTTGGATCTGAGAACAATGAAAAAGCATTCAGTTTTTACAAGAAGACTTTTAATAAAAAATAGAAGTAAATAGAAATAAAGAAATCCCCCCTGTAAAATCAGGATGGTAGATACCTTACAGGGTAATTAGATTCAAAAACATAGAGAACCCCTCTAGGCAAAACCTTAAGTTACAAAAAAGATACACAGACAGAAATAGTTATTCTATTCAGCACAATTCTTTTCTCAGCCATTTAAAGAAATCATAATCTAACACATACCTAGCTAGATTACTTACTAAAAGTTCTAAGACTCCATTCCTGTTCTGTCCCTGGCAAGAGCAGCATACAGACAGACACAGACCCTTTGTTTCTCTCCCTCCTCCCAGCTTTTGAAAGTATCTTGTCTCCTCATTGGTCATTTTGGTCAGGTGCCAGCGAGGTTACCTTTAGCTTCTTAACCCTTTACAGGTGAGAGGAGCTTTCCCCTGGCCAGGAGGGATTTCAAAGGGGTTTACCCTTCCCTTTATATTTATGACAAAGCCCAATATCACTTTTTGAATTTAAGGGCAACCCAGAATCTACCCTGCCTCTTTCCTGAGGCCCCACTCACTCCATCCCCTCTCTCTCTTTCACTCATTCTCCCCCACCCTCACTCACTTTCACTGGGCTGGGGTCGGGGTTTGGGAGAGGGTGCAGATTCTGGGCTGGGGTCAAGGGGTTTGCAGTGTGTTCCCAGGCTCCAGGCTGAGCCTGGGGCAGGGGATTGGGAGTGCAGGAGGGGGTGAGGGCTGCAAGCTCTGGGAGGGAGTTTGGGTGCAGGAGGGGGCTCTGGGCTGGGGCAGAGTGTTGGGGTGCAGGAGGGGGTACAGGATGCTGGCTCGGGGGGGGGGAGTCAGGGCTGGGACTTGGGGTGCAGGAGTAGGTTCAGGGTAAAGGAGGAGGTATGGGATGCTGGCTCTGGGAGGGGGCTCAGGGCTGGTTTGGGGTGTTGGTTCTGGGACGGGGCTCAGGACTGCGGGTGGAGGAGGAGGTTCAGGCTCCGGAAGGGGGCTCAGGGCTAGGGTGCAGCTTCCCGCCGGGCAGCACTTACCTCTGGCAGCTCCCGGTTGGTGGTGAAGTGTGACTGCTGTTCAGGCAGGCTCCCTGCCTACCCCAGCCCCACACCGCTCGTGGAAGAGGCCAACACGCCCCTGTGGGCCCTGGTGGGGGCGCGGGCGGCACGTGGTTCCATGTGCTGCCCCTCTCTGCAAGCACCGCCCCTGCAGTTCCCATTGGCCACAGCTCCCCGTTCCTGGCCAATGGGAGCTGCGGGGGCAGTGATTGCAGGCAGGCGCAGTGCACAGAGGGACTCCCCTACCCTCCCACCCCCAGGGCCATAGTGGCCGCTTCCGGGAGTGGAGTGGGGCTGGGGCAGGCAGGGAGACTGGCTTAGCGGCAGCCCCCCTGTGCCACCGGAGATCACGATTGATTGGGAGATCCTCTATGATTGACCAGTCGATCACGATTGGCTGGTTGGTGACCACTGATCTAGATATACCTTTGTACACCTATGGTACCTGAGTTCCTAAAACTATGCCTTTCTTCTAGGCACCTTAGCAATAGGAAGAGGGCCAAATTTACTAATGGATTGATCAATTTATAAAATGTCCAGTGAAGCAGATGGGAGATTTGTGTAAGGCAGGCAGGATTTGGCAATCCTGTCACAAATAGTGACAAATCAGAGATTGTTCGTAGAAAAGCACCAAAAATAATTAGAGGCCTGGAGGGACTGATTTATAAGGAAAGATTTAAAAAAGAGAAGTTTTTTAGCTTGCTAAGCAACAGCTAAGGCTGGCCCAGATAACGATCCACAATTATTTAAAAGGTGTGTGCATTAAGGTAACAATAAATTAGATTGGTAGAAGGTATATAACTAGGAATAAAGGGATAAAATTAAGAATGGGAGATTTTAAGATGAATATCAGAAAAAAGCTTACAAAAGAGACCACTATTAAACTGTAGAACAATCTCCTAAGGGAAGGGGTGGAGTCCCCCAAATTTGAAAAATTAAAACAAAGTACTCAAGAATATGTTGTAGGTTTAGGAAATAATCTTACACTGCTATTGGTTAAACACTCTTGTCTGGCACTTGTTACACAAGGGGTGAGTTGTGGTTTATTTTCTGCTAAACTGCTTTGTTTACCTCTGGCTACTGCTTGGTGTTCTCTCCATGGCTTGGAGCATCAGCTGTACCAAATAGGTTGCACCTCTCCAAACACAAAACCACTGGACAGCAACCCCATCTCACTGCTTCAGATTAATCTCTATTGGCAGAGCAAAGTGAGGTACTGCTCTCAGCTTGATGGTATTTCTCTGGTTGTGTATATGGATGTAATGCAATAACTTTTGAATACCACATCCAATCAATTCCAAAATGTGTTGTTACTTAGCAAGCTGTGAAAATGTTGCTCTTTTAATGTTCCTTTATAAATCAGTCCCTCCAGGTACATAATTATTTGTGTTGCTTTCCTTTGAATTCCTCTGATTTGTCACTACTTGATCCAAGGGAATGCTCTAGACATCAGTGGGAAGAACCCTATTTATTCTGGTGAAAATCAGAAACCTGGTGGGAGGAAGCGGGAGACACACAGAGCCCCTGGCATTTGCTTAGCTGACCCAGGTCTGCAACTGTGTATAGACTAAGGCTATGTCTACACTACCACTTCTGTCAGCAAAAGTTAAGTCACTCAGGGGTGTTGATATTCCACTGCCCTGAGTGACATAAGTTACACTGGCATAAGTGGCAGCGTGCTCCCGCTGCTTGTTGGGGGTGGATTAATTATGTTGCGGGGAGAGCTCTTTCCCATCGGCATAGAGCGGCTACATGGGAGATCTTACAGTGGTGCATCAGTACAACTGTGCCACTGTACGCTCTGTAGTGTAGACATAGCCTAAGGACTTGGTGATTAATTATGCCAGTCATTAACACCTTCAAGCATAACAAGACCCCCCCATATCAGCCCTGCCCATCTTCCCAACAGAGCATAATATGTTGACACCCTGAATGATTTATTTCCCAGTCAGAAAGAAAAGAAATAAGAATGGTGGGGGAGAAGTGGGAAGAGGGGGCATAGGTGGAACAGAGGTAATGGGGGAACACAGAGCCCCTGGCATGGAGGACATGGGGGAATGGGAGTGTATAGAGAACTCCTAGTGTGTGTGGGATAGGATGAGGGAGCCTGGTATGGATGGAAGTGGGAATGGGGGACAGGCAGAGTTCCTGGCATGGGAGGAAGAATGGGGAACAATTGTATGGAGGGAGGAGGACATGGTGGACTCACAGCACCACTGGTGTGTGGAAGAGAGGGGAATGGGGGACGCGACGCACAGATCCAAGGTGTTGGAGAGAGTGCCTGAATAGAGTGGGATAGGAGGGTGGGCACAGGGGGCTTATGGAGGGATTCAAGGAACCTCCAGGTGTGTAATGAGGGATTCAAGGAACCTCCAGGTGTGTAATGAGCTGAGACCGCAGAAGGTACAGACTGTGACCTTCTCGTTATGTTGTTTAATTTTCAGTGAATTGGCTTTTTTTTTTTTTTTTTTTTTTAAAGGAAGGTAGTATGGTCAAGTGGACTCGGGCAAGATTTATAGCTAGGAACCTCAGAGCTCTAATCCCAGCTCTAGCCCTGTTTTGCTGTATACTGCGAAAGCATGGGCGCTCATCCGGTTCCCATTCACTTCAGTGGATAGTGGAGCTGGGTTCACAGTCACTTGAATTCTCTGTGTCACAATTCGCCATTTGTACAATGGGGATAATGCCACTTAGGGCTTGCCTACGTGTGGGGTAATGCAAATGGCAAGAGTGTGACTTCTAACGTGCACTAACATGTTGTGCATTCGCTGGTCCATGTGTAGACCCTGCTGCTGCGAACTAAAGCTCCCTAGGGTGCTTTAAAATAAGGTTGTTTGGAACAGTGCTATGTTAAAACGCAGTAGGGGACATTAGTGCACACCAGGAGAGGCTACATGTACCAATTAACACACAACATGTTAGGGGGCTTTAGAAATCCCATCAAGTGCATGACCTCGCCGTGCAGACAAGCCCCTACTTACCCCACAGAAGTGTTCGCAAAAAGAAAAGGAGTACTTGTGGCACCTTAGAGACTAACAAAATTTATTAATAAATATTAACAGATTTTACTAATAAATTGGTTAGTCTCTAAGGTGCCACAGGTACTCCTTTTCTTTTTGCGGATACAGACTAACACAGCTGCTACTCTGAAACCTGTCACAGAAGTGTTGTGAGGATTAGTTGATAAGACATGTGTGTTTACTACAGCAGACACCTTGAATACTGCACAACGCTTTCAAAAGATGGCTTGGGAGCTTAAATTCATTACTCCGCTAGACACAAAAAATCATGGATTGAACAGAGACCCTAGCTTTATGCCTTGTTACAACAACCTGGCTGTAACCGAATAAGCCACCTCTTTTTGTCTGATGACTGCAGAGGTGTTAATGGACCTCTCTGCCTTGAATGGTCCTTTACAATGTGCGCTAACTACTTATGATAAAAATATCTGTTCCACCTTGCATTTTGCTTGGAGTACCTTTCCCAGACCTGAAGAAGAGCCTTGTGTGGCTTGAAAGTTTGTCTCTCTCACCAACAGAAGTTGGTCTAATAAAAGATATTACCTCACCCATCATGTCTCTCATGGTGGACCTTGACATTAAAAGCTCTTCAGTAATGTTTAGGGTTCTAATCTACTATACGTTTGTTGGCAAAAGTCATGTGTTTTATAGGACTGAGCCATATTAGATGAAAATGTCATGTGTATGGCATGTAAACTGAATTCCACCCTTCCTTTTTATATACTGTATTAGGAGTCAACTCCTTTAATGTTTTCATTCATTTCAGATTTAAGTGACAGCAATAAAAACATGGCAGACATAAGTTCCATAAACATGTGACTAAGCCACAAATTCAGATTCAAAGAAATACATAATCCCAAATATAATTAACAGTAAAAGGCCTGATCTTCCCTCAGCAGGATACAATAATCTCCTATTGGTTTCAGTGGTGGTTGTATAATTTGTGGGAAGAACTAGGTGACCTGCAAAGCATTTTTTCAGTTGGGTTTTTTACTTCATCATAATGTTTAGGGTTTTCACAACACTTAAGTCGTCCCGTCCCGTCCCGTCCCCCCCCCCCCAAATCTTGTGAGGTAATGCATCCGATGAAGTGAGCTGTAGCTTACGAAAGCTTATACTCAAATAAATGTGTTAGTCTCTAAGGTGCCACAAGTACTCCTTTTCTTTTTGCAGATACAGACTAACACGACTGCTACGCTGAAACCTGTTTTAGGAATGTCACATTTGGTCTTCACTGGTTTTGCTAGAGGGCTTCTTGGTAGTATCAGAGATGTGTATGCTCTCCCATCTTAATTGAAGGAATGGAGGGGGGTTGAATCTTTATTAAAGATTTCATTTCTCTTAAGCATTTATCAGTTAATTGGGTGTTAGCAAAAACAAACGTTAGAAATGCTTTAAATAGGCTGACTCTCAGGGCTTGTCTACACTGGCACTTTACATTGCTGCAACTTTCTCCCTCAGGGGTGTGAAAAAACACCCCCCGAGTGCTGCAAGTCTCAGCGCTGTAGAATGCCAGTGTAGACAGTGCACCAGCGCTGGGAGCGACGCCCCCCCCGTGGAGCTGGGGGGGTTTTAGCGCTGAGAGAGCTCGCTCCCAGCACAGGTGCCACAACTACAGCGCTTTAACGTTGCAAGTGAAGACCTGCCCTCAGACTATGTCTACGCTGGCAACTGAGCAACAAAAAGACAAAAGTTTTGCCGCGACAAGCACCACTGTGAACAGCGCTTTGTCAGCAGGAGCGCTCTCCTGCTGACAGGGCAAACGCTGTTAGTTGGGAGTGGAAGTTTTTTGTCAGCAGGAGGGCTGACAAAGAGCAGCTACGCTGCGTGACGTTTAAGGGCACAGCCGAAGAGACACAGCCATGTCGCTAAAAGCTGTGTAGCCTCAGGCTTTGTCTGCACTGGCACTTTCCTCCTTAAAACTTTTGTTGCTCAGGGGTGTGAAAACACACCACCCTGAACGACAAAAGTTTTAATGAAGAAAAGCGCAGGTGTAGACAGTGCTTTGTTGGCGGGAGCCACTCTCCCCGCGATGAAGCTACCGACCCTCGTTGGGGGTGGTTTAATTTTGTCACCGGGAGGGACAAAGCAGCTACACCGCTTACCTTACAACAGCAGGACATAGCCTCAGTTGCTCAGTGTCCAGTTCCTTATCTCATAATATTTCTAGTTCTCCAGTTGACAGAGTTCTTCAGGACAGCTGAGACCTGAATTTCTAATATAAAACCATTTTTTAAAGGACAAAAATCTTTCTGGTTTCCTTTATACATTGTGCAGAATTAAAAAAGGACACAAAGCCATTTCCCCTCCACCCCCACCCTTTCCAGGTCATTTAAAGTCCCCCTGCTGTAAGCCCTTACCTATGCAAGGGGTCCTTAACATGTGAGTAAAGGCTTCTCATTGAGTAAAGGTTTTGTCACATCAGTCACTATATTATAAAATTCTAATAACTATATGTGATGGGTTCCCCGGAGTACAACCTGGAACTGTGGGAACCGCTGTGCTCCCTTAACTCTCCAGGCTGGGTTGTCTCTCACAAAGCTATCAGCATGTGGAGTCCCACACCCAGCTAAATTGCATGAATGCTCCCTGAGCCACTCATGATTCATACAGAGAGAGGTACCAGCCAATCACCTCAGCCTCTAGCCTTGCGCTCAGAAACGTACCATCTTACGCTGCTCAACACTCTGTAGGACAGTGCAAGCTCATTAATTAGTTCACCACACCGACAAAAGGGTAGTGGACGTGCAAACAGATTTATTAATTACAGAAAGATAGATTTTAAGTGATTATAAGTGGTAGGCATAGAGATCAAAGATGGTTACATAAAAATAAAAATGCAATCTAAATTCTAACTTTATCAAACTAAGCAAGACTGGAATCAAGCAGTCTCTCACCATAATAGATGTTACAGGTGGCTCACAGGTAGACTCCCTTCCAGCCTTGGACCAATCTCCCTCGTTCAAAGTCTTTGTCTTACAGACAATCTTCCAGGTGTTGAGCTGTGGGGGGAGAGGCCAAGTGATGATGTCACTGTCCCTCTTTTATACATTTTCCAGCTGCTAGAAAGATGCTTGCAGGGACGTGGGTTAGGCTGCCCAATTGCAAATGTGCCTTCTCTGAGGGTGCGTCTACACTAGAGACCTTACAGTGGCACAGCTGTACTGCTACAGCTGCGCCATTGTAAGGTTTCGCTCTATGCTGACTGGAAAGGGCTCTCCCGTCGGCATCATTAAATCACCTCCAACAAGCTGTCCATACGGGCGCTTCTGCTGGTATAACTCATGTCAGTCAGGGGTGTGTTTTGCCCTAGTATAGACATAGCCTGAGAAGCCTCTGCGATAGTGGATTCTTCTTGATGAACCATCAACACCTGTCTAGCCAGTGATGGCTGCTCCTTTGTTGCAACTGAAAGGCTAGCTGGGGGGTTTCCCAACCTCACAACGTATTTCAGTAACACAGATAGCAATACTTCGTAATTTCACATACAGTGACAGAACATACACTCCAACAGGATATTAATGTTCACCAAATCAAGACTTCTTAAATGATACCTCACAAGGCATACTCTGTACAAAACATACCATAATCACATAACAGTGGTGAATATGGGGTCCAGGGTGCTACTTTGATGTATAGAGTGTCACACTGTATATTATACTTTACATTTAATATTCAGATAATCTCTGCCACCCATGTGATTGCTGATGTTGATGTCATTTTGTGTGAATATATTGTTTTTGTGACTGTATTATGCATGTTGTTGGAGCTGATGTTCAAGAAGAATGATTATTATTTGATGATGTATGTAGCCAAATCATTCTGTGAAAGGCCATGGGCGGGGTTGTTTCCTGGGATAATACTTGGGGAAGTATTTTGCTCTCGTGTCAGATGTATATTTATGTTAATCAAGTCTTGTTTAAATTGGCAGGTGCTCCTTCACTGTTTGTGCATGTGTATATAACAGAATAAGTCCTGATCACTAAGAAGTGCAAATGAAATCCCATCCAGTCCTCCTCTGGAGAGACAATGATTGAGCTGCAGGACCTTGAGAATGGAGACTGAGAGTTAAGAAATGGGAGCAAGGAGAAAGTGAAAACTTCAGATCTGCATAAAAGAAGCCAAAGAACTCTCCCATCCCAAAGGAAGAAGTTACCATAACATATAATTCCCCTTGATGTTGTCACACAGCCATGCTTCTTACATAGCGAAGAGGTAGAATACAATGAAAAGTATGATTTTTCCCACACAAGGCATATATCACACAAAAATCAACATGCATAGTATCTGTAAAAAATGAGGAAATATTCTTTGGAAGTTGAGCACCCATCATAAATTGGAGTTGCCAGTAACGTCCCTGCAAGGCAATTCTAATTCTTCAGTTGCATTAAAGTAGTAGGTTTCAGAGTAGCAGCCGTGTTAGTCTGTATCCGCATCCGATGAAGTGAGCTGTAGCTCACAAAAACTTATGCTCAAATAAATTGGTTAGTCTCTAAGGTGCCACAAGTCCTCCTTTTATTAAAGTAGTAGTTTAATGATCTCTCTCTGGTAGATGAAAAACCATTATATTGTTCAGGGAAAGGTAAAGACAGCTTGAGGGATATCTGTTCCTGTACTGTATGTATGCATTAGCAACACTGATATCAGCATACACAGAATGCGATTATCCTTATAGATAGGGTTTATGAAGAATTAATCTAATTCTCAGCATAGCCATTTAAAGGTCCTAATCATATCATGTAAAAATGTGACTTCTTCAGTGTAAACTGAAGTAGAGCTGTTGTGGAAAGATTCTCTGTTAGTGCCAATGCCATCTAATGTGGTTAAATACACCTTCCCCCTTCCCCCCAAAAAACAAACAAATAAAATTAAGGTTGTGACAACAAACTGATAGAAGCCAGTAGACTCAAGTGGCCTGATTTCCAGTAGTGCTGAAAATTCACAAATCTCATAGGGAGATGAAGGTACCTTTGAAAATCAGGACAAAAATACACTGCCCCTGGAGGGTTCTCCCTTTCTGGAAAATATAATCTTTGTGAAAGCTGTATTATAGTTTGTGTTCTTCATATAGCAAAACTGTTTAAATGGACAAATACATTTTTATACTGGTCTAGTGACACTGAAGTGTGTTAGGTAGTGTATACTCAGTGCTTAATTTGCAATGAAAGAGGTGCCGGGGCTCAAGCAAATTTTTTACATTCACAACAGACGCAGCAAGCCCGGAGGTGCCGGGGCTATGAACTGCAAAGCCCAGAGGTTCCGGGGCTGTGCCCTGGCACAAAGTAAACACTGTGTATGCATCATTCTCTCCCATGGGTGGAAAGTGAGATCTGCTCAGGTGGGCTGCTCTTTAGTGGAGCAGGTTTACAGAGGCTACAAGTGCTGACACCTTACAGAGACTCTTCATTAGCCCCTGAAGCAGGGTCATAGGTTTTTAGAGCAGAAAGTCTTGAAGTGTTATCTCTACCAATGACTCCAAAGTCTGCATGGTCACAGGGTGTTATATAGCTAACAATAGTGAGGTCCTGTACTGCCATGGAGTCATACGTTGAGCTTAAAGAAAAGGAGTACTTGTGGCACCTTAGAGACTAAAAAATTTGACCATAAGCTTTCGTGAGCTACAGTTCACTTTATTGGATGCATTAGTGAGCTGTAGCTCATGAAAGCTTATGCTCAAATAAATTTGTTAGTCTCTAAGGTGCCACAAGTACTCCTTTTCTTTTTGCGAATACAGACTAACATGGCTGCTACTCTGATACGTTGAGCTTGATATAAACAATTTTGATATACTGATTTTTGCATAATACCACGTGACATTCTTTTGGTTCTTTTTTGTCGTCTACTGTAACAGCCTCCCCAAAATGCACAATCCTCCTCCACTGCTAAAGCTCGTAGCAGTATGTGGACCAGTTACTAGAGGAAGATATGATCAACATTTTTACCCAGTGAGTTATATTACCATTTCCTTTTATATTTTCTTTCCTCCTTCTCTCCTTTTGCTCTGCCTCTGTCCTCTAGCTTTATTCATCCATGGATGACCTTCCATAGCATTTCCCTCTCAGGTTCTATTGGTCTGCATTTCTCTTTCTTGCCTGCTCCACATCAGTTCTGTCCTCCAGAAGTCCACCCAACTTGCTAACTGTGGTGGGGCGATAGAAGGCACGCATATCCCAATTTTGGCCCCAGACCATCTTGCTACAGAGTACCTCAATATAAAGTGCTCAATAGAAAGGGCTACTTCTTTATGCTATTGCAGGCCCTTGTGGATCACCATGGCCGTTTCACTGACATCAACACAGTGTGGTCCGGGAAGGTGCATGATGCATACATCTTCAGGAACACTGGCCTGTACAGAAAGCTCCAAGCAGGGACTTTCTTTCCAGACCAGAAGATTTCAGTGGGGGATGCTGAAATGCCCATAGTGATCCTGGGAGACCTAGCCTACCCCTTGCTCCCATGGCTCATGAAGTCTTACACAGGAAACCTGTACAGCAGCAAGGAGCGCTTCAACAATATGCTGAACAGATACACAATGATCATAGAATGTTCCTTTGGCAGATTAAAAGCATGCTGGCACTGCCTTTATGGCAGGTTAGACCTAAATGAAGAAAATATTCCCTCGGTAATACCAGCCTGCTGTGCACTCCATAATATTTGTGAGGCTAAGGGTAAAAAGTTTCTCCCAGGGTGGAACATGGAGGTGGATTGCCTGGCAGCTGATTTTGAGCAGCCGGATACCAGGGCTATTGGGGGAGGACACAACAAGGGGCTATTCAAACCAGGGAGACTTTGAGATGACACTTTGACAATAAGAAAAGGAGTACTTGTGGCACCTTAGAGACAAACCAATTTATTTGAGCATAAGCTTTCATGAGCTACAGCTCACTTCATCGGATGCATAAATTGGTTCGTCTCTAAGGTGCCACAAGTACTCCTTTTCTTTTTGTGAATACAGACTAACACAGCTGTTACTCTGAAACCTGTCCTTCTGACAATGAGCTCCAGTAATGTGTCTTTCTGTACAGCACTCTGCTATGCTTTGTTAACTTGCCACTTTGCATGAATCATAGAAGATTAGGGTTGGAAGAGACCTCAGGAGGTCATCTAGTCCAACCCCCTCCTTAAAGCAGGACCAACTCCAACTAAATCATCCCATCATTTGTCAAGTTGGGCCTTAAAAACCTCTAAGGATGGAGATTCCACCACCTCCCTAACAAACCCATTCCAGTGCTTCACCACCCTCCTAGTGAAATAGTGTTTCCAAATATCCAACCTAGACCGCCCCCACTGCAACTTGAGACCATTGCTCCTTGTTTTGTCATCTGCCACCACTTTGAACAGCCTGGCTCCATCCTCTTTGGAGCCCCCCTTCGGGTAGTTGAAGGCTGCTATCAAATCCCCCCTCATTCTTCTCTTCTGAAGACTAAAGAAGCCCAGTTCCCTCAGCCTCTCCTCATAAGTCATGTGAGTCATAAGTCAGCCCCCTAATCATTTTCACTGCCCTCCACTGGACTCTCTCCAATTTGTCCACATCCTTTCTGTAGTGGTGGGCCCAAAACTGAACACAATACTCCAGATGTGGCCTCACCAGTGTCAAATAGAGGGGAATAATCACTTCCCCTGATCTGCTGGCAATGCTTCTACTGATGTAGCCCAATATGTCATTAGCCTTCTTGGCAACAAGGCCACACTGTTGACTCCAGCTTCTCATCCACTGTAATCCCCAGGTCCTTTTCTGCAGAACAGTCAGTCCCCAGCCTGTAGCAGTGCATGGAATTCTTCTATCCTAAGTGCAGGACTCTGCACTTGTCCTTGTTGAACCTCATCAGCTTTCTTTTTGCCCAATCCTCCAATTTTTCTAAGTCACTCTGGACCCTATCCCTACCCTCCAGTGTATCTACTTCTCCCCCCAGCTTAGTGTCATCCACGAATTTGCTGAGTTTAATCCATCCCATTATCCAGACCATTAATGAAGACGTTGAACAAAACTAGCCCCAGGACAGACCCCTGAGGAACTCTGCTTGATACTGGCTGCCAGCTAGACATCGAGCTATTGATCATTACCCTTTGAGCCTGACCATCTAGCCAGCTTTCTATCCACCTTGTAGTCTATTCATCCAATCCACACTTTTTTAACTTGCTGGCAAGAATACTGTGTCAGACCATATCAAAAGCTTTGCTAAAGTCAAGATATATCCTGTCCACCACTTACCCCATATCCACAGAGCCAGTTATCTCATCACAGAAGGCAATCAGGTTGGTCAGGTATGACTTATCCTTGGTGAATCCATGCTGACTGTTCCTAATCACCTTCATCTTCTCCAAGTGCTTCAAAATGGATTCCTTGAGGACCTGCTCGATGATTTTTCCAGGGACTGAGGTGAGGCTGACCAGCTTGTAGTTCCCTGGATTCTCCTTCTTCCTTTTTCTAAAGATGGGCACTATATTTGCCTTTTTCCAGTCGTCCTGGACCTCCCCTGATCACCACGAGTTTTCAAAGATAATGGCCAATGGCTTTGCAATCACATCAGCACCCTCAGATGCATCAGATCCAGCCCAATGAAATTATGTATGTCCCGCTTTTCTAAATAGTCCTTAACCTGTTCTTTCATCACTGAGGGCTGCTCACCTCCCTCACCATACTGGGCTGGCCAGTGCAGCAGTCTGGGAGCTGATCTTGTGAAGACTGAGGCAAAAAAGCACTGAGGACTTCGGCTTTTTCCACATAATCTGTCACTAGATTGCCTCCCAATTTAGTAAGGGTCCCACACTTTCCCTGACCTTCTTCTTGTTGCTAATATACCTATAGAAACCCTTCTTGTTACCCTTCACATCCCTTGCTAGCTACAACTCCAATTGTGCTTTGGCCTTCCTGTTTACACCTCTGCATGCTCAAGCAATATTTTTATACTCCTCAGTCATCTGTCCAAGTTTCCACTTCTTGTAAGCTTTGTTTTTGTGTTTAAGCTCACAGAAGATTTCTCTGTTAAGCCAAGCTGGTTGCCTGCCATATTTGCTATTCTTTCTGAACATCGGGATAGTTTGCTTCTGCACCCTTGATAAGGCTTCTTTAAAATACAGCCAGCTCTCCTGGACTCCTTTCCCCTCATAGTAGCCTCCGAGAGGATCCTGCCCATCAGTTCCCTGAGGAAGTCGAAGTCTGCTTTTCTGAAGTACAGGGTCCGTATTCTGCTGCTTTCCTTTCTGTGATAATTCCTGACTGGGATACACAGCCAGCAAATGATCAGACTGACACTATGTATTACTACCAACAGCAACCACCACGTGTAGGAGACATATAAAGATTGGTTTCAGATTAGCAGCCATGTTAGTCAGAATCCGCAAAAAGAAAAGGAGTACTTGTGGCACCTTAGAGACTAACAAATTTATTTGAGCATAAGGTTTTGTGAGCTACAGCTCACTTCATTGGATGCATGCAGTGGAAAATACAGTGGGGAGATTTATATACATAGAGAACATGAAACAATGGGTGTTACCATACACACTGTAACAAAAGGGATCAGGTAAGGTGAGCTATTACCAGCAGAAGAGTAGGGGGGAAAAAGCCTTTTGTAGTGATAATCAAGGTGGGCCATTTCCAGCAGTTGACAAGAATGTCTGAGGAACAGTGGGGGGGGAGGTAGGGGGCAATAAACATGGGGAAATAGTTTTACTTTGTGTAATGACACATCCACTCCCAATCTTTATTCAAGCCTAAGTTAATTGTATCCAGTTTGCAAATTAATTCCAATTCAGCAGTCTCTCGTTGGAGTCTGTTTTTGAAGTTTTTTTGTTGAAGAATTGCAACTTTTAGGTCTGTAATCGAGTGACCAAAGAGATTGAAGTGTTCTCCGACTGGTTTTTGAATGTTACAATTCTTGACGTCTGATTTGTGTCCATTTATTCTTTTACATAGAGACTGTCCAGTTTGGCCAATGTACATGGCAGAGGGGCATTGCTGGCACATGATGGCATATATCACACTGGTAGATGTGCAGGTGAACGAGCCTCTGATAGTGTGGCTGATGTAATTATGATGGTGTCCCCTGAATAGATATGTGGACACAGTTGGCAACGGGCTTTGTTGCAAGGATAGGTTCCTAGGTTAGTGGTTCTGTTGTGTGGTTGCTGGTGAGTATTTGCTTCAGGTTGGAGGGCTGTCTGTAAGCAAGGACTGGCCTGTCTCCCAAGATTTGTGAGAGTGATGGGTCGTCCTTCAGGATAGGTAGATCCTTGATGATGCGTTGGAGAGGTTTTAGTTGGGGGCTGAAGGTGACGGTTAGTAGTGTTCTGTTATTTTCTTTGTTGGGACTGTCCTGTAGTAGGTAACTTCTGGATACTCTTCTGGCTCTGTCAGTCTGTTTCTTCACCTCCGCAGGTGGGTACTGTAGTTGTAAGAATGCTTGATAGAGATCCTGTAAGTGTTTGTCTCTCTGAGGGGCTGGAGCAAATGCGGTTGTATCGTAGATCTTGGCTGTAGACAATGGATAGTGTGGTGTGATCTGGATGAAAGCTGGAGGCATGTAGGTAGGCATAGTGGTCAGTAGGTTTCCAGTATAGGGTGGTGTCCCACCGCTTTATGTTATTGCTGGGTGGGTTAAGGATTATAATATTCAAAAACCAGTCGGAGAACACTTCAATCTCTTTGGTCACTCAAAAGCTTATGCTCAAATAAATTTGTTAGTCTCTAAGGTGCCACAAGTACTCCTTTTCTCTTTATATAAAGAATGGTTATCTTTCAGAGTGTTTGTTTTTATTAAATACCAATTAACAACACACACACACACAAAAGGCTTGGTGGGAAGGGAGATAAGAGTATGGGCAGTGTAGGTTCTCATAATTGTGTGTAAGTCCAGCTTCTTATTTAGGAAGCTGTCTGAAGAGGTGGTGGAGTGAATGGGGTATTGAGACTTCCAGGAAGTTGCAAGGAATATGGGAGAGGAGTTTGGGGAGGGCATGGAAAGCAGTTTTGTATTGGCTGTTGGGGAGCGGAAGGGGAGTTGTGTATGCATGTGTTCTGATTGGAGAATGATTGGGGACTTCAACATCTGTTTGCTCCTCCATCGCTTTTATCATCTGCTTCTGGCCTTTACAATGCACTCCTCACTCTCCTTTCTGTCCTGCCTTTCTATTTTAATTTTTTCCTTCAGAGTCTTTCCCCACTCCCTGCGTTCTCTTTTTTTGGCCTCTGAGGATTGGAGCACCTCTCAGAACATGTCCTTCTTGCTCTGCCTTGGTGACTTCTTTATCTGGCAGAAGAACTCTGTCGGTGTGTAGGGGCTTCCCTGGAAGGCTACATCTGCCGAAGCACAAGAAACAATACACAGAAGCATGATTGTGAGTTCACACAGAGCCTTGAATTATTCTAGTAAAATATACATCTTTTAACATACAAATCACTTTCTCTCTGTCCTTTGGCAAGGACCCCTCTTGGCGAACACCCTAAACATGGTGAGTTCGGCCTGGGGAGGGAGGGGTTGGACGTTCAAGATGGGGCAAAGGGTCTAGACGGTTTTTTAAGGCTAACACTGCAGACGACTAGGGACATATTGTAAATTCTGCCACAATTTTCTACTGGTGGGGGTCACTGAAGCTGGTCTCTCACTCCTGAGGGTAAACAAGGATGCAAGGGTGCATCTGCACGCATGGGGCTTCAGACCCAGTCCCTATGCTGCTTGCCTGTGTGCCACTTTGGTTCCTGTACAAGTGAGTGCCAATTGGGATGGGAAAGCTTCCTACAATGTGGGAAGGAACAAAGCAGGTCTGCCAAGCAACCTTCGGCAGAGAATTGGCAAGTACCTCCAGAAAGGTTTCCTAGAGAACTCTCTGGAGGATTCCCATGAAATCTCAGTGTGGATTAACACACCGTTCCACCACATTGCTTAGCTGCACAGGGGAATGTGAAGCACAGGCAAACACAGCTAATCTTGTGCATTTCTATCCCTTCAACCACTTCTAGAATATACCCAGCAAAAAGACAGCTCTACCTCATATAAGCAAGCAGCATCAGCTCAAAAAGGCCACTTACCAGAGCTCTCCTCTCTTGCAGCATGCATGCCAGAGATGGGGTCCTGGGACTGGCTGGACCCCTCTGGAGTGGAAAAGAGTTCCTGACTTGCTGTGCCACCGAACAACCCTGCTGTGTGCTCCACATTTTCCTTGAACTCAATCTCCTTGTGCATGACTTTGTCCTCAGGGTTGAGTCTGCTGTCTGCTGTCTCCAGCCTTGCCAGAGTATCCACAGAGCTCTTGGTGGTGGAGGTGGATAGCGTCCAGCTCCTTACAGAAATGGCAAGTTGAAGGGTTAATGTCTAGCTATTCCACCTGGAAGCAGGCGGGGCACACCCTGACTGTTTCCTAGAAGCAATGCACACATTGCTCTATCCAAGGACAAGGGCTAGATATGAACCCTGAGAACTTGATTGTTTGGACAGCAACTGTGGGAGGTTTCTTTAGCCTGGGCTCAAGGCCTGAGAACCAGGATTGTAGTAGATAGAGGATGGTAACTAAGCATATGAATCAACGTCATACATTCCTTTGTGTAGCAGTGTGTAATGCTTAGGGGGAGAAATATAATAAAAGGAGAAGGTGGAAGGCGGGGGGGCAGAACAGCCCATCTCCGCTGACCAGCCTGTTTGCTTGCACAAAGCTGTGTTCTGTCTCATCACTGAACCGCAACAGCAAGTCTTCTGTGCAGTACCGGAGTGACAGTTTGTGTTCCTTGCCTTCTGGTACACCTTTATTTTATTTTCCTTTATTTTCGTCTGGCACTGATGAGTGTCCCATTCATAGCCCTCATCCAACAAGCCATGAGAAATCTGCCCATAGGTATCCAATTTCCTATGGCTGGAGTGGAGCTAGGACTGTACAGCCTCCTTTCTCCACAGTGCCAACAGCTCCAAAAACGTGCGCGTGCTCCAAGCGGGAGACTGTTTGCTGTGTGGAGCCACCATGGTCAGCTGTGGGACACCTCCAGAGGCCAATCACAGCGATAAAAGTAAGCAAGGCATTTACCCGGGCACTTTGGAGATAAAACCTTTGTGTGAAAAGCCTTATCACTATCGTCAAGATGGTTTTATTAAAGCGCTGCCACTGAGGAGCTTTGTTGCAAAAAGTGGCTTTGCAGTTGTGAAAAAGCTTGGCAGGATAGACCAGCCCTAAGGCCAAGGGTAGATCCAACCAACTTTAATAGCTTCTCTACTCTCTTCCATGGGCTTCCTGTTCTTATGCCTTCTGGGATCTGAGATGAGAGGTTCATGTCCACTCCACCCCTGACTGAAAAATTAATGGGTAACAACATTGGCATTCGGATAGCCCTTCGGAGTCCACAGCCTGTTGAGATGAAAGGTGGAAGATGTGGGGAGTATGTGGTTCAGATTTCTCTTGCAGATATTGATCTGATATCTCTGTGTAGCAGAGCATAGCGTCAGTTGGCATTCAGTTCACACTTGGTCAATTTTCTCTGCAAGTGTAAGTGCCAGAAACCATTTATTTTTTAAATCAAAACTTAGATTCTGCAGCTGCTAAAAAATCTTGGATGGGGGAGAGAAGAGGCCCCTGATCCACCACTGAATGAAATAAAACATTTGGATAGCATTCTTTCATTATTAAAGATAATAGAAGAAGCGGGAGCATTAGTAGTAGCTTTTTTCTTCATTTCACAGTGCTCAGAAAGCAATGATGTGTCCCATTGAGATCGAAGATTGTCAAATAGCAGTACCAATTTTGTGTAAAGACTAAAGTATCTGACCCACTTTGATGAGAATCAAATTCAAAATTTTACAGAGCCGGTCTCAGAGATTATTGTGTATCATGCTCCACAAATTCTAGTTAGGAAATTGAAAAGAATCGGTCTCTGGCAGCCAAATTTCTCCTCTTCCCCTCACCCCTTTTCCCCAAAAGCGTTGCTTGTTTTAAGAATCAGTGCAGGAGAATAACGAGGAGTCCTTGTGGCACCTTAGAAACGAACAAATTTATTTGGGCATTTCATGTTATTTTAAGGCAGCATACTCATTGACCATTTAAAGAAAAATCTATGAGCAAGGCTCATGCTTGTGGTACCTCAGTAATGCTGATCATATTTGATGAAACTTTGCTACGGGAACCACCCTGACAAAATCATTGTTCAGAATTCCAGTAGCCCTGCCTTTACATAATCCCATCTGTCAGTAGGTGCAGATCATACACTGACTGTGGAATGTAATGAACACTTTCATTTAACATGAAGGTATTGCATCTCATGCATGCCAGTGTAGGAAACTATTGAACTGAAGTCAACCTTTGGATTGTTTCACCCAATGGAAATTATTTCTTCTTTCATCTGTAGTGAGAAATAATTTGTCATCTTTTCATATGAAAGCGGGTCAACAGTATATAAAGGATGGGTGAGTTCAACTAGCTTCAGTGTAGAACAACTTCCTTTATGTGCTTGAGGAAGCCATTTTGTGTTGTAACAAGTTAATTTGAGTTAACCGGTAATCAGTTAACTAACAACTATAGGTGATGGTCCAGGGCTAGGCAGAGCACAAACATTTGTTCCTGATTACGATTCAATCTGGCATCTAGAATACCATTTATAATGGTTGGCAATCAATAAACTTCAATTCCAATACAACCAAAAACTGTGGTCTTGACACATCCTTATTCTCCACTGCTTTGCATATTGTATAGTCATTTCCACCCGTGCAAAATGAGTATGCAATGCTTTGCACAGATGGAAATGACTCCACAATGTGCAAAGTAGTGGCGATTCATGTCCTTAACGTCTATGCCTATGTATTCCCAGCAGCAGCTACAGCAGTACTAAGTTGGAATTATACTGTGCCCTCTACTGCAGTTACTCTGCATTTCTACTGGTGTAATAGATGAGAACCATTGAAAAGCACTCAGTGTAAAAAGTGCTACACATTATTGTTATAACAAATTTACCTTCTCTATGGTTAGCTAATTTTAGCCAGTGAGCCTGGCTAAGTTTGTGCACCACTAACAAATCCCCTTAGATTAGACGAAGAGTACCCATTGTTTAACAGATGAAGAACCACTAAGTCATCTGATGACAACGCAGACAGCCACAAAAAATAGCATCCAGATGGTGTGTTAGGATATTTAAGTTGTGACATTGCCTCAATACAAAAACGAAGCTGTGTGGTTTCAATGCACACTTTATCATCTTCAAGTCTTGCTTTCTTTTTCATGGCTGCTGAATGGAGCTTCACCCCTCCCAGCTTCTCTAATTCCATTCAGTGGAGGTTCTACTCTTACCTGCAAGGGGAAAAGAGCTTGGGAAACAGATTCCAGTGGTTCCCACAGTGCCCGGCCTCAGCATGCCCAGCACATACATACCAAGGAGTTGAAGGGCACACTTGTGCCTAAAATCCAGGTATAGCCTGTGGGACACCAACCAGGTGCATTGTCTTCATGAGAGCTACATGTATATTCACATAGAATTTCATATGGTGGAACAGCCAGATGTGGAAGATCACTGGTGTAAATATTCGTTTAACAAAACAAAAAAGCCCCACAGTCTATAAATAATGGGTGAACAAATTATATGAGCTAGAGAAAGAATAATTGAACGAGAGGAAAAATGTGGATATATGTTTGGGTTTGTAGGCAGTGCCCAGGATCAGACCAATGTCAAAGACAGGGGTTATACTTTCAGAGATAGTAGCTATAATGGGAATATCAGATGGGGAAGAGACCACAAATGTACTATGTCAAATCTTCAAGAAAAAAAAAGATGAAGTCAAGATCTGAAAGGAGCCAATAGAATGCCCTAGAAGGAAGGGAGTGAGGGGTGTATGTGTGTGTGTGTGTGTGTGTGTTTGTGTAAACACACAAAACCTATGTTAAAAACATGAAGGTTGCAAAGTCAACAAAAATTAGGAACGAAGATCGGAGCTGCCCCCAGTGCACTAGGAAACAATCTTTAATTACATGAGCACATCCTATTTATTCCTACAGGAGCCTCTGTCAGATAGAGCACAAAATAGATGATGCTGGTTTTTTTCTTTATTGTTCAATGTGTGGCCTCACGCCTTATTTTCTGCACCCTATTCAAACTATTGCTCAGAAGACAGAAATATTAATTTCCTTAGAGGCTTTGCTATGGTGTTCATCACTGTAGCATCAGAGCGCGTCATAAACATTAACTAATTTGCAAAACACCCCGGTGAGGGTAAAGTGGTATTATTCCCATTTTTCAGACAGAGAGCTGAGGCAGAGAGAGCTTAAGGTCAACCTTAATTCAGGTATTTACTAACTTGATGTTACAACCTTAATGTTCTTTTAACTAGTTTTGTGTGTGTGTGTGTGTGTGTGTGTGTGTGTAATATTATGATATACTGTGGAAGGATTGTTTTGACGTACTTCCCTCACCCCTTGTTTTTAAATTTGAAATAGGATTTTAACTAATGCACTGGAATTAATGATCTATCTCTTCTGAAGATTTTTGCTTTTGGATCAGGAGACTGTGTCTCCCCATCGCTGGAGAGCAAGCTGCACCTTATTACGGGAGCCACGGATGTCTTCAAGGAACTCCTGCAGCTCTTCTCGCAGCATATAGGGGGCCAGGGTCACGGGCCCGCGGCAATCCTATGGAGGGGCATCTGACACAGCCCCGTGGCCTACTGAGATGGGTAGGCAAGGGGCGGACCCCCGATGGGCTGGCGCCACACGGCCCGCTTCAAACTCTAGCTCAGTTGGGGGCAGTGGAGGGAAGATAGCAGCCCCTGGTGAGTTGGGACAGGGAAATACAGATGTTGCTCCCTGGGGACTATCCTCTAGGAACGAGGAGGTGATGGCCCAAGGGGCAGCAGTGGCATCACGGGAGGTGGAGGGGATAAGGACAGGGTTGGCATCAGGGGCAGGGCAGGGATCAAGAGTAGGGGCAGAGCAGGGGTCATGGGGCAAAGTTGGGGAGAGGGACAGAGGTAGGATCCTGGGCCCCAGTAGGTGGTCCCTCTTGATCAGGCTCGGGGATCTGGGGGGGTGAGAAGGGGACCCCCAATGATGCCGGGCTCAGGCTTTATGGCCGGTGTAGCAGCCACGACATCGGGAGGTGGACACTCTGCAGTGGGGTCTCCGCCTGGGAAGGAGGTCGGTTGCCCCACACCTACGAGGGATACCTCATGGGACTCAGGTCCTGGCCATGTGGCACCGGCAGTTGCCTCAATAGGCTTGGTGGCCTTCAGTGGGGTGCCACCTGTGGCCAGGCAGATGGAGAAGCCCAGGGGACTGGCGGAAGCGGGAGCAGCAGGTAGGGGAAGGGAGCATGGGGAAAAGGGGGCCTGGGTGAGGTCACTCAGATTGAGGTCCGCTGGCAGAGGGTCATCCTCCCGCTGGGTGACCAGGGTCAGATCTAGGGCCCCGATCTCCTCATAAATGGAGGGGAGATCGCCTTCCACCACCCTGGGGTTTTCCCCGCTGGCACCCGAAGCGACGGTCACCTCTGGGCTCACAGGGGCTTTGGATGTTAATGGGGCAGGAAGGGCTCCATTGGGGGCTTCTGAGGGAAGGGACTCCAGTGGAGGGGGCGGTACTGCCCTCCGGTGCTGCCATGCCTTCCCCAGCCAGCACTGGTGGACAAATTCCACCCGGGGGCAAAGCAGAAGGCCCAGCATCAGTGCCCCCTTCCTGGTCTTCTGGGGGGCTTCCGCATAGGTGCGGAGGAGCGGAGCTCGAGCCTTCCGCTTGCCCTGCTTCCCCTGTACTATGGCCCAGCCTTCCATGGCACCATCTGGGGGCTGGCTAACAGGGGTCAGGTTGGGGAGCGGGGGCAGGGGCAATGGCTAAGGGCCTCGGGTTGGGGGGGTGGGGCAGCATTAGGGAGGGAAGATTCCCCCTGGGGCAGGCCCTCTCCCATGCCTGGCAGTGTCCCTGCTGCACCCTCTTCTATGGGCCCCATCGGCTTGCAGGCAGCAGAGGCAGGGCTCTCTTGCTCATCTGGGCACAGTAGGGGAAGTAGCCCTTGGGCCCGAGCGGGAGCAGTGGTGAGCTGGTTAATGAAGACACCCTCAAGTCATTGGTAAGGGAGCCCTAAGATAAGGGAGAAGCAGAAGAGCTGTGGGGAAGGGGCCCAGAGCAATGTAGCAACTCTAGCAGTGAAAGGTCGGCTGCCAACAGCTGCTACCATTAAGGTCCCTGAGGTGGAACCTGGAGTAGAGGACAGGCCTGGGTTCCCCCCAACCCACCACTACAGAAACACCTCCTGGGAGGGGAAAACAGGCCCATCAGGACAGGAGGCTAAATTGTTTTGGTATGAGGCTGTAGGAGCAACAGAGACTGTGGGAATTCTCTCACCAACCTCCTTGCTGGCTTATGACTGTATCCCTGGCCCTAGAGAGAGAAGAGCTATGTGGAGGGTTGCAGTGAGCCTCTGACGCTAGCATAAACCGCCTGGAGGCATGGGACCCACGGGGACAAGGTCGGAGCTATGCCACAATACATACTCTTCATTTGTTATTATTTACAATACACACACAGTTTAGTTATTGCTGTGAGCTAGGAAAGAATTAGACAGCAAAAGCAGCAGTAAAGTTTACTGCACTTTCACCGCTCCAGGAAATCAGCTCTCGGTTGAAGTTTCCCCTGTATGTTTTAACTTCTCTGGTCCAGACACATTACAATTATTTTATAAGAATATATACCTAAGCTGTCAGTACAGCTCATCTCCCTCCAGACTGACTTTTTTGCAATTCAACCTCTTGGGTTTGGAGAGAATGGTCTTGTCTACATTGGAACACTCACAATGTGCTAGGTACCACCATATCAAATGAGTAAACAGCAGCAGCATATGAAGTGATTAAAAGCTATAAAGCCAACTCATAATAAAACTAGTGCTTTAAGTTCAAGATATTGATTTTGCTTCTTCAAGTAACCTTTTAAGATTGTGTCTGAAGTACAGGGGATGTCACTCGGTCATCTTGTGCTGCCATTTTGAATAATCTGCAGCAAGACATCATTAAAGATAGGGTCAGTACAGCTGTTTAAATTATCATAAGATGACAGTCTATATTTTATCCCTTTTTAAAAAGCCAGTGCCCCTTACTAATTTGCACCTACAAGCCCTGAGTCTGCTAGTGTAACAACCGTTTGCATGGGTCATCAGCAGGTCATGAATCTCTAAACCTAAAACCTTATAGCAACTACTTGAGCTAAAGGAGTACTATTAGCACCATTAGTAGGAGTAGTAGGTTGTTATCCTAAAAATGGACTACTCACTAAAGGGGTCAAAGACACACTGTACAAATGGGTTGCACCAGTTGTGTGTACAAAGCTCCCATTGGTCATTCTATACACATTTAGAGTACAGGTCCAAGACTGGCTTTCATCTAGTGTTAGGGAAGCAGTTCTTTAATAGACTTTACTACAAGTAATTATGCCCAATTTCATGACATTAAACTTACAGGAGATGTGGTAGTACTGATCTCCACTACTGTCACAAATTGACAATAAGTTGTCCAGGAGTCTGTGCTCAAAACACTTGCTGTTTTTCAGTGAAGAAAGCATGATTTTTTTCTTCTGTGGACTTGATTGGATCTGTACAGTAATTACTTCCTGTTATTAGGATTAATTCGCCACTCTTTTCCTTCAAGTCACTCAGTCAGGGACACAGATGTAGGTAGCTAGTTTTTAGAATCTGAGCCAGGACACTTGGATTCAGAAACCTGATTCATTGTACGACCTCTATGCCAGAACTTAACCATCCACATAAAAATAGATTAAAAATATTATTCAGATGTAACCCCTCTTTCATCCCTGGTTATTTGGGAGCAGGGAACATTCACCTGGGTGCCTGGGTGTCTGATGTTGATGACAGTAAAGAAGATCCTGAGTATCCCAATGGTGATCTTAGGTAGGTGGGAATTCTCTATCCACCCTTCTGCTGCCGTCATTTTACTTGTAGAGGAAATTAAAATAGGTGATGCCTCCACGTGGGTGGGCCCTGTACACACACACACACAATGGGTGTGCCTTGGAAGCCTCCAGGAGTAAATCTAAACCAGTCTTGGGGTCAATTGGTCTAACTCAAAAATGCCAATTATAAACAATATATACCCAATATGCACTTAGATGAGAATGAGCATGCACCTTTACTTAACAATTTAAGAAAACATGATAAAACAAACTAAGATTAAATGTCATCACTAATTTAAATCAGCAGTGAGGCAGTTCAATAAATTAACAAATACACTTTACAATACTAAATGAAATGTATTTAACTGGCATTTACACTGCCACCATTTACCTCACCCCTGAGTGTGCACTCCTCTGGATATGCATGGGTGTGCTTGGAGATCTTGAAGCTGGAGAAAGCATTCTGTTGGTCCAGTGAATCAATCCAGCCAAGGCAACAAGCTACACACCCTCAGAAGATTGGAGTTGTCTTAACCAAATGTCACCAGCCATGGTTTCTGGTCTGATGAGAAGATTGCTCTGCCTCTTCTCAGACTCAAACAACCCATTAAAATCTCTTTGCTATGCCCCTTCTCTTGCAAGTACTTTTCCAGACAAGGGGTGTGGTTACTCTCACTGCCTTCGCTGCAGGCCGAGCTCAGTCAGCTTTAGGCACAGCAACAGTCTTTGCCCCGGCTCTAGTGAAGCCTCTAGATCTCTTATGTTTCTCCCAGGTTTTTCTCTCCTATTCGCTATCTGCAGTGCATAGTATAACTTTCACTCAGACGTATTTATGGCAGATGAGAGACCCAAGGGTCCAAAAGACTATACTGAACAGCGGCCAGACAAGAATGGACTTTTGGAACAAAAACGCGTAAAGTGGTTTTTCTGGGCAATATGTGGGGGAAGGGAGATGAATGCAAATTCCCCACCTCTGGTGATGCAAAAGCACAGCCTTTTGAAGCTATGCCCTGAGGAGCAGGCCATGATTTGATGATCACCTGTTACATGAGACCAACATCAAAGGCTTGAGCTGCATTGAAAAAAATCAAATCAGGCTGATCTGCCCAGTCTGTGGTCTGACTCGGAGACAGTTATGCCCTTGAAGCCACAGGAAACACCCCGTTGTGAGTTTGGAAAGACTGCCACCACCAAAGCCTGAGACTGGAGTTGGGGGGAACTCTGGTAAGCTTTTTAGCACACATGTAGGTTCTTTTAGTGTTTTAAATATGTTGTCTTTGTAATACTGTCACCTTATCAAGGAAGCACGTTTATTCATAAAGAGCTATGTGGTAACTGATAACTCCGGGCAATACACTGGGCACAGCCTGAGAAGCAACCACATACCACACAACAGAATCACTAACCCAGGAACCTATCCTTGCAACAAAGCCCATTGCCAACTGTGCCCACATATCTATTCAGGGGACACCATCAGAGGGCCTAATAACATCAGCCACACTATCAGAGGCTCGTTCACCTGCACATGCACCAATGTGATATATGCCATCATGTGCCAGCAATGCCCCTCTCCCATGGACATTGGTCAAACTGGACAGTCTCTACGTAAAAGAATAAATGGACACAAATCAGATGTCAAGAATTATAACATTCATAAACCAGTCGGGGAACACTTCAATCTCTCTGGTCACGCGATTACAGACATGAAAGTTGCTATATTACAACAAAAAAACTTCAAATCCAAACTCCAGCGAGAAACTGTTGAATTGGAATTCATTTGCAAATTGGATACAATTAACTTAGGCTTGAATAGAGACTGGGAGTGGCTAAGTCATCATGCAAGGTAACCTATTTCCCCTTGTTTTTTCCTTTAAACCCCCCCCCCAGACGTTCTTGTTAAAGATTTGTGCTGGAAATGGCCCACCTTGATTATCATACACATTGTAAGGAGAGTGGTCACTTTAGATAAGCTATTACCAGCAGGAGAGTGGGTTTCTGTGTGTGTGTGGGGAGGGGGTGGGGTGAGAAAACCTGGATTTGTGCTGGAAATGGCCCAACTTGATTATCATACACATTGTAAGGAGAGTGATCACTTTAGATAAGCTATTACCAGCAGGAGAGTGGGGTGGGAGGAGGTATTGTTTCATGGTCTCTGTGTATATAAGAAGATCTTCTTCACTTTCCACAGTATGCATCCGATGAAGTGAGCTGTAGCTCACGAAAGCTCATGCTCAAATAAATTGGTTAGTCTCTAAGGTGCCACAAGTACTCCTTTTCTTTTTGCGAATACAGACTAACACGGCTGTTACTCTGAAGCCTGAGAAGAGAAAGCGAAGTGCAGATGCTGGTCTGTTTATTCAGTCTGACTTGCTAGGACTATCACAGGGAGCTCCAAGTCAGGAGTGAGAGAGATGCAGGTCTCTGCCCAAAAAAGAGGTGAGGGCTGAGGAATCAAGTTCCTAGAGAAGGGACCACGGAGAGGGATACAGGTGCCCCTGCCCTGCGACAGTATTATCTTGCCATTTGCCAAGCTGAATCTTATTGTGTTATTTTCTAACCATGGTTCTAGCTCTGAAAGAGTAAATTCAACCCTGGTGTAAGTGGGTGTATGTAACAGGGACCTTTTCTAACTGCCTCTTCGTGGCTCATCTGGGAAATTAGCTCATCACTGTCTGCAATTGCTCAGCTTGTTGCCTCAGTCACTCACTCTGCGGCCCCTCTCTCACTGGTCAGGAGCTGCAGTGCCTCTCCTTTGGGGCTTAGCCCTCTGGCCAAGTCACCATCATCCTCCCCTTCCAGGGTACTCTCAACGTGCTCCTCATCATCCCAGGCAGTCCTTATGTCTACTGCCCTGGCTGGGCCACTCCCTCAGTGGCTAGACCGCAAGGTTCGGGACAGCGTCTAAATTCACTGCCCAGACTGTGCCACTCAGTGGGTGGGGAGGGAGGGCCTGGGTTCCCCTTACTCTGGGTTCCAATCCAGGGAAGCTATGTACTACCACAAACCTTCCTGTTACTCCCCTAGACTATGTCCTACTGTGCTTAACCCAGGATCACATTCTCAACCCTTCCAGCCAAACCCCTTTCCTCTGGGTCTCTAGACAAACCCCTCCTTTTGGGTCCAAATCCCTTTCTCTCCCCAATCCCTGAGACTGCAGCCCTCTTCCCTGTCACCCCCTTAGTGCTACCAGCTCCCTGGCTTTATAGAAGCCCTGCCTTTTCCTGCACAGGTAAGCGTCCCTTGATTAGACCTTTCCTCTTAGTCTAAATGTCCCCCAGTTTGCAGCCTAATAGATTAATTGGCCCATCTGGCCTATGTTAACTCCTTCAGGAAGAATGTGGGGTTCACACCCCATCACAGTGCCATTCTATTGAAGTCAGTGGCATTTCAACCATTTACTTCAGGACTGAATCTGGCCCACACATCCCATAGTATTATGTATCTGTCCTCACTGGTCAGCATTATATATAAATTTAATTAGCATCCTGCATTAATCAAGGTGCAGAGGGTTTATTCATCATAGCAGGAGTTGCCCAGTTTCTCTCTTCCAGAAGCCCACACCCAGCAATCATCATGGTTGGAAACAGGTTTCAGAGGGGTAGCCATGTTAGTCTGTATCAGCAAAAACAATGAGGAGTCCTTGTGGCACTTTAGAGACTAACAAATTTATTTGGACATAAGCTTTCATGGGCTAAAACCCACTTCATCAGATACATGGAGAGGAAAATACAGTAGGCAGGTACATATATTACAGCACATGAAAAGATGGGAGTTACCTTACCAAGTGGGGAGTCAGGGCTAATGAGGCCAATTCAAACAGGGTGGATATAGCTCAGGGGTGGGCAAACTTTTTGGTCTGAGGGCCACACTGGGGTGCAAAACTGTATGGAGGGCTGGATAGGGAAGGCTGTGTCTCCCCAAACAGCCTGGTCCCCACCCCCTCTGACCCCTCTCACTTCCCGCTCCCTGATTGCCCCCCTCAGAACCCCCCACCCATCCAACTCTGCCCCCTCCCGGGATCCCCGCCCCTAACCACCCCCGGGACCCCACCCCCGATCCAACCTTCCCTGTCCCCTGCCCCAAGCCTCTGCCTATCCAACCGCCCCCTGTTCCCCATGCCCTGACCCCCCCCCAAACCTCCGCCCCATCCAACCGCCCCCTGCTCCCTGTCCCCTGACTGCCCCCCGGGGGCCCCTGACCCATATCCATTGCCCCAGCCCCCTCACCATGCCACTCAGAGCAGCATGTCTGCACCCACGCTGCCCGGCCAGACACGCTGTGGACAGCATGGCATGCTGAGGCTGCCGGGCAGGATGGTCCCGCGGGCCATAGTTTGCCCACCTCTGAATGAGCCTATTCCCAATAGTTGACAAGAAGAGTATCAACAGAGGGAAAATTACTTTTTGTAGTGACCCAGCCACTCCCAGTCTTTATTCAGGAATTCTCTCTCTGCAATGATTGGAAAAGCCCTTGGCAGAGTTTTGTTTTAGTTTCTAGTGACTCAAAAATCAAAACATTCAGAGTCCATAATCATGAGTTATACTCTCCTTCACCTAGTTCACAAACCAGATCAAAATTAAACCCAGAGTGATATAGATTTGCTCACCTGCTCTATGGGCCCATCATCCATCGTCCTTACTCTAGGTCAGGGGTTCCCAATGCAGTGCCCACGGGTGCCATGGTGCCCGCTGGGGCAGTTTTGTGCGCCTGCAGGACACCGTGCCGTCAAAATGCTGCCGCTGACTGTGGCCACCGGTGAACCGCCCGCCAAAATGCCACCGAGAAGCGTTGCCGTTTCTCCGCAGCATTTCAGCAGCGACGGTTCTTGCCGCGGCTGTGCTCGGCAGTGGCATTTCGGTGGTGGGGTCTCCAGCGCCCGCCACAGTCTTCTGGGAATAGCAATATGCTATTCCCGCAGAAAGGTTGGGGACCACTGCTCTAAGTGGACAGATCAGTGTAGTCCCTAGAGAGCCTTCCCTCATCTCCAAATAAATGTGTGAGAGAAGAACATTCAAAGGTCCCACTCCGATAAGAGCCACCTGGATCATGATCTGGAGGATTATAAATCCTTCAGATTCCCCGGAAACAGTAATATCTGGCTTCCTGGGCCATGGCCATTGGTTTGCTTGGCTAACAAACTTCAACAGGACTGTATTTTTTAAAGTGGAAACCTCTTTTCCAAGCTGCTGCTGCACCCTCAGTAGCTCTCCCTCAGCCTCTTCAACTCCTCCCCCCTCCTTCCTGTTTCCTGTCCTTTCAGACTCCCAACAGCCAGTGCTCCCAATTCTAATAATTACAAGCAACATCTAAACACCACATTCCCATCTCTCAAGAAACTCTCCCAATTACAATAAACTTTGTTGTTCTAACCATAGGAACAAATAGGAAACAAGGCATTGTACTGTTGACAGAATTATTACACTAAAAACTATAGATACACTATAGATACTACACAACAGTCTCTAGTCCAGACAGGTGGTCGTCTGGGTCTGACAGTCCATCTCTCAAGCCCTGGTTCCAGTGCAATGTCTTGTTGTGTTGTTACTACGGTGAAGTCATCCAATGCAGACTGGGTGTTGGCATAATCTCCTCTTGGTGCATAGGCAGGTGCAAGATAAGAAACATTCCCTACCCGCCCATCAGGAAGTCGATAGGTGTAAGGTCCCTTCTTCTCTATGATTTTAAGAGGAGCTGTGAATTTATGATCCCCTTTGCGTAAAATTCCAGGTTTTCAGATTCTAACGAAGGAACCACACTGAAACTTTGCAAAAAGAAAAGGAGTACTTGTGGCACCTTAGAGACGAACAAATTTATTTGCAAATACAGACTAACACGGCTGCTACTCTGAAACCTGAAACTCTGGTTCCTTAGCACCCCGCCACTTGTCTGTGAAAGCCTTATACTTTGCTTGGTTCTGTTCAACTGTTTTTCTCACATCATCCTCGGTTGGGGCCTCAGGTCGTGCCTTTAACAATACAGCAATGTTCAGTTTAGCATTTGTCTGTTTCCCATGCAGTAGCTCGGTGGGTGATCTTTGCATTGTGGCATGTTGTGTAGCCCGGTACTCTTGAAAGAAATCAGCAGTGAAGGTTATCCACAATTGCCCTTCCAGTTTAGCCATTTGCAAACTCTTTCAAACTTCTGTTAAACCGTTCGATTTCCCCATTGGCTTGAGGGTAGTATAGGGATGACCTTCTGTGTAAAATGTTCCTCTCTGCTAGAAAAGTTTTAAACTCCAGGGAAGTAAATTGACTTCCATTAATTGAAACCAGTTCTTTGGGGTTACCTTCCCTGCTAAAAACTGAAGAGAGGAACTTAATTACTGTAACAGAAGAGATTTGCAATGTAACCTCTACCTCAGGCCATTTACTGAAATAGTCTATTAAGGTGATGGCATAACAGTCAATTGGAGCAGTATCAAAGGGTCCTACAATGTCAATCACCACTTTTTCCCATGCAGATTCAGGAAGAGGAACAGGCTGTAATGGAGGGGTACATGTCACTGCTGTATTATTATGCATTTGGCAAGTGGCACAGAATTTTATGAGTGCTTTAGTTTGAGAGTCCATCCCTGGCTACCAATACAGATCCTGTAGTCAGTCATTGTTTGGTTCTGACAGTTTCTTGATGAGTATTGTGTGCCAGGTGTATGAGTTTTGACTGTAATTCTTCTGGTACAAGTAGCTGCTGTGTACCTTGTAGCACACAGCCATCAAGCAAAGAAAGTTCATCCCAAACTCTAAAATAAGGCAGCACAACTGGGTCAAGGTTTTTAGGGTTACTGGGCCACCTCTGTCAGAAATTCCTGTAGTTTTGTTGAATTGGACACGCTGAACAAGCAGCTTGAAATTGTTCTCTTGTAACTACAGTAAGAGTGCTTGTAATAAGCACAACTACTACATCCCCATCCTCCGGTGGACCATCTGGTGAAGGCAAAGGCAGGCGAGAAAGGCAATCAGCTACCACATTTTGGTTTCCAGGCTTATATTCCAGTTCATAATTGAAAGAGTAGTCTTGCAGACCATCTAGCAATAAGATATCCTGCACTTCCCAGTCCTTTCATGGTGAGCAACGTCATCAAAGGGCTGTTGTCTGTGCGCAACTTGAATGTGCAGCCCCACAGGTAAGTTCTCCATTTTTCAGTAGCCCATTACTTAGCATTACTTAGTGTCCTTGAAGCAAATGCAACAGTCCTCTCTGTGTTGACCTCATGAAGTTGTGTGAGGACAGCCTCAAGTCCATAAGTAGAAGCACCAGTAGGTACAATTGTGGGCAATGCAGGACTGAATAGTGCAAGTACTGGACTATGTACAATCAAGTCTTTCACCATTTTGAAACTAGCTTGTGCATCCGTTGTTCACACTAAGGTTGAACTTCCCCATAGTAATTCTCATAATGGTTCAATGACAGAAGCATAATTGGGAATTAATTTTGCAAACCAGGAGGTAAGACCCAAGAAGGAACATAAGGTTTGCAAATCTGTTGGAGGAGCAGCATTTTAAATTGCCCGGATATGAGCTGGATCAGTTTTTAGTCCAGTCCGTGAAATTGTATGCCCCAGAAAGGAGAGTTCAGTTAATCTAAATTTGCATTTGGACCTCTTGAGCTTGTGGCCTGCTTTGCTGATGCAGTTTAGTACAGACTGCAGGTTGTTGTCATGCTCCTCTGAAGTATTTCCAAACACGATAATATCATCCAAATCGCACTGAACTCCATGTTGATTATTCAGAATCAATGACATTTTTTGGAAGGCACTTTGGAAGGCTGATGCGAGACCATATGGAACACGTTTAAAATGGAATAGTCCCTCATGTGTAATAAATGCTGTGAGGACTCTGCTATCTTCATGCAACATAACCTAGTGGTATGTGCTCTGCAAATCAAGAGTAGAAAACATCTTTGCTCCACGGACTTCTGCAAATACTTCTTCTATGTGAGAAAGAGGATGGCTGTCAACCACAATAGCTTTATTTGGCTCCCTTAAATCCACACAAAGACGAATGCCTCCACCCTTCTTCTGCATCACTACTATAGGTGAAACACTCTTCAATAATGTCCTCTTGAACAAGTTTTCTAAGTTCCTCTGAAACCGCTTCCCTGACTGAAAACGGTAAGTGCCGTAATTTCTGTCGTACAGGCATCACATTATTCTGCATTTTAACTTTATGCAGAAACCCATAAGCACAGCCGAGTTTCTCCTCAACCTGGTGTTGGTTCCCAGCTGAAACTGGTGTGTGTACCACAAGAGTGCTTTGTTGAGGAAGATCAATTCGTCCATTAACTACCCTGAGATTTAAAGCAGCCAATAGATCTCTGCCAAGGATCGGAGTGCCTTTGTGGACAATGTAGAACTCTGCAGTTACACCGCAATCATCAAAAGTAACTATTGCTGGCAGGCAGCCACATAGTGGAATATGGTTTTTCAAATAGCACACCAAGTGAAGCTTGGGTTCAGTAAGAGGCACATCTTTAAAGTAATGCAGACAGATGGAATCAGGTAGTATAGATACTGCTGAACCAGTGTCCAACGTTAGCTGAATAGAGTGTGATTTGCCTGAGGGTATGGCAGAAACATTTACTGTGCACTTTATTTGTTCTGGAATATGTGCAGTAGTGATTTTGTCCATGCTCAGCACAGTAACATCTGGTATTGTAACAGCATGCACCTATTGATTGAACTGGCTGTTGCAACATACTTTAGCAAAATGTCCAATCTTTTTTTGCTACTCTTGCCGGACATCCTGTGTAGCTTGCAAGGTGTTGTGGGGATCCACAGAGAAAGTATGCTTTTAATGTATTTTGAATTTGCTGATTTGGTGGTTTTTCATTAGTTTTCCTCTTGAAATTGTTTGTCTGCAGTGATAGTGAACTTTTCTGCAAAGGAGTTACAGCCTGGACTGTGCCTCCTGAATCCATGCTCATTGTTTTGGCTTCAGCTGTAGCTGACTCAATCTGGGTAGCAATAGTTATTGCTTTTTCTAGTGTAAGTTGTGGTTCTAGAAGTAAACGTTCTCTTACACGAAGCATGGTTTTCTCAATGAGCTGTCTCTAATCTCTCATCTGCCATATTCCCAAAGTCACAAGTTACAATCAGACTCCTCAGGGAAGCAATATTTTGTATTATAGTCTCCCCTGGTTTCTGCTTACGCTGGTTAAATCTGTAGCGATTAGCTACTACATTCACTTTTGGTACAAAAAAGTTCTTTAATGCAGTGAGTGCAGTCTCATATTTATAGTCTGCAAAGGGAAAAGTGTAAAATATATGCTGCCCTTCTGCTTCAAGGCAGTGGATTAGCAGAGCAGGCTTTCTTACTTCAGAAATCTCTGTATCACTGTTTGCAAGCAGATAAGTCAAACATATGGATCCAGGCAGTAAAAGCAATTGGAGGCTCACCTGGGCTTTGTAGAAAGGGTGCAGGTGGGTTCAGAGGCAGAAGATCCCATCCTCGTTGCCAAAATGTTGTAGTAGCCAGGCAAGGTACTAACAAACTTAAACAGGACTTTATTTTATAAAATGGAAACCTCTTTTCCAAGCTGCTGCTGCACCCTCAGTAGCTCTCCCTCAGCCTTTTCAATTCCTGTCCTTTCAGACTCCCAACAGCCAGTGCTCCCAATTCTAATAATTACAAGCAACATCTAAACACCACACTAACCCACTGCAGAGATGTTTACTTGACTAGACCTAGTGTAGAAATTGGAGAAGAGTAGTTCTGGGCCAAGGGGGTTCTCAGAAAAGTTGCACACTCCACCTTATTCATCAAGAGCATTGATGCATCTGCACCACTCCTATCATGTAGAGATCTATCACTTGTTCTCATCCAGGAACTTCCAGACTGATGCATTTGTTTGCAAGACAGGACCAAGCAAGCATTTCTCTGTGACAGATGAGGTATCGATGAAGTGAAAATATATCATAGGGCCAAAAAGACTGGTCTCTCTACCAAGACCGTCCAAGAAACCCATGTATTGTACACAATTCTATAAGATACATACCTGGGACAAGACGACCAGATCTTCACAACTGTGACAGAGCTCATTATCATTAAGAGTAGTGAATTATTTCTTCATCTAAGATCCTTCACCTTAGAGAAGATAAATTCCCAGATACCATATTAAATATGCTAGACTTATAACATTGTTCTTTATAGTGGCTAGTGTCCCTTGAAGATGAATGGGGGGGGGGGAAGCTCTGTGCAGCTGAATGAAAACATCAACTCTGAGCTTAATAATTGCATGACACAGCTGCCTATGTAGACTGCAGAATTTGTGTTGCTGCTGGTGCTGTCCAGCAACAGTATATGAAGAATAAAAGGAGAGATGGGATAGAAACATCTGGAACGAAGTAGAAACAGTATCTGGGAGATGGAAAAGTATATGAACAATAAGAGTCTGGAGGAATAATTCCTATATAAAAATCTAATTTAAATCAAAGTTGGAGAAGCATACTCACAGATAGGAAGCATTACACTGGGAATTAGCCTTGCCTCCCATGCATAGCTTACTTTGATCTCCTACAGAGTTTTGAGGCTGCAGTTTAGTAAGAATTAATTTGCCCCTATGTTTAACCTTACAAAATAGAGAGAACTTATTTCCTCACTCTCATAAAATTCTAGGAAAATAGTGTGTCCTCTTTTCAAAATTGAAGCAAACAGCATAAAGTCTACTATGCATGACATTCAGAAGCAGATAAATAGACCAAGCCAAATCCATCCCTGATATAACTCTCCTGAAATGTATAGGCTTATTCCAAGGACGAATTTGGCCCTATGACCTATCATATTCTTTTTTTTTTTGCTAATTAGTGTGGTAGCATGATTACAAGAGGATTATAGCTCAGTGCTGAGCTTCCTTCCCTGTATTTGTCCCTCTTACATGAACACAAGATCTCCAAGGAAGACTCCGCTATAAACACAGTTATTTGGAAAACTCTAGAGCCTAAGTAATGGATCAAATTGAAGCTGAGGCATTACTAGGAGTCATTTTTGTTATTTGTCTTCTAGGAATAATTTGATTTGTGACCTCTTTTACTCTCACAATGGTGAGCAATTACTGACACAAGCAGTCCCATGACTTCAAGTGGATTACTCTTGGGAGTAAGCACTCACCACTGTGAGCAAGAGCTGCACAGTCTTGTCCTATGCCTCATTTTACGGTTTATTAAATTAGGGATTTAACTGTGAAATGGCTGGAAGAGAAACCACATAAGAGCCTTAGAGCTGAGGACAGAATGTGCTATGATATACTTAGCACATTTTAATAAAAGCCACTAGCAGGGTATACACTGCAGAAGAAAAAGCTATATTCCTTCAATGTGAAATTATTGAATATTTAATGCCAGGGAAGAGATTGTTTAGTCCTTTGCTTCCTCTATTAGAAATAAAGTCACTGCACTAAATTTTACATACGAAGGGCTAAAACACACTAGGGCACAAGCCTGCAGTCCTTACTCAAGCAAACCTCCTAATCAGAGTATTGCCTGAATAAAGACTGCTATATTGGGCCCCAAAAGTGCAGGTGCAGTGCCTCCTGAGAGGTGCTGATGACTGCCTTCAATTCTCCTGACATTAACAGGAGTAAACATTACTCAGCAATTTCTAGGAAACACAGGGTTGGACCTAAATGAAATCACCAATAAATGGCACCATGTATGGTCCTTTTGCCTAGCCAGCTTCAAAGACCGAAGAAGACTGTCTACTCTGCTCCGATTGGTTGTTTTTCATAACAAGTCCATGAAAAGATCTTAGAACTCACCTTCTTGCCCATATGGTTCATACACATGACTACAGCAGGGTGCTGCTTTTAGGACTTTTTGAGGGGAAGTTTAGTTTGGAAAAAAATAGCCAGGAGAGGGAGTCTTGACAACTCAGTCAGGCTACTTTGGGTGCCAGACAGCTGTTTGACAACTGAAGAATTATCAAGGCTGTAATAAAAGCAACATGTTATAAATGTCAGTATGTCCTAGCCCAAGGTCCAGATTCAGCTCTTAAGTGACCACCCAGCTCCCACTCACTCTGACGTTTGGGTTCATTCAGAGTTTGAGGATTATCAAAGCTACCTGAACATCTTGGATGTGACAAAAAAACGGCCTTGAAGTCTCAGACGCGTCCTACTTATATTGCTATTCCTACTCTGGGAGGACGTGAGGGGACACTTACAGAATGAAAGCTTCCTGTCTGCATTTCAGTCTTCTTGTTAGGTAGGACTGAATTGTGTTGTGTCACAAACTGGGCTAAAGCTCTGAAAAAGCCTAAGACTCTAGCACGGCACAGACACATGGTTAAAACCGTCCTATCGAGAGCTGGTTGTGAATCTGTCAACTCATCATTTTTCCATCAAAAGTGCTGATTCATTGAAGCCAAAATGGTTCAGTAAACAGGGTCAGGTTTGATTTTTTGAACGTGTTGAAATATTTCATTCTAACATTTTTTAATGAAAAATATTAAATTTTCAGGTTTGGAACAACTTTTAGTTTCAAAATGTTATCTAATTAGCCTAAAAGGTTAAAAAGAAAAATGTCAGAATCAAATGCAAACACTCTGACACATAAAAGGTACTGGGAGAATCAATTTTTTCAGTTTATGGATATTTTCATGATTTAAATGTTTCATTCCTATCTGAGATGGGTAAAAAATTCTTTATCTCAAAAATATACGATACGAAGCCTGTTTTTTCACACACTTCTAGTCCTGTCTGCACCTAACGCAGAACCATGTTTTACCTGTATTGGTATACTACCATATGGTAACCACGTCTCCACAGGCAAAGAGCAGGTCTCCCACCTGGAAGAATGGAATACTGCCAGGGTTGCAGTATAGTCTGGGAGTACAGTTAAAACACAGTTTAGTCCTGCAAGGCTGACTCGTATATTAATTCTGTTTTAACCTGGCCCCTTAAATTGTAGGAACCAAGAAAACAGAGAGAGTCTAGATTTGTCTTGAGATTTCCTGTAATTCCTGTGACAACTATGAGCAGCCTGCCTGACTTTAATTTCTTCTCACTCTGAAAAGGGAGACGTGCCAGACACTCCATGAAACCCTCTAGAGACTTTATTATTGCTATTGATTTTCTAGGGCAGGTACTCAGATACTATGGTGATAGGTTGCAGTTTAAAAAAACCTAAGCATGACAGATATTAACACTTATGATTTGTAGTTCGTTTTGGTCATGTTTTGTGCTATGTGGTGCACAGCCCTTCACGGTCTTTCAAAGGAGGTAGCGGGTGCTCAGCAGCACCTCTCAGGATCAAACACTTCGCAGCTCCAGGACCACACTGTTAATTAAGGGCCCACTTAAGCTATCAGAAAGACTCATTGATTTTGATGGGCTTTGGATCCCACTCTAAGAAAACACCCACAGAGATGAAACCACTGAAGGGACCTTGATTGCCTGAAAAAATTATTTTGTTTGTCTTACAGAACATCTGCACAGCAACACTGAACAAGGTTACTTATCTCTGCAAATGACTGACTAGTGCAATCAAAGGAAATGTAGCTCTGTCCTCAAAGGAGGCAGAGGAAGGTGAACATGGCAATGTGTGAATCAGAGAATGGAATGGAGAAGGCAGTATTATTCCTGCGGAGTGGGGCCACAGAATGGCTGGTGGGTTCCAGTGTGTTGGTGGTGGGGAGGGAGCTGTAAAAAATGAAATGATCTTAACATACAAGACACAGTCACTCCTGGTTGAGTTATAAATACTATACAGTTTTTTAAAAAAAGCTATTGTGGTATGTCAGGTGTTCTGATTAAGTGCTGGCTGGAGCTGAGGCATGCAAAATTAAAAAGTGAACTGAAGTTTTCCAACCATGAAAAACAGCTCTATAAAAATTGTATAAGGGAAGGACGGTTTAGTTGCTAAAACATGAGGCTAATAATCAATCAGTTCCCAGCTCTTTCTCAGGGTTCTGAGAGGATAAATTCATTACCTTGTTGGAGGAATTCAGATTAGAACCTTAGAGTTATGAACACTAGCGTTACAAACTGACCAGTCAATCACACATCTCATTTGGAACCGGAAGTATGCAATCAGGCAGCAGCAGAGACCAAAAATAAAATAAAATAAAAGCAAATACAGTACAGTACTGTGTTAAATGCAAACTACTAAAAAAAAAGGAAAGCAGCATTTTCTTCTGCATAGTAAACTCTGTTCAATATACTAAAGTTAGTTTTTATAAAAAGAGTTCAACTTGGCAGCTGGCAGAGAAGCCAGACTCATAGGGATGGAGTGAAAAGGAGCTCTTTTCCCACAGTGAGGGGACTATCAACAGGAAGGTACAAAGTTGGGGGTGAGGGGGGAGTTATGTTTCCCCTTATTTCCCCACCCCCTCTAGAATTTTCACATGTGCAGAAAAGCCCGCAGATCTGCAGATGTGTGAAGCCACATCCCTAGGGAATTCTTATCCTCACCGTCCCTAGCCCTTACTTCCTACCTCCAGACTGCAGGAATCTCTGTGTGCAAGATCGGTTCACTACTGGTCTAAAGGGGGGTCATTCTGAGAATGAGGAGAAGTTGGTGCCAGAGGGGAATGTTTTTCCCCCCATGGAAATCCCCACAGGAGTAGAAATAGCAGCAACTGCTGGAACTCTACTTGGAACCCCTTTCAAATAGGGCAAAGGATGCCGGTGTGACACTACGCTCCATATTTTTAGTAGAAATATTGTTATGTGATTATATCACAACAAAGATGTATTTTGTGCAAAATGGGTCTTGTGAGATGTCGTTGGAAAGGTTATGATTTACTGAATCAGATTATCCTATTTGTATGCATGTATCATTTTTGTATCTAAAGTTAGGCATATTGACTATACATGTGTACTACAAAAGTGTTTGCACCAGGGGAATGCCCACCAGACAGAATGCAATCAGTCTGGCTGGCTAGCTGGAGACAAGTCAATGAACCATTAGGGAGAACAATAGGTCTTCGAAGGTGCTAATCTGCGACCTTCCTGGGATGCTACAAATGGCCTTTGACTCATGGCTGTTTTGACACTGCAGGGTCATGAGCTCATGTCACCTGGTACCAGACTCCATGATAGAATACCAGTATTTTTCTACTGAGGTGGGGAGGAACGACACTGGAAAACAAAAGATTCCCACCACATGTAAAATCTATTTAATACAAAGAAGTGACGTAATGAGGGTTCATTCGTCAGTGAATCCCTGCCCAGGATGACTGCTGGAAACGTCTAACAAACAAAGACAAAGTGGGAGAGAAGGACTGAGACCAGGCTGGAAAAGTGTCTGGCCTGTGAAAGAAATACCTGGAGTTTTAAACTGCAAGCAAGAGAATCTTGCCTACAAGAACCTCTGCAATCTGCTTAAAACATTTAGGATGAGAAATTACTGGTTTTAACCAGTTTCTTTAGTATATTAAGCTTAGCTTGCATGTTTGTTGCATTTGCTAGATAATCTGCTTTGATCTGTTTGCTTTCCCTTATAACCACTTAAAAATGTCTTTTGTAGCTAATAAACTTTTTTGTTTTTCTAAAACCAGTTTGTGGAATTCATAACTGGGGGGAGGGGAGGAAAGCTGTGTACATCTTCCTCCACATTGACTACATCAGGTGGCACCCCAGGGGGGAGGGGCAACCTGTCACAGCAGGCCCAGGGACCTTTCCCTTGGCAACATGGTTTCACAGGGACTTATATTACTGAGAAGGTTAAATGGAGGCTCAGAGACCTGCAGAGAAAAAATGGCCTTCTGTGAGAACTGGTAGGCTGTTGTGCAGACTTCACATAGTTCACAAAACCTGCTTGTTTCACTGGCCTGTCCTCCCCTCCCCTCAAACCTGAGAGAATGCATTGCATTGCGCTGAGTGAGTTTGGATTCAGGAACGTTAAGGTGCATCCTTCTACTTTCCTACAGGTGTATGCACAAGGCCCTTAGCTTCCTTCCTAATTTGGAAATGCAACACCTTATTTAGCATTTTTATCTATGGTGTTGGAAGAAAATATAAAAGTGTCACTGATAAAGTCTTTGCAGCTATTACAAAGATTAGGGGAGTGGTAAATATCTGGATTCGTTGGTATATTTGGTCACAAACAAAAAAATAAATGTTTTAATAGGGCTGACTGTACATTTTTACTTCCTTGAGCAAAGAATATAGGCCATACTTACAGAATCAAGGACTCTATCCTGGTAAGCTGTGACTCAAAGAAAGACTTGTGGATCTTGGTGAATAATCAGCTCAACATGAAGTTACTGTTGACGCTATGGCCAAAAAGGATTAATGATATCCTTGGATGTATAAACAGGAGAATTTCAAAAAGGAGTGGGGCCACTGTATTTTTATTTGGTGTGGTGTGATTTCTGCTAGAAGATTGCAACATTTCTGGTGTCCACAATTCAAGAAGGATGTTGATAAATGTGAGCGGGTTCTGAGGAGAGCCATTAGAATGATTGAAGGATTAGAAACCATGCCTTATAGTGATAGACTCCAGGAACTAAATGTATTTAGCTTAACACAGAGAAGGGAAAGGGGTGACAAATCACACTCTGTAAGTACCTTCCTGGGGAACAAATATTTGATAATGGGCTTTTCTAGCCACGAAAGGTATAACAAGATCTAATGGCCAAAGTTCAAGGTAGACATATTCAGACTGGAAATAAATTGCGTATTTTTAATAGTGCGTGTAATTCACCATTGGATTAATTTACCAAGAGTTGTGGTAATTCCATTACTGTGAATTATTAAATTAAGATAGGATGTTTTTCTAAAAGACCTGCTCAAATTCAAAAAGGAGTTTTTTAGGGGATTTTTTGGCCTGTGCTGTTCGGTCTAGGAGATCACAGTGCTCCCTGCTGGCCTTAGAATTTATAAATAGATGCTCCTTGCTGTGACTGGTTTATTCTTGGTAGGATTATCCATGTGTGTGAACATATTTTCAGATGAAAAGGCTCAAAGGGAATTGCTGGGAAAGGGTGGTGACCATCGCTTAACGGAAATCTGATAGAATAAAATTGATATACAGTAGAAACCTCAGTTATGAATACCTTGGGAATGGAGGTTGTTTGTAATTCTACAAAATGTTATGATGGTTCTTTCAAAAGTTTACAACTAAACATTGACATAATAGAGCTTTGAAACTTTACTATGCCAGAAGAAAAATGCTGCTTTCCCTTTTTTAATAGTTTACTTTTAACGCAGTAAAAGCAGTACTGTTCTTGCTTTTTTTTTTTTTTTAAGTCTCTGCTACTGCCTGATTACATACTTCTGGTTCCAAATGAGGAGTGTGGTTGACTGATCAGTTTGTAACTCTGGTGTTCATAACTCAGGTTCTACTGTAGCCTTTTGAATCATGAAGGTCCCAGTAGGCCACAAATGCTTTTCAGAAGAAATGTCAGCTTGCTCTGGAACCTTTTAAAAAAATAAAATAAAAAATCCCAAAGCCAGTATTTTCTTCTCCCCCATCCAAAAAGGAAAATGAATGCCTAAATAAAAAAATCCTACATTAATTCCAGCATTATGTTTGAGCTGCCTAAAACTAGGAGAGTCATATTTAACTGTAGCCCTCTTTACATATGGATTAGGACAGGACCATGTATTATATTCACAAAGGTACACTCACTCTTTTGTCCCTTCTCTGCCTGGCGGGTCCAGGAGCCCGCCTTGGGTGGGTTCGGGGGGTAGTGGCTCCAGGTCCAGGGTGAGAAACAGTTCCTGGCTCTTGGGGAAAACGATTTCTCTGCTTGCTTGCTGTGCGCTATCATCTTCCTCATCCCCAAAATGCACATCCCTGTTGCATGATAATCCATTGACTGAGTCAAAGTACAGGGGTGGGGTAGTGGTGGCTTCACCTCCTAGAATGGCATGCAGCTCATCATAGAAGTGGCATGTCTGGGGCTCTGACCCCGAGCGGCCATTTGCCTCTCTAGTTTTTTGGTAGGCTTGCCTGAGCTCCGTAAGTTTCATGCGGCACTGCTGCGGGTCCCTGTTATAGCCTCTGTCCTTCATGCCCTTGGAGATTTTTTCAAATGTTTGGGCATTTCGTCTTTTGGAACAGAGTTCTGATAGCATGGATTCATCTCCCCATTCAGCGATCAGATCCCGTTCGGTCCATGCTGGAGCTCTTTTGGGATTCTGAGGCTCCATCATGGTCACCTCTGCCGATGAGATCTGCACTCACCTGCAGCTTGCCACGCTGGCCAAACAGGAAATGAGATTCAAAAGTTCGCAGGCCTTTTCCTATCTACCTGGCCAGTGCATCTGAGTTGGGAGCACTGTCCAGAGAGGTCACAATGGAGCACTTTGGGATAGCTCCCGGAGGCCGGTACCAAATTGCAACCACACTATCCCGAATTCAACCCAGGAAAGCCGATTTCAGCGCTAATCTCCTCGTCAGGGGAGGAGTACAGAAATCGCTTTTAAGAGCCCTTTAAATCAAAGTAAATAGCTTCATCATTTGAACGGGTGCAGGGTTAAATTGATCTAACACTTATAAATTCGACCTAAACTCATAGTGTAGACCAGGGCTTAGTGTCATCTGGCAAGAGGATAACAGGAATAGCCTGATTCTGGTATGTGCATTCTGGATCACCAAAGAATGTCATGTGAACTGCCAACTGAAAGCCAATCTCACAGTGGTTATTCATACAATTGTGAACTGTATTAGTAAATGTACTATGTAAGCAGCTACGTACATACACTGAAAATATGTTCTTAGAGTCTGTATTGAGGTATTAGTCACCAGCAGAGGTGAAAAACAGATGTTCTCTCAAACAAGAGATGCTTATTCACCTCTCTCTCTGTTGGGATGTAAATTAAGCATTGTAAGCTAATACAATAGATGCCTATTTCCATACAAAGTTGGATATTAATGAAGAGATGTGAAATCAGCAGGAAGGGAGCACACAGGAAAAAATAAGCCACAGGAGGTTATCCTGTCTATGATTAAAGACAAGGAATTCTCAGGGTACTTCTAGAAAGGAAAGAAGGAATCCTAGCATCCTGCACCTAGGAAATAAATGCACTGTCCATTTATGTTCATGAAAATGGAATCTCAGCGAGCCTTGGTTGAAAATGCTGAAGAGGACTTTGGGTGAGAAACTTCTTTAGACAGGAGGTTAACCTATTAGTTAAGTTTAGTCTCTAGAAAACATTTTTTAACATGTAATAATTTGTTTCCAATATTTTCACTCACTTTCTTCTGAACCTCTGTTCTTTGATGATAAACTTATGCTTGTTTTCACTATAAATATGTCTAAGTGCTGTGATATTAAGCAAAGTGCTGGTCCTGAGTTGACTCTTACAAGCTGGCGGGTGCCAGCCTCTTGGAAGTAAGAGGCCTGGTAGTTCTGTGAGTGTTCAGCAGGTAAGGGGCTGGACACTGTAGGGAATGCTTGGAGAAGGCGCGGGGGTTGGTGTATGCCATTCGCTAACCTGCACAGAGGGAGTGAGGCCTGCAAGGTAGAGATTGTGCTGACAGAGGCTGTGGGTTTCAGGGAGCTGATACACAATAAGCACAGACAAAACTCCTTCATGCTAAGAGCAGAAAGTAGTCAGGTGCCTCACAACCCGGGTACACCTTGGGATTGTCACAGGGCAAGGGTGGCGAGTTGTATAGGCCAGTGGTGCCCAGGCTCCAGCAAATTCAGGGCCCGGCTCTACTAATGTTCGGGGCCGGGTCTCTTCCCTGGCCCTGCCTGCTACCCCCATATGCCCCCTCCCCTGAGCATTGCTGCCTACCCTGGGCAGTGGGTGGCTGACCCCTGCAGCTACGCGCTGCACTCCCTTGCAGTCAGGCAACTCCGTGGGGTGGGGAGCTTATCCTGGCTGGACCTCTGGAGCAGCAGTGGGGGGGGGGGCTTGGGTGAGTGTCCTGCCAGGGGGGCTAGGGACAGGCATCCCCCTCCCCTGGAGCTCACTTCTGCCGGAGGGGGGAAGGGGAAGTCCTCCTCTCTGGCTCCCCTGCCCCAGCCCAGCCTGCCTGCTGTACCCCAGACTCCTCATTCCCAGCCCAGCCCCATACCTACATCCCCCTGACCCCAGCCCTCTGTCCCAGCCCAGAGCCCGCACCCAGCCTACCTCCCAGAGCCCGCACCTCTCCTGCACTCAAACTTCCTCCCAGAGCCTGCACCCCAAACCCCCTCCCACACCCAAACTCCCTCCCAGAGCCTTAGGCAGGTGTGGTGGTGGGGGGACACGGTGGGAAAGAGTGGGACTTGGACCTGTTCTGGGCACCATTAAAAATTATACAAACCTGCTGCCCCATCACAGGGGGCTTCATGGTTTTTGGTGGGGAGATTTCCCACATGTATATGTAGTGTATTAAAAAGCAGGCTGGGGTGGGGGGGGCGGGGGGAGAAGCAGAGAGGAATCAGACCTGAGAATGAAGTTTTATTCCAATATTCTTTTGGGGTTTGGAATCCACATATTGGGCCTTCCCCTCACTTTACACCAGGAGTCACTCCTGATTGATACTGGTGTAAAGTGAGAGGAGAATCAGGATCACCAGGGCTACTGCTGACAAAAGAGCTACCCCTTGATAAAAGAAAGCCATTGCATTAGGGGCACTTGTGCCTGAGCTGTTTTGGAGGGAAGGTGCAGACAGAGGAAACCTAGTTAAAAATCAAATTATGAGACGCAGTGAGCCACATGCACCCGGGGGCTGCTCCACTGGTGTTGGTGAGGGTCTTCTAAACGTTACGCTAACTGCAGAAATGACTTTCTGTACTAGCTGCATGGGAGGATGAAGGTTGCAAAGCAGGCATGCAGGGTGACCTCAACTCCTGTGCATGGCAGAGAAGGGCTCTGCACCAGCTCCATATAAGCCAGGATGGAGGAAGATTGGAAGTGGGTTTTGGGTGAAACTGGTGCTTTCATATTTGTGCAAGTCCAGCAGTGCCTAACCCTCAGATAAGACAACTCCAAAGGTTGGAGTAGCAGCTGTAAACTGGCAGGGGTGTTGGTGGGTTCTCATCCCTGGATGAAGGGGCTTTGATATTTAAAAAATCCTAGGCCCACTTCCATCAATGGGAGTTTTACCATGGATTGGAGTAGGGTCAGTATTTCACTCATTGATTCTATTCCCCACGAAGGGAAAATAAAGTCAGTCAGTGCATAAACATACCGTGCTTCGGGATTTGTTGACTATGGTTTTAGCAAAGGACATAGTAAAAGCCGATATTGGATTAGCTGCAAATTACCTGCAGTAAAACCAATCTCACTCTTCAGCAGCTCTTTTAAGTGATATTATTATTAGCTGTTCTTCAGAGGATGGCAGGCAGGCAGCCAGTAAAGCACTTGGATTTACCATCCATCCATCCACTCCTCTACAGGTTTGAACACTGGAGAGATTTTCCTTTTTAGGACTTGCTTTGAATACGATCAGTGGGCTACTTGCCATTTTGTTACACAAGTGACTCCTTGTGCATTAAGGCAAAAGGTATATGACAGGTATTTTGTCAATGGGAAACTCTTGATGCACAATATTTCCATTCATTCATCTGCTTGTTTATTCATATAGTGAAACTATTCCTGGTATTCTCTCTGAAGTAACAGACATTTTACATTGAATTAAAGGATTTATACACATGCCTCTTTGCAGCTGTCAACAAAATGAAAATTAGAAGCCTTATTTTTAAAACGTTGTGGGTTGTGTGTGTTTATCTTCATATGCATGCATATAAATATTTATATCATAGTAGTGCCTGTGAGCCTCAGCCATGGACCAGGACTCTATTGTGCTAGATGCTGTACAAATGCAAAACAAAGAGAAAGTTGCTGCCTTAACAGATTATAATATAAGTAATAATTTTATGCTGAATTTTAAATGAATTTCCAAATTGTAACTTTTTTAATGTCCAATGCTACAGCACTCACTGCAGGATTGGGGCCTTAGGTATCAAAATTAATGAAGGGGCTTGAACACTTCAGATAACTGCAATCCTGTCATTTAAAATACTGAACATTTAGAAAAGTGATCAACAGCAGTCACTAGTTGATGGGGTACGTTCATTCAAAATCATGTCCTGCTCTATTTCTTTCAATGTGCTAAAGTCATGTATTATAAAAACATCTCAAAGCCATAAAAGAATAGTAAATGCAGGGGCCACTGTGAAAGGAATGCTTTACTCAGAGTTTTAGATCCAACAACTAAATTCATGGTACATGGTGAATTCCAGAAGAGAATGGACAAGATTTTCTAAAGGGCCCAGCACCCGTCAGCTCCCCTTTAGGAACCTAACTCATGTGACCAGGATTTCAACAGCCACAGAGAACAATAGAGAATCTCTCACCCACACTTTGAGAACAACGGAAGCTGTTGTCTGTAAATCTGGTCATTTCCTTTAGGGGCCTAAATGGGAACTAAGCTTTTTAGGAAACCTGGCCCACTAAGGGTTGCCGTGTTACATGTATACATGTGAAGAGAAGGCAAGTGAATGAGAATGCTCTGAAAGATCTGGTGATGCAGAAGGAGACTACCACCAGCTGCTCTGTTTTACTGGCGCCATGGCAGAGAATAAGTGCCTCTCTGGTTTCCTCTAAACCCCAACAGGATGAGTTTGGAAGAGGCAGCACCTGAGCTGGCATCATAGTCTTCTCTTCCGCAGATTAAACAATCCCAGTTCCCTCAGCCTCTCCTCATAAGTCATGTGTTCCAGTCCCCTAATCATTTTTGTTGCCCTCCGCTGGACGCTTCCCAATTTTTCCACATCCTTCTTGTAGTGTGGGGCCCAAAACTGGACACAGTACTCCAGATGAGGCCTCACCAATGTCAAATCGAGGGACGTGATCGGTCCCCTCGATCTGCTGGCAAGGCCCCTACTTATACAGCCCAAAATGCCGTTAGCGTTCCTGGCAACAAGGGCACACTGTTGACTCATATCCAGCTTCTCGTCCACTGTAACCCCTTGGTCCTTGTCTGCAGAACTGCTGCTGAGCCATTCGGTCCCTAGTCTGTAGCAGTGAATAGGGTTCTTCCGTCCTAAGTACAGGAGTCTGCACTTATCCTTATTGAACCTCAGAAGATTTCTTTTGGCCCAATCCTCCAATTTGTCTAGGTCCCTCTGTATCCTATCCCTACCCTCCAGCATATGTACCACTCCTCCCAGTTTAGTGTCATCTGCAAACTTGCTGAGGGTGCAATCCACACCATCCTCCAGATCATTAATGAAGATATTGAACAAAACCGGCCAGAGGACTGACCCTTGGGGCACTCTGCTTGATACCGGCTGCCAACTAGACATGGAGCCATTGATCACTACCCGTTGAGCCCGATGATCTAGCCAGCTTTCTATCCACCTTATAGTCCATTCATTCAGCCCATATTTCTTTAACTTGCTGGCAAAAATACTGTGGGAGATCGGTAAAGTCAAGGAACAACATGTCCACTGCTTTCCCTTCATCCACAGAGCCAGTTATCTCGTCATAGAAGGCAATTAGATTAGTCAATTAGATGACTTACCCTTGGTGAATCCATGCTGACTGTTCCTGATCACTTTCCTCTCCAGAAGTGCTTCAGAATTAATTCCTTGAGGACCTGCTCCATGATTCACTGACCTTGTTCGTGAAGACAGAGGCAAAAAAAGCATTGAGTACATTAGCTTTTTCCACATCCTCTGTCACTAGGTTGCCTCCCTCATTCAGTAAGGGGCCCACACTTTCCTTGACTTTCTTCTTGTTGCTAACATACCTGAAGAAACCCTTCTTGTTACTCTTAACATCTCTTGCTAGCTACAACTCCAGGTGTGATTTGGCCTTCCTGATTTCACTCCTGCATGCCTGAGCAATATTTTTATACTCTTCCCTGGTCATTTGTCCAACCTTCCACTTCTTGTAATCTTTTTTGTGTTTAAGATCAGCAAGGATTTCACTGTTAAGCCAAGCTGGTTGCCAGCCATATTTACTATTCTTGCTACACATCGGGATGGTTTGTTCCTGTAACCTCAATAAGGATTCTTTAAAATGAGTCCAGGAGAGCTGGCTGTCTTTCCCCCCCATGTTATTCTCCCAGGGGACCCTGCCCATCAGTTTCCTGGGGGAGTCAAAGTCTGCTTTTCTGAAATCCAGGGTCTGTATTCTGCTGCTCTCCTTTCTTCCTTGTGTCAGGATCCTGAACTCGACCATCTCATGGCCACTGCCTCTCAGGTTCCCCCCCGACTTTTGCTTCCCCTACTAATTCTTCCCAGTTTGTGAGCAGCAAGTCAAGAAGAGCTCTGCCCCTACTTGGTTCCTCCAGCACTTGCACCAGGAAATTGTCCCCTACACTTTCCAAAAAGTTCCTGGATTGCTCTCCCAACAGATCTCAGGATGATTGAAGTCTCCCATGAGAACCAGGGCCTGCGATCTAGTAATTTCTGTTAGTTGCCGGAAGAAAGCCTCATCATCCTGGTCTATAGCAGACTCCCACCACGACATCACCCTTGTTGTTCACACTTCTAAACTTAATCCAGAGACTCTCGAGTTTTTCCTGCAGTTTCATACAGGAGCTCTGTGCAGCCATACTGCTCTCTTACATACAATGTAACTCCCCCACCTTTTCTGCCCTGGCTGTCCTTCCTGAACAGTTTATATCCATCCATGACAGTACTCCAGTCTTTTGAGTTATCGCACCAAATCTCTGTTATTCCAATCACATCATAATTCCTTGACTGTGCCAGACTTCCAGTTCTCCCTGCTTGTTTCCCAGGCTTCTTGCATTTGTGTATAGGCACTTAAGATAACTCGCTGATCATCCCGCTTTCTCAGTTTGAGGCAGGAGCCCTCCCCTCTTGTGCTCTCCTGCTCTTGCTTCCTCCTGGTATCTCACTTTCCCACTTCCTCAGGGCTTTGGTCTCCTTCCCCTGGTGAACCTAGTTTAAAGCCCTCCTCACTAGGTTAGCCAGCCAGCCTGCTTGCGAAGATGCTCTTCCCCCTCTTTGTTAGGTGAAGCCCACCTCTGCCTAGCACTCCTCCTTCTTGGAACACCATCCCATGGTCAAAGAATCCAAAGCCACCCCTCTGACACCATGTGCGTAGCCATTCGTTGACTTCCACGATTCGACGGTCTCTACCCGGGCCTTTTCCTTCCACAGGGAGGATGAACGAGAACACTACTTGCACCTCAAACTCCTTTATCCTTCTTCCCAGAGCCACGTAGTCTGCAGTGATCCGCTCAAGGGCATTCTTGGCAGTGTGGAGAAGCAGGAAGGGGTAGCGATCCGAGGGCTTGATGAGTCTCAGCAGTCTCTCGGTCACATTGTGAATCCTAGCTCCTGGCAAGCAGCAGACTTCTCGGTTTTCCCGGTAGGGGCGGCAGACAGATGACTCAGTCCCCCTGAGGAGGGAGTCCCCGACTACCACCACCCGCCTTCTTCTCTTGGGAGCGGTGGTCGTGGAACCCCCATCCCTAGGAGAGTGCATCTCATGCCTTCCAATCGGTGGAGTCTCCTTCTGCTCCCTTCCCTCAGATGTATCATCTAGTCCACTCTCCGCATTCGTACCTGTGGAGAGAACATGAAAACGGTTGCTTACCTGTATCTGCATTGCTGGTACATGGATGCTCCCCTTTCTTCTTCTAGAGGTCACATGCTGCCAAATTTCTTCACCATCCTTCTGTCCCTGATACGCAGCCAGCTCTGAATCTTCAGAATATTGTGTCTGTAGAAGCATATCCTGACGTCTGTCCAGGAAATCTTCAGTTTCTCTTATGCAACGCAAGGTTGATACTTGTTTCTTCAGACCTTGAACCTTCTCTTCCAAGATGGAGACCAGCTTGCACTTTGTACAGACAAAGTTGCTTTGGTCCTGTGGAAAAAAGACAAACATGGCACATCCTGTGCAGGTAACAGCTGAACGTTCACCTCATCCATATTACCTTCCTTCTAAGAGCTTCCTCAGGTGTTGTGGTAACTACTAAGAGAAGCCTGCAAGATGAAAGCTTCAGGGGGCTCTTCCCAGGCAAACTCCCTCTGTTAGCCTCTCAGCTGACTGGCTTTTTATAACAGTCAGGCCCACTCAAGGCTCACCTGGACAAAGCATTCCCAATTCACACTTTTCAAACAATCAAGCACATGGTCAAACTGAAATTGTTCCCGCAACAGACACTCAGATACTCACCAACACAGCCCCCCAGTGCAGCACTTAGCTTACCTCCTCTCTGACAGATCCCAGGCAAACTCACTCTGCTAGCCTCTCCGCCGTTAGCCTCCCTCTGTTCACCCAAAGATCAGCCTTTGCATGGGGTTATTTCTCAAATAAGAGGTGGCTGCTCACATCAGACTTGACCAGGGGTTGGACTAACTAAGCACTTGGCTTTTCAAAACATTTTCCACATATCCCAATAGGTGCTCTGTTCAACTTTCTGGAGCCCTTTCCACCCTTATTCTTTCTGTTTCTCCCTCAGCCTGTGACCTTTCCCAAACTCATATTGAATGAGTGTTTGGTTAGTTAACATACCACAAAACTCTCGAAGGAGAGTCTTTTTGTGCACATCATGCAGGCAAAGTGCATTGTGTAATATTTCCCTGCCACTTTCATGACATTTGAGTCTGCACAGGACACAAGTCTTACATAAACAGGGTTTTAAGATCTAAGGCTCTCTCTTGAGAGCTTATGAACTTGTGTAGGGTTTGTGGGTGTTGCTTCTCTAACTGCAGAGAACAGTTTGCACAGAATACAGTAAAACAAATCAAAATCAAAGCTTATGGCCTTGATTCAGCAGAGCACTTGAGCACTGATTTCAGTGGGATAAGCACATACTGAATACTGTATTGAATAGAGTGTACGACTATGTGTGCACAAATTAAACATGGGCAGGGAAGTAAAACATGTATTTTTCTGGTTGAAATACTCTTTGTAGCCTATTATAAACTGGAATTTACTGGAGGGCTGTGAACAGCTGCAGCCTGTACTCCATTCCCCCCTCAACAACATAAACTCAATACTGAATATTCTCCCCTCACCTGGGGTTTGCCTCTTTTTAAAAAATCTGAAATAAAGCCCATGGCAGAACAGTACATAATCACAGAAAGGCTTTTCTCAGCAGGTCTTCCTGTACCTTCCTCTTGCTCTTTCTTCACCTGAGACCCTCTCAAACCTTTGCATTCTTGGGTCAGAACTGAAGAGACCCTCCTGACCTAGCTTCCAGGGTGACTCAGAAAAAGTTTTATACCTCCTTACAGTTTCTAAAGTATGACACTCAGTCATTGGATCCTGTGGTCCAGATACTACTGTCACATCTGTATTACAAATAGATTAGAAGTAATCATAATTTGCTGCATTACACATCAGCTGCATATGGTGGCAAGGGTGAGAACCGGCCTAAGTCTTTAGAAGTGACTAAGGATTTTGCATGCCGTACTTGGCACACCTTAAAAGGAACCTCATTTTTCAGAAAGTGGTGAGTAACCACCCTCAGAAAATCAAGCCCTTTTAAGGCATCTTAAGTTAAGCATCCAGAATCTCCAGTTGCTTTGAATTCTGTGACCTAAAGTCTCAAAACATCTTGTTCCTTCTTTGCATAAAGAAAACATTATGAAAAAAATGAAAGCTATTTTGCATAAAATGCCAATTAACATACTGCCTGAGAGAACTGCCAATTTATAAGCAATAATAATTTATAAAGATTATTTTATTTACAAAGCAAAGCACCTTTTCCCCACCTGCTGAGGCACTCAAGTTGCTTCACAAGCAATTTAAAATTCAACACAATTAACAAAAAATGCTCTTTTTTTTTTAAGAAAAAAACCACTGATGTAATTTAAAAAAACAACGAAGATTGTAGCATCACCAAAGAGCAGCCGCAGAGGATCAAGAGAAGCTTATCAAAGGGGCATCAGGGATTCAAAGCTAGGACAGCTTTGATAAAGCACAGTTCTCAGATGGTATTTCTAGGGTGGGTGGGGATGAGCCACTTCAGATGGGGAGTGGGAATGCAGAGCACTAACACATATAAAGGGTTTCTTTTCTGAATTATTTAGTGCTCATGAAAGGTGCTGGATGAAAAGGTACCTGATGTCCTCTCTTTATCTGCAGCACTGCCAGAGAATGAGAAGTGGCAAAAGTTAACGGGCATCCTTGTTACATGGCTCTGCTGAGGCCTGAACCCTGATCTGGAAATATTACCCTTGAGGATGACAGGTTTGCTTAGTCACCTTGCTGACTCAGCCCTTGGTCTCTGCTCCAACAGTTTACAAGGGTGGTAAGTAGTGCTACTTGCAGGGGTGAAAGTAACAAAGGATTTACCGGTACTCCGGAGTCCTGAAGGGGTGGGGCCTTTAAATCCCCAGGCTCTTTAAATCAGGATTTAAAGGGCCTGGGGCTAGGGCCGTGGGAGCAGCAGCTGGGAGCCCCGGGCCCTTTAAATCACCCCCTGAGCTCCCAGCTGCAGAGGCAACTGAGAGCCCTAGTGTTCAGGGGTGATTTAAAGGCGGCTATTTAAAGGGCCTGGGGCCAGTGCCCCAGCCCTTTAACTTGCCTCCAGAGCCCCGCTGCGGCTACCCCAGGGCTCTGGCAACAAGGCTCCAGGGACAATTTAAAGGGCTCAGGCTGGATTAACTTTTTGTGGGCCTGGCGCCAAACATATTTGAGGGCCCCCGAGAGAAAGAAGAGGCTAGGGGCAAGAGCACAGCGGGGCATGGTGGTGGTGGCGGGGGTGGGTGTGGGGGAGAGAAGGATCGGTCCCCAGCTGGAGCAAGGCAGGGGCCAGGGGAAGATGAGCACAGTGAGGCACTGGGGGAGAATTAGTCCCTGCTGACTGGAGCAAGACAGGGGATGGGGGCAAAAACACAGTGGGGCGGGAGCTAGGGTTGGTCCTTGGAGCATGGGAGGGGCTGGGGGTAAACTGCAAGGGGAACAGGGCTGGGGAGGGGGTAAACAGGATCCCCCCCACACCACTGCCCACATAGAGCGGGTACCTACCTTCTCCCTGGTTCTAGCCCATTCTCTTTGTCTCTCTCTCTGCACCAAGTGGAGGGTGGGGGTGCACTGAGAACAGGGCTGGGGATGCAGGGTCTGGGAGGGAGTTAAGGTGCAGGAGCAGGCTGGGGGTTGGGGTGCAGGGTCTGTCCAGGAGCTAGAAAGAGGGAGAGGGCTCAGGGTTGGGGCAGGAGGTTGGGGTGTGGAGCGCTTACCTGGGGCAGCTCCCATTCAGTGCAAGGGGTGCAGGTGGGTATGTGGGGTGGGGGACGGTGCAGGAGCTCCCGTTTGCTCAGGGTTGGGGTGGGGATGTGGGGGGGTGCAGACGTCAGGGCATGGGGTGTGGGAGGGTGCAGGAGTCAGGGCAGAGGGCTGGGGGTGTGGGCTGGGGTTGCTCCCAGCTCCCTGCCCTGAGCAGCTCATGGCAGGGAGCTGGAGGGGGTATGCCCTGATTCCATGCCCTTCCCCAAGGCCCTGCCCCCGCCTCTTCTCTTCTTCCTCAAGCCAGCAAACAGCTGATTGGCAGCACGGAGAGAGAGCGGGAGGGGGAACGCAGCACACTGGGGTAAGAGGCTGGGGAGGGGGAGCTGGGCTGCCAGCGGAGGCTGCCCTGTAGCAGCAGGACAGAGCCCCAGGAGACGGCAGCACCAAGCTTCTGCCCCCATAGGAGAGAGTGGGGGGCAGAGAACAGCAGCCAGGGCCCCTTCCGAGCGTGGGCTCTTTAAATAGCCGCTGGAGCCCCACCACTGCTACCCCAGGGCTCCAGCAGCGGGGCTCTGGTGGAAATGTAAAGGGCCTGGGGCTCCAGCCGCTCCTGGGAGCTCCGGGCCCTTTAAATTGTCACCTGGGGAAGCCCATCCGCCCTGGTATGGCGCACCAACTCTTGCCGATACGCCGTACCAGGGCGTACCGGCTTACTTGCACCTCTGGCTACTCGTGATAGACACACCAAGCGGGGCAGAATGGCAGCATTAGACTCTGGGTCCTGATGAGTGGGAAGATCAATCACAGTACCGTTTTGTCTAGTTTGATCTGTATAAACAAAAGCCAACATGAAATAAGCAAGTTGAAATGGCTGGATCCCTCTCACCATCTATTCCCCCCCACTTCTCCATATACACACACACACACACACACGAGAGTTTAGTGGGGGGCAAAGAGCATCAGTCTATTTGAGATTGAGGAGGGTGGGCCTAAGCCCCCATAGGTCAAAAGGCCTACCTCAGTTGAGGGAGGGGGCCACACAGCCCAGAAGACAACTCATTACATGGGACAAAAAAGGGAAAGAAAAACCAGGAACAGGAGCACAAGTCGAAGGTTTACAACCAGGGCACTGGTTGAGAGCACTGAGCAGGGCCATGGAAGATGTTTGGAGTAAAGGCTGGATTGCCAGAGGTCCTTGCCTTCACAGGGTGGTAGGATGTCTCTCAATTTAGTGTCAGGTGAGGAGTGTACAGAGGGGTGCATAAGATGATTTAGATATGTTCCCTGGGCCTGGCTCCGGAGTGGACCAGCTGGGTAGTAAGCAGCCTGTTTGGGTGGTATGCTGTGGGCAGTTGAGAGCTCATGGGGTAGGGGTCTTGTGTTGACCTCTGGAGATTCAGGGAATATGGATATGTGGGTAGCCACCACCTGCAGCACCTGTTCTAAGTACATCAGAGAGGCATTGTGGCCATCACCTCCTAGGGCACACAGAAGGAGATGCAAGGGGTGTCCAGCCCCATGCTGTGGGTGACTGTCACAGGGGGTGCACCACTCTCGCTAGCCACAGCCTGGGAAGTCATTAATTCTGGTGACATCAGCCAGGACCAACCTCCAGCACAATACGGGGGCCTCCACCATATATGCAGATAGATGGGGATTGATATAATGGAGGCTTCCCCACGGACTGTGGTGGACCTGGTCAGAGACAAGCTTCCAGGTCCTGAGGAGGTCCTGCTAGAAGCCAGCAGCTCAGGGAGTTCTCAGGGGAACCTCTTATGTATCTGCAGCTGATCATATCAGAACTCTCAGAGGCAGCAGAGGAAGGCATGCACCAGCTGGCTTCATACTAGTCTAAAAGCATTGAAAAGTCTTTGCAGAGCCTGAAGGAGAACATATTGACCTGACTCTTGACACAGATCAGGCCCTGTCCTCCCTCTCCCAAGAGGCCTCTCAGGACCCCCTCAGAGACCCAATGCTTCCCTAGCCTGAACTCCAGGACCTTCCCTGGGTTTCTGGGGTGGGCTCAGGATGATTAACTGGTGCCACACCATGGACAGAACCAGCTGGTTGATGACCAACACCCTTACCCCTAAAGAAAGAGGTGCCAGACAAACCCTATCCGTGCCTGCACCTGGCCAGATACCCTGGCTTTCAATTCAGGGTATTTCAATAAACTAGCAGAAAGGGACCAGTAAAGGAGAGGTAGACACCAAGATAGATCAGTGGACCTGTGCCTCACTGGATAGAAAGGAGCCGACCTGCCACCCAGTCTCAACCACCAGGCCAGCTGACCTGGTAGCTTGGAAAGCATGCCTTCTGCTGCTCGAGGGACAGGTGGGCAAGTGACAGCCATGCCCTACATGGAAAAAGTTGCGGAACAGGTAGAAGTTGTCCAAGGTGGTCCAGATTGGGACAGTATGTCTGTTCAGGATGTATCAGGTCCACCAGCATAGACTCTTGCTACAACAAGATGACCTTGTAGTCTATGGTGAGGAGCAAAACTGGGCCTCAATTCATCAGGTTGCAGCAGTCCTACTCTTTTTTTTGGCAGACGGGCAAGCATGGCCTACTTGCACAACAGGGTAGCAGCTCACTCCTGAGGGACTCAGCCCAGCTGATGGCGAGGTCTGGCCCAAGGAAGTCCCAGAACATACAGTAGAGCTCCATGGTCAGCCCATTGATGTCAAGGGCTTCCAAGACTTGGCCAGAGTGAGAGGACCCTCCAGCCTCTCCTGGTCACCCATGCCAACTGTCAGGAGTCCATCCCACAGAATCTCACTAGCATCGGTGTTGGTCAGAGTTGGAGCAAAAAGATCAGTGTAAAAAAATCCCTCACCATCTCTCACGTCATATCCAGATCCATCAGAGAGGTGCCATCAAGTGTTTTTTTTGGCACCCCTCCTCTTTTCCAAGGCATGGAAGAAGTGGGAGCTGTAATCTCTCTCTTGGAGGAGCTGGCAATGCGACTGGTGAAGACACTCTGGATCCAGAAAGGGTACATCTTGACAGCCCTGAAGCCCTCTTTTTGTTCACAAAATAGGTACAGTACAGCCAATTACATCCCCAGTTCCCTTGGTTCTAGAACACTGTATGCGTGATTTATGTATTCATTGTAAATTATTCTGCCATAGAGGGACCAACTCTACCGTTTAGAAGGTAGTTTGGTCTACAAGTCTAGTTACTCCTCAAGTTCTATGCTGAGCGTGCTAACAAGGGTGTAAATCACTGCCAATTTTGAGAGGTTTTTTCCCCCCAAAGAAGAACTTGGAACTGGACAACCAAGTCATTTCACAAAGTGCCAAACAGCCATCAGAGGGTAATGAGTTTGGGTCATGCTCACTACAGACCAGGGCTGGAGTTCAAACTGCGTTCTGGATGTGATCCAGTCAGAAGTTATTGGTTCATGAAGTGTGTGCATGTTTCTCGAAGGTGGTGTTTCAGGAGTAATGAATACAATCCTGCAAACCGGCCGGGGTAAGGCTGCCTGTGCACTGCCAATCGATCAACTGAGCACAGCACAGGATTGAGAAACTGAGTTCCATATAGATGGTTTTATTTCCGGCCTTGCATCTACCAAGAGGTAGTGCTGGCTTGTGGTAGCTGGGTATGACCAGATAGCAGGCCTGCAACACAGCTATTAAAACACGTACTTAAAAATATCAGAATGAATGATAGAAGAAAGAAAAGGAGGTCCATGTAGATTTACTAATGTCAGAGGATAGTCCTCATCTCAAATGCTCCCAAAAGGAAGACACAGGTAAGGGGTTACTTGCTTGAGAATTTACAGCAAATCATCTGCCTTTATGTATTTTCTAAATAGCTTTTTTTGCTGTTGGCAGTGCTCAGACATGTTTACTATCCTCTCTGAAGTGAGAGATTGGAGGGATAGCATGCCATTTCTTTTTTTGAATCAGCACGTGTTATCACTTAAGTAACATATAATGCCGGGAATGCCAGGATTAGTGCTACAATAGAACCTCAAGAGTTCTGAACACCAGAGTTATGAACTGACCGGTCAACCACACACCTCATTTGGAACCAGGAGTATGCAATCAGTCAGCAGAGACGAAAAAAACATAACCACCAATACCATATAATACAGTACTGCAGTTCTCAGCCAGGGGTACGTGTACGTGTTTTCCAGAAGATATTTGCCTAGTTTTATAACAGGCTACATAAAAAGCATTGGCAAAGTCAATACAAACTAAAATCTCATACAGACAAAATGAGAAAGTAAGCAATTTCAGTAATAGTGTGCTGTGGTACTTTTGTATTTTTAGGTCTGATTTTGTAAGCAAGTAGTTTTAAGTGAAGTGAAACCTGTGGTATTCAAAACTAATCAGACTCATGAACGGAGTACAGTAGTCTGGAAAGGTTGAGAACTCTGTTCAATGTAAATTACTAGAAAAATAAAGGGAACGTTTAAAAAAGATTTGACAAGGTAAGGAAACTGTTTCTGTGCTTGTTTCATTTAAATTACGATAGTTAAAAGCAGTATTTTTCTTCTGCATAGTAAAGTTTCAAAGCTGCATTAAGTCAATGTTCAGTAGTAAACTTGAAAGAACCACCGTAACGTTTTATTCAGAGTTCTGAACCACCTCCATTCCAGAGGTATTCGTAACTGAGGTTCTATTGAAATTTATTATACAGCACATTAGAAATAAAGCCTGTCGTAACTTACAAGAAGAACTGTATTTATAGCTACAGTAAACATTGAGGGTTTTCACTTTAAGTGCCATGGGTCAGAACCTCAGCTGGAGTAAGCAAGCATAGCAGAGTCAAAGGAATTATGCCAGTTGACATCTACGGAGTTTAAGGTTTCAAATGTGTTGCATGATATCTTAGGTTTTCTGTCTTGACAGAAACTTGGACATTTCTCTAATCTTAACAATAAAAGAGTCAAGGTGAAACAAGACCGTTTTTATCATTGCTAAGAGGGCTGCAGCAAGGCAAACTTGGTCACAGAAGACTTGGAGGCTTTACTCTTCAGATTAGTGGAGATGCTTTTGCATCTTTGGTTAGAGGCTCAGCACAACAGTACATATCTCAAAGCACAAGAATGTAGGCAATGAGCTACCACAGCAAGGAGCATGGCACAAAAGCATAGAGTTAACACAATACCAGTGTCTCCAGCTAGGTGGGTCCTAAGAAATAAAACTGGACTGAGTAGCTAATCTCATACTTACTACCAGCATAACATCTAACATTTTAATTAACTTTTTCAGGCCTGAAAGGACCTTTCTTCAGATGGTGTTAGTATGTATCAGGTGAACTATAATGACCTATGTATCTGATCTAGATACAGTATAGGGAGATTTTAATGTTATGATAGGTTACCTAACATCAAAACTGTACTTGAAATGCTGTCCAGGATTCTCCTGTCATTGCTCAGTCACCTTTGATCTAGAGAATGAAGAATCTGGGATTTTGTTGTTTTTACATGACTTGCTGCGCCCCGCGTCCCCCGCCCCCAGGATTGGAGTTATTGATAGCATTATAAATGGAGAAAAGGGAAGAGATAGCAATGCAGAAAAAAGTGGCAGAGAAATAGGAGAGATGGAGTGGGGAAGAGATGAACAGAAAAGGATAGAAGGAGGAAGGGAAAAGAAGCAGGGAAGGGAAAAAGTGGAGGGAGAGAAAAAATGTGATATAATAATGGAGACAGGAAAAATGACTAGACAAAGAAGTTCAAAAGGGAGGGGATAAGGAGAGATGAAGAAAGGGAAGGGAAAGATCAGGCTGGTACTATGAATTTTGAGGAGAGGGAAAGAATCAGTCCATGAGGTGTGCGATGTATAGGAATAGGGTAGTGTCCCTTTAAATAGTTGGAGTCCTTTGATGGTGCTCACCATGTCTGTGTTTTAGAAGCCCCCTGCCAAACAATGAGAGCAGCAGCATGTATTGTGAGCTTAGAGCACCCCAATGCCAGATGGCACACTATTGCCATGATATTTACCCAAAAGGTGGCATCATGGGAAAGCTAATAACTCACGAATATTAATATTCTGGTGTGCTGCAGAAGTGGCAGAAGGGGGAGCCACAGGCACCCTAATTAGGGCCCCAACCCCCTGCTCCCCTGCCACCTCTTTGCCCTGAGCCCCCACTCTTGGGCTGTCCCTTCCCCCCAGGCCCTGCTCCACCTCTTACCCCCAAGACCCTGCCCCCACCCCGCTCCTCTCTGCTCCCTCCCCCCAGTCGCTTACCTTTATGGCCAGTAAAAATTAAGACGTCACAGCCCTCCCACTTTGAAAAGTTTGGGTGCCATGGCCCCTTGATCCCCCCATTCTGGCACCCCTGGTGTGCTGTGTGTACAGTTAACCAACAAAAAACTTTACAAGTGTGCTGAAAATGTGACTAAACTGTGTTTAAACTAGGCATGTCAGTGGGAGTTGGTAAACAGGGTTTTTTTCTGGACAAAAGAAAGAGACCAACACTTCAACCCAGGTGCTGTCAAAATCAATGTGCTATTAATTTGTACTGGAGGTTGCAGGAAGAGATCATCTGTCATAAAAATTACCAGCAGCGTAGGGATCAGCACGGAGTCTACATCAGACAGCATGGCATTTACACCCAACAAGGGAAAGGAACTTTGTCTATGGTGACCCTTCAAAAGAATACATTTTAATGGTTTGCTAGAGCCAGGGGTTTTCAGGACAGATTTTTTGGTGGCCTCAGAGTGCAACCACCAACTCTCACTGGTGGCTGCTCTCGCACCTTTTCCTAAAATATTTAACTAGCTTTAGGAAAGCCAAATGAATATGGACATATACACCCAAATCATTGTAATTTAGTTATTGTTAGCAAGTAAGTCTGTTGTTAAATGTCATAGGAACAAACAAGTATCACTGTTCACAGAAGACTTATTCAGCCCTGCAAGTCTGAGGGCAAATTAAGACTGGAGGGTTGGTTGGGGTACGCAGTAGGTACCAGGGGTGATGCAGTTGTGGGGGGGGGTCTGGGGAGACAGTGGGAGGCTAGAGTCTGAAGCCCCATCACCAGAGCCCAAAGCCCCATGGCTGGGGGACAGGGATGGAGCCTAAAGCCATGCGGCTGGAGCTCGGGGCTTAGGGTTGCCAATCCTCCCAGATTGGCCAGGAGTCTCCTGGAATCAGCCTCAATCTCCCAGTTGCTATTGAAAGCAATCTGGGAGATTTTAACAGTCCAAAAGTCCAGTTGGCAGTGCAGTGGGGCTAAGGTAGGCTCCCTCCCTGCCCTGGCTCCATACGACTCCTGGAAGCTGCCGGCATGGCTGGCTCCTAGGTGTAGGGGCAGTCAGGGGTGGGGGTCTCTCTGTGCTGCCCCTACCCTAAGCACCAACTCCGCAGCTCCCATTGGCCAGGAACTGCGGCCAATGGGAGCTGTGGGGACAGTGCATGGAGGTGGGGGACAGTGCATGGAGCTGTCTGGCCACCCCTGATGATAGAAGCTGGAGGGACATGCTGGTTGCTTCCGGGAGCGGCCTGAGGTAAGCACTGCCTGGCTGGAGCCTGCCCCAGGCCCAACCCAGAACCCCCTTCCAGGCATCAACCCCTGCCCCAGCACTGAACCCCCTTCCACACCCAAACTCCATCCCAGAACCCACACCCTGGCCTGCACCCCAACCCCCTGCCCCTACCCCAGCCCTGAGCCTCCTTCTGCACCCAAACTCCCACCCAGAACCTGCACCCCAAACCCCCTACTGCACCCCAACCCCCGGCTCGCCCAGGATCCCTCCCACACTCTGAACCCCTCTGCCCCAACCTTTCAGCCCAGAGCCCACACTCCCTCTCACCTCAAACCCCTGCTACAGCTTAGTGAAAGTGAGTGAGGGCGGGGGACAGTGAGCGATGGGGAATGCGGGGGAAATGGAGTGAACAACATTCTGGCCACCCCCCCCCTTTTTTTTTTTTTGGCTTCGGCAGTTGCAAAACCTAGAGCCAGCCCAGCGGGAAGGAGACAAAAAACTGAAAGGAGATAAACAGAAGAATATGTGGAGAGGAAAATGAGAAGTAGAGGGAAGACAACAGAACTCAGGAACTGGCATTCTAGACCCTTTTTTGCCATTGCCTCAGGTTCTCTGGATAACTGGAGGACTAAAGTGATTCCAGTCAGCAATGTAACAAGAAGAGAGTCTGCTTTTAGAGACACTGATACAGAGTAGAGATGGGCCCTGCATTATGAAGTTTACCTCCAGAACCCAACATTCCCAAAATTCCTACCCAGGCTTGAACTTCAAGCCCATTATTTATAAAGGAGACAAGTCACATACCTGGGCTCTGAATGAACTTTCTCAAAGCAGGAAGGCACTCAGAATTGATGTTCCACTTTGGCCTCACTTCTAAAGTACAGAAAGAGGCTCTTATTTGCCCTAGAAACAGCCTCACCCTCTCTGCTGTTGTGTAGCAAACTGGGCTGGCTTCCTCCCACTCCAGCAGTAGCTGCATTTCACTGGTGCTCTGGTACATAAGCTGTGAATCATTTGGGATCCTTTGGCTTGAAAGATGCTACGTTAGTAAGAATAAAGAATTAAAAAAATTAAACTTTCAGGAACACACAGCATGCGGCCAAAAGGGGGGAAGAGGAAAGCAATGACTAGAATGGTTTGGAAACTTTCATTTTATCCAAAATTTTCAAAATTTTTGTTGAACGTTTTCATTTCTTTCAAAAGTTTCCCCACAGAAAATACTTACTATTTTCCAACCAGCTCTAGCATTGACCAAAATATAAACAAACTTCTTGAAAACCCACACATACTAACCAAGAACTTAAACTTTTACATTTTTCTTTAATACAGTTAAATGATGGGACATTAGTCTAGAGTGGTGTTAGAAGCATGAATTGTGTTTGTTGCATGGGAAGAATGAGCTGCTGGCGGCTGCTGCAGAAATAGGGAGCTTTGATTGCAAAAACATGGAGCAAACTGAAGCATGGCTCTATCTCCCTGGCTGAAAAATACCAGGTAAGTTTTATTTTGCAACGTGCTGCAAAAAATGCCCCCTCCCTGTTTTGGTCTTCAACTGGAAATATTAGAAAACAATGACGTCAGCCAAAAAAAAAAAAAAAAAGAAAAGAAAAGGTTTTCACCTTCCCTCCTTTTGATGCCATGTTTTCAAATCTTGTCTAAGGCCTTCTGCATTGCAGGCTGTTACTTGTGGCCACTGTTTCCAGCATCCTAGTGCTAACAACGCACTATGGAGATCTGTGTGCTTACTCAGGATCCATTGTTAATTCCCCAGCAATGCAAGTTAATGGGATTCACTCTCTATTCCACCCCCACCCCAACTCCAGTCCTTGGAAGGGCCAAATCCCATCTCAGTTACAGCACTGAAAGTCCATTGAATCCAATCAAGTTGCTCCACATTTACACTGATGTAACCGAAGGCAGATTTTGGCCCTATGTTGTTGGTGTAGTTGTATATTAATGTAGGCTATTTTCTGAGGTTGGTTCCTCTTTGCAATGTGTATCAATTTACTGAAAGCCAGAGTGTTCCTCTAAGCTTCCTGTATCACAAATGTACCATTTGGAGCATGGCTAGGGAGAGAGTTTTCATTCAGTCAATTAGGGCTGTGTTCCAGGAGGGGGTGAAATTGACTTGCACTTATGTCCATTACTGTTGTTGCTAGTTTTGCTCTGTTTAGAGTATTTTATAGGATGGGTTCCTTTTGTAGCATGTGGAATTCAATCCTTACTACTTTAAAGTTTTTTTCCTTATTGAACTGCTTTTCTTCCTGGTGGAATCTGTTTTTATGTTGGTTTGGAACAGAATGAAACCTCAGTTTAACAAACCGGTGCATTGCAGGGATTTTTGGTGAAGTGTTACTAGCATTGTCTTCATTTCCAGCCTCCTATTTCCTCTAGTATTTACTCAGCTGATTAATTTTAACAAGCACCTGAGAGAGAGTAATTCTACAACACAAGGGAATTCATAGCCCGAGAACAAGGGGAAAAAAGATAACTAGGACTAGAAAATGATCGTATTCAGGTGGCCGTCCCCAGGAAACGCACCTGAGCATGAGCATATGAAAGGGGACTGAGTGGAGGAAGGTGATGTATAATATTCTACCTGCATCTCACACACTGGGAGAGAAACCACATTTTAAAACCATTTCCGATGAAAGAAACTCAGATCCAAAAAAAGAGATGGATACCAGGCACAGGCAAAGTGAAGGTATATCCTGCACCATCCGATCTCGGAGCATTCTGGAAGCCTGAAAAAAAAAATCCCATGGAACTTTATGCAAGATCAGAGGTGGAGGTCTTGCCATCCTGGCCCAATTCCAATGCACACAAATAATTGCTGCCTCTTAAATCCTTGTGGTGATTGCAGCTGGATCCAGTGTTTTTCTTCTCTTCCTGACCAAATCTGTCACATGGCATAGCAAACAGATGGCACGTTGCATCTGAGCTGGCTGAACTTCAGCAGTGTGGAAGGCGATTCTGGAAGACATGAGACACAGTTTATACAGCACTTGGAGAATCCTGTCGAGGAAAGGTGCTATAGAAAGACCAGACCAGATTCTATCATCTATATAATTAAAGTGCTCTCCTCAGATTTGATCTCAATTTATTTAATTTAATCTTGGTCCAATCTTTGGAGTTTTTCCTTCAATAGTGACAGGTCTAACAATTCAGAACCATACGTTGACTCAAGAGTCCTCTTCTGCAGCCAGAACTTGTGACAAGGCTTTAGAAAGTTTTGTGCCTCCATTATTATGTAACTAAGCACTTCTATACCAGGTTTTTCCCCGTAGATCTTAGTGCATGCTACACTAGTTGATAAGCATTATCATCCCATTTTACAGATAGGGAAATTGAGGTACAGAAAGGTTAGTGGACTTGCCAAGGGTCATACCAAGTCATAGGCAGATCTTTTGTTCTCAGCACAGTCTTCTTACTCCCCGACAGGTATCCTACCCACTGGGTCTCCTGCAGAGCTGAAGTGGTGATTGGGGTAGAGACTGAAGATGATAAACTGTATTCAAAATGTCCTACTGTTACAGAGAAACTTAGGGCTGGTCTAGAAAAGCTACAGTGGTATAGCTATGTGGGTGGGATGAGTGTTTTACCAGTGAGACCTCTGGCATGGATGCAGTTATACTGCTATAAAGGTGCCTCACACTGGTATAATTTATTCCCAACCAGGAATAAACTGTGCTGATATAAGCACCTTTACACTGATGTAACTATGTCCATCCGGGGGGGTGGGGGGAGGCATGTGTATTGCTTTAATTACACTGGTACTGTTAAAGTGGCAAAGTTTTCCACTATAAACAAGCCCTTAGATAACTGTGCTAAAGACAGGGGGCTGGGTGGGAAGGTGTTATTACTGATCGTTTTCCTATTGCTAGAAGCAAATCAAGACCAGGGAACTCCACCTCTTATTTATTCCCTCCCCCACCCTTCATTCCCAACTTTCTTCTGTGCTTTGGAGAGCCCTGAACACAGCACTGGTCCCCTGAGTAGGAAAGCTCCACCAAGCTAAGGTGCTTTCACCTTCAGACCAGCTGGCAGCAGTTGCCTGTCACCCTCCCCTGTGCAAAGCCCAAGCATATTACCTTTGTGACGTACTGCATCTGCACTCCGACTGGCTTGGTAAGCAAGAGACTAGAGGCTGTTCCTGAGTGAGCCAGGGTCTCCCACTGCACAGGGCTGCTGCCAGGCAACAGGACTAAAGGCAGACATCCTACTCCTGCTGCTGCACTGTTTATTACAGGTGCTGAAGTAAACAAGATCATATTCCCACTTTCCCTTCCTAGATTTTGCTGTGACCACAGGCGTAGTGCCAGGGACTTTCTGGAGCTGGTCACATTTGCAAGGTAGTCAGTACAATAAAGGGAATGATTCTTGCCTTGATCTCACTAAATTGCCATTTGATGTTCACACTGCAAAGATGGCTCAGGGTGGGAGTATACTACTGAAATATCCATCACAGCACTTCTATCACTTCCTGAAAGAAAGGAGCAGACAAAAGATCCATGTCGTGGGTGGTCAGATTGCACTGCACGCTACACGTCGTACTCTATCTTTAGCCTCTTTAAAAATAAACTATGATGGTTGCCCTGAGAAACGGGTTCTTACCCCCTCATCCCCTGCAGTTTTGCACAACACAGTCCCCCTCCTCCCCTGCAGCACAACAGCAACATATTACATTTTACAAAGCAGCCCTCCAGAATCCAGCTAGCCAAGAAGCTACAGTGAGACTGTCTCTGAAAAGGGGAAAGGTGATAAAAATTGGAGATTTTTCTCACTGCTTCTGCAGGCATAACATCATGATTGAGTTTAATTTGCCATTGCAAGTAAGAGGAAAAAAATCTCCCCCCCCAGTGGAAAAGCATTGGAACAACACATGTACAGTGCTTGTACCATTTACAGAAAAACATAGGACAAATCCACTGTTACCATGTCATTTTACCTTTCCCAGACAAGCATGTAATATGTACCCAGGTTGCACTTTTACAGCTGTCTCATGCATGCTGCCGCAGAATATCCTATGGTGATGAGTTTCATGTTCCACAGATGGTAAGGCACACACAGGGTTAGGTTAGGTCAAGCTCAAAGAGCCAAGGCTAAATTCATCCCTAGGGTGATTCCACTGAAATACTTGAGCTACACCAGGAACAAAGGTTCTTATTTCCAGATAAAAGATCCATCTTTTCAGTCTGAGCCACCCTCTTTCATTTTATCAGCTGTCAGTTAGCAGTTACTAGGTCCTGCTTGGCTCAGTTGGGGATGCAGGAGGAAAGCTTCCTCTATGTGGTAACAAAAGCAACCATCGTATAAATGCAGCCTGTGAATGAATGCATGTGCCTCAACAACTCAGTCTCTACTGACTGAGCTGGACATTCCAGGACTGATTCCAAAAACAGGTCTCCCTGTCGATTGTTACTTTCTGAAGTGCCAGTGATCTTGAGGATAAAGAAGTCACTAAAATAGTAGAGGCCTCGGCCCTGAAGAGCTTCTAATGCAAGGGAAGGGAGCCAGTTGAATACTACAAAGATTTGCAAATATTTTTATGAAAAAAAATGTGGCAAGCCTACTTTGCTGTGATCCACCCTTTATCCAGGAAGGAGGTAGTGAATTTTCCTGTGAGCGTTTGCTCCAAAATATGGTACCAGGAACAAGTCACTCATTATTTGCTGTTATCCTATATGTCAGTGTGGGTTTAAAAAACACGCCACCATTTGAAACCTCAACTTTCAGCCTATCTATAAACAACCCATCCTCAAAATGTGTTTTTTTTAATATGTAAAAATAAGTCTCCTATGTAAACAAACCAGCCAATGAAAAAGCCCAAAGAATGAAAAGAAGAATAGCCCAAGCAAAACTTTTAGTTCACGAAAAGAAAGGGAAAGCACAGGCTCTGTTAGTGCAGTAGGGACTTCACTACTGCTGTTGATTATACACGAAAAGTGCTCAGATACTATGGTATAAACATAGTATAAACAGCAGTATAAAACCCTAAGACAGATGTAACGTATGTTGGGACTGCATGGTTTTTCATGCTACTATGTCGGTAAAGAAAAAAGCAAACTTTTAATGCACAATGGTTTGCATTAAACAAAAGCTGGGACCAAACCAGCACCTGCTGTCTGGAGTGGGCTATTCTCACTGCAGGGGGAATATCAAGATGAATCTGATGCCCTAACCTCCTCCCACATTAGGATATATGAGCAAGGTTAGGCTATAATAGTTCTATGCCTATTTTATTTGGGTTCTTATGCTCCCACCATCACTTGGATGTCAAAGTACCTCCCAGAGCAATACAACAGAGTAATTTACACTACTGCTTAAATGCTTTCTGCTCAGTGATGAAGGTTACACGGAGTCCTGAAGGGTGGATACATATTGCACACATGTGGTTTAATTACTCATTATGCACAATTTATGACAAATCTTTCCCAATTTTTTCTTTTTGTGCATTTTCTGAGAATCGATTCCAATTTCTACCAGTAGTAATTTATCTGCTGCATAGTCCACACAAATCAGTTTCAGCCTATGGGTGGGTTGTTTACCAGAAAATTCACACATGAAAATGTGTCTTATTCATTATTTGCTATCCTATTTAAAAAAAGCTTTTGTCATCCCTTTGGAAAGAGCAATATCATGCGACTTAAGTGACCAATCACATATCACCGGTGGTAAATACCTAGACAAATAGGGTCAACCAACTTGCTAGAAAAGTCAAATCCAGCAGCCAGGCCTTATTGTAGAACAAGAGTGAACCAGGCAAACGCAACCCCCCTTCCCTGGCTACTAACCCCCTCTATCAAGAGCTGGTGACAAGAGCTGGACTGTGCATTTTGCCCTGAAGATCAATAACTAGAACTTCTTATACCCAAGGGGTGAGAGTGAGTGAACCACATACTAGATACAAGGCTGAGCTACCTAGTTAGATTCTGGATCCAAACTTCAACATTCAAAAACATTTGATTGTATGCTCCTTGGAGCAAGGACCATCTTTTTGTTCAGTGCCCAGGGCAGTGGAGGGAGGTTCTCGGTCCCTGACTGGGGCTCGTAGGCACTATAATAAGTGGTTTGTTCCATTAGAGAGAAGGATCAGGTACAGAATTCATTTCTAGATCCAACCTTTTCCAGTGTTCTGCAGTGGTTTGATCTAGGGATTGGTTTTCAGTCAGGCCCATCTCTACTATATCCTGTTGTTGTATCATACATCCTTACTAAGAGACACTTAAAATAACCCTCTAAAATGACAGGAAGAGAATTCCATCAGAGTGAGTTGCAAGTAGCAGCTGCCGGAGGTGACACTGAACAGTTTAAATGTCAAAATTATTGAAGACTGTATTTTCAGTTTTATTTGGCAGACAAATCACTACAGTTTTCTGGCTATACATGCTAATCCCATAAAAACATTGCAAAATCAGAGGAAATCTTAACTAGCTAAAAAAGGGCATGGGCATAGGAGAGCCCAGTAAATACCCCCAGAGTTAAGCAAACTTGATAAAATTACAGCTATGATTTAGAAAGACAACTATCCCAATTAGTTCAAGCAGCTACTTAGACCATCACCCAGGTAAGAGACTAATAGAAAATTTAGAGCAGGTTCTTTTTCCACTTCACCCATGTAAGCTTCCCTAGATATAAGGTGGAGTGAAGTTCTGGAACAGCCTTCCAAGGGGAGCAGTGGGGACAAAAAACGTAACTGGCTTCAAGAGTAAGTTTATGGAGGAGTTGGTATGATGAGACTGCCTACCATGGCATGTAGCTGATCTGCAGCTGCTAGCAGCAAATATCTCCAATGGCTGGTGATGGGACACTACATGGGGAGGGCTCTGAGATACTACAGAGAATTCTCTCCCACGCGTCCGGCTGCTGGGTCATGCCAAAATGTTCAGGGTCTAACTGATCACCATATTTGGTGTCAGGAAGGAATTTCCCCCCAGGTCAGATTGGAAGAGACTCTGGGTTTCTTTAGCCTTCTTCTGCAGCATGGGGCACGGGTCACTTGCAGGTTTAAACTAGTGTAAATGACAGATTCTGACTTCAAGTCTTTAAAATCAGTGGTCTCCAAACAATGTTTCTATCCCCCCCCCCCCCCCCGCCCTAATGGAATCTGTCTGCACCCCCTAGGAGCTATGGGTGGGAGCCAGGGCGAGGCCATGGCCAGGAGCAGAGCTGCGGCTGGGGCCGGGAGCCGAGGCCAGGAACGGAGGCCAGGGCTGGAGCCAAGCTATGGCCGGGAGTAGAGCCGCAGCTGGCACCGGGGGATGAGGCTGGGGCTGCAGTGGGCCTGAGGCCAGAAGTGGGGTTGCAGCTGGGGCCAGGAGAAAGGCTGCCTCAGAGACCATCACACTGCATTCTCGGACACATTGTCCTTGTTTCTGTCAAGCACAAACTATTGCTCTAAAAAACACTCTCAAAAGGCAAACTCCTGCACTGCTGACAGGGCTCACTATTACAGGATGCAAGAATCCCCTGCTAAGATGAAGGCTAGGTGGCAATATGCGGTGGTGGGACGGGGTGGGACTCACCATACTAGTGCCTCCTGCTGGTCATCTTGCAGATCAGCTTCACAGGTCAGTAGTCTGACTCTCAGTAGTGTCTGCCACTGTCACTTCTGCTCCTGGACCCATGTCACTCCAAGGACTGCAGTGTCCTCTTCAGGACACAGCTCTCCGGCTGTGCCTCACTCTGTTCTCCCCACTTCTGGGGGACGGTCCGCAGTCCAACGGTCCAGCCATTTACTCAGTGGCAAGTAGGAGGGGGACCTGGACCTGTTCACTACTCTCGGTCCTGGCCCAGTGACCCTGTAGATGGCAGCCACTTGCTGCGTCCCCTCTAACCTCTCAGTCTATTTGCATAGGCCACGTCCCCACAGCCCCAGTACCTTCTTCTCCTTGCCTCAGGACCTCAGCCTGAAACTCCCAGCACCAGCCAGGAACTCTTCCCTAGCTCTCCTGGTCCCTGCTAGTAGCACTGCTCTGTCCAGGGTCCTGGCTTTCTTCAACCTGCAAGGCAGCCAGCCAGCCCTCCCGCCTTGCGCTCCAAGGAGCAACTGAACCTGCTCTGCCCTGCAGCTCTTCTTTTATGGGCCTGCCAGGCCATGACTGGCCGCTCTTCGTAGCCCCTCTCCTACTAGCTGCTTTCTGCACAGCCTCCCTAGGGCTCCATTAACCCCTTACAGGCCAGTGTGGTGCAGACACCCCATAACAGGTGGCTAAAGCAAAGAATCATAAGTCAGAATTTTTCTGTTCTAATCATGGCTTAGTCACTGACTTGGGCAAATTACAATCTTTGTGTCTCTATCTACCTAGTCTGTATAATGTAGTTTTCAAAAACATATCTACTTCCCAAGGTGCTGTATTCCTCGATCTCTTAAGTAGTCTGTGTTCTGAGAACAAAAATGTTTAAAAAAATAAAAAGGATGTTGGTTTGATAACATAAATTTGACACAATGAAAACTAATTTCTCATTGCTTATATTCGCTCCAGAAACTTCCATACTACAAGGATGCACGTACACACATCATAGTTACCACAAAGAGAGGTGCAGGTTTTTTCAGTCTTGCACGCAGTTCCTAAAGAATTGGAAAGCTGCTCTGTATTGTACTGCAGCTGAAATATAACATTTTAAATATTTAAATAATACTGAAATGGCTGGATCTGGAGACCTTGCTGTGTGTCTGCAATGGACACAAGCAGTTGCCCTTTGGGCTAGATTTATTTCTACAGATTACTGCTTAAAGAGCGACAAGTTCTAGATTACAGTGCACCACCTTCCTTTCTTCTGCTCTCTGATGCTAGCTAGAAGGCTACATTAAAAAAAGGAATATCATTTTTTGTGTCGCAGTAACACCAATTACACTAGAAGCACTAATAAGTGTTGGTGGTAGGGAGAGAAAACACTGCAGACACATAAATTCTTACATTCAGATGTAGTTTAAACAGTTTAGCACCATAGGGCTTAGTTCATTAAGGTAAGTAACAGATGTGGCCGGAATGGATTCAGACAATTCATGGATCTATAGATCCAGGTTCTGCATTAGGATGGGCCCAATGGACCCAGAAAATTTGGATTCAACAATCTATGGGAGGTGGGGCCATGGTTAGACATTGCTGGTGCCTTGCATGGTGGCTAAGTACAGGCATGATTTGAGGACTTCAGTAACACAGCCAAAGGTTATGGGTCTATTACAGGAATAGGTGGGCAAGGTTCAATGGCCTGTGAGGACAGACTAGATGATCATGATGGTCCCTTCTAGCCTTCATCTCTGAGTCAGTCTATGAGATCGCACAGGCAGGGCAGAGAACTAGAGGGCTATGAGCACTTTTACAGGGGGCTCTTTGGCTTGCCGGGGCATGGGGCTGTGATTTGTTGGTCCTTGGAGAATGAATTTAGTTCTTGTCTACCAGTCAAAGTAGCAGGCATAGTAAACACACTGAGCAACATAGGCTTTCTACCATTTCACATCAGCAATGCTCTCTTGCAAGCTGTGATAAGTAGATTAGCTTGTAACCTCATGAGGATGAAACCATTCCACTCTCACTGCCTTAGTCATATTACAACAAAGTTCTTTGACACAATCTTTACAGTAGGGAAGAGTTCTCTGTTTAACACTTTGCACCTCATTTAATTTGTACTTGTTCTTAAACTCTGTCCCTGAGCAATATCTCATCCCTCCATGTCAGATCTGTTAGCCAGATAAGAACACTCTTTCCAGCAATGCAACAGGAAAGTTCAGCTGGTCTACAGGGGGACAGTTGAAGCTTGATCTAAATTATGTAAATATTCTTCCAGCAAGTTCAGGTGCAACAAAAGAAAGATGCCTTTGACTCCCTATAAAATAACAGTTCTATGCAGATCCCGCTTAGGGACGAGACAATTATGCCCCAATTTGGTAAAGCACGGAAGTCACATTTCTGGCTCTTGATCTCTCTTCCTCATTGGTGTAATGTGTACCTTTGCATGAAGAGGTTATATTAATGTTTGCAAAAAAGAATTTAGGTCTTTGAATGGAAGGTGCCAAGTGCTGTTAATCAAACAGCCTAATGGGCTTTGGTTTCTGGTTGATTTTGACATTTGAGATCTCATGCTTGCCAAAGGTGCAAGTTTAAAGCCACAGTTACAGCATGGGCAGCTTCTCCAAATCCTCCTGCAAATGGGATTCAAGATTGACCTGGAGAAAATAATGAAATGAGTATGATCTTGAGAGGACCTATAATCCCCAATGAAGTCAATGTAAATTGTGGATGGTTGAGGCCATCTCAGCATCAGGTCTTTAATCCTGCTCCCCCTTTTCCTCCCCTGACTCCCTTTGTGGCCACTTAAGAATCAAGTTGGATTCCAAGTCAGGGGAGGGGGGGAAATCCAGTCATGCAGCCAGTGATTTACTGTGGCATGCAGTGCTATGTGCATGCAGAGCAGGGATGGATTAGTACAAGCTGACCAATGCCTGCAAATGCAGGGACACAGGTGGCATAAAAGAAAAGGAGTACCTGTGGCACCTTAGAGACTAACACATTTATTTGAGCATAAGCTTTCGTGAGCTACAGCATAAACATATTCGTGCTGTTTTCTCTTGCTGACACTAGCATTGAAGCATTTTCAGAGGCAGCCAAGGTATTGAGTCTCATTGCATGAGCTGTGCTGGTATTAAGTCAAGAGTACCTGCAAAGACTTTCAGTACTGCAGGTCTGGTGTCTGGCTGCCACAGGTGGAAGTGAGGGAGGTTGCAAAGGCACATCTGTGGTGCTTCTGTGCTACTCTATCCTAGTTCAACATCCCGTTAGTACTGCCTGAATTTTAGTCCACTTTGTGTAATGATGCAGGAGAACTTATTGTACAGCAGGAACTCCAAATTGTCTGTCTGATTTCTAGGAAGAGCCAACTTTCCACACTTGCCCTTGTAGCTCATTAGTCCTCTCCAGACATTCATCTGCCGATCAGTCACCAGGTGACCAAAGGCTCCCTGGCACAGATGGATGGCTTTCTATCAGAGACCTGAATCTCCTTTTCCACTGAGGGATCTCCAGCAAGCTGACATCTTCCAATGTCACTGCAGCCTGTAATAATCTTAATTCCATTACTAGTTTAAAAAAACATTGGTCAGTCCCTGTCCACAAAAGCCTATAATTTTTATTTAAAAAAAAAAAATTACTTGCCATTGTTGAAGGGTTGAGTGTGAGTGGGACGGAGGGGAGAAAACCTAGGACACAGCAGCATCAGAGCATAGAAACGGAGGAAACTGAATCCCAAAGAGAGAAAAATTGAAACTTTTCCCTTGCTGTGATGCAGAAAGTTAAAGAGGAGAAACTTTTTTCCCACCTGAACAGAAAAGTAACGAGTTGTCTCATTCAGTGGAGGTGAGGTACCTATGATGGCACTGACTGTCAGAGAAAGGGTCCAGACCCTCCAGGAGAAAAGAGCGAAGGCCAGGAATGACCTGCTGCAGGGGAGATACAGAAAGACGTTGCCAACAGGTCAGAGCAGCTCCTGGAAATGCAGAAGGAGACGCTGCAGCCCTGGCCATGTTGGAGAGCGAGAGAAAAAGATGGCAGCTCACTACCTCAAGCGTGACTGGTCGATGAGGGAACAGGACTGCCAGCAGCAGAGGGAACTGTCTGAGTGGCTGCTTAACATGATGGCCAGCAGGCAGCAGAATGTGCCAGCCCAGACCCCACATCTTGCTCCAGCCTGAGTCCATCTTGCTCCAATCTCATTCCCTCTATGCTACCACGTGCTGCAGCCACTGGACAAATCTGGGCGTGGCATGAGCCAGTCAATGCAGTCCATGAATGGACGTGCACATGGACAGATGTACCCAAAGCTTTCCACTCCTTGCATCCATGGGGGAAGGAGAACAGGTGCACTGATGATGTGAAATTCTATTCTATGGGACATTGCACTCCTGCGTTTTATGTTTTGTTTTCTTTGCACTTCATTTTGTTTGCCCTTTCTTTAGTTAGTGACAGCTGATCTACCTGTGTTGATTTAATAAATTATTTTGCTGTTCAATCTCTCAGTGCGTGAGCGCTCAGAGAAAGAGAGGAAGTTCAAAGCAAAGCTTTTCCTGAAGTCTCAGATTAACCATATATGTACATTGATAAGGATAATACAGGTAGATTGACACAGCGCACTAGTGTTGTGCTCACATTATCATAAACGTGCTCACCCTCATTTCCCCCTCCAAACCAAGGAGCTGGGTACCCAAGGTATCCAGTACTTCCCTAGCTCTCCTAGACCCAGCCCCAGAGATCAGAGGCACATTTACTGGCTGCTTGTACCAGCATAGGCATTGATCCACTCCTGGCCAAAGAACTCTGCCTTCTCCTCATATCTGTTGTGTGGGGCCCAGAGGTCCTAACAACACGAATGGCCTTGTACACATGGGCATCCAGATGGTTTTATAGGCGGCATGATCTTGCCTTCAGTGGGCAGAATGCACATTCCATCACCATCCTTCACCTGGTCAGGGTGAATTAAACCTCCTTCTGCCAGGTACTCTCACATCAGGGCAGGGCTTCATAAGCCAGGGACAGAGAGGATATCTTGAGAGACCCAGCCTATCATTGGGCATAGACACCCTGTTGATATCCATATTATTGGTCAGGAATGAAGCCCCATCTTGTCAATATTTGAAAACCCCAGATCTCTGGGACACCTTGGCATCATGCAGGGGAGCCCTGGAAATTTGTTTCCATGGCACACACTGTTAATCCCTGTGGAGCCACCCCCGCTGCTGTTGCTGGCCCAGTGACTCATCTGCCAATTTAGCGCTATGCTCTGCCCCCACCTTCCAGCCTGTCCTATCCAGGTGCAGAGTCACACCCCTGCCCTGAGAGGTGACACAGGGAGCTCTGGTGCAGGAGCTGGCCCTAGAGCAGCAGAAGCACTGGCCACCCCACTGCCCACTCAGGCTCAGTCTAAGTCCATCACGACAAGAAGCTGCAGGGGCAAAACTGAGTACTCAGTGCAGCTGCGACCTGGCGCATGGGGTTGCAACCCCAGTCATTCAGTTTTAGCCCCACAGCTCCTCCCCATCATAGCAGAGAGGCCGCAGGCCCAGTCCTACATGGGCAGTGGAACGGCCAGTGCTTCTCTGCCACACCACTGTTAATGGTACACACGAGGCCATGAGCACTACTGGCATCTTTCACCCTGCCGGTGCAGCCCACTTTCATGTTCATAAGCCTTCTTCTGTAGTCAAGCAAGGCCTGGGTAATGAGCAGGTAGTATCCTTTCTGGTTTACATATTTGTGTGCACCTTGTGGGGGTGGGAAGGCAGACAATGGGTTCCAGTGTGCTATCGAGGGCCCCTAAATGTTCCCCCAGAGTCTGCTATTATTTTGGGATATTAGCAATCTTCACTACCCAGGGATAATCTACAGCAGCAATTGCCCCACAAGCCTCCATCACCACAGCACTGACAGTTGACTTGCGAACACCAAACTGATTAGCCACAGACCTGTAGCTGTTGTCTGTGGTAGCCAACTTCCAGATTGCTATTGCCATCTACTTGTGGACTGGTCTTATCTCTCTTATCTGCATATCCTGGTGCTGAAGGGCCAGAGCAAGATCCCACACAGCTCCAGATAGAGCTTCTGGACCCACTACTGGTCATCCCAGGCCTGTATGACAATGTACTCCCACCACTACACTTGTAGTCCTGCTCCAGAACTGTTGCCAGTGTAGGGGGAATCCACACCTATTCAAACCTGCTTCAGCTGTCTCCACCCTGCTGCGTCTGCATGCAGTCTGTGTTATCTCCTTAGCAACGCATGCCATCACCTTCTCAGGGTAAGAAGACGCTGTCAAAATGCCTTTCACCACGTCTCATGATCTGTGTATCTGCCTCCTGTTGCCAAAATCAGAGTTGCATTAATGGCAACAGCTGAAACAGTCATTGTCCTGAGCTGGATCCATGTGTTGGCTCCTGGGGGGAACAGAAGCCACAGACAGAAGTCTAGAGCACGCCTGAGCTAGTGGGCTAAGAACTCTTTCACAAGAGAGCCCAGGAGAACAGTCAAGATCTCCCACAATACCCTGTGAAACAACTCAGAATAGCACAGTTCAGAGCAGCACTAAGAACCATGGGATATGCCCTGAGAAATAACTGAGTATAGCTGTGCAGCATGGCTACTCGCACCTGAGCTAGGCTAAACCAGGGGCACTCTGCAGTGAGATATACCCCTAGTCACTGCTGACTTGAGATGGATTTGAACAGATAACCAGTTCCAGAATTCTATTACTCATTCCATGAGTCATCCAGTCCCCTACATCATATCAGATGCCCCCTCATCCCATTTACAGTGAGTCAGGTGTTTCAGAGGTAGCACAGTGGATCAGATGTTCTAAGTAGTGACATGCAAGCTTGGAAGAAGAGAGGTAGTGAAGAACTGACCTCTGGCCCAATAAAAGCCTCTCAGCATGAGCAGCATTTGTTCTTTTAGGGTGGTGTATCTTTTAGGATATGGAATGAGTAACCTTTTAATCTCATCATTCTGATATCATGAACCACCCACTCTTCATTCTACATAGCTTATTGCATTAGACTGAGTGAGAAGGGGAACAGATAAAAGATCATCTCTCTTTATTATGCTGTTTACAGGTATGAAGTCAGTGCTGCAGTGGTCATTACTGGGGCTGGATTTAAACTGCTCAAGAAGGATACAAGTTTGTGAGTACATCTTTTTGAAGAATGGTATGATCCTGCCCTGCTACTCAGTCACAGTCTTGGAATTAGCTTAACTTCACATCTAGGTCCCGGTCAAACCCTGTTGCCTCTTTTCTATAGTCCTTTCTTCTCAACCCCAGCTAATCAAACCTAGGCCATGACCTTGGTCATTGTACATCATGTTTCCTTTCAGTGTCATTGCTGCCTGTCAAACAGGTCAAAATCATTCACTGTTCTTGACTCCTGATCACCATCACTTCCCTTTTCAAAGGCCTTCACTGCCATCTCCTGAATCAACCAACACTGAATCTTCTCTAGCCTACTCATAAATAGTCCTCATCGCCATAGTATGAGTGCCTCACAATTAACTTAGCCCCCTATTACCCTCATTTTGCAGATTGTGAATTGAAGCACAGACAAAATAAGGGACATGCCCAGGATGGCAGAGGGGGAATTAAAATCAAATCTCCAGAGTCCCTGGGCACAACCTTAACCACAAGACCATACTCCCTCTCTTCCTGTTATTCTCCAAGTCAAGGCTGCAGCACTGCCCCTACCTATATCACCAACATCATTTACTCCTAGCTCCTTCTCATCTTAATTCCCCCTTGCTTTGTCGAACATTCAGGCCTTCCTCCACACATCTTACCAGAGTTTACTTCCCACACTGTTGCACGCAACAACAACTACTATCTTCTTCCAAATCAACTTCTGGCATCTCTCTACTCAGCTCCTTCATCAGTTGTATGGTCTGCCTACCATGTTGGGGCAAGGAGTGTTTCTTCAGATATTGGTAGATTTAAAGCCAGAAGGGACCACTGATCACCCGGTTGGCCCTCCTGCATAATAAAGGCCATAGAATTTCATGCAGTGATTTCTGCATCAAGCCCTTCCTCTCATTGCATGACCCCCCCCCCCCCAACAAAGCAGCTCCAACCATCTTGCTTTTTATTCTGCATTGTGTTAATGCAGATATTTCCATGCTATATTAATATTTAAACTCTAAGGTAGAAGGAGAGTTGAAAATAGTGAACTTTAATTACAAGAAAACAAGGAAAGAGTTCACCTATGCAAGGGTCTAGCTCACTGGCCACCAGGGGAGCAGATGAGGCATAAAACAGGCTTATATTGAAGGTGAACGTTCATGACCTTATATGTGCACAAAACACATACTTTCCTCCTCCAGCTGCTATGGGAATAGTTTTTTCCTAGCATGCAGGACTTCTTCCTGTCAGCTGCACCATATACCTCCTAAGATAAGCCACTTTAAGACACTTTTCTAACCAAGCGAACTTTGAGCACTAAAGAAGAGTTTTAAAACTGAAATTTGGAGAAAGGTAGAGTTATAAAGCAAAAAACTTAATTACAGTGTTTGCTACCATGCAAATGCTGTAACAGCCCTTACTCCGTGTTTGGAACCGAAAACCCCCTCAAACAATTCCATTACCTGCTGTTCTGGGTGATAAACATTTAATGCTGGCACAGCAGCATTTATCTACACATGAAAGTTAATCCAGAATAAAGTAGGGTGTATATTTAAAATGGGTGAACTATTATTCGTGATTAACTTTGTGTGTGGATGCTCTTATTCTGGAATAAGAAATGGAGGTTACTTACCTGTAACTGGTGGTTCTTTGAGATGTGTAGTCTGAATTCTACATGTGGGGTACAAATGCACACCATGCACCTGAGTCCAGAAATTTTTGTAAGCAAGAGTCATTGGGCCACACGTGCAGTAGATCTCCTTTTGCTCCACACAAAGGTCAAAAAGTGCAGTGTGGACTGATGCCTCTCTAGTTCCTTTTCTTACTGTGAATCTAGACATGATCGGCAAGTGAGTGGTGGCACGGGAGCTAGCAAACAGAGCTGACAACAAAGGAGTTTTAGTGGGAGTTCTGTGGGAGGATAAGGGAGGAGGCAAGCCCGTGGTCCTTAGGGGCAGTGAGTTCTTGGGTTCCGCCACTTCCCTTCCAGTTTGCAGAAGCTGGTAGGGGGCAGTGAGCTGTGAGAGAAGCAGAGCCTTTGATCAGAGCACAGCCCTGACCAGGGGATGGGGCTTCCCTGATTAGGCGGCCCATAAAGGCAGTGAAGCAACCAGCCAGTGGCATAGGAGCAGTGGCCCAGGAGCCAGCAAAGAGCATAAAGCAGTGGAGTTTGTTAGGGGAGCTTGGGGGACGGACTGTGTGGTGTTTTGTTTTTCCTTGACAGGACCATAGGCACCACGGCTATGACAGATACATAGGCAGCAGTGGCAGTGGCCTATGGCATGGAAAAGACAATGAAAATGACCAGATGTGGAAGCTGTGGCATGTACATTATCCTGGAGCAGGTACCCAAAAAAAGCTTTGTATGAAGTACCGCCTGATAGAGCTGGTGGAAGAGAAGATCCTAGGTTTGGAGATGCAGGTGGAAGCTACGGTTGAACTTGGAAGGGGATTTGAGCAGACGATGGAGGGAAGGCAAGGAGGCTGAAAGGAAAAATGCAAGCTGGACTGGAGAACTGAGTGTAGACTGCTGGGTGAGGAAAGCAGCCAGTAGAGACACGCAACTACTAGAACCAGGCAGAGGAGAAGACTGGCTAGTGAAGGAAAAAGAGCTCAGGAACAGGTTTGCTGAGTTGGAAAAAGAAGGGGCACAGCAGGTGGTAACAGAAGGTGGGAGGGCAAGAAAAAAAAAAAGAGAAAAGTGGCTATTCTTACAAGAAGAGGAGGAGAGACCCAGACAGACAGTCAGGGGAACCCACACAGGAGCAGGACAGGCTATAGTGGAGACCCAGACCCTGGAAGAGGGAAGCAGGTTGCTCCTCTTGATAGAGAGCTTGAGGCAAGAGAGGGACAGCCTGCGGGCCCAGCTGCGAGGGAAGATGGAAAAGTAGAGACACACCCCTCCCACACCTGGGTGTGTGGGCTTAAGAGGGAGGTGTGTGATGGGGCATCTGCCTTACACTGATAGGAGGAGGGTTACTGGTGGCTGCTGTGTCTCGAAGGGATGCTGCTGGCATTTTGCTGACCAATTTCACTGGTTTCTGGCAGGATTACAGAGCCTAGCCTGTTGAGGGCTTTGGATATTAGGAACAGGGCTGGAATCTGATAGGATCCATGTACAGCATGTGTGGGTTCCCCTGTTTGTCTGGGTCTTTTCTGCCCCAGACATCCTATCCATCACCTCCCTACCTCCCCCTGCTGAGTGTGGGAGATGGCTTTCTGCCAGGTCCTCAGTCCTCACTGCGCCCTCGCTCTGGGCAGTCACCGACCAAGCCCAGCTCTCTGGCATCCTCCTACTTCTTTTCCAGGGGCAATGCCTTTTTATATGGCCCTCCTTATGGCACTGGACGCATGTCCTTTGCCTCCCAATGGCCATGGCACTCCTATAGTCGTCCTCTGGCTCAGCCCCATACTCTGGGCTCGCCTGGGCTCTACAGTTATGGGTCGGGCACTCCCTCTTCAGGTGCCCCTGTTGCCCACAGACCAATGTGCTCTAGGTCTGTCCTACCTAGAAGGTGCCAGATAAAACTTCACATGGACTCCAGCAGCCCCAGGGATAGTGCATGGACCAGAAGTGAAAGATTTTGCATCACTGTAGCTAGATCTCCACCTGAGAACAAACTCTACAGTCTACTTGCTTTCTGAAAATGGAAGGCAGAATTTCAGGCTACTGGTACTAGTTGTGTGAAAGAGCAGGAATGAGCTGAGACTGTGCACCATTTTACCAAGCCAAGCACAGAGGTCTTCTATAGAAGGAAAAAGAAGAATGACTTGGGCAGCCAATTCATAAGGAGATTTCCCGCTGTCAACGAACATTTCCTCTGTTTTACTAGGATTGTGCTTTAGCCAGCTCAGCTTTTAGAAGAGCACCTATGCAAAATAATGCCATTTCCAAGGGGCATGGTAAATCTGCGACAAATAGACATTGGGTCAAAGTATCCAGTTTATTATCATACATCTTTGTATGAGGTGGCATTGTAGCTCTTAAAAACACTACTAAGTTTTTAAAAATACACTTTTGGGTTTCTCTAACACCCCCACCCCTGCAATATTTAATTGCCAAAACTCCAGAGGCCTTACTAGCCATATTTTACAAGCTCTCTTACTGAACCCAATAGACCAGAAGAATAATTATTAAACTGCAGCATAAGCCTATGTTTTATCTATATTATTTTTATAAAGTGGATTTTAAATTCCACATAGAAGTAAGAGGAGAACCCTTCTATGTCTGAAGCATCATGCACCTTACATAAATACTTGCCTTTAAAACCTAGTACTGTAGAGGTAATGCCTAGGGACCATGGATCAAAGACTCCCATTATGCTTGGCACTGTACGTAAGATGACAGTTCTTGCCCATAAAAGGATCATAAATCTAAATGTCAGAAGACAAGTGGATACAAGAAGATTGGGGAGCAAAAGGCAACAGTGGAACAACACTAATCAGTGTAATATGCAACAGTCATAACTCACCAGCTAGCTAACCATATCATGTGTTTTGATACACCAATGATATTTTCATCCTTTGGACAGGTAACCTAAACTCTCTTGCAGATTTGCATGACAACTTCAAGAACCACCACCCACGCATCAGACTCTCTATAGACTCCCACACCAGCATCAATTTGCTGGACACTACAATCAGTGTCAGCAATGGAGCCCTACAAGTCTATAGACAAGAAAACCCATGGATCACACTTATCTTCACCGATCCAGCAACCGTCACAGACACACCAAGTCACCTATTATCCACAGCAGCATTTCTCAAACTGAGGTCTGCGGACCCCTGGGGTCCCCAAGTGTACTCCTGGGGGTCTGCACGCCTCTGATCAACTCCTCCCCCTCCAGAAGAGTAACAGGGCTAAGGCAGGCTCCCTACCTGCCCTGGCTCCGTCCCGCCCCTGGAAGCGGCCAGCACTTCCCTGCAGCCCCTGGGTGGGCAGGAGGTCTCTGCGCGCTGCCCCTGACCTGAGCGCAGACTCCGCAGCTCCCATTGGCTGGGAACTGTGGGCAGGGACAGTGTACAGAGACCCACCACCTAGGAGCTGCTGCCAGAGATGTGCCGGTTGCTTTCAGGAGCCTGAGCTGATTCTGTCTCTATCAGCAGCACAAAGACAGCTCTGGGCTTCTTATATTATAGAGTCAATCAACTGCAGTTTTGCCCAAGAATTGCCAGTTTTGCTCTTAAGTTTTTAAACTGGCTCACGGGAGTGTGATATAATTAGCAGTTTTCTGCAACACTTCAGCAGAGCACCTCATGCAGGAAGAAGGTACTTAAAGGGCTGATTTTCAGCGCTCAAAAAGCAGCATCTCTGAGGAGTTCAGCTTGAATCAACCCTATCCTGAGGGGGGATTTGACTATTTGGTTCACACAGCAGTTATTCAACTCCTAAATTCCACCTAGCAACTAGAGCAGCCAAACCAGGTCAGCCTCCCTTCCAGACAGCAGTTAGGCCAGGTCACTGCCAACTAGGAAGATAAAATTTGTGTGTTCTACACACCCAAGTCAGCAATATAATGAATACCTCAGACCCCACCTCCCTCACATTCATGAGGAAGTCAATGGGCCCCACTAAGTGCTAAAGGCAGCAGTTAAATGACTTGAAATAAAAGCTTCAGTTAATCAGCCGTTCCAGACTGCTGTTGCCATCTGAACCGCCTGGGGAAATTCACAATATTGAGGTAGAATCTACAACAGGCTACACACTGTGTCAGTGTATGGTCCCTGCTCTGAAAAGCTTACAAGCTAAAGACCAGAGGAAGGACGGAGACCGCTAAAAAGAGACATAAAAATAAACCTGTGCACATCTTGTCAGCTCCCTTGGTTATATTTCAGTTTACCTCCATTTTTCTCAGCCAGGGATGTCACAACTCTCTTCAGGCTCCACAATTCCATGACAGTGTTAAACTGGCTGGTACTTATGAGAACATAGGTGGCATTTTACCCTGGTGAGAACCTATGTCCCACTTCTTAAATCTCTAGCCGTCACGAATAAAGCAGGTCATGAATGCCTTCCTGGGTGTTATCCTTAAGGAAGGAATCTTTTTGAATTGAGCTCCCTAAAAAAAGGTGGAGGGCCACTATGCACCTCCATTCACATCCCCAATCCCTGTAAATGTATATCCTCAAAAATGGGTGTTCCTCAGCACTTAGGAAGAGCAATTTATAGCTCATGCAAGCCAAAATCTTTTCATTGAGTCAGCCCCTCTTTAATTAGAGATTTAAGTAAAGAGATGCTAGCAATCTAAGGGGCACAATTGGTACCCTGCATCCTCCATTTAGTTTCTTTACTTCAGTAGAGTAAGAGCAGTAATATGGTCCAGTAATCAGGGTACTACCCAGGAGATCCAGGTCCACAATATTCTTCCAGTGTGAGGCTTAACCTCTCTGCGCCTCTATTCCCTACCTGTAAAATCAGGCTACTAGTAATCTCTCCCTTACATGGGGGTTGAGAATATAAATACCAAGAAGACTATGAGGCATTCAGATATTATGATAATGGAATCCACACAAGTCCCTAAAAGTAGACATATAGCTCTACCAAACCAGATGGAGAAAAATCAGTTTTTCATTATTTAAATTGTAATCAGTTTCTTTTTAAATCATTTAAAATAATTCTGAATTTAATACAAAGTGTTTTAAGGCCTAAACTACTTATAATCCCTAAATATATTAAAATAAAAAAATATGATGAATCCATGAGCCTCTATCAAAAACGTTGAGTCCAGGACTGCTTTTCTATATAAAGAATCAGGGGGAACATCTAACTTTTGAAGTCAAGCTTTACAAATATGGCACAGTAGGTCATGTACTGTACTAAGGCTTGTTTTGGTCGATAAATGTTATATGCTGTTTTGTGTGCTTAAATTCTAGTACAATCCTAATGCAGCTTGACAAATCCTAAGCAAAAAATTAATTATCTCCTAAATAAGCAATATATTATTCACCATTTTCTAACATCCTAAAATGTGCAATTAATCAATAAGAATCGGAAAATATTAAGCTTAATGTATTTTATTATGGTGGGTGTACTCTCCTAGGCAGCAGAGATGTACCAGAGCTACTGTGAAGGCTCTCTAGTTGTAAATCAACATGTTTTAATGGCTATACCAACTAATGAGAATGCGCCTTTCTTTAGAAAACAATTAAAAATGGAAAAGTTGATTAAAATCAATGATTGGTGAAAGTTTTCCATGTGATGATTTAAATCCATCCTGCTACCAAATCCTTATAAAAGACAGACAATACTAGGACTAGTGGGGAAAAGATTATTCCCCCAGAAAATTGAGCTTTGGGCTGAAAACTGGAATATTTTGTCTCAAATGCTGCTGTGATTTATCATGGAAGACTAAGTATGTCTGGGAAACCTGTCCCAGAGATGACAATGGGAACATAAGGCACTACAGCTGAAACATTTTGGTTTTCTGAAGGAGCCAAACATTTTTGGCAAATAAATTTCATTTAAAAAAAGAAAAGGAGTACTTGTGGCACCTTAGAGACTAACCAATTTATTTGAGCATGAGCTTTGGTGAGCTACAGCTCACTTCATCGGATGCATTCGAATGAAGTGAGCCGTAGCTCATGAAAGCTTATGCTCAAATACATTGGTTAGTCTCTAAGGTGCCACAAGTCCTCCTTTTCTTTTTGCGAATACAGACTAACACGGCTGCTACTCTGAAAAATTTCATTTAGTCAAACAATTTTCCATTCAAAAAGCCAGTTTTAGTAGAACATTTTCAACCAGACCTGGCTTTTCAGGTACCCAGGAAAATGAAGAATCTCTAAAAATTCAAAGCAACGTAGTACAATGCTTTCTTCTCCAACAACAGCACTTCCTCACCTTGCAAGGCCAATTCCTGATTCCAGGCCTAAAAGGTTCAAACCATACACATGGTGCAATGGTTTTCTGTTAAATATTTTAGCATTACATACAAGAGTTCAGCCTGCTAGACATTGAGTCTCAGAAAGATGCTAGGAAACCCAAGATACCAGAGTAAACACTGAAAACTTTTGCAGAGAAAGATGCAACAGATCTAGTTAAGGAAAGATAAAACAATGAGGAGTACTAGTGGCACCTTATAGACTAAAATTTATTTGGGCAAAAGCTTTCGTGGGCTAAAACCGACTTCAGATGTATGGAGTGGAAAATACAGTAGGAAGATATATATATATAGCAGTACATGAAAAGATGGGAGTGGATGAGTCACTACAAGAACTAAAAAAAACCCCAACAAAACACTAATTTCCCCATGCTAATTTCCCCCTACTCACACCTTAACGGTTTGAAATGTGCCACCCTGATTACCACTACAAAAGTGATTTTTCATCCCGATGATAATAGCCCACTTCAATTGATTTGTCTCGACCCCCCACTGAATAAGGCAACTCCCATCTTTTCATGTACTGCTATATATATATCTTCCTACTGTATTTTCCACTCCATGCATCTGATAAAGTGGGTTTTAGACCATGAAACCTTATGACCAAATAAATTTGTTAGTCTATAAGGTGCCACAAGTACTCCTTGTTGTTTTTGCCGATACAGACTAACACGGATACCGCCCTGAAATCTGTTAAGAAAAGATAGCTCTACGGACTGAACTCCTCAATTGAACTCTAGGCCCAAGATGCTAGAGCTTCTGATTTGTCCAGAGACAAAGCTGGTTCCTGTTGGACTGATGGAGCTGTCAATACCGGTGGTTGAAAGCTCCTGCCTATGAGTGGGAGAGGGAAGCATCCCCATTTTATCTTTTCCTTTTCTGGTGTCAAAATGTGTCTCAGGAGGACTGGTCCTGAATGAAGAGATTGAAGATAGAGAAGAGTGAAAATATCCTTCAGGGAACTGTAGGTTTCAGTTAGTCCCAGAGCATAGGAGGGTTCCAGTAATTAGGACTGACAGATACAGCACAACCCTGGTCACAGGGGATGGCTGGTCCTTCCAGGTATGGGTGAGTACTGTCAAAGCATCTAACTGGGAACTCTTAGATAGTGGTTGTGGTGCTGATTCTTAGGCTTGAGTCAGACCTGTCACCGGTACTGGTGGATCCTTTCTGCTCTGTGATTTATCCTCATGTTCAGAGTGTTTAAACAGGCTGAAATCCTTAGGACCCCCATGCAAGGACTCACCTGACTGACCATTGGAGAAGGATTCCTTCTTTTGGAAGCAGACCTGGAAAGAGATCTAGCCTTGTGTTTGTAAGAGTGGCTCTTACTCTCATGAGAAGCCCGAGTTGATGATTCCTTAGGCTTGCTTAGCTCTGGCTTTCATTCCTGAACTTGTGTGCCGAGGGGTGCTGCTCATGGATTGAGGCTGATGTATGCAAGGGAGGGCTCCTGACCATCGCCACAAAACGTTTCCTTAGATAGAACTTTCACCCCTCATGGGTTAGGGGAGGGAAGGCATGGCAAATGCTGCACTTAGCTGAGATATGAAACCTCTCCCAGGCTATAGAAGCAGTGCCTATGTTAGTCAGCCATAGAGAAGGAGCTGGGGCAGGAGAGTCCGTTCTTAAGCCTGGGACTCTGGGCCTTGGCTTTGTCCACAGGGAGAGACTCCTCAAGGAGGGGAAAAGCTAAGCTATACTAATTAGTGTTTTAGTCTTACAGTATAAACACTAAAATACTAAAAACCATGTACAATATATTTACAGCTTCTGAAGAGGAAACATGGAGGTATCTATGGACACAGAGGATTCCAACTCAGGCCATTTGGTGGTCACAGGGAACTAGAGAGGCATCTGTCCATACTGACCTTTATACCCTTGGTTTGAAGCACGAGGGGAACTGCGCAGATAATAGACACTACTTGTTAGAAATCTCTGATCTCAGGCATATAGGGACCAGCTCTTGAACATTAGCATGCTCCTCTGGTTTTACTAGTCACTCATCTTTTCCATGGGTGGAAAGATGGCAACAAAACCCACTTCTCCCACCATGCTTGAATCGAGCAACCTGCAGATGCTGAAATATGGAAAAAAAATTCCAACAGAAAAAGTTTGATGAGTGCTGCTCAATCTTCCAGTTATGTCAGAAAGCACTGAAATAATGGTATGCACAGTAGCGTAGTCAAGCTAAGTAACATGCTGGGTGTGCACACTGCTAAATTTGAGTTGTGTACCTTTCACTTCTCACTGTTGATATGCAAAATAGCCTCCCCTCCCCCACCCCGTCCCGAAGCCAGAGTTTTAACAGGAAAGGAATCACTGTTTCCAGGTTCACATAAGCAAGCCTTGACTGTTCCCTTTTGGCTTGGCTTCCAGTCTCAAAACACTTACATATAAGATGTCACCATCCTCCAAAGGTTTCAATACCTTCCCCTACTAAATTTTACTAGTCAGAGGAAGGGACATGTCCACTATATGCAGGATGCTGGCCAGGATCCCCACCACATCCAGAACACCAATCTCAGTGAGAGCTGCCTAACAGAACTAGAGAAAGCCTTTGCATTTTCTCAAGATTCACTACCAGGAAAGCAGCCAGTTCAATGCAGAAGAACACACTCTTCACAGAAAAAAAAAAAAAACCAAACAAAAAAAACAGAGTCAATATGATCTCTATCACTTGGAGCAGCATCTCTAACCTGCACTTTTCCCTTGCCATAGTGTTCATAAAGGAACTTTCCTTCAGCGCAGCCAGGACTTGTTCCACACAACATGGAACATAGGAAGCATACTTAGATTTTAGCATGATAGAACTGAACAACTATTTATCATTTACTCACTGGAAAGCCAGCAATAACTATAAATATGCAGAGGCAGACCACACTTGTTTAATTTGTGCTGAAAACTAGTCTGGGATCCCAAAATCTAAAATATCAAATCTGACACATTTAATCTAAAACTGATTTTAATCCATGGACTTTCAAACATACCACATCAACAATGTTAATGTGAGTGGGGGGGACGGACGCAAGAGAAAAATTAAGTTCAACGTACATTAAAAGTGTTACAATACACAGAGCACATTGATCTATGAAAAACACCTTGCTATTCATGTGTGAGGATCAGCAAACATCAAAATCATTATGTCATGAGAGACTTTATAGCAAAGAACTACAAGATTAAACAGCCAGAGCAGGTGGGGAAAGTGGTGGAGCTTGAGGGAAGGATATTAGTACGAGGGGAGAAGGGCAGAGACTTGTAGAAGTAATGATAAGCTTGTAAGAGCTGTTAGAGTGGAGAGGCAGATGTGGGTGTAGGTAGGGCAGAAATCCTCCTGGGATCTGAAGAGCAGGAAGGAGTGGGAGTTTGTGCATGGCACATGTCCAGAACTGGAGCCATAATGGCATAAAATTTAAGAGGCATTTTTATTAGGCACCTATAATTCCATCTGTTTTGATAATTACATACATCTATTGAGCCTAGCTATGTTTTACGACTCCAAATTTATCCATCTATCCTTTCTTCCCTCAGAGTGCTCTTCACCATAATAGATTTACTGCTCAACAGACAACTGTCTACCCACAGTAAATGTGAACATAAAGCTACTGAAATGGTGGAAAATGTTAGTATTCAAATGAATCAAATAAGGGCACCCAAGCACACACTTCCTCAAACTGAAGTTTTTCCATAAACTGTGGTCTTACAACATTTTGGAGGGGAAAAAGATGTTAACAAGCTTCTCCCCACACAGTACTGATAAAATTACGACCAAAAGTAAGTAACCTGGAGCCCCATTGCTTTCCATTTTATCACAAAAACATTTTCAAAATGCGGCACTGTAGGAAGCGTCTGAAAGTTGTGCTGCTTTAAACTATGCTAGTATAGTGGTCCAATCCCTCTAGTGTGGACGCAGCTATATTGGTACAGCCTATTCACATACATAAGGAAAATAAGTATCCACACTAGGGCTTGTACCAGTATAGCTATTTTAGTATAAAAAAATCACACCCCTAAAGGAACTGGTAAAGCTTTTCAGCATCGACCAAACCTTATGATAGTCAATGGGGTAAGAAGTTTAATTTTAAAGATTCTACAGCTATTATACATTAAAAAAAAGACAAAACCTATACAAGATTTGCCGTAAAATAAGACTTTTAGGGTATATTTACACTGCAACTAAAAACCTGCGGCTGGCCTGTGCCAGCTGACTCGGGCTCCCAGGGCTTGGGCTATAGGACTGTTTCATTGCAGTGTAGACTCTCAGGTTTGGACTGCAGCCCAAGCTCTGGGACCCTCCCACCTTGCAGGGTCTTGGAGCACAGGCTCCAGCCTGTGCCTGGAATTCTACACAGTAATGAGACAGCCCCACAGCCCAGGCCCCATGAGCCCGTCGGCTGGCACAGGCCAGCTGCGGGTTTTTATTTGCAGTGTAGACATACCCTTAAATGGAATTTAGGATTAGAGTCTGAGAATGAGTCAGCTAGCACGTTTGGTGCCAAAAACTTGCAGAATACTCACTTGATGATGATCCTGCCCATTTTTGCTTTTTCCTCTATTTCTAGTGGCATAAAACTGAATAGTTTGGGTTTGTTCAATACCAATGTCAGGGCACCATAGGCAGAAGTATTTGTCAAACTATTGCTGCCTCAGTGAAGGAGGCACTTACTCATTTTGGTTAAACTCACGCTACTTAAGCCTAGGTCATTGTTGAATCCAAATCCCACCCCCCAGTGCAACTTCACCAATTGCTCTAGTGTAAGCCACCTTCTGGTGTTTCACAGTAGGTCTACCCAGGAAAAAAAAAAATCCTCCATAGCAGCAAGTCTCACAGCTTGGGGCGACCAGTTTAGGCTCATGCTATGGAGCTAAAACTTAGTAGATATGACGTTTGGCCTCAGGCTGCAGCCCAGGCTCTGGGACCTTCCCCCTGGCCCGGCTTTGGAGGCTAGGCTCCAGCCCGAGCCAGAATGTTGACACTATTTTTAGCCCTGTAGGTCAAGCCCGAGTCAGTTAACCCAGGCTCTCAGACACACTGCTGTGGGGTTTTTTTTTTTGCTGGGTACATGTACTCTTAGTGTTTTCTAAAAAAACAACAAAAAAGAGGTGTCCTTGTGGCACTTTAGAGACTTAACAAATTTGTTCATCTCTAAGGTGCCACAAGGACTCCTTGTTGTATTTGCTGATACAGATTAACACGGCTACTGCTCTGAAACGTGTTTTCTAAATGTGTTCTCAGCAGGTTAGATCAGCGTTTCTCAAACTGGGGGTCCCGACCCAAAAGGGGGTTGGAAGGCTATTGCGGGGGGCTCGCGAGATGGCACGGTATGGCCACCCTTACTCCTGCACTGCTGCTTGCGGTGGCACTGCCTTCAGAGCTGGGCAGCCGGACGGTGGCGACTACAGGCCGACCGCCCCGCTCCAAAAGCGGTGCTGCCCCAGCAGCAGCGCAGAAGTAAGGGTGGTCTAGTACGGTGCTGCTGTACCCTCCCCACCGCCTTCCCCTGGGCAGTGTCCTCTGTTTGGGAACTTGACACATTTCCTCCCTTTTTGAAAGGCTTCAGCGCCTTTGGCTGCAGGGATAACGACTACATGCTTAATTTAGTGCTTCTATGAGGATGTACAGTAATTTGCTATCTTTTTGTGGGGGCTGGGGAGGTTGTCACAGTCTGAAATATTTTCAAGGGGGGCCCAGCAAAAAAACGCCTGAGAACCCCCTAGGTTAGATGAAGGTCTTGTTCACGCTGCAAAGTTACATTGTGTTTGAACACATTAACTAAGGACGTGTCTGCATGAGACATTAGTGAACAGCAAGTGTGAATCTATAGCACACTAGGTTGCTGTGCAGTACCATCCCATGTGAACACTAGCACCGTGCACTCTGGCTCTTACTACTCGTAAAGTACAGTAAGTCCAAGAGCACACGGGTACTTTCAGAGCACCCTAGCAGTGTCCACGTGGGATGTTACTAGGGAGCAAACTAGCTCGTTGCAGATGCATACCCTGCTTTGCTGCGCAGTAACGTCCTGTGCAGACAATCCTTCTAACAGGATACTAAGCACACAAACGTAGAGACAAGGATGTGCCATGTTTAACACTGTCAGCCAGTCGCAGTTAAGCATAAAAGAGTCCTTGTCAGTGCAGAGTGTAAATTCATAGATACTAATGCCAGAATGGGCCATTGTCATCATCTACTCTGACCTGCTGCACAGCACAGGCTAAAAAACTTCCCCCAAAATAACATCTAGAGCAGATCTTGTAGAAAAAATATTGGACGTTTAAATATTGTCAGCGATGGAGAATCCACCATGACTGTTGGCGAACTGCTCCAAAGATTACTCTCACTGGTCAAACGTATGCCTTATTTCCACTCTGAATTTCTCTAGCTTCAACTTCCAGCCATTGGATCATGTTCTACCTTTTTTTGCTAGACTGCAGAGCCCATTATTAAACATTTGTTCCCTATATAAGTACTATTAATCAGGTCACTCCATAATCTTCTCTTCGTTAAACTAAATAGATTGAGCTCCCGGAGTTTATCATTATGAGGCATGTTTTCTTAACTTTTAATCATTCTTGTGGCTTTTCTCTGAACCTTCTTAATTTATAAACAGCCTTCCTGAACTGTGGGCACCAGAACTGGACACAGTATTCCAGCAGTCGTCAGACCAGTGCCAATCCAGAGGTAAAAACCTCTCTACTACTCAAGATTCCCATTTATGCATCCCTAGCTTTTTGGCCACAGTGTCACACTGCGAGTTCATGTTCAGCGGATTATCTACCATGGCCTCCAAATCTTTTTGAGAATCACTGGTTCCGAGGATAGAGTCCCCCACTGGGTAAGTATGGCCTACATTCTTCAATCCCTGATGAATACATTTAGCTATATTAAAATACATAGTTTACTTGTGCGCAGCTTACCAAGAGCTCTAGATTGCTCTGAAGCAGTGACCTGTCCTCTTCAGTATTTACCATGCCAATAATGATTTAGCTAACACAATAAGCTTTCCTAGTGTAAAGAAGCCTATGCTGTTTAAAATACCAGAAGCTGGTCTACAATGGCACCCCAAATGTTTCTCCCTCTGTGAGAGCTGCCATTAGTGGTGGCAATAGGGGAAAGGGAAAGAAAAGAAAAACAGACATTCAGGTGTCAGCCTAGCAAACAGCATCCAATGGCAGTTAGAAAGTGCTATTCTACCATTTAAGAGAAGTCATTGGGAGTTCAGTGCTCTAAAGGCTCTTTAAGATACAACATATTCTAAAACACTAAGACTTGCTGGGTAAGCCAGTATCTATTTTGTTAACATTAAACTTGGTTCTTGCAACTGGTAAATACTAAATGCAGCCGATTCATATGCTGGACTAAAAGAAATAAAAGGACTTCAATTATTTTTGAAGGTTTTTTTTGTTTTTTAAATCTGGAGGGCAGAGTATCCAAAACATTTTTTCCCCATCGAATAGAATAGCCAAACAATGTAATTGAGGTAGTGCCTTACAAACAGTTTTCTAGACTGAGAAAGTCATGTACCAGGACACTAAGTTTCAATCCAAATTTGAAGCCCAAAATATTATGGGACAGTCATAAATCCCCAAAAGGGGGTTGCAATGGAAGCATTCATAAAAAGATCAACGTACATTGGGACAAGCATCACTCCTACATTAACTGTTTCCTAATGAAGGCGTGCAATTGTTTGCTCATCTCTTTAAATTGTGAAGACATTTTCACGAGGCTTAATCTTTACACCATGGTTTATAAACTCTCATTTCAAATCTATTCACAGCAGAGAAACATCCATAATATAAAGCAATGTTGAAGCAACATACTCTCCACAAATGTGAGCAAAAACAAAGGTAGTGACCGATACCGGTGAACCGTTTAATTTAAAAAAAAAAATCAAGAATTCAACAGTGCCTAAATCTTTATTTTTCATAACCTACATATTTTTCAAATTAGACAGTTTTACATTTTATGACACAAAAGGAAACTTAAATTACCAATAGTTTACATGTAAGCTTGATTCCAGTCTTAATGGAAGAAGTAGAACAAAAACAAAAACCCTCAAAAAAGCTTCCATATTACACTTCTATGTCATGAATTGGCAGCTGTTAGTTCTCCTTGAAAGTCTTCGATTGTCTGCTGCTATTAGTGTAATAGGTTACAAAGCACATAAAAATCCCTAAAGTTGCTAGCTGAAGGAGATATAGAGATAGGTATGCACCATTACAGTCAGCTGTTGCTTGTGATACACTGCATCGCACCCACAAAGGGCCTTTCCATATTAACTGCTGAATCTTCAGAAGATAATGCAGCAACATAAAAGTTTGCCACTTTCCACTGATTTCTAAGTAGCAAATTATGAAGTCATGGTGGGGACTGATCTGAAATGAAATTCACATAAAGTCTCAAAAGCAACCTTTGTTTCAAATACATTCCTGGAACAAGAGTCTCAGATCCTGTGTTAACTTGTTTTATACTTCCAAATGAAAAGCATCACCACACAATCCTACAAGTTAAATGCCAATTTTAATTACTTTATCTCTGAACTTGTAACTCAGATACTGCTTTCTGGGAGGATTTTTCCTTTTAACTTTTTAAAAGCCACATGTTAACAGCTATAGGAACCATAGCAACAGTCTGCATGCAACATCACAACTTTCTACTCTGAAAGTCCATTTTGTCACCAAGTGGAAAAATCTCAAAGTAAATGCAGCAAAGATAAGTTTTTGTATATTATATACAGCTACTTGGCAGGTCACTTTTGCTTATTTTTAAAAAGCTATAAAACCACATCAGAGCAAGGTTTAAACTCCTGTTGCAACAGACTGTTGCTGGGTAAGCAGTAATTACAGTGTATTGACCTAGTACAAATGGCAGCAGAATACATTATAACAGCACAACACAATCCGCTGGTCTCAATATATTACCTTAAGTCCCAGTTGGCTATTATGAATAGCTGTACACTGTTGCTGTAAGTGACCATTCTGTATTGTTTGCAGCTGTTGAGGTTCACACTTTCAACAGGCAAACAACAAATCTCACAGCTGGCCTAAACCATATACAAGTCTAGCTGCCATTTTCACTGCCCACTGGGGAAAGGATAAGAATATTAAAATCCAATGACAGAACTGGTTTCTAAATTTTGGTGATGTTCGCTGTTGTCAGAGTCCTATCTCCTCCAAAAGAATTCAAAGTGTGCTTTTTAAACAAAGGAACCAACAAATCTCATCTTGCCCATTTTAATCAACTCTGCGGTACACAGCAGGCTGGGTTTAAAAGGTCAAGTCATTACCATCAGATATCCGCAGTATAAAAATTGCTAAGAAATTAACTGCTACTTCCCCCGGCGCCCCCCCCACCCCTTTTTTTTTTTTTAAGACAGCCATATTCAAGTTGATTATCCATCTATGTAAGCATGGACACTCTCTCTCTGGAAGAGGTGGTCAAATAAGCTTCAGGGTTTTTTTTTCTTGGCTATTTGAACTATTATCCCAATGAATTTATTTGATTTTATGACTGGGATTTTTAAAATTTTGGCTGAACTGCTAGCCTGCCAGAATTGACTATTTATGTTCTGTTCTGGAACACCTATTGGTTAAAATGCACACTTGTAGAGAGACTTATGAAAACATTTGAGGGCTTTGAAATAAGACTTTCTTTCCATTTCCCTTTTGCAGTGAAGAGGCAGAGTCAGTTCAGCACACCAGAATAAAATAAAAAAACAAACAAAAAACAACCAATTAAAGTAAGATTCAAACCACAACATTTAGTTTATCTACATCCAGCTCAACAGCAACATTTATAATATATCAATAATTTTTATCAGATTTTTTTTTTCTTTAGGGTACCTTTTTATATGTTCTGATTATTTACAACTGTACAAGCAAAGCACACACTTCCAAGTGCACATATTTAATACAGTATTGACTATTTGCATTTACAGATTTTTCAACAATCTGAAAAAGATCAACTGTTTACGATCTTTAAAGTATATTACAAAACCTGCTGCTAGTTCCTGTACTACAGTATGTTTACCCAGTAAAACCAGTGACAATAGATACATACTGTAACTGAGTAATCCTGTAATTAACTCATGCTAACCCTTAAGGGGGTCAGACTTCATTAACTCTAAGCTGTCTTATACAAAAGTTAAGGCAAAGTCATTTTCAAGTTTAAATAAAATTCAAGTCTTTAAATATTGGATGGAAAGAATTTTTAAAAAATCAGTTGTTTAAACAAACATTTTTGTGGAATAAACTGTACTGTTATATTCAGCAGGAAAGAGGTTTATCTGAACTGCCTGCTATTTAAACACTTAAAGAAAATTTTTAGGCATTTTAAAACAAAAATAATTTATATTCAACTTTATTAGAAGCTTGCTAATTTAGTGCATCCTTGTCCTTCAGAAAGCGCATCACTTCTAAAGTAAATATACGTGTGAGAAACCTCATCCCAGAGGTAAATAGCAGGGATCTCTTCCTCCACCACAAAAAACAAATACCATTATCTCAATGTTTGAAAAATTTAAATCCACATGCCAATGCTTGTAGTTACAGGAAGACGTCAACACTAGGCTGACTAAGATATGAACTCTTTCAAAGAGCACTTGGGGCCAAGTTAAAAAAAGTCTACACTGAGCACAGGGATAAACCAGAAAGTACAGTAATGACTCTAGTTAACTCCATCCTGGTGAGGGGGAAGTTTAGATCATCACAAGAACACTATTGTGCTTTCTTGTGATAACAGCCGTTAGCAGACTTCACCACTATACAAGCTCACAACCTCACAATTTTTTTCTATTCACAATGTGCTTTGTATTTCGAAATGATAGTATTCATTTTATTCTGGAGTGAGAAGCTGGTTACTTGCTTGCAGTACCTCAGAACACAAATATTTTAGAACATCTCTATTGGTGCTGTCTGGAGGACTTAATTTTTTTTTTTTCTTTTTTGCAAAAGTCATCAAAAAAGATTAGTTTTAAAAAAATGCTATAATCAACTATTAGTTTAACCTAAAAGTGCAAGTTTATTAACTGATATTTGGAACAGCAGCTCAATAAAAAAATCCTCAAGGTCATATTCATACTACTTTTGTACGATATACTTTTTTCCCCCCCCCACACTCTACGCTAGCTGCTATTATCAGTCTTTTGGACATTTTAGAGATATAGTTACTTGCAGACCAGTTTATTAAAAAATTGCAGCAGCACAGTTCAGGAATACTCACTGTATTGAGCTTGGATTCACAATGCCACAAGGAGACTTCATAAAAAAATTGATTTTTTAAGAGAACACATTTTCCATCTTGAAAATAATCAGACTAAGCATCACCTCCAGTTAAGCACCAGCCTAAATATAAGGTTTAGATCAATTAAATCCCGGAAAAATAGAACGCTTGCTCAAGAGGGTAAAAAATTATTTCATAGAAGGAAAAACTTGCAGGCATTTTATATGCCTAGCAGCACTGCAAGCTCCCTAACCAGCAACTCATTCTCTGTACTCTGAGTGGGAACATGGGTTTTAATTTGTAGGAAGTAGAACTCTTTTCAACCCCCTCCCAAGCATTAGTTTCACTGAGGAGATTTTGGGGGGGTGTTCTGTTCTTTATTTAAACGTTTCCCAATGGCTGGAGGGGGCGATCTGCGCCCTGACTGTCTCCTCTGGTCTTTGGGCTGTCCTGGATTTGACTTTGTGGGAGGGGGTTCTCTGTTTTTCTCTATTGTTTCTGTGGGCTTTCTTTCATCTTTCCCACAAGCTACAGTGTTTGGCTTCTGTTCTTTCTGGGGCTGCAACGTAGGTGGATCCTTAGTTGTTCTCTGGCAAATCTCTGCATAACTAGGTTTTCGTAGTTCCTGTGAAATGGAAGATAAACAAAAGACACCGAAGTTAAAACAGTATTAGTCTTCATTGTGACTATGTAGCACAGAAATTATGCATGATAATATATGCAACTACAGGGAAGATTTAGCACAATTTAGCATGTGAAGTTCATGCAAGTAGCATTACAGCCAAGACTGGCTGGAAGCAAGAGACAAAACTTCGAGTAATAGGTTTATCGCTGAATAGCAGCGTATAACCTCCCATCTGGACCTGAACAAGATGGTGGGAACGGGGTAAAGAATCATCTCCTTTTAAAGTTTAACAGATATGTTTGCTAATACTAAGACTGCCTACTTTGGAAAAACAGTTACCTACCTTTCATAACTTATTCTTTGAGATGTGTTGCTCATGTCCATTCCACGTTACGTGTGCACGTGCCCACATGCATGGTTGTCGGAAATTTTCCCCTTAGCGGTATCCAAAAGGCCGCCTCTGGCGCCCCCTCTAGTCCCACGCTCATGTGCCAGTATATTGGGTGCCGCCCGCTCCGCACCCTCTCAGTTCCTTCTTGCTGTCAATGCAGACCGCGGGGAAGGAGGGCAGGTCATGGAATGGACATGAGCAACACATCTCAAAGAACAGTTACAAAAGGTAGGTAACTGTTTTTTCTTCAAGTGCTTGCTCACGTTGATTCCATGTTAAGTGCCTCACAAGCAGTATCCATGGAAGTGGGCTCGCAGTTCATGGTCGTGCGGCTTGCAACACTGCTTTGCCAAAGCTGGCGCCGTCCCAGGCTTGCTGGGTGATGGCGTGGTTGGATGCGAAGGTATGGGCCTTAAGACCAGGTAACGGCTGTGCAGATATCTCGAATCGGTACCTGCACAAAGGAAGTTGCTGAAGAAACTTGTGCTCTAGTGAAATGGGCAGTCATGATAGCCGGTGGTGACACCCCCACTTGTTCATAGCAGAACCTGATGCAGGCGGTTATCCACAAGGAGATCCTCTGAGAGGAAAAGGGGAGGCCCTTCATTCTGTCTACCTTGATGATGAAAAGCTGCATCAACTTACAGAAGGGTTTAGTTCTCTTGATGTAGAAGGCTAAAGCCCGTCTAACATTCAAACAGAATAACCATTAGACTGGTGAGACTTTGGAAAGAAAACCAGTAGGAAGATGTCCTTGTTATAGCGGAATTGCGACACCACCTTTGGTAAGAATGCTGGATGGGGGTGTAGCTGGACTTTATCCTTATAGAAAACTGAAGGGATGTTCTGACGTGAAACCTCATTCTGTATAACTGTCAGGCCAAAGTGATCGCTACCAGGAAGGTGACCTTCCACAAGAGAAGCAGCAGACAGCAGGATGGCAATGGCTCGAAGGGGGGACCCAGGAGCCGAGAGAGAACCAGATTCAAGTCCCACGGAAGGACTGGATAGCGGATCTGAGGGTAGAGCCTCTCCAAGCCTTTCAAGAACCTGAGCATCATTTCGTGGGAGAAGAACGATCTGCCCTGGATCGGAGGATGAAAAACTGAGATAGCTGCCAAATGCACCTTGATTGATGAAAGGACCAGCCCTGGAGTTTGAAGTGAAGCAGGTAGTCCAGGCTGGATTGAAGTGAGGACTTGGAGGGGGAAGACAACAGGTAAAGCATTTCCACTTGACCAGGTAGATCGTCCTGGTGGAGTGCTTCCTGCTACCCAGCAGGATGTTCTGCACTTGAACTGAGCAGGCCCATTCCTCAGCATACAGCCAGGCAGAAGCCACATTGTCAGACAAAGGGACACTAGGTTTGGGAGGTGCAGATGGTCCTGGTTCCGCGAGAGTAGATCCGTTCGGAGCGGGAGTTCAAGCAGGGTTGCTAATGAGAGATTCACACGCACGCCGAACCAATGCTGTTGAGGCCAGGGTGGAGCCATCATGATTTTTGTCTCTCGATCTTCAAGAGGACCTTGTACAGCAGGGGTATTGACAGGAAAGCGTATAAAAGTGTCTGTCTATGGGAGCAGAAAGGTGTCTGACAGGGAGTCTCTGTCGAGCCTGTCAATTTAACAAAACTGCTGACATTTCCTGTTCAGTCTGGATGCAAACAGATCCACCTGGGGAGTCCCCAAACTCTGAAGATCACACTGACCGCCTGTGGGTAGAGTGACCACGTGAGGCAAGACAAGAACCACCTGCTGAGGAGATCTGCCAGCGAATTCCTGGTCCCCGGGAAGTACAAAGCCACAAGATGAATGGCGTGCTGCACAAAAGTCCCATAACTGGAGAGCCTCTTTGCACAGGACTGATGAGCGAGCTCCACCTTGTTTGTTGATGTAGAACATTGCGGCGGTATTGTCTGTCAGGATTTGAACAACTCTGCCCATCAGGTAGGGAAAAAATGCCTGGCAGGCCAAGCGTATCACCCTGAGTTCCCTGACATTTATATAGAGGGAACAATACTCCTATGACCAGAGACGTTGTGCGTGGAGACCATTGTGGTGGGCTCCCCACCCCAGATCTGACGCGTCAGAGACCAACATCACTGATAGAGATGGGGCAGTGAAGGGAATCCTTTCCAACACAAATCAAGGGTCTGTCCATCAAGCCAGGGATGACAGGATGTGCGATGGAACTGTGACCAGTAGGTCCAAATCATGTTTGCTGGGAGCTTAGACTGATGCCAGCCACATCTGCAGGGGTCTAAGGCATAGACGCGCATATCGGACCAAGTAAGTACATGCTGCCATGTGGCCCAGCAGCTTGAGGCATACACGGGAGCTTGTGAACGGGTGGGGCTCTTAAACATGCGATGAAGTCCAACATGGCTCAGAACTGGGACTCCAGCAGAAAGGCCCTGGCCTGGGTAGAATCAAGTACTGGCTCCTATGAATTCTGTTCACTGAACCGGGGCCAGGACTGATTACTGCTCATTCATAAGTAGACCTAGCTCCTGACAGGTGGCCCACACCAGATTAAGGCTGTGCTAAACCTGGGCTCATGACCTGCCTCTGACAAGTCAGTCGTCAAAGTACTGGTAGATCCGCACCCCTCAATGCCCCAGGTAAGCGGCCACTACTGCCATACACTTTGTGAAGGCCCTCAGAGCAGACGAAAGGCCGAAGGGCAGTGCTGTGAACTGGTAATGGCACTGGTCCACTACAAATCGGAGGAATCTCATGTGACCATGAAAAACAAAAATATGGAAATAGGCGTCCTTTAAGTCTAGGGATACCAGTATCCTGGATCCAGAGAGGGGATGATGGAGGTCAGGTAGACCATGCGGAACTTCAACTTCTTGAGGTATTTGTTGAGGTGACACAGGTCTAGGATGGGTCTGAGGCCCCGCTTGGCCTTTGGGATTAGAAAGTAGCGGGAATAAAACCCCTTTCCCCTCATATCTTGAGGAATTTCCTCTACAGCCCCTACCCATAGGAGGGTTTCCACCTCCTGGATGAGAAGTCTCTTGTGAGAAGGGTCCCTGAAGAAGGCTAGGGGATGGAGGGAGAGGTGAGGAGGAGAACTGCAGGGTGTAATCAGATGTTATGGTGTTGAGCACCCAATGGTCTGAGATAATTTGGGACCACGCAGAAAGGAACAGGGACAACCAGTGCAAAAATAAAAGGGGGACTGGATCGGGGTTAGTCTGGTGTGTTGCCCTGGGGCACACCCTCAAAATGTTTGCCATGGGCCACCTGAGCAGTGGGCGGAGTCCAACTGCGGGGTCAAGGAGAATGGGGAAAATAGGCGGCATTAAAAGTCTCAGTCTTTCCTTCTATAGGACCTTTGTCGAGGTGGACCTGAGTATCTGGGTGGCAGCCGGAAGTGCCTCCCTGATATCGGAAGTTCTTAGAGCCCAAAGGAGCGCAGGGTGGCCCTCGAGTCCTTCAGCCCATGCAGCCTGGTGTCCGTCTGCTGTGAAAACAGGGCATTGCTCCTCAATGGGAGGTCCTGGATGGACAGTTGAACCTTGTTCAGGAGCCCTGAGGACTGCAGCCATGAACTGTGTCACATGGAGACAGCAGATCCATCAATGGCGCTGCCAGATCGGCTGCATCTAACGCTGCTTGAAGAGAGGCCTTGGCCACTGCCTTGCCCTCTTCCAAGATGGCCAAAAACTCTTGTCTTGACACCTGGGCAGAGTCCCTTAACTTGGCCATTGAATGCCAAGTGTTCTAATTGTATCACCCCAGCAATGCTTGCTGATTGGTGATACGTAGCTGCAGACTTGCAGTAGAAAACACTTTTCTACCAAAAAAGTCAAGTTTCTTAGGGTCTTTGTTTTTAGGGGTTGCACTAGATTGCCCATCTGTCCTGTTTGTTCGCAGATGAGACCACCAGTGACCATGGGGGTGTGTGGGTGGGAGTACATGTATTCAAAGCCTTGGGCAGGGACATTTTTTTTTCCCCCTCTGCCCTTTTAAATGTTGGGGGCAAAGTGGCTGGCACTTGCCACAGTGCTTTGACAAGTTTTAAACTATATACAAGGAAAAAACTTGAAGAATCCAAGAACAAATATCACTAGGGAACTTGCAAGAGCAAGGAGCATTCCAACAACTGTCATAGGCAGTCAGAATGAACTAAGAGGGTGTGGGGCTGGCAGCGTCCAATATACTGGTGCAGGAGCACGAGACTCCAGGAGGCGCCAAAACTGTTCCTCTGGATACCGCTAATGGAAAAATTTCCAACCACCACGCATGTGCATGCGCCTAACATGGAACTGACACGGGCAAGCACTCTAAGAACTTTCCACTTAACCGGTTCTCTCCCCTCTTCTCAGATTATGATGGAAAAGGGCAGCAGAACCAAGAAAGAAGGGAGTTTGGAAAAATGTTATTCATTAAAAGAAAAAAAATTGCCAAATCAGATATCTAAATATGGAGGAGGAGAAGGTCACAACAGTGAGGTCAACTTAGCATATTGCCCAAAGCAGAAAGGACAAATCGATGAATCAAAAGAAAACATGGATACTTGCATACAGCACCACAGACATAGCAAAAAAGCAGTTAAATATTTGAAGCTAACCATACTGTTTGAGTCATTGACATGCCATCCAATTGTTGACAAGGCTCAAAAGTCATCAGATGATGGTTGGGAGTTCTGGATAAAAAGTAAGTAAGTTTGGGACTGGAACAGTGCCCCACACAATGTTGCCTCTAAGGGTATGTCTACACTGCAATGTAAGCCCAGGGTTTAAACTCAGGCTCAAACTTAACCCCCTACTTCCATCTACACATAAATCCTGCTGATCCAGTGCTTAGATCCAGGTTCCCAGGACCCCCTGGGAATAGAGGGTTCAAGTCTGAGTCAAGCCAGGACCCAGGGTTCAAGCCCTAATGCTTTGCAATGCAGTTGCAGCCCCACCAGCTTTATGCTCTGGGAGACATAAAAGTATCCCACGGGCTGACTTTTTGTCCTCTGGACTGTCAAGTTCGGTGGACGGTCAAGTTTACACACACTGCAACACGAACAAAGGACCAGAGCGGGCACCTTTTGGGAGGGTGCTAGGAAGTCAGATATGGGTGGTTGGACTCAGGCCTGCATAATGCAATGTAGATGCTAGAGCCTCAGATTGGGGTCCAGGTTTCAATAATTAGTAACCGGAGGTTACAAATGAGTGGAGATGCTCTAGCCCTAGGTTAACAAACCCAGGGTCTGCTAACTTGATTTCTACGAACCCTGGGCTTTCATTGCAATGTAGACATTATTTACACATGTGCTTAAGGGTTTTAGTACACAGACTCTGCCAACACAGACAAGCGTCCCTTTTTGTGATCAATAAAGTTCACCATTACACACCTTGCTGTGCCTGGAGTACATAGGCAGTGCAGTGCAGGTTTCAGTCTCCCTGATAAACATATTAAGGTCTGAGCGACCTCCAAAAACTCCACAAAGGTTTGGTGGGATAACGGATAGAGGTAATGTTGGGAGATCTGGGGAAGTAACAGAGAGGAAGGAGAGGCAGGAGGGAGGGGATGGAGTGAAACCAAACTATGGGGAAGTGGGTTGGCAAATCACGAGAAGAGGAAATGTGTTAGTTAAATGGTGCTCCCAGATCAAAACTCTCCACCATGAACATAAACTGATGATAATTGCATAAACCAATGTTTTCCCTCCTTCCCAACTCCAAAATTGCACTTACTGGTGCTCAGGGGAAAAAAAAAGTCACTCCACCTATGACTAACTGTTCCTGCAAATTCTTCAGTGAGCTGAATTTTAATCATGGAAATGCAAAAATACTCTTGCCATTTTTTCTGCAAGATGTTATACAGCTATATTATTGCAAGTAATCAGAAGAGACTTGAGGCAACGGTAAAGATGCTGGGCTCACAGCTGTAAGTACCAATGGACAAACAATGGAAACGCTGCACTGTTAATACATCATCAAGTGATAACACTTACAAAAGACAGCTAATATGATCACTTACTATGGCAGCCCCATTAACTTGTACTGATTTACATGCAGTACTGAGCGTGGAAGAAAGTCTTTCCATACTTTGTGTCTCTCTCTGCTGCTTATCGACAACCTTGGAGTCACTGCAAGCACATATCAGAAAGTGAATCTCAAAAAGCTATCTTCACGTTTGGAACTTGAAAAGTCAACATGTGAGCAGATTACGCATCTAAGAGTATTTTTAAATCAGACTGATTTAGACGGCAAGAAAGTTACAGCTATATGTGAACTGACATCTATAACAACCTTTTAAACATTAATTCGCGATATATTTTAAACCTACCTTTTTAAAAAGTATATTACCCTTTAATACATGACTTAAAATAAGGAACATGTTACAAATTCTAATTAAGTTAATATTTGTTTGAAACTAGAGATGGACCAGGACATCAAAGCTCACATTTTATCTTGCCACAATCTTATTTTCTGATTCTGAAGTCTCAAGTAAAACAGGTTGTGGCATACAGTACTTGGAAACAATTCTATTATTGTATGCACAAAGTGATATTAAATATTGCTGTGGGAGTTAGTCTATGAACTCCTTTGTTCTGTAAGTGGGGGTGTCTACAATGTAATGTGAGCCCAGAGTTTGAACTCAGACTCAAGCTTAATCCCCTTCGGTCTACACACAAATTACACTAACGTAGGGCTCAGACCCAGGGTCTCAAGACCCCATGGGAGTGCAAGGTTCAAGCCTGAGTGAAGCCAGGACTCACGGTTCAAACCCTATTGCTTTGCAATGTAGACTACAAAGCAATGTAGTCCAGCCCCACTGGACTCCTGGCTCTGGGAGTCTGCCAAAAGCAGCCTACAATCCCATGGGCTGACTTTCTTTGTCCTCTGTATAGTCAAGCTTGATGAAAAACGGTTACCTACCTTCCGTAACTTGTTCTTTGAGATGTGTTGCTCATGTCCATTCCATTTTAGGCGTGTGTGCGCCCATGTGCACAGTTGTCTGAAATTTCTGCCTTAGCGGTATCCATAGGGCTGGCTGTGGCACCCCCTGAAGTGGCGCTCCCATGCGGAGGTATATCAGGCGCCGCCGACTTGCATCCTCTCAGTTCCTTCTTGCTGGCAACTCTGACAGAAGGGTAGGAGAGCAAGTAATGGAATGAACACAAGCAACACATCTCAAAGAACAGTTACGAAAGGCAGGTAACCATTTTTTCTTCAAGTGCTTGCTCATGTCAATTCCATATTAGGTGACTCACAAGCAGTACCCATGGAGGTGGGCTTGGAGTTCACAGCTTAGTGGCTTGCAGTACTTCCCTACTGAAGCCAGCATCGTCCCAGGCCTGCTGGGAAAGAGCACAGTGGGACGTAAAAGTGTGGATGGATGACCAGGTGGCTGCCCTACAGATGCCCTGGACAGGCAGCCAAGGAGGCCTGCGCCCTGGTAGAGTTGGTGGTGACAATCACCGGGTGCGGCACCTTTGTTTGGTTGTAGCAGAAGCAAATGCAGGCAGTGATCCAAGAAGAAATTCTTTGAGTGGATATTGGGTAACATTTCATCCTATCTGCCACAGCGATGAACTGTGTCAACTTAAAGAATGACTTGGTCCTATCCACATAGAAGGCCAGAGCCTTCCTGACATCCAGGGTGTGTAGTCTGTGCTCCTCTTCTGACTTACGCGGCTTGGAAATAAGACCAGTAAGTAAATGTCCTGGCTCGAATGAAACAGACTACTTTAGGAAGAAAAGCCAGGTGCGGCCTTAGCTGGACCCTGTCCTTTTAGAAGGTCATGTACGGTGGCTCCGAGGTGAGCAACTGAACCTCAGATACCGGGAGGGCTGACGTCACCGCAACCAGGAATGAGACCTTTCAGGAGAAAACAGGAAGCCAGGGGCTCAAAGGGAGGATCTGTGAGCTGAGACAGCACCAGATATAAGTCCCACTGAGGGACGGGATCTCTGACTTGCGGGTAGAGGCCACTCCAGGCCCTTAAGGAATCTGGCCATGATATCCTAAGCAAAAACAGACTTACCCTGCAACGGCAGGTGAAAGGCTGAGACAGCTGCTAGATGGACCTTGATCGTTGAGAGGGACAAGCCCTGGAGCTTGAGACGCAGGAGGTAGTCTAGAATAAGCTGCAGCAAAGCCCACTCAGGATGAACATCTTTGTCCACAATTCAACAGGTGAAGTCTCTCTATTTGGCCATGTAGGTTGTGCTGGTGGAGGACTTCCTGCTTCCCAAACAGAACACACTGAATCTCTGCCAAGCACTGCTGCTCCTGTGTGTTTAACAAAGCAGTCGCCAAGCCATCAAATATAGTGTCGTCAGGTTGGGGTGCAGAAGACTGCCATGGTTCTGGGACAACAGGTCCAACCTGAATGGTAGCTGGAACGGGGTTGCTACCAAGAGGCCCAGCAGGATGCGGAACCAGTGTTGGTATGGCCACGCTGATGCTATGAGGATGATCCTCTCCCTGTCCTGTTTGATCTACATGAGGACCCTGGGCAGCAACAGTACAGGAGGGAAGGCATACATCAAATCCCCCAACCATGGGAGCAGAAAGGCATAAGACAGGGCTCCTCCTCCAATCGAGCTGAAGACGGGGCACTTCCTGTTCTGCCTGGACACGAACAAGTCCACCTGGGGAGATCCTCGCCTGCGGAAGATGGAGCTGACCACCTCTGGATGAAGGGACTACTTGTGGAGAGATGAGAACGTCCTGCTGAGGCGATCTGCCAACGCGTTCTTGGACCCTGAAAGGTGGCCAGCTGCGAGATGGATATTGTACTGCAGACAGAAGTCCCAGAGGCAGATGGCTTTCTGGCAAAGGGCCGATGACCTGGCTCTGCCCTGCCTGTTGATACAGAAAACCGTAGCCGTGTTGTCTGTCAGGACCTGGACCACCCTGTCTTGTATACAAAGGTAGAAAGACCCTGAGTTTCCTGACATTGATATGAAGGGAACGACTGAGACTGGACCAATGGCCTTGAATGTTGAGAGCGCCCAGGTGGGTTCCCCAGCCGGGTTCCCCAGCCCAGGTCTGAGGTATCGGAGACAAGGGTCACCAACAAGGACGGGGCCGTGAAGGGAACACTTTCCAACACCGATGAGGGACGCTAGTACACTGTCTGGAATCCTGACCACCTGGTCCCTGCTGTGCCGGTTGGGGACACAGACTGACGCCAGCCACACCTGGAGAGGTCTGAGGGGGAGTCGTGCGTGCCAGACCATGTAAGTACACGCTGCAACGTGGCCCAGCAACCTCAGGCACTGGTGGGTGGTGGTGAGCAGGTGGGCTCACAGGCCCGTAATGCGGTCTGCCATGGCCTGGAATCAAAACTTGGGGAGGAAGGCCCTGGCCCAAGTGGAGTTGAGGACGGCTCCGATGAACTCCATGCATTGTACCAGGGTTAAGGTTGATTTTTTCCTCAAACCCAGGTCTCGACAGGTGGAACAGACCAGGTTGAGATGCCTCCGCACCTGATCTGCAGACCGATCCTTCATCAACCAGTCGTCAAGGTACAGGTATATTTGGACTCCCCGACGTCTCAGGTAAGTAGCCACTGGAGCTATACATTTTGTGCATACCCTCTGAGCCGACGAAAGACCAAAGGGCACTGCCGTAAACGGAAATGGTGCTGTCCCAACATGAAGCAGAGGAAGCGCCGGTGCCCTGGAAAGATGGAAGCATGTGTCCTTTAAATGGAGGGAGGTGAACCAGTCTCCCAGATCCAGGAAGGGGATTAAGGAGGGCAGGGAGACCATGCGAAACTTTAGCTTCTGGAGTTATGTGTTGAAGCAACACAGGTCTAGGCTGGGTCTGAGGCCCCCTTTGGAATCAGGAAGTAGCGGGAGTAGAATCCTCTGCCTTCCAGGTTCTAAGGAATCTTTTCCATTGCCCCCAGGCACAGGAGGTTTTCGACCTCCTGAACGAGGAGTTGCTCATGAGAAGGGTCCCCAAAGAGGGACGGGGAAGGGCGTGGTCGGCTGTAAACTTCAGGGTGTAGCCCGAAGAAACTGTATCTAGCACCCAGCAGTCCGAGGTGACACGGGGCGAGGCTGACCAGAAAGTGCGGAGGCAGTTGAGGAAAGGGAGGGTTGGATCCAGTACACTGGCTGGGGCGCTGTCCTCGAGCACACCCTCAAAGTGACTGCTGGCCTCCCTGACTTCTGAGAGGGTCAGGTTGAGCAGCCGGGCGGGAAGAGAACAGATAACATCTCTTAAGCCCTTTGTCCTTGCCCTTGCTCCTGTAGGAGCCAGACTTGGGAGCCCTCCAGGGCCTAGATTGCGTTGGAGGAGGAAGTGGCGGAAGGTGGAATGGCTTCGTGGACTGCTGAGGGGTGTGCAAACCCAGGGAATGGAGGGTGGCTCAGGAGTCCTTGAGCCCATGGAGCCTAGAGTCAGTTAGCTCAGAAAAGAGCCCTGAACTGCCAAATGGGATCCTGTATCATGGTAGGCATCTCCTGGGACAGCCCAGAAGCCTGCAAACAGGAGCTACGTCACAACCACCAAGGCAGCCGAGCCCATCACATTCCAGGCCATCTGGAGGAATCCCTGGGCCACCACCATGCTTTTGCTCACCAATTCAGTGAACTCTTGGGCATGATCCTGTGGGAGGGCCTCTGTGAACTTACTGAACGCCTGCAGCTCTCAGTGGCCACGGTTTGCCTGGGGACAGTCAATGTCAACAAACAGTCTCATGGCCTGCCAGCTGATTACCCTGATGGGCCGTGTGCAACCCACGGGTTGCCCACCACTGCCCTAAACTGTAAGCTGGTTGTCTAATAAATTTCTCTCCCGAAAAAGTCGAATCTCTTGGCCTCCTTAGTTTTGGGCCTTCCGCTGGGGTGGCCAAGTCTGTCCCTTTCATTCACCACAGGGGGATGAATATACAGATACTCAAAGCTCTTTGCAGGGACATAGGGCATGGCTACACTTGCAGATGTAGAGTGCCGGGAGTTAAACCAGCCCTTGGAGACCACAGCAGGGAAAGCACTGCTGTGTGTTCACACGGTCAGCTGCCAGTGCAGTGGCGTGGCCACATTAGCAGCTCTTGCAACGCCACAGAGAGCAGTGCATTGTGGGAGCTAACCCAGTGTGCAAGTGGCTGCAGCATGCTTTTCAAATCAGGGAAGGGGGTGGTGGAGTGTGACAGGGAGTGTATTGTGTGTATGTTGGGGAAGAGACTGTTTTGGGGGGCAGAGTGTGTCAGCATGCTATCTTGTAAGTTCAGACAGCAGCAGAAGGAAAGGGAAAACCCCATCAGCCCCCACACCTCTTTCACACACACTCGCCTGCCTCTGCGGAAGGGGCATTCCACAGTAATGGTTTGCTTTGTCCTGGAGCAGATAAGCATGCCGGCTGTCAGAAACGAAGCTTTGAAAGGGGAGACGCATGCCTGCAGCAGAGTTCAAAACAATGAGAAGAGTGGCCACTTGACTTCAAGGGATTATGGGACGTTTCCGGAGACCAATCACAGTGCCATAATACAACATGTTGTCCATACCGGCACCCGGGCGTTTCAGCCAGGGCGCAGCAAGCTTTATGCTTCTTGTGGAGGTAGATTACTAGGAGCGCTCCAGCTGCAGAGTCCAGGCGCGATATGTGCCTTGCCAGTGTGGACACCTCAGGAGTTATGGCGCCCAGGGCTGATTTAATGCGCTCTAACTTGCAAGTGTAGCCAAGGCCATAGTATTTCGTTTCTGCTTCCTTGGATGTTGGCGGAATAGATGAGGATGTTTGCCACACCAACCTGGCTATTTTGATCACTCCTGGGTGGACAGGCAATGCCATTTTTGCCAGTGTGGTGGCAGAGATGACATTGAAGAGGTCTTCTGCCTCTTAAACTCTCTCTTTGATTTGAAAGCCCAGATTCTCTGCTACCCATTTAAGAAGGGCCTGGTGCTCCTTAAAATTGTCTGGGGGGACTGCTGTTGTGGGAGGGTCCGGCCACCACCTACTCTGGGGACGATGATGACAACTGAGTGGCCTGAGGGATGGTGTCACCCCCTTCTTTGTCAGGGGAGGGTTCTCTTGGCACCAGAGTACGGGGCGTGGGTTCCGCCTCAATGCCATGCTCCAATTGTGGCACAGGTGGCACCTCAGCTGGCTTGTCCCATGTGGCCAGGGAGGGCTGGGAGCACTGGACCAGCATCACCAGCATCCCTTATGGATTCCAGTACTGCCCCTGGCTCTGCACAGTGCCGTCCCCACAGCTCCCATTGGCTGCGATTCCTGGCCAATGGGAGCTGCAGAGCTGGCACTAAGGGTGGGGGCAGTGTGAGGCATTTCCTTGATCGCCCCACGCCTACGGGCCAGTCGCTTCTGGGAGCTGACTGTACTTTTAACAACCTGGCAACCCTAGCTTACCCCCGCAGTAGGGCGAGCTAGAGTTGGCAGCTCCAGCCCCACAGGGTGGGAGGGGGACAAGGGAGGAGAAGGGCGCCAAGGCTCAGGGCTTCTGGCCCATGGTGTGGAAACTTGCTGCAGGTCAGATGAAATGAAGCAGCAGGCAGGATTCGACTCACAGGCTGTAGGTTCCCCACCCCTAGCTTAAAGTATTTTTTGCCATTTTATTAAACATTTACAGATATTAAGAATCAAGACTATGCAATTTGTTAGCAACTATAAAGTGTGCACATTTATTACACAATAAACAAGCTAATGCCTTCTGCTTTATGTATAGTTCACAACAGGAAATATTGTTACTCCATTCCTTGATTAAGGATTCAATAGCTAGTTACACACAGTGTACCTAACCTTTTGAAAATGCAAACTCTTGATTCAGAAAAGAATAATTATAGGCATGTAATTAAATCCTTACTCAGGAGACTGGGATGGGGAAGGAGACCTTTCAAATGTCCCAGACAGAGCAGGAGATGCTGGCAACAATGGCTCTCGAGGAATTCCTGAAGGAATAGTGTTTGTACTTGCATCCACATTTAGGTTCTAAAAAACAAAACCGTATGTTTAAGCAGAGGTGTTAGGACTGCCCTTGTTCTTGCAAAGGAATAAGAAAACTACATGATTTACATATTAATTTATAGTGAACAGCCACAGATCAACAGGCTAATGCTGAAAATAAAGGAAGCTAAGTTCCCGGGCGGGGGAGGGAGAAAAGAGCAGCCACGGTTTGACAACAAAGGTGGTTCAGAGAGTCTCCCAACAGCTTTTTCACCTTCAAAAACGTGTTTACTCCTGGGGCTTTGGTCAGACCGATCCAATGGGCACATCAATACTTGGGATCCAACAGTAGGATCCTTACTGAAGTACCTTCTTGTGTAGCCATTTGGAACCAATGACACCGTGAAAAGGTGCTGTTCTTGGGCTCTGTCCCAAAAGCCTAATTTTTTAGCTGGTGAAGCTTGTTTCAATGCCTTTTAACAGGGCACCTTGACAACAGGATCACTTCTTTCAACTTGGTATTTTGCAAAGGCAAGTTCTCTTGAAGTGTCTCATGGGCTTCAGTACCTTTTTGAGAAGAGCGTGTTGGCATCACAGCCTTTAGAGGAGTGCTCGTACCCAAGACCTAAAGGGCCCTTTTCACACCCATCTGAAGTGGGACTGACCACTGAATACGAAAAACTCCTTAAAATTTTCCACTGCCCGAAAGACTGATCCTTCCTCCTGGTCAAGGCCTAAGAGGATCTAGACATACTAAAATCCAAATAGTTGCAAAATTAAAAGAGAAACTTTACCCATGCTAAAACCAGCTCTAACAACAAAACCAATTAAAAGTATTGGATTTGTCCATCAAGTAAGACAGAAGGGAGAGGTTGGCTCTGTGACCATTTTTGCAAGCAGAGAAGTGAAGCAAGGGGAGCAGTGTGTGAGTGTGAACAGGGGAATTATTTTGTCCTCCAACTACCACTCAAAATTGGTTCCATGTTGATGTGGCTAGGCATGAGATCCCTACAGTGGGGTCTGTGGATAGGCAATTCCATGAAGGTGAACAGTAATCCATGAGGCAATTATGATTCAGACCACATACTAACTATGTTCAGTTTCTCCTAACAAAATCAGAGACTTACACTTTGGTGAAAACGAAATCATGAGCAGCTGCATGCAGCACGTACGTAGTTGGTGTTTAGAAATTAAACTAGAAGAGAGTACCACTCTGCACCCACAGTTAAGTGTGTAAAGGCTTGATCCTGCAAGGTACTGAACATCCTGGCCCAAATCCAGCACACCACTTATGCACATACTTAACTATAATTATAGGAGTAGTCTCGATAGAAGCATATGATGGATTTGGGCCTGAGTGCTCAACTCCTTGCATGACTGAGCCCTAAAATTTCATGTTTATAGATCAGAGAGAGAATGCGGATGACGTAATATCTTTTATTGGACCAACTTCTGGTGGTGCAAGAGACAAGCTTACGCAGAGCTCTTCTGAGACAGTTTCCCAAACTATATTTAGAGGGGGAGTATGGTACATGATCAGCGAAGGACCGAATATCTAGGTTCCATTCCTGTCTTTTACATAAGAACATAAGAGCGGCCATACTGTGTCAGACCAAAGGTCCATCTAGCCCAGTATCCTGCCTTCCGACAGTGGCCAATGCCAGGTGCCCCAGAGGGAATGAACAGAACAGGTAATCATCAAGTGATGCATCCTCGCTTGCCCATTCCCAGCTTCTGGCAAACAGAGGCTAGGGACACCATCCCTGTCCATCCTAGCTAACAGCCATTGATGGACCTATCCTCCACGAACTTACCTAGTTCTTTTGTGAACCCTGTTATAGTCTTGGCCTTCACAACATCCTCTGGCAAAGAGTTTCAAAGACAGACTGCGTTGTGTGAAAAAATACTTCCTTTTGTTTTAAATTTGCTGCCTATTAATTTCATTTGGTGACTCCTAGTTCTTGTGTTTTAAGGAGTAAACAACACTTCCTTATTTACTTTCTCCACACCAGTCATGATTTTAGACCTCTATCATATCCCCCCTTTGTCATCTTTTTTCCAAGCTGAAAAGTTCCAGTCTTATTAATCTCTCCTCATATGGAAGCCATTCTCTACCTCTAATAATTTTTATTGCCCTTTTCTGAACCTTTTCCAATTCCAATATATCTTTTTTGAGATGGGGCAACCACTTCTGCATGTAGTATTCAAGATATGGGCATACCATGAATTTATAGAGGCAATATGATATTTTCGGTCTTATTATCTATCCCTTTCTTAATGATTCCCAATATTCTATTCACTTTGGCACACTGAGTGGATGTTTTCAGAGAATGATCCACAATGACTCCAAGATCTCTTTCTTGAGTGGTAACAGCTAATTTAGTCCAACATTTTATACGTATAGTTGGGATTATGTTTTCCAATGTGCATTACTTTGCATTTATCAACATTAAATTGATAAATTTTGTTGCCAAGTCACCCAGTTTTGAGAGATCCTCTGGTAGCTCTTCGCAGTCTGCCTAGGACTTAACTATCTTGAGCAATTTTGCATCATCTGCAAATTTCACCACCTCCCTGTTCACCCCTTTTTTCAGATCACTTATCAGTATGAGTACTTGTGGCACCTTAGAGACTACCCAATTTATTTGAGCATAAGCTTTCATGAGCTACAGCTCACTTCATCGGATGCTTATGCTCAAACAAATTGGGTAGTCTCTAAGGTGCCACAAGTACTACTGTTCTTTTTGCGAATATAGACTAACATTGCTGTTACTCTGAAACTTATCAATATGTTGAATAGGACCAGTCCTAGTACAGATCCCTGGGGGACACCACTATTTACCTCTCTTCAACTGATTTGTGTAACCTGGTTTGAATAAACCTCTGCATATGGTCGCCCATCTGTAAAATAAGGATAAGGATAATACTTGCCTACTTCAGAGGGCTATTGTGAAGCTTGGAGGAAAAAATGCTATGAAATCCTGAGATGAAAAGCAGAAAGTATCATCTAGGAATCCCCACTTTAAACTCTGTTGAGGACGCCCACAATACCCTACAGGGTGGAATCAAACTCCCTTGGAAGCCAAATCAATGAGACCCCATTCATTCTCAAGTGGCAATGCTCAGGGTCAAACCCTCTTTTCCAAATATGAGCACATGCACAATGTAGCAGAAACCAGAAACAGGAGTTCAGAGTCCAAGGCAAACTCCTCACCCAATGTAGCAATAGACTGTGCTGTCACGAGACCACCCTGGCCTAACCAAATTAGAGCTGCCCTTGTAGAAGAGTGGAGACTTGTTATATTTGAGTAAAGAAGATATGAATCTTTAAGAGTTAAAACAGGTAAAATTTCCAAGAGACTGTGGGCCAGATCCTTAAATATGGCCAAAATGCAGAGACTACAAATTGGTGGAAAAGTGTGTGTGTGGGGCGGTGGGGAGGGGGAGAAGGATAAGGAAAATGGGTGAAGGTGGCTTAGAAATCACTTTTGCACTGCCCTGTCACTGTTCTGTAAACGGCTATGCCCCTTGTTAGAACCTTAGGGCTTTCTTTAACTGAGACCATTACCAGCATCAGTGGGCAGAAAAATGTAACCAGGGATTGCTATGACATAGGACACTTCCACGATATCGTCTTTACTACCACCATATTAGGGTGGGTGGGAAAGAGGTTGGGGTTGGGGAAGAGAGGGAATGTTGTGTAAGCCCCTTTATGATGTGACTCTTTACCACTAGTGGGTCATCCTTACACCCCGAGCCAGTTAAACCAGTTTTGTAAATAGTCCACAGCAACCCTTCTGCACTGGAGGATCTGGTTATTTTATAACTGAGAATCAACATACACAATATCGATAAAATTGCAACTAAACTAAAACTAAAGCAACCAAAATTAAACTGAAGGGATGGTGGAACAGACTTCAACAAACCAGACTGATAGTCACTATGGAATTAAATCTGTCTTGGAGAGCACCCTGGGCCCACAGACTGCATTCTTTAGGACTCTGTCCTCTGCACCATATATGAGCAGCTAGAGAGCGCATCAACTCTGAATTACATCTCTAGCTGCATCCTAGAGCAGAGTCTGCCAGGTCATTTTGGTGTATTTTTACATTCTCCAACTGATATCACACATCCGCTCTTGGATTCAATTGGTTTAGCAATACTTATTATTTCAACTGACAAGCCCAGTGTTTAGAGAGAGAGTTTCCAGGCTCTTTCCTTTTATTTCAGAGGTTGAAAATGTGTTTTCCCCACCTGCAACAATTCTCTAAGTGTTTAAGGGGAGGAAAGAAAAAAAAAATCAACAAATCAAACTATGAGCAAATTGCAGTGTAAGGGTACGTCTACACTACGAAATAAGGTTGATTTTATAGAAGTCGATTTTTAGAATTTGATTTTATACAGTCAATTGCGTATGTCCACACTAAGTGCATTATGTCAGCAGACTTTGTCCTCACTACCGTGGCTAGCATTGACTTACAGAGCAATGCACTGTGAGAAGCTATCCCACAGTTCCTGCAGTCTCCACTGCCCATTGGAATTCTGGGTTAAGATCCCAATGCCTGATGGGACAAAAACTTTGTCACAGGTGGTTTTGGGTACATGTCGTCGGGCTCCCCTCCCTCCCTCTGTGAAAGCAAGAGCAGACAATCGTTTCACACCTTCTTTCCAGGGTCCCGGCCGCCGACCCTGCTCAGCCCGCTGCCTGCCTGGATGATCAAAACCCCAGGCAGGCAGTGGGCTGAGCAGGGCCGGCGGACAGAGCCCCAGACCGGCAGCTGGCTGGGGCTCCGTCCGCTGGTTCCTACCAGCCAGGGTCCTGGCCGCTGGCTCCTCTCAGCCTGCTGCTATGCTTGCCATACCACAGCAAGCATGGAGCCCGCTCAGCTCACGTACGTCTCCTGGGTGCTGCTGGCAGATACAGTACTGCATTGCTACACAGCAGCAGCTCCTTGCCTTCACAGCAGACGATGCAATAGGACTGATAGCCGTCGTACGTCTCCTGGGTGCTCCTGGCAGACCTCAGTGAGGTCAATCAGGTGTGCCTGGACAGACATAGCTATCCTCCTCTTAGAGCACTGAATGGGAGTGACTCCAGATCATTCTCTTCTTTAAGTTTCATCTCATGGAGATTCAGTTCTGCATGGAATATCATGCAAGCTGGAGGCTTCTGCCTCAGGCTGCTCTCCCAGCTGGCAGCACTGCACGGTCGCACCTACCCCAGCCTACCCCTTGCTCCCATGGCTCATGAAGCCCGGAGAGTAGTAAGGACCACTTCAACTTGTGAAATGACAAATCCAGAACGAAGGATTGCACTCTATAGGCCACATTAAGATTATTTCAGAGTCCTAGATAGCATTTAGTCCCTATAAAAGGCTTCATAAAAATTTTCCCCCGCCCCTAACAAAAATGTTAATTTATCAGAGCAGCTGATAAGGGTAAGGAACCTGGGACTATAACTTAGAGAAAGCTTCCATATTATTTAACTCAGAACTGATATAATTCAAAGTAAAATTTCACAGCGCGGTCTGTTCTAAGACTAAAAACGTAGGAGGCGAGTCAGAAAAAGGAACAGGAACCTGTTTCCGCCCAGTTTCAAACCAGCAACCTTTCACGTGTTAGGTGAATGGGATAACCACTAAACTAGGGAAACCCAATTTGAGTGTATCCCTCACATGGTCCCTATTATACTTTGTGTAACATGGGGTTGTATATTAATAGTTTGTGTCAAGGGGCTTCTCTTTTTTTGCCACAGACTTTGCCGAATGCACCGGAATGTTCTCTCTAGCTACAGAAGCTACCTAATGCAATGTCTATATCTATGGCCTTCCTGCTTACAAAGCGGTCATGCCCCTGCCCAAGGCTGACACAACACGGAGTGCATGTGACATAGTGACCTGGCTCGGGCAGGATCACTAGTGAGGCATGATACTTTTGCTGTTAAGCAAACACAGCAATTCTTTCCTGGCCTCAACCACTGAATGCCTCCATGCATTAAGCTGTGTCCTATCAGTGCAGGAGGACTGCATGAGCTCGGAAAACATGTCATCGTGAGTGCGTTTTTTCCACCTTCTAATGTGCGATAACCTCAGGGACGAAGATGATAGGGGGAGCGTAGAAACATTCTGGGGGGACTGCATGGTCACCTGTGCTGCTGAGTTCGCCACGCTGGCCAAATCAGGAAATGAAATTCTAAAGTTCTTGGGGCTTTTCCTGTATACCTGGCTAGTGCATCTGAGTTCAAAGTGCTGTCCAGAGCAGTCACAATGGAGCACTCTGGGATAGCTCCCGGAGGCCAACGCTGTCAAATTGCGTCCACACTACCCCAAATTCAACCCGGCGATGTCGATTTCAGCACTAATCCCCTTGTTGGGGAGGAGTACAGAAATCGATTTTAAGAGCCCTTTAAGTCGACAAAAATGGCTTCGTCATGTGGACGGGTGCAGGATTAAATCGATATAATGCTGCTAAATTTGACTTAAAACTTGTAGTGTAGACCAGGGCTAAGATTATTTTTCACTTAATGCTATCAAAAACGTAACAAGTAGTAACCTGACACAGCTGGGAACATGGAAAAAAGTGCTCTCTGTTTTCGTCACTAGCAATTAATTAGAAATAGTTACTCTGGGGCACCATACGCCACACCACCTCAGTTATCCTTCAGCACGGAGGGTGCACTCTTGGCCAACCAACTGCTCGGATGAGAATAGAGATGACAGCAAAGGAGTTAGACACAGAACAACAACTACAGTTTTCCGTGACCTAGATAAAAGCATGGTTAAATTCTACTTGAATTATGTTTTTACTGCATAAACCACTGAATTCGAAACAAGGAGGTATGTAAAGCAATAAACTCAAACTACTCACTCTTTCCTTTGATGTTCCCATTATGACACTGGACAGTCTGTTTTCAAACAAGTCTTCAGTCTTCAAATTGCCTGCAGCCCCAGGTAATGGAGGGAAGCTGGACAATCCCAATTCAAAGCTAGGAGATGGAGGCTTTGGAGGTGGTGGAGACTGCGTTTGACCTCTCTGTAACAACAGAGAGTGTGACATATTATTAAATCAGACTACAGTTAAGGAAGATTATGGGACTCTGATACAAAATAATTAAGCACCAAAAATAGGAAAGACCAGGGCCTCAATGTTACTCACCATCGGATCCCTGACAAAATTTAATTCTGACTAAAATGTACAATGGGAAGTGAGGAACATAAGCCCTATTTACACACACAAGTTGTACTGCTTTAACTATACTTGAATAGTTAATGAGTTACGAGTGTGGATATAGTTATTCCAGTAAAACTTATGCTTGTAGAGGAAGGGAAATAAGCTGTATCAGTATAGACCACCTTTATACAGAGAACTGTCTACACTAGCAGTTATATTGGTGCAACTATTTTGATAAATAAAAATCACATCCCTATCCAAAATAAACAGTGGTACAAAGTCTACTGGTAGACCAGGCCGTTTGCTGAACGATATTTGGTAGCTTACTTACGCATGGTCTGTCACAATGCACTGTAGAAACAGAAGCTTATTTCTCCCCACTGAGTCACCATTTTAGTAATTATAGGACTTAATACAAAAAGTAGTAAAAGTTACATAGCAGAACTCTTCACTATTTGTCCAGGTGGTTTCAGTAAAGAACAGAACAAAACAAACAAAAAAAAGAGAGGCTCTCTCTCTTCAATGACGTTTTTAGAGCTGAAACATATTACAATCAGAGTTCTGACTCATTTTAATAAGGGTTCCCCTTATACCATTGATACTGCATCTGTCCTTGAAATAGATTGCCTGCTATACTTAATGGATGAAGGAAGCCTAAGGTTTTCCAGGACCTTCAGCAGCAGAGATTCCGGACTAAAGCACTGGCAATGCAGCACCCAAGAGTCCAGTCCAGTCAGAATCAAGACTTTTGATGCCAAAGCAGTGGGGTCTGAAGAGCAGATGCCAACTTTTATTTTTAAATATATATTTAATTTGCTTTCTTCTAGAAGCTTGCAGGATTGTCAGCGTGCAGCTGACTGCATATAAGCAGGACAAACGTACAGCTACAATGATCGGAAGTGTTGCTGCTTTGTTTCCGAGACAGGCCATGGTCTTGGTAAACTAGATGCCTCCAAGCAATAATGGTCTTGGACCGTTTCAAAGTCACAGCACCAGCACATTATTAGAAATCAGACATTTTCAGAGCCATTACATGGTGCAGAACTGAATGAGACTTAATAGGTACAAGATCACCTCAAATCTGGGCCTAGAAACAGCTTACAAGGTTTCAGTGGTATCATCCAGACATCAGGGAACTCAGCTGAACAGTTTCTGAGCAGAAGGTGGCCCAGGTCCTATTGGTGTCACAAACGCCAGATTAGCTAGTAAAGCTGATGCTGGACATCTGACGGCAGAATTGGTCAACTGGGCCTGAAGTCACTGCCATGAGCAGGGGTGAATGAGGTGGCTCTCCTGCTCCTGAGGTTGTCCAGACAGTACCTGTGCCTGATGTGTACCATTTCTTTGTTCTTCTAACTAAACAAACCTGTACCAACCTGTCAATCTAAAATGTAAGTAAAAACTGAAAGGACAGAAGAAAAAGAAAGGGAAGCACCAAGGATACCATCTGCAATCCAAGACCGTTGCACATTTGACTGCTAAAAACCAACTGAAGGGCAGCTGGGCCCATTCTCCCTTTTATACCATCTGAATCTCTAGAAGGGGCTCGAACAGAAAGAGACCCTGCTGTCTAGAAGATTCCACAGCTCAATGCCATGAGGCACCAACCCCACAAGTGGGACTATGCAGAGGCCACCTCCTTCAGTGAAGATCTGCAGTAATAATGTAATGAAGGAAAAAATGATTTCATGAAGTTTCACCATCATTTACCAAGAAACTGTTGCAACAGTGGTCAAATGGGCTATGACAATGAAATTTTAAACAAGTGAATTGAGTGAAAGGCTGTGGGTATAAAGTTAAATCAAATCTCACGTCCCACAACAGAGCTACAGATACTGACTAAAGTTTTTTTTTTGGTGTAAGCCCAAGCTTTTCAAATTTCAAGTCTGATGTTTTATTTATGCCTAAAATTTAAGTTGTATTAAGTTACAGATTAACAGCATTTTTTGGTAACTTGCAATACTGTTAGTGCACACTACATTCAAGATCTATTTCTTGAGTTTTATGTCAATGGCAACTGTGCTCATACACCACCCATCATAAAATGAACTCACTTTATTTCTGAAATCAGGTGTTGTGCGGTGTTCCCTCTGAAATCCATCTCATTTCACCCCTTGTTAACTTTAGAAGCACCTTAGTGGCTTCTTCTCTACAAAGATGTTTTTAGAGCTGAAACATCATACTACAATCAGCGTTCTGCCTCATTTTAATAGGTGTTCCAGTTATATCATTGATACTGCAAATGAATTAATCACTGTAAGATATCTAATTCTTTAACTCTTAATTCTACTATGGCGCATTAGTGATTTTCAAGTTCCAAACGAGGCATGTCTGAACCTCGAGGAATCCTTGTACTTACCTTGTCAACTCTCACTGGAAGTTTAAATAAATACACAGGCATTCAGCTGAAGTATCACAAGTAGTAAGAATGGGGGTAACGTATCATTAAAAAAAACTAGCATTTCAAATTTTCTCTCCAACCTTCTGCATTAATAATCAGACCCCCCCCCCCGATATTTAGTGTTCATTATGTGGTGTATTCTAACGTAGATTTAGATCTATTTTCCTTAACAAAACAGTCAGTTATCTTTAGTTTACTATTAGAAAGCACATTTTCTTGTGTAACATCTTATTTAAGCCTGGTCAGTTACTCTTCATGGTAATCAAGTTCTTGTTTGTTATCCATATTTCACTTATAGATTAAATTATGATCCAACACTCACTGTAAACTTGTCCTCCCTTTTCTTTCGATAGCCATATGAATTTTTCCTAGAAGACAGAACATACAATTAACATCAGAACTTTGTCTAGATGGGATATAAAAATAATCTATTTCTGAGTTACCTTATTACAGTCACCCTCATCCTAGAGGCTTATTATACAAGTCATTATTTTAGAGACCGTGACTAGTAAGGATTAAGGAGGAAATATGATTGAAGAAAAGCTCATACAAGAAAAAAGCCACGAAGTTTACACAAGGCAAAACTACTCTTTTTTAAAACGAAAATCCCCCTGTTCAAAATATCTAACTATCTAAAATTATCAGGAAGCCTCAGGGACACCCAAAACCATTAAATAAACAAGGGCTGAATAATTTTTACCCTATATTTAGGAAGTGATTTAGTACTGGCTGAAACTTGAAAACATAGCTTATTTGCAGAAAAAAACCCAGTTACCTGCCTTTCGTAACTGTTGTTCAAGAGGTGTTGCTCATGTCCATTCCAAGACCCAGCAGCCCACCCCTCTGTTGGCACAAAGCGGGCAAGACGGAACTGAAGAGGCAGCGGGTTGGCAGGGCCCTATATACAGCACCACGGAGGTGTCCGACCCGACCCGATGGGTACTGCTAGGGGGAAAACCTTCCGGCTATTGTGCACAAGGTGCACACACCCCTAATTGGAATTGACATGAGCTAGCACTTGAAGACGACCACGTATTTTATCTTTAGCTTTTCATTATGCCTTTCCAAAAAGACAAAGGTAACAGCATTTGTGATGCTTCGTTAATATAACATCTATGTATTAAGAAAAAAATAGAAACTCATTAGGAAATATCCTCGAGTTTTATCCAGTGCCAAAAACATCAGAATGTAAATTCTAACACCACTTAAGTCTTCCATCTACATAATTATATATGTTAACATACCGTTCACAACTTAAACCTGTTTTAGAAAAAGAAAACCATGTCCCGATATAGTTCTTTTGCATACAACACTAAAGGATTTAACACCGGGAGTTCTTACTTTTGCATTTAAAGTACTCATTTTTATTTAGTGAAAAGGCAAGGTAAAATTTGACTTCTGACTTCAGCTTTCTGAAAAAACTGACATTTCATAATTAAGGCAACGACTTATTCATGGGTACTTTTACTAAAAGTCATGGACTGGTCACAGGCAACAAACAAAAATTCACAGCCCATGACCTGCCCATGACTTTCACTAAAAATACCTGTGATTAAACCTGGTGTGTGTGCGTCCACACGCGCACACACACACAGAGGAGAGGAAGAGGTACCAGGGGCAGCCTGGGGCCAGCAGACTGCAACTGCTCCAGCCAGCCAGCCAGGGACCACGGCTGGAGCAGCAGCTGGTATGGTTGTCCCCGGGGGGCTACCTGAGTGGTTGGCCCCAGAGCCAACTGCTTGGGTGGCCCTGGGGTCAGCCACACTGGTCCCTGCACAAGTCATGGAGATCACAGATTCCATGACTTCCGCAACCTCTGTGAGGGACACTGAGCCCTATTCATAATTGAAATGGTTATTGATAAGGAAGAGTGATAAAGTAATTCTGGGGAAAAAGGAAGTTAACATACAATCCTAAAAGTGTGACTAAAAAATGGCAGTGTGGTTTTATGTTTGTATCTCAATGGCTTCCATATCAAATCTGCTCAATTTGCAAATTAAAAATTGCTTCTCTAACTCCCAGCCCTGCCAACTTCACCTGGGAACGGAAGTGTAAACTGGATTTCTTCCTTACAGCACAATAGATCCCACAATCCAAAATGTGCCCTTGGTTACTCTTATGCAACTCCATTTTCTTTGCATCACATAGGTATAAGTGAAACCACGATTTGGCCCTGCCACTGAAAATTAGTTAACTATATTATGTGTTAGCCAGGATACAATCCTGCTCACATACTCCTAGGTGAATTATCTACAGTATTAGACTGAGTGCAAAATGTTAACTGTTTCACTCAATCTAGCAGTTATGACTGAACACACAGTAAGCAAGACCAACTGAAAGTGCCATTTTTAAATAGTCACTTAAGAAAACCAATTCACTTAAACTGGGCCCTCATTTAACATATAACTCTTTATACAGTTTTAGACAACAGATCATTTTAGCACAAGTCAAAAATGAACATGAAAGTTCTCTCTAAAAAGAGGTTAGAACTTCAACATTTTACAGTCACAACAGGTTACCTCCCTTGTTTAATGTATTAATGTATTGTTTAATCAACTGAACATGTTCAGAGAACGTTTCAATCAGAGCCTTAATTATATTGAAAAGACATGGCCATAGTTAATGTTTTAATGTTACTCCTGTTTCTGAAAGTGTTTACTACTGTGTATACAAATAAATACTCAGAAGCAGACCACACCATAGGTATTTATACGAACCACTGTTAAAAACACTCACCTTCCTCTTCCTAAGCCAGGGGAAGAGTCAATATTAGTCTGTTCCATTCGTCCAGTTCCTATATCCCTCTTTGTATAACTTGTAGTAGTATTTTGCATCCGTGTCCTGTTTTGCCCCAGTTGCCTTGTCTGTGGACTCCTGACACCATTAATCAAACGATCAGCAGAAAAGTTGAATATTGTAGGACTGTCTAGAAGCCCAGGTCCCCTTTCTACATTGGGTATGGTGTGCCGTAGATGTGATTTGCTAGGATTCCTACAAATCAGGAATACATTGTATTCGAAAATGGTTATGTGAACTGCTTGGCACTTTGTTGTATATTTATATAATCCTTATAAATTGATCATCCTCTTAAAAAGAGATGGATTATTATTTGGATACAAGTAAAGTATTTTTAGCAAAATTAAACCTTGGAACTTCTATTTTAACTTAATGCTTGACTAAAACTATTCTAAACTTAAATATATAATATGAATAAATCTGCTGATAATTATATTTCTAATAGTATAATTGCAGCCAAGGACTTCAGGAAAAAGACATTCCAAATACAGTATTCTCAGAGCTGAATACTGCAACTAGTCCAGAAAAACAAATTTTAGTAATCTGCATTACAGAAAGATACATTTTCAGTGGGAACTTTGAACAGAAAGTTACAAAGCCAAACTCTGATCATGCACATAGCAGACCAGTTCAGAGCTACAAAGGAGCAGTGCAATCAATCACTTTTAATATTGCAGTGTTTTTATGTTGATATCAGTATCATCTGGCCATATTTAATCTTACAGCAAGTTTAATTTAGCATGCAACTTGCAAGCTAAAGGTTTTTTTTAAGCTATGAAGAATAAAGTAACTTGCACAACTCCTGGAATACAGATATTTTAAAAAATGATATACATTTTTATTTGGTTGAACTTGCCTGCTTCTGGGAGGATACTGTCTGAGTGAAGTCAATGGAGAAGCAGGGGGCTTGAAGGTTGGTGATGTAAACCCATTGATAAATCCAGCATTGGGAAATGGCGTTACCTAATGAATAAAAACATTGTGTGGACATACATTTGTAGATTACATACTATATAACCAAACTAAATGTTTATCTTCAGAGTGGAAAATTGAATACTTATTTATACTAAAGGTCTTGAACCTCCACGGGTTTGTCAAAAATAGCGACTATGGTATTCTTTAAAAGTAAGATAATTTGGAGGTTAATTTCCTTCATTTCTGAGATCTAGTCCTCTTCGCTTGTTCTGAATGCTTGAAGTTATTTTTGAAACGATATCCCATGTCATTCTACGCAGAACAGTATTTCAGAAAGGTTTTTATTTTTTCATTTTTAGTTTAAGATTATGTGATAAGAACATTTTTAGGCCAGTGCATGCATGACAAACTCATTCAAGAGGAAGTTTATAAACAGCCATTACACATGCTCTAAAGATAAATGGAGATAAAAAATTTTTTTTTTTTTACTATTAATATTGATTTAATTTTCTCCCTTATGTAGTCTAAGATATGTTTCCTATATTATACAGCATCAGAACATGCATGGAGCTTTAAAAACTAGTAAAACAGTGTCCCTGTCTCAAAGAGTTTATGACGTCAGCAGAGACAACATAGTGAGATGACATCATTCAGCTGGGGTAGGAAGAGGACTACAACAATAGGCTTACATGGCTATTTAAGTAACTAATTCATGCTTCACGAAGATTAGGAGTTTCCCCCTTACTGGTTTGGATTCAAAGATAACTCGAAGGTTAAAGTGTTAGCCTCATGGAATAAGTGCATTTTGAGAAAGATATTTAAGGCAAGGCTGGATGCATGGCAGACAGGGTCAGGAAGCAGGTTCCAGGAGTGAAGAGCTGCACAGAAGAATGAAATGTGTGGAAGGAGGACATGAAGCCATTCAGCTTTGGAAGAGTAATGGTAGTAGATAGTAGTGTAAAAGGTAGTAGAAAGCAAAAAACGGATATAATGCCCCAACATCCCAGTTTGGCATTTCTAGTACCTTGTTACTCCATCCCTCTGCACAATACATTATAGATTCGTGTTACACTTTAAGATAACTTCACTTTCCAATACTCATTTTCAAGTGTGCCAAAGAGGAGGATACAATCACATCTCATGTTTTAGCTGTCTGAAGGTAAAAATAGGTGTGATTGCTATGTTGACACACAAATCATTTTAAACAGTGTTGACGTCCAGATTTGAAAATTATGGACTGTGTAAAAAACAATCTCTGTTCAGAGTTCACAGTAACTATTGGAATGGCCAGTTATCTAGTTACTACAACTTGCACAAATCTTCACTGCATGTGAAAAAGACAGTAAAATAGGTAAGTTAAATTTATTCAGTATGCCAAGAAAACTGCTACTTAATCAGTTTATATTGACCTATTTAATAATACAAGCATTCAACAATAGTTATAACATATAAATACCTCAGTCACGATCTCTTAAAGTACATTTAGTCAAGTACAGTATTACCAATGTATACAAAACATGTTGACTGTCAAGGCTAGCAACCTTTCACTTACAGTTTCTCCATATGCTAGATCTCTTCATCATCTTCCTAAGAGCTTGCTGACAAAGTCTTACCAAAATTGGTAAATGTCTGTTACAGGGACCTGTAATTTTTCATGTTGTTCGGCACAACTCTACATGTGTATTACTGTTTGTCTTGCTCCCAATAGGGAAAAGAGGATGTAACAGAATGCTTATTGAAAGGGAGCTACCAAAGTCAAAGTGAAGCTCTTAAATTTTAGACTTACTTTTTACTATTCCTATCCACCTTCTACTAATGTTCCCCCTATCATGGAGCATACTAAGCAATCATTTTAGTTAAAAAATTAAACCCAAGTTTACAGTTATTTCTTACAATGGCACAAGCACCAAGAAAATTGTCTTTCCCGCCTAACTAGTTCAAAGGAAAGTTTGCTGCTCAAAAAAACCAAACAACCCACAACTGAATGTGTTAACAGTAAGACAACAGTCTCAGTTAATACTTGCATCAGCAAGATGAGCTGAGAATTAAACTTTCAAACATGTATGAAAAGAGTACTACATAAATGCTTAACAGTGTCAAGTCCATCTCAAAGAATTGGAGGTTACATTATGTTTACTGAAAACTATATATACAGGAAAACACCCACACTGTCTAGAAGTGCGAAGAGCATCACAAATCACTGACAATTGAAATTTAACAGTGCAGTTGTCACACCACAACTTACTGGCAGCATAAAACAACATGCCAGCAAACAGGCCACCATGAAGAGATTAAAAGTGACATTGTTCAATACTTTAGGCTTCAAATTTAGATAAAGATTTTACAAAGCCTATTAATACAAGTGAAGATTCAATGAAAAAGGCTTGCTCTGAAGTTACAGCATTTGTAACCCAAATGCTGCAACACTGCACTAATTGTGAAGAACCAAGAAAGTCAAAGTATTTTTTATTGTCCAAACTGAGTGAAATGCACGTAGTAAATAAATGTAATTCAGGTTATTCAAATTATTCTTTAAGTGAAAATCTTTTAAATGATCAGTACCCTTTCCTCAGAAGAGCCCTTAGTTTGAAAACATTTCATTATGATCATTTTCCATTCAGAAAATGTCTTTTCCTTCCAATTCTAATGGAACCTTCAACATGCTTTTATTGACTTTGACATAACCAGCGATACTGTTGGACAACAAGAATGTGACCATGTTTGAAAATGGCACAATTACTGCTGTTACTGAGTCTTTATTTGTCCATCTCAAAAATCAAACAAGTTTTTAGGTGTTACTTAAATCAGGACATGGGTGTCCAGAGATGAACGTGCACTCCATCAAGGCTCCTCCCCATTCTATAGCTCCCTTTAAACACTAACTGCAAAGGGTTCTGGCTGCTTTCCCTGTGTGTCAATGTGTTCACCACAACTTTCTAATTATCAAGTTAGTTCAAAGAGACTTTAATCATTTGCCAAGATTTCTAAATAGTCTCTTTCTAATTTTGAGCACTGCTACCCTAGTTTATTTTAACCCCAATTAAAGACAGATGTGGGGGTGGGAGGATGGTTCCACTTGTGACAACCCTGGCCCTCACCAATCAATGACACTCCACAGCCACTGAATGCACAAAAAGCTGCATGCATAAATACAACTGACCAAACAAGAAGCACAAGTGGAGAGTGGAGCTGGCCCAGTAATTCTGATGTGGCACTAAGTCACACCTTCTTCTCCACGCATGTACAACATGCCTCAGGTGGCACAGGACTAGGATTCATCACTGAATTTGGTCTGCTGGTTGGACCATTAGCTTCCCCAACTTGGGCTGGGTACTGACGGAGCGTGACATGAATGCTGATGCAAGAGTAAGTGGTGAGGAGGAAAGGCTGTAGAATACAGAGAGTGTGGGGTCTGTCAAGTAACTCATGTGACTGCACTAGCAATGTAGACCTAAGGCTGCCGCTAGCTCTGAATATAGAAAACGTAAGATTTCTTTAAATCAGTACTTCCTTAGAGATTATCAATAATTCTTAAACCTAATAATAAAGATGTTAGTTGTAAAACTGTCAGGATATGTCGAATAGGGCAATCCTGCACATTAACCTTGCAAGAGAAAAATCTTAAAATTTTAAACTAATATGCTAGATTATACCCTCTCAACTAGTCCTGTTTGGTGCTTTCCGTACATAAAACATTGAATTGGATTTATAAATACACTCATACACATATGCTATGAAGATTACCTTTTTAAAAGTATTTAATACTATTACTCAGAGGGGGATGCTTAAGTGTTTAACCTTTAGAACAAAAACCTTATGTTTGAATTTAAAGCATGAGGAAAGTAACTTCTGAAGCCTCCCTTTCTTTAAAAAAAGAAAAAAAAAGAAACCAGATTCCTCTTTCAAAGAGGGTCTCATACTCCAAAATATGGACTGCCAATGTCCACTTTCAAGAAAAGCCCACACCACATACAATCAGAAGAGTGGAACTTAGATTTTGACCTCCCACACGCAGTCCTTCAAACTGAACGCTAAACACTCTTCTTGAAACAGTTAAACATGCAGCAGCTGTTTCATACTCCTGAACACTTACCAATGTTGGATCAAGATAGCTGTGCGTAGTAGACCAGGTCTGTGGGGCAATTAAGCTGTACAGAGGGAACTGCTGTTGGGGACTGTATACTGGAGGTAAATAAAAGGATGCTGTATAACGCTGTTGTGTGTAGAGGTTCATGTCCAGAGGTCTATATCCATTCTTTGGCAAAAATGTATTTATAGCTATTGCCTTTGCTTTTATCCTTGCCTGCAAGAGAGATTTAGATTACTTAAGTACATCAACCTATTATGTTAATAGTAAATAAAATAGTACAAACAGCTTTATTTACCTTAATTGGTTTTCCTTGGAAAGTTTTCACTTCTTCTCTAAGGTATCTGTAAGCCTTATAAAATGGACATTTTTTTAAAAAGTTGTCAAATATCCATTATGAATATTAATTTAACACAACTAGTGTTAAAGGAGTTTTGGTAGACCAAGAACTATTGCCACATTTGAAGTATCACCAGTACTAAATGGAGGTAAGTAATTGTATAAACAGTCAATCCAAGTTAGAACATTTCTTTAGTCACTGAAGTTAAATTTGATATAGAATTACACAGCTTTTTAAAAAGACCTTTAGAAAGTCTAAATCAGTACTTTATTTCTTAAGATAAGGTGATGCTTCAAGATATGCTACAGAATATCGCCATTTGTAGTAAATAAGGTTCAAGTATTTCACAGGAAACAAGAACATATGCACACAGGATAAAGTTCTTACGGGTTATGTTTTGCTAAATCAGGCTTCTGATATGACTAACTGGAGGTTTAACAGTATTTCTTGGATTAGAAATAGTCACCGAAAGTTTATTTACGAGTGGATTTTTGCCCACCCTGATCGGCTGGTGCCTTGGAGCATTCGAAAGGCTGCATAACTATTGGGCAATACAAAAAAAAAAGTAGTTACCTGCTGGGCATCAGCTTCGGACTCAAAGGTAATGAACCAATTGTCATTATAGGCAAACTCACAGTTGATAAATTTAGGCAAATTATCACCCCTGAAGAGTGCTTCAACCTCCTAAGGAAAGGGTGGGGAAGAATTGACGGGGGGAAAAAAAAGAAAGGTTATTGTGAAGTGTAGAACTCTGAACGTGAACGACGGGTAAGAGTTCAGAATAAAAATGCTTTTCAACTGAGAGAGATTATAATACCCGCAGTAATGCTGAATCTTAAAATTTACTTTTCATATACAGGGATATGAAATGTTGCATTATGAAGGCCATACTGGGATTGTTCTTCTCAGTACTGTTTAAAAACAGGAGCACAAAGCTATTTAGAGGGCTTTCATTTAAGAATAAATGCAGGATTTCAGTTGCCTCAAAATAGCGGACTTTGGCAGCACAGAAGCAAAAATACTTTTCAATGTTAATTTACAATAGTTCTGCCTATAGTACAGAATATTCCATTCTGTTTTATTCATAGAACCAAAAGCCAAGTAATATCCAGAACCATCATGTGACTCTGAAGACTTGACAGCAGCTTTGAACATTCTGGTCAGACTTTCTACAATTTTCCGTTACATTAGAAAATGTACACAATTTACATCTACCGTAGTTTCTACAGTGTTTAGCTACACCATCCACTTCTCTTCTGACAGGTCTTGGCCATTTTTAAAGCCAGTGATTCACACAACTATTTTGCAAGTGTTCAAGGCAGATCAGCTACACAGTTCCAGCACCAATACATCTTGTCATAATCAGCAAATGGGTGACAGGGGGAAAACATCCATGTAACAACTTCGTACACACATGAAATGCCTCTCTTCGCAAAACTTCCTTGAAAGTTAAAATAGCTGGACTGTTGAAAGGAAGACTTGCCATATCTTCAATTTTAATTTTCCCTTTTTTGTTCTTTAAGAATGTTATGCTTCTGTTTATGTTGAAGTCCATTGTTACTTCCTATTACTTTTTCCGCCAGTAATAGAATACATTTCATTCCTTTCAATATGAATTTTTCTTGTACGTTTTCATTCATATGCTTTCCCACCCTGTGTTAAGTGCCTCTGCCTCCTTCTTGCTCCCCAAAATGAAGTAGTTACAGATCCCTCTGCTGCTCCATCTTCTTTCTACTATCAAGTCCAATCTGCTTCAAAGATACGCACTGAATGACTTCACATTCCATCCCCGATTTTTTCTTCACGTTCCATAGTTAGTGGTCCACTGGACTACTAACACTCCTTCCAACAAAACTAGTGTATATCAAGCTGATTGTCTCAGCGCTACAGGAAAGCTTCTGAAGCTTGCAGTCACTCACCGGGACAGGCTTCCAGCTTCAGCAGTGACTTTTTGCATTAGAAGTTTTTCCTTTTCACAATTTCATCCATTTACTAGTTATGCCCCAGAGCAAAGAGGCTGGAACATATTGTGAAGAAGGCCAGCAGGGAGTATTTTAAGGGAGGGAGATTCTAAGCTGAGGAAGCCACAGAGAAGTACTCTGCTAACCTATTGTGGAGGCATGGTCACCTGCCTAAATCCCTGAATAGGCCTGTAGTGCGAAAGACCTACAACCATGGTTCTATAGAGGAAGACCAGCAGTTAAACCTATTTATAAGAATTTCTGTATGGTCTCAATAGCAGTTTAAGTGCTTCAGACCTTTACAGAAGTTCATGTGAAACACACGTCTTACTGTAATATTCTTGAAATCATGCATTTCTACAGAGAAACACCACAGATCATTCTAATGGACTTTATAAACCAAAGTCTAGCAATCTCATTAGAAATGTTAAAAAGTAGGTTACATCCCCTCTGTATATTCTTATTGTCAACGGGAGAATGCTAATTCCTGAGTCAAGAGGGTGAACCATTATTTGTTTCATGGAACTACAAAATCCTTACTTCAATGGGTGTAGATTCAGGTACTTCACGTAAAATCACAATGCAACGATTCTGATTTGGCCTGACTTTCTCTCCCTTCTCATCCACTTGGACTAAAGGCAATGCTAAGAGGAAAGGGGAAAAAAAAATCTGGTTTTAGAAAACAGAAAGTGAAGCAGTTTTACACCTTAAAAGACTTAAGGTCACTTAAGGTCTGCCTGCATGGTTTACATAAACCTGGTTTTAAACAATTTTGATCCTGTTCGTGTAAAGGGTCATAGTATAAAATGTGGTTACTTTCGAGTCATCTTAAACATGCTCATTGTTACTGTATAGACAGACTTTTAATCTAATTAAAACTATGAAATTCTGTCTAAGGCAGTGAAATATGAATGTGCTAGCACTAGATGAAAGGCTGAACATTCGCTAATGTTCGATAGTTTTAAGTGGCCTTATTTAAGTTGCAAATATTTAGTATGTTCTAAAGCATTTAGTATGTACAACAAAAATGCTGTCAAAATACACGATTTACTTACATCTCAGCACTTCCACAATCAAATCCATATCAGTACTGAGTTTCTTGACATGATCAAGGTTTGCTACTGTCATTATTGGCACATACTGATCACTGTCCATCTGTGATATAAGGTACATGTCACTGGCAAGATTCTCTCTGTTGGAAGGAAAAATAAGTGGTTAATCCTGGTTTCCCATTAAATTCATCATGTGCAAAAAAGGATTATTTGCAAAGAAAAAATTCCCACAGTGGAATGTTGTATCCATCTCCATAAAGTAGCAAGTACCAGATTCTTACAGCACCCTTTGTCTTGAGAAAATATTTTCACTCATTTTCCATCAGAACCACTCAACACCATTATTTTGCTGTTCCACTTCAAACTAATTGTTAGAATGACCACCACCCATTAGCCATTTCACTGCCACAAATTGTGCTCGCATACTTGGAAGAGGCAAGTGATCCATCTTCCTGAATATGCTAGGTCCTGAAAATTCCACTGTTTCAATGGACTGTCAATTGTAAGTGGATGTTAACTTTAAGTGGTAACACAGGAGTTCAAAGGTTAACATCTTGTATTAGTTTTATAACCATGTAGGATAAAAGGAATTATTTACTTCATGTCAAATACAGATGCATAGGCAGAATGCACAAGCATATCAAAGCCCTCCGGTATAGAAACAACCTTATGAATTGTATTTGATTTATTTCATAGTAGTCTCACTATCCTCTTAATCTAAATTCACAAAAAAGGTAGTGAAGTAGTACAGAGATGTGATGAATAAAACTGGGTTATGAATTTCAGAACAGTAGATTCATTAATTTTAAGGTCAGAAGTGACCACTGTTGACCTCCTGCATAAAACACAAGCCACAGCACCTGATCCAGTAATTTCTCCATTGAATCCATTATTTCTGTTTAAGCTACAGAATATCTCAGTAGCACTACATGCTGGAATTTTTCTATGGATCATTTCCTCTCATATTGCTATTCCTTTCCATTAAGTTTTTACTTTTGGAAGATAGAGATCCCATCACATCTTAGGGATAGAAGGGAATATATAACAGGATCCTACTATCCTATGATGTCCCATATTTATGTATTATACATACCTAGATAAGCAGAACTCCAGGGTTTTTTTAAGCACTTCTCGTAGGTCTTCCTGACCTTCTGGCTGCAATTGGTCATTTCCTCCTAAGTATGGAAGATGTACAGTTGTATGATTAAATTGAATAGAAACAGTGAAATCTAAAAGTGAATTTTGCCAGAAAGTTCGAAAAAGTAACTTCTTCAAAAGTCATACCCAGAGTCAGCTGTAGCCTAAACTTTCAACATTAATAAGACTTGAACGCTAGATACTAAAAAAATGACTACCAATCAGAAAAGTAAGGAATAAATAATCCCTACATCAGGAATATAAAAGATTAATAAAGCAACATATCTGGATGTCTGTGCCCACAAGCAGTTGGAAGAGCTTTACAAGACTGAAAAGAAACTTAAGTAAATTCAAGGTTGAGTAACCCCTTGCAAATATCAAGGAAGCAGTGCAGTGAACTATCAGCAGTTCTCAAACTGTGGGTCGGGACCCCAAAGTGCGTTGCAACATTATTTCAATGTGATCACCAGGGAGGCCGTTAGACTTGCTGGGGCCCAGGCCTGAAGCTAAAGCCTGAGCCCTGCCACCCCTGAGACTTCAGCCCTGGGCTGGGGGCCTATAACCTGAACCCAGCCACCCAGAGCTGACGCCCAAGCCCCATGGTGAAGCCAAAGTCTGAGGCTTTCAGCCCTGGGCAGAGGGGCTCAAGTTACAGGCCCTCTGCCCAGGGGTGACACTCTTGGGCTTCGGCTTTGCCCCTCCCTCCCCCATGGGGTGGCAGGTCTCGGGCCGGCTCAGGTGCCCTCTCCTGAGATTGTGTAGTAATATTTGTTGTCGGAATGGGGCTGAGGTCCAATGAAGTTTGAGAACTAATCCACTTTCACCAATGCCCTCACCACTGTGTTCCAAATTCACAAACACTACAACTCTGAAGAAAAGATGTAGTTGCTGTAACTCAAACCAGTTTTACGGTACCATTTTCGTAAATGTAATTGATGTACAAATGGTTACAGACACATTTTCCCCCCATTGTAAAATGTTACGTTTGTGTCTCCTAGAGCAGGGATGTCAAACTCTGTGTCAAGAAGGTCAAATTTCATTTCTAATTATTGCCCTTGGGCTAGCGTACAAGTTTAGGACTACATACTAAAAGTCACTCTAGAGTGAAGACTCCCAATGAGGTCAATGGGAGGTATGTTCAAAGACCAAACATAGTAACTGAACATTAGTTTATATCATTTACTGCCTGTTTAACGATCTTTTCCATTCAGCAGAAAAAATATGCTTATCTCTAGAACCCACCACCACTATTACGGTCTTTTGTTTTCCTTCCTTCTTAATTCACCTTTTCCCATTTATCTTCAGTTTCCTTCTCCCCCATCCCTGAAGCTGTTAGTTATGCCACTAAACAGTCAGAACTGGAATCTATTCCTGACACTATGCTACATAATCATTATAATATATACTGAAAAAAAGAGCTAGTTAAGAGTAAGTATAGCAAGACCCTTCTGCAGTAGTCTGAAAACTTTACTGAAACACACCATGACAAAGTTTGGTCATTTACAGCTTCATTAAGATGCTTATAACAAGGGGGACTCAGAAGAATGTGTGTGAAACAGTTTCATAAGACAAACAAAAGAGGATAAGCAACACATTAGGATAAGTGAAAAATTCATATTTAAACAAATGGTTAATTTTTTTAAAAAAAGTCTTTATAGCAACTAACATTGCCTTTTGCTTCACACAAGTATTAGACACTTATTAGCACACCTCCTTACACTTATTGTAGAGATTTAATACCCACAAAATGCAGTATCATACAAGAACCGATTAGGTTTATATTAGCATGCTAATTTTTAAGGGAAAACTGTACTGTACTTTGACAGAATTCAGATTTTGAACACATTCTGTAAGATGTTTAGGCTGACTAGCAAGAGTGATTATTTCCTGTGATGTTTGTGTCTAGTACAGTAGAATCTCAGATTTATGAACACCAGAGTTATGAACTGACCAGTCAACCACACACACACTCCTCATTTGGAACCGGAAGTATGCAATCAGGCAGCAGTGGAGACAAAAAAGCAACTACAGTACAATACTGTTAAATGTGAACTACTAAACAAATAACGGGAAAGTTAAAAAAAGGTGACAAGGCAATTGTTTCTGTGCTTGTTTCATTTAAATTAAGATGGTTAAAAGCAGCATTCTTCTTCTGCATAGGAAAGTTTCAAAGTTGTATTAAGTCAATGTTTAGATGTGAACTTTTGTAACTCTGAACAAAACGTTATGGTAGTTCTTTCAAACGCCCATTCCCGAGGTTTTTGTAACTCGGAGGTTCTGCTGTATACACGTTCATTATTCAGCTACAAGCCAAACAGTTTACAATTAATTTCTATCGAAGCATAAAGAAAGTTTCTTTTCTTACCTGTCTGGGTGGTTTCATGTATCGATTCATACTCTGAATTATCTAGAGCCAAAGGGTTCATATCTCTTTGGTCTGACACTGGAACGGTTAGCGATGGCTCCTGCAGTTCTGTTAACACTGCATTTTGCTGCTTTTTGTCACCATCACCATTGGCATCCAGTCCTGCAGCAAGGGTTACAAGAAAATGTCTGAAGTGGATTTTTCATGAAGGTCTAAACTTTCATTTGCAATAACTGAATTATATAAATAAACCTCAGTAAAGAATTGTATTCTAGAAGAAATCTGAGAATACCCTTGTTTTCTTAATCATTTTCGTGTTTACGTCTTACATTAGAAAATTTGTGACATTACTCGGAAGTTCTGGACTGGGTTTACTTCAACCAGAATGGAAGCTTTTTAAACTATTAGTCATACCTTCTTTGCAGGAATCTGGAGGATGGTCGGGTATTTCTTCCCAGGGTTTGTTCACGCTACCATCCGTGGCACCACTAGCTTCCAAATGTAACATATGATTCCCCCATACCTTTGCATTAGGATTTAACTCAGAAACCTTGGTTGACTCCTAGAAAAGAAATTTTGGATTATGTACTTCGTAGATGAGTCACATTTATATATGTGACATAAAGGAAACCTGACATATAATGCTAGAGGGCATCTCAAGGTCCTTCACCACACGACTGATTGAGGGGAAAAAAGGAGGAACAGTAACAGAACTACCAGTGCAAGGATGATACCATTGTGTAGACCTTAACATTTCTGCAGGCTACAAGGACTAATGTTTGTAGCTTTCACGGATCTGTCACTCCTAAGTTTGTTAATACATCTTTTACGTTGCTTACTAACAAAATGTTTATGTTACATCTCTACTTCAAGCGGAGATTTGTTCCCTGCCTGTTCCTGTGAAAGAGAACGGAGAAGAAAAATAGCACCATATGAAGTATGTATGACAAAACTTGGCTAATACCATTTGGCAAGAAGGCGGCCAAAAGATTGGTAGCAAAAAAAAAAAAACAAAAGACAATTCAGCATGTTCCTTTAGCACCACCTATACATGCAAACTGAAATTGTTGCTGCTGACACTACATGCTCCCCCCCCCCCCCCCCTTAACCAGCAATGGAAACAATTTGTAGTATAAGTAGGATAGGAGAACACTGTTTCCAGCACCATTATAGAAATCACTACAATGGCAATGGTGCTGAAGACCATTGTGTTCCATTTACACTACCAACTTATCCATTTTTACAACCAGGAGATCAATAATAGTTTAAAAGGGCGATGAGTGTGTGGCAGGTAATAACTTTTAAATGCTGCTGAATTCAGACATGCGGTGTTATTTATTTATTTCCCAGCTTTTCCAGGAAGCTTTCCCCAGTGATTATGACCAATGCCATCAACTTCCATTTTTAAAAAGAAGGAAATTCCCAGCCCTTATGACTGCAAAGGGCCTTAAAAATGTGAATCAGGTGCTGGTGGTGAAATTGCTGGGCAAGGTTAGAGCAGCTGCTACTGATACACTGGGCCTGTCGGTGGAACTCCACTTGCTTTGCCAGCGAACCAAGGCAGAGCTGGAGAAGCAGTTGCAAGTCAAGTTTGTTCTTTTCTCTCCCCCGGTTGGCCAAGACCTAACCCAGTGCATTCCTGTTTAGCTGCCGTGCAGCTCTTCCTTCTCCCTCACTTCTACAATGCCCTCCTCAAAAGGTGTGCAGAAGATACCCAAGCTCCTAATCCCTTTCCAGAAAGGAACTAAAGATTTCAGGAGCTCCACAAGCCTCCTCCCTAAATAAAGGAGGGGGCAAAGCAGAACCCCCATGCCCCAGGAACAGCAAAAGTGGAGCAGCAAGGAAAGGGAGAAGCATTTGCCATCACGAAGGCCTTGAGGCCTACCCAGGCTGGGTGTGGTGTTGCTGCCATTGCCACCAAGGAACTCATTATAATGCAACAGATTTGGTAGGAGACAAAAGTGATGAATTTTAGCGTTGGGGTGGGAAGAGAAACGTGATTAAATGAGGGGCGTAGAGAACTGATGAGCTGAAGTGAGTGACAGAACGGTGGGAATGATCTGTGCTACAAGAGACTGAGGTGGGGAGGGTGGGGTAAATTAGCAAGATGTATGTGTGTATGCATGCATGCATGGATGCATCCCCATCACTATTGTACCTCTGTCAAATTCTCCATGTATTTATTTGCAACACCTCTGGAAGGGAAGTGCTAGTACCACATTTTGCAGATGGGAAACGGAGACAGAGACTAAAGCACAGAATTTTTACATGTATTTAGGTGTTGCTCCACTCAGCACTGCAATGCCTAACTACCTTTTCAAGTATGGGTCTAAGTGACCTCCCCAAGTTCATATAGCAAGTCTGTGGCAGAGCAAGAAACTGAACTCTAATTTCCCATGTCCTAGCCTAGTGCCCTAACCACTGTACCATCCTTCCTCACGAGGAGGAGTACTTGGTGTCAAGTGTGCAGGCACAAGGTTTACTTGGTTCTAAAAATGTAATTAATCTTGACATGACATGAGGCATTCCCACTGAAATAAATGAACACCCTGCAGGGCTGATCTGAACTACTCTGAAAAAGTTTGATTTAAGATTTAAAACTCCCTTTAAGTGATGCAGGCTCTCAGCAGTTTTTAATATACGTGATGTAGAATACATTAGAATAGAAAATGTCATTTTATTTTGTGATTATAAATATAGCTCTTAGATACCACAGTGAAGGGGACTACTGACAATCTTCAGATAGCTTTCCTCACTTGTGATGAACAGTTGTAGCATGATCTCATTTACACAGCAATTTTCAATTCTGGAAATTCACATACTTTGGCAAGGATTAAACTTCTAAGCAGCATTGACTTAGATTTGACAGTGGTCAGTAACATTTTTGGACTATATCAGCATGACATAACTTCATTTTATTGAGCCAAAACTGATCAATACACTTTTTGAAAGAGTATATGAAACTTGCGCTGTTTAATCAAATCATAAGTTGGACTTCAGATTTACTCCAACTCCCAATTTCAAGAGCCACATTTTAAAGTTTAATATACCGTAAATGATCAAATCATGCTTATAAAAATACTTACAAATTCTGCATCTTGCCATCCCCAAATACCACCATTTTTTGCTACTAGCAACTGATAAGGATCTCTTTCTACAGCAAATGAAGAAACTGTCAAATCTTGAGGTTGGTTCTGGAAATTCTCAGTTACGTGTTGTCGGTCATTCTCCATAACTGTGTTAGAAGTATCAGTATTCCATGAATAGTCCATCAGATATTCATTACCACCACTAAAGATGGTGTTAGAAAGTATCTGACTTGTAAAATCAGCATTATCAGCCTGCAGAGTTAAGAACTGTGAACCCATTTCATCTTGGGAATTTTGTGTATCCAGCTTACAGGTATTTTCTGATTCATTCAAAGTATCTCCCATCAGATCTAGAACACACTTCTCATTGCCTTGCCAAAGTTCTCTAGCACCAACTGGGATATCAGGTAATGCATATGAAGGAGTAGCAGCATATCTATCTACCTGCCCTGGGTCAGTATAAACCCCACAAAAAGATTTATCAGATGTGTTCAGATCACAAGTTTCAGTATGTTCATGATTTGCGGTGGAAAGTTTTCTCAAACTTTTCATCTTAGCATCTAGAATGTAACTGCTGTTTTCAGATTCAGTGTTCTTTGTTCCCAACCACTTTATATTCTCACTTGTTTGTGCTTCTGCATAGTCAGCTGATGTATTAGAAACATCAACATTTTCTTCCTTTGACAGATTGTGACACAGGTTTTCTTCACCCCTTTGAAATTCTGGTTCCTGTAGATCTGAAACACATTTTTCATAAGTTTCTGGAAGTTTTTCAGCCAAAGGTTCAGTAGACCTTTTAACGTAAACTGGGTCTAATTCTGTATAGTCACAGTTATCTGTCACATCACACTTTCCCACTGGTTTCTGAAGAACATCTGAATAGGATCTTTGGCTTGATGGAGACAGATAGCTAGGAGATCCAAATATAGGATTACTAGCTCTTTGATGATTTCTGAAACTGTTCCTCATTTTTAATCTATCATCTGTACAGTCTTCCAAAGTTACAGGTCTATCATGCATAACTGAGAAAACATTCTGATTATGTATTAAGTCTCCATTGAGACTTAGTGTATTACTGTCATGATCAAAAATGGTAACTTCAAAATCTGGCTCACTATTTTCTGTTTCATTATTAATGGTCCCCCGTTGAAGCATTTCTAGTTTTGGTTGTTTCACCATTTCTACACCACCACTTGTTAATCTGGCAGGGTCAGTTCCAGCACTCAATTCATTTTCCACTGCATGAAATGAACATTTATCCCATAGTTCATCTTGTTTATAATTCAAGTCCATTTTATTCACATTTGAATATGCCAGCAAAGATACAGAGGAAATACTGTTTTTGTTAAATGAACTGGAATAGTCATATAATTTACCTTTATTTTCTGGCAGTGCTGGTGAAAGCTGACATTCTAGACTGTTTTCCTTTTGGATTATTTCATGTGTACTTATGTTATGTGGTTTGCAAGATGCTAAAGTATGATTTCTTACCCTTAATGAAGTCCTTCTCAGACAACCAGTTTCCACAGGAATGTTATCTGCTTGATATGAGGGAGTTTGCCCAATGATGCTCACATGATTGTCATCTTTTATGGTATTAGGACTTAAAACATTTGACAGTATTTTTGTTTCAGTGCTGCCTTTCATATCAGTTTGAAAATCTAAAACACTCTTTAATGTTGAGGGCACTTTAATCACGTTTGCACCCAAAACATTTTCCAAACTACACAAAATTTCATCTGTGTATTTCTCTTTATCTTCCAGGAGCTGTTCCAATTTGCTGTCACATTCACAAGAAGTAAAAGGGGCCTCTTTTCTAAATTCACAGTACATTGTCTGAAATGTGTTTGTCTTCTCATTAGAATTTAGTTTACTTTCTGGCTTTAATAGGGAATCCTCTTGGCTAAGGTTTTCCAGATCTTGAGTCGCTGAAAAGGAATCACTGTCTGTTTTCTGAAATTTTAAGCGAAAATGTAAGTTACTTGTAGTATCTAATTTTTGTTTAGTCTTTGCTTCCTTTTCAGTTTTCAGTAAACGTTCACTTAAATGAAATGGTGTGGTCTCAGTGTTACAGTTTCTCTCAGTCTTTCCTAAATTATATTCTTTAGGATTTAAAGCCAAGAAGATGTCAGAAGTGGAGCTGTCAACATGTTTCACACCTTTTGAATAAGGACAATATTGTTCTTCTCTAAGAGCATTCACAAATTTTACAGACTCATTGTTTTTATTAATTGATTCATTCAAACTGACACTACTATCTAGTATATCCAATCTTTGAATTCTATTTTCACGAAACTCTTCATAATATACTAGTGCTCTTAAACCATCTGTTGCTAGAGAGTCCATATTTAGCCTATATGTCTGACAGCTGCTATCCAGTAAGCCTGTATAAGATGACTGGACGTCCATATGATAATACTCCTTTGTTTCATTTTTTTGCAGGTTTGACCTATGCTCCTCTTCACCTACAGACAATTCTTTTTGTGTATTAAACTCTGCTTCTACTTGTACTGACCGCAGGATTGGAAATTCTTTCCTAGTGTCTCGAGGGCATACCACATTGCACATTCCTTCAACTGTGACAGCTGAATTATCTATGTCTGCTGCCATTGCTCCATGCTCGGTAGCTGGCATCTCTTCATCCACTTTCAGATCTTCAGCATCTACAATACAAATACTATAAAACTCCTTATCTCTTCTACGTTGCCTATGGTCTATATCAATATAGGTAAAAGCTGGAACTGCTGTTTGCCTGTGTAATGTATCTGAAAACTTTCTATAGCTGTCACGACTGTTGTCTTGAACATTCTCCACTGTTTCATTCTGTGTTCGTGAATATTCACATTTAACTGGGTAATATTCCAGATAACTCATATTTAACAAAGTTTCTTCCTGGGAGCTTTGACCTAGAGCCACTGGTTCCCATGAAGGAGGAATACAGTCCAATGAGCAACATGGCTCTCTGGCTGTAATATATTTGTTTCCGTTAGGACTATTACATTGAGAGACTTCTGTATTATTTGTACACTGAGTATTCCTATTGGTATTTTCAATTATTCTTTCACTGCCATCCCAGTCTTCCTTTTCTTTACTCTTTTCCAAATGTTCATATCTGTTAAAGACCTTTAGGATATGACTAAATGAAAGAAAAAAGTTAAAAGGTCTGTTATACTTCCTTTTAGTGACTTGCTCATGGTCAGTGTTGTCCACACTTTTGTATGAAGGATACTTTGTTTTCCTACCCCAGAACCCATGTTTAGGATTTGACTCCATGCAATTATCGGTATGAATGCACTCAATGCTGACTAAAGCAGCTGTCCCGTTAGCTGTCTTTTCTACTGCGTGCAGCTCCTTACTTTCCACAGTTTCTAAAATTGAAGGTAAAGTTTTACTTATCCTGTTTTCTGGTGCCTCCTCTTCCACAGATTTTTGTAACAGGCCAGTTTTTTCATTATTTTTGCTGGTAGTTAGTTCTTTACTGAAGCAGCAACCCATGTTTAAGCAGCTGTACTACCGGAGAGCTCACATTGCAAATCGCCTTCTTGCACATCTAACTAACTTTCTACTGCTTCTGAAAAGACAAGCCAACACCCAGATGCCAAAAATAGTACATTTAAAACCGTGCAGGGAGCTCATATGCCATTGCCACTCAAAGTCCAAATCCCAATTACAGAGCAATATTTTAATGTTTCATTATATGTCCTGTAGTAGCTAAGTCAAAGTTTTCCAAACCAAAACATAGCAGACTTCGCTAATATTTTAAGATCTGTGAGCATTTAATTGCTACATTTCCTGAGCAAAGTTGTCTTAAACCAAACTACTTTAACTATGACAGGTTTTAGAGTAGCAACCACGTTAGTCTGTATCCGCAGAAAGAAAAGGAGTACTTGTGGCACCTCAGAGACTAACCAATTTATTTGAGCATAAGCTTTCGTGAGCTACAGCTCATTTATTTGAGCATAAGCTTTTGTGAGCTACAGCTTACTTTGAAGTAGCTCACGAAAGCTTATGCTCAAATAAATTCATTAGTCTCTAAGGTGCCACAAGTACTCCTTTTCTTTTTAGTTTAACTATGACTTTACCAAAGTGCAAGCATGCCCTAAACCTAGTTTCCTTGAAGTTGCAGATATGACCATCAATAGCTAAAGCAGAGCTACACGCAAGTTTGATTCAGATTTAAAGAACACAGGAAAAAGTATTACTGAAGCGGTTGTGCACATGACTATACCCCAACAGTGGTTCTATAAAAGTGAATATAGACTAAGATACTACTTTTTAGAAAAAGTGAATTTAGGTCACAACTCTTGTAGTGAAGAGTCATAAGCTATCCAAATCCCTCTCCTCCAAACAATTTTTTTTTAAATTAATATATCAATACAAAACAATAGCTTGTCCAAAAGTAGCTGTAAATATAGCAAAATTATTCAGGCAACTTGTTATTCCCCCTTTTACAGCTCCAGTACATCTGACGCGCTTGCAGGTTTAAAGGGAAACAGCTTTAATGAACCAATACCGCAGCATGCTTAGGTACTTCATTGTTATTTTAGTTCACTCTAAGTGCTCTATTAAATGCATTAACTTTCTAAAACAGAAAGCCCTGCAACATATCTAAATATCTGTTGTAGTTTTATCTACATAATTTTTACTTCCTTTTTTCAGGGCTTTCAAATTCTGACCAAGCTTAGTTGTCCTTATCATAAAGCAAAAATGCCGAGGTCACCGCTCCTCTGCATTTTAAAGGAGTAGGTTTACTTATTTTAAATGGTCTCTTGCTTTCCTTTCTTGGGCTTCACTTTACTCTTCTTTCCTACAAGAGAATATCTTTCCTGCACTGTTTTCAGTGTGTATTTCCTCTTCTCTCTCCAGCTCTTTACTTACATGGTAGTTCTACCTCCTCCTCCATTTGTCCACGCCATTTTTGCCGACAAAAACAAAAAAAACCACAAACAAACCAAACAACCCACCTCACTTGCTCACCTATTCTACTTCTCTTTTCTATTTTACCCCAACAGTAATTCCCCTACTTCCCATCCACAGCTAGGTGTTCTTCCATCCGCCCACTCTCCCATTCATCCTTTCCACAAGGCTTGACACATTTACCAGGACTAAGTGTTCCAGGTCCCGTTTTCCAGGGATGATAAACAGAACCAACCTCCCATCATCTGGGTTTGGCTTACAACCAAAATACTCTTGGCACAGCCTAGGGAACGCCAGTCTTTTATAGCCTGTGGCTAGTATGCAAGACTAATGTGAAATGTTTGTCCACTGTTACCACAAAAATTCCTCTGATACTGGAAGGAACAGTGTCTATTCCTGTCATCCGTTTCATAAATTCCAAGATTCTCCATAAGCGGTAGTGAGAGTCTAACCAAGTTACCCATCTCCCAGCATCTTTTCAGTTTTACTTGGAAAACAGACAGTCTTATTCTGCTGTTGCTCACAGCTTTCCCAAGAACCATCAGCATGAAACCGACCTACTCAGAAGTTTCACGGCCACCTAGGAGACTGTAAGTCAAGTCTTGTCAGTTAAAATGCCGCAATTAACTTTTACTCTGCTGCTGCCTAACAAGTTCTGAACAGCAGCACAGGTGATGGTCCCATGCCTGCAGACTCAGGAAGATGACCCTGTATTGTTTCACACTTAGTTCAGGTTTAGAAGATTCTCTGTGCAACCATAGAAACTTGGAACCTGAGTGCTTAAAAAAGAAAAGAAAAGATTATTTAAAGAACACATGCTGCTTAAGTTGACACTCGTCTAGGAAAGATTCTTACTTGTTTGCTTGGTCGGGCAAACAGTTTTCAAGTTCTGAAAGAAGTTTCCAAAATTGTATTAAACACACAATGCTTCAGTTTAAACAAACCCACCATCACATTCTCAGATTGCTCAGCTATCTCTACTTTGTCTATTCCCAATTTTATACAGTTCAGATTACTACTTTTTTTTTAAATTCTTCTTTATAACTTCCCCACCTTACTATTGCCTGAGATATTTCACTATCTTTGTGGCAAAGGTAGAGAAGATTCTAAGTTTTTCCAGTCTACTTAGTGTACTATGGGGTACAAAGTTGTACAACAGTCTTCCAGGTGTTGCACTAGATCTTTGTGCAAATACCTTGCTATTAATTTCTCCTCTATTTTCCATTAAATTTAATGCGTGCCAAACAAGGAGTAAACTCTTTTGGAAAGACTGTCAGTGGGGAGAATTACCTATAATCCTTTTACTTTAGTAAAATGTTTTCTACCAGATTCCCACTACTGAGCTTGCACTCCCAGACTGCGACGAACATGAAAGCTCTAATCTTCAGAACTCTAAAGAGAAGATGACTCACCAGTGAGATGCTGGCCACTGCCGAAAAAATGTATAAGACCTACAAACACCTGGAGACATGGACTGCTTTCAAGAAAAAGACAATACAAGAAAGTAAAAACAGTCATTTCCAAAAACTAAACATTTCGATCCCTTTGTAATATGCTATTTATTAGTAACAAATTTACAAGGAAAAACTGCAACATGCAGGTTTCCAATGTAGGAAACATGAGAACATACCCCTGCTCCTTTACTGTTATGGAACTGGTAAGATTTAACCACACTATCTGAAGACATCCTATAGAAGAGACAAGGTAGGAAAGGTACAAAAGGATATCATAACAAGTCTTAATTATTCCAAAGTTCATCAGGAGCTTATGTTAGTACTGGGGGAGAGATATCTTACTATAAGAATTGAGCATGCAGATGGCCTTTTAAAAAAGATATTTCAAGAATTTGCAGGTGAGCCATTGTAGGAGAAAGTATTCCTAGAAGAATAATGACATGTTTCAGAGTAGCAGCCGGGTTAGTCTGTATTCGCAAAAAGAAAAGGAGTACTTGTGGCACCTTAGAGACTAACAAATTTATCTGAGCATAAGCTTTCGTGACCTAAGTATCAAGTGATCTGGTCCTTGCATTAACTAGTGTGTAAGCACAGAAATTGGATAGGCATCAATTTGCAATCCCTGAGCAAGAATCTTCCCCTACAGAGATACAGTTGGAATAAAGACCAACGCTGAAGATGCCAGTCTGGATTGAGCAACATCACATCTTTGTCCAGTTTGATTTCTTTTTATCTCGGGGAGCAGCACTGCGAGGTGGTTGCAGCAAGGACTTATAGGCCAAAATCAATGTTCATCAGCTGTCCAAAGTCCCAAGTTTCCTTCTCTTTCTGCAAAGTGTGTGATATTTTGTTTTAAGTGATTTCATATCTGATGTCTCCCATCCCTATTTTGTACACAATGTGTATTTGTTTGAAGATAGTTGCTACAGAGAAAATTTTGCAACTGATTTTTTGTATGTCACTGTATTAGTCTTAAGATTTGTTCTGCCCACAGAACAAAAGAAACTGAATTTGGGAAATTGGGAAATACCTCAAATGAGACCAAAGACTAAAATACATTAAGTCACACAGACAGCCAACTCTCTAACTTCAGACAGGCACATGCTAAAGAGTTAAACTGGTCAATTTTCAGAAGAAACTCTGTTCAACACTAAGCCTCTCACCATTAGAAAGAATGCATAATCTCTAAGAAATTTGCCTTGAGACGCCACAGAAACAAAGACACACTATTTTGGCCCAAGTTACCAAATCTGTGAACCATGTCACAAGTCCCTATAGCTGAACTGTTCTTAAGCATAGTAAGTCTGATGCATCATTGCTACTATCTGCTGCCCCCCGCCCTTTTACCCGCTCCCCCCGCCCCCAAATTCTCTCCTGGGACAGAGTTCAACATGCTTGTGTCTAACTTGACTCAGATTTAATTATGAGTCATTTTTCCCCTACATTTCCTGGAAAAGAGAACTGGTGGTCTCTCCTCCCCATTTAGAATACATTTCATTGAATATATGACATGTGTGAATGATCCAAACATTTGTAAGATCAGCATGTCAGAGCAGTTAATAGAGTCAGAGTTTAAGACCAGAAGAGACCACCAGATCATCTAGTCTGACCTCCTGTACGTCACAGGCAAACACTATCCAGCACCCACATGCTAAACCCAACCACTGTTTCGTTTTGTAACAGTTCATAAAGATGGTTATCAGATATACCTAAGACCCATACAAAATAGTTTAAGTCTTTTACTAAACACACCCTGTGACAGGTTGGACCCATTGGGAAGCCACCTGATGTGCTGAGATACCACTGAGTCTACCTGTTCTGCCAGCATGGGCCCCCTTTAGCCTGTCTTGCTGAGCCAGGCTCTTAAAAACCTTCTCTGACACACAGGCAGGGCCACACCAAGCTGCAGATCAGCTCTGGGAAGACTGATCTTAAGGGACTTGCCCTAGCACTCAGATGTCCACCTCCCTTGGAGTTCAGACCCAAACATACATTATGAAATTTGCCCCCGCCCTCAATGTGGAGAGACATTTCTTACACCGTCCCCGGGTTAGAAATTTACAGAAATTGGGTTTAATAATAAACAAAACAAATTTTATTAACTATAAAAGGCAGATTTTAAGTGGTACAGGGGGAACAAGCAGAATAAAGCAGATTACTAAGCAAATGAAATCAAAACATGCAAACTAAGCTAGTTTCACTAAAGACATTGGTTACAAATAGTATTTCTCACCCTAGATATTGTTGCAGGCAGTTCGCAAAGTTTGTGTGGTTCAGAGTTCCAGGTATATTCCTTTACAGACTGGACCCCCATCTCAGCCTGGACTCCCCCCTTGCCTTCCCTTTTGCACTTTCTCCTCTTGGGCAGACAGGCCAGGGAGAGGAGGAGTCCTGTTTGCCTTCCTCCACACCCTTAAATAGGATTTACATAAGGTGGGAATCCTTTGTTTCCCAAACTTGACCACCACCCCCCGCTTTCCCTTACAGTGGAAAGTTACATCAAGTCCCAGGTAATGTTTAGTATCAGATGACAAGACCACCTGACTCTGTAGCATCACAGTGTCCACGAGTCAGTGGCAGTAGAGAGAGTTCACAGGAAGGCCAAGCTTTTCACAGCTCATTGTCTTCACGGATGGGCCACCCGTCCTGTCTGGCTTTTCCATTGTTGTACCTGAAGTATTAGCCGTGGGTGTCACCCAAAGTAGCATAGTTGAAGTACAGATACATAGTCAATATTCCCAATTTCAGATACAGAAATGATACAGGCATAAAAATAGGATAATCACATTCAGTAAGTCATAACCTTTCCAAGGATCTCTCACATGAGCCATCTTGCATATCTCAATGATGTCATTCATATCATAAGCATATTTTCATAAAGAATATGGAATGACACGTCACAGACATGTTAACAAAATGTGAAGAGAAAGCTTGCTACAACAGAGTAACAAAGTGCCATTAAAACTAGAGCATGCCTACTGGATCTGAAAGTTTTCATTTAGTGCTCTCACAGGCAAGCAATTCTACTATTTACATTAACAGGAAAACAAAATGGGAAATTCTGTGGCCAAGACAACACTTACTATGGCTTTACCATACCATTTTCTTTATGTATGTTCTGGTGATTCTAAGGCAGGATGGAGAAAAAAAACATGAAAAATAAACTTTATTGACAAGTTGCTAGTTTAGTTCTTTCCCATGTTTAGTCTTAAGTTGCTAAAGAGAACATATTGTACTTTGTTTCTTTAATTTTCTACTTAATAAAATTTCAGATTTTACAGAGATTTTTTTTCCCTGCTAAGAAATCCTCACTCAAAATGCTCATCTACACTGAAGAGACAATTCAATTCTCATTAGAATTGGTAAGGCAACTCCCATCTTTTCATGTACAATTTATATATCTCTTCCTACTGTATTTTCCACTCCATGCATCTGATGAAGTGGGTTTTAGCCGACGAAAGCTTATGCCCAAATAACTTTGCTAGTGTGTAAGGTGCCACAAGTACTCCTCATTGTTTTTGCTGATACAGACTAACATGGCTACCACTCTGATTACGTGAGCAGTAGATGAACCAGACAAACTGTGCCCAAGTTAAGGATCTTCTCTACAGTGAGTAACAGAATAATCAAATTAGGAATGGTAAAATGCATTGACATAGGGCTGCTATTAGAACACCTGGGGGAAAAAAAACCCCACTATCAAAGGCAGCCTCTTTTGCGGTTGAAGAATGAAATTATGACTTAGGAGATGAGAATTCAATTCACAGTTGTCTCAGCTTATGACCTTGGGCATGTCACCTACTCTTACTGTGCCTCAGTTCCTCATCCGTAAAATGGGAATAATATGGCCCACTTACTATGACAGATAGAAATACTACAAAACCAAAAAAATGACATACCGAGAACTGATAGTAGTTTAGTACAAGAGGAACTTAAAGAAAACTTCAGGGCTGGACAATAAGGATCCCAGATCTACTAAAACTAAGAATCACTTGACTCCACCACTGCCATTTTATTATCCTCATTAAAAAGTATACTGATGTTTTAAAAACAAAATTTAGATATGGGAGTTTCTCCAAGCTGCTGACATTAAAGATGGCAAAAGTTCAGTTTTATTCAGTTTTCTGCCAAAGTAGGATTGTTTCTTACAGCCAGTTTGCAGGTGCTTTGTCTAATTTTAATAGTATCCAACAATGGGGTTTCCACCGTTTCCAAGCTATTTCAAAGAGCCTAACACAGTAAGTAGTTTGATTGGTCATTAAATGTTGTATGGTGTCCATTCACTGAGGTTTCCTAGATACAAGATTGAAGAAATCCCTCTGCCTCACTTAGCGCTTGTTTACATAGGAGTTTTAAAGTGGATCAAACCAAGTTAATCCTGTTTGAAAATGGCTGTATACATGATTCATTCCATCACTGCACACAAACTCCTCACTTGAGGAACTCTGGAGTCCTCTTGCCAAGTGGACTGGGATTCCTACAACTTAATTAGTGCAGTCTATTGTTCACGTGCATGCATCTGCCTCCATGCTTCTAAAGGCTATCCCACAGTGCTCTGCAGGTTGCCCATTACTGACTTGTCTGTTCACTTGTGTGTCATCCTCCTGCTCTGGGGTCAAGTTCCCAGGACAATCCCTTCCCCCTCTACAGTTGGAGCAGAGATAAAATATTCTCATTTTCTCCTGGATCCCACTGTATCATTATTCTTGGAGCCATACTGAGACCCTGGATTTCCATCGCCATCTGGAGAAAAGTATTGGTGCAGGACACTCTTGTGGCTGGCCACTAGAATAAAGACATTTTGGACTCAACACTGGGACAACGACCAATGAAGGAAAAAGAAAGAGAATGCACACTGAAATGAGGGACAATGACAATCTGGTAGAGGACAGGTGACCTGCCCATTTTATGACGAACTGGACAGGATCCTACACAATTATAGCACAACTCATCCAAGACACCATGTGGAACCTGCTCTCCCCACCACCAGAGATGACCAGCAAGACCCACTGGAGGATGCTGGAGAAGTGCTGATTCCTGAGAGAGTCAGGATCTTTTTGGGACCCCAAACCTAATGCTAGCCAGCTGGAAAGTCAGCTGCAGTCATGCCCTGCTGCAACATATACCGATTCCTGCTCTGCATCAGCAGAGGCTCAGTTCCAGTTAGAAAGCCAGGTTGCAAACAAAGAGTCCGATTCCCTGGAGGGAATTTCAACAAGTACCTATCTTTACAATTTATTGTCATGCTATACAACGCCTTCTGCCTTCTATTCTGGGTGCCCCACGGCCACAGCCATTTTAGACAGATGTGAGCCAGAAGCTAGCCCCTGCCTCCCTCTGTCCATGCTGACCTGTTGGCCACCCCATACGTGTACCCAAATTGGCGGCTGCTCCGCCCAGGTGACAGTCCTCATGCAAGCCACAGCTATCAACAGTCTTCAGGACCGTGCCACAGAGGTCACTTGTCCATCTTAATTTCTCCTTTCCTCATCTGCCCTACCTAGAAAATGCCACCCATTCACCAGCCCAAAATGGCGGCTAGCTGCATGGTGCAGCCACGGCCTCTACCCCACCCCCCAGCACATTTGATTAATGAAAACAATTTATTATTGCAAAATGCAACTGTTTTTTGAGACGGTGGTTACAGGAAAATAAATGTGGTTAGTGTTCCGAGTTTACGTAAGGTATAAATGGACATTACATGCCCAGAAAAAGGTACAAACAGTACTGTTCCCTGATGAGGTTTCAATGCCCTGTAACATACATAGTCCACTAACAATCACAGCAAGACCCCATCTGCACTCTCTCCATGTTTGCAGGGGAGATAACAGAATTTAAGACGGAGGAATTGTTCAATTTTAGTTTGCACACCATAGGGAATAGCTGCACACCCATCTGTCCCTAGTATAGCATACCCATGCTTCCCTCCCCTCCCAGTTTAGCTTGCAAGTCCTTTCCTCTCCTGCAGTACTTCTGAGGTGGCCCACTCTGGTGAATAACTTCACAGAATACCTCACTGGTCTGCCCTTTCCTTTTTTAAGCAATACTGTTCTCTGCTTCCTGGTCACCTGCCTCAGTGCATCATCAAGAGTGTGGACAGCCTAATGGGGATCCACAGGGGATTACTCTCTGCTCAGCCTTGAATGCATCTCCGATCCCTCCAACACCAGAGGGCCTAAAACAAAACTGCAAAACCAAAATTGGAACATAATTCCAACTCAACTCATCCCATCCCACCCCACCCCCACATCCTACTGAAGCACAGCAGGAAACATATAGCATACAGAAATCCTACTGCACGCAGCACCTCCTCACATGCAGGCCACTTACCATCTCTGAGCTTCCCCAAGATGGCAAGTGTCTTAAGGAGGTAAAGTCATATAGGCATAATAAATGAAAATGCTACCATGGCCAGTCTGAATTATGAACAATAAGCAACTGGGTGTCCCCTCCCCACTTTCAATACTCCCACAACCACAGCACCTGCAACAGCCAAACCATCAAGGACAGGGCCTCTAGCTACTGTTGAGGGGCTGGCCAACCAGAAGGAAGGAGCAAAAAAAGGAAGATTCAGGACAAAATGTTCAACGAATTCATGGCAGAGCCCTAAACGAAGACCACACTGGCTGATAGAGGAAGAAAGAAATTCAGCTCTCCCAGGAGACTGTGGCAGTGATCAAGGAAAGTATCACAGTGGCTAAGGAAAGCATTGACAAAAAAGACAGGAATACACAGAAGCAACTCATGAATGCAATCCTGAACCAGAATGCTCTCCTACAAAACATGATCCTGCTAGGCCACAATACAGGTTATGGACACCAGCAGCAATTCATCAATGCCATATCCACGCAGCACTTGTTGGAGAGGCCACTCCCCTCTCAGGTCCAACATCCGCTCACCAGGAACACTGGTTCCAGAAGTCCAGAACTTTTGAACCTTGGCACCAGAACGACTGTGTACAAGTGGTAAAACCTAGACACACTAACTTTAAGCCTCTTCCCCCTGCAAACTTGTTATTTTTACTCTGTTTACATTGTTGCACTTTTAGTTTGGTTCACATTGTTTTATTTAAAAGGTTTGCTTTTTGCTGGTCAGAATGTTTTGGAAAATGTATTTAAATAATAAATACCTTTTTTATTTGCAAAGTTTTTGGCTTTGTTACTGTTCCATAATAAAAATGATTTAAAATCCATGTTGGTCCATTCTCACTCATCACTAATGGAACACAAAATTCTTTAAATAAAGCTAAAATAATTCAAAGTTTTACAGACGTATATAGCCAATATCCCACCTCCACCAGCCTTAAATGTACTGAACTGATCAAAATTTATCCCAGTTTGCCCCACCACGGAGTAGCAGCTGGATACACAGACACACATCCAACCAGGAGATTCAAAATATGAGCAATAGGTATCCCTAAAAGTATTCTCCTGCGTGCTAGTATTCTCTACAGGATGCCCTGCTGGCTGCTCGAACTGCCAAGCAAGTCTCTGCACCTCGGCTCCACGCATTGATAAGGCCTTCCCCCCTTGGTCTCAAATATTATGCAGAACACAGCTATGATAATTGGGACTCTTTCTGCTGCATCCAAAATGATTCCATAAGCAGCAGCATCTGTCTTTCAAAATAGACAAATGCACACGATCACCTTCCGGCAACTACTCAGACAGTTAAAATGTTCCTTCCTTCTGCTTGGTGGTAAGGTGGGTGAAGACCAAAGCCGAACGTGTGGCTGTGTGCACTGTAATACAGCCCAGGCAGTCCCTGCATACTCTCACTTGCCACCATAGCAGCATAGTGCATTTCAGGGTCCATGCTGGCAGGAAGCAATTCAAAAACGGCAAAAATGCTCATCCAAAAAGGAAGCATGACATGAAACACCAGAACATGGGGGTTTAAAATCTGAATCCTCCTAACTTCCACTTCGCATCCCACAATTCACAGCGAAAACTATCCCATAATATACACTGCTCAGCCACACAGCAAAGGACTTTGGGATATTGATCTAGGTTTGCAGAGGAAGATTGTCACTATATTTTATTGAGAGACGCTAATCCTTTACAGAAATAAAAAAAAAAAACAAAACAAAAAACCCAAAACACACGCTTCTGTGGGTTCATAGGTTCATTCCAGGCTCCAGACCAGTACCTAAGGAGTTACGTTTTCCAAGGTCTACAGCTATTCCAAAAGCCTCCCAACAGACATTCTGTGAAGGGGAGAATGAACTGGCAGAAAGCAGACACCTAACCTTCATTTGAGGGGCACAGCCAGGATGGCTAGAGAATACGTTTCAGCGCATTCCCAATAAGCTCCTGGGAGCTGGGCTCTTGTGCTCTCAGGGTTTCTGGTAGGGCCTCCACAAGCAGTAACACGTTGTGATGAATACCCCCAGTGCACAGAGGTCCAGAGAAGTAATCTACACCTTTCTGCACCACTTTACAGAAATATAGCCTTATAACCTTTAAAAAGTAATTCAATTCAAATAAACTGGAAAAAAAGAGTGATTTTCATAAAAAAATCTAAAGTGCTTTCTTGTTAATGTTTTAGCCAGGACCTCAGCTGGAATTATTCTTTGAAGCATCTACATAAAAAGTTTTACAAATTAGATGACCTATTTCTTTATATGTTTCTTGAATTCTACTGAAGTAACAAGCTTTGCTCATGAATCTACAGACACCATTCCCAGATTCTGTACAGGAAGCACCAAGTAATTACTAATAAAACATTCAGACATTTTGTATGAGAGGGAATATATGGCTTTTAAAGAAAGCCCTTCAGAAGCACAGTTCAATATACTATGTCACTGACAAAGGTGCTCTACACGAGCAGTACCCTAAGAACCACGATACTAGTATAGTTCATGAAAAGCTTGAAAAATAATGACACTTCATAGGAAGAAAAGCTTACTACTCCTGAAAACTACAGAATATGCTTAATCTTCAGGTCTCATGCTATGAATAGCATTTCAAGTCTTCCAAACCTCATGTTAACTGTTTGCCTTCAGAAGCTCCTTTACCAGAGTTTAGACATTAAATGAAATCTGTTTTCTCTAAAGTTATCGAAGATGGTTAATCCCATTTCTAAACAGATACGGAAGAGCAGAAATTTGAGATTTGGCTCTAAATTTGCATTACGTGTTTTAATTAAGGACACTTTATTTTAGAAGAACTAGCATTAGACAAAAAGTATAGTGACTGGCTTCTCAGAGTGGGAGACTAATGCAAATGAGCGGACACCCTTTTCTTTAGAGCAACAACTGATGTACCTATTAGATCCAGATGTAGCACTGAAAGTTACTGGTATTTTGACTGTTCCCTAGAGTCAGATATTCTGAGGAGAGGCAACTTTAGCATAGAACAAAAACTCTGCACATCTGAAATAATGTCACTCTAAATTTGGCTCAGTATATTCCGGTCTGTGATTTTAAAGAGAAGAGAAACATCTACATTTGAGTTTGAGGCAGAACAGAATTGAGGCAACAAAGTGACTCAACCAAAAAGAAATAAGGTCCCCAATCTCTACTTATGCCCATGTTTTAGGACAACCTGGAGAATACATGTGTTTAATTAGTGGAAGTGAGAAAAGCAGAGTGCACTAGTTTAAAGCGGTCTAGTGATCTGTTTGTTATATGCTCTAGCAAAGCATGTTTTAAGTGTTAAGAGAAGATCAATCAGATAACACATTGTGCTGAATATAAGTGCACCTCAAGCCCCTAGTGCAGTGGTCCCCAAACGTGGGGAAGGGTGCGGCAGGCCTAGGCCAACCTCACCAGAGGGTGGGAAGGGAGCGCTTCCCATCCCCGCTCTGTTACCAGCCCCAGGGGTGGGGGGTAGCAGCTGCTGGTGGAGCCTGGAGGAGCACTCTGAGACCACTCAGTCTAGAGGTATTGACAGCTCCCTGCTCCTACCCCTGCCCCAAGTGCAGCTCCCCCTCCCTACCCCACTTACCCCCTACCCAGTCCCAAAGGCAACATTTTCCTTAAAGGCAAAGCACTTACATTTTAGTCTCTTAAATCATTTAAGTACTATTTATGCAAGAAGTCAAATTTTGCATTTGGTTAATAAAAAAAATTTCAAACCCAAATGTCTAAGTTTTTTGGAACATTTGCTACTATCACTATAAATCTGTACACAAGTTGCATTTACCATGCATTTTGCCAAAAGCCACATGAACCCCATAATGCAATTTATTAGATCCTGCACTGCAACATGTATTTTGTGCAGTCTGCCAGAGTGCTTTGACTATGCAAAATACCATTTTACACAAGTTAACACACTTTCAAGCTAAAAATATCCATGCCAGGATTTATTCCGGTAAAATTTCTCCTCATGTGAGAGTCTAGCACTTTCTTTTGACTGACTTCAGGGTTGGCAACTTAATTTTAATTGTTTTTTGTATTTTTTTTTTTTTTAAAAAAAACCCTCCTCTCCAACTGGCTTTAGCATACTAGTAAGTGCATAACATGTTAACTAAAGAAGCATACTACTCCAAGACTGAGCAACAACTTTGTACCATGAAGGTGAATTTCCAGGAGTTGTGGAAACACGGCCACCTAGACAGCTATTTCTCAGGATTTTTGGTGGTGGTGCCATGTACCGCCCACATCCTGTATTAGAACGTTTTGGGCTACAATTTGTATTAAAGACTGCCAAACAAAAGTGCATATTTGTTTAATATACAAAACAAAGACTACACTAGGTAACTAAGCGAAATTATTTTTTTACTATAATACTTACTAGATGAGAACCGTCTTTAACTTCTTGTACTTGCTGCACCTGCGGTTCAGCCACAACTTTAGTGTCCTGATCAGAAGTCATGAGCTGTCTGCTTTTTGGCTCCTCAGAGAGAACTTTACTGGTCACCTTGGTAAGCTGCAGAGAAAACAAAGATACAGATGCTATAAAAGTGACTGTTAAAATAGTTCAAGAATTCATAAGCAACTTCATTTTGTAGAACAATGGCAAGAAGAACAGCTACAACTGTTTCTACTGTAGATTTTCCAGTAGAAAACAGCTGTAAGCACAATTTACATTGATCCACCTCGAGACGCATTCAGGTTGGTTTCCAACAATGCACCACCTCTTTTTGCCACTGCTGCAGCTAATTTATTTTTTCCATTTGATTAAAAAGATTCCCAATTCCAGTACAAATGGATTTTCAGGTTCCCATCTGTTATAACATTTCATCTTAGCAATTTTTTAAAAAAGGAGGTCACATCACAATTGCTTTTCTATGTTAGCAGGACTTAAGTCACTTTATTCCATCATGCTTGAAAGTTCCTTTATCCAGCCGGATGGGTAGAAAGCTGATGAGGGGTGAAAATCTGCAGGACAGGGATGGCTTCAAATTTTACAGCTATTATTAAATACCTCTGTCTTAGTAAACCGGTGTTTCATAAAAAAAAATAATAATGAGCAAGTCATTGTATACATCACATCCTTCATTTTTAAAAAAGGACCGGAATGTAAATGAGAATATTTTTGTGGGAGGGGCAGAACCTCATCTGAAATACTATGTACAATTCTGGTCTCCCGTGTGTAAGAAAGATGAACTCAAACCGGAACAGGTGGAGAGAAGGGCTACTTAGGATGATCAGAAGAATGGAAAACCTTCCTTCTGGAGAGAAGGCTCAAAGAGCTTGGCTAGTGTAGCCTAACCAAGGAAGGCTGAGAGGAGATAGGATTGTTCTCTACAAATACACCAAAGAGATAAATACCAGGGAGGGAAAGGAGTTAAGTGAAGCACCAACGTTGGCACAAGAACAATGGACATAAACTGGCCATCAACAAGTTTAGGCTTGAAATTAGACAAAAGGTTTCAACCATCAGAGAAGTGATGTTCTGGACCAGCCTTCTAATGGGAGCAGTGGGGGCAAAAAAACTAATTGGCTTCAAAACAGAGCTTGGTAAGTTTATGGAGGGGATGGGATGATGAGACTGCCTACTATGACATGTAGCTGATCCGCGACTGCTAGTAGCAAATATTCTCAACGGCCAGAAATGGGACACTAGCTGGGGAGGGCTCCCAGATACTACAGAGAATTCTTTCACATGTGTCTGGCTGGCTGGGCCTTGTGCACATGCTCTGGGTCTAACTGAGAGACCTATTTGAGTTGGGAAGGAATTTCCCCCCAGGTCAGAGGGGCACAGACTAGGATTTTTCAACTCTCTTTTGCAGCATGGGGCACAGGTCACTTGCAGGTTTAAAGTAGTGCAAATGGTGGATTTTCTGCAACTTGGAGTCTTTACATCATGATTTGAGGACTTCAGAAACTCAGCAAGAGGTTATGGATCTACTACAGGAGTAGGTGGGTGAGGTTCTAGGGACTGCAACGTGCAGGTGGTCAGACTAGATCAGAGGTGGGCAAACTATGGCCCACGGGACCATTCTGCCTGGCCTGAGCTCCTGGCCAGGGAGACTAGTCCCCGGCCCCTCCCCCCGAGCCTCATCGCAACGCGCAGCAGTGCTCTGGGCCGCCGCTTCTGCCACGCAGCACAGCTGGCTCTTGCATGGTAAGGGGGCAGGGAGTCCCACGGGCAGTTGGATGGAGGGGGGGAGGCTGGGGGGGGGGGTGGCGGCGGCGGCCAGAGGCAGGGGAGGGGCTGGATAGAACATGGGAGTCCTAGGGGGCCTGTCAAGGGACGGGGTTGTGGATAGGGGTTGGGGCAGTCAGGGGACAAGGAGCAGAGGGGATTGGAAGCAGTTGGATGGGGCGGAGGTTTTGGGGGGTTGGTCGGGAAGTGGGAGAGGACAGATAGGGGGAAGGGGGCCCGGCTGTTTGGGGAGGCACAGCCTTCCCTACCCAGCCCTCCATATAGTTTTGCAACCCCGATGTAGCCCTCAGGCGAAAAAAGTTTGCCCATCCCTGGACTAGATGATCATGATGGTGCCTTCTGGCCTTAAAGTCCCTGAGTACAAATGGAGGTTTTTTGTTAGTTTTTTAAATCCCATTGTTAGCCCTAGAGTACCACACACACACACACGAAATTGTGCAATTTGTGGGAGGTACCACCTTGAACATGTTAGATTTAGCGCTAAAGCCAAGGGGTGAGATGTAGTGTTGTGCCCATAAGAGGAGGCACAGAATGCACACCCCAGAGAAATGAAGAGGTTGGGGTATATGCTAGGGTAGTTTTAAGTAATCTTCACACTCTCCAAACCCTGGGCTACTCTGGAGGATGGAGCAATCTCCAGCCTAACTCAGAGAGCCCTGTGGCCTTTTTAAGTTACAGCAGAGTCCCAGGAATGCCTGCAGTCTCCACAGCACTGCAGACCTGCCCAGGCACATGCACCACTGAACTAGGGCTTCGCAAGCGGGTCCAGTGAGGCACCCTTACTGCCATTACCTCAGTACCTGCTGTGAGGAAGATTTTCCCCAGGCAGGACTAGGGGTTTTAATGCACATTTATGCCACATTAGCCCTTTTACTCAGCATAAAGGGAGCACACAAGTAAAGTATTCAAGATCTCACTCAAGAGGTTTTGCAGGTAGCTAGAGAAACTACAGTTAGAACTGAAAGTGAAACTTTAAAACATTACTAGAGTAATGTATGGCAAATACAGAAAGTAAATTTTGGAGCCTACATTGAGAAGGTGTTCTACATGTGGAATGACTCTGTATATCCCAGATATTCATATAGCGCTATGGCAGATCCAAGTAAATAGGCTAGGGAGAATAATTTTTTTAAAAATAATTTTGATCAATTTCAGTGTTTATTTTTAAAGCTTTTTTCCTAATTTATTATCTATTTACATTCACAATTTTGCAAATTTATGAGGATCAGACAATGATAAATGTTGAGACTCATAAAATTAAAGCATTATAAACCATTAACACACAAGTTGTCAACATTAAATATCAAAATACACAAAATTAAATATCCTTAAATTCTCTAAGTTCTCAAGCAGCATTTTTCTTACTTTACCTACATGTACATTTCTATCAATGGAAATATTTTTTCATCAGTTTGTGTACATATGGTGAAACTGATGTTTACCAACAAAAGACTAATCCTTGCAAATCTACAAGTAACCAAAGAACTCAAAATTACAAGATCTAGGTTCCATTATCTGACTCATTGCTCATTCAACAGATCCATCATTTTACTGGCATTGCTCAAGGAACTGAAATTTAAGTCGCTGTCAAGACTAAGCATCTAGTTTAAATGAACCCTTGCTTATCGTATCATGCTAAATATGCAACAGTGGTGGTTTGACCAGACAGCATGAAAAATATTTTGGGCATATTCTTTTGGAAAACCAGTGTACCGCTTCTACCCAACCAGTTCTTGAGGAGTAGCCCCTTAAATGAAGCACGTGAGGAAGCAGTAGGGTAAAGAAAATAAATTTCTTTGTGGTGAAGGACTAAGGAACCGTAAGAGCCAAATAAAGTGTTGGCATGTGAGGTGTCAGAAAACATTGTTATTTGTATATTAATATTTCATGAAGTCTAATTAAACAGTTTCACTACTAGTTACTTCAAGATGAAACTATGTTTGAGAACATTAGATATTTCTAACTATTGAATCTCTACATTTCTTCCCCCCAGAAATTCAAGGGTGGGAAGAATTTGTCCAAACACTAACAGAGCCCAGGTATCTAGGTATCTGGGAAATATTCCTGAAAGTATTCTTTAACAACACCCACTCTCACTAGTTATTAACCGTGAAGATTTTTTAAAATAACGTAGTGTGTAGGCTACTAAAGTACATTCTGGTAATATATATTTTGATTTGCCACAGAACATGACAGGAAACTAACAATGAATGGTTACTTAGGCTATAGAGTTAATGGGGTTCTTTGAGATGCTGTAGTCAGGGTAGATCCCATTAAGCATGCATATGACTCAAGCACAGTGCTTTTTTGTTTTATTAGCAGAGTCCAGTGGGGCCACACATGCATCTTGTGGTTCCTTGTAATCCTGTATGAGAGCAGTAAGGACTGGGAGGCCACAACCGTCCCTCAGTTCATTTGCAATTCAAAGCTCAGGTAACTGAGGCCTTTGAAAAACAGGCATGGAGGGCAGAACATGGGATCCACACTGGCTACCTTGAAGACCCATAGTTAATATAGATAAGAAACTCTCCTCTCCAATTACTTGTCAGTGTGGATCCCACACTAGGTGACTGCAAAGCAGAATCTGCCTTGGACTGTGGGCAAGGAATCTTGGCTATATCAACTAGGTTGGAGTACCATTCTTCTGAAATTGGCATCTGCCCAGGCATAACCAAGTGAATGCATGGCCTGTGACCTGTCCATGACTTGTACTATGTACCCCTGACTAAATCTCGGATGCTTGGGGGAGAGGCAGCGGCCCAGGGGTGCGCAGGTATTGGGAGGGTGGCCCAGAATCCCCACTGGTGTTTGGAATGGGCAGCAGCGTGCGGCCTGGGCCCCCCCTGGTGCTGGAGGAATGTCAGTGCTGGCAAGCTGAGAGTCTTGGGCAACAGCACCCCCTCCCAGCAGCAGCACAAGTTTGGGTTTTGGAGGGGGTTCTGGGCTGCGGGTTGGAGTGCTAGAAGGGGTGAGGGCTCTGGGCTGCGCTTACCTTGATGGGCTGCCTGGAAGCGGTGACATCCCCCACCCCAGCTCCTAGACAGAGGCACGGCCATGCAGCTCTGCGCGCTGCCTGTGCCCTGAGTGGGCGGTGCCTGTAGACAGAGGCAGCACACAGAGCTCCCTGGCCATGTCTCCACCTAGGAGCCGAGGGCTGTAAAGGCAGCCCCCAGACCAGCTGCACCAGCCGTTGCAGAGGTCAGGGGTGACTTCTGTGACAAACTCACGGCCTTATGAATAATCCATAACAAAAGGCCAGTGGGTTGCTCCCCGTGGCTGCCATACAGATCTCAGAGATCAGCACATTTCTGAAGGAGGCCGAAGAGGTTGCCTCTGCCCTGGTGGAGTGTCCCTTGACCTTTGAAGGGAGAGACATGCCAGCCATGTATTTCGAACAGTCATTACTCTGTGATCCACTTCAAGATCCTCTGAGGAAAAAAGGCATGACCTTTTCAATATGCCAGATAAGGCCATGAAGAGGAAAGGAGACTTAGAAAGACTTTGTTCTGATGAGGTAAAGCAGGGCCCTGGACACATCCAGAGAAGGATGTTTTTCTCCTGGCGAGAAGTGTAGCTTCAGGAAGAAGACTGATAAGGCAATAGACTGGTTTCAGGTGCAATTCAGAGACCACTTTAAGAACCAACTTGGTGTGGTTTCATCACCACCATGTCTACATGAAAAGGTATTTATGGTGGTTCAATCATAGGAGACCTACAGCTTACCGATGTGATGGCCAGAAGGAAGACCATCTTGATGGTGAGGTGGCATAACGGGCATTCTAATGATGATTTGATGGCAGCTCTATGAGCTATAGAATGATGCTGAAGTCCCACAGGTGCCTGATCTCTAACCAGAGAGCAGGTATGAAGGAGAACCATGAGAAATCTCAATACTGTTGGTTGCAAAAAAGCTGAATGCGACTATATGGGAGTGTGGCATGCTGATATTATTGGCAGGTGGATTTAAGAGCTACAGGCTAGTCCTGCTTGCTTCAGCAGCCATATGTAGTCCAGAATCTTTGGTACTGGGGCCTCTACCAGGTTCAAATCCCCCCACCTTCCCATGGGCAGCCCAAAACAATCTTTTCTACTTTAAGTCCTTCTGGTCCAACTTTGCAAAAACAAATCTCCTGAGCATCTAGGGCAGAGGTAGGCAAACTATGGCCTGCGGGCCACATCTGGCCTGCCAGCAGATTTAACCGGGCCCTTGAACTCCTGCTGGGGAGTGGGATCTGGGGATTGCCCCACTCCCGCGCTCCAGCCGGAGCAAGGTCAGGGGCTGCTCCGTGTGCCATGGCTCCCAGAAGCAGCAGGATGTCCCGATTCCAGCTCTTATGTATAGGGACAGCCAGGGGGATCCACGCTCCACCCTCTACCCCCACCCCAAGCGCTACCCCTGCAGCTCCCATTGACCAGGAACTGCAGCCAATGGGAGCTTCAGGGCAGCACCTGTGGACAGGGCAGCATGCAGAGTTGCCTGGTCATGCCTCTGTGTAGGAGATGGAGAGGGGATATGCTCATCCAGGAGCTTCCCCTCCTGCACCCCAACACCCTGTCCCAGCTGTCTCCCATATTCCAAACCCTTCTGTCCCAGTTTGGAGTACTCGCCTATACCCCAACCCCCTCATCCCCAGCCCCACCGCAGAGCCCGCACCCCCGGCCAGAGCCCTCACCCCATCCTGCACCCCAATCCAAATTTCATGAGCATTCATGGCCCCGCCACACAATTTCCATATCCAGATGTGGCCCATGGGCCAAAGAGTTTGCCCACCCTGCTCTAGGGGGCAATCCCTGTCAGTTCTACTCATCCAGCTGACATCCATGCCATTAGGTGCAACCACTGTGGGCGTATGGGCAATATTTGACCCTAGTTTTGCAACAGCATTTTCAAACAGATAGAAAGATGTACAGAAGGGCTGGCTGAACATCTGTGGAGATCTGACAGCACATCATATTGGCTGAAGCAATTTTGACCTTGGATATTATCCTGGGGAAGGCATGCAGCAGTCCTTGAGATCACCAAACAAAAAGGCATCTGAACAAAAGTCAGTGCTCACACGTTCACTGAAGCAGAACTGGTCATGGCAAACAGATCTATGGTGGAATATCAGGTCTAGGATAGATTTCTGTAGTGAATACTCACAGCTGTTCCAGCTCCAAGTCTGTCAGGCCATTGCTGATTCCTGGAAGATGTAGAGCTAGCATAATGTCACTCCATTATGATGGCACCATTCCCAAAACTCAATTGCTTCCAGACAAAGAAAACAAGATGATGATCAAGTGCCTCTGTTTCTTATTTAAATTATGCAATGCCAATGTGTTGTCCGTCACAATCTGCACTGCAGGGTTTCAGACAGGACAGGTAGGAAAGCCATATAAGCTAACCTAGTGGCTCTCAATTTCAAGATATATATGAAGAGCTTAAGATCTTGAGACCATGAGTCTTGCATCTGAAAGTGATTAAGGTGAGTGGACCAGACTGTCCCTGAGACATCTGTGACCTGTGTCATTGTCAGGGAGAGACCAAAAAAAGTACCTCTTTTCTCACATCCAGTGGGTGCCGCCACCAGTCAAGTTCCTGCAGGATTCTGGTCAGGACCATAACTTGTTTATTAATATGATGTTTGGATGAGGAGTACCTGCCTCTGATTTGCCAGTCATCTAGATACAGTAGAAGTGGATTCCCTCTTAGATGTGCCACTGCTATAGCCAGGTACTTCCCCCACCCCCAGAGATTCCAAAACCAGATTCATGAAGAGACTGCGCCACAGAGACTGCGAAGGGCGGAACCCAGCGTTGACAGTCATTGGGTCCTATTGTGAACCTGAGGTACTTCTTGTGGGCCAGGCGGATGGAGACATGGAAGTACTGTAGACACCATGCAAGTTGAGAGCCATGAACCAGTCATGAGCCTAAAGCGATGCCATTCTAAACCTGAGATACCATATGTGTGTTAAGTCTCCTGTGGTCTAGGATAGGACAAAGGGGTCTGGATCAGCAGCTTTCAATCTGACAAGCACTAGTACAGACTAAGGTGCCAAAATAAAAAACTTTGTTCTCAAGATTCTGAGAAGAATTTGGAGACATTTAGCTTGAGGTAAAAATCTAGCAGGGTGGACCAGCTAGATTCCAGCCAGCAGGAACTTGGGGACAGTTGCAGATGCCCTGCCCTTTAAGCACTCGCATGAGGGCACATGCTCAGCCAAAACAGACACTGCTAGTTTTAAAACCTCCCCATTCAGCCTATGCATCTTCTTGTCTATTTTCCTTCCACCGTGGAGCTTTTACACCTCCCCTCTAATCTCGCAATCATACCCCCTCCCCCAGCTTGTTCTTTCTAGAACATGAAGGGTCAGCACTAGTACTTCATACATGTTAAGCTGTGGAGGAAAAACAAGTAGGATGACATGATTTTAACAACCATGAGTAAAACTCCACTGCACTGAGGTTCCCTTTTGGCACTTCCTGACTACCTGTTATCAGTCACACAGTAGTCAGCTAAATGATTATTCTAGGTTGACGTTAGATAAGTTAGTAGTAAACATCTTAGATGGCTAACAATATCATGAATATAATGAAATGTGATGGCCATACAAGCATTTAAAAAAAGTTACAATTAAAAATAGCATAACAACTAATCAGTGTTCAACCTCTAACACTAAGGCCTGGTCTACATGAAGATGATGTTAGAGCGACCTAGCTAGGTGGCTCAGGGATGCGAAATATTTTGCATGCTGAGTGCCATAGTTAGCTGGACCTCACCCCTGGATCATAACTAGGTTTCCAGAAGAATTCTTCTGTTGACCTAGCTACTGCCTCTCAAAAAGATGAATTAAATATACCAAAGGAAAAACCCCTTCTGTCAATGGCAGGAAGCACCTACACGATGATGCTACAGCAGCACAAATATAGCACCACAGCTGTGCCACTGTAGTGGCAGTAATTTAAATATGCCCTTAGTTGATGTGTCACGTTGGATCTCATGTAAAACTTTTGTCAAGAACTAACCTGTGGCAATTTCATTTGGAATACTCAGCCATATAAATATTCTTACCATTTGCATTATTTGTTGCATTAATACGTAGTAGGAGTTAATCATACTGGCCACCCAATTGGGTAAGAATTTTACAATTAAGTAAACCATGTTCGCATGTGCGGAATGCCACAGCCACTTGCCACAAATGAAAATTAGATCATCATTTCATGTTTCCTGAGAGCTCTGCTGCAACATCCCAGATTGTGTGGTGACATCACAGATACTACTGAACCTGACTACACAGCTGACCTACAGGGTTGAGTGGCTTTATTATTATAAAGCACCGTTTTGGAAAGTTAATTACTTTATAATGAACTTTTCAAAACCACACCATTATAATAAAGTCACCACTTACCAGTACCTTGTAGTCCAACTCTATTCTGGTAGGGTTCCATATTAGCCATGTCACAGAACAGGGCATTTGCATACAGCCTAGTAGAACACAGGTACTTCAGGACAAGCTAAATGGCTAAATGACAATTATAAGTGAGTTAAGTGTCAAATGCCCCCTTCATACTTTTGTGGAAGACTATAAAGTGAAATTTGCTAAGTTTGTAGATTTAAAAATTTCTTATTAACTATGCTGTGTGCTGGTATCAACAACCTTGCGAAGAATGACAATACTGTAGATAGACATGGTGGGTGAGATATCATCTTTATTGGACCAACTTTTGTTGGTGATACAGACAAGGTTTCGACCTTACACAGAGCTCTTCTTCAGGTCTGTGTAAACTTGAAAGCTTGTCTGTCACCAGCAGAAGTTGTTCCAATAAAAGATATTATCTCACCCTTTCTCTTTAATATCCTGGGACCAACAGAGCGGCAACCCCACTACATACAATGCTCTAGAGCAGTGCTTCTCAAGCTATCTGATGTGGGGGACCGGCAATTTTTTTCCCCCCAATGTGTGCACAGATTGGCAGCTGATGGCTCACGGACAGGCACTGGTCCGCACACCACCACTTTGAGTAGCACTGCTCTAGATGACAATGTGACTACTCAATGGGACCTATTGGAAGCAAGTTAATCACCTTATAGTATCAAGGTAATAGGTAAAATAGTTAATGCTCAATATATTAAATGTATATTTCTATGTCCATGTAGCATTAACAAATTTAAATTAAATATTTAAGATTCTCATAGCAATGTTGGCATATCCATTGTTAATTGTGTATCTTAAAAACAAACTGACTAGTCATCCTAACACTGGCATACATATAGAGTGCGGCCAAGTTGTTGCTATATACAAGTGTCCCTATGGGTTCTACTCAAGTCAATAGAAGCTCTGAAGGCACATCAGCATTTGGACCTTTGTTCTTTAAATTTACGGTTAATATTGTAATGTAATTTTTTGCATTTAAAACAGAGGAAAGCCTAGCCACAGCATAAGGGTGTCACACAATTCCATAGACTGCAGGAATCCAATATACAAAAACCATGCCCTCCCACAAACTAGAAAGCTGAATGATTTTTCCACAACTCCACAAACATCCTACTCAGTAGCAAACACTTATCTAATGCACCAGGCAGTTTTGCACTCTAGTAAAAGATAACAGAATCACAGAACCGTAGACCTGTAAGGTACCTTGAGAGGTCATCTAGTCCAGTCCCCTGCACTCAGGCAGGAGTAAGTATTATCAAGATCATTCCTGACCAGGGCTTGTCTACACTTACAATGCTGCAACAGCACAGCTGCACTGGAGGTGCTGTGCCTCTGTAGTGCTTAGCAAAGACACTATGTTGCCAGGAAAGCTTCTCAGGTTGGCATAGGCGCTTCATCTCTCTGAGAAGAAGTAGCTGTGTTGAGAGGTCAGCCCTTCCATCAAAATAGTGCTGTTTACAATGGGGGTTAGGTCTGTATACCTGTGTCGCTCTGCGGTGTGGATTTTTCACACTCCTGAGCAATGTCATTATACTGATGTTAAGTTCCTAATGTAGACCAAAGTAATCTGTTCTAGTGCTTAACTACCCTTACAGTTAGGAAGTTTTTCCCTAATGTCAAACCTAAATCTCCCTTGCTGCAATTTAAGCCCATTACTTCTTGTCCTGTCCTCAGTGGTTAGTGGTTAACAATTTATCACTTACCTCTTTTTAACAATTTACATACTTGAAGACTTACATTCCCCCCCTCAGTCTTCCCTTCTTCAGACTAAACAAACCCAATTTTTTTTTAATTTCCCCTTGTAAGTCATGTTTTCTAGACCTTTAATCACTTTTGTTGTTCTCCTTTGCACTTTCTCCAATTTGTCCACATCTTTCCTGAAGTGTGTTGCCTAGAACTGGACACAGTAATGTACTTGAGTTGAGGCCTTATCAGTGCTGAGTAGAGTAGAAGAATTACTTCATGTCTTACTTACAACACTCCTGCTAATACATCCCAAAGTGATGTTCACCGTTTTTGCATCAGTATTACATCGCTGACTTATTGAGTTTGTGGTCCACTATAATGCCCAGATCCTTTTCTGCAGTACTCCTCCCGAGGCAGTAATTTCCCATTTTATGTTTGTGCAATTGATTATCCCTTCTTAAGTGCAGTACTTAGCATTTGTCCTTACTGAAATTCATCCTATTTATTTCAGGCCATTTCAAATTCTAATCCTGTCCTCCAAAGCGCTTGCAACACCTCCCAGCTTGGTATTGTTCACAAACTTTTAAGAGTGGTCAGTTTGGATGAGCTATTGCCAGCAGGAGAGTGAGTTTGTGTGTGTGTGTTTCCGGGGGGAGATGAGAAAGCCTGGATTTGTGCTGGAAATGGCCCACCTTGATTATCATACACATTGTGAAGAGAGTGGTCACTTTGGATGGGCTATTACCAGCAGGAGAGTGAGTTTGTGTGTGTGTGGGGGGGGGGGGGAGCAGAGGGTGAGAAAACCTGGATTTGTGCTGGAAATGGCCCAACTTGATGATCACTTTAGATAAGCTATTACCAGCAGGACAGTGGGGTGGGAGGAGGTATTGTTTCATGGTTTCTGTGTGTGTATAATGTCTTCTGCAGTTTCCACGGTATGCATCCGATGAAGTGAGCTGTAGCTCTCGAAAGCTCATGCTCAAATAAATTGGTTAGTCTCTAAGGTGCCACAAGTACTCCTTTTCTTTTTGCGAATACAGACTAACACGGCTGTTACTCTGAAACTTTGTAAGTATATTCTCTATATTATTATCCAAATCACTTATGAGGATATTGAACAGAAATGGATGCAGGACCAATACCTGTGGCACCCGACTCGATATGCCCTTCCACTTTGACTAAGAACCATTGATAAGATGTGCATCCACCTTACAACGGGTACATCTAAGCTATATTTCCCTAGTTTGAGAAGGTCATAGGAGATCGTACCAAAAGCACTACTGAAGTAAAGATAGACTACATCTCCTGCCTCTCCCCCATCCACAAGGCTTGTTATCCTATCAAAGAAGGATATTAGGTTGGTTTAATATGATTTGTTCTTGATAAATCCACGCTGACTTATGTATCACATTATCATCATCTAGGTGGTTACAAACTGATTGCTTGATTATTTGCTCCATTATCTTTCCAGGTACGCAAGTTAAGTTGACTGGGCTGTAAGTCCCTGGGTTGAACTTACTCCCCTTTTAGTAGATGGCTACTGTATTTTCCTTTTGCAAGTCCTCTGGAATCTCTCCCACCCTCCTCAAATTCTCAAAGACAGTTGCTAATGGCTCAGATCTCAGCCAGTTCCTTCAGTATTCTAGGAGGTATGTAGTCAGGCCCTGCTGACTGGAAGGTGTCTGTCTACTAAGGGCTGGTCTACACTAGAAAGTTAGATCAACCCAGCTACATCTCTCAAGAGCGTGAAAAATTCACACCTCTTGAATGATACAGATAAAGTGCCCTAAGTCCCCATGTAGGCAGTGCTAGGTCAATAGAAAAATAATTCTTCTACTGACCTAGCTTCCACCTCCCTGGGAGGTGGATTACTTACACCTATGAGAGAGCCTCTCCAGTTGGTGTCTACACTGAAGAGCAACAGCAGCACTCTTGCAACATTTCAAGTTTAGACAAGCCCTAAGTAATTCTCAGCTTGTTCTTTCCCTATTTCAGTCTCAGAGCCTACCCTATTTATGCTGATATTTTTCAGTGTTAGTCATCTGATCACTCTTAAACTTTTCAATGAAAACCAAAACACCCCCAACCATTTAACACTTTGGCCATTGCTGTATCTTCGGATATTGGCTATCCCTCCTCATTTGAGTAATGGGCCTACTTTGTCCTCAGTATTCCTCTTGCTTCTAATGTATTTGTAAAATGTTTTTTGTTACTCTTGATGTTCCTAATTTAATTTGGTTTTGTGCCTTACCTTTCTAATTCGACCTTAAATTATTAAAATTATCAATCTTGTAACTGCTTATATAGTTGTCTAACTTTTTCTTCAGATTTATCAAGGGACTATTTTAGCAAAAGCTAGGCATTAAACGCTAAAATTAAATTGAGACATTAATATGTAAAGAGCGGGCTTATTTTGAAGACACAAAATTCATCTCCACTATCCTAACCCAAGAACAGCTAAACGGATTTTGCTCAAGTTTAACAACAATTCACCCTTTTGATGAACCCAAGCAGGGCATTTCAGCTGAAAAAGAGAACCAAAGTACAAAGTGAAAAAACGGTTACTTACCTCTCTGTTGTTCTTTGAGATGTGTTGCTCATGTCCATTCCAATAGCTGTGTGCGCGATCACCGGAAAGCTATTCCCCTAGCGCTACTAGTCAGGTTGGCTGTGGAGATCCCTGGAGGGGTGCCTTCATGGCGGCGTATATATATGTTCCTGCCGACCGGCTGCCTGCTCAGTTCCTTCTTGCTGGAATACTCAGACAGTGGGGAAGCGGGTGGGATTTGGAATGGACATGAGCAACATCTTGAAGAACAACAGTTATGAGAGGTAAGTAACTTTTTTCTTCTTTGAGTGATTGCTCATGTGCATTCCAATAGGTGACTTCCGAGCAGTTGCCCAAGGGGAGGGGTCGGAGTTCACCAGACCACTGAATGCAGGACTGCCCTACCAAAGGCAGCCGCATCCCTCGCCTGCTGGGTAACAGCGTAGTGTGAAGTGAAGGTGTGGACGGAAAACCACGTCACCGCCTTGCAATTATCCTGGATAGGGACCTGCGCCAGGAATGCCGTGGATGCTGCCTGCGCTCTGGTAAAGTGCCCTGTAAGCGGAGGGGCTGGAACTTTAGCCAGGTCATAGCAAGTCCTGATACAGGATGAGATACATGACTAAATGCACTGTGCTGAGATCGGAAGCCCCCTCATTCTTTCTGCGATGGCAATAAAGAGCTCTGGTGATTTACGAAATTACGGCTTCATGCGTTCAATATAAAATGCCAAGGCACGTCCAACATCCAGGGAATGGAACGTGCGCTCCTTGTTAGTGGCATGGGGTTTAGGAAAGAACACAGGTAAAAATATATCTTGGTTCACATGAAACTGGGATACAACCTTAGGGAGAAACACAGGGTGAGGGTGTAGCTGCACCTTGTCCTTATAGAATACCGTATAAGGAGGTTTGGAGATCAGCGCTCTGAGTTGGAAACCCTTCTAGCGGAGGTTACAGCCACCAGAAAGGCCACCTTCTAGGAGAGATAGGACAGAAGACAGGTAGCCATGGTTCAAAAAGGCGGCCCCATGAGTGAGGACAGGACTAAGTTGAGGTCCCACTGGGGAACAGGCTGACGTATAGGGGGATAAAGTCTGTCCAAGCCCTTAAGAAAACCTCCCACCATGGGGTCATGGAACACTGACCCACCCGCCATTCCTGGGTGAAAGGCCGAAATGGCTGCAAGGTGTACCCTCAGGGATGATATTGCTAACCCTTGGTGCTTAAGATACAAAAGCTAGTCCAAAATAAGGGGAATTGGGGCTGATTGTGGCTCAGTTCCCCTTTGTCAAGACCAAATGGAGAAACGCTTCCACTTAGCCAGGTACGTGGCTTGAGTGGAGGGTTTCCTACTTCCCAACAGGACCTCCCTCACTGAGTCCAAGCACTGAAGCTCAAGAGGGTTCAGCCATGGAACTTCCACGTCGTGAGGTGGAGGGACTCTAGATTGGGGTGTTGCAGATGGCCCTTTTCCTGTTTGATTAGGGTCTGACAGAGGGGGAGCACTACTGGTCTGTCCACTGAGAGGTTCAATAGCATGGTGAACCAGTGCTAGTGAGGCCATGCTGGTGCTATGAGGATCAAAGAAGCCCTGTCCTGACGAGTCTCGAGGAGCACTCTGTGTATGAGAAGGAATGCGGGAAACACATACAGCAGATGACCCATCCATGACCAGTGAAAAGCGTCTACGGTGGAGCCTGGGCTGTGGTTCACAAAGGAGCAGAACCTCTGGCACTTCCTGTTGTTCCACGGCGCGAATAGGTCCATGTGGGGAGAGCCCCACCTCTGGAAAATCGAGTGAGCGATGTCCGGTCTGAGGGTCATTAGTGACCATGAAACGAGCGACCGAGTCGATCAGCTAGCTAGTTTTGCATCCCTGGAAGGCGTGACGCCTGTAGGTGCATACAGTGGGCGATGCAAAAGTCCCACAACTTGAGGGCTTCCCAGCACAGGAAGCGAGCACCACCCTGTTTATATAGACCATCGCTGCAGTATTGTCTGTGAGCACTGATACACATGCTCTGGAGGTGGGTCTGGAATGCTTGGCATGCTCAGCAAACCGTCCTCAGCTCCCTTATGTTGATGTGCAGCAATAGCTCTGTATAGGACCAGAGGCCCTGGGTTCTGATATTGCCCAGATGTGCTCCCCAGCCGTGACCAGGGAGAGTGTAGTTTGGGGTTTGGCGAAGGGTACTCCAGCACAAACCAGCTGTTGTAGCCACCAGAGGAGAGAGTCGAGAACCCAAGGCGGGAGGGTCACTATTGAGTCCAATGGGTACCTGCCCCGTCTATGCACTTGCGCTAACCATGCCTGGAGGGGCCGCCTGGCATGCTGTACTACATATGTACAGGCTGCCATGTGCCCCAATAGCCTCATGCAATTTCTGGCTGTGGTTGTGGGAAAGCGGTGCAGGGTCTCGATAATGTCTGTGAGCACTCTGAAACGCAGTTCCAGAAGAAATGCCCTCGCCTCCGTGGAGTCCAAGAGCACTCCTATGAACTCTATTCTTTGTGTGGGGGTCAGTGTGGACTTGTTCAATGTAAGTCCAGCCTGCAAAATCTCGCCCTGGTCAGGGACAAGTGTTCTGCCACCTGTTCCTGGGAATTGGCTTTGTCAGTCGTGCAGATACAGGAATACCTGCACCTGGCGCTTGCGAAGGAAGGCTGCCACAACTGCCATGCTCCTGGTCAACACCCGGGGGGCTGCAGAAAGGCCAAAAGGGAGCACCCTGAACTAGTAGTGCTGGCCACTGACTACAAATCTGAGGAAGAGCCTGTGGGCTGGGATAATGAAAATATAGAAGTATGCGTCCTTCAAGTTGAGGGTGGCATACCAGTCTTCTGGATCCAGGGAGGGAATGATGGTAGCCAGAAAGACCATGCGAAACTTTACCTTCTTTATGAATGTGTTGAGGTCTCATAGGTCCAGCATAGGCCAAACCCGCCCTTGGCCTTGGGGATAAGGAAATAGCCAGAGTAGAACCCCTTGGCCCTGAATTCCTGAGGAACCTCCTCTATTGCCCCTAGAGCTAGGAGCGAATGCACCTCCTGCAAAAGGAGTTGCTCGTGAGAGGGATGCCTGAAGAGGGACAGGGAAGAGGAGGTGGGAGGGCAGAAGGGAACAGAATTGGATAGCGTATCCCGCCCCTACCATGCTGAGGACCCAGCAGTCTGATGTGATCTGAGACCAAGCATGGTAGAAGCGGAAGAGTCTGTTCACAAGTGGGGAGGTGGGCGGGGAAAGGATCCAAGATGGCAACTGGTGTGCCATCTTCGGGCTCATCTTCAAAAAGTTTGGCTTGGGGCCAGGGGGCTGTTTGGCTGAACCCTGGCCTTGGCCTGAGGAGGATTGCAGAGGGTGCCTCCTATTATTCCTGCCCCTTCTTGGTGGAGCTCACCTAGGAGGCCCAGGGTAGAAGCGGGAAGGGGGCTGAAGCCTAAAGGGCTTTCTCTGAAGCGCTGAGGTGTGCAGCCCCAGAGAATTCAGAGTTGCCTGTGAGTCCTTCAGGCTGTGCAGCCATGTGTCTGTATTTTGGACAAACAGGCCCACACAGTCAAAGGGGAGGTCCTGTATTGTGTTCTGGACCTCAGGTGGAATACCTGAAACCTGGAGCCACGCACTGTGCGTCAATGCGATGCGGTGGCCATGGTTCGAGCCGCAGAGTCCATGTCCAGGGCGGCCTGGAGGGCTGTCCTAGAGACTATTCTACCCTCCTCAAGGAGCACACCAAACTCCTTGCAAGGGTCAGACAGGATTAACTCCTGGAATTTAGCCAACAAGTTCCAGGAATTAAAGGTGTAGCGACTCAGCACTGCCTGCTGGAGCCCTCCAGTCAGTCGAATAGACTTCACGGCCAAAGAGATCCAGCTTCTTTATGTCCCGTGACTTAGGTGTGGGGCCTGGCTGTTCCTAGTGATCTTTGTGATTTGCTGCATCAACCACCAGAGGCCCCGGTTGAGGGTGGATAAAAAGGTGCTCATAGCCCTTCTGTGGCACAAAATAGCTTCTCTCAACCCCTTTAGCCATTGGTGGTATAGAGACCGGGGTCTACCAGAGCACTTTTGTGGTGTTCTAAGTTATCCTTATGAGGGGCAGGGCCACTCTAGAAGGACCTTCGGGAGTGAGGACGTCCACCACTGGATCCGAGTCCTCCATAACCTCCTCTGCCTGGAGGTTAAGGTTTACGGCCACCCTCCTAAGCAGGTCCTGGTGGCCTTTAGTGCCCATTGGTGGTAGAGTGGTGGAGGTGCCTGCCACCGCCTTGTCTGGCAAAGAGGAGGAAGAGCTTCCTGGGACAGGGTCTTCCTGCCCTTCTGGTTCTCTGGAGGTTGGGTCAGGTACCTCTGAGTTCCTGGCGACCAGAGGCGGCTCAAGTGTCACTGATGTCAGTGCAGGAGGGGCTGTGCTTGCTCAGCAGCCCTGTCTCATATGGGGTCCTCAGGGGCCCTAGGGGTGTAGCGTGCCAGCGACATTGCTGATGGGGGGCACGGGGTGCCAACGCTACCAATACCAGTAGGATCCCTGACCCTGAGCCTGGTGGTAGGCCCAAAGGGTAAAAAAGGGCCATTGTTCAGGGCCTGCCACAGGTGTGGCCAGGAGATGGCTGGTGCCAGTTGCTCTAAGGTGCTAACCAGTTGCTAGCCTAAGGTGCCGGGACCGGGACCGGTGGTGGCTGTGTCAGGAGACAGAAGACAGCCTCTGACAAGTACTCTGTACCCGACCATGGGGGTGTGGAGACAGCAAGCTGGTGCCAGCAAGCGCTATCGGAAGGATGGTTATCAACGCTGCAACATTGTGGGCTTCCCTCAATAATGAATTAACGGTGGTGCCACCATCGGTGCCATGATGGATGTTGGAGCCACCTGCAGTGCCGGGCATGACACTGCAGTCAGTGCTGTCGCCGGTGCTATTGGTGGTAGCAGAGTTTGCAAAACCAGGACCCGCACCTGCGGGGCCGGGAACTGCGTCATCATGGCAATGAGATCTTGGGCTGCCTCATAGGTATCCAGAGTGGAGGGGAGATCAAGCTCATCCTCCAAGTCATCCCAGGTTGAGGAGTCTGTTCTTGCCGGACCGAACGGCTCCACCACTGGGGTCAGAATCAATGGCACCGGTTCTTGAGGACCAGACCGAGGGTGTCCCGCCGGAGAATGCACCCCACTGGAATCCCTCCATGGCTTCTTGATGGGGAAATGTCTGGCTTCTTTTTCTTATGTGGCACCAGGGATTGCGAATGGTGCTGCCTGAAGGCGTTGGCCTTGCGGGCCGGGAAGCAGTGCCTGTGCTCCCTAGCAGAGTCCTTTCTTGGTGCTGGGACATCCTGTACCGAGGCAGGTGTGCTGCACACTGAGGATACTGGGGCTAGCTCTGGCTGAGGCTGAAGGACCGACTCCATTAAGAAGAGCTTCAAATGATAGTCCCACTCTTAGTCCTGGGTCTGAAGCGTCTGCAAATAGGGTACTTATCTGTCTGATGGCCCTTCCCGAGGCACCTGAGACAGGCAGCATGTGGATAACTTATGGGCATAGGCTTCGCACACCTCTCCCACGCCTTAAACCCCCGCGACTGAGGTATGCCCCAGCACCGGAGAGAGTAGAGCGGGGGCGGGTGGTCCCCTGAAGTAAGCTAAACTAATCTACAACTATTAACTAACTGACTATTTCAACAAAACAAGGGAACCACTAGGTAAGGCACTTGCAGATGCAAGAGACTGAGCTGTTCCAACCACCGTCACGGGAGATAAGAAGGAGCTGAGCAAGCAGTGGGTTGGCAGGGACACATATACACACTGCCATGAAGGTGCCACTCCAGGCGTTTCCACAGCTGACCTGATGGGTACCGCTTGGGGAAAAGCTTTCCGGCGATCATGCATGCAGCGCACGTGCACACCTATTGGAATGCACATGAGCAATCACTCAAAGAAGAAACATGGGTTATAATAAAACTTGAGTTACAAACATCTATAGTTTTTACTACCCAAGAACTGTAAGTCAATGCAACACATGCAAAAAGTCAGCTGCATTATTAACGATCTTTGCAGGAAGGCAAAGACTGAATAATACTGAATGAACGACTTACAGATTTCAGAACATGACCCTTAATATTGAACTACCCTTAACCTGAAAACTTGAAACTTACAACCAAGATTAGAAGAAAAAGTAATTTTACTGGTATGTAGTCAGTTTTGCTATCTGGAGTAAACATGAGCACAGATGTGTAAGGGTTTAACATACGCACGATCAGGTCAGTCAGATTTGTTATTTTAAAACATACAAACCGCAAAACAATGCTCCAGGGCTGAAATCTTGCATGCCAGTTTTCAGACCAGAGTAATCAGTCCTTAAAAAGAATTTATAATGCAAATACTGACAACTAACTTTAGCATAGCAAACAGCAACACTATAAAACAAAAAACCTCACTAGAGCAAAAAATCTTTTCATTGCCCTTCCAGCAAATGTAAACAAAAATATATTTGAATTTAGCTCGATGCATAAATCCCTTCCTTCACAAACTAGGTTGAGGGAAGTTTTTCAAAAGAAGCCTTCAGCATAGAAGCACACTTCCATTAGTTACCTTAACATAAGAATGCTCTAGTTGAGACCTTCCAAGAGGTACATGCGTTAATTTTTTAACACCAGAAAACTCTGTCCCCAGATTTCCACCTACCTTCCCACCTGGAAGTCAGAAAGCCCTTACTACTTTTTCACTACAATATGTATCAGACACTATATTCACTCTCACATGCCTTTCTTTCTGCACTAGAGCACTGCATTAGCAGCTAGGTCAGTGGTCCCCAAATTGTGGGGTGTGCACCTCAGATGGGCATGGAGAAATGTTTGGGGGCAGAGCGTGGCCCAGGCCAGCCCCCATGACAGATGGGGAGTGCCACCCAGCCCCACTCTACTCCCAGCTGCAGTTCTGCTCCTGGGCCAGCCCCCACAATGGGAAGGGAGTGCCACCCAGCCCCAGCCCCCAGATCTGCTCCCACCCCCAGCCCCTACTCCACTTGTCACCCCAGACCTACCCCCACCTGTGGCCGCGACCCCTGGCCTAGGTGTGGCTCCACCCCTCAACCTCAGGCCCCCCCCTACCAAGGAGCTGCAGACCAACTCCTGGAACCAGCTACTGGCAGGGGCTGGGGCTGATGCGAGAAGCACAGCATGAAAAGTTTGGGGACCCATGGCTGCAGGAGCTTCTCCATCTCCTGTGAGAGCACTCTGTACCACATTCTAGGAAGTTAGTCATAGTTCAGTGTCTACAGCAGCATTTCCCAGCCAGTGTGCTGCCAGAACCAAACAGGTGCGCCATGGAATTTTTTGAAAAAACTACATGAGAACACCAAAAAACTTTGCCTTTTATTTTAATTCGTGTTGGAGCTGGATCACATTCTGTACTTTTGCTCTCTAGGACAAGACCCCTTTCATTATTATGTGTGAGTCAAACTCACTTTGGGGAATGGAGTGTAAGATGCAAATCTGAGTCCTGTGGAGTGGAAGGGGAAGCTGTCTTCTGATTGGCCATCTGCCTCACTGCCCCACCTCCTCCACAGGCAGAGCAACCAATCAGAGCTCAATCTTTTTCCCCTCCCGTTCTGTGATCAACAGGTCCCCTCCTCTGCCCTGCCCCCCCCTTCCTGCAGCCACTGGCCATGGGAAGAGACCCAGGACCCCAACCTGGAAGGGGAGCAGGGATCCCGCTGAAGCCCCCCAGGAGACGCAGAGGTTAGCTGGAAGGCAGAACCCATCCGGGTGGGGAAAGAACTGATGGGGGCTAGAGGGCAGAACTGGATTTGGAGACTGAGGGGCAGAATTTATTGCAAGGCAAGCGGTGGGCAGATGAGGGGGTGAGAACTCCTGCAACAGGGGTCAAAATCCTCATACCCAATACGTTTGAGAGCATAGGGATCACTAACACACTGAGGATAAACTGGGGAAGTTAACCAATCAGACTGAAAAATGTTTTGTAAACTAACCAACCATGTTTTGGGGGCCAATCTCCTGATTTGTTGGGGTCTGGTGGGGTTTTTTTTTTTGGTGTCTCTTCAGGTTGGCAATACTCTAAGTGGGGCTTAAGTATATTGCCTTTAAAAACAGAGTTACACATGCTTGGGAAGACTATTTTGGGAATGAGAAGAAATGATTATTAATTGCTCATCATCTCAAAATATTATTTTCAAGTGCGTGTCACTCTCTCCACTAAGCATGCTTTTGTCCAGAATTCTTGCATCTAGCTTTAATGTTAGTTTCCACTGTTGAAAATGTTAATTCTGGCACAAAAAAGACGGACTGATCTAACATCAGCTGGCATGGTTGTTTTGATTTTAACTGTACTAGCCTCATTCTGGATTGGCTCATGAATATTCAGGAGTTTACTTGGAGACAATATGGTGCTATGCCTGAAAATAATTAAAGGTATTAAGGTCTGCTGCAACAGAGAAGGTTGGCAACCACTGGTCAACAGTGTACTTGTCAGCTGAGGTATTATTGATGGGCACTACCCTCCAACTATTGGCCACCTATGCTTATGGACTAGTAACGGTAAGTGAGCTGGATGCCATTCATGGCGATGTAACATCAGGATTGTGGGAATACAGAAAGATAAATCTTCTGAATTTGTCTCTAAACTCCTAACATGCCCTAACCAAGATTTTTGTTTTGATATACCTCAGGTACACCAGTTCCTTGCCCTCAAACCAGTTTCAGAAGATCAGCCTAGAGCACTGACTGAAGTTCATCACTAAGGAACTTATACTGCAGAAATCCAGAGGGGAAAAAAGAAGCTGTTAAGAACATAACAGTCATACTGAGTTAGATCAATGGTCCGTTAGCCCAGTATCCCATCTCTGACAGTGGCCAGAAGGGAGCGAATGAACAGAACAGGGCAATTTCAAGTGTTCCATCCCGCATCATGCAAGGCCAGCTTCAGGCAATCAGAGGTTTAGCAATACCATTGCTTTATTAGATGGTGCTTCCCTATAGACTAATGTATCAAGGCTCTGTTGGTAAAGGGGATTACTAGAGCTGTAACATTTGGGTCCCAGGAGCTGTTTCACCTCATGCAGCCACCCTCCCCATCCCACAGGTGGCAAGTGGGAATTTTGGATGTTTAAACAAGACACTTTTTTGACTATATGGTACTAATGTCTATTTCTCTCTCCAATATCTTTTCCCCATTTTGTTTTTTCACTTATTTAATTCCTCTCTCTCCCCACCCTTCCCATTATCCTCCCATGCTGGAAATTTCCTTCCCACGCCTGCTGAATATATACTGGGAAGCAACAGCCTCCCCTGGATTATATAAAACTTTTGCTGTTTAGCTATGCAAGAACCATACCCTGTTCAAGAAAATTTGCAATTTTTCATTTATTCACAAACTGACTTTATACTTCATCTGGTACATTTTAACAACGAAGGCACCCATAATTAAACATGTCTCCTGGAATATAAAGGGTTTTAATAACCCTATTACCAAATACATTCATTACTAATGATGACGTCACCATGCTCCAAGAGATATGTGACAAAACTTGACGATCATAAACTGAACAGAGATTGGGTAGGCCTCATTTTCTAGTTGCTTTAATTCTAAAACGAGAGACAATGCTATATTAATACATAAAAAGGTGAATGATCAAAAGAGGTCTGAATGAGGGCAGAGGCATTGTCCTTAAGGCTGAAACTGGCAATTCTGTAATCATCTTTGCCAATCTCTATGGGCCAAACAGAGATGATCCTAATTTTTTTCATACTTTATGAATATAAATGACAAGGTCAGATCCAATTATTATAGATAGAGACTTTAACGAAACTCTAGATCCAGCCTTTGATAAATTTCTCCATCTCCATATAACACCGCTAAAACCCGTCAGGTACTTCATATATACCTGCCTAATTCAGGCTTACAAGGTATGTGGCAATTATAGCCTCTGTCCTTAGGATTGCCCAGTTTTGTTTTGTTTTTTCCCCAGCAGGTCATTCAACACATTCAAGATTGGACTATTTCTTACTATTATCACTTGATAAATCCCATCATTTATTGTGGTACTGTTATATTGTTATAGTTGACAATGCTCCTATGCATGTCTTTTAGGCCTACAGGGTATGTACCCGCCAACTAAAATGTGAGATTGAATACCTCTGAAATTTGATACTCACTAGAGTTACCAAATGATGTAAGAACTTTTTTCTTTTTCTTTCTTTAAAACAAATGCTGCCATTTCTTCACCAGCTGCCACATTTTGGGAAGCCATGAAAGCCTTCCTCAGAGACTCTATCAACTATTATGCGACCTTTATAAAAGGAGTGGAGAGAACAGAGAATTGATACCATTGCAAAGGAAATTAAGACCTGGGATGAAGACTATGCTTCTGCCCTCTGCCTAAAGAAACTCAGAACCCTCATCGAAAGGTATGAAATCAATAAACTTCTGCCCCAAAAGGCAGAGTTTACGTTATTTTGTTTGATGCAAGATTACTGGGAATCTGGCAAGAAAGCTGGCAAGCTATTGGCACAAAAGGCTAACAGAAATGAGACTAACCAATTTATTTGAGCATGAGCTTTCGTGAGCTACAGCTCACTTCATCGGATGCATACCGTGGAAACTGCAGCAGACTTTATATACACACAGAGAATATGAACCAATACCTCCTCCCACCCCACTGTCCTGCTGGTAATAGCTTATCTAAAGTGATCATCAGGTGGGCCATTTCCAGCACAAATCCAGGTTCTCTCACCCTCCACCCCCCCACACAAATTCACTCTCCTGCTGGTGATAGCCCATCCAAAGTGACAACTCTTTACACAATGTGCATGATAATCAAGTTGGGCCATTTCCTGCACAAATCCAGGTTCTCTCACATCCCCCCCACCCCCATACACACACAAACTCACTCTCCTGCTGGTAATAGCTCATCCAAACTGACCACTCTCCAAGTTTAAATCCAAGTTAAAGCAGAACATCTGGGGGGGGGGGTAGGAAAAAACAAGAGGAAACAGGCTACCTTGCATAATGACTTAGCCACTCCCAGTCTCTATTTAAGCCTAAATTAATAGTATCCAATTTGCAAATGAATTCCAATTCAGCAGTTTCTCGCTGGAGTCTGGATTTGAAGTTTTTTTGTTTTAAGATAGCGACCTTCATGTCTGTGATTGCGTGACAAGAGAGATTGAAGTGTTCTCCGACTGGTTTATGAATGTTATAATTCTTGACATCTGATTTGTGTCCATTTATTCTTTTACGTAGAGACTGTCCAGTTTGACCAATGTACATGGCAGAGGGGCATTGCTGGCACATGATGGCATGTATCACATTGGTGGATGTGCAGGTGAACGAGCCTCTGATAGTGTGGCTGATGTTATTAGGCCCTGTGATGGTGTCCCCTGAATAGATATGTGGGCACAATTGGCAACGGGCTTTGTTGCAAGGATAAGTTCCTGGGTTAGTGGTTCTGTTGTGTGGTGTGTGGTATGTGGTTGTTGGTGAGTATTTGCTTCAGGTTGCGGGGCTGTCTGTAGGCAAGGACTGGCCTGTCTCCCAAGATTTGTGAGAGTGTTGGGTCATCCTTTAGGATAGGTTGTAGATCCTTAATAATGCGTTGGAGGAGTTTTAGTTGGGGGCTGAAGGTGACGGCTAGTGGCGTTCTGTTATTTTCTTTGTTAGGCCTGTCCTGTAGTAGGTGACTTCTGGGAACTCTTCTAGCTCTATCAATCTGTTTCTTTACTTCTGCAGGTGGGTATTGTAGTTGTAAGAAAGCTTGACATAGATCTTGTAGGTGTTTGTCTCTGTCTGAGGGGTTGGAGCAAATGCGGTTGTATCGCAGAGCTTGGCTGTAGACGATGGATCGTGTGGTGTGGTCAGGGTGAAAGCTGGAGTCATGCAGGTAGGAATAGCGGTCAGTAGGTTTCCGGTATAGGGTGGTGTTTATGTGACCATCGTACATTAGCACTGTAGTGTCCAGTAAGTGGATCTCTTGTGTGGACTGGACCAGGCTGAGGTTGGTGGTGGGATGGAAATTGTTGAAATCATGGTGGAAGTCCTCAAGGACTTCTTTTCCATGGGTCCAGATGATGAAAATGTCATCAATATAGCGCAAGTAGAGTAGGGGCTTTAGGGGACGAGAGCTGAGGAAGCGTTGTTCTAAATCAGCCATAAAAATGTTCGCATACTGTGGGGCCATGCGGGTACCCATAGCAGTGCCGCTGATCTGAAGGTACACATTGTCCCCAAATGTGAAATAGTTATGGGTAAGGACAAAGTCACAAAGTTCAGCTACCAGGTTAGCCGTGACATTATCGGGGATACTGTTCCTGACGGCTTGTAGTCCATCTTTGTGTGGAATGTTGGTGTAGAGGGCTTCTACATCCATAGTGGCCAGGATGGTGTTATCAGGAAGATCACCGATGGATTGTAGTTTCCTCAGGAAGTCAGTGGTGTCTCGAAGGTAGCTGGGAGTGCTGGTAGCGTAGGGCCTGAGGAGGGAGTCTACATAGCCAGACAATCCTGCTGTCAGGGTGCCAATGCCTGAGATGATGGGGCGCCCAGGATTTCCAGGTTTATGGATCTTGGGTAGTAGATAGAATATCCCAGGTCGGGGTTCCAGGGGTGTGTCTGTGCGGATTTGATCTTGTGCTTTTTCAGGAAGTTTCTTGAGCAAATGCTGTAGTTGCTTTTGGTAACTCTCAGTGGGATCATAGGGTAATGGCTTGTAGAAACTCGTGTTGGAGAGCTGCCGAGCAGCCTCTTGTCATCATGAATAGGTCGGAATATGAACAACAGCACCTCCGTTGTCAGCCTTTTTGATTATGATGTCAGAGTTGTTTCTGAGGCTGTGGATGGCATTGCGTTCCGCATGGCTGAGGTTATTTCATATTCTCTATGTATATATAAAGTCTGCTGCCGTTTCCACGGTATGCATCCGATGAAGTGAGCTGTAGCTCACGAAAGCTCATGCTCAAATAAATTGGTTAGTCTCTAAGGTGCCACAAGTACTCCTTTTCTTTTTGCGAATACAGACTAACACGGCTGTTACTCTGAAACCTGTCATCAGAAATGAGATTGTTGCTATTCTCGACAGTAACAAATTATATACAACAATTAAAACAGATTTAGAACTATGTTTAGCTGAAGAGGGTATTGGTAAAGATGCCCTAGTAACTATTCTAATGGATTGTCTAGGATATTCATCTCTAAGTCTCAGAAGGAACTTAGAGACACCCCGCTAGAAATCACAGAACTGACTCAGGCAATAAAAGAAATAAAAGGTTGGAAAGACTACTGGCACAGACTAGTTTCCTACTGAATTTTATCAAAAGTTCACCTCCTAGATTAATGAATATTGTCAAGGAGGCCAGGAATCAGCAAACTTTCCCACCACTCTAAGAGAAGCTGTAATTTCAGTTATTTCTATACCTGGAAAAGACCTCAGACTATGTAGTAATTACAGGCCAATTTCTTTAATCAATTGTGATACTAAAATTTTAAGCAAAAGCTTGTTATGCAGTTGGACTAAGGTCTCTAATATGACACACAAATCAGGTAGGCTTCCTTTATAATAGACATGGATCAGATAATGTGTGTCAATTGATATTATTGCCACTGAGAGATTCTAAAGAATCCTTAGCTGTCATTTCTTCAGATGCTGATAAGGCCTTTGACTATATAACCTGGGACTATTTTTTTCATGTAATATCAAAATTTTGATTTGATAACTAATTCATTGCTTGGATGGAGCTTTTCTGCTTTAGCTTGACTTAAAGGGTAATACCAATGGTATTATTTCTGCCTTTTGTTCCATTACAGAGAGGTCTGAGGCATGACTGCCCCCTTTCTCCTTTTCTGTTTGTTTAGCTTTACAGTGTTAAGCCATTTCCATCCAGGCAAATCAACATACCCATCATACCAGGATGGGATACGAAGAGAGAACAAGTTTATGCTCTACGTGGGTGATGCTCCTGTATTTGTCTCTAAGCCTGATACTGCTATTCCTAATCATTATTAATACGTTTGGACACAGGCCAGGACACAAAATTAATTGAGGGTAAATCAGAAATCCCGGGCATTAACATATGTGCAACAAGGGTTTTCATCACATTTGGACTTTCAATGGCAATCCTCTTGCATGAAATATTGAGAAATTCTGTAGCGATAATCAAGGTGGGCCATTGCCAGCAGTTAACAGGAACGTCTGAGGAACGGGGCGGGGAATAAACATGGGGAAGTAGTTTTACTTTGTGTAATGACCCATCCACTCCCAATCCCTATTCAAGCTTAAGTTAATTGTATCCAGTTTGCAAATTAATTCCAATACAGCAGTCTCTTGTTGGAGTCTGTTTCTGAAGTTTTTTTGTTGTAATATTGCGACCTTTAGGTCTGTAATCGAGTGACCAGAGAGATTGAAGTGTTCTCTGACTGGTTTTTGAATGTTATAATTCTTGACGTCTGATTTGTGTCCATTTATTCTTTTACGTAGAGACTGTCCAGTTTGGCCAATATACATGGCAAAGGGGCATTCCTGGCACATGATGGCATGTATCACATTGGTAGATGTGCAGGTGAACAAGCCTCTGATAGTGTGGCTGATGTAATTATGATGGTGTCCCCTGAATAGATATGTGGACACAATTGGCAACGGGTTTTGTTGCAAGACTAGGTTCCTGGGTTAGTGGTTCTGTTGTGTGGTTGCTGGTGAGTATTTACTTCAGGTTGGGGGGCTGTCCGTAAGCAACGACTGGCCTGTCTCCCAAGCTCTGTGAGAGTGAGGGATCATCCTTCAGCATAGGTTGTAGATCCTTGATGATGCGTTGGAGAGGTTTTAGTTGGGGGCTGAAGGTGATGGCTAGTGGCGTTCTGTTATTATCTTTGTTGGGCCTGTCCTGTAGTAGGTGACTTCTGGGTACTCTTCTGGCTTTGTCAATCTGTTTCTTCACTTCAGCAGGTCAAAAGGTCCCCCCGCCCCCCTGCTGGTAATAGCTCACCTTAAGTGATCACTCTCATCACAGTGTGTATGGTAACACCCATTGTTTCATGTTGTGTGTATATAAATCTCCCCACTGTATTTTCCACTGAATGCATCCGATGAAGTGAGCTGTAGCTAACGAAAGCTTATGCTCAAATAAATTTGTTAGTCTCTAAGGTGCTACAAGTACTCCTGTACTTGTGTAAGGTGTCTGATAAGAGCACTCTGTGCCTGGAAGTCAATAAGGAAAACATATACGTGCAATAAGCAATTTTAGGTTTGCTTCCAATGCTATTTCAGCTAAATTTATTTTCAGTGCTTTTGTCAAGCTTGAAGATAATGTACATAATGATACACAAAAAAACTGCTAAACAATTAAGTTGACTATACACAATATACCTGACATAAAACCGCGAGACAAAGGCAACGTAAGTTTAAGTCAATTTAACAGCACATGTGCCCTCACCCTTGCCAGCCACGGGTACACACCTTACTACGACCAGACATCACACCTGACAGCATGCCTTTACCCGATTACTGATTCCAAATAAACGCAACTGTCAATTTAAATAAACCATTAGCCTTCCCTTCTGCACATTGTCTTGCCATCCCAGAAGTTGGCAGAGTGGATTGTGGTCTGTGGTTTGTATGAACCTGTCCCTTTCCTGCCTTTTTGCTTGAGAGAACAGATTTAAAATTTTTATTAACGCTAATGTTAAAGTTATATAATATACAGGTTGAGAAAAGAGAGTGTCTGTACATCTGGGTATAGTGCTTAGATTACCTACAAATACAAAGCTTGTTTTTAAAAGTCATAGGATACAGAGTACATAATCAGCAATAACCTAAATTTAGGTGAATAAATTTAAGAATACAGTTTAAATATTAGAATCCAAAATACTACATTAAGCCCTGGTCTACACTAGGAGTTGAGGTCGAATTTAGCAGTGTTAAATCGATTTAACTCTGCACCCATCCAAACGACAAAGACCCCCCCTTTTTTTTTTTTTTTTTTTACTTAAAGGGCTCTTAAAATAGATTTCTTTACTCCACCCCCGACATGGGGATGAGTGCTGAAGTTGGCCTTGCTGGGTGGAATTTGGGGTTCTGTGGATGCAATTAGACCGTATTGGCCTCTGGGAGCTATCCCAGAGTGCTCCATTGTGACCGTTCTGGACAGCACTCTCAACTCAGATGCACTGGCCAGGTAGACAGGAAAAGGCCGGCAAACTTTTGAATCTCATTTCCTGTTTGGCCAGCGTGGCAAGCTGCAGGCGAGTGCAGAGCTCATCAGCAGAGGGGACCATGGAGTCACAGAATCGCAAAATAGCTCCAGCATGGACTGAACAGTATCTGATCGCTGTATGGGGAAAGGAATCTGTGCTATCAGATCTCCGTTCCAGTTTTCGAAATGCCAAAACATTTGTCAAATATTTCCCAGGGCATGAAGGACAGAGGCCATAACAGAGACCCGAAGCAGTGCCACGTGAAACTTAAGGAGCTGAGGCAAGCCTACCAGAAAACCAGAGAGGCAAATGGCTGCTCCGGGTCAGAGCCCCAAACATGCTGCTTCTATGATGAGCTGCATGCTATTTTAGGGGGTTCAGCCACCACTACCCCAACCTTATGCTTTGACTCCTGCAATGGAGAGGGAGGCAACACGGAAGCAGATTTGGGGAATGAGGAAGATGATGATGATGAGGTTGTAGATAGCTCACAGTAAGCAAGCGGAGAAACCGGTTTTCCCGACAGCCAGGAACTGTTTCTCACCCTGGACCTGGAGCCAGTACCCCCCGAAACCCACCCAAGTCTGCTTCCTGGACCCAGCAGGCGGAGAAGGGACCTCCAGTGAGTATCTTTTTAAACAGTATACATGGTTTAAAAGCAGGTGTGTTTAATGATTAGTTTGCCCTGGCATTCGCTGTCAGTACAGCTACTGGAAAAGTCTGTTAACGTGCCTGGGGATGGAGCGGAAATCCTCCAGGGACATCTCCATAAAGCTCTCCTGGATGTACTACCAAAGCCTTTGCAAAAGGTTTCTGTGGAGGGCAGCCTTATTCCATCCACCATGGTAGGACACTTTACCACACCAGGCCAGTAGCATGTACTTGGGAATCATTGCAGAACAGAGCATTGCAGCGTATGTTTGCTGGCGTTCAAACAACATCTGTTCTTTATCTCTGTTATATCAGGAGAGTGATATCATTCATGGTCACCTGGTTGAAATATGGTGGTTTTCTTAAGGGGACATTCAGAGGTGACCGTTCCTGCTGGGCTGTTTGCCTGTGGCTGAACAGAAATGTTCCCCACTGTTAGCCACGCGGTGGGAGGAGGCAAAATGTGACCTTGTAACGAAAGCACATGTGCTGTGTATGTAATGTTAACAGCAAGGTTTACCCTGAAAGAGTGTACCCATTGTTCTATAAAATGTGTCTTTTTAAATACCACTGTCCTTTTTTTTCCCTCCACCAGCTGCATGTGTTTCAAGTATCACAGGATCTTCTCCTTCCCAGAGGCTAACGAAGATCAGAAGGCGAAAAAAAACGCACTCACGATGAAATGTTGTCCGAGCTCATGCTGGCCTCCCACACTGACAGAGCACAGACAAATGCGTCGAGGCAGACAATATCAGAGTGCAGGAAAGCACAAGATGACCGGAAGGAGAGGGGGTGGGCTGAAGAGAGGGCTGAAGCTGATAGGTGGCAGCAGCATGATGAGAGGAGGCAGGATTCAATGCTGAGGCTACTGGAGGATCAAACTAATATGCTCCAGCGTATGGTTGAGCTGAAGGAAAGGCAGCAGGAGCACAGACCCCCGCTACAGCCCCTATGTAACCAGTTGCCCTACTCCCCAAGTTCCATAGCCGCCTCACCCAGACGCCCAAGAATGCGGTGGGGGGGGGCCCCTCCGGCCACCCAGCCACTCCACCACAGAGGATTGCCCAAGCAATGGAAGGTGGGCATTCAATAAGTTTTAAAGTACTGTGTGACCTTGTCCTTCCTGCCTCCACTACCCATCCCAGTGCTTCCCTCCTCCACTACCCCTCCTGAGCTACCTTGGCAGTTATCCCCCTATTTGTATGATGAATTAATAAAGAATGCATGAATGTGAAGCAACAATGACTTCTTTGCCTCTGCAAGCGATGATCGAAGGGGCAAGGGTACCCTGGTTAGCTTACAGGGAAATAGAGTGAATCAAGCGGGTGGCGGGGGAGGGGAGATCATCAAGGAGAAACAAACAGAACTTTCACACCATAGCCTGGCCAGTCATGAAATTGGTTTTCAAAGCTTCTCTGATGCGTACCGCACCCGCCTGTGCTCTTCTAACCGCCCCATGTAACCAGCGGCCAGGCGATTTGCCTCAACCTCCCACCCTGCCATAAACGTCTCCCCCTTACTCTCACAGATATTGTGGAGCGCGCAGCAAGCAGTAATAACAGTGGGAATATTGTTTCACTGAGGTCTAAGCGAGTCAGTAAACTGCACCCGCGCACTTTTAAACGTCCAAATGTACATTCTACCACCATTCTGCACTTGCTCAGCCTGTAGTTGAACAGCTCCTGACTACTGTCCAGACTGCCTGTGTACGGCTTCATGAGCCATGGCATTAAAGGGTAGGCTGGGTCCCCAAGGATAACTATAGGCATTTCAACATCCCCAATGGTTATTTTCTGGTCTGGGAAGAAAGTCCCTTCCTGCAGCTGTTGAAACAGACCAGAGTTCCTGAAGATGTGAGCGTCATGTACCTTTCCCGGCCATCCCACGTTGATGTTGGTGAAACGTCCCTTGTGATCCACCAGTGCTTGCAGCACTATTGAGAAGAACCCCTTGCGGTTTATGTACTCGCCGGCTTGGTGCTCCGGTGCCAAGATAGGGATATGGGTTCCGTCTATGGCCTCACCACAGTTAGAGAATCCCATTGCAGCAAAGCCATCCACTATGACCTGCACATTTCCCAGGGTCACTACCCTTGATATCAACAGATCTTTGATTGCATTGGCTACTTGCATCACAGCAGTCCCCACAGTAGATTTGCCCACTCCAAATTGATTCCCGACTGACCGGTAGCTGTCTGGCGTTGCAAGCTTCCATAGGGCTATTGCCACTCGCTTCTCAACTGTGAGGGCTGCTCTCATCTTGGTATTCTGGCACTTCAGGGCAGGGGAAAGCAAGTCACAAAGTTCCATGAAAGTGCCCTTACGCATGCAAAAGTTTTGCAGCCACTGGGAATCATCCGAGACCTGCAACACTATGCGGTCCCACCAGTCTGTGCTTGTTTCCCAGGCCCAGAATCGGTGTCCCACCGCATGAACCTGCCCCATTAGCACCATGATGCCCACATTGCCAGGGCCCGTGCTCTGTGTCCAGGTCCTCATCGCTCTCGTCACCGTGCTGACGTCACCTACTCGCCTGGTTTCGCTTTGCCAGGTTCCGGTGCTGCATATACTGCTGGATAATGCACGTGGCGTTTAATGTGCTCCTAATTGCCAAAGTGATCTGAACAGGCTTCATGCTTGCTGTGGTATGGCGTCTGCACAGAAAAAAGGCACAGAACGATTGTCTGCCGTTGCTCTGATGGAGGGAGGGCCTGACAACATGTACCCAAAACCACTTGTAACAATGTTTTTGCCCCATTAGGCATTGGGATCTCAACCCAGAATTCCAATGGGCGGCGGAGACTGCAGGAATTGTGGGATAGCTACCCACAGTGCAATGCTCCAGAAGTCGACGCTAGCCTCGGTACTGTGGAAGCACTCCAGAGTTAATGCGCTAAGAGCATTTTGTGTGGGGACACACTATCGACTATATAAAAACGATTTCTAAACGCTGACTTTATAAATTTGACCTAATTTCATAGTGTAGACATACCCTAAGGGAGTGTCTGTCAGTGTCCCCTACACACCCCTCACACCCAGAGCCCTTCCGTAACAGTGAATATCCTTTCATGTGAGGGCTGACACTTTTTTTTTTTTAAAATAGCGTCTAATTGAGGACAGAGGGTTGCTCAAGTTTCACATCTAGATTTCTCATACCCTAGGCAAGTGTCTTAGTTTTAGGTCAACGAGCAGCTAACACTAGGCCAGGAATTCCCTCACTCTCAAGAGGAGGCATTCACAGCCTCTGCTACCTCAGACAAAAGGGGAGCGCATCCCAAATGAGTAGTCACTACAACACTACTCCATCACTTTCCTCTGAACTCAGTTTGTAACTATTTAACCTCCCATATGGTCTCCTTCCCTAATTTTACTGCTACCCCTACCAATAGTATTTCACCAATGAGAACAGCAGTGGAGTTAATTGAGGCAATTCCTCTCTATCAGCTGGGCAACTGCGCAGGAGTTGCAGGCAAATAAACGTTATCTTCTGTTATTACGGGGCACAATGAGGAAACCAAACAAAATTAATATCATTTGTGAGGGTGTGGGAAGGGAAAAAAAAAGAAGATGGGAGGAAGAGAAATGGGTTTGTTTCTTCCTTCCTCCTCCCCAAGGGAGCATCCTCAGCAGCAGCAGAGTACTGCAAGTAGAGCACTGTAAATGTTGCTTTGGGTGCTGGAGCTTCTAGAGTGAAACTGACAAGTCAAGCTGATTTCACTCTGCTACTGCTCTGAAGGGCTACCTGCAGCAGGGCAGATGCCAAGCCCCACTGTCAGACATCTAAGTCATGTCAGGTGGTTGCATTTGTAGTAAGATGCAGAATTCCCACAACAGTCTCAAGTGAACTCCTGCATTGAAACCAAGGAAGTGAGCTGGTTGGTCAGTGATCACTTACCTTTTGAATCAGAAACAGAAGAACAGTTGTCTGACTAAAAAAGGCAACATAGTCTAGGAACAACCACAGAGTTGGGAGCAGGGGTCAGCAACATATCCGTACATGGACACAAGCATCTGTGGTAAAAATGTTGAGGCCCGTGGTAATTTTTCAAGAAACGTTGAATGATTGAATGACATAACCCACCCAATGTCCATCACTAAGTACGGTAATTTTCTTAAGTGTCCTTCAAGCAATATGGTGGTGCCGACCTCTGGTTGGGAGCTAGGAGCTTCAGAGTTCTAACCCCAGATCTGCTTAATTAAACTCAGTTAATCTTTGCCTCAGTTTTCATTTTGTACAACAGGGATACTACTTCCCATTCCCACTTCACAGGCTAAGGGGGGTAGTTAGTGTTTGTACAGCATTTTGAAAAATTAGAGCTCTATAATATTTAGAATTATATATCACATACTTCAGTACCTATTGACTACAAGCTTGGAGATGGGTGGTAAACAGGTGTCTCTTGCTGAAGATGAAACCATAGTTTATTAATGCCTACACATTCAGTGATCAAGGACCAGAAAACCAGAACCAGGTGAGAGGAATCAATTGATTTTTCTGCACTTATTAACTTTTTTGATCGGTTTTATTATTGTTTCACCTACTTTGAAGAAGAAAACTGTAAACACTTCGATAAGAGCCCTGAAAAGCTGTCTAGTTTCACTGTAGTATTTACCTGTTTCAGTATGCTCTGCCAGGATGCCATTTTGTAAATTTCAAATCTAAAATGAAGCTCCTCAACAATCTTTAGACAACCATATGCCTAGAAACAACAGGCTGGGAGATCATAGTCTCCAGCACTTACAGCCTACAACTGTCACAAATGGCTATGCTAGCTCTTCTTACACCAACGAACAAGTCCTGCTTTTAAAGCAGAGCTGAAGAAAGCACATTTATACAGGAGAAAGAAAACTGTTTTACAGCTCAAGTTCAAGACCACATTAAAGAGAATCAGTTAATTCACCAACACCAAATTGCTACAACGTTCTGGCCTTCATAGTCTCCATTAAGGCCATTTGGATTAAAAGCTGCATAACATTTCCATCCCCACCCTTTTAAGTATGCACACAGAAAGGCAGAATGATCAACACACACAGACTGAAACAAATAAATGTGTTCTGACAACAGAAAAAATAAAGCTGCTCTTGGACTTGATGGAGGGCTATGGTTGTGTTACATCCATGTAGATGTTGTCTACACTGGCTCCTCAGCTGGCCAAATCACAAGATTTAAACTCCTAGGCAGAAGTGGTTCAGAAGACAGCTAACAAGAGCCTCCTAGTCAGATCAAAAGATTTTACAGGTTTACTAATGATTTTAGTGAAAGTATGAGCTGATTTATTTATACACATATGCACATGGTGCTCCAAACAATACAGTTTAAGAAAACATGGTTAAGTAATCTCACAGCTTTGCAGTATTCCCCTCCAAGCTAGTCAGCAGTTTTAAGTAACAGTCATGGTCACACATGACCTTGTGACTTAACAAAAGGTTCAAGAAGAGGCTTAAAAAGGTTCACCACTTAAGGCAAAAACCACACTTGGACATTTCAAAGATTCTACACTTGCAGCAAGATTAGTAGTTTTGTTCTTCTATTTCTCACTCACTACATAAGCAAAACTGTAAAAAATTCCAGGTGCCAGACACTGAGCCACAATGCATTCTAAATAAATCTAAATCTAAGAGTGAAGGAGAGGGACAGGGGGAAGAGGAGAACTGACAAGTTTCTCTACATTTATTTCACATGGCTATTAGTCCTAGTGGTCAGGTGAAGGTGATGAGAGATTCACATGACTAAGAAAAGCCTCATGAACGGGAAATTCATCTAAGTGCACACAGGACAAATATTTTTATAGGGTATGATAAAAGTTGTAGTTTGTTTCTAGAAAGCTATTGAATCTTAGATTGAAATTTGCCTTCAGCAGTAAGTGTCCATAGTCTGCAAATTTGGGCATTAGAGCTGAGTCCCTTTTTCCCCCGACTGTAGTGGAAAACTTAACTATAACTGGTTTCAGAGTAACAGCCGTGTTAGTCTGTATTCGCAAAAAGAAAAGGAGTACTTGTGGCACCTTAGAGACTAACCAATTTATTTGAGCACGAGCTTTCGTGAGCTACAGCTCGCTTCATCCGATGAAGTGAGCTGTAGCTCACGAAAGCTCATGCTCAAATAAATTGGTTAGTCTCTAAGGTGCCACAAGTACTCCTTTTCTTTTAACTATAACTGACACTGGAAGGGGTTTACTGATGACACAGATTAAAAAAAGGGGGGGCTGCTTTTTTTCCCCATTGGACTATGATTTCAGAGTTTGTCTTACACCTCACCTCTGCAACTCTTTGAGTACTTCTCTTTCGAGGATGCAGATGAAGTCCAGAAAATTAATGTTCCTCTAATATTTCCACTGTCTTAAGAAGCAATTATCTATGACCCCATCTAGAACCCAACTATTGCTTAAAGGAGCTCATCTATACTGCTGCCGCATCAACAAGACTACAGGAAAACCTCTTTCACTTTATGGTAGTAAAGATAAACATAAGCTGCTTGCATTGGCTCTTACCAACTCAATCATGGGAGTCAGCTTTCATGTTAATGCTGAAACTTTTGCTGACTTGTAATGCAAGGCTTTATTCCTATTTCTGAGTAACACACAATGTTTCTTGAAACTGAAATTTGAATGTTTTGTGGGGTAAGGAACACAGCACATCTTAATTTACCAACATCATTGGAAACAGAGTTTAGACATAGGGTCACTTCAGAAATTACGCTTAGGTCCTCAAAATAAATGGTAGAGCTGCAAAGTAACTCCTTAAATCATTCAAGGCCAGTGCCAAGACATATCACCCAATATTTCATTTACACCTCTAGAGCTCCTTGGAAGGGACTCAAGCCTTTAACAGATGCAGTGATTCACTACAACACCCTCGAAGGAGACAAGAAGGTTTATCCATTTTATATATAATGGAGTGTCTTCCCCAGAGCCACGTCCAATTTATCAGAGCTGGGACTAGAACAGTAAACTCAATTAATTCCCTGTTCTGTAACCACTGTATCTTACTTCCTTTTCCTTATTTACGAAGATGACATTTACGTTTTCCTCACCATTCCCCTCTCCTGTCATCAAGAAGACTGGGTAATATACTCTTGCAATACTGCGAGCTCTGCTAGAAACTCTAGGAAAAACAGTTTTCAACTTGAAGTTTAAGGTACACATTGCCCCCTCAAATTAACATATGCTAGTTTGATGCAAGACAACCCCCTGGCACTCTCTCCACCCAGACATGGGCCCTAGAGACAAGAAAACCAGCACCACCGCTGAGGGTGTCCCAGAGCCTCAAGAGAACATCAGAGATTGCAGCAGAATCAGAACTATCCAGAAGGACCCAACAGAACCACATTAGCCCTGGAGTACACCATTAACTTTCTAAAGCTCCAGAGCTTAGAAATACCATGAAGGTGACAGATACAGGAATTAGTTACTTTTTGTAATTTTAGTTTTTTAGAAGGTAAAGCCACTTGAGAGCTGTGATTAGCACAAAACCCCCTAATTTGCTTTAGTTTAAAATGGAAATGAGAGTATACTGGAAGGTTTACTTTTTTAGCTTCTCAGAATGCAAGTCTTCTAGTTGAGTCTAAGACAGGGTCAACTTATTTGATCATACCCCCCGTCTTCATGTCTGTAGAAGTTTACAGCACCCTCCCCGCCACATAAATACATATACTAATATGTGTAGCGGCGGCAGCGCTCCTCTCAAATCTGTTTCCCCCCCCCCCCCGCACTGTTGCACAAATGAGCCAACAATCCACTGTAAAACGAGCAAAAGCAAATCTGCAATTGTAGTCCATGCTTACAATTAAATGGGCACACCGCCTCATAGCGAACGGATTAACAACAGATAGCAACGACTTTGTACAACGCTATGCAAGCTAAACAGAACACTGTCAAAATGCACAGCACCATCTGAGGACTGGATAGGTCTGGAGGAATCAGCTTTTCAGGTTATTCACTGGTGTAGGTAAAATGTGGACAATAAATCTCATCCCCCCCCCCCCACCGCCCCCGCAAAAGCTTCTCATGCCCTCCCTTCCCCGAGTATACTCCACACCCCCCAGAGTGGTCTGCCCCTCCAGTTTGAAAACCTCTGGTCTATGATACTGTAGTTTCATATTTCAGTACAACTGTACACCTCTAAAACAAAGGCATGATTTAACCCAACAAGAAAAGAGAGAGAAGTCTAACTCTGGGCTGACATTTTGCCTTAAGTACCTTCCCTTGATAAACCAGATACTACCAAGGTATTTCTTCTTCACATTGCTTCTCTTCATGTGTCAGTATAATAATGCCTGCATCTGAAATTTTCCATGCACTGAAGTAGTGGGTTTTTTACCCATGAAAGCTTATGCCCAAATAAATCTGTTAGTCTTTAAGGTGCCATTGGACTCCTTGTTGTTTTTGTAGATACAGACTAACATGGCTACCCCCGATACTTGATACCAAGGTATTGACTGGAACACTGCCTCTTGCTCTAGCAACCAGAGACAAGACTGAAAGTTTCACCTTGAAGCTATAAAGTTAATTTAATGGGCACTACCAAGGTTTAGGTCAAAAGTCTGGTCTAATTCAACAGATCTTAATGGGCTTATATTCTAAACAATTAAAATATATATTCTAAAAACTGCATATTTTGAGTCCACAACAAACGTTTTCCTTATTTAAGTAAAAGAGCATTTCATTTCAGTTTGAGACATTAGATCATTTGATTTTTTAGGGCTTTGAGAAATAGTCTCTAACCTTCACATGCAGTTTGCATGATTAATCAGGTTTTCTAAGAAAGTGATGTTATCCAACCAATTTGCAAAACTGCTTAGTTTAAGACCCATTATATATTTAATGTTTTTTTAAAAATTGGCAATCAAAAGGATTTAAAAAGTCACTGGGACATTTGCTAGAGTTAGGACTGACCAGAGCATATAACGGGGAAGCTATGGCAGTACTGGTACAACATGTTTTCTTCAACCACAGCAGATCTTTGGAGCATGACAGCAAAACAAAAGTGCTGACACATTCAAAGCCCAAGTGGGAGTTATACTATGAGATCAAATATAATTGATAGTACAGGCAATGAAAGAAAAAGCTCTTAAGAACTAGCTTTCTTTCAATGAAAATGTTGGCTCAATTCATGAAGATTCTTTTAATAAAAAATGGTTAAATTTCTTTTACAGGACAATCTAAAGTCAGTTTCCTTCTCAGTTTCTCTGGAGGTCACTCCAAAAAAAACTTTTCCAATGTAACTTAAGAATCTTTTAGCTTATGCTTGTGAATGTCCTAAAGGTAAGATCCAAGTCTTTATAAACTATATTAATTTCAAGTGGTCACAAATGTATGTTCATTAAACTTGCCATTTTCCTCACTTTTAGGACATTCTACCTTGAATTATTGACCATGATTAGGTAAGATTTTATATTTGACAAAAAGTGAATTAAATAGCTCAATGGAGGTTGATCACTTCAACATTATTTTTTGCAACTAATCCATGCTCCAGCCCACAACACTAATGCACAATCTTTTAAAAATAAGCAAACTGGTACACAAGAGACACCTAATGTAGTTCACTTTTATTGATAGCTAGTCTGACAGTCCCGTTTGTAATCAGAGCTACTGGTAATTCAGGTTTTTTGGCTCATTGTTAAAGGATGGACTTGTTCCAAAATTTCAGCCTGGATTCAAATCTAATACTCCATCCTTAAACTTTCCCCACAAGTCAAAATACTTTGGCACAATGCACACTACCATATTGCTCTGAAACCGTGTCAATATCTTGATACCATGGAGCAAGATAAAATGTCAACGTGCATCAGAACCCTCGGAATTTTTTGGTCAAATAGTTTTCACGCACAAATGTGGTTCTGGGGCAACTGAAGTGAACCACTTCAATGTTTTCAATTTCTTCCCATTCTCCCCCCAAATTCCTCACTGCTTTTTTTTATTTGGCCAAAACTTTGTCGAATTTACAAATAATTTTCAACCCAATAAACAAATGGAAAAAAAATTGAAAAAAAAAACTTAACTGTTCATTTCAATTTTTTAAATGAAACATGTATTTGTTTCAAAATGATGTCATTTTGAAATGTAGATGGATTTGTTTAAAAAAATATACACCCCACAAAACATAAAAAACTGAAAAAACCCTAACTGAAATTTTTGTTTCTTGTTTCAGTGAGAAAAACCAGTTCAGTCACTGAACTGAAAAGAAAACCCACCAATTATTCACCCAGCTCTAATCATAACACTTTGGAGAATCTTGTTAAATGTCACAAGCCAAAGTGCATCAGGTGAATACTTAGATGAGAAACAGAAAAATAAGAAGTGCTATTCTCAGCTACCTAGAAGAAGAGTAGGGAGAACCGTGCAATCCACTGTGCCATCCTTCAGGCATAACAGAACTACTTATCAGAGACTGGGTGGCAACATAGGCAGGATTAAGGACGCCAACCCCAGTGACCTAGTCAAATTCCATTGTGGATAATTATGTTCTGCCCACTTTTGTTCCAGTAACCTGGAAAAGTTACTGTTCACTTCCTATCTCTGAACTGCTGTGTAGGACTATCAATTAATGTCTGAGTTTTGTTGGTGATAATGGAGAAAAGATTGCCACAGTGCAGGCATAGAGCATGTAGTTCTCAAAAGCACCTGAGGATGGCAAAACACAATATACATCGTAACTCAGTTTAACAGCCATAATTAATTTGTTTCAGGAAGTTTAAGACACTTATTTTAACTGTCCGTTTAATTTTGCTCTATTCTTCTTTTGGTTTCTTAGAGTGAGAAATTTTGAAATAAGGCAGTATTGACTCATTTAAGCATAAAACCCTCCAGCCACTGGGTATGAGTAAGCAAACTGCTTTTGGACATTGGCCGGTTGATTCATCCGTTCCTTGTTTGAACAATGGTCAGCACTAGCAAAGCTTCGTTGTGGGGCAACCTGAGACAGCACCATAACCTGTAAAAGTACCATTATGAGTATCAACACTAAACAAAGATAAAAGATTTTAGTCTTACCAGAACTTCAGCATAAGGTTTCCCGAGACAATTTTTAGATTAAGCTTTGTAACAGGAGTGTCTGATGAAGCAATTAGTTTAAAAAAAGTCACTAACCACAAATAACTATTTAGTTAATATCTTGTTTCTCAAGACTTATTACTAGAATAGCAACATCTTAATACAAAGTGCTTGGCAATATCTTAATCAACAAGGACATACAGTTTGTATCTGTTCACATTTGACTAGTACCAGCTATTCTACCAGCGAACACCTATATATATATATTTTAAAGAACAAAATGCTACAACTTCCCATTTGGAGCCTATCATTTTTGACAGCACATCTCCCTGATATAATGAGTCATCATGTCATGCCTGAAAAATATGGCTTTATATTTCCCAAGCTTGAAAATAGGTTTCCTTTGCTTATCCAACCTGGTCTCTTATACCATCTTCTTTCTGCCAGTGATTCCAAACATTGATACTCCATTTGTTAGCTTTTCTTACAACCATCTTTCTGCTTTGATTTGTGGAGTCCTCCCTGACAGCACAAAATATTTTACCTGAGCTGGTTAGCAAGGCCACTACCCTCTCCATTTAAATCCTTCCTCAAGACCCATTTCTTCCAGGACAAACACAAGCAACAAGTTGATCATGTGATTGACTTCTTTCTTGTAAACTGACTGCTGTTTATGAAAAGTGAAAGGGTCTAAGGTAGGGAATGTGGTACAAGGACACTGGAATCAAAATTGGGGAGATAAAGGTGATGAATGGTGCAGGGATAACAAGAGACAAAACTGTTCAGTTTAAAGGTTCCTTGGTTATTTTTAACTGATAAGACATGCATCATCAAAACTCTGATCACCTTGCTTGTACTTTATACCCCTTTCCCTGTCACCTTTCGTTATCATTGGCTTGGATTGAATACACTTTATGTGGATTAATGAATATGCCTTCCCTCCATGTTTTCAACATATCGCATTTTCAGAGTTACTACCAGCTAAATATTCAATATTTAATATAAACAGTTATAAAAGTTTATCATTAAATTACCATGCCCATTAAGCTCATTAACTGATTTAAAGCTAAACCCTATCGCCAGTTATGAGATTTAAAATGACGACAAAGAACTGCAGTTCTTCACAAAACATTTAGCTTAGACAAAAACTCTTACTTTTCATTTCTCTAAAATAAGGCAAGTAGTTAATATTTAACTCTATTCTCATCAGTTTAAAGACAACTTCTGAGAATGACCTAAATTGTTATCAGTGTCTCAAAGGAAGAAAGGGTCCTGGTCTAACACCTCCACGTTGTTCTGTAACAGTGTTAAAAATAAGTTCTCAGCTGTAAAATCATGGAAGCAAGTTTATTTCAACTGATGCATGAACCCGATATTTAGATTGAACCATACCTTTTTACATGGTATTCTTGTATAAAGGCATGCAATATGAAGTTAAAAGCAAGTGATACTAGTTACAGATTATTCCTATGCAGGCCTTTTTCCAATATATAAAAGTGTGGGAATTTGAAGACAAGAATAACCAGGAGAAAGGTACTATAAGTTTTAAGGTGGTAATGCACTTATGACATATCTTGAAAATATACCACTACTAGTTAAGGAAACACTTTATGCTTTACCACAAGTGGGAAAAAACACCTTTCTTGTTCGAATATGGATTTTAAAAAAACAAACCAACCTAGTTTTTTTTCACTTGAGTTTCTATATGAGTAATCATTTATTCCAGATGTATTAAACCAATTAAAATGTTTAAAATGTTACTGTATTATTGAAAGCTAGACCACAATACAAGTTTCAGCATTCTGGGGCAGAAAAATATCCACTTCTATATACCATATAGAAAAATAAAGCACTATTTACATTATACGCCTCTCAGGTATCATCCCAGTTCTTTCAACATTTAGAAAGCTAAAGTCTTATCCTAATAGCGAAGATGTGAAACTACTGATAAATGTATGTTGATTAACTTTACATTTCAGAACACATTTTCTTAGAAAGTTGATTTGATAAGGCGTACAGTAACTGACATGTCAGATATACAGCCCTAGAGATGAGTACTCCTCAGGTAAGTTTGGGGGGAAAAAATATCATTTGGGAAATAACGGTAGTTCTAAATAGCCCAATCAGATTCACAGCACAAAGTGAAGTTTGGAAAAAGTTGCATAAAGGGCTCCAACGTGCAACCCCCTTCTCTTACTTCACTTAAGTTAGATTCTCAACCAAATGTTGTTGAACTTTCAGATGAAAGCCAGAAAAACTAGACCACAGACACGATCTAGGAGAGCAAGTAATAGACTGGAATTCAGAATTCCTGATTTTTAACCTCACCTGTGACTCAAACTGGCTCTGAAACCACCTCTCCCTGTGACCACAGGCAAATCTCAACTTCACTTTGCCTCAATATCCACACCCGCAAAGTAGAAATGGTGATATTCTTCTGCCTCACAGGACTTACGTGCAACATGGTGATTGAAAACACTGAACATATAAAGTAGTAATTTTGAGTATCTGTACAAACTAAAATTAAGAGGGGAAAACTTGGCTGAAGCAGCAAATGGAGGAACCAACAGCAACCACACTTGATAAAAAGCAATATCTGAGGACCCAATACTTTTTGCTGGTGCTTCTTTTGGCGGGTTCCTACACGTGCCTTTGAAGCTCCTAGGCATATTAACTCATTTGTGTCCAGGGGAAGATTTGCCTACAGGAATCCAGGCAGCAGCGCCTGGCTGAATGGGGCAGGGCAAGGACCCCACGTCTCCGCCCGCTAACGTATCTTTACACGACACCCCCGCCCCCATCCCGGCCTCGAGGGGAGCAACGCTGCCGCGGGGCCGGATCTCCGCTGAGACTCCCTGTCAGGGAGGCCAGACCAGGGCGGGGAGGCAGAGCCGCTTTAGGCAGCGACTGGCTGCGGCTCCAGGCCGGGAGATCCAGCCCCCGGGTAGGGAAGTGCGCAGGACGTTCCCCAGCAAGGCCGGGCAGCTGCCGTGCGGGGCTCTGAGCAGCCGACACAGCTCGGGGCCCCGGCCCGGCCCCACACCGAGGAACTCGCACTCGCCACGACCAGCAGCGCCCGGTGCCGGGATCCAACTCCCGCAGCAGCAGGATCTGCGGGTAGGAAGATGGCGGCCCTGGCCGCCTCCCCGGTGAGAGGAGGTGGCGGGTCGCAGCACAGGGAGGAGCCGGAGCGAGGCCGGCCAAGGGGAGGGAGTGGGCCCGGGGAGGCCCCTTCAACCCACCTGTCACCAACAGCCACTGCCACCCAGGCCGCTCACGTCTCCGCTGAGGTCGATGCCGGGGCCGATGCCGGGGTCTCCGCGGGGGCTGGGGCCTCTCACTCCTGCCGGGGTCTCCGCGGGGGCCGGGGCCTCTCTCCGCCGCCGCCACCACCACCACCAGGGCCTCGCTGCTGCCGGATCCCAGGAGGAAGAGGATGGAGAGCGGGACCCGGGGGAAGGAAGCGGCGGCGGCGGCGGCAGCAGCGGCGGGAAGGGGGGGGGCGTGGACAAGGAGGAGGCGGCGGCGGCACTTGGGGCCCAAAACGTCTCTGATCCCAGAAGCAGCAACACCCCGCTCGCATGAGAGACCCACAGCCCCGCTTCCGGCTCCTGGCGGAAGTCCCGCCTTCGCCAGCGGAAGATATTGGTCGTCGCTAAAATTTCCCCAGCCCGCAGCAGCCGCCGATGATTGGCGGAGCGGACTCCGCGCGCGGTGTGACGTCCTTCGGCACGTGACCAGGTGCCGTCACCAGCCCTGAATGAGCGCGCGGAGCGGGGAGGGCAGTTCCCCTTCTCCCCCCTCCCCCTCGCACCGAGCACACCCACCGGAGGAATGTGACTTCTCCGTCGCCGTCCCTCGCTGCTCCTGCAGCCGGAAAAATTAAAGGGACCGGTACGGACAGAGAACTAGTCACAGTGTCCCCCACCGGGGCGTGCTACCTCCCTTTAATTGGGGAGAGCGTCCAAGGCCGATAACGGCTGCCAGCCCCACCTCCTTCGCAAAGGCCGGGCACGCGTAAGCTTTCCTTCACTAGCATGGCCACTGCGGGAAAGGGGAGCTCTAAATCACGCCTCCAGGTTCCCTTAATGGGGGCCACCCCCCATTTAACCTAGAGACCCCCCACTTCCCCTTTAACGGGGGGCACCCCCACTTAACCTAGAGCCCCCACCACCACTTCCCCTTTAACGGCAGACACTGCCCACTCAACTAGAGCTCCCCCACCACTTCCCCTTTAATGGGGGGACACTCCCACTCAACCTAGAGCCCCACCACCACCTCCCCTTTAATGGAGGGACACTCCCACTCAACCTAGAGCCCCCCCCACCACCTCCCCTTTAATGGAGGGACACTCCCACTCAACCTAGAGCCCCACCACCACCTCCCCTTTAATGGAGGGACACTCCCACTCAACCTAGAGCCCCACCACCACCTCCCCTTTAATGGAGGGACACTCCCACTCAACCTAGAGCCCCACCACCACCTCCCCTTTAATGGAGGGACACTCCCACTCAACCTAGAGCCCCCCCCACCACCTCCCCTTTAATGGAGGGACACTCCCACTCAACCTAGAGCCCCACCACCACCTCCCCTTTAATGGAGGGACACTCCCACTCAACCTAGAGCCCCACCACCTCTTCACATCAAATCCCTGGATATCAGCTTTATACCCACAGATCATTTTTGCAGATCGGGTGCAGATACAAATTTTAGAGTGACAGCGGTGTTAGCCTGTATTCACAAAAAGAAAAGGAGTATTTGTGGTATCCTAGAGACTAACAAATTTATTTGAGCATAAGCTTTCATGACCTACAGGTCACTTCATCGGATGCATGCAGTAGAAAATGCAGTGGGGAGATTTTATATACACAGAGAACATGAAACAATGGGTGTAACCATACACACTGTAACGAGAGTGATCAGGTAAGGTGAGCTATTACCAGCAGGGAGGGAGGATGGGACGACGACTTTTGTAATGATAATCAAGGTGGGCCATTTCCAGCAGTTGACAAGAACGTGTGAGGAACAGCAGTGGGGGGGAAAATAAACATGGGGAAATAGTTTTACTTTGTGTAATGACACATTCGCACAGACACACCCCTAGAACCCAGACCGGGGTATTTTATCTGCTACCTAAGATCCATAAACCTGGAAATCCTGGACGCCCCATCATCTCCGGCATTGGCACCCTGACAGCAGGATTGTCTGGCTATGTAGACTCCCTCCTCAGGCCCTACGCTACCAGCACTCCCAGCTACCTTCGAGACACCACTGACTTCCTGAGGAAACTACAATCCATCAGTGATCTTCCTGAAAACACCATCCTGGCCACTATGGATGTAGAAGCCCTCTACACCAACATTCCACACAAAGATGGACTACAAGCCGTCAGGAACAGTATCCCCGATAATGTCACGACTAACCTGTTGGCTGAACTTTGTGACTTTGTCCCCAAATGTGAAATAGTTATGGGTGAGGACAATGTATACTTTCAAATCAGTGGCACTGCTATGGGTACCCGCATGGCCCCACAGTATGCCAACATTTTTATGGTTGAGTTAGAGCAACGCTTCCTCAGCTCTCGTCCCCTAATACCCCTACTCTACTTGCGCTACATTAATGACATCTTCATCATCTGGACCTATGGAAAAGAAGCCCTTGATGAATTCCACCATGACTTCAACAATTTCCATCCCACCATCAACCTCCGCCTGGACCAGTCCACACAAGAGATCCACTTCCTGGACACTACGTGCTAATAAGCGATGGTCTCATAAACACCACCCTATACCGGAAACCTACTGACCGCTATGCTTACCTACATGCCTCCAGCTTTCATCCAGACCACACCACATGATCCATTGTCTACAGCCAAGCTCTACGATACAACGGCATTTGCTCCAACCCCTCAGACAGAGAAACACCTACAAGATCTCTATCAAGTGTTCTTACAACTACAATACCCACCTGCTGAAGTGAAGAAACAGATTGACAGACCCAGAAGAGTACCCAGAAGTTACCTACTACAGGAGAGACCCAACAAAGAAAATAACAGAATGCCACTAGCCGTCACATTCAGCCCCCAACTAAAACTTCTCCAACGCATCATCAAGGATCTACAACCTATCCTGAAGGACGACCCATCACTCTCACAGATCTTGGGAGACAGGCCAGTCCTTGCTTACAGACAGCCTCCCAACCTGAAGCAAATACTCACCAGCAACCACACAACAGAACCACTAATCCAGGAACCTATCCTTGCAACAAAGCCCGTTGTCAACTGTGTCCACCTATCTATTCAGGGGACACTATCATAAGGCCTAATCACATCAGCCACACTATCAGAGGCTCGTTCACCTGCACATCTACCAATGTGATATATGCCATCATGTGCCAGGAATGCCCCTTTGCCATGTATATTGGCCAAACTGGACAGTCTCTACATAAAAGAATAAATGGACAAAAATCAGACGTCAAGAATTATAACATTCAAAAACCAGTCGGAGAGCACTTCAATCTCTTTGGTCACTTGATTACAGACCTAAAAGTTGCAATTCTTCAACAAAAAAAACTTCAAAAACAGACTCCAGCGAGAGACTGCTGAATTGGAATTAATTTGCAAACTGGACACAATTAACTTAGACTTGAATGAAGACTGGGAGTGGATGGGTCATTACACAAAGTAAAACTATTTCCCCATGTTTATTTTCCCCCCTCCTGTTCCTCAGACGTTCTTGTCAACTGCTGGAAATGGCCCACCTTGATTATCACTACAAAGGTTCCCCCCCTCCCTCCGCTCTCCTGCTGGTAATAGCTCACCTTACCTGATCACTCTTGTTACAGTAGGTATGGTAACACCCCTTGTTCCATGTTCTCTGCGTATATAAAATCTCCCCACTGTATTTTCCACTGCATGCACACGATGAAGTGAGCTGTAGCTCACAAAAGCTTTTGCTCAAATAAATTGGTTAGTCTCTAAGGTGCCACAAGTACTCCTTTTCTTTTTGAGGGTACAGACTAACACGGCTGCTACTCTGAAACCTGAAATCAGGGACTAATTTTGCTTCCAAAGGCAAAATTCAGTTAGACTCTAGAGGAGCATGTTCAATCCCCATATACACACTGTAGCTCTAAGAACCCAGAAAAGTAACTGATAACATGTTGTGTAGTGTGGGATTTTCCTGGCAGGATTAACTAACATGATTTGGTATCAAACCACTGCTTAACACCCCTGTAAGGGCTAGGAAGCCCTATTTCATTATCAGACCCTGGGGGTACTGGATCAGGTGTTTTCTATAATGAAATCAGAGAGCTCAGCTGGAGGCTGCTGTCAGGGGAGTTTGGTTCCTCTGAGTGGTCAGGGAGTAGTGAAAGGCTTCTGGGCCTATGTAGGTCAGGAATAGCTTTATTTTGTGTTTCTTTGCTCGGTTTTTGTTTGAATGAATAAACCATATCCGGAGGAAAGGGCTTGAAAGAGACATGGAGTGTAATAAGAAAAGGAGTACTTGTGGCACCTTAGAGACTAACCAATTTATTTGAGCATAAGCTTTCGTGAGCTACAGCTCACTTCATCGGATGCCTACTGTGGAAAGTGTAGAAGATCTTTTTATACACACAAAGCATGAAAAAATACCTGAGCTTATCTAAAGTGATCACCAGTGATCACTTTAGATAAGCTATTACCAGCAGGAGAGTGGGGTGGGGGGAGGTATTTTTTCATGCTTTGTGTGTATAAAAAGATCTTCTACACTTTCCACAGTATACATCGATGAAGTGAGCTGTAGCTCACGAAAGCTTATGCTCAAATAAATTGGTTAGTCTCTAAGGTGCCACAAGTACTCCTTTTCTTTTTACGAATACAGACTAACACGGCTGTTACTCTGAAACCTGTCATTATGGAGTGTAATGTTAGTCTTCTGTAGGCTCAGGGGAGACAGGCCAGAAGATCTATGCATTTTGTTGAACTAGGTTCAACAAAACTATTTTAAACAGATACTAGCTCTCCATTGTGGTTCAATCGCATTTCTTTAATACAGTAGTAAAACTGTTTTTTAAAGTTACAATGTGTATGTCAGCCATTTTCATCTCTGCTGAAGTGTAGCTTTCTGTAATGCAGTTTTAGAGCACTGATTAGTAAAGCTACAATCACTGCTGGGAGCAGCTTGGTATTACTATTAACCGCTCTCATGTAAGTTTGTAATTAGTTTTTAAATATATCCCACATAAACACAGGTCTGAAAATTATCATCCTGGCAGCTCATCAGACCAACTAGTTTCCAGGTCTTATGTATGTCAGTTGTAATACATTCAAATTCCTCAGTGCAATAATAATCTGTTTCTGGGAGCTTTTTTTTATAAATTTTAGCCATTTAATTATTCTCTGAAAATGTTAATGAAACTTTAATAAGGAGTCACACTTTTTCATATTTTGTAAGTGACTCAGAATTTTCCTAAACAATCTGAAATGTATTTTAATTCTTCTCAGTGCTGGGCTTGCATTTTAACACCTCCTTAACTTCGTACTTGCTTTCATGGTCCCCATCTTTGCAGTAGCTGAGCTTTTCACAAAATTCATGAATTTATCATCTGGACAACCTTGTTGAGTACTTTATCCCCATGTTACAGATGGAGAACTGAGGCTCAGAGACATTAAGGCCCAATCTTGCAACTGATTCTATGCAAGAAAGCTCTTGCACCTAATGGAGCCCTGTTTAAATCAATTGTCGTGTCCTGAACAGGGATGTTTTCCTGAAAAGTGATTATAATTTTGTATTTCCGTGTCCTCACACCAAGGCATAGACACTAGTGCTCAGTGAGGACTATATCCATGACAAGTTTTTAGCATTGGCTATTTTGACCTACTTGCCCATAACTACAAAACAGCTGGAATCATTTTGCATTTAAAAAATAAAAAAACACACAGAAAAAAAATTAATCTTTGGGGTAGGCAGTGAGTTCAATTCTCCCTTCACACCTTGCAATGAAGTTACACTGGCATAAAACAGAGTATAGAGTAAAATGGTTTAGCCATGCCAGAAATCTACTCTAATGCCTCAACAAAAAGGTCTGGCTGAATCAAATGTAGAGAACTTAAGAAAATCACTTTTCAAAAAGAGATGTATAATTTGTAATAGGTTTGTTGACAATTATGCAGCAAAAATGTGACCATGAGCCTAAAATAATATTTTGGTTTTTCACTACTCTTTGCTCGTCTTCAGTTAATAGCAGATATAATTTTTAATGTGCCTAGCCTAGTAAGACAGAGTGCAAGAACAATATTGTCCATATGAGGAGCAAACCCAGAACATGTTTCTCTGTCAAAGTTCAGTTGGCCTGAGTAACAAATTTTTAATCAGAGCAATATGGTTCTAAAATGTCAGAAACACACCAACACTTTTATCTGCCTCCAGCGCTAATTACATAATCCCTGTATATCATGGCCTACATGTTATTCACAGAGAAATTGCAGACCATTTTAACCTTTGCAATCTAATCATAGAAATGTGTGCTTTGTTGTTCTAACTTTCTATTGAATGCCCCTCTGTGCCAGAAAAGCTGAAGAATTTTCAGACACCAACCAATGCATAAAAAGACTATCCATTCAATGATAGAGATAATGAATTGTCTTTATTTTTCTTATTTATCTACACGTGCCCCTCACCACCAAAATAGCACATCTGAAGAATGAAGAGTTAGCAGATTTTCAACTGCCTTGCACTTTGTGTGGTCATTTACACCTTGCATAGGAAACGCAAGTTGCGTGTAAAATGCTACCATTCATATTGCCTCGGTGTAAATGACTACACTAAATGTAAGGTAGTGGAGAATTGGGTCCTCTCTGGATTTTTTTCGTATAGGAATTGGAGATTTGTAAATCCAGGATTTTGGTTGGTGAATAGTTATGCCCTGTCCATATTGGGAGCAGAATCATTGTAGATACAAACAGCTGTTTAAACATAGGCTGTTGGTATCAGGTTTCTGATCTAGCACAGCAGGGAAAGAGAGATTTTTTCCAAGAGTCATGCCAGAGATTATCTCCCCGAGGAGGCCTATAGTGTGGTTTTATAACACAGTTCTAAGGGTACAAATTGGCTATGTTGGGAAGATCAAGTCCGTAACATGATAATGCTCCATGTTATAACATGGTCTGGTCCCATCTACACAGGCAAGACCTAACCATGTTGTAACATGACTGGATTAGTATCATTTCAATACACAGTCACCTAACTAGGAAAATGCAGTTGTGTAGATGCTCCCTAGCGCCGCTCAGGAGAGTACAAGAACTCTACGAGCAAAGTAACAACTGGTTTTATCATTGTTCTGCATAGGTGCTGAAACTGGGGCTGTGGCAGCACCCCCTGTTTTAAAGTGATTTCCACCATACATGGGGTTTACAGTTTAGTTCAATGGCATCTCAGCACCCTCGCTATACAAATAGTTCCAGCACCCTTGTGGTTCTGGCCCCAATCTGTTCAGGCCCCAAAGCAGATCATACTGTATTGGGGTGGCAAAAAAATTCATATTTATACATATTATAAAAAAAAACCTTGATGTAACATATAATAAATATCTTATGTATATTAGGGCTGTCAATTAATCGCCGTTAACTCATGCAATTAACTCAAAAAAATTAACTGCAGTTTTAATTGCACCGGTAAACAATAGAATACCAATTGAAATTTATTAAATATTTTGGATGTTTTTCTACATTTCCAGCTATATGGATTTCAAGTAGAACACAGAATACAAAGTGTACAATGCTCATTTTATATTATTTTTATTACAAATATTTGCAGAGTAAAAATGATAAAAGAAAAAGTATTTTTCAATTCACCTCATACAAGTACCATAGTGGAATTTCTTTATTGTGAAAGAGCAACTTACAAATGCAGATTTTTTTTGTTACATAACCGTACTCAAAAACAAAACAATGTAAAACTTTAGAGCCTACAAGTCCACTAAGTCTTATTTCTTGTTCAGCCAATTACTAAGAGAAACAAGTTTGTTTACATTTATGGGAGATAATGCTGCCCACTTCTTATTTACAATGTCACCTGAAAGTGAGAACAGCTGTTCGCATAGCACTTTTGTAGCCGACATTGCAAGGTACTTACATGCCAGATATGCTAAACATTTGTATGCCCCTTCATGCTTCGGCTACCATTCCAGATGACATGCTTCCATGCTGATGATGCTCGTTAAAAAAATAATGCGTTAATTAAATTTGTGATTTAAGTCTTGGGGGAAAATTGTATGTCTCCTGCTCGGTGTTGTACTCACATTCTGCCATATATTTCATGTTATAGCAGTCTCAGATGATGACCGACGTTGTTCATTTTAAGAACACTTTCACTGAAGATTTGGCAAAACGCGAAAAAGGTACCAATGTGAGATTTCTAAAGATAGCTACAGCACTTGATCCAAGATTTAAGAATCTGAAGTGCCTTCCAAAATCTGAGAGAGAAGAGATGTAGAGCATGCTTTCAGAAGTCGTAAAAGCACAACACTTTGATGCGGAAACTACAGAATCCGAACCACCAAAAAGAAAACCAACCTTCCGCTGGTGGCATCTGACTCAGATGATGAAAATGAACATGCGTTGGTCTGCACTGCTTTGGAACATTATTGGGCAGAACCCATGGATGCATGTCCTCTGGAATGGTGGTTGAAGCATGAAGGGACATATGAATCTTTAGTGCATCTGGCACATAAATGTCTTGCAACACCGGCTACAACAGTGCCATGCGAACATCTGTTCTCACTTTCAGGTGACATTGTAAACAAGAAGTGGGCAGCACTATCTCCTGCAAATGTAAATAAACTTGTTTGTCTGAATGATTAGCTGAACAAGAAGTAGGACTGAGTGGACTTATAGGCTCTAAAGTTTTACACTGTTAGATTTTTGAATGCAGTTATTTTTTCTACGTAATTCTCCATTTGTAAGTTCAACTTTCATGATAAAGAGATTGCACTACAGTACTTGTATTAAGTGAATTGAAAAATACTATTTCTTTTATTTTTATGGTGCAAATATTTATAATAAAAATAAATATAAAGTGAACACTGTACACTTCTGTATTCTGTGTTGTAATTGAAATCAATATATTTGCAAATGTGGAAAACATCCAAAAATATTTATATAAATATTATTCTATTATTAACAGCATGATTAATGGCACAATTTATCGCGATTAATTTCTGTAATTGTGCGATTAATCACAGTTAATTTCTTTAATCGCTTGACAGCCGTAATTTATTTATTTGGTGAAGATTTAATTCTCCAAATGCCATAAAATACTGGGCATTAATTAGTGAGAATGAAAGTTCCTTGAAATACTATGGGCCAGTTTTGTACACTCAAAGCTGCCCCCTGATGCCAGTATCATGTGCAGCCACTGGAGTATTCCCCCTTATGTAGGGGAATCCTCAGGTAACATAAAATCACCATAATGGCTTCTGCGCACCATCCTCCCTATGGTCACTGCAGGGGATGTGATTTGGGGGAGAAAGTGATATGGTCTATGATACTGGTGATCTCCAGCTGCAGTAGTGGCCCCTTGACAGTTAGTGGAAGTGGGACCAGGATAGGGGGATTACAAAGTTGGTTCAGAGCGACCATAGTACCCGCTTCTCCAGCTGCACCAAACACTTGTCAGTCTTAGGATCTGGCCACATACCTGTTTTCAAAACACTAGAATTACATACAGTGCCTGGTCCTTCATCTAAATCTCCCAAGTTAACAACACTTGGTCTGGCCAGTTTTCAGAGCTTCAGTAAGTGTACAATTGACAGCTAAATGTATCCCACAAAGGGGACGACTGCAGAGAGTTTTACACCTTGGGGCTTTATTAAAAGGTTACAATTTTCCTAGTGATAAGAAAGGTATATTTGCTAAAGGAGGTGATTAGGGAGGTGAGCAGCAAGTGTGCCAGAAAAAAAACTTAGTGATATAGCAGCTATCAGTCATGGTGGGATTTATTTGTTTTCATATATATTAATGAATTCTAGATTAAATACTCCTGTAGCTGCTCAAGGTGATTATTACATAAGTTAAAAAGGGGTATCATTCTCAAGCAGAAATAATGTATAAAAGCTAATCTTACAGTAGATCACCCACTCTGCTATACAAAGCCTTAGAGCAGTGTTTCCCAAACTTGGGATGTGTCTTGCTCAGGGAAAGCTCCTGGCGGGCCAAGCTGGTTTGTTTACCTGCCACGTCTGCAGGTTCGGCCGATCGCAGCCAGTGGGAGCAAACCAGCCCGGCTCACCAGGGGCTTTCCCTGGACAAGCAACGTCCCAAGTTTGGGAAACACTGCCTTGGAGTGTGCCAGCTTCTGAATCAAAAGTGAAAAACTCAGATGGAGCTTGATCCAAAGTAAGTGGAGACACTATAGGATAAAGAACAAATCAGGTCCTCCCATAGAAAAATCTGTAGGTTTTTCTTTCAGTGATTGTCCAGATGAATTCCACTCTTGGTGCACATGTACCCCACGTACCTGTGAATAGAATCTTTTGGTCAGCAGTGCCTGCTGGCCACACCTGCACCCTGAGAGCCTTTGCAACACCCCCACCTGAGGGCATAAAGAGCAGTGGTGGTCCACGACTGACAGAAAAAACTGCAGATGGTGTCCTTATCTCTTCCACTTGGTTAGCTTTGTTTGTAAACAGTTTTGTCATAGGATACATAATAGTTATTTAGTGTGTTAGTTAGTTGATAGGCTTCTGTTGGTAATGGGGCTTCAGCCATAATGTCTGAAACAAATCTCCTGGTTCTAAATATTGCCCCTCCTGTGAGGTGGCCATGGCCCTCAATGATAGGCATACCACAGGTTTATTTTGTCTAGGAGATGGGCATACCACCAAGATATGTTTGATCTGCTGATCATTTTCCAAACAAATGCAGAAGGCAAGGGAAGCTCGCCTGAAGTTTTTCTTGTTAGACAGATTGAGACCTGCTTTGAATCCAGCAGACAAGACCCTCTTGCTCCAGAGCAGTCTTCCTCTAAAGTGCTCCAGTGAGCTCTGAGTCTGATGTTAGCTGTCAAACACATTATTTGAAAAAGACCTCTTCTGTTCCTGCCCTCAAGTCAGCACCATTGGCTTCTGAGAGGGGTAGGACAGAGTATTGCACTGCTCAACAACACAGGCATTGATCACTTTCTGAGGGACCCGGTAAAAAAACGGGGTTAAAAATCCCCTCGCTCAACCTCCTCAAAGGATAGCAAATGGCCTGAGATGGGGCCCTTTGGCACCCTGACAGACCTTAGTCACCAAGCTCCGGTAATGGCAAGGAGCAATTTCAATCTGCATCCATTTCCAGAGCTGTGGTGGCCATCAACAATGCCTTTTGCTTTGGCACTGACTCTGAGGTTCCCAGTACCAGCACCAATCCTTTAGGTACCAATGTCTTTGACACCATCCACTCCAGTACTGTGTCAGGATCCTGGGCAATGTTGGGCAGGACTCATGGCAGAAGCTTGGGATTCCAGAACAGAAGCCAGAGTCAGAGCCAGTATCAGTCAATGAGATACCAGCGGGAGCCATGTTTCATTTTTGAATCCAATATTTTGTGGACCTCATATCTGTCATGACCCTGGACCTGCACTGCAGGAGGAGGCAGTTGTGTTCAATGCACAAAATAGTTGTTGATGTATGGCTTTAATAGAGACACTGAGTATACCCAGAAGGATCTGGATATTTGGAGCCAAATGGTCACAGGATTGATCACTGAAGAACAACAACAAAAAATCTTCCCTGATGCCATCCCAGAGGCTAGAATTTATAGGAGCAATCTTAGGCTGAGCAACAGCAAGAGCTTACCTCCCTCAAAGCAGATTTGAAATCATGGTGGACCTCAAATTATCTACAGAACCATTCTCAAATGTCAATAACAACATAGATCACTCAAACACATGGCCTCTTGCACAAACATAATTCAGCAGGCCAGATTTCATCTTGGTGGCATGCAAGGATGGTTGAAGTCTGTCTACCTTCCAGGCAGACATCACATCGATATGACAATTCAAATTCTTCAAGATATCCTTCTGTCATTAAACTGATGGAAGGCCCCTTCTTGGTATGCAAGGGAGTACTATTTTCACCTCCTCTGCCCACAAAAACACTTGTTACAGATGTTTCCATCCTTGACTTGGGAGCACACTTGGATCGCCGTCAAACCCAAGGACTTTGATCTCAAGAAAACAAGAACCTACACATAAGTGTCGTGGAGCTAAATGTAACCCTGTTAGTCTGTTTAAATTTCTACCTATGATCCAAGGAATACCTATTCAGGTTATGACAGCCAACATCATGGGGTGAACAGACAAGAAGCCTGATCTTTCACCCTGGGCAAAGGAGCAATTTGCCTGTGGAATTGGTGAATCAGTCATCAGATTACCCTAGTAGCTCTATATCTTCCAGAGTTACTGTGGCAGGGTGTGTGGTCTGCTCTTGCCTCTTTCCAAACAAACAAACTATTCAGAGACCTTATTTAGGTAAAACACCCAGTGATTTATTTAAAAAGTTCATTCCCACCACCTTTACAGATTGTGCAGCACCTTTAACAGTATCCTGGGGCTCTAAGGCTTCTGAGCCTAGCAGGGGAGAGACTGCCTTGGCTTCTGCCAGCCTACTGCTCTTTCACTTTCTCTCTCACATTTCCTTCCTGTGCCTTTATACCCTTAGGAGGCAATTAGCTGTTAACTCTCTTCAGCCTATCCTCAGTCTATCAGTTTGACACTGTTCCCATATTCAAGTGCACATGGGGCAACCAACTGAGGTTGCGGTGATGCTGGATTAGCTGTTGTAGCCCAGCACTCTGTCACAGTTAAAAAACACACTAGCAGACAAATTGAGCAGGCAGTTTCTTTGCAGCCACAAATGGTCCATCAAAGATTCTGTCATCAAAAATATTTGTCACAAATGGGGTCAACCAGTCAAGGACTTGTTTGCCACAGAAATTAACACGTGTCAGAATTTTGGCTCCAGGTGGCCTGCAAGCCCTGGCTTCCAGTCAGATGCATTCCTTGTATATAACTCAGGGGATAATGTATGTGTACCCTCTAATACTGAGGGTCTTGAGAATACTCAGTGCAGGACATAGAGGTAATGATCCTGATAGCATCTGCCTGGTCCAGATAGTTTTGGTATCCAAATCTAAAGAAACTATCCATCCAGCTACCTAAGATATAATTTCCCCAAAACAATGGACAGATTCTTCTTCTGGACCCAACCCCACTGCGTCTCACAGCATGGATTCTGGCTGGCTAAGTGAGTTGGAAAGAGACTATTCCTCTGATATTCTCCACATTCTAACTTGGAACAGAAAAGACTCCACAAGAATCTCCATATGCCGCTCAGTATAAAAGATTCATGATTTGGGCAGAACAGCATCATCTTTCTTCCTTGGAGACACTAATTCCCTTTATTTTGGATTGTTTGTTATCTCTGAAGAACTATGGACTATCTGTTAGTTCTATCAGAGTGCACCTGGCAGGAATATCAGCCCATCATCCTCTGATTCAGGGTTACATGCTATTCTCATACCTCCTTAAAGGCCTAGTTCATGTTTCCTTCTGTCTGGGAGCCCCCCTTCTTCCTAGGATCTTAATGGGGTTTTAACTAGATTGATGGATCTCTCCTTTGAGCCCTTGGCCTTTGGTGAGAGAGAAGGATCTAGCTGTCTGGGAGTAGGGTACTAGAGGTAGAGAAGTGCTGGGGAAAGGCAAGAGGAGCTGGGGTACTCCAGCCTGGCAACTCCCCAGGCTGCAGGCCTTGTGTAAGGCCTAAAGAGGGTACTGGTCAGCAGGGAAAGGTCCAAACCCCTTTTGCCAGTGATGAGTGGTTTACAGACTGTAGTCCGCCCCAGTGAATGGGGGTGGGGGGGCTAGATGGTGACTGGCGGTAGCTACTGAGGTAAGGTGGAGATAGAGGGTTGGGGGTTCCCTGGGGAGGGGAGACCCTGTCTGGGGGTTACTGCTGTGGGCAGCACCCCAAGGTAAAGGGCACAGGGGTCCAGGAGGAGCAAGGGGCCAGCGGCAGGCAAGACACTAGCCAGGAGGAGACACTCTGTATGCTGGAGAGCTAATTCCCACAATGACCAGCAGGAGGCACCGCACTGCTGAGTCATCACATCGCTACATAGATATCAAGCCCCAATGCATTTGTATGGCTGCATTCCCTAAACAAAGATGGTCATTAACTAAGAGCAAACATAGAAACTTCAATGTGTCAGTGAAAAAAGGACAGTTCTTCATCCCAGAAAACAAACCAAATTAGTGACTGACAATGGGAGTTATGCCTGTGGGCATAGATCTTGCTGGGCGTGAGTAAGCTTGCATATAGTTTCATTTGAGTACTAGGTTAAACTGTAACTACGGGTGTAACAGCTGTGTGCTAGAGATGGTGCGTTCAGGCTAGTTGATAGTGGGAACACCCTAACCTGATAAACTTGAAACGTAGATAAGGTAAGGATATAAGCTTCCAGGACCTACAAAGTGATTGATCCTTACATGATCGCTATGATGTCCAAACCAATTAAATTCAAGATTTAACTAGGGAAAATGTTGTGTGGGACATAGCTTGCAATTAAGGTATCACCCTGTATCTAAACTCACTGTGTCTGGGCCTGGCCAGCATGGTCATAAAGCTGCCTAAAAAAGTAACATCAGAGACAAGCTGGAGTTGAACTGAGTTTTTGGATCCCAAAGCACTAGAAGAAGTGTTGCCCCAGAATTGGACAAGGTGTTCTGGATAAGCTGGAAAAGGTCTCAGGGGGAATCCCAACAATGCCATGATCAGGGATCAAGATCACTGTCTTTAGATCCAGGCATATGTAACCTTTCTGCCAGGTGGAGTCGGCAGCAACAAGGGTTGGGTTCAATATCTAGGGATTCCTCTTAACAATACAAAACAGAACTAGCTTGAGCCCTCCCCCCAGGAATCTGGGAAAACTATCCATCACCTCTGGACCCCTCTAAGAGGCAATACTTCCTCACTCACAAGCACTGAGTCTGTGTATAGCAAAATAAAACTTTTAATAAAAGAAAAGGAGTACTAGTAGCACCTTAGAGACTAACCAATTTATTTAGCATAAGCTTTCGTGAGCTACAGCTCACTTCATTCGAATGCATCCGATGAAGTGAGCTGTAGCTCACGAAAGCTTATGCTCAAATAAATTGGTTAGTCTCTAAGATGCCATTAGTACTCCTTTTCTTTTTGCGAATACAGACTAACACGGCTGCTACTCTGAAACCTTTTAATAAAAAGGAATCCAGGAATGATTGGAAAAACACCACAATAACATTAAAAGCATGTGACCATAAGCAAACACCCACCCCACAGTACATTGGGCAGCATCCTTAGCTACGTTGAGAGCTTCTCCCATCAACATAGCTACCACCTCTTATGGAGATGGATTAACTATGCCGACAAGAGAAGCACTCCCATTGGCGGTACAGCTGTGCTGCTGTAGCATTTGTATGTAAAGACAAGCCCTAGGTGTGTCTATGTAAATAATCTCTGCTCCTGAAGTCTTTCCCCCCAGTTCATCACTAGATGCCAATGGAGAGCTCATTCAGAGGCTGTTTAAACATAGTATAACAGTAGAACCTCAGAGCTACAAACACCTTGGGAATGGAGGTTGTTTGTAACTGAAATGTTCGAAACTCTGAACAAAACTTTATGGTTGTTCTTTCAAAAGTTTACAACTGAACATTGACTTAATACAGCTTTGAAATTTTACTATGCAGAATAAATTCTGCTTTTAACCATCTCTTTAAATGAAACAAGCACAAACAGTTTTCTTGTCAAATCTTTTTCTTTTAAACTTTCCCTTTATTTTTTAGTAGTTTATGTTTAACACAGTACTGTATTTGCCTTTTTTAAAATGTTTTTGGTCTCTGCTGCTGCCTGATTGCATACTTCCAGTTCCAAATCAGGTGTGTGGTTAATCGGTCGGTACGTAACTCTGGGTGTTCATAACTCTGAGATTCTACTGTATTATTTTTGATAACTTGAGTATTTAATACCAAAAGATTAGAGGAAAAACACCATGACAAATGTACTTTAGTGAAAGGCATTTATTTATACTGGGATTCTGAGGCATTGAACTCTGTATTACTAGTTTACATCTGGCTTAGGTGAGCGTAACTGAAATCTGTTTTTTAGCCTATGTGAAACGAGTTGGTGGTTACAGTCCAACACTTAGTGGACAGATGTCCATATCAGAAAAAGCACTCTGTCTACTTGGTAAGCTTGGTGGCAAAGGCTGAGGACTTCAGTCTAAAGAAGCCAGGATGAACAAATATTTTATGCTGAAAATGAGTCCAGGATGGAATTGTAACTTGATGACAGGTAGGTTGAACAATCCTCTCCATCCTAGAGATGGTCTCTCTACATGAGAATTTTGGCACATTGATGGTGTGTTTTACTGAAGTTTTCACTAACACTGCCTGTGCCTTACCAATCGTTTGGATAAAGAGAAGTCTTCCAGAGGTGGTGGAGGAGAAGTTCTGTATCCCCAAGGTTGGGAGGATCACAGCCACTACTCCCAGGAGGAAGTGTAGAGTAGTGGTGGTTGGTGATGCTCTTCTGAGGGGGATGGAGGCAGCCATCTGTCGCCCTGACATGGCATCCCAGGAGGTGGTGCTGCCTGCCAGAGGCCCATATCCAAGATGTTATGGAGGGATTGTTGAGGATCATCTGGCCCTCTGACCACTACCCCATACTACTCATTCATGTGGATTCTAATGATACTGCAAGGTATGACCCTGAGCAGATCAGAAGTGACTACACAACTCTGAGAGTGAAGGTGAAGGAGCTAGGGGTGCAGGTGGTATTATCTTCAATCCTTCGAGCCCAGGTAGGGGCCCAGGCAGACATAGATGCATCCTGGAGGTAAATGCCTGGCTGCGTGGGGGATAATACACAGGACTGGAATATTGGTATAGATAAACCATCCCAATGAGTCGAAAGAATAGTAAATATGGCAGGCGACCAACTTGGCTTAATGGTGAAATCCTAGCGGATCTTAAACATAAAAAAGAAGCTTACAAGAAGTGGAAGGTTGGACATATGACCAGGGAAGAGTATAAAAATATTGCTCGGGCATGTAGGAATGTTATCAGGAGGGCCAAATCGCACCTGGAGCTGCAGCTAGCCAGAGATGTCAAGAGTAACAAGAAGGGTTTCTTCAGGTATGTTGGCAACAAGAAGAAAGCCAAGGAATGTGTGGGCCCCTTACTGAATGAGGGAGGCAACCTAGTGACAGAGGATGTGGAAAAAGCTAATGTACTCAATGCTTTTTTTGCCTCTGTTTTCACTAACAAGGTCAGCTCCCAGACTGCTGCGCTGGGCATCACAAAATGCGGAAGAGATGGCCAGCCCTCTGTGGAGATAGAGGCGGTTAGGGACTATTTAGAAAAGCTGGACGTGCACAAGTCCATGGGGCCGGACGAGTTGCATCCGAGAGTGCTGAAGGAATTGGCGGCTGTGATTGCAGAGCCACTGGCCATTATCTTTGAAAACTCGTGGCGAACCGGGGAAGTCCCGGATGACTGGAAAAAGGCTAATGTAGTGCCAATCTTTAAAAAAGGGAAGAAGGAGGATCCTGGGAACTACAGGCCAGTCAGCCTCACCTCAGTCCCTGGAAAAATCATGGAGCAGGTCCTCAAAGAATCAATCCTGAAGCACTTGCATGAGAGGAAAGTGATCAGGAACAGCCAGCATGGATTCACCAAGGGAAGGTCATGCCTGACTAATCTAATCGCCTTTTATGATGAGATTACTGGTTCTGTGGATGAAGGGAAAGCAGTGGATGTATTGTTTCTTGACTTTAGCAAAGCTTTTGACACGGTCTCCCATAGTATTCTTGTCAGCAAGTTAAGGAAGTATGGGCTGGATGAATGCACTATAAGGTGGGTAGAAAGCTGGCTAAATTGTCGGGCTCAACGGGTAGTGATCAATGGCTCCATGTCTAGTTGGCAGCCGGTATCAAGTGGAGTGCCCCAGGGGTCGGTCCTGGGGCCGGTTTTATTCAATATCTTCATAAATGATCTGGAGGATGGTGTGGATTGCACTCTCAGCAAATTTGCGGATGATACTAAACTGGGAGGAGTGGTAGATACGCTGGAGGGGAGGGATAGGATACAGAAGGACCTAGACAAATTGGAGGATTGGGCCAAAAGGAATCTGATGAGGTTCAATAAGGATAAGTGCAGGGTCCTGCACTTAGGACGGAAGAACCCAATGCACAGCTACAGACTAGGGACCGAATGGCTAGGCAGCAGTTCTGCAGAAAAGGACCTAGGGGTGACAGTGGACGAGAAGCTGGATATGAGTCAGCAGTGTGCCCTTGTTGCCAAGAAGGCCAATGGCATTTTGGGATGTATAAGTAGGGGCATAGCGAGCAGATCGAGGGACGTGATCGTTCCCCTCTATTCGACATTGGTGAGGCCTCATCTGGAGTACTGTGTCCAGTTTTGGGCCCCACACTTCAAGAAGGATGTGGATAAATTGGAGAGAGTCCAGCGAAGGGCAACAAAAATGATTAGGGGACTGGAACACATGAGTTATGAGGAGAGGCTGAGGGAGCTGGGATTGTTTAGCCTGCAGAAGAGAAGAATGAGGGGGGATTTGATAGCTGCTTTCAACTACCTGAAAGGGGGTTCCAAAGAGGATGGCTCTAGACTGTTCTCAATGGTAGCAGATGACAGAACGAGGAGTAATGGTCTCAAGTTGCAGTGGGGGAGGTTTAGATTGGATATTAGGAAAAACTTTTTCACTAAGAGGGTGGTGAAACACTGGAATGCGTTACCTAGGGAGGTGGTAGAATCTCCTTCCTTAGAGGTTTTTAAGGTCAGGCTTGACAAAGCCCTGGCTGGGATGATTTAACTGGGAATTGGTCCTGCTTTGAGCAGGGGGTTGGACTAGATGACCTTCTGGGGTCCCTTCCAACCCTGATATTCTATGATTCTATGATTCTAAGGGTACAGCTTGCTCAGGAAGTACAGACGGGAGGCTGGGGGGGAGGCAGAGAAAAGCGTAGAACTCTAGGACTGGAAGGGACATTGAGAGGTCATCTAGTCCAGTCCCCTGCATTCATGGCAGGACTAAGTATTATCTAGACCAGTGCTACACAAAGTGGTGGTCTGTGGACCGGTGCCGGTCCGTGAGCCATCGGCTGCCGGTCTGCATGCACCCTGGGGGGAAAAAATGCTGGTTCCCTCCCCAACATCAGATAGCTTGAGAAGTAGTGATCTAGACCATCCCTGACAGGTGTTTGTCCAATCTGCTCTTAAAAATCTCCAATGAGATTGCCTCCCTGGGCAATTTATTCCAGTGCTTAACCACCCTGACTGTTAAAATAGGGAAAGAATAAGTTAAGTTACTTAGACAAGTTAGATGTCTTCAAGTCACCAGGGCCTGATGAAATATATCCTAGAATACTCAAGAAGCTGACAGGCAATATCTGAGTCATTAGTGATTATCTTCAAAAAGTCATGGAAGACCAGAGAGATTCCAGAGGACTGGAAAAGGGTAAATATAATGCCCATCTATAAATAGGGCAATAAGGACAACCTGAGGAATTAGAGACCAGTCAGCTTAACTTCAGTACATGGAAAGATAATGGAGCACTTAATTAAGCAATCAATTTGCAAACAATTAGAAGATAAGGTGATAAGTAACAGCGTGGATTTGTCAAGAACAAATTATGTCAGACCAACCTAATTGCTTTTTTTGACAGGGTAACAAGTCTTGTGGATAGAGGGGAAGTGGTAGATGTGGTATATCTTGAGTTTAGTAAGGCTTTTGATACTGGCTTGCATGACCTTCTCATAAACAAACTAGGGAAATACAGCCTAGATGGAACTACTATAAGGTGGGTGCATAACTGGTTGGAAAATTGTTCCTAGAGTGTAGTTATCAGTGGTTCACATTCAAGCTGGAAGAGCATATCAAGTTGGGTCCCACAGGGATCAGTTTTGGGTCCGGTTCTGTTCAAAATCTTCATCAATGATTTAGATAATGGCATAGAGAGTACATTTATAAAGTTTGTGGATGATACCAAGCTGGGAGGGTTGCAAGTGCTTTGAGTATAGGATTAAAATTTAAAATGATCTAGACAAACTGGAGAAATGGTCTGAAATTGGATGAAATTCAATAAGGACAAATCCAAAGTACTCCACTTAAGAAGGAACAGTCAGTCGCACACATACAAAATGGGAAGTGACTGCTTAGGAAGGAGTACTGTGGAAAGGGATCTGGGGTTCTTAGTGGATAAAAGCTAAATATGAGTCAACAGTGTAACACTGTTGCAAAAAAAGCAAACATCATTCTGGGATGTTGTTGCAGGATCAGCTCAGGCTTCCCCTCCCTCGCAGCTGCACCCTGCGCTTAGGTTTGTCAAATAAAGAGTCTCAATGCCCTCCTGTGCTGATTCACTTTCGTGTCTTTATTTACAGTGCTCCCGTTAGCCCCCAACCGCTATCCTCCTACAGACCCTTCCCATGGTCTTCTGGCCCTTGAGCCTCCTTCAGTTGGTACAGAGGCAGAAATGCAGCCCTCCTGTCCCTTACCAGGCTAGCCCTGACTGAGCTTTTCTCAGGGCTTATATAATCGTCCCAGTACTCAGCACAGCTGTCTCCACTTGGCTCAGTCTATTCCTCTGGGCCAGCCCTCTTTAGGGCCTGCAGCTGGGCACCCTGCTGAGTGCCTGGGCCTCCGTACTTGGCCACCCTGCTAGGAAGCAGGGTGCGGCCAACCCTTTTTAGCAGGGCATTCACGGGGTTTACCTCTGCCCTGCCACAGATGTATTAGCAGGAGTGTTGTAAGCAAGACATGAGAAATAAGTCTTCTGCTCTACTCTCTGCTGGTAAGGCCTCAACTGGAGTATTGTGTCCGGTTCTAAGTGCCACATTTCAGGAAAGATGTGGACAAATTGGAGAAAGTCCAGAAAAGAGCAACAACAATGATCATCGGTTTTCAAGTACATAAAAAGGTTGTTACAAGGAGGAGGGAGAAAAATTGTTCTCGTTAAACTCTGAGCGTAGGACAAGAAGCCAAGGGCTTAAACTGCAGCAAGGGCAGTTTAGGTTGGACATTAGGAAAAACTTCCTAACTTTCAGGGTTGTTAAGCACTGGATTAAATTGCCTAGGGAAGTTATGGACTGTCCATCACTGGAGATTTTTAAAAGCAGGTTAGACAAACACCTGTCAGGGATGGTGTAATACTTAGTCCTGCCATGAGTGCTAGGGACTAGACTTGAATCATAGGACTGAAAGGGATCTCGGGAAGTCATCTAGTCAAGTCCCCTGCACTCATAGCAGGACTAAATATTATCTAGACTAGAAGACACATCGAGGTCCCTTCCAGGCCTATGATTCTGTCATCAGGGCTGACACTCTGAGACTGTACAGGAACAGTAAAAATTCACTTAACAGATAAAATGCACTGTGCATATTTACATTGATTTTCAATACAGAACAATGATTAAAATCTAAACTGTTGCTTTAAACCCTGACATTTTTATATTTCCAACACTTTTTTTATATGCTTGTACAGTGCCTAAAACTTTTTGGGCTCTATCGTAATATAAATAATATTTACAGAATAAGAAGTTCTGATGCAAAATCAGAGCGATATTTGAGAAGTGTCTTGCATAAATACATTAAATTTTCTTTCCAAGTGTCATAAACTGATCAGGAAGGTAATTGTAGTGTTGACTGATCTAGTAAATGGATTAATAGATTTCAAGAGCAGAAGGGACCATTGTAATCATGTAGTCTGACCTCCTGTATAACACAGGCCCTAGAACTTCCCCAAAATTATTCCTAGAGCATATCTGAGTGCATTGTGCAAATGTGGCACTAGAGATGCAAAACCAGTATTTGTCAGTCTAACATGTGAGTTAGACATTTTCAAGGGTTTAATCCAAGATGGTATCCAGGGGTGTGGAACATGAAAAATAAGAGCGGTTAAGTTCCAAATACATTGGTGGGGTGGAGCAATGGGACTGAAAGTTGTGCAACCTTCTGAGGCTGAGCTTGCACAGAGGCTAGTAGATACCTATTGGCCACAGCACATGGTACTTATGACTGGCAGGCAGCCAAACCAAGAGGAACCAAGGCAGAAAGAGAAAATGTGAAACTCCCATCTGCTCAGAATGCCATGTAAAGAAATCCTCTATATGGCCACAAAGAGAGCCCATGACCACACATGATAGACTTGACCCACGAACAGAAAGCTACCTCTCTCATTTATTTCCAATAGTATGTAAGACTATGTTATAAACATTGAAATGGTTTTTTTACATATGATAAAACTGGAACTTTTTAATGAGACTAAAAATATACACGTTTAGTACGAGAATATAAAAATCCTATTGATAGCCAGAAAGCTGGAGAGGGGGAGGAGAAGAAAATGGGAGGACATTAAGTTTTTAAAACGTTGAAAAAGCCAGAGGTTAATAAATGGAAATAGAGCTTTGAAAAATAAGCAAAAGGCAGAGGATGGAAAAAATCTTGTTCTGTCAGAGTCAGCAACTTGTGCCCTAGCTAGTATATGTGTCCTTACTCAACCCTGCCTCCTTGCTGTTTCTTGGGTAAGCTTGTAGCATCTTGGTTTATAGTCAGAGTTTAGCACAATGGAGGCCTGATCCAGGCTAGGTCCTCTGCACATAAAAAAGAAGCTTACAAGAAGTGGAAGGTTGGACATATGACCAGGGAAGAGTATAAAAATATTGCTCGGGCATGTAGGAATGAAATCAGGAGGGCCAAATCACACCTGGAGCTGCAGCTAGCGAGAGATGTCAAGAGTAACAAGAAGGGTTTCTTCAGGTATGTTGGCAACAAGAAGAAAGCCAAGGAAAGTGTGGGTCCCTTAATGAATGAGGGAGGCAACCTAGTGACAGAGGATGTGGAAAAAGCTAATGTGCTCAATGCTTTTTTTGCCTCTGTCTTCACTAACAAGGTCAGCTCCCAGACTGCTGCGCTGGGCATCACAACATGGGGAATAGATGGCCAGCCCTCTGTGGAGAAAGAGGTGGTTAGGGACTATTTAGAAAAGCTGGACGTGCACAAGTCCATGGGGCCGGACGAGTTGCATCCGAGAGTGCTAAAGGAATTGGCGGCTGTGATTGCAGAGCCATTGGCCATTATCTTTGAAAACTCGTGGCGAACCGGGGAAGTCCCGGATGACTGGAAAAAGGCTAATGTAGTGCCAATCTTTAAAAAAGGGAAGAAGGAGGATCCTGGGAACTACAGGCCAGTCAGCCTCACCTCAGTCCCCGGAAAAATTATGGAGCAGGTCCTCAAAGAATCAATTCTGAAGCACTTACATGAGAGGAAAGTGATCAGGAACAGTCAGCATGGATTCACTAAGGGAAGGTCATGCCTCACTAATCTAATCGCCTTCTATGATGAGATTACTGGTTCTGTGGATGAAGGGAAAGCAATGGATGTATTGTTTCTTGACTTTAGCAAAGCTTTTGACACGGTCTCCCACAAGTCAGCAAGTTAAAGAAGTATGGGCTGAATGAATGCACTATAAGGTGGGTAGAAAGTTGGCTAGATTGTTGGGCTCAACGGGTAGTGATCAATGGCTCCATGTCTAGTTGGCAGCCGGTGTCAAGTGGAGTGCCCCAGGGGTCGGACCTGGGGCGGTTTTGTTCAATATCTTCATAAATGATCTGGAGGATGGTTTGGATTGCACTCTCAGCAAATTTGCGGATGATACTAAACTGGGAGGAGTGGTAGATACGCTGGAGGGGAGGGATAGGATACAGAGGGACCTAGACAAATTGGAGGATTGGGCCAAAAGAAATCTGATGAGGTTCAATAAGGATAAGTGCAGGGTCCTGCACTTAGGACGGAAGAACCCAATGCACAGCTACAGACTAGGGACCGAATGGCTAGGCAGCAGTTCTGTGGAAAAGGACCTAGGGGTGACAGTGGACGAGAAGCTGGATATGAGTCAGCAGTGTGCCCTTGTTGCCAAGAAGGCCAATGGCATTTTGGGATGTATAAGTAGGGGCATAGCGAGCAGATCGAGGTACGTGATCGTCCCCCTCTATTCGACATTGGTGAGGCCTCATCTGGAGTAGCGTGTCCAGTTTTGGGCCCCACACTACAAGAAGGATGTGGATAAATTGGAGAGAGTCCAGCGAAGGGCAACAAAAATGATTAGCGGTCTGGAACACATGAGTTATGAGGAGAGGCTGAGGGAACTGGGATTGTTTAGTCTGCAGAAGAGAAGAATGAGGGGGGATTTGATAGCTGCTTTCAACTACCTAAGAGGTGGTTCCAGAGAGGATGGTTCTAGACTATTCTCAGTGGTAGAAGAGGACAGGACAAAGAGTAATGGTCTCAAGTTGCAGTGGGGGAGGTTTAGGTTGGATATTAGGAAAAACTTTTTCACTAGGAGGGTGGTGAAACACTGGAATGCGTTACCTAGGGAGGTGGTAGAATCTCCTTCCTTAGAATTTTTTAAGGTCAGGCTTGACAAAGCCCTGGCTGGGATGATTTAATTGGGGATTGGTCCTGCTTTGAGCAGGGGGTTGGACTAGATGACCTCCTGAGGTCCCTTCCAACCCTGATATTCTATGATTCTATGACAGTACAGATGCAATGCAAATAATAGACAATAATCTTGAGAGGTGCTAAGCCCCTCCTGAACACTATTAACTCTCATGGGTTTACAATACTATCAGCTATATCAGAGTCAGAGTATAAGGCCCAGGCAGCCCAGAAAATATTAAGCAAGATACAAGTAAGGGCAAGGTTGAGGGAACCCCATAGGAGAGCTGGGACTATTCAGGATCGTGTAGGAAGTGGTTTTATTTCCCATCCATAGGAGCAATCCAGAAGGCTAACACACAAACCCACTTTTATGGCATGTGACATTCAGCATTCTGGTAAGTGCAGTAATCTTTTAAAATATAATTTGTTGTGAATAAAATTTTCTAAAGAACTTAAGCTCCATTTTCAAAAGCGATCCAGGCTCTTAGGACCCTAAGCCTCATAGAGAGGATTTAGGTTTATAAAAGCTTAAATCAAATTTCAAAATGGGATCAAGGCTTGTAAATCATGTAGGTGGCTCTTGAAAATTTTACCTTAAGTCTCCCTTGTTCTCTCTTTTCCCTATCCTTAAAGCCATGTCTACACTACAAAATTATGTCAACCTAATTACAATGGCATACAGCCACTGCAGTTATAAAATCGCTTGTATGTGTGCACATTTGGTTTCTTGTGTCAGTGGTATGAGCCCTCACCAGGAGCGCTTGTATCAATTGTATTGTCAGTTTGGGGCATTGTGGGACAGCTCCTGAAAGCCAGTAACAGTCAACGTAAGCAGTGTTACACTGACATTGAGTCAACCTAATTACATCAACTGTGACTCTATGCCACTCGGGGACGTGGTCATAGGTGCTGACTACATGGGTGCTCCAGGGCTGGAGCACCCACAGAAGAAAAAAAAGTGGGTGCTGAGCACCCACAGGTGGCTCCCCCAATCAGCTGTTCCACAGCATGCAGGAGGCGAGGACAGGGTGCACTTGTGGGAGGGGGCAGAATGGGAAGAGGCAGGGCGGAGGTGGGATGTTGTCAGGGGTGGAGTGGGGCGGGGCCTTTGGCAGAGCTGGGGAGAGCACCCCCCTGGCACTTAGAAAGTCATCACCTCTGGAGGTGGTGGTACTAAATCGGCACAGGCATTTATGTCGGTGGGAACCAAATTTAAGTTAAAACACTTCCACAGCTAGGTCAACACAAGGCCATAGTCAACCTTTTTTCTCTTTTGTTTCTCTTGGGTATATTTATCTTTTTACTTCCCTTTCACTTCTACTTCTTCATTCCCCTTCGTTGTGTTCTCTCTCTCCTCCCTCATTTTCAATTGCTCCTTCCAGTCCCGCATTCTATCCCTCGTGCAGTCTCTCTCGCCTTCCAAAAACTCATTAAACTGTCATTCCACCTAAATAGCTCTTTTCTAAAACATCTACCCAGTCTTTTCCTCCTACTTCCCCACCAATCTAGTTACCCTTTGCTTGGTTCTATCCCACCAAGTCACTCTTTGTCTCTGTGCATTTTCAAGGTGTCAATCACTAGTCTAGGCAACAAGACCCACATCCTCAAAGGTATTTAGGTAGGTGAAATCAATGGAAGTTAGGTACCTAAATACCTTTTGAGCATGTGGGCCCAACTCCTCATTCTCCCTCTAACATAGAAATAGCGAGACCTGAAATGGCTTTGAAAAGCAGTCTGCATTGACTTCATCTCCCTCCCTTGCCTCACAAAGTCTGTTTCTTTCTTTCTCTCCTGTGCACAGAACCCCTGAAAGCAGAGTGCATGGTGAAGATAAGGCGATGTGGCTGGCGTGCAGCAGTTTTCCAGCTATTTCCAATCACCAGCACAGCCCTTAGAGCCACAGACAACAGTCTTTAAGTTAGAGCAGCAGCTCTGAGGCTGCTTTAATTTACACTGGGGCCAAACTGAAGCAGGCATAAAAACACCTTTGCCCCAGACTTCGCTCTGGTCCTGTGTTGATTGCAGCTTGGCCAGACGTAAAAATGAATGTCTACAAAACCAACTGTGCCTGGCTTATCTAATTAAAAATAGCCTTTTTAATACTTAAAAATCTCATGACATTCAAGTATGTTATTTTGGGCATATCTGCTAGTGAGTGCTGGGCCCCATTGGAAAGCGGAGAATCTCCCCATCTCAGTGAGATAAAGCTGCCATTTCTAGTCCTGTAGTGTCCTGAGAGATCAGATTTAGAAACTGAGGTTTTTATATATAGACAACCTGTTACTGGCCTAGGACTGAATCTTGCACCATCCCGGCCTTCAGACAAAGACAGTATTTTGTGAGAGACATTCTATATTTGAGGGAGGAGTAAGCATTTCTCTGGTAGACTTTAAAAGTATGGTGATTATCTGAAGCTCCTCGGGGGGTTGAAATTTTAAAATAAGGCTTACGGGTGATAGATTAGTGGACAGGTGACTTGATCATATGTTGTTGTTTAGTTTTGGTAGCATCTAAATGCCCCAACTCTGATCCAGTCTCCATTGTCCTAGGCAGTATAAAAGCACATAGAAACAGTTCCTGCAACAAAGAGCTTAAAACTAAATAGACAAGACAGTAGTAGTATCCCCATTTTACAGATAGGGAACTGAAGTACAGAGAGATTAACTGACTTACCATAGGCACTGACTTCTCGTGGCGCTGGTGGGTGTTCGAAACGCCTCTGCCCCGGCCCCGCCCCCATTCCAACCCCTTCCGCCAAATCCCTGTCCCAGCCCCGCCTCTTCCCCAGAGTGCGCCAAGTTCCTGCTCCTCCTCTCTCCCTCCCAGAGCTTGCTACAGCTGTTTGGCAGCGGCAAGCGCTGGGAGGTAGGCGGCGGAGTGGGGAGTGGTGTGCTCAGGGGAGGAGGCGGAGGAGGAAGGGAGGTGGGGCAGGGAGCTTGGCTGCTGGTGGGTGCAGAGCACCCACGAATTTTTCCCCGTGGGTGCTCCATCACATGAGAATTCTGTGGTGAAGCCAGAAATTGAAACCAGATCTGCCAGTCTAGTACCTTCACCACAAGGCCACCCTTACTCTCTTAGTGTGTGATAATATCTTATTTATTTTATATTTATATTATGGTAATGCCCAAAGGTCCCAATTAGGAGGGTACTATGCAAAGAAAGAAAAGAGACAGTCTCTGTTCTGAAGAGCAGACAGTCTAAAGATGAGGGGTGGGGGCAAAGGGTAAGGAAAGGGGATATCACAAATAAGCAAAATATAAACTGTACTGGTACATTGCCCATACAACATACAAGCAAAAATATTATCAGCATAGATGTGTTGCCCATATGTAAGAGAAAAAGTCATCCTGCCCTTCTCAATCTACTCCCAGCTGTGCTCAAAGTGAGCAGAAACTGAATACCAACATGTGTTTTTATCTGAAAGTTAGCACCAGTATGTTTTTTCACCTCAGATAAACAAAGAAAAAGAAGGGTTTGTTCTGCTTCACTGGAGCAAAATAATAATACAATAGAGTACCATTCAGCAACACAAATAGCAGCTGTCCTGTGACCTCTCTGTTTAAATGGGTATCCATGGTGAGATCCACGTTGTTTTTGTTAGATGGCTTCAGAACTGTGTGGCAGTTTTTACTGTAGGTATAGCAGGGAAGAGAGGCTGAAAAATGCCAGTTACAATTAAATAATGAAGTAAGATATAGAAGTTTCATTCCATCATACTGCAGAAGGCTATGCCCCTGGCTCAATTAGTGTATTTCTATTCATCGTGCTTTTCCAACACCATTCAAATTAAGAGCTAGATTGTGGCTTTCGGCACAGCCCTGTGCAAGGGCTGGCACATAAATTGCACCACCCCTGGCATAATGCCTTGCTTGCTTTCCCCTGGCTTTGGCAGGGCAGAGGATAGCCATTTGCTGCTGGCTTCTAGTCTGCAGCTGCTCCAGGGCTCTGCTCTGCTCAGAGGGCAAAGGGGCATCTCAGGACTAAAGGCAGTAGCTATGGATACCTGCAGCACAAGTGGCCCCTAATGCCTGAAGGGGGAAACTGCAGGCAGCTCAGGCAAACTTCCTCAGGTGGCTGTTTTCTTGTGAGAACACATGAGCTCCACATGATTGACCTGAAATCCCAGGACTCACAATAATACTGTGAGTGTTGGCTGCACTGGATATATGGCAGTAGGGAAATAAAAACAAGAACCAGATGGGGGGAGTCTGACAGAATTAGTAATGAAATAGTTTTCAGAGTAACAGCCGTGTTAGTCTGTATTCGCAAAAAGAAAAGGAGTACTTGTGGCACCTTAGAGACTAACCAATTTATTTGAGCATGAGCTTTTGTGAGCTACAGCTCACTTCATCGGATGCATACCGTGGAAACTGCAGCAGACTTTATATACACACAGAGAATATGAAACAATACCTCCTCCCACCCCACTGTCAAGTTGGGCCATTTCCAGCACAAATCCAGGTTTTCTCACCCTCTACTCCCCCCCACAAATTCACTCTCCTGCTGGTGATAGCCCATCCAAAGTGACAACTCTCTACACAATGTGCATGATAATCAAGTTGGGCCATTTCCTGCACAAATCCAGGTTCTCTCACCCCCCTCCCAAAAACCACACACACAAACTCACTATCCTGCTGGTAATAGCTCATCCAAAGTGACCACTCTCCCTACAATGTGCATGATAATCAAGGTGGGCCATTTCCAGCACAAATCCAGGTTTTCTCACCCCCCCACCCCCATACACACACAAACTCACTCTCCTGAAATAGTGTGTATCTTGGGGCCTTTAAGTGTTCATGCCAAAGGATATCTGTCAGCAGTATTGCCAACCCCAGATTTCAAAAATCTTGAGTCAGGTCCCGAAACGTCATGAGATTTAAAAAATAACATCTGAGGTTCTTTTTATTTATCTTCTACTGTTGGGGCAAATGGGGTTCATATTTTCAAGCTTTTCTCTACAAATACGAGGGCTAGAAATTTATTTTTAAATGAAAGCTGAGTTGTCAGGTAATAACCTGAATCCAGAAGCTGGGGCTTTAAGAAAACCCCTAAATATCATGAGACTTGTGATAAAGTCACGAGAGTTGGCAAAACCTGATACGCTCTGCAGTCTGCCTGATATTTGAGTTCTGTCTTATTTGCCGAACTTGGATCATATATTTCCAGACAAAATCCTAGAAGGGAAATCCAGTCATAACATTAGCAAAGTTAACAATTCTGAGTCAAACCCTGGTCTTCGTGAAGTCAATAGCAAAACTCCTGTTTGAATACAATGGGACTAAGATCTGCCCCATATACCTTTATTTAAAAAAAAAAAAAATCCATATATAGGTCTCTAGAAACCAAGGCTGGCACTACTGAGTGGGCGGGGGATGGGCAAAAAGGACATTTGCCATCTCCCCCCACCCCCCAAGATCTTTAAGGGGCCCCAACTTATAAGAAAATTTGGGCTTTTTTGTTTTCTCCAACCAGGTGTTTTCCCCCATAAATTATGAGTTGCAGGTTTTGGGGCTTCTTTTTAAAATGGCCACTTGTTTTGGGGCTTCTCACAGCACCCGTTTGGAACAGAAGCCCAAACAAGGTTTGTTCTCCCTGTCACCGACATATCATTTTCAAATTCCTGACATACTGGTACATGTATGCATTTTGCATGTGGTCACAAGTCACAGCAATGTGGCCAGGTGGCATATGCACAGGCGGGCAGGGGTGGGGTGACGGCGTTGGACTCACAGCAGCAATGGCAGGTGGTGTCACATGGTAGCATTGCCCAGTCCAGGGTGCACACACACAAATGTACATTGCAGCCTGGCTTTTACGTCGCAAGTATGACTCCATCCACGTGTGCACTGCAGTCTGCAAGTTGCTGTGATGTGCAATGAGTTGACTGACCACGTTGTGTGTGCCAGGCCTACCGGCTGACCACATGTTTCACCAGGAAAGTCAGGTGAGTGGCCAGGGCTGGAAAGTCCCAGGGTTGGTGGTTGAGGGCAAGCTGTTGGTGGGCTGTGGGGAATGTTGGAGGGTGGTGAAGAGAATTGTGGGGAGATTGGTGGGCCGTTGAGTGAGTGAGTGTGTGAAGGGCGGGGAAGAATGTTGGGGGTGAACAGGGCAAGTTGTGGAGGGGCTCTGCAGGATGTTGGAGTGGTGTGGTGAGGGGTTTTCAAATGATGGGATATATTGATGGGGGGCTGTGGGGTGAATGGGGGATTCTGGGGGCAGTAGGGTTGGTGACCAGGATGTTGGGGGGGGGTTGTGACTGGGGCTGAGGTGTCAAAAGGTTGGAAGTTGTGGTGAGTGGGATGTGTGTGTCAGGGAGGGCTGCTGGATGTGTATGTGGGCTGGTGGAGGGTTGTTGGAGTATATGTGGAGTGGGAGGGGTCTGTACATGGCATGGGGTATGTATGGGTACGGTTGGAAGAGGTCTGTGTGTGGAGTAGAGGAAGAGGGGCATTCTGGGGAGTCTGTATGGGGTGGGGGACCTTTGCTAAGCAGCCCCTGTGCAGGAACGTAGCAATGTCAGCATACTGTTCATGCCATGCAGGGTTGGCAGCAACTGGAGCAGAGTGTTCCTGCTCTGAATCTGCTCTTGGACTGTGCCTATTGGGCAGAGTTTGGTGATGCACTGCTCTGGCAGAGGGATTGCATGGTGGCATCCTTAGAGCTACTGGATACATGTGTATCCATAGAGCAGCAAATATGCATTATTTTAGTCAAGACACTGTGATGCTTTCTCAGGATGCTCATGACTGTGACTTACCTTGATAACCCCCTGCCTCCAGCAAGAGGAAGACTTGCTGGTGCTTAACTGGGTGTCAGCTCCCTGACAGCATCAGTCTGTTAGCCACCCAAAAAATCTTCTCAGGGGTCTGCCAGCCCTTACTTTGCCTTAACAATAGGTGCACCCCAACCCCTGAGCTCTCTTGAAGCGTTCCCTTGCAGTATCTAGCACTTCACTGGACACACATAAATTACCAGGTAAGTTGTCCCCAAAGGAGCAGTGCACACATCAACTTGTTTGGTTCAACTGAGGATCAGCTCCAACATAACATCATAGCACTGAGATATATTTATAGTGAAAACAATCATAAGTTTATTTTGAAAGTCTAAGAATGAAGAGATAGTGACTAAGGATAATGATGGAAACAGAAATGGTTACATTTAAAACAAAGTATAACACGCTTCCTGGAGTCTAAACTTAATGTTAACAGGCTCAAACCCTTGTCTAAAGAAGTTTCTCACTTAAAGCAATCTCCCAGCATCTCCAACCAACATGGCTGGGATCCCTCTTTCATGAACACAAAAAGTGCTGCCTTTGTGCTTCCTCAGTGAAAGATGGAGGGGTATCTCTTTTGCCTTGCCCCTATATTCTCTAAAGTCATTGTTTTGTCCCCAGAGTCAGGACAACTCCAGCGGTTTATTCCCTGGCGTGCTGGCTCCATGTTGTCTTCACATTCTCATGTTGATGTCGTTTGCAAACGGGCCTCCATTGTGTTAACATACAAAGCTTATTTTACATGTGAATCAAGGCAGACAGGTGCATATACATCCTTTGTCGGGTCAGAACCTGCTTGTCAACTCTGATTTGATTCAGACTTCAAAACATATTTTCCAGTATTTATACACAACTCCCTAAATATCATCAGTACGTACATCTCACAACAATTCTGAAGATCAGTAATACATAAGCTTTTATCAGATACCTCACTTGACCCTTTCTGGATAAATACTTTGAAAGCAATGTGGTGGGTGTAGTGAGTTGTCCCACCTGGCAGGAATGACTTACAGAACAGTGAACACTTTGCTAGTTCGCACTGAAGGATTCTTAGGGTCCGATACACGCCAAATGAGTTTGTTTAACTGAGCCAAAAAATTAAATAACACATTCTAATGGGAGTGAAAACTGCAAACTATTCTTGCTTGATTGTACACTGGCTTGTTCTCATATAGAACCAATGTCATTATTCTTTGGTATGGAAAAGTGGATGAACAAGAATCATCTAACACTTTTTCTTACCTTTCTGAATATCAAAGGCGCTACTGGAGCAGAACTTCCTGAAACTGCTTGGAAGCAACTAGAAGACACGGGACTTAAAATAACAGACTGCAGAGCCCAATGTTACAATCATGGCTCCAATATGAGGGGCGAGCACAAGGGTTTACAGGCACAAAGGAGGAAAGTTAACTCCTTTGTCATGTACATGTAGTTGCAACTGGAACTTGCTGATTTCTGATGCTGCTGCCTCCTCCCTTGAGACCAAAATTTTATTTGGTATACTGAAAAGAGTGTCTACATTATCTGGTAGCTCTCTTAAAAGGTGAGATACTTTCTAAAAGCGTGTGGATATTTCCCTGAACCCCTTGTCTGAAACAAGATGGAAGGCATGCATAGATGCTGTAAAAGCTGTCGAATAACAAATCCCTCAGATCTGTGACACACTGCGGGAGCTACATGACTGTACTTCTGACAGTATCTGCCTTGCTCAGAGCAAAATCATTGCAAAAGAAATTGTCTACTTATCCTTTCATGGTAGCCCTCCTATAAAGCTATGACGATCAGATGCCTGGAGCTGTCTGTCTGCCTGATTAGTTCCGCCCAGCTGAGAAAGAGCATGAACTTCATTAGCTGTCCCTCATAAAAGAGGAAATGGAGACCCAAAACTGCAGTACCTTCTAGAAAGCTGAGTGCTGGTGATCCCAAAGGTTGGCTACTGGAGTTACTGCAGAAAGGAACTGCTCTAGAAAAACCAAGTGGACAGGAGGGAGTCTATTTGGAGCCCTTTATTGCCCAGGCTCTGAAGTAAGAGACAGAAAATCTTCTTACTGGTGCAAGAGGGAAGAATCTACAAGGGTTCTGATTGTTTTGTTGAGAAGTAATGGGGTGTACAAACCGCACAATGAGCTGGAAGGGGTTAAAGGACAGTACTGGGCCCAGGTAGCCCTGCCCCTCCAGCCCTGCAGACCATGTTCTAACTGGAGACAGGGTTGAAAAGGGGAGGAGGACAGACCTACCCTGGAGGCTCCCGATAAGGGTGTTGGAGAAGCCTTCCTGGAGGGACTAACTCCGTATGTGGATTCCAGTTGGGGCTGATGGTTTGATTGCCTTTTCTTTTTGCTTTTCACCTGATTTTTAGACTAGAAGCTGTGGGAGAACAGCAGATGGCAGGAAGTGATCTAGGGAGGGTACCTTGGAAGGCACCTTTGGGGGCCAGACACTCTTGACCCTCCTAGGGCCCTGGGTTGGAACACAGTAGAGTGGGTGAGCCCAAGCTCCCCTACCACTACACCTCTGATTAAAAGAGGGCCTGGGATGCAAGACCTACTCACTGGAAGGTGGCACTAGGTGTGATAACCACTAGGCCACCTACCCATATAGGACTCTGTTACAAAAAGGCTTAAATCAACTATTACCTGCTGAAAACAACTTCCCTGGATTCCTTAAGAAAGCCCAGACAGAATTAATCCCAGGGAGTGAGCTGACCCAGCAAGAACAAAGGTTGGTCTGCTAGGAGGAGGATGCTATAAGATAGGCATAATCCTTTTACACCTCACTATGTGGTACAAGGTACTCAAATCAGCATACTCAGCAAGCAGTCTCAGGGAAATTATATGGAGTTTAGTATGGCACGCTGATTAATAGAAACAGCAGCTGCAACCATCCAGGATTATTGTGAGACAGGTTTTGATATAGCTCTTGAGAAAGCCAAAGAAACTACTCATGGGTTGGATGTAGAACCAATATTTCCAGTTAGTCACTAGAGAAGATGACAGAAAAGGTTATATGAGGATGGAGCAGCTGACAGTGAAATGGCTATAAAAGACAAATTCAGGATTGATTTCTGATATTCACTCCTGAACATTGTTGTTGCAGAACCTTACAGCAGGTTTGAAGGAATTTTTAGCTATGTATGGCTTCTTACATGTATTCCCCAAACTAGATGGTGACTCTGTGGAAGAGGCATGTAAAGAATTAGTTGCATCTAAAGTGGACTTATCAGCTGACCTATTGGATGAATTTGTGACATTAAATTGTATTGTGAACACAGACAAAATAAAAATTCAGCATGAGATTCTGAACTTTTTCATTAAGAACACATTTCCCACTGTTTACATAGCATAGCACATGCATTTAACTATTCCTATTATTGTGGCTGCAGCTGAAGCCACATTCTCCAAATTAAAGATATTTATGGTCTCAAATATCACAGGAGAGTGTAAGTGTTTTAGCCTTATTGTTTACTGGAAGTCAAGTTGGAAATGATCAATACTTTTGCATCCACAAAGGCAAGAAAGATTGTGATGTAATGATTTTACCTCAAGGTGAACTTTTTTCATTTATTAATTGAAGATGAAGTGATTGATTTGCCTATTTCAGGCCAGGGATTGATGTCTGGTGTGACATTGAATTCCATATTCCTTATGAAAATATGCTTATGATGTGAATATGATATAACTGATATACTTTATGCCAGATGACTCAAGTGAGATATCATTGGAAAGGTTATGATTTATTGAATGCTCATCCATTTTGTATGCCTGTATCATTTTTGTATCTGAAGTTAGGAATATTGACTATGTATCTGTATTTCAGCTATGCTACTTTGGGTGATGCCCACGGCTAACACTTCAGGTCCACCAAAGGAAAAGCCAGACAGGGAGGATGGCCCATCAGCGAGGACAATGGACTGTGAAAAGCTTGGCCTTCCTGTGGACGCTTCATACTGCCACTGACTCATGGACGCTGTGATCCTACAGAATAAGGGGGTCTTGTCAGCTGATACTAAAACGTTACCTGGGGCTTCATGTAGCTTTCCATTGTAAGGGAAGGGGTTTCAAGTTTGGGAAACAAAGGATTCCCACCTTATGTAAATTTTATTTAAGGGTGGGGAGGAAGGCAAACAGGACTCCTCCTCTCCCTGGCCTGTCTGCTCAAGAGGAAAGACCGCAAAAAGGAAGGCAAGGGGGGAGTCCAGACTGAGACAGGGGTCCAGTCTGAAAAGGAATATAACTGAAACTCTGAACCACAGAAACTTTGCAAACTGCCTGCAACAATATCTAGGGTGAGAAATACTATTTGTAACCAATGTCTTTAGTGAAACTAGCTTAGTTTGTGTGTTTGATTTCATTTGCTTAGTAATCTGCTTTGTTCTGTTTGTTCCCCCTTTTACCATTTAAAATCTGCTTTTTATAGTTAATAAAATTTGTTTTGTTTATTAAACCCAGTATTCGTAATTTCTAACTGTGGGGTAAGAAGTGTGCACACTGCTCTCCACATTGAGGGAGGGGGTGAATTTCATAATATATCTTTGGGTCTGCAATCCAAGGGAGGTGGACATCTGAGTGCTGGGGCAAGTCTCTTAAACTGAATCTTCCCAGAGCTGGTCAGCAGCTGGGTGTGGCCCTTTGTGTGTATTAGAGGAGGCTTTAATATCCTGGATCAGCAAGACAGGTTAAAGGGGGCCCATGCTGGCAGAACAGGTAGACTCAGTGGTATCTCAGCACACCAGGTGGCTTCCTAAGGGGTCCAACTCATTACATCTGGTTTAACTCATCAGTTAAGTGACAGGTAAGCTGCACTGGATTCTGCATTATTTAATTAAGTGTCTTGCTTCCACAGACATATAATTTCAGCAGCTACCATCATCAGCCAGGATTTAAAGAACATAGAGTAATAAGCCAACCGACTGATTCATTTCTTTTTATGAGTATTGCATTGGGAGGGGTTTTGATAGTTTCCTTTCCTTATACTTATTAAAACTATTTGTGGTGATGCGTAGGGGGGCATTGACTTGAGTGCCTCTTTGCAGCTACATACAATATTGCAATCCTTTTCCTGCTCCTGGAACCCCCTACAGGCTGTCTGCCTGTCCCTGCCGATCTTCTCTGGCTCAGCCCTCTGGCAGGGTCACACAGCCAAAATGAATACCTTCCAGGGCAGCAAAGAGTCCAACAAATAGTCTGTCTGGCCTCCCCACGGTCTTCAACCCCAGCTCTAGGCTCTTTAGATTTAGCCCTTTACTCATGCTTCCTAATGAAACCTGTCCCTTTCTTGTGCTTAGGTTAGGCTTTTCTCTGCTTTTTAGGGTTTGCACACTTTGCTGGTGGTCAGTGGGGGAACCCAGGCCTGACCACTATTCTGGGTTCCAACCCAGGGACTTTGTAAACAGTATCTGAGTACTGCTCAGTTGAGTTAATTGCTGCTTCTTCCATAGGCCTCTTCCATCCTGGGTCCTTTATCTTTACCCTCGGCTCAGGGATAGAATTCTCAGGTCCCTCTCTCCCTGCAGACCCATCTATGCCTGTGCAGCCAGAGACAAACCCTGACTAGTCCTCAGGCCTGTGTGGCCAAATCTCCTGTTTGGCATGCCCAAGGCGTGGGCATGGATGGCTTTCCACCATCTTTCCAACTCCAGATCCTGGTGGTAGCCAGGAGTTGGTACAGTGCAACCTAGAGCAGCCTCTAACTTGTGATGACTAGTTCTTCTGGCCCAGGATAACCTGCATGCCTTGAACCCTAGTCGCACTCTCTCCTGCCCCTATCCCTGGGGCCAGGGCATGTGGCTAGAACTGTTTATGCCACCTGGGGCTTGCCCTAGGCAAGGGACATCACCAGCTAGATATTTGTCAGTTCTCCATTTCCTTTGCACCACAACAGCCTCTCAAAGAGAATGGAGCTGGGGCCAGGATCTTGCCCTGTGTAACTGTTCTACAGAGAAACCTGCAGCATTAGTCATTCATCTTCTAGCAGTGCTTAGTATATAATAGAAAAAATATTCTTAATCCAGTTTAAAAGAACAGGAGTACTTGTGGCACGTTAGAGACTAACAAATTTATTTGAGCATAAGCTTTTGTGAGCTACAGCTCACTTCATCAGATGCATACAATGCAAAATACAGTGGGGAACATGAAACAATGGGTGTTACCATACACACTGTAATGAGAGTGATCAGGTAAGGTGAGCTATTACCAGCAGGAGGGTGGGGGGGAAACAAAAAACCTTTTATAGTGATAATCAAGATGGGTCATTTCCAGCAGTTGACAAGAACAGTGTGAGGAACAGTAGGGGGGAAAAATAAACATGGGGGAAATAGTTTTACTTTGTGTAATGACACATCCACTCCCAGTCTTTATTCAAGCCTAATTTAATAGTGTTTTCCAAAATGGAGCTTCTGGAATTCCCCAGTCCTTAAGGAGCCAGTGTGGTGATGGTAGTGTTATTGTCTGGCACAGCTTTTGTTTTGATTTTCTTTACAGGGGTGAATTTCACTGTGAATCACCTAAATCCTTAGAATAGGGCTCAAGTGGCAAATAGGCCTTGTGCTGGGCCTCTGCACAGGTATGAAATTCCTTCAATAGGAACAAATAAAGGCAGAAAGAGAAAAGCAGAGAAGGTGGATGGAAAGGTGCCTAAAAGAGGGAGGAGGTGAAAAACTACCTCAGAATGAGATGGCTGTTAAGGAGAGCAGAAAAGGTAGCACAGAGAAAGGGGAAGAAGAAGAAAGGAACAAAAAGAAAAAAGGAAGAGAAGTAGAGATGAGATAGTGAAGGCTTCTGTTTTCAGAAAACTAATTTCAGAATGAAACTGCCACTTCACCAGAATGAAGCCAGAGAAGTTCTCTCAGGACAGAAGCAATATTCTTAAAAATCCAAGTTTTAATAGTGAAGTTCAGCACAAGCTGCATATGCCTCAGGGAAGTAGCAGACAGATCTGCAAATAATGAATTACAGAAGTGAAGTCAGGATGTAATAAAAGCCTCAGTACCCCTTTGAGATAACATGTGCTCTTACCTGGAGAGGTTCCTAAGAGGGCTGTGGGAGCTTTAGAGAAAGCACAGATTCCAAAATTGCAAACTTCAGAAACAGGAAGAAGAGAATTGCCTTCTAAAGAAACAACTAGGAGAGAAGATTCCTCTGCTGGGAGAGGTCAGTCAGTAACAACCCTGTCTTTAGTCATCATTGAAACACTGAAATCAGAAAGGCAATTGTGCAAGGCAGCAAGAATTGCTGCAAGGGCTGACTGATGTATCTTTTTTTCTCTATATATCAGCGATGGGGCTGAGCCACCAAGCTCAACTCTGACTTCAAATCGAGATCCAAGTTTCACCAAAGTTTGGATCCTGGAATTTGGGCCCGGCACAAAGTTCATCCAAACTTCTCAAAGCTTGGGAATGTTCAGATCCAGGTTTTTTAGCTGTCTTTCTATGTTGATGTATAAGTATCTAAATAGAATAGAACTAGTTTCTTTCTGATGATGACAACAGAACAATACATCGTATTAGCAATGGTACACAGATATTAAATTAAAAAAATTTAAAAAATGGTACGCTCAAAAACTGCTATGGAAAGGGGAATATTAAATGCTTTAACATTGCTTTGTTTGTAAATAGGAGCATCCCTAGGACTAATAGCTGGGTACTCTGTGAGCACTATATATTATATATAGTGTATATAGGGAATGTTGGATGAAGGGTAGAATGCAGAAGTGGGAGGTTTGGCAGATCAAAAGCTAATAGCACAATAAGAAGATCAAAGTATTCAGCCAAGTATTGAAATGAAGTGGTAGTTTAAAAAGATCTGACCAGAATTTCCTTAACATCGGTAATTAATTTCTTTATTTTGGAAAGTAGCAATAAAGCTCTCCTCTAGGTGATTTTTTTAAAAACCTTCACAGCTAATGATTTCCTGTGCTTTGATAACTTCAGCTGAAAGTTTCTATGTGGATCTGTACAGTGCAAGTTTTGTTTGTTTTGATTCTTTATGGTTCATTCTTGCCATGTGTCACTTCATAAACATTTGAGGAACTTTTTTATGCTTTCTGTGGTAATTTTGGGCCTGATCCAGGTCTCACTCACCCTGTGTATTATTATTTATTGTATTGCTGAGTGTCTAGAATGCTTCTCTGAAGAATCAGAGCTCAATTGTGCTAAGCATTGTACATGTATGTTACCGAAAGCGGATCCCTGCCCCAAATAGCTTACAATCTAAATACAAGACAAGAGACACAGGTAGATACAACAAACAGATGGGGAGGAGCACAAGGTTGTAGTGAGACACTTATAATTAATGTACCAAGCTGTGGTTACAGGAGTCTATCTAGTCACTGTCAAGTGTTTTGTACACATCAAGGCCCAGGTGGGTTTTAAGGAGAGATTTGCTGATTTAAAGAGAGATTTGCTGATTCTTACAAGCAGCTCTTCCCATGCATAGAAGGTGAGTGGTATGGGAGAAAATAAGGAAAGAAACTTTGTGTAACTCCAGTTAGTTGACATATGTACAAATCTTGTGTTGTTCCTGGTCAACTGTTTGTCATATGCTGTATACTGTAAGCAGTTGAAGAAAATTCTGTGCTTTTGGAGTGAGAAGATGAGCTTTATCCCTGCTGTTGCTGGATTTATTATAGTAAGAAAACTTAGATGCAAACTCCTAGACAATCAAGAGTTGAGGCTTATGTTAAATATATATATTACTGAAAGGTCATTTCCCCTAGCTTTAAGATAAACTTCTCAGATTTTTTATAACTATGCTTTTCATGTCATAATTCTTTGTGAAATTTTAATACATCTGTTCCTGAGATGAGTACCTCAGTTAAATGATTCAATATTTAATATGCATGTTAAAGCTGACACGAGAAAAGCTTTGCAAAAAGATCCATAGAACTGTGTTGACAATATTTTTGATTTGCATAAATATTATTCAGCTAAAGTGTTTGCAACATAAAGGAGCAAAAATATTTCTATAAACCACAGAAAAATATTTATGCAAAATCAGAAACTCCATGTTTTAATACAGAGGTTCCCAAACTGTTGGCCATGACACAATCCCAGATGGTCTGCCGGCACATTCTCCAGTTAAGCTCTTAGGCCTTCTCTACACTACAGGGGAAATTCGACCTAAGCTACACAATTTGAGTTATGTGAATAACATAACTCAAATCAACATAGCTTAAATCTACTTACCACGTGGTCCACACGACGTGATGTCAATGGGAGACACTCTCCCATCGACTCCCTCTACTCTTCTCTATCCAGTGGAGTATAGGAGTCAACGGAGAGCAATCTGCTGCCGATTTAGCAGGTCTTCACTAGACCTGCTAAATCGACTGCCGATGCATTGATCGCCACTTGTCGATCCCCTGGTAAGTCTAGACAAGCCCTTAGTAAATCTTTAACTCCATGAGTGACTCCTATAATCTTGTTCAGTTTGATACAAAATTGTGTTTTCCCTGTTTGAATGCCACATTTTACTCTTGACTTTTTTTCTGAACATGTGCTAAAACCAGGGGTGCTAGAACAATTTGTATAGTGGGGGTGCTCAGAGCCGTTGAACCAAACTGTAAACCCTCTATATGATGGAAACCACTTCAGAGGGTATAGCAACACCCCCAGCACCTCTAGTTCCAGCACCTATGACTAAAACTGGTTTCAAAAATCTTGAAGCATTTCTGTGAATGCATATTGCTAAGGATTTCTGTCCTTACAATGCTTTATATTAAAATGAAAAGGAAACATGTACATTGTTTATTTACAGTGTTATAGTTTATATGTATGTAACTAAAACTAATTTTCCTCAAGAAGTGTTAATAGTGGGCCGCAGTGCCTATTGCAGCCGCACAGGTGGGCCTCAGGGGAAAAAAGTTTGGGAACCCCAGGTTTAATATATTTACTATGGACTTCCCAGCTAGAAAAATCAGGTGATCAATATATTTTACATCGCGTAAGCCATCAAAGCCATGAAAGTTGCATGCAGCATTGAGTTGAATGCAGGACTGTGGTTATGCTTATTTCTGTCTGTGAATGAGAGAGAAGAAAGGCAAGAAGAATCTCTTGGCATTACTTTCTTGGAGTCACTATAATAATAATAATAATTATAATATAATAGCCATTATAATAATATTCACTGCTATGACTTATATACACTTTTATGCCTTTTCTCCTCCCTACATACAATCAAATACTCAATTTGATTAAAAACAGCAGAAACCTAAAAAGTAAAACAAATAAATAGTTTAAAATGTTATTCTGCAATTTACAAGGCCATTGTCATGAACATTATGTTGCTAGGTGACCTCAGATGATATCAGCCACTAAAATACCGCAGTATTTTCCAAATGCAGTAATCAAATCATTTTAGATCGAATGATTTTGTATTATAGCAGAGTGCCACCTCTGCTGTAGTTAAGGTTGAGCGTTACATTCTATTTAAAGGTGGACTATTCTAAGCGCTCTGCAATGACATGCTGACTTGGATTGTCTTGAAATTGGACCAGTGGTAGGGCAGTCTCAGTAGCTGGGGAGAGTATGGGCTGTTGGAGCAGTGTGGGTGAGTGTTGGAGTAGTGCAGGGAATGAAAGAAAGGAGTCAGAACTGTGCAGTCAGGGGTTTTGGTGGGAGGCTTCAGCTTTGTCTTCCCAAAAGTCCCACATCCATCTATTAATCATAGGTACTTATGTCGCCCCCGCTAATGTAGCCTCACAATCTTTAATGTGTCTATCCTCACAACATCCCTGTGAAGTAGGGAAGTGCTATTATCCTATATTCTAAGGGCACCAGGCACCATTGTGCAACTCTAATTCTGTGTTAAGTTAGTTTTTTGGCATTTAATAACAATAAAGGGTTAAGAAAGTTTTGCTTAGAACTAGTAGTCAGGGGAGTTCAATTGTTTTTAAGTACAACCTAACACCATGAACAGGGCTGGCTCTAGGTTTTTTGCCGCCCCAAGCCATGAAGTCAAAATACAGTTCAATTTTTAAAAAATGTTAATTTCTAATATGAGTGCATGTTTTTTTTAACCTTATCAATGGTATTTTATTGAATGAATTCATGCTAAAAATAATCTTTTGTAGTCTCTGGTGATTGTTCCAAAAAGGAAATAGTCATAATAAATCCATAGCTACAGTAGACTAAGTAGTCACTTAGAAACTTTCTTTACTCCACACTGCACTCTTAAAAAATGTGGGGACAAATCATCTTCATGTTCTGTCATTTTTGTTTGGCAAACAACAGTAGGAGAGAGATTTTTTTTTTGTCTTGTGATACAGAAAATCATTTGAATTATTATCCATATATTTTTTGTTTTACAAATCAAATTATATCAGGCTGTATTGAAATGTAAGGAGTTCAATCTGGTTAGGTTATCAAAAAGGTGATTGAGAGGTGACTTGATTGTGTTGTAAAAGTACCTACACAAGGAGAACATACTGAATACCAAAGGCTTCTTTTGTTGGATCGTATTAAAGAAGTTCTGTATTAAAATCACAAATGAGTTTGATTCCCCAGAGTTTAATTTCCAGGGTATTACTAATTAAGAGGTCTCTTGGTTTTTGGTACTGTTTCTCTCCCTCTGTGTGAAACTTGCAAACTGCTAATTGTGTTAGTACATTCTAAGACAGAGTCTGTTCTCAAAGCAATTCTTTGTAACAACAACTACTCACACAGAGAGAGACTCAAAGCAATACTTTGTAACAATAGAAACAGCACCCAGAGACTCCCCGCCCTTTCATGTTGCTTTATTAACAATTGTGATTAAATTATGATTAAAATAGAGATAGAGGATGTATGTGGATGGATGCTTGGTGTGGATAATAACTGAATGATCAGGGAGGTACCAGCCTAAGAATCCAGTGTCCATCGGCTGAAGGAGGCGTCAAGTGGAAATAACCAGAGGACCTCCCCCACCCCACCCCCGGAGGGCAGACTGGAATCCACCCAACAGCCTCAAGAATGGGAGAACCAAAGAACAAGATAACATCTAGCAGCACGGAGCCATCAGGAATGTGCTATCTGCTGACTGATTCAGCAACAGCATGATGAAGCAATTCTCATAGACTGGCATAGGAAGAAATTCCTATAAAAATAGACTCTAAAAAGTGAGAACTTTGGGGGAGGGGGTCTGATTGTGCAAACCAACTTCCAGGAACATCAGATGAGCATCTGACAAGGCCCTGCTCCCTCCTCATGTCCAGGCCACCTGGCCAGTGGCTTGGCATGAGCAACTCTAAGGCTGGTAACTATGATAACAAACTTGCATAACCTGTGTGTGTGTGTTTGTATGAATGAATGTGTGAATAAATATGAGATTGAATGGAATGTTATAACTATAACTAACTGCTTACTATGATTCTTTCTGTATTCACAATAAATGTGGTATTTTGCCTTTTTCTCTTTAATAAGATCCTGCTGGTTTTTATTTTATTGGTACAACACTTTAACCTAACAGAGACAGGCATAACAAGAGCCAAAAGCTGGACGTTAAAGCCAAACAAATTTATATTTGAAATAAGGCACACATTTTTAACTGAGTGATTAAGCATTGGAACCAAGTCCCCAGGGAAGTGATGAGGTCTCCATCATTTGAAATCAGGACTGGATGCCTTTCTGGAAGATGCTTTATTCAAACACAAGTTGTGAGCTCAATAGAAGAGTAACTAGATTAATTTCTATGGCCTTGGTTAGAAGGAGGTCAGAATAATGGACCCTTATAGCCTTAAAATGTATGAATATATTAAATGGATTTTTGCTCGCTGTAATTGTTCTTTTAAGGGCTGGAGGCCTGGAGCTGGCCAGCCCTGTATAATTAGCTCTGTCTGCAAAACCTGGGATGAGGTGTGGGGCTTAATTTGTAGAATTTGCTAGGTATGAAGGAACTGATTCCCCTATACAAGCAGCAGGAAGCTGCGGAGAGGAGAACATGCTCTGGGAGATGCAAACAACAAAAATGGAGCTGTATTGAGAGACTTCAGTAGGGGCTTCTCACTCCCAGCCAGGGAATGACTGCTGGGAGTGAGAAGTCTAGCAGGGAGCCCTGAGGTATTAGTGGGAAGTGGGAAAGATTACAGAGACTGCTATGGGAGAGCAAGGACCCCAAGGAATAACTGGGAGTGTGGACTTGTGGAAGATTTGAGAACTTTGTTTTGGGGTTAATATTGTTATTTGAATAAATACAGCTCCAAGGAAGGATGTTGCTGAACCAAAGAAGAGTTGTTTGATTCAAGAGGCCCTGAGTTGAAGAGGGAAACTAAGGCAAGGTGCCTGCAGTGTGACCTCAGGCCATGATGGGGTGCTTGGGAGGGGACTGGCCTGTTTATACTCACTAAAGGGCTTGATCCTGCTCCCATTGAAGTCAATGGTAAAACTCCCATTGACTTCAGTGGAGCAGGATCAAGCCCTAATGTACTTGGCCTGCTTCCCTAAATCAAAGCATGAATTACATGTAAAAGCAGAGGTAACTCTGAATCAATTCTGTGTTTATAAATTGATTTATGTGAACTAAAAGAATATTTGTTGGGTAGTGGGAAAACTTTGCAAAACTTTAAAAAGCACAATTTTCTTACAGTCTGCTAGCTAGATATTAACTAATAATCATTGTTTAATGTGCCAAGAAACTTTTCAATATCAAAATAAAAAAGGATTAACAGCTGGACATAATCTATGAAACTATTGTACAGTATTTGTATCCATTGCTCAAGTAGGATGATCAGTTATTCAATATCTAGCAGCATAAATTACATTCATGCTCTGGTAGTGAGAGAGACACATACTCACTGGATGCAACTGTGAATGTGTTCATGGAAACCCATTCCAGAGAAATCCAGTTCAGGGTTTACTGTTGAACTAAAATACCCAATAATTTGATACAGATAATCTATGCTCAGATGTCCAGCACTATAAATGTGGTCATATACACACCAGGAATTCCAATCTGCTGCCTCATTGTCTGAGTATGTGATCACAAACACCTCTTCAGAGGTGAGCTTGTTTCACCTAGTTCTGTCACTACACCTTTGTCTCAGTGCTCATTGGAGACATTGAGACTCTTGCTTTCCTCTGTACAGATTGGGAGATATCTTTATTGAAGTGAATGCTTAGTGCGATCCATTCTGGCTCTGTGGGAGAACTCTCGAGAGAAGTGGCAGCATTTCAGATCTTTCACAGGTGATACTTGAATGTCTTTAGGACCATATCTGGGTATCTTACCTTAAGGGACAAGAAATTCCACTACTCATTCTATACAGCTTGCATCCGATGAAGTGAGCTGTAGCTCACAAAAGCTCACGCTCAAATAAATTGGTTAGTCTCTAAGGTGCCACAAGTCCTCCTGTTCTTTTTACAGCTTGTAGTGTGACACAACTATTTTGTGTCCTGGGAATTATTAAAAATACACAGAAATTCTTAATGCTTAGATGAGACTTTAGGTATTGAGTAGTCCATGATTCAGAATACCCACTTCACTTTTACTGTATAGCAGTTATGCTCTGTTTCCATGAGATCTGTATCGAATAAGTTTGATTTTACCCCAGGCTCTGTTCATGAGCATCTTCTTGCTGTTGTCCCAATTCAAGCAGATACTTAAGCATATGCTGAACTTGGAGTTAGTCAATAAGACTATGCACATGCTTAAGGTAAGCACATACTTACTAGTTTGGGGTAAGGTTAAGGTGGGGGGTGAGAATAGGGCTAATTTTAATGGGAAGCCAGATTCTACCTTAATTATGGAGTGGCTATGTCTGGGTACTAGCTCTGGGTACTCAAGTGAACAAACATGTCATGGAGCAATCTGGGCATTTTGTTGGCATGCCTCATGTACTACCAGAAAGAACATACATTTTTGTAGAGGAGATAAAGTGACTGGTGTGGGGGGTGTAGTGTGGATTTTTAAAAATTCTCTTGATGGTGACCTGCCTAAACCCCAATTTCCAAACAAAGCTTTAATTCTCTTTCCTCCAGGGCTCTAAAATGCAGAACAGAAATTTGTGGTAAATCATATTGTTAGACATTAACAGCAACTAAGAGTAAGTAATGTTGTTTTTTCCTCCCAAGGGAATTATTTAATGTTTAATGAAAATACTGATTTGCATAATTCACTTGCAGATTAAAGGTCACCGTCAATCTGTCACTAGCATAACAGGATAATTACTTAAAATGACGATCTTCCAGCCACAAAAGAATGCTCATTTGTTGAAAATGACAATTTAAAGTGATAGTATTAATTATATCCTTGTCATTCTATTTTTAAGAATGTCTGAAGTTTCTCTACCATAATTCTCAAAGCCGTGTGTCTTTCTGACCAAACTATGGGAAGCAAGAAGTAGCTGTATATACCAGCAGCGCTTGCAGAGGGAATCCTTCCTTCTTAACTTAACTATTTTCCATCAAACAGTACTGAGCTTTCTTTCCCACTGTCCTACATTTGATAGTTATCATTTAAGAATCCAGATAGGTGGCAACTTTAACAGAAATTTGCAATATCTTAGCAAATTAAAATGGCAGAAACATTAAAAGCAAGGTATCTCTTGTCCATTTAGGGCTATGTCATCCCTAGTCTTGCGTGAGTGCATAAGGGAATGAGTGCAAGGAGCTTCCCTGCCCACTCCACAACCCCGATTGTGCCAAGAGTCAGACACAGTCTTGATCCTTGTATTCATAATGATGAAGTGATTCTAACACCAGCAGTGATGCCAGAAGTTCCACAGAGGTGAGGTGAATTAGAGTGGAACCATCATCCTGCCATCCAAAACAAACAGTGATTGTGAGTGGCTACAGATATGGCACCCTAATAAAGGGGTAGCAGATGCCACTGTTGTGTGGGCTCCCTGGCACTCCTGGAGGTGACATTCCTGCCTTAGGCATGATGCCTCCTGCTTTTGTCAATTCACAGCCCTTTATCACTGTAACGAGGCTGGTTCTGGCAGGACCCAACTGAGAGTGCCAATTCAGGACAAATTGCTTAAAGCAGGGCAGTTACAGCCCAAGGCTGGGGTTTCTATGCACATCAAGGCAAACCAAACCAGCCAAACAGAGAAGACTTTGGTTTTACCTCACTGGCTAACCACAAGTCACAAAACCAATTCCCTTAGACACTCCGGTTTCCCAGTATCACCACCAGTGCCACTTGTTATGGGGACAAATGGTTATGAAAACCAATACCCCAGTAAAAGAAAAAAGGTTCTCTCGATCCCAAAGGACCAAGCCCCAGACCCAGGTCAATGTACAAATCAGATCTTACCCACAAATCACGCTGTTGCCAATCCTTTAGAATCTAAAATCTAAAGGTTTATTCATAAAAGGAAAGAAATATAGATGAGAGTTAGACTTGGTTAAATGGAATCAATTACATACAGTAATGGCAAAGTTCTTGGTTCAGGCTTGCAGCAGGGATAGAATAAACTGCAGGTTCAAATCAAGTCTCTGGAGAACATCCACAGCTGAGATGGGTCTTTCAGTCCTTGGTTCAAAGCTTCAGTGTAGCCAAGTTCCTCCAGAGGTAAGAAGCAGGACTGAAGACAAGATGGAAGAGCTGCAGCAGCTTTTTATATTCTCTTGCCATGTGGTCTTTCTTTCTTTGTTCCAAAGACAAGCTGTCCATCACATGGCCTGGAAAAACCTGAGAGTTCTGTCCATAGGCATGTTCCTGCATATCTTGCTGAGTCCCAAGGCGTGCAGTGAGAAGCTTATAAGAGAAAGTTCCAGCACACTCAGCTCCATGAGGTAGGCCTCCCAGTACAGCCCTCAGCCACTACCTCCTCATAGCTAATTATGCACTGTCAAGACTGATTCCCCACTCTGGCACTTTGAGTGCAGAAGGTGGGGGCCCGCAAGGATTCTAAAAAATTAATACTGGCCACTTCCGGCTTGTATTAAACTCTCAAGGTTACAACTTTTCTCTGACTTTGGATGGGTAGATGCTGCCACCACCCAAGTGCAAAAAACCGCTTGGGGCCCAGGAAGGTGCACTTGGGAATTCCTCCCTGTGGGGTACCCTCAAGCCCTTTCACCCCCGCTCCAGAGTAGAGCTGAGAAAGAAAACAAAGGAAATCAGCTGTTGCCACCAGCTAATTAAACAACAGGCACACACCTCTTAGGACACAAAAAACCCAATCCTGTTCTTTAAAAAAAAAAAAAGGTAAATTTTATTAAAAACAAAGAAAATACATCTGTAACTTAGGCTATTGCTAGATTTAAAAAGAGCAAATATCAAAACTAAGCAACAAGAATGGTTTTCTTGAAGTCCAGCTTAATGGTTGCCAGCAAAACAAAACCATTTGGGGATTAGCACAGAGGAGACCACAAGCCAATAAGAAATAAAAGAAATAACCCTAATCACATCTTCCTAGACATTTCCTGATTTACTTACATATCTGGGGTTTTAGATAAGCAATTCCTAAGAATGATTTGATGATTTTTCATACCTGGTTTAGCATCTTACAGCAATGCAGCTCTGTGTCTCCTCTCTCTGGAGAACAACAGACAGACAGACAAAGGGAAAGTTTTTTCCCAATTTTAAAAAGTTCTAGCCCTCCCATTGGCTCTTTCGGTTAGGTGCCCACTCCCTTCCTTTTACCTATGGGCTTTTTTAACCCTTTACAGGTAAAGCAAGTAGAGAACAGCTACTAACAGGGATTTTATAGCTAACTGGCTGGGTGGGTGTCCATAAAAGGGAGTTTCCCCCTCTCCCCCCACACTTCATTTACCATATGTACCCTGAAATCTTACACGGTAATCAGCCTGGAAACAAATTACACTCTGGCTTTCCCTAGTGGATCATTACAGTACGTTTACTCTAGACTATGGAGTCTTCAGTGGTTAATGCTCATTCTAGTTTTATTATTATTTCTATTGCAGTAGCATCTATAGGCCCCAACCATCCATACTGTGCATTCTACAAATCCTGAGAGCTCTGCTTCCAGGCTAGCCCTTATTTGAAAAAACAACAACAGAAACGGACAGCATTTGACCGCAGTGGTCCAAAAGATGACTGTAATAGTAGCAAGCTTCAGAGGGGTTGCCGTGTTAGTCTGGCTCTGTAAAAGCGGCAAAGAGTCCTGTGGCACCTTATAGACTAACAGACGTATTGGAGCATGAGCTTTCGTGGGTGAATACCCACTTCGTATTCGGATATCCACAATATCTGTTAGTCTGTTAGTCTATAAGGTGCCACAGGGCTCTTTGCCACTGTAATAGTAATATCACTGCAGAACTGGAGGTGATGACTGTAGAATACAGTAGTAATATTTTATAATATTAAAATCCAGTGTGGAGGTCTGCTGTGTAAATTCAACTGCTGATGTATCACAGGTACAATTGTAATAACACAGCTGAACAACCTTTATTGGGGTGGGAAGTAACCAACAGAGTAAAAAGTAAAGTAGAGCAGTTGGATTATTATCAGAGCCAACTGGTATCTTCTAAATCCTTTTGGGTTTCATTCTTTTTATGGAATTACTCCATTTTGCAATCTTGATGCAGCACCAAGTTTCCACATTGTTTCCTCTGGAGAAGGCTGAATTCAAGAAAAAAAAAGTCAAAGGATAATATGAATTTTCATTGGCAACAACATTTAAATAAAAAGAAAAGGAGTACTTGTGGCACCTTAGAGACTAACCAATTTATTAGAGCATAAGCTTTCATGAGCTACAGCTCACTTCCTCAGATGCATATCGTGGAAACTGCAGCAGGCTTTATATATACACAGAGAATATGAAACAATACCTCCTCCCACCCCACTGTCCTGCTGGTAATAGCTTATCTAAAGTGATCATCAGGTGGGCCATTTCCAGCACAAATCCAGGTTTTCTCACCCTCCACCCCCCCCACAAATTCACTCTCCTGCTGGTGATAGCCCATCCAAAGTGACAACTCTTTACACAATGTGCATGACAATCAAGTTGGGCTATTTCCTGCACAAATCCAAGTTTTCTCACATCCCCCCCACCCCCATACACACACAAACTCACTCTCCTGCTGGTAATAGCTCATCCAAACTGACCACTCTTCAAGTTTAAATCCAAGTTAAACCAGAACATCTGGGGGGGGGGTAGGGAAAAACAAGAGGAAACAGGCTACCTTGCATAATGACTTAGCCACTCCCAGTCTCTATTTAAGCCTAAATTAATAGTATCCAATTTGCAAATGAATTCCAATTCAGCAGTTTCTTGCTGGAGTCTGGATTTGAAGTTTTTTTGTTTTAAGATAGCGACCTTCATGTCTGTGATTGCGTGACCAGAGAGATTGAAGTGTTCTCCGACTGGTTTATGAATGTTATAATTCTTGACATCTGATTTGTGTCCATTTATTCTTTTACATAGAGACTGTCCAGTTTGACCAATGTACATGGCAGAGGGGCATTGCTGGCACATGATGGCATATATCACATTGGTGGATGTGCAGGTGAACGAGCCTCTGATAGTGTGGCTGATGTTATTAGGCCCTGTGATGGTGTCCCCTGAATAGATATGTGGGCACAATTGGCAACGGGCTTTGTTGCAAGGATAAGTTCCTGGGTTAGTGGTTCTGTTGTGTGGTATGTGGTTGTTGGTGAGTATTTGCTTCAGGTTGCGGGGCTGTCTGTAGGCAAGGACTGGCCTGTCTCCCAAGATTTGTGAGAGTGTTGGGTCATCCTTTAGGATAGGTTGTAGATCCTTAATAATGCGTTGGAGGGGTTTTAGTTGGGGGCTGAAGGTGACGGCTAGTGGCGTTCTGTTATTTTCTTTGTTAGGCCTGTCCTGTAGTAGGTAACTTCTGGGAACTCTTCTGGCTCTATCAATCTGTTTCTTTACTTCTGCAGGTGGGTATTGTAGTTGTAAGAAAGCTTGACATAGATCTTGTAGGTGTTTGTCTCTGTCTGAGGGGTTGGAGCAAATGCGGTTGTATCGCAGAGCTTGGCTGTAGACGATGGATCGTGTGGTGTGGTCAGGGTGAAAGCTGGAGTCATGCAGGTAGGAATAGCGGTGTTAGCCGACGGCCAAGGATGTTTGGTGAGGTGCCAGCTATGCCCGTTTATACCATCCGTGACTTTAACCGCTAGGACGCACTGTCCCTTCGCGGCGGGCAGCCCGGGCTAGGCTGACGGATGCCCCAAGGTCCTAACCACCCGTGACTTTAACTGCTAGAGCTCAGAGCTCCTTCGCAGCGGGCAGTCAATACTGACTGACAGGTGCCCCAATGGCAGCACTAAGAGCCTCTCCACACCCGTGACTTTAACTGCTAGAGCTCAGAGCTCCTTCGCAGCGGGCAGCCAGGATTGACTGACAGGTGCCCCAAGAGTTTGCCCCGTGGAGGCGGCACAACTCAACGCTAGGCTCTTAGTACTCTCACCTAATGGCCAGGCTTTAGAGCCAAAACGGCTGAGGTTCTTTAATTGTGTTGGCTGCTTTACAGTAAACCAGAGAAAACAAGTCAGGCTTATGCATAAATGGTTACCAAAAATTTATTAAGCTAGATTCTAATCATGTGGTTACAAAATTGCTAGTGCCTACTTATTTAAATGTAGAGATGTTACACACACAAACAAGTTACAAAACTGAAGCCACAATCCCAAAGAAAGAAAACAAAGTATAGAGCTCTATTTCAAAATATGTGTACACTAAAGATAGGAGATCAGGTGTGGGTGCTTCTTACCCTCCTTGCATCTCTCGATTCCAGCGGTGCCAAGCCAGGATCGGTCACTCAATTCCGCGGAAAGACGAATAAGGGACAAGGCGTAGGGACCCTCTTAGCTGCAGAAGCCTTGGGAGGCTGTCACTTATCTGACCAGCAGATAGATAGTGAAAAGCACTCAAAAATCATGGTGCTGTAGGTCCCCTACTTATACCTCTGTACTCCTTTATTCTCTTTCTCCTTTCTTATGCCAAATTGAGGCTGGTCTGTCGGGGTGACGCCAGCTTTCGCAAGAGTAGTTTACACTTGCAAAGGAGAGAAACAATAAGTGTTGACTACTGGACATTTCTTTTATCAGGGTAAATATTTTCCCAACTAGGATGTTGGTGTGTGTGCATCACGCTATTTAGTAGGGGGCCTCTGCCTGCTGTGAACTTAATCGTTGTATCTGTTCCCAGAGGCACATTGTAGCAGCACACCTGTGCTTTCACAGCTTCAAAGGCTGTGCTGGAATATATGTTAAGTGCCCTGTTCCTGCTTCCTCCTGTGTTTCCAGCAATGCTGGTCTGAGGCGGGGGGGGCGGGCTGTCTGGCTACATTCCACCCCCTGATGCACCACACTACATCCCAGATTGCAAGGTGGCGGTGATGCCAGCACCTCTTGCCCTCCTTGGGGAAATCTAGAAATACCCAACAACCAAATTAGAGGATGAGGGTTCGCGGAATTGGGTAGGATCCCTTTTTAGCTCTAGGTATCTGATTTGTGTGGAGGAAAGAGCAGTTTGAATCAAACGCTTCATAATACATAAAGTTACACAAAAAACAATTACAATAATTAAAATGGTTAAAACAGTATTCACAACCGAATGTAAAAACGGGGAGAGGGAGAATCCCAAGTGTTGAGCTAACCATTGCATCCATGAGGTTTGTCCATTCTCAGCCACTGCATGTAGTGGTACAAATTCAATTCCCAGTCCATTGGTTGAATCTAGCAAGGTGCACATCCAGCAATTTGTAGCACCAGCAGCTGAGGCGATGGTTTGGATTGCTCCCCGAAGAGGATGTTCTGGTATTGCCAAGGTGACTGGAGCCAACAGAAGGATCATGAGGGCTTGCAGGAACATATCTCTGGTGGGTCGTGTTCTAGCTAAAAAACTTATTTTAAAACCAAAAGCAAAAATTACACCTGCTATTATAAGTAATGGCAAATATATCAACAGTCCATAGTAGTCTCTAGTGATCAAACAGGTCTGCTGCATGGTCCATTTTGCTGACAGGTTAGCTGGCAGGTTGCTCGGAACCATGGGACCATTCCTGCAATAAATCACATGGTCAGCCGGTCTTGGATGCGATCCAAGCCTCTGTAATGGTTATTAGCCTTTTATCAGCATTTAAGGCACTCCATACACCTTTCTCTTTATAGGCATGCAAAACGCAGGTAAAGGTTCCCAGGGCTGGGTGTTTAATCACAACAGTATCTCCGGGAGCATACTTGGAACTGTGCAGTGGTGTTCTGGCAGGGGAGATAGCTTTCCCTGTAGGGAAGAATCCCCTGCTGATTGGACTTCCTGTAGGAGTCTGTCTGTTGTTTAATCTCTGCACCACTTCGTCCAGTCTGTCTCCCCATGTGCCATCAGTAGGCTTCAAGTGATTCTTTAGCAACCCATTCCATCGCTCGACCATGCCATTAGATTGAGGTCGATATGGAAGGTGGAAGGTCCATTGGACTCCATGGTTAAGGGTCCATTCCCTTTCAAGTTTATTCTTAAAATGCGAACCATTATCTGATTGGATTTCTTGAGGCATTGGGACAATTGCTGTTAAGCGGTTTAGTCCCATAACTGTGGACAACCCTGTTGCCAATCGGGTTGGATATGCAAAACCAATCCCTGAAACAATTTCTACTCCAGTCAAGATGTATTTCCACCTCTGCCTTGTAGTGGGCAGTGGTCCGACATAGTCGACCTGCCAGGTTGCCCATAGTGTTTTTCCATCTCTTAGCCTGGCAAACCTTTGTCCTTCTGCTATATGTTTTCTAGTCTCAGCACAAATAGTGCAGGCTTGCACCAGGTCTCTAGCCTGTCTGTGGGTGATAGGCCACCCCCTGATATGTGCTTGCCGCACTAACTCATCACTTCCTGTGTGTCCTAAATTATCATGTAACCATGAATATAAGCGTTCCCATTCTACTTGTGTGGTAAAGAGCTGGGCAGCTGCATCGGCTAAATTGTTTAACTGTGCAGCTGGGGTATTATTCCTCTGATGAGCTGAGACATGTCCTATAGACAGGGGTTGTTGCAGGCCATGCTGATATAACCACTGCCAGTATTCCAGTCCCCAGACTGGTTTACCTCCTATTTCCCAGTGGTTATTTTTCCAGTTAGTGATCCACTGAGTGGCACCTGCCCATACCGCATAGGAGTCCGTATATACTGCGGTGGCTCCTGCTTCACAGGCCAGTTTAATTGCAGCCAATTCTGCAAGTTGTGCTGACCCATCAATTTCAGCAGTTAGGGGTGCTGCAGAGGTGTCTGCAGGCACTGCTGCAGCTTTTCCCTTCCATTTTCCTTTTACCAGCCTGGCACTGCCATCAGTGAACCATACTCCCTCAGGCTTAGAAGGATCAAATGGGGCAGCATCCTTAATGGGAGACTGCTGTGGAGGTAGGCGGTATTCATCAGGCATTCCTACTTTCCATAGGGATTCCTGAATCATAGTGGGGTTTTGTGCAGTGTCTGCACTCCCTACCCTGTGGTGTATGTAAAGTGCCCATCTTTGGATAGTCATCTTTTGTGCTACACCAGGTGGTAACTCTTTCCCTTCCAATATAGGTTTAATGATTGGAAGAGGAGTGTGAATTGTGATGTCCTTATCCTGTGTTAATTCCTCAGTTTCTCTCAAGGCTGTGTAAGCTGCCAGAAGCACCTTCTCATAAGGTGTGTAGTTAGCCTGTGACCCTTGCCATGACTTGGAACCAAACTGAATTGGTCGTCTGGGAGCAGTGTCACTGTCTTGCCAGAGAGCATAAGACATTCCAGTGGCTCCCACAGTTAGGTACAAATGGAGTGGGGCTTCAGGATGTATGGGACCCAGAGCCTGATAGGTGTGTATCTCCCCTATCAGTTGCCTGAGGGTTTCCTCATGGGCAGGAGCCCATTCCCAGGCAGCACTTTTCTTTAACAAATTGTACAATGGTCTGGCTATAATGGCAAAGCCAGGTACATGTTTTCTCCAAAACCCCAGGGTTCCCAAAATCTGTCTCAATTGATCTTTACTTTCAGGGGAGGGTGCCTGATTTAGCTCTTGCACAGTGTCATTAGGCACAGACCTCCTACCTCCCATCCATACAGTACCTAAGAATTTTATCTCTTGGGAGGGACCTTGGCATTTCTCAGCTGGTAACTCTAAATTAAGGGCTTCTAGTGCTCCTTTGATTTGATTCATAGCCTCCTGTACCTCTTCTGGGGTTTTCCCACCTATTAAGATGTCATCAATGTATTGCACAGTTTGTACATTGGGTGACAGTATAAGGTCATCTAGGACCTTTGCCAGTGCCCCATGGCAAATAGTGGGTGAGTGTTTAAACCCTTGTGGCATTTGGGTAAAAGTGTATTGTACACCTTTCCAAGTAAAAGCAAATCTTTCCTGGTCAGCTGGTTGCAAAGGGACCATGAAGAACATGTCCTTTACATCTAATACTGCTAGCCAGGGTTTATCCCAGGTTTGTATGGTGTTTACAATATCTGTTATGCTAGGGACTGCTGCAGTTAATGGTCCAGTGTTACTGTTTAGCTTCCTATAGTCTATAGTAAGTCTCCATTTGCCATTTGGTTTCTTGATGGGCCACACAGGAGAATTAAAGCGAGAGTGGGTACGAATTAAAATTCCTCGCTGTTCCAAATCTTTGATCAGGTCAGTAACAGGGCTTATGGCCTCAGCTGGGACACTATACTGCTTTGTGTTTGTTACTGTTGAGGGCGGGAGAGCAGGCGTACTGCTAAGTAAGTTTACAGAATAGTGGGGAGGGCTTTCCTCTTCCAGGTGGGTGGCATGAGGAACAGAACTTGACTCCAAAAGCCCATCTTTCCCCATTAATCCTTCCCTTCTTTCCTCTTAAAACGTCCATGCCCAGTATGTTGGCATTGCCCAAAATCACCTCATATTTTCGGGGCTGATGGTGGGGTTGCAAGGGGATATCCAGTTTTATCTTAACTAATGGGTAAGTTATGGTACTGCCATTTACCCCTGTAACAAGTACCTGCTTTCCGCCAGTAGGTGGCGAGCCCTGAAAACTTTCTCGCTTAATCATGGACCTTTGAGCCCCTGTGTCCATTAAGAAAGGAATAATGTGTTTGTCATTTACAGTTACATGTATCCGGGGGTCCTTTGCTGTTGTTTTCTCCTCTTTGGATTTAAGCTGGTTTATTAGGAGAGGAGATTGGCCCCCGCAAGCTAGTTTCCCTGCTCTGGTAACTCTTGCAGTTGCCGCAGCAATGGAGTATACCGGGTGTCTGCAGGTGGGGAAAGAGGAGAGAGCTGCAGAGGTGCACTGGGAGTAGCATTAGTTGTCTCCCAGTCAGCTCTTTTAAAGGTGGTGAATAATTTTAGCCGCTCTGTGGGCAGTCCATTTATCACATCTCTGGGATAACCTAAAGCCAGACATTGTCTCCACAACTTGGCTCTAAGCTCCTTTTCCTCCTGGGTTGGCTCTCGCTTGTTTTTATGTCCTTTAGATGGTGCCCCCTTGTTTCCCTGAAGGGAACGCATCTTAGCTTTGCCTGTCAGTGCTCTGATGTCTCCAAATTCTCTAAAGTATGACACCAGAAGGTTTAGCAGTGCCCGAAAGGTACTGTTATGTGCTGCAGCTTCTGATCTAAGGGACAGTGCCATAGCCCTGTGGTTACTCGGAACTCCCTTAAGCAGGGGTCTGAGATCATCTACATCTACCTGACCCTCCCATGGGCTTTCATAGGCTAACTCTTGAGGGTTTTGGCCAAGCATGCTAATGACAGCCACAGTTAATAGAGCTGTTTTTACCTCATCTATGTTGGTCCAGTGCATTACTGTGGGTTCATCTCGGTCTGCTGGGTAAATTCCTCTTGCCCATTGACAAGCCAGAGACCAAAGTGTTTTAGGGGTGTTCCCCTCTGAATGTTCCAGGAATATTCCTGCACCTAAGTTAAGGCGCTCAGTTTCTTGGGCTGTCAGGCGTATATATCCACCCCCAGTGTCCCAGAGGCAGACCAGCCACTCTATTATACCTTCCTCAGGCTTTTTAGCAAAATCTCCCTGGATTGTTTTTAACTCCATGGGAGTATATTGGCGGGTGGTAATTTTGGTAAAGTGTGTTGGAGCTTTACTCCCTTTTCCCTTTTTACCTCCCTTCTTTGTTTTTGAAGAGGTGGATGGATAATTGTCATCCCCTTCTTCATCCAGCTCTGCCCCACTCAAATTTTCCTCATGTTCTTCTGATTTGTGATGTGTGATAGCTGGTCTTAATTTTACAGAGGGACCTTCCTCCTCAGAGGAGGGGGACTCATTTGCTGAATCCCAAATGTCTCCATCCCATTCCTCAGGGTCTAGCCAGAGAGCAGTCTCAACTTTAGCCCGGTTGATACTGCGTGTTTTAGTCTCCAGTTTTTCCCTTCGTTCTATCCCTTCTTTCTCAATTAAGGGAAGTAATCTTTTCTGAAGATGTTCCATATCCCTATTCAGTGTTCTTACTCTGGTATCTAAATTCTGGCATTCCTTGCGCAGTGTGTCCCTTTTCTGTTGCAGCCTATTAAATTCTATTGCCAGACCATGATAATCCTTACAGGCAGCTTGCCAAATATTAGTAAGCAGCCATATACAAGCACCTTTTCCTTTCCCTTTCTTCATCTTGCAGGCAGTTCTCCAGTTACAGAAATGCTGCCAGATCTCTGCTGGTTTTCCCCAATATTTCTCCAGCAGTTCTTTGCTCCACAGAGGGTTTCCCCATCCCTCTTGGGTCAAACTTTTCTCTAGCTCAGGGAATTCTGTGGTGTTTATCATGACTGGTTTCAGTGTGTTACTGTAGTGCAGCCTATATCACAATCCTGTTCGTGACGCCAATTTCTGTTAGCCGACGGCCAAGGATGTTTGGTGAGGTGCCAGCTATGCCCGTTTATACCATCCGTGACTTTAACCGCTAGGACGCACTGTCCCTTCGCGGCGGGCAGCCCGGGCTAGGCTGACGGATGCCCCAAGGTCCTAACCACCCGTGACTTTAACTGCTAGAGCTCAGAGCTCCTTCGCAGTGGGCAGTCAATACTGACTGACAGGTGCCCCAATGGCAGCACTAAGAGCCTCTCCACACCCGTGACTTTAACTGCTAGAGCTCAGAGCTCCTTCGCAGCGGGCAGCCAGGATTGACTGACAGGTGCCCCAAGAGTTTGCCCCGTGGAGGCGGCACAACTCAACGCTAGGCTCTTAGTACTCTCACCTAATGGCCAGGCTTTAGAGCCAAAACGGCTGAGGTTCTTTAATTGTGTTGGCTGCTTTACAGTAAACCAGAGAAAACAAGTCAGGCTTATGCATAAATGGTTACCAAAAATTTATTAAGCTAGATTCTAATCATGTGGTTACAAAATTGCTAGTGCCTACTTATTTAAATGTAGAGATGTTACACACACAAACAAGTTACAAAACTGAAGCCACAATCCCAAAGAAAGAAAACAAAGTATAGAGCTCTATTTCAAAATATGTGTACACTAAAGATAGGAGATCAGGTGTGGGTGCTTCTTACCCTCCTTGCATCTCTCGATTCCAGCGGTGCCAAGCCAGGATCGGTCACTCAATTCCGCGGAAAGACGAATAAGGGACAAGGCGTAGGGACCCTCTTAGCTGCAGAAGCCTTGGGAGGCTGTCACTTATCTGACCAGCAGATAGATAGTGAAAAGCACTCAAAAATCATGGTGCTGTAGGTCCCCTACTTATACCTCTGTACTCCTTTATTCTCTTTCTCCTTTCTTATGCCAAATTGAGGCTGGTCTGTCGGGGTGACGCCAGCTTTCGCAAGAGTAGTTTACACTTGCAAAGGAGAGAAACAATAAGTGTTGACTACTGGACATTTCTTTTATCAGGGTAAATATTTTCCCAACTAGGATGTTGGTGTGTGTGCATCACGCTATTTAGTAGGGGGCCTCTGCCTGCTGTGAACTTAATCGTTGTATCTGTTCCCAGAGGCACATTGTAGCAGCACACCTGTGCTTTCACAGCTTCAAAGGCTGTGCTGGAATATATGTTAAGTGCCCTGTTCCTGCTTCCTCCTGTGTTTCCAGAAATGCTGGTCTGAGGGGGGGGGGCGGGCTGTCTGGCTACAAGCGGTCAGTAGGTTTCCGGTATAGGGTGGTGTTTATGTGACCATTGTTTATTAGCACTGTAGTGTCCAGGAAGTGGATCTCTTGTGTGGACTGGACCAGGCTGAGGTTGATGATGGGATGGAAATTGTTGAAATCATGGTGGAATTCCTCAAGGGCTTCTTTTCCATGGGTCCAGATGATGAAGATGTCATCAATATAGCGCAAGTAGAGTAGGGGCTTTAGGGGACGAGAGCTGAGGAAGGTATACATACTGTGGGGCCATGCGGGTACCCATAGCAGTGCCGCTGATCTGAAGGTATACATTGTCCCCAAATGTGAAGTAGTAGATGGATCCACTATGGATGTGGAAGCCCTCTACACCAACATTCCACACAAAGATGGACTACAAGCCGTCAAGAACACTATCCCCGATAATGTCACGGCTAACCTGGTAGCTGAACTTTGTGACTTTGTCCTTACCCATAACTACTTCACATTTGGGGACAATGTATACCTTCAGATCAGCGGCACTGCTATAGGGACCCGCATGGCCCCACAGTATGCCAACATTTTTATGGCTGATTTAGAACAATGCTTCCTCAGCTTTCGTCCCCTAAAGCCCCTACTCTACTTGCGCTATATTGATGACATCTTCATCATCTGGACCCATGGAAAAGAAGCCCTTGAGGAATTCCACCATGATTTCAACAATTTCCATCCCACCATCAACCTCAGCCTGGTCCAGTCCACACAAGAGATCCACTTCCTGGACACTACAGTGCTAATAAACAATGGTCACATAAACACCACCCTATACCGGAAACCTACTGACCGCTATTCCTACCTGCATGCCTCCAGCTTTCACCCTGACCACACCACACGATCCATCGTCTACAGCCAAGCTCTGCGATACAACCGCATTTGCTCCAACCCCTCAGACAGAGACAAACACCTACAAGATCTATGTCAAGCTTTCTTACAACTACAATACCCACCTGCAGAAGTAAAGAAACAGATTGATAGAGCCAGAAGAGTTCCCAGAAGTTACCTACTACAGGACAGGCCTAACAAAGAAAATAACAGAACGCCACTAGCCGTCACCTTCAGCCCCCAACTAAAACCCCTCCAACGCATTATTAAGGATCTACAACCTATCCTAAAGGATGACCCAACACTCTCACAAATCTTGGGAGACAGGCCAGTCCTTGCCTACAGACAGCCCCGCAACCTGAAGCAAATACTCACCAACAACCACATACCACACAACAGAACCACTAACCCAGGAACTTATCCTTGCAACAAAGCCCGTTGCCAATTGTGCCCACATATCTATTCAGGGGACACCATCACAGGGCCTAATAACATCAGCCACACTATCAGAGGCTCGTTCACCTGCACATCCACCAATGTGATATATGCCATCATGTGCCAGCAATGCCCCTCTGCCATGTACATTGGTCAAACTGGACAGTCTCTACGTAAAAGAATAAATGGACACAAATCAGATGTCAAGAATTATAACATTCATAAACCAGTCGGAGAACACTTCAATCTCTCTGGTCACGCAATCACAGACATGAAGGTCGCTATCTTAAAACAAAAAAACTTCAAATCCAGACTCCAGCGAGAAACTGCTGAATTGGAATTCATTTGCAAATTGGATACTATTAATTTAGGCTTAAATAGAGACTGGGAGTGGCTAAGTCATTATGCAAGGTAGCCTGTTTCCTCTTGTTTTTCCCTACCCCCCCCCCCCCAGATGTTCTGGTTTAACTTGGATTTAAACTTGAAGAGTGGTCAGTTTGGATGAGCTATTACCAGCAGGAGAGTGAGTTTGTGTGTGTATGGGGGTGGGGGGGATGTGAGAAAACCTGGATTTGTGCAGGAAATAGCCCAACTTGATTGTCATGCACATTGTGTAAAGAGTTGTCACTTTGGATGGGCTATCACCAGCAGGAGAGTGAATTTGTGTGGGGGGGTGGAGGGTGAGAAAACCTGGATTTGTGCTGGAAATGGCCCACCTGATGATCACTTTAGATAAACTATTACCAGCAGGACAGTGGGGTGGGAGGAGGTATTGTTTCATATTCTCTGTGTATATCTAAAGCCTGCTGCAGTTTCCACGATATGCATCTGAGGAAGTGAGCTGTAGCTCACGAAAGCTTATGCTCTAATAAATTGGTTAGTCTCTAAGGTGCCACAAGTACTCCTTTTCTTTTTGCGAATACAGACTAACACGGCTGTTACTCTGAAACATTTAAATAAATAGCCTGCACTAAACCAGGCATAGTGATGGAACAAGCTCGCAGGCTAGCCTGGAGATTTGACTGCGCTAAAAGGACTGTGAATATAATTACTGTCACTATTGGTTGCATCAAGAATTGCAGCCACATGACTTTAAAGCTTCATCAGTTTTAGTCAATGCTTTAAGACTGGGTCTCTTTTTAGTGGTGTGGGATCCCTCTAATCCCCTTCCCATAGTTTTTGTGTCCTATTTTTGGACAGCTAGGGAACTTTTCTCTGTACGTTTCCCAATTCACAATGACAATAAAGCAAACTGAGGACTGGGTCTGATGAGGAGGAACAGAAACAAGAGAATTGGCTCTGCACTGTGTCTGATAGTATGTAACACGAGGAGGAGAAGCAATGCTTCCCTACTATGATGAATGACACTATAGAAAACTCTCGGACTGACAGCAAGGGAAAGAGGATTCTCCTACTACTATGTCTTGGGAGGGGGTTCTAAGACAAGGCGCAGGAAGAAGAGACGACCTGAAAGAAAAGGAGTCAGCCACCGAAGCCAGAATGTCTGTCAGGAGTGAGATACTTGACTTCCATCAATTCCCCCTACAGAACTCCATCAGGCTGGCAGCTGGGGAGTTGGCAAATGAACCCTATAAGGGGCAGAGTGGTGTGACAGAGAATGGCGGGTTTGTTTTGGCGATACGACCATGTTAGTGCTGTATTCTAATCATATCTCTTCCCCTTAAACATTTGTGTTCTCTCCTTGTAGCCTCCATGGAGCTGCTATGGAAGCAGCTCACATGCACAGGCCTATAGGCTCAGGCAGCAGGTCCTGGGCCCAAGATTCTCTTCCCTGCGTAGCTGTGGTACACCGCACAGGACACCTCCACCAAACCCCGAGCAGCATGTCATCTTCTGGTTAGTAGGGAGCTGGGGGAGAAGATCGAAAGGATTAGAGAGAAGGATAAGCAAAAATATGTAAGAGAGCAAAAAGGAAAAAAGAAAGATAAGAATGAGAAAAAGGAGAAACGAGAGAAAGTGGACAGAAAAAAAGAACAGGGATGGTTGCATCTGGGCAAAACTGTTGTACCAGGGACATGGAAGGACCCATCTGCCAATCCATCTCATGGGGTCAGGGGGAGAAGACGGCTGCAACAAGAAATCATAGGCTTAAACATGTTGTCATGAAGTGGAAACTTTGCTAATACTGTTCTGATCAAGAAGCAGTCATTGCTAATCAGTAAAAGTTGGCTACATCAATTCCCTAGGAGATCTCTCTGTAAAACAGCCACCCCAATTAAGTGGGGTATCCTGTACTTTTAGAAGAATTGGTACTATTAAGTGGAGTACACGGTGTCTACCAATTGTAGCTCTGTAAAGCGGAAAAATTTATTTATATCTTGTGATGAATATACTGTGTTTCTGTAGGACTTATTCCATGTTTCTACAGTGCCCATCACTGTGGTATTCTATAGGACTTTATGATTAGCTCTCTTCTGCACTAGATGCCCTTTCCCAACACACATCTAAGTACAGTTCCCAACTTCCCCTTTATTTAATGGGAGCAGTCCATTTTCTCAGACTTGCTATCTGAAGTCAGAGACAAATGTTGGTAGATAGTGATGGCATCAAAATTATTTTTTTGTTGAAGATTGATTTTCTTGGGCTCCAACAGTATTGGCTGCATTCCCAGAAATGTCTCTTAATTTATCATCTCTAAAGTGTCAGACTGACACAGAAGAAACAAGTTTTAAATATAAAACTCTTCAAAGAGGGACCATTTCACACATGATGAAGTTTCAGCCGTATCCCTTGGTGCAGTAAAATGTAGAGTTAGCCGAGAAGAACAGAGGCAGTAAATTACACTGTCAAGGGAGAGAAATTAGTTTTAGAGTAACAGTGGCAAAGAGTCCTGTTGCACCTTATACACTAACAGACGTATTGGAGCATGAGCTTTCGTCGGTGAATACCCACTTCGTCGGATGCATGTAGTGAAAATTTCCAGAGCCAGGTATAAATATGCAAGCAAGAATCAGGCTAGGGATAACGAGGTTAGTTCAATCAGGGAGGAAAAGGCCCTCTTCTAGCAGTTGAGGTGTGAACACCAAGGGAGGAGAAACTGCTTTTGTAGTTGGCGAGCCATTCACAGTCTTTGTTTAATCCTGAGCTGATGGTGTCAAATTTGCAAATGAACTGAAGCTCAGCAGTTTCTCTTTGAAGTCTGGTCCTGAAGTTTTTTTGCTGCAGGATGGCCACCTTTAAATCTGCTATTGTGTGTCCAGGGAGGTTGAAGTGTTCTCCTACAGGTTTTTGTATATTGCCGTTCCTAATATCTGATTTGTGTCCATTTATACTTTTACGTAGGGACTGTCCAGTTTGGCCTATGTACGTAGCAGAGGGGCACTGCTGGTACATGATGGCGTAGATTACATTGATGGACGTGCAGGTGAATGAACCGGTGATGGTGTGGCTGATCTGGTTAGGTCCTGTGATGGTGTCGCTGATGTAGATATGTGGGCAGAGTTGGCATTGAGGTTTGTTGCATGGATTGGTTCCTGAGTTAGAGTTACTATGGTGTGGTGTGTAGTTGCTGGTGAGAATATGCTTCAGGTTGTCTGTGGGCGACGACTGGCCTGTCTCCCAAGGCCTGTGAAAGTGAGGGATTGTTGTCCAGGATGGGTTGTAGATCAGTGATGATGCATTGGAGAGGTTTTAGCTGAGGACTGTATGTGGTGGCCAGTGGAGTTCTGTTGGTTTCTTTCTTGGGCTTGTCTTGCAGCAGGAGGTTTCTGGGTACATGTCTGGCTCTGTTGATCTGTTTCCTTATTTCCTCATGTGGGTATCATAGTTTTGAGAATGCTTGGTGAAGATCTTGAAGAATGTTTGGTGAAGATTCTATGTTGGCCTCTGTCTGAGAGGTTGGAGAAAATGCAGTTGTATCTCAGTGCTTGGCTGTAGACAATGGATCGTGTGGTGTGTCCGGGGTGGAAACTGGAGGCATGAAGGTAGGCATAGCGGTTGGTGGGTTTTCGGTATAGGGTGGTGTTAACGTGACCGTCACTTATTTGCACCGTGGTGTCTAGGAAGTGGACCTCCCGTGTAGATTGGTCCAGGCTGAGGTTGATGGTGGGGTGGAAGCTGTTGAAATCATGGTGGAATTCTTCCAGGGTTTCCTTCCCATGGGTCCAGATGATGAAGATGTCATCAATGTAACGTAGGTAGAGAAGGGGCGTGAGTGGACGAGAGCTGAGGAAGCGTTGTTCCAGATCAGCCATAAAAATGTTGGCATATTGTGGGGCCATGAGGGTGCCCATAGCGGTGCCACTGGTCTGGAGGTATATATTGTCACCAAATTTGAAATAATTGTGTGTGAGGATAAAGTTACAGAACTCAGCAACCAGTTGTGCTGTGGCATCATCAGGGATACTGTATTCCATCTGTGTGTGGGATGTTTATGTAGAGAGCCTGTACATCCATGGTGGCTAGGCTGGTGTTTTCTGGAAGATCACCAATGCATTGTAGTTTTCTCAGGAAATCAGTGGTGTCACGGAGATAGCTGGGAGTGCTGGTGGCGTAGGGTCTGAGTAGAGAGTCCAAATATCCGGATAGTCCTTCAGTGAGAGTACCAATGCCTGAGATGATGGGGCATCCAGGGTTTCTGGGTTTGTGGATCTTGGGTAGTAGATAGAATAACCCCGGTTAGGGCTCTAAGGGTATGTTGATTTGTTCCAGTGTTAGTGTAGGGAGTGTCCTGAGTAGATGGTGCAGTTTCTTAGTGTATTCCTCAGTGGGATCTGAGGAAAGTGGCCTGTAGAATTTGGTATTGGAGAGTTGTCTGGCAGCCTCCTTTGGGTAGTCAGACCTGTTCATGATGACAACAGCACCTCCTTTATCAGCCTCTTTGATTATAATGTCAGGGTTGTTTCTGAGGCTGTGGATGGCATTGCGTTCTGCACGACTTAGGTTATGAGGCAAGCAATGTTGTTTTTCCACAATTTCTGCCTGTGCATGTCGGCGGAAGCATTCTATGTATAGGTCCAGACTGTCATTTCGACCCTCAGGAGAGGTCCATATGGAGTTCTTCTTCTTGTGCTGTTGGTGGGAGTGTATTTGTGTATCAGTGTGCTGTTCAGTGTTATCTTGAAAGTATTCTTTGAGTCGGAGATGGCGGAAGTAGACTTCCAGATCACCGCAGAACTGTATCATGCTTGTGGGGGTGGCAGGGCAGAAAGAGAGTCCCCGAGATAGGACAGACTCTTCTGCCGGGCTGAGTGTGTAGCTGGATAGATTGATGATATTGCTGGGTGAGTTAGGGGTACCACTGTTGTGGTCCCATGTGGCAGGTAGGATTTTAGAGTGGGTCTGGCTCCCAGGCCAAGGGCTGCTGAGAGGACATTCATTGCACTGCAGTCCTAACATTTGATTCTTATAGTGAGGACTACCTGACAGACACCTGTGTGACTCAGCAGTAGCTACACAATGAGTGAGGAAAAAAGAGAGTAAAATAAGACAGAGGGGATGCACTACCGTATTGGTTGTCTGCAGCATTATACAGAAGGAGTGGCTTTGAAAGCTATGATGGGAATTCAGCTCCTCAGCACAGTGAAAGCTAGGCATGTCACTTAGTAGTCACTGATGCTGACAGCATCACTCTTCAATCCTCCCTGTTGCCCAGACTGATCAACATCAATAGCTCCTTCTAGTCTGTCATCTCATCCTTCAGAGAAGAGTGAAGAAAAACACCCTGTGAATGTGCAAGGTGACATTCTAGAATAGTGTGGAGAGGCACAAACACGGATATGATTTGCATTGTAATTGTTACATGACAGTAAGGGTATGTCTACACTACGAAATTAGGTTGAATTTATAGAAGTTGGTTTTTTAGAAATCGTTTTTATATATTCGAGTGTGTGTCCCCCCACAGAAAATGCTCTAAGTGCATTAAGTGCATTAACTCGGCGGAGCGCTTCCACAGTACCGAGGCAAGCGTCGACTTCTGGAGTGTTGCACTGTGGGTAGCTATCCCACAGTTCCCGCAGTCTCCGCTGCCCATTGGAATTCTGGGTTGAGATCCCAATGCCTGATGGGGCTAAAACATTGTCGCGGGTGGTTTTGGGTACATATCGTCAGGCCCCCGTTCCCTCCCTCCCGCCGTGAAAGCAGCAGCAGACAATCTTTTCGCACCTTTTTTCTTGAGTTACCTGTGCAGACGCCATACCACGGCAAGCATGGAGCCCGCTCAGGTAACCGTCACCGTATGTCTCCTGGGTGCTGGCAGACGTGGTACTGCATTGCTACACAGCAGCAGCAACCCCTTTCCTTGTGGCAGCAGACGGTACAGTAGGACTGGTAGCCGTCATCATCATGTCCGAGGTAGACATGGGGCAGACATGGGTGCAGAGACTACATTAGAAGTGACTTGACCAGGTCATTCTCTTTAGTCCTGCAGTCAGTCCTATTGAACCATCTTATGGTGAGCAGGCAGGCGATACGGATTGCTAGCAGTCCTATTGTACCATCTTCTGCTGGACAGGCAAGAGATGAGGATGGCTAGCAGTCCTATTGTACCATCTTCTGCCGAGCAGCCATGAAATGTGGATGGCTTGCAGTCCTTCTGCACCGTCTGCTGCCAGCCAAAGATGTAAAAGATAGATGGAGGGGATCAAAACAAGAAATAGACCAGATTTGCTTCCACCCCGTCTAGGGGACTCATTCCTCTAGGTCACACTGCAGTCACTCACAGAGAAGGTGCAGCGAGGTAAATCTAGCCATGTATCAATCAGAGGCCAGACCAACCTGCTTGTTCCAATAAGAACAATTACTTAGGTGCACCATTTCTTATTGGAACCCTCTGTGAAGTCCTGCCTGAAATACTCCTTGATGTAAAGCCACCCCCTTTCTTGACTTTAATTCCTTGTAAGCCAACCCTGTAAGCCATGTCGTCAGTCGCCCCTCCCTCCGTCAGAGCAACGGCAGACAATCGTTCTGCGCCTTTTTTCTGTGCGGACACCATACCAAGGCAAGCATGGAGGCCGCTCAGCTCACTTTGGCAATTAGGAGCACATTAAACACCACACGCATTATCCAGCAGTATATGCAGCACCAGAACCTGGCAGAGCGATACCGGGCGAGGAAGCGACGTCAGCGCGGTCACTTGAGTGATGAGGACATGGACACAGATTTCTCTGAAAGCATGGGCCCTGCCAATGCATGCATCATGGTGCTAATGGGGCAGGTTCATGTGGTGGAACACCGATTCTGGGCTTGGGAAACAAGCACAGACTGGTGGGACCGCATAGTGTTGCAAGTCTGGGATAACTCCCAGTGGCTGCGAAACTTTCACATGCGTAAGGGCACTTCCATGGAACTTTGTGACTTGCTTTCCCCTGCCCTGAAGTGCATGAATACCAAGATGAGAGCAGCCCTCACAGTTGAGAAGCGAGTGGCGATAGCCTTGTGGAAGCTTGCAACACCAGACAGCTACCGGTCAGTCGGGAATCAATTTGGAGTGGGCAAATCTACTGTGGAGGCTGCTGTGATGCAAGTAGCCCATGCAATCAAAGATCTGCTTATATCAAGGGTAGTGACCCTGGGAAATGTGCAGGTCATAGTGGATGGCTTTGCTGCAATGGGATTCCCTAACTCTGGTGGGGCCATAGACGGAACCCATATCCCTAACTTGGCACTGGAGCACTAAGCCGGCGAGTACATAAACCGCAAGGGGTACTTTTCAATAGTGCTGCAAGCTCTGGTGGATCACAAGGGACGTTTCACCAACATCAACGTGGGATGGCCGGGAAAGGTACATGACGCTCGCATCTTCAGGAACTCTGGTCTGTTTCAAAAGCTGCAAGAATGGACTTTATTCCCAGACCAGAAAATAACTGTTGGGGATGTTGAAATGTCTATAGTTATCCTTGGGGACCCAGCCTACCCCTTAATGCCATGGCTCATGCAGCCGTACACAGGCAGCCTGGACAGTAGTCAGGAGCTGTTCAACTACAGGCTGAGCAAGTGCAGAATGGTGGTAGAATGTGCATTTGGACATTTAAAGGTGCGCTGGCGCAGTTTACTGACTTGCTTAGACCTCACTTAGACCTTAGTGAAACCAATATTCCCACTGTTATTACTGCTTGCTGTGTGCTCCACAATATCTGTGAGAGTAAGGGGGAGACGTTTATGGCGGGGTGGGAGGTTGAGGCAAATCGCCTGGCTGCTGGTTACACGCAGCCAGACACCAGGGCGGTTAGAAGAGCACAGGAGGTTGTGGTACGCATCAGAGAAGCTTTGAAAACCAGTTTCCTGACTGGACAGGCTACGGTGTGAAAGTTCTGTTTGTTTCTCCTTGATGAAACCCTCCGCCCCTTGGTTCAATCTACTTCTTTGTAAGCTAACCACCCTCCTCTCCTCCCTTCGATCACCGCTTGCAGAGGCAATAAAGTCATTGTTGCTTTACATTCATGCATTCTTTATTCATTCATCACACAAATAGGGGGATGACTACCAAGGTAACCCAGGAGGGGCGGTAGAGGAGGGAAGGACAAGGCCACACAGCACTTTAAAAGTTTACAACTTTAAAATTTATTGAATACCAGCCTTCTGTTTTTTGGGCAATCCTCTGTGGTGGAGTGGCTGGGTGGCCGGAGGCCCCCGCACCGTATTCTTGGGCATCTGGGTGTGGAGGCTATGGAACTTGGGGAGGAGGGTGGTTGGTTACACAGGGGCTGTAGCGGCAGTCTGTGCTCCAGCTGCCTTTGCTGCAGCTCAACCATACACCAATATATATATTGGTTTGATCCTCCAGCAGCCTCAGCATTGAATCCTGCCTCCTCTCATCATGCTGCCGCCACATTTAAGCTTCAGCCCTGTCTTCAGCCTGCCACTTACTCTCTTCAGCCTGCCACCTCTCCTCCCGGTCATTTTGTGCTTTCCTGCACTCTGGCATTATTTGCCTCCACGCATTCGTCTGTGCTCTGTCAGTGTGAGAGGACAGCATGAGCTCAGAGAACATTTCATCACGAGTGCGTTTTTTTTTCTTTCTAATCTTCACTAGCCTCTGGGAAGGAGAAGATCCTGTGATCATTGAAACGCATGCAGCTGGTGGAGAAAAAAAGGGACAGTGGTATTTAAAGACACATTTTATAAAACAATGGCTACACCCTTTCAGGGTAAACCTTGCTGTTAACATTACATACACAGCACATGTGCTTTCGTTACAAGGTTGCATTTTGCCTCCCCCCACCGCGTGGCTACCCCCTTAACCCTCCCCCCGCCCCGTGTCTAACCCCGGGGAACATTTCTGTTCAGCCACAGGCAAACAGCCCAGCAGGAACGGGCACCTCTGAGTGTCCCCTGAAGAAAAGCACCCTATTTCAACCAGGTGACCATGAATGATATCTCACTCTCCTGAGGATAACACAGAGAGATAAAGAACGGATGTTGTTTGAACGCCAGCAAACATACACTGCAATGCTTTGTTGTACAATGATTCCCGAGTACGTGCTACTGGCCTGGAGTGGTAAAGTGTCCTATCATGGAGGACGCAATAAGGCTGCCCTCCCCAGAAACCTTTTGCAAAGGCTTTGGTAGTACATCCAGGAGAGCTGCGAATGCCAGGGCAAATTAATCCTTTCACATGCTTGCTTTTAAACCACGTATAGTATTTTAAAAGGTACACTCACCAGAGGTCCCTTCTCCGCCTGCGAGGTCCGGGAGGCAGCCTTGTGTGGGGGGTTCGGGGGGTACTGGCTCCAGTTCCAGGGTGAGAAACAGTTCCTGGCTGTCGGGAAAACTGGTTTCTCCGCTTGCTTGCTGTGAGCTATCATCTTCTTCGTCTCCAAAACCTGCTTCCATGTTGCCTCCATCTCCACTGAAGGAGTCAAACAACACGGCTGGGGTAGTGGTGGCTGAACCCCCTAAAATGGCATGCAGCTCATAATAGAAGCGGCATGTTTGGGGCTCTGACCCGGAGCAGCCGTTCGCCTCTCTGGTTTTCTGGTAGGCTTGCCTCAGCTTCTTAAGTTTCATGCGGCATTGCTTCGGGTCCCTGTTATGGCCTCTGTCCTTCATGCCCTGGGAGATTTTGACAAAGGTTTTGGCATTTCAAAAACTGGAACGGAGTTCTGATAGCACGGATTCCTCTCCCCTTACAGCGATCAGATCCCATACCTCCTGTTCGGTCCATGCTGGAGCTCTTCTGCAATTCTGGGACTCCAACATGGTCACCTCTGCTGATGAGCTCTGCATGGTCACCTGCAGCTTGACACGCTGGCCAAACAGGAAATGAGATTCAAAAGTTCGTGGGCCTTTTCCTGTCTACCTGGCCAGTGCATCTGAGTTGAGAGTGCTGTCCAGAGCGGTCACAATGGAGCACTCTGGGATAGCTCCCGGAGCCCAGTACTGTCAAATTGTGTCCACAGTACCCCAAATTTGACCCGGCAAGGCCGATTTAAGTGCTAATCCACTTGTCAGGGGTGGAGTAAGGAAATCGATTTTAAGAGCCCTTTAAGTCGAAAAAAAGGGCTTCATCGTGTGGACAGGTGCAGGTTTACATCAATTTAAAGTTGCTAAATTCGACCTAATGTCCTAGTGTAGACCAGGGCTAAGTCAATGGAGTTGCACCTACTTGCACCAGGTCTGAACTTGGACCATGATGCTGTTACAGTAGTGCATATATGTAGTCTATAACATGGAACTCTGTGACACAAAATACAATAGAGTCATGAACACCAGAGTTACAAACTGACCAGTCAACCACACACACCTCATTCGAAACCAGAAGTATGTAATCAGGCAGCAGCAGAGACAAAAAAAAACAAAACAAAAAAACCCCAAATACAGCACAGTACTTTGTTAAACGTAAACTATTAAAAGAAAAAAGGAAAGGCTGTTTTTTTCTTCTGCATAGTAAAGTTTCAAAGCTGTATTAAGTCAATGTTCAGTTGTAAACTTCTGAAAGAAGAGCCATAATGGTTTGTGTACAAGATAAATTGGGAGTCAGAGTAAAATAAGTTAAATTTTGTATCAAATTAAATAAACATGCAATACTGTAGTGATTGTACTGGACTTGACTTAGGGTGGAGATCTTTCAGTAGACAGTGGTGCTTTACTCCAGGATCTCTGCCTTATAGTGGAGGTCAAATGGGGTGCATAGGAAATGGGGCCTCCCTTGATCTTGATCCACACAAATTACATATGTACTTTGCCATTGAGGCTATGAAATTAATGTAGTGTCTCTTTTGAGTGTAATGACTTATATTCCTTATTATTTTGATCTGTTTGGGCAAGCTTATGCTGCTTACAGCAAAGTTTCCTTCACGCAGGAAGCTGGAAGCAGAAGAAAGACAGGTTGCACAGCAAGGTTAAGGGAAACAACCTCTTCCATCAGAATGACCATGCACGTAGTCAACAAAAGGTCTATGCTCTAAGCTGGGCACCACAGAGGAACAAACAAAACCCCTGCTCCTCTAGTCCATTCAGAGGCCTTATTGACCTCTCAGGGGACCAGGTTAGGCTTTCCCACTCACTGGGAGTTCAAACAATTTTTAACTCAAAGGGAAGAAACCCCTATTTTGTGCTGGTTCTAAGGCTTCCCCTCAGCTCAGGGAAACATGGACAGTCTTTGTCACTCCCTAAAGGGGAAAACAGTCTATAGAATTGGGGTCCCTTTCCCAAGGTAACCCCTTGTCTCACTAGCTATCTGCAGATCTCATGAACCCAGCCAGATTCCTCTGATCCTCAAAAGAGATTTTTCCCTGGCAGAGCAGCACCATTGCCCCTTCTCTCTCCTCCACATGGGTAGCAACTCAGCACTAGTTCATTCCAGGCTTACAGGAGACAGAAATTCTTTACCAGGGATAGCTGCAGTCTGAAGGCTGCTTCCATTTCTTTTTCCCCTCCTGACTCCTTTCTCCAGGCTTGGTAGTGTTGCTGGTGCTGTGCAACAGAGAGCCCTGAAAACAGCCCCCAACTCTTTGTGGAGTTTGGGCACCTTCTCACGCACTAGTTATCTTTATTCCTTTGCAAATCTTTTCTAAATATTAGAGAATCAGATCTGTCTTTCCAATGAATAATTAGGCCTGCTGCTGGATGGTGTACACTAGATGTTAGGTAGGTTTCCCGTTAATAAGACAAGGACTGGAGAAGTGGCACTTTACAAGTTACTAGCATTGCTACTAATTGCAGCATTAAACTAAATGGTTGGGGTTTTTTTAAGATGAAAATCTGGAGGCAGATTTCTAGCCCACAGAACTAAGCATCTGACCTGGCCCATTAACTGAGGTGGTGGCTGGGAACAGCAGAAAAAGAGCAATGAAAAGGATTGAGTCTTGAGTGCGCAGATTATTTTCCAGTAGTCTGCACCTCCATCTTGTGTGATGAATAGGTCAGACCCAGTACATCATCATGCTGCAAAGGTTCACTTTCGCACTAGCTGAAAGACCAATGTTGGAGTCTTGCCATGGCCAAGCTTTGGTAGCTCAAGTCAAAGGGAAGACCGGCCACCTGTCATGAGGGCAGGTCAAACTAAATTAGAGAGCTCCAGCAGTTCAAAAAGTATTGCCAGTATCTCTCCTGAGGTGAGGCTGGTATAAGTTCAAGTCAGCCCTTAGTACTGCCAGCTGAATTCCAACACCTGCTCCAGGCCCAGCAGTCACATTAAGTTGTAAAGAAAAGGCTCTCTCTTTGCTGCCTTGTCTGGCAGTTTAAAAAAAACAAAACAGACAAACATACAGAGCCACTCCGCATGTGTTGCTTCTGCTGAGTTTTACAGAGCATGTTTACATACACACTCTGGCATAGTTCTGCCCTTAATTCTGGTGAGCCACACAGGTTTGGGGAGTGGAGACTGCCAGCTTCTGATCCCAGAGTCCGTCTGTCAGTGCACAGAAGGATGGTTCATTGTGTCTGGGAAGACACTCGTGACTTTTGCTCCAAAAAGAACAGCATACACTCCTTAGAGTAGCTATGGATGAACTCAGGGAATGGCAGTATAGCTACAGCAGGTGAGATCCTGACCACCTTGGCTTGGCATGTTAGTGCTAGGTTGGAGGATGGGCCTTCCTGTTCTGCTGATGTGTGGGGGTTGGGGATGAAGAGGTTCCCTATCCCAGTGTTGCTCATGATTTTGTCATGAGACTCATGATAATTATTGTTTTCCTTAAAGCCCCAGCTCCCAGAGTAAAGTAGATATGTGATGATTTCATCCTTCATTCTTAAAGAAAAAACAAGTTTCTAGCCCTCGTGGCTGTGAAGAAAACTTCAAAATGTGACCCAAGTGCACCCTAAAGGCTCAAAAGGCAAATAAAAAGAACACCAAATCTATTATTTGTACATAATCTTGTGATTTTAAAGCCAATCTCATGGTTTTTGGTGAACCTGATTCATGATTTCTGAACACGTGTTTGGCAATATTGCTACCCTCACTTCCCCATCTAGCATTTCCACAGCAGATGGTAGGATTTTCAGCTGTGCTAGCAACAACCATGTTTATCACAGATAAGAACTTACACTTAATACCATGTTTGTCGTGTCGTAATATATACTAAAACCTGAAGGGAGTCTCTAGCAGAGCTTTAAAACTGTACCAACTAGCTGTGATGTTTGAAAGTTATGGAAACAGAGGAGGTACCATTGGGGAAAAACAGTGATAAAACAGTAACAATCTTGAAAAGAAATGTGACCATGGCCAGAACCTCTGGTCTCCCCTTGATACTTCTACCCCGAAACAAACAATCAGGGACATGCCCCTCAGATACAGGGCTCTGCAGAAAAACTAATACAGCTCTCTGTGTGTTTACTTCTTTTTTACAAGTTGCACACATAAGGCCCAGTCGTATCTCCCCCAGCCTACCTGGCTCCTCCATTTCCTCCCTAAAGCAGACCCTGGACCTCACAGAGGGACCTGAGAAGATGGTGCCACAGAGTCACCTAAGCTCCCATTCTTCAGTTCTGTGCATGGAGGACTACTGAAGGTGCAGTTCATCTAGCCCCTTGTTTGGTACAGATGAATCTTTGATGATCTAACACTCAATCAATGTTGTCAGAGGGAGGAATTATTAGGCTACTACAGTAAGTTATGTAGAAACTAGGACTAATTAGAGGAAATTAAGAAGTGGATGTGACGTTCCCCTGGTGTTATCTGGACCAGTGATCTGCTAGGTCACTCCAATCCTCAGCTCTGGGAGCCAGCCTTACCCTGCTCTGCTGTGAGAACCCCCCACTCCTGGGCTGTTCACGCACAGCCTCTGGCATGTAAGCTGCTCCCAGCTACATGAGTGAGCACTTTTGGCCAGCCACTGCTTGGATTGTGCAACCAAATGACACTAGCCAAAATCTGCAGTCCCAGAGACAACTCTAGGAACCTCCGTCTTGCAGTGTCCAGTTATGCCCGCTGGATGCTGCAAGCTTATATGAGTTCATCAGTTTAACAAAGAAATTGATATGTTCCACGCTTGTTATCCCAAGGGGAGTCTCTGACATGCTTCAAACCAAAGGTACTGCTTCAGGTAGAACAAACAAATTTATTAACTACAAAAGATAGATTTTAAATTATTATAAGTCAAAGCACAACAAGTCAGATTTGGTCAAATGAAATAAAAGCAAAACACATTCTAAGCTGATCTTAACATTTTCCATGCCCTTACAAACCTACATGCTTCTTACCACAGGCTGGCTGGTTGCCCTTCAGCCAGGCTCTCCCCTTTGATCAGTGCTTCAGTCGCTTGGGATGGTGTCTGTAGATGGAGGTGGATGAGAGAGAGCATAGTAAAGGTCTCTCCCTTTTATCATGTTCTTTCTTCCCTCTTGGCTTTGCACCCCCCCCCCTTCAGAGTCAGGTGAGCATTACCTCATTGTAGTCCCAAACTGACCAAGGGAAGGGGGGTGACTCACTCCAGAGTCCAACAGATCCTTTGTTGCTGCCTAGGCTAGTGTGCTTTGTTCCTGTGACGCTGGGCTGGGTTTGTTCCATACATGCTCTGATGAGGTGTGAACTGCCCCTCTGCTCCTGGAGAGTTTTGCCTGGGCCTCTGCTCCTGAGGAGTTTTTGCCTGGGCTTGTTTTAAGCCATGAGGACACATTTTCAGCCTCATAACTATATACATAAAATTACAACCTATAACATTACTATAACAACAATGCTCAGTGCATCATGAGCCTCCTGACATAGAATCATAGAATATCAGGGTGGAAGGGACCTCAGGAGGTCATCTAGTCCAACCCCCTGCTCAAAGGAGGACCAATCCCCAATTTTTGCCCAGATCCCTAAATGGCCCCCTCAAGGATTGAACTCACAACCCTGGGTTTAAGCAGGCCAATGCTCAAACCGCTGAGCTATCCCTCCCCCAACAAACTTTGCATTGGATACCACACAATCATATTATAAGGATGAACATGGGGGTGCAGGGTGTTCCCACAAGGTACAGAGTGTCACAGTGGAATATCAGGAAAAGTGTCCTAATAGTGAGATCAATATGGCTGGGGTATGGTATCCCTGGTGAAGTGATGGAAGACCTATTGCTTGGGACTCCTAGCCAGGACAAAGCACCAATACTTGTGCAATGGGGAATAATCTTGCATTTGAAGGAGCTGGACTAGTTAACCAAATACATCTCTAACATCTGATTTTAAAACTGTTCTTCACTTCCTTCCTTGCCTTGAGAGTGGACTCCTTGGATGGGGTCCAGCTCCATTATCCAAATTGTTTTTTGTCAAGGCAACTCCTAGAAAAGTTGCCTTGACATTTTGGTGCAAATTTCTCTATATGTTAGTAGATACAGAAGCTAAAAATATGGGGTGGAATCCTGCCTCAGTTGAAGTCAATAGGAGTTTTGCCATTAACTTCAAGGAGACCTGGGTTCCTGGTGCAGCATGAGTTCCTCCACATGCATGTTGTCTATAGATTTGAGAAAAGTGTTGTTAGTCCAGCTGTTCCATTTTTCTGTATGTTTCATTCAGACATCTGTACTTGGATGATAATGCAAGACTGATTGAAGCTTTTGCACAATATCAAACCTTGACAAAGATCTTTACATATGTGTGGAAAGAGTTCTAGGACATTGTTTAATTGTTCACCATCAACAGTTGTTCACCTAATGCCAGTTAAATGCACCAATAACATCCTAAATTCTCTGATTACAATTAAAAAGCATCTTCTATTACTCTTATGACTATGAGTCCAGCAACAGCTATCACAAGTGGAAGGAAAATGTCATGTCAGCTCCAACAAACAGGTGAGCTTGTAGAGCCATGCACCTTCTTTGGATCTGTGTCAGCAGCTGCTGCTTTTTCGTTAGTCAAAGGCAAAATCCTCACCAAATCCATAACTCTGTTCCTACAACAATGTCAATAATTAACATTAATCTCTGCAACTTTGTCTCTCATGAAGAAGTCTAGAATTACAGTATTTACAATTAGGACAGTCTAGTTAACAGTGAAAATTATTTTTTAACTTGTTATTGTCCAATATCTTTTTTTGGCACATCAAAATCAGTCTAATAAAACATACATTAATGCAAGGATTCCTGATTGTTATTTGTATACTCACTGACAGGTCTAATCAAAATGTCAAGGTCCATGCAGTTGAGTTCATTCTTCTTCTCCAGGTTTATATCATGGAATAAGGAATATAGCTGAAATACAGTCTATCACAGTACCATGATAAGTTCAGTTAAGTAACCGCTTTTACTTAGGACTTTCCAGTTACATTTCTATCTCAGGCTTCACACTGTGTTGTGTTTTTAACTGTGTCAGCTCTGGAGAGAAGAGACAGAACTCTGCAGTACTGAATACGGGGATTTTTTAAGAGGCTGCTGACCCTGCAGCTTTCCTGGGCTCTTTACCTCTCAGACGGACTACCATAGCCTGTCTCCCTGCGTCTTGGCCTAGATTTCACGGTAACAGAATGGACTGACGACAACACATCCATCTTTTGTTTAAACTAGTGTTTTAACAAACATTGGTTCTCAGCCTATGGGGAGCGAACCGCATCACAACCCCCATCTCTTTCTTTATTGCTAGAAAGAAGTGGGTCCTGAAAGCTTTTTCTGTTTTATCATGGATCAATGTACAGAACAGGTCAAGAACCGCTGGTTTAAAACTCTTGAATACTCTGTACTATAATTGGAAATGTATATGACAAACAGTTTTATTCCTTTTCAAATGTGAAAACAGTAGCGGCACCCTACGACAATATAATATAATTGTTTTTTTAAAGTGCAGATTGGAATAAAACATTTTAATTGATCCATAACAATTTGGGGGGGACGGACATTTCACTTAGTCAGAAAATTTTAATTGTTTTGGTTTTGTTTTGGAATGGAAAAAATTCAAAATAGTGGAATTTCCTGCTAAATGAAATATCTGGTTTCTGCCTGCATCCAGCATAAGGTTTAGATCAGAGGTCCCCAAACTGTGGGGCAAACCCCCTTGCAGGAGTGTCAAGGAATGTTAGGAGAGGCGTAACTAGGACCCGGACCAGCTCCCACAGGGGCCGTGGAGGGAGAGCCACTCAGCTCCGCTCCTGACCTTAGTCCCAGCTCCGGCTACTGGGGCCACACCTGGGGCCAGTGATGAGCTGCCAAAATCTGAAGAACCAGCTCCTTCAGTCGCTCCGGGTCTTCAGTGGCACTGAAGGACCCGCCGGCAAAGTGCCGGCGAAGACCCGGAGTGAGTGAAGGACCCGCCGCCAAAATGCTGCCAAAGACCCGGAGCGCCGCTGGGTGAGTAAAAATTAAAAAGGGATTCTCAGGGGAGCCTCCCCAGCTGAGAGCTCAGGTGGGTTGGACAGGATGGTCCCACGGGCCAGATGTGGCCCGCGGGCCGGAGTTTGCCCACCCCTTTAACAACTGGTTCTAAACTGGCTTTAAAATTTAACAACCAGTTTGTGCAAACCGGCTCCAGCTCATCACTGCCTGGGACTCTGCTCTTGGCCCCCCTCCTGGTGCCCCAGCTGCCAGTCTCGGCCCCCAGACAAGGCTCCACCCCCTCCCACAGCTGTGGCACCAGCCTCAGCCCCCTTACCTCATCCGCGTCCCCCCCACTCCAGCTCTGGGGGGGGGCACAGAGAGGGGTAAGGGGGGGCACAAGGTAAAAAGTTTGGGGACTACTGGTCTAGATGTAATCTCTCAGGTCCTCTGGCCCTGTATCTTCCTGCTCTGGCTACCACTGGCTGCTGCCAGCAACAGGGTGCATCTCAGCCCCTTCCTCCACAGCCAGGCCCCAGATTGCAGGCTCCTGCCTGCTGTTCCTATTCACATGCAACCTCTGCCTCACTCTTGTCAGACAGTTGGGTCCCCTACATCCCTTTCCTGTACTGGAGGGATTATGGAACCCACTGCTGGGTGGATGCCACACCAAGGATTAACACAAGGCCCAGTAATGAGCAGGGTTCCTAGAACTCCATTTGCCATGGAAACATGCATAACTTTTATTTTTATAGAGAATCTTTAGTTTTTACATTTTGTGAAAAGATAAAAACATATATTTACTAAATTAACTGAAAGTACTAGTGTCACTTATTCAATGTGTGCAACCTCTGCCTCTTGTGGTTGATTTTTGAATGCACTTTAAATTTACTAGCTAAACATACTCCAATAAACTGTTTCCAGTGTATAGAGGTTACTCAGTGGTGAATAAAGCTTCATGTTTTAATGCATCTCAAATTTCACTTCAGCCTCTAGATGTGAGTAATTAAAGTTATGAAAAGATGCTGAAAACTTTAAAAATCACCCCAAATCCCATGTCACTGATTTTGGCAAGGACATATTTCACATTGACAGTAATGTGTTGTGCAGTTCTGTATGCAGTGAGGCTGTAGATTACTTTCAAAGGCAGACAATTGTATAACACATGGAAAGTGCTAAACATAAACTGAATAAAAAGAAACAAAAATTGTTAGGGTTCCTTCCCTACTCTGAACTTTAGGGTACAGATGTGGGGACCTTCATGAAAGACCCCCTAAGCTTATTCTTACCAGCTTAGGTTAAAAACTTCCCCAAGGTACAAACTTTGCCTTGTCCTTGAACAGTATGCTGCCACCACCAAGCCTTTTAAACAAAGAACAGGGAAAGAGACCACTTGGAGACGTCTTCCCCCAAAATACCCCCCCATGCCCTTCACCCACTTTCCTGGGGAAGGCTTGATAATAATCCTTACCAATTGGTACAAGTGAACACAGACCCAAACCCTTGGATCTTAAGAACAATGAAAAATCAATCAGGTTCTTAAAAGAAGAATTTTAATTAAAGAAAAGGTAAAAGAATCACCTCTGTAAAACCAGGATGGTAAATAGCTTACAGGGTAATCAGATTCAAAACATAGAGAATCCCTCTAGGCAAAACCTTAAGTTACAAAAAGGCACAAAAACAGGAATATAATTCCCTCCACCACAGCTTATTTTACCAGCCATTAAACAAAAGAAAATCTAACTCATTTTCTAGCTAGATTACTTACTAATTTAACAGGAGTTGGAAGGCTTGCATTTCTGATCTGTTCCCGGCAAAAGCATCACACAGATAGACGAACCCTTTGTTCCGCCCCCTCCAGATTTGAAAGTATCTTGTTCCCTCATTGGTCATTTTGGGTCAGGTTCCAGTGAGGTTACCTTCTCTTTTTAACACTTTACAGGTGAAAAGGTCTTGCCTCTGGGCAGGAGGGATTTTATAGCACTGTATACAGAAAGGTGGTTACCCTTCCCTTTATATTTATGACAAAAACAAAAGGCTTTGAACTTTCTTAAAAATTGTAAATATATCAACAAAATATTGTGTTCAATACTTATATGTATTGTGGCTAGGGAGACTAAAGTTCAGCATTTCATCTTCATTGTTGACTATCGTAGATTTTTTTTAAAATCAGAGATTTTTGGCTTTTTTATGACAGAAAACGAGGATCCTGGTAATGAACTAGCAGCTTCCTTACATTACACTAAATAACCCACCTGCTGAAGCTGCTGGTACTTCTCGTTACAGTTTTAGTTAACTTTGGATTCTTAAAGTTATTTAAAGTGCCGTTAGTCACAAAAATGATGGTGTAAAAAAACCTGCCCCTTCTCAGTCATGCAAATCTGTATTCTGAGACATCTGCTGTTTTTTCTATTACATTAAATGTTATTAGAATAAGTTAATTGATTTTGAGGCCAGAATGCCTTGTGAAACACAGGCCATACAATTTCACCAAGTAGTTTCTTCATCAACCTAAAACTTCTGGTTGAGATACAGGATGGCTTCTAGAAAGATATCCAGTCTTGATTCTAAGACTTGAAGTGATGCAGAATCCACCACCATCTCTAGGTAAATTGTTCCAATCTACTCTTACTCTAAAAAATGTGCACCTTATTTCTTGTCTGAATTTGACTAGTTTCTGCTTTCAACGGCTGAATCTCAGGCCTTTTTATGCTAGATTAAAGAGTTCTCTATTATCAGAAATCTTCTCCCATTGTAGATTCTCATTGACCATGATCAAGTCACCCCTTAACCATCTCTTTGTTAAATTGAATAGGATTGAGCTTCGTTAGTCTCTCACTGTAAGTCAGGTTTTCCAGATGTCAAATCATTCTTGTTGCTCTTTTCTGAACACTTCTTAATTTGCCAACATTCTTTTTAAAGCGTGACTCCTTCTTTTGTGGTGGACATTGGACTTTTATATCTTCTTGGACTCTGTTAACTTCCTCTGGAAGGGGATGAATTCATTTGGTGACCTGGCTGGAGGGTAGAGTTGCTATCTACTGGAAAGGAGATCACCACTGTACTGGAGTGACCTTGGGCAGGGAATGCTAGAGATGAGAGAATGAAGATTCAGGTACCAAATCACTATGCAGCACCCCTGGTGAGTGCTGCCTATCACAATGTTATAAAAATATATAGTGGATCAGTGTAATGCAGGGAAGTTTGTCATTCTTCAAGAATTCCTCCTCATTGGTAATACATTTCCAGAGGGAAAAATATGCTGGTAACTTTAAGTTCATAGCTCCTGAATTTCTGATGAATCTTTGGCAGCAACAATTCACAGTCAAAAAAACATATGTAACCATGGAATCATTGGCAATCCTATTTATCTACCAAGCAGCCTACTGGATTTAGCCAACTATGACTCAATGGGGGTGTGAAGGCTTTCAGGTGCCTCTAAAAGGATCTCCGATACTACAGTGACAGGGGACCTTATAAATGACTAGCTAGATAGAAAATCGGGTGGAAGGCGGGTTGCTTCCCTTCCCCATCCTCCCATGAAATACATCTCACCTTTTCACATTGGTGTGCACTTGTACAGCATAGGCACAAAGGAGGGGGTAAAAGTATACCACAAAGGGCAGCTAAAAATGGTGAATACAAAGTGATGTTTCATCTACTAAGAGTCAGATGCAGAGTCCTTCTCCTTACTCACTTTGTTTCACTTCCTATTCTGGTAAACTGCCATTGATGTCTCTGGGAATTTTGCCTGAATTAAATAAAAACAGAGTAAGGACCTGAGGATTTGGCCATGAAGCAGCGAAAGGATAGGGAAAATGTGCTACCGGTGCTGCATAAAACTGATCTGACACTTTAAAATCAGGAGGTTCGTTCCGGAGCCATAGAATTAGTGGACAGATTTTTTTTCTTCTGCAGAAATAATGCCAAGCCACATTCATGTTATTGACAAGGACAACATTATTGCTCTAGAATGAAATTTGTATTGTATATGGCTGTGCATGTTTGGGAAGAAGGCACGTGAAAGGAAAGGATGCAGAGGATTGTGGTGAACGGGCAATCGTGGGACAGTGGCAGGAGGAGGTCAGAGCAAACAACTAATCAGCAGAACGTAGGTGTAAACAGAGTCTGAATGAGCTCTCCTCTGACATCTAGTGATGAGCTGGGGAAGATGACTTCAGGAACTGACCTTGTTTGTTTAGACACACCCACTCTGCCTAGGTGCGCAGCATGATGGAGCTGCTTTCCCTGAATGACCACTTTTGGTGGATGTTGGATTGCAAGTCACTTTGTTATTGGGTGCAGGGATAGTAAAGCGTTGTTATCCTTGTGTGGATCAAGGGAAGCAGAACTGTGCTTGGCATGCCCTAATTAAAGGGGTTCACCCCCAACTGAACTGCACTCGCTAAGCAGGAGGAGATGCCCAGTGGAGATAGGAAAGGGCAGGGACAGGTGTTTGTACCTGAGTGAGTTCTACCCCAGGGTTCTAGACACCATTTGATCCTGTCTACTGTGCAGTGACAGAGTTAAGCTCAATTGAGAGGCTTTTGTTGCAGATTGATAGGTCTAAGCATTAGCTCTGCTATGGGACAGTGTTTTTGGTGAAGGGCTGCCCAGCCTGCACTAGCAGTGAAGCTTCCCCACTAACGGCTGAAATTACTGAGAACTGAAAGCTGTATTAAGTGGTGGGACCTCAAGACATCCCAGAGGTTGCAGTGGAACGGCCAAATGGTGTAGCCAGTGGGAAGGTGAGTGGCTGACGTCAGAGTGAGTGGCCAGTGGAGCGAATGGCAGGGCAATTGGCTGGCAGAGTGAGCAGCCAGCAGTGGTGAGTGGCTGACCAGTGGAGTGAGCTAGGTGCTTCATTCCCCCCACCTCCACCAGGGTATGAGGTGACCTTATGCAAATGCACCTCTGGGTCTTCACTGACCAAGGACAACAACTGTGAGAGGAGTGCAGTGAAGGGAGAGGGGAGGGGCACGTTGAAGGAATTTGTTTGTTGGAGTTTCTCATCTCAAGGTGAAAACCTGCGGCAAAGAATACTACTGCCCAGTGTAGTCTGAGATGGGTGTTCTGTTCATATGCTTCTGAATCATGCTTGTGGCATTTTCCCAAATTAATGCCAGGTTACTTTCGCCTATTTATTAAGGGTTTCTTTTCTACACACAGACTCCGTACTTGCATGAGAAGTGTTGCCTCTTAGAGGCACCAAGGGGTGGTGTGTTGTTTTCCCAGATTACGGGGTGGGGGCTTGAGCTGGTTCTGTGGTGTACTGTTAGAAAGGAACCCCTAGATATTGAACCCAGCCCTTGTTGCTGCTGACTCCACCTGGCAGAAGAGTTAGATAAAAAACATGCAAAGTTCAAGGCATGGAATACAGGCTCTGTTGTGCTCACTGTGGTCAAGGAAAAGGAAGCTGGGCAGCAGCTGCTGCTGCCTTGGAAAGCATTTGAGGGTATGGGTCAGCCAGGAGACGTGTATTGCTCTTCCTCCAGCCTATGTGGCTTGAAGAGTGGGGAGCTGCCAGGGACATCTAGTGGCCCCTTGAACAGCAGTCCTCTTTACTCCTGCCCCTCTTCATTTTGTGTTCCTGATTTTGGTGGTTTAAATTTTGTCCTCAGCCTAATGATTGTTGGGATTGTTTCCTCTGAGACCTGTTTTCACTCAGCTTCTCAAGAACTCAGTTCAACTTCAGTCTTTGTTACTTAGGTATTTTTATTTGGCATACAGCAGAGCTACGTAGACTTGATTAGACTCAAATGCGGGGGGGGGGCATGGATGCAGGGTACATCACAGCTCCAAAGTTACAGACACCCGACCCCCCTTTTTTATATGTATTACACATCTTATTGCATTTACTGTACATTGCATCATACATGCTTGGCTTGGTTATTTGCAGGAACCAATCCCTGTACAACATACACTGTCCCTGGTTCAACTTCCTCTTTAGCTCATTTCTAACTTATTTTGTCCCTTATCATCTAGTTCATAGTAAATAGTTCCCTAGGCGTTCTCCCTCTTATCTTAGTTGGCTCAGAAATTTTGTCATCTTAGCCTACTGGTCTATTTACTTATCTTCTGTTTTCAACCTGATAATTCAAGTGTCCCTAACTCTTATCTTCCAAGGAAAAAACAAAAAAAACAAAAGCCTCCCTCCATGTGTTAATTACTTATGTTGGGCCAGGCCTCAGCTACATTCCCCTGCTTCTGTCTTTTTTTATATGACTAGTCGTTTCATTTGCATCATATTCCTGTCTTTGTGATTTTTTTAAAGTTTATTACCCAGCAGCACATTTCCAAGACCACAGTTGTGATAATCATTTTAACCAGGCTTAAAGTATGAACTGGGGTTCAAGATCATCTCCTCTTGTACAGACTAACAGGGTGTCTCCACTGCCTGAACAATATTATCCCCAATTGCTTGTTGCTCAGCTGCTAGTTTGGCAAAGGGCACTGTAACGGGGTGGGACTCACCCTTGCGGTGCCTCTTGCTGGTTCCTGGGAATTAGCTCTGTGTCCAGCTCCAGAGCACCCTTTGCAGGCTGGTGTCCTGCTTGCCGCTGGGCCCGAGTCCCTCCTGGACCCTGGTGCCTTTTTGGGCCAGGGTGCTGCCCCCTAGCAGTACCCCATGGATCTGCATCTCCCCTCCCCAAGGAATCCCCAGCCCTCTATCCCCACCTCGCCTCAGTCTATGACCACTGCCAGTCATCAACTAGCCCCCATTCCCTGGGGCAGACTGCAGTGTAAATGCCACTCATCACCGGCAAGGGGGGTTTGGACCTGCTATCTTTGCCTACCCCTGGGCTGCCCTCTGCAACCCCAGTACCCTTCTTGGCCTTTAACAAGGCCTGCAGCCTGGGGGGGTTTCCAGGCCAGAGCTCCCCAGCTCCTCTGGCCTTCCCCCAGCCCTGCTCCAGTCTAGGTACCCTGCTTAGCTTCTGAGCAGTCAGGCCCTTCTCCCTCAACAGCTAGAGGGAGACTGATGTCTGGTTTCTAGCCCACTGCCCTCTAAAAAGGGCCAGCTGGGCCTTAATTAAGGTGGCCACAGCTGTGGTCAGCTATTCACTCAGCTTCCCCCAGCTGTTCTCACTCCTCTCCCTCGCTGCAGCCCTCTCCAGGGCTGCTTTAACTCCTTCAGGGCCAGAGCAAGGTAAACAGCCCACTACAGGCACCAATTGCTCTATTTTTCTTTGTACCAAATCAGCAGTGTTAATGGACAAGGGAGGTACGGGTACAAATATTGGTCACCAGTGATTCCCATTTGGTGTTTTCTGTTACATTCTCTTTCATCTTCACGCTTGGCCATAGGGCATGGGTCCCACTCTGAGTCAGAGAAGTGAGGTTCAGACAAAATTCATGCAGGCTCCCCTGGCATGGTGTTGTCCTCACTGTGAAGTTGTGGTATCTCAGAGCACATGCTACGTCCCAAAGCCATACTGTTACCCCAAAAACAGAATTTGGGGTGCCCCTAGAATAACCTATTGTCCCCTTAATCTGTCCTTCCTAAGGTCTGGGTCTCCAGGGTAGTTAAGGAAATATTTGAAGGACACAGATATAATCTTCTGATAAAATGATTGACACAGGCAGTATTCTTTCCAAAACAAATACTATTTAAGGTAAATAATAATCCCTAATACAGTAATAATCTAGAAATAACTATTAGATACAAATCTCTTATTGCAAGTTAAAGAGCATTCAAACCACAATTGCATACAATTCAAAATATTCTGTTACAGTTGGCCAGTCTGCAACAGATCACTGACATCCGTTCTTAAATTGTACTTTAAATTTTAAATATGTAAATTACAATTAGCAAAATCTTATGCATTTTTATTAGCCTGCACACATGCTACACTACACTATACTTGTACCATAATTAAAACTAGCAGACTTATTCTGTCAATTGATTTGTTTGCTGCTGCGTGGTCAGCTCTGGTCAGCTTTCCATTTGCTTTTTCCCTTAGCTCTGCTCTCAATCTCTCCTTCTCAGCAGCTCCTGATCTCTTCTCCCACTCCTCTCCAGCTGACTACTTCCCACTGCCTTTTATACTGTGCCGTCAGCTATCAGACATTCTCTGCGCATACTCAGTGTCAAACATTACCTCGTTCCTGGACACAGGCCAACATTCAAACATTCTGCACATGCTCACTGCCATTGTTTACCTCAGAGCCAGGATTACCTCATCTGTCCTTACCCACTTGGCTCTCTGCCAGTGATCTTTTCCCTACTTTTATACCTCACGTGCTCAGCAGTTTGTGACCTTTTAGCCTTGTTACCTTTAGCCTACCTTTACTGCACATGCTCAGCATGTGATCTGCAGCTTCCAGTGGGGGAGCAACTTCTACTTATTCAAGCATGGGGAGGAGGTGACCAGCCCTCTGTGGAGAAAGAAGTGGTTTGGGACTGTTTAGAAAAGCTGGACGAGCACAAATCCATGGGGCCGGATGTGCTGCATTCGAGAGTGCTAAAGGAGTTGGTGGATGTGATTGCAGAGCCATTGGCCATTGTCTTTGAAAACTCATGGCAATCAGGGGAGGTCCTGGATGACTGGAAAAAGGCTAATGTACTGCCAATCTTTAAAAAAGGGAAGAAGGAGGATCCGGGGAACTACAGGCCAGTCAGCCTCACCTCAGTCCCTGGAAAAATCATGGAACAGGTCCTCAAGGAATCAAGTCTGAAGCACTTAGAGGAGAGGAAAGTGATTAGGAACAATCAGCATGGATTCACCAAGGGCAAGTCATGCCTGACTAATCTAATTGCCTTCTATGACGAGATAACTGGCTCTGTGGATGAGGGGAAAGCAGTGGATGTGTTATTCCTTGACTTTCGCAAAGCTTTTGACATGGTCTCCCACAGTATTCTTGCCAGCAAGTTAAAAAAGTATGGGCTGAATGAATGGACTATAAGGTGGATAGAAAGCTGGCTACATCATTGGGCTCAACGGGTAGTGATCAATGGCTCCATGTCTAGTTAGCAGCCGGTATCAAGTGGAGTGCCCCAAGGGTTGGTCCTGGGGTCGGTTTTGTTCAATATTTTCATTAATGATCTGGAGGATGGCGTGGATTGCACCCTCAGCAAGTTTTCAGATGACACTAAACTGGGAGGAAAAGTAGATAGGCTGGAGGGTAGGGATAGGATACAGAGGGCCCTAGACAAATTAGAGGATTGGGCCAAAAGAAATCTGATGAGGTTCAACAAGGAAAAGTGCAGAGTCCTGCACTTAGGACAGAAGAATCCCATGCACCGCTACAGACTAGGGACCGAATGGCTAAGCAGCAGTTCTGCAGAAAAGGACCTAGGGGTTACAGTGGACGAGAAGCTGGATATGAGTCAACAGTGTGCTGTTGTTGCCAAGAAGCCCAATGGCATTTTGGGATGTATAAGTAAGGGTATTGCCAGCAGATTGAAGGACGTGATCGTTCCCCTCTATTCGACATTGGTGAGGCCTCATCTGGAGTACTGTGTCCAGTTTTGGGCCCCACACTACAACGAGGATGTGGAAAAATTGGAAAGAGTCCAGCGGAGGGCAACAAAAATTATTAGGGGACCGGAACACATGACTTATGAGGAGAGGCTGAGGGAACTGGGATTGTTTAGTCTGCGGAAGAGAAGAATGAGGGGGGATTTGATAGCTGCTTTCAACTACCTGAAAGGGGGTTCCAAAGAGGATGGCTCTACACTGTTCTCAGTGGTAGCAGATGACAGAACAAGGAGTAATGGTCTCAAGTTGCAGTGGGGGAGGTTTAGGTTGGATATTAGGAAAAACTTTTCACGAGGAGGGTGGTGAAGCACTGGAATGTGTTACCTAGGGAGGTGACAGAATCTCCTTCTTTTGAAGTTTTTAAAGGTCAGGCTTGACAAAGCCCTGGCTGGGATGATTTAGTTGGGGATTGGTCCTGCTTTGAGCAGGGGGTTGGACTAGATGACCTCCTGAGGTCCCTTTCAACCCTGGTATTCTATGATTCTATGATTCAAGGGGGAATCTAGGGACACAAAATGGAGGTTAGGAATGCAGACATGGAGTCTGGGAATCTCTCCGGTATCAGTACCACCTCCTCCCTCTCTTTAATAACCCAGCCTCCCTTGCTTGTGGTCAAGTTTATTTGGGCTGAGCACTCTCAGAACCATCTGTGCTTGATTTGTTTACAGCAGGTTCTCTTTATTTTATTTTTTTGTTGCTGCAATGGGATAGTGCTGTTTATAAGTCCATTCTCTGTTGGACCCATACTGTTAACATATACCCTGTTTTAGGATTTCCTATCCATCTAGGAATAGCAATCATAATTGTCACAGTTGAATTATTAATTTCATGCAGTGCCCAAGGTCCAGGATTTTCTAGCCTTGCAAATTTTCTTTCCCAATATTATGAATTCCTTCTTCGACTAGTGTGGTCCAGATAAGTGTGCTGTTTAACAACCTTGACCATTCCCCCTTCTTTATTTTTTTTATTCAATGCATAACAAGTTTGGTACCATGTATGCCACACACATTTGCCTGAGAAACATTAATTAATTACAATATTTATAGATATATTAAATAACAGTGAATTAATTTTACTTTTTTTTGGTCATTTATTTCAAAATACCTGTCCGCAAGTATGTCTGAATGGAGTGGAGGCACAGGGCCACATGGTGAGGGAGGAAGGTGGTGCAGAGCCACATAGAGACAGATTCAGGAAATATTGTAATGTTTGCTGAATTTTATAGGGAGACCCCAACTTTTGTGCCACCCAGTATGGTTGCCAGTGTTTTTATTGGCTTTACAGTTTTTGTAGAGCACCTTTTAAAAAAAGATTTTATGGTAGAGGTGCTTACTTTGGACTAGCATGGGAGTTGCATGTTATTTATTATCTGCCATCAAAATACCTGGGGTTTATTTACATACACATTTATCAATTATTTTGGGCCTACTAAAATACAATTATTTTGCCTTAGAAAAACTTTGGACTTGTTTATGTGCCACAACATTTAGTACCTTTTAAAGATGTTTTTTGGGAATATATTATAGACCCATGAACTTTTAAACCATGCAGTTTCTTTTTTAGTTCATTTTGACCCACAGATACCATTTAAATTCAACCTTGTAGTTTTTTTTAACTACCACCACTACTACCCCAGTGTTTAAACACCACAAATATTTTAGAAAAGTAGATTGGTTTTGTTTAGTTTTAGATGGTGCTTTATAGATTTTTATGGTGCAATTGGAGTTTATAGTACTTTTGTGGTGGTTTGGGGACCAGGGAATTACCAGTCAAAGTGTTTTTCAACCTTGGGATCAACTTTACACCCTTTACATTAGGACAGACATTGTCGTAAGCCTTTACCACTTTATGGTTGCAAATGTCTGAGACAAAAAGTGAAGAAACCATTTTTTGCTCCACGCCCCCACCCCTTCATTTTGTGACCTTTTAGTTGACTTTTTTTAAGCCCAACTTCACCCTTGCAGTGTGTGTGGTCACTCTTCAAGTGTATTATGCAGTTTACAAAAGGAGGTGTACGACAGAAACTTTCACACAGGACTGGAGAGTGAGCTTGCTGCGCACTCAGCTGGCAGCAGTGGCTCCTGTCTTGCGAGCCTGGGCTTGGTTCCCTTCTGGGCATTGTGACATGGTGCACAGGGTCACATGGTGCTGTGAGCCTGTGCAAATATCACAATGCCACTCACTCAAATTTGGGCCAACTGCCTCCCTATCACGATGGAGAGGCAGTTGGGCCAAACCTGAATGGTTAAGAAATTCCTTTGCTAAAGCTCTGTTCTTTGCTTTCCTGCCACATCAGCCCTGAAAGAGTTACTTGAGAAACCAGAGCTCCCACAGCTAGGTGAGCTCTGTGGGAATATGTCTAAGCAACTGGGAGGGCTGTGGGAATGGTTCCAGGGTCTAAGTGGCCAGACTGCAGGGTTCCATTGCCCTAGAAGGGTGCCAGACATGGGGTCTGCACTGGGGAGTGCACCTGAGAGATTGAGAGCTAGGAAGAGTGACCAGTCACTACCCAGACCCAGTGAGGCTTGGAAGCCAGCAGTTGGTGCTACTCGCCACAGACTGGTATCCATCCAGAGAAGGGGACTGGACCAGATTGTGACAATAGTAATAGCTCACAAAGTAGCAAGCAAGAGTGTTACTATTGTGCCTTGTGCCTTTATTGAAAGATACTGTAGAATGTCATAAAGCTTCTGATATATTACTAAAGGTTTAATGTTGCTGTATTTGGCAATAGGAAACTTAAGCCGGTGACTCAAAAGCACCACCTGCTGATTCTTAACGTAACTTTCTAAACTCCATCTTTCTTCTTAGATGCGGATTGCTATAGTTGTAACTCTGTGTCTAATAATAGCAATGAGACAAGGTGGGTGACGTAATATCTTTTATTGGACCAACTTCAAGACCTGAGGAAGAGCTCTGTGCAGCTTGAAAGCTTGTCTTTCACCAACAGATGGGGGTCCAATAGAGATAATACCTCATTCACCTCATTCTTCAAATAATCTCAGACCAACACAGCTACAAGAACAATGCAAATAATAATATTAATAGCATACTTCCTTTAATGAATATCATTACTACTACCTCTTACATATAGCCTAATAAGGATTTAAACAACATTAATAAAACCTCAAACCTACCACCTAGAAACTTGAAGATCAAGACACTGATTCCTTTTTTGAAAAGGACAATTCCTCATTTTTCAATGTTGTGTCTAGAATATAACTGGTTTCAGAGTAGCAGCCGTGTTAGTCTGTAGTCGCAAAAAGAAAAGGAGTACTTGTGGCACCTTAGAGACTAACCAATTTATTTGAGCATGAGCTTTCGTGAGCTACACCTCACTTCATCGGATGCATACCGTGGAAACTGCAGCAGACATTATATACACACAGAGATCATGAAACAATACCTCCTCCCACCCCACTGTCCTGCGGGTAATAGCTTATCTAAAGTGATCATCAAGTTGGGCCATCTCCAGCACAAATCCAGGTTTTCTCACCCTCCACCCCCCCCCACACAAACTCACTCTCCTGCTGGTAGTAGCCCATCCAAAGTGACAACTCTCTTCACAATGTGCATGATAATCAAGGTGGCACAGCTAATTAAAGATGCATTTTGATGTCAAACTGCTTGGCTTCTGAACAAACTAAAATATGCTGTAAAATATGCCTGCAATTATTTTTGCCGGCAAAATTACACATGCACATTTCCCCAAGTGGGAAATCTGAGGAAACTTCACATCAGGTCCTAAGTGTGTTAAGTATGAGATAAGGGGTACAACCTTATCCTTACTATGTATAAATAACTCTTTTTATATTCCAAGGGCCCTCAATGCAGGATTCTCCATACTTCCCCATTGTTTACACCCACATCTCTTAAAGGCACAGTCCAGTCTAGGCACCCATCACTGTGGTATTCAGTTGGTTTAATTATTTGATCTTATGCAAGACAAGGTAGCTCTCCTAGATATCACCTGCTAACTGTATTGTTACTTACTGAGAGTTTGTTCCTTTGTTCTTCTTCTTTTCGCTGTTTCCCCTTCTCCCACTAAAAAAACATTACCTGGCTGATATCTACCATCATCATTCAGGAAAGGCTTGCAGACAAACCAGGTTTTGTCTCAGACTAAAAGTGTCTTAGTCTTGGGTTATTCTAATCTCTGATAAGGAATTCCACATCTGGGTGGGGGTACAGGGGCTCTGCCAAGAATATTGTACCCCTGTTCATGGGCCTCTGTCAACACATAGTTTTCTGAGGGAGCAAAGTTGCCTTGCTGTGTTACAGAGGTCATAAATGTCCTAGCCTGCAAAGTGAGGCCAACAACTCTAAAGCAGGTCTGGACTGAAGAGTAAGCTATTGGCGCACACAGAGCACCAAGGTGAGGTGCTCTGGTTGGAGTTTCCTATGTGTGATGGAGTGTTGTAATGGGGTTCGCTCACCACTCTGGCGCCCCTGCTGGCTGTCATGGGAATTAGCTCTGCATGTTAGTGCACCCTCTTCAGGTGGTGCCTCACCCCCATCAGTCCTGCTCTAGGACCCTCATCTCTCCAAAGATTGCCACATCCTTTCAGTGACACAGCCCTCTGGCTCTGCCACACACTGTGCTCCCCCTTCTGGGGGACCTGGAGTCCACTGTTCAGCCACTTCCCTCAGTAGCTACTGCAGCAAATTTTCTGGTCACTTCCTCATGGCCTCAGCATCTTCTTTGCTTTAGGACCTCAGTGTACAAACCCCAGCAGCCAGCCAGGAACTGTCTCTTGTTCCCTGCAAGGAGCATTGCTCTGTCCAGGGTGCTAGTAGTTCTCTCAGCCCTCCAGAGACACAGTCCTTCCTCCTAGCAGAGAACTGCCTTTCTCTGCCCTGCAGCTCCTGTTTTTATCTGGGCCTGCTTGGCCCTGATTGGCTGCTCGCTTCAGCCCTTTTCTGATTGGCTGCCTCCTGTACAGTTTCCCTAGAGCTCTATTAATCCCTTAGAGCCCAGTATGGGGCAGGCGCCCCATCACAGGTGTCCATCCCACACAAGACTTGAAGGGGTTGAGGTGGCAGTGGGCCAGTTAACTCCCCAGGCTTCACCTGGAGGAGCCAAAGAGCAGGGATTAATTAAATGAAGCTCAGGTGGACAAGAATAGGAGGGGCCTATAGGAACTGAGTGCAGAATAGGGGCTGTAGGGAAGTAATCTGCAGTTACTTTCTGGGAGAGCTGTTTGGGACTACAGTTACCCCCTGGGAAAAGGGAGTTTGGGTTGACAAGCCCAGGAGGGAAGGAGGGAGAGAACTAGAAAGGTAGGTAAGGCTTGCAGGAAAAGTAGCAAGGTATGGGGCAAGGCAGAACTTGGTTGCTGCTGAGCGGGAACCTGGAGCAGAGGGTGGGACTGGGTTCTCCTACCAGCCACTGGGGAAGTGCCACAGGCCAGGCAGTGGAGAGGGGACGCTCTGAGACAGTTTTCCCTGAAAGATGTTTTTACCCTGGAGGGGGAAAATATGAATGACCTGTCTGGAGGGCTGAGTCACAAAGAGGAAGCAGGAGCTCCTGGTTTGAGAGGGGGGCTGTGGACAGAGAGAGAGAGAGATGGATTGCAGCTGCAGGAAAGGGGTATTGGCCTGTCAGAGCTAAGCCCCAGAACCACTAGGAGGTGGCATTGTCCTAGCAGTGAATAGAGTGCCCTGTCACAGATGGACTGCTGCTAGTTGTATAGTTAGCGAACCTCTGTGGCTGTGCGTGTTGTCTGAGGTAGAGTATGTTGCAGTGTGCACTGTCCTCTTCATTTGTCTAGGGAAGGCTGGATGGGACTCCCTTTGGAACTGGAGTCCTTTGATGCCATTCTCATTGGCTGGAGAGGTTGTTGTAGAGTGCCATAAGGCACTGTTATTAAGGGATTAGCTGTTGCCCCACAACATTCTGAATCCCTGCCAGCCCTGGGAGTGAGCAGCTATCTGTGGACATGGGAACCATGTATCCCTTTCTTCACCTTAAACAATAATTACTACAGGGCTACTCGACCAGCCCCAGTGGTGTTTTTATGTGGGGAGCAAAGAAGCAAGTAAATGTTAGGACTTAATAGCCAATCTTCCAGAGTTTGTTTTAGGCTTGATCTTTCATTTTATTTATTTGTTTGTTTGTTTATTTAAAATTCTGTCCATGCTCCACTTGGACTGAGTGTGGGTTGGAGGAAGGAGAGGGCGGCTGGAAGCTGGCCCAGCCCTTGCTCAACTTAGTGTTGTACAGGGGTATCAATGACTTACACCAGTGTAATGTCCCTCAAAGGCCTTATGCCAGCAAAGGACGGGGTATAGGAAAGCTTGACTCTGCCATGCTTCATCTCCTCTCTGTCCTGACCTGGCCTCTAATACATTTTTGACTGGGATAAGAACACTTCATGCTGCATAGGAGAACGTGTAGCAGACTGGAGAATCCAGCCTTTCACCTCTTTTGTTCAGCCCATCTGTTTTCTCCAGTGCTCTTACATTGTGCCCTGTGCTGTCTTCCCAGTAGTTATTTCACTGTATCTTTATTATATTGCTTGAACAAACTGAAAAGTTTTCCCAGGACTAGGCTGTAACTGCAATAAACTCATGTTAACATGTTTTATTGCATTAGTGAGAGTGATCCTAAAGGTATCTCAGACATGTTACCATCAAAGAGATTAGAATGCATTACCTATTTACTGGCATTCTTGTTAATCTTCATAGCTTTATGATCCATGATGGTGCCTGCCCTTTGTAGTGATTTAATGAGTAAGATATTGAGAATCAAACTATCTTGACACCTACCCCCTGTGTGTACTGATGTGAACTGGTATTTGACACTACTTTGAAATAAAATCATGAGCACAAAAACATTTCAGATATCACATGGACGCAACTCATGTACAAATGCCAGGCTATGGCTTTATTTTACTTAAGGAATTAATGAACCAGTGCTGGACTGGCAGCCCTTAGACTGATGTAACTGTTCTGTGGTTAACTAGATAACAATAGAGGAAGCAATAGGAAGTTTGGGAAGTTTGTGCTGTCAGGACCCAGGGCCTGCAGCAGAGTCAGTCTCCTGGCAAGTTAGCGAGCATAGCTGGCCTGTAATAGGCTGTCAGGCTACACTGCATGACTGGTAGGGTTGCCAACTTTCCAATTTCTGGAAACTGGACAACCCTGCTCCACCCCGCCCCACAAGGTCTTGCTCATTGCTCTTCCCCCCCACCCTCTGCATAGGGTTACCAACTTTCTAATCGCATAAAACCAAACACCCTTGCCCAGCCCCCTGCCCCTTCCCTGAGGTCCTGCCCCACCCCTTATCCGAGGCCCCACCCCACCTCACTCCATTCCCCCATCCCTCCATCAGTCGCTCTCCCCCACCCTCACTCACTTTCACTGCGCTTGAGCCAGGGAATTGAGGTGTGGAAGGGGGTGAGGGCTCCAGCCAAGGGTGCAGGCTCCAGGCTGGGGCCAGAAATGAGGGGTTCAGGCTTTGGAAGGGGGCTCCAGGTTGGTGTAGGGGGTTGGGGTGTGGAAGGGGATGAGGGCTCCAGCTGAGGGTATGGGCTCTGGGGTCAGGCCAGGGATGAGAGGTTTGGGGTGCAGGAGGGGGCTCTGGGCTTGGGGTGCAGGGTGCAGGAAGGGGTGCAGGGTGCAGGCTCTGGGAGGGAGTTTGGGTGTGGGATGGGGCTCAGGACTGGCATTGGGCTCCAGGAGTGGATGCTGGCTCCAGGAGGGAATTTGAGTACAGGAGGAGGCTCAGTGCTGGGAAAGGGGGTTGGGATGTGGGAGGAGATGTGGGGAGCAGGCTCTGGGTGGTGCTTACTTCAAGGGGCTCCCTGGAAGTGGAGACATGTTCCTCAGCTCCTAGATGCAGGGGGGGCCAGGCAGCTCTGTGCTGTGCATGCTGCAGTTGCCACCCCCGCAGCTCCCATTGGCTGCATTTCCCAGCCAATGGGAGCTGTGGAGCCGGTGGGCTGGGGCAGCGTGCAGAGCTTCCCTGATCACCCCTGTACCTAGGGGCCGCAGAGACATTCTGGCTGCTTCCAGGAGCTGCACGGAACCACGGCAGGCAGGGAGTCTGCCTGAGCCCCACTGCACCGCTGACCAGACTTTTAATGGCCCGGTCAGCAGTGCTGACCAGAGCTGCCAGGGTCCCTTTTTGACTGGGTGTTCTGGTCGAAAATCGGATGCCTGGCAACCCTACCCCTGCACCCAACCTGGGGACTGCTGCACTCTCCCAATCCCACCAGTTACCTACAGGAGGGTCAGGGGAGGCTCTCCCCTCCCCGCTGCACCTGCCCCAGCAGCTGGGCCCTGGTGGGGGGTGGCCTGCCGCCACCTCCCTCAGCCAGGCTCTCTCTCAGGCAGCGCAGCTGCCACACTGGGTGGCTGGGCTCTCACGTCAACCCAAAACGGCTGGTGGGAGAAATGTGTGTTCCCCCCTTTTGTTCCCCAGCATGTTTCTGGCTCACTCAGCCTCTGACTCTGGCAGCTGGGTGCAGGTGGGGAGTGGAAGGGGCGGGACCACCTACTTCTCCCTCCGGACACTCTGCTCTGGGTCATCGTGAGAGCCCTGCCGCCCAACCAGCGTGGTGGCTGCCTGCAAGAGGGAGACCCTGGCTGCGGGTGGTAGGGGCAGCAGTGGGAGAAAGACAGAGCCCCTCTCCCTGCCCCGGCAGGCCAATCTGGGAGGGCACTTGCCCCCACATGTCCCCCCTACGTGTTACCTCTGCTCCTGCAGGCGGCAACTGGACTTTTGGCGTCTGGTCAGTGTTTCTGACTGGACACTGTCAGGTGCTGTTTTCGACCAGACTTTCCGGTTGAAAACTGGACACCGGGCCACCCTACTGACTGGTGGGAAGAACCAGCAGATGGGCTCTTAAGCCCCTCAGCTGCTCAGAGTATTTGCCCAGGGCTGTGATAATTCCTGTTTGCCCTCTGCCTGGGACCTAGCTCTGCCTTGCAACAGGTAACCAGCTCTGACCCTTGTTTCCTATTCCTGACTTTGGCTCTGACTCAGGCTCTAAACCTGGGTTCCTATTCTTGGCAACCTACTCTCTGTCTAACCACAGGGCTTCACCACTCAAGTTCTGGTCTCTGACACTACTGTTCCTTTGCCCTGTACTGCAGGGGCTTCAGGACTAAAACGGAAACAACACTGCCAACTTGTGTGATGGCTTCTGTGATCTGATCATTAATAATCTGACCAGCACCATAAATCTCTTTTTGTCTCTTCTGATCATTAATTCTGGGTGTGAGTCAGACTGGTGACACCTAAGTGTGAAAGGCTCCCTAGACATTGCCAGTCTTCTGAGTCGCATTATTTTATCAATTGAACGGGGTTCAAGTGCCCTTTACTGATAAAGAAATGCAGGATAGGACTTTCATGAAGGCAAAGTTCATTGCAGTCAGTGTCTGTAGGTTAGCTTAAATAGTCTGACACAGCCTAATGAAATGAAACCAATGTCTTGGTTACATGCACAGGGGCTGATCCTGACACTTGCTAAACTATTTTTTATTCTGTTGAAGCTGGAGCCACTCCTGATTAGACTGAGGTATCTGAATTTAGATCAGGCCTTCTAGAATCAAATAGAAGAGACCTACAAGACCATTAAGTCTTTTCTGTCTGCTGGGGCAGGATGGCCAACATTTTCTGAAGTGGTGATGATTTTGGATATCCTACTGAGACACTTTGGGCATCTTCCTTCATACTTGTTGAACACCTAAAATTTCCATTCCCATCAATGGGCCAGACAGGTGCTAAGCACCTCTGACAATCAGACTCAGGGGCACGGATCCAAAAAGATACTTAAGGGCCTAAATCCCATTTTTGGGCACTTCCATGATCCACAAAACTCCCAGTTGGCTGCCGCCTAACCATGTAGGTGCCTAAAGTCACTGACTGCCTATGTTTTTGCAGTAAAAAGTTCCCTAGGTGCCCATGTTACTGCCTCTAGTCATGTGCACTGCTGCCTCACTGTAGGTGCCCAAATGCCTATCTCCTGCCTAAGTGCCAGAGCAATCCACAAGTTGGAGTGGAAAGACAGGTGTTGGGCTTGTATCCAGTACGCATGTTCAGAGGCTACTTAATTCAGAACAGCCACATGGGAGGGAGGAGGAGGCAGCTCTCCTGTATAACCTTTAAGCTAGTGGAGAGGGTAGTCTGCCAAGTCCCAGGTCCTGGTTCAAGTCCCCCTTCTGCCTGATGAACAGAAGGGATTTCCACGGGGATCTGTAAGTCTCAGGTGTGAGCTCTAACCACTAGGTTATAGAGGGAATCTTACATTGTTTTGGCTCAATATTTAATTATTCAATTAAAGTGGAACAACTTGACTAGGGGATATTTGATGGAGCCCCACATCAGGCTATTCTCTTGCCTAGTGGTTAGAGCACTCATTTAGAGCATTTAGGGCAATCATTCAGTCATTCTAAGACAGACAGTAAAATCATACCTGAGACAACCTTGGAGGTCCCCTAATGTAATGGCTCCTTATGAGGGAAGCACTGAACAACTGGGATATCATGGCATCAGAGAGGAATCTGTAACATAAAAAAATTATAAGGACTGTATCCACTAAAAAAACTAAAACCTCTTCTTTGGATGGCTGCTGTGGATGGGAGAAGATGACTCTCTCTCTTCATACACAAACATTTCTATTTTGTTTAAACTTTGCTATTTAGTGGTCATCTGCAAATTTATCTTCATTTATAAAATGTAACTGATTAATCTTAAAGTGCATGTATATGTAACTCTGCTTTTAATTATTAAAAGCAGAAAAGACTCTTTCCGGCTGCCAATCTCTAGGATTCTGAGAAAAGATCTTGATAAACCAAGATAGAAATTCTACAAACACAGGCTTTGTCAGAAAGTGAATTCCAGAGCTAAAGGTCTCCAGTGAGAACACCCTGCTACCATTGTCTTCTCTGTTTTCAGGCAAATATGCCTTCTTTCTCGTGAAAGGCGATGCAATTTGTTCAGGACAGTGGAGCTGCTTCACCTCACAATGATGTAACCTGTACATAAATCCACTAACGTTCTGTGGCATTACACCCCTGTAAGTGACAGATCTTGGGACTTATCTTTATTTACCTATCTACCCACCATCTTGTTCACTTTGTATGCATGATATAGAGAACAATTTATATGCATTTCATCAAGATAATTAAAAATGTTCTTGCAACCAGAACAACATATAAATAAAAATGGCCACCTGAACCTTCTCTCCACTTCAAGAACACATGAAGTACTTGCATTAAAATGTTTATGAAGCAGCATGCCTCAAAATAGATAGAAATATATTCTGATTTTACAAGGAGATTGGAATGCTAAAGTGGGTACTGACGCACAGGCAGATTGGCGAGATTATTGTGGCCCTTTCTGTAATGTGGTAACTAATGAGAGAGGATTGCGACTTTTCGAGTTTGCCAGCTATAACAATCTGGTTCTTGCAAATGCATTAGGAGCACATAAAGCATCCACACGATCAACATGGTGTGCACCTAATGGTCTACATCACAGCCAGATTGATTACATCATGGTGCAAAACCGATTTCCTTCTGGGATTAACAGAGCTAAAACAAGGAGCTTCCCTGGTACTGATATTGGAAGTGATCATGACCTTGTGATGCTAAATTTTTGGCTGCAGCTAAGGAAAATTGTCAGGCCAAAGTTCACCAGAACCAAGTTTGACTTAGAAAGATTCAGAGACCGAAAAGTTGCAGAATCATTCCAAGCAATGATCAGCGGAAAATATGCCTCGCTGCTTGCTCTAGAGCAGTGGTTCCTAAACTTTAACAACCCACGAACCCCTTTCACTGAAATGTCAAGTCTCATGAACCCTTTCCTAAAAATGAATATTTCCAGGGATTTTCTCCCTTACCTCAGCATAAATTATAAAAGCAGTGATCTTGGAAATATAAAATTTGTTTTTATGAGATGCTTATTACACACTATTTATTAATTACTATTTATCATTACAGTATTTTATTACATTATGAAAACAGCAACACTCTTCCAAGATCTCACTTTTGGAGTTTGTATCACTTTTGATTAAGCCTGTTATAAAACAAGGCTCCTATCAGAGGTGCAAGTAGGAAAAAAGGATGCAGGGGCAAAGCCCCTGTGCATTCCGGGGCCTGGCGGGGCACCGCTGGAAAAGTGGGGGGCCCATGGGGACTGCTTGAAAAAAAGGGGAGGGACCCGTGGAGGGGTGTGCCAATGTGGGGGCGACACGTGACCCTCGTCGCCCCCCTGTACTGGTGCCTCTGGCTCCTATGTTTCATCAAGGAGTATCAGATATGAAACAGCTAGAAGGTACTTAAGGAGTACCTTAAGTAGAACTCAAGAGTTCCTCCTACACAAGCATTCAGGTCTTGAGCAGTCCGGGCAAACAACGTACGTTACAACAAAGCTCAAACTTGTTCTTTATAATAATTTAAAAACAATACTAGCAGCCTATTTAATTTTAAAAACAGCAAAAAATATCCACCTCCCTTTCTATTTCGTATAAGGAGTCTTGAAGTTTAAATCTCCTCAGTGTGATCGATATGCTTGCTTTGATCTGCTTAGCTCTTGGAAGTCCCCAAGGCTCCGGGCTGCTGGCCCCGAGCTGCCTGGGGTCCCTATGGACAGCTTTGTCTGCCATTAGGGAATTTTTTCCCGAGAACCCCCTGTAACCTCCGTTTGGGAACCACTGCTCTAGAGGAAGAAGGAGTAACAATGACCAACAATTTCAACGCGGTAATGAATGAGGCAGCAATGGACATCCTTGGGAAACATCGTAAGAAAACAAACCATGGGTCACAAATGAAATACTACAAATTTGTGACATTAGAAGAGAACTTAAGAGAGACAAGAACAGCACTGAGGGAGCTGATAAATACAGAGCAATTGGCAGAAAGATCAAGAAAGGAATGAAAGTGGCCAAGGAGATATGGATTGAAAAACAATGCTCTAAAATTGAAGAGTTGTATCAATAATAAAAATAGCAAACGAGCCATCCAGGTTGTAAAAGATCTGATGAAGGAAAGATGGACCAAAGCTAACACAGTCATTGGGTACAGAAGCTGATTTAGAGGACAGGTTACAAATCAGAGTTAATAGTTCCACAATTTCACATTTGAGTTCTTTCAGAACTCTTGGGTGAATGCCATTTGCTCCGTGACTTCTTACTGTTAAGTTGATCAATTAATTCCAAAATCTCCTCTAATGACACTTCAATCTACAAAATTCCTCAGATTTGTCACCTACAAAGGATGGCTCAGGTTGGGGAATCTTCCTAACATCCTCAGCCATGAAGACTGAAGCAAAGAATTAATTTAGTTTTTCTGCAATGACTTTATCGTCTTTAAGTGCTCCTTTTGTATCTTGATTGTCCAGAGGCCCCACTGGTTGTTTAGCAGGCTTCCTGCTTCTGATGTACTTAAAAAACATTTTGTTATTACCTTTTGAGTTTTTGGCTAGCTGTTCTTCAAACTCCTTTTTGGCTTTTTGTTTTACATTTTTACACTTAATTTGGCAGTGTTTATTCTCCTTTCTATTTACCTCACTAGGATTTGACTTCCACTTTTTAAAAGATGCCTTTTTATCTCTCACTGCTTCTTTTACATGGTTGTTAAGCCACGGTGGCTCTTTTTTAGTTCTTTTACTGTGTTTTTAAATTTGGGGTATATATTCAAGTTGGGCAAATGAAATTTAATGTGGATAAATGTAAAGTAATGCACATTGGAAAAAATAACCCCAACTATACATACAATATGATGGGAGCTAATTTAGCTACAACGAATCAGGAAAGAGATCTTGGAGTCATCATGATAGTTCTCTGAAGACGTCCATGCAGTGTGCAGCGGCAGTCAAAAAAGCAAACAGGATGTTGGGAATCATTAAAAAAGGGATAGAGAATGAGATGGAGAATATTTTATTGCCCTTATATAAATCCATGGTACGCCCACATCTTGAATACTGCATCAAAAAAAGATATACTGGCATTGGAAAAGGTTCAGAGAAGGGCAACTAAAATGTCTCGGGGTTTGGAACAGGTCCCGTAGGAGGAGAGATTAAAGAGGCTGGGACTTTTCAGCTTGGAAAAAGGAGACTAAGGTGGGATATGATGGAGGTATATAAAATCATGAGTGGTGTGGAGAAAGTGAATAAGGATAAGTTGTTTACTTGTTCCCATAAGAACTAGGGGCCAGTAAATGAAATTGGTGGGCAGCAGGTTTGAAACAAATAAAAGGAAGTTCTTCCTCACACAGCGCACAGTCAACCTGTGGAATTCCTTGCCTGAGGAGGTTGTGAAGGCTAGGGCTATGGACTATAACAGGGTTTAAAAGAGAACTGGATAAAGTAATGGAGGTTAAGTCCATTAATGGCTATTAGCCAGGATGGGTAAGGAATGATGCCTCTGTTTGTCGGAGGGTGGAGCTGGATGGCAGGAGAGAGATCACTTGATCATTACCTGTTAGGTTTACTCCCCGTGGGACATCTGGCATTGGCCGCTGTCAGCAGACAGGATACTGGGCTGGATGGACCTTTGGTCTGACCCAGTATGGCCATTCTTATGTCCTTAGGTAGTAGAGATGAGATGCTTCTGTAAAATCCTGGGCATCTCCTACTTCAGACAGGTCAGTAATGAAGAGGTCCACAACATCATCACCCAAAGCGCTGGGTCATATGAAGACCTCCTGACGACTGTGAAGAAGCGCAAGTTGAAGTGGTACAGCCATGTAACAAGATCATCCTCCAAGGGACAGTACAGGGGAAGAGAAGAAGAGGTGTAGAGAGAAAAAGAGATGGATTGACAACATAAAAGAGTGGACAGGAATGGACTTCACGGAGACTCAAGCACTGACACACAATCCTCAGGGGTGGAGACAATTGGTTGATTGCTCATCAATGATGGAGTCCCAATGATCAATGCGGCTATGGGAGTGATAATGATGATGCCTCAAGATGATAGGGCAGCTGTAAAATAATCTTGAGTGGTTTTATTAACATTTTTGCAATAAGTGGTATTCATATATTTATTACTGAAGTTAATTTGTGGAAAAGCTTAACTGGTGACTCAAGTGATTCGATGGATTATTATTGCTGAAATACCATTGACATCTGCTTGGAGCATCCTAGCAAAACTGTAAGGCAAACAAGGTGAAGAAAATGCAGAATGAATAATTTATTTAAAAACAAGCCCCTAGTGTTGTAGAAAAATGTGCATTCTGACAGAATATTACACACCATGGCTATACACCCAGGTGGAAGGTTTCACTGTCTGTATGATACAAGGAACAAAAACAAACAATATTTTTTTCGTCTTTAGTTTTCATTGTCCAAATATCCCAGAAAAATTGTAATTTATTTAAAACAAATGTATTTTAGTGGCATGTGTGATGGTCTCCTCTGGGAATACAGATCCATGTGTGAGAGAGACAGCTATGCTGGGTTTTAAACTATGTGTCAGCTCCTTGCCACACCAGTCTGTCCATCACACCAGCAAGACTCTATCAGTCTTACCCTTGCTTTGCAGGTAACAATTAGTGAATTAGTTCCTGAGTTTTCCCCAGAGATTTCTCTCTATAGCATCCAGTCCCTCTCAAGCAATGCACACAGAAATTAAGTTTGCTGTCTCCAAAGAGACCATACATACACCAGCTTGTTAGGTTAACTGAGGACTCAATATTTACTTTACTTCAATATAACAGCACTGAGCTGGTCTATAGTAAAACTAAGAATCAGTTTATCAACAAAGAACAGCGATTTAAGTGATACTAAGCAAGAGAAAAAGACAGTTGGGTTACAAAACAAAACATGCTTTCTAGTGACAAAAACTTAATTTTAGCAAGTTACAATCTTTGTTTAAGCAGTTTTCTCAGTTACATCAACTGGAATCTCCAGCTGTCCAGGCTTGAGGATCCAACTTTCACAGAATCTTGCGAGACTTCTGCTTAATGTTCTTTCACACATCCATCCATTCTAGGTATATATTTTTTTCAAATATCGATTTATATTTTTCCTGGACTGTTATGTATGGGGAAGGGAAAACGAAGATGAGGGGAGATGAGGAATAGTGGCAAGAAATACGGACCATTAAATGTCTACAACATGTCCTTTAGCTGCACTAGGATGCATCAAAGGTGCTGATATGAAGTGCAAGCTCTGATATAAGGGTACCCTGCCTGTCCGCATTGCTGCCTGGGGCTCCTGGCGGAAGCAGAGGCTTTCAGCTTCCACCCAAGGAGCTAGTGGCCATATAATAGCCTCAGGATGAGTGGCGAGCGTCTGCCAGGCTTGATGTTTGCTCTTTGTAGGCTTGTTTGAGTGGGAGTTTGCAAGGGGAGTTTGCGGGGAAGACTAAGAGAGCCAGGGAGAGAAACAGACAAGCTAGTGAAGGGATTGTGTCGTGGTCTGGCAGTGTTTTGGTGCTCGTTCGGGGTTTGTTTTGCTGTGGGTGGTGGTGGTTTCGTTTGGTTTGTGTTTCCTGGACTAACAGAACTTAGGTGAGAAGGCTATGACAGATACAGAGGCAGCAGTTGTAGTGACCCAAGTAGTGGAGGACACAGTGAAGATGATGAGTTGTAGAAGCTGTAGCATGTATATGATCCTGGAGGGAGGTACCTGAAAAGAGTTTCATCTACATGAAGTGCCGTCTGATAGAGCTGCTGGAAGAAAAGATCTGAGGATTGGAGATGCAGGTGGAAACTCTGGTTGAGTTTAGAAGGGGGTTCGAGTGGATGATGGAGCAAAGACATGAGGAGGCTGAAGGGAAAAGCTCAGACTTGCAGATGGAAGTAGGACCAAAGAACTCTGAGGGGAGACTGCTGGGAGAGGAAAGTGGACCGTGGAAGCATGTGACTACAAGAACCAAGCAGAGGAAAAGACGGGCTAGTGAAGGAGAAATAGAGATCAGGAACAGGTTTGCAGAGTTGGAAGATGAAGAAGGGGCACAGCAGGTGGTCACTGAAGGTGAGAGGGCAAGGAAGAAGAGAAGAGCAGCTAGTTCTACAGGAAGAGGGGAAGAGTCAATGGAGATAACAACACCAAATATGAGCCCCAGGAGGATACGGGATGGGTTGCAGAGGATTGCAAGGGATAATAGGAATCGAGAGGACTTGCAGCCAGAGGGAACAGGAGATACACTGGAGAATCGCACCATCACCAGAAAAAGGCAGCTCTAAGTGATTGGGGACTCCTTACTGAGAAGAATAGACAGGACTGTAACCAGAGCTGATCCAGAGAACAGAAGGGTGTGCTGTCTGCCAGGTGCAAAGATATGGGATGTGGACCTGAGGCTGAAGAGGATCCTAACGGGAGTGGGAAAGAATCCACTGATTGTCCTTCATGTGGGAACAAATGATATGGCTAGATTCTCTCTGGAATGTATCAAGGGAGACTGTGCTGGGCTGGGGAAGATGCTAAAGGAAATCGAGGCTCAGGTGATCTTCAGTGGGATTCTGCCTGTTCCTAGAAAAGAGCAACAAAGGTGTGACAAGATTACGATAATCAACAAATGGCTCAGGCAGCAGTGCTATAAGGAGGGCTTTGGGATGTATGGCCACTGGGAAGCATTCATGGACAGAGGACAGTTCTCTCAGGATGGACTTCACCTGAGTAGGGAGGGAAATAGACTTTGAGGATGGAGGCTGGCACAAATGATTAAGAGAGTTTTAAACTAGGAATTTGGGGGAGATGGTTGGGAGATATCCAGGTAATCTCCACACCGGATTTTAACATTGAGAGGGAAGAAAACGAAGTAAGAAAGGATACAGCCGTGGGTAGGAGAATGGACATAAGGAAGAAGGGTAGTGTACATGCCAGTCTAATAGGTGATACTGGTGGTAGAATGTCTATGCCCAATTGGGTAAAGAATGTGAGCGAAGCCAAACAGCAAAAATTAAGATGTTTGTACACTAATGCAAGGAGCCTAGGTAACAAAATGGAGGAACTACAGCTACTGGTGCAGGAAGTGAAACCAGATATTATAGGGATAACAGAAACATGGTGGAATAGTAATCATGACTGGAGTACAGGTTTCAGATTAACAGCCGTGTTAGTCTGTATTCGCAAAAAGAAAAGGAGGACTTGTGGCACCTTAGAGACTAACCAATTTATTTGAGCATGAGCTTTCGTGAGCTACAGCTCACTTCATCGGATGCGTACTGTGGAAACTGCAGCAGACTTTATATACATACAGAGAATATGAAACAATACCTCCTCCCACCCCACTGTCCTGCTGGTAATAGCTTATCTAAAGTGATCATCAGGTTGGGCCATTTCCAGCACAAATCCAGGTTTTCTCACCCTCCACCCCCCCACACAAATTCACTCTCCTGCTGGTGATAGCCCATCCAAAGTGACAACTCTTCACACAATGTGCATGATAATCAAGTTGAGCCATTTCCTGCACAAATCCAGGTTCTCTCACCACCTCACCTCCCTCCCAAAAACCACACACACAAACTCACTATCCTGCTGGTAATAGCTCATCCAAAGTGACCACTCTCCCTACAATGTGCATGATAATCAAGGTGGGCATTTCCAGCACAAATCCAGGTTTTCTCACCCCCACCCCCATACACACACAAACTCACTCTCCTGCTGGTAATAGCTCATCCAAACTGACCACTCTCCAAGTTTAAATCCAAGTTAAACCAGAACATCTGGGGGGGGGGTAGGAAAAAACAAGGGGAAATAGGTTACCTTGCATAATGACTTAGCCACTCCCAGTCTCTATTTAAGCCTAAATTAATAGTATCCAATTTGCAAATGAATTCCAATTCAGCAGTTTCTCGCTGGAGTCTGGATTTGAAGTTTTTTTGTTGTAAGATAGCGACCTTCATGTCTGTAATTGCGTGACCAGAGAGACTGAAGTGTTCTCCGACTGGTTTATGAATGTAAAAATTCTTGACATCTGATTTGTGTCCATTTATTCTTTTACATAGAGACTGTCCAGTTTGACCAATGTACATGGCAGAAGGGCATTGCTGGCACATGATGGCATATATCACATTGGTGGATGTGCAGGTGAACGAGCCTCTGATAGTGTGGCTGACGTTATTAGGCCCTGTGATGGTGTCCCCTGAATAGATATGTGGGCACAATTGGCAACAGGCTTTGTTGCAAGGATAAGTTTCTGGGTTAGTGGTTCTGTTGTGTGGTATGTGGTTGTTGGTGAGTATTTGCTTCAGGTTGCGGGGCTGTCTGCAGGCAAGGACTGGCCTGTCTCCCAAGATTTGTGAGAGTGTTGGGTCATCCTTCAGGATAGGTTGTAGATCCTTAATAATGCGTTGGAGGGGTTTTAGTTGGGAGCTGAAGGTGACGGCTAGTGGCATTCTGTTATTTTCTTTGTTAGGCCTGTCCTGTAGTAGGTGACTTCTGGGAACTCTTCTGGCTCTATCAATCTGTTTCTTCACTTCCGCAGGTGGGTATTGTAGTTGTAAGAATGCTTAATAGAGATCTTGTAGGTGTTTGTCTCTGTCTGAGAGGTTGGAGCAAGTGCGGCTGTATTGCAGAGCTTGGCTGTAGACGATGGATCGTGTGGTGTGGTCAGGGTGAAAGCTGGAGGCATGTAGGTAGGAATAGTGGTCAGTAGGTTTCCGGTATAGGGTGGTGTTTATGTGACCATTGTTTATTAGCACTGTAGTGTCCAGGAAGTGGATCTCTTGTGTGGACTGGACCAGGCTGAGGTTGATGGTGGGATGGAAATTGTTGAAATCATGGTGGAATTCCTCAAGGGCTTCTTTTCCATGGGTCCAGATGATGAAGATGTCATCAATATAGCGCAAGTAGAGTAGGGGCGTTAGGGGACGAGAGCTGAGGAAGCATTGTTCTAAATCAGCCATAAAAATGTTGGCATACTGTGGGGCCATGCGGGTACCCATAGCAGTGCCGCTGATCTGAAGGTATACATTGTCCCCAAATGTAAAATAGTTATGGGTAAGGACAAAGTCACAAAGTTCAGCCACCAGGTTAGCCGTGACATTATCGGGGATAGTGTTTTTGACGGCTTGTAGTCCATCTTTGTGTGGAATGTTGGTGTAGAGGGCTTCTACATCCATAGTGGCCAGGATGGTGTTATCAGGAAGATCACCGATGCCCTTGGGAGATACAGAGGCCAGCTCTCTAACTTTGAAAGAGTGGATCCCCTTCCATGTAGGAAGGTGACACTGAAAGGATGCTTTAGGTAAGAAGCTTATCTTAGACAAAGATTGTGGCTTGTTGAGTTACTTTTTAATCACTAGAAAGCATGATTATACAGTAGAACCCCGTTTATCTGACCCTCCATTATCTGGCTCTCCGTATTAACTGAACAACCAGTGCGCACAGGTCCAGAAGCGGGTGATCTCTCCGTGGCTGCTAGATGGCACACAGCCTCACGCTTTCCCATTCTCTGGATTAGCTGAATTTTTGATTATCCAATCTGGCCCTGGTCCCTATTAAATTGGATAAACAAGGTTCTGTTGTATTTTTGTTTTATCTGTAACCATTTTCTGTTTCTATTATCTCTACTTAGAATCACTACAATCTCTGTTCTTTATTAAAAAACTTATTATATTATAAATTCAGTTCAGTCCTCAGCTGAGCCAACAGGCTGGTGTGTATGCTGTCTCTTTAGAGGCAGCAGACTTGGTAATTTCTGTAAGTGTCCAATGATGGGCTGGATACTGCAGAAGAATGTTCTTCCATGGCGTTCAGTAACTGGAGGCTTCAAGCGTAACCTGCAAGAAAAGGACTGGCAGAATCATGAGGAGTTTGGTCAGCTGGCTAACAGACTGCAGTCTCAGGGAGCTGACACACAGTTTAGCAGCAACAAATCTCTCTCTCGTGGAGGCACAGGTGTTACAAGCAGGGCCGTCCTTACCCATATGCAAACTACACAGCTGCGTAGGGCACCTGGAAATTTGGGTCACCAAATTCCCTGGTGCCCTGCGCAGCTGCGTGCTCCTCCAGCCTCTGCCCTGCCTCTTCCTCAGGGCCCCCCCCTTGCTCCACCCCAGCCCTGCCTCTTCCTACCCCGAGGACTGCAGCAGGGCTGGCCTGCACTCACTGGCGGTGGGAAGTGCAGCGACCTAGTCCCAGCTGTGCCGCTGGTGAGTGCTGGGGGGCGTTTCCCCCTGTCTCCCAAGCCAGCCCTGCTCCCCCGCCCCGCGGAGGCCTGGGGCCAGTCTCCACCCTCCCCCCCCACCGCATGGAGGCCTGGGGCCCCACAAACCCTCCCCGCGGGGGGGCTGCATAGGGCCCCAAAATAGGTAGGGACGGCCCTGGTTACAAGATGACTCTCTCAGTTCTGGACACCCCGAGAAAGCATCACAGCAATCTATAGTTGGTTCACAAAACTGAAAACAACTAGGAGCCAAATCAGCTGGAAGGACGAACTTAAACAGAAAAATGTGAATGACAATTGGGCAGTGTTTAAGAACACTTTATGAAATGCCAAAAAAGCCATAATCCCACAACTGAGGGAAGGCCACACTGGTTAAAAAAACCAATCTGGTTTAGAGGGGAAGTGAAGGTGGCTATAAAAACAGTATATAGCAAATGGAAGAAAGGGGAAGCTGAAGGTAATGAATATGGAACAGAAGCTGGGAACTGTAGAAAATCGATAATGGAAACAATGACAAGAAGAAACCTATGACCAGCATTGTTAAGGACAGCGAGTTATTTATAATAAGAACAAAAAGAATCCTAACAGTATTATCTATTACTATATAGAAACAGTATTATTAATGCAGAAAAAGCAGAAGTGTACCATATATATTTCTGTTCTGTGTTTGGGAAAGAAACTGATGTCATATCATGGACTGTTGAAACACTTTCCATTCCCGTTTCTCATCATAACTCAGGAGGATTTTTAAACTGCAGCTGCTAAAGGAGCACCTTGTTAAATCAGCACATCCCACTAACTTACATCCAAGAGTTTTAAAAGAACAGGAGCTTGCTGGACAATTAATGTTAATTTTTCAATAAATCTCGGACTACTGCAGAAGTTCCAGAAGACTGGAAGAAAGCTAATGTTGAGCCAGTATTGAAAAAGGGTAAACAGGATGACCTGCATATTTATAAGCCTGACACTGATCCAGGGAAAAATAATGGAACAGCTGATATGAAAGGAGAGCAATATAATGCCAATCAACCTGAATTTATGGAAAATAGATCTTGTCAGGCTAACTTTATTTTTGATGAGATTACAGGTTTGATTGATAAAGATATTAGTGCTGATGTAATTATATGTAGTTTTCTGTAAGGCATTTGACTTAGTGCCATGTGACATTTTTAGCAAAAACCTAGAATGAGCCAAAATTTACATGGCACACATTAAATTAAAAAATGACTAACTGGTCTCTGAATGTAATTGTAAATGGGGAATTATCATGGAGCAGCTGTGCATTTAGTGAGGTCCCATAGGTCTTGGCTCTTGGCCCTACACTAATTAATGTAAGCAGTGTCAGGATGAGCTCCACCCTGACATCTGGTGGTGAGGTGTGGCAAGTTGTGGAAAAGAACTTCAGGGGCCGATCTCATTTGCATAGGCACACCCACCACGCCTAGAATGAGACCATAGCTGCCCAAATGGTCACTTTGGCTGCTGTGGGATCCCCAGTGTCTCTGTTATTGGGGCAGGAAGAATAAACTGTTATTACCCTGATTATGGGAACTGTGCTTGGAACTGTACGTGGCCTTTTGTTACGATGGAGGGATTCACCATCATCTAAGTAGCACTCGCTAGGCAAGGGTCATGGGTTCCAAAACTGTGTGAAGGGAGAGAGACTGGGGACAAGTATTAATACTTGGTGGCATGGGCCCCTTGGTGAGGGCCTTACATGCTGATTGCACTTCCTCCTCTCTCCACTGTGAAATATCAGAGCTAATTTTGATTTCATTAGAAGTCTAGTTATAGGCTGCTGAGCTCACTTTGGGCTGACAGTGCACCAGCACTGGGGCTCCCCTACTATAAGCTGAATTCACCTAAGAGCTGAAATCACTGAGTGTTGTGTTAAGTAGTGGGGGAGCCTGAAGATATATTGTGGAGCAGTTTGCGGGACGGCTGGTGAAGCAGTTCGACATGGAGCGGTGTGTGGATGGCAGGAGCTGCTTGTGGGCCGTGGAGCTGAGTGAAGGAGTTCGTGGGGCGGCTGGCGGAGCGGAGCGCAGCTGAGCGAAGGAGTTCGTGGGGCGGCTGGCGGAGCGGAGTGCAGCTGCGCGAAGGAGTTTTGTGGGGCGGCTGGCGGAGCGGAGCGCAGCTGAGCGAAGGAGTTCGTGGGGCGGCTGGCGGAGCGGAGCGCAGCTGAGCGAAGGAGTTCGTGGGGCGGCTGGCGGAGCGGAGCGCAGCTGAGCGAAGGAGTTCGTGGGGCGGCTGGCGGAGCGGAGCGCAGCTGAGCGAAGGAGTTCGTGGGGCGGCTGGCGGAGCGGAGCGCAGCTGAGCGAAGGAGTTCGTGGGGCGGCTGGCGGAGCGGAGCGCAGCTGAGCGAAGGAGTTTCTTGGGGCGGCTGGTGGAGCGGAGCGCAGCTGAGCGAAGGAGTTCGTGGGGCGGCTGGCGGAGCGGAGGACAGCTGAGCGAAGGAGTTCGTGGGGCGGCTGGCGGAGCGGAGCGCCGCTATGGAGCTATGGGGCGGTCAGCTTCAGATCACGTAAGGTGCCTCTTACCCCTGTTCCATTTCCACCCAGGTTGGGAGGTAAAGCTCCGCCGATAAACTTTCGAACTCTGGGGCTGCCCTGACCAGGGACAGAGACTTTTGGGGCATTGGACTTTTGGGGTTGCTGGACTCAAGAACCAAAGGGAAAAGGGCATGCCCCAATTTGCCTGGGGTGGGGTTGTTTTTGCTCATGGGTTGTGTTATGAATCCGGTTGGTGGTGTTTCCCCAACATAATGCCACATTGTTTCTCTCTGTTATTAAAAGACTTTTGCTACACTCAAACTATGTGCTTGCGAGAGGGGAAGTATTGCCTCTTGGAGGCGCCCAGCGGGGGTGGTATATATTTGTCCCAGGTCACTGGGTGGGGGCTCGAGCCGGTTTGCATTGTGTTATTGGAATGGAACCCCTAGATATCGAACCCGGCCCTTGTTGCTGCCAACTCTGACGGGCAGAAGGGTTACATTTTTGGGGGCTCGTCCGGGATTTGCCTGGGTCAGTACCCCTCGCAAGCACCTGTTGAGTGATCCACTACATTGGGAAACAATTTATATTTTTTTTGTTTGTGCTTATATTTTGAGGAAATTACTGTTTGTATAATGGCTAATATGTCAGGTTTGTTGGACCCTGGCTCAGCAGCTTCTAGCTCGGAGGCTGCAGCCTCGGCTGATGATTGGACAAAAGCTCTGGGGCAAATATTGGAAAAGGTTGTGCTGCCCCATGCTGAGTCAGACTCTTGTCGTAAGTTAAGATTATTTGCTGGGGAGGAGGAGTTTGAACCCTGGTTAGAGCATACCACTGAAATGCTGCAAGAGTGGGCCGTACCAGATGCAGAAAAGCGAAGATGCCTTATAGAGAGCCTTGGCGGCCCAGCATTAGATGTGATTCGCACCCTGAAGCTCATTGACCCTGGGGTCAGTGTGAAGGACTGCCTAGAGGCCCTTGAACACAACTTTGGGAGCGTAGAGGGCCCTGAAGACAGCTACTGTAAATTCCTTAATTCCCGACAACAAAAGGGCGAGAAGGCTTCAGCCTACATACAGAGACTGGAGAGACTGCTTCAGAGAGCTGTCATGAGGGGAGCAGTGACTGCTGAGCAGATGGATCAGACCAGACTGGCTCAAATTGTAAGAGGAACTCAGTATCAGAACCCGATTCTACTTCATCTCCGGCTAAGAGAACGACGGGAACATCCCCCAAGTTACTCCCAGCTGATAAAAGAGGTCCGAGAGGAGGAAGAAAGGCAGGCTGCCAGTGAGTTTTGGGAAGCCCAAACATCGGAGCCAGCCAGCACAACACCACTGCAAATGGCCAGTGTACTGATGGTGAGCACCAGAGAGGAACTTGCCCAACAAATGCAGGTCCTGACGGAACGGATAGCTGAGCTGCAAAGTACCGTTGACCGAGTTAAGACTTCTAGGAATAAGAAGCCTCAAACTGTGGCGATTGAGAAGCCCGCACTTAGAGCCACCATCCCCCCCAGGCGAAGGGGGAAAGGTCAATTCTTCTGCTACCGATGTGGTCAGGATGGACACAGTGCTGCCAAGTGCCGTAATGAAGAAAACCCCTCCTTAGTGTATGGAAAGCTGAGGATCAGTTGGGAGAGATCCGGTAGCTGCCAGAGGGTCTGGGGACGGGGACCCCCCAGGTCTGCAGGATTTGAAGATTCCCCCAGAAAAGACTGTCCAGCTGGGATCCCTGCAGGACTGATAGGGCCTCGAGCAGAGGTCATGGTGAGGATCGAAGGGGTGGAGTGTAAAGCAGTGCTTGACACTGGATCTCAAGTGACTATTATATTTCAGTCATTCTACCAACAGATGCTTAGGCACCTGCCTATACAGCCACTGACTGGCCTTGGCCTATGTGGCCTCAGCATGGATGAATACCCCTATCAAGGGTATGTCATAGTGCACCTGGAATTCCCAGAGGAGGTTGCTGGGGTAAGAGAAGAGGTAGACACAGCTGCCTTAATATGCCCTGACCCTAAAGGGACTTCTGATGTGTCTGTGCTGATAGGGACCAACTCCAGTCTCTTCAAGGTACTCGCGGATTACTGCAGAAGGCGGGCTGGGGACCAGTACCTGAATACCCTGATGATCCATACGCTTTGTGCTGAAGCCTATAGGAAAATTGAGAGCGCTAAAAGGGACACATCTGAGCTACCGCTTGGGGCACTGAAGTACGCGGGCACAACCCCCTTAGTAGTGCCTGCAAGGACGGAGCAAGAAGTGCTTGTCATGAGTACCTGTCTGAAAGGCAGTAAAGGGACGTTAGCAATGATAGAGCAGCCGATGGGAGGAGAGCTCCCTGAAGGAGTGCTGGTCCCCAGTGGAGTCATAACCCTACCTGCTGAAGCCCAGGAAAGGGTGACTATACTGATTGTTAATGAAACGAGTCGTGATATTTTTGTGAAGCAAGGACAAAAGATAGCAGACCTCTTTGAGCCTGAGTCGATTGTAAAACCCCAGTATGAAACTCCAGTTCCGGCAATAGACCCAGCAAAGTTTGACTTTGGAGATTCACCAGTGTCCGAGGACTGGAAAGATCGCCTGAGGAAGAAACTTTGTGAAAGATCCAAGGTGTTCTCACTGCATGAGTGGGATGTGGGATGTGCAAAAGGAGTAGAGCACAATATCAGACTACATGACTCTCGACCTTTCAGGGAGAGATCTAGGAAGATTGCTCTCTCTGAGATGGAAGATGTGCGACATCATCTTCAGGAGCTGGCTGCGAATGGCATCATTACAGAGTCCCGCAGCCCATACGCCTCACCCATTGTGGTAGTCCGCAAAAAGAATGGGAAAATCCGGATGTGTATTGACTACCGCACCCTAAACAGCCGTACGGTGGTCGACCAGTACACTATGCCTCGAGTGCAAGACGCCTTAGACTGTTTGCTGGGAAGCCAGTGGTTCTCTGTGTTGGATCTTCGAAGTGGATACTACCAGATCCCTCTGGGAGAAGAAGATAAGGAGAAGACAGCCTTCATCTGCCCATTAGGGTTTTATCAGTTCGAACGCATGCCCCAAGGGATTTCTGGAGCACCTGCCACCTTTCAACGTCTCATGGAGAAAGTTGTGGGAGACATGAATTTACTGCAAGTGTTAGTTTATTTGGATGACCTGATTGTGTTTGGAAGAACCTTAGAGGAGCATGAAGAAAGACTTCTTAAAGTGCTTGATAGGTTGGAGGATTATGGTCTGAAGCTTTCAATTGACAAATGCCAGTTCTGCAGAACCTCAGTGAAGTATGTGGGTCACATTGTGTCCCAAGAAGGTGTGAGTACTGATCCTGATAAAATAGAAGCACTCACTACATGGCCACGTCCAAGTAACTACAGAGAACTCAAGACCTTCCTTGGATTTAGTGGCTACTACCGCAGATTTGTGAAAAACTATGCTACGATTGTAAAGCCTCTGAATGATCTTACCAGGGGACATCAGTCCAGCAAGAACAAATCTAAGTCCAAGAATAAGGGGAGGTCCCCAAAGCCTCCTGTGCAGAGACACAATGGCCCCTTTGCACCATTTGGGCCACGGTGGGATGAGAGATGTGAAAGGGCTTTTCAAGAAATCATTACTTGCCTAACTCATGCTCCAGTCCTAGTTTTTGCTGACCCAAGCAAACCATTTATCCTGCATACTGATGCCAGTTTGGAGGGTCTGGGAGCAGTCCTGTACCAGGAAGTGGAAGGCAAATGTAAACCTGTAGCCTTTGCCAGCCGAGGATTGTCTGATAGTGAAACTCGCTATCCCACCCACAAGCTGGAGTTTTTGGCCTTGAAATGGGCCATCACTGAGAAATTTTGAGACTACTTGTATGGTGCTCAGTTCCAGGTGTGGACAGACAACAATCCACTGACTTACGTGTTAACAAGTGCTAAGCTGGATGCTACAGGGCAGAGATGGGTGGCCGCCTTGGCTAGCTATGAGTTCAGCATTCAGTACCGATCAGGGAGAAGCAATGTAGATGCAGATGCATTGTCCAGGCGTCCGCAGGCTCCAGAAGTTGCTGTGATACCCACAGATGGAGTGAGAGCTATTTGCAGTGTGAGTCGCCGAGAGCCAGAGGCCCGTGAAGACTTTCAGGGATGTGTTGCAGAAGCTTTGGGCCTGCCCCCTGAATGCATGCCTTCTGCTTCGGTGAACTATATTGCATTAGACCAATCTCCTTTGCCCATGCTCAATGCGGCTGACTGGCAAGAAGCCCAGTGGCAAGATATTGACATTCGTGATACACTACTTGCCAAAAGGGAGGGGCGAAGCCCAACTGCGGTTGTCCCACCTAACCCGGAGGGTAAACTACTATTGAGAGAATGGACCAAACTAAAACTGATTCAGGGAGTGCTACACCGAATGACCACTGACCCTTTACAAAAACAACGAGCACAACTAGTACTGCCAAAAAAGTACAGAGCCCTGGCCATGAGGGCCCTGCATGATGACTTTGGGCATTTAGGGATGGAGAGGACCCTGGAACTTATTCGTAGTAGGTTCTATTGGCCCCGAATGGCTGAAGATGTTCGCAGGAAATGTGAGACTTGCGCTCGATGTGTTCAAAGGAAAACTCTGCCCACGAGGGCTGCATATCTCAAGAACATCACCAGCAACAAACCTTTGGAGTTGGTATGCATTGATTTCTTGTCTGTAGAGGTAGACAAGAGGAATGTTGGAAACATTCTAGTAGTGACTGACCATTTTACACGGTATGCACAAGCATATCCCACACGTGATCAGAGGGCCACCACCGTTGCTCGAGTATTGTGGGACAAATATTTCTCAGTCTATGGATTCCCGGCTCGGATACACTCTGATCAGGGGCGGGATTTTGAGAGTCACCTTCTGAAGGAGGTGCTGAAGATAGCAGGAATTAAAAAGTCTAGGACAACGCCTTATCACCCCCAAGGTGATCCTCAGCCAGAGAGGTTCAATCGAACCCTATTAGATATGTTGGGAACTTTGCGACCAGAGCAGAAGGCAACCTGGAGCCAGCATGTCGCATTTCTGGTGCATGCCTACAATGCCACAAAGAACGATGCTACGGGAGTCACCCCATATCTCTTGATGTTTGGGCGAGAACCAAGATTACCCATAGACTTGTGCTTTGGTGTATCAGAGGATGGAGATAGCTATGAAACTCATCAGCAATATGTATCCCGACTAAGAGAAAAGCTGCGGGATGCTTATCGCTTAGCTACCGCTGCGGCTCGGAAGAACGCAGACCGCAACAAACATCGATATGATGCTAGAGTGCGTTCGCAGGAGCTCCAGCTGGGGGACAGAGTCCTGCTGCGAAATTTGGGTATTGCTGGCAAACACAAGATAGCTGACAGATGGAAGGCAATACCTTACCTGGTGATGGAAAAGCTGGGAGATCTGCCGGTCTACAAGATCAAACCTGAAGACGGTCCAGGGCAAATAAAGACGGTGCATAGAAACCTTTTGCTCCCTGTGGGGGAATTGGTAAGCACCTCTTGTGAGATGGGCCACGGCAGGGCCGCCGGGCAGAACAGAGGTGCTAGACCAAAGCCGCCATCCAACACAGACAGTGGGCCCCCTGCAGCTAACTTACCCCTATTCTGCACATCTGAGAGTGAGTCTGAGGAGGAAGACACAACCCTGGTGTATCCTGGGATGGAGACAAGATTTCAGTCTCGATCAGCTGAACCAAACGAGAGTTTTCCCTCTTCCGCCCTAAACCCAATGGCGGAACTATTTAGGCCCCTTTCTGATACCCCGGTGCTGCTGATGAGACCCCCCTGTGATGACACACACAGGTTATTGGACAATGGGGACAGACAGGTAGAGGATGTCCTGGGCACCTTGGACCCTCCAGCGTTAGAACTAGGAGTGCAGGGGCCTACGCCAGTAGCCGAGGGACCCTCCAGGGAAGCCTCTCCATCCGTCACTCAAGAGGATGTTCCCCTTACTTCGGCAACAGAGATTCTCAATAGACGAGACAGGGTGATAAGACCAGTGAAACGGTTAACTTATGATGCACCTGGGGTGACTAGTGAGGAGCCAATACATTTAGCACACAGGCTTGTGGAAGCTAAAGTGGGCTTCCTGAGGCCCTTTGGAGGAAACCAATGAGTTGGTATAAAGGGAGTGTGATTTGTCGGGACGACAAAGTCTCGGCTGGGGGGAGGATGTAAGCAGTGTCAGGATGAGCTCCACCCTGACATCTGGTGGTGAGGTGTGGCAAGTTGTGGAAAAGAACTTCAGGGGCCGATCTCATTTGCATAGGCACACCCACCACGCCTAGAATGAGACCATAGCTGCCCAAATGGTCACTTTGGCTGCTGTGGGATCCCCAGTGTCTCTGTTATTGGGGCAGGAAGAATAAACTGTTATTACCCTGATTATGGGAACTGTGCTTGGAACTGTACGTGGCCTTTTGTTACGATGGAGGGATTCACCATCATCTAAGTAGCACTCGCTAGGCAAGGGTCATGGGTTCCAAAACTGTGTGAAGGGAGAGAGACTGGGGACAAGTATTAATACTTGGTGGCATGGGCCCCTTGGTGAGGGCCTTACATGCTGATTGCACTTCCTCCTCTCTCTACTGTGAAATATCAGAGCTAATTTTGATTTCATTAGAAGTCTAGTTATAGGCTGCTGAGCTCACTTTGGGCTGACAGTGCACCAGCACTGGGGCTCCCCTACTATAAGCTGAATTCACCTAAGAGCTGAAATCACTGAGTGTTGTGTTAAGTAGTGGAGGAGCCTGAAGATATATTGTGGAGCAGTTTGCGGGACGGCTGGTGAAGCAGTTCGACATGGAGCGGTGTGTGGATGGCAGGAGCTGCTTGTGGGCCGTGGAGCTGAGTGAAGGAGTTCGTGGGGCGGCTGGCGGAGCGGAGCGCAGCTGAGCGAAGGAGTTCGTGGGGCGGCTGGCGGAGCGGAGCGCAGCTGAGCGAAGGAGTTCGTGGGGCGGCTGGTGGAGCGGAGCGCAGCTGAGCGAAGGAGTTCGTGGGGCGGCTGGTGGAGCGGAGTGCAGCTGCGCGAAGGAGTTTTGTGGGGCGGCTGGCGGAGCGGAGCGCAGCTGAGCGAAGGAGTTCGTGGGGCGGCTGGCGGAGCGGAGCGCAGCTGAGCGAAGGAGTTCGTGGGGCGGCTGGCGGAGCGGAGCGCAGCTGAGCGAAGGAGTTCGTGGGGCGGCTGGTGGAGCGGAGCGCAGCTGAGCGAAGGAGTTCGTGGGGCGGCTGGCGGAGCGGAGGACAGCTGAGCGAAGGAGTTCGTGGGGCGGCTGGCGGAGCGGAGCGCCGCTATGGAGCTATGGGGCGGTCAGCTTCAGATCACGTAAGGTGCCTCTTACCCCTGTTCCATTTCCACCCAGGTTGGGAGGTAAAGCTCCGCCGATAAACTTTCGAACTCTGGGGCTGCCCTGACCAGGGACAGAGACTTTTGGGGCATTGGACTTTTGGGGTTGCTGGACTCAAGAACCAAAGGGAAAAGGGCATGCCCCAATTTGCCTGGGGTGGGGTTGTTTTTGCTCATGGGTTGTGTTATGAATCCGGTTGGTGGTGTTTCCCCAACATAATGCCACATTGTTTCTCTCTGTTATTAAAAGACTTTTGCTACACTCAAACTATGTGCTTGCGAGAGGGGAAGTATTGCCTCTTGGAGGCGCCCAGCGGGGGTGGTATATATTTGTCCCAGGTCACTGGGTGGGGGCTCGAGCCGGTTTGCATTGTGTTATTGGAATGGAACCCCTAGATATTGAACCCGGCCCTTGTTGCTGCCAACTCTGACGGGCAGAAGGGTTACATTAACAATGTTATCAATGACCAGGAAGTAAACATGAAATCATCTCTGATCAAGTTTGCGGAGGACCCAAACAGTGGGAGAAGGATAAGTAATGAAGATAGGACACTGATACAGGGCAATCTGGATTGCCTGATAAACCAGGCACAAAGCAACCAAAATATGCATTTTTATGTGGTTAGCAGTAAGTAGAGTCATTCGTCTAGGGAACAAAGAATGTAAGCCCTTCATACAGGATAGGGGACTTGATCTTGGGAAGCTGTCATAGTAGATAATCAGCTGACCATGGCTGTGACCAAAAGTGCAGATAATGTGATCCTTAGCTGTATAAACAGCCAGATCTCGGGTAGGAGTAGAGAGGTTATGTCACCTGGTGTGCCCACTGCTGGAATGCTGTGTCCAGTGCTAGGATCAGCAGCTGCAGAAGGAGGGTGATCCAGTGGCGAGGAAGCAGAGAAGAACCAGCAGGATGTGACTAAAGGATTACAAAACATCTCATGGTAGGAGCTCGATGTCCAGGCGTGAGACTGGACCCGCGCAGGCCAAGGGGCTCTCCAGCCTGGCAGAGAACGGTGAGACACGTGTCGGGGCTGGCAGCTGAAGCCGGACCCATGCAGCATGGCACCCAAGCGCACAGTTAACAGTGGGGTGCTGGGCCAGGGGGGTTATTTTACATGGGGAAGGGGGGCTCCATCATTCCCAAGGATTTGATCCAGCTGAACCGGCTCAGTTGAGCCTAGGGTGACCAGACAGCAAGTGTGAAAAATCGGGACGGGGGTGGGGAGTAATTGGAGCCCAAATGCTAGTAGTTCTCAAACTTTTGTACTGGTGACCCCTTTGACATAGCAAGCCTCTGAGTGCAACCCCTCCTTATAAATTAAAAACACTTTTAATATATTTAACACTATTAAAAATGCTGGAGTCAAAGTGGGGTTTGCAGTGGATGCTGACAGCTCACGACCCCCCCACCCCCCGTGTAAGACCCGTATGACCCCCCTAAGCGGTCCCGACCCCCAGCCTGAGAACCCCTGCTATATAAGGAAAAGACCCCAAAATCGGGACTGTCCCTATAAAATCGGGACATCTGGTCACCCTAGTCCAGCCAGGGGCTAAGAGGAGGCGGCTGGGGCCAGCTCTAGGCAGCAGGTCAGACTAGAAGCTTCTGCAGCTTCTTTCTGCTCCACCGGTCCCGAGTTCGCCGCCCCTGGGCCCCTTTTGCTCGGTCTCCGTTCCCGGCCGCGTGCGTCGGGCCTCAGGGCGGCGCTGCAGTTCAGACCGCCACAGCAGGGGGCGCTGTGCCCACGGCGCGCGGCTGGCAAAGGGCCGATATTTTTAACTCTTGTCCCGGGCGGGGTGGCTCGTAGCTCGTTGGAAGTCTCGCGAGACTGTACGCGGCTGTTCCGGCCCAGGCCCGCCAGGCAGGCAGGCAGACACGCGCGGGGTGGGGGGGGTTGCAGCCATGGCGCTCTACAACTTTAAGAAGATTATGGTGGTTCCTTCCGCTAAGGTGAGTGAAGCTCTTCTTCCGTCCCCCGTCAGCGCCCTCGCCGTGGTAGCGGCCGCGGCGCGCGCCCCCTCTCGCCTCGCGGCCGCGGCGCGCGCCCCCTCTCGCCTCGCGGCCGCTGGTGCTGAGCTGGAGCCATGTGTGGGTCAGGAGCGCCGCCCCGTCCCCAGCGCGTGGGACCTTCGCTGCCCCGTGCAGCCTCCGGCCGTGGGCACGGGGAGCTGAGGGGGCCGGCGCGGGGCAGGGAGTGGAAGTTGGGGGCAGGGGCCCAGCAGAGGAGTGGCGGGGGGCGGGGGAGGAGTGGAGTATTGGGCTACGCGCATGTCAGAGGCATCGCTGCCCTGGGAAACTAAGGGGAGAGCGGGGCGCCTCTCTGGTGCGGGCAGATCCAGCCCCCCCGAACCCTGGGTGCGGTTCTGCTCCGGCTGCGATAGGAAACCGCGTCAGCCCGACAGCCGGTCTAGTCCTTGGCGCGGTGGCTTCAGGCCGGTTTCGCGGCAACCGTGTCTGCCGTGAACACGTGAAGCGCACTGGGGGAAGGTGATGGTTATCAACGGTCACTGCCTTGTGCTTTTCCAGGAGGCCAGCAAAGTCTTAGTCAAATTTAAACATAAGCACACATTTTCTGTTACAGTCCTTCCTACAGTGCAGAAACTTGGAGCTTGTTAGTCTTTAAGCCAAACTAGGGTTTGTCAGGCAGGAGTCTTCTAAATTGTATCATGTAGCAGGTGTGCGTAATCCTGTAATTGTAATCCAGGCTGTTACTGATTTGGTGTCTGGCCTTAAATCTTTGTCTGTACCTCAGTTTCCTTTTTGTAATCTATTTAGTTACCTGGCAAAGATTAATTACTCTATTTAATAATTATATACTGATTGTACTATGTAAGTGCTCAGTATTAACTCTTACAGGGGAGAAATTAAACAATACAAATCTGCAACACAAAGGGTACTGAACATAAGGTAGTATCACAAGTAGTGATTATTATAAGGAATTCATTGTCCTGTGATAATCTGAGGTATCATCACTGCTATGTGCGTAACCCTGTGTATGCGGGAGATCTCCGTCAAAATGACCTATTACTCATGTCTGAAATGTGAATAAAATTGTCCTAGTTAAAAAAGACTTCAACAAATTTAAGATTAAAAGAGGTAAATTCTTGGGACTAAACATAGTAAATCTCTCTCTAAAGGTTCTCTGGGGGATATCAATATAAAGTGGCTACATCCAAGAGAGCTTATACATTTTGGTTTTCCCGGGACAGTCACCTTTTGTTTTTCTTTCTGGCCATCTCTTTCTAAATGCAGAACTGGCCTGCTTTCAATCCTTGTTTTGAGCTTCAGAAGTTCTGTGCCATTGTCAGAGACATATGTTAATACCGATGACAGTGCTGATGGGTGCCTGCCTCCTTCAGGCTTCTGCTGACTCTTCTTCGCCCAGCCCTTCATTACCCCTCTTCGGAGACAATTGCTTAAAATCTGTGAAAATGGTGTGAAATTGGCTTTGGAGTTTCATCAGGGTTAGAAGCCTGAGTAGGGTGGTCAGGTGGTTGGAGAAAGGACAGTAATGTGCATATTATAAGGAATTGCCTCAACAGGAAAATATAGAGAAATGTTTTTATTAACAATAACTTATTGTTTCATATTGTATCTATTGTGAGAGTATGCAGGTGCTGCACATGCATAACTCAGTACACAACTCCGAGTGGGTCAATAAAATACTTACCTGGACAAAAACCAAACAACTTCTCCCCTCCTATCTAACATTCAGTCAAAAGTGGGGGGGAATGAATTCTTTCATTATGATCTGTGCCCCACCAAACTTGGACTCTGACACAGCAGCAGAGAGGGAGGGAGTTATAGAGGTTTGGGTCTTCAGCTGAACACCTTACTGCCCACCCTGATCATTTGAGATCTAGCACTGATAGTGGATACATGGAAGTTCCCTGAACTGTTAAGGAATGTAGGAAAAGGAGGCTGTTTCTTAAATAGCTGAAATGAACACTGGATAAAAGAACGAAAGGTTCTGCTTACAAATTTGTGAGTGGTGCATGGGACTGGAGGTTTGAACTTAATTTAAATGGAAGGACTTGTTTAGATATCTTAAAATTGGAGTGACATGCGATCCATGTTTTTTATTGATACCTTTGAAGCCACACAACAGCTTTTTTGTGTTAAAAAACTTGATTATCCTACACAATGTGCAAAATTCGTAACTTCCACAACAATGATAGAAAGTGGATGCATTGTATTCTATCAACCTAATTGTAGGTAAAAGTGTGGTGTGTACTGATTCTTTCAATAACTGCTTAGGTGTCTTTTAAAAACACTTAACTGCTCTGTTTTCCTTTTCTAAATAACTTTCATATTAGAATATGGGTTCTTAGTAATACAGTCTTTGCTGAAAATTGTACTTTTCTTTAACTGCAGGACTTTATAGATCTGACATTGTCGAAGACTCAGCGAAAGACTCCGACAGTCATTCATAAGCATTATCAAATCCACCGCATTCGACAGTTTTACATGAGAAAAGTTAAATACACGCAGCAAAATTACCATGACAGACTCACCCAAATCTTAACAGATTTCCCAAAATTAGATGTAAGTGACTTTGGCAATTGATAAGTGAAAGAAAATGTACCTTGAATTCATCAAATCTAATGCTGTGACTGTAAATTGTGGTCTTGTGAGGTTTCGTTGGCTAAGCAAAATCGAGCTTACTTATTACTTGGATAGGAGACTTTGGAAGAAAAATTTATATCTGCAGGAAGAGGTATTGATAACTCAGATGGCTCTATTTCTTTTGAGTAAAGTTTTGAATCAGGGCTCGAACAGGGTTTTGGGGCAACTTTTTCCTGGAGCTCACATCTTGTAGACAAGAGGTAAAATCAAAGTCTTAACCACTAGTGGCGATTAAAGATCCCACGGCACTTTTTCCAGGAGTGGGAATTTTAGCACTAGCTTCTAGATAAATTTAAATTTGACAGAAACTTCAGTTGAATGATGGGTAAAGAAATATAGCCTGTTTAAAGGACTTTGTGACCTCCTATTTCTAGTGAAAGGTGCTAAAGAAGCATAAGGTATTATTATTTTCACAGTTATTGCCATCCAAATGTTTTGTAGGGAAGAATGAGCGTCCAAATATAGGTCTGATCAGTGTGTTTACAGTCTAATGCACTGATCGTGCAGTTGGAGATGTGCAGTTTTCAGTGACTTCAGTGGGGCTTTGTGTATGCCTGTACTTAATCCAATGCAGAATTGAGACCTTAGTTTGCGTGGGATTTTTTCTGACTTCTGTTTCTAATGCCTGATCTCTATTACAAAGTTCTGAAGTACAGCTTCTGTATTTGCTTAACTAGTTTGGTATCTATATAATGTTAAATTTCTAAAAATAAATCACATAGATGGGTAAAATATTCTTTCTAATTCTTTTACAAAGAGATGAACGGATGTGTTGTAAACGCTCTTCAAAAAGAATTGATGTGAAGAAGGTACACTCTTCATATGCTGACGAGTTTATTCAGGCATGAAAAATTGTCTGCCTAACTAGAGATGAATCTTACAGAATTTAGGGTTCAGTGAAAGAGAGGAATTACTTTGCTGTGTTCCCACAATAGCAGAAATATGTTAGAAAAAAGGCTGGCACTATACAGTATGCTTGCAGTTTCCCTCTATACAATATAATCTTGCATTTTTTCCTTTTTAACAAAAAATATTCTTACAAAGAAAAAGGCACAGGCAGAAATTTAACCAAAGTCCAATGAAAAATAAAGCAGGAAATCAAAGTTATGGAAAAAACATTCAAATTCATGGATAAGCAGATTGTTTTCTTTAAAGATTTTTAGATATGGAGAATGGTCTTCAGTTTGTATTTGTCAGCTGTACCACTGGTTTCTTGTATCTATGAAAAAGTTGAAATCAGCAGTAAGAAGTCTTTACATTCATGAAAAAACATTCAGAAAAGGTTTTGATTAATTTATTTTATGCTTTTTTAGGATATCCATCCTTTTTATGCAGATTTGATGAATGTTCTCTATGACAAAGATCATTACAAGTTGGCCTTAGGACAGATTAATATTGCCAAGAATCTGATTGACAAGTAAGATACCTTAATTTATTTTTCTGTGGCTTGTTTTTGTCATAACAGCAGATTAATGTTTTCTTTCCTCCCGCAATAGTGTTTCTAAAGATTATGTGCGCCTGATGAAGTATGGCGATTCTCTTTATCGATGCAAACAGTTGAAACGGGCAGCTCTGGGACGTATGTGTACAATTATCAAAAGGCAGAAGCAAAGTTTAGAATATTTGGAACAAGGTATGTATTGCAAATATAGTAAAATGGAGCATTTTGAAGAGAGAATTTAAAATACAGACTTATGCCTGAAGACTTTTTACCAATTGTTTTTATAAATAGCATCTAAACTTACTTTAACTGAAAGAGGTTTGAGGAAAAATATTTTTTCTTTTTTCAGTTTATTTACTTTGGGAAATTATCAACATGTTGTGGCTAGTTAGTTTCACTGTTTTTCCTGAGTAGTCAGTCAAATACACGTGCTTTTTCTGAGATTTTTTTTTGCATGGCAAGAGGAGAGGGAAAAACATTTTTAAAAAAACAGGAAAGTATAATTGGCGCAGGAGCCTTGGAAAGATTGAGTACCTTGAAGTATTCTTAACTTGTTTCTAAAACTGATTAGATTTCTTGTTATTTGCAGTGGTGTTGTAGCCCTGTTGGTCCCAGAATATTAGAGAGACAAGGGGAGGTGAGGTAATAACTTTTATTTGGCCATCTTTTTGTTGGTAAGAGAGACAAGCTTTTGAGCTTACTTAGAGCTCTTCAGGTCTAGGAAAGGTACTCGGAGTGTCATAAGCTAAATGCAAGGTGGAACAGATTATTTAGCATAATGATCCCCTGAAATGTGTTAACTACATTTGCTAAACAGTCTGTTGTACCTGTTGTTTAGCTGAGACACTCTGAGTACGTTTCCCAAACCTGAAAGAGAGCTCTGTGTAAGCTCAAAAGTTTGTCTGTCTGCAACAAATGATGGTCCAATAAAAGAAATTATCTCGCCCATCTTATTGGCAGATGCATTGCATTCACAGTTAATTGTTTGTACAATGCATTTTTCCTAGTATTTGATTTACTTTGACTAAATGATATAGGCTGTCATTATTTATCTGTATCAGTTCGTTGTGTCTGATTTAATAGAGGCCAAATATTTTTTATACATTCTGCTCTGTAGCCCTTTTTGCCTCTTGTTCACATTATATCTAATTGAGGGGGATGATGTGTTAATTAAAATATAATATTTACAAGAAAGTCACACTTTATATTAAGGTTCTATTTGTAAATAGATTATCCAGGTTAATAAATGTTTTCATAAATGGTTAATTGTTAAAAGGCCAATAGGTTGTTTATAACCATCTAGAACACCTTCTACTGATGTACTTATAACTATAACATATTCAACTAATTCTTGTAATGTGCTTTCTTAATAATTTAACAATACTTTATGAACCACTTACAAATGGAAACTTAATGCAAAAATATGTCTAAATTAAATGTGGTTTATGAATAATGTTTCTGAATAAAATCAGAAACTTTCCCATCTACAAAGAAAGATGTCTTCCTTCTGTTTTAGTACATTTAAACTTTATTTTATCACCCATGTAATTCAATCAAGCTTTTTAAACTTTTCAGTGCGACAACATTTGTCCCGTTTGCCAACTATTGATCCCAATACACGAACTCTTCTGTTGTGTGGCTACCCAAATGTTGGAAAATCAAGCTTTATAAATAAGGTATGTGAGTTTGTTGTAAAAAATATTACTTCAAAGTTTAAATAATTTGAAATGTTGGGACTCTACCCAAGGATCTTAGCTAGCAGGTCTCTATACAAGGTTAGGGATTTAGTATGAATCTCAGGGCTGTAGAAGGAAATGAAAAACAGATTTATTTTTAAATCAATTTATTGTATCATAAGCTTCCCCAGCGTCGTGAAATTTTTCTCCCAGAGAGAGCAAAAAGTGAATTAACCTTCTATAGAAAATCATTGAGACTAACCACTTTGGTGTAGTAAAGGAAGTGCATTATAATTGATATGCTGCTGTCAGGAAAATAATTGTCTCAGTAAATGAAAAAAATCTTTATTTGGGGATTTTTCTTGTTTTAAGGTGACAAGAGCAGATGTGGAAGTGCAGCCTTATGCCTTTACCACAAAATCCCTCTTTGTGGGACACATGGATTATAGGTATCTGCGTTGGCAGGTAAGAGCTATTGCTAACTTACTACTCTGTTTCCACAGGAATGAATTGGTTAGGATCCTGTTGCTGTTGAGAATACCATTTTGTTTGCTGATGGCTGTTTCTAAAAGTACTGTACCTAGAGAACTGCTGTGTAAGATCTCTCTTTACATAATGTACTGAGTAAGGTCAGCTATCAGAAGCTATTCTAAAAATGTAGATCCTGGGGTTTTTCAGTTGCTGGGAGGTACAGGGCACTTGCATAACTCCTGAGTAGTAACGGAAAGTGATTCATCTCCAGACTGGATCAGGTCAGGGCAGGTCTCCCTCCCTCTGATTCAGTCCAAGTGAAAATGCACGGAAACTCCAGGTAGTCTTTCCTTGTATTACTATGATACTCTTTTCTCTGACTATAATTTGAAGTATTTCAAATCTCTTACTCAGTCTCATCTTATTTTAACACGAATACTATTGTCGTCTTATTCATTTTTCATGTTCTTACTTTGAATGAATTTACAAACTTGTGGTTGAAAGGAAACAATATATATAGTTGCTATTGTCAGCGTCTATTCTTTTAGGTTTTTATACCATGCTTATCACTATAGTATCTGAGCACTTTCCAGTAGTATATTAAGCCACATAACTACACACCTGTCATATGTTGTTTGTTCTCTCATTCTTTCCCCAGAGAAAGAAGCATGTGCAGTAGAATGTATTGTTTTGGTGGTCTCTCTCTCTCTTTAATATAAATGTACTTGTTGCTATGTGTTTCTGTTAGAGAAGGCAGGTCAAAGAAATGTGCTTTGCACTTGAAGCAGAAAGTTGCGAGGTTCCTAAGTTCCTGGCGGTGTTCGTTCTACAGTCTCAGTCTGCCCCCAGAGAAGATGCACTCTCACGCACATACAAGCTTTACTCTTATTGTTGAGAGTTCCATTATGCCAGAAGAGCATAGTTTACTACTGGGGGAATTCTGTGCCACTACTCACGCGTAGAATTCCTGTCCCCTGCAGATTTCTTTGCTTCCCTGCAGAAAATGATTGGGAAGCATAGGTAAGCCGTAAGAGCGGTCATGTCATTTTGGGTGCCTGGAGCAGCAGGCAGAGAGGTAAATCACTGTAGGGCTGGGACGCCCCGGCCGGTGACTCCTGCCCTGCGCTAGACTCACCTGCTAGTCCCAGCTGAGATGGGGATGGAGGAGGATGGGGCTGTCTCTTCCCCTGCAAGGGAGCGCCTGTGGGGTTCCCCTGCAGAAAGCTCCATATTCCTCCCTCTCCCTCTCCCCCCGCCACTTTCGTGACCCCATCACTCGCCAGCCTTGGGGGAAGGGGCCACTATGCAGGGAGCTGCTTTCCCATCAGCTGGACCCCCTATATCCAGAGCCCCACCCCTGCACGCAGCCCCTCCCCCCGCACACTCGAAGCCCTCTCACTTACTATCTTGGGGCAGCTAGAGTAGAGGGGCAGGGCCCCTGAGTGTTTTTAGGGCAGGCCCAGCCCTTGTGCTGTGTCAAGGTTGAGTGCAGCCTCACCGCCATGTCCCGGAGGGAAGGCGGGGCTACGGGGGTGATCTTCCACCTTTGTTCAGCCAGTGGCCTGTGCTCCCCACTGCCATGCTTGGAGCCTCCACATTTATTTATTGACAAATAAAATGAGCAGAATTTGAACATACCATGTGCAGGATTTGTATTTTTTTGGCGCAGAATTCCCTCAGGAGTAATAGTTGTTGATCATGGTCTTTGTCCTGAAGCTTTAGATGATTGTTTAGATATCCTGGGACCTGGTCATGGGGGGCTATGAAGATAGGGACCTTGCACTTGATTTGATATTCTGTGGGAAGCCAGTGTAGGGAGCAGAGGACAGGTTTGATATGTTCCTGCTTTGCTTCTTTCCTAACCAGTAATCACAAACATACTGTGAAAGATTGATCGGTCCATATCACTTTTCTCCCCTCATCTCTAACCCCCCCGATCTTATTACTTCTGTGGCTAATATATGTTATATTAAGGTGTGAGCTAATTATGTTAATCTAAATTTTAGGTGGTAGATACCCCTGGTATTTTGGATCATCCTTTGGAAGAAAGGAATACCATTGAGATGCAGGCTATCACAGCGCTTGCACATCTTCGTGCTGCTGTGCTTTTTGTAATGGATGTGTCTGAGCAGTGCGGGCATAGTCTGGAGAAGCAGCTAGAACTCTTCAAAAATATTAAACCACTATTTGCTAATAAGGTAGATCTGATTTACATGAGTCAAATCTAACTTTTCACAATGTGGAACAGTAAGCTGAATAATATTGTTTACTTTCTTTCTATTAGCCTCTTATACTTGTAGCAAACAAGTGTGACGTGAAAAGGATTTCTGAACTTCCTGAAGAAAATCAGGTTAGAAGGCCTTTTCTTCTTTTCGTAATTTACAAATGCATTCTATGCATCTGTTGTGGAATAATACGAGTTATAATGTGCATGGGTGAACTTCGTTGTATAATGTCTTAATTGGACAGTTTTAATATCCTGATGAAGAGTGAGTAGGTCTTCATTTTTGTTCTTTTAAAAAAATAAAATAAAAATTGTGACTACCTACTAAGATGTGTGTTTGTGTATTTCCATGTATGGGGCGGGGGTATGTGTGTGAGAGAGATTAGCCTGATGTTTCATAAGTGCAAAGCACCCATAGCTGCTGTTTGGTTTCATGGATAGTAAGGCCAGAAAGGGTCATCTGATCTGAAGTCTTGCATAACACAGGCCAATGAACCTCATTTAACAGTTTCTGGGTAGAGACAACTGGGTACTGGTGTGAGGCACGGTGTCTTGAGCTGTCGAAATGGAAGTTATGGATGAAGCAGTATCTGCACAAACAGGCCTGATTTTTCATATGCACACAGGTTACCCTGATTTTTACACGTTCTGAGCATGTAGCTAATGCTGGGTATATATTTTATTCTATTTGCTACTTAACTTACTATTTACATCTGATCCCCGCATTTATGTGTAAAAGTTAGTATATGCAAAATTTCTGCAGTTCCTCTTTAGGAAAACATCTATTAATACAGTTGCTCAATAATGTCAGAAGAAATTTTTACTTTGAGACGAGATAAGAAGTTTGACTTTGTTTAATGAGTTGGAAACAATGATCTTTAAGAAATAATCAGAACTTACTTTATTTTTGTGTGTTCTGTTTGTTTTTCAGAAAATGTTTGAAAATTTAGAAGCGGAAGGATTTCCTGTCATAGAGACAAGTACTCTAACAGAAGAAGGTGTGATTAAAGTTAAAACAGAGGTGAGTTTCTTCTTTTACTTACACAAGTAATTACAAGTATTACACCAGTGTCTCTCTTGCTAGACAGAAATAACAAATGAGGAAATTCCACCTACTTTGAACTCTTGTCCCATCAGACCTTTTGTTAGCGGGGATAAAAAAAGATAATCATTAATTTGGGCCTGCTTTTGGTCTGGGCCTGCAGAGAATTGTTCTTAGCTAAAAATAAAACACGCCCACTAGATATTACATAATAGCAAAAGCTCAGTTTTGAAAAGGTTCTGTGTATCTCTAGAAATAAATCTGAAGACCGTTTGTTTTTTGGGAACCATTTTCTGGACATTACTTGTGCCTTACATTGGAAACTATTTTCAAACTCCATATCCAAGATTGAACCAATATGACAATCAGATCCTTAACTATAATTCATCACATTTCCTTGGCATGATTTTCCAGATTTCTTTAAAAAACAAACAAACAAACTTGACTGAGATTTTTTTCCTCTATAAGCCTTTGTTGCTTTGATTTTTCTTTCTGTATTGCTTGTAGATTCTCACTGTACGAGATTCCGTTCCCATTTAGTTATAACTGAAATACGAATATTGTTACATAACTGCTCTTGTATTGAGTTTTAAAATAAAGTGTGTTTTTGTGGCGGGGGGAACAGTGACTTAAAATGGGATTTGAACTAGGTCTCCATAGGTAAAAAGCCAGTGCATTAAATCACTGTATCATGCAGCCTTCTCTCTGTCCCCGACAATAATTAATGACACCTTATACCTTTTTAGGCCTGTGACAGACTGTTGTCCCATCGTGTTGATACCAAAATGAAAGGAAATAAGGTGAATGAAGTGCTGAACCGACTACATTTAGCTGTACCAAGCAAAAGAGATAATAAGGTAGGTTATTAAAATTTGGATATATTTTTCAGTAGTCTTTGAACATCCTTCTTTGCTGACTTAATGTGGGGATTCATTTTGTTGGAATCCTGTGAATTTCAGGATCTCAGTTTATGTATTGGCATAGTGAATCAGTTTGACATTACCCAGGGTACAAACTGGACTGATGGATAGCTGTGTCCCCTCAATTCTCTGACCGGGGGTGTCTTTTATGCTGCTTTGTTGTAAGAGCAACCATTCCTGGTCTTCCCACACACAGCCTCCAGCATGTAAATCACTCCCAGCTATACTGTATGAGTGCTATAGCCAGCCAGCCATGAATTACACCAGGGCAACATCAGCAAACTCCCAGTGCCAGACTCTCCTCCCTCCCCCGCCCCAGAAATGTGTGTCTCATACTGCCCAGCACCCTCCTGGACAATACAAATTCATAGAAAGTCCATCATTTTGTTAATAGGAAATGATATGCACAAGTCTTATCTCAAATGAAGTTTCCCAAACACTTCAATCCAAAGACGTACTGGTTCAGATAAAACAATAAAAAAACCCATTTCTTAACTACAGAAAGATAGATTTTAAGTGATTACAAGTAATGAGACATAAAAGTCAGTACTGGTTACAAAGAAATAAAAGGTAGAACATAATTAACTCCTAACTTAAGCTAAATGAATTCAAGAGAAACCTTTGCTTTACCACATGCTTTCTAAGTCTTACAGTCTGGAATCCTTTCAGGCAGGATCCCTCCCCCAGTTCAGTGTTAATTTCCTTGTCCTTCAGGTGGTGTTGATGCTGTGAGTAGAGATGAAGGGAGAGATAATTTGGGGCATCTGTTCCCCATTTTTATATCTTTTCATCCTTTTTGAGAATCCTCTCCAGTTGGGATTCAAGAGAGACAGTCTGTGGGACGGGAACTTCCAGCTGTTTTTTTTTTTTTTTTTTGCCAAGATATAACTTTCTCACTCACACCCTTTTCCTGCCAAAGAGTGGCCACTTAACCAAAGAAAGTCCATTGAATTTTGTTGAAACCTGGCTGAGGTATCGGTTTGCCTTTTGACTTTGGGGAAGCAGTTTGTGCCTGCTTTTCTAAACTTGGAATATGTCTCAATAATGTTATACAGCAGAATCTTATAACTTTACATACAATATTGCCACACACATTTTACCAGGACAAAATGATCAGCACACTGAGTTTTCAAATGATACCTGACAAGGCATATTTTGTACAAAATGCATTATAGTTTTTGTAAAAAGCTTGAACATAGGGATACAGACTGTCACAATCGGTTAAGATTATTGAAACTTTTTCTTACAGAGAAACATATAGTGACAATATTTTATTTGCATTACAGAAAATTTGGGATTTCCACACTATATTAAAAAAGAAAAGAATCACATGCTCTTGTGATCATGTTTATTGCATTAATTTCAGGAAAGGCCACCTTTCATTCCTGAGGGAGCAGTAACACGTAAGAAACGCATGGAAGTAGATGCACCTAAAAAGAAGAGGGTAAGTGGCTTACAGAACAGATTTGACACCCTTGAATTGAGGAATTAGTAGTGAAATTTAAAAAATCAAAACAAAAGAGTGATCATTGAAAAGTACAATATTTATGCTACGTATGTCTTTTTAGGAGAGAGATCTTGAAGTGGAAATGGGAGATGATTATATTTTGGATCTTCAGAGTAAGTGTTATTCAAGTCTCAGTATAATTATTTTAAGAAGTGAAATTGGGCTGAGGTTGTCTTTTTGTGTTTATAGCAGAAAGTTTCAAGCAGGAAAATCTTATCCTAACTATTTCAATCTTAAATGTCCCTGCTGCTATTTTAGTGAACACTAGCAGACTTCTTCTCTAATTCCAAATTAGTAAGAATTGGCTTTCTGCTCTCACTTGTGTTGTGATGTAATTTGGAGTGTCTTTCAGTTTGTAGAATTACTGAAACAGAATGAATGGCTTGATGACTCAGCTCTTCTGTTTCTTTTGTCCTGCTTGAACATATCTGATACATATTCTAGCATGATCATTGTCTTACGGGAAATAGTTGATTTGTGGAGAGAATAATTTAGTGTGTTCTTTTTCACTTATATTATTATTGCTCATTATTTGTGTGTTACATGCATCATCACTGTTTGGCAAGACTTCCAGTGTAAAGTTCTGTGTGGCACTGATTCTGTATGTTATCAAATTCTTACATTTTAGAGAGAGACTTGTATTTTATATTATGATGTAAATATTTTCTCCCATCCTTGATTTTTCTATAAAATGTTTCAACAAGTTAACGTATTGGTTAATTTTGCGTAATTTCTTTTTTTAGAATACTGGGATCTAATGAATTCATCTGAAAAATATGATAGGATACCTGAGATCTGGGAAGGACATAACATAGCTGATTATATTGATCCAGATATCATGAGGGTGAGCTTTATGCTATTTGTTTTACACTGTTGAGGATATTCTCTCCTGTTCTCATTGAATTTAGTGTTTCTGTCTTCAAGCAGTATGAATCCACAGATGTATAAAGTTAGTAAAACTTTAGTTTATTTCTCTCCTGATATGCATGCATAAACTGATGAAGTTTCTTAAATTCATAAATAACAAAATATAGTGGTTTATAGTATGAAGAAGTGGTTTTTTACACACGGAAGCTTATGCCCAAATAAATCTGTTAGTCTTTAAGGTGCCACCAGACTCCTTGTTGTTTTTGTGGATACAGACTAACACAGCTACCCCCTGATACTTTAAACTATAGTTTTGTAACTTTTCTTAGTGTATTCTTGGAAGGAACACAACATTTATCATAGGTAAAGATATTTTCATACTGAGTGGCAGTTTTGTCTATAGTGACTCAGCAAATAGTTTGCTTTGCCATCAGAATCAATGTTGATCTTTTTTCATTATAACATCTTAAAAAATAAGGTTTGTTAGAGAACTTGCATTCCTTCCACTATCTGACTCTGCAGTGACAGAGGAAACAGAATGATCATAATTTTTTTAGTGAATTAGTATTGCTGTTGTTATTATGCCTTCACTGCCAGAATAAACTGTTAAAGTAGTTTGAGTGTTGATCCTAAACTGTTTGACAGCATCCTTTTAATTTGACGAAGCAATGGAGAACTCTTGCTGTTTTCATTTCTGTTTCATGATGATCTTGTTTAGCCAAGGAGAAATAACAGGGAACTCATTCTGGAGCTTAAGGTGGTTAAAAGGATCATCATAGAGTAACATGAGCTGCTCCCTTCTTCAAGGGCTGAGTGTGCTGCCTTTCTAGTGCCTTCTGGCCCAGAGGGTGAGACTGACATTTGGAAATTGAATCAAGGTTCTTTACATGGAAACAGTCTGACCACAAGGTTGTGATAGTGTCCCTTTTAAAGGTAAACACTATAAACAAGATGTTTCTGATCCTAAATATGGACTGTGACAGACTGAGGATATCCTGCAGTATCCTAGACAAGCCTTATGGAATTAAGATAAACTTGAATGAATTAAGTTAAACCTTGCTGAATTAGGTTTAATATCTTTCAAGTCCATTATATTAAAAATGAAAGTGTGTGTGTTGTGGAATTGTATGCAACTCCTGTATATCAGCCCTTTGAAACCACCCCACTGGACTGGTTCACATATATTAATTCAAACTGGATACTCCAGGGAACAACAGAGGATGGATTTTTGGATAAATAGCCTAGTTTTAAATAGATTCATGGCCTTCTTTCTGACCCAGCAAACGGACAAGACCCCTGCCCACAGAAGGTCCCAATCCTTAGGGAAGGATTGGAAGGACTGCACCTTCTGAGGCCACATAAGACGGTGTGCTTGTTCTGAGCTGAAATGGTGATGAACTTGAAACTACAAGGAAACCTCTTGGGTGGGGTTTGGAGAAGGGCTGCTTCTGCTGGAACCAGTATTAGGTTGCGGTGATCTCCGATAAGCTTATTAGCGTGTATGCAATGTTTTCTCTATAGTGCTTGTTACTTTAAGAATAAAATAGACTTACATTAAAAGAGCTGTGTGGTAACTGTAACTAACTGTGGCAGTCCCACTTTTAGCCATCTCTGAAGAGAAAGCAAGCAGGTCTGCTTGGTCAGCTTGTCTCTGCTGAGATAACCCGATATAGTCAGACTATGCAGCCTGGAAATACTCTGATCAGACAGGAGTAAAACACAGGCCTCTGGGGAATGGCTGGGGAGCTGGAAGCCTGAGAGTGGGTTCCCTTCATGAGTCACTGTGGGCAAATACAGGTGCAGTTGCTTTGAACTGTGATACAAATAACTTGTTTTCCATTTGATCTCTTTACATTTTAAGAAACTGGAAGAGTTAGAGAAAGAGGAAGAGCTGAGGCAAGCTGCTGGGGAATATGACAGTGAACCAGAAAGTGAAGATGAGGAAATGTTGGAAATCAGAAAACTGGCACAACAGATTCGAGAAAAAAAGAAACTAAAAATTTTGGAATCCAAGGAAAAAGATACTCAGGGTCCAAAAATGCCTAGGACAGCTAGAAGGGTAAGTATAAAATACTTTCAGTAGTATAGTCTTGTTCATGGATAATATGCAAATGGCAAATGATTCATTATTAGGTGTGATTTCCGTTACAAGATTCTATCAATCAATGTAGCACTTTCTCCCCTACTCCTCCATTCCTTGCCAAAAACAGGTTCAACGAATACCACTGGAGTTCTAGGAATAGCTACTGTGGTGGTAGGTAAAGAGATGTGGAAATATGGGGGAAGCAGTAGAAGGAACAGTCTGAGACATGTTGGACAAGGGAAAGGGTGGGAGCCTCCATAAGAAATGGATCTGGCATTTTGGACCTTTTAGCTTATTAAATAAAAATTGGTAAACTATATAATAGAGCTGTAATTCCATTAAGGGGATCTGGTGATGTCATAAAAACACTGAAAACCTAAAACAGAATTATGGCAGCATAATCCTCAATTTGGCTGTTCTATAACAAGTTGAACTGATCTTCCGCATGGCTTCTTCCCTGTTGTTCTGCCCCCTCTCGCTTCTTTCCTGCTGCTCACTCCCTACCTTCTCTCCTCCATATTACCTCTGGGCTTGCTGTGTCCAAAACTCTACTTTAGTGAGTTATGTAGGTCATGCCAAACAAATGCCAGTAGTACCATCACATTATGGCACACTATGATATATATGATATAGAAAAATTCATAGGAATTTATTTAAAATTTTTGTAGTGGGTTTGGTTTTCCCTCTTCACCTGCAAACCCGGTGTTCTTTAGTTGTCATGAGTCTAACTGTATGTGGCTTGGAGAGAGCCATGAAAACCTCTTGCAATGATATAAAATAGCAGTGTATACATAAAAATGTCACTAACATAAAGTCTATTATTTTAGACCATTCCTGGGCTGGAAGTGATTGCTGGTTCCCTTTGGAAAGTTCGGGAAACTCTCTTTCCAATTATAGCAGCTGTGTCTAGCCCAGCAGGGTAGCAAGAAGTCATATTGTAAAGCTGTGACATTTTTAGAAAACTCTTACTATCCTAGGTTAGAATTTTGCTAATAGTGAATATGTAATTTGGGTAAAAGAGGGGAATTTTGCACATTTTGGGAAGAAAAGGAAATATTTATGTAACAAGTAGAGTTAAAAAACAAACAGCAAAACCTGGCAGCTATTTGAAGTTGGTGTAGAGTTTGGACTATTAAAATAATTCCACAAAGATGGATTAGTGGGCAGAGAGCCAGTAAAGTGATCAAAAGCGCATGATAAATTCATTTATCATGTGGCTCTGCAGTTTGTTGAACGTATATGTCCATATAATGGTGGGTGTATGTATAATACATAGACGTTTTGTTTGATTAAGAAAACATATGGAACCACCTTTTTAAAAGAAACATTTTCTTTATTATCTTTTTTTTTTTAGGTCCAACGTAAGATACTAGAGAAGGAAATGAGCAGTCTTGGTCTTGACATGGCTGGTAAAGATGAAGTAAGACTTTTGCTAATTAAGTATTACAAATGTATGTTTGAAGAGTGAGGGTTTGAAAATCCCATTGGAGTTGTGTGCTGAACTCCTTTTGGATGCCTTTGAAAATCTTCCTAAAATGTCAGTTACCTCTACAGTTGATAAACTGAGTGAACCGGACCATTCATTCATGTGTGGGCATGCAGAACTTCTGTTGTTGCTTTATCTGGCTTGATTGATCTCTACTGTTAGGCCAGGCTAGTTAACTAGAAAAGATTTCTTTGCCATCTTTGTTCAGAATGCTATGCTTGTATCGGCACCGCTGTCTTAAATTAGAACACCTCAGGTTGATTCGGGTGGGATTCCAGCTCTCCAGAATAAGCTTAACGTACAAGAGTCTACTTTGGGGATACGGAATTAAAGAGCAACAATTTTTTAGTATTTTTAATTTTTGAGGATAAAATATTTATTAGGATAAATGCCCATTAAAAATGTGGCTTAAAGACCGTGACAGATTGAGCAGGCTAATCATACATCAGCACCATAAGTTACTGTTTTTTAAGTGAGACAAGGTGGGTGAGGTAATATCTTTCATTGGATCACTGTTTGTTGGGGAAAGAAGACATGCTTTCAGGCATACACAGAGCTCTTCTTCAGGCATGACTTTAAGTGCCTGACTAGCACTTAGCAGGTAATGCAGTCATGGAGTAAATTGTCCATCCCTGGATTTTGGGGGCCACCTTATTGTATCACAAGATCCCAGCACTCCTTTTTATACTCCTAATATAGCACAACCATATACAGAGGTCTCAGGTGAGACCCAAAGTCTTCAGATAATGAGGGGTTGAGATGTTAGGAATAATAAGTGGTGCCATTATACATTTGAAGTAAATACTCATGGTCTGTAGATCTTGGAATCCAGGTTTATTTAGGAGCCATACTTCCCAAAGGCCTGCTATCTCAGCCAGACTCTATAGAGGAAGGAGCCTAAGACTGGTGTGGAGCGATGCTGGTTGTCGTGACTTTGAAGCCTTTTCATGCTTTATCATATAAAGCTACTGGTAGTTACCTTAGTCTGGGTTTCCCCACGGTGTAAAGTTTATTTTTGTTTATTTTTGTTTGTTTTTTGCTGAGCTGCTGCAATCTTTATTATCTGTTCACTTTTCTGAATTATATTTTTGAAGTCATCTACCTCAAAAGTCTGGCGCAGAAAGATAGACACTGTGGTATTTTAGGGGAATCAGTATGAGAATGTTGAATGAGTGATACTAAGTGCATTTTGGTGATGTTTTGCATAAGAATTGTTGGAAATACAGCAGAGAGCTTTGATCAACAGTGGACTTAAGGACTTTATCCAATGGTCTTTAGCTTAACGAGGAAGAGCCAAGAGTGCTGTAGGAATCAGGAAGCCACAGGATGTCTTTTTACAGGGATTTTTAAATTATTCTATTTGAAATAGACAATAGCAACTCTAATGATTACTTTGTGAATTTCAGGCACATTACGTGGTCCAAGCAAGAAGATCCAGGAGTGTTACTAGGAAACGTAAACGTGAAGAATCTGAACCCCCTAAGTCTGCAGCACGCAGTCGCAGTTCCTCTCGCACACCACGTGACACTTCTGGTCTGCGAGATGCAAAGGTTTGTTTCAGTTCATTAACGTTATCTAAACTTTACAGTAACTGCTATAGTACATGGTCACATTTACAGATATTTTTAATAGAATATAGATGAGGTTTAGTATTTGTACAAAGTTTCCAATGATCTTCAATGAAACTTTGCTCTGATCTCTTTTCAGAATATATTTTGTGGAGGGGATATGTCTGCTCTTCATGATTTAAAATCAGATATTGATCGGATTCCTTATGCAAACTGAAAAATGACAACATATAAAGTAAAATGTAGTAATACAAAATGTTTAAAAATGTCTTTCACAAAACACACTTGGTAACACTCAGAATTTATTAAATTTATTTTTAGGCATCTGAGAAGTAAAGGCAATCTAAATTGAAATGGAATTCATTATTAACGTCACACATCTCATAATCTGACACTTAAATCCTGTGTCTAAATGTTTAGATGCCCAAAGATCTCATTAGGTCACTCTTAATATATTTGGAAATAGGATGCTAGTCTGAGTTCGTCTCATTGAAGGAATTTCTAACTGAACTAACTTTGTTTGGAAAGGAGATTCGTTTCCCCTTTGTCACTTTTTCTTACCTGTGGCCTTGAAAACCCTCTTTTTGTCTTTAACTGCGGAGATGATGGTTTGTGCTTGGCCTTTGTTTTGATATCTCCTTCCCGACATTCTGCAATTTGAGTTTGCTAGACTTTTAAATAGAATTTTGTTCAAGTTTCTTGCTGAGGAGAAGAAAGAATGAATGAATCTCTCTTAAATGTTTGTTTCTGTTTCATATAGATGGTGAAGAAGGTTAAGACTATCATGAAGAATTCTCAAAAGAAAATGAATCGCTTGGGCAAGAAAGGAGAGGCAGATAGGCATGTGTTTGACCTTAAACCCAAACATTTACTGTCTGGCAAAAGGAAATCTGGTACAACACAGAGAAGATAAAAACATTTTTCTGAATTAAAACTACTTTGCTGTCCTGTTTGTTTTTTTCCTAATAAAATGTAGATTGTATAATCTGGAAACAAAAAATAATCATAAAGAAATTCAGAAATCTTTCCTTGGTAACTGTTTAGATTTAAATGTACAGAGGGAAAGTTTGACATTTTGGTTCCATAGGCCAAAGTGGGTTAGTAAGGCCATGGAAACTGATCTGACTATCACCACTAGAACCAGAGTTTTGAATGGACATCAGATTGGCATCAGTCCAGATGAACCGTCTGAATGACTACAGAAGTTGAGGGTATTAAACCCAAATGGACTTGGGTTGTTGTCATAAGAACTGTAACCGTAATGAGAAACTTTACATTAGCATGGCCAGTTAGAACGGCCTTAAGGATATTTTACATCCCAGTGGTTCCAAAAAATACATTGCCAATAACAAAATAACAGTAATATTTAGCATTATGCCACATGCACAGTATTACAAATAGCTTGTTATATAAGATTACATACTTATTCAGCACATGCAAAGCCGGAGACTTTAATAGTATCTTAAATTTTAAAAAAATCCAGTGCTTTAGAGCACTTACATTTTTTTTAATGATCATGATTGAAACATTTGCTTGTTTCTGAACCTAATTTGCATATGACCTGTTATAAATGAAAAATAGGCAAGAATATATGTTCTTTAGTAAATCAATAGGCTGTGTTATCTTTGTTCTCAGCTCAGAAGGAGCTTGTTTCATCCATTGTGTTCGGGCATTTAATTTAATTTACACTGCAACGTAGAAGTATTTTTTTAAAATGAGGTACTTTTTGCAGTAATAGAGATAAAACAAACCATGAAAGACTTCGTGTTGGGGAGTGTGTGCTTAGACTTTCCAAACTATAGAGGAGCACAGCGCTAATTCTCTACAACCCTAAAATAAAATAGCAAGTATAATTTCTTCTGGCACTGGGAAAACTGTTGATGGTCAGAAGGGCTGAGTGATACTGGCTATCTCTGTCTGACAACCAAGCCCGTCTTCCCTGCCACGTCCCCTAACACACATGGTAGCCTCATTATGTATAGTATAAAGAAAAATGTGGATGTTAAAACCTCCAGCACTAGTATAAGGACATATTTTGGCATAAGAATTTGATTAAAATGTGTATAATAATTTAAAACTTGCAAGAGTATAATGTTTAGAAAGGGGAGACTAAACTTTGCCTTTTACACCTTGGCCAAAATCAGGGCAAATTTAGCTATAGTACTTTTGTTCTGACATGTTGAAACTTTGGTCTTTGGCTTCAGTATTTGTTCCAGACAAGATGTACTCTCCCAATTGCTGAATCTGCTATTTTTTATACCAAAGAGATAATCTTGTCTTTAAGTAGTTGGCAGTGCCTTTCATCCCTTCATTTGAATTGGGATGGGAACTCTGTTGCATGAGTGGGATGTATTTTTTTAATCTATTTGTTTAATGAATCGAATAAGCAGCATGCACTTTCCATTATTGAACTGTTTTTATAGTTTAGTTTATTGTAACATCCCTCTACTATGGAGTAGAATGGTCTTCCCCATCTTTGGTTTCATTCTGATAATCAGACTTCATGTAGTATCTTCAAAAGCAGTTAATAGGACACTTTTAGTGAAATATTTCTTTAGTTTAAGGGGGTATTCAGTGAAATGTCTCTAGATGTACACAAATGCAATTTCAGCAGATGTCCTCTCCACTGATACTTCAGTTCCTGTTTTAATGTTAAAGAACATGATTAGCTTTCACTGACAATACAGTAATGAAGCACTAGTTGTGATGGTTTGTACTGTTGTTTTTCTTCCCCATTTTTTAATGTTAGTGAAACATTTGTGCGTTAAACATATTCCCTTCATTTCTGAAAAGCAACAGATTTACATTACACATTAACAATGGGTAATGTAACTGGCAATTGCATACTGTCACTTTTCTCCTGGAATGCCAGCAGTTTTACCCAATGTGACTGTCAGGGTCCGATAGAGAAAAGACATAGGGATAACTCGTGAAATTTTATTTTCTTATGCTCCTACAATTACACTGACTTCACTGAAGCAGAGTGGATTTTACAGAAGGCAGAATTTAATGTTCAGTTCTCAATGCTATTAGAGCTCTTACACTTAAGTTGTCTCAATTCAGATCCCACTGAGCAAAAAACCTTATCTTCTAGTTTTGGTCTGAAAAAACTACTACCTGAATAAACAATATTTTAGTTCATATGCTTTTAATATATACATCTTTACAGTAACATGTACTTTGTATTTAAAGGCAGGCCTTCAGGATAAATGTTTGGCTTAATTTCACTGTCTGCTCAGATTGTTACCTAACTTATCAGCCAAAACAGCTCTCCTTTCAACCTCTCAATAATTCAAATCGTAAGTGTTTTGATATTCCATGATCTGCTTGTACGAACCGTAGGCTCAGTTTCAGGGGGGTTGCAGTTCCATTTTGGTGCCCACAATGTAAATTGAAGGGGAGGAAACTAAAGAACCAGGAAAACAGTTGACTAAAATCAGAAGTGAAGAACAGTGCCAATGGTGGCTTGACCCAAAATACAACCACTCTCAAAAGCTCATGTGGAAGATAATGTTTATTTTTGTTATCAGAGGAATTTTAGAAATGATGCTACCTAATCCTCTACAACACTTCAAGGCTGCTCAACTAAAGAGAAGGGGGAAGATGTCATGGGGTCACAAGGTGTTACCTTTTTCTTGAAAGGTTTAGTTAAAGGTAGTACTGCTTTCTTTGCTTTCTGATTCTAATGGAGAACCCACAACCTAGTTTTACTGTCTTCCACTGTACAAGACTCCTATCACACCACCAATAGTAATTTTAAGTGCATTTAAGTTCAAAGAACTCAGTGAATTACCAAGGTTCTTATATTTACATTCTAACAATGGTTAAGTCACACTTCTTTCTGTGATCCTAAATGTCCTTTTAAGGACTGCAGTTAACAGCCTTGTCATTCACTTTTTTTAGGCAAGAACAAACAGATTTCCATTGTAGTTGCCCTATATGAAAACATCTAAGTTGAAATTCCATTTTCTGCTTTAGAATACCAATAAAATGTTAAAATATTAAACAGTGGAAGTGTTCAGTGATATTAGTATTCTACTTCACACTTTTACAAAAGAGCAGAGGAACCAGTCACTCCAGGTGCTTTTCATGTAACATACCCATGCGTTTGTGTAACTTACATTTTCAGAAGTTGTAATGAAAATTTAAAGTATTACTGAGACTGACATAGTTGTGAAGTTTGATTTGTTTACTTTGTGCATTTGATAGCATTTCCCTAGTAAATCAGTTTTTTCCTTGATGAAAAATCTTAAAAGCAACAGAGGAATCAACAAGCCATAGGTTTTTATAAAAGATGAAGAGATGCTAGTTAAACAGTGTAACTTGAACTAGTATAAATACACATTGACAAAATTCCTTTAACCTATCTGCCTCCATAAATTGAGTTTGGAAGATGTGTCAGATTAATTGTAAGTGGCTGGGTGTCTATTTCAGAAGTGGCACATATCTACTGTCACAGTGGAGACTGAACTAAATGGAGGTTTCAGAGTAGCAGCCATGTTAGTCTGTATACGCAAAAAGAAAAGGAGTACTTGTGGCACCTTAGAGACTAACGAATTTATTTAAGCATAAGCTTTTGTGAGCTACGTGCATCCGATGAAGTGAGCTGTAGCTCACGAAAGCTTATGCTCAAATAAATGTTAGCCTCCAAGGTGCTACAAGTACTCCTTTTCTTTGAACTAAATGTAGTTAGAGACTGGATTATCCTCCATGCATTAGACAGCATCACTCCCAGTCAGGTTATAGGCACTGCATGGAAAGGCAATGCAGGGAAGTTTACTTTGCTGTTGCCTATTTGTGTTTATCTGATAAGCCTTATTAAATGTATTTCAGTGCCCCTCAAAATAAAGGTTTACAATTTATTTTCTACACAGGCTTTCTATCTTAGTATTCATTAAGCCCCAAACAAGTTCATACTATACCTACTGTTACTTATAGTCATCAAGGCTGGCTTTACACTCAAAACTTTTCTCAGTACTTGGGTAACACCACAGCTTGCCTGCTCTGAAAAGAGGACTTAAATTACCCATGCTGTCAGGCCAGCACTGTTGTTCAGCTGTAAATTAACACAAAAACCCATAACCCAACAGCTCTGCCCGCCCCGTCAAAAAAACACAAAAAACCCAGCCCAACTGAAACAACATCACTATGCATAGGAACAGAAATTCCTACAATAGGTACTGCTGATGTACCATTTTTGTCAGTATTCAAAACCTTAAGAATTAAAAGTCACCTTACTGCTATTAAGACAGCATCCCACTGTTATCCCTCACCACTACATTCACTTAGAGCTTTTTACATTCTGTGTATTTTTTCATGATCCACAAATCTATTTAAATTATGCAGGTTATCCCACCATTTAAAAAGAAAAGTCTCTGCAATTAATTTGAACCATGGAGTAATCTTGATTTCATTTTTTGATGCTTTTTCCAAGAGCTGTTTTAGTTCTTCCTGTGTCACATAACAGTAGCTTTTGATCTCATTCGGATCAGGATTCAGTGTTACGTTCTTCCGCACAAACAAGATGTAATCAATTTCATGTTCTCCCCAGATCCCATCAGAGCGGGCCTTGTAGTGAATTCGCGTTAGATAGGAGATTTCTTCTGGAGTTACCTAAAACCAAAATCCTTAATTAACTAATCAGCAGTAAGAGATAGGGAGATAGGTTCAACAAGGACAAGTGCAGAGTCCTGCACTTAGGACGGAAGAATCCCATGCACCACTACAGACTAGGGACCGAATGGCTCGGCAGCAGTTCTGCAGAAAAGGACCTAGGGGTTACAGTGGACGAGAAGCTGGATATGAGTCAACAGTGTGCCCTTGTTGCCAAGAAGGCCAATGGCATTTTAGGATGTATAAGTAGGGGCATAGCGAGCAGATCGAGGGACGTGATCGTTCCCCTCTATTCGACATTGGTGAGGCCTCATCTGGAGTACTGTGTCCAGTTTTGGGCCCCACACTTCAAGAAGGATGTGGATAAATTGGAGAGAGTCCAGCGAAGGGCAACAAAAATGATTAGGGGACTGGAACACATGAGTTATGAGGAGAGGCTGAGGGAGCTGGGATTGTTTAGCCTGCAGAAGAGAAGAATGAGGGGGGATTTGATAGCTGCTTTCAACTACCTGAAAGGGGGTTCCAAAGAGGATGGCTCTAGACTGTTCTCAATGGTAGCAGATGACAGAACGAGGAGTAATGGTCTCAAGTTGCAGTGGGGGAGGTTTCGATTGGATATTAGGAAAAACTTTTTCACTAAGAGGGTGGTGAAACACTGGAATGCGTTACCTAGGGAGGTGGTAGAATCTCCTTCCTAGAGGTTTTTAAGGTCAGGCTTGACAAAGCCCTGGCTGGGATGATTTAACTGGGAATTGGTCCTGCTTTGAGCAGGGGGTTGGACTAGATGACCTTCTGGGGTCCCTTCCAACCCTGATATTCTATGATTCTATACAGCAAGACATTTTAATTAATATATTTTGGAAGTGGAAAAAACAAGACCGTTATGCATCACCTTTCTGAAGGGACACTGTCAGTTTAAAAAACACTCCAACATACATTTTTGGTCTGGAAAAAAGTTTGAAGCTTATTTTTAAAACACAGAGGCAAAAAAAACAGTTTTTTTTGTCCAACTTGGTGCATGTGACAGCACTCCTGTTGAGTTGGCTTCATTGTTTCCCTATACACCAGTATGCTTTCTGGTTTTGTGTGGGTTTTTCTACATGGAAACAGAAGAAACATTTTTTAAATAGTGAAGTAATTATAAAAAAAACCCAACACTGCCAGGGGACTCGGGCAGGTATCCTACTTGTTACCCCTTTCAACTTTCATAATTGACTAGGTACAGCAGCCCTACCCCTCATTGCCAATTTGTATTTTTAAAATCATTGTAATATTGTTGTCCAACTTTTTAAGGTTGGTGATTAAATGTCCTTTCCCATGTTAGTAAACAGAGGATTTAAACTGAAATGAAGTCTTACTTTGCACAATGTTATTTACTCTTTGCCTTATATTTAGGTTGAAGGAAGAAGTACTCTTGAAGGATCCTTTTTTCTTGCGAACAATTTATTTTATTGCTCTGGTACTGTATCAAGGATTAAAGTATTTGGGTCCAGTTATGGGAGAGAGAGAGAACAGGATATTTTTCAACAAGTATCTCACAAACTTGTGTTCATTGTAGAATATAAAACACACCAAAGGCAGCTAACAGTCAGTTGGGTTTCTTGGCAATGACTGTTAATTTACAGTAACTTACAATAGATGGCAATATTTATTTCAGATTCTTGTAAATAATTTTGATTTTAAACACTGTATTTGGAATCCTATGTCTCTACTTTATGCGCTGCCTTCCAGGATCCTTTAGTAGGCAGCTGGACAAGACTTTTAGAATCTGGAAGACACTTGTGCCAATTGACTCACCAATATTTACATCTATTCCCTAAGCAACTAGACCTACAAGATTCAACAATTTAATTCCTCTTCAGTGTAAGCTTTTGATTACAAATCCTAGCAGGTAGTTACTTTGTGCCAAATTCAAAAGTTTACTGTTCAACAATTTTTCTTCAGGTAAATTATTAATCTGTAGTGACACACTCTGTTACCTGTTCCAGAGGAATTCCTAACTCTGCTCTTAATCGCCTCTGTGCTGCTCGCCGAACACCATGGGCATTATTTTCTTCCAGTTCTAGTGGGGTGCTTAGTGGATGGCTGCAGCAAGTGTTGGTAAAACAATCTGTAAAAAGTTTGTGTAGTCAGTATTCAGAACAGCAAAATACATTGCAGAAATCTAGTATAGAACAGCTGCATCACCAGTCCGTTTGTTTTTTTAAAAAGATGTCTAAACACCCTCCACTTTAAAGCTTGAGCATTCTTTCCTAATCCCTTTGTTTGTGATTGAGAAAAAACAGAAACAGATTTCCCCTAATCAAATATTTCTAACAGAAGTTAAAATTAACCTAACTTTGCATGTTAGTGCCTTATTTGTGCTGCATTATCACCTTGGATAACAAATGCTGTCTCCCCAGAGGATCTCATCTAGTGTTGCAAGATCAGCTGGCAAAACCCTCTGCATTGTTTATCCTGTAGACTTTACCTGGAGTGTCTAAAAGTTTGATTAACAACATGCTAGGCTGCTGCACACTAAGTATTCATGTGGACCCTGCTGCCACACACTGCCCCAGAGCGTTTTAATCTACTCCAGTTTCAAAATGACGTAGATCAAGGTGCACCAGGGTCCATATACATACTTAACCCATGGCAGGAGTAGATTCAAACCCTAGCTTGCTGCAAGCTTAGCAGTTGCATAGACAAGCCCTTAGATTGGTAGAAAAGAGCACCCACCCACTGCACTGAATGTTTTCACATTAATTACAGATATTGTAGCATGGTAAATGCTGCTTGGTGACCAAACCAGTCTAAATAATCATTAAAACCCAGGTGCAAAGCACATGCCTGACTGCTTTGACTGAAGCAGCAATCTCATAATACAATGAGATTTTTCTGGAGCAGACAAGATTTAGACATTTTCAAGTCTAAGATGAGTTTCACAGTTCTAAATGGAAATAGGCATATTTAGGTTTCTCTGTAAGTTGTCTTGCCTATTGTTTTGACATTAATAAAGAACTAGAGGGTGAGAAAAAAGACCAAAGCATGAAAGGATAAAAAGAGGGAGGTTGCAGATGGCTGTGACGCTGGCAGGCCAGGTGCCAGGTCTTGCTAAAGCTCCAGGCATTAGCTAAAAACTGACAAACTCATAGCTATACAGACCGGACCATCTCACTTATGTGTTAGCGTTGCTTAAAATCAGTATTAGTTTTCTAAGACGGTATTTAGTGCTTGCACCAAGGTTAGTCTATTTTTTTTCCCAAGGTCCAAATTTCACGGTCAAGGTTCAGACTACAAAGAAACATTTTTCACACCACAGTAACAATAATTATAAGTAGTAAATAAACAAATTTTGTGGTCCATTCAAAAGTGTCTGATAGTCTGGATTTGGCCCACAGTCCGCCTATTGATTACCCCAGGCTTAGACTCTATAGTATGTTTGTTAGTTGCTGCATGCATTCATTTTATTTGTAATGTCTGTATTTCATGCTGTAAGGAAATACATAAGTTTTGCTTTATAACTTTGAAAATATTTGCTTTAAATTTGAACTCCGATGGGAAGAGTGTCTCCTGCCCACTCAGAATAACCATCAAAATCAGATGGGACATCAAGGAACAGTGCAATACAAAGGATTGGTGAAGGGCCCTATCACACCTTGGAAATGCTACATGCAAGGACACTCATCCTATGGAACTGGAGGCTGAATGAAGGAAATAAAACGAAGACTGAACAAAATTTTCCATCTCTTTGCTGTTTGAACTCTCACAGGGCCAGAGACCCCCAGGAGTTACACCTGGATCCACCCTGAAAGATACGTTAAATTGATAGATCACTACAGCTCTGTCACTCTTAGGACTTAGATTGCAACTCATTTGCATATATATGTTGGCTTGCTTTAACCTGCCAATAACGCTTACTTCTTTTTCCCAGTTCATAAACCTTTAATTAATTTGTTACAGAACTGCCTTCAGGTAAGAAATCTGATGAGGTTCAACAAGGACAAGTGCAGAGTCCTGCACTTAGGACGGAAGAATCCCATGCACCACTACAGACTAGGGACCGAATGGCTCGGCAGCAGTTCTGCAGAAAAGGACCTAGGGGTTACAGTGGACGAGAAGCTGGATATGAGTCAACAGTGTGCCCTTGTTGCCAAGAAGGCCAATGGCATTTTGGGATGTATAAGTAGGGGCATTGCCAGCAGATCGAGGGACGTGATCGTTCCCCTCTATTCGACACTGGTGAGGCCTCATCTGGAGTACTGTGTCCAGTTTTCGGCCCCACACTACAAGAAGGATGTGGAAAAATTGGGAAGCGTCCAGTGGAGGCAACAAAAATGATTAGGGGACTGGAACACATGAGTTATGAGGAGAGGCTGAGGGAACTGGGATTTAGTCTGCGGAAGAGAAGAATGAGGGGGGATTTGATAGCTGCTTTCAACTACCTGAAAGGGGGTTCCAAAGAGAATGGATCTAGACTGTTCTCAGTGGTAGCTGATGACAGAACAAGGAGTAATGGTCTCAAGTTGCAGTGGGGGAGGTTTAGGCTGGATATTAGAAAAAGCTTTTTCACTAGGAGGGTGGTGAAACACTGGAATGCGTTACCTAGGGAGGTGGTGGAATCTCCTTCCTTAGATATTTTTAAGGTCAGGCTTGACAAAAGCCTGGCTGGGATGATTTAGTTGGGGATTGGTCCTGCTTTGAGCAGGGGGTTGGACTAGATGACCTCCTGAGGTCCCTTCCAACCCTGATATTCTATGATTCTATATTCTATTGTCTTTGACATGAGATCTAAAGTACCAGTTGATCTGGGGTAAGTGACTGGCTTCTTGGAACTGGGAGCAACCTGAATATTTTGGTGTAAGTGACCATTTATCACTAAGTCCAGCTTGCCTGGACAGCAAGATAGACTGGAGAGTTTAAGGGGACTGTGACTCCATGGAAACACTGATAGATACAGTGATCTAGGAGTTCACTTTTGTTACTGGCTTGGTGAAATCTAATTATAGTACATACCAACAGTCTGGGGTGTCCATTCTGTTTTTGACAATCTGCCCTGAGATACGCACACTCAGTGCGGAGCCTCTCTAGATCGTGCGATAGGGGCACGGTACCTTTTGATCAAAAGCAGTATTTTTGCTACCTTATGAGGGGGGTGGAAAGAGAACCACTAAAACAGCAGTGTCAAGTAAAAGGAGTCAGTTTTCAGATTCAACTCAGGATCGTCTTCCAACAGCTAAATATTTTTTTTCCTGAGAAACTTCAGTTGCACTTCTTTCCAAGTAGAATCTAAAGGATCAAATTCCATTTGCACAGGTAGTTGCATGACTTTCCCACTTTGCTTTCTAGCTCTTCTCTATTGAAAAAGTTAGTTACAAGCACTCCCTGGACCTGCATAAACATGTCTGCACATGTCCTTGGACAATCTCTCCCAACAGGTCTCTAATCCATGCTATAATTATTCTCTAATGCAAGAAGCTGATGTGCCTATACATTGGCTTCATCCTCTGGAAAAGCCCAAAACTAATTAACTTTCTCTCCTCTCCCCAAGGAAACTGATCTTAAAGTCTGTAGAGGAAGTTATGGTGGGAAATGAAAGAGGGGCACAAACACAGCTTTTTACCTTAGCAAGAAATGTTTACATACGAACCTGGAAAAGTAATTTTAGCATCTGATCTCTGCTGCAATAGCAACTTATCTTCTGTATTGAATAAAAAAACACTGAAAGCTCGGTGCAATAATCCTAAAACAGACATAAAAACATGAGTATTATTCTCTGATTAAAAAAGAACTGCAAGTACAATAGCAAAGATCACGGAACCAGAATAGGTTCATCTTTGAAAGGTTTTTTTCCTCAATCTTACGTACTAGAAACTTTTCTTAAGAAGTGGAAAAAAAGAAACACTTTCGATTTTGTATTTTGACCTGTGTTAAATGTTAGCTTTTCCTATTCCTATACATGCACAAATTTCTAAGTATCTGCTTCCAATATCTTATTACAATTAAGCTCAATGTTTCTGAAGGAAGTTTATCTAAGGCATGTTTGGGCAAGTCACTACCGGGGCTTAGTCCTTATGTGAGATTTTATATCAGAGAGAAATAATGTAGAACAGGCTGTTAAAATCCCAAACTTTACTTTGGAAGGCATCCAGCTCTCAATAATGTGCATAGAATAAGTAGTAGAATGTAAAACCAGAACTTTCCCAAAAGTGTTAGCTCTCTGTCCTTCTCCAGGACAAGCTCCTTGTTACTGTGAGTACACAAAAGCAATCTGCAAACCTTACATGAAATACCATTTATTGGGCCACCAAAAATAAAAAGGATAAGCATTCAAGAAGTATACAGACTCTGTTTCTAGTAGACACAAACCAGCATATAAAATTGAGACAAATTCCCTTTTAACTCCCCTCTGTGAAGTGGTTACATTTTGCCGTTTGAAAAAATAAACCTACTAAAATAAAAGTTAATTACTGTCTTCTAAGACTTTTATTTTGTTATAATATATCTATTTGCTTATGTTTTGTAAGTTAAAAAAAATCTAAGTGAGTCAAAAGCACCTTGCTAAATGTTCACAGCCACATGTTCCTAGTACTATTATCTTTATTCTCCCTTCCTTATTGCCTCCAATTGTTTGTTGTTCCCACTGTAGCATCTTGCTTTGAAATTAGATTGTAAACTCTTCAAGGCCAGGTTTATGTTTATTTAAATATATCATACAATTATTAACATGATTTCCTATCAATTTAAACTGTACCTTTATCAATGTTTTCATTCAGATGGCAGTTTTTCTTGGTATCTGCACCAATCTTCTTGTCATTTTCATCAATAAGGATACACATCTCTGCCAAAAGCTGCACCTGCTGCTCATCAAGATTATCTGTGTTTACTTCAGGCATAGCTGTGGTACTTCTCTTTCTACTGAAAACAGTGATCAAGAGACAATCACTTGATGAGACTGAGGGCCAGCAAATTTAGAAGTTAGAATATTTCACACATCACATGTTCAGCCTTCAGAATTTGCTGCCATAGGTGGTAGACTCTAATACTGCGGATAGTTTTACAATTAGTTATTATTTTGTTTAGAGAAGGATAAGCAAACTTTATTCTGATAAATGTAAATGGATTGGCTCAGAGATGAAGGTATTGGCTACCCCACAATATGTACTGTACTGCAATATTAGCTAGATGCTTTATGGATTTTTGTCTCTCTTCTCTGAAAGAGCAGGTATTAGCCCTAGAAGGACGCTGGATCTCTGATCTGATATAGGAAATCCTGCATCATATGGTACAGATCAGCTTGCCCAAACCAGATTCTGTAAACTAATCATATGGCCTGGACCACATGTACATATATGTATGTGAAGGGGGCACAGTTGCTTCCCAGATAGGAACTCCCAAGGACATGAAAGACAATGAGGCAATCTGGTAGATTCAAGGACTCAGTCTCCAACAAGTTACAAAGATTGTTTTGCCAAAGCTAGAGATTACCAGGTCAAAGGACTACAAATGGCTAAAAAGTGACATGACTCCTGCAAAAGAGGGTGGAGTTGCCAGACTGCCTAGGGCGGGGTGGCCAATCTGTGGCTCTGGAGCTACATGAAGCTCTTAAGAAGTTAAGATGCGGCTCCTTGTATAGGCACTGACTCCGGGTCTGGAGCTACACGCGCCAACTTTCCAATGTGCCGGGGGTGCTCACTGCTCAACCCGTGGCCCTGCCACAGGCCCTGCCTCTACTCTGCCCCCTCCCCAGAGCCTGCCATGCCCTCACTCCTCCCCGGGAGGTGCTCGGAGGGAGGAGCTGATGGCGAGTTACTGACCTATTACTGTGGCTCTTTGGCAATGTACACTGGTAAATTCTGGCTCAGGTTGGCCACCCCTGGCTTTGGGAGTTGTCAGTAAGCTCTGAGTAGGGAGACGAGCTGAGACAGAGAGAAGCTCAATGAAAGACACTATAAGAAGTCATATCTACCAGGGTCTCCATGTGAAAGATGGTTAAAAATCTGATAAGGTAAACATGTACAATCTGTTTTAAGATTTTTAAGATTTTTTTTTATGAAATGCTTGCTTTAAGGAGGTTGTTTGGTCACTGATTTACCATTGTCATTGCCCCACAGAGGGAACAGAATCGCAGTCTGGACATTAAGTCAGATCTGGTGAGATAATCACAGTTCATACACAGAAAAATGCAACTTAGGGCCCTGTAAGAGTGGGAGAATTGCATGATTCCACCCTGAGAGACACATGACAACTACAGGCCCGAAACCAAGAGGGTGCGTGCTCAGAGTGTACATCTACACTGTGATAAAAATAACTCACAGAACTGGGTCTTAGAGCCAGGGTCATCTGAGTTAGTCTAATAGAACTTGAGCTGTGGGGCTAAAAATTCCAGTGTAGATGATCAGGCTTGGACTGGAGCCAGGGTTCTGAGACCACTATGAGATGTCTTATCGCAGTGTAGTAATAATGAGACAGAGCAGAGAGCAGGAGTCTGAGGTGCAATATGCCCAGAAACTAACATGAGGCAGTGGATTCTAAACAATTTTCTAACTAAATACCTTTTTCATCCTGTTTTTTTCCTGCGCCCAAAGTGCTGCACGATCTGCCCAAGGTGTGATAAGTTTGTATAGAGACTTTACTAGTGCTACAAATCAAGTTATACTTTTAAAAAAAGGAATTAAAGTTAGTTATAGGTGATTTGTCTGCCCCTAAGGCTCCTACAAATGACTGAGGGTTTTACAGTCACCTTTTGCAATTTTAAAAAATTGTTTCATTTTTGCTTTGTGACAAACCCATACTACCGAGTGGAAACAGTGATGACGACTAGACAACGAATACCATCAAATGTATCAAGGAAATAGTTTCCTTTAATCTCCCTCAGTTACAGGGACTCTTCAGTATTGCCAGCAACACTGAGAAGCAGGTCTCCGACTGAGGTATGATTTAAGATGATGGTGACAACAACCCTTCAGAGAGATGATCCAAATTCTCCATGAGAAGGTTGGTCCCACTGCAACAGTGCCAGCCTCACACACCAACCTACGCAATCGCAAGAAAACACCCAGCACAGAAAGATACTCCTGGGGCCTCAGGCTGGGACCAGATGAAGTGGATGAGGAGTTACAGCTAAGGAGAAGATTCACCCGCACTAGAAAGAGCCAGGGGTGTAAAAGGCCCTTCCACGCAAAATCCCCTCAACCCCACCTCCATCCCCTTAAGCCCCTGTTCCCCTGACACTCCCAACCCCACCCCAGTCCCCAATATCACCCATCCTCCCTCCCCGACACCCCATCCCCAATCCCAGAGAGCTCAGTAGCAGACCCTATAGGAAGTCAGATAAAGAGATTGGGAGACCTTGGTGTGAGACCCTCCCCAACCCTGACACCCCCCATCCTCCTAATTCCTGACACCCCTCCGTTCCTGTCCCCCGGCATCCCCACCACCATCCTGCTATCCCCGATACCCCCATCCTCCTGTCCCCCGACATCCTCCTGTCCCCCTGACATCCCCACCCCATCCTCCTAACCCCCCAACACCCCCACTTCTGTCCCCCCAACATCCCCTCATCCTCCTAACCCCCCCACCCCATCTTCGTATCCCCTGACACCCCCACTCCCGTCCCCCACGACATCCCCTCCCCGTATCCTCCTACCCCCCGACACTCCCACTCCCGTCCCCCACGACATCCCCTCATCCTCCTAACCCCCCACTCCCCCACCCCATCTTTGTATCCCCTGACACCCCCACTCCCGTCCCCCGCGACATCCCCTCCCCGTATCCTCCTACCCCCTGACACCCCCACTCCCGTCCCCCGCGACATCCCCACCCCGTAGCCTCCTACCCCCTGACACCCCCACTCCCATCCCCCGCCACATCCCCACCCCGTAGCCTCCTACCCCGACACCCCCACTCCCGTCCCCCGCGACATCCCCTCCCCGTATCCTCCTACCCCGACACTCCCACTCCCGTTCCCACAACATCCCCTCATCCTCCTAACCCCCCACTCCCCCACCCCATCTTTGTATCCCCTGACACCCCCACTCCTGTCCCCCGCGACATCCCCTCCCCGTATCCTCCTACCCCGACACTCCCACTCCCGTTCCCACAACATCCCCTCATCCTCCTAACCCCCCACTCCCCCACCCCATCTTTGTATCCCCTGACACCCCCACTCCTGTCCCCCGCGACATCCCCTCCCCGTAGCCTCCTACCCCGACACCCCCACCCTCCTGTCCCCTGACACTCCCACTCCTAACCCCCGCCTCCCCCGCATACTCTACATCACCAACCCCTGTCCAGACCATGCCCAAGGTCTGCTCCCGTTAGCGCCCCGCCCCGCCACTCCGTTTCCATTACTCCTCCCCCATCGCCCCCCCCCCCGGCCAGAGACGCTGCGGCAGGCGCCGCCGCTGCACTCACCCCGCGGGGCTGTCGGCCCGGGCCTCCTGTCCCAGCAGGCTCCCGGCGGGCAGTCGCGAGGCGTGAGAGCGCGCGGCGCCCCTGCCACCCACCGTCGCCACAAACCCGCACAGCGCGCGCCACATCGCCCGTCACCCCGCTCCCGCCAATAGCAGCGCCCGGAAAGCCGCACGTCACCGCATCGCCCGATCGCGCCACCGCGCCTCGGCACAGGGCCCGCGTCCGGGCTGGGCGGAGTCCCATCCAGCCTAGCCAATCACACCTGGTACTGACCGAATAGAGAGTGAGAGTAGAGGAAACGGGAACAGCCAATGGCGAGCGAGGGTTAGGCAGTGACTGGCCAATGGGGAAGCGAGGATGAGGCTGAGCGTATGGCCGTGGAGAAGTTTGACCCTGTGTCTTTGCTGCAGGAACGACCCCCGGAATCTAGGGGGTTAATCATCCTGGCGGTACACGTGAGCTGGAATGAGACTGCACTATGACCAGTGCGGTGCTGGCCTGGCATGGCCTGGACTGTGTGGCCTGAGCCTTTCTTCACAATGGAGCATTAACTCTGAAACCTACAGAGGGTAACACAAACCTCAGCACTGGGAACCATCATGTCACTAATGGCCATTTTAGCAAAAGCATCCAGCTAATGTATTGATTCCCCATAATCCTGATCTCTGTCACGCTTTAGGTGCCCCCCTAAAAAAGTGCTGGGGAGGTTATTATTTGCATTGCATTAGCATGTAGGCACCCCTGTTATGGACTAGGACCAGATTGTGTTAAGTATTGTACAAACACAGAATAAAAAGATTATCCCTGCCCCCAGAGAATTTACAGTCTAAGACAAGAGACACCAAAGAGATACAGAGAGAAGGGGGTGCATAAGGAAATAGTGAAACAGTGGGGCTTTCTGCAGAATTTAGTTTGATTTTGCAGCAGCATATCTGAGTTCTTGCTTAGACGAAGCAATACAATCATCATATGGAGTATTATAAAGTTATGAAATTAAAGCACATATGGGCCTTTGCTTATAAGAATTAGGGTTTAACATGTTTAGTTATGTGAATAGTGTGAAATATAATGTTCTTACTTGCTCATGTCCTTGCTTTTAAGTGCTTGAATTTGTAAATGGCATGTTAACTAAGTTTACTGTTGCTTAGTGATGTTAAATTATTTGGAAACTAAGAGGGGTTTTTTGGGTGGCTTTTCCAGTGGGTTTATTAAATAAAATGTATTTAGTAACATTTAAATGAATTAAATGAGCTGTTCACCAAAGTAAATTAAAGGTGATGCACAAACCTCTAATGGCTCCTGAGGACCCTTGTCTCATTCAGTGCACACTTCACCAACAAATTCACATAGCTGTGGACATTCCAAAGAGCTCAGAGTGGACAGAGTTAACCACCACCTATGGGCCTCTCCCCAAATCCTGCAGGTTGGAGTGTCTCACAGCTAATGCTTTGATCCTCCCATAAACTCTGCAGAGATGGACCCCTGCACTGCATGAGCCCTAATACCTTTAGGTGCTTGAGACCCCAACACACATCTCTGTTGTATAAGAAGAGTCCTAGTTTTTTCATTTTGAAAGTCTGGCCACATTCCTCAGTTGCAAAGTGCTACAAATGGAGTGGATATCCCTTCTTAGCACCTCTCAGTTCCCAGCAAAAAATTACTATTATCTGAAAGTTGCCAGTAAGCAAAAGGGAGGTCTGCAGGGCTGCAGCCCAGGAAGGAAGCACTGGGATGTGTTAAGGCATGGCCCGTGGTACCAGGGCAAAGTGCAGGTCAGAGAGGGTAACAAAAAGTACCACGCAGCTCTTCAGGCGCCCATTGCCCTGTTCTCCATGGAAAGCCTCCGCACCCATGCCGCTGCGCCCCCCTGTCCTGCCTGTAGCCTTACCTCACAGCTTCCCTTCCTAGCCCTTAGCACCTGGACTCCAGCAGGGTTCCCGCGCTGGGTAGGGATGCGGGTGTCTCAGCACATTATCTCCTGTGAGGGTGGTGGGTCCCAGAAGCAGGCAGGTTAGTGGGACTGCAGCAGGGAAGGTAGCTGTGGAACGTGCTGAGCCTGACAGCAGGATGCAGCTTAAGAGCACAGGGAGAGGTACTGTGCACATCCCAGCACTTTCTTCCCTAGCTGCAGCCCCGCAAACCTGTCTGTGGCCAGGGCCTTTTTTCCACAAAGTTGTCAATAAGCAGCATGCCTGTTGCCAGTAGCTGAATGCCATTAACATGACAGTGTGATGGGGTTTACAAATCCCACACAGGCAACAAGGGGTTAAGGAACTGCTCTGGACTCAGCCAGCCCCGTCCAACCTGCAAGAGATGCCCAGACTGGGAGAGGAGTTAAAAGGGAGCAGAACAGCTCACTTATGGTAGACCATGGCAGAGAGTAGACCTGTAACTGTTATGAGAAGGCAGGCTCTTGCCCATCAGTAGCTGCTCAAAGGTCCCTCCCTGAGAGACTAGAGGATCTGTTTCAGGTACACCCTGAGAGGGAGGCACTTCCTCTTCTCTCTAGTATGAACTCTGTTTGTGTTAATTCCCCTTGTGTTGTTTAGGGACTACCTTGACGGGGAGAGACTTGGAACTGACTGGGCCAGAGGGCCAAGTCACAGGAGGAGGAAGCTGCAACCCTGAGAAGGAGTGCTCCCATGCCAAGCCTGGCCATGAGGCTGCACCCAGCAGTGAACAGACCCGCTTCACACCTCCTTGCTGCAGACTAAACTTTGGACAATAGAGGGGTAGTAGGAAGTGCCTAGGGAGGGCATCCTTAAGGTGTTCCTGGGTTTCAGTCCTTTCAAATCTCACAAGGCCCTGGGCCAGAGCTGGGCTCCCCTACCAAAACCCCTAACTCTTAAGCCAGGGGTGGGCAAACTTTTTGGCCCAAGGGCCCCATCTGAGTGGGGAAATTGTATGCAGGGCCATGAATGTAGGGCTGGGGTGGGGGGTTGCGGTGTGGGAGGGGGTGCAGGAAGGGACTCAGGGCAGGGGATTGGGGTACAGAGTGGTTTGGGGTGTGGGCTCCAGCCCAGCGCTGCTTACCTCGAGCGGCTCTGGGGTGGCAGTGGTGTGCAGCTGGGCTAAGGCAGGTTCCCTACCTGCCCTGGCCCCACGCCACTCCCGGAAGTGGCCAGCATGTCATCTTGGCCGCTTGTTAGCTTTATGGCTTTGTTTGGCTTGATTACATGCAGAGGTAGTCAGACAGGTACATGCACTTTCTTCTATCTAGGGCAGGCTAGATGTATGCACTGCCTCCCAAACACATTTAAGAATGTATTTCCAGTACACACACACACAACTGTACACAATCTGTACATACACCATGCAATAATTTTCAGAACCAGTGTATCACCAGTTTACATATAATACTTTACAAAATTCCTTTTATGTACATATGACAACGACGGTGGGGTAGTGAGTGTGTCAGGCCTGATACGAGTAACAAACCATGGCTCACGAGCTGCATGCGGCTCTTTGACAGGTGAGCTGAGGCTCGTGGAGCTTGGGGCTTCACCCTGTGGGTGGGATGAGCCAGCGTTCACGGCTTCAGCCTAGCAGTGAGAAGGGGTGCCAAGCCTTGGGGGTTCCCCCTGAGAGAGAGGGATGAGCCAGCATTTGTGGTTCCAGCCCCGCAGTGGGAAGGGGGTGCCAAGACTTGGTGCTTTCTCCGCAGTAAGGCGAGCCAGCGCTCATGGCTTCAGCCCTGCGGGGGGGCGCTGAGGTTTAGGGACACTACATTAATTTCGTGGATGACAATGACATCTTCAAACTGTAAGAAACGCAAGTATGAAGAAGAAAACTGAGTTTTCAGCCAGAATGGGAGGAAGATTTTGCATTCACTAGTAAAGGTGGCAAACCCCTGTGCCTAATCTGCAATGCATCACTCTCTCACGACAAAGCGAGCAACTTGAAATGTCACTACGAAACAACTCACAATAACTTTTCGTCTAAGTACCGTCCTGGATCAGAATTAAGGAAAAATAAGCTAACCACATTAAAATATGCCTCAACAATCAACAGACACTACTTTCTGCATTCAGTAAGGAAGCTGACACAATGACTGAAGCTAGTTTTGTTATGGCACTGAATATCATTCGTGCTAAATGTCCATATTGTGATGGAGAATTTGTTAAGAAGAATATTGCAGAAGTGGTTGCAATTTTAGATCCAAGTTACACAAAACTTCAACTAATATGGCAAATTCCAATTTCGTGTCACATTACAAAGAGGCGGATCTCCCAGATTAGTAGTGGTGTTGCAAGGAACATGCAAAACGATCTAAAGAATTCTCTAGCATTCAGCCTAGCTGTTGATGAATCCACAGATATTCAAGATAAACCACAACCAGTGACATTTGTTCACTATGTTTCCACAGATGTAATTATGAAAGAAGAAATGTTGGACTTAGTGGTGCTAAAAGAAACAACTTGTGATGTTGAATAAAGAACGCACTTGGCAAAACATTGACAAATGCTCATGTACCACTGGATAAACTTGTCAGTGTTGCAACAGATGGAGCACCTGCAGTGGTGGGGGAAAAAAGTAGGCCTTATCAGACTCTTGAAAAGCGATCCCAAATTTCTGGAATTTCTCTGGTCATTGCATCACCCATTATGAACATCTCACAGGCAGATACTTCAAGTATGAAAATAGTCCTAGAAATTTCATCCACTCGAATGGGAAGAATCATTGACAGTTCAAAAGTTTTATTTAAGAGTTGGATCTTGAAGACAAACCTAATGACCTCTCTTTGTATTGTATTTTGAGGTGGTTATTAACCAGCAATATCTTAAATAGGTTTGTGGAATTGTTGGAGCATATAGGTGCTTTCCTTGAAGAAAATGAAAAAATCCGATCCACAACTAAAAGATGAGCAATGGATGCAGGATCTGATATTTTTCACTGATATTATGCAGCATCTGCAAACTCTCAATTTGGAATTCCAAGGGAAGGATAAGATTATTTCTGACCTTACTCAGACAGTCTTCAGCTTTCAGAACAAGTTAAAGCTTCTGCAAGGAGATATAGCATCAAGAGACTGCAACCACTTTCCCCATCTCAAGAGTAGGGTAAACACATTCCCTGAAATCAAAGTAGAAGATCACAAACTTGAGGAATACAGAGCTAAAGTACAAGGACTGCTTGATGACTTTCAGGCCAGGTTTGAAGACTTGTAGAAGCTGAGATCCTGCTTCGCCTTTTCTTGCAAACTCATTCATGGTTGATGTGATCAATGATGGCTGTCCAATTCCCAAAACCATGGTTACAGAACCATCTACTGTAGAAATGGAACTATTGAAACTCCAGGAAGACCAGGCTTTAAAGATGATGCATACTCAGTCTACAATTGAGTCCTGGAAGCAAGTGCCAGGAACGAAGTATTCTCAAATCAAGAAGACTAGTGTGTGACTCATTTCCATTTGACACAACATACTGCTGTGTATTGGTGCACTCTGTGACGAAGTTAGTAAAATTGAAACATCGTGCAGTCCTTACAAATCAACATCTGACTGAGCCTTGATACTGTATCAACCAGATTTCCAAAGACTTATGATCAGGATGGAGACTCTCAAGGCTTCTAGCTCTAGCAATAATTAGCTGTGATGCAGTAAGTAGGATGTTCATTTTAAATGTAAAGGTTGTGCATGTCTTGCAGCTCTCGAACTTCTGAAGATTATCTTATGCGGCTCAGAGGGTCAGTAAGTTTGGCCATGGTGGTATAGTGGGTCCACTGCCAGTTGGCAGTGAGGGGCTCTTAGTGTCACCCCTTACTTCTCTTGTCACCTGTTCCCAGCACCCCTGCTGCCCTATGATGCTTCTTCTCAAAACAGTGTCAGCCCCATACTTTTAGTTCCTTTCCCCTCAGCTGGGTTACTCCTGACTCTTAGCCAGGTTCCCAGACCACCTCCACTATTCCCACAGCCCCTACCCCAAGTTCATCTTCTTTGGGCTCTCTGCTCACACCTCTCTCAATCCCTATTCTCAACCCCTCATGCCCCTTCTACAACCTCTCCTACTATCTCCCAAACTCAGGCTTCCACTTCTGCCTTTTTTGAGCCCCCTCTCTCTTTCCTGACCTTCACAAACTCATACTTCCAACTTGTCCACAGCCTCTGACAACTATTAGTTGTGCTGATGGTCTCTTATGTCCCCTAAACTTTGGAAGGGAGAGTGTTATGGTAGATAGACTTGGCTGAGTCACTCCCATGTTTGCCCAGGCGCCCGATTAAAAGAGCACCCAGGACTACATCGATGACGGCTACCAGTCATACTGCACTGTCTGCTGCCAAAAGGCAATTTGCTGCTGTGTAGCAATGCAGTACCACGTCTGCCAGCACCCAGGATATATACGGTGACGGTTAGCTGAGTGGGCTCCATGCTTACCATGGTATGGCATCTGCACAGGTAACTCAAGAAAAAACGCACAAAACGATCGTCTGCCCTTGCTTTCACGGAGGGAGGCAGGGAACGGGGGCCTGACTATATGTACCCAGAACCACCCGTGACAATGTTTTAGCCCCATCAGGCACTGGGATTTCTACCCAGAATTCAAATGGGTGGCGGAGACTGCGGGAACTGTGGGCTAGCCACCCACAGTGCAACGCTCCGGAAGTCGTTTGCCTCGGTACTGTGCACACACTCCGCCGACTACATACACTTAGAGCACTTGTGTGGGGACACACACAATCAACTTTACAAACCGCTTTCTACAAAACCGACTTCTATAAATTTGACCTAATTTCATAGTATAGACATACCCTAACAAATGTATTACATCATAAGCTTTTGTGGGCTACAGCCCTCTTTATTGGTTGCATAGAATTGAACATATAAGAAGAAGATATATGTATATATATACATACATAGAGACAAGGTGGAAGTTGCCATACAAACTGTGAGAGGCTAATTAATTAAGATGAGCTATTATTAGCAGGAGAAAAAAAATTTTGTAGTGATAATCAAGACCAGGGATTTAGACACTTGACAAGAAGGTGTGAGGATACTTCACATGGGGAAATAGATTCAATATGTGTAATGACCCAGCCACTCCCAGTCTCCATTCAAACCCAAGTTAATGGTATCTAGTTTGCATATTAATTCAAGCTCAGCAGTTTCTCATTGGAGTCTGTTTTTGAAGCTTTTCTGTTGCAAAATTGCCCCCCTTAAATCTGTTACTGAGCGGCCAGGCAGGTTGAAGTGCTCTCCCACCGCTTTTTGAAAGGCCTGATTCCTGATGCCAGGTTCCTGCCCAGTGACCTATGCTGGGCGGCCCTCGGCCCGCCCCGCCCAAGGGCCCATGGCCTTTGCTCCGCCCCCGGGCTGCCCGCAAGCTACGCTCTGCGCAGCCCCCCCCCTTCTCTATGGTGCAGGCGGCGCTTCCGCTGGGAGCCGGATGTTGGCGGGTTTCTCCTGCGAGCGGGTTCTTGGTGCTGCTTAGTGCAGAGACGCTTCGGACCAGCTGTCGCCTGTTTCTGCGTGTCCCGTCCCCCCTCCGCGCTAGGCCCCGGCCCCGCCCGCTTGTCCCGGGTCCTCCGCGGCGCTCACTTGGGACTCGGCCCTGGCCGTTGGTGACAGGTGAGTGCCGGGGCCTCGTCTCCCGGCCCGGTCCCAGACCCTCCGCCATTTTCGCGCCCGAGGAGGCTGCCCCCGGAGTCGGGACGGGCGAGGCGGCCGGTGGGGGAGGATCTTAGAGCAGTTCCTCCCTTCCCCTCCCCGCCGGGCCGGCTTCCTTTCCCCGGGACACCGTTCCTTCTCTCCCGGTGGGGTGGGGCCCTCGCCATTCCTCTGCGGCGATGGAGGGGGGGGCTGCTTCCTTTCCCCCCCTCGGGGGTCGGGGTGACGGTGGGGAGGGGTCTGAGCGGGCCCCGGCTGTGGGTGAGGGGCGGCGCGAGAGCGCGCCGTAGCCGGGGGGGGGGGACGTTGTTGGGGGGCACAGCTAGGGCGGCACAGGTGCTCTGAGCCGCGGGTGAGGGACGTTGCCAGGGTCCCCAAATGCTGCGACGAGAGGGGTTTCCCGCGTGCTGCCGATGGACCCTGGCCGTGCCCTGTCAGCTCCTCACTGTCCGCGACTATTTGATTTTACAATTGTTGCCCTGAGCCGCGGCAGAAATAGCCTCCCCCTTTCCCCTTGCTCAGGGCTGAGCGCTGGTCACACGCCCGGTCCGCGAGGGGCGAGTTGCGTTGAAGAAGTTCCGTTATTATATTTTCCTCTGTGAGTTAAATGACCGTTAACAGACTCCACATGCACAGATCGCGTCAAGTGCTGCCCCTGCTCAGTTAGCATACAGTACAGCAGTGGCATGAGGAGAAACTTTATGGACCCAGGCAAATCATTGCTCTTCCACAAGTGACAAAGATCTTTTAACTGTGTTTATAAATTGAGCTTTGAAAGCTTCACAATGAATTTCCAGGAGTTATCAGCACGTTTACACTCTTCAGTGAAAGGAAAGGTGGGGTTTCATTTCCTTCCTAAAATTAGGAGATAGAAAGTCTTTATATAAAGACTAGAGTAAGTGTTGTATCTCAGGAATTAATGCAGTTATTGTATCCCTAATGTTGTGTTTGGAGCAAAAACTTTTACCTCTCTTAGCTTTGATAAATTGGAAATGCTAGGAAATTCGAAAGTTGACACTTAATTGTAGTCATCATTTTAATACGTTCTTGTCAGTAACCCTGTTTCATGGAAGGTTTAGCTAATGAACTGGCATAGCTCCTTTGAATTTATTTCAACTCCACTGAGTAAACCTTTCAGGGAAACATAAATGTGTGGTGTTAAAAATATTCCTTCATCGCAGCAAAATCTCACTTCATTTATATATATCAAGTGGGTTTAGAAAAAATTAGTACCTTTTATGATGTTTGCATGATAGAAACTTGGTTTCATCAGTAACATACTTAGTTTTAGGCAGCTTCCAAACTGCACTCACTCTTCTGTTGTTTTGTGTGCTTTTCTACAGCTTGTTTAGGTAAATGCATCACATTAGGAACTCTTTTAATGAGAGGCTTGTGTACAAACTAGAACCAAATTAAATCACTTTTAATTCACAAATTTAAAGTTTTTTCAGTAAAAGTCTGTGTGAAGTCTTATTTCAAATAATGTCCTATTCCGATCTAACTTAAATTTTTTTTAACCAATTTAAATTAAACTGAAATAGGAAACTCTTAATCTGAAATAATTATCCATATGTAGATTTGCACTAAAACTGTGAGTTAAAACTGATTAAGTTACTCTGGTTCCAGTTTGAGTATAGACCAGCCCTTTGTGTCTTAAACATTAAATGTAACTTTGTCCTTTATGTGGACGAGGACAGTTGTTTAAAAACATGTTAGCTGGTTGTAGTTAACCCTAGAGATTAGTGTTAAGCATGCCAGCTAATATGTTCTTAAAGATCACTTGTCCATGTCTATACGAGTTACAGGGGGAAAGTAAAATGCAGCTCTTACCGGTATGGGGTTGTGCTGCCCTCTCCTCCCGGAAGGGGCGAGGGTGGGGGGGGGGGGGGTCAGCATTCCCCAGCCAGTCCATCTGTGCTCACTGGCCCACAGGAGCCCCAGGTCCTTTTAAATCACAGCCCTGGGGCAGCTACTTCTTCCCCCACTCCCACACTGTCGGCAGCAGGGGGGCAAAAGGGGCAGTGCTTTAACTTCGCTGCCCCTTTTGCGCCTCCCCATTGGCAGCCCTTCTGGTAGGGATCTGGCAGGGCAGCCAGTGGCGGGGAGGGGGGGCGCAAAAAGGGCAGCCATGTTAAAGTGCTGCCGCGGCAGCGTTTTAAGCAGAGTTCTTAAAGAGCTGCTGTGGCAGCGCTTTAAAGTCAGAGATACGGGTGGTACTGGCGGCTACCTTTTACCCGTACGCCATACCGGCCTGTACCCCTTTACTTTCTCCCCGACTAGTTACTAAATTATTTATCATGTTAAGTAAAACATATTAGTGCTGTCTACTATAATATACTTTCCCAGTGGAGAAGTGGCCTAATGCACTTCATTTTAAAACTTAGTTTGCTTAAATAGATTGTGTATACTGAAACTGTTTTCTTGAACATGAGATGAAGTGGTTGGTTTGGAACAGAATACTTTATTCACATGAAAAACAAGGAGTACTTGTGGCACCTTAGAGACTAACATTTATTTGGGCATAAGCTTTTGTGGGCTAAAACCCACTTCATCGGATGCATGCAGTGAAAAATACAGTAGGAAGATTATATATCTCACTCTCACACACACACACACACACACACAGAGAACATGAAAAAATGGGTGTTGCTATACCAACTGCAACGAGACTAATCAATTAAGGTAGGCTATTATCAGCAGGAGGAAAAAAAGTTTGTAGTGATAATCAGGATGGGCCTTTTCAAACAGTTGACAAGAAGGTGTGAGTAACAGTAGTAACCTATCCTGAAGGATGATCCCTCACTCTCTCAGAGCTTGAGAGACAGGCCAGTCCTTGCTTACAGACAGCCCCCCAACCTGAAGCAAATACTCACCAGCAACCACCCAACAAAAATGCTAACCCAGGAACCTATCCTTGCAACAAAGCCCGTTGCCAACTCTGTCCACATATCTATTCAAGGGACACCATCATAGGACCTCATCACATCAGCCACACCATAAGAGGCTCGTTCACCTGCACATCTACCAATGTGATATGCCATCATGTTCTAGCAATGCCCCTCTGCCATGTACATTGGCCAAACCAGACAATCTCTACGCGAAAGAATAAATGGACACAAACCACATGTCAAGAATTATAACATTCAAAAACCGGTCAGAGAACACTTCAACCTCCCCAGTCGCTCAATTACAGACCTAAAAGTGGTAGTTCTTCAACAAAAAAAACTTCGAGAACAGACTCCAACGAGAAACTGCAGAACTGGAATTAATTTGCAAACTGGACACCATTAAATTAGTCTCGAATAAAGACTGGGAGTGGATGGGTCATTACAAAAAGTAAAAACTACTTCCCTGTATTAATTTTCCCCCTCCTGTTACTCACACCTTCTCGTCAACTGTTTTAAATGGGCCATCCTGATTATCGCTACAAACGTTTTTTTCCTCCTGCTGATAATAGCCTACCTTAATTGATTAGTCTCGTTGCAGTTGGTATGTTTTCATGTTCTGTGTGTGTATGTGTATATATAATATATATATATATATATCTTCCTACTGTATTTTCCACTGCATGCATCCTATAAAGTGGGTTTTAGCCCGTGAAAGCTTATGCCCAAATAAATGTTAGTCTCTAGTGTGCCACAAGTACTCCTTGTTTTTTTTGCTGATGCAGACTAAGACGGCTACCACTCTAAAACCTTTATTCACATGGTAATACTTGCATAGCTTGCCAAAGTGTAAAAATGACAGAATCCTTGGATCATTGTAATAATACAGAAATAGTCTTTTCATCCTTTGTAAAGGAGGTAAGTGTCAGATGGGAAAACTGAGGCACAGAGAGGTATATTGACTTGTCCAAGGTCTCCCAGCAAGTCAATGGCAGAGTTGGGAGTAGAACCCTGGTGTTCTAAGTCCCACTCTAGTGCTCTATCCACTAGGCCACCTTATCAAGCATTTGTCAGGAGAGACTCACAGTATGCTAGGGGTTTTTCCAGTAACCACTGGTCATTGTTGTCTATTCCTGATTCATTGACAGATGCTACATAATGTGGTGTTGAGTCGACAATCTTTTTGTAATTTAAAGAGCAGTGCTCAGTTTGGATGTTCTCTGGGTTATGTTTGACCAGTTTTAGAGTTTCACTTAATGTTTGAAGTTGGGAGGATTGGACATTGCAGTGTTTGTGTGTGCCATTTGAATAGCGTTTGAGTTTTTGTTGTGTATAGTGGATAAGTTAGTGCACTTACAAATGCTTTGAGACAAGGTGTTGTACAAATGTTGGATTATTCTTGCTAGTACCTGAGTGATCTTACTGAGAAGTATTACCCTTAGAGAGTCCTTGTTATGTGTTTTTTGTTAACTGTTTTTTTATTGGTTAAACAGTTATCCAATAGCTAAGTAAGGTACACACAAGAGGTTTATTGCTGTTAGGGATTAGTCTATTTTTAAAAATTAAATTTTAAGAGCATAATAGAAATTTAGCTACTGAGTGTTTTCAACACCCAGATACTGTTTATCCAGTACCTAACTGTAGTGGGGCGATGACTCACCGGTGCGGCGCCTCCTCCTGGCCAGTGTCTCACCTGCCACTGGACCCTGGTGCCCTTTTCCTCAGGGTTCTGCCCCAGCAGTATCCCCACACTCTGGGTCTCCCCTCCCAGGGGATCTCCCAACCCTCTCAACCCACCTTGCCTCAGTGGCTACTGCCAGTCATCACCTAACCCCTGCTCACTGTGGCAGACTGCAGTGTAATGGCTACTCATGGTTGGCAAGGGGTTAGGACCAGCTGCCTCTGCCTATTCCCAGGCTCCCCCTCTGCAGCCCCAGTACCTTTCTGGGCCTTTACCAAGGCCTGCAGGTTTACCAGGCTGGAGCTCCCCAGCTCCCTTTGCCCTTCCCCAGCAGTGCTCTGGCTTTAGGTACCTTGTTCCCAGGCAGCTAGCCCTTCCCACTACAGGGCTAGGGTGAGACTCTTTACAGTTCCCGGACCTCAGCCCTCTTATAGGGCCAGCTGTGGCCTGATAGGGGTGTGGCCCCAGCTATGGCTACTTCCCCCAATCAGCCTAGCTGTTCCCAGCCACAGCCCTCTCCAGGGCTGCTTTAACCCCTTCAGGGCCGGAGAGGGGTGACCACCCCGCTACACTAACACAGTGAGGTCCTGGCCCATGAATGAGATGCCTAAGTTCTACCCGATAAGAATAATAGTTCCTCAAATACTCATAGTCTTTGTGTTCACCTGGGTTCCTCATTGCTTCTTGATGATCAGATAGCTGTAGCCATAAAAAAAAAAAGCCCTTTTCCATTTGATTTACAAGAAGACTGTACCCTACTGTTAGATTTGCATTGTGATGCATGAATTTGAGACATCCAGAATTGTTTGGAGGGAGGTAGTTTTGTATCTTTCTAAGGAATTAAAATCTGTTGAAATAACATGGAGGCCACTTACATACCTTACTGTAATATCAGGCAGCGATTCACTGAAGAAAAGTTGTTCCTTCAAAAGTCTTGCATAAAGTTATCAGGTCACTGTGAAAATATCATTAATATGAACTAGTGTGCTGTTGGATAGCCAGTGTTGTACCTAGAGAGGTGAGCTTTATTTCTGTGTGTTAAATTGAAGCAATAAAGATGTGCTATGAATTTGTCTACTGGGTAGATTTAGAGACTTGTCCACCTTCAATATATCAAAATTTTACATTTTCTAGGTCTAGCTGTTGTCAGAGGCTAGACACTGCACTGTGAGACCATATTTTTTAAAAAAGTCTTCAACACTTCCGTATTACTATTCCAGGTGAAAAATAATCCCTTGAGAGAGAATAAATTCATACATTTAAAAGGATGGTGTCACTTTGCTTTACAGTGGGAGGCACTGAGTCGATATCATGTGAGGTAGAGCATTAGATGGAGTCTCAAGAGACCTGCTTTCAGTTCCTAGCGCAGTCATAGACTTGCTGTGTGTGACCTTGGGCAAATAATTTCATCTACCATTTGTGTCAGTTCTCCATCTGTGAAATAGAGATAATAATTCCCTACCTTCCATATAATTATCTAGCACTTGGATACTATGAAGATGGGATCCACATAATTGTTGTTGGATAACAGATTTCAGATAGGCTAATGAAAGATGGAGCCCTGAGATGGATCTGGGGCAGTATTTACTGCCTCTTCAGAACATGGGAATGAGGGCTGGGCTTTTCACCAGTACATTGCTCTTGAACTTCACTAGTGGGTTCTCTTACTGTCTTTCACATTGGCCCTTGTCTAGTTGGCTGAGTCCTCTGGCTAGTAGCTGCCTAGTTAACTTTTCCAGCCATGGCATTTAACAGAGTAATGTGTCAGCTGGCCAAATGGGAAGTTCAGTTACCATCCCTGGAGAGGTTCCTTTCTCCTTTCTGACCCTTCTAAAAGTAACAGAATACTGAAAAAACGTAGTAGTTTGATATAGCAAGTAAATATGTTGTCACAATAGCTACTGAGGGCTTACACTTTCACTGTCTGGTTTTTAAAGAAAACTGCAATGTTAGTTATGCCATAATTAAATGAATGTATTGTGTATGTAATGTTGAAATTGATAGTGCCTGTGTTGCAGTCTATAATTTTGTTTTCTAAATGATAATATGCTACAATGTATGTTGAAACTAAATTAGCCTTGTAATAAGTGTCAGATTAAATATTTGATCATCCTTACAATGATTATCCTTCGCTTTAGCATTGCTACTATATCTAATATGGTATAATGTTTAAATGTGTATTGATTTAGAAGAAACAACTATTCTTTTATCTTAAAAAGCCAGTTGGCCTGACTTTCAAATCTGCTGAACGCTTGGAACTCCCACTGAATTCATGAGGGAGTTGCGAGTTGTCAATGTACCCGAAAATAAAGTGTTCACAGAGTACCTCAAAATGGAACCGTTGTGTTCCTACTAATTTCTGGAGCTATATGGACACTGAGAACATAACTGCATAAGCTAGGAATTCAATTAAAAATTTTTGTTAATTTCAAAATCAGTCACATACAATGAAAGGCTTGCCAAAAAATAATTAATCACTCTTATTTTCAAACATGACCTGTGGGAAAACAATGACTTAAAAGTGTTTGAAATCAGCCTGTTTAATCGGACTTCATTTTCGCGATTATCCTCCTGTTCAACAATAAGAAACTTTCAGATCTACTTCATTATGTACTGCACACTAAAATAGGTAGTTGTTATTCTGAAACTTAATGTTTGATAGGGAGATATTCAAAAGTACGTAAGGGATTTAGGAGCAAAAGGTAATGGGACTACTACATTCCTTATTTGCTTTTGAAAATCTCCCTCTAAAGTATTCAATATCAATATAGATAGAATTTAACAAAATTGAGCAGGGAATGAGGAAAATGAACTTCGTTCTGAGGTAAAAGAGATCTTGCTGCAAACTCTTCATTCTCCCTGAGCACCTCCATGTTTTTTCCCAACTCTTTTTTGTTTTTTTGAAAGAACAAAAAAGGAGCTGCAGTGATTTAGTCATTCCATCGGCACTCTGACACTGCCTAAAACGGATTTCCTCTCTGGCTTGCAGCAACAAGCTTGCCCCTTGCATTCTTTCCTTGCATTACACAACTTGTTCAACTCCTGAACAGCGAACAACAGGGAAGAAACATGCAAGCAGAGTAGGTTGATTGTTGCAGTAAGTGCCTTTCTGAAAAGAATGGAAGTCTAATACTAGTTTGCACCTTAATTTGAATTAGTGACTGCTGCTTCATCATCATAGTCCAATAAAGCACAACAATAATATGTTACACAAATCTATTCCAACTCTAACAAAATACTATAATTGAGTCAATATATGGTAACTTTTATCACAGAACGGTAGGTGATAGGGCTTTACTTTCTCACATTTTAAAATGTTTATTAGTTGTATCAAAAAAGGATAATTGAAATATATGAATAATATGGCATTGTAAGAATAGGTGATTATTCACAACTAGGCTATTCTCCAGAGTACATCGTTTGTCCCTGCTTGTGCTGATTGGTAGCAAATGAGTTGGACACACATCTTTATTAAGTCAAGGCTTTGAGAAATCACTGTGGGAGAAAATACTATCCAGGCATTTATTGTAACACTTGAGCTGTCCGAAGCTTCTTGGCAGAATGAGTATAGATATTCATTGTGCTGATTCTATAGTACATCTGTATCAGCATTCTAGAATGCTGTTTAACAATATTGCAGTATTAGATCCTGCTGCTGTACAGATTGTTTGTTTATTCCTGATCAGCTGTCCCCCTTTTACACTAAGAATTAGCTTTGAGAAGTTCCGTTTGGTTTGGAACCAGGGTTCAGGAGGCAAGTGGATCATTGACCCATGCTGGCTCTTCAGCCAGGTAGCTCTGTCAGCAGAGGAGAGATGGGTATGGCTCTTTACAGAAACCATTGATACCACTTCCTGAATCAGCAGGAAGAAAAGCCAATATACTTGACTAATCAGACTAACTATATAACATGACAATTTTAAGTCTTTCTCCATGTTTGGGTCAAATATGGTGCTTAGTATTGACGTGCGGTTATTTTTTTAAGTCTGGCATGTTTTAGTTGCTAAAGATGTGAAAGACTTCGGTTTATGTGCTGTTTACTAATCAATATTTAATATGGTTTTCATAGGATATGTAACATGACACTGATACTCTGGACAGGTAACTTTAACTGTTTGAAAGCATTATCTAATAAGGGGCATCCAGGTAACTGCCAGTAATGAGCACCTTTATTGTTTTATGCTGTAGGATCATATTGCCAAAGACATTTTTTGTAAAGCCTACATCATAGAAAATGTAGCTTATATTGTGATCACATGTTTACCTTTTTGACTAAAAAATCATTTTTACAATTTTGAAAATGTTTTCATATGGATATTTAAAGGGATATTGTCAACTTGACAGTTTGAATTAGCTAATTGTTTAAACAAATCTAAAACCAACATATACTATTTAAATTTAAAAAATAATCTTTAATTATCGGGGTTTTTGTTGTTTTTTTGCTCCTTTACTAAAGGTTTTTATGGTGGGCACAAGAGCAACAACTCTGAATGTACTTAAGCTGGTCCCTTCTATTTCCCCTCCCTCCTTCCCTCCCTCTCTATGCACATGCTTGCCTGCTGCCTATTCAATGTCAGCTTTGCTGCTGCTGTACTAGTAAACACTTCCATGCAAGTGCTGGGGAAGAGTGTGCATGTGAACTGTCTCCAGAGTAGTGCATGAGTCTTGTGGTTGTGCTGATGCATGAGAAAGAGAGTGTGCAACTGATCATCAGTGAAAGTGTTAGAATGCTATCATGTGGACAAAATAAGCTGAAATAATAGAGAAATGATGTTTTCCTCTAATCTTTCAGTTATTGTAATATTAGGTGTAACAGTAGGTATACATTTTTCAGAGAGAAATAATTTTTTTCTCCCAGTTGACTGTATCAAGTTATTAGTCTGTTTTTTTTCCAATGTAAAATGTATGGGTATGCAGTTGCCAGAACTAGTGGGGGAAAGAAGTCTAGAAAGGACTGTTGTAAAGTCTGTAAAGACCTACCAAAATGAAATACCTTTAATAAGCCAAGGCAGTGCACATTGAAGGGAGTAGTGTAACCTCAATGCAACTATCTAGACATCCTTGTTGATCAAGGACAATGACTCGAAGTGAAACATTTCAAACTGATGAAAATAAATTGTTGGGTCTATCTTAGAGTTGTTTGCTATATCAATCCTATTTTTATAAGTAACTAAGTTTTCTTTTATGTGATAAATAAAAAAACTTTGGGTGAAATGAGAAACATCCTACACAAAAGTACAGTTCTCTCCCTCGTCCTTGCATCCCAATGATTTTGTGAACCTGGTTGTGACTAGTTCCTTCTAATAAACCACAGATAAAAGAGAGTAAGGGGGCAATGCGAAGTACCCAGTGAGACTTAGTGGAAGCATTTTAGTGAAGCCAAGATACTGTTGTAGCCTGGGTTTTATTTTAGATTCATTGTGGGTTTGGTACTGGAAGTTTAGTGGGATTCCTAGAACAGATGATACATCAAGGGGCCCAAAACCTTTAAAAATAATCTTTGTATTTTAAGTAAAGAGAGAGAGAGAGAGAGAGAGAGAATGTGTGTGTGAGAGAGAGAGCGAGAGCAAGCATTTAAGCCTTAACTAACGGTTGGAGTCCATCAGATTTTTTTTAACTGCAGACTGTTTTTTTTACACTGATTTTTATATATATAAATATAAATAAAAATCAAAGCAATTTGAAGGACATTGTCTTCTTAGTCCATAATACTTTTCAGTAAGTTACTTTTGTCATTGGCTGAATATTTGATAATGCAGGATTTAAAAATGCTGAAAACCAAATGAGTTAACATGTAATCTTGTAAAGAGTGTGATGGTGCTCATTCCTAGCTTGCTCAAGCTTCAGTATTTTGGCAGATCTTAAACTGGAGATGGCCATGGATCTGATGTAATTTTTCTTCTGATTAACTTCTTTAGGAAACTTAGTTAATAACTCAACCTTAATAGCTGTGCCAACTCTGCTCTCCTTTTGCTCTGCAGACTACTGCAGCTATTCTTTGGGTTGTGATTACTTTTTCAGAAATCATTAAGGCTGGAGAATGAATATTTTTTCCCGTTATCTCAATGTTACATTATCAACAAAGTTTTAAATCAGTGAGAACTTAAGTTATTTGAATTGCTTTATAGTAAAACTGAGATTGTCAAAAATTTAGTTTAATGTTGAAAAAAATCCAGGAATTATAACAGTTGTTTTAAAACTGGTTTCAGTATCAGTTTCAAAACATTTAATTTTGAGCAAAGTATATATTCCAATAGTTTATGCAATAAATAATTTGATTTTCTTAAATTGAGAAACACAGTGGGTCATGCATAGTAAATTTAGTTGAAGAGATACTGTCAGGTATATAACTTGGCTTTTGTTTAAACAGCCTTATGAAACTTAATATTTATAGAAATGTTTTGACTAATTAAAAATTAAATGAAATTGACTATAAACAAACGTGAAACTGACAAGGCTAGTCTCTCTCTACAAGCTGAGTGAATGTTGAAAAACTAGATTTTCAAATTTTTCAACCTTACTTTAAATTACTATCATTAGAGGTAAAAAGCAAGCACGCTTATGGAATTGTGTAGACGAACAAATGTGGTTTTATATATTTTGCAACCTGACAGTGTCCCTCAATTATCAAGTCCCTGTACTTCCATTTTCCAGCTGGGTTTTAACTTTGCATGTGTTTCAGTGAAATACAATATGAATATTGGTTGTTTCCTGGAAGCATTTTGGAGCTATCTCTAGATTTTAATTTGGAAAGTGGTTAGTTATCACAAGATAGTGAAATTATTTTTTTCATTTTGTTGAGGGTTAGTAACCAATGAAAAAGTGCAGTGTAATGTGATTCCATTCTCTACTTCTGATTATTCAGATGCATATATTTAAACTCTTAAAAATTAGTTACTTAAATTACAGCTGTAATTTTAATAGAAATCAGTCCCTCCTGGAAGGGCTTAATGAAATCTAAAACAAAACTAGAATTCAATAGACCTAAATGTTTCCATTCCAAGAAATACTTCTTACCGTGGCCTGTTACTTAGAGCAAATTGTAATGCTTATACTTGTCCTTAGTTTATCATAGGCGCCTCAGTGAAGTTATTTCCTTGAAGTAATGCCCACAGAAAGTGGAAGTTGTGCAACTGCTCGGCAAGCAAAGCAGAAGCGCAAATCGCACAGTCTTTCTATACGAAGAACCAACAGTTCTGAGCAAGAAAGGACGGGATTGCAAAGAGAGATGTTGGAAGGGCAGGTAAACGAACAGATTGATATTCAAGAACTAATTTCTTAAAACTCTTTACAAATAAATAATGGAACTGTCTTATTTCTTTGTGTACAGAAAAATAAATACAGACTTAAGTCATGAAGAATATCTAGTTAAACTGGAACTTTAAGTGGACAAATGTTAATGGGAAAACTTTACAAATTATGCTGTAATACCCTTCCATAAAATAAATGCCCCTAAGAACATAGCCTAGCCACATTTATTGGGTAGCTGGTTTTAACAATCAAGCCGTGTTAAAAACAGCCTGTACAAATCAGCTCAAGTATAAATGAGATCATTGTGCACGTCCTTTAGGGCAGAGAAAGACAAATCCAAGAATCTTGTGTAACTTTCATTTACCTGCCCAGAGCTCTGGTAACAGATACAAACTTGACTCCATTTTAACCTGAAGTGATTTTGAATGCTTTAGTAACTCTTCCAATACAAATGTAGAATTTGTAAGGAAATGGGGTGGGAAGAACATAATGCGATTAAGTTCCAAACAGCCATTAACTTCATATACTGGGCAATATGGACTTGGCAAAGAATATCAGATTTCTAACTGGATTGTCCAGGAGAGATGACTTTGAAATATTAAGAACAAAATATCAGAAAAAGAAGTCATGAACTTCTTTGTAGTCACAAATCTTCAAAGGAAAAATAGGTCTAACTGTGCAAGGCTCTCTGAAAAGTTACCCTTTCTGTGGAGACAAAGGTATATTGCTTCATTTTGCTAGACAGAAGCAAAAATCCTTGTAATCAATCCCATAATGTTACTCATTTAGAGTTGGTAACTAGCTTTTTCTAAGTTTTGGATTAGTTGGTAACTTACTTCTAAAGAAACCTTCACTGTGTTTAAAGTTAAACCTTACAGTTAGTCTGTATTTTTTCAGCTCATTATATAAAACATCCATTTTTGTCTCATATTTTCAGAAGTACTGAGTAGGTAATGTCCTTTCTGAGACTATCTTCTTACCTTCCTTCCTGACTTAAACAAGCAGTGGTAAGGGACAGCTGAGATACTGGCCGAGCAGAAAGGTTATTTTGGATTACTACAGACATTGGTCTAAAAGCAACCAGGACAACAAGGGCAAAGCTTGAGAGGTTAAGAGCTGCTGACATTTTGTATTTTTATATGGTAAATATTAAATTAAAGATGGGAAGTTTTGTTTAATATCAAAGAATACAGTTAGCAGGCTGTTAAGCTAAGGGTATACCTGCCCAACAATGTAAGCCTAGGGTTAGTGGGACTTGAGTTAGCTGACCTGTGTCAGGGAACCCTGGGCTTGAGCGTCTACATTACATTTTAACCCTAGGTTAAGTACCTTGACTAGGGCTCTTTCTTTAGTTGTAGGCTCCTGGTAAATTTGCTAAATTCTGCTGACAAGCACATTTGTATGACACTGTCTAATGGCTGGTCTACATACAAACTTTTAATTAAATCTGTTTTATAAAACAGATTATTTCAGATCAAGTCTGTGTGTGGACACTTTTATTTCACAGTAAAAGTGATTCAAGTTATTTTTAGCTAACTTGCACTAAAGGTAACTAAATTGATTTAAATTCACATCTTTTGTTTCAGTATAAGTTTGTTTGTAGATCACACTTGATTAATTTGTCTCCCTTCTTTAACAGTTGTTCTTGTCCATCCGCAGTCCTGTCTTGTCATGGACTGTGCTGGGACATTAAATTCTGACGTTTTTTGTTTGTACAAAAAACGAAGTAGTTTTTGAGACTAGAGGTTGATTAAAGTTGGCATGTATATTGAGTCATCAAGTCAATCCCCTTGGTATCCCGATTAGATGAAATTTTATTATTTTATGAAAATATATGGTAATTTGTTCCATTGCTGAAATTTAGTCGTCATCCCCCGTCTACCCCCAGCCCCAAAAAGGTTTGTTTTTTTTTTCCCCCCCCCAACCTAGATTTTTCCGTTCTATAGTGATTTCTCCAGTATTACTTGCTCTGTCCTCAGTGACTGCTGACTCTAGGTACTTCACTTCCTGGTTGCGTACACTTCCCCACCAAGTGAAGTAAGCTGTTGTTGCCTCTTGGGGAGCCTTTTATCCTCAGCCTTTCATCTGAGTGCTTAGGCTTTCTCCGAAACAGCCTTTGAAGCAGCTGACAGTGCAGCCTGTTGGTAGTTCCCTTTTCCCTGCTAGTAGGTAGCATTATTTTATTGTCATCTTCACACAGAAGCTGGGACTACACCTACTTGCTTTTGTTGCCTGGCTCTGTTTTCCTTTTACCTGATACAGTCTGCACAATCAAAAACAACGAGGAGTCCTTGTGGCACCTTAGAGGCTAACAAATTTATTTGGGCAAAAGTTTTCATGGGCTAAAACCCACTTCATCAGATGCATGGAGTGAAAATACAGTAGGCAAGTATAAATACGCAGCATGTGAAAAGATGGGAGTTGCCTTACTAACTGGTGGGGAGGGGTCTTTTCATGTGCTGTGTGTTTATACCTGCCTACTGTATTTTGCACTCCATGCATCTGATGAACTGGGTTTTAGCTCACGAAAGCTTATGCTCAAATAATTTTGTTAGTCTCTAAGGTGCCACAAGGACACCTCGTTGTTTTTGCTGATACAGAGTAACATGGCTACCACTTTGAAACCAGACTGCACAGTGTGCTCTTTGTAGCTTCTTAAAATAGGAAATAGGGGCAGAGGTTTGAAATTTAAATGATTACAAATTTGGATTTTGCCTCTTCGCTTTTCTTTTTATAATGTTTTGTGATGAATCCCGTTCTGAGGTTTGCAAATTGAAGCATGAGTCTGGAAGTTAGTTAATGTTTTCAATGTAATTGTGGCTACATTGCATGTATTGCATACTTTAACCTAAACTTATTCAGGTGTGCACAGGATAACTCCTGTAGGTGAAAAGGAGTACTTGTGGCACCTTAGAGACTAACCAATTTATTAGAGCATAAGCTTTCGTGAGCTAACACGGCTGTTACTCTGAATCCTGTAGGTGAGTTCATGTTAGATTATTTTCAGTTTTCAGCCTTAATATTGCATTAACATGGGTTTATGTGGATTTAAGAGATGCTGTCACTTGGTGGTCTTTATCCTATTTATAACATGTCTTGCTAGTTCCCATTTTCCAGAGACATCACCATTTGGAGTGTCTGATAAATGTATCTTTGGAGAAACTTAAGTTTACTTACCTTTTACTGGCTATTGGAACACCTGGTCAGGCAGATGATTGTGGTTTAAGGGCTCAGAGTTTTGAGCTATGGAAATTATTTCTCATATGCTTAAAGCACTCAGAGGTATTACTAAATTTGCTGTTTTATATCTTGAGTGTAATAATTCTCACTTTAGTGAAAACTACTCTAAAATAAAACCTACAACTGGCAAACTGAAAATATAACACACACAATTAATAGCTCACCTTCAGTTATTGTGTAATATCAACAACAGAAGAAAGGAAAGAGAAATGTCTCATCCGTAGTGCAAGGATATTTTAACAGAGACATAAATACACAATTTTGCCCCAAATAGGCAATTCATTGAGTCTAGGTAACTCAGTGATTTGCATAATCACTGTGTATAGCTGTTTTTCACTCTGTTCTGGCTATTTATAATCCTCCTTCTCTAGTACACTTTTGTATTTAGCAATTCTAAGTAGTTTGTCTTCAACAGACAGTTGTTTCAGCTTCAGTCTATCTAAAGAGATTCCAGCATGTATGAGAGAATGTCCTGTAAAGCTGATGAAACAAAAAATGTCCTGTAAAACTGATGAAAGTGAAATGATATCTTTTAAAGAAGCTAAATCGTTTTGATTCATTACCTACTTTCTTCTGGTTTACTCACCTTCTTTCAGCAAAGCAGCTAAAGGCCTTGGTAGCAGAACTATTTGTATTATGAACAGCACAGAGAAATCCCACTGCTCAGAGTGTGAGAAAATTGCTTGTCCCAAAGACATCACTATCTAAATACATAAGACATAGAGTGGGAGAAAAGTACTAGATATCCCCATATTGCAAATGGGCCGATGAAACAACGAGATTTGTCTAAGGTCAATACAGGAGTTCTGTGGCAGAGCTTAGAATTGAACCTAGATCATTTAAGTCCTTGTCCAGTGCTTTTACCACAAGAACACCCTTCCTCTCTTGAATAACTGTCACATTTGTGTATACAGAGAAGTATCCCAGCTCATCTGTTTGAATTCAGTTCTGAATACTGCGTAAAGAAATGTGTTGCATTTACTATGGAGAGAAGAGTCTTGATGAGGAGGGAGGAAAGGAGATGTATTAGAAATAATGAGATGAAAGGAGAGAGGAGATGGATGATGGGTGGCCAGGATAGCTAACTGTTCAAAGTGAATGTTTTTTGAAGTTTGGCAACCCGTTTTGTTTTGTATGTATATAATTTGATACTTTGTTTATTACAATTGGAGAGTGCTTCCTGTTTTAGGTAATAACCACATCTCAAGCAAATAAACTCTTCAACTTTTTTTATTCATTTTTTGTACTTCCAAGGCATGACTGCTTCATAAACTGGAAACACCTTAAGCTATAACATAATACACACACTTTTAATTTATAAAACCATTTACATAGGAAAAAACAAGCAGCATCTTGGTATAAATTGCTCTCTAGCAGAAAATAAGAAATTCATTTAACCCAGCAGGTTTGATATTTCTCCTTTACAGGGAAAACAGTGTGAAAATGAAGCCTTTATTATGTGTAAAATACAGCCCAAGAGTTTTCTTGCTTGTGTTTCACATTACAAATACCAGTTTTCCTCTGTACTGGAGAATGGGAGAACTGTTGAGATTGAGTTAAGAGATTGAAATTGGTGCTATAGTTTCCCTTTTACAAGGGGAGGTTTAGTCAAATTGTTTATACCTTTGAGTTGTTTGTTGAAACCTGTTTAACTGAAGATGCCAGATTACTAGGTGAAAAAACTTTCTGAAAGAGTAAACATCTCCTCTCCTTTAAGTTAGGTCTGGGAAGCTACACTTAGGTTTCAGTGCCACTCACACTTGTGTTTTTTGCTGAAAGTTGGGAGAATAATTTTCTTATGGTGGTTAACCTGGGTAGGTTTTGGGGAAAGTTGGTGAGTTTTTCCCCTTTTTTAAAATAGGTATTTGAATGAAGAGAATTTAGACGGCATTAAGGTAGCATAAGATACAAAAGGAACAGTGGGACAGGAGACTTGAACAGAGTGAAGGTAATGCGGAGGAGTAGGAAGAAATGAACAGAGAGGTAGGCAGTGGATAGCTGTGCAAAATCTTGAAGCTGAGAATGAGGAAATTTTGATGTAGACACTGAAAGAAGACCAGTGAAAGACTTGAGAGGGAGTGGTGTTAGTTGTGGAAAAGAAGATTTTAGCTATGGCATTTTTCATGAACTTGAGCAGAGCAAGAAGGGGCTGTACTGGTCAGTAGGAAGCAAGAATTTTAGCCATGGAGGTGTGAATGACTGAGATTTTGAGATGTCAGGAAATCAGATGTGACTTGCTTACAGCCTATATATATAGGGAGAGACCGGAATAGAATCACAAGTTGAAAACTTGGGTAATTAGGAGGATGGTGATATCAAAGGCTGTAGATGAGAGGAAAATGGAGTCTGGTTTTCAGCTACACTATATTTGGGCTGGTGCAGAAACATTACATGCAGGGACGTTGGCTCCACTTCTGTTCGTTCTTTCAGTTCAACTTGAAAGTTTATCTTGGACAAAGAAAATAAACTCCTTTCTCTTCAATTTAATTTCCAGTTATCATAATGTTGCATTATTTGGAGTGCCAACACTGCTGGAGAATGTTTTGTTAAAAGCAAACTTTCCTTTGGAATTTAAATAAAAAAAAAAATCTCATGCAGCCGGGAGGGTGTGAGTTGACAGCAGTTGAACTTGTGATTCCAAGAAGTCTTGGGGTTTCAGGCTTTTAATTATTACAGCTAAAATTACTTGAAGAATTAATGTTTTTACTTTTGCCCATGTATCTGCTGACTTGCTCTATTAAAAATGTAATAAGAAATTAAAATGTATGATGTTGTTTTATAACTTGCTAGGTATTGAATAGCTTTATTTAAACAAAATACCAGTTAAAAAATTCAGGTCACCACAGTAAAGTACCATATTTTGTCTTGCTCTTCAGCATCAGACTAAGTGAAAATATAAGCATGCTACAGTAGAAAAATAATTTAAATGCTCTGCTAACTAACTAATGTTCAGAAATGATTTTTTTATTAAAACAAATGTCTTTGGTGCTCAGCACCCCAACATTCATATTATATCATAACTGCAATATTTACAGAATTAACTGCCGATAGTTTAAGAAGTAAACTTAAAACTTGGTATCAGTGTTAACATTTTTTCCCCTCTAGGATACTAAACTTCCTTCATCTGTTCGGAATACACTTCTGGAGCTTTTTGGGCAAATAGAGCGAGAGTTTGAAAACCTTTATATTGAAAATTTGGAATGTGAGTATGGTTTTCTTATAATTTGAAAACAACTATAAGGAATTAGATTATAGTAGAATTCATTGTGGTCATAAAATACTCTGTATGCTAGATTATAGTAGGATTCATTGTGGTCATAAAATACTCTGTATGCTAGAAAGTAATGTACCCTTATTTAGGACTTTTCATTGTGAAGGATTTACAAACCGCCTAAAATCATATCCCTAAATTGGAGTCTGCCCCTTTTCTGAAAAAGTGCCTTGGGATCTTTTCCACAAGGAATTAGGACTCCTGTGGTGTCTTACCTGAAAGATAAAACTCTGACAGCATTGTGCTCCTAAGCACCATACTGGGGAATTGTTTCAGTATTGACTCAAAGGGAAGCCTGCTGTCTCCCATTATCAGCGCTACAGCTTCCTGCATGACACAGGTGTTCTTAGAGGTCTCCAATCAGGGTATTAATTGGATGTAACCCTGATTAGGTTGTGAGATCAGATGGGATTATAGTTCTAGTATGTCTACAGACCATTATTTTTTGTTAGTGTGGGCTACTTTAGTAAAGAGGATTCACAATACATATATTAGCATTATTCAATACCTGGGGTTTTCTGATTAGTTAGTATATATTAGTATATATTATACACACACAAAAATTAAAAGACCATTGTTGCAAAGTCAAGCACTCAAAAGTTGGGAAATGCCTAGGGTCTGGTTGAAAAAAAGTATGTGATCATGTAATTTAAGACTGTATCATAATGCATATACACAAGGGCTCAAATTAAGCTTGGACAGCAAACCTTAATTCTGATATTTCCTAACTTTTGAGTGTTCAACTCTGCAGCCTTAAAGTTCTTTGAACACTGTGTGTGTAATTTCTTGGTATTTTTAAAAAGCAAACAGGAAAGAAAAATCTGGCATCTAGTAGACACCCACATCATTCATCAGCAGTGTTGGAACCTTCAGAGCCACCACACACACCTTTGTAATTAGGAGTAACTGATAGCAATAGTAGATTGCCATCCTCTGTGCGAATTAGCACTAGAGGGGAATATGGGACATTTTGCCAGTGGATTTTGCAGGTATTTGCTGACGACAGGGGAATGATGGGACCAGGCTGTCTTGGGTTCCATTCCAGACTCTGGAGGGGACTGTGCTCTTCCATCTTTTCCCCCACAGTATGACCCCATCTGTCCCTGTTCCAGTTCTTTCTTTCCCACCCTGGCTCTGTGTCTCAGTTCCATTCTACTCATCTAGCTAGTCCCACTCTCCACTCAGGCTTCTAATCCCAGTCCGTCTCTTTGCCCAGTCATTCCCAGCTCTTTGTCTCCAGCCCCAGTGCCCAGCCAGTCGCGGTTTCCCCTCCCAGCTCTTCATCTGATCTCTGTCCCCGCCCTGGCCTACCATTACGTCCCATGCATGTTCCCCATCCCCTCTGGCTTCCCATGCCAAAGCTCCGTGTCTAATTTCAGTGTCCATCCCGCCCCCTCCACATACACATGCTCCTGCACCCATTGTCACGGTCTCCTTGCCCAGGCTCTCTCCCCAGTTACTCATTTGATTTGTCTCCTCTTCCACCTACTGGCTCCCAGTCCTCCTCTCCTTGTCCAGCTAGTCCCTCCTCCCTTTCCCCTTGGGCTCCTTGTGCCAGTTCTACTAAACCAACAGGTCTGCTTTGTCTCCCTCTACATTCAAATCAACCAGCTTCCTCCTCCATGCTGCCTGAGCCCAGCAGAGTGGTCATTGAGAGCACAGGGGAGAGAGTGTTCCTGATCTCAATTTAGGTGCGCAGACCTGGCACAGCCTCCAGCAACCCAGAGCTGTGGTTTCAGGGAAAGTCCTGCTCAGTTCTTGGCTGGAGACTGCCCATTGTGGATGGAATCTTCAGGGAATTTAGCTGCTCAAATCTAGGTTTCTATTGAGTATGTGCAAACTTGCTATTTTTTTTCAAATGCCTGTAATTTGGCCAGATGTTGATGGATTTTCACAGAAACAGCAAACTGTACATCCCTGGCACAAAGGCCACTCTGCCAAATTTCAAGTCTCTGCTCTAAAATACAGGGCTAAGAGCTTTTAGAAGAAAAAGTTCTCATAATTGAACTTGTGCAAAACATATTTTTCCCTGGCCTTGTTCTCTGAAGTGGCTGAACCATTTTGGCTGAAATTTTCTAATAAACTTTAGCCTGAGGCAGACACCAGGCATGGAAAACTTCAGCCAAGCAATTAAGTTTGGCAAAGGTATAAAACATTGAAAACTGTGTGTTTTATCATAGGAAGTATTGGGTAACCTTAGTTAGTGGTGCTATCAGCCCTGCTTATAAAAAATTGTATAGTACAAATGGTTAGTATGGGTGGTTTAGAGAAGTAATGGTAAAAGTAAATTGTGCAATACTGTATGTACACAGTATCGGAGGTGCTGTTGAGATTCTCATTCATGTTGTGAACATAGTTTTTTATGCTTACATGCAAAAACTACTTCTGTATTACAGTAAATGTTTATGGAACACTTGAATGAAACACATTAAATGTATAGTACAAACATTGAATTCTTCTTTTAAAAATAAGTTAATCTTAAGATACTTCTAGGAATAAAATGAGTTACTCCTGGGAGAACTCGGTGCCAAAAAATTAAAAATTCTGTGCACAATATTTTAAAATTCTGCATATTTTATTTGTCAAAATAACACAATACAATCACACCAGTTTCAATTATTTTTGGTCATTTATTTCAAAATACCTGTCAGCGAGTATGTCTGTAACTAAAGAGCCAACAAAGGGTCAGGGAATGTTTTTTGACAAATAGATTCCTTACTAGGCATATTAACACAGAACTCTTGAGTAATAATTCATTTTAAACTGTTATACAGAACAGTTTTTCCTGCACTCCACAGAAACAGAGCAAAGGCTGGGGGGAGTCGGGTAACAGAAGTGCTGAGGGAGAGAGAAGTAAATTGCTGGGAAGGAGCCTGGGTGTGAACTTGGAGTGTTTGGTATGTGTGGGAAAAGTATGGAACAGGTTTTTTGTGGGGGCTGGGAGGGATTGTTAGGGAGCTTCTGGCTGACTCCAGCCTCTCCCATGTGTCCTTGCACCCCCTGTCCACATGTCTCTCCACCCACAGTCAGACACCCCATCTCCATGTGGCTCTGTGCCCCCACCCAGGCACTCCCCCCGTCCCTATGTATCCCTGAACCACCTCCCCCGTCCCTATGTGGACCTGCACCTGCACTCCCATTCAGCCCCTGCCCCAGTCTGTCATCCCGCACTAGCCCTTATGAGCCTCTCTCTGACCCCCCCCCCCCCACCAGCACCCCCACGCTGTCTGTCTCTCCGTAGCCCCTGTCTCCTGACCTGTGAAGAAGTCTGTGCAGGCTCTTTCTCTTTCTTGGCAGGCTGGGAGCTGCTGTGTTCTAGTTCCACAGCGCCCTATGGTGGGCAAAAGGTGGAACTGCAGTAACTTTTTGGCAGAAGCTTTTTTTTGCGCAAAAAATTAAAAATATGCGTGGCTCATTAATTATGCGAATGCACAGTAGCGCATAGTTCCCCCAGGAGTAATGAGTGTTCTTGTTTAATCTTATTAGCTTCAATATGCTGTTGTCCTACAGTATCTTTTTGATTTTCAGCAATGCACTAGCTTCAAATCAATAGCATACAGAAGGAAAAACTCTGCTTTATAACTTAATAGAACCTGGAAATGACTTGCTAATTGTGGATGAAATAACTGCTATGAGGCCACAGACTTACATTCACTTCCCAAATTTCCATTTTTTGAGTGGAGTTTTTGATGCATGAGTTCTACACACATTACAGGTATTGTCCTGTTAGTGTTCGGTCACATCAGCTAGCAAACTGTAGTGAGAAGTGATAAGACTATTTGGCAAAGTTTCATTGGAACCTGGGTCAAGGTTTATCTTTGGTTGGGAAATTCAGCATGACATTTTTTCTTTGTTTAGAACATGCAGACTGCTTTTATAAGAATATAATAAACTATTCTTGTGACTCATAACATAAAATAGGTGACTTAATACCACGAAATTCCTTAGAGTACAGTATTTTAATGATGTGCTTTTAATTGCTTATTTATATTCACTTTTTTTGCTACTGTTAGTACGTCGAGAGATCGATACACTTAATGAGCGCTTAGCAGTTGAAGGACAGACAATTGACGGAGCTGAACTGAGCAAAGGACAACTGAAAACAAAAGGTAAGATAAATATTAACAAATATTAGGTTTTCTGTAGCTTGCTTTTCCTACTTAGCTTAACAAAATTTACAATTTAGTTAAAGGGAATTGATACCATTGCACAAATAAGTTAACAAACTTATTACCCGAAATATTTTCCTTTGAACTTATTTGTCTCAACAGCCAGTCATAGTACCAGTCAGCTTTCACAGAAATTGAAGACCACTTACAAGGCATCTACCAGCAAGGTATGAGACAAACTAAACCTCTCCTTAACGTTCATGAGACTAACGTGGCTGTTTCTACGTGATAATGTATTGTATGTTAAGTGGTATAATTTCATTTGTAAATAAACATGCCTAGTAAATAGTATCTATCTTGGATTCAGCAATTATCCCTCACTTCAGAAGTGATATACTAAGCTTCTGGAAAATATGATTAAGAAAGCTAATAGAAATTGGAGTATGGGATTTTATGGTAGTGTAAACTACAAAAGAGTTATTTTCATGTTGAAAATACAAAATTAACTGTTAAGTTTTGACTAAGGACTTCTTTGAGAATGACCTCTAAAACTATCCTTAGAAGGCCTTGCAGCTGAATTGATTTAAACTGGTTGATTGTCTATGTAGTGTGGTTTTGAGCTTTGTCCTATCACAGGTTGTCTATTCTTGATCTTCAAGTTCCTAACCTCTCTATCATGCTCCTTTCCAATAGGCAGATAGGCACCCCTTCTTGCACTGTGTCTCTTCACAATTGCCACAGTCTTACCATTTATGTCCCCACGTTGACATTTCTCTCCATTTTTGGTCTTATTTTTCTGTATTCCTGTACTTTTTTTTATCTACCCGTCTTTTTCTCCCTCCCATTCCCAAACCACTAGATGTCTACACACTGCTCTTTTTTGCTTGGCGTGAGGGTCATTCATTGGTCGCTTCATGGGAAAGGGCAGTAGAGGTGTTTGCAATGAAAAATGGTGCCCGACCTTGTAGATTAAATACTTGAACTGTTCCCATGGTTAGCTCCATTATGTGCTGCTGTGGGAGTATAGAGGCATTGTGGGAGATTTTTACAGGAGCCATTTACTGCTCTACTTGAAAGTGTGGGAACATGGATACAGTATGGTGAAGCAGACCTAACCTTATGCACCTTTTTCAGGCCCCACTCTCTTCTCTGATCCCTTTTACGCCTTAGAATTAGTCTGACAATCTCAAAGGCCTGCCAACAAGCTGGGAAAACATTAGTATAAGAAAGTAAATGCTAAAAATTCATAGAATCATAGAATATCAGGGTTGGAAGGGACCCCAGAAGGTCATCTAGTCCAACCCCCTGCTCAAAGCAGGACCAATTCCCAGTTAAATCATCCCAGCCAGGGCTTTGTCAAGCCTGACCTTAAAAACCTCTAAGGAAGGAGATTCTACCACCTCCCTAGGTAACGCATTCCAGTGTTTCACCACCCTCTTAGTGAAAAAGTTTTTCCTAATATCCAATCTAAACCTCCCCCACTGCAACTTGAGACCATTACTCCTCGTTCTGTCATCTGCTACCATTGAGAACAGTCTAGAGCCATCCTCTTTGGAACCCCCTTTCAGGTAGTTGAAAGCAGCTATCAAATCCCCCCTCATTCTTCTCTTCTGCAGGCTAAACAATCCCAGCTCCCTCAGCCTCTCCTCATAACTCATGTGTTCCAGTCCCCTAATCATTTTTGTTGCCCTTCGCTGGACTCTCTCCAATTTATCCACATCCTTCTTGTAGTGTGGGGCCCAAAACTGGACACAGTACTCCAGATGAGGCCTCACCAATGTCGAATAGAGGGGAACGATCACGTCCCTCGATCTGCTCGCTATGCCCCTACTTATACATCCCAAAATGCCATTGGCCTTCTTGGCAACAAGGGCACACTCTTGACTCATATCCAGCTTCTTGTCCACTGTCACCCCTAGGTCCTTTTCCGCAGAACTGCTGCCTAGCCATTCGGTCCCTAGTCTGTAGCTGTGCATTGGGTTCTTCCGTCCTAAGTGCAGGACCCTGCACTTATCCTTATTGAACCTCATCAGATTTCTTTTGGCCCAATCCTCCAATTTGTCTAGGTCCTTCTGTATCCTATCCCTCCCCTCCAGCGTATCTACCACTCCTCCCAGTTTAGTATCATCCGCAGTTTTGCTGAGAGTGCAATCCACACCATCCTCCAGATCATTTATGAAGATATTGAACAAAACCGGCCCCAGGACCGACCCTTGGGGTACTCCACTTGATACCGGCTGCCAACTAGACATGGAGCCATTGATCACTACCCGTTGAGCCCGACAATCTAGCCAGCTTTCTACCCACCTTATAGTGCATTCATCCAGCCCATACTTCCTTAACTTGCTGACAAGAATACTGTGGGAGACCGTGTCAAAAGCTTTGCTAAAGTCAAGAAACAATACATCCACTGCTTTCCCTTCATCCACAGAACCAGTAATCTCATCATAAAAGGCGATTAGATTAGTCAGGCATGACCTTCCCTTGGTGAATCCATGCTGGCTGTTCCTGATCACTTTCCTCTCATGTAAGTGCTTCAGGATTGATTCTTTGAGGACCTGCTCCATGATTTTTCCAGGGACTGAGGTGAGGCTGACTGGCCTGTAGTTCCCAGGATCCTCCTTCCCTTTTTTAAAGATTGGCACTACATTAGCCTTTTTCCAGTCATCCGGGACTTCCCCGGTTCGCCACGAGTTTTCAAAGATAACGGCCAATGGCTCTGCAATCACAGCCGCCAATTCCTTCAGCACTCTCGGATGCAACTCGTCCAGCCCCATGGACTTGTGCACGTCCAGCTTTTCTAAATAGTCCCTAACCACCTCTATCTCCACAGAGGGCTGGCCATCTCTTCCCCATTTTGTGATGCCCAGCGCAGCAGTCTGGGAGCTGACCTTGTTAGTGAAAACAGAGGCAAAAAAAGCATTGAGTACATTAGCTTTTTCCACATCCTCTGTCACTAGGTTGCCTCCCTCATTCAGTAAGGGGCCCACACATTCCTTGGCTTTCTTCTTGTTGCCAACATACCTGAAGAAACCCTTCTTGTTACTCTTGACATCTCTGGCTAGCTGCAGCTCCAGGTGCGATTTGGCCCTCCTGATATCATTCCTACATGCCCGAGCAATATTTTTATACTCTTCCCTGGTCATATGTCATATGTCCAACCTTCCACTTCTTGTAAGCTTCTTTTTTATGTTTAAGATCCGCTAGGATTTCACCATTAAGCCAAGCTGGTCGCCTGCCATATTTACTATTCTTTCGACTCATCGGGATGGTTTGTCCCTGTAACCTCAACAGGGATTCCTTGAAATACAGCTAGCTCTCCTGGACTCCTTTCCCCTTCAAGTTAGTCCCCCAGGGGATCCTGGCCATCCGTTCCCTGAGGGAGTCGAAGTCTGCTTTCCAATTAAATTAACACAGTGCTAATTTTTTGGGTGATTCAAAGTTAATATTTTGTGTATAATCTAGATAAATAAAAAGTAAGGAGATGCACTGGGCTGGCTTTAAAGTCTGTATTTAATGTGCATGGATTTCTTTAGACAAAATTCATATACAGGGAAACAAAAGGATAAGAATGAGGTATTTTTTTTATTATTTATTCCAGTCTAACAAGTTTATTCCCTTACTCCCTGAAGACTTTTATAAAGTTCCTATTGTTGTGGACCAGTCTGCATGTACTAATGTGATGAGCATATACCCCCATTTTTTGTAATGCATAAGTTGCAAATTCATTAACGAGGCTAGTTAAAATATGGGCAACATAGGATTAATTGTACAGCTATTTTGTAGTCACAGAATAGTACTTTTCATTTCGATGAATATGCAGAAATTACTGTTTGTAAAGCAGGTGTTGAATACTTATCTTCTCTTAATTGCTTGCAATGTAGCACTCAAATTCTTTCCCAGGCAAAGCAGGTGGACCTCGCAACTTCTACGTGGGAAGCTGGGAAATATGGGGTGGAGACTCATGGGTAACTGCTTTGCTTCCCAGTGTGCCAATATGCATGTACAGCTAAGTAGTGGCGAATGGTGGAACATGCAGAATCTCATAATTTTTCATGGGTATCATATCTGTCAACTGTACCATGTCAGAAGACTTCGCACTCTTCATTGTTACTCATTTACTGCTCTTGCTTGTATATACAAAACAATGAATCAGAAGAGTAAAAAAGGCTGCACTGGAAGTAGCATCTCTTCCCACTGTGTTCTGCTGAGTTTAACCTCTGCAGTTTGTGGGAGTGTGCTCATTTTGAACAGTCACTTTTCTGAGTGGGAATGTAGTCTCTCTTTGGCTTCTGTAAAACAAAGAAACTACAGTGCACTTAGAGACAGAAGTTCAGGAAAGATATACAGAATAATATCTGTAAAAAATAAAAAAAATTAAAGTTAAATAAAATTCTCTTGCACTCAAACTCCTTAGGGGAATCTGCCAAAGAGCTGTAGGATAGCAACTGCATGGTTAAGTCAGAGGGAATGGAGCCTCAATTTTCCACTTTAAGTGTCAGACTGCTGTATTGGGCTTGACTGATCAGGTTCTTCATTCTTCTTTCTACTGATGCTGTAGTGTAGTTAAGTGCCATTTTGACATCCGCCTTTCGAAATGGAAATAACTTGTAACTGGCTTGATATTAAGACGTCAATACAAGATCAAGAAGGTGAAAGTGAGCAGTTCTATGAAAGAAGACTTTATCTAAAGTATCTTAAATAGCAAGTGACAGGGCATATTTTTAATAGGTAAATCTTAAATTAATATCCACGTAAGGTATATCTGAAAGTTTTCTCTTGTGAAAAGGGTTTTTAATCGATTCAGTGGTATTTGAATAACTTTTTTGCTTCCTCTTTGCACCGTAGTTCATGGAGGTGGAAGTAGTAGTAAAATATTCCAGTAAATAAAATCACCTGTGTTTGAAGTGGGAGAAAGCAAAGGAAAACAGATTTCATTTGTTATCTCTCCTGTAAAGATATTTGTTTCAGAATTCTTATTCCTGAGTTTTAGCTCCCAAATGTGGCACAGTAAAAATTGCCCAGGCTTTAAAAGTTTATCACTAAGTCAGTAATAGTGGTCTTGGGTGCAAGTCAACTATCAGTGTTGGCCACACACCCAACTGAGGAGAGTCAGCTACTGTGTTTGAAAATTACAGTCAATTCTTAATTGGTGGTGGTGCGGTGCTGGGAAGGCTCCTTCCAGAAAACTAAGACAATCCTCAAAGAACTCCTGCATAGAAAAAATCATGGCTCAGAATCACAAACTTAGAATTCAAACATAAACACCACCTGAAACAAACCCATCAAATCTGTGGGAAGTGGATCAGTGAATTTCTGCCAAATGGTTTTCAGAGAAGCAGTATTACAAGGTAAATAATTAGCTCTTCTCTATGGGCACCATTTTTTACATAATTCTTACTCTTGAAGAGTAAGTAATTTAAGGCTTTTTCTAACAGAAGAATATAGCAATGACTACTAAAAAGGGCTTTAAAAATGAAGGCAAATGCCAGATGCTCAAACTATGATGTGTCTAAGTACATGGCTTGACAAGCCTGCCTTGTTGAAGCTCTTTTCCAGAGAGACTTTAATGACAATGGGAAGAAAATGCATAAGAACTTAAACTGACAGAATCATTTTCAAAAACTGAAGATAAAATAACTTTGCCTAGGTTACTTTGTAATGGCATCTTCAAGGGGGCAGTGTGGGCTCAAGAGCCGAAAGGTGTGTATATATGTAACTTTGAAATAATAAACAGTTGAGAGGTATGTTAGTCCTTTTTCTGTAACTTCCTTCTACTATTCTGCTTTGCATACATGGCTCCATTTTGTTTTAAGGAGTATATTAAATCTGAAAGCTGCATTTTAAGATTGTCTTGAAGGTTTTTTGATTAATTCTGCAGTATGGTTAAACTACTAATCTCTACCTTGTTTTGTGAGGATTAACCTGTTTCCTTTTAAATGCATCCTTAAGTGATTGTTGCTTCTGTTGATTTGAAGCTGTTCTGTTTATTAACTATTAAATTTTGACTTTATAGAGAATTTCATCATTAGAAGACAACATGCAAAAAAAACCTTGGGAATATTTTAATTCTCAATATTCTTCCAGGCTTCTTCTGTTTTTATGAAGTCTCTTTCCTGGAACAATTTCACTTTGTTTTATCACATGATATTTGAATTCCATGTCTTTGTCTAGTTCAGTCATTACAGATTAATAGGACTTCATTCTTAGTAATAATATTTTTCCAGAGTAAAACCTATGATAGAGGAAATTCTTTGTAGTTGAAATGTAGAATTATTTAAGATCCTATTTGCTTTTAATTCCAGACATTTTAGGGTTTCAATTAACCAGTGTCTGACTACATAACTTAAAATATCTGTTCATAATTATAATTTTAAGAATTTTTTCAGGATATATTATTTACAGAATTTGTACCCAACTTTGGGGTGCCATCTTCCTCATAGTATACTTGTTAAATAAGCTCCAAAGTTTGTGAAAATGAAGGAGTAGTGCCTACATCATAAATGAGCGAAGCTTGTTTTTTATCCCCTTTATGTTGGGGGATTTTCTGTTTGTACATGCTTAGTTTCAGCATGTCTCTGTCATGCTCCGGCAAGGCAAATTTTATTTTTATCTTGCTTCCACTTCCCTTTGATCTGGAATTTATCCGATTCAGATACCCTAATATGGATGGGTCACCACTGTGTTCAGCGTTCCTGCACTAATATAATAATTTATTTTCCTGTAAGATGGGTATTTTTTCTCTTGGTTCTGTTATCTGCTTTCTTGTTCTGTTAATACTTATCTAAATACTAATTTTGATTTAATAAAATGTTCTTCTTAACAGCACTGAATCTAAGGGAATGTGACCAGCAAGTGGCTCAGATATAACTTTGTTAGCCTCTGATTTTTTTGGCACTTTTGTGAAAGAATGCTTCATTATCATGCAAATTGAACTGCCTGCATATGCTTCCTGGTTAATTCTTATATACTGCAAAATGTTAAAGACTTAAAACTAATTGAATTGTTTTGCAATTTTGAAGAAAAGTGGCTTAACATTTTTGGAATTTTTTTTTTACGCATTTTTGGCAGCTCTACATGTTGTATGGAAAACAAATTTTCCCAGACTTATATTATACAATACAGTTCACATCAGACAGCAAAATATAAGCTACCCTCAGGCACATACCCATTTGTGGGGAGGGGAAGGGAAATTCTTATAACCAAGGACCTCCTACCAAACTGAATGGAAAGCGTAGACATTGGGCCAAATTCTGTTCTGTGGTATCTGTGCCATCTCATTTGTATTGCATTATTCTAACCCAGGACAAAATGTGTCCCATTGTCTTCATAAGAAAACATTGAGAGCATATGCATCAAAAGACTTATTTTCCTGCAGTTAAAGGTCAAGGAACTCTTGATAAATAATGAACTATGAGAAAAATGTTATCTATTTATGTTAACAAAGGCTGTGCATAGTGCCTTTTGGGGGGTGATTAACAATTATCTGCCGATTGATAGGAAAAATAAATTGTTCTTTCTGCTATTATAGATTGTATCCAGTTTCAAAACTACAACATCGAGGGCAATCTGTCAACTGGTGAAGGAGTATGTTGGCCACAGGGATGGTATTTGGGATGTCAGTGTCACGAAAACTCAGCCAGTGGTGTTGGGGACGGCATCTGCTGGTAATGTTTTGTTTTAACTCCAGTATCTCTCACAATGTTTGTGTTTCGATTTAAAGCATAAGTGAAAGCTTAGTTGTGTTCTATATATGAGAATGTCTTCATGGGTCTTTTATTTTAGATCTTGATTTAATTGCATTTGTTTGGCTAACTATCCTTTCAAGTAGTTTAGATAGTTATCCTGATGATAGATTTATATTAAGGAGCTTAAACTCTCTAAACAAAATGAAATGAATTTATCTGAAATTCTGTTTAGCCTGGATATATGTGGGAAAGTTCAAGTATCCTAGTTGCATGTTAGCCTTCAGTCCTGAGTTAGCGGTGATCCACTTACAATTTAATGGCAATTCAGTGTGCTAAAAGGAATGGATGTAGTATCATTTAGGGAGCTCCTTTTTTCCCTTCTTTTCTCAAAAGTCCCATAAGGTAATTTTGGGTGGTTGTTAACTTGGAGGGTACTCACATGGGATACTACAATTGGGGGAGATAGGCTATATGTACACAGTTAACAATAGGTCGTGTCTGGTTTTGTGTGTGTTTAATGAGCCCTTTGGGAAGCAGTATCATTAATATCATTAATGACACTTGTCTTCTTTGTTTCTGTGGGATCCAGAGGTGCAGTAGTGATTGCTTCCATACATTTAATTGTATGGTGTCTGAGGCATACAGTTGAAAGTAATCCAGGTTTTTGATGCTACCTAAGCATCTAGAAGCAGCTGAAGATCTGTAAGGATCACAGATTGAGGACCTTATTAATGTATATTGTCCCTCAGTTGCGAGGCAGATACTACAGCCGTCAGTTCACACTTAAATATTTTTTTGGCAACAGCAGCATCACCTCTATATCAGCCCCTATCTTGGACGGACACTGAGAAAGTAAAGCTTTGTTACCTTTAGGCTGGATATGTTCTAATTGGTGTTACCTTGGAGAGTAGATCAGCATGTGGAGATGCTTAGTGGTGTTCAGTGTATGGAGCACTTACCATATGTGCACCACAGACTGAACTGGGTATTGCTTCTCGGTACAAATGAGTTGTTTTAATTTACAAAGCCCTGTATGTTTTAGGTCCTGGTTGAATTTAGAAACATCTTTTCTCCTTTTGTTGCATCTCTGCAACAGATCATGTTGGATGCTCTTTACTTGCAATCTGAGGACTCCTATCTGTTGAAAGGCCTTCTTGAGTGAATGAAGCAAATACTCCCTTGTGGGTTCCGTTTAAGTTGACTTTTTTTCCCCCCATCACTTCAGTTGTTTTTAATGTTTTAGGCATAAAAACAGCCTAAAATTGATGGGTACATAGTTCCATTCATCTTTTTCTAAGTAATAGAATACAACTTCTAGAAGTAGAACATGCCTGTCAAAACTCATCTCAAACTAACTTAATTTAAAGTAGCAGTTTCCTGTTAAATTTTATAATTGACACTAACCATTTTTTTCAAGTTGCAGTGAATGGAAACTTTGAAAATACAATGCAGCTTTCCTTTAAGTACTTAGTCAATTGAAGCTTATTTCATTTGTCCTGCTAGCAATTATGCTTTTCACTGTAAGGCTTGTATAATAGTAGTTGAAAAATAAAATTTTGCATATACTTGAAATGCTTACAAATGCTTCTGCTTTAACCTTTGTAGACCATACTGCCTTGCTGTGGAGTATAGAAACAGGAAAGTGCCTTGTCAAATATGTAGGGCATGTTGGATCAGGTAAGAGCATACAAGGTGCTTGGAGTGGGGTTTGGGTGCACATATATATGTATGTATACATATACACATACATACATGTTAATCTTTCTATAATGCCTTCCATTATAAATGTTCCCAACTCTATTAGAAAATTCCATTGTAAAGCTTCCCTAATCTTTGTCTTACAAAAATGTTTTCTGACAATGCTCCTCTTTAAAGCTAACCTGTAAAATACTTCTATCAATGTTGAGAATAAAATACATTATATAGACAAAAACTGTTAAAAGAACACTATTAAGATTGCCAAGTCATGCACTCCAAATGTAGAATATGCTAGAATCAAGATGGCCTGTGCAACCTTTAATTTATAATATGAGTGTTCCACAAGCATGAACTTAGTTTTACAATCCCCCATTGAGATGAGGAGATATCTCCATTTTACAGGTCCAACAGAAAATAGCGTACAGTGCTGCACAATGCTGATTCATTACCAAAAAAGGTCTGTCCTGTGCACTGAATGAAAGAGATCGGATGGGGAAAAAAGAAGTCTTTAATTACATAATCACATCTTATCATAATGCACATGCACAAGGCAGACAAATAAAGGTTGCACAGGTGGATTTTCACTGGAATAGCAAACGGCACATCCTTGGCATAACGGCATCCCTGTTCTCAAATTTCAAGTCCTTGCACCCAAGCGGAGAGTGCTAGCTTTTCTCAAAGGAAGTTGACAGTTTTTTTTAATGTGGGCAAAATGTGTCTTTTTTTCCTAGCCTTGTTCTTGGAAATTGCAGAATTGTTTTGGCTGAAATTATCTAATAATACTCACTTGGAGGCAGACACCTGGCATGAAAATTTTAGTCTGAACAGTTAGTTTTTCAAAGTTATAAGCAGTCAAAAACAGAGTCATATGATGGGAAGCATCTGGCAAACCTGATAATGGGAGGTGATGCCTGCCCTGCGTAAACTCTTAAATGTATTTGATTCTTTTGAAAACATATAAAAATGAATAATATTGTAATTAAAACATGCTTTGTTACTACGTGGGCTTTTGAATATATCAAGCTGCCAGGGATATGGTAGCTTTTATAAAAATCATGTTGAAAGTTTCAACCACTTCATTTGTTTACAGATGTTCATTTTTGAGTTACTAAGTAATTAAATGTGAAAGTTATAAAGGTTCTAGTCAATTTTATTAAAACAAAAAATTAAAATTTATTTAGTTTATATGCAGAACACTTAAACACGATGAAGGTCCTAAATTATCATGTTAATACAATTCTCATTGACATGTATGACTCTCTTAATTCATACTCTGTGAGCAATTAAAATGGAATACATCAGATGTGAAGTAGAACAGCAATAATCATTGCAATGTGGAATTGATTCTGTGAATTAATAATTATAAACAATTTCAGGGCTAGCTTTGTAAATGTATTACAAAAACCCCAAGAACTCATTTAAAAAATTTCCGTAATATTTTTAAATTACAGGCATTCTAAAAAATTAAACAACTTTTTACTAAATAGAGTAGTTACTCTAAGTGACAGTTTTTTCGTGAAGCATTTCAGAAGGGCAATATACAGATACAAAAAAAATTATTAGAAATGTGTAGTGAACAAATATGTTTGACCCTCAGCTGTTGGAACATAGTCTAAAGGATTTATTGGCATTCTACTTTGGTAGGCCTAATATTGGCCTCTGCTATTGCAAGATTATGTTCTATTTAACATAATGTTTCACCAGCACTTATTAGTAACTTTGTAGGAAGTTGTTTGTTTGAAGTCCTTCAGCAAACAACTAATTCTTTACTGAGGCCAAAGAGGAAGATGAAAAAGCTAGCATGAAATCTAGTGTACATTCCTTGTTCAAACGTAAAAATGAATTTAATACAATAACTCTAGTATAAAGAGTTCTTCATTACCTTACATTATTCAACACTGAGTGTGAAGACTTCTATGGTCCTGCAAATGTATGTGGATCTTAAGATATTTTCACTAAAGTAGAAAAAGGTCCATCTGCCAGTCATAAGGAATCCCGAGGTTACTTGTATTACTTGCTCATGTCATTAAACATTAAATATTTCTGCTGTATCCACTAGGTGGCTTATTTAATTGTAGTCACAGTGAGAAACTTTTATCTTTATGTATAAACTAGTCTACTTAGGTTTATGTGGCTAATAATTTTAGAATCATAGAATTGTAGGACTGGAAGAGACCTCGAGAGGTCTAGTCCAATTCCCTGCACTCAAGGCAGGACTAAGTATTCTCTAGATCAGGGGTCGGCAACCTTTTAGAAGTGGTGTGTCGAGTCTTCATTTATTCTCTTTTTAATTTAAGGTTTCGCGTGCCAATAATACATTTTAATGTTTTTTAGAAGGTCTCGCTCTATAAGTCTTTATATTGTATAACTAAACTATTGTCGTGTGTAAACAAGGTTTTCAAAATGTTTAAGAAGCTTCATTTAAAATTAAATTAAAATGCTGATCTTACACCGCCGACCGCTCAGCCCGTTGCCGGCCTGGGGTTCTGTTCACCTAGGCCGGCAGCAGGCTGAGCGGGGCCTGCGGCAGGGACCCCGGCTAGCAGGGGGCTGGCAGTCAGAACCCCAGACCGGCAGGAGGCTGAGCGGGGCCAGCGGCCGGGACCCTAGACCAGCAGTGGGCTGAGTGGCTCAGCCCGCTGCCGCTCAATCCCCTGCCGGTCTGGGGTTCCGTCTGCCGGCTCCTGTCAGCCAGAGTCCCGGCTGCTGGCCCCGCTGGGTCCGCTGCCGGTCAGGGGTCCTGGCCCTGTCCACATAGGGTAGGTACCTACCTTCTCCCTGGTTCTAGCCATTTTGTTCCTCTCTTTGCACTGAGATGAGGGTGGGAGTGTGCTGAGACCAGTGCTGGGGGTGAAGGAGTAGGCTGGGGTGCAGGGTCTGGCCAGGAGCTAGAATGAGGGAGGGGGCTCAGGGTTGGGGCAGGAGGTTTGGGTGTGGAGCACTTACCTGGTCAGCTCCCATTTGGTGTGAGGGGTGCAGGTAGGAATGTGGGGGGTGTGTGTGCAGGAGCTCCCGTTTGGTGCTTAGGACAGGGGGCTGGGTATGTGTGGGGGGTGCCGAAGTCAGGGCTGGGGCTGTGGGGGGGTGCAGGGGTCAGGGCATGGAGCTGAGGTGTGTGGGGGTGCAGGGGTGAGGGCAGAGGGCTGGGTGTGTGAGAGGAGGGTTCAGAAGTCAGGGCAGAGGGCTGGGGGTGTGTGAGGTGGGTGCAGGGGTCAGGGCTGGGGGGTGTGGAGGTTCAGGGCAGGGGGCTGGGGTGTCTGTGAGGGGATGCAGGAATCAGGGCAGAGGGCTGGGGTGTGGGCTGGGGTCGTGGGGGTGCTCCCAGCCCCCTGCCCCAAGCGGCTCGTGGCAGGGGGCTGGAGGGAATATCCCTGATTCCACCCCCCTCCACAAGGTCCCCAGAGCAGAGTGTGTGCTTCGGTTCCGCTTTTCCCTCTCCCCCTAGGTAGCAAGGGCCATCAGCTGATGGGCCGCGGGGAGGGAGAGAAGGTGGTGCAGGAATCCAGCATGCTGGGAAAAGAGGTGTGGGGGGAGCTTGCTTGCCCTGCAAGGAGAGAGTGGTGGGTGGGGGGCGGAAAAGAGCAGGCCGGGCAGGAATTTTAATGGCATGCTGCTGTCTGCTGGGGTCTGGCAGACAGCAGCATGCCATTTAAAAACTGGCGTGTGTGCCATAAGTTGCCAACCCCTGATCTAGATAATCCCTGACAGGTGTCTAACTTGTCCTTAAAAATCTCCAGTGACAAAGATTCCACAACCTCCCTAGGCAATTTATTCCACCCTGACAATTAAGAAGTGTTTCCGAATGTCCAATCTAAACTGCTGTTACTGCAATTTAAGCCTGTTGTTCCTTGTCCTATCCTCAGAGGTTAAAGAGAACAATTTTTCTCCCTCCTCCTTGTAACAACCTTTTATGTACTAAAAAACTTTTATGTGCTCCCCTCAGTCTTCTCCAGACTAAACAAACCCTTTCCCTTATAGTTCTCAACATTCAATCATTTTTGTTCCTCTTCTCTGGACTTTCTTGAATTTTTCCACATCTTTCCTGAAATGTCACCCAGAATGGACACAATACTCTTATATGAGGCCTAATCAGCGCAGAGTAGAGCAGAAGAACTACTTCTCATGTCTTGCGTATAACACTTCTGCTAATACATCCCAGAATGTTTTGCCCTTTTTTTTTTTTGCAAGTGTTACACTGTTGACTCATATTTAGCTTGTGATTCTCTATGCCCCCAAGATCCCTTTCCATAGTATTCCTTCCTAGTCAGTCATTTCCTATTTTGTATGTGTGCAACTGATTGTTACCTCCTAAGTGGAATACTTTGCATTTGTCCTTATTGAATTTCATCCTATTTACTTCAGACCATTTCTCCAGTTTGTCGAGATCATTTTGAATTTTAATCCTATCTTTCAAAGCTCTTGCAACCCATCCAACTTGGTAACATTCACAAACTTTGTAAGCGTACCCTCTATGCCATAATCTAAATCACTGATGATATTGAACAGAACCGGACCCCACTCGATATGCCCTTCCAGCTTTACGCTGAGCCAGTGATAAATACTCTGAGGGAACAGTTTTCCAAACAGTTATGCACCCACCTTATAGTAGTTCCATCTAGGTTGTATTTCCCTAATTTTTATATAAGAAGGTCATGCAAGACCTTATTAAAAATTTTTTGAAAGTCAAGATATACACATCCATCATTTCTCCCCTGTTCACAAGGCTTGTCACCGTTCAAAGAAAGCTGCTCGGTTGGTTTGATATGATTTGTTCTTCACAAATCCATGCTGACTAGTACTTATACCATACTGTCTTATCACAAGCCTTCAGGATAAAATTTGACTGTTCAAATGTTTTTACCATTTAAGCTGACTTCTTTTCTAAAAGATTTTTTCCTGTAACTTTCACCTAAAATTTGGTTTGTTTTACACAGTAAATTCTATAAAGTTCCATCCAACGGAGCAAGTAGCCCTTACAGGTATGTAGAATTTTTGTTTCATGAATTGTGCTAGTCATAAGAAAGTAAAAACAAACCACTCTTTACTGTAACACTGTGTGTTAGCTCTTGCTGAGTAGCAGATATTTTTGATGTTATCCCCATCTTTCCCTCTCCAATTCCCTACTATTTATTAACTCATTCTAATTTAATAAGCTTTTGGTGCAGAGATCATGTCTTTTCTGATTTGGGAAATATCTAGTAGTCCTTAGTATGCAGATGAGAATAATAAATATCTCATTGCCATTTTACATTTTTATTTTCTATTCTAATTTTCTTCAAATAAAGAAAAACCTAATGATAGTTTCTTCATTAATATTAAAAAGTATCGACTTCAAAAGGCAATAATGGAATGATATTCTCTGTATAGTGGCTGATATATGTTATGAGTGTGACAACTTTTTCATTGGCCATAACATCGTCAATACAGCATCGTGTTCAAATCTGTAGGATGTGGTTAATCCTATAGTTCATATGATTCAGAGTTAAGGTGCTAGCTTTAGGATTCAAGAGACGGGGATTCAGTTGCCTGTTTTGCTACAGGCTGCCTGTGTGACCTCTGGGACAAGTTACTTAATATCTCTGTGCCTTACTTCCCTATAGGTAAATGGACATAATGGAACTTCCCTGTTAAACAGGGGTGATGAGGAAAAATATGTTCAAGATTGGGAGGCATACAAGGGTTATGGGGACCATATACATACCTATGAAAGTAAATATTTCTTCCCAGACAATCTTTTGTGGTGGATTTTCTCTAGCATTTATAGTTGAATCTGCTCAAGCTTAGAGTTATATAATAGCTAGAGCCCTACCAAAATCACAGGTCCATTTTGGTCAATTTCACGGGCATAGAATTTTAAAAATTGTAAATTTTCAGATTTAAACATCTGAAATCATGAATTTCAGTGGTGTAGCTGTAGCAGTCCAGACCCAAAACGGGGTTCTGTGGGGGGGATTTGCAAGGTTATTGTAGGGGGGTCGCAGTATTGCCATTCTTACTTCTGTGCTGCTGCTGGCGGCGGTGCTGCCTTCAGAGTTGGGCGGCTGGAGAGCTGCGGCTGCTGGCAGGGAGCCCAACTCTGAAGGCAGCGCCGCTGCCAGCAGCAGCGCAGAAATAAAGGTGACATGGTATGGTATTGACACCCTTACTTCTGCGCTGCTGCTAGGGGTGGCACCCCTACAATAACATTGTGATTCCTCTCCCTAAAACCCCCCCTCATCACCACCCAGTAGCCCCTTTTTGGGGTGGGACCCCCTTCAGGTCTCCCCCATGAAAACCTGTATAGTACAGGGTAAAAGTAGACAAAAGACCAGATTGCATAGGGGAGACAAGATTTCATGGTCTGTGACGTGTTCTTCATGGCCATGAGTTTGGTAGAGGCTTAATAGCAGTAAGGTTGAAATACTGTAGCAATTATAAACCTCATTTTCCTTCCTCCAAAAGCCAAAGCTGAGTTTTCTCTGTTTAATTTGAAGTTGCTCAAACAAGCCACTTTTGAGATATGGGATGCTGAAAAATGGCAAAGTTCTTAACCTCTAGCTGTTTCTACACTGTCCTCTAGTATGAAGTGAATTTATAATGGAAAGAAATAAACCCAGAATGCTGAAGGTAGGAAATTATCAGATAAAGTTTTAACACCAACCTTGAGTGTACCCTTGTTTCTACCAATCCTCCTCCTTCTAGCATCACTGTAGGGCCTCAAATCCTCATGAAAAAACATGCCAAAGAATACTCCTCATTTAGATCTACCAACCACATGTGCTGGAGAGTCCACTATGAGCCAGAAGCCATCTTGCTTCATACTTTCTCATAGGGGCAGTAACAGAGATCAGCTTGTACCCTTTTCTTATTACACAGTTGGGCAGCAGATCCCACAATATCCTGTGTACTTTCATAAGAACTTGAAATCCTCATGGAATGTACCTTGTATAGGCCACGGGTGCGTGAGAGTTACCTTGTTTCTAATTCACATATGCTATCAAGATTTAGTTTTCCTTGTTGCAGCAACTGGTAGGTCTGTAACCTTACAAAATTTGATGCTACATTGAGCTACTTAAGGTAGAAACCTATTTGTTGGTTTGGATTCTTCTTATAATCATACTTAATTTTTGTGTCTGATGATAAAAATCCTTGGATGACAATGGGAAAGAAGATGGGGAGAAAATTCCTTTTTATTTCCTAAAACATTGAGGACACATCAGTTGTTTTACTGATAAATAAAATCCATATTAAAATTTGCTAGTAACATCTTAGTGTTTTGGAACAGAAGACTAATAAAATGTTCATGTATACACTGTTTTCAACAGTATGTTTTCCCGAAAAGAAAGTGAATGTTTTCATTTTAAGAGTAATTAAGTTGGATGACTTCTCCCCTTTTGCGTAATGAATCATGTTCTCAGCAAACTGTCAAGCCTTGGAAACAACCATTTATGCTGAGTCTTACCAAAATTTGTGAGGAAAAAAGTGGTGTTCATGCAGCGTTGTCAAAATGTGAAAACAAAACATTTTCTGTATTGTGTTTATGGAAATATACTTACTCAGTTTATTTCTGTGCAGCATCTGGAGACCAGACGGCTCACATTTGGAGATATATGGTACAGTTGCCCATGCCTCAGCCAACAGCAGACTGCAATGTAAGCAATAAACTTACACAGACTAAAAAATGATCCTAGGTCAACTTCATCCAATTTAGGTGACATAATTACATGTAGAAGTGTAATAGACACTCTTATTTCAAGGGATATTTTCAACTCAAATTTGGGCCAAATGTTACATTTTTGTGAAAAGACAATTACAAAACTCTGTAGTCAATAGATTAATTTCTGTGGTCTTCCTTTCGTGTTTCCAAGACACATATTGCAGCACTGAATCTGAAAGTGCAACTGACTTCATTGATTTTTAATTTCCAAATAAAGAGAATTGCATAATTAAACAGAACAGTGACAAGTAAAATTTTGCATTGTAATCCAAAATATAGTTGTTAATAAAGTTTGTATAAAATGAGATTAAAGTTGAGTGGACCTCTAACCATGTTCAAAAAAAATTGTTGAGGCACATTAGTAGGTTGTTTATGGGTCCATATGTATCAGTCTTAACTAGCATGAATAATGAACTGGTATTCAGGATTTAGCTTTATCTTGTATCCATTCATCAATACTTAGATTGAATTCAGTAGCAGTTCACTAATTTGTACTAATAACAGCGAGACCTATTATGGATTACCAAATTTTCTGAATTAGTCCCTGATCCTGAAAATGCTTAAATATGGGACTATTCACAAATGTAAAATTACTCACATTTAGTGAGTCTTACAGTATCTGGGCTTACATAAGTCGCAAATTCAGCAAAGCACTTATGTATGGGCCTCAAAGAGATTTAAATATATGTTTTAAAGTTAAGCATGTGCTTAAGTTCTTTTCTGAATTGGGGCCTAAGTGAACAAATATAATAAGGATAACGCCTCTATGTATTTCATTATTTTAGTAAGTATAGATCAGTTTCAGTCTACATTTTTTGATTTTAAAACATTATACAGATGTACTGTAGTACATTTTCTAAAAGTAGTGTAATATTAGTTATTATGGTCTCACTTCAGTCTTTTGCTATTAAATCTTTGCCAAGAACTAGGGAGAAACTATCAGTTATCACAGACACCTGCTAACTTAATTTTGCTAATCCACAAAGCTGCTGTGTTCTACGGTACAGATTCTGGTGCAGTGTTTTCTTTGATCTGCCAAACAGACAAAATCTAATGAGGCTGAGCTCCATCAGGGTATTTGTATGTGCTGTACATTTTGGGTATGTCAACACAGCAGAGGAAAACGTGGGGCTGGGCCATGCCAGTTGACTCGGGCTTTTTCTTTGCTGTGTGGGCATTTCCTTTGAGGCTGAAATGTGCCAGTTACCACACGAGAAACCCTAGTTTTTTGTTGCATGTATAACTTAAAGGTATGGTCTTCCATTGTATGAGGTATCTTCACCCACCTTTCTGGTCTATGGTACTAGTGTATCTGGATTTCAGGCCCACTCTGACATCTGTGACCTATGCATAGGGTAAGTTAGATGGTGTACAGGTTAATGTCCAGTCTGTCCTTGGAGGCTAGGGTATGTAGGAATTGTTAGTGTGATAATGGCACAGTAGGATTTCAGATGTGAGAGACTAGTCTGTTTTAACTTTGATTCTCATGCACTTATGCTGTAGTGTTTCGATTACAAACACTGTAAAGGAATGTTTCATTCCAGTGGTGTCTTTGACATGTTTAAAATTTCAGTGGAAACACTTCTAGAGGTGTTTAAAACCTTTTTTTAATAACTGAAATTTGGGACCTAAATTGCTAGTGTTCTGTTGATTTTTGTTAACCACATAACCTTTTATCAATCCCTCTAACTTGTTATCAAACCAAATACTCCTACTTAAAAAAATAAAGCTGTTTAAACTGGATATTTTGCTAGTGGATTTCTGTGCAAAGAATCCTATACCCTAGTTCCATAAATTACGGACAAAACAGAATAGTGAGCTAATATGTGACTTAGTCAAGCAATGAGTGGATATGTAGTTAATACTGTCAGTATTTCTATTGTAACCTTCCATTTTTAGCTGTCTGAATGCCAGCCATTTCAGATAATTTCTCACTGATCTGTCATGGCAAATATAAATTCCCTTTCAAGTTAGCAAGGATATATTTTAGATTTTCAGAGAGAGAGAGCCCGTTTCCCCAGTCAGTTTAGCTAGTGGCAAAGGTTGAGTGGAAATTTTTACCAAACTCAAGGTGAAAATTTTAATGATATATGGTGGTTTACTTGTTTTGACACTTTCCATTATCAAAGATCTATACAAATGCTCCTCCTAGCATCCAAATCTGGTAGGAAAGTAGCGTTTTCATTTTGCAAATGAAAAAATGAAGGGATGTCTACACTGTGAAGGCTATACTGGAATAGCTACAGTGCCATAGCTATGCTGGTATAACCCTGTTGAAGAGTTAAAGGGGTAATAGATTCATAGATTCCAAGGCCGGAAGGGACCACTGTGATCATCTACTCTGATGTCCTGTATAACAAAGGCCATAAAACTTCCCCAAAACAGTTCCTAGAGTAGATCTCCAAAACATCCAATCTTGATTTAAAAATGGTCAGTGAAGGAGAATCCACCTGCACCTTTGTAAATTGTTTCAATAGTTCATTACTCTCACTTAAAAGGTATACACATTATTTACATCTAACTGGTATGTGTGCACCATCCATGCATTGATCCCATGTCTTGTGGCTCTCTGTAAAGCATCAGTCTCATGCCTTGTTGCATACTGTGTGCGCGCGCACATTAAATGAATCTCTTGGTGTGTATGTCATGGGTTGACAGTAAACTTGGATGATTTCGCTTATTCCCACCTGTCTTCCCTGCATCGCCAGCCTTTTCTGCATGGGGGACCAAATCCCGATATGATTGGGGTTGAGAACAGGGGAAGTTCCAAAATTCATATTTGACTCACCCAGCATGTGGAGGAGGAGTGGGGTGTAAGGGGAAGAGTGTGTCTGGATCTGGTGTTTGATCTCAGCTCATTATAAGGCTCAGGATTCTGAATCTCTGATTTCCCAGATCTTGGGGGTGTTGGAAACTTGGCAGGAAGATGCTGGGGTGTCTCTATTGGGGGGCTGCCTGGGAATATGCTTTGGCCCTGGATGCTATTGAGTCCTGTTCCGTTATGCAGTGGGATATGTCAGCAAAAGTGAAAGTAAAATGAGAGAGGCTTGGACTTGGTCCCCAGGAAGGTGCTTGGGGTGCTTTGGAGTCAAGGGGATGCAGAGACTCATAGGGAAGGTGGGGAGCGAGGTAACCCCCAAAGCTCAGCCCTCTGGGGAGAAATTTCAGTTGAGGAGGAGGCACCACTATCATGTGCAAGTCAAAGTGGCACTGGGGATGTAGCCACTGGACCTATCAGGAGCACAGCCAGCCCTGGAGGAAGTGCTTGGCCCTTGCTTTCCTCCTTCAACCACAGACCCCCAGGAAAGGAGTCTCAGCAGTGCCTGGTGCTGGTGGATACTGTGAGGCTCTGATTTGTAGCTGGGACAAGGCACAGGAGCTGCTGTGGGATGGGAAGTGGAGCAGTTGCTCGTGTCGGGGAGGCACCGGGATCCTAAACACCAGTTGCAGATAGGCCATGTGGAGTAAGAAATGGGGAGGGGCAAGGTCTATGGTGACTGTGATCTGATGCCTCCTCCTAGACCCCTCTCCGCCTCCACATCCTCCCCTCTCTTGATTTTGCCCCTTACACGTCTCTGTGACTCTACGTATATTTGCCTTCAACTCCTCTGCTTCCCCCTACATCCCTCAGTAATACTGTAAATGCTATTTACCCTAATTATTTAGTGCTTAATCATAATATATAGCTCAGTGTCATCTGAGAGATACATAAGTTCTAGTGAAATATAGTGCATTACCAAGGAGTAGCTTACACTACAAAGGCTTTTTTGGAACAGCTGTACTGGTATAGTTATACCAGCAGAGCCCCTTAGTGGAGATGCAGCTTATGCCAGCAAAAGGAATACTCTACGGTTAAACCATCTCCCCCATGTATAGCTGTCTGTGTATAGTTTTTGTTGTTTTTGTTTTGTTTTTGCTGGTATTGCTGTGTCAAGGGAGTGTTTTTTTGGAGTACAAGTTTCCATTGATAAATGGAAAAAATGTTCGTATTTATACTTTTGTGATTAACAGCAAATGTCTGGGGAAGATGAAATTGAGTTTTCAGATAAAGATGAACCTGATGGAGATGCAGATGGTTCCAGTGACTGTCCCACTATCCGAGCTCCCTTAACCTCCCTGAAAAGCCATCAAGGAGTAGTCATAGCAGCTGACTGGTTGGTTGGAGGGAAGCAAGCTGTAACAGCTTCCTGGGATAGGACAGCAAATCTGTATGATGTGGAGACATCTGAACTTGTCCATTCACTGACAGGTATCTCTTTGCTTATATGAAAGCTTTTTAAGGTTGCTGGTTTGTTTCTTGGTAATGATCACTCCTTCCAGACATCACAGTCTTCTGAGTGAGTAATGTGTCTTTTTGGGGCAGGCAGGGACTTAAAAAACATAAGCATAAATATTACATATATGTATGATATTAATTCCTTGAATGCCATGAACATGTAATTCTTCTTCTTTGAGCATCTGGTATAACCTATAAAACTGAGCAATTGTTTTTGAAACTTAGTGCTGCAGTTTTTCTTAGTACTTAAGTTTTGTTTTTCATTGTTGTGCTACTTCAGGTAGCAGTAATATATGGCTACTTAATGGTCAGATTAAATGACTAGTCATTAAATTGTAACTTTCAAATACAGCTCTAAATGTCTGCAACAGCAGTAACATTACTAATTATTGTTACCAGACCAATTACTATTTTTTTATAAAAATTGTGTCTGATCAGCATTTCATTCCAAATGTTTGTGGAAATGAAAAGTCTTGCGTTTTCGTTACCTTAAATGTTCTCATCTGTGGTTGTAGGGCATGACCAAGAGCTAACCCATTGTTGTACACATCCCACTCAACGTCTTGTGGTGACATCATCACGTGATACAACCTTCCGTCTGTGGGATTTCAGAGATCCTTCTATCCATTCTGTGAATGTCTTTCAGGGCCACACAGAGTAAGTGACAGTTGCTTCACAGGTTTTTTACGTATTTAGAATGGATGAATGTATTGAGTTGATAAACTGTACCAAAAGATTCCTGTACTTTTTATGATATTAAGACCATCTCTGTGTTAGTTTAGTAAACTTTGCCTTTCACAGAAACCCTTTAATACTCTCCTGCAAATGTAATACTGGCATTAAATGCTAAAAAAGCAATAATTGCACTTGCTTGTTGTTGCTTACACAATAGGTCTCTTTTTAAGTAGGCATCTTTAATAAGTAGTTCATACTCTTTACATTTAAATTTACTGTAGATGCTTGTTTAAGCAGTGTTGTGTGTAGTTTAGGAACACTGCTGTAAAATATTGATTAAGAGAAATTTCCCCTCCCTTATTTGTTGTAGTCTTAATTGTGAAATAAAGGTGACCTATACAGAGCCAAGAAAACAAATTCAAGGCAACATTTTAAGTTTCTATACTCTTTTTCATTTTGCAGTAATTTTTAACTTCACAACTTATACTTACAAACTAGACGCATGCAGATATTTCAGACACTGTTTCATTATCCAAAATGACTGATGTGTTTAAAACTTTTGTGATGAGTTTTGGGATTTGATGCTGATCTGCTGGCTTCTACTGAAGATGAGCGGAGGTCGCTGTATGAGTCTCTGAATATGGTAGCAAAGCATACCCTTTTTTGAAGTAAAACAGAAATGAGGGAGGTGAGGAAAGCAGAAGGCAAACATCCTAAATATCTTACCCAAATTAGAAAGTGGTATAGATTTAAAAGCCCTTGTTGCTTGTGAAGTTTGAAAGCAAAGCTTGACTACCAGAGGATGTGGGGGGGGGGGGGGGGCCAGGGGTTCCCAAAAGGTGAGCACTGACTTAAATAGGAGTTTCCTTTTATTCTCAATTAGATATTTCATTGTTGCTTAATGATCATTTGAAATTTGCTGTATCAATAGTTTTTGTAAGTGTCCACCTCCTTGTTCCAAACTCAGATACTTCCAAACTATGATGGGTGCCAGTGTATCACAATTAGCCATTTACTGATCTGTTTTTTCCTTACAGTAGAGTAGACTGAACCATGGCCTAAGGGCTTGAATTAGTTTGTGGACCTGTTAATTGTGGCCTGTACATAGGAGGAATTAGGTTTTGTGCTGCTCATACTCCTTTCCCCTGTGCTTTAATACTCACAGATTATATACACTGAGCACAGAGGGAAGAAATGTGATTTGAAAATTAATGTTTTATTGGTGTACGAGATTCCTCACTATATGCTCAGTGATGTCAAATGGCATGAATCTTGAGAGGCTGGAAAAGCTGAAAAGGATCGAAGACTGAAGATGAAAAATTACCGTCTGAACTATTGCAGATTGTGGTGGGGGCTATGTTTTTAACAGTAGAAATAAATTTTGACCATTTTTTGGTCACACTTTCTTCAGCTTTCAACCACCACTCCTGTCTCCATTTGTCTTCCCTTTTTGTGTCATTCTTTTGTATGTTTGTCACCTTTAGAGTCCTGAATCGGAGTTTGGTCAGCATTATCTGACTGATTTGATATAGCACTTTCTCTCCTGCCAATAGTTAATTTAGAAAACTTACTTTACTGTATATCAGTTTTGTTTATCTACTTTATTTTTGGTACCTTTTATGTCAGAAGAATGCTTTTACAGCCTTAGATTCTAGAGATACTTAGAATTCTTACTTTGTGGAAGAGATGATGCTTTGCTCTAAGCAGGATATTATACCTGAGAGAGATCCTAAGCTCGCTTGTAAGAGGAAAGCGCGTAGTTCATAGATGACATACTTCTGGTCCGTTTGTCTGTTTTTATGTGCTGCGCATAAGTCCCACAATGTGCTAGCATAGCTGGGTATGCTCTGCTCCCATTATGTAGAGTGAGAGCAGCTCTTTTGCCTACTGGAATGAGGTATAACAGAAGGACTTGATGGAGGTGTAAATTACCCCATTGTAGCACTGAGAATTTTATTAGGCTCACACATTAAAAGGTGTAGTGCATTTGTCATAGTGACAAGGCTAGCTGCCTCTCCCCCTTGGGATCTCTGAGTGCAGCCCATCAGGTGTTGGGCCTCTTGTGTCTTTACCTATCCAGGATTGGAATTTTGCAGTTCTCCCACTCGTAGCCTATGTCATGGCTTAAAGTACTTGTGTATTCATTGTTATCAGCCAGAGGTCTGAGTTCGGCACCTGTAATTCTTCCCTTTGGGAGTCTGGACCAGTGGTATATAGTGACCATAAGCTTTCTTACATCAGAAGTACTGTTTGTTTAGCAGTAGGAACAAATCTTTTAGAGAAAAAGGGTTTTCAAACAGTCTGCTTGCATGTCTATCTTACCTAAAGTCTTAGTACTCCTTGATGGTAACCTAGAGTAGACCAAACTATTTCTTCATCCCCAACAGTTTACTGTGTGTAACTTGTTCCACTGAACAACTACAGGCTCTCTTGAGAGTGTGTCACTTTAAATTCTGGGAGTGGGTAGTTTTTTGTTTTTTGACCTGGTCCTTGGTGGTTCCGAGTCAGCATCGGTTTTGTAAGCTGGTTGAAGACAGAAGTAGAATCATAAAAGCTTACAGTTCTGGCATTGTTGCTTAACAATTTAAGTGTCAGTTTATGGGTGGGTGACTGGAGCAATCTCCTTTTTCCTGCGTGTATTCCAGAAATTTTTTTTCTAAGATACTATTCACACGACATCTTCAAGAACTGTCATGCTATTTATAGGTTGATCAACTTTGGAATATGTAACCTATTTCTCTCTAAAAGATCCAAGGGAACCTACAAGTTCTACAACCTACAAGTTTTAAAAAAACCTACAAGTTTTAAAAAATTGACTGTGTATGTGTATAAATATATAAAAGTAGTGTGGGTGATGTAGATTGCGAGGGATGGATAGTATTCACGTACATGATTTAACTTGCCACTTTTGTGTTTTTCCCCCTGAAGTCACAGATTGTTATTCCCACTTGTTCTGGTTGAGATTCAAAACCACGGTTGGATCCTGTTGGTACGTGGATCAGAAGTACATTTTTCTTCCCCCATCAGAAGAAATGATTTTTCAGTCACTTTTATCTCTAAAGTGGGAGTAAAACCTTGCACTTCCTGTTCAAGTGGGGCCTAGCATCTGCTTTGTCATCTTAATCAGTAGGAGATAGTAAGTAATGTGAGACTAAATGTGAATTTCAGTAGAATTATAATTCAGAGGAATTCTGAATACTCTTCTTACCTGTGCCATGTAGAGTATTCATCACAGAGCCCTACAGTTAAATATTTGCAATATTTTGTTCAAACTGCTTTCAGATCATCTTCCAACAGATGGCACCATAACCCTTTATTAAATGCTGAAAATGTTCCATGACAACACTTGGGCACTCAGCCTCCAGAAGAGTCCCAAATTTAGGAAAAGAGAAAACAAACCAGAATGAAATTCTCCTCAAGCATCCATTGCTTTAGCCACTTAAGGCTGACACTACAGTTTCTCTGTTTTAGATAGGTTTATGCATCAAGCAGCTTCTTGTTTAAAAAAAATTGGAAAGATGCATGAAGGAGGGAATCTGAACTAGATGTTATGATAAACTAAGCTTTTTCTCAGCACTATATTAAAACTCAAAATGTAAAATGACTTAAAAGTACAGTGTCTCTGTCCACATTGAAGGAAAACAGTCTTTAAAATCTGTGTTCAAAGTGTAATGTCACATGATTTTTGTTCGAGCATCTTTAAAACCATAAATTGCAGAAAGCATGTTTCCTGAGAGCTATCCTCTAAGTCTTTCAAGTTGAACGTTGAATTATTATAATGCTGCACATGTTCTAAGCTAATTCTAGAACATGTTACATTTTTATAAAAGCACTCTACATTAAAAATACTTCTTGAATTTTTGCTGTGTGTCTTAAAAAGGTAACATAATGAAAAATTAGACTACCGTTCATGTTTGATCCATGTATACCAGATGTAATTAAGAGAAATCAGCAGGGGCGATTCTCAAAGGTAACTAAATCAGACTTCCAGACTTGGTGTCCTAGGCACATGATAAAATTCTTGTCTTACTTTCAAAGAATGCATGTTTTTGGTGAGTTGTTCCAATGGTTAATTACCTTCACAGTTAAAAAATTTGCACTTTATTTCTGAGTCTGAATTTGTCTAGCTTCAGCTTCCAGCCATTGTATTTTGTCTGCTAGATTGAATAGCCCTCTACTATCAAATTTCTGTTCTCTATGTAGTTACAGACTGATCAAGTCATCTCTTAACTTTCTCTTTATTAAACTAAACAGATTGAGCTTCTTGAGTCTTTCACTGTAAGGCATTTTTTCCAGTCCTTAAATCTGTCTCATGGCTCTTTTCTAAACCCTCTCCTCCAATTCTTCAATTTCCTTCTCGAATTGTGGACAACAGTACTGAACACAGTATTTCAACAGTGGTCGCATCAGTGCCAAACACAGAGGTAAAATAACCTCTCTGCTACTCCTCCTCTTTCTTCCCCAGTTTATACTCCTAGGATCTTATGTTCAGCTGATTATTCACTATCATCCCACAAGTCCTTTTCAGAGTCCCTGCTTCCCAGGATAGGAGTCCCATCCTGTAAGTATGGCCTACGTACTTTACATTTGAATGCTTCGGAATGCGTATTGTTTGCTTGCAGCCAGCTTACTAGGCGATCCAGGTTGCTCTGTATGAGTGACCTGTCCTGTTCTTTAGTTCGCACGTCCCCAGTATTTTTATCATCTGTGTAATTTATTAGTGATACTGTTTTCTTCCAGGTCATTGATAAAAATATTAAATAGCATAGGGCCAAGAACCAATCATTGAGGACCTTGTTAGAAAGAAACCACTTGATTATTCCCTATTTGCAGTTAAACAGTTTTTAATCCATTTAATATGTGCCATGTTGATTTTGTATGTTCTAGTTCTTCTTCAAGTGCTTGCTCATGTCCATTCCATATTAGGTGTGTGTGCTCACCACATACACTGTGCTGTAAGTTTTTCCCTCCGCAGTATCCATAGGGGACCGGCTCTGGCGCCCTCTGGAGTGGCGCCCGCATGGCGCAGTATAAGGGGTGCCGCCAGCTCCCCCCCACCCTCAGTTCCTTCTTGCCGTGAGTGACGGTGCTAGTACGTCCACTGCTTCGGCTAGCGTTGTTTCGTTCTCTGTTCTTGTGAACTTTGAAATCCTGTAAAATAGTTATAGATAGTTCGTAGTTTTAGTTACCATTAGGAGTTAGTTCTTGAACTCTTCATTAGTCTGGGACGGGACCCAGCCAGGGGTTGCGGCATGCCCCGGTCCCCAGGCTTTAAGCCCTGTGCTCGCTGCAAACTGCCTCTTCCAGTCAGCGATCCACATACCAGCCGCCTAAGGTGCTTAGACGAAGTGTACATAAGTGACAAGTGCCGTATCTGCAAGACCTTCAAACCTAGGATGAAGAAGTGCGATATCCATCTAAGAGTACTCCTAATGGCACCGGAGCAGTGGTCCAACTCTGCACCGAGCACAGTGGTGCAGAAGCTGTGCACAGTGCTCCCCTGGTGCCGTCCATGAGCCAGCACCAGTCTTCCTCCATGGCTCTGCCCAAGAAGATACTGAGGAGAAGATCCCCTACCTCCTGCAAGGGAACGGAAAGGGCATGGGGAGAGCCAAGGCCTGTGTCGGGCAGCTCAACATCCCCCTCGGGCAGTTGGGCCCCAGCTCAAGTCAAGCGGTGCAGCCCATCCCATGCTTTGCTTGTGACTCCAGATAGCGACGCCCGAAGCCCTTCAAGCAGCTCAGGAGATCCTGACGCTCTCTACTTAGAACGTACCAACGCTCTCTACTTAGAATGTACGCCTTTCTGTAAATTGACTCAACTCTTCATTGCTACATCAGATAGAATGAAGGGTCACCCGGTGTCCTCACAGAGGATTTCCAATTGGATTACCTCGTGCATAAGGACCTGTTATGACCTGGTGCGGGTTCTGCCACTGCCAATTGTCAGAGCCTACTCTGCGAGAGCGCAGGTGTCTTCGGTGGCCTTCCTGGTACACATTCCTATCCAGGACATCTGTAGAGTCGCAACGTAGTCCTCTGTCCACACGTTTACTGCTCATTATGCCATCACTTAGCAGGCCAGGGATGACTCTGGGTTCGGCAGAGCTGTGTTGCAATCTTCTCATCTGTGACCTCCTACCCACCTCCAGGGGTACTGCTTGGGAGTCACCTAATATGGAATGGACATGATTAAGCACTCGAAGAAGGAAAGACAGTTACCTTTTCCCGTAACTGGTGTTCTTCAAGATGTGTTGCTCATGTCCATTCCATGACTGCTCTCCTTCCCCACTTTTGGAGTTTCCGGCAAGAAGGAACTGAGGGTGCGGGGAGCCAGCAGTGCCCCTTATACCTCACCGTGCGGGCGCCACTCCAGAGGGCACCAGAGCCGGTCCCCTACAGACACTGCCGAGGGGAAAACTTCTGGCACCAGTGCATGTGGCGAGCACACACACCTAATATGGAATGGACCTGAGCATCACATCTTGAAGAACACCAGTTACGGAAAAGGTAACTGTCTTTTTCTTAGTTAAAATACAGTTTGGTATCAGCTCAGAAGCTTTGAATGAGAGCTGTGGAGTGCTCTAAAATCCACATGGTTACTCAAATTGTGGAGGTATGATGGAGGTAGTATTGGAATTGGAGCGCTGCCTGAGCATTTGGAAGGGGAAATGGAGAGAAGGAGAATGTTGGAGGTGCTGGAACTGTGCAGGGAAGAGTGGAGTGGAAAGGAGGGAATAGACCTGTTCAGTGGGGGATGTTGGCAGATTCAGCACTACCCTTCATAACTCCCCACTGCACTCATGCCATGAAAGGTCTGTCCTCTTTCAAAACATATCCCCACTGACTCTGTGCTTGTCCCTGCACTGTACCTGCCTCCTCACTCTAGCACTTCAGCCTGCAAGTTTCATGCCAGCACCAGTCTCTGCATGACGAGGAGGGTTGAGAAGGGAGGACTAGGCTGTTTGGGACAAGTGGAGAGACAGGAAACAATGCAGGAACAGGGAAGGGAATAACATACAGCCAGTGGCATTGAGTTACCTGGATAATCATTGCTACGGAGCCAGAAGTAGTGGAGAAGGAGAGCTGGGCTGTGATCCATGGGTCTGTTGAGGGGAAAAAAAAATAATAATTTTTTTAAACAAAGGGAATTAAATGCCAAAGAACTTTAACACAGAGTTAAAGTTGCTCAGTAGTATGTCCGGCCCTCACAGGTCTCATTCAGATATGCTCGCACCTCTGAAAACCAGGAAATAGAGTTAAGGCACATGCTACTCTACAACACAACCTTACTCTGCCCTCTTCGAGTGATGCCCCAACATTCCAATAACACACATGCTATGGACTGCTCAGGGAATGGAATACATGAGCACTTGGACAAAGTCTAACACCGTAGTTCTAAGGCAAAATTGGGGTTAGGTTACGCATAGTCAACATGAGCTGTCAGACTCACACCAAGCCTGCCTACTCCACACAAACCATGCCTTTACCCTTGACCTGAGGATTCCTGCAGAAACATTGCCTCCGCTTACCCCTCGCCAGGTACCAGAGACAAAAGTCGTGTGTGCCACCAGACTGCTGAAAGTCCCCATAACAAGACTACCTCCATGTGCAGCTGCTGATGCAAACTGCAGAACTCACAGAAATGAAGCATACTTGATCCTTCAAAGTACATGTGAACTCCTCATATCTGTGACAGTTCTTTCAACCTGCTCCTACCAATTATTTCATCATTCAGTATAGCTACCTCAAAAACCGTGCATGCAGACAAATGCTATCTGTCCTCTTCGGTTGTTTTACAGTCAGAGGTCAGACCTTTGAAATCATGTAATTCCCATTACCAGCTTACCTATTTTCACACTCCAGCTGCAATATTATGTAGCTGTCTATACTCAGTTCCTATCTCCAATTCCCAAAGTATCATTACAGGATCTTTAGCTCTTTAGGAGAGATTAGCTAATAAAATCACATTGGAACTGAGGAACATTCGTGAGGAAGAGAATTGTGAAAGTTTGGAACTGTCAGAAAATTGTGACCGTCCCTCCTGATTGACAGTATACTAATTCTCTGTGGTGATTCTAGGCAAAAAATACCAAGCTTCATTGGGAAAGAGAAATTGTGAAACTCTGGGAGTCTCTCTTTCTGTGAAAGAGAGCCTTGAAATTTTATTTCCTCATTTCCTGAAAAACCCTTATTAATGAGGGGACTGGAGACAAATATCAAATGAGGGCAGCTTCTGATGCTTATATTACAAAAGTGAGAGTGGCTGTCTTGGAGTTATGCTTTTAGGCGTGTGTTGGCTACAGGTTTTGGGGATGTCTCAAATTTCAGCAGAAACTAGAGCATCTCCTCTTTCTTGTAGAGGATGTGCTTCTGGGGTTTGAAAGAGTGGAACATGTGTTAATAAAGCCACCCTTTGTCAACTTGGTGCAATCATCCAGCCCTTGCCTTTAAAAGTGCAGTAGTAGGAATTCAGGGGTGTCCAGAACACCTTGCAAATAACCCTTGTTGGTTCCAGCCCCATGCTCCCAAGCAGTACCAACCTTTTGTTTATGAAAGGCTGTAGAACAGGTAAGCAATCAGTTTCTGACCTGGAGGATAAGCAGCCTTCTACCATCATTGGCCCTAATCTTTGGACACCTGTGGGTTCTAAGTATTTTTGAGGGCTACTGAATCAGCATCTGGGAAAGCCCACCAATTTTCTCCCGCCAAGCTCACGTGAGTACAGTTCTATCTGGAATATCAAAGATTGAAAAATCCATTGCCTTCTTGCAAAAAATGTCTAATCCATGCTACCTACCAAGTGTTTTGTATTTTTCCAGCTACTTTCTGATACCAAAAGTCTAATATCACCCATCCCGGATATTGGGGACTTCAGCCAGTATTTGATCAATGAAAATTTCCAAATGAAAGTGTCTAAGATACAATTCTAACCTTGCTGGAAATATCTGCTGGTTATGTGCTTTGGAATGAAGTTCACCTCTGTGCAGAGGACCTGGACAAGGCCTACACACAAACGAAATATTGTAAAGTCGGATTTAAGTTGACACCAATACAACTGGTTAGAGCGTGTCTACTTCTCAAGGGTATTCCCCCTCCTTCACTCTGCTAGTGATGCTAGCATTGAGGCTTTGTTCTCAGTTTCTCCTTAGTCTATGACTGCGTAGTTACTTACTGTCCCTGTGCATGGAATGCCCTCTAGGACTGGTTTTTCCAGACTACTTTCTCATATAACCTCATTAAGACCCTCTCTGTTAATGCAATATCGATAAGAAATTGGTCAAGTGTTTACATATGTAACTTTTTTTTTCTTAAAATGTTTAGCTTCATGATCTGTTCAAACGCTAATTAATACCTGTATGATCCTATAATTGTAACCCTTCGTCTTTCCTCCTTCATTTTGTTTGTTTTTGTTACCCTGCTTTGCAATTCATCTGTAAATGGATTAATTGTTCTGGACAGGGACCATGTATTTTTGTCTGTACTGTAAAGTGTCTGGCACACTTTTGAGCACTGAAAATAAGTTCTTAGCCCTATACCTTGAATCTTCTAAAGTCAGATTTTCCATGTATACTTGTGGTGTCCTAAACTTGTACATCTAAATACTAGATGTTCATTCACAGATCAGACATATGCATGTAATCAACGTGCAGTGATGCTAACTTAAGACAACTGTTCCACGAGAATTGCAAAACAGCAGTATCAAGTTGTCTATACACCTGTATATTAAGCAGTATGGTTTTTACTCTTGCCAAATTTAGAGTGTCTCCCCAATAGCTTCCTGACATTTCTGCATAGTATGGCCAACGTGTCTTGAATGTCTCTAGTGCAGTGTTGTGAGTTGTGGTATCTTACTTGTTCTTGCACACTCTTTCCACACTCTTGTGTATAAATAATTTCCAAGCTTGTTTACCTATTTTTATGGCCTTTTTAGAGTCATCTGTGGAGATGTTGTCTTTATATTGGGATCTAATACAGTATATGCTCTGAAAAATCGTTTTCCTACTGCTTTCTGACAAGAATTACTACAAGTATTTGACATATTCCCTATGTGCTCACGCTTCCCCACCTTTTCTCTGTAGAGTTGGGCATAACAGTTTCTTTAGTTTTTCATCGCAACTGCAATAAAAAGAAACTGACAGTTGAGGCAGTTACTGGCCATTACGCCTCACCAGCAGGTGGGCTAAAGACTCTATTTGTACCAGTTTTGACAATATTTTTAAGTGGACCAACATTTTGGCAGTTGATAAGATTTTAAATTGATATAGGATATTTGAGATACAGATGAATGGAAAAGATCATACATTTCCTCCCCCTGTCAGTAAATGGACACACGTCTCTTTTCATTTCATTTCAACTGACTTGGAATAACTCCAATGAAGGAAAATAAAAAATTATCACTTTTGCTGTAATAATACAACACATTTTGGTTTATAAACTAAACTAATTTGAAATTAATAATGCTTACAGTGGGAAAATACTATTAAACTAATGGGAAAAATATTAAAATGTAAACGGAGCAAATTATTTCAAATTTATAATTTGAGATATACAGATACATAATTAGAATTTAAATTTGTCTAACTGTACTTTCTCTACTTTTAAATAATGAAATATGTAATGTTGGTTTTTATTGGGAGCATTACACTGAATTTTTAACTAGACATTTTCTTACATTGTTATCTCTGTCCAGAGAGCATAATTAAATTAATAATCTCAAAGTGCTTTAATAGTCATTTTCTATAATAGTGGTGTACAGCATTTGTTATAATTGCATTAAAATCAGGTATATGGAGGAATTGTTATAGGAAATCTCCCTTATGTTCTAAATAACTATTCTGTGTCTTATTGCTCTACTAAGAGAAAATGTAGGGGTTTTTTCTTTCAACTGTCACGTTTCTAAGTTTTATAACTTGTACTTTATATAAACATGGTAATATATTTTATTGGACAAACTTCTGTTTAGTGAGAGAGACAAGCTTTCAAGCCACTCGGAGCTCTTATTCAGGTCTGGGAAAGGTAATCAGGCCTGAAGAAAGAGCTGTGTGTCAGCTCAAAAGCTTGTCTCTCACCAGCACAAAGTTGTCTAATAAAAGATATTACCTCATCCACCTTGTCTCCCTAATATCCTGGGACCGACCCAACTATAACTACACTGCATTTGTATAAAAATAACACTTTTGAGTAGTAATTTATTGAATAGCAAAAAATCAGTTAATCACGATGTCCGGGTTGTCTGTCTTTGCAAGTCCAGTTTCAGAAGGAAGCTCAACTGGCTGGCCTGAACGAAACCCTAGTACCTGGTTATAACTTCTCACAAAATATTTAGTGTTAAAGACCATCCAGGCATCTTCCTTGATACAAAAAGCACTGCATTATTGTTACATGTTTAACAGTTCCTAAAATAGTGTGTACTGCAAATAAAGGAAACTATAGCGTTAATTTTTTTGATATGGTGCCAAAAAGCATACTGCATCAGCATTTCATGGTCCAACATTTTCAACATCATTTTTTTTCCTGTGTGTGAAATTTCAGCAGATTGTTATGCAAAATAGTTTTGTGTCTCTGTGTGACTGGGGAGACAGCTGTTAGTCCTAATGAGGAGTGCTAGCATTACAGTATTTCCGTTGATTGAGACCCACGGAGGGAGCAGAATGTTCCAGATCAGGCAGTGGTGTGTGGTGAGAAAGTGCCACGCTGTCAGCTGGAAGTATATGCTCGGCTGCTCGCTACGACAAGATAAATGAGTTTTGCTGGGGTTTGGCAGAGTCTGAAGCTTTCCTGGAGAACAGTAGTAGCACACCAAACTCCCTTTGGGACCCACGGTTTAAGGTGTTATAAGACGACTGCCTCTTTGCCAGTTTTTTGTCCTACAATGCCTGTCATCCTTTTGAGTTATTAAAAACCTAATGTCTTTTAGCATTCCATTAACACAGGGTCTAATGATCTTTTGTTGATGCATTTTATTAATTTAACCAAGGGGATGTTAACTACAGTTTTAACTTGGTTAGAACCACTTAAAGGCCAGTAAATACAGAAGAAGTGAGAAGTTATTTAATCTCTTCCTTTTTTCTTACATTAATGGTTTGTATTCAGTACAGCTAAATCTTGATTTTTTTTTTTAAAAAATATTTATATATTTATTTTTAATTTCTAGGTCTCCAAATGTTTGGTGCGTGGAACTGAGTTCAAGTTCTGTTTTAGTTTGTAACTGAAAAATGTTGGTTTTTGTTGTTCCTATTTTGTCTAAATTAAAGAACCTTAGTTTTTTTGTGATTTTTACCAGTCTCATATCAAGAAAAGCCCCAAATTGGAATAGTAGGGAGTTTCAAGTGAGCTATGATTTGAATTGCATGAGAATAGTGCAGCACTGGCCCACACTCTTAGGCCAATGGTATTATTTGCACCCATTTCTGAATTTAATTTACAAGCAGTTTGAATGTGTCATTGAATGCGTTCCACCTTCAAGAAACTTAGACTTGGTGCTTAGTAAACTTGTTTATCTAACAGTAGTTTAAGCACCGATAATTTACTGCTTGTCTGTCTGCAGGGAGGTGGTGGCAACTGCACCTTCTCTGCGTATGTCTACATTGCAATTAAAAACCTGTGGCTGGCCTATGCTGTTTAATTGCAGTATAGATGTTCAGGTTTGGGCTGGAGCCTGGACTCTGGGACCCTCAGTTAAACAGCCCCTTACCCTGAGCCTCACAAGCCCAAGTCAGCTGGTATGGGCCCACTACATGTGCCTAATTGCAATGTAGACATACCCTCTTTGCCTCTCTATTGAAGAGATCCAGGAGGGGAACAGTCAATGTGGTGGAGGGGGAAAAATCTCATTTGATGGCTTCTGGGGAAACCCTATGACAAACTTACTACTGAGAAGTCTCTTAGTTGCATAAAGAGCTAGTGTAGCATCATACAGAAACCATGTATTTGTAGGTTATACTTTGGAGGAAAGATTTACTACTTGTTTAACTCTGTTGCATGGTATGGAAAATACATGTACCATATAAAATTCTCCAGCCCAAGAATGAAGTAATTTTACCATGAAAGGGTATTCATTCCAGTCGTCTAGGGCATCTATTACTTTGCTGTCCAAGGGCTCCATCCTGCAATTGTTGGTGAGAGCCAGATTGTGCCTTCGGTATTTGTGGCCCCAAAGTACTATTTAGGTGCACAGATGTCTCTATTTTTGTGCTGGGGAGCATGGAGTTCTGAAGATTGGGTTGTGAACACCTTTGATTCATGCTGTGTGAATTTCCCTGGATAGCTTAGTTGCACTCTAATAGTGCATTAAGAAACTTTGTATCATTAATACAGTGGAGTTGAGTCCTAATTAGAGTTTAATTTGATGTCAATTTAAATTAAGAGGGCTTGCGTAAACTGGTCCGTTGTGACCTGGATAGTGCTAATCTCAATCAGTAGTCTGAATAGACATGAAATCAAATTCTCACAGTACAACAGAAATGACAGGAACAACTGACATCTTAAATTAAAATTACTAAATTCCAAGAAATTGATGTGCCTGACCTCAACTACAGGATAGGTCATTAAATCACATCCATAGAAACTGAGCTGAGAAGCATACTTTAATGGTTTAGGAGAGGGAAGAAAATGCCTTGAGCACATTGGATAGGTGGAAACTAGCCAACAAATTTTTAGTTGAAAATTTGTGTATGTATTAATGAAATAAAATTGAAGAAATAGGCCAAAACCCCTGAGATCTATCATTTCAAGTTTAAAAACTAAATGAGTATTCCTTTATGGTCACTTTTCATAACATCTTCATCCTTCATTAGAGTTCAGCAATATATCTGACATTCTGTATTTACATTTCTTGGCACCATTTTTCTTCCTTACGGGTGCTGATACATTTTTTTTTTATGTTGTCATATCACAGATTTAGGTATAATGGGTCAGATCCTAAGTATCAGCTGATGATACTTCTAGCAGTATCTGAAATGTACCCATGAAATGTGTCTATATACCATTACGTGTGTGTACCATAAAATCTAAATAGTTTAAACCAAAACATTTTCTAACTTCATCTGAAGTCTCTAAAGGAGCTTAATTGTCTTCCTGATGTGGACAATACAAATGACTAAAGCAGTACAGAAATTCAGTTTGGCAGGAAAAATATAGAAGCTTGGGTGTTGGGAGATTAAAATAGTTTAATTTTACCTTTAAATGTAGCATTCATTCCATTTTAATGAATAGTTTAGTACTTTATTTTCTGCCAGGGTGACCAGAGTGAATGAAGAGGTCTTCATTAGGGATGTTATGATTTGATAACTAAAATTAGAGGTGGAAGATTGGGCAAGTTAGTGGAAACTATAGTAAAGAACAGAATTATCAGACATAGATAAACATGATTTATTGGGGAAAAGTCAACACTGTTTTTGTAAAAGGGAAGTCATTCCTTACCAGTCTGTTAAAATTCTTTGAGGTGTCAACAAGCAAGTGAATAAGGGTGATCCAGTCAATGTACTATACTTGGATTTTCAACCACCCTTCGACAGGATCCCCACCAAAGGCTCTTAAGGAAAGCAGGCACTCATGGTATAAGACAGAAGGTACGCTTATGGATCAGGAACTAGTTAAAAAAAGATAGGAAACAAAAGGTAGCTTTCAAGATGGAAAGAGGTGAACAGTGGGGTCCTCTGTACTAGGGCCTGTCCTGTTCAGTGTATTCATAAATGATTTGGAAAGGGGAGTAAATAGTGAACTAGCAAAGTTTGCAAATGATAAAAATGATTCACGATAGTGAAGTCCAAAGCTGATTGAAGAATTACAGGGGTATCTTACAAAACTGGGTGACTGGGCAACAAAATGTCAGATGAAATTAAACAATGATAAGTGCAAAGTAATGCACATTGGAGAAAATAATCTCAACTACACACATGTACATATAGGCTCTAAATTAGCCGTTACCACTGAAGAAAGAGATCTTGGAGTCACTATGGACAGTTCTCTGAAAACTTCAGCTCAGTTCGCAGCACCAGTCAAAAAAGCTAACAGTGTTAGGAACTATTAGGAAAGGATTTAGAAAAGAGACAAGGGTGGACAGGACATATGTTAAAGGTCTATAGAATCATGAATGGTGTGGAAAAATGAATAGAGAAGTGTTTTTACCCTGTTTCACAATACAAAAACTAGGAGTCACCCGATGAAACTAGTCGGCAGCAGGTTTAATACAAACGAGGAAATTTTTTTTCTACACAACATATAATTAACCTGTGGAACTCATTGCCATGGGATGTTGTGATGGCCAAAAGCATAACTGGTTTCAAAAAAGAACTAGATAAGTTCATGGAGGGTAGGTCTATCAATGGATATTAGCCAAGAGGGTCAGGGATGCAACCCTGTGGCTGGGCAATCCCAAATCTCTAATTGCCAGAAACTGTAAGGGGAGGATGGCGTAGATCACTCCAAAATTGCCTTGTTCTGTATGTTCCTCCTGAAGCTCTGGTACTGGCCACTGTTCGAGACAGAATAGTGGACTAGATGGACCATTGATGTGACTGGTATGGCAGTTCTTATGACTATTTAGTTTCTCTAGTCTGTCTGTACCAGTGGAGCACTTTTCTCTACAGTGTTGTTTTTTCCCCTAGGGCTTTGTCCAGTCTAGCTTTATGTGCCATATGACCTGGCTTCCCTCATTTCCACTGAGAGTTTATTCAAAGTCTAATATCTGTCACTTGAAGATTGCCTTAATTTTTAGTCACTTTGGTTTAAAATTATCTATTGTAAATGACACATTTAAAAGAACCTAAGAATAGTTAACAGAAGAATTTGAAATCAAGGTTCCTTAACTCTTCCTGAAGCTTTGATTATTATTCTTTTTTACTTCCAATTGTTTAGCACCGTGACATCAGCTGTTTTCACAGTGGGTGACAATGTTGTTTCGGGTAGCGATGACCGTACTGTAAAAGTCTGGGACTTGAAAAATATGCGATCTCCTATTGCTACTATCCGTACAGACTCTGCAGTGAACAGGTAAGCAAATAGTCAATTGAGTTAACCCTAAAAATTTTCAATTAAAATGTATTGAACCTGAACTAAAATTCAGTGATCAAGAGTGAAAACAAAGCTTGGTTGGATTTGTAAAAAGCCTTCTTATAAAGCAGATAATTTTGCTTTCCTGGAGTTTCTGGTGGTAGTTGTGCATCCGTGTGTGTGTGCCACAGATGATCAAGCTTATTCCAATAAAAAAAAATCTTTGCTGTAATATACTCATTAATACTGATAAATTTAATAGTAAATATTCAACCACATCACTGTCAATGAACTCAGACTTGTACTGTCAAGTCCTATTTGTCAGGCTCAGTTTTGTACATAACCTACTTTTATCTTTTCTGTGCAGGATTAATGTATGTGTTGGCCAAAGAATCATTGCCCTTCCACATGACAACCGTCAGGTTAGATTATTCGACATGTCAGGAGTGCGATTAGCACGGCTCCCTCGCAGTAACAGACAGGTAGCTGAATTTCTGGAGTGCAAATATTGTCAGTTACTGAAAATTAGTGTTCAATACAAAACCATTTTGAGTTTTCTAAATTTGGGTAAATCTTGCAAACTTTGGAACAGATAAATTAATATAATATTTTTAATTTTTTTTACTGAGTCTTCAAAATATGTATGATGTATATTTTCAATTTAGCTGGTTTCACCTTGACTTCTCTGTGCTGAAGTGTTTCTGACTTTTAAAAATTTTATAAATGAAGTGAAGAATGCTTAAAAACCACTTGAAGTCTAAATGTAGAGTGTATCTTAGAACATGGATCTGCTCTGAAAAATGACTGACTACATAACATCTTGAAGTTCCAGGTCTCTCAGTGATTGCCTGTTAAATTTGTTTAGTTTACAAGTAAAAAAAATGTTGCAGTCCATCCTGCAAACTGAAGATTTTTAATAGTGATGCTTTTTTCCCATGCTTGTGCTAGTATCCATTTTGGACTTGGGACTTAGTAAGAGAGCTGATGTGTAGGTTTTAAAAAAAAAACAACAACAAAAAACCCCGCAACATTTTTCTCTCCTTTTGTGTAGGGGCTGTAGAGTTAACTGGAATAATGTAGTCAAAACAGTCCTGAAAAATTTAGCTAGTGTGACTCACAATAGACATAAAATAGATCTGAGTAATAAGATGCCACTTTATATAGTCACTTGTTCTAACAATAACTACCATTTAAAATTAGAATAAACTTACTTAATATTGCAGTTCTATAGCATGTTTCAAGCATTCCATAGGACCTGAAAGCATGTTACAAACTCTGCATCGCACAACATTCCTGGAAGGTAGATGTATAGAAATCACATTGCATGCCACTGAAACGCAGCCCACTCTGGGGGTGGAATGCAACAGCTGTAAAACACTGCTACACAGTTTAAAAGAAGGGTTTTAAGAATAGCTTAACCATAAGGAACAGGGAGGGGAGTATTGAAGTGTCAGTATTTCAGTTTGGTGTTTTGATGCTTCAGCCTGCAGTAATGATCCTTTTGATTTGAGGGATGGCAAGGATTCTGTTTGGGACTGCTTGTTAATTGACTTGAGGGGTAGCTGTTGTGAGACATTATTTTTCTCCCACAGTGCGACTAATGTCATGACTCCACAGTAGTATTAGCCATTCTTTGTTAAGAGAATGAATGATCAGAAACCAAAACCAAATCTCTTGTGAGTGCAGAGCCATTGGAATGTCACTGAACAGGCTGCTATTATTTTTCTTACAGAAAGTAACTTTTGTTAATACTTTTTTAAAAAAACAAAACAAAAGTAGATTAAGACTTCCGGGCAAGATCAGTAATTAGGCAGGACCCAGGGTGCTGGTGATTCAGTTGGTGATACTCTTTTATATTGGCCAGTATTACCAGTGCCCCAGCATGGTTATAAGTGATACTGTGTGATGAAGAACTTACCTTTCAGGTGAGACCAACAAATGATCTTTAGGGTCCCTATTAGGGTACATCTACACAGCAAAAAAACAAAAACTGTGGCAGTATGTCTCAGTCTGGGTCAGTTGACTTGGGCACATTCTACAGGACTAAATTTAGAAGCGTAGGCATTCAGGCTTGGGCTGGAGCGCAGGCTGTGATACCCAGTGAGAGTGGGACGGTCTCCAGCCTGAGTTCAAACATCTCCACTGCTATTTTTAGCACTGTAGAGCAAGCCCGAATCAGTTGACCTGGGCTGCGAGACTCTCTGCCACAGGGTTTTGTTGTTGTTGTTGGGTAGACACACCCTTAGGGGGCAGTGTTGAGAGAGAAGTGGTTTCTGTCTTTTATTTGGTATAACTAAAAAACATTTTGCGATATGGCATTAATCCTGTTTTTAATTCTAAAAAGCATCAGGAAAGCAATTCAAGTAGATCGCAGCAAAGCAGTTCAACAGAGGATGTAATACTTAAATTGAGGATTTTCGTGCTACTTGATAGATCTTTAAGATATTGAAGATTATAGAAATGGGGAGAGGGATCATAGTTTCATGCTCTTTTCTGTTAAATTTGTAGATACATTTTTACAGGAAATAAGTAAAAGGACCAAAGTCCTTCAGAACTCTTGCTGTTCTGGAGAAACCATGTTTACAAATCTCTGACATTTTTCTGTAGGATGTAGATTTTTCTAGACTGTGAATGCTCCTTTAGGTTTGTAGTACTTTAATAGCAGCAGCACAGATCTGTACAGTCATACTAAAATGATTGTGAAACTTTCTATAGAAAGTCCAATGCCTGCTTTTCTAAACAAAGCTATTTTCTTTCACAATATTCCAAGAGATCCACAGCAGACTTCATAGCTAAGGTTACGTGTTTGTCACAGAAGTCACGGATTCCGTCACTTCTTCAGCAGCCTGTGTGGCTGGCTTGGAAGCCGCCTGAGAAGCTAGGTAGCCCCTGGGCCAGGTGCACTGACCACTGATGGGGAAGTCTCGGGCCCCCAGACCCCCAGCAACAGAAGTTTGGGTATGGGGGGGGCTCAGCGCTGGAGATTGGGGTGTGGGGCAGTGCTTATGTGTTGTGGGGGCTCCCTGGTAGGGCGACAAGAACTCCTCTCCCTTAGCTCCTAGCTCCATATGCTGCCTCTGCCTCCAGGTGCTGCCCCTGCAGCTCCCATTGGCCGGGGTTCCCAGCCAATGGGAGCTGCAGAACTGGGGCTTGGGGTGGAGCAGAGGCAGCACACTGAGCTAGGAGTTGGAGGTCACTGCTTCCCAGGAGCCGGGTAGGGAACCTGCCCCAGCACCCACACCCCTCTGCCCCCCCCGGCTATGGCCCCCAGGACCCATGGCGTACCACCTGGAACACCACCTCCAGCACCCGTGGTGCCCCCAGGGCTGCCCCCTCCCCCCTGTTTTAGTCAAAGGTATATAGTAAAAGTCATGGACAGGTCATGGACTGTGAATATTTGTTTACTGTCCGTGACCCGTCCATGACATTTACTAAAAATACCCATGCTAAAACATAGCCTTATTCATGGCATATAAACTTTTATTTTACAAACTAACTTGTTCTTACATTTTTTTTGTGCTCTAAAACTTGCCAAATGTACTTCATTATATTTGAGCTATTTTTTTCTGATAGAAGTATGCATGGCAAGAGAGAGACTGGGAATTTTTAATAAAAATTAATAACATCCAGTGTTCTGTTAAACACTGGCGCTTAAGATACTGGAAGGTTCATCCTGGTGTGACCTTTTAGATAATATAAAAAAAATCTATTTGAATAGGCTTATTTGGTAAATGCAAACATATACTTGTATCAGTTCATCATGAATTAGTTCATCATGAATTAGTATAGTGAATAGGTTGCTAATTTTAAAACACCTTTGTTTAATGTAATACTAATTTATTTATTTAAATTGTAATAGGGCCATAGAAGAATGGTTTGCTGTTCAGCTTGGAGTGAAGACCATCCAATATGTAACCTATTTACCTGTGGGTTTGATCGTCAAGCTATTGGCTGGAACATCAACATCCCTGCCTTGTTACAGGAAAAATGAGATGCTGGAACAATTTTTGCTTTTGTTGCCATGGACTTGTAAACTTTTTTGTTGTTGCAGACTCTCCTGAATATTAGTCTGCCTTCATTGTAAAAGTTCTCCCTTAAAAGGAGTGCTTTGTTGTTACCACATTGTGCACCATTTGCATGTAATGTACAGAAAATGTGACTTTTTTTAAAAAATAGTTTGTCTTGTGTATGAACTTTTATATCTTGGCATCCACTAGTCAGTAGAAAGGAGTTCACTGTTATATAGAGCACATAAGTGTTTGTAAGTTATTCAGCATTTGCTAGATGAACAGTAGGGCATTACATTTGTGACTTAAATGTGAAATTTATATACTTATTGTGAAGAATATATAGTAGTCTATTGCATTTTCCATAATTTTACATATCTGCCTTGAGTTAAAAGGAATCTGCAGGGCTGAACTTCAAGAAGTGTGAATTTCAGTAATAGTATCATGTTAAACATTTTCTTGTTTGCATCTGTCTGAAGTATGATTTTTAGTGCTGCAATGTAGTGTAACTTCAACTCCAATTTTATTTCTAGTTACTGGAGAAATAACATGGAGTTGAGAAAGGAAAAAACAAGCAGCCTCTTGTAGTGTGCATAGAATGCTGCGTTAAAACATTCAGGATGTTTTTGCACATTTTCTCTTGAAAAAGAACAAGAAAATGTTCATTCTGCCCTTCATGCATAAAGCTCATTCCAATCTTATATCATCTCACACTAGCAAAAATCCAGAATATTATGGTTCTAATCACTGAAATCTATTCAAGCAAATTTTTAAAGCACTTTAGTTTATAGCTATTGTTATAAACCATTTATGAAAGTTTCAGATGTTCCACTGAATGTGAGTTGACTTATATAGGAAGGATTTGACACTTTTTGGTTACTTACCCCGAAAGGAAATTTTGTTTGTTTTTACACCTTCAGTGAACATGTTTTTAAATGGGTTCATTTCCCTAGTTTTATTTTGAGCCAGCAATATGAAGTAAATGAGTACTACCTCAAAAAATGAATTTCGGTCAGGATAAATTGAGTCTTTCCATAACCTCGAGAAAGTGCTTTTGGTCTGTGTCTGAAATACTGTCTTTAAGATGAAGAAAGACAATCATGCCAAATGTGATTTTTTAAGATTAACATTTAAGGCTAGTGGGGCAATACCACAGATAAACATCATGTGTCATCTTTGTTCTTTCAGCTCTAACTAGGGCTGCTGCAGTCCCTTCTCCATTCCAGAGGGAATAATTCTGTAGCTTTTCCCTCCTTACTCCCAAGTGATCTTACACTGGCTTTTCTCCTCATTGTGTTTAGCCTTGTACTGGCATTTTGTTGAGTTATTCCCAGCTGTTGTTCAAATAAGCAAATGCATATGGCAGCTGACATTTTCAGAAGGAAGAGGAAGGCTGCTTTAGACCGACCTTTTAGCTCTATCCCTAAGTGTGTGACATATCACAGCATAAGATGAAAGATCAAAGTAATTAGATGGTGGCTTCTTATATAGTAGGATATTTTAAGTGGATTGCCATAAGATATTAAGTATTATGATCTTCTAATCACATTCTTATGATTATATGAAACAAAAGCTGAGCTTGAGTCCTCTACAGCACTGCTTAGAATGAAGTTGAGAGGCTGATTTGTTAACCGGATCTTTCATTCATTAGTATATGAAGGCAAAGAGGTGGAGTAGGAGGGGAGAATAAGTGCACCATTAAGTAATTATGAAAAAATTGGGGTCCTAGCAGTAAACTGAAGCATAAAACTATGAAAGGATAATAAGGGGTGAGGTGGTTAATGGAGAGACTAAAAGAGCATATATGTGGCGACTTCATAGAGCAGAACATCTTACAGTAGCTTGATCTTTCAAAACACATGTTTTTCTGAGTAACAGTATATATGTAGACTGTGAGTCTTTCAGAATTGCCACACTTTCATACCTGATAGTGAAGAGTTCAGATGATCAGCTGTAGGCTTTAATTGCTGGTAACTGAAGACTTCTATTTAGAGGACCCTGTCACAGTATCTACGGTAATTGTCAAGTGGTTTTTTGTTTCTAACAATTTGGAAGATAGAATTTAAACTCTCATCAGATTTTTTTTTTTTTTTTTTTACTCTCAGGGGCATACACACTGGGTTGGTGTTGGGCTACAGACATGTTTTTTACAAGACTAAAACATATTTTTGTTAGAGAGGAAGGAAAAGAAACATAAGCACAGATGCAGTTTGGATACTTAAAAAAAATAAATAAAAAGTTCACATTTTGCCATGTGCACCTCCTGCTAATAGAATCAAAGCAGCTTCAGGTTGGTCCATATCCAGTATCCCAAGCAATGATTAACCATTTAATTTGCTTGGACTTGACAAACTTAGGTTGGAGGAAAGGTTAATAGTGTGATTCTACTATCCTAAACTGTATTTAACATATACATATGTAACACAACCATTAGAATCTATGCAGTTTAATTGTCATTGTTTCCAGTGGCTGCTGACCTTTATATCACCAGAGTGATCAAGCTCTGACATCAGAAAGAAGTATACACTTATTTCCTCTGGGGATGGAGTGGAGGAACCAACCAAGGTGCTAGAGACAGGTTCTCAGGAGCAGACTAATACTTAATCAGTTGAATGACTGTACAATCTTTTAACTTTTATATATTCTACTACTTGGATGAAATATTGAGGCCATACATTTCCCTTTCCAGTAAGGCAAAGATTGGTGGTGGACAATGTTACGCTGACTGAACATGTGTAAGCATTTCAGTTTTGGTCATGCATGGAATCGAGAGTGTTCAAAAGAGAGCTAATCAGTGCTGAACTAATTATATCCAACATTTCATAAAATGGAGGAAAGTTGCTGTTACATATTTTCATTATTGATGCAGAACTTCACTTGGATGCATCACTGGACAAACTCTAAGATCTTTTGTGGTGGGGAGGGTGTTTCAACATAAGCAGTGAATATTGGTTTTCACAGACTCAAATTCTGTACATACTTTAGAGTCAGAATAATTTGGTGTGAAACATCTTATTTGTTGTCTAAGTCTGTGAAAGCCAATTTTTTGGGGGGGAAAAATCCTGAATTTATAAATATGTGAAACGACTTGTTTTTATTTACTTGTATTCTGCTGATTGTTTTTAGATGTTTAGTGTTTTCTTCATTACAGGTTGAAAATGCATTAAATCATTCAACAGAGTTTTGTAACTTGCTGTTCATAAACTCTGTCCTTATTACCTTAGTGTTGCTGTTACCTCAGTATTGCAGCCAATGGGAAAGCAATCAAATGATTCCCCGCCACCATCATAATTTTCAACCCTGATCTCTTTCTTCTACTCTAGTTCGGTTTCCAAGGCAATGGCAGGCAGATTGCTGCTGGAAAAGGGCTAAAGCTGTCCCTGAAAACATGACTTCTGTGTTGTAATTTGCTATGCTGACAGTTCAATATAGATTTTAAAAGGGCTCAAATGTCTTTTATTTCCATTTTTTTTCAAATTCCGTATAAGCAAATCTTTAATTGCATCTTGTTGCACAGGTTATAAACGCCCTTTTTTAAAAAACGTTGTATGAAATTGATTTTTGTGCTTAAAGAAACTAGTTAAAATGAATACAGTACAATTTTAATTTACCACTGATATCACAATAAACTGAGATGAAGATTAAGTGATCTTGTAGATTCAAACATCCATGTAAAAGTGAATGACAATTGCTATGGAAACACCTTGCAGAATTCAAATCCATCCTAAAATGTTCATGTAGAGTTGTCAGTATCATGTAACCATTCCACATTGTTCTTGTCTGGTCCCACAAGGCAAGCAATAGGATGCAAAACCTTCAGGGAGAAAAACCTAAAATACGTATGGGTTTGGAGCTCAGGATACAATAGATGGCACTATTCCAACTCTCTGAACTAGTGTTGTTAATTGGAGTTGCTGGATATACCCCTTGCTGGGCCCTGGGAGGGGAGGATATTGCCTGATTTGAACGCGGGCAAGAGCCAGACCCAAGCAGGGGGAGGTAGTAGATTGGGAGACAGACCTTATGGGAAGGGGAGTTACTGTGACAAGGCGCCTGGGGCAGAGTGGGGAAGGAAACTGATGGAGTTGGGGTGGGTGAAGTGAGACTGGATCTGGCTGGTCCATAAAAGTGGACTGAACCAGGGAGGAGGAGATGGGGGTAGGGGAGAGCCAGGATGTGGTGAGATGACTGGGACAAAGAGTATTGGCGGCGGGGGGGGGGGGGCGGCACTGAATTCAGATGAGGAGCACTGGGAGAAAAATTTGGACTGGGAACCAATTGGGTGTGGAGAAATGTGGTCATTGTGGAAGGAGACTGGAGAGACCAGATTGCTAGAGGAACTGGGGAAGGGAGGGATCTCTGCCTGGGTGAGGAGACTAGGGATGTGGAGCTTAGGACTGGTGGGAAAATGGAATGACTGGGCAAGGGAGTGGCAGGGAGACTGGTAAGAGGTGTATGGAGGGATGAGACAAGGACTTGCTGGGCAAGAAGATGAGGACTGGGGTGAGAAACCTGAGAAGTGGAAGGAAACATGGGTGGCTAGGTGAGGAGAATGGGACTTAGGTGAAGAGTCCAGGGTGGGAAAGGTGGAGACAAGACAGCAGAGTGGGTCTTGCTTGAAGAAAAGGAGTGGAAGTCGGTACCTGCTACAGCACGCTCCTCAAGCCTGGAATAGAACCCAATTTCCTTGAAATCTAAACTTTTTAATCATGCTGATGAATCATGTGGGTGTCTGTGATGTCACATGATGGGATTTCTATGTTTTCAGTTTGCTTTTTTAAAAACCTAGGCAGTTATGCACACAAAGCTAAGCTGAAAGAACATAAAGGTTGCAGAGTCAAGAACCTAACAGTTGGGAAGTGCCAGAATTAAGACTGCATGTGAACCCTTAATTTGGCCCTCTTGTTTGTGTGCATTTAGAGTAGAGGTTGTCAAAAAATTTCTGATGGAATATTTGTCTACTGGAAAATGCCAGTCCCTCCAAACATTCCATGAGAACTTGCTGGTTTCACATAATTTTGTTTAGAAAAAAAAATCAAAATGAAGCATTTTGATAAGGTCAGAACAGAATGTTCCTGATCAGGTTGGAACATTTTGATTATTCAAACTTATTTGATTATTGAAACCTATTTATATTTTCTATATTTTCTAAAAAAAATATGAATATATAAAAACATTGTCAAGAGTCTAAATCCAAACAACACATTTCAGTTGCACCAAAATGTTTTTTTAATTCCACGGGCATCCAGATCTGCCATTTCCTAGTGTCTGCAACTTTGAGGTTTTTTTAATATAGTTTTTTGTTGTATGTGTAGTATTACTTAAGTCTTCAGATTGCTGTGCAAACATCTATGGTCAGTAATGGTCTCATTTACACTTAGAGCCAGAGTAAACTGTTTAAATTGGAGCATAAAGCTTATGCTCCAATACGTCTGTTAGTCTACAAGGTGTCACAGGACTCTTTGCCGCGTTTACAGATCCAGACTAACATGGCTACCCCTCTGACACTTGTTTAAATTCAGTGTCCTTAATTCCAGGTTTGACTGGTTTTTGTTTTAAAAAAAATCCCCTACAATTTCATTTGGGTATATTGAATTTCGATCTTCAGGTGTTGTGTAGTGCTGCTAAGCATCGTCAAACAATTTCGTGTATTCACCACCAGAAGTGACAGCATGGCAGTAGTAGGTAAGGATTCTGGATATAAAAGATCCTGTGAAAATCAGCAATTCTTTTGGAACAGTATCCTTCCTAAGGACACAAGCAATGGTTACAGTGAAATGTCTTCAGTTAGGGTGCACACACTAGCAGTTTTTAGACTAGGTATCTTTGCTTCTTACTTACCTGACAGGAGCAAATTAAATTAGTTAAAGGAGATGCCATTTCACCTACTCCTTTCCACAACACAAAAGCATAGGGCTTGTCAGCACAAGAAAGTTATGCAGTTTAAATAAGTGAGATTTTAAGCCAGTTTAATTAAATCTGCAACCACTCTCTTACTTTGGTTTAAATTATGCTTACTGCAGTTTATTTTACTAATCAGGAAGTCTTTAAGCTAAACCGAAGTAAGGATATGTCTACACTAGAAACACTACAATGGCCCAGCTGCAGATGCACCGCTCTAGTGTTGACACTGACTAGAGTGACGGAAGTGATCCTTCCACCGGTGTAGTAAATCCACCTCTCTGAGAGATGGTAGCTAGGTGGATGGAAGAGCTCTTCCATCCACCTAGCAGCGTTTGCACCAGGGCTTAGGTTGGTTATACATTGCACAGGGTGTGATGTAGCTAAATTACCTAACTCTAGTGTAGAGCAGCTCTGAGAGTGTCCACACGTTTAAGCTAAATTGGTGCAGATCTCGGAAGGACAAAATGTCCTCGCTACAACTCTTCACTTGGCAGATTTTAGCACCCTCTTCAAAAGCCCTCTGAAGTCAATGAAAAGACTCCCATTGACTTCTGTGGGCTTTTGATAACACCCTAACAAGTCTGTTTACAGATTAGAATACATATGTACAGATAGTAGGACTGTCAAGTGATTAAAAAATTAATTGCGATTAATTGCACAATTAAAAAAATGAATCATGCTGTTAAACAATAATAGAATATCATTTATTTAAATATATTTGGATGTTTTCTACATTTTCAAATATATTGATTTCAATTACAACACAGAATACAAAGTGTACAGTGCTCACTTTATTTTTTATTAGAAATATTTGCACTGTAAAAAACTAAAGGAATAGTATATTTCAATTCACCGCATACAAGTACCGTAGTGCAATCTCTTTATCATGAAAGATGAACTTACAAATGTGGAATTATGTACAAAAATAAGTGTTTTATTTTTGAATGCAATGTAAAACTTTAGAGCCTACAAATCCACTCAGTCCTGCTTCAGCCAATTGCTCAGACAAACAAGTTTGGTTACAATTTTCAGGAGATAATGCTGCCTGCTTCTTGTTTACAATGTCACCTGAAAGTGAGAACAGACGTTCGCATGGTACTGTTGTAGCCGGCTTCACAAGATATTTATGTGCCAAATGCTCTAAAGATTCATATGTCCCTTCATGCTTCAACCACCATTCCAGAGGACATGCGTCTATGCTGATAACGGTTCTGCTCGATAACAATCCAAAGCAGAGCAGACCGACCCATGTTCATTTTCATCATCTGAGTCAGATGCCACCAGCAGAAGGTTGATTTTCTTTTTTGGTGGTTCGGGTTCTGTAGTTTCTGCAGCGGCGTGTTGCTCTTTTAAGACTTCGGAAAGCGTGCTCTACACCTTGTCCTCAGATTTTACAAGGCACTTCAGATTCTTAAACCTTGGGTCAAGTGCTGTATCTATCCTTAGAAATCTCACATTGGTACCTTCTTTGTGTTTTGTCAAATCTGCTGTGAAAGTGTTCTTAAAATGAACTGCCATAACATGCCATCCGAGACTGCCATAACATGAAATATATGGCAGAATGTGGGTAAAACAGTACAGGAGACATACAATTCTCCCCCAAGGAGTTGAGTCACAAATTTAATTAACGCATTATTTTTTTAATGATCACCATCAGCATGGAAGCATGTCCTTTGGAATGGTGGTTGAAGCATAAAGGGACATATGAATCTTTAGCGCATTTGGCATGTAAATATCTTGCGATGCCAGCTACAACAGTGCCATTCAAACACCTGTTCTCACTTTCAGTTGTCATTGTAAACAAGAAGCGGGCAGCATTATCGCCTGCAAATGTAAACAAATGTTTTTGTCTGAACGATTGGCTGACCAAGAAGTAGGACTGAGTGGACTTGTAGGCTCTACAATTTTACATTTTGATTTTTGAATGCAGTCATTTTTTGTATGTAATTCTACATTTGTAAGTTCAACTTCCATGACAAAGAGATTGTGCTACAGTACTTGTATTAAGTGAATTGAAAAATACTGTTTTGTTTTTATGGTGGAAATATTTATAATAATAAATATAAAGTGAGCACTGTACACTTTGTATTCTGTGTTGTAATTGAAATCAATATATTTGAAAATGAAAGTATACAAAAATATTAAATATAAGTATTTAAATGGTATTCTATTATTTAACAGTATGATTAATTGTGTGATTAATCACGATTAATTTTTTTAATCGTTTAACAGCCCTACAAAGCACTTTAATGGAGCAAATATCTCCTCTGGGGCCTTAGTTGCTGAGTATATAGATAGCGACAGTAATCCTGCAAGGCAAAGATCAGATGAGGCAGATTAGTTTTGTGGGGCCAAGGGCCAGAGCAAGTGGGGGCCCCTCCCCACCGCTTCTGCCTGCCCTTCTCGTTGGAGCTCCTTCACCCCCAGTGGGGCACGCCCAATTCTCTGGGCTTCAAGAAGTGCCTCTCCTGCAGCGAGGCTGTCCCCATTGCAGACACACACTCACGTTCAGTGCCTCAAGGAAGAACACATTCCTCAAAAGTGCACACTTGGCCAGCAGCTTAGACCTTGGTCTCTCAAGGACAGAAAGCTAAGGCAGAAGATTATATTCATGGAGGCAGCTCTCAGACCTTCTCTGGACTCATGCCAAGAGCCTTCCACAGCCATGAGTCTTCCCCACAGCCCTCAACATCCAAGGGTCGAGGGGTGAAGAAATCAGCCACTGCGCCCTCTCACAAGTTGAAAAGGAGCGGGAAGACCCCATAGCCAGCCACAGGCTAGCTGCAAATGATCCCCAGTATGCTCAGTATCTTTGCTGCTGAGAGAGGCCAAGCCTGGGACACATGGCTCAAGGAAGACTACGGCAGCAGGTATGTGCAGGTTGACATGCCCACAGACCCAGTGGGCAAGAGCATTGACCCATGGTACCTAAGGAGAAGAACAGGAGCAAAACACTCTAAGGCATCACCGGTACATGATGTCCCATCAGTATCGACACCACACCTGGTACATGAACGGCTGATGCAGACAAGATCTCCGTGTTCCCCAACTCCGAGACTGCATGTGGCACCAAGTTGGTCGGCACTCAAGGGACCTCTGTATAACTGACATACCAGACTCTCCTCAGCGCTGGGACCTCCACATTGAGTCTCCGCCCCACACGGGAGTCCACTCCACTGCCTTGCTACGCTCTCCATTCTCCTCGCACAGTGAACCGTAGGAGGGTATATCTCAATACTCCTCCCAAGCCCCTTATGGTGCCCAATACCAGCAGGGCCCCTGGGCATAACCTCAGATAGTCCCACCACTGCTGTCCTGATATGGCCATCCGTGGGCACCACCACTGGGCTCCAGGCCACCGCCATCCCAGTGTACATACTGGGACCACTGGGCTGCATACCGCCCCCTTGCATCTTGGGCTTCTAGTCCCACCCGTGAGCCCCTGAGACACACATCCTTGGCCACAGCATCCAGGGGTTCAGGGCTCCCAGAAGGAATTTTGGAGGAGTATGAGGGTGATGTCAAGGAGGAGGCGATCCCAAAAACGATCTCCTCCTCCTCCCCAGACAAGGCTGTCATGCTGCCCCCCACTGTAGGAGCAGATTTTTGATAGTCCAGAGACTTGTAACGTATTTAAACCCCTGTCAGCATTTGGGATACCCATTGTTATGGTTGTAGCTAAAAGCAGCTTAAAGGATGCCTTTCTGAAACCATGGCACAGCTAGCAGACCAGGAGGGGAGGGTGAAATGAGTGACCTCAAGGAGTAAACATGGCCCCCTGCCTTCCTGACTTGAGTTGTTTCTCTGAAGCATGAGGTTCTGCAAGATGGAAAGTCTGGCAATAGTTAACTATTGCTACACAGCTGGTTAACTGGTGGAAAGTTCCCCTCACTAACTGATAGAAAATTGCCCACCTGGCAGGCTGGAAATCTCCATCTTTAACTTAGCTTCTGCTAAGTAGTTTTTTTTTTTATGAACAAGCTATGTCTACTAACAAAGATAAGTAAGGGGGGAGAGGTTTGGACTTTTTGGGATCTCTTCAATGCACACAGTTTGGGGTCCCCCAATGGCAACTGAAAGATGGGTCAATTGGGTGGGCAGCTGCTGTTGTAATACTTAAGAGCCACACCAAACTTCATTAATTATTTAGGATTGGGGATGTTTCGCTAAGTTGTTGCGGACGCATGCAAATGCTTGAGACTAAAGTATAGCTTTAAGGGAGAGCACTCTTGTGTTATCCTGTTTGTGCCAGCCATCTATTGGTCAGACAGCCGTGTCTCCATTGATTTATTTCCTGATACCATCTCACACAGAGTAAAGTTACCAAGAGCTTTGGGTTGAAAGAACACCAGGTAACACCACCATCCCTGGTGGATGACCATCAGGAATGGCAGTCAAGAATGGGCACGAAGGGCTGTCAGGAATGCCTACCTCCATTTTTCTACCTCTCCTTAGGGGAAAGACTATCAAGATCATGATAGACTATCCTGATTGTATTATATTAACCAGCAAGTTGAAGTGAGATCCCCTCTGTGTGTGCTGAAGCCATAAAGTTATGGAATTGGTCCATAGTCTATCACGTCAATTTCCAGCAACGTACCTTCCCAATGTGCAAAACACCATGGTCAATGTCCTCTGCAGGCACTTCTTCCAGGACTACAAATGGGAATTGGATCTATGAATACTAGATGACATATTTTGAACATGAGGACATCTGGAAGTGGACCTCTTCACCACTGCCACAAACAAGAAATGTCATCTGTTTCATTCAAGAAGGGGTCTGGGCCTCCATTCCCTAGGGGACGCCTTCCTTCTATCTTGGATGAAGGGCCTATATTATGCATTTCTCCCAAAGTCTCTAATTCTAAGAGTGATGAACAAGATGAGGAAGGACAAAGTTGGGGTTATCCTAATAGTCCCAGTGTGACCGAGACAAGCATGGTACCCTTACCTCTTTTGATTGTTTCCTTGTCCAGTGATCAATCTTCCATGTACCCCTCACCCCAAGATGTTGGCCGAGTGCTTCATCCCAACCTAGAAGTTCTCTGCCTCAAGGTGTGGCTCCTTGATAGTTCTCTGGGATAGAGCCTACCTGTTCTGTAGAGGTATAGCAGCTGTAGTTAAACACCAGGAAAGACTCCACCTTCAGATATGGAAAATATTTAGCTATTTGATCTGAATGCCAACAGTTTAGACCAGAATCTTCCTCACTTTCGCTTATTCTGGATTACTTGCTATAACTGAAGAAAATGGCTCAATCAAAGTTCATTTGGCTGTGATAACTGTCTTTCATTCTCCAGTGCAAGAAATCTTAATATTTTCTCACCCTACAACAGTTAGGTTCATTAAACAACTGGGGACTCTTTCTTCAAGTAAAAGTCCCCACTCTGGTTTGGGATCTTAATCTAGTTCTCAGAGATGTCACAAGACCCCCATTTCAACCAGTGGGTTCCTGTTCCTTACCAAACTTGTCTGTGAAGATGGCCTTTTTAGTAGCCATTACATCAGCTCGAAGAATTGGTGAAATTGGGTCCTTGATGGTGGATACTCCCTTTACAGTATTCTTCGAGGGCGAGGTTTCCCTACATCCACACCCTAAATTCCTACCTAAGGAGTCATCTGAGTTTCATATGAATCAGGCTATCCGCTTACCATTTTTTCCCCTGAAACCATCAGGAAGCTTCTTTCCAAGCCTTACACATCAGAAGAGCATTGGCCTTTTGAAATGGTTTGGTCCTATCTAGATAAAGTCTCCTAGACTATTTACTTCTATTGTAGACAAATCTAAGGGATCCACTATTTCTATCCACAGACTATCAAGGTGGATTTTGAGGTGGATTATCGCTTGCTATGATACTGTCAATGCCCAGCCTTCTGTTGGAGTATTGGCCTACTCTACAAGATCATATTCAATGTCTATGGCCCTACTTAGGGACATTACAGTAACTGAGATTTGCAGAGCTGCTATGTGGTCTTCAGTACGTACTTTCTCCAAACGCTATGCCTCGGTCCATGCCTCTAGAGCTGGTGTGGCAGTTCACAGTGCAGTCCTGTCTTCAGTACTGGACTCTGCTCCAGAGCTGCCTATTCTTTCCAGGGATGCTGTTCGGAAGTCATCTGAAGCGGAGTAGCAATCGGGATATCACTCGAAGGAGGAGAAAAGGTTACTTGTCGTGTGTAGTAACTGTAGTTCTTTGATATGTATGTCCCTATGGGTGCTCCTCTACTTGCCCCACATCTCCTCCACTTCAGAGATTCCTCTATGGGATTTTGAAGTAAAGAAGGAGATGAGGGTGGTTTACCCACCCAGCTCTAGATAGCCTTGGTTCAGGACATGAGGATACGTAGGGCTCTTGTGCTGACCAAATGGGCACTGCTAGTGAACTTCACTGCAGGTGCATGTGCATGTGAAGTGGAGCATAGGGATACACATCTCCAAGTACTACAGTTACAGCACAGGTATCCTCTCCTTCCTGCAGCTGAAATGGTATAACCCAAATCCTAATGATATTTTTGACTCCTGTAATACAAGGCCCCAACCCCTTTAATAACAGATTTCTGGGCTAGTACAAGTATGGTCAGAAATACTCATAGTTATGTGTTGTGTGAGTCTCCAGGCTTGATTTAAGGAGCTCCCTGTTACCTAAAACCTAGCAGGGAAATGTATTGTTTTGGACAGACCGTATTCTGTGGCTGGAAGGACAGTATTATTGAGTGAGCATGTCTACAGAATTGCAGCTTGAAAACTTAAAATCATTTATCTTATGTGACATAAAATGTGAATGCCTAAGGAGAATTCTGAAAAGCCAGTCACTGAAGAAGACAAGCTGTAGAATGAGCACTGAAGACTACCGCTGAGCAGGAAAGCACCTGCTGAAGATGGCATTCCCAATGATACCCTGAAAGATAGAAAGTTAACAACAGAACTGTTCTCAGATTTTACTACAGACGCACAAGATTGTCCAGGATGCCTGAAATAACCTTGTTATGCTTCATGGAAAACGGTGAGTTCAGAAATGGTTTCAGCCACCTTTACAATTTTCCATGTTTTCCAGAATGTAATGTGCTTGTTGCAATAACGGATTTTAACCAAGCAGGTGAGCAAGTGGATGTGCATTCGAGTAGGACATAACAATAGGCTGTTTCTATATATCAGCTGCTGGATAGCTGAAAGGTAAGTTGTGTGGTGTGACGTTCTAAGGCAGCGTTTCTCCAAACTGAGGTTCCCAACCCAAAAGGGGGGTTGCAAGGTTATTGTGTGTATGTGGGGCGAGGGTCGCAAAATCACAAAAAATATTGCCCAAGGGAGGTGTCAAGGTTCCTCCCCCACTCTGAACTCTAGGGTACAGATGTGGGGACCTGCATGAAAAACCTCCTAAGCTTATCTTTACCAGCTTAGGTCAAAACTTCCCCAAGGTACAAAATATTCCACCCGTTGTCCTTGGACTGGCCGCTACCACCACCAAACTAATACTGGTTACTGGGGAAGAGCTGTTTGGACACGTCTTTCCCCCCAAAATACTTCCCAAAACCTTGCACCCCACTTCCTGGACAAGGTTTGGTAAAAAGCCTCACCAATTTGCCTAGATGACTACAGACCCAGACCCTTGGATCTTAAGAACAATGAACAATCCTCCCAACACTTGCACCCCCCCTTTCCTGGGAAATGTTGGATAAAAAAGCCTCACCAATTTGCATAGGTGACCACAGACCCAAACCCTTGGATCTGAGAACAATGAAAAAGCATTCAGTTTTCTTACAAGAAGACTTTTAATAAAAATAGAAGTAAATAGAAATAAAGAAATCCCCCCTGTAAAATCAGGATGGTAGATACCTTACAGGGTAATTAGATTCAAAACATAGAGAACCCCTCTAGGCAAAACCTTAAGTTACAAAAAAGATACACAGACAGAAATAGTTATTCTATTCAGCACAGTTCTTTTCTCAGCCATTTAAAGAAATCATAATCTAACACGTACCTAGCTAGATTACTTACTAAAAGTTCTAAGATTCCATTCCTGGTCTATCCCTGGCAAAGACCCAGCATACAAACAGACACAGACCCTTTGTTTCTCTCCCTCCTCCCAGCTTTTGAAAGTATCTTGTCTCCTCATTGGTCATTTTGGTCAGGTGCCAGCGAGGTTACCTTTAGCTTCTTAACCCTTTACAGGTGAGAGGAGCTTTCCCCTGGCCAGGAGGGATTTCAAAGGGGTTTACCCTTCCCTTTATATTTATGACAGGAGGGGAAGCTGGAGCAGCACAGAAGTAAGGGTGGCGATACCTTGAGTGTGCTCCTATGAGTATGTACAGTAATTTGTTATCACTTTTTTGGGGGGAGTGAGGGGGTATCATCACAGCCTGAAATATTTTCAAAGGAGGGTCCAGAAAAAGTTCAAGAACCCCTGTTCTAAGGAATTAACTGCCTTTGAGGTAACTTTGATGGGGTGGGAAAGAGTTTGGTACTATATGCTCCGCAGGAACAAGGAATAGATGAAATTTGCATGCAGTTGCCAAGGAACATCTTCCTTGCTGAAAGTATGTATAAAAATAGACACCTATAGTGAAGAACTACAGGCATCTCTCCAAGCTGTTCATGTCTTGTCCAGAAAATACCTTCCTGGAAACACAGAGAGCAGCTGAGCTGTCTTAGTTTTCGATGGAGCAGACAGAGGGTCTCGACCATGAATGCCAATGGCTATAATTGAAACTCAATCATAATATGTACACAAGAGAGAGATGGAGCCACATAGATAGGGATAATGTGGAAGAATATACCTTGGACAGCTGCTCAGGTCAAATAGAAGCCAGATGGAAGAAATCAAGAGGAAAGAGATTGAACTCCCTAGGAGGTTCTGTTTATGGCAGACCGCGGGAAGAAACAGTCTCTGAGAAGTCATCTTTGGAGTTGATGATGCATGCTCATCCTAGGACTTCTATTGACTGAGCATTTTCCTCTTTTCGGAGAGAGGGAACACTTGAGGATAGTTCGATATGAGAGTTAATGTGCAGATATTCTTATCAGACCTAGTCTCCTTTACAACCATAATACCTGCATGGTGTTTATCCCCATTTAAAACTACTTATCTCTGTGCACAGCATTTCAGTTCCATCTTGTTCTAACCATGTGAATTATTTCACATATTACCACTTTTAGATCTAGGATCACCTTTGTTCTCTTCTGAGCACTATAGATTTTCAGAGTTCCTTATCCCCTAAATATAGGGTCTGTGTGTGTGTGTACCTGTGTGTGCATATCTCTGTTTGAATATAAGTGTGTAGTGTGTGTAAGGGTTTATTTTTAACATTGATTTATTCTGTCGAACCAAATTTGGTATTGAAAAATATCTGGGCAAACTATTAAAAAACAAAAACAAAACCTTTGTTATGCTGAAAGATGTAGACTACAGAGTTTTACAGATTAGGCTATAAATAGATGTCAGAGTATTTTGCTATAAATAGAGTTTGCGGCGGGATGTTTTTTCCCATCCAATGAACATTTTTGAGAGATCAAAAACTTTTCCTATACCAAATCAGGACAAAAAATTTAAATCTCACCCCCCCCCCCCAAAAGTCATTGGAAAATGTGAGGAAAAATTGGTCTTAATTGATTTTTTTAAAAATATTTTGTTTTGAGGCACATCTGTTATGTAACCTTTTTTAGATCTAAATTGATTCAAAATATTAATAAATGTTGTTTCAACATGGAAAAACTGAATTTTTCTGGCTCCAAATGTTGAAACACTTTTGACATTTTCAAAACCATTTTTAAAAAAATTTCAAGTTGGGAGATTCATCAAACCTGACTGTGTGTAGTGAACAGTTTTGGTTTCAACAAACTGGCATTTTTTGGTGAAAAACCAGTTTGTTGAAAAATTCCCCAACCAGCCCTATCTGTAGTGTACCCAGCACAAACTTCATGCAAGGGAGTCTTTGGCTAGCTACAGGAAAAGGGGTATTGCCCTTTTAAGGGCTCCCTTGTAACAGAGAGCAGAAGGGGGGAATTTACAGGGATGGACAGGAAGAGCAGGAAGCAGTTGGGGTCAGATCAGGAGAAAGTCACTGCACTGTCCTTCATTCTGTTGAGACCTAATGAAACCACATCCACTGCCCCATCTTCCCTCCAGCGTGGCCAGACGTACGTTAGACGAATACAACGCTAAAAGCACCAAAGCCTTCATCCAACACTGAGAATCATGCAGAGCTTGGCCTGCTGTACTTACATGCAGATCTGTGACTAGTGCGCAAGAGAAAAAGAAAACGAAATAAATATCACTATGTGAGACTAATCAAACCCCCATGCATTGCTCTGCTTGAAAGAAAAAATATGTGCCTCATTCTACAGCAGAAACGTAAAAATAACTGTAATATTTAAAAGCCTAGTAGATTCTGAATCTACGCTTTATAGGGTGAGATACCAGGAAGATAAATTAGAGCAATTTCAAAAATTACTGATTTTTTTAAGAGTTTGTTGTACAATTACAATTTGAGAAGGATGTTTAGAGAATATATTTTATTGTGTCTTCATAAGAAGTTTTGCGGGATAGGATGTAACTTATTGAGTACCTCTTCCAATAATCTCTTTAAGAGAGTTAGACCCTGATGCATCAAGTTACTTAAGTGTGCTTTTGTTATAATTATCTCTTTGTACCACAGTAGCATGTAGAAGCCCCAGCCACGGACCAGGACCCCATTGTGCTGTGTGCTGTACAAACACATACAAAAAAGATTGTTTCTGCCCCAGAGAAATTACAAGTTAAGTGTAAGACAAGAGTCGACAGGTGGATACAGACAGGCAGGGAAGCACAACTAAACAATGAGTACATGTATAACTGAGCACATGAGTGGTACCCCCCGTGCTTAAAGTAATGCATGTGCTTAAGTATTTTACTTAATTGGGGTCTTAAATCTGAATATGTGGCCCCAAACCTACAAACTCTTCCAGTGTATGTAGTCCTTCTGCCTGCTACAGGACGGCTCGTGCGTGTAAAGTTCATCATGTAAGTGTTTGCAGGATTCTGAAATATGGTTTTTGATTTTGGGTCTTAAGTCATAGCTACAAATACAGAGATGCAATGTCCTTGCTATGTAACTTTTTTTCTGCTTAGTCATTTAAAAAGAAAAATCATAACTACTATGAGAACCCCACAGAAGAGATTGTCCTCCCAGCGACATCCGCCTGCCTCAAAATAGCATGAGAGGGAGACAAATGAAAAGCTATTTGCATAAACAAGCTAGGATCAAACTTCCCCCCAGCTATTCCTTAGAGAATTGTGGTGATATAATATAAGGATTATCTCTGTCAGCACCCTCCCTCAATCTTATTATTGAAATATTGGAGACCAGGGACTTATTTTCCAGAGCCTCCAGACTGCCTCACATTGAAGCACCGTGTTGTACTGATATACTCAATAACATTTAGAGCTATTTAAATCCAGCTTAATTTGATCTTGATCCTCAATTAATATTTTTTTTGCCCACCTGTTCTCCTGAAGTTTACAACTTCGAATCTTAGGAGAAATGGTGTCTAGCTTTTGATCCATTTTTTTTATTAAGCTGATACCAAGTATTTAAAGTTCTCTCTTCCCCAGCAGGCTCTGGAGAACAAATGACCTTCTAAAATAACCAGTCCTGCTGACAAATGTCTTTTAGGGCAAAGGGCAAAGTGCAAACACAGACTCCCATCCTGCAAGATGCAAATCCAAGTGACTTTAAATGGAGCTCTCTGTAGGAAGAAGTGTCCAGTCCTGTGTTTCAGCTTGCAGGATCAATCAAATGGTCAGTTTTCAGTTGACAAAACATATTGGGTAATGTTCACATTCAAACTATTTAGTAAAAGCCATTGAATACTTTTTCCATGAGCACATTTAGCAGGTTATCCTCTACATTCTATAGCTGGTGTAGAAGCAGCATGGTCTAGTGGTTAGGGCAGTGACTGTCCCTAAGGATATTTTAATTCTAGTCCTGACTCTGCCATTGATTTGCTGTGTGTCCTTGGTTATTTCACTTCCCCTCTTGATGCATGGTTCCCCTTATCTTTTGTTCTGTCTCTTTATAGTGTAAGCTGTTTGGGGGCAGGGAGAGTCTCTTACTGTGTCTCTAGACAGTACCTAGTACAATGAGTCTATAATATATTTATCTTTTAAATTGCCAAAGGTTTGTGAAACAAAATCTGAATATTGTTCGATCAGCGCTTATTGCAAATATCCACAGGTCAAAAATGGTATGGTTTGGATAGCTACAAAAGTTATGTATTGCTTTCCTTCATGATTGGATGTGTTGTTTAACTAAGCCACACATCATAAACAACCCATCTGATGAGTGCTGGAATGTTCTTGGGGAGTGAATGTGACAGAGGTTGTGCACATAGTTATAATGGAAAACTTGTTTCATTATGGCTCTGCTTTGGTACTTCTGGAAAAATATGGCCGATTTGGAAGCACAGTTTCCAAAGCTGCTTTGGGAAATTGGATCTGATTGTCCACATTCTGATTCGTGGGTTGAGCCTTTTTGTGCGGTTATCCCTGTGACAGACAGACAGACGGCATAACAAGATCTAATGGCTGAGAGCTGAAATTAGCAAAAACCTGCTAACAGGTACACATTGTTAACTGTGTGGTTATCAACCATGGTAGCAGCTGAGCAAGGGAGCTGGTAAATACTTGGAGCCTTTAAATCAAGATGGGATGCCTTTCTAATAGGTATGCTCTAATTCAATTATTGGACTTGATGCAGGAATTACTTGGGGAAATTCTGTGGCCTATGCTATGTAGGAGGTCAAAGTAGATGATCTTAATGATCTCTTCAGGCCTCAGTCTGACAGAGGTTCTCAAACTGTGGTCCACGAGTTCCATTCAGGTGGTCTGCGGATAGTTCCCTCTAAGGTGCTTGCCTGGGTGGCCGCACACGAGAATGAAAGGCCACCCACCTAGTTAGTGGAGCTGCGGGGGCTGGGAGAAGGGAGATTAATCTAAAATGTCCATAGAATATGATTATTCTTCTTACGGCAGGGAAAAGAGATTGCCGAGTAATCAGATTATTGTGACTCAAAGGTGCAGTATTTTAATCGGACTGTTTCTTAATTGGTGCCTGTGAACAGAACGACTTGATGCTTCTTACTAGACAAATGATGCATCAATCATTGCAATTAATAATTAGTGGGCCTGATTCTGAGAGCGCTTGAGCTCTGTTGTGACAATTGGGCCTACAAATTTACCTGAACTGTGAGCTCAGCTGTAAAAGTTATATAAAAGTTCATAAGACGTTACAATAACCTATAACAACAGAGGCTGATGGGAAAAGGTATGTAATGGAGACAGAATAACTGAATTAGTCTAAAGAAAAAGGCCAAGTTGATATGAGTCAAGGATTGTGTTGAAGTTTTGAAATTATGCTTGTTAATAACAGGAAATGTGGAGCTGGAAGTTAATGAGCCAAAATTGGTATGGTGGATATTAGGCCTAATTGGAGGAAAAACTAATGAGAGGCTGGGCTGTTCCACCCATCGCTCCCTTTGTGGGTCCTTAAAAGAAAGAACAAAAAGGACAACAGATGGAAAGAACAGCCATAGGCTCCCAGAGCGAGCTTCACCATCATGACTGCCACTCCCCCTGCTTCCTGGGACCCTGGGCCTTCACCATCCAGATTCTGATCCCGACTAGAATGGGCCAGGAAGAAAGGGGCTCCGATGACATTGTCAACCCTACAGGCTCCCGCTGAGTCCCAAATACCACCTGGGATGATAGATACCACCCAGAGACTGTCAAACAACGGGGGATTTTCTTTCCACAAACTTGCTCCAGCTAAAGGGGAAGCAGGAACAAGAGATGTTAAAATACAAACCCAATGTAATACATTGCATTTCAAATGCTTTAACTCTTTCCCCTTCTTTTCTGTGTCTTTAACAGAAGGTTAAAAGGATCTTTAATGGTGTGTTTGCCGTGGTGTTATGCAGGCAAAGGTCTCTGTATTCCAAGCCCTCGTCCTTGTTTAACGCCATTTAATGCTTGACAGTGTCGGGGTTATGTTAACACCTTCTACCCATTTATTCCATCTCAATTAAGACAACAGCTCCCTAATTCAATGAAAGCTGCAGCCCCAAAATCATGCAAGATCAGACCTTAATTTCTCAGTCACACAGGATTTTCTCTTTTCAGATCTAGCTATTTATATCCTTCTAATTGAGAGGCCCTGTTTTATATGAACTCTAAACCCAAACGACATGACATTTTGCTGCCAGAGGCAGGGCAGCGCGACCAGCGCAGTGGAGGATAGCTGGTTCTCTCAGTGAATTATTAATGCCCAGAGCACTTGCTACTATCACTTACTTAATCTCGGCTTGACCAGCAGTGCCTGGAACTGAATCTCAGCCTTTAGAGCACTTTGATTCACTTGCTTGCTGTTCAGTAATTTGGAGCTAGGAAATGGTATTAACTCACTCAATAGCAGTTATTTATATACATATATGAAAGCTTCCTAGAAATCTTTCACATCTTACAACATTCTCACTATGATCACTGAGGCTAGCAATACATGCAAACACACCTGCTATTGCTCAGTCCCCATCCCCTTCCATTTGTCCCTAGATTTAATGGTTGTATCTTGTCGTCATTCTAGATTATGCTCACTCTGGAGCACAGACTGCCTTTGCACTGTTTAAATGAATAGAACATAGCACAAAAAAGCCCTGATACCCGATTGAGACTTCAGTGTAAACAATTAGAATGTGTGATCTTTTAATGCATAATGTTCACTAATATGTTCTCTCTGTCTTGGGTAAATTACAGATTTGGGGCTTGATTATATCATGTATTTTAAACAAATGCAATATAGCAAACCTTAGTAAAAAGGTGATGGTGGAAGGAAACCATGCTAATAATTTGTGATGCCATAAGAAGAGAGTTTAAAGGGATGTCATCTTAAAAATCTCCTTTCTCTTTGATTTTTTTTTTAACCTGTGATTGTTACAAATAACACCCAAGATTCCTTTGAAAGAGATTAGAATGGGGAAAATGTTCTGTTAGGGGTTTTTTTGGTTTACATTGGGAATGTATGTAGTTCCACTGTAGTTTGTGTTTGTGTGGGTTATTGTTTCACAATACTTTGTGCATGTGAGGCCTGCCACTCAGCAACAGAAAAGAGAGAATTTTTTTTATAAAACAGGGAAATGTGATGGTAAAACCACAAAAATTTGGCAGGTGTGTGTTTGTGTTCTTACTGGCTCATGTAATAGATGAAACTACGGTAAAGTCATTTTTTAAATTGACTAGATTTCAAGTTAATAGTGGCTTTTATGTTCTCATGCTGTTACCTTGAAAAAAGGTATCCACTTTATCCACTTTATCTCCTCTTTTAACAAAATAGGATCCTGATCCTACAATAAATTCTGCACAGGGAGACCCCATTGATGTCGGGTAGAATTGCCAACTTTCTGATTGGAGAAAACTGAACACCCTTTTCCCGACGCCCCACCCCTTCTCCAAGGCCATACCCCTGCTCACTCCATCCCCTGCTTCATCTGTCATTCACTCTCCCCCATGCTTGCTCATTTTCACTGGGCTGGGGCAGGGGGTTGGGGTGAGGGATCCAGCTGGGGGTGCAGGGCTCTGGGGTGGGGCCAGGGATGTGGGGTTTGGGGTACAGGAGGAGGCTCCGGGGTGGGGCAGGAAGTTGGGGTGTGCGAAGTGGTGAGGGCTCTGACTGGGAGTGTGCCAGGAAGCAGGACCACATTTGGAATTGCATGTAAATCTCTACATCAGGGAGCCTTAAGGAAGAGTGAATTAAGCATTTTGACTTTGTGGGACCCAGGTTTAAGTGTGACTTGTATCAGAATGTGATGGTCTCAGTCTGCTGTTACTGGGTGCTAATCTCATGACACCAATGGAGGATTTGGCACAGCTAATAGTCTTCTCTCTGGAATAGCAAGATGGTTGGCAGGCCCGTACTGTGAAGTTTACACAACATCTGCTGCCCGTGCTGTGCTTGTCTGTATAGCCAGTGAACCATCAGGCCCTCACATCTGGGTGTGCTTCTCTTAATCCAATTTGCCCCAGCTCCCTAAAGAGTTAGATTACAGAATCATTAGAAAATACCAGAGTTGGCCCAAATTGTAACTCCAGTTCAGAACACCCTTACTCCATAGATGGACCCTTACTTCATGTCTAGAAAATTGTAACAGGAGCACTTTTATCAGCTGTGGGGGATACATGTCTCTATCCCACAGATGTCATAATAACTGCATTTCACCGCTTGGCTTTTCTGTTTATATTTATGCCTCCTTCTGTCTCTGGAAGGTGTTTGAAAATAGCTGTCACATTGATCAACATGACAATCTCCTTAGTTTTGATATAGACAGACTTGTTGGTCTCTGCTGTTTTGTGGTATGCTTCCTCGGACGTCGGAGTTCATTTGGTTTTTTTCTGGTCTCCAACAAACCTCTTGTGTCGAGGGATAGTGCATTTTGTGGGGAATTTTAGTACACAGCAATGTGGTGTTAGTTATAAATACCACTAGAGGGCAGGCCAAGATGCATGGAAAAGTGTTTTTATAAAACTATGTACATCTGGTTTATTTGAAGCGCAATCTAAAATATGTTGTTCTATAATTTATGTGCCTGGAAGGCATTGTAAGGTAATATAATTGGTCTGCCAAGGCAATGGTGGTGTTTGCTTTGAAATATGCCTACCCACAAACTATCTTAAAATAAGAATGAATGTGCCATATTTTTTGATGCACTGTTTTTTCCCTTTTTTAAAATAATCCTGTGGGCTCACCTGATCCTCTTCCATTAACCTTTTCCATGCAATAGTTAGAAAATAACAAAATCTAAAAATAGCAGTCACTTCTTGTTTTAAAGACCTGGTAAGAACTTTTCACTTTGCAAAACGGTCTCACAGAATTACTGCCCTTTGAGAAAGTGCCTCAACATTAGAAGACAAAACATTAGATATCATTTCTGTTAGTCAAAATCTGTAGGTTTCTGCTGTGAGCTGTTTTCTTTTTTAGCATGCTTGTTTAGTCAGGATTGTACACAGCAAATGTGTTCCTGAATGAATGTCCATATGTGAATCCTTCTGGAGAATTAAAATGTCTCCTAGATATCCTTTCAGCAGTCAATATATGCAGTTAAGTGAACAGCAACAATAAATTAGTGCATTTATAATAAGCAGTGGTTTTAAGTTGCTACAATGAATATTGGATACCCAGACATAAATAGAACCTGATCCAAAGTCCATTTAAGTCAATAGACTCCTAGTGACCTCAATGAGCTTTGGATCAGGCCCCATAGAGGAGTGTTTATAGGGTCATTGTTTCTCATCGCTTCCTCTGAGTATTAATGTGGGTCCTTGTGACTAGACACAAGATCTAAAATTCCTTTTAAAATTATATAAATTATTAGAGAGACAAGGTGGGTGAGGTAATATCTTTTATTGGACCAACTTCTGTGGGTGGAAGGGACAAGCTTTCAAGCTTCACAGGGCTCTCCTTCAGGTCTAGAGAAGGAAACTAGAGTGTCCAAGCTAAACAAGGTGGGACAGATTGTCAAGCATAAGGGGCTGTAGGAGACAACTTAACACGAAGCGGGCAGTTAATACCTCCGCAGTTGTACGACAATGGTAGGCAGCAGGGCATAAGCACTGACTTTTATTTTTCCCTGGGGGGTGCTCCACCCATGCTCCACCCTCAGGCCCCTCCCTCACTCCACCTCTTCCTGTCCCCGCTTTGCCCCCTCCCAAGGCCCTGGCCTCGCTCTGCCTCTTCCTGCCCTGACTCCAACCCCTCTGCGGAGGCCCCTGCCCTCCTCCAAGCACCTCCCCAGCTGCCGAACAACTGTGGGTGGTGGGTGCTGAGCAGCCACTATTTTTTTCCCGTGGGTGCTTGAGCCCCAGAGCACCCATGGAGTTGATGTCTAAGCAGCAGGGTGTTACAAGTTGTTGCTGTGGGCTAGTGTCTCTGTTAAATCCATGTATTTTAGTGTCCAGCAGAGTTATGAATTTAAGTTCTCAGGCTTGTCTTTTGAAGGTGTTGTGAAAGTTTCCTTTGACAACAAGGATTAAGAGGTCAGATATGGAGTGATTGCTTTATGAAAAGTGTTTGCCCACAGGTGATAAGGTGTTTGTCTTTTATCATTTTTTTGTATGAGTTCATTCAAGAGTGTAGTGATTGTCTGCTGTGGGGACATTTGATGCACTAGATGAGATATTGTGATCGGCATGGGTAGGACCCATGGAGCTTGAAAAGTGTGTTGTGGGGCTGGAACAACATGGCAAACAATTTTAAAATTATTTTAAATGATTGAGAGAAGGTGGGTCAGGTAATATCTTTCATTGTATCAGCTTCTGTGAGGGAGAAAGACAAGCTTTCAAGTTCCTCCACATAGGTCATCTTCAGGTCTGGGAAAGGTAATCAGAGTGTCATGGCTAAATTCAAGATGGAACAGGTTGTTAAGCAGAAGGAGTTAACACATGTTGCAAGAGACCAGTCAAGATAACATGGGCAATTAACACCTCTGCAGTCAGGGGGTGGCTCTACCAATTTTACCACCCCAAGCAGTTGCCACCGAATTGTTGCCACGCCCAGAAGAGAGGGAGAGCTGCCGCCCAAAAGCCGCTGCAGCGGGAAGAGCAGCAGAGCTGCGGCCGAATTGCCACTGCGGGACACGGATTGCCGCCCCATTCTGAATGCCGCCCCAGGCACCTGCTGGGAAAGCTGGTGCCTGGAGCCGGCCCTGTCTGCAGTCATAGGACAAAGGAGGGTGAGTGGGTCATATGCTGGGACCAGCATGGATACAATCCTGCAACCAATATTTTGCAATACCAACCCTGCAAACAATATTTTAAATTACTGTAAGTCAATACCATATTTTCACCCAGCCAGATTTGTTGTTTAATCAAAATTCCACACCTTATTTGGCCACAGATGAGTTAGTGATCATTCTTTCCTCAGGACGGTTTGAATTTTGTTTTCTGGGAGCTAGTTCCACAGTACTTTGTCCCCATTGTACAAAGACGACGACTTGGGCACAGACAGAGGTCAGTGACTTGCTCAAGGTTGCACAACAAGACAAAGGAAAAGCCTGACTCAGAACTCCTGACTCAATCTCATGCTTAGTCACAGAAGGCTTTGTCAATTTATTAGTTTTTCACCCAGTTAAATATAAAGTACTGTACTTTAAGGAGCTGTTACTTTATTTTCCAGTATAGTTTCATTCCAGTGAAAATGTAACAATGAAATGTGTGTAAATGCAGTCTGAGCGGCTGAAAAGTAGGCAGTGTCATTTCATGAATACAGCTAATTTAGGCTAAATTCTGCCTCCTGTTCTGTGAGGTGAATCTTTAATAACCAGCTACAGTGAAGTACATTTAGGGCTGAAATATGCAGCTGGTGGTCAATGGGACTCTCCCATTCCAAACCGTATTTGATAAGCTGGATCTGTCACCTTTCTGCTGTAGGAGTAATTAATCTCCAAAAACCTGTGCGGGATTTGCCAACTGGGTCACGTTTAGCACTCCTAACCTTGATTTTTCTGTCTAGACTGAAGACGGGGCTCTCCTAATTCAAATCCGTTTTAAATAACTATTCTGGAGCCTCCTGGAAGAAGTGATGATTTTTTATTAAATAAAAACACCACAGTGTGTCCACTACCCCTGTATTTTCCAGTGCATCCTGTCTTCGGGGTACCTGATCAAAACCAGCTGGACAAAAAAGTCCTGACCTGCATAGAAGGGCCTTGCACAAAACGACTGTCTGGACAGGTTCAGCATAAAGTTCCATAGACGAGTTCCCTGGACCAAGAAGGCCCTAGTCCTGGTCCCACACAGATGCACAGCAAGGACTCACTAGTCAGCTGCCTTGAGGAAAACACTGGCCCAGCTATCTCAGATCTAGATAGTATACTGTTAGCAAGCCCATGACTGTAGTCTGTTTAATCAGAGACATGGGCTTGAACCAAAATGTCAGAATAAACACCCTTGAGCTCTGGGGAAGTGTGGGCCCTCTGTGTAGATGATGTACACAATCCACCGGGCTATGGCTAGAACTGCCAGGATACCCTAGGTCAGAGCAGTTCCAAGGCTATGCCCCTTCCCTTTCTGCCTCGCCCTTGTATGAGTTCAATTTTGCCCTGTGCAGCAAAACTCAGAGTTTCAGTTTTATTTCTTACACCTATTTTGGCAGCTCTCTTGTTCTTTGGAGATGCTTGTTCTATTCATCTATGGTGAGATTCACTTCAGTGCAGCAGAAGGCCCTTTGAACCAACATGGACCTTTCACAGGGTTCTTTCCTTTTGGAACATGGAGATACTCACAAAAGTGATTGTTAGATTCTGATTTCTAAAACTGCACTTGTAAAAGCCAGGGTTAGGTGGGGAACATTACACACTTTATGATGAGAGCATATCTTTTAACAGACAATATTACATTTCTTAGCTGATCAGTGTCTCAATAAGGCACGTCCTTCTGAATTAGGAGAAAAGAATGGCACCTCAAAAACTTGTTTAGGTTAGCTAAAGACTACACACCCTAACTAAAAGGAAGCTGCTGGAACAATACACAAACATGTTTGATACCTTAGGCACAGATATCCTCAGCTGACTCTAAGAGTTCATTAAACCTTGCCCTGTAAACCTATGGCCCAATTTTGTCTCATGCTGTCTACTCTGCCAAGTTTTTACTCTATAATTCCCCAAACAGGATAAGTTCATAAACATTCAGCCAGCAATAGTAGCAGCAGCTGAGCATAATCAACAGTTTCCACTACTTAACTCATGGCTGTGCCCCTAGCATACTCCAAACCCTGATTTTTAAAACTGATCCGTTATAATCAATGCAGCAGCATGATGGATGGCGAGTGTCCCTACAAGTGCCTTTTCACTGGACATTGCCTCTATGCCTTAAGGCATTCCAGAGGTTAAGCATTAACATACCCTCAGGTTAGTGGGTTGGTTTTAACAGGCTCATTGCTTGACTAGAGTTTCATCTTTATAGTTCAGCACTGTCTGTGCATGAAACCCTGCATTCTGATCTATACTTATCAGTGATAATTCTATATGCATAAACACTCACGTACGCACAGGCAAAGATGTGGTTTTACATAAACATACTGTAACTTTAGTGCCCTCGTGGCCAAGGTGGAATCTGCTCTGCAGGCAGCTCAGGCCAAGAGAAGGCGCGTGCAGGAATGCAGCGGAGAAAGTCCCTTCCACCCCAGGGACACCTGTTCCAACCCCCCCGGAGTGAACACACACACACTGGCAGAGTACAATGAATATAGGAAAGGGAAATATTTATTCACAGAAGGATGAGAGGGGAAAAACAACAGAGGGAAATATAGGGGGAGCGGTAAAACAGGGTTACATTCAACAAAAGACCCCACAGGCCCAGTAGTACCACTGTCTGAAAGGGCAGGCACCTAGGAATGTGTCTGCGCTCAGAGTTCAGGAGTCCTGGGCAGAGTTCCAGTCCAGGGGTGAGTCTTGGGTGCTCCTGGTCGTCTTTGGTGCCAGTAAACTTTCCGCAACACACCTCTCCAGTGCCCTCTTCTGCCGCTCTCTGCAAACCCCCACAGAGCGATAACCTCCCCACTTAACTAGCTAGAACCTCCCTCCTTATTCCCAATGCAGAGTCACGAGCCCCAGAACTCATGACCCCACACAGCACTGGGTAGTAGTGATACTGGGTCCAGGTCCGGTTTGTCCTTCTCGGGCGATTCCTTCCTGGCACAAGTGCTCTTCCTGGCTGTTGTCTTGGGGTGTCCTGGATTAGCCGCTCTATCCTTCCCAGGCTTCAGGTAGGTAGGCCATGGATCCCCAGCAGGAGACCAGGGCCCCCACTGGGTCAGGAGCATCCCCATCATCCATCCCACAGGACCCCGTGGGGTGGAACAGGTTTCCAATGAGGCATCTCACCCCCCGTTGGCACTCCAGAGATCTGTAGGTCTCTGGGTTCTCCCAAATGATCATACATCAGCATGCACCTGGGCTTCTCTTCCCTGGAGGAACATCTAGGCTGACTGTCAGGCTTCGACTGAGGTGACACCATGGAACATTGTGGCAAGATGATGGGTCCTTGAGGCACGAAATCAAGGGCATCTGGCTTTAAAGTGGATATTTGCAGTACAGGGTTCTCTACTTGCTCTGTACCTTCCTCATCAGGCTCTTGGGGGGTCCCCACAGCTTTGGATAATGGGGCCTCTAGAATGCTCAGTGTGGGTCCTTCCCCTTCACCATCTCTTTGTGCAATGACAAGAGGATCCATTATGGTCGGGGCCTCCCAAACAGGATGTTTGCCAAACCCCACTTCATCCTCACTGTTCGAGGAGCTGGGCATTTGCAGACACCGGGTATATCTCCATCATTGGGACCGTGTCCGACTCACGGGGCCGGGAGTCTCAGAATCTGTGGAAACATCCTCATGGGGAAACAATATTTGTCCCACAGGTAACACATGATTCCGGTGGAGAGCTTTGGTGGGGCTGTGACTGCCTTCTGGACGTATGTTATATATTGATTCCCCCACTTTCTCTTCTGTAATATATGGGTATGACTCCCACCGATCTGCAATTTTGTGTTTTCCCTGTAATGCGAGATTTCAAGCCAAAACTCGATCAAAAATCTGAAGCTCCTGTTGCCTCGCTCACTGATTATATAGGGATTTATTCTTTTTATTCTGGTGACCAGCTGCTTGCATCAGTATCCAATGCCCCCTTCAGTTGATCCCTTAGGTGAGTCACATACCCCAAATATGTTTCTGAGAGTGCCCCATCTGAAGAAACTCCAAAACAGAGATCGACCGGCAACTGGGCTTCTTGACTGAACGTTAACATGTATGGTGTGAACCCAGTTGCATTGTGTCGAGTGCAGTGAGAGGCATGTACCAAATGCTCCACGTGCTGGCTCCAGTATTTCTTCTGCTGAGGCTCCAGAGTTCCTAGCATGTTGAGGAGCTTATGGCAGTGGATCGCCTTGTGTGGTGGTGTGTGATTTTTTGATCCCCATGATCTTTCAAAGTTCTTTTATTAACTGACTTTCAAAATCCCATCCCTGCTCTGAGTGTAGTCTCACGGGCAACCCATAGTGAAAGAAGAACTTTTCCAACAGGATCTTGGCAACAGCGGAAGCTTTCTGATCTTTGGTGGGATAAGCTGTAACGAGTATGATTAGTGACCACCAAGATATTTGCAGTGCCCCAGAGGTCAGGCTTTAATGACAGAAAGTCCATAAAAACAAGCTCCATGGGTGCCGAACTTGTGATGTTGACAAGAGGAGCTGCCTGCTTAGGCAGAGTCTTTTGTCTGATACATCTGGTGCAGGTGTGAACATGGTGAGCGATGTCACCCCCCCCCCCCATTTGGGGCCAATAGAATCTTGCCTTAACTAGGGCTTCCAATCGCTCTACTCCCAGATGCCCCATTCGATCGTGGCAGGTCTCTAACACCGGTACTTCTGTGGTAATACCAATTGCTTTGGGTGAGGCCTCTGGGAATGCTTCTGACTTCAATAAAGTCATCCATCCTGAACCGATAGGCAGTCCCATTCCTTTAGCAAAAGGGCCTTCTCTGGGTGACTTGGTCAGATAGTCTTGAGGTCCTTTCCCCTTTCCGATATATAAAGGATGTGCTTCATCCATGGATCAGCTCACTGGGCATGCTCCACCTTTCAGTCCTTTAGTCTGGGCAGCCGAGAGTCCTGTACTCTAGTAACATTTGAGTAGACTATGGTGTCGGGGCAAGGTTGCGGAAGATTGGCAAGGAGCTAAGTGGTGGACTGAGTACGTGACTGGATGTAAGCGGAGGATGCAGGCAGTTTCAATGAACTTTGTCTGACAGACCCTGCCAAAAGATATCTTAGCATAGCTCAGCCTATGTTTGCTTGTAAACAAGTTAGTTTGTATAACAAGCATAAATCATACATGTAAGAATATAACCAGCTGTTGACCCCAGGTAACCCCGAGATGAGCGCAGAGAATAGTGCCGCAGAGGACTCCTCCCGCCCCATCCCCTCCCCTCCCGTGGAGTCCTGCCTGGTCAGCTGTCCCGAACTGACAGAGTTCCCTGCAGCCCCTCCATGCGTCCTAAGGGCTCCCCGTGCAGATTGAAGCATAAGTTCTTCCTTCCTTCCTTCCTTCCTTCCTTCCTTCAATAAAGTGTAGTTTACTATTCTTAGGCCTGAGTGTCCTCCTGTCGCTGGTATCTCCCCCCCGCCCTCACGGGCACATATGGGTATGGCTTCTGGTGGTGCCCCCAGACCGTCAATTGCTCGTTCTCCATTGGCTATGGATTTTTCCTCTACAATGGATACCTGTTAGCATAAAGTTCTCAATTGAGGAGTCCCCACATTCTGCATGCATGTCTGACAGAAGATGCACTTGTCTAAGGATAACTTGAGGCCAGTCTCTTCTAAATGATCCAGGACTTTGTACTTTTGCACTTCTAAAGTGCGCCCGAACACCATGATGTCATCCAGGTATACCAGACACTCTAGCAGGTGCATGTCCCCTATCACCCGCGCCGTGAGTCGCTGAAACATGGCCAGAGCCCCAGACACTCCCTGGGGCACGCGATTAAATTGGTAAAACCCCAAGGGGAAGATGAATGCTGTTTTCTCCCGGTCCTCTGGTGCCATGAATACTTGATAGTACTCACTGCAGAGATCAAGGACAGAGAACCAGCAGCTGCCGTTCAGGCTATCCAAGGCATCATGCATCAGGGGTATTGTGTATTGGTCAGGGATCGTCCGCCGGTTCTGAGTGCAACAGTTGATGCACATGCACACCTTTCCACTTATTTTTCATTCTACAATGCTTGGCGACGTGTAGGGGCTCCTGGATTCCTCAACGATACCTGCTTGAGCCAGTTCCTGTAGGTGCTGCCTGACATCTTTGATATCAGTGAGGGCTAATTGTCTTGACCTCTCTCGAAGAGGTCGACCATCCTGCATTCAGATATGGTTCTTCACATCGTGAGCACCCAACATCCCACTCATGCATAGAGAAAACAGCCTTTCTCTTGACTAACTTCTTGCACAGGCGGTCCTTCCACTCTGCAGGAATGGGGGGAAACTATCCCTCCCAAAAGGTGTAGCCTTGGTCTCCACTTGGGATGGTATGCGGCTTTACATAAAGTGGGCATTGGCAGCTTCTGCAGATAGTTGTTCCCTGCCGTCTCTCAGCACTTCTGGGTCAATCTCTGGAACAGGTTTGCATTTGTCCCTGGGATTAAAGGTGTATACTCTCTACCCTTTGGATCTGGGCAGACCAGCACCAATGTTTCTATTTCCTGGGTTACCCCTGAAATGTCCTTTGGAAATTGGACATTCAACAGGATATATCCCCAATAAGGGCAGCAGTCACAGCCAGTTCCCCAGCCTGTCAGGCCGGACAGGGGACACAAGGGTAAATGCTGCAAGTGTTCTTGGTAGTAAGATTCATAAAGTATGGTGACCTGTGATCTGCTGTCCAGCAATGCCTCACACAATCAACCTTTTACACCAGGGGTAGGCAACCTATGGCACACGTGCCGATTTTCAGTGTCACGCACACTCCCCGGGTTCTGGCCACCAGTCCAATGGGCTCTGCATTTTAATTTAATTTTAAATGAAACTTCTTAAACATTTTAAAAACCTTATTTACTTTACATACAACAATAGTTTAGTTATATATTATAGACTTATAGAAAGACCTTCTAAAATGTTAAAATGTATTACTGGCATGCAAAACCTCAAATGAGAGTGAATAAATGAAGACTTGGCATAGCACTTCTGAAAGGTTGCCGACCCCTGTTCTATACAAACGGGTACTACATCCTGGGTCCTACCAGCCCAACTGGGTAACCCCTGTTTGTGGTTTTTGCTGGGGAGCCTTGGAACTTCAGGGTCTTGGGTTGCTCCTTCCCCAAGCCCCACTGGCATTTTCCTTAAGCTCCCTAATGGTTTGCTGCAATCTCCGAGATACCCTTGCATGGTCTGTCTTGTTTTGGCAGTCCAAGGCATAGTGCCCATCTCTCCCACAGTTGTAAAAGAAACCTTCTCACAGGCTATCATCCTTCCTGTTACTCTCCCCTCTTAGGGATGGCACAGTATGTCCCTGAGCCCACATCAGGGCTACTTTTCAGATCCAGTCTCTCAGCACTGCTGCTACTGATGAGGTCTCTTCCATCTCTCCAAGCACTATGGTGGTGTGACTCCCTGCCTTCTTCGGCTGCACCACTGTGTCAACTTGCAACAGTCGCTCCTCCTCTTCATCTATCTCTCGAATGGGTCAGTTCTGGGCCCACTCTCTGAGCTGCAGTTGCCACAACATCAACCCATCTTGTTGGGTGCCCCAAAGGATCTGGTCCAACCTAGCAGAATCAATAGGCTTGGTGGGGATTCCTTCCTTCTGCACTACCTGCTGTTGCAAATCCTCTAGTCTCCTGATGAAATCTGACAACCACTGATGGGGCTCCTGATAGGTATGGTGGAAACGATATTACAGGTCTTTACCACTATCAATAGCACCGTAAACACTCTCAAAAGTGGCTAAATAGTCTTGCACCATTGCAGTTTGTTGGGAGTTTTTTGGGGCTCAGACAATTCATCCCCTCAGACTCTCGAGCACACATTTCTGCTTCTCAGCATTGGAGCATTCCTACTCTTGGACAAGGGGCACTGCAAAGTCTCTCCAGGTCTCATAATCATCCTCCCCTGAGGGTATGGGTGACACCGCCAAGAAAGAACACAACTGCTTGTAGGGTGGACTTTCATATGCTGGCTTCAATGCATCTTTGAAGGCATGATGGCCCTCTCCACCAGGCTGGGTGCTGCAAGTGTTGGAGCCCCCCTAATGCCAAAATTAATTCCTCTCGTGTCCTCTTCTCATCCACCATCAGAGCTTGCAGTTTCTGTGCTAATGAATCCACCTCAAATGACATGGGCACACTAGTAGGGGACTGCTCTGGCTACAGAATTGTCCAGGGGGTACCTCCTACTTGCACCTCTTTGGACACTTTTGATCAAGATCTGCTTTCTTGGAGTGAGTACATAGTGCTACCGTGCCCTTCACTTCGTGGCTGTAAATACGGGTGTGGACCTTCGCTCTCCCCACTATTTCCACTCCATCTAGGCTCTCCTCAATTTCATTTTGTTCCCTCTCTTCCAGTATCCGGCCACCAGCACAGCTTTGGTTATTGAGTTTCTTGCCCCTTGGCACCGGCCTTCTACTAATCCCCTCTTGATTTTATTATTTTTTTACTGAGAAGAAAGTCACGCAGGTGTTTCTTTGCTCTGTGAAGGAGCTCGCAGGGTGTGTGTGTGTGTGTGTGTACTGCAAGTCCCCGTAGGGAACACCAAGTGTAACTTTAGCGCCCTCATGGCCAAGATGGAGTCTGCTCTGCAGGCAGCTCTGGCCAAGAGAAGGCGCGCGCAGGAATGCAGCAGGGAAAGTCCCTTCCACCCCTGTTCCAAACACCCTGGGGTGAACACACACACACCGGAAGAGTACAATGAACATAGAAAAGGGAAATATTTATTCACAGAAGGATGAGAGGGGAAAAACAACAGGGGGAAATATAGGAGGAACGGTAAAGCAGGGTTGCATTCAACACAAGGCCTCACAGGCCCAGTGGTACCACAGCCTGAAAGGGCAGGCACTCAGCAATGTGTCTGCACACAGAGTTCAAGAGTCCTGGGCAAAGTTCCAGCCCAGTGGCGAGTCTTGGGCATAAACGCTGACTCCGTGGGTGCTCCAGGGCTGGAGCACTCATGGAGAAAAATTAATGGGTGCTTAGCACCCTCTGCCAGCCAAGCTCTCCCCTCTGCCCCCCAGCGCCTCTCCCCTGCCAGCGGCCCCATTGAGCACTCCTTCCCCTCCTGCCCAACACGAACATCTGTTTTGTGGCATGCAGGTCGGCTCCAGGAGGGAGGGGGAGGAACGGGGATGCAGCGTTCTCAGTGGCAGAGCAGGGCCGGGGGCTTGGGGGAAGGGGTGGAGTGGGGGCACGACCTGGGCGGAGGGGTAGGTTGAGCACTCCCGGGCAGAGGGGAAGTCAGCACCTATGGTCTTGGGTACTCCTGGTCATCTTTGGCACCAGTAAACTTTCCCCAACAAACCCCTCCTGTGCCCTCTTCTGCTGCTCTCTGCAAACCACACAGAGCAACCACCTCCCCACTTAACTAGCTACAGTCTCCCTCCTTATTCCCAGTGCAAAGTCACAAGCCCCAGTACTCATGGCCCCATGCAGCAGTGATACTGGGTTCAGCTCCAGTTTGTCCTTCTTGGGCTATTCCTCCCTGGCAGAGTTCTCCTCCTGGCTCCTGTCCTGAGGTGTCCCTGATTGGCCTCTCTGTCCTTCTCAGGCTCCAGGCAGGTTCTTGGCTGCTTCACTCTGGGAGGGCCTGCTTGTTGCAGTCCTGTCTGGAGCTCCAGAAACACACCCTGTCCTTCTCCCCTCTCTCTTTGCTCCCTATCCCCCCCACCAGCACTTCTTCCTTTTGGAACAATCTGCCCTTCCCCCCAAGGAAAAAGATTTAATTGGCCATGCTCTCTGAACCCCAAGGGGGCTACAATACACACTGTACGTATGTACAAAGTTCTGAGTGGCTTATGCAAGTTGACTCAAGTGGGTGAGGGGTAACTGGGAAAGCTGATATTTATGAAATTACAATGCTAAATATAGAGATACCCCCGCTATGTGTATGAATGAATGTGTGTGTGTGTGTGAGTGGGGCATATGCACCCCATATATATATTAAAATATACACAGGTATAAAAATGGTGGCATGGAAACCAATAAAGTAACATTGATGTTCCTGGTACATAAGGGAGTACGGAATCAAGCTCTGTATATATGTTATTTCCCTGTCCCCACCCTTTCGAACCTGCTGTTTGTTTTAGACTGTGAGCTCTTTGGAGACAGGGATTACATCTCTCTCTGTGTTTATGCAGCATTTACCACAGCTGAGCCCCAGTCTAGATGGCAGCCTCTGTACACTACCAGCAAAAAATATTCATTAACAGTGTCCTACCCCTTGCTAGCATGTAGTCTAGGTGTGCCTTTTACATGACAGAACACTATTTTAGGACTGTTTGAGAAAGTTTTAAGTACGTTAATTGGGACTATGTTTTGTATCCCATCCCTGGCAAGCCAGGGTCCAACTGTGCGAAGCTCCAAGGGCGAGAAAAATTAAAACTAGTAAGTGAGAAACAAATTATTGTAAATTGCCTTTCTGTACCTAAAAATGTCACAACTTTAATGTCTGATTGCTTGGGCCCTTGCTGGTCCCCACTGGGAGGCTGTGAATCTTCCTTGCCCACTGGGTTGAAGCTTCTGTTTCTGGCTCTGCTGGGTGCCAAGATGATGGATTTTAAGCTGTGACATGACATGTTTATGTACAGAAAAGCTGTTACTGCAACAGGACTGAATCTTGCGCTTTCTGGGTCTCAAGCAAGGATAATATGTGGGGGGGGGAGGGGGAGAGCTGTCACAAGGTGGGTGGCCCTTTAAAAGGAGATGAGGGCCGGCCCCATCTGTGACAGAGCCACCCCTTTGAGGCTGCAGAGCCATCCCAGGCCATGAGGGGGTGCTCTGATGGGGTGGCCCTGTTACTTTTCTGCCTCAGGGCTCATGAAAAACCCCACGCAGTCCAAAGTATTCAAAAACAAGATTCCCCTTCTGGGACCCAATTTATATCATCCTTATACTAGTCCCAATAGCTCCCCAATTGCCCTCATCTAGTTCCACCTGGGTTGGCAACACAGTCTTTCAAAACAAATTTATAACAACTTTTTCTTACTAATCTTTCCTCCAGAGCTTGGAGGCCACGTCACATCATGAGGCAGGAGGCAAACATCCTTCCTCTGCAAGAGTCTCCCTGGACATCTGCCATCACCACCTGTTTCTCCCCAGGTCTCTTCCTTATCTACTCCAGAGGCCTGACTAGGTCACATGACCCATCAGGCATATAACTTTCCTCATTTTCCCCAACCTCAGGTGGGGAGCTGTCGATGCCACAGGTGTGGCTGAGCCCCATCTCCCTATAAAGGGCCAGCCATGGTATGATAAATTCCTCATTGAGGGGGAGGAGGAAACATTTCTCTGTCAGGCTGATTTTAAAGAACGGTTTCCAGCTGCCCAGGTTTTGCAATATGTTAGAATGAGTCAAGGGGCTGTGGTCATGTGGGTGTGATAAATTTCATTATTGCATACATGCCTCATATCTCTACAGATTGTGGCAGATTCTCCATCACTGGCAATTTTAAAATCAAGATTGGATGTGTTTCTAACAGAGATGCTGTAATTCAAACAGGAATTAATTCGCAGAAGTCCTATGTCCTGTGTTATAATGGAAGTCAGACTAGATTATGACAATGGCCCCTTCTGGCTTTATAATCTATAAAAGCATGTACATTCTTAAATCCATTCCTGTTGACGAAAGTGCTTAAGCACACGATTAAGTCTCGTTGGCTTCAATGGGACTTAAGCACATGCTTACAGTTAAACATGTGCTCAGGGTTCTTGAATATGGATGCCTCCCTGAACTGGGAACAAAATGATCCTTTGATTCAACTATTAAGATGAGTAGGACAAACACAGATAATTATGGGTTTGATGCTGCTCCCATTCAAGTCAACGCCAAACTCCCACTGATTCAATGGTGCAAGATCAGTTCCTTTCTAAATATACATACAACTTCATATGAATTACTAGATGTGTATGAAATGTCTGCCTGTTTCAGTATTATATATTTATCAGTATTTCACAATAGTTACACTTGTACTGGTGCATATTTTTGATATATTTTAAATAATTGGAATAATTACACATATAATTCTAGTAACTGGTTAATACAGATTAGATGTTTCTAAAAAGTAACAATGATAAGACTCAGTAATTATGGGGAGTGGCAGTAAAACTTGAAGAAATGTATACGCATAGTACGTTTATATTGATGATTTTTACTTTTGATTGATAGCAAGAACACGCGGTTATTGCAGATGAGTAATAATATTGAAATACGCAGTGTTCCAGGTAGTACTTTAAGCTTTCTATTTTTTTGGTGACAGATCAGATGAAGTTCAATGCAAAGTCCTGATATACATGATAAAAATATTAAAGATGACCTGTAAAGGTCTCGTGTGAATTTCCAGTATTTTTTTCAATATATTTTATTTATTTCAAACTGAATTGTTGCAAAACAGCTAAACTAATGGGACTTGCCAGTACAACTATCTGAAAACATTCTTTTTTCACCATTTACGTCTCAACCATATAGCTCTGTCTCTGGTATGATGTCCTAGGGAGAGACATGATAGGTATAATGGTAATCTGTAGAGCGGGGGTCCTGAAACTGTTGGGCGTGCCCCCCTACAGGGATGCGAAGGAATATTGCAGGGAGGAGGAGGGCTGTAGTGGGGCCTGGGCCAGTCCTCATGGGAGGGCGGTGAGGGAGAGCCACACAGCTGCATTCTGCCCCCAGCTGTGCTCCAGCTGTGGCCCCGGCTCCCAGTCCAGCTGCGGCTCTGCACCTGGCTGCAGCCCTGACTGCAGCCCGGATGAGGCTCCGCTCCTGGCCCCACGCCCCCCACCTTCCAGCCCCCTTGCAAATATTTTCTTTTACAATAGAATCTCAGAGTTGCGAACACCAGAGTTATGAACTGACTGGTCAACAGCACATGTCATATGGAACTGGAAGTATGCAATCAGGCAATGGCAGAGACCAAAAAAAAAAAAAGGCAAATACACTATAATACTGTGTTAAACATAAACTACTAAAAATAAAGGGACAGTTTAAAAAAAAGATTTGACAAGGTAAGGAAACTGTTTCTGTGCTTGTTTAATTTAAATTAACCTGGTTAATAGCAGGTTTTTTCTTCTGCATAGTAAAGTTTCAAAGCTGTATTAAGTCAATGTTCAGTTGTAAACTTTTGAAAGAACAACCATAATGTTTTGTTCAGAGTTACGAACATTTCAGAGTTGCGAACAACCTCCATTCCCAAGGTGTTCGTAACTCTGAGGTTCTACGGTAACTGCTTGGTCAATTCTACTTGGCAGCCAGCATGACCAGACAGTTGAAAATATACACATTGCAATAAGCAATTCACATTATTATTATTATTTATTTAACATTTTATTGTGCTAGTACCTAGATGACTTCCTGGTGGCAACAAACAGTATTGTAGCCTGCTGTTAAAGAGCGTTGGTCCAGAGGCTGAACACTACCCAACAGCTCCAGGTGACAAGCTGCCCTGGTTTCCAGTCAAGGAGGGCTGGGCATAGATCCATATGCACCCTATCACATTCTGCTCCTAAGTAGTCCAGAGACTGGCTGCTGTTCCTTTTCTCTCCAGGAACTGAACATCCATTCCTGCATCTTCAGCCCTTCTAGGCCCCATGGGCTTGAGGAGGGCAAGCAAATAGTGCAAGCTCTTATTGACACTTCATTAAAATAACCTAAGGGCTCAAGAATGCAGTGATAGAACTTTGGTAAGATCTCCCTGCTGCAGGCATGACTGCTGTCGCCTCCTGTACTCTATGCCAAAATATTGGACAAACAATATTCCAGTTTGCGGCTGTTCTCCTGGTTTTTCAGGGGTTTTGTGCTTTTTGGCTTTCTAGGCCTTTTGTTTGTTTCAGTCATCAGTATTTGAATGTTTTAAAATCCTTTTGTGAGCTCATTAGCTTTGCTTTCAGGCGCTGAATTGCTTAAGCAAGCAAAAAACAAAATAAGACTTAAACAGTTTCAGGGAATAGCATTTTACTGTGGCTCATTGGGGCTAGTTATATTCTGTGCTTCTACTTTCTCCTAAACTCATTTCCCCTTGTTGCAATCGTCTTTTCCACTATGAATCCTTCAGGTCACTTGTATAATGATGGCGGATTCCAAAAGACTATTGCCATTTTCTTGCATCTGCTGGCTTTTCTGTATTTGAGAGTTTTTGAGGATGGGGGAGAGGGAAATTAGAACCAAGCCCAGCTTTTGAGACTGCTCTGATGAAATCCATGCTTCTCTCTCATCCCAAGGAATCTCTTTAGTCATCTTCTTATGGACTGTAACACTGCCATAGCTTTTAGCATCATTACTCGGCTTCAGAGTCTCAAAACCAGCTGGCTGGGGTTCAGCTGTAATTTCACCACTTATCCCCTTGCTTGTCTGTCTGGAGTGATCTTGCGCTCATTACTGCTGGTTTTAATCAGGCTGGAAATCCAAGACATTTAATAGTGAGCTGTGTAAGCGTCTCTAGAGACTCTTTTCTTTTATTAAATACAGCTTTTCTGCACATATAGGGCTGCTGAAAGGAGCTGGCTGAAAGCCCTGGCGAGTCAAGTCCTCTCTTTGCATACAGTACAGGCAGTGACAGTGTGGGCTTCACCCTTGATCCAGAGGCGTTGCCTTTCCCACGCTTGCCTCTTCATCTTCTTCTACTCAGTGTCCTAGACCCAGGAAGTCCCTTCCTAGCCCCACCTGTCATAATTAAGTCCCTCTGGAAACTCAGTACTTCAAGGAGGCTTATAATCTATGGCCACGTGTGATGGTTCTCAGGTCTGTGAGTCACCTTGTTACCCACTGCCTCCAGCATGAGGGAGTCTTGCTTGTCCTTTCAGCCACCCAAGCACTCTCCTCCAGGCTATGCCAGCCCTGTCTTTGCCTTACAGATTAACAAGAGGTGCTCCCCAGTCCCCGAGTCCTCTTGAAGCATTCCCCTGTAACACCCAGCACCTGACACTCTCTACTCTCAGAAATCCCACATCCTCTGCCCCCAATGAAGCAGTGTGCCCCCATTTTACCTTAAACCACCACTTTTATATAACATGCAGAACTTCTAATGAAGCAAAAGAAGATTTATTTAAGAAAGAATGGGGATTCCACTAGAGACAAGAGAGCACGATGGACGCAACCTACAATACAAAATCATAAAAGGCCCAATCGGGCCTATACTTATTAATGTTATCTTTTCTAGCTAGTAAAGTAGGTTTCCCTCCCTAAGTTCAGTGCTGCAGAGTTGGCTGGCTTCACAGGAACTACTGTTACGTGACATCTTGTTGCGTGGGGGTGTTTTTCTTCTCAGTGACTCTGCGTTACATCGAATCGGTCTTTTGTCTTTATTCATAGAGTGGGCGCGATCCCCTGTCTGTTACAATGGTCTTTTATACCTCCAAGTGGGGTTTTGATTGTGTGTGTCTGTGATGATTTTCCTTTGACTGCTTTGTGAGGGGCAATGGTAGCCAGTTGAGCCTTGGACTACATCACCGGCTGACCAGGGAGAAGTGGCAACTCCCTCCTGCGTGAACAGGTTGTCACCAAGTAATATAAAGGCTTGTCTACACCTACAGCACTGCAGCGGCACAGCTGAACCGATGCAGCTGCACCACTCCAGCACGTCTGGTGAAGACGCTCTATCCTGAGGGAAGAGAACTCTCCCATCAGCACAATAAAACCACCTCCATGAGCGGCATAAGCTATGTTGGTAGGTGAAGCTCTCTCCCCAACATAACACTGTCTACACCGCCGCTTATGTCAGTGTAACTTATGTCGCTCAGGGCCGTGGTTTATTCACACCGGTGAACGACATAAGTTACGTCGACATAAGCTGTGGTGTAGACAGAGCCTTACTCTCTTGTGACTCCTTTAAATCTTAAGACCCTAAGGGCATAAACTTCAATATAATTACATTATTCCTTAAATATCACCCATACACGAATCACGTCATAATTATGAACATTGATAAGTTGCAAGTTTTCAATAGTGACCTTCCATGTTACCCTTTATGGACAAATACCGCTAAGCAACGGATTTGAGGTAGTGAGTTTGTCAGATGAAAGTTGTTTGTAAAGAACAGGGGACTGTTAGCTAAGGGGCCTAAGTGTCACTCCATGTATTAAACAAAGCCCTGCCCAAAAGAGAGAAACACTCTCACTCTCTACCCACCTGACCCAGCTTAACACTCAAAACACATGTATCACGCACCCAAACAATTGTAGCTCCTTGCTTCCACTTCTCCCCCTTCCTGAGCTATCGTTTCCTCCTTCGTCTTCTTGTCTTAACTGAAACAGCATTGCCAACCACAAAAGTCCCCAAATCACAAATCAGCCCGCCAAAAAATCAGGAGATTGCCCCCAAAATCATGGGATATATCTGTATATACACACTTATTTTTTTCTTATTTACGCTCCCTCTGCCTCTCTCCACAAGGTATGTTTGTGAGGCAATTACAGTACTGCCAACTCTCCCAAATTTGTAGCATTAAGGTGATTTAGCTCTCAATGGAGGTCCCAGTTTAGGTCAAATTACAAAGATCTGAATAAAGAAAAGGAGTACTTGTGACACCTTAGAGACTAACCAATTTATCTGAGCATAAGCTTTCGTGAGCTACAGCTCACTTCATTGGATGCATACTGTGGAAACTGCAAAAGACATTATATACACAGAGACCATGAAACAATACCTCCTCCCATCCCACTCTCCTGCTGGTAATAGCTTATCTAAAGTGATCACTCTCCTTACAATGTGCATGATAATCAAGGTGGTAGCCATTTCCAGCACAAATCCAGGTTTTCTCATTCCTCCCCCCCCCCCCAAACTCACTCTCCTGCTGGTAATAGCTCATCCAAACTGACCACTCTCCTTACAATGTGTATGATTATCAAGGTGGGCCATTTCCAGCATAAATCCAAGTGTAACCAGAACGTCTGGGGGGGGGGGGGGTAGGAAAAAACAAGGGGAAATAGGCTACCTTGCATAATGACTTAGCCACTCCCAGTCTCTATTTAAGCCTGAATTAATAGTATCCAATTTGCAAACAAACTCCAATTCAGCAGTTTCTCTCCGACTGGTTTATGAATGTTATAATTCTTGACATCTGATTTGTGTCCATTTATTCAGAATCTACAACCTATCCTGAAGGATGACCCAACACTCTCACAAATCTTGGGAGACAGGCCAGTCCTTGCCTACAGACAACCCCCAACCTGAAGCAAATACTCACCAACAACCACATACCACACAACAGAACCACTAATCCAGGAACCTATCCTTGCAACAAAGCCCGTTGCCAACTGTGCCCACATATCTATTCAGGGGACACCATCACAGGGCCTAATACCATCAGCCACACTATCAGAGGCTCGTTCACCTGCACATCCACCAATGTGATATATGCCATCATGTGCCAGCAATGCCCCTCTGCCATGTACATTGGTCAAACTGGACAGTCTCTACATAAAAGAATAAATGGACACAAATCAGATGTCAAGAATTATAACATTCATAAACCAGTCGGAGAACACTTCAATCTCTCTGGTCACGCAATTACAGACATGAAGGTCGCTATCTTAGAACAAAAAAACTTCAAATCCAGACTCCAGCGAGAAACAGCTGAATTGGAATTCATTTGCAAATTGGATACTATTAATTTAGGCTTAAATAGAGACTGGGAGTGGCTAAGTCATTATGCAAGGTAGCCTATTTCCTCTTGTTTTTTCCTACCCCCCCCCCCGAGACATTCTGGTTACACTTGGATTTATGCTGGAAATGGCCCACCTTGATAATCATACACATTGTAAGGAGAGTGGTCAGTTTGGATGAGCTATTACCAGCAGGAGAGTGAGTTTGTGTGTGTGTGGGGGGGGGGAGGGGGGCGGAGGGTGAGAAAATCTGGATTTGTGCTGGAAATGGCCCAACTTGATTATCATACAAATTGTAAGGAGAGTGATCACTTTAGATAAGCTATTACCAGCAGGAGAGTGGGGTGGGAGGAGGTATTGTTTCATGGTCTCTGTGTATATAATGTCTTCTGCAGTTTCCACAGTATGCATCCGATGAAGTGAGCTGTAGCTCACGAAAGCTTATGCTCAAATAAATTGGTTAGTCTCTAAGGTGTCACAAGTACTCCTTTTCTTTTTGCAAATACGGACTAACACGGCTGTTACTCTGAAAGATCTGAATAAAATGCTGCCCTCATGGTGTGGAGCTTCCAGCTTCTTTCCAAACCCCAACATGCCAATTAATTAATTTTATGTCTCCCATCTCCTAGCTCCACAACTGCCCATCCCCCAGCCCAGGAATTAATTATTGCCCTCCATCAATTCTGCTCTCCCAGCTCCACATCTGCCCCTTCCCCTCAATGCTCTTCTGCTCCTCCTGCAGGCTCTTCATCTCTCCCTCATTCCAGGACTCCTGCTGTAGGAATGGAGGAGTTAGGAGCAGACTGGACTCACTTTTCACATGCAGGGAGGTGGGGGAAGGGTAGCAGAGCCACCCTGATTTCTGGGCTCTTTCTGCTTCCTTAGGTGAAAATGTTTTTAGCTAATCTCTTTCTCTCCCCTATACCCAAAAATTCCTCTGGCTCCTGAGGGGAGGGGAAGAGTTCTGCCTGCCTCCTGCAGAAGCCCTGGTTGGCTGCTTTTCCTCCTGAGGTGGGAAAGTGGAGAAGGGAGCCAATAAGAGGGGAATTTCCCATCCAGCCATCCAGATACACCATAGCTGCAGGAGTAAGCACTGGGAAGGGGAGGGGCATATTCTATTCTTTTCTATTCTATATAGGTTCTTATATTTGGCTCATTGCTGAAGTATCTGAGCACCTTCCAATAGTGCCTTAAGCAACTTCACTAATATCTGTCGCATTTGTTCTCTCACCCTCTCCCAGGAAAGGGGGTGTTTAGTGCTTGTGGGGGGGTATTTGGAAGGAAGAAGCCTCCAAGTGATCTCTTTCCCTGTTCTTTGTTTAAAACGCTTGGTGGTGGCAGCATACAATTCAAGGACATGGCAAAGTTTGTACCTTGGGGAATTTTTTAACCTAAGCTGGTAAGAATAAGCTTAGGAGGTCTTTAATGCAGGTCCCCACATCTGTATCCTAGAGTTCAGAGTGGGGAAGGAACCTTGACATGGTGGGAGAGGTGGGATCATTTTGAACCAGTGATTATTTTGAACCAGAAGCACAGCAGGATTTTAAAAGGTTTTGTAAAAGGTGATTGCAGCTGCAGATTTTGTCTCTGTTATCCTTTGTTATGGAGCTGTCACACCTAGCTCTGTTCTGGAAACTTCTACCAGGATCCGGTCAGAGGTGATGGAACCGGATCCCATGCCAACGTCTGCAACAACAGTAATGGATCCAGTCACAGAGACCTAGACAGAGCCAGTCCCAGAACCAGAACTGGCAGAACAACCAGCACCAGAACCATTGCCAGCACTGAATCCAGTACTTGCAACCCCAACACCAGAGGGCCCCACCGAACCTGCACTGGCAGCAGCAGATAACCGTACACAAAAGTCTCAGCCGGAGCCTGAAACCCAACATAGTGCACCAGCAGAGAGCGGTTCACAGTCAACAGAACCAGCCCCATCACCTGCATTGCTTCCAGAGGGACCAAACCCAGGTCCACAATCCAATGAGGAACTGATGTCTCCAGCATCAAGGGAACAGTTCCAGACCAAACAGGAAGCAGATGAAAGCCTCCAGAGAGCTTGGATGGTGGCACGGGGCAACCCACCGCCTCTCAGCTCTTCTAATCAATCCAAGTTTGTTGTAGAAAGAGGACTTTTATACAAGGAAACTCTTTCTGGTGGACACCAGGAAGACTGGCATCCTCAGAGACAGTTGGTAGTTCCAACTAAGTACTGGGTAATGCTCTTAAGCTTAGCCCAGGATCATCCTAGTGGTCATGCTGGAGTGAACAGGACCAAAGACCGTTTGGGGAGGTCATTCCACTGGGAGAGAATGGGCAAGGATGTTCTACCTATGTCCGGTCTTGTGAGGTATGCCAAAGAGTGGGAAAACCCCAAGACCAGGTCAAAGCCCCTCTACAGCCACTCCCCATCATTGGGGTTCGATTTCAGCAAGTAGATGTGGATATTCTGGGTCCTTTTCTGAAAAAGACACCCAGAGGAAAGCAGTACATACTGACTTTCATGGATTTTGCCACCCGATGGCTGGAAGCAGTAGCTCTAAGCAACACCAGGGCTAAAAGTGTGTGCCAGGCACTAGCAGACATTTTTGCCAGGGTAGGTTGGCCCTCTGACATCCTTACAGATGGAGGAACTAATTTTCTGGCAGGAACTATGGAAAGCCTTTGGGAAGCTCATGGGGTAAATCACTTGGTTGCCACCCCTTACCACCATAAAACAAATGGCCTGGTGGAGAAGTTTAATGGAACTTTGGGGGCCATGATACGTAAATTCATAAATGAGCACTCCAATGATTGGGACCTAGTGTTGCAGCAGTTGCTCTTTGCCTACAGAGCTGTACCACATCCCAGTTTAGGGTTTTCCCCATTTGAACTTGTATATGGCTGTGAGGTTAAGGGGCCATTGCAGTTGGTGAAGCAGCAATGGGAGGGATTTACACCTTCTCCAGGAACTAACATTCTGGACTTTGTAACCAACCTACAAAACACCCTCCGAACCTCTTTAGCCCTTGCTAGAGAAAACTTACAGGATGCTCAAAAAGAGCAAAAAGCCTGGTATGATAAACATGCCAGAGAGCGTTCCTTCAAAGTAGGAGACCAGGTCATGGTCTTAAAGGCGCTCCAGGCCCATAAAATGGAAGCATCATGGGAGGGGCCATTCATGGTCCAGGAGCGCCTGGGAGCTGTTAATTATCTCATAGCATTCCCGACCTCCAACCGAAAGCCTAAGGTGTACCATATTAATTTTCTAAAGCCCTTTTATTCCAGAGAATTAAAGGTTTGTCAGTTTACAGCCCAGGGAGGAGATGACACTGAGTGGCCTGAAGGTGTCTACGAAGGGAAAAGTGCTGGTGGTGTGGAAGAGGTGAACCTCTCCATGACCCTTGGGCGTATGCAACGACAGCAGATCAAGGAGCTGTGCACTAGCTACGCGCCAACGTTCTCAGCCACTCCAGGACTGACTGAATGGGCATACCATGCCATTGATACAGGTAATGCTCACCCAATTAGAGCCCAACCTTACCGGGTGTCTCCTCAAGCTAAAACTGCTATAGAACGTGAAATCCAGGATATGCTACAGATGGGTGTAATCTGCCCCTCTGGCAGTGCATGGGCATCTCCAGTGGTTCTAGTTCCCAAACCAGATGGGGAAATATGTTTTTGCATGGACTACCATAAGCTAAATGCTGAAACTCGCCCAGACAACTATCCAAGGCCACGCACAGGTGAACTATTCGAGAAACTGGGATGGGTCCAGTTCATCTCTACCTTGGACTTAACCAAGGGGTACTGGCAGGTACCTCTAGATGAATCCACCAAGGAAAGGTCAGCCTTCATCACACATCGGGCTGTATGAATTTAATGTGCTCCCTTTCGGGCTGCGGAATGTATCCTCCACCTTCCAAAAACTTGTAGATGGTCTACTAGCGGGACTGGGAGAATATGCAGTCGCTTACCTTGACGATGTGGCCATATTTTCGGATTCTTGGGCAGAACTCCTGGAACATCTACAAAAAGTCTTTGAGCACGTAGGGGAGGCAGGACTAACAGTTAAGGCTAAGAAGTGTCAAATAGGCCTAAACAGAGTGACTTACCTTGGACACCAGGTGCGTCAAGAAACTATCAACCCCCTACAGGCCAAAGTGGATGCTATCCAAAAGTGGCCTGTCCCAAAGTCAAAGAAACAGGTCCAATCCTTCTTAGGCTTGGCCTGATATTACAGGCGATTTGTACTGCAATACAGCCAAATTGCTGCCCCACTGACAGACCTAACCAAAAAGAAACAGCCAAATGCGGTTCAGTGGACTGAGGAGTGTCAGAAGGCCTTTAATCAGCTTAAAGTGACACTCATGTCTGACCCTGTACTAAGGGCCCCGGACTTTGACAAACCGTTCCTAGTAACCACAGATGCATCTGAGTGTAGTGTGGGAACAGTCTTAATGCAGGAAGGACCGAATCAAGAGTTCCATCCTGTCGTGTTTCTCAGCAAGAAGCTCTCTGAGAGGGAAAGCCACTAGTCAGTCAGTGAAAGTGAATGTTACGCCATTGTCTACACTCTGGAAAAGCTACGCCCATACGTTTGGGGACAGCGTTTCCACCTGCAAACTGACCATGCTGCGCTACAGTGGCTTCATACCACCAAGGGAAATAACAAAAACCGTATTCAGTGGAGTTTAGCGCTCCAAGATTTTGATTTCGACATATAACACATTTCAGGAGCATCTAACAAAGTGGCTGATGCACTCTCCCGTGAAAGTTTCCCAGAATCAACTGGGTAAAATTGTCCCTAAGGTGTGGAAAATATTGTTAGTCTTTATACAGTTAGTAGTATATTTAGAGGTGCATGTGTCTTATTAACTCTGTTTTCTCCTAGAGCTCCAGGAAGAAATCGCAGCCAGCGTTTCACCCTATCTGTGATTTGGGGTGTGTGTCATAAATATAAAGGAAAGGGTAACCACTTTCTGTATACAGTGCTATAAAATCCCTCCTGGCCAGAGGCAAAATTCTTTCACCTGTAAAGGGTTAAGAAGCTAAGATAACCTTGCTGGCACCTGACCCAAAATGGCCAATGAGGGGACAAGATTCTTTCAGATCTGGAGCGGGGTGTGTGTGGGGGAAACAAAGGGTTTGGTCTGTCTGTGTGATACTTTTGCTGGGAACAGATCAGGAATGCAAGCCTTCCAACTCCTGTAAAGTTAGTAAGTAATCTAGCTAGAAAATGTGTTAGATTTTCTTTTGTTTAATGGCTTGTAAAATAAGCTCTGCTGGAGGGAATGTATATTCCTGTTTTTGTGTCTTTTTATAACTTAAGGTTTTGCCTAGAGGGTTTCTCTATGTTTTGAATCTGATTGCCCTGTAAGGTATTTACCATCCTGATTTTACAGAGGTGATTCTTTTACCTTTTCTTTAAATAAAATTCTTCTTTTAAGAACCTGATTGATTTTTCATTATTCTTAAGATCCAAGGGTTTGGGTCTGTGTTCACCTGTACCAATTGGTGAGGATATTATTTTCAAGCCTTCCCCAGGAAAGGGGGTGTAGTGCTTGGGGGGGGATATTTTGGGGGAAGATGTCTCCAAGTTGTCTCTTTCCCTGTTCTTTGTTTTAAATGCTTGGTGGTGGCAGCATACGGTTCAAGGACAAGGCAAAGTTTGTACCTTGGGGAAGTTTTTAACCTAAGCTGGTAAGAATAAGCTTAGGGGGTCTTTCATGCAGGTCCTCATATTGGTACTGTAGAGTTCAGAGTGGGGAAGGAACCTTGACAAGGGGTAACATGGGCCTGAATTGCTAATGATTTGGGGCAGTCATTCATCCCTTTTGTGCATCACCACTGCTTCATAGATGATTGTGTATGTTTAGCAGTAGCCTACTCTCTGCAGGCTCAGCCTGAAGAAGCAACAAGAGTTACAATCTCTGTGGAAAATGTAGAAGATCTTCCAGCCATAACCACATGTAGCAATCGTGCTGGTGTTTTAAATTGAGGTGATGATATCTTGACAAGTGGTTTGGAGAAACACAACACAAGCACTAAAGGAGGCTTTAATAACATAATGAGATTTCTAGGGAATATCTTTATTTCTTCTGGTTTTATTCTTTCTGAGAATAATCAGACCATGACATAAGACTAAGTTTAAGAACTGAAAAGCTGAATTGAAGAGAAAATAGTTTATAAAAAGTATTTTGAAAGATTGGAGAGCTTCCAGTTCATCTTGATTGGAAATGAATTATGTACTGTGATGCTGATGTGCCTTAGGTCTTCATAAACTATGCTACTTTGCACTTAAAGTGCTATTTCAATCTGGGATCTGAAAGCACTTTGAGGATAACAGGAAAGGTAAATATTGTTGCCCTTCTGCTGAATGGTAGTAGATGTCGGAGGCTTGCAGGTCAGCTTCCCAGTGGAGAAGATATCAGTGATGGGGAGTCTGCATATAGTCTAGACGTAACTTGTTTTATTCACCTGTATACAACAGTTCTGCAACAGCCGTGGTCAAACTGAATGAAGGCAATCTGTGCTTTTCTGTATCAGAGGGGTAGCCGTGTTAGTCTGTATCCACAAAAACAATGAGGAGTCCGGTGGCACCTTAAAGACTAACAGATTTATTTGGGCATAAGCTTCCATGGGTAAAAAAACACTTCTTCAGATAAAGCTTGTGCCCAAATAAAAGCTGCTAATGACACCCCACAGCAAATGTCCCCAAAGCTGAACATTTTGTTGTATGCTAAGAAAAGGAACCTAAATGACTATGTGTAGCTGCGCTGCCTGGTGACAGCTGTAATAACAAAATTATTCTCTCCATTTATAGATGGGGAAATTAAGGGACAAAGAAAGTTAAAGACTTGCCCAAGGTCATACAGCAAGTTGGTGGTAGAGGCAGGTAGTGAATCCAGGACTCTTGGTTCTCAGCCTGGTGATTATTCCATCAGACCACACTGCCTGTCTCCTATATATTGCTGAGACCCTGTCTGATGTTGTTAATCAGGCAAAACTCCCACTCCTACTAACCGAGGGCAAGTCTACACCACTGCTTAAATTGATCTAATTTATGTGGCTTGGGGTGTGAAAAAGAGCTACGCATGTTAGTGACCTAAATGCTATCCACACTGCGCTATGTTGGTGAGAGATGCTCTCCTGCTGACACAGCTTCCGCCTTTCACAGAGGTGGAGTAATTATGCTGATGGGAGTGTGCTCTCCTGTCAGCATAGAGCGTCTTCACCAGATGATATAGTGCTTCTCGTGTAGACATGCCCTTAGTAAAAGCTGCAGTACCAGGTCCTTAGTGTCCATGTTTTTCTATGTGTTTGGAGTAAAGGCAACAAAAAGCCACAGGTAAGCTAGGAAAATATCTGCTTTATTAAGATGCTTAATTTTAACTGAGTTTCAACTCAAACTACATGAGTAGCCTGAGGCTGTATTTCACACTGGCCCTGAGAAACGCCAATTCTTCCCCCACAGCACATTCAATAACAAAACAGTTAACAAATGTAACATCACCAGAACAACTCTTATGGCCTAATCACTGATCCTGAGAATGAGACACTGTAATTTAGCTCAGATTAACCCTTTTGTGGGTGCCATAATACTATGTATATGTGTACCACAGCCCCTCTACTTGGCATGACCAGAACCGCCCATGTGTGTCTCATAAGCCCTATACTACTAACAACTAGCAGAGATTCTCCTTTAGCTAAAGTAATAGTGGCCTGTGCTATTGAAACAGGAGGACCTGGGTTATCTCAGCTGTTGCTGTGAAGTGCTGAGTGGCTGTGGTGTGTAGTATAGTAACAATTAAGTTCCAACAAAAAACAACGAGGAGTCCTTGTGGCACTTTAGAGACTAACAAATTTATTTGGGCATAAGCTTTTGTGGGCTAAAACCCACTTCATCAGATGCATGAAGTGAAAAATACAGTAGGCAGGTATATATATTACATGAAAAGATGGGAGTTACCTTACCAAGTGGGGGATCAGTGCTAATGAGGCCAATTCAAACAGGGTAGATGTAGCCTATTCCCAATGGTTGACAAGGTGTGAGTATCAACAGAAGGAAAAATACTTTTTGTAGTGACCCAGCCACTCCCAGTCTTTATTCAGGCCTAATTTGATGGTGTCAAATTTGCAAATTAATTCCAGTTCTGCAGTTTCTTGTTGAAGTCTGTTTCTGAACCTGTCTACTGTATTTTTCACTCCATGCATCTGATGAAGTGGATTTTAGCCCACGAAAGCTTATGCCCAAATAAATTTTTTTAGTTATTGTTTTTGCTGATACAGACTAACACGGCTACCCCTCTGAATTAAGTTCTAGGTGATCATGGACTGGTGACACTATACAGTGCACTTTTACACAGTAAAGAATTAAGGTCCAGGACTATATGATACCTCAGTTCCCACCATTAGCTTTAACAACATGCCAGTAGTTCTGTTGATATGTTCAGACTAAGCCAGGCCACACTGAGGGATTCTTCATTTTGAGACAAGATGAGGCCCTTTGTTGGAGTTCACCGTATCATGTAGTTGCCTTGGATGCATAGCATTTAGAGACAGAGGCTTAACAAAAGTCTGCCTGAGGACAATGAGATTGTGTGCTTCATTACTGTCTTTTGTATTTAAATGGCCAGTGGGGCAATTAACATAGGGCTCATTACACAAGAATTTCAATAGTTTTCTCTGCTTATTCATCATAATATTTCCTCTGAGAATACCAGAAGCTATGATTAAATACGGGAGTAATTCATGTAGTTTTTCTATTGATGTTTTCATCACCTTTTTTTTAGGGGGGGGTCTAATTGTTTTTGACACTCCCTTTCTGTTGTACTTGTGGCAAATATGCACAGCCCTTTGCATGTGAATGCCTGCTCATTGACGTCTCATGGCGGTTATTCCCTGCTGGCTGCACAAACAAGCCCAAATCAGAATGATCAGTGCAATAGCATTAATGATCTAGGTGGGTAACACTGTGTTATAAAAGCCACAGGACAATCCATAGTAGGCTCAACAGACTATATGCTACAGTCACCCTGATCCTGCATTGTGTAGTGCGTGGGTAGAGTAGTTACAGGGCTGCAGATAGGTGCAGCAGTCTGCCTTTGCACAGTGGGCCGCAGGATCATAGAATCATAGAATCATAGAATATCAGGGTTGGAAGGGACCCCAGAAGGTCATCTAGTCCAACCCCCTGCTCAAAGCAGGACCAATTCCCAGTTAAATCATCCCAGCCAGGGCTTTGTCAAGCCTGACCTTAAAAACCTCTAAGGAAGGAGATTCTACCACCTCCCTAGGTAACGCATTCCAGTGTTTCACCACCCTCTTAGTGAAAAAGTTTTTCCTAATATCCAATCTAAACCTCCCCCACTGCAACTTGAGACCATTACTCCTCGTTCTGTCATCTGCTACCATTGAGAACAGTCTAGAGCCATCCTCTTTGGAACCCCCTTTCAGGTAGTTGAAAGCAGCTATCAAATCCCCCCTCATTCTTCTCTTCTGCAGGCTAAACAATCCCAGCTCCCTCAGCCTCTCCTCATAACTCATGTGTTCCAGTCCCCTAATCATTTTTGTTGCCCTTCGCTGGACTCTCTCCAATTTATCCACATCCTTCTTGAAGTGTGGGGCCCAAAACTGGACACAGTACTCCAGATGAGGCCTCACCAATGTCGAATAGAATAGGATTGAGGTCTAAGAAGCCTGTTAGTCAGTGAGACCAAGTGGCAGAAGGACTGGTGAACAATGCAGGAGATCTGGGGTATATCGTCACCTCTGGCACTGATCTGGAAGATTTTGGGTAACTCACTTCATGTCTTTGTGCCTCATTTGTCCCCACTTTTAAAATGGGGGTAATGATACTGACTTCCTTTGCCCTTGAAATCTGTGGATGAAAACTATGCAAACTAGGCATCATTAGTATCCTGCCATTTTGCAGGAATGTGTGTATATCTTCTGAGTACCACTGTTTGAGTAGAACAGGTAGAGGGGAGATATGGGGGGAGGGTGGCAAAAAAAAGAACAAGGAAAAAAAAAAGGAAATTTGCACAAATTTAAAAAGGCTTTTTGAAAATGCGAGGAGGTTGATGCTTAAAAACAGGGAGGAAAGGTGAACAAATGTGCCAAAAGTTTTCTTAATATTTTATTTTGAATGTTGAAATTTCAAAATTTGACCAGTGCTATGTTTGAGGGACAGGATGAACACGCTGTCCTTTGACCACTCACCCTTGATTTTTAAGAGTCATAATGAGCTTTAGGGAAAAATTTTCGAAAGCTTTGGCTTTTAATGGGACTTAGGAGCCTAACTCACTTAGAGACTTGAAAATGTTAGCCTTTGCTTCCAAGTGCTGAATTCCTGCTTTGAAAATGTACAGGTCACTTGGGCTAAAATTCAGGAAACTACTGGGGTTTACAAACATAAAAAAATCCCTTCCCTCCCCCACAAAACCACCCCATCATCTGAGCATTCCCAAATGTAATGTAGGAGGACTATAAGAATACCATAAATACCACAGGAGCAAAATTTGCCCATTTACGGATGAATACGGTAGCAAATCTGTTTTCTCATGATTTGATTAGCTCTATTGCTGATATTTGCTGCTTATTCATAGAGTAGATGAAGAGAAGGTCTGGACATCCACAGTTCAGACCTGGAGGAGAAACCATTTGAGAAGATAATTTTGCCTGTGTTCATTCTATCATATTGCTAGCGGAGGAAGCTAATTCCACCTAATTGTGCTAAATGCCTGGTGATTTGGAGATGGGAACCTAATTATCTTCATCAAATTGATTTCATTTTGGTTACTGCACAGCTATTAGTGGAATGACAATAAATTTTGGTCTCTTTGATCAGGACTGGAGTTTAACCAACATTCCTAAAGTCATTAATGTTTTATGCCTCCCCCAGGCTAATGATTTGATTACAGTGCAAATGTACTGTAGCCAAACACTTCATCTATACATTATAGGTGATGGATAGTGGATGACAAAAAAACAGGTTGCAACTAGAGACAACGGCCTGCAATCCTGTGAAATCACGATAGTCCTTGGAATTCAGGGAGAGGACATATATTTAGAGGCTTTATTTTGACTGCACACTGGCCATGTAAGATTTGCAGCATCCAGGTGAGTCAAGTCCAGAAGCTCTATCAGCTTGGTCATTTCCTTTTGGCTCACCTAGGAGAGCTGTAGCTTATGGGCGGGGGGGTCCTGGTTCATGCCATGCATATGATGCACAGCGAGTCTGACTGCATGATTCCTTTGGTTTAACCCTGTCCTGTCAGATGGCCATGATTTCGCAAGGGCACCAACAGTCTGTTCAGTGAGTTGTGTCAAAATGTGATGGGAAGTAACAAAGCTTATACTGAGAAGGATTTCAGATGACTGTGCGCAAAAAATGGGCCCGGAGGAGTTTGTCCATGCAAAGCTGCCTGGGTACAGGTGGAAACACATAAAAATCAGGCCTATAATGACCAGCATTACAAATGGCTACTGTTGAAATATTCCTCCGTACAATGTCCCATCATTGCCATCTATCTCTATTTATTACCTGCAATGCTGGTGATGTCCAAGTAATCATGCCTCTTTAAAAACCATAATATGATTGATACATTTCAGCCTGTACCTCCAGGGAGGAAGAATTCTACATAATGATTACACTCTGTAGGGAAGAAAGACGGCCTAGGTGAATATGAAATGAATGTTCTTCAATTTTTTTTGCCCATCACAGTTGTTGGTTGCTGTTACTTGTAATGTTCTTGCTTGCTTGCGTGTCATCTCTTCACCTAAGACATAAACGAGTCAGAGAGAGGAAGGTTGGTCCAGTTGTTGGCACACACAGAGAAGGAAGACTTGGGATCAATGAACTGCTCTGACACATACCTCCTGTGTGACCTTTGATAAGTCACTAAGTGCGAGGGAGCACACGTCTCAAACCTCGGTCAGCATGGGAGGTGGGTATAATGGGCTAGGGGAGGCTATTTCTCCCCTACTTATAGAAGTTCAGGGTTGGAAGAGACCTCAGGAGCTCATCTAGTCCAATCCCCCTGCTCAAAGCAGGACCAACCCCAATTAAGCCAAGCCCTGACTCCTCCCATACTCTGCCCTCTCCCCCAAGCCAATGGGAGCTCAGTTCCAGTCAGAGGCCAGCGGCCCAGCACTGGGGCTGATGTGGGGTCTGGTGGCCCAGTGCTGAGGCCAGCGCTTCGGGTGGCTGGCAGCCTGGTGCTGGGGCTGGTGCTGAGGGCAGCTGGTGGCCCAGGGTGGTTTGGCCGGGGCTCCTCTGGCCATGGGGATTGAGGGGGAAGGAGGCGCTCAGGGCATCTGTCTTTAACACTCAGATGCCCAACTCCCAATTGGGTCCATACCCCAAATAAATCCACCAACTGATGTGCCAAGACTACTTCTGCCCCTGCTTTCCCTGCCAGTTTGGGACTCCAGCACCTTGTCTTGCTGGGCCAGATATGCCAGTCTGCTCCAACACAGACCCAGGATCTGAACCACATGCCCCAAAGCTGCAGACTTAACTGAAAGCAGCTTAAGAAAAGTTCCTGTCTTTAACACTCAGATGCCCAACTCCCAATGGGGTCTAAACCCAGATAAATCAGTTTTACCCTGTATAAAGCTTATACAGGATAAACTCATAAATTGTTCGCCCTCTATAACACTGATAGAGAGATATGTCCAGCTGTTTGCCCCCCCCCAGGTATTAATACATACTCTGGGTTAATTAATAAGTAAAAAGTGATTTTATTAAATACAGAAAGTAGGATTTAAGTGGTTCCAAGTAGTAACAGACAGAACAAAGTAAATTACCAAGCAAAATAAAATAAAACATGCAAGTCTAAGTCTAGTACTGTAATAAAACTGAATACAGATAAAAACCTCACCAGTTCCAGTAAGCTTCCTTTTACAGATTAGTCTCCTTCTAGTCTGGGTCCAGCAATCACTCACACCCCCTGTAGTTACTGTTCTTTGTTCCAGTTTCTTTCAGGTATCCTTGGGGATGGAGAGGCTCTCTCTTTAGCCAGCTGAAGACAAAATGGAGGGGTCTCCCACGGGTTTAACTAGACTTTCTCTTGTGGGTGAAGACCCCCTCCTTTCCCCTATGCAAAGTCCAGCTCCAAGATGGAGTTTTGGAGTCACATGGGCAAGTCACATGTCCATGCATGGCTCAGTTTTTTACAGGTAGCAGCCATGGGTCACATGCTACCTTGAACGTCCTCAAGTAGACTTCCTTTGTGAATTGGAGCATTCCAAGATCTATTGTCCTCTAAGTGCTTCTTGATTTGCGTATTCCTTTCTCAAGAAGCTGACCAAATGCTTTACAAAGGTTACTTAAAAATCAAGCCAGTACACAGCCAATATTCATAACTTTGACTAGAAAAATGATACATGCATACAATTAGGATGAATAGATTCAGTAGATCATAACCTTTACAGAGAAATGTTACATGGCATATGTAGCATAAAACATTTTAGTTATGTCATATATACATTCAGAAGCATATTTCCATAAAGCCTTATGGGGGGCACCATCACAGAGACATCTTGCCTCTTCAGTTGGCTCAGACTCACTATTTAAGCCAGAAGAAGGAATAGGACATTGTCTGAGCAACTGGGTGAATTCATGGCTGGTTGCTATATCAGACCCTGCCTTCTCACCTGACTCCTGAGCCCTGCCTTGTTCCTGATTCCTACCATGGGCAGTGGGTATAATAGGCCTGGGGAGGCTGGACCCCCAGTTGTGGGGTTTTGGGGGGAAGTTTTTGATTTATTATGCCCATGAAGGTTCCGGCATGGCTGGGGAGGCAGTATATGCTATTCAGCTTCCTGGATTCATCAATAATCTCCCTGGACACCAGGGAGATTACTGATGAACCCAGGACGCTGTGTAGCAAACACTGTCTCCTCAGCCACCCCGGAACCTGCATGGGGCACAGCAAAAGTTTCTTTTGGATCAGAGAGATGCTTTTCCCCAGGCAGCTTGGGGTCTGGGAAGGGTAGGCATGGAGTGGCTGCAGCTGGCCCTGGACTCCTCTGGGCAGGTGTGTGTGGGTGCTTCAGGCTCCTCTAGGCAGGGGTGTGTGTCTCAGGGCTCTGGCCATGGGGAGGACAGGGGGTCATGGGGCTCTGGCTGTGGGGGGGCAGGGGGTCTTGGGAATCTGACCATGGTGGTGGAGGGACACAGGCAGAAGGGCAGAGCCGGGGCTAGCCTCCCTGAAGTGGGGGTCCACCCGCCCCCATGATTCCTACTCTCCTGTCCTACTCTAGGTCCCTGCTGCCATGCCCCACCCCTGGCTACTGACTCTGACTCCAACCCCTTTGTTTGATTCCTGGCTTTGACTCTGACTCTGACTTCGAACTCTGGTTCCTATCTCCTGATCACCACTGCTCTGACCACTTGGTCTAACCACCTAATTCCTGGTCTACAACACTAAAGTACAAATTCTTAAAGATATTTAAGTGCCTAACTCCCATGGATTTCATAAAATCTAGGTGCCTAAATGCCTTTGAGGAACTGGGTGAGGAACTGGGCTTAGTCTTTCAGTGCCTCTGTTCAGTGCCATCAGGGGGGATGTTATGATGATAAATACATTAGATATTGTGAAGTGCTCAGATATGATAATAATGGGGTGATATATTTACTTTTGAGATTAAGACAGGGAGTCAGTATTATTGGAGTTATGACCAGCATCTAAAAAAATTGCATCACAGCTGACAGTAGGCATTTTTCAAGCGCTAACTCCTTATACATTGAGATAAACAGTACTCCACATTATTTGTGATAGCACCACCTAATGACTGAAGGTCCAATACTTTTATTTTATTTTATAGAAGGAGAGGAAGACTGAGAAATGTATGCCCCATTTCTAACATGTTAATCCCTCCCCAGTACAAATATAGTCAGAATATCTGATCTGCGGAAGCTGACATACACTATGGCTCCCAAATTGCCAGTCATTGTGCACGCAACCAGTGGGGAACTGCATAAGCATAACTTACTGAAGGAGCAGGGCCCTTATGCATGCTTCCCTAAAGGAATACGGATATTTAGAGAACTCTTAGTGTCAGAAAGAAAGACAAAGCAGAAGCTGGATCAGCTGCTTGAAGTCAAAGGTGTATGGTAAGCTTCTTGCCAGTGTAAAAATCCACTTGTTCAGAGAGTTACTTTTTTTACACTGTCCAGGAAAATTTTTACAGCGCACAAGACATAGCACTGTAGTGAGCAAAAGGTGAGGACCGTGAAGGTGAAGGAGGTGATGATCAGCTTCCAGGAACAGCTGGCAATTAATTTCAGCAATTGCGATTTTCACACACTGGCATGTATACACAGATCACATCATCTTGAAGTCTGGTCTTGTCTCTGCACACTGATTGGAATTCCCAGCATTGATGTTTTAAAGTGTGTTAAATTCCATCTGACATTTTCCCTTACTTTGGGACATGATGATGTGGTGCTTTAAAAATAATATAAAAAAAGGGCAGTGTAACTGTTTGCAGCTCAAGCATTTATAACAAATTATGGTTTTCTTAAAATGCTAAAGTATTCCATGCTCTTCTGTGAAAAATGATTATTCAGAGACTAATACAGAAGGATGGTCTTGGGAAAGAAGTGTGTAGTCCTAGAAGATAGAAGCAGATAAGCTAGCAATTTCAGAGTGAACTTCAGTGATGTAAAATAAATTCAGAGAATCATGCAAATAGAGCTGGAAAAGACCTGCTAGATTTTTCTAGAACATAAGGCCAGTCTTACTGGGTCGGACCAACGGTCCAACTGGTCCAGTATCCTCTCTTCAGACAATGACCAATGCCAGATACTCCAGAGGGAATGAAAAGAACAGGGCAATTATCGAGTGATCTGTCCTTGGTCGTCCATACCCAGCTTCTGGCAGTTAGAGCCTTAGGACACCCAGAGCATGGGGTTGCGTCCTTGACCAGCTTGGCTAATAGCCATTGATGGACCTATCTTCCATAAATTTATCTGATTTTTGTTTGAACCCAGTTATACTTTTGGCCTTCACAACATTCCTTGGCAACAAGTTCCACAGCTTGATTGTGTGAAAAAGTACTTCCTTTTGTTTTTTTAAACCTGCTGCTTATTAATATCATTTGGTGACCCCTGGTTTTTGTGTTATGTGAAGGGGTAAATAACATTTCCGTATTCACTTTATCCACACTATTCATGATTTTATAGACCTCTGTCATATCCCTCCTTAGTCGGCTCTTTTCCAAGGTTCGCAGTCCCAGTCTCCTCATATGGAAGCTGATCCATCTTCTAATCATACTTGTTGAACTTCTCTATACTTTTTACAATTCTGATATATCTTTTTTCTAAAGGGGTGACCAGACCTCCATGCAGTATTCAAAGTGTGGGCAGACTATGGATTTATATATAGTGGCGTTATGATTCTGTTAGCTTTTTTGACTGCTGCTGCACATTGAGCGGATGTTTTCAGAGAACTATTCACAATGACTCCAAGATCTCTTTCTTGAGTGGTAACAGCTAATTTAAACCCCATCATTTTGTATGCATAGTTGGGATTATGTTTTCCAGTGTGCATTACTTTTCACTTACCAACACTGAATTTCATCTGCCATTTTCTTGCCCACTCACCCAATTTTGTGAGATCTCTTTGTAACTCTTTGCAGTCAGCTTTTGACTTAACTATCTTGAGTAGTTTTATATCTTCTGCAAATTTTGCCACCTCACTGTTTACCCCTTTTTCTGTATCATTTATGAATATGCTGAACAGCACTGGTCCCAGTTCACAGACCTGGGAGGAGGATCACTACTATTTACCTCTTTTCATTCTGAAAACTGACCATTTATTCCTACCCTTTGTTTTCTGTCTTTTTACTAGTTATTGATCCATAAGGGGACCTTCCCTCTTATCCCATGACTGCTTACTTTGCTTCAAAGTCTTTGGTGAGGGACCTCATCAAAGGCTTTCTGAAAGTCCAAGTACGCAATAGCCCCTAGATCACCCTTGTCCACATATTTGTTGACTCCCCTCAAAGAATTCTAATAGATTGTTGAGGCAAAAGCCTTTACAAAAGCCATGTTGACTCTTCCCCAACAAATCATATTCATCTATGTGTCTGATAATTCTGTACTTTTCTATAGTTTCAACCAATTTGCCTGGTACTCAAGTTAGGCTCACTGTCTTGTAATTGCCAGGATGGCTTCTGGAACCTTTTTAAAAAATTGGTGTCACATTAGTTATCCTCCAGTCATCTTACACACAAGCTGATTTAAGCGATAGGTTACATACCACAACTAGTCATTCTGCAATTTCATATTTGAGAACTCTTGGGTGAATACTAGCTGGGCCTGGTGACTTATTACTGTTTAATTTATCAATTTGTTCCAATACCACTCTATTGAAACCACAATCTGGGACGGTTCCTCAGTTTTGTCACCTAAAACAAATGGCTCAGGTTTGGGAATCTCCCCCACATCCTCTGCAGTGAAGACCAATCAAAGAATTCATTTAGCTTCTCCATAATGGCCTTATCTTCCTTGAGTGCTCCTTTAACACCTTGATTGTTCAGAGACCCTACTGATTGGCAAGCTTCCTGCTTCTGATGTACTTAACATTTTTTTCTGCTGTTAGTTTTTTTGTCTTTTGCTAGTTGCTCTTCAAAGTCTTTTTTGGCCTGCCTAATTATACTTTTACACTTGACTTGTTAGAGTTTATGATCCTTTCTATTTTCCTCAGTAGGATTTGACTTCCAAGTTTTAAAGGATGCCTTTTTGCCTCCAACCGCTTCTTTTACTCTGTTTAGCCATGGGGGCACTTTCTTGGTCCTCTTACTATGTTTTTAAATTTGGGATATACCTTTAATTTGAGTCTCTATTATGATGGTTTTTAAAAAGTTTCCAGGTAGCATGAAGGCATTTCACTCTTTCAACTGTACCTTTTAATTTCCTTTTAAATAGCTTCCTCATTTTTGTGTAATTCCTCTTCCTGAAGTTAAACACTACTGTGGTGGGCTTCTTTGGTATTTTCCCTCCCACAAGGATGTTCTATTCACCTATTGGATCAGATCTTATGCTCCACTTAGGCCTAAATCAAGAATTGTCTCTTTTCTTGTGGGTTCCAGGACTAGCTGCTCCAAGAAGCAGTCATTAATGATGTTTATTAACAGTTAATGGTGTCCATTAACAGATAATACATAATACATTTTAAGTGCCAAAAAGTTTTCTATCTCTAATTAATCTGGCATTTACAGTACACAGTGTTTGTATGCATTGATGTCAAAGGTGGTAAACTTTAGCTGGAGAAAAAAGAGGCTCATACAAATTGCCTGAGGTCATATAAGAAGTGTGTGGAAGTATCAGATTAGAACACAGGACTCCTGACTCCCTTTCTTTAGTTACATGACTATCCATCCTTCCTCTCAATTTATATTTAGTTCAGCATAATGAAAAACAGCATATAGGAAGTAGGCAGCAAACTATGCCAAGAGATCAAAGCCTCGTACCGAGCAGAAATATTTCAAACAACCATATTCACAAATAAACCCAATTCTCCTATTGACAGGAACGTATTAGATGCAACTGTTTATACCTCAGCACATATCAGAAGACATCACTGAGCAATAATTCTGCTAAAATAGCCAGATTGAAATCCCATTCTGATACATGAATAAAGGAAACAATTTCTATCTCTGTTAATGTGCCTGAGATGAATACTTTACAGGCTGCTGATGGGCTGTGACGTGTCTATTTCCAGCTCCTCCTGAGGTGTTAGCATCTTTCATTCTGCAAATGGTCCTCGCTCTCATCACAGGAGGTATTTAGACTTATGAAGAAGCTTTTTCAAGTAAGGAAGATCATGCAACAGGGAATAGTGAAGTTATTGGGAGCTATCTGTATGCCTCAGCCAAGTAGTGAGGTGTGAGAAATAAGAAAATCTCACAATTGCAGACCCTATCATGTATTTCCCTAGTTTTATAGGTAGTTTCTTTTCTTACTAATTCGGAGGGTTGAGAGAGCAGCATGGTCTGAACACTGACGTCGGTCTCAGGAAGTCTTAGGTTCTTATCCCATCCCTGACAATGGTGGCCTTGGACACATCACTGAGCTGCTGTAAAATGGGGGCAGTGAAGCACATGGTTGTTAATTAGTTAATGTTGGTAAAATGCTAAGTCCCAGATTCAGTTAAGCATGTTCTTAAGTACTTTGCTGAAGAGGGATGGGCTGCTCACTGCCTAAAGATACCTATCAATCTATAGTAAAAAGAAAAGGAGTACTTGTGGCACCTTAGAGACTAACCAATTTATTTGAGCATGAGCTTTCGTGAGCTACAGCTCACTTCATCAGATGCCTTCATCTCTAAGGTGCCACAAGTACTCCTTTTCTTTTTGCGAATACAGACTAACACGGCTGTTACTCTGAAACCTATCAATCTATAGTGTAAAACAACTCCCATTTAAAATATTTGTTCATTTAAATCAATTTAAAATAAACAAAACATTGGCTAGCTATGGTTGCGTGGCCTTTGATGTCTTTACTGCTCCAGGGTAAAATTCTGTTCTCAGGGCTGCACGCAGAGTTTGACTCTGCTAGTTCGCTTCCCTTTCAGGTGCAAAGGACCCCATGGGCGTGTAGGGAGAGCAGGAAATCAGAGTTGTGCTCTGCCCTGTAGATCTCCAGGCAGAAATTTGCCATGAAATCTGCAGCTTCATCACAGCCCCAGCCACTCATTGTCTCCTGAGTGCAGAGCCTTTTGAAGTAGCCACAGCTCAGATTGAACAGCCCAAAGAGAAAGAGGCAGCAATTTGCAACCATCCATTTGTATTCTAGTCACAGATCAGGAATGTTGCTTGTCAGCTGTATTGGATTTTAAAACACCACAACTGTAAGCCTATAATTTCTTTCTTTCAGGGCAGCTTCAGCTACAGCCATGGCCGTTTTACTGGCTCAGGCTGATGCTTCCAATTTTAGGGAAGATGTTAAAGGTCTGAGGTGGCTAAGGCATGCAGATTTTAAAGACCAATAGGTCTGACCTGCTTTAACCCTTGTAGGAATAATAGCCATTCATTGCCCTGACATAGTACCTTTCATCTGAGGCTCTCTAAGAGCTCTACATATGTTAACCGAAGACTCGCCTCATCTCTGTAGGATATTTATTATGGCCATTTTACAGATGGGTACAATTATGCATGAAGGGCCAGCTTAAGGCTGCAGCTATATAGGCCCATGCTTAGGGCCCTAGTTCCTAGAGTCATGTGAATACATCAAAATATTTTTCGTTAAAAAACAAACAACATTTCTAGTTCTCATGATCATGAAGAAAAGCTTGAAAAAGCAACTGGAGTGTAGCCTGTGCAGTGATGTCTGCCTGAATCTGGAGAGATCCTGAAGCAATAAGCCTGAGGGAGAAGAACTGTCCCATGCATCCCAGTGCGGTGTTACTTGTGCCCTAACTGATTAGGAGCTTCTGGAATGAATCACTTTGACACTCTGTACCTCAGAATAGCACTCTGGGACCACCATATTCACCCCGGTGCTATGGTTATGATATGTGTTTGTACAGTGCATGCCTTGTGAGGTATCATTTCAAAAGTCTTGATCTGTTGAACATGAGTATCCTGTTGCATTGTATGTACCCCTTGCTGCTGCCCCTCTTGGCAGGGAGAGGGTGCCACTGTGCCAGCTGGCCTTTCTGGGATGGAATGGGACCTCCTCCGTCACATGTCCCGGTGGGGCCAGGAATATGAGGATAGGGATCAGGGGGCATGTCATTGCATTCCTAGGGCCCCGTATTGTCTTACTCTGGCTTTGGGGACATGATTTGCCACTAGTCACATAGTGAGCAAATAACAGTCATAGTATCCGAGGGTCTGATTGATCATTGTCCTGGACCTTGTGCACTCACTGGCTCCTGGCAATGTGTGTGCAAAGAGCTGCCATTCTGATTTGGTAGCATTTTACACCCAGTGACTTTGCACTTGTGCAAATGACTATGCAACACACAGGACCATGGTGGATTGAACCCAAGGATTTCTGAGGTCTGCTCCCCCTGCTCCACAGACCTCTGTGACTGACAGTTGCATAGACTAGAACCTATGTTAGCCAGTTCCAGGCATGTCTAGTTTACAGATTCCCATAAGACCTCATACTCAGTAGGGGTTGAAAGGCAGCTTGATGTGATAGGCTTTTATGAGGGCACTGTCTGCTTCACAAACTAGTGAGGAAATACGTTGTGCCTGGAGTCCAGTCGTTTGAATGGGTCTGTTTTGGAGCAGAATGGTTCTGTTTTGGAGCAGAACAAGAACTGGAGATTTTCACTGCAAAGAAAAGGAGGACTTGTGGCACCTTAGAGACTAACCAATTTATTTGAGCATAAGCTTTCGTGAGCTACAGCTCACTTCATCGGATGCATCCTGTGGAAAGCGTAGAAGATCTTTTTATACACATGTATGCATCTGAGGAAGTGAGCTGTAGCTCACGAAAGCTTATGCTCTAATAAATTGGTTAGTCTCTAAGGTGCCACAAGTACTCCTTTTCTTTTTGCGAATACAGACTAACACGGCTGTTACTCTGAAACCTGTCATTATGCAAGGCACTGCATTTAGCCGTATGGAGTGGAAATCTATCAACTGCATGTTGCATCTGAGGAAGTGAGCTGTAGCTCACGAAAGCTTATGCTCTAATAAATTGGTTAGTCTCTAAGGTGCCACAAGTACTCCTTTTCTTTTTGCGAATCTTTTTCATGTAGCCTAAACAAATGTCATGAGTTGGATTCTGCTCTGTTCCAGTTGGGGTGACTGCTCTAGAGGGGGCTATCCACATAAGGTCAAACTCTGCTCTGTTACCTCTGTGGTTGCACAGAACGGAGTTTGACTATGTGGTTCGCCCCCTCCAGAGCAGTGCACTGGAATTTTTCTATTTTCCTGCCACACTGGAATATGTAGAGACCAGTTACTATCCCAGAGTAAAGTAGGGGGTGAAAATTTCAGTGTCAGCAATAAGTAGACTATTTAGAAACCCCAAAATAATTAAATAAATACCTTACTAAAAAATGTCTGAAGTGTTGCAGCATATACCTCAAGTAATAGTAAAGGGCTCTTCAAACAGATTCACTGTTAATGGAGAGCTAGAGTTGTTGGTTCAGCTAAGGAAAAAAGAGTGCTGACCCACAGTAATAAAATTCAAATGCCAAGGCTAATGTGGTAGATAGTTGTTTTGCCTCTGGCAATACGGACTCCACCTCTATTTCCCTGAGTCAGTGCAGCTGCATCAGGGCCAAGAATGGCTTGTTGTGCAAGAGCTACGGGTTCAAGTGAAATGATGTCTCTCAGTTATAAAGGTGAAAGTGCATCAGCTGAAAGCAGATCAGCTGTGCAGTGTAGAATCACTAAGGCTTCTGTTATTGTAAGGAAAAAAGAAATCCTTGCAGCCATCAGCACTTGAAGCCCTCCTGTCGACGTAGTTTTGTCTGCACCGGGGGTTAGGTAGGTACAACTGCGTCACGCAGGGGTACGGATTCTTCGCATGCCTGAGCGATGTAGTTATACTGGTGTAAGTTTGTAGTGTAGACCTGGCCCCTATTACAGCAAGCAGCACTGGCTGAGCCTCAGCTCCAGCCAGAGCTGCCAACTCCGTGGGTGCTCTGGGGCTGAAGCACCTATGGAAAAAGCCCAGCCACGTGCCCATCAGCTGGTCAGCAGAGGGTGGGAGGCATTGGGGAAAGGGGTGGAAAGGGGGCAGGTAGAGGCAGAGCGAGCGTTGGGCACTGGTGAAGGGGGTGGAGCAGGGGCAGGAAAGGGCGGAGCAGGGGAAGGAAGGGGTGGAGGGAGGGGGCGGGGCCTCAAGGCAGATCACCCACCCAGAAAAATGAAAGTCGGCACTTGTGGCTCCAGCCCTTCAGTTTTGATCACTATTCACATTATTTATAAGTTTGTGTCTCTGGCTGTTTTGGCCACTCTGGGTATAATAAATGTATCTATTTACATGGGGCTCCTCACCATAACATCCAAGCACCCTCTTTGGGCCAGGGGACGGGGCGGGGAAGGGTGCTAGATTATTACAGATTCAAAGGACATTTGTTCTGGTGAAAAGGCTAAACTCTCAAGAATGTGACCATTTTCTTGTAGGGAACAGACCAGCTTTTAAATGGCCTAATGGAAGTAATTCAGTCTTGAGCTGATAAAATAGAACAAACTACACCAGCGAGGGATGAAATTACCCGGAAAGCCAGACTGGACAGAGTATTTGAGCAGAACAATTTCACTGACGAAAAGCCAGTGATTATTAATCCTCTTTCTCCAAGGCCACGTTATTTAGCTCATAACCCTTGGAGTTGTGTGTGTGCATGTGTGGATTGCAGGTGTTTTGTGGGGTTTCAGCAGAAACGCTGTTGGCCCTTTAAGAGAGCTGACTTTTCATCTAGCTTTCCATCTGAACTAGTGTATCCATGCTCAAGTTGAAACCAACCAAAGTCATCAGGGTTAAGGGCTTCAAAGTAGACACAGAAGTAATGAATCAAAAGGTTTAAAAAGCTCTTACACTGCCATTTCATTCTTCAACACACGAGCATGCCTATCAAGACTTAACCGGAGCAGAAGGACTTATTTATTTTATTTGAGAAACAGGCACTTCACTGAAGCCCTCTATTAAGACAATATATCAAATTACTCCAGTTTTATGTTGTTATTTTCCCCCAAGTTACAGTTGGAAAAAACTTCAGCTGTGCTTGAGAACACTGTGGTGCATGCCTGTCATGCTAGTATTTCTCCTTTCCACTTAACGAGATGAACCCCAGACTCAGGGATTGCTTTGCAGTTGTTTTCAGCAGCCAAGTCATGTCACTGCAGCTGCCATGGATGGGTACAAATAGCTACATTACTATGGAAAATAGGTTGGAACCTGCCTACAATGAACATGGTTGGAGCAAAATGGCTTAGAGTGGGATAATGGGGAAAAACATGGTGGGTGCTGAACACCTCCGGCAGCCCTGCTATCAGCTCCCCCCCCCACTCCTCCCCAGTGCCTCCCGCCTGCCTGTGGGCTCCACAGATCAGTGCCTCCCCCTCCCTCCCAGCGCCTCCTGGCCGCTGCGAACAGCTGTTTTGCAGCGTGCAGGAGGCTGGGAGGCAGCGGGAAGGAGCGGTGATGTGGCGCAATCAGGGGAGGGGGGCCGAACTGGGCGGGAAAAAGGCGGGGTGGGCCTTGAGGGAAGGGGTGTTGTGGGGGGCAGGGCCTGACGCAGAGCCGGGGGTCAAGCACCCTCCAGCGCTTTAGAAAGTCTGTGATGGGAATTACAGTGGCATCTGAGGTAAGCAGGACAAACAAGTTAACAGGAACATAAGAAAGCAGCTTATGGGAGGACAAACAGCAGGGGAGAAGATCTTTATCTGGGAGTACATAAGAACGGCCACACTGGGTCAGACTAGTGGTCCATCTAGCCCAGTATTCTGTCTTCCAACAGTGGCCAGTGCCAGGTGCTCCAGAGGGAATGAACAGAACAGGTAACCATCAGGTGATCCATCCCTTGTCATCCACTCCCAGCTTCTGTCAAACAGAGTATAAGGACACTTCAGAGCATGGTTTTGCATCCTTGCCCATCCTGGCTAATAGCCATTGATGGACCTATCCCCCATGAACCTATTTAGTTCTTTTTAGAACTCTGTTATAGTCTCAGCCTTCACAGCATCCTCTGGCAAAGAGTTCCACAGGTTGACGTAGTGTTGTGTGAAAAAAATACTTCCTTTTGTTTGTTTTAAACCTGCTACCTATTAATTTCATTTGGTGACCCGTAGTTCGTGTGTTCTGAGGAGTAAATGACACTTCCTTATTTACTTCCTCCTCACCAGTCATGATTTTATAGACCTCAGTCCTATCCCCCCTTAGCTGTCTCTTTTCCAAGCTCAAAAGCCCCAATCTTATTAATCTCTCCTCATATAGAAGCTGTTCCCTACCCATCATAATTTTTATTGCCCTTTTCTGTACCTTTTCCAATTCCAGTATATCTTTTTTGAGACCAGGGTGACCAGATCTGCATGCAGTATTCAAAAGGATACATTTCAAAGGTTTACTGGACTGTAAGGAGGGGGGGAAAAAAGAACTTTGGTGGTCCATCCATGAGGGAGCAGAAAGGACAGCACTTTGCATCAATGAAAGCTGGATCCTGGCCCTGGGAGCTGGTGACACTGAGAGGTTGCTGTAGGAAAGACAAAGATTTTAGCCTGCTTAAGTTATGTTTAGTCTCTTAGAAACATTTTATTTTTTTGTTTTGTTTCCAGTGTCTAGTTTAATATCATTTAAATCGTTATCTTTGTGAATAAATGCCGCTTTCTTTTATCATAAGTAGAGCTCAATCCTGTAATATTGAGCCAAGTGTGAATTCTTAGTTAAATCAAACAAGCTGGTGTGTGCAGTCTCTTTTTGGAGATAGCAAACTTGATAATTTCTGTGAGCGACTGGTGGCAGGGGCTGGCTGTTCCAGGCAAATGCCCTTCCAGGGTTCACCAGAACTGGGGTGCACCAAGTGTTACATTCAAGGCAAAGTAAGGACTGGCAGAGTACTGAGCAGTTTGTTGGGGGTGGGTAACAGACTGGTGTGACAGGGAGCTGTTAGCCAGTTAGTCCCAGGAAATCTCTCTTGCTGAGGCAGGGGAGGTTACAGTGACCTATGGTTCTGGACACCCTGAGAAAGTGTCACAACCAACACAACACCTAGTGTGGATGCAGTTATAACTGTGTGAAAGGCCCTTTTACCAGCATAGCTTATTCCACTTCCTATATAGGAATAAGCTGTATTGGTACAAGCACTTTGATACCGATATAATTGCACCCACGCTAGGGGAGTGGTATTTCTTTAACTATACCGATACCAGTTACAACAGTGCAACTTTTCTATGTAGACAAGACCTAAGACTTATAACTACCGAGAGTCTGGACTTTTTCGTTACACGGGCAAAACTCTGACTCCAGTAGGAGTTTTGCCTGAGTTAGGAGTTTAGACTTGACCCTCAGCGACTTGGTACTGTGGCAAAAACTTGACTCTGAAAGTGTTCCACTATAGCCATCATTCCGACCTACATGCCCCAAAATGCAGTTATACCACCAGCAAAATCCTGGCTTAAAAAGAAAGATGCCTTTGTGGCAAAGGACTAGCTATGCAAAAGTGTCTGAAATCACGAGCCTCTGGGGAATTTTGCATTCCTGTGAATCAAAAATGACCCTCTGCCCCCTCCAAGTTTTGCAGGAGGGGAAATCACTCCTTGCACTTCTGTATATGTTAGATTTCACACTTGTACTGAACAGCAGGATAAAGAATGTCTCTCTGGACAATTTTCACTGTTTCTTACAATCCCATTCAGCACCTAGCTACTCTGGCAAAGGACACTTTAGACATGTTTATTGGTGAACAAGATAGTTAAGTCTGTGGACAAAATAAAAGTTTTATAATGCAGACACTGACAGTCTTGCCGTGATATGTGACACAGCTGTGATTAAAACAGTAACCCCAGTTGTAACCTAGAATGGTTAACATTAGAGATTGATTCAGTTCATCCTTCTCCCGGTGCAAGATTGTTCCCATCACTTTCAGAACAGAATCCAAATACATCCAGGATGGATAATCTCTCAATACAACCATTTAGCTCCCATGAAGCACTGTAATTGGGCATGTCAAAGGGAGAATATATTGACTATTGAATAAATAAAGAGAATATGATTTCTAGGCCACAGTGAAAAATAACAACCAAACAATAAAGAAACAATTTTACTCGGTGTTTTATTCACTTAACAGAAACATTCACTTATCAGGTATCACTGAAGTGCAATTTACAGAACTGAGCAGCAAATTCACATATGTAAATTCAGATTTATTTTCTTTTGTTGTCTTTTTTTACAAATATTACAAATTTACATCCATTAGTACAGTATTGCCATTCACTCATGCGTGTTATGTACATAATCGTCATTTAAGAATTACTATTGAGAAAGTTGTCCTTTGCTTCAGGAAATACTGCAGGTTGGTAATTTGTGCTGCTGGGATGCAGTGCACACTATATTGATGCATATAATGAGGAACGGTAGACAGCTTGGGCCAGATTCAACCATGGTGTAAGCAGGTGCGACTCCACTGCCTTCAATGGACCTATCATATGCCTACTTATAATGGGGTTCAAGTTCAGTCCTCACTGCCTAAATTAGGTCTGGCAATCGAATCCAGGATTTTTAAAATTTATTTGCTGCAGCAAAGGCTAGATCAGTCCACCCCACCTGTCTTGTCAGCCTTAAAGTAACCAGATCCTTCAGTTTGTTATCATGTTAGCTCTGACGCCAGCCCCTGCAGCTCTTACGCATCCATAAGGTTGGAAACATGCTGGGGCTGAACCTAGGTGGTTTAAAAAGAAGAGACTGTCTTGATGTCTCTTGTGTGGCTAGGTTGGGTTAATTAACGTAGAGAGACCCAGTAGTTCAAGAAGGAGTCCCCAGTACCCTTCATGAGGAGGGGGTCAATTTAAATGACAGAGCCCCAGTATTCTTCATGCTGGGGAAGTCAGACTCAACAGAACTGGGCCCTTTCAAATGCTGGCGGCCGGATTTTAACCTTGCTAATGCACTGACCCCATCGTGCAAAAGTGCTCAGCTCAGAGTAAGGGGTGGAGGGAAATTCTGTCTCAGGGTGCTAGAATTCTTCCCTGAGCTACCTGGGACACTGGGGGCTATATACCTTCAAGGTGTGCTGCATGAGCCCATCTACACACCAGCCCCATGTCAAGCTGGGGCAGGGCCCTGGCCCAACCCCCCATTGTGGTGGATTGAGCCCTTGGGACTAAAGGAGGGAGCAGATCCTATGCTTTGTCAAGTGCAGCGACTGTGTAGTTGGGGCCTGGCCCTGGAGGAGCCGATACATGGGGGTGAGGGGACTCCCTTTGCCCACCCTTCCCTCATTCATACCTGCTTACGGAGCAGCCACAAGCTCTGTGTGTAACTCACTACACAGACCTGTACCCTGCTACCTTCACAAAGTGGCCCCCTCTGCACTGACACAAAGCTGGCAGGCTCTGGGCCTGATCCTGCTCTCCTTGATGTCAATGGGGCCATCTTCTATCAACACCAGCAGGAGCTAGGGTCAAAGCCAGATGGGAAGGTAACACAGGGGAATGTTCGCCATTCAGAAGTGCAGATGGAATCTCCAGCAGGCGTTTAACGTTATTTTGAAACGTTAAAGGTAACCCTGGAATGGGTCATATTAACAAAGTGGTTACCACAAAATATCTTCTTGCCCCTAACTTATTGAAACAATTTCAGGTTATTAAATATAGCTACTCTAAGGACTTTTTTGGTAGTTAATATGGAATGTATTATTTTACTGGAAAGGTTTCCATAAGGGGAGAGCTCTGCTTTATCTAATTTAAAAAGTCTAATTTATCACAATAATTTTTATACAAGACACGATAGCTACATCTTGTAGTTTATAATCTAAAAATAAGATCTCATCAAAATACTGTAGCTAGTCTATTGTGGGCATCAATAACAATGTATTTACGGCATATGGCTCTCCAAACATGATAAACGCTATACAAAGAGCATCTACCTTTATTGATAGGAACAGTTTCCTGTGTAAAGGAAATTACATGGAAAAATATGAGCTAGGTGTTTGTTTGAAAAGTAACTCATCTTGACTGTTCTGAGGAAATACCTAGACAATTATCACAAATCAATGGCAGGATGTTATATACAGATTTAAAGAGAATCACTGGAATAAAAAGAAATGTTGTTATATACCTGCAAATCCTGTCATTTAAAAAACAAACAAAAAAAAAACAAAAAAGAAATACAGTGTGTCTGACAGTTAGTTCTGTAGTTGGACTATGGAAGTTTAGATCTCCCATGCCTTTGTTTTCCTTACATTCTGATGACATGAAATGATTCATAGATCAATAATAACAGACTCAGTCCTTCCTTTTGAAGATATGATTTAGCAGATAAAAGCTATTCTTCTTGTAATACAAAACAATCTGCATTTCAGACTGCAAATGAATGTGTGGTCAATTTAATAAGATTATTTAGTACTTACATAAGACCAGAATCTGAAAACCCTTTAGGAGTCTCCAGGAATTAAAGATTAATCTTTAATTAAAGATTACGTCATATGATGAAACCTCCAGGCATATATCAGACCAAAACTGGCAAGCCTACCTTTCGCATGTTGAGTAAATCCTTACTCTGGGGGTAGTCATGTCCATTGTATGGTTTCAGTGGGACTATCTACAGCCTAAAGTACTACTCAATATAAGTGTGACAGTACTTTACAACCAACCATTAATTAAATAATTTATCATCACAAGCTCCACATGGGGCAGATAAATATTATTATCCACATTTGACAGATGGAATAATTGAGGCAGCAAAGGACCAAATTTCAAAAGTGGTCTCTAATTTTCGGTATCTGAGATTTTTGTGGGTATCCAACATCAGACACTCAATAGTCGATTTTTCAGAGGTGCAGAGGACCCTCAGCTCCCATTGACTACACCTGGAATTGTGGGCTTCAGCACCTCTGAAAAATCAGGCCCTAACTCTGTGTAGTTTGCAGCTTCCAAAAGATGAGGCACCAAAAACTTCGGACCGTGGGTGAAAGTTTGGTCCTAAGTGATTTGCCCAAGGACACAAAAGGAGTCAGTGTCAGAGCCAGGTTTAGAACTCAGGAAATCCTGACTCCTAGCACTATGCTCAGATCTGAAACCAGGAAACACGGTTTAAAAGAATCCCTGTAGTCAAAATTAAGCAGCTGACTGAACGATTTTTGCATAGAGGATACGCAACTCCTTTTTGTGGATAAATATGCTTGTCCTGTGACTCCCTGTCATGCTGTGGGTATGAAGGTATTTTCATTTATTCACTTACTAAAGTATCTTCCATCATTCAGCAACATTATTGCTCTGATGGTGTTGGGGGAAGATAAACTCAGTGCTTAATTTGTGCCAGGGCTGAGCCCCGGCATCTCTAGGCTTGGCAGCTCATTGCCCGAGCATCTCAGGACTTGCCGGGTCAGTTATGAAAGTAAAAAAAATGGCTTAAGCCCTGGCACCTAATTGCTTGAGCCCCGGCAGCTCTTTCATTACAAACTGAGCATTGGATCAAACTGTATTTTAAGTCAGATGCATGGCCTGCTGAAGTCTGAAATGCAGCTGCTTCCTGAATAAATAATAATAATCCTGTGTACTACAAACAATGAACAGCAGTGTCTTTGTGAGAAACTTTTTATAATCTGGGCATGTAGATCTGTGTAAGGGGAGCAGTACGAAAAAGCAGTTTCCTAAAGTCAAGTTCAGTGCATTAATCGAATACAGCTTATGTTTATGTATTTCCAATACAGAATTAAAAGAAAATATTCTCATGGAGGTTGTTATTAAATATTGAACTGCATCCATTCTATCAGCCCACACATCCTGCCTATCCTTATCTCCAGTTGATGTGATCCGGTCATGTAGTAAAGGTGTCGAATGATTTATACAGTTAGTAAAAACTGATCTTGCTCTGGGGGTTTCTTCACCCAGGTGCCCAGACCTGCTTTCTGAAATGCTTTAAACAGCTGCTGCTTGACAGCCTGGTACGTCTGAGCCACCAGTTTAGCCTCACTGTACATTGATGGCATGTCTCCATGGCTTGGCATTCGTGTGCTCAGCTGCAGAACAAAATCAGAGGAGAGGGAAAAAAATAAAAAAGCAAATCAACAAGCTAGCAGAAACAGGAGACTTCAACAGCCATATAATCTTCCCCTCTACATTTCCTAAGCAACAAACTATCTCTGGGCTTTCTCTGTTTGCCTTTGATTTGCAACAACAAAACACTGAAGGTATAAGGCACAAGACATTGTTCCTATCTTGAAAATGTGGAGCAAATGCAAAAAAAGGAAAACAGTTTTTGCCTTCCTGAAGTGGGTAAAACCAGCAGCAAATATAAACCTGCAAATCACTTGGTGTTTTTGCAAAGAAAAATCTGCTTGTCAGTTAGGGTGCTTAGTGGAGGAAAAAAAACCCCACCCTTTATGAGAATCCGAAAAGAAGAGGACGTGGTTGGTTTCAATAAAGGAAACGGAGCAGTTCAGAGCTTGAGCCAGTCAAACTAATACCAAGAGACAATACGAGGAGGATCCTCCTCCCCCCTTCCTTTAAATCTGTTATGATAAAAGATGCTGCGAAACTTGCATAGGATAGGACAGTAATCAAGCTTCGGGGATTTATGCCAGAATGTATAGCTGAGAAGCTATCTTGTTGAGAGGGAACATGGCTAGTTCAACACAAGTGAACGTTCTGAGGTAAAACCTGAAGCATCTGACAGAAACTGTCTTAAGAGACAAAGACACATGTCTGCAGTCCAACAACCACTCTGAGCACACAAACAAGAAGAAAGCACTTTTGTGTTTCAGAAGGACTAAATCTATGACCTTCTCCGATCTGCCGAAGTCTTAACACAGTCAAGCCAACAGTGAGTCTTTGACATTATATGAAAAGAATCAAGGTCTAGAAAATGCCTTAGAGCAGGCATACGGGTGAACGTCTAGTGCTTACAACCAGCGAAATTACATCCTGTAAGAAAAACTCCCCATCAAAGCACAGGCTCCAGGAGCATACATCCCGGAGAGAGCGACTAAAATGCAGGCTGAAGTGAGCTGGTTGAAGTCTGATGGAAATCTCTGGGCCAATGTTACTCATTCAATTTAGTGGGAGGTTAATGGTTTTATTGCTATATTCAGCCAAATTCAGCAAAGGGTCTAAATACGGGTGCAAGTTACAGGCCAGGTGTGTGTTGACCAGAAAACAGGTGGAAGTGGCAAAGCAGTGTGCCAAGTTACGGCTCCCGTTGCTAGTAGTGTGTTCCAGACTCCTGCTCCTTGCATTAGTTTAAGGGGCTCCTCCTGCTGCCTTTGGGGAGGCAGGGATTTGCCTAGGGGACACTGCAGTGCCATGATCAGCACAAACACAGAGCTTTATCAGCAACAGGCATCTTGCTCATCAATAAACCAATTCAAAGTGCAAACTGCCCCCATGCCCCCCCGGTCTCTCTATAGTGAAAGCTCAGAGTGCTGAGTCTGGGCCCCTGCCACCTATGGCACCAGCTGCTATAGTCCCAGTGTTGGCCTGGACTTCTCTGCTGGGTCTCAGCTGCCCCTAGATCAGATTCACCGGTGAACCCCTCACCCATGGGTTCTGGCAGTACTGCTCCCTGCTCTCCCTCTCTATTGGCCACAGCAACATACAGCCTAGGCTGCTCGCCCATGGGGACACAAAGGACACCATGCATCCACCCCACACCGTCCCTCAGTCACTGATCCAGGGCCTCCTTCCCTTTGGGCTCTGGCTGATTCTCATGTGTATCGCAGTGCAGACTCACCAGGGCCACATACCCAGACTGCTCTCTGGACCTGTGCTCCAGCCCAGAGCTAGCTCTCAGCCTGCTGTGTTCCTGTAGCAGCAGCTGTGACAGCCACTGTTCCTGCCCAGCTGATGCCCCAGCTATCCCTTCATCTTCCCAAGAGACCTTGCCATAGGAACTTGGTCCAGGATTTCCTTCCTTCTCCCTACCCAGCTTCTGTTTGCAATCAGGGCTCCAGAGACCTACAGCATTCACAGTACTTCTGCTGTTTTGTGGAGTGGGAATTCACACCCACACAGTGAGGCTTTACACCTTCATATAGTGGGGTGGTTGTGGGGATTGCATGCAAAATGAGTGTAATTTACAAACCAAAGGGATATAAAGGAAAAGCAACTAAGAAGAGGCTATAAGAAAAAGGAACACCACTTCCCCTTCACCACATGTCTTCCAAGTGGTTGTGGCTGCTGATTGTCCCCAACTTCTCCCATCCTGCAGAGAACGGCAGGATGATTCTTGGCAATCAGTGCTATAACGACCAGGAAGCAAGGAGGCAAAGGATATATAAAGGCAGCATCCCCCTTAAGCCTTTCAGTTTCCTTTGTCTTCTTGCCTGGAAGTGTGGACCTTAGCTCTCAGCTCTTTGAACCCAGCTCTTGCTCTTCCTCTAGCAACTCCTTCGAAGAGAAGAGCAAGGTTGACTCAAAGAAGAGGGACAAGATGAGGAAGGAGCAAGCAGAAATAGCCACAGCTTAGTGCCTATCTGGTGATCCTACACAGATTGTGCAGTTTCCCAGGTACAAAAGGATTCCTGGAGAGCATCCTCCAGGGGAAGAGAGAAATCAGAGGGAGTCATTCAGGGGATCCTTTACCAATTGCTGTATTGACAAAACAATGGGAAAGGGTGGCCAGCTTTGCTGGGACAACCAGGGTATGGAGGAATAGTGGCCATTTTAACTGAGGGAAACCTGTGGCTTTAATTCCATTAAATATAACTGCTGTGGAGTTTAGTGGGAGTTCTGGGCACTCCGAATCGTGCAGGATCGGGTATGTCACTTGTAAGAATTTGAAATGGCATAAGAGGTATTTACCAATATTAAACAACAGTCACAATCAGAGCCCAGTTTTCAAATGTGGGTACTCAGGATGGAACACAGAAAACCAAACAGCCAATTTATGTGCACCCAAATCAGGAACACAGTGTCCTATTTTTGTATTACAAATTTGAAAATGGAGCGTTCCACTATCCAGAATGACCAAGGTGGGCACTTCCCTTTGAAAACTGCCTGGATTATTGCAGTACAACTTGGGGTGCTATTTCAGCTGCTAGGTCTCTCTGTGCTCCTGTCCACTACAGCTAATGCCATCTCAAGTGTACATGACTCCCGAGGATTTCCCTCAGCTTTCAGTCTCCACTAACGAGGAATACTGGGGCTCCTTGGAGGCTGTCATCATTACACTTAGACTGTCAAAGAGGGTGGCTATAGAGTAGGGATCAAGGGATCAACCTGTCCTAGGGACAAAGGCACAGTCTCTGTTCACAGATGCTCCAGCCCTGAGGAGCAAGAAAGCAGAGCTCTGAGTTCTCCCTCACAGCAAGGCTGAAATGCTATACCACGTCAGATCCATGGTTGGGAGCTTCCAGCAGTCACATGGCTGACTCTGAGGCTGTACCCCCAGTAGTTTACAAGGCCTACCTTTCCATAAAGCTTTGCCCAGCGAACATAAAACGTGTGCTTGCAGAGCCGTGAAGAGCCCCCGCAGGTCCTCTTTCCCGTTGTGGCATTAATAACCTCGGGGTCCGTGTTACCCACTATCCAGTTCACACTGAAACTGGGAGATTTTCCTGGTTGCCGTCCCTCAGCATTACTCACTCCTGTCAAGGGACAAACAGAAGGGCAGAAGAGCATTAATATCAATGGCCCCAAACTTTCACAGCCAGCAAACGTGGGCCTTTGTTTGCTGAAATATCTCTGTGCAAACATTTACCTACTGTGCACTCTGATATTGTTATTATTGTCTCTTAACCGCCACCTCTTTAGGGCATACGAGGATGGAATAATTCAGCCATTCCTGTAGATTCTTTTTCTTGGCAGACAGACCTTATGTTTAGGATGGGGAATGCAATTACATAGTAATGCATGGCAGTGAGCAGCGTTATAACAGCTGAGTGAACGAGGCTTCCTTTAACTGGCTTCAATGTAAAACACAATTTTTAAAAAGAACTAACAGGCAGCCCCAATAAACACATCTCTTCTTAAGAGCTCCTCCGGGTGGGGACTGAGTTTGTCCAGTAAGTAGCACATTGAGATCCCAACTGGGCCTCTGGTTGGCAGGGCAATAAAAATGTGACATAACAACAAAATATGGGGTTTTAGCCCACGATAGCTTATGCCCAAATAAGTTTTTTAGTCTCTAAGGTGCCACAAGGACTTCTTGCTGTGTTAACAAAATGCGTGTCTCTCAAGTTGGCATTTACCATGGAAAGGAAGAGATCTTTCCTTTGACACTTAGACCCCAAGTTGATAGGGGCCTTCTAAATACCATCGGTCATACAGATACATAATATGTACAAACACCTTAATAAGAAGCCGCCTAAGGGACAGTCATCACAACCCTTTCCCAGGCTCACAGCACTGACTTTGAATTCACAGGCCTTTGCCCCAAACACATAATGTGGGCAGGGTAACAAAGGTCAACACTCCTGTCACTCCACTGACTACTGTTATACCCCTGGCATGGGGGATGGTCACTACTGCAGACACAAGATTTTGCCCTATCCTTGAATGTATCTCAGGCATTCCAAGTTCTCGGTGGATGGCACATGGCTATCCTGTGGTGAGTGTGCAAGTCATATGGGTTACCATTGTACTTGTCTAGAAGCTACTGCTTCTGTCCTAGACAACTCATCCTTGTCCCACCATGTATGACTACAGGTTTCCTACTAGCATCAGTGCACAGACTCTTGTGGCCACACTGTGTCTGGGTGTTTGTTTGCTTTATACTGGAGATCTTTGTGACCAGACAACATTAGAGGTGACAAAGTAGCTTAGCTCCCTCCTCATGGCAACTTCTGCATCTTGTTCTCTTGTGCCTTGAGGCACAAGGAGCCAGGAATAGATCAGCAGCAGAGTCAGCCCAAGGAAATAAGAGGAGTAAGGAAGGTGCTGGGTTTATTTTCCAGCACAATATAAATGGCATGAAAAGAGCTTAGGACCAGGATGCTCAATAGTGACTTTTAGGTGCAGTGCTCCAACTTCTGGGTCTGATAGTGATACCCCACCTGGAAAAGAGATGGTGGCCTGAAGGATATTTGGAAATGCAGGGACTTGGCAATATGCTTGGATTCACTTGTTCTCTTTTTCATTGATCTGCCATAGATAAAACTAACCCCACAAACCTGGCTAGAGGAGGCCAGCCTGGTGGTTGGGCTGAAGTGGATTGTCCTACTGGGCAGGGGTTACCTTGGCAATAGGCATGGATTGGAGTCCAGGAATGACTCTCTGTTTCCAAACTGAAGCCTGGCTAACAGACAATCTGCCCTTCCCACATGCGTGTCAGGCTACAATAGTGAGTACAAACAATGATGCATTGTTTTTACAGCTTTTTGGAAAACTCCATTTATTATTTTTGATAGATTACAACAATGAATGTCACTGTGATGCATAGCCAGAAATCATCCTGCAAAATAAATAACCCTCAAAAGACAAGTGGGGAGATAATGTTTGTGTTTTTGTGTATTTACATATGTATGAGTCCGGTCGACAATGTAATCAACAGTCCCTGTCTTTGCTGTATTCCGATAATTCAGAGATCAAAAGAACATCTTAGCATTTAAATGAATTGTAAACAGGAGATATCTCTGTATTCATCTTTCTTTGAAATGTATAGCAAATAATCTGTGAATGGTGGAGGAACAAGCAAATTGCCTTATATTAATTCTATAGCTAAGTGCCAGTGATGGACCTCCTTCAAAGTCATCCTAATTACCTTTTGTTCCCCGAGGAACGCCCAACTTGTCAACGAGGACATGAAATTGTATAAAAGGTCCTCGGGTCCTGATTCTGTCATCTCAGATCTGCTTAAACTTCATCGGGGGACGTTTGAGTCACAAGACTGAGGTCCCAGCTATGCTGGTACGCCCTGAATATGACATTTGGACTATAATCTATGAACTATTTCTGAAAGAACTCTTTGCAGTTACTAAGCTCACCATCTCTGCTATGAATCTGAACCTCAATGAACTGAACACATGTCTGTATGTATAATGATCTTTTAACCCTACTCTCTCTTTTTTGTTTTTTAATAAATATTAGTTTAGTTAATAAGAATTGACTGTATCATGTATTTGGGTAAGAACCGAAATATTCAGTAACCTGGGAGGTAATGTGTCCGATCCGTTGGGATTAGTAGTACCTTTTCTTTTATATGATGAAATAAGATTTTCAGGAATCTTCATCACATTTGACTTAGGTACTGGATGGAGGCCTGAGGCTGGATCACTTTGAGGGAACTGTATTGTTTGGACTTCTGAGTAACCAGTAAGGTAATAAAGAAGCTCTTTTATGCTGGCTGGGTAAATCTAGGTATTGGAATATCCACCAGCTTTTTGGGGATTGTCTGCCCCATTTTTGCAGTTCACCCTAATTGAGTGACCACAGCTGGTCTCCACTGGGACCCTGGTCACAGTCACTTTAAATTTATATCTTAGCACTTTTCAGCCATTACTATCAGAGTATTTTACAAGGGAGGAAAGGAATCACTGTCCTCATTTTACAGATGGGGAAACTGAGGCACATAACTATTAAAGCCAATACTTTCAAAACTGTCCACTAATTTCTGGGTTCTGAGCTTGAGACACTGAGAGCCTGCTTTTCAGATATGCTGCACTCCAGGAGCTCCCACTAACTGCAGCTCAGCTTGTGGGTGGGCAGTACTTCTAAACAATCAATCCCAAGGTGTCTCAAGTTGGGCCTCCAAAAATGGGGGCACACAGATCAGCGGCCACTTTGGAAAGGCCTTAGTGCCAAAGGTCATTCAGCAAGCCCAGTGGGGAACAAAATCCACACTGGGATCCTACTCACTGGACCACATTGCCAGTACAATAATAGTGTTGGAGTCCTCCTGCGTGAAAATGCTTCCAGCACTTGTAACATTGGAAGCAGCGCCAGTTCTGCCACTTAAAACAGTTCCCACCCCCCAGCTATGTGCCTCTCAGCAGGACATGAATTAATGTCATAGAGAGCTGCTCACTCTCTGCTCCAAATATTGTCCAGCATGGTTCTCTCTACATGGAAAGAAAGTGTCTGCTAGAGAAAAGGGAGACTGAGCATGCAGAAGGAAAGAAATGAGGCCATTAAAAAACAAAATAATACAACGAAAGTGGTCACACTAGATACAGCTATTCAGTATTTGTGGCTTCTTGGCATGGACAGCATTAGAGGAATGACCAAGATGACTGAACGATCCTAGTTACAGCGCAAAGGCGGCTTAAGAAAGACTAAAATTGAGTCATAATCACACACTGGGTTCGCAATCACTTTCATGTCACATTAATACCAATTGCAGTTTTTTTCTGAGCTAACTGATGAGTCTGCATCTCAAAATCCAATTCACCTAAGCAGTAGAATAAAAACGTCTTTTTGCTAAAGTCCTGAATATCAGAGAACTCCATGGTGCTATTCATTTACCTCCATACAGAACAAAATGCAAACTGATCAGAATCTGGTATTTGACACTTACGCACCAGTCTCTGACAAGATATTACCAAAAAGCTTAATGGACTGAGTGCCAAAAATATGGCAGCAAATGCTCAGCCAGCTCCTGCCTAGCAAAAAGCCACAGGTCATAGAATAAACACAGATGCAGCAAAATCAATGACCAGAGGAAAACAAAAATGTGATTTGAATTAACAGGAGCTTTGCATACATACATTACAATAAATCCCTTAAACAATAAAAAAGAATACAGATCAACCCCAGGCAATCAGTGCCAATAGAGAGTGGTCTACAATAGGGGAATGGATCATAGAAACCCACAGAAGCCAAAACCAAGCTGACATTAAACAATAGTTGAAGCTCTGCAATAACCAGTGCATAAAACAGCACAATTGAAAACAGAAACTAGGGGGAAAAACCTGATATTACTGATGAACAGCCCATAAACCTAAAGGCTGTATGAAGGCAATAGCACATGTCAATGTATGTCTGCCAATCATACGGATAAAATTGAGCCCCCGTGCCAAGATCTAGACATCACCTCTTCACCTAGTCCTGTTACAGTGTCAGTTAACAGTATCAGGTGGGTAACAGGGGTGGTGATCAGGTGATCTCCAGATCCACGCAGAAAGGAATAAATGGCTTGATTTGCCCCACTTGCATACCTGAGAACATCTACAGTGACTGAGGGACGCATAGGCCAGAGTGTTATTTAGCTAATAACTCAAAGTTTTGCACAGTGGATAATTTAATCCCGCATAAATGTTTCCTCTCTGCCTGTGGTACACATTATGGGGGAGTGGAAAAAGTTGGGGATCTTATTTGTAGAGAGGGGAAAAAATGATCTCCAGAGGTATTTTTCTGCGCTCCAGACAGAAGTCTTTTCTGGCAGGATAATTCAGCCATATCCAGAGAGAGGGTGAACTTGACCAGAGACGTGGAAATCATTCCAATCCTTTCTTTAGGGTTATATTGAGCCATTGCTCAGTGCTCGGATATGGAGGAGCCCCAAGAAGGAATTGTGACTCAGAGAATCACAATTTCTTTCCTGCTCCTCACTTGACTGGGAGAGGGTCATTTGCTACAGCCATTTACTGGGTGTAGAATATTCCTCCCTTCGAACCAGCTAGTGTGGGTGAAGCCAAGACTCTCCCTACTCCCTATTCCTCCTGACCCACCTGCTCAGGGGATGAGAAGAATACCACGCACACAGCAGGCTTCTGTTCTTTCCCCCCTGCAGCCGGGCCCAAGTTTGGGGGAAGGGATAGGGTCAGAGAATTTTAACAAGGGGCTCCTGTGGATCAAGGGCATCCCCTCCAGCTCATTAATATTAAAGTCTTTGAAACAAAGTAGGCCAAATTGTGCCCTGAATCACATCTGGTTCCACCCCATTAGAGTCATAGGAGTTGCAAAAGTGTAGCTGATGGCACAGTGCGGTCCTACATTGTTTTACTTAATGGGATATACAGCATTGCCAACCCCAAGCATTTAAATATAATGAGTTAGGATTCCCCCTCAGCCCCTCCCCCTCAATCAAACAACAGTAAGAAAACCCTTTATAACAGGTTAGATCTTAGAAAGAAATAGAAACAAAAAACCCCTAATGCTAGGCCTTATTCTGCTTTCAGTCACATGGTATAAATCAAGAGTAATGCCACTGAAGTCAATGGAATTTCACTTGTGTGGAATTGATGTGCAATAAAAATCAAACAGACGTTTTCTATTGTGATAGCAAGGAATGATCTCAGTTATCCTCAGCTACCAGGACCTTAACTCTTTTCTTCACTAAAATGGTCTATCTTAAAGCATAAAAGAGATAACAAAAATGCTTGGTATCCTCATAAACAAAGGAGACCAATAATTTTTAATCCCTAATTAGTTTGATCTCTAATTGGAATCCTGAAGTTAGAAGCTGCCCGGTTTGAGATTGTTATGGGTTTCAATGCATTCCATGTGCCTTTTTCTAGTCACTCATTTCATTAGCCATTAGTTTCACTGAATACTTTGTCCTCGAAACCTCTCATTTGAGGAAGTCACAGTTTTAGAGCTGTGAAGCACATAACATAAATCACAACAATCTACATTTAATCTGGATTGACACTGGCTCTGTAGTATTTCTGACACTTGGCTCCACAGTATCAAAAGTTTTTAACTAAAGTTAAAAGTTAACTAAAGCAATACAGATCAAATCATCTGGAGAGAGAGATTCCACCCACTACTGCTCCCAGTCTACAGGAAATTCACAGACAGCATGAAGGCAAAGAGGAAGCTTTCCCAAACAAAGACAACTCTCAGTGAAAGAAGAAACCAAGTCCTGTGAGACAAACACAGTTTTTACAAGTGACAGATGCAGCTTTACCATCCTGGAAATGTGAGATTCGCTCACAAACATAAATGTACACTGGGCCAGTTATGCTGCTTTACACCTGCTGAGGCTCTGGCCCACTGTATTTATAGTATAAAGCCAAACCCTTGCGAGTATCATCTGGGCTGGCTGTGCTTGTCACCCTTGTTAGCATCTTATCATTTTTAATCACTTTTCAACCTGTGTGGGGTTTCTTTCTACACAGGAAACTTCCAGTGAGACTTATTAGAAAATGGGCTTGATTCTTATCTCATGTACACTGATGCAATCAGTGGAGTTATGATTATGTAAAACTGATGTAATAACATATGAAATAAATTCATTATGGTCACAATGGATGAAATTCACCCCTGTGCAGAGGTTCAGCACAAGACCTATGAACTATGTAAGTCCCACTTAAACCCTATTTTGAGGACTTAGTTGGCTTAAGTGTGTGATGGCCTTCTGCACAGGGATAAATTTTCCCCACTAAAGGGAGAATGCACTAATACTCTATATGGAAATCACTTTAGAGGCCAATTCTCATTCTAGTGTAGTAATTGATAAACAGGATTTATATAGTTATTAATGGTAGGTTTCAGAGTAACAGCCGTGTTAGTCTGTATTCGCAAAAAGAAAAGGAGTACTTGTGGCACCTTAGAGACTAACCAATTTATTTGAGCATAAGCTTTCGTGAGCTACAGCTCACTTCATCGGATGCATACTGTGGAAAGTGTAGAAGATCTTTTTATATACACACAAGGCATGAAAAAATACCTCCTCCCACCCCACTCTCCTGCTGGTGATAGCTTATCTAAAGTGATCACTCTCCTTACAATGTGTATGATAATCAAGTTGGGCCATTTTCAGCACAAATCCAGGTTTTCTCACCCCCCCTCCCCCCGGCCACACACACACACACACACACACACACACACACTCTCCTGCTGGTAACAGCTTATTTAAAGTGACCACTCTCCTTACAATGTGTATGATACTCAAGGTGGGCCATTAATGTAATCTCAAACAAAATGATGAAATATGTATGGGGATTCCTTATACATTCGTATTAGATAATCTTCTATATTTGTCTAACTATACTGAAGATTTATAAAGCAAATGTTTGAAAACAGGCTAAGCAGCTACCTCTGACATACACACCCTGACAACACACATGCAAGCAGTACCAATCTAATGTGCTAAGCCACAGTGAAACAGCCAATTTCCCCCTCAGCTAAACTACCACTTCTTCAGGCTTAGCAAAGCTAATTTTATCTCAAAGACGCAAACTCAGCAAGAGGAATAAGAAATAGATAAAGGATAAACTATCCAACAGCATTGAAGTGACTTAGGAGCTTTAAGTCACTCCATTGAGATCAGTGTTGCAATGTCAGCAGAGACTCCTGGCAAGTCATTTAAACATGCCACAGTCATTGCCTTGGTATCTCAGTGCATCCTCGCCAACAATCACAGTTCTCCAGTGTTCCAGGAGCCTGATTGACGGGTCTGATCCCGTGAGGTGCTGAGGACCTTCGACTCTCAGTTACCTCAAATGGATGGAAGGCACTCAGCAATCTGCAGGATGTTGTCCACACTTCTCAGGATCAGGCCCTAAGGTAACTTCAGAATAGTTGGGAATCCTGGCTGTTGTCTGAGGCCAATGAGACTTTTTCCATTGATGTCACTGGATTTGGATCAGGCCCTGGCTAATAAGGATTTATTAGGCTATGGGGGGGCTGATGGGGCTACATCCTACCAATAATATTACTACTGTGTAGTGTGGATGATGTACTGCGGGGAATGTCAAATGAGAAAGGGCTCTGAGCTGCGGGGGCTGGTTCTAAGCTGTGGAGATGTCAGGTAGGAAGTGGAAGGATTTTCAGTCTGGGGGAAGATATTTCTGAGCAGGTGGGAGTTGGGCTGGAGGGAGCCTGAGGAGGCCCTGGGTCAGGAGTGGGCTGGGCTGGGCTGGGCTGGGCTGGGCTGGGCTGGGCTGGGCTGGGCGGGCAGGGTTGAGTACAAGGGGAATGAAGTCCATTGGGCTATAAGAGCTAAAGTACTGATTCCACTTTAAGCATTTAAAGCTGTGTAGCATTCATGGCCAACAATAGGCCACTGTAAGAGTTTAGGGCCTGATCCTTCAAGGCGCTGAGCAACTCCTGTGAGGTGCTAAATGCACTCAACCCCATTTGATTTCAGTGGGAACTGTGGGCACGCTGCACCCTGCTGGATTGGGCCTATTGCAGTCAATTGGAACTTTATTATTGGTTTCAGTGGGTGCCCAATCAGACCCCTTATGCATATATTCAGGTAACCCACATGGTCACCCCAGCTATGCATAATGGCAGTCCCTATTGACCAGCAGTCCTTCCTACTGATTATCATTGGGAATAAATTGCTTCCCTGGGAGCCTGCTGCATTAGTTGGATCATTCCTCTGTAGCCAGTGTAGTCTGGAGCAGGGTATTGCTATTGCTCAAAGGAGAATGAGAGGGAAACATGCAGCTTGGATGCAGGGAGGACACACGGTGTAAACAAATGCTAAGAAGTTAACTTTCCTCTTGACGTCCAGCGCAATTAGTGATGGGAAAGGTGATCATTTGTCTTTCAAGCAGGTGTTTGCTTACCACTGAGGAGCAACTGATTATGCCGGTATGAAGCTGGCAGCTGACCAATGTCTTCTATTCTATGGCTCATTACCCTGGAAAGGTGACCAGTGTGACAGAGGCTTCCCACAATAATGCTGTGCAAGTATGTGGGTTCGATGAAGTAACTGAGGAGAGCACCTTGTAACCCCAGAACGTTCCATCTGGAAAAGAAATACAGCAGTGATCAAACATACTGGTACAGAAACAAACCTGTGAGAGACTGTGAGGAAAAAAATGTCAACACATGGGTGAGGGGGACTTTTCCCTTCTTTGGTATTTTGATTCCAGAGATAAACATTTAGGGTCAGATGCTCTACTTGGCTAAGTCCCCTTAAACTGCCCTAAATAGACAGCTGAGGATTCTGTCGGTGTGGAGAGATCTTTGGCTGACATAAAGGTCCTCCTGCTCTAGCATCAGAGTGTGCCGTGGCATGTCAGAAACATGTCGGGGCAGAAAGGGGTGGAGCCGGTGGCCCCTGGATTGGAAGCAGAAAGGTGGTTTAGAATTATCCCTCGCACCCCGGCTCAGTTGTGCCAAGCATAGTAAGACTGAGGATTTAGCTCATTAGGCCTGAGCTAGCACTGTATTACTTCAGCTTTATGTTAGTACAGCCTCACTGATTTCAGTGGAGTTGTTCCTGGATAAAGCTGAACTAGTTAGGGGTGAATCAGGCCCATAGTTTTTCTCACACTGGCCAACTAGTGGAAAACACTAGGACTGATTCTCCTCTCACACTGGTATTAGTCTGGTGTAACTCTGCTGATTTAGTGGAGTTATGTCTGAGTTACAGGGCTCATGTTGGGCACAATCCTTGGAATGGCTAAGTTATCTGAAGCCTCTTTTGTATTTGCTCTTAACACACATTTGTGTGGATTTTTAAAATTGTCGTGGATAAAAACATCCATGTTCTTACATTAGAAATGAGCTCAGAGTGGAAATGAAAGCATTTATGTTCCTTATTCGTTATTTGCTATTGGTCATATGTTGTTTGCTATTCTTTTCTTTCAGAAAGTTTTGGTCGTCCAATCATGGGGCAGACATGATGCCATGTTTCATGATGCCAACTGCCACACCACATGGTTGTTATGACCCGTTTGCTGCAAACACCACAGAGCCTAACATTTGCTGTCACAGACTTTGCCATGCAATTATGAATAACAAATACCTTAAAAAAAATTAAAGTGTATTCCTGAACCGAAAAAAGGGCTACATTTGTTAGGTAATTTATTCATAACAAATAATTCGATGAGCTCTGATATATTCAGACTGAGTGTGCCTTGCCTTGATGCTCTCAATACAGATATAAAGAATGACGATGAAAACCTTAGGGCCTTGCAACTGCTAATGATTTTAAGCTCCTTATAACGGCTATTAGATTAGTTGAAAGAGCTGCTCTGCATTTTAATATGTACAATTCTTTTATATAAAGCTAGTTACAAATAAGACTGAATCCAAATTCTAAATTCTCTATAGGGTATATAATTAGATAAAAAGCAGAAAGGAGAAAAAGGGGAAAAAAGAGATTTCAAGATATGGTTATCTTCACTTGCAAACCTCAGATTCTGTCTCGCTCAGTGCCAGTTTAATAAGAAATATTTTCCGTTCCTAAATTAACACAAACATGTTTTCCTGAACTTAAGTGACACTTATAATGTAGTTCAAAGCTTTTCACCCCGTTCTGGGCAGTACTGAGCTCAAATTAGAAACTCTTTTAAAAAAATGTACTTTTAGGGAGTGCATTTTGGCTAAAAAAGCTAAAACACTGACAACATTTGGAGATCCAGGGCCGAATGAAAAAAGTTTAGAGGTGTCTGCTATTTGAGGCAACATCCAGTGGTTACCATGCTAAATAATGTGTTTAAAGCACAATCTCCATCAGCAGCAAGCATTATGTAGCTAATTTCTTACATCATTGTTCTTTTCATTAATTAACATTTCTCAACCGTTAGTGCAATTATTGCGGTGCCTCTGTGCTGTATGTCTCTTTTCATGATTAATAAGGAGTCATTATATTTCCCTTTCCTGAAGCAGTCAATTAACACGGAATACTTTCCATTAATTACGGAATGTTTAAAACCAGCATGCTGTACCTGGAGAGCAATCTGCTCAAGAAACCTGTGACACCAATTGCTTTAAAAAGTTCTCTTTAAATTTTATTCCAAAAACACAAGCAATTTAGCTGGCTATATTAATTTGCTTCAGAAGCAGGGCTGTGAATGAGAAACATCTTTTAATCTCATGCAAGAAAAGGCAGCCATCTGGCTGCTGAGGATTTCAGAGTGAGACTTTCCCTCTCTCCCTCTATAAATGCAGGTCATTAAAGTAATGTGTTCATCTACATAAAACTCAAATGGAATATAAAAGGTAATATTTATATACAAACAATTTAGTCCCACAATTTAAACAGTCATTGGTTTTATGAAACATTTACTTTAGTCTATCAGATTTGCATAGCTTCATTGGGGGAAAAAAAAGTGTGGTCATTTCTGCAAATAATGTCACTTTTAAAGGAAGGGACTATCTGACTCTCTGAATGCATATCTTATTGCAATGCAAAATTAATAATGCAAGCTTAGGAAATAGAGAGTTCAGTTAACAGTACTGAATTCAGAATTGGCTTCCAAGCAGAGTAAAAAATATTAGACAGCAACTCTTCCTTCCAGACTGAAACACTTGCAAGATCTCAGTGTCGTTCTCAATATATGACATTTTCTTTTATACCCTCCCTCCAGACCTCCCACCCTATATGTTTGTTTGAAAAGGAAAGAGAAAACAGAAAAACAACATATGCTCCGCAAGACTGAAATATCACCAGTATGCATATCATAAGTGGATTACATGGGTCTTATTTACAAAAACAGGCGAGCGAGTTCCCATAATAAATAATGAGATAGTCATGATTATAATACATTAAATACCAACCTGTAGCATCTTTACAAAGATGTATATGGCTAATTCTGATCTCGCTGACACCCTTGTTAGGGATGACTAAGTCTATGAAGTGAGTGGAATTACATCAATGGAAAACATGGTATAAGCGTGATCAGATCAGCCCTTTGTGTTCAAAGCATTGTATAAACATTCACTAATTCTCACAATGATTCTGAGAGGTAGCTCAATATAATTATCTACACTGGGAAACTGAGGCAGAAAAGTGAAGTTACTTGCCGAAGACCACAGAGTTACTTAAAGGAAGAGCTGGGATTAGAACTCAGGGTTTCCCAAGTCCCATTGTTGTGCTCATTCTGCCTGACAAGATTCCCACTCACCCAAGGACAATCCAGCAATAGCATTAAAAAGGCAATAAGATTTGTGGATCACCCAAGGCAGATCTTGACTTTAAGATATTTATATCTTAAATATCTAAATACACAGAAAGAAGGGAGAAAGCAACTAAAAGAATGAGGGAAAAAATTCAGAGCAGCACCGGTGCCTGAAATGTGAAGACAGAGCGTAAGTTTATTATCCCAGAACTAAGGTGCTTTCAGAATATCACCTATATCCTGTGCCATGGAGGAGAGGAGACCAGATAATGGACCTAGTCACCTAGCAGGCAAGTTTCAATGGGGAAGGCAGCTCTTGACTGTGCCAGCCCCCTATGAGAACTATCAAGCTAGTTAGTCTATTCAGTCTTAAAAATGGCTCTCAGACGATCTCATGTTTTGCAGGCTTAGTGTCTCTATGCCAGTCTAACTTGTGGCCCGAGTTAGCTTCCATTAGCTTTCCATTACATTTTATAAGGACTGGATTATGTCCTTAAATTGGTCGGACACCTCCCGGTAGACACTTGCCTGTCCATGAAAAAAGATGCTTCACTATTTTCATGTCCTTGAGGTAACGGTTCTCCTTGCTAACAAAAGAATGGAAAGCTTGGTGTTTCCTTTTCAAAATGCTTGGGAATGGGAACTGGATCGTCATGGGGTTGCAATGGAAGCATAATGAGGGAAAGAACTTTTCCGCTATTGGTCATGGATTCAGATCAATGCCTTGATAGCAGCGACCAAATTACCATCTGATGGCTGTTCAGTGACTGATGCTGCTGACCTACTCCCAAGTCCACATTACAAAAATCAGCACTAATTTGCACCCTGACTGGCAGTCTCCGCACAGATCCCACAGATGGAAAAAGCACAGATTGAACTATGCTCTCAAGTCTGGCCCCAGTTCAGCAAAGCTTAAGTCTATTCCTATTCAGCAGAGCACCATTACTATAAGCACCTGCTTAAGTCCCACTGAAGTCAATAGGTGCCTAAAGTTGCGTGTTGTCCTGATTAGGGATGGACTTCTGCACTAGGGTCCCTGAGCACTCCCATCTCTGTCTCAGATCATAGAAGAGGCATACTGGTTGGAAGTTTGCATTGCTATAACTTGTGCTGCACTATTTTCTGTGGCTAAGAAGAGGAGCTCATGCTTGAGGGCAGTCAGTCCATTAACTTTCATGAGGACTATATTCAAATGACAAATATTTGGGAGAAGCCTCTTGCTTGTATAATCCCTGTTTTGACTATCACATATTTATAGTACACTTGGTTTTAGTAACCAGCTCAGTTCTCTGGTAATTAAACATCTACAGGATTACTTATAGGAAAATTGCAGGAAGTGATTCTGGTCTGAGTGGCAGTAAAAATATCAATAGCAATGTTCATTTCTGAAGGAGCTTTTTCTACATAATCCACTATAGGTGCATGAAAGTAGCTGTGTTCCGAACTGTAACAAAGTGCTTGCTTCAAATACAGCTTTTCCAAATAAAATTATTATTCAGCGGAAACGCAGTGTTACATTTCAGACCCTCAAAATATCAAAGTGACTTTCCTCACTAAGAAGAAATATAGTGGATCATTCTGAGTATTTCTAATTATGCAAGATTTTTAAAGGCTGTTTTCAAGGGCATACCTCTCAGATGATTTATACTCTGTGTGCTTCTTAATAACCTTTCCAATAAGAAAATCAACCCACTGCTCACATAGTCACAGATTTTTAAAAAAATCTTCAGCAATCTTCAGTTCAATAAAACCAAATGTCCCCCCCCCCAGCTTAAACTGGGGAGTTTTTCTGCGTTTAGGGCTTTTGCGCAAGCCCTTTTGTTCAAGCCGCAGATATTACTGCAGTATTCGCAGAGACAAAATTCCATGCCCAGTTTTCAATAATCCTTAAACAAATATAGTTTTGCCTGTTTGTCAGTCATTGAAATGCCAAAGATGAATTGGAAGGGATCTTGGAGCAGGCAGCTTTTCTTTAATTAGGTGACATACTCTTCTTTCTCAGAACAAATCATAACTGCATGGCGACTCCGACTACAATCGCAATGGAACTGTTTGCATGTGCTTATGCCAGTTAGTCACTAACAGAGAGATTCTTGAAAATATACTTACAAATAGTAATTACATCAGAATCCTTATCACGTTGTGATATAACTGACAGCCTGGGGCAGGAGTTGGCTGCAGCACCTTCATTGGGAGCATGCTGCTGTATATGTGAAGCTGACACAACGGCAGTATGTGTAGCTTCACATCCATTATCTTTCAGTGTACATAATGACAGTGTTTTACATTTATATGGCACCTTTCCTCCCAAAGGATCCCAGTGCGCTTTGGGTACACTAGGCATACAACTTTGTCAATGAAATATGGCCAACTTTGGGGTGTTGGGCAGACAACCAGGATATGTTGCACACCAGGAGGGTGACAGTAATTGGTCGAGGAAATGCTCCTGTTCCCACCTCTCCTTATTCACTGATTGCTTCCCCTACCTAAGTGGTTTTTATTTCAATCTCTGTGATGCTCTGTTCTCTTGGCCTACCCTCACCATCTGCACTCCTCCTCCCTCCACAACTCTGTCCCTTTCTCTTGCTGGTGAAATTAAAAGAAACACATTCTAAGCATGGAACTAATGTTGCTTCAAGAACAGGAGTACTTGTGGCACCTTAGAGACTAACCAATTTATTTGAGCATAAGCTTTCGTGAGATACATGGAATGCATCCGATGAAGTGAGCTGTAGCTCACGAAAGCTTATGCTCAAATAAATTGGTTAGTCCCTAAGGTGCCACAAGTACTCCTTTTCTTTTCGTGAATACAGACTAACACGGCTGGTTACTCTGAAACCTGTCAATGTTGCTTCAGTTTGCTAACTTACCTTCCTTCCTCCTCTCCCCCTCCACTGCTTCAAGCAAATCGTGATGGAGAAGAGAAGCCAAGAAGGTGTGATTGGGTGGATCTGAAGCTACGAAGTAAGAGCATGCTGAAGACTTTGCTACTTTCATAGACCGTCTCTGTTCAACTGGGGGAGCAGAACAGTAAGGGGCACATTTCAGCTGAGAAAAATGTGTTGCCATGTTCTAACTTGTGTTGGCAAGAGAGACAAGGGGTATATTTACACTACCCGACAGATCGGCAGGCAGCAATCGATCCAGCGGGGGTCGATCTATCGCATCTAGTCCAGATGCAATAAATCGACCCCCGGGTGCTCTCCCATCAACTCCTGTACTCCACCGCCGCGAGAAGTGCAGGTGGAGTTGACGGGGGCGTGGCAGCAGTCGACTCACTGTAGTGAAGACACCGCGGTGAGCAGGTGTAAGCACGTCGACTTCAGCTACGTCATTCACGTAGCTGAAGTTGTGTAACTTAGATCGATCCCCCCTCCTAGTGTAGACCAGGGCAAGATTTCAAACTTACACAGAGTTCTTTTTCAAGTCTTGGAAAGGTACTCAGAGTGTCACGGCTAAGTATCTTTCCCAGATCTAAAGGAGAGGTCTGTGTAGATGGACCTTTGGTCTGAGCCAGTATGATCATTCTTATGTTCTTAAAAGCTTGTCTCTTTCACCAACAGAAGTTGGTCCAAAGAAAGATATAACCTTACCCACCTTGTCTCTCTAATAACATGGGACCAACATAGCTACAACAACACTACAAACAATTGTTGTGTTCTGAAATTGATTGAGCCTGTGTAAACTAACCAAAACCTAAGGGGATTTGAAGGCACTGGTCTGCACTGGGTGGTGGAGTAGCCCCAGAGTGAGCTCGGCTGGATTGCATCTCAGTGCAAGGGTTGCTGTTGTGCCTGGTCTTTGTGTGAAGGTGCGTGTAGGAGGGGAAGGCAGACAGAGAGGTAAGGCTCTTTGTGTCCTACTTCCTATTTCTGCATTCATTCAAAGGCCATGCATGCTCTGGTTCTCAACATAGGTTATAAAAATGGAGCACGCTGATGAAGAAGGGGTGATAAGCCAAATCCACAGTGGTGTAAATGGGTATAGTTCTCCTGAAGTCAATATTTACTTACCTCTGATGCGCTGTGAAGACCTAGGGCTGATTCTTATCTCACACTGATGTTACTCCAATGACTTCAGTGGAGCTACTCCTGATTCACAGCACGAGGGCAGACTTAAATCCTAAATTTTTCCTGACAATATTATTGTTATTATTGTTAAAGGAAACAGCTAACTCTCCACTGTCCACACCACCTCCCCCAGTGAAATATTAAGAGAAATGTAGATTGAAATTTTCAAAGACAGGTAAGGGAATTAAGTGCCCAACTCCCATTGAAAGTCAATGGGAACTAAGCACCTAATTCCCTTAGGCACCTTTGAAAAACCCCAACTATAAATAATATTGCTTGTGAATTTGAAAGCTTTCTTTGTTTATTGCTTTTACAGGAAATGCATTTTTCTTGTCCTTATCAACTCTTTTAAGACTATTAGCGGTAAATATGCCCAATGGCCTGTGATGGGATGTTAGATGGGGTGGGATCTGAGTTACTACAGAGAATTCTTTCCTGGGTGTCTGGCTGGTGAGTCTTGCTCACATGCTCAGGGTTTAGCTGATCACCATATTTGGGGATGGGAAGGAATTTTACCCCAGGGCAGATTGGCAGAGGCCTTGAGGGCTTTTCGCCTTCCTCTGCAGAGTGCGGCGTGGGTCACTTGCTGGAGGATTCTCTGCACCTCGAAGTCTTTAAACCATGATTTGAGGAGTTCAATAGCTCAGACATAGGTTAGGGGTTTATTACAGGAGTGGGTGGGTGAGATTCTGTGGTCTGCATTGTGCAGGAGGTCAGACTAGATGATCATAATGGTCCCTTCTGACCTTAAAATCTATGAATCTATCTATAAGTCTTGTCTGCTTAGTGTGCCATTAACTACCGTACCACAGACATTACTACCAAAGTTTCCCGTTATGCTTTTGCACCATATAAATTGTTACTCATGGTGGTCTATATTCAGCAGAATACCTATCATATTCCTATTTATATGATTATTAAGCTACTATGGGTTTAGAAACTGAAACTAGAGCATTCATTTTTGATGAGTTTCTTAGCAGTGTGTGTGTATATATATATACATATATATATTTTCTGGAATACCCCTGTCATGAAAGACTGAAGTTGAATTCTCAGTCACACAGAAAGGGGTTAAGAGAGGGAATTACAAATTGACTTTATTGTGTGCACAAATTGTCTCTAACTGAAGAGCTAGCTGTGTTCATTGATTTTCATTTACATTAATATGCAGCTTTTGAAGTGGCTTTTTTTAAGAGTTAACTTGCCAGGCTCAGACTTCTGTTAATAAATTTCTCTGGTCAACAGGCTAACCCTAAAATAGATCTAAAAAAGTGAATACCTATCCTGACTTGCAGTTTAGCATTTTTCTATGCTACATTTAAACACAGCTTAATTTGTCCAAATCACTTTGTAAAGTTCTATTTTGGATCCCTATTGCTAAATCCTTACGCCGTTCTTTAACACCACTCTTATCCTACCCTGTTATGAATTCTTCCCTCAATAGATATTCAGATCTATTCACTAGCGATGGGCCAGAAGGACCCTTGAATCTTAGCCAGGGAACAAGAATAGACTGTTTGACAATGGCAAAAATGAAGTTTGGAGGCACTCTGCCGCTATTCATGTCATTGTACGCGTGGGGTGTAATTCAGATGTTGCAAATCTCATTTAGCCTCTGGATTTAACTTCAGTGTCTTTTTGAAATAGTAGGTAACTGCTCAGTGCATAACGTGGTAGCACAAAAATGCAGCCTTTTAAAGCTGACCTTTTGAGGAAGCTTTTTCAAAGAAAACAATTTAAAAAATGGTTTATGCTCTAAAGTCAAGAGTGAGTGCAACGTGGGCTGAACTCTGACTGGTGTTTACTCCTAAGCATGTGCCAGAAACACTGTGGCTCAATGGGGAATGTCCGAACAAAGTGTGTGGTGAGTATACTTTGCAGACCTTCCACAAGTGCTCTTCCAGGGGAATCTCAAAAGGATGGTTCTGAATGGGGCCTAGGAGCTAGGGGCCATGCATTTAAACATGATTATGTCCTGGCCTGGCCATTGCTCAACATGCCCTCAACCAGGTTATCTCTGCCAGGAATAGAGACAATCTAATCTGCACTGGGAACTGTGGGGATGGACTTTGGGCAGCTAGAAGAGGGATGCACAATTAGTGCTGTCTGCTCTGAAATATGATGGTGGAGCTGTTCGGAGTGCAACACAATATGTTGCAGAATTTGGTCTTGTATGTGTATAGTCAGATTTTCAGAAGATCTCAGCACCCATAGTTGGGGCCAGATGGTCACAAGAGCTTAGCAGTAAGCATTTAGAGCCAGATTTTTAAAGGCATGTAGATGCTTGATGAGATTTTCAAAGGCACCTAGGTGCCGAACACCCATTGAGATGAATGGGAGTTAAGTGCCTAGGTGCTTTTGAAAATCCTACTGGGGGCCAGATTTTTAGAAGTATTTAGACACCTGAAGAGGCAGAAAAATATGTGCAAAAAATGTCTGACAATGTATCCAAGCCAGACAAAAAAATTGAACTGATATCTCTAAATTGCTGTTATGCAGAAAGGGCAGGACTGTGGCATTCAGCTACAGCCCTGCAGTGGGAATAGTGCCAAAGTGCACTCTTAAGGCTGCTCTGGCAAGGGCTGTGCCTGAAGCAGGCACAATTTTCCCTGAAGCTCCCAGGAAACTCAGGTCATCATCTGCTCTCCTTTGCACAGCAGGGCCAGAATGGAAGAAGGGTGTTACCACACCAAACTTTCTCCCCGGCCCCCTAACATCTGCAGCAGCATTAACCCCATAGTCACCTTGCATTAGATTTCCTCTGTACTTGGCCTCTGCATGGGAGCAGCAAGGTAAGGAGAGGCTTAATCTGGCCCATAATATTAAGCAAGTTTGGAGTTTTCTGTTTTGATGATGAGCCTGAGAAATTACAGTTCTCCCAGGACTGCAGTGCTGTCCCAATGTGTCTATACCGAGCCAAAGGTCTTGTTTTGGAGGTTGAGATTAGCACCAAGTAGAATTGGGTGAAGACTGCAAAAACATTTTCCTTAAACAACTGGCTGAGTTTTTAAATGAACTTGCTTCTGCAATGCATATGCCCCTTTCATATTCATATTTTCACAAATATGTGTGTGTGTCTTAGTGACATCAGTGCTCGTGGAGAATGAATTTCAGAGTCTTATGTATGAGGGTAAGCAAGGGTACTTGAGTCAACAGGGTGTTTGATTCTACAGCCTGCAGCTTCAAAAATCTTGAACCGCTACTACTTCAGCATGCATTATGAGGCTCATAAAACTTTTAGGTGGACTGGCCGTCTGAGGATGACCAAGGTCAACACTATATTAGTGTGGGTTATGTGAGGAGTCACAGAAACCAAATTTTAAATTTACACATATAAATTCATAGATTTTAAATCCAGAAGGGACCATTCAATTACAGCTATTAAAGTCAGACATTTTCAAATAAAAGGTTTGGATAACTTGCATCCAAATGTTTTAAAAGAACGGGCTGAGGCGCTTGCTGGACAGTTAATGTTGATTTTCAGTAAGTGTTGGAACTCCAGGGAAGTTCCACAAGACTGGAAGAAAACTCATGTTGTGCCAATACTTGAAAGGGTAAACGGGATGACCCAGGTAAATAGAGGCCTGTCAGTCTCACCTCAGGTATAGGCAAGATAAAGGAGTGGCTGATATGGGACATGATGAATAAAGAATTAAAGGAAGGTAGTATAATTAATGCCAAGCAAGATGGGTTTATGGAAAATAGACCCTGTCAAAATAACCTGATATCTTTTTTAGGAGATTACAAGTTTGGTTGATAAACACAATAGTGTCAATGTAATATACTTAGACTTTACTGAAGTATTTGACTTGGTACCGAATGACATTTTGATTAAAAAAAAAATAAATAGAATGATCCAAATTTAACATGCCATGCATTAAAATGGATTAAAAGCTAGCTAATTTATAGGTCACAAAATGTAATTGTAAATGGGGGACCTTCATTGAATGAGTGTGTTTCTAGTGGGGTCCTGCAGAGATTGGTTCTTGGCTCTATGCTATTTTTATTAATGACCTGGAAGAAAACATAAAATCATCCTCAGAAAGTTTGCAGATGACAGAAACATTGGGGGAGTGGTATTATGAGGAAGACAGGTTGCTTGGATCACTTGGTAGGCTGGGCTCAAGCAAACAATATAGATTTTAATATGGCTAAATGTAAATGTATACATTTAAGAAAAATAATGTAGGCTATGCTTACATGATGGGGTGGGGGTGTCTATCCTGAGAAGCAGTGACTCTGAAAAAGATTTGGGGGTTGTGGTGGATTATTAGCTGAACATGAATAATCACACAGTTACTGTGTGACACTGTAGCCAAAAGGGCTAATGCAATCGTTGTATGAATAAACTGAGGAATCTTGTGTAGGAGTAGAGAGGTCATTTTACCTCTGCATTGGCACTGGTGTGACTGCTGCTGGAATACTATGACCAGTTCTGGTGCCCGCAATTCAAGAAAGATGCTGATAAATTGGAGAGGGTTCAGAGAAGAGCCACGAGAATGATTAAAGGATTAGAAAACATGCCTTATAGTGATATGCTAAATAGGTTGTGCTACTTGGGTGACTTGAAGTACTTACTTGAGGGACAAATATTTAATAATGGGCTTTTCAGTCTAGCAGAGGAAGGTATAACACAGCTCGAAGTCGAAGCTAGACAAATTCAGACGGAAAGAAGGTATATATTTTTTAACAGTGAGAGAAATTAAGCATTGGAACAACTTTCCAATGGTTGTGGAGGATTCTTTACCATTGACAATTTTTAAATCAAGATCGTATGTTTTTCTAAATGATATGCTCTAGGACAAGGGTCGGCAACCTTCGGCACGCAGCCCATCAGGTAATCTGCTGCGGGCTGTGAGACATTTTGTTTATGTTGACCGACAACAGGCACGTCCCCCCACAGCTCCCACTGGCCGCAGTTTGCTGTTCCCAGAAGCACATTCCCAGCCAACAAGTGCCCGTGGCCCGCTGCTTCCCGCAGCTCCCATTGGCCAGGAACGGTGAACCACGGCCACTGGGAGCTGCGGGGGGTCATGGCTGTGGACGGTAAACGTAAACAAAATGCGCCAGCGATGGGCTGTATGCCAAAGGTTGCTGACCCCTGCATCAAATAGCAAATATTAGGTATCGAGCGCTGGCAGAAAATTTTGTGCTTGAACAATAGAATTTTTTTAAATGGTAAAAAAATTTGCTGAATGTTTTTGATAAATAAATAAATCTGATTCAACCATGTTCTGCTTGTGGATATCCTGTGAGCAGAAAAGAACATAATTTGTTGCTCAGTAATGCTTTCCATTGCTGGGATCTTTGATATTCTGGTAGTAAGTTCCTTTGCTGCCAGTGCAAAATGACACATATTTTAGCAGCTACTAGTAAGGTTCTCAATGGGGAACATTCTCTAATAGCCTAATGCTCCTGAGGGCCTTTTCCAAGCAACATAATCAAAGGAGAATAAGGAAGATTTTTGTCAAAAATCTTATTTATACAAATGGGTTCATTTTTGGAAGTTTTTTTTACTGTAGGGCAAGTCCAGATAATGTGCGAATAGGTTCCTGTGTCACCACAGCCCCTGCAGTCATTGGGGGATTGAGCTGTTTACATTTTGTGGTGAATATTTGGAGTTCAAAAGTATTGAATAATAACTTTCTACTGAGCTTCCCTCCAGGAGGGGGAGTATAAAGAAGGCATTAAACCAATGTTCTGCTCATTCACTGGATTCCTTTCCCAGCTGTGGTTCTTGTATCCTTATGTGAAGAATGTAGTAAGCAGCCCTGGGGACTGGAGGAATGCAAAGGTAGGATAAAGCTATATTTGCCCTGCCCTATTTCAGGTCCTGCACAAGGTGAACAAAACTGATCATGGGTTTGTGTACACTGTGAACTGAAAGTTGGTATTTAGTTCACGAACGGTTCACATCCCCTGCCCACCCCTCACTGCTCTCTGCCCAACTCTAGATAAAACTGTCCCAAGGAGCACCCAATACGCAATTGTAACTTGTTCAGTATGGGGTTGTTGAAGAAAAATCCATTTTGCTGGGGTACTGATGAGGGAACAGTACACTGTCTAAAATGAAAAAGAGCTTTTCTGAGCTGATGAGACTTTTCCTGGTACTTGGTGCTTTGTTCTTTCCTTTACCAGCATCCCTTCTTCCTTCAAATGTGCCACTGTAATGTCCCAGAACATTATTTTGACTCCTCTTGCCTTTCTTACTAGCATCTCTTTCCCCTCCTTCCATTCATCTCTGTGCTCTCTACTTCATTAACCTCAATATTCCCTCCACCATGTCTCCCTTTGAACCCCTCTAGTCTGGCTCCCACGCTCTCTACCACACTGACATTACCCTCTCCAAAGCCATCAGTGTAAAGCTTCAAAGCCTCTTTTCCATCCCCATCCTTCTTGGCCTGTCCTCTTTCTTTGCTATGGTTGATCACATCCTCCTTTAGAGGCTCCGACTTTCAGTTGCTCTCTTGTTCTCTCTCTATTACTACCACATTGCTCCTCTCAATCCTCCTTTCTTCTTACTTTGCCCCCTCCTTCCCCCCCGCATCCCTGGCTTTATGAGCCATCCAAATTCTGGAAAAATCAGACCCAGCTTCTCTTCATATCCTTTGTCACCACTCTTTCCTTTTGCTGGCTTCTCCTTACCTTCCACATCAAATTCAGTTTTCATGTCCTCATCTTCAAGATCCTTCACAACAGAGCACTAACCTACCTCTGTGCCGTACCCTCTTTTCACTCCTCCCTTATTCCCTTTGCTTCACCCAAGTCTCATGACTGACTCCTCCTGATGTTTCCTTCTCCCACTCTTGCTCCAGGACTTTCTTCCAAGCAGCCCCGTATGCACTGGAATTCCCTTCCTCACCCCATCTGCCATGCCTCCACCCTTTCCTTCGTCAAGTGCCTCCTTAAAACACACATGTTCCATGAAGCCTGTCCTTCAGAGATATGGTATCACATGTAAGTCTCACAACTTCCAAACACTTGATGTACAGATAACAACAAGTATTATTGATGTTACTTTTGTTTTCCCTGACCCCTATCTACAGTGTTTGTAATTGTCATTCATCAAGTTATAGTTTTGTTTAGCTTGTCAGAGTAGGGAATACTGTATTTTGTCTAAGTGCCATGCACATTTATGGTACTGTACAAATAAATAATAATAACAGCAACAATTAGAGCATAGCAAAGGGGGAGGCTCTAAGTTTTCTTTTGATAATGTAAGAATATTGCATGGCAATCTGTAATATTCCTTTACAGGTTTAATGCCATTTAGTTACAGGGTAACAATCAGTTTCATGGAGGTATACAAAGATTCAGTGAAAGCTCTAAGCAGATATAATACTGGATTAAAGGACAAGTATCTGGAGAAAACAGCTTCCGAGAGTCTATATTAAAACTGACATTCCCATCAATAACAAATATAATACTGCTTGCAGAGTTGATATTTAATTTACTGTCTATTGACATTCAAAACCACAGAGACTGCAAAATTTCAATTCAGAAACTTTAACTTGTTTAGTTTTTGTAGTCTGTGTGGGTTTGGATTTAGAAAGCCCAGTTGTATCTGAAAGTAGAGGGAGAGTTCTGCTGAAACTCTCAGTTTTAAGTTTTCTCTTATCTCTATATGAATACATGAAAATATTACAGAAGAGGATGCCTTTTCTTTGTCATGCAAACAGAAGTAATTTTGTGACTAATCTACCTATTGCAGAGCGAGTATTTTGATACATTGTAATTTGTTCTGTTAGCACTCCTATTTTATGATTGGATGAAACACACACATTCTTGGCCAAATTCCGTTCTCAGTTTTGCCTGTACAACCCTATTGACTTCAGATGGGTTGTATAGGAAAAGCTCAGAGCAGAATTTGGGCAAGTGCATTAAACAGTAGTATTTTTCTAGCATTGTGCTCACATTGGCCTTTGATATTTATGACCATATTCTCTTCTGATGTAACTCCATTGAAGTCATATACATAAAATGGCAGCAGAGAATTTGACCCATAATATTTACATTTCTTATAGCTGCGATGGAATGTATTTTACAAGTAGAGATGCATGTACATTTAATATACATAACACACACACACATATAATTATATATAATTACATATGTGTATTAAATATATACGCACACAGAGTGGTTGCCATTTAAAATAATCAACATTTGCTAATACTTAGTACCCTAACTTTAGAATGGGAAATAGCTGTGGTATTTCGCATGCCCTTGTGGAATAATTGTTGGCAAATGTTGACTTTTAATGGCAACTATTCTGTATTAATATACATCTATATAAGGCCATACTTGAATTGTGGGATGATTGTCAAAAAATTGCAGCTGAGTTGTGACAAGCCATGGAAAATTTCAGAAAAGTAATAATGGACATTATTGTTTGTAGTAATTAAGTCCATTATTTCTTTTCTGTGATTTTACACTGTTGACCACCCAGCGTTGAGAGCGGGCCCTTATGCTGTCGGCTGCCTGGGGTTCCCACTGTCAGCCCCGCGCATGGCAGGGCTCCTGTCAAAACTGCATTGGAAGTCTAATATTGTGGAATCCGCAATTTCCGCAATATCACAAGTTAAGTGGGGGCCTTAGTAAATATACATTCTATTTACTGAGTAGAGCTAGCAAACAAACAAAAAACCCATCACAGTCACCTGAGCGAAGAAAAATCATATTTCACGATTAATTCTTCATCAGAAGGCTTCATATAGCACTGGTGACATCAGAGTTTTGAAATTGCATTTTAGAAACTATAAACATTCTTATCATTTAGAGCACTTTATGCAATAGGATGCAAATGAAATAAGTTTATCTGAATCATGATTGGTTTGCCACTTCAGAGGTAAATCATCCAATAAGCACAGAGGTGATTTTGTTTAATTTGCATATAGAAATATGATTGGTGAAAATGCTGCAAGAGACATTTTATATTTTTGTCACACTTTAAAGAGCAGCTAATGATCCACGGAGAATTTGGAAAAAAACATTCTATTTACATTCCATCCTATTTATGTGCCTTACATTTACATGCAAAGCGGGTCATTGTTTCCTTAGGGTTTATCAGCACCTGCTATTTATTCCCCACCAGTAGTCACAGTCCTCTGTGACATCAACCTCATTTCCACACAGCAACCAGTTTTATAATGTATAAATTAGGTGCTCACATTACCTGGCAATTTTGTCTGTGCAAGACATTGTGACTAGCTGCTCTCCCAGCAATACACCGTCCCATGTTTGAACTGCATTATGGCATCGGACGGGGATGGTTCCTTCTCCAGACTCAATCTTCGTTCGTAGATGCCCCCGGTACTTTCTTACTATGTGCTTGGTACTGTTCACTGGGTCAGAAAAAAGTGATGATAGAAAGACAGTAATTAAATGTTTGTACAATTGTCTCCCAAGATGAATGAAAATGTCTGTGACACCTCAGCTTGCATCATGGAACCACACATGGAGCCCTTTAAATCAAAGAGGAAATTGGATAAGGTTGCAGCCCATGAGAGAAGCATAATGGATATTTTCAGTGATTTGCACTGTCAGCTTTTCACATAAATCTGTGGTTTTAACACAACATGCATTGAGATAATTTTCACAGTCACCACCGTATTGAAAAAATGCAGAGGCTTTTTAAGCAACCCTCTGATTTCTTATTCCCTCCAGTATGTTGTGCAGTGCCCGTCTCAGCTCTTGTAAGCTAAGCATGGTCAGACCAGTTTGATACTGGCTGGACAAACTCAGGTGCTTTGAGGACCCAGTGTGGGTGGTGCTTTTCCTCTCTGACTCAGTACTGAAGCAATGTCAAAGCATAATGTTAGGTACCATGCTAATGGAAGAAACATCCTGGAAGGAGATGTAAAACTAAAGTCCAGGATTGATGTCCCTACAAATTTCCAACCTGGTGTCTTGACAAAGTAAAGCGTGGGTAGTTATATTCTGTTTGCCTAAGATTCCCCCTATAATTTCCCTTGGATAAGGTATACTACACTCCTGTGTGGTGTTGATAGGTTCTGTTAAACAGTTGTCACACTCCACCCCAGCGCTAGCTGCATTTCAGAAATGTGCAAAATGAAACCTGTAGTTGTGTAGTTTGTACGAAAGAGAGTCAAATTTGTAAAGCACTTTGGATCAATTTGGATATAAGGCTACTGTACGCATGCAAATTCATTAGCAACATTACCATTATCATACAGAGATGGCTGGTTTATCCATAAGTCGGGAGGAAGGAAATCAAACTTAATGCATGGAGGAGCCCCTTGGCCTGTAGATCTAACATTCCCACCTGTGTGAAAGAGGGTTCACATGCTGCTCATCTCCACAGTGCTGCTCTGGCCACCCCTATGTCTATAACGGGGGCTCTGTACATAGATGGAACAAAATGAGGCAGGCCAGGTGGCGGGGGATGGGAGTGGTGGGTGTGGACTAACATCTCCCCAGCAACCAGAGGTAAATCTGCCCAAATGTTCGTGCATCTTATGACTGTGTTAACTTTTGTGTGGTGTCCATTTAACACTGGAAGCTTCCCTCAAAGGAACGGGGTGGTTCCTGGTGCATCAAATGTCAGATGGAGGAGCCAGAGGCGACACAAATGTACAGTGAGCATGGTCTTTTGGAAAAATCCTTGAACAAGTTAGGAGTGGTACATGAGAACACACTCTGTGCTAGAAACCCTTATGGTTATGCTGTTGTATTACATGAGAACACACTTCATGTTAGAAAGCCTGAGGAGACTGATATTTCACCTAGCACCTGTAAACAAACTTAAAACTTTGCACAGCAGAAAAGCCATTGCAAACCTGATTTGCTGTATGAACAGGGAAACTGAGGCATGCCCTGCATTGCTTTCAGAGTTAAATGCCAGATACCTACATGGTGAAGAACATTAATAGCTACACTGAGTTGATGTTAAATGGGTCCCAAACATTTGCCAGATTTAGATGGATAAATTAGCTATTTTCATTAGCTCCTGGTGAGTTCACATGAAACATGCAGGGATTATACTGCAACTCCTGCAAGAGCATGTCCAATCCACTAAAGATCTGACCAAATATTACCGGGGGTTTGTAAAGGGATTCTGTAACATTGTTACTTCCATAATGGACCTTACAAAGAGAAAGCCTCTTTAGTCAGAGATGATTTTGATGAACCATTTCTGTTATACACTGATACCTTCAATATTGGGTTAGAAGCTGTAATAATACAAGACTAAGAATGGGAAGTTTCTAGGATGCACTCTAGACACCCCTTCCTGCATCAGTTTTGCACTGGGGTGTGATGCTGTATGATTGAATATGACCATTTATATCACTGATGTTACCACCGTTATAGAATTGCAACAAATCTTGTACCAAGTATGTCATGTAAGGTGTCAATGGAAAAGGTAGGATTTGCTAAGTAAGAGTATCCTGGTTATATGCACGTATATAGCAGGTTTCAGGTCTGTATGGACCTTGTTCATCACACAAAATAAAATCAAGGTGTGACAAGTCACTGGGCTGATCATGCCACTGGCAGTAAGCAGCTGGCTTTGTGCGCCTTCCCTCGCTGCGCCCGGTTCCCTCCTGTCATTTTTCAACGTGTTTGCTTTGTTACAGTGTATCCTGTGCTGCTAGTGCGAGCTGAAGCAATTGATTGACTTTGGCTGGTGCCAATGGATTATTTACAAAAAAGCAATGGAAAAATAAATTGCTTCAGAACACTGGGATTAGCAAGTGCAGCAAACACATGTAGAACAGCAGCGTCAGCTGTGACCTGCCAGCAGCTACGTCGGCCGATCCTCCTGTGATCATTTGCTCTTCGTTTTCTTGTGTTTTAAAAATATTAATTCAAGGACAGGCTCTGCTACATCCCAGCTCTTTAAGGGGTCTGCCTACGCTATTTCCACAGGAAATGCTATGCCAGTAGCAGCATGATTCCCCTCTCCCCCCACAATACAGCTAACATTTTGTCTTTATTGTCATGGGATGCAATTGTGGGTTTTTTTTCTGATTCGTGTCTATGGTGCTCGTCACAGCACTAACTGAGCATCTCAAAAATATTCACTGACCCTGTCTTCTGATCCCACCACTTGTCTTTGTTCAAGTTGCCTCCTCCGATAGGGCCCAGTTGGTGTTCCTGTTATAGGGAGAGTGGTCTGAGAACTGGTCCACTTGTCTCTTGAGACTGTGAGGTGAACTGTCTTTTCTCACATATCTCCAAAAAAAGGTGAGCATCCGCATTTTTGTCATTAAACAACTGGAACATGGGGCAGATATGATGGGATTTGGGCCAGTCAGGACAAACAATCAGCACCATTGCTCCACAGCAAACACAACCAGAAGTAGGACCAAATGATCACAGAAAATTTAGACACAACACTGTATGGGGGACTGCACACCCAGAACAGCAAGAAGAGTAGAGTTGTGTCTGGTATGGTCTATTTATATAAAAATCTATATTAACGCCTGCATATAGGTTCCATGTTTACTGGTCCTCGCTTCCTTTTAAAAGTGTTCTCTTTCTTCCCAGCCTTTCCCTCCCCATCATCCCCACTTTGCTCCGGTTCCTCTTACCCTCACCAATTTCCATGCCACAGCCCCTCTCCCTTGCAGCCATAGTTCTCCATTCTCACTCTGTTAGTCAAGCAGTTGAAAACAGACACCAAATTGCTACCCCCCTTTTTACTCACTCTTGTATGTCAAAGCCTGCAACATTAGCAAGGTGGCCTAAAGATTTTAGTGACTACACGACAAGGGGAATATCCCATCATTTATATAATTTTGATTATGCTAAGTAAATGTTACCTAGCCAGGGGCAAAGCATCGCTGAATCAGCAGACAGAGAGAATTAAGGAGGAGCAATCTAGTTCAGGGAAAATAAGAACCAGCCCCTCCAATAATTGCTGGTCATTTTTTTGAATTGAAATCAAAACCAACTGTTCTGTGGGTTCCAAACCTTTGGAAAATGTTCTTTTTCCCATTAAACTTGATGTTTGTGCATGCTTGTCCCTTCTAGTGCTCTTCAGGACTGGAGCTGGAAGGGCCAAAAGACTATGAGAATGGCTGTTTTTATGGCATTTCTGCCCTGGATTGGAAGTACCAGTAATTTAGCAACAGATTTTCACAGATCTCCATAGTTTAGTAAATGTAAGAGATCACACAAAACATCTCACCCTTCAAATGCTTACATGGACTGGCCCAATCTTCAAACTTTGTTACTTTCTAATACAAATTCTACCTAGGGAGAGGGAGAGCAGACAGAATTAGCTGATAGGATTCAGGCAACCATTGCCTGTGCACACTCACCCTGGGATACATTTCCAAAGAATTGATAAGGGATTTTAGCTGCTCAACGGCTATTAAATTCAGTGGATGCTGTGTGACTAAACCCTTGTGCACTGCTGCATGTCCCAAGTTGTTTGCCTCACCAGAATAAACAAAACACATGTTCCAATATGCTGCTCTTTAACATGTATTAAGAAAACAATGTTTTATTAAAAGCCACACCCGGATCTTTGTTAAAGGTTGGATACAGATCTGATCTTTGGAACATGAGCCCAGTTTTAGTTCTTACTGTATCATTAAGCAATGTATGCAAATATAAATATTGAACAAAGAATCCCTTTATTTTACATTAAAGTTTTGGACTGATTTTGGAGTGCACACTGCTTGCTAGACATTAATGTGACGCCACTTGTGGAATACTCTTTGCCACAGATCACTTAAAAAATATCTCAGAGATTTATTTATTTATGTACCTTGAAGTTACAAACGACAGTCTATTACTGCTCTCCTGTTCAGTGTGATCAAAGCATCAGTGACTCTGAACATTTCTGAGCTTTGCCATGCTGGTTTTCCAACTGCTTAATCTCAACTAATTGCAGAGGGAGAAGGAAGCTGAGGATGTCACTTCAACCAGAACAAAATGTCAATTCAAACCAGAATTAGAGTGTACACATTTTAAAATAATTTGGGGTGGATTTATGAGGTACGCTAGACGTAAAATTAGACATAAAAAAAAGCTCCTGAGAATGTTGGAAATAAAAAGGTGCAGGGGTATTACTTACAGTCCTATAAATTGAAACAGATAACCCATATTTAAAATAGTGCCCTAACATCCATTTAATTTGGGGTGCACGCCTTGCTCCGGTGTTGTTTTCCATGGGCATGTGAAAAAATGAGTTGTATACAAAACAAAAAATCCATGTTTATGTATAGATGATGCGTTCAAAGGAAATGGATGGTGATGAAACAGAATCACACAAGTAAGGTTCTGTCTGAAATTCACATGTGGCTGCCTCTGAGGTTCATTTTCTGTTTCCGTGCTTCACTGGAAGCTGTTCTTTCCTCCAGAAGGGTCGGGGCGGGGGGGGAGCCTATCTTGCATTTTTGGAGGCTGGACTCTCAATTCATCAATGTGGTTTATACAGCTTCATAAAGGCTGTTAGGAACAAAGCGATGGAAAAAGCAGTACTAGCATATGAATGACTTTGTAGTTCAATTGTAATTAGAAATGCATACAAGTTCTGCCACCCCTTCTCATCTTGGGTAGCATTTTTCTATGCAACCAGAGCTCAGGATTTCAATGTAAAGATGGCAGAATATGACTTTTCGCGCATGGCAGTAACGTCATCTCTAATTAACACTAATTCATGTTTGAAAAGTACTTTGAGCTCTTCAGATTAAAGATAATGCTGATGTCATAAATATAAAGGGAAGGGTAAACCCCTTTAAAATCCCTCCTGGCCAGAGGAAAACTCCTCTCACCTGTAAAGGGTTAAGAAGCTAAAGGTAACCTCGCTGGCACCTGAACAAAATGACCATTGAGGAGACAAGATACTTTCAAAAGCTGGGAGGAGAGAGAGAAACAAAGGGTCTGTGAGTCTGTCTTTATGCTGCCTTTGCCAGGGATAGACCAGGAATGGAATCTTAGAACTTTTAGTAAGTAATCTAGCTAGGTACGTGTTAGATTATGATTTCTTTAAATGGCTGAGAAAAGAATTGTGCTGAATAGAATAACTATTTCTGTCTGTGTATCTTTTTTGTAACTTAAGTTTTTGCCTAGAGGGATTCTCTATGTTTTGAATCTAATTACCCTGTAAGGTATCTACTATCCTGATTTTACAGAGGGGATTTCTTTACTTCTATTTACTCCTATTTCTATTAAGTCTTCTTGTAAGAAAACGGAATGCTTTTTCATTGTTCTCAGATCCAAGGGTTTGGGTCTGTGGTCACCTATGCAAGTTGGTGAAGCTTTTTATCCAACATTTCCCAGGAAAGGGGGGGTGCAAGTGTTGGGAGGATTGTTCATTGTTCTTAAGATCCAAGGGTCTGGGTCTGTAGTCACCTAGGCAAATTGGTGAGGCTTTTTACCAAACCTTGTCCAGGAAGTGGGGTGCAAGGTTTTGGGAAGTATTTGGGGGAAAAGACGTGTCCAAACAGCTCTTCCCCAGTAACCAGTATTTGGTGGTGGTAGCAGCCAATCCAAGGACAAAGGGTGGAATATTTTGTACCTTGGGGAACTTTTTGACCTAAGCTGGTAAAGATAAGCTTAGGAGGTTTTCATGCAGGTCCCCACATCTGTACCCTAGCATTCAGAGTGGGGGAGGAACCTTGACAGCTGAATATAGGTATTATTATATAAATGTACAATAGTATTATGTGCATTTGTATTGGGGTTGGAGTCATAACACATACTGATTGCTATGGATGAGTACCTCTGGCTCTTCGCTGGCTAGAATGTCAGATGTGGTCAGGTGTTCTTGGTCTTGCCTTGCTTTAGAGACAGGCACATAAGGAGGAAAAAGGCCTACAGTTTCAAAACCAAAGAGTGATTTTGGGTGTCCCAATTTTTGGCTGCCCACTTGAGAGAATATTAAGGGGCCTGATTTGTAGATGGTGGGTGCTCAGCATTTTCTAAAAATCAGGCCCCTTTCTGATGTCTCAAGTTGGGCACCCAGAAATTGTGACACCCAATATCATTAGTCAAGTTTGAAATGTAGGCCGAGAGCTTTATCACAACATTATTACAGCTCATGGAGATTCTTGGGAATCATCCCCAAAATCAGTCCAATATTTACTAGGAAAAAGAGGCCCATGACTTTATCAGCTAAAGATAAAACCCTTTACTCTCTTCTCACCTCTCTGTCTTTCCTGGCCGAAATCCTGTTTTTGGATGATAATTAGGCATCCCTTGACTTTATTCAGGGTGTTACCTGAGGTATTTTATCTTTCTCTTGCTCTGCACTAATTTTAAAGAGAGCATTCTTGAATCCTTCTACTTGATCCATAATTTCTAATCTATCAGTAGTTTCAGGCAGGGGCATTGGAACAAGGGGGGGAGCAGGGGGTCATGGCTCCATCACTGTAAGGGTGAGCGACGGTGAGGAGGGAGTAGAGAGGAGCAGCGAGGGTCTTGGGGGAGAAGAGGCAGTGTAGGAGCAGGGCCTCAGAGGAAGAGGTGGTGCAGGGCTGGGGGGCGGGGGAGACCTCAGGGTGGCAAGGCCTGGGGGGGCAGGGCCACAGTTTAGGCACCGGTGGCCCCACACTTTTAGGGAGCTTCCACTGCTCCTGGTTTCAGGTGTGAAATCCTGGTTCCATTGAAGTTCCTGGGAGTTTGCTTATCTGTGAACCCTGGACAAATGGAATTCAATCTATCACATATATAGAAAAACATTGATGGGAATGTTCACGGGAGATGATCAGCATGAATAAACATCCAAAAATATAGAACAGGAAACTACTGCTTTATTTCTCCTCATCTGTTTTAAATTAGTTGCTATTGAACTGTGGTTTTTGTCTTGTCTTGACATGTATGGTCTGTCAGCAATATTTAGGACTAATAGCCAGGAATGGGAAAGTATTACCAGGGACTGTGATCTGTTGAAAGGGCTGGATTTAGTTACAGCAAACAATGCCTTCACACATAAGTATTAGAAGGGTGGGACCTCAGTTCTGTTCCAATGTCTTTTCTGTTCCTTACATTAGTAAAAGCTAGAAACGTATGTGAAATGCTCATCCTAGCTGGAGTTATGTTAGAGTGAAGCTAACTGCTAAAGAAAGAACACTTTATACTAACTATTGGGGCCTTTTGTGTCTTTGGAACAACTTCTAAACAAGCTGCTGTCTCACATGGGGCTTTATCCTTATGAGACCAAACATGATATTGTGGGAAATATCTATCCTATGAAATGTGTGTCATGTCACATACTCTCCCTCAGGGGCCTGTTAGCTGGTAAATACATACTACTACTTAATGGTCCCTTAAAACAAATTATTGCCATCAAAGCCACAAACAGTTGGCTATTGTGCTTGTAAATTATTTCTGAGGGCCCAGAGGAATGAAAATTATTGTGGTCAGGGTGGGGTTCGTCTCACCTCATAATTATTATTTTCCATGCTGAGAACCCAGACCGGCTCTGGATGAGAATTGTATTAGCACATCTAAGCAGAAATCACAAGATTTGTCAGAGGAATTAAGATTCTGTGCATGTGGCTTGGAGATACCAATCAAGAAAAGTGCAACTTGAATGCTTCAAGATTATTATTTTTAATTACTAATTGCTCTTCTCATCTAAAATTAGACGTGCTGCACCATCGCTTCGAAAGCGCAGCAGCCCCCGCGGGGCAAAGTGTGGAGATCTGTCAAAAGGCCTTCTGGGAGCTGCAAAATTCTAGCTGCCGTTTAGGATTTGTGCCTCAGAAGGAGCGAACTTTTTGTGAGATTAGTTGCTAGTCACAAAGACTCATTAGATGGTTGCCACCGATGATCAACTAATCCTTTTGCAGCTTTGAACGTAATTGCTGGTACTCAGTTCTCAGACGGAGCACATCCAGAATGTGGGGATTTTGTGGTGCCAATAAGGCAGAAGTCAATGGGAGCTAGAGGCCCATAAGACTCCTAATCACAGTACCACAGGAGCAAGATGCTATCTAAAAGATTTTTCCATCTAAGACTCATCTTTTTATAAACAAATGAAACTTTTCTGGTAAAACCGTTAACATCATGGAATTTTTTTGTGAAAATTTCCGAGCTATTTTTCATCAATATTTTTACTAACATCATGAGAGACATTTTTCATTTACCAAAACCCTAGTTTTTACCAAGAAAACATGATTTTTTCAATAACTGAAAATGTTCTATAGCAAGTTTAGTAAGCATGTTAATAAAAATATCCTGCGAAATTTCATGAGAAACAGAAGATGAATTTTTTTCACAAAATAATTTTCCTATTTTACAACCAACTCTAGTCTTATGTGTCTTGGCATTCCTGGAGTCTACAGGTTTCATGGCCAAGGCTTTCTCTCATGATATGTTCCAGTTAAACTATAAGTTATGAGGCTTAGTGAAGGAATCACTGGGTGAAGTTCTATGGCCTCTAGGCGTGAAGTTCAGTGTTATGCTGAAGATCAGACTAGCTCATCACAATGGTCCCCTTTGGCCTTAAAATCTATGAATTATGATGATTATTATTATCATTAATAATACATAGCTCTAGATTTTTTCATCTTCAAAGATCTATTGTAAGCATTAATTGATCTTCACACAGTTGTGTGAGGTAGGTAACTTTCATCACCATTTTACAGATGTGGAAACTGAGGTAACCAGAGCCTAAGTGAGACCACAGAGGGAGTCAGTGTCAGAGCTGGGGTTAGACCCCATCAGTTTCTTACTCCCACTCAAAAGCATTAACAGTCAGATCAGGTCTGTCTTTTTTTTATAGGACTTAGGTCTCCCTTAGGTGCGCCTAAGCACTTTTGAAAATCCCACCAGACACCAATCTGCCTCTGGCCTCAGCTGCTGAGCTTTAGGTGTGACTCCTACTGTGACTGCCATGAACTCAGGCCTAGGACTGCCTTTGTTCATCTATGGAATGTGGCTATTTGTGTGATCACATCATTAAGACTACACTGGGTTTTAACCAGTATGCTAGAAATGTCTTTCTAAACTGGACGAAATGTGTTGTACTGGATGATTGACAACAACCCTCTTACTGCTTATGCACTGTGGCAAATGACTGGCAAATCCTGAAAGAAGAAACTAACCCCCCTATATATTTTTTTAAAGATTAAAACAGAAAGGGATTATTGAGTTCAGGATGTCCTGGATTGGACAGTAGCAGACACCCTGATGGCATGGTGCAGACTAGATGCATTAGAATCAAAGCAAAAAGAATAATGTTCGTCAAGGGACCTTTTGTCCATAAGGAGCTAGCTCCACAAAGGGGACTTCAATGCAGCATTGCAACAACTAATGTTTAGGCTCCCTGCCACCTAGTGGAATCCACAGCCCTGAGTTAGGCACCCAGGCTCCCTACACAATACATGGGGTGAGATAGGTACCTAAATCCCTTTGTGGATCTAGCAAAGGGCCTGCATTCCACTTTTGTGACTCTAGTAGTATTCCCAAATCCTGGGGGGATGGGACTGAGCATTCTTTGTCATGAACTGTTTTGCATATTGTTGATCCACTCTGCAGGAAGCCCCAGATGAGTTCACAAATAACTGTTTCAGGGCCAGCCAAATACTTGGACAAATAGCTTGCCTGTGTGAAAATTCCTCCCACTATTCTGCAGACTTCTCAGCTGTGGCCTTTTTCTGATTAATGTAGCCATTATATTGCATCTGAACATTGCTTCTGAATGTAATGTTTTACAAACCAGCAATACCTAGAAACAAAACAGAATCAATAAACACAGTGCAATTCCCTTTGGTGATTCAAGCATTCTATTAAACTTAGGATCTGATTATAGCTGTGGAAATTAACTTGCCTGGACCCAGACAAATAGATTTTGCTTTACATGAAAGCTTTCTAAGGCTCTGGCCAAATCATGTCTACACTACAGACTTAAGTCGATGTAAGTTATAACACGGCTGTTACTCTGAAACTTTTAATTACATCGGTTCTGCATGTCCACAGAATGCTAGTTTACTGTCTTTAACTAAAGTCTGGGACTACCCAGGATAGTTGGTGGAATCCCCTCCCTTCCATATCCTCCTCCATACACACACAGACACTCTCTTTTTCTCTCCTAAAAGAAATCTTCCTTTATTATGTTGTTTATAATATTGCTAAAAAATCTGCAAACCAAACAGTACCCAAGAAAGTCACAAGCCAATAAAAATTAAAATACTAGCTACAGTGACTGGGCTAAGCAAAGATGAGGTAATAATAACAGTTGCCTACACTGGCTATCTGATACTGAATGCTTTATACCCATTAGTGCCTTGTGTCAGGAACCACAAGTCTTAAACCCTGGTCCCACAGAACTCTTAGGGGCAAGTAAACTCTAACCTGTCACCCAGAGACCTGCTAACAGTTGCTAGGCAGACGCTGAACCCTGACAGAGGACACCAGTCCTGGACCCTGACTGGCAGAGTGCTGGTTTGACCCTGTACCTCAAAGTCACACCCTGGAACCTCTATATTCACCATGGTAATACGATTATGATATCTTCTGTACAAAGTATACCTTGTGAGGTATCATTTTAAAAGTCTTGATCGGTTGAACATTAATTTCCTGTTGGATTGTGTGTACTATCATTGTATGTGAAGTTATGAGGCATTGCCATATGCGTTACTGAAATATGTTGGGAACACCCACAGTGAGCCTTTCACTTATAACAAAGGAGTATCCATCAATAGCCAGACAGTGTTAATGGCTCATCAACACCCATCAAGAAAAGAATCCATTATCCCAGAGACTCTTTAGAGAAGATAGAGAGGCAATGGAGACTGCTTGACCAATAGGAACTGCCTGATCCCTACTTAACAGCAAAGATCTTTCCAGCAAGCTGGAAGAAAGTATAAAAGAGGGGAAGTGACTTGGCCTCTCCCCCCTACTCCCCCATCTCAGAGGCACCAACTTTCCAAAATCCTGGGGCATGGTCAACCTCCGGCTCTTCCCCAGGCCCCGCCCCCACTCCACCCAAGGCCCCAGCCCACCCTGCCGCTTCCCGCCCCTGCTCCACCCCCACCCTTCCTCTTCGTCGCCAGTTCTACCCACTTCCCTGAGCAAGCCATGTCCTTGCTCCTCCCCCCTTCCTCCCAGCCTCCTGCATGCCGTCAAACAGCTGAGTGAGGTGGGTGGGGGGTGCAAGGAGGGAGCGGGAGGCGCTGATCTGCAGGGCCTGGCAGTGGGCAGGAGGTGCTGGGGGGATGGGGAGAGAGGAGGCCTGCCGGTGGGTGCTCAGCACCCACCATTTTTCCCCATGGGTGCTCCAGCCCCAGAGCACTCATGGAGTCAGAGCCTATGCCCCATCTCAACACCTGGAAGAATGTCTGAACTGGGGAAAGACTTTGAACTGGAGAAGGATGGTCCCAGGCAGGAAGGTAGTCTTAGCTGGTGTATTGAGGAACTGTAACCTGTTTGTACCACCTGTCAGGGTGAGACATTGTTTTATTTAACTCTTGCTTATATGACAAGTTTAAGATTTAGAATCTGTGTTTACTTTTCATTTTCTTAATGTAACTATTTCTGACCTTTACACCTACCACTTATAATCACTTAAAATCTATCTTTCTGTAGCTGATAAATCTGTTTTATATTTTGTTTAAAACAGTGCTGGGACATATCAGCTCATGTTAAAAAGGGTTGTTGCACGTCCACTGCCCTTTTGACAGAGTGGCGAACTAGGTAATGAGCTTATACCCGCCACGTTTCTGATCAGTGCAAGATGGTACAGTTCTGGGATGCAAGGCTGGGGAGCTGGGATGAACTGGCTGGAGCCTTACTATTATTGGTTCATGAGTGATTGAGAAATCATTGATATAACTCAGTTGGGTGTGTCCCTGCCTGTGGATGGCTGTGTAAGTGCAATGTCTGCCAGAGGTTTGTAGCTTGACATCAGCATCACAGTGTGAGAGCCATCCCAGATTGGTAGGTTCGGAGGGCTCAGGGGTCCCACAGTCCAGGTTGCACCCGGGGGACACTGCCACAGCTGGGGGTCCTTCTATATATACCCAGCGCAGGAACAGGAAGTTCCCTGTGCAACTGAGATCCATCCTGCTCCTGCAGACTCGGGCTCTGACCATTAGATCTGTCTGCCCATGACTCCTTGCTAGCTCACAATATGCAGTGACAGCAGTCTTCCTCTTTCAGAGCTACCTGGGTTATGATAATGCCAATAATAAAGCCGACAGGTATTTTACAGTATTGCTTCCCTGTTCTTACTTTCCCGCAGGTAGGCCCAAGGAGTACAGAGCTGTTATGCTACATTAGGACTGAGGGCAGGCCTGTACAAAGCTGTTAACCTGCTGCCATGCTCTGCAGTGCTGTCATGTCAGCTGTTCTGAGCCAGAAACTAAAGTCATTTTCTGCTCCCAGCTGAGAACAACAAGCACAAATGACGGGGAGAGCTAACTACAGGGAATACTGTGCTGGCTACATCTTCACTGCAGAGTTAACTCAAGTTACCTACACTTGAAGTGAAGCGGGGGGCCTCCAAAGCAGCAGCACCAATTAACTGAGCACCCCAGCAATCACAGCAAAGCACTGAGAAGTGAAAAGTACCTGTCATTATTGAGCAGGTGTACAGCTAAAACTAAATAGTTCCCCACCTAAAATGACTGTGTCCCACCTATACATTGATTGCCCTGAGGGTAGTATATTCCAATCCATAAAGAACCTCATTTTTTTTTTACCACTGAACAGTACCTAATCAGTAATCAGAGAGGTGAGCTGCTACTTAGATGTTCTGTCTTGAAATGGGAACCTTTTCCTCCCCTCCTCTCCAAGAAACAAACATTTCCTAGAAGAAAATAGCACTACAAAAGTAAAAGGTGCCTATTCCGGAACAGACCATTCAAACAGCAGCTGGGATCAGTAGAGGAGAAGCTGACAATTTTCTCATGCATTTCTGAAAACACTGACCAAACTCCAAAAAGTTTGGACACAGGTTGTGGCTCACGAAGCATCGCGAGCTGATGATATTTGCATCCTGATGTCAGCTTAGAACAGTCTGTGTTTGGGGAACTTTTCCATGGAGAAGTGATGGGCCGTGGATATCACTGCCTTTTGAGTCCAGTTCTCTGGAAGATGGATTGGCTTATATGGCCTCCTGGTAAGGCTGGTCCTTTTCTGCTGCTTTTGTGCTGAGGTTGGGTTCCTGACCTGGGGATCATACTGTGATGCAATGTCTGTCCCCCAGGTGACCAAACCTGAACCCACAAAAGTTTGGGTTAGTTCTACTAACTCTAACAGGGCTGGTTTGGCCAGGCTGCTTCCTCTAGAACAGCTCAGTCAACAGGAGGAAACAGAGCTTTGAGCTTGCATTTTCATTGCAGATGGGGTAAAAAGATCAGCAGCTGAAGCCTTGAGTTGTTAAAATCACAATGCCATCTAAGGAGTATATGAATTCAAGGTTTCATGTGGTTGTGTCTTTCCATGTGCTCTTCTCTTCGCCTTCCCCATTCCCACTGAAAAATTCACATCACACCTCTAAATTACCCACAAATTCAATGACCCAGCTCATATGGTTGCATGTGGATCCAGTTCAGATTGGAGCTCTGTTGAATCTGTGTGCATCAGAGTTCCAGCACAGCTGTAGGTTAATAGACAAGCAGGAGGAAGACCCCATGGAGCAGATGCAATGGTGTGTTTCAGACCTAAAGGGAGTGGGGATAAAACAGGAGCTGGGCTATCAAGGAGTCAATGGCACAAGGCATGTTAGCAAGAGATAGAAAAGCAGCCCAGGGGAGGAGAGTGGAGACAGCCCTAGGGCAGATTTTATCTATCTGTGTCAATCCATGTAGAGAGAGAGTGTACACTTTGGAAGAAACATGTCCAGAGAAGCAAAAACTTGCTGGAGGAAGAGAGTTTGGGAAGTTAAGGATTCACTGACTCAGGTATTTTTTTTTTGTGTGTGATTCCTTTTACTTCAAAGGAGGCTCATGAAAATAATTAACAAATCAAAGAAGCCGCAAGACACATCAATGGCCCAATTTGATTATTCTGTAGTTTCCCAGGTGGTGAAAGGTGTAATGTATGCACTGTATCCTGTATAAACCAGTGGAGTATGTTGCAAACAATAGAGCTAGGATACTGCCCCTAAGCATAGTCACTAGGTCCGGGGCCAATAGCAGCTGTCTGTACAATAGGCACAACTAAAACAAAGTGGGAGGGGGCACTGGAAAAGGAGAGGTGGTCACAGTGTCCTCTGATCCGCAGCAATGTGTACGCAGAAGTGTCAACATGAGAGTGTGTGAAACAGTAGTTGGAGGAGGGAGGAAAGACTGTCCACTGGTTATGGCACAAGCATAGGATTTGGAGACCTACTTTCAAGTGCCTGCTCTTGTAGGCCCCAAAAGGAAGCGGGTTAAACAGAAATTAAAAGGCACAGTCACAAAAGTGAAGCGCCTGCAAGCTGTATGGAAACTTTTAAAAAACACCATAACAGAGGCTCAAATTAAATGTATACCCCAAAATTAAAAAACAAACAAACAAAAAAAAACATAGTAAGAGAACCAAAAAAGTGCCACTGTGGCTGAACAACAAAGTAAAAGAAGCAGTGAGAGGCAAAGAGGCATCCTTTAAAAAATTGGAAGTTAAATCCTACTGAGGACAATAGAAAGGAGCATAAACTCTGGCAAGCCAGGTGTAAAAGTATAATTAGGCAGGCCGAAAAAGAATTGAAAAGCAACTAGCCAAAGATTCAAAAACCAAGAGCAATTTTTTTGGAAGTACATCAGAAGCAGGAAGCCTGCCAAACAGTCAGTGGGGCCGCCTACCTCACAGGGGTGTCACAAGATAAGCACATTAAAGGCAGTGAGGCACTCGGATACAATGATAATGAGGGGTTACATAAATAAGCAGCTTTACAATCACACAGCAAGGGTACATTATATAGGAAGCCTTAGCTACTGCAAGCTGCACTGCACTGCTTTCCATCAACCCATATGTGTCCTTTAGACAGAGAGATGTTTTGTGCCTATCTGTATTGGGTCAGTTCTCACTATAGACCTCGTTGTCTCTTCTTTATAGTGGAGTGAGATGAAGGTTGGAGCCTGGTATCCAAAATATGAAGTACTTGTTTCAAACTGTTTGTGTTTGGGTACTTAGCTAGACAGTATACCTGGTCAGCTACTGTCAGATTGCCCCACTGGTTTTTCACAATGTCAAAACCTTTCCTACTGCAAATTCTGAGTCCATCATGGGGACGCGTAGCATTCGTATGTTGTGCAGCATTTGGATTTCATTGAATGGTCCACAATGCTATCCAGGACTTTTTCCTGGGTGGTTATCATTAATTGGTCAACACTGAATTTCATGTGCCATTAACTTTGTTGGGGCTTTCTGGAGTCCCTCCCAGTCTTCTCTAGTCCTCAGTAACCTAAATAATTTTGGGTCACTTGCAAATTATGTCAAAGACATACACAAAAACAGACACTCCCCTTTTTTGGATCACTGACAAATATTGCAAACAACACCAATTTCAATATGGAACCTAGGGGCACCAACTGCTGCTAACTATTTGTCACGTTGAAAATTGACTACTTATGCTTTGTTTTCTCTCTTAACCAATTTCTAATTCATGACAGTTCTTTACTTCTGATCACATGACTACTTAGTAATAACCTCTGGGGATGGACTGTGCCAAAGACTTTTGGAAAGTCCAAATAAATTAAGTCAACTAATTCTCCTTTGGGGCCAGTCCCCACCCGCCCCGCCACACACACTGAAGTCAATGGTCATCTCTCCTTTGACTACCACAGGCTTTAGATTAGGCTATTAATGACCATTTTGTGTGCACACCAAGATTTTTCTTGACAGAAGACATGTTGGTTTATTCCTATCAAAATATTTTTTCATAACAGATTTTTATAATATTTTTTAAATTGTTTCAGCAAATTTATCTGGCACTGAAGTAAGTATGACTGGTCTTTAAATACCCGAATCACTCTAGTCCTTTTGTTTAAAGGTAGTGTGGTCCTGGCAGCTGGCTAGCTCAGTTCAAGATTTCAGAGACTTGTTAAGTGTACCACTTCACTGGTGGGTGAACTTCAAAGGAATGTTAAAAGGCACTAGGCACTTCACTTGTTAGAACAGATGTTAATTGCATTTGTCTTCATCTACCTACATCCTGTTTAACGTATATTAGTGTAACTCAATTAACCCGTTGTTGTTATATCCTTTTTCATGTCCTGTAACTCTGTAATTACTTTTACATTATGTATGCAACTCTACTTAATTAACATTAGGTCAAAAGGCCTGTATTTAAATGTTTAGATGTGAAGTTACTTGATGTATAAAATCTAATGAAGTATTGTTCCTGGCTATCACATTATGCTTACATTATCTCTAAATGGCCCATCAGCCGGAACTGAAGCCTTAAAACTTTGAATGAGAAGGTTGTTGATTTCTAAGCATTGGTCATTATATGAAGAAGAGTGGAAGATCCATAGACTTTGTCTACTTTTAGTCAACAAATCAAGGTCCATGTGGTGATGAAAATGCTTGCTAGACTGTTTTCAGCTATAAAAAGGCACACTGGGAGTGATTCCACACCTTTGAGCCATCTGAACACTGACGGGGGGTTCCAGATGCAAGACAGAGGTCCCCAAAAGCCATTTTGGGAAACCCTGAGGAACTTATTGAAAACTAGCAGACATTACATCTCTGCATCATTTGGACTACAAACTCTAATTCACCTGTACTGTATTTTAACTGCTTGAACCTCTCAATGACTCTCATTTTCTTTTCTTACCTAATAAATCTTTAGTTTACTTAAGAAATTGGCTGTCAGCGTTGTCTTTGATGAGAGCTGAAGTACACCCTAACCTTGGGTACATGATTGGCCCTTTGGGGCTGGAAGAAAATAATGTGTGATGAGTATTGTTTTTAATAACCTTTCATCATTAAGTCCAGCTTGTCTCTTGGTAAATCATCTGGAGTGCCTAAGGGGACTGCCTCTGGCTCCATGGTGAGACAGTATTCCAGTAGCGCACATTTGTTACTGGCTTGGCGATCTCTAATTATAGAATATACCAGTTTGGGGTGTCTGCCCTGTTTTCTGACAGTCTGACCTAAGATTGGCCCCTCAGTTGTGAGCCACATACCAGGCACTGTGACAGATAGGTTAACTTTTATTACGCTCCTACCTTCTTTTCCTATAGCCCTTAGTGTTGCTGCTTATAGCAGTTTTACCTGCTTTTTCATTTGTTCTCTCCAGAGCTGCTTATTCTCCACAAGTGTCAATCCTGGCAGATTGTGGGTATCTTGAGGGAAAGGAAAGTTACTTTATCTGTAACTGGTGACTAAATTACCTGCTTCTCTGAAGATATTATCCTGACAGGATTATCATTCACTCTCAGACTTTGGGGTTTATCTTTATGTACAGAGAATCAGCATTTACACCTTGTATCTTATTTTTGTTGAGGCCCATTTTTGGGCCATGATTAAACTGGTTTATCATTTGGGAGCTTCACCTCCAGAACTGACAGGAATGTCTGGGAGCCAGCATTAACACATGGCAGGTGGTGGGACATGCTGGCTGAGGGGAGAATGGCCCTCACTTTATCCCACTACTGCTGCCCTCAAAGGATCAAAGTTCTGTAAGAACTGAGAGAGTTCGGCTGGTCTCACACTAAGGAATCAGAAGTCAGAATCTTGATGGAGTTATATTTTCAGAATTACAAGTAAGTGATTGTCCCTTGTTGGCAGAAGATACATCAACCATCAGAACAACTCAACCCTGATCTAGGAAAAACACTGATGCCATTCTACAGATTTACTCTCTTCTGCTCTGGTCCCTCATTGGCTCATTTCAGTCAGGCTCAAGAGGGATTTGCTTGATCTTTCCTCCTTCAGCTACAGACTGCATTACAGCCATTACAAACACCTGGGCTAGGTCTACACTAGAGAGCTTACAGCCGCGGAGCTGTACCAATGCAGCTGCACCACTGTAAGATCTCTTGTGTAGCTGCTCTATGCTGTCGGGAGAGAGCTCTCCCGTTGACATAATTAATCCACCCCCCATGGGCAGCAGTAGCTATGTTGGCGGTAATAGTGCTGTGCACTTTACACTTATGCTGGTGTAACTTATGTTGCGCAGGGGATGGAATATTCACATCCCCGAGCGACATGAGTTTTGCTGACATAAATGGTAGTGTAGACACAGCCCCAGTGTCAAACTTTTACATCTGTCATTGATTGTTACCCAGTGCCATCTATTTTAAGAATGTGGTTTTGAGTGCATGCAAACTTATCTCTTCTTTTACCATAACAAGGCACATAAGAAGGAGATTTGGGGGTGCTGTGGAAGTAACCGTGGATAACGCAGGAAATTTTTAGGAGATTTGAGGAATGGATTTCACTCACTCCACATATTGATAAAGGCTTACCATATTCCTACTCAAAACCAGAAACCACAAGGCGAGATGCTGTTTTTAAACACTAATGCATCTTTAGAGAGTAATCACTGGTGTTTGATGGCTTGTGCTAGCTCTTTGTTGAAATTAGCCTTGAAATTAGACTAGTTTTTTGTTTGACTTTTTGACATTTTCTTTCTCTTCTTTATATTTTCCATGACACCATTACAGAATATAGAAATAAATAATAATAAGTTAATAATTAATACCTAGCCCTTGTATAGCGCTTTTCATCAGTAGTTCTGAAAGTGCTGTACAAAGGAAGTCAGTATCATTATCCCCATTTTACAGACAGGGAAGCTGAGAAACAGGGAGTTGAAGTATCTTGTCTAAGGTCCCCCAGCAGGCCAGAGCAGAGCCAGGAATAGAACTCTGGTCTTCTGAGTCCCAGTCCAGGACATCTTTCCACCTTCTACAAACTGGGACCAATATTACTACCAATAGGAATGTTTTTTTTAATTTCAGCTTGGTAGGCTTGATGTTCCACATATTATTACAGGTGTGAAACTTTCCATTCCCAGGAAAATAATATTTAAAAATGAACAAATATGTTTGTAAAGTGGGGTTTGGGAGAAGTACCACTCTCCAGCTATACCACTCATTGGCTGCGTGAGGTTGATCAAATCTCTCCACTATGTGCCTCAGTTTCTTTGCCTGCAACATGAAGATCAAGATACTTGCAACAAGGGTGTTGTGTGACCTAAGGCAGGTCACATCACCTTTCTGTGTCTCTGTTTCCCCTTCCATTCATTTCTGTCTTGTTTGTTTTGTAAGCTCTTTCAGGCAGGGACTGTTTGTCACTACGTATATGTGCAGCATTTCGCACAGTGGGATCCTGGTCTCAGTTGGGGCCTCTAGAAACTACTGTGCTTTTGAGACCTGTGGATGAAAATCATCACATAAGAACTGGGTAATAATAATAATAAAATTAATAATAACGACAACAAGCTGTTTGCAAAGTGCTTTGGGATCATTGGATGACAGACTATTTCTGATAATCACAAGGAACTATTATGATTGTACAACCTAAACCCTGAGAAGGAAACGGCCAAATCCAGTCACAGTTGTGATGCTCTGCTCCACCAGAGGACCATGGCTTGGATGATCTCCCAGGTCTTTACATGAAAGGTGTTTATTTACTAGGGTCTGTGGGGTTTTCTTACAGCACAGCCACTGAGCTGCAGGCAGGCACGGAAGTCCCATGACACTTGACCAGCTTTCATTTCCACCCATACCGTTTCCATCCCAACACATACATACAGAGATCCAGACAGACACACACCCCTATCATCTGTGCTTGCTAGTGAAATATGTTATCCACAAACAAAGGAACAAAGATCTGCCTTAAAAAAAAGGGGAGGGGTAGGGTTGGAGGAGTAATTGCTCTTACAGTCAGTTGTGATTTCGTAGGGGGAGTTGAGGCGTGCATCTCCGCAGGGTGAAGTGCTCACATACAGATGGAACAGAATGTTTTCTTTCAGCCTGTAGCCTCCCTCTTTTAATCGCACGAAGACTGATCGCTCCCAGTCCTCTCGCCGTTTGCTATGATCACAAAAGAAGTTCCGGGTCATTTGTTACATTCCAAATCAGAAACATTTCTGCTTTCTCAGTGGTGGTTTTGTTTCTCTTTGTATCCTTTGGGGGTTTTGTTTGTTTGTTTTATTAGCACCTTTCATCATATTTTGGCTAGTGTCAATGGTAGAAAAATAATAAGCTACTCTAAGTAAATGAGGTGCTCAAAAGGTCCAGGAACTGTCGATGTGTTTCTTGGCTTGCTTAGCTGGAATTTATTCGAATGATAGAGGGGATCTGGATGTGCAAATACAGTACATAAATCTCATTGGTACTGATGGGACTTATGTGCACATATCAAAGGAGAACAGCTCCCTTAGGTTTAACAAATTATCCCTATTCATCACAGCCCCTAAGCATGTGCTCAGATCCCATTGAAATTCAAGGTAACTTAAGCACATGCTTAAATGATTTGCAGAATTGAGGTCATATCGCAGTGCCCTGAATTTATGAACAGAAATCCTGAAAAGAAAATAACAGATTTCAAAAAGAAAAGGAGTACTTGTGGCACCTTAGAGACTAACCAATTTATCTGAGCATAAGCTTTTGTGAGCTACAGCTCACTTCATCGGATGAAACTTATGCTCAAATAAATTGGTTAGTCTCCAAGGTGCCACAAGTACTCCTTTTCTTTTTGCAAATACAGACTAACACAGCAGCTATTCTGAAACCTAACAGATTTCAGACATCCAAAAACGGGCTTCTGTTTTCCTCCCTATTCATCCATAGCCAAGTGTGAATGCTAAAGGAATGCCGCCCCCTCCCCTCACCCCCCCCCCCATAACTGACCTCTGATTCTTGACTGACAGTGGCTCTCTTGTCTGTTTTGAAATCTTTGGGAATCACAAGTTACCTGGTGAAATGAAGATAGAACCTGGGCCTTGTGCACCAAAAACACAGACCTCTACTACTTTAGCTAAAATACTAATTCTTGTCCGAAGTGCTGTTGTAGCTGTGTTGGTCCCAGGATATGAGAGGGACAAAGTAGGTGAGGTGATACCTTTTATTGGACAAACTTCAGTTGGTAGAAGGTACAAGCTTTTTGAGCTACACAGAGCACTTCAGACACTGCTTCCTTTCCCAGACCTAAGAGCTCTGTGTAGCTTGAAAGCTTATACCTTCCAGCAACAGAAGGTGGTCCAATAAGAGATATCACCTCACCTACCTTGTCTCTCTTACAAAACTAATTCAGTTAGAAGATAAGAGCTTACTACTGCTACTGCCTAAGTGGCTCTGCAGCTAGAAGGGGACACATTGCACTTAGCCAACCTGTCACCCTAGCAAAGGTTGCTAGAGAAGGCAAATTCCTTTCACTAATGTTGTTTAAAACAAGAGCAGGTTTCATGGCTGCTCTCTTTTGCAGCATCCCAGGTGATTTCCCTTTGGATTGTTTGAAGGCAGTGATGATTTTTTTGACAGACAGTAGGATCACACACCTTTTAGCGATGAGGATTATAATTTTTAAGGTGATAATGTGATTAGTGTAGCTGAGAAATGACAAGCCGCTCACACTGTGATCGCACCTCTGTCCTCAGATACACCCAGTGAAGTCAATGAGTAGTATGTATGCATATCTGAGACCAGAACTGGGTCTGTATGTGGAAGGTTCTCCTACTTGGAACAGGATTTCTGCCCATCTAATCTGAAATGTGAGCAATCCTTTTGCGCAGGGTAATTCTGCTGCTCTGCCTATGCTTGGTGTAACTGGGATGCTTTTCTTCCAAGATGGGAACAGGCTTGTTCCTTGCGGGGCCTGCTTGTTTTTTCCCAGTGCAATCTGTGCGCCATTAGAGGTATTTGGCTGTCACTCTTCCATGGATTGGTTGTTTTGTCGGTTTTTGAGGCTATGATGCGTTTTCTGTCAGGCAAAATTTACAGGCACATTACCCTGCCTGTAGGAAAAGCGAGCCACAAGGTTTCCTGAGAAGAGACTGCCACATGTAGCTCTCTTGTTTTTCTTCCTGCTTTGACGGAATTTTCCCAATCACACTAATTATATTATCGCCCTGATAGAAACCTCTGAAATAATAAAATACCTTTAAGACCTGCTGCTTGGACTTCAGAGAAATCACTGTTGCCTTTAAATAATTCTCTACAAAATCAGCTGGGAGACTGCAGAGCAGGGCAGTCTTAATGCTGCTGAAACCTGCTATTATTATGTAAAACTCTGTGGGGGGATGGGAGGGGGAGAAAGCTTGTGTGACTTAGAAACAGTTGCTAGGTAGGGTGGTAGGTATGTTGGAATAGTCCTTTACTGGGTTGGATTAAGGGAGTTCATAGTAATCATCACCCACCCTGTTCTATTATTTTTCACTGATTAACCCTATTCCTCTTCCACTCCCTGAGTATCAAGGAATATCTATGGCTAATGGGAGATAAATAGCTTCTTTAAAAATAGTCAGCAGAGCTAGAGGGCAGTGCAGCCTCGGTCTTGTTCCAGGATTCTGAAAGCATTATTATCTCCAGGCTCCTAACCAGCCTGTGGGGTGGTATTTCTAGGGCTGATTTTAAAATCAGATCCCTCCCTGCATAGCAGTTGAGCATCTCTGATACTGAGACAGCCACGATTCTCTTTTTAATGAGAACTGGGGGCAGCATGACTTGGGTGGATTCCCTGGGCACCATGTATACCTGTGCTGGATCCAGGTGCAGGGTTATCCTTGTGCTCTCAGAGTGCTAGGACGAGGGGATTCCAGAGCCAAAAATGATGCTCATAAGAACGGGACAGTGAGAGAATGGTATACCGTGTCAAATGCACTTCTTCTCCCAGAGCCATTGGGCCAGATTCCCCATTACCTAGCCCCTGCGTAGTGTGAATGCACAGAGGGTTTAAAATATTACTAAGTCAGAATGTGGTTTACACCTACTTTGCACAGGCGCAGATAACTACACAGTGAAGAATGAAGTCTATTGTATTGGCACAAGCATCATGACTTCAGGATCTGCTATCAGTATACCCGTTCCAATGCAGGCAGTGGCTAAAAGGCAGAATCTATTCCTATGCATTTGGCTATTATGCACTCTCTTTCTTTCATATCTGGTATTTGGGATGTGAAGGAAGGCCTGCAGGTGAGCAGAATTGGTAACAGCAAAATAGCAGAAGTTGGGAATTTTGAGACACAGGTAGGGCTTCCTATTTTCAGTGTATAGGCCCTGATTCAAAAGAATGTGCTTAACCCTAAACACGTGCTTAAGCCTTTCCTTATTCAGCAGGACACAAGCATATGCTTAAAGCTGACTTCAAAGGGATTTAAGCATGTGCTTAAGATTAAGCACATGTTAAGTGCTTTGCTGAATCAGGTTCTTACTCTCTGAAAAAATTACAGGAGTTATTTTGGGCAAACAATGCTTGTAAAATGCAGGTAAGGGAAGTCTGTAGACCAATTACAGTACTATAAATGTGTATGGTCTCCCACAGGTACCTTAATAGCAAGCTTAACAGAAAAGCAGTCAAGTCCATTAAGAGACCACTGGGATGAAAACAAGGTATGAGTTAAATTTATGGCGAAGTGGCTGGTTTTATTGCAGCTAATTTCATTTGATTGGATGAAAATTACTACATGCTTCATCATGTATAAGCTAAAGTGTGGTTTGGATAGAGGTTGCAATCTGATTGGTTGGAAATGCATAAACTCCCAGTGCAGCTTATCTCCCTTGGAACTGCAAAGCCTCTTTACTAGCAAGATCACTATGCCATACCAATATGTTCAATAGGCAGATAATAGTTTTATTAAGGGTGACCTGTAAAGAATGAAAATAGAGAGCCTGATTCTCCTTCTCACACCAATGTAAAGCAGAAGTAACTTCACTGAAGTCAATGCAGTTCACTGGTATAAAACAGTTTTGGTAGCCTTTCTTCATTCTTTATGATGTATAAAGAAGGCCCCCAAAAAGTTTTTTTTGTTGTTGCTTTTTATTTTTACATTGGAAAAGTCTGGTCTTTTCATAGACATCTAGAGAATTAGTGGGATTGTGACTGTCACAAATAAAATAAAATAAATCTGAGCAGCCAAAAATTTTTGTAACATCTATTTAATTCAAACTTCTGACAAACTTTGAGAGAAAAGTTCTGCTTGTGAAACATTCAACATGCCTATCTCTTCACTTGAGAAATGAGAAAGCTCCCAGTCCAGGCCTCTAATCATCAAAAACCTCACCACCAACAAAAAACAACAAACAGGGAATTGGCATTTCTAATGTCAAAAACAAGAAGAATTAAAAATATGCATTTGTAATTTAAATCATTTTTATAATTTTGTAGTTGTATCAAATATAGAAGATAGCAGAATGTCCTTGTTCACTTATCTAGTCCTCCTCCATCCCTATTGTTGCTTCTTCATGCATCCCTGTTCCTGCTTTTTTGAAGCCCGTCTACAGACTATTAGACAAAAGTCTGAGTCTGCAAAGAACTTAAGCATGTGTTTAAGTCCCATTGAAGTCAGTGGAGTTATGTCAATTTACTTCTCCTAAGGATCAGATCCCATTATTAAGAAAACAGAGTATTGTTAAAAACTCATAAAATAAATTCACCGAGGTGAAATCCAGCCCTCACAGACCAAATTGAGTAGCTGGGCTGCGTGGGGGACAGACAGATGATGAAGACTGTAAAGTAGCCACCAAAGCACTAATGTGTCCTTTCCATAGGGAAGGACGGGAGCATTTATGCAGTAGAGAATCATCTGTCTTTTCCCTAGTCTGCCCATGCATTGGGGTGCAGGGAATCATTCTGGGACTGAGCTCTGCACATGGCATATAGACCCTCTGTACGTCCCCCCCAAACCTCTGCCCTAAGCTGTGCAATGGAATCACATTGGGTTTGTCTGCCAGGAGAGCCTCCACGCCAGTAGAAGATGGAGCAAAATTTAGTCCAAAGTGTAGAAGTTGTTACAAAAACCCGCTTAGCATTTCACTTGAACATCCACAGTTTCTTGACTTGTGACAAAGCTCCTGATGATGGCTTGGCATTTCCATAGTATAGCAGTGAACATTTGGCATGAAGAGTATGTAACAAGGTTATATATATTCACATTATTCTTACATATAAAAGGATTATTTGATTTATACATGGATAGCAAGGGAGCAGAACCTGACTCTACAATATTTTCAGCTCTGTGTTTCAGAGGGTGTTGGGGTTTCACCATTTTTGTTGGGATTTTTTGTGTGCGTACAGGTCAGGGGAGCAGTGGTTTTGGTTCTTTCCTGAACAGAAACATTTGCAGAAGTCGCCATAAGCAGAATTTGTATTGCACTGAGAATTCGCTTTACAAAAAAAATGTTACATCAATCAAAATAACATAATATAACTGAATGTATTATGAAGCTGGATCAATACAATAGCTTAAAATATGGTGGTAGCACTTATAAGCCAAGAGAGACGGGTACAGCTTTCAATATAAAGCAAGTAGTGGGGTCGCTAACTGCTGAAAACATAATAATTTAATGTAAACTTGAAATGAAAACAATAAAGAGTGAAGGAGAGAGAATGCTAGTTGTGATTAAACCCCTCAAGTGTCTTGTCTGTCTCCCCAACCTCGTTAGACCATCCTCATCTATTTAACATCTTCTCCTTGTAGTTTGAAGTGCAAATTTACTAATGTTGTTATGACTATTATGGTTGACCTCGCAATGTGTCAGGTGCTCTCCCACATGTTCAGGAAGACACAGTCCCATCTCAGAGATGCTTGCATCTTCGGGGCCTAATCCAAAGCCCTTTGAAGTCAATGGGAGTTTTTCCATTTACTTTAATGGGCTTTGGATAAGGCCCTGTGAAAACAAAAAATGGAGAGTACAACTTACAACTGAGGGTTCTGTTGTTGTTGGTTCTTTGGATCTTTGATAAAAATATATGCTACACACCCACAGCTTCAGCTCCTTATTTGTTTCTTGTAGGCATCTTGCTAGATACACTCGTGGATAACACTTAGCACAATGGGGCCATGAGCCCAGATTGAGGATTCTAGGAACTACCAAAATGCGAAAGAATCTGTCCAGAAAAAAGATTTGGAGAAAGTAAAGTCTTAAGCAGGGGTGGGCAAACTTTTTGGCCCAAGGGCCACATCTGGAAATAGAAATATATGGCAGGCCATGAATGCTTACAAAATTGGGGATGGGGTGCAGGCTCCGGGGTGGGGCCAGCAAAAAGGAGTTCAGGCTCTGGCTGGGGGTGCAGGCTCTGGGGTGGATCTGGGGATGAGGAGTTTGGGGTCTAGGAGGGTGCTCTGGACTGGGACCAAGGGGTTTGGAGGACAGGAGGGGGATCAGGGCTGGGGCAGGGGGTTGGGATGCGGGAAGGGGTGCAGGCTCCAGCTGGGGGTGTGGGCTCTGGGGTGGGGCTGAGGGGTTTGGGATGCAGGAGGATGCTCCAGGCTGGGATCGAGGGGTTCGGAGGGCAGGAGGGGGATCAGGGCAAGGGGTTGGGATGTGGGGAAAGGCTCAGGGGTGCAGGCTCCGAGGGGCGCTTACCTCAAGAGGCTCCTGGAAGCAGCGGCATGTCCCTTCTCCGGCTCCTACGCGGAGACACGGCCAGGTGGCTCTGCACACTGCCCCATCTGCAGGCACTGCCCTGGCAGCTCCCATTGGTGTGCCGGAGGGGGCCATTGGAGAGTGGCCATTGGAGCACGTAGGAGCCAGAGGGGGGCCATGCTGCTGCTTCTAAGAGCTGCGTGGAGCGGCTCCCGACCCTGCTCCCCAGCAGGAGCTCAAGGGCTGGCTTAAAACGGCTAGTGGGCCACATCCGGCCCGCAGGCCGTAGTTTGCCCACCCCGGTCTTAAGGATCAGCTCAGAAAGGGTGATTCATGCACCCAGGGCAGTGTAGAAGAGATAGACAAGGATGCCATCAAGGCTGAGGCTGGTATTGTTGTGGCAGCAGAAGGGGAACTTGTTAAGAGACAGAAATGGATAATTAATGACTATAAAAATGAATAATCTAAGAAACAATGACAAGGGCAAGGCTGAAGACACTAGCAACAAAGAGGCACCCACATCAGAATAATTTCCAGTAACTATGCCTGCTATGACATTTTTAACAAAACAAAGAAGGAGCAATAATATCTAGTTCTTTCATAGAAGGTCTGCTATATTGTTAACAGGCAGTGGTTCTCTAGGAAGCCAACGAATGTGTTAATGATCAGTGTAGTTCAAGTGTGTGTGTGTATGTGTGTGTGTGAGAGAGAGAGAGATGTAAATCACTTTCCTGAGGTAACTCAGGTTCAGCAAGGAAGGAAAATGCCTGTAATAAGAATCTCTGACCAGCGAGGGTTATTATTAGGTCTGTGGTTAAAGAATTTGCAGAAAATCATCAGACTTCATAAAACTTGACTTTATGATTCATATCTAATAGCTGCTGAAGGAAAATCAGCTGGAATGAAAGAGCTCATAACCCAAAACAATAGACTATCTAACTCTGCTTTCCTTGGCAGAGTATATTGGCCACTCATCAGCCAAAGACTCATAAACAATGATGTATCGACAGGCATCTAGAGGACAGATCTGTTCCACAGAAGCCTATATAATATTTCTCAGGCATCAACAAAATTCAGTTTACCTTAGGTGTAGCTCCAGCTGAGAGAAAAGGAAATGAACAAATGCTCTCCTTGCCAGAATTTCTGCATGGCAGTCGTTGACCACACGCCCTTGATCGTTAATGTATTCTCCATTTATACATTTGGTACCCGATGACAGCACAATAACCTGAGCCTGCCTGGTGTCCAAGCCTGCAGAAAGGAAAACAAAAGAGTTGTAACTTGCCTCAGGGTTAGCGAGACATCGTAATTGTTAAAGTTCTTGCAGCCCCCATTTTGATGTGGCAGCTGAGACAGCCCTAATGGGATGCTGATGAAAATGATTATATGGCTTTTGGAATATGCAGTACCGTCACATCTCAGCGCTATTAGAATAATACAGGCTCTATTTCAGTCTGCACTGCTAATTCCTGGATAAAAGCTTGCCACAAAGTTTACTTGTTAAATCAATAACTACATCATAGAAAAGCACATGCTGTAAGTAGGTAATAAAGATCTCCCACAGTGCTGATAAATGGCCAGGTTTTATGAGCTGCTGAAGACATTTTCTGATGGGAACACACACTCCCTATAATGTTAGCTTTCATCACTAGTGTACTGGAAGTGCTAAATAAAATGCAAGTAACACTTCTGGAGCTTCTCTTCTTTAAAAATCTCAGAGAACAAAGAGATCCTACTTTCTGTCTGGTTTCCTCCCCACCCTCACATGTACCTCTACATCAGTGCTTCCTATATTGAGGCCCACAGGGTTCTGAAATGTAGTCTCTGCTCAGACTTAGATGGAACGTTACTGGTTCGGACCTACAGTCTCCTCTCAATATTAAAGGGAAGGGCAGCTGTGGTTGCTCCTTTTTTATTCAAAATAGCCACAACCTGTAGATCTATGGGGTGAAATCCTGGCCCAATTGAAGTTGATGGCAAAACTCTTGTTGACTTCAATGGAGCCAGATTTCACCCCTAAAATGTTCATTCAGCTGAAAATGAACAACATTTTAGGGGTGAAACCTGACTCCACTGAAGTCAACAGGAGTTTTGTTCTCCAGGACAGGAGTGTTGTTCTTCAGTACAGCCCTGGGAGAACAGTTTAAAAATGCATTGAAATAAAACCCATTTAAGTGATTGCAGAGCACTTTACAGAACATGTCCATTTTTGATTGACAGAGAAAACAAACCAACAAACAAATCTACCCCTAACGAATGCGTTCTGGTCAAATGAGATACCATCAAGGCTTGATCAAGTATCCCAAGAACTTTAATCCATGTTTTACAGCTGTAAACAGTTATTATATACACACACAGGGCACAGCAATCCAAAACGTTAAGATTTAACAGAGTTGGGATTAAGACAGAGAGCCTCGGGTCAGATATATCCATGCTGTGAATGGAAACAGTCTTACCGCAGGCCAAGTGCTTCTGTCTTTGAAACACTTTGCTGGAGAATGCATACTGTTCTGTATGCACATTTGCTTTGTTCTCCTTTTTGTGACCTTCTTTAGGTGTGATAAGCTTTGAGATTCATCTTATATAGTCAGCTACTTAGTTGTATGCTGAAATCTATTGAGCAGTGAAACAAACAAGAAATTGCAATGATTTTCTGGATTAGAAGCATGCTGCTTAGGGACATGTTCTCCCATAAGATCCCTGGGTTGGATATGAGATAAGCAGCAGTAAATTGCAGATAAGATAAAAGGGGAAGGATTGTTCTGTGGTTAAAGCAGAGGACTGGGACTCAGGAGATGACCTGGGTTGTAGTTTTGGCTCTGCCACAGACTTCCTGTGTAAACTTGACTTCTCTGTTACCCAGTTCGTAAAATGGCAAAACTACTTCCCAAGCTCCAAAGGGTGTTGTGAAGCTTAACTCACTGTGGTTTCTAAAGCACTTTGTGATCCTCAGATGGAAGGTGCTATAGGCAGTAACTGCAAAGTGCACATAATTGTGGAAGTTGATTTATCTGTGTTGTGATTATCAATTAATATTATTATTGTAGTTTTGAGCCTAATGACAATGTGTTTGGAAATATAAGAGACAATTTTTTCACAAGCTAAAAGAGAGACACACAAGGGAGATGATGGAAAATGCAGTGAAGAGAAAGAATGAACAAATATTTGTGTTTGTTTTTATTGTTATTATGGAAAAAAAATTATATGGAGATGTGTCTTCCATGCTACAAAAAGGGATATTTGCAGTCTGTGCATTACAACTTCTTTGACCTCAAATCTCCAAATCGGGACTCTAATGTCACAGTTAAGGAAGATAGGAATTGCTGTATTGTTTCAGACCCATGGTCCATCTAGCCCATTGTTCTATCTCTGACTGTATCCAGGCAGTTTCCTTGAAATTCATGTCTGCTCCAAACCACTCTTGTGCCCATGGAGCTCTATCTCTGCTCCCTTTTAGGGCAATGCTATCAGCTGCTTTTCTTGCTTTCTCCTGGCTTTCTGCTTCCTTTCACCTTCTGACACACACAGCTCCACCAATCAATGCCCCAGTCCCTGTGTTTGCAATCCGTCTCAGGGAACCTTTATATTCTTCCTTCTTCTTGCTCAGGCCTTCCCATGCAATCCAGTGCCTTGGGCAGGGGCTTCTGTTCTTTTAGCTACCTTACTCCATAAAGGAGTTCAACTGCTTCTTCCATTTAATCTGAATGAAAGGTGACTGGTGTGTCCATCATCTTCTATGAGGTCTCTGATGAACATAGATCAGAGACACGCTTGCTGGCCACCACCAACACCCTCCCGCATAACAATATCAGGGCCACTATTGATATTAAGGAACCTTTTCCCCCTTGGGTGAATTAGATACTGCTCCCCAGTCTCCACAGATATGGACACACTTATCCACTTGGTGTGGTGATATGCCTTCATAGAGCCACATATATGCCAGTGTGGCTGTCACAAAGTAAACAAATATTAAGTATCACAAGTATCAAGGACATCAAGATGACTGAGGACCCTTCTTAGAGGAGTTGGCTTCCAAGTTCCCACAAAATTGGCCTTGTGCATTGTTAGAGATGTAGTGATCTTCCAACATGTCTTATTCCCAATTAGTGGAAATAGTACCCATGCTCCTCATGTATGTTGCAGCACTAAGACACCCAGAAACACAGATGTACATGAGTTATGCATTAGCACTCTAATAGCCACATGTCAGTGAGGAGCCAAAAGGGTATAGCGCTCTGTGACCAATGTACTGCTGCTGAACACCACGTGTGAGGGAACTCGACATAATGAAAAATACTTCTGACAATATGACAGGTGTCTGATGCATTCAGGAGCATGTATGCAAATGAATCCTTCTCTTGTATGCTTTATTATGTATATGTATAGAATCAGAAAGTCATTCCCTTGATATAACTTTCCATGAACACAAGATGAATTTATTTGCAACCCAGCCCCTCGGTGAAGTCACACTTATATTCTAATGGAGGAAAGACTTGTCACATTGTTATTCTGTGTAGTATTTTCAGCTGCTGAACCTAAATTTTTGGGGCCAATGATTGAGACTGGACAGATCCTTCTGTATAGTTTAACCAATATTTGTTGATTTTGCAGTACAGTTAGCTTGAGCCTTCTACCTCAAATTGTTAGTAAACAATCAACATTAATTATTAATTGTTATTTACCACCTCTGTATTTGTTCTCGTTTAAATAATACTTGGCATTTCTATAGCAACTTCTACCTGATAATCTCAAGGTACTTTCTAAATGTTCATTAATCTAACCTCCAAACATGCAGCAGAACAAAGGGATGTTATTATCCCCATTTTACAGATAGGAAAAGGGAAGCACTGACTGTGGTGGAATCCTCGGCTAGCACAGATCTGGCATCACTGGCTATTTGCCACCACCCCCTGATGGCAGCAGTACAGAGAATGGGCGAGGATTGAAAAGAGGCGGAGCTGATGTGTGGCACAATCTGATGATCCCATACTGGTGTAATAGCTCTTTAGGGTTCCCTTAGAGCAGGCGTTCTCAAACTTCATTGCACCAGGACCCCTTTCGGACAACAACAATGGCTACACGATCCCAGCAGGGGGGACTGAAGCCTGAATCCGCCTGAGCCCCATCACCCTGGGCAGGGGGGCCAAAGCTGAAACCCAAGGGCTTCAGCCCCAGGCAGGGGACCTGTAACCTGAGCCCCATCACCCAGGGCTGAAGCCCTGGGGCTTTGGCTTTGGGCTTTGGCTTCGGCCCTGGGTGGTGGGACTCGGGCTTTGGCCCTGAACCCCAGCAAGTCTAAGCCAGCCCTGGTGACCCTATTAAAATGGAGTCGTGACTCACTTTGGGGTCCCGACCCACAGTTTGATAACTGCTGCCTTAGAGGGTAGTCTCAGGCTCTACTACGCCCCTCCCCCATTAACTCTTATGGATGGTTGTGGAAAACCAACCAAAAGGCATCTCAAATATTTTCATCATGAATCTGTGATATTTATTCAGATGAATGTTCCACAAACATTTTCATTAGCATTATTTCTACAGCTCTGCTTTGTGAGAGATGTACACACAGAGCTCTCTGGACAGGAAGATATAGCTCTTGAAAAGAATCCACATCGTTGCTGACTGGAACCAAGCTAAGAGAACATCCTTCACTGAAAATCAAACATGTACACTTTTGGCTGTTGTACACCTAAACCAGGTCCAGATTAAAGCTGCCAACCATTGCTAACCCTACAGTCAGATCATCTGAAAAATAAGAAGAAACGAACTTCTATATTATGACCTTGACTCCTGACCCATCAACTGTCAGAGTTCTTCAAGCATTTCTTCCCTTCACAGCCTGGCATGAAATAACATTTGAGAAGACATTAGGGCAAAAGTAACTAGTGAGCAATTTATAAGAGGTGCCGACACTCAGGTTTCTATTATTTGCCTAAACGCTCCTAATAGTTTTCAATTTAAAAAGGAAATGGAGCAGGGGAAAGGAAATAGGGGAGCTGTGTCAGCATGTGGGCTGAAAAATGGATTCAACTCTTTTCACAGTTGCAGCTGGGTGAAGGGGGAAAGAATTTGCCAAATGTTTTATTCAAAATATTATATGCAAAAATTAGTGGGTAAATTATTGGACAAATATATTTGCAAATGACTCTCCCAGCTCGAGCACAGGCCCAGCCTAGTAAGGCGAAGAGTGATGCTGGAAACCCGCAACCTCAATGGATGCTGTGGTCAGAACTTCGGAGGCTCAGGCCATGATCCTGGCCCTGATGGTGTCAATGGGAATTTTGCCTTTGACTCTAGTGAGGCCAGGATTCCACCTCTTATGTGGGTACAATGAATTTCTAACCAGAAAGGGCTCCCATCCTTTGCAGTCACTGTGAAAATTCCTGTTGAATCCCTAGGCGTGGGATCGGGCCCAGTTTCCCTGAAAGGCCCAACCCAGACAGAAGGCCAGCCAACCAACCCCAAGCCCAGGGGGGTTGAGTATGACATGACCCCAACTCTTACCCCTGAACAGGAGCCGCTGTCTCCTGCCCTTGGGGTCGTCTCTCTCCTCCTGCTGGGGATTTGTGCAGTGGCAGTTGCATGAGCCAGTGGCTGCGGGTCCTGCTCCTGCCGGCCAGCTCTCCATGATGCACTGCATGTACTGTGGAGTGAGGGGCTCGGCTACTCCTCGACAGGTACGCACACTTCGGACAGTATGCGCATATGCTGATCCACAGGCAGGTGGAGAGACGGCCCCCTGACCCAAGCCTGAGAGGGTCTGCTTGTTTTCCCACCCGACCTGACCTGGACTCAACATTTCTAGTTGGGTCCCGTCAGGTTCAACTCGGGTAGCAGGGCTCTGGGTTCTGACACCAGCTCTTTGGACTTGATACAGCCCGCATTGAAGTCGATGGGAAAACTCCCCCTGATTCCAGTAGAGCTGGATTACGTCCTGATTTGCAGATTCTTTATGTGATGGCTGCTATTTTGGCCAACACAGCAGGGACTGAAAGTGAGGATCTCCAGAGCTACAAACATGAGCTACAATAGGTTGCGCTAAAGGACCAATTCTCTCCAGCTGTGGCTGCAACAGACTCACATGTCAGCAGATCAGGCACAGAAGGGGATCTATAACCGATACTCACCAGTGGGTTATACTTGTATGCTGTACCAGGGTGGCAGGATCAATTGCCTGAATTACTTGGGTTAGTCAGGGGAGTTTTCCTTTTCAATTCTACCTTAAAAAAATTCTTTTCTGGCTGGTTTATGACTAATTTTCTCTGTAAAGCATTTTGCTATTTTGTGTATCAAGTACAGTATAAAAGACTAGGTATTTTTATGTTATATTGTATGCTAAGAGGTCAGGAGTCTATTGACTAATTTATATCTTCTCAAGTGAGACCTTACATTACAAGGATATGAAGGGAATTTCTCCGAAGCAGAGAGTGTGTGTGTTATATCATTGATACATACACTAAATGCAGGCTCTGTTCTTTTAATCTTCCCTCATGCTGTAAATCAATTCCCCCAGCCCCAAAATCATGTCTTTTCCTTCTCTGAATTCTCTCCAATTTATCGATAAATTATATTAATTTGAGGATTTTATTCAACCTGTTCTTATTTTCCCACCTTTCTCCTGTGCTCTGCCCACCAGCTTGGGCCTGCACGGCAGCATTACAAAAGTTTCTCCACCCTTTTCTTCCCACTTTGATAAACAGGTTCCGTGCTGGAAGTATTACTGTGTATGAGAAAATCAGAAACAAGCACCTCAGAGAAAAACACTGAGCGAGGGCATGGGCTTTTTACCAAAGCCTGATATGAATCGATGAAATCTTAGAAGTTATAATAAACCAGGTTGTATCCATGGAGAGAAAAATGGATTTCCCCACAGGATCTTTATTGTGTATACATATGCAAAATATATATACTATAATTGTAATGGGTGAATTTTCTCACACAAAAATACTCCATTAAGTAATACAACTTTCTGCTTATATAGTGCCTTCCATCTGAAGATCTCAGTGGCTTTTATAAAAATAAATTAAGCCCCATAGCACCCCTGTGAGATTGGTGAGGGATATACCAGGGTCTCTTTAACCACCATTGAAATGCAGCTACCTCTTTGAAGTTGAGCTCAGCAATCCTTTAACAGTGTTCTTTATACTGTACAAAAGTTTAGGAAGTGAAGAATAATAATTGTATCCTATTGAAACTGCAGAGGGGGTTTAGAAACCAGAAAATAATTACCTCAGGTGGAATAGGGTAATTACACTGCAGTTAATAAACCTATTCTTAAGTCAAAGGATGTTGGACCTCAGTTTTCTGTGTCCTTCAATAGACAGAGGGCGGCAAGAGGTGGACGTTGGCTTCTTCAACCATGGGATGCTGTACTGGGAAGAAGGTCCTCTAGGAACAAATGGGGTCCACCTGACCAAGAAGGGGGAAAGCATCTTCATGCACCAACTTGCCAACTTAGTGAGGAGGGCTTTAAACTAGGTTCACAGGGGGCAGATGACAAAAACCCACAGGTAAGTATAAAAATAGTGACTTTTATATCGGGTTAGATGTTATGGGGCTGGGGGAGATGTGGAAAATGACAATAGGGTCAAAGGAGCAAAAAGAAGGTAATCGGGGGGGGGGAGAAATATGATCAACATTTTAAATGTCTATACATAAATGCAAGGAGAATTGGAAGTATTAGCACATAAGCTAAATTATGATTTAATTGGCATCACAGAGACTTGGTGGGATAAGTCTCATGACTGGAATAGTGGTATAGAGGTCTATAGCTTGTTCAGAAAGGACAGGAAGGGAAAAAGGGTTGCATTATACATGAAGGATATATACACTTGTTCTGAGATCCAGAAGGAGGTGTGAGGCAGACCTGTTGAGAGTCTCTGTGTAAAGTCTCTGTGTTATGCCATGGTGGGAGGTCTACTACAGACCACCAAATCAGGAAGAGGAGGTGGATGAGGCATTTCTAAAACAAACAACAGAAATATCCAAAACACAGGACCTGGGAGTAATGGGGAACTTTCGAGACCCAGGCATCTGTTGGGAAAGTAATATGTCAAAACACAAAATTTCCAGTAAGTTCTTGGAATGTATTGGTGATAAATTTTTGGAAAGTTGAAAGTAGAAAGTGGAGGAAGTAACCAGGGGGACAGCCATTTTGCACTTGATTCTGACCAACAGGGAGGAATTGGTAGCGAATCTGAAGGTGAAAGGCAATCTGGGTGACAGTGACCATGAAATGTTAGATTTCATGATTCTAAGGAAAGAAAGCAATGAGAGCAGCAGAATAAGGATAATGGATTTCAAAAAATTAGACTTTAACAAACTCAGAGAACTGGCAGTAAGAACTGGTAAGAAAAATCTAAGGGAAAAAGGAGTTCAGGAGAGCTGGCAGTTCCTCAAGGAGATGATATTAAAGGCACAACTGCAAACTATTCCGGTGCAAAGGAAAGATAGGAAGAATAGCAAGAGGTCAATATGGCTCCATCAGGAACTCCTTAATGACTTGAAAATCAAAAAGGAATCCTACAAGAAAAAGGAAACATGGTCAAATTGATAAGGTGGAGTACAAAAGAACAGCACAAGTATGTAGGAACAAAATAAAAAAGGCTAAGGCCCAAAATGAGTTATACTTGGTAAGGGACACAAAAGTCAATAAGAAGAGATTCTTTAAATACATTAGGAGCAAGAGAAAGCCAAAGGAAAGTATGGGTCCTCTACTTAGAGGGGAAGGAGTGCTAATAATTGATAACATCAAAAAAGCTGAGGTGCTTAATGCCTATATTGCTTCAGTTTTCACTAAAAAGGTTAGTGATAACCAGATACTTGGCACAATTAATATTAACAACCAGAGGGAAGGAATGCAAGCCAAAATAGGGAAAGGACAAGTTAAAGAATATTTAGATAAGTTAATGTACTGAAGTTGACAGGGCCTGATGAAATTCATCATAGGGTACTTAAGAAACTAGCTGAAGCAATCTCAGAGCCCTTAGCAATTATCTTTGAGAACTCTTGGAGGACAGAAGACTGGAGAAGAGCAAACATAGTACCTATTTTTGAAAAGAGGAACAAGAAGGACCCAAGGAATTATAGACCAGTCAGCCTAACTTCAGTACCTGGAAAGATACTGGAGAAAATTATTAAACAATCAGTTTATAAGCACCCGGAGGATAATAGGGTTATAAGGAATACTTGGCATGGATTTGTCAAGAACAAATCATGCCAAACTAAACCAACTTCTTTTCCTTCTTTGATAGGGTTACTGACCCAGTGGATGAGGGAGGCAGTAAATGTGATATACCTTAATTTTAGTAAGGTTTTCGACACAGTTCCACATGATATTCTCATAAACAGACTCAGAAAATACGGTCTAGATTAAATTATGATAAAGTGGGTGCACAATAGATTTAAAGACCATACTCAAAGAGTAGTTATGAATGGTTTACTGTCAAATTGGAAGGAATATCTCGTGGGGTCCCGCAGAGTCCAGTATTATTCAATATTTTCATTAAAGACTTGGATAATAGAATAGAGAGGATGCCCATAAAATTTGCAGATGACATAAAGCTGGGAGGGGTTGCAAGCACTTTGGAGGACAGGCTTAAAATTCAAAACCTGGACAAATTGTATAGTTGATCTGAATTCAACAAGATGAAATTCAATAAAGACAAGTGCAAAGTTCTTCACTTAGGAAAGAAAAATCAAATGTACAACTACAAAATGGGCAATAACTTCTCTAGGTGGTAGTACTGCTGAAAAGGATCTGGAGGTTATAATTAGGGGTTTACTTAAATCACAGAGAAATCATACATGTTTCACGGGTTACTCACAGCATAAATAGAAAATTTCGTGGATGTGTTCACACCATGCGACCCTTACTTCTGTGCTGCTGCTGCTGGCAGTGCTGTCTTCAGAGCTGGGCTCCCATCCAGCAGATGTTACTCTCCAGCCACCTAACTCTGAATGCAGAATGGAGAGTGGCGGCTGCTGGTCAGACACCCGTATTTGAAGGCAGCGCCACCGCCAGCAAGGGCGCTGCCTTCAGAGCTGGGTGCCTGGCTAGTAGCCACTGCTGTCTGGCCGCCCCGCGCTGAAGGCAGTGCATAAGTAAGGGTAGCAATACCACAACTCCCCTACAATAGGCTTACCATGCCTTTTTGGGTCAGGAGCCCCAGTCTGAGAAACGCTGTGTAGGATAGGGTAAAAGTACACAAAAGACCAGATTATAGTGAATAATCCCAACTATAAATATAAAATGATGGGGTCTAATTTAGCTGTTACCACTCAAGAAAGAAATCTTAGCATCATTGTGGATAGCTCTCTGAAAACATTCACTCAATGTGCAGTGGCAGTCAAAAAAGCGAACAGAATGTTGGGAATCATTAAGAAAGGGATAGATAATAAGACAGAAAATATCATATTGCCCTCTATATACATCCATGGTACAACCACATCTTGAATACTGCGTAGAGATGTGGTCGTCCCCTCTCAAAAAAAGATATAGTGGAATTGGAAAAGGTTCAGAAAAGGGCAACAAAAATGATTAGGGGTATGGAAAGGCTGCCGTCTGAGGTGAGATTAATAAAACCGGGATTTTTGAGTTTGGAAAAGAGATGATAAGGGGGGATATGAGAGAAGTCTATAAAATCATGACTGGTGTGGAGAAAGTAAATAAGGAAGTGTTATTTACTCCTTCTCATAATACAAGAACTAGGGGCCACCAAATGAAATTAATAGGCAGCATGTTTAAAACAAACAAAAGGAAGTATTTTTTCACACAAAGCACAGTAAACCTGTGGAACTCCTTGCCAGAGGATGTTGTGAAGGCCAAGACTATAACAGGGTTAAAAAAGAATTAGATAAATTCATGGAGGATAGATCCATCAATGGCTATTAGCCAGGATGGGCAGGGATGGTGTCCCTAGCCTCTGTTTGCCAGAAGCAGGGAATGAGCGACAGGGGATGGATCACTTGATGATTACCTGTTCTGTTCATTCCCTCAGGATACTGGGCTAGATAGACCTTTGGTTGACCCAGTATGGCCATTCTTATTTTCTTATGTTATTTCACAGGGGAGTCCAGATTTCATGGTCTGTGACATGTTTTTCATGTCCGCTAATTTGGTAGGGCTCTAGTTATAGTTGACCAGAAACTGAACATGAGTAAACTGTGTGATGCAGCTGCAATAAAGGCTAATATGATTCTGGGAAGTATTAACAGGAGTGTTGGATGTAAGACATGGGAGGTAATTGATCTGCTCTACTTGGCAGTGTCAAGGCCCCAACTGGAGAGCTGTGTCCAATTCTGGGCACCACAATTTCGGAAAGATGTGGACAAACTGGAAAAAGTCTGGAGGAGACCAACAAAAATGATCAAGATTTAGCAAACCTGACCTATGAGGAAAGGTTAAAAAAACTGGGCATTGTTTAGTCTTGAGAAAAAAGACTGAGGTGGAGACCTGATAAGTCTTCCAATATGTTAAGGGCTGTTATAAAGAGGACTGTATCAATTGTTCTCCATATCCACTGAAGGTAGGACAAAAAATAACAGGCTTAATCTGCAGCAAGGGAGATTTAGGTTAGATATTAGGAAAAACTTTTGAATTATAAGATCTGGAAAAGACGTTTAGGGGAGGTTGTAGAGTCCCCATCATTGGAAGCTTTTAAAAACAAGTTGGACAAACACCTGTTAGGAATGATCTAGGTTTACTTGGTTCTGCCACAGTGCAGGGGGCTGGACTTGATGACTTCTCGAGGTCCCTTCCAGCTCTACATTTCTATGATTCCATGACAGTGCAGTACTACCATTAATCCAACATCAATATCTAGGGGATTTAGGACAGTACAGAATGCCACTCCCTGAATTACTAACATAACTTCTTACAGCACCTTGGTGTTCTTTAGAGCTCTCTCACCCAAATACTGACCTGGCTGTCTTCTGTTCAGCTTGGGAGAAGGGATGGTATCTCATTATAAAGGAGAATGTCTGCAGGTTTTATAGTGTGCTGTGCTCTGTATTGTCAATCCCAAGTGTTCAAAAATCATGAGCCAGAATCCAAACATCGTGAGACTGGCTTAAAAATCATGAGATTTTTAAAATAATAATAAATCTGGGATCTTTTTATTTGACCTTCTGGTGTTTGAGCCTCTAGGCTTCATGATTTCCAGCCTTTCCCAGAAACCATCAGGGCTAGAAATTTACTTTAAAAAAAATGAAGGCTGAGATCCTAGGACTTCAGGAACTGGGCCAATGTGTAAAACATCAAATACTATGAGACTTGCGATAAAATCGTGAGAGTTGGCCACACTGCTTCCTTACATATATCTCACAACACACCGTAGTTACAGCAATAGAAATGTTACAGTAAGATGTCAACAGAGTAGGTGGAGACAGTAAACAAGGAGAGATGCAAAGGTTTGGTCAGAGTATGAGCCAGATGTGGGAAACTGATTGACAACTCAAGAGTCTACAGGTAGCATAGTTTATGAGTTATGCTTTAAAAAAATTACTACAAGAAATGTCAGGTATGTCTATACACAGCTGCCAGGGACAACCCCACCAGTAAAAGCAATGAGCCAGGTCCTCGGCTAGTCTAAATCAGCATAGCTCGGATGACTTCAGTCGTGCTATCCTGATTTACGTCTGCTGAAGGTCTGGTGCACTGTTGTCACATATGGGATATCTACATTTGGGGCCCAGAAAACAAAACTTAAAAAGAAAACTCAAAATCACAAGGTGTAATTGGGTGCAACAGTCAACAGATCTTGCAATCAAGGTAGTTGCAGCCTACCAAATCTGCACTATTCGAAATCTGAGTTAGAGCCACTGTATGTATTAGAGAAAGGCAGTGCCTGCTTGTCAGTGATCTGTGTAATATTCAATTGACTAAATTCAGACTGAGGTCAACTGAGTTGCATCTATAATACCAATTCTGAATTGAGCTCACTATCTGGATGCCTAATATTTTGCACCCATAAGAAAGGTTACTGCGTAAGCATGCACTTCACTGCACATTTTAGGACTTACTAGCAAGAAAGAAATCTATCTTCCTTTTCAACATGACACTGTAAAGACCGTATTAGGAACTTGTTCGTCGTGAATTTTAAAAAAAAATCAGATAAATCAGGCTTGATTAATTAAGAAAAAAATCCACCTCTTTTATTAGGTTGGAGACAACTGACACAAACTACTATTCACGAAAAAGCAAAGCCAGGAATAATGATAGTGTAAAGTCAGCCCTCGTGAATAATTCATTGGGTACAATTTCATGTTATTTTAAATGGTGCTGCTTCTCTTGCTGATAAGCAATAATTTTGTGTTCTTTCTTTGCTTTTTTTAACAAATCAATCAAAAGGATTCTCTTTTGTTAAATGTATTTGGAATCATTTCTGAAACAGCTTAATAGAGCTGTGATCACACACTGATTTATTTTTCATTCTCTATCCACTGTAGAAGAGGATGAGGGTTCCATTTCTGTCTTGTTTTTAGGAAATGAAATTTTTTTGAAGCTACTGATGTAGCATCCGACAAATCCTGCATCCCTTTGCATTATGTTGTTCCATAGCAACCATATATTATCAGTCGAATGACCTTCACTTTATAATAAGAGAACATCAAGACAAGAAAGGATAAAAGTGCTGTATGTCCTCCATGGGAAAGCACACCAGGACCCTGATCCTGCAATCTGAACCACATTGGCAAGACGTGTGCCTACTCAGAGTCCCACTGAAGTCATGGAGGCTCTGCACAGACAGAGGGATCTACCCACAGAAAGCAGATTGAAAGGCTGGGGTCTGTCCGTGTATCTCCTATGTAGCAGGTGGGATCTGAACACAAAATGGCAGCTGCTTCTGCAGCAGAGAAGGGGAACTTTTCTCTGTCTATAGAGAAAAACAATCGTAACAGACATAAGCTAGGTAGACCACACTTTGCAAACCCCATACTCTTATTGCATATTAATTGTTTATTTATTATTATTATTATTTTATTTGTATTGTGGTAGCATCTAGGAGCTACAGAGAACAAAAAAAAACCAGCCCCCCAAAGAGCTTACAATCTATGTGTAAGACAAGGGACAATGGGTAGATACAATCAGTCAGATAGGAAAGCATAACTGTCTGCAGCTATCTGGAAGGGGTACACCCAAAGGCTGTGTCTATGCTACCCTTTTTCTCTTTATCCCCACCTTTGCTATCACTATTTCAACTCCACCAGTGGTAGTAACAGTGACACCAGCTGCTGTGGTTCTAATGATCATGTGATCTAATCCTAGTGACCCCATGGGGGGTCTAAGTTAACGCTCCTGAGATTGCTGCCATTGGTGGAGCTGAACCAGTGGCAGCAATGATGGGATGTTTTAGAACTAATCCCTAGTGCAGACAAGGCCAAAGGAGGAACAGGAATGTTAAGAGTGCCTCAAGGAGTTACTGAATGAATCTGAACAAAGGGTGGCTGAACGTCAGGGAAAAAATGGTCAACAATGAGTTCAATGGCATTTTTGGGTGCACAAAGTAATGTAGATGTGGCCCCACAATGGCTAGTGAACATCAGTGATATTTGAAATGCTGTGGTTGCGTAGTGATTTCTTCTCCTGATCTCTTCCTGGTGTGAGTTATCTGAAAGTGAATATTACATCATATTTCTACTGCGGGTGGGAACAGTAGAAATATGGGATCCTCACATGTTCTCCCTGGCTTATTCTCCCTTCTTTCCATGCTCAGGTCATGTGCTCAGGTAACTCCTCCTTTGCTGTGCAGAGCTGGACTTTATCAGCTCGCTGGAGGGAGCCATCTCAAAGACATGCTCAACCCCTGTCAGAGATGGAACAAGGATTCACTCTTCTCTGTCCTGAACTCGGATCCCATCGTGGCAGTAACAACAGCCGGCTTCTCCATGTATGAGAACTGATATTGCTAAGACATGTTGAACAGCCCTTGCTACCAAGACATTTCTTTGTGAAATGAGCTCTTCAAATCCAATTCATTTTAAAGCAAAATCCTTTTATGAACTAAGCCCATTCTGACCTGCTGGCTCAGATCCATGGATGTCTAAAAAAGAACAGACCTTCAGGTACATTTTCTACCTGACTCTATGCATTTCATTTCAGCAAGTGTCATTCTTAACAAGAAGAAGCTAGGTCTAGGGTCATACAGCACTATAAGACAGAGAATTGGCCAGACAGGGATGTTGACAAACTTGAGGTAGATCAGAAAACAGGAACAAAACTGATTAAGAGGCTGTGGAGGAGACTAACTCAGAAGAGGTTAAAATAATTAAATATGTATAGCATTGCTAATTGACAACTAAGGGAATAGGATACACTTCTGCATGTATTTGAAGGGTGCAAACTGAATGGGGGATATTTTTAGGGTGACACAAAGAGTTATAACTAAGAGCAATGGGATCAAATCATGGAAAGTAAATGGCAGGCTGAATAATGGGAGAGAATTATTAACAATGAGCTCTATTACATGGGAATGGTCTCCCAGGGATAGTATTGAGAGCCGCACTGCTAATTGAGTCATTTCAATCTAGACTGGAAAAAGTATTCAGGAATGTACTATAGGAAACAATCTTGCTCTTGCAGGGGAATAGACTGGATGACTTAGCAGTCTTTTCCATTCTAATTTCTATGGTTCATTTCATTCCTCCCTTCTGTGGATGGAAAGGATGAAATCCAAGTGGATTTGCTCCTGGGGAGCATGGAAAGAGACAATACTACCTCTGTAGCACCATTCTCCCTTTTCCTGCCCCTCTATGGTGTTGAAAATCTACAGGGGATCAGGCAGACTAGAGCAGAAATAGGTGGTCTGCACACTTGATCCCCTCACCAAATTCATAGGATTCTTTGCCTAAGTTAATACTGACGGAGTCAATATTACCATAGGCATAGCCTCTCACAGCTTGTACGGCAACTTCCAACTTATCTGTATGTATATATATATTTATTCTTACTATATGTTCCATTCTATGCATCCGATGAAGTAGCCCACGAAAGCTTATGCTCTGATAAATTTGTTAGTCTCTAAGGTGCCACAAGTCCTCCTGTTCTTGTGCCCTCCTACACTTTTGAGACTCTGAACACAATTTTCCTCCTCAGGGATAAAACCATGCAGGGACTTACAGCGAAGTCCCCATTTTACTTTAAAGGTGAAATGAAGCATTTTTCCCTGCCTATACCTGAGTTCAGAAATCTGTGTTTCTCCTACAGAAGGTAGCATCACTGACACCTAAGCAGTAAACAAAGCTACATTGTTACACTTCTTTATGTGTGGTAAGATCATCATCCTTAACTACAGTAGGGAAAACAGAATCCTTAACTCAAGTTCGCTGTTGAGCAAAAGCGGAACGGATTTTCAAATATTTTGTTTTCAAATATATTTATCATTTTCTTAAGTTTTTGAATATTAAAAGTAACCTTTGTCCTTTATTTCTTTCTATTTGCACCTGAATGTCACTGTTTTCAGAGATGGGCCTGAGGTGCAGTGTTTGGATAGGGACCTAAACTTTCCCAAATGTGACCACTTTGATTACAGTTTGAAGTTTAGATCTGGTCATGAGTTTACACATTTAGTCCCAGCACCAGAGGGTTTATTTGTAATTTTTTTTTACTATGCCTGTTCTGACAAATGATCAACAATATTAGCTAACTAGAGTGATGCAAAACTGTGGCCGGATCTACACACAGTTTTTGTAGTTATATAATTATTTTGGTAAGGGGTATGATTTTTTAAATTATATAGTTATACCAGTACACCCCCTAGTATGGACACAGTTTTATTGAAGTAAAAGTGCCTTTTACCAGTACAGTTTATTTCCCTTTATGTATGGGAATAAACTGTACTGACATTAGCACCATTATACTGATATAACTGCATATGCACTGGGGACTTTTACGTGTAGACAAGGTCTTTTTTTTCCCCCTAGCTTTTTAAATCTTGAGTTCGTGTGGCTTCAGGTTCGAACAAACTCAAAATGCAACTTGGTCAAGACTGCCAAGTTTCCCCTTCTTTCACATTGAAACCCTGGGCTATGGTTGCTGAAAATAGGGCCCAGGTTAACAAACCTGAATCAATTTTTCAACGAGTTCTGGAGTTAAGAAAATCTGAATTCAAGTAAGTTTCGCATGAGCTGGAGTTTCATCACAAAGGTTTCTTCAGCTTAGGTGCTGATCCTTCTGCCTAGCTGAAGCCTTTTCTTACACTTCTGAAAATAAAGCTCTGGGGTATGCTACGTTTCACATTTCCTAAGCAAGATCATAAAGCTAAAATGTTACTTGATATACATCTTCTCTTTCACACTGTTATTGACTGTATCAACTGCCAATTCTGATCTCATTTGAGCCCAGATTTCAAAACCCAATCTAGTGTTTGGGTCTGGGGTTCCTGTTCAGCCCACTATAAACTGGAATTGTGAAATTCAGATCTGTGGGATTCAACCACTCAGTTACAGAGTTTGGAGTACTTACCATTAAGCTGCAGATGAACAGGATAAGGCTCATATACAAAGAAAAACAGATTTTAAAAAAACAAGGCTAGGTACATGACTTCTAATCTAATCTATTCCTAGCTGTCTAAGTATATCTAGAGAGCCCCAACACCACAGAGTTTAAGCATTTCTAAAGAGTTGGTAAAATTTTCAAAAGCACCTAACTGACATAGGGACAGATTTTTTAAAAGATATTTAGGTGCCCAAAGATGTAGATAGGAGCCTAGTGGGATTTTCAAAGCACCTAAACAGGTTTGATGCCTAACTCCCCATTCTCATTGAAAATCAATGGTATGCAGGTTCTTAAGTGCCTAAATCAGTTCTTGAAAATGGGATGGAGAAGCCTAAGTAACTTAGGGCTTTTGAAAAATTTACCCAGTATCTAATACTCTTCTGGGATATTATTCATGGGACAGGTTTGTAGATGGCCTACCCGGTTTTGATGATGCCAGTATTTGACACGAATCAGCTTTGGTATCCTGCATATTTATAATGTAAATGTTACAAATCTGCTGCTGTATTTTACTAGTTTCCGTCTTCCCTGTTTAAAGTATGGACTAGAAATTAATTGCCCATCAATATTCTTGATTGTAGTTAGAGGTCAGGTTTTTTTTATCTTAATATGACTGGAAAGATCCATGGAGACATATTGCAGACTTCCCCTTTTTTTCTGTTATTCTCCTTAGCAATTATTAAGATCAATTCCATGAGATAACAGATGATAATGTCCCATCTTTCATCGAAGCATGAAATTGCTGTTTAGGGCTCTTTTGGCCAGTTCATCTTTATTTCATATAGATAACTGAAAAGACCTCCTAGTTTGCTTTTAAGATCAAAGTGATTGTCAGCCTCTCTCTCTCTTGCTTTCTCTTTCTCACACACACACAAAATTGAATTGAGAAATCAACTTATAACATTTTTCCATGAATGTCCCCCACTGTGAAGAGCACTGAACTTAATGCTTCATTTTTAGCAGGAAAGATGACAAAAAAGTTTCTACATGTATTTAAACTGTTAAGGTTTATCAAACACAATGGGAAAACAGTGTTTAAATACCAGTTTCATTTTGTTTGTATCGATTCTGAGGGCTTGTCTACATTTACCAGGGGATCAACGAGCAGTGATCAATGCATCAGCAGTCGATTTAGCAGGTCTAATGAAGACCTGCTAAATCGACCACAGCTCACTTTCCTGTCGACTCCTGTACTCCACCGGATCGAGAAGAGTAAGGGGAGTCAACAAGAGAGTGTCTCCCGTCGACATCGCATAGTGTGGACCCTGCGGTAAGTAGATCTAAGCTACGTCAACTTGAGTTACGCTATTCACGTAACTCAAATTGTGTAGCTTAGGTTGACTTTTCACCGTAGTGTAGACAAGGCCTAAGATTTTTTTTTATGAAAGTGGAACTTTAGCAATAACAGATCATCCATGGAGCAAGTGACAGGTACTCTTTATCATGTCCAGTACTTTTAGGTACTGAGCAAGTGTATGTGTAACCCCCGGAGAGTGTGTGGTTCAGAGTCTGCTCTGTGCTAATCCACAGAGGATATGAGTTGTAGCAGCTCACAACTACAAAGCCGTGTCTCTTTAACTCAAGCTGTAGCAGCCTATGCTTTTAGCTCTGAACGTTCCTGGTTCACTCCCTGGTCTATAAGCTAAGTGGGTGGCCATCACCCGCACATGTATTTGTTAATGTCCACAAAAGAAAACTATCTGTGGTTGAATAACACTGTGAATGTTCTCTGATGTTGTCTTATAGCAAATGTTACAAAACCACAAAGCTCTCTTCTCTTGTCCCTTCTGCAGGACACAAAAATATAACAATTGTTTGCTCTTCATAATCGGCAAATTATGCCTAAGAAGCAGAAATGTACAGACCGCAGGGAAAGAGGCACACCACCCTTATGGTGCAAACAGGAGGCATTCTATTTACGGCATACCACAGGTATGCCCTAAATAGAAAGGAGGAATATAAATGCACAGAAGCACTCCCATGAGAAACCAATCATTGGGAGGGAGGGATAGCTCAGTGATTTGAGCATTGGCCTGCTAAACGCAGGGTTGTGAGTTCAATCCTTGAGGGGGCCTTTTAGGGATCTGGGGCAAAAATTGGGGATTGGTCCTGCTTTGAGCAGGGGGTTGTTGGACTAGATGACCTCCTGAGGTCCCTTCCAACCCTGATATTCTATGATAACTTGATTGCAATAAACCAGAAAGCATCACTTAACAGTGACTTCCCTTTCCCCCTTAATTAAACTATCACCTTCTGAAAAGAAATGGATCTTCTTTCTTCCAAACCTTGATTTGCCATGAACCCCCTTTGGACTGATGTTTGGAAAAGTCCCTCATGTTGGAGTGCTCATTCATCTCCTGCAGGGGATGCTCTATCTATAGGCAAACTAGGCAGCTGTATAGGTTCTGCCTAGGGCAGCATGGGTGGCTGAGCCAAACCTCAGTGGTGCTGCAGCCCCATGCCCCAGGTTGGTGAGGTGCACACACACATACCCGGAGGGCGAGTCCCCCTGTTCTAGGGGGCGTGGCACGCTGAAGTATTGCTTAGGGCTGCAGATGGTCTTGAGTCGCCTTCTCTCTTTTCTTCTTCCTGGGTTGCTTTCCTGCCTCTCTTGCTCTCATACTTCCCAGAGCGGTGCTGCTGGCTTGGCAGAGGGGAGACCCAATGAACAGTTCCCCCATTGGGCCAGTTTGGCATTACCCTCCCATTTTACGTCTTGAATGAAACATTCAATTTAGCATTGTTTTACACTTGCCTCTAGAATACGAATATCATTTTACACTCCAAATAAACTAACACTAGTGTTGAAAATGTAGCCTCATTCTTCCTCTGCCCTATAATTGTGAAAGCATGATGACTGTGGAGGTACAGGGAGAAGGGCGGAGAGGAACAAGCCCTGTTGCTCTTTGGCAAAGGTGCCATCTACATTCCCCTTTGCCCTTCCCTCCCAGCACAGAGCAATGTGCAGGTGGTGGATTGCACAGCTCTAGCACAAAGATATAGGACAAGACCAAAAAAATGTCAAAATACTCAAGGGATAAGGATGACATTTTATTGCCATCACAGCAATTTTTGTGTGGCCCAGATATGTAGTAAGGGTTGCACAGTAAGGATTAAAGTGACAGGTGCCAAGAAGGCTAACGGCATTTTTAGCTGTATAAGTAGGGGCATTGCCAGCAGATTGAGGGAAGTGATCATTCCCCTCTATTTGACATTGGTGAGGCCTCATCTGCAGTACTGTGTCCAGTTTGGGGCCCCACACTACAAGAAGGATGTGGAAAAATTGGAAAGAGTCCAGCGGAGGGCAACAAAAATGATTAGGGGACTGGAGCACATGATTTATGAGGAGAGGTTGAGGGAACTGGGATTATTTAGTCTGCGGAAGAGAAGAATGAGGGGGCATTTGATAGCTGCTTTCAACTATTTGAAAGGGGTTCCAAAGAGGATGGATCTAGACTGTTCTCAGTGGTACCAGATGATAGAACGAGGAGTAATGGTCTCAAGATGCAGTGGGGGAGGTTTAGGTTGGATATTAGGGAAAACTTTTTCATGAGGAGGGTGGTGAAGCTAGGGAGGTGGTGGAATCTCCTTCCTTAGAGGTTTTTAAGGTTTTTAAGGTCAGGCTTGACAAAGCCCTGGCTGGGATGATTTAGTTGGGAATTAGGTCCTGCTTTGAGCAGAGAGTTGGACTAGATGACCTCTTAAGGTCCCTTCCAACCCTGATATTCTGTGATTCTATGATTAGCCCATACCCACTCCAGAAGAACTCAATAAGGCTGCGGGACGTTGGGCCGGACAGCATGTGCATGTGGTTTGTCAAACGATGAATCCCAGGGTCACAGAAAGATTAGTGAACCTGGCCATCTCTAGATAATGTTTTGCACAATGCTAGTCTACAGCATAATGTGAATTTGTTCCAGATAATTTAGCCACCCTGTCTTGAATATGCATTTGATACCATCTGCCTCCTCCTGAAAAACTGCTCATCAAGTACTAAACTTATATATTCTGAGTTGACAGTCTGTATTTGATACAGTTCTGTCGTGGTTGTCTTTCTAGTTTTCTGAGTTGAAGTAAAAGTGAGTTGGACAAACCATTTTGTTAAACCAGTGTAAAACTGGTGAGAATAAGGCCATCACATTAATACTGTGCTACACTAATGAATAAGTTATGGTCCTGGTCCTGCTTTGAGCAGGGGGTTGGACTAGATGACCTTCTGGGGTCCCTTCCAACCCTGATATTCTATGATTCTATGATGATTCTAAGTTTCAGAGTAGCAGCCGTATTAGTCTGTATTCGCAAAAAGAAAAGGAGTATTGTGGCACCTTAGAGACTAGCAAATTCATTTGAGCATAAGCATCCAATGAAGTGAGCTGTAGCTCATGAAAGCTTATGCTCAAATAAATTTGTTAGTCTCTAAGGTGCCACAAGGACTCCTTTTCTTTTTTACAAATGAATAAACATAACAATTTATTTCAGAAGATCCTGGAGGAAAAAAGGGTAGATTAACTGACTTTAGGTCTTTTCTATCTTTATTTTCTGCAATTCTCTGTGGATTTTATTATCACTAGAGATGGTTGATTTTTTTTCTCCACAAAACAGTTTTCCATTTGAAAATATCATTTTGTCAAAATCAGAATATTTCATGGGAATGTGCTGATTTCAACAAATTTGACAGTTTCAAAATGATTTCTTTCAATTTTCTTGTTTCATACCAATAATATTGCCATATTTTACTCTGATAATGTCAAAACATTTTGTTCTAATAGTGTTGAAACATTTTGCTTTGAGTTTATTGTTTCATGCACATTACATTACAATATTTCAGCATTATGGAAATGAAACCTTTCACAAAGTCATTTTGATGTTTTTGAATCAAAATATTTTGGAATTTCCATTTTGCTAAATATTTCAAGATTTCAACTTTTCATCAAGATTCGGGATGCAAACAAATTTTGAAATGTCAGAATTTCCTATGGGATGGAAATTCTGTTTTCCTACAAGCAATTTATCACTACTGAAAACGCACAGGCACTCAGTAACATCATTTTCTACATTTTTTCCTCTTTCTTCTTCCTTCTAGCTAGGAATTTGCCCTTGGTGCTGAAACATAACTCAGACACAGCACTCAACTGCAATTCTCTTTGGTTTCCCCTGTAATCTGAAAAAGCAGAAAAAAAATGCCAGAATTCAGGAAAAGAGAACCAATTTGCTGCACCTTTTGTTTTGTTTGTAGAGCTGCTGTATTATCTCAATGGCAGTTATCCCACAATCATATTGTGTTTTTTTACAAGTTTTGCCTGAAAACAGCACAAGCATGGAAAATTCTATTTATAAGCCATATGACTTTACATTGAAATGAAGGGAAAAACAGAATGAGTTTTGGATGCACGGAGCTATGTATCTCACCAAATTCAATAAGACATTACTAGAGTTATTTTTATTGCTGGTATTGTTATTTATTATTTGCTTAGCTTTTACAATTCTCCACAGTAGCAGCCAGATTCCATGTTAATAACCAAGAGATTTGCACTTATTCATAGGTCTGCTGCTAGAGTGAAACCTACCCCTACCACCTTTGAAACCTTATACTTCATGATCCTTGCTACCTCTGGGAAATGACTGGGAAAAGAGCACAACCTTGTAAGTACAGAACAAAATGTAGTTTCACAAATGGCAAATAATCCTCCCTATCCATGGGTTTGCAGATATGCTCATGCAAGAAGGGACTCAAATCTTCAGGGAGAACGTGTCCAGATAAGGCTGCTTTTGGCTTAGTAGCTTAGTGCTCTCTTTGGCTTAGTGCTCTCTTGAGCACACCTATAGCAGTGAGTTCAGTCTGGGGACCAGTAAAATCTAATGACAAATTGGAGATAATTTAAACTGGGAGAATTCAGAGGAAAAAAAAAATTAAAATAATGAGTCTGGAGGAATGGACCTAGGAGGATAAATTAAACACATTTATTTCTTGGATTTGTACTGACTATGGAGAAATGTGAAGTGCAAAAGAATAAAATCCCAGTTAAAGGATTTTACTCATATGAAATTCAAAAGGATCTGGATGAAGGACTCCTCAAATTCCCACCCTCCCCATACAAGGGAGCAAAGTCACCAATACAACTTGAGCATGTCCAGCAACTGTTGAGCTGGAGGGGGCAGTGGACATGTTCCACTACACCTCTCCTACTCTTATGTTTATTTTGGCTATGCATGGACCTAATGGCTTTGTTTATGGTACTTTTGGCTCTACTTTGCCTGTTTAAGTGGAGCCAGGATTGGGTCCCAAGGAAGCAGAAGGGTTATTCAGGGTGGCACTATGGGTATGAATGAGATGAAGTTATAAATGGGAAAATGTATGCTGAATATTAGGAAAAGCTTCTTGATGATGAGATTGTTTCACTTGTGGGGCAGTCTCCCAAAGGAAGTGATTGAAGCCACATTACTCAGGACACCAATAACTAGACTTTTTCAAAGAAACAACTTCATGTTTTCTCCTTTGAGGCCTCGCATGCTCAGGAAGAGCTCCCCTAAACACCTGCAAAGCTCCCTCATTGTCCTGCGTCAAGGCCCTTAAAATTCTCCTCGCAATGATTCCTACAAAAAAACCTGATATTGGTTAGACAGTTGGTGCACTGAGACCATTGCCTACTGGGCTATCCAGTATTATCTCATTGTTTCCTAGTGATCCCCCATCTGACTGTTGTATCTCCTTCTCATCTCTTTTACTTCATCTGTAAGCTCTTCAAGGCGGGGACCATCTTTTTGTTCTATGTTTGTACAGCGCCTACCACCATGGGGGTCCTGGTCCATGACTGGAGCTCTTAGTTGCTATCACAATACAAACAACAACAATAATAGTAGGTTGGTCAAAGTAGTAGGAAATATAGGTGGGAAATGATACTGCATTGACAAAAGGTGGAAAAGAATTTTAGGCCAACTCTGTCTCTAATTTCTGTGATTCTAATGCTGATTTCTCATGCTGTCCCTTTCAATAGGAGGCAACAAGTACGTGGAATTATGTGTTAGTCTATAGGATGTAGAATTTGTAGTTTGAAAGGACCTGGTGGGAAATCCTGTCTCCAGCCTGCTGTTCTGCAATACGCACAATTGTCCCTGTTGAATCTGGCTAATGTAATTGCTGAAAGGAACAAGACAGAAAAGCCTGGATTAATTATACATTTCTCTCACCTCCAAGTTTTCCCTGTTATATCTAAAGTCTATCTACTGCTCCACACTTCTGAGTGAGAATGATGTTTAATGCAGTATCTGGGATGGTGACATTCTCATAAATATCATAAGGTGCCCAGAAACGAGGTAATCACTCCTGTGCAAACAAACAAAGTAAGGCCATGTATGCAATGCTTTTATCCACCTGCTGAACGTGTCTTTGTAGTATATGCTCTCAGGTTGAGTACATCCCCTGTTTAGAGGCTAACAGAACTGAACATCCAAGCATCTCCTCACTGAATATTTCCTGTGTTTAGATGCAAGCAGAATAGAAAGCTTTAGGTTTCCAGGCTTACTTAGAGTGGAAGACAAATGGGCTGAGATTTGTTTTCACCTGCCAGTCTTAAATTAGACCTAAGACTAAATGGCTCCAGCTCTAAAAATAATAAACAAACAAACAAATAGATAAATAAAAGAGCTAATATTTTTCTTACTGATAATTAAAAAGGAACCCCTATTAGGAGAAATAAAATTAGCTAGATTTGCATTTCCTCCCATGAATAAAGAGAAAACGGTATATTTATATGTATTTATAAATTTAGCTATATTTCTACTGTCAATACATTTTTTGTGCACCTGCTCGAAGTTTAAATATTTAATGCTTGTTTTCTCTCATTACTGTACATTTTTCTGTGTTGGAGTAAAGGGATTCTTTAGTACTGTGGACTGGGTAAATAATACATTCCTTATTCATGAAGAATACTTCAGGAAAATAAAATAAAATAATGAAATTAAAGGGCATCTTACCTCTGGTCATCACAATTCCTGCAAGGGTTTTGTGGCGTGCGTGCATGGAGGTGAAATTGTCTGTCAACTCTTGAAACTTCTGTGTAACCATTTGATATATGGAATCAGCAAACTCCTGAAAGACACAATCAGAAGGAATTTTTCACTTTCTTTGATTGAAGCACTTGGGTGTGTCTGGAGATTAATAACCAGCCTTCTGCCTTTGAGATCTCACTTTTAGAATTAAGCTCCACCTACCTCAGCAAAAAAATAAAAGGAACGGTTCCCTAGGACAATGGTTCTCAACCAGGAGTCCAAAAAGAAAAGGAGTACTTGTGGCACCTTAGAGACTAACCAATTTATTTGAGCATAAGCTTTCGTGAGCTACAGCTTGAAGTGAGCTGTAGCTCACGAAAGCTTATGCTCAAATAAATTGGTTAGTCTCTAAGGTGCCACAAGTACTCCTTTTCTTTTTGTGAATACAGACTAACACGGCTGTTACTCTGAAACTAACCAGGAGTCCGGGGCCTTCTTGAGGGGCTGTGAGCAGGCTTCAGGGTGTCTGCCAAATAGGGCCAGCATTAGATTCACTGGGGCCCAGGGCAGAAAGCTGAAGGCCTGCCGCCCCAAGCCCCGCTGCCTGGGGCTGAATCCCAGGGCCCTGAACCTCATAACTCGGGGTTGAAGCCAAAGCCTGAGCAATGTAGCTTCATGGGGGCCCCCTGTGGCGTGGGGCCCCAGGCAACTGCCCTGTTTGCTATCTTCTAATGCTGGCTCTGGCTTTTCTATGCAGAAAACCAGTTGTTGTGGCACAGGTGAGCATGGGAATTTTTATAGCATGTTGGGGAGCCTCAGAAAGAAAAAGTTTGAGACCCCCTGCCCTAGGAGAAACAACGAGGTATCCTTGTGGCACCTTAGAGACTAACAAATTTATTTGGGCATAAGCTTTCGTGGGATAGAACCCACTCCCTGCATCTGATGAAGTGGGTTTTAGCCCACGAAAGCTTATGCCCAAATAAATTTGTTAGTCTCTAAGGTGCCACAAGGACTCCTCGTTGATTTTGCTGATACAGACTAACACGGCTACCAGTCTGAAACCTGCCCTAGGATCAATATCATAAATGGCTACTCGCTGCCTCTAAGGGTACATCTGCACTGCAACAAAAGACACACGGCATGGCAGAGGCTGGCCCAGGGGTCTGGCTAAGGGGTTAAAAATTCCACCGCACATGTTTGGGCTCAAGCTGGAGCCTGGACTCTGAAACCCCATGAGGGGAGTTGGCCTTAGAACCTGGGCTTGGGGATCTCTACACTGCTATTTTTAGCCCGGCAGCCTGAGCCCTATGAGCTGAAGTCAATTGACCTGAGCTCAGAGTCTTTTTTTATTGCATTGTTGACATATCCTGAGAAGGTTGATGTTAGGAGCTGACCCAAAACCCAGTGAATCAATAGGAAGGCTCACTTTGACTAGGCTTTGAATCAAATTCTTAGTGCTCAAGAAAAAGTCCTAGAATTTGACAAATTTTGTTTCTGGTCATTGGTCCAGGGCTAGTTCATAGAAAAATTTACCAGTCTTGAAAGCATTTTACTTGTCTGAAAAAGTGTTTCTTTGCCCCAGCAAGTCATTTACTGGGCTGAACAGAGGGGGAGTCACCTAATTTTCTCAGTGATTTTTTTCAGTATTTTTGTTGTTCATGAATGTTAATTTAGCAAAGCTTTCAATCGCTTCATGAAACTTAAAGAAAAGTTACTTTTTCCCTTGGCTGGGTCCTAGCCAAGCAAAGTCTGAGATGCCCTTTGAGTTCTGTGTTGCAGCTGAGGTGCCACAAGAAGCTCCTTATTCCACATTTAAGAAGAGCCTTTAATGGCCCAGTGAAGCTAAGAGAGCAGAAATGATGGACTCCAGGGTTATCGCCAACTCTTTTAGAAACATATCATAAGATTTTTAATTTCCACATAGACAGCCATCAAAAACAGCTGGAGAGACCTCTTCTTATGTTTCACATAAAGGGTGGTACCTGCAAAAGAGCAGTAACCCCTGCCCTGCAGCACTGTGTTGGTATGGGCTACACTAGGCAGCAGCGGGGCTTGTCCCCGAGATGTGCGAAGCACCACAGCCACATTGAAATCAATAGGCAGTGAGAGGAGGGTGCTCAGCATTTCTCAGGATTGGGCCCTACTCTGGTCAGTGGTCTGAGCCACATAAAGAGTTCCAGTCTGAATAATCTGAGAGCGTTTCACCCACAGCCACAGAGAGGGGGCTATTCAAAATAGATCAGAACCAGTGGTGGGCAACCTGCAGCTGGGAACGGCAAACCGCAGCCACTGGGAGCTGCTGGCGGCCGTGCCTGTGGACAGTCAATGTATACAAACTGCCTCATGGCCTGCCAGCGGATTACCCTGATCTTATTTGAAGCACCGTACAGGACAGCCCTATTAATTGACTGCTCTGATTAAGTGCCTCAGTTTGTCTCAGCAACAAACAACAACAAAAACTCTTTCAACTGAAAACTTCTGTGTTACAAGACTCAAGCTTAGAATTGCGTCCTGGGTTCAGATCTCTTGGGGTCTCACTTGCATCATGCAATCTCTGAGCAATCTGGTCCATTTAGAAGAGTCTTCATTAACATGGTCCTGATTAAGCAGCAGTTATTGCCTTTTACTGTTACTGGGCTAAACTGGATCTCTGGGAAAAGCCCAAATAAAACAGACTTTCTGGCCAAAAAACGGGCATCTGGCAACCCTAGTCCCTGATGTGGTTGACCTCTAGGCGCTACCAAAATATAAATGTGAAACTGTAATAAAACTATAGATATCATGAATGCAACTGTGGGTGCTCAGTGCATCAAAAATCAGCACATTCAAATATCTAGTCATGTACCCATGTAGTTTAGGTAACTAACTGGGGACCTATGTGCCTAATTCACTTGGAATGCGGTCAGCATGTCAGGGTTAACATTCTACCTGCAATGACATGGTGTGGTTGCAGTGTGGGTAGACCTCCCGGAACTAGGTTTATTTGCGCTAGCTTGGGTGCTGGAGCAATGAAGCTGCAGCAACACAGGCTTCAGTGCAGCCTGTCCAAGCCCACCTGGAAGCTTGTAATTCTCCACGGGCGGGGCTTGCACTGAAGCCCTTGCTGCTGCAGCAAGCTCTGGTATCCGAGCTAACAAGTTCAAAGCTAGTTTGGGAATGTCTGCACAAACTGCAATCGCACTGTGGGACTGCAGGGTAGGGATATCCTCAATGGCCATTGGGCTAGTGGGGCATGGGATTGCAAACAGGGGCACTGGACGACTGGGTGGAGGTGGTGGGGTCTTGGGGGGAAGAGGCGGCGTGGGAGCAGGGCCTTGGGGGAAGGGATGGTGCAAGGGAGAGGCCCTGGGGGAAAAGGGTGGCATGGGGGCAGGGCCTCAGGGAGATGGGGTGGTGAGGGTGGGGGCTCGGGGAGAAGGGGTGATGCCAGGGAGGGGTCTTGGGGGAATGGGCAGTGCTAGGGTGTGGACTCAGTGTGAAGGGGCAGAGTGGGGACATGTGTTTGAGGGGCAGGGGTAGGACCTCAGGGAGAAGGGCCATGGGGGGGCACCGTTTGGGAGCCGGTGGCCCCCTCACTTTTTGGGACCTTACACCACTCCTGATTGCAGGTGTTCCTGAGTTCTTCATCCTACTTGCTGTGTAACTCTCATCTGGTTTCTTCTCTTGTCAATCTCTTAATATCCCTGTCTGTAAAATGGCTGCTAATAATGCTTAATTACCTCACATGACTGTTGCGAGCATTAAATGGGTAATGTTTGTGAAGTATTTTGAAGGTGATATAAGTGCTAAGAATTGTGATATAAGGTGATATAAGTGCTAAGTGCTAAGAATTGTCTGCAAACATGCCATGGCATGAGTAATAGACAGGGTCTTGACACATCCTCAGCTTTATGTTATCCATACATATAAACACACATATATTTAATCACCTAACACTTCAAACTAGTGACAGGAAATCTGAAGCCTGTGTTATTTTAGTTGTGTGAAGAAGTACTCTATCCATTTAGCAGTGCTGTGTGAATGCGTGTTAATAATAAAATAACTCATATTGCTAGTAATAACTCTGGTGCACACGAACAACCTTAAAGTCTGCAAATCTCAGTAGCATTTGCTGAGTAAACTCTTTGGGATGGAACCCAGTGTCCCTTGAGCAAAAGCTAAAAGGTGGTTAGACATTTGACTTCCATTGAAAGTCAATGGGAGCAGTGAGCCTAACTCCCTTTTGTGTTTTGGAAAATCTCTACCATAATAACCATAATTATGGCTAGCAGAGCTAAAAACAATAATAAATAGTTTTTAAAGTATATTAGGAACAAAAGAAACCCGAACAATGGTGTAGGCCCATTACTAGATGGAGATGGTAAAGCTGGTAATGATGCAGAAAAGGCAAAAGAGTTCAATAAATATTTCTGTTGTTTATTTGGAAAGATGCAGGATGATGTACTTGTAACACATTAAAAGGATAAGGTATGTTCCAGTCTATTAGCAGCTAAGGAGGATGGTAAATATCATGTATTAGGAAAACACTTTTAAGTCAGTAGGCCTGTAGAACTTACATCCAAGAATCCTAAAAGTGTTGCCTCAGGAAAGCTCTGTACTGCTAATATTAATTTTTAAGAAAACTTGGAATACTGGGGAAATTCCGTAATATTTGAAGATTGCTAATATTGTATCAATATTAAAAAAAAAAGCAAGAGAGATGACTCAGGTAATTATAGACTGGTTAGCTTGATATCAGTCCTGGGCAAAATAATGGAAAAGCTGATACAGGGTTCTTACTAATAAAAAGTAAAGGATAGGGATATAATAAATGCCAATCAACATGGTTTAATGGGAAATAGGTCTTGTCAAAAAAACCTGATTTCATTTGTTTATGGGATTACAAGTTTGGTTGATAAAGGCAACTACACAGATGTGATATACTTAGACTTTTGTAAGGTCTTTGACTTAGTACCATACAATATTCTCATTAAAATATTGGCACTATACTATATCAATAAAGCACATGTTAAATGGATTAAGAACTGGATAGTGGACATATCTCAAAAAGTTGTTGTCAATGGGGAATCATCATTGAATGGGCGTGTTTCCAGTGGGGTTCCACAGAAACCGGTACTAGACTGTCACCGGATGCACTCACTGTCACTTTATCTCTTTTTCTGTTATAGCTCTCCACGCTCCCTTTGCATCAGGGGTGACTGTCTTTTGCAGTCCTTTACGGTCCACAGCATTCTTTTAAACACCCCTTGTATCGGGGTGACCAGGTGCCCACATTCTCCATCAATTGTCATGGGGTGCACTGACCACCAGTGAGCCTCCTGCCGGCTGTCCTGGGAATTAGCTTTCCCAGGAGAGGCTTGTGCTCCCTCTCTGGTGGTGTCTTCCCCCATCCTGTCTTGCTCTGTGGCCCTGCTCACTCATGGATCTGCATTGTGGCTTGGCTCATTGGCCAGGTCACAAATGTCCTCCCTTTCCAGGGAAAGTAACAAAGTCTTTCCAGAACAAAATATCCCAGGCAATCCACTGCCCTTTGCCTGGTCTATGCCATGTCCTCAGTGGCTGGTAGGAGAACCCGGGCCCACCCTTTACGCCTGATTTCAGCTCAGGGGCCCTCCGATCAACAGCCCCGGCCTGCAATGTCCTACCTTGCTACTATTTCCTGAGTCTTCTCCTACCTTCCTGGCTTCCCCCCTCACTGGGTTCACCAGCCTCCCTCCTCTCAGGGAGTAACTGTTGCCAGCTTCCTGGCTTATATAGACCCCCCCCAGCTGAGCCTGCTTCCAGTCAATTCCCTGCTCCCTGGCTCCTCCTCCACATGCAGCCTGTTGTGTTAATTGGGCTGCCTGGCCATCTTAACCCCATCCAGTCCTGTGTAGGGTGGACACTCCATCACATAGAATCATAGAATATCAGGATTGGAAGGGACCTCAGGAGGTCATCTAGTCCAACCCCCTGCTCAAAGCAGGACCAATCCCCAATTTATGCCACAAATCCCTAAATGGACCCCTCAAGGATTAACTCACAACCCTGGGTTTAGCAGGCCAATGCTCAAACCACTGAGCTATCCCTCCCCCCAATAGGCCCAATGCTATTCAACATTTTCATCAATGATCTGGAAGTAAATATAAAATCCCTGCTGATAAAATCAGGAGATGACACAAAGATTGGCAGAATTGACAGTCTTAGAGAGAGATCTGGATTGCTTGGCCAGGTGGGCCCTTCAAACAACATACATTTTAATACAGCCAATGCAAAGTCATATGTCCGGGAACAGGGAATTCGGGCCATACCTACAGAATGGTGGAATGTATCCTGGAAAGCAATGACTCTGAAAAGGATTTCGGGGTCAGAGTGGTCAAGCAACAGAACCTGATCTCCCAGTGTGATGCTGTAGCAAAACAGGCTAATGCCATCCCTTGGATGTGTAAACAGGGGAGAAGTGAGTAAAAGTAAGGATTTAGCCACTTCATGTGGCACTGGTGAGACTGATACTGGAACACTGGGTCCAGTTCTGGTGTCCACATTTTAAAAGGTTGCTGAAAAATTGGAGAGGGTGCAGAAAAGAGCAATGAAAATAATTCACGAGCTGGAGAAAATGCCTTACAGTGAAAGGCTGAAAAAGCTCGGCCCGTCTAGCTTAAAAAAGAAGATTGAGAGCTAGCTTGATTACAGTGTATAAGTACCTTCACAAGGAGAAAATAGGGACTAGCAAAGGGCTCTTTAATGGAACAGAGAAAAGCATAACAAGAACCAATGGCTGGAAGCTGAAAGTAGACAAATTCAAATGAGAAATTAGGTATGAATTTTTAACAGTGAGGGTGATTAACCACTGAACAAACTTCCAGGGAAACTGGTGGATTCTCCATCTCATTATGTATTGAAATCAAGATTGGACGCCTTTCTGGAAGATGTGCTTTAGTCAAACCTGAGTTATTTGGATCAATACTGGAGTAACTGGGTGTAATGTAATGGCTTGTGATATACAGGAGGTCAGAATAGATGATCTAATGATCTCTTCTGGCCACAAACACTATAAATCTATGAATTATCTATGAATTATAATAATACTTGGCACTTATGAATAATACCTTTATCAAAGTATCCCCAAACACTAAACATCCATAAATGTATTAAGCCTCACTGCAAACCTGTAATATAAATACAATTATACCCATTTTACAGATGGGTGAACTAAAGCACAGAAAGGGTAAATGATGGGCCCAAGAGGGTCAGCAGCAGAGCTTGAAAGAGCACCCAGTTGCCCTGAACTCCAGTTCTCTATGGTGACCACTATAACAGTGCCTGGCTTTCATGATATAAAACTCTGTTTCTAATCTTGTTTTCCATATTTAAAAACATAATAAGGCGAACAGGAAAATAAAAATATGCACCTAGGATTGCTATGGTTGGGTTCACACAGTGTGAACTGCAAATCTGATCAGCTTATTTAGAATTTTTTAAAAAGGGAATGTCTCAGTGAAACAATCTGCACCATCATCTTAAAAAGACTCAAATCATCCATTTAATCTCCCATAGTATTACAGACCAATCCTTGCCTGCATTTTCACAGTGCCCTCCATATAAGCATCCCAAGGCATTTTGTGCTCATTAAGAGTTAATTAGCTTAGAGGCACATGCAATTCCTAAAAGACTCATTTTAAAAATTCTAAAAAGAACAAATAACTTTTAACTTTGGATTTAGAAATCCCAGAACTCGGAGCGTTCTTTACCTCATTTGGCAGTGGATTCTAAAGCCAGAGGGCAATGAGACTCAGTAAAGGCAAAAGAATGACATGACTTCATATAACATTTAGGGACAATAAGGAATTTAGCATTCACTGATCTCAAAGAGTGACCAGGGACTTTGAAGAATAGGAAATCCATTAAATGTGAAGCCTCTTAGCTAAAATACGACAGGAGAGTATTTTAGTTTGGAATAAATTGCTGAACAGGATGCCAGTAAAATTAATGCAATGTAGAAGTGATGGAGTGACATATGCTGGTCCTTGTAAAATACAGTAGGATTCAGAAGCATCAACCAGTAGTGCAAGACCTAATCTAGAAGGCAATCGAAGAGCTACAATATAATGCTAATACTTGTCACTTATATAGAAATTTTCATCTGCAAATCTCAAAATACTTCACATGGGTGGATAAGCAACATGATCTCTATTTGTGCAGATGGGGAAAATGAGGTATACAGAGATTAAGGGTTCAGTCCTGTGAGGTGCTGAATGCCCTCCTATTCCTATTTACTCCAATGAGAACTGAGTGTGAGTAGTACATTACAAGAGTATTCAGTACCTTGCAGGACTGACCCCAGATCCACACAATGACTCAGTAGCAGAGCTGGGAATAGAGTACAGTCCTGATTCCCAGTCCTGTGTTGTAACTACTGGAATGTGTGGTCTCCTGTTCTTACACAATACTGAAACATAAACTACCATAACAGCATCATTGGCCTGATCTATCAAGTCAACAGGAGCCTTTACATTGACTTCAGAGGCAGTAGATCAGGCCCCACATCAGGTTTGAATCTTTCCGTTAACACAAAACAAACAAAAAACCCAAACCCAAACCAAATTGTGGATTTAATAAACAGTGGCCGAACATTGTGGAAGTAAGTGCTGTACAGACTTATCCCATCCAGCTCACAGGCATCCCTGGTATTCGGGCCAATAGATTTTCTTGGTCATGGCTTTACAATTAAACAACAGTCCTAAATTACTAAAAGGTACATAGCTAGGTAACTTGCCAATGGGGTAAAAGCCAGGAAATTCTTAGTATCAAAGGATAACATGAGCCTGGCGACAAGTCCATCACCGGGATTCTTAGGAATATTGGCAAGGAAAAGTTGCCTGCCATCAAAAGAGTTTTAAAATCATGCACACCTTGGGGGTGGGGTGGGGGTGGAGGAGAGAGGGGGAGTCTTTGCCATTTCTGCTTTATGAAACTCATCTGTGAGAATCTCTATATTTGGTGACACCCATGGTTACAGTTGCCAGATATCAGGACTGAAGACAAGAGTCCCCATCTTGCTTAAATGAAAGAGCAGAATAGATCTTGGCAATCTCAATATGACAGTCTCACAGCTGGTGAAAAAGGCAGGCCAGAAGGAAGATGCAGAAACTTAAGAAAATAGAAATATTCATTGTGAACTATGCAGCCAGCAGGACAGCATGCAGTTGAACTAAAAGTGTAATGGCATAAACAGACAGCAAATCTTGGGGGGAAGAGGGGACTATTGACATTCAGTGCTTTGAAAATCCACAAGAATGCACAGTTTCTGATACAGGGTCTGATTCCTGAAGGGCACTATGTAGGAGGTGAGCTTTCCTACAGACTTTGGGCTTGATCCAAAATCCATTGAAGTCAATGGAGATAACACACTTCAGCGGGCTTTACTTTAGGTCCTGTATGCTAGGATACAGATTTAGCCAAGTACTTAAGCATGTGCTCAACTTTCAACCTTTGAAGTCAGTGGGATTTAAGCCCATGCTTTGCTAAATCAGGACTCAGATTCTGCCACATGTATGCTGAGTAATACCTTACTCATTGAGTAGTCCCACTGAAATCAACAGAGTAAGGTACCCACTGACTAAGGGTGGCAGAATCTGGCTCTCTAGCAGAATGAACCTTTAATTCGCCAAGTTCTTTAAACTCCCAAACTAAGTTTCAGAACAAGTTTTTTTGTCTGTCTGCTTTTTAAATTACAGCTTCCATATGTTCCATAGTTTGATTTTTCTACATGAACAGAAAATGTAAGCCAGAAACAAGCTCTTCAGCATCAAAACCTTGCTTGCATTAGTCAATGAGGTGAGTGATGTGTGTAAGGCCAACTAGATCTGCCAAACTCTGCTGTCAGTTACACTTACCCACCCCCACTGAAATCAATGGAGGTTGCGTATGTGTAATTGATGGCAGAAATAGGCCTTCAGTTAGGTGTCTAGTTAAAAAAAGAATACAGATAATTCTGAATCTGTAGTTGCAAAAGTATACTCTAAAATGGAACACTGGATTTAAAGAGCTCTTTGTTACTGTACATAAATAAGGTGGAAAATAAATGTCACTCTCTTTCAAGCTGCACTGTGTCATCTGTACCCTTCTGTAACTCCTGATTGCAATATCAAATTACCAGCATTATTCGCAGAGGAAAATCAAACTTTAGATCATAACATTACAAAACCGAAAACTTTTATTCATTTCTCAGCACTAATATTCCAAATGTTATAAATAATTAAATGTGTTAAAGTTTGCAGGGGCAGTCTTCAGGGTAAAACTGACATTCAACAGGAGTGGTAAGGATATTAAAATCAATAGATTATAAAGTAGAAAGCCTTTCGTAAATATTTTCTATTGAAATCCTGTCTTTGGGTTTATAGGGTTGAAATATCAGAAAGGTTAGATTTGCATATGGGTGGGATGAAATAGTCTACTAAACAGATATCACACAGGGCTCTGTTACTCCTGTCTCCCAAGTACTCTATTTTGCAGTAAATTACTGACATTTGGGGGTAAATGTTGAGCATGGGGGATTAGGTTCACAACCTCCTTCACTGATAACAGAAGCTGTACACGTAATTTCTTACACAATATGCAGAAAACGTACCCTCTTTGAAGGTAGGAATCAGTATTTTTCTTCGTTAATCCAAACAGAAGAAAAAACTGGCACAGAGGATTTGAATTATAAAGAGATACCTTTCCAAAGTCGCTACATTAAATCATACGTCTCATCAGCTTTTTGTGGAATAGGGGTAAATGGCAGACAAAGTGGTCAGGGTATGTAGCAAATAGCTACCCAGCATACTTTGGTCTGAGCTTGGAAATAACTTTTCCATAGGTGGCTGGAAATTTATCTCCCAACACCTGTATCCTTGAGCCAATTAAGTAATCAGCTTCTTTCCATGGACTATGTCATCTGGAAGATACAGGTCTGAGAAGAAAAGATGGTAAAGGGTCATAGGCTGATTTCAATCCTTGTCTTCTGGAAAGAGTGGAAGTTCTGCGTGCAGGTGGAAGGCACTCAGAGACTTTGGTGATAGGGACCAAAGAAACAGACAGATAAAAAGACAGCCAGACTATTAGGAAGGTGGTTTGAGTGGTAGGGCAGTAGACTGAGGACTCAAGATACTGGCGTTCAATACTGTGCCCAATCACACATTTCCTTTGTGACACTGATTTAATTTACTGTGTGCCTCAGTTCCCCCTATGTAAAATAGGGATATTTCCCTAGTTTCCCTTCATAACTCAGCAGAGGCATTTATACAGTACTGCTGAAGGAACAGGACACTGCCAGGGAGCTCGTTGTGATTCTTTCCTGGAGATGTGCAATGACTATTTCTGTCTGATCATAACTGCTGCACGGTATCAATCATTATGTCTGGCTTTGGTTTATCCCTCAGGGACCAGAGGAGAGGGACTTTGTTTTAGCTCACATAGACATTATTTTATTTTGTCTGACTATATGTTTTCATTTCCGCTGAACACATCAGTATATTCCTCGTACACCCCAACTCAGGAGAGTCTACTTAATCACATTTATTAGAGTGAGCTGTGCACATATGTAACCTGTTACACATCCCTGCATTGTGCTTCTCACCAAAGCTTTAATAAAAAATAATGTATTTTTAAATTGAGCACCCTCAAGTTTCTCAGACCAAAATTGATAAAAAAGATGAGATGCTCTCATTGATTTGGCCAGAAGAATCCCTACAGCAAGAAAACCTGTTCAGTAGATCTGTTATGAGTGTTTTAACTATATATGTGGCGCAGCTCTCATGGTAAATTCCATATTTCTGTAATCATCAAACAAACTGAATTTGTTCTGCACATGTGGGGGCGTCAATCTATGGCATCTCTGATGTCTCAGCTAACTGTGCTGGGACGAGGCGAAAAATTCTTGCTCACAAAGCAGTTCTTATTTGGACACTCTTTCCCCCCCTGCTAGGGAGTTATTACCCTGCTTGTTCCTCAGTCCTTTCCAGGGCAGACATATTTTCACATTAGCTAGTCTAGTCTATTTATTTTTATATCATTAGTGATTATTTGTTAAGCATCAACAATGTGCTTGGTGCTGGATGAAACTGTAGGATCAAGAGAATCCCTGCACTGTAGAGTTTACAGTTAAATACAAGACTGACAAACATTGGAAGACCCAGAGGAAGGAGTCACTTCAGTAAATTCCTACTCTGATTATTTTAATTTGGGGGCTTCACAGAAAAAATAGGGCTTTATGGGGGAAGAAGATGGAAAGCTGACTCTCTGAGGCTGGGAGGTCATTCCACACAGGAAGAGATGGATGGAAAAGATACAAAGACGGGAGTGGGAGAAGGAAATGAGAGGGGTGTTGAGGACCCTTTTCCTGTGGACCTTTGGAACCTTACTCTTCACCTGGTCCAAAATCCCCTGAAGTCAATGGGAGGCTTTTCACTGAATTCACTGACTCTTGGATGAGGCCCTTTGAATGGGCATATGGCAGGAAATTGTACCTGAAAAAGCAATCCATCTTACTTCCAGAACTTGTTCATATCCACAGTGTGCTTCCTAAAGGTCATTAGCAGCCACAGTGAACCTTAAGGATTTGCTGGTTTCTGACAAGCCATTCTGGTGTTACTAGTTTGTCCATCTCAAGCTTGGTTCTGTGCACCACAGCTTACTAAAATCCTTTAAAATCTCATCTACAAACCTTTTGTTTGCAACTGGTAGAATGTGACAAAAAAGAAATAGGAGAATGTTTGCAGACCCTGTCTTAAAAATGGTTTTCATGAACTTCAAACTATAGGGAAAATTATCTGCTTGGCAGAGATCACTCATGTCAGATTTGAAGTAGGAATAATTTGAATTGGGGTTTCTAGAGTAGGAGGGGAAATTTGGAAACTGAGATTCAACTATAACTATGATGAGATTGCTGTTGTAATGCATTAGTCTTTTAATTTTATATAAACACACACATATCAGGTGTGTATAGATGTACTTCAGTGAATGTGATTATCCAGACATGCTGTTGATGAACATCTAAAAGGAGACATATACAGCAAGAATGGGAAACACAAAGATAGAACAGGAATTTAGTTTAAGGGTTCAGTAAATAAACTATCTTGTTTCCAAAAAAAATTCCCCTGACTACACTAGATCAATGAAACTTAATATGTGTCTTTTATTTGTTTCATATACCTCTGGACTGGCTGAAAAAAAAATGGAACCCATACAAATGAGTATATTAACAAAAAATATTGTCAAATCCAAAGTTCCCACCTCTTCCAAAAACTACAGTTTGCTATTTACTTGTAAAACATTTTGCATCTAGGTTTAATTAGAATCTTTAAATTCACATTAGAGTGCTAGCATGCTAATGGATGAGCCCCTCCATTTGAGATTGATTCATTATTGTTTGTAATCGGCTTGCTTTCAAAACAAGTACCATTTCAATAAATGTAGAGAAACAAGCTTCTCCACTGAAATAAGCAGATGTTCCCTAAAGGAGGCTGTCATAAATATAAAGGGAAGGGTAAACCCTTTGAAATCCCTCCTGGCCAGGGGAAAGCTCCTCTCACCTGTAAAGGGTTAAGAAGCTAAAGGTAACCTCGCTGGCACCTGACCAAAATGACCAATGAGGAGACAAAAGCTGGGAGGAGGGAGAGAAACAAAGGGTCTGTGTCTGTCTGTAGTCGTCTTTGCCAGGGACAGAACAGGAATGGAGTCTTAGAACTTTTAGTAAGTAATCTAGCTAGGTATGTGTTAGATTATGATTTCTTTAAATGGCTGAGAAAAGAATTGTGCTGAATAGAATAACTATTTCTGTCTGTGTATCTTTTTTGTAACTTAAGGTTTTTTTCATGCAGGTCCCCACATCTGTACCCTAGAGTTCAGAGTGGGGGAGGAACCTTGACATGGTGGCACAGTGGTGGGATTAACCTGAAATCATTTTGAGATCCAGTTGAGATTTTTTTGAACTAGAAATACAGATTTTAAAAAGGAATTTTTAGGAAGTCCAGAAAGCAGCTTTGAAACTGAAAGCAGCTTGGTTTCTCTCTGCTTTGTGGCCAAGCAGAGACAAAAGGGGATTATTTTGTGAATTGCAGGTTTTCTTTGCCTGGAGGCAGGGTACTTAACTCCTGCAGGGAAATTCACAGTCTTCCAACCCAGAGGTTTTTTTTTTTCTTTTCTTCCTAAAAGTAAATAGGGGGGGTGTGCTCTACCCATTTGCCTGGAGACAAAAGTGGCAGGGTTTTTTTTTTAGAATTTTGATATTTTTTTTTTTACAAGGAGCACAGGTTTGAAAAGGAATTTTTTCTTCTTCTTTGGGCTGGGTAAGCAGGTTTCCAAGTAGTTGGAGGTTTTTTACTTTAATTTGGGCCCAGAGCAGAGACAAGGGAATTGTCTTTTTCTGTAGGCTGACAATCACTATCAGAGAATAGGTATTCTATTCCAGCACAGCAAAATTTTACAGCCAAGTTTTGTTTGGTTATTTCTAAACCTCGGGTGTAAAGTTAGTAAAAACAGAGAGGTTAGAATGGCAAAATCCGTGGCTCGACTACAGCTCGAATTAGCCAAATTTCAGGCTGAGGAAAGACAAAGGGAACATGAAAGACAGATAGAACTCATGCAGCTGAAGAAGGAACAAGAAAGGGAGGCAGAACAACACCAAGCGGCTGCTCACAGGAGAGCTATGGAAGCAAGGGACAAAGAACTGGAGGAAAAAGAGAGGAAGTATGTGGAGGAGATGGAGAAGATAAAGGCTCAGCAGAATATCCCAACAAACCCTAGTAATCCTTCTCCAAGTACCACTTCCCATCCCAGAAAGTTCCCCACCTACAAGGCAGGCGATGATACTGAGGCCTTCCTAGAAAACTTCGAAAGGGCCTGCCTTGGGTACAACATCTCTACTGACCAATACATGGTAGAGCTGAGGCCGCAGCTCAGTGGACCCTTAGCTGAGGTGGCAGCTGAAATGCCTAAAGAACACATGAACAAGTATGAACTGTTTAAATCCAAGGCGAGAGTCAGAATGGGGATAACACCCGAGCAGTCTCGTCGGAGGTTCAGAGCCCTAAGGTGGAAACCAGACATGTCATTTACCCGACATGCCTACCACATTGTGAAACATTGGGATGCCTGGATATCAGGAGCCAGTGTTGAATCTCCAGTAAATTTGCCCTTCCTAATGCAAATGGAACAATTCTTAGAGGGTGTTCCTGAGGAAATAGAAAGGTACATCCTAGATGGGAAACCCAAAACTGTAATTGAGGCAGGAGAGATTGGAGCCAGATGGGTGGAGGTGGCAGAGAAGAAGAAAACTGGTCGCAGTTGGAGCGGAGACCAGAAGGGACCACCCCAGACCACACCCTATTACCGGGGGCCGCCCAAAGCCCCACCTACCTCCCAAAGAACCCTCCAGACCCCTTATCGTCCCACCACCCCGTTCTCCAGCAACCCTCCTCGCCCCAGTGACCCGTCAGCTGGACGATGGTTTAAGTGTAATGAGCTGGGGCATGTAAAGGCCAACTGCCCCAAGAACCCCAACAGATTACAGTTCATTGCACCGGAATCACACCAGAGGTCCACAGGCCCAGATACCTCCCAGATACCCTTGGAGCGGAGGGAAACGGTGAGTGTGGGCGGGAAGAAGGTCACCGCGTGGAGGGACACCGGAGCACAAGTGTCAGCTATCCATGCTTCCTTAGTGGACCCCAATTTAATCAACCCAGAGATCCAAGTGACGATTCAACCCTTCAAGTCCAACTCTTTCAATTTGCCTACAGCCAAGTTGCCTGTCCAGTACAAGGGCTGGTCAGGAATGTGGACTTTTGCAGTCTATGATGATTATCCCATCCCCATGCTGTTGGGGGAAGACTTGGCCAATCATGTGAAGCAGGCCAAGAGGGTGGGAATGGTCACCCGCAGCCAGGCTAAACAAGCCGTGAGGCCTAGCTCTGTTCCGGAAACTTCTATCAGGACCCAGTCAGAGGTGATGGACCCGGACCCCAGGCCAATGTCTACAACAGCAGTAGTGGATCCAGTCCCAGAGACCCAGACGGAACCAGTCCCAGAACCGGAACCAGCCAAACAACCAACACCAGACCCCGTGCCAGCACTGAATCCAGTACTTGCAACCTCAAAACCAGAGGGCCCCACCGAACCTGAACTGGCAGCAGCCGATAACCCTACACAAGAGGCTCAGCCGGAGCCTGAATCCCAACATAGTACACCAGCGGAGAGCGGTTCACAGTCAACAGAAACAGCTCCATCCCCTATATCGCTTCCAGAGGGACCAAGCCTAGGTCCACAATCCAATGAGGAACTGATGTCCCCAGCATCAAGGGAACAGTTCCAGACCAAACAGGAAGCAGATGAAAGCCTCCAGAGAGCTTGGACGGCGGCACGGAGCAACCCACCGCCTCTCAGCTCTTCTAATCGATCCAGGTTTGTTATAGAAAGAGGACTTTTATACAAGGAAACTCTTTCTGGTGGACACCAGGAAGACTGGCATCTTCAGAGACAGTTGGTAGTTCCAACTAAATACCAGGCCAAGCTCTTGAGCTTAGCCCATGATCACCCTAGTGGCCATGCTGGGGTGAACAGGACCAAAGACCGTTTGGGGGGATCATTCCACTGGGAGGGAATGGGCAAGGATGTTTCTACCTATGTCCAGTCTTGTGAGGTGTGCCAAAGAGTGGGAAAACCCCAAGACCAGGTCAAAGCCCCTCTCCAGCCACTCCCCATCATTGAAGTTCCATTTCAGCGAGTAGCTGTGGATATTCTGGGTCCTTTTCCGAAAAAGACACCCAGAGGAAAGCAGTACATACTGACTTTCATGGATTTTGCCACCCGATGGCCGGAAGCAGTAGCTCTAAGCAACACCAGGGCTAAAAGTGTGTGCCAGGCACTAGCAGACATTTTTGCCAGGGTAGGTTGGCCCTCCGACATCCTCACAGATGCAGGGACTAATTTCCTGGCAGGAACTATGAAAAACCTTTGGGAAGCTCATGGGGTAAATCACTTGGTTGCCACTCCTTACCATCATCAAACAAATGGCATGGTGGAGAAGTTTAATGGAACTTTGGGGGCCATGATACGTAAATTCGTAAATGAGCACTCCAATGATTGGGACCTAGTATTGCAGCAGTTGCTCTTTGCCTACAGAGCTGTACCACATCCCAGTTTAGGGTTTTCCCCATTTGAACCTGTATATGGCTGTGAGGTTAAGGGGCCATTGCAGTTGGTGAAGCAGCAATGGGAGGGATTTACACCTTCTCCAGGAACTAACATTCTGGACTTTGTAACCAACCTACAAAACACCCTCCGAACCTCTTTAGCCCTTGCTAGAGAAAACTTACAGGATGCTCAAAAAGAGCAAAAAGCCTGGTATGATAAACATGCCAGAGAGCGTTCCTTCAAAGTAGGAGACCAGGTCATGGTCTTAAAGGCGCTCCAGGCCCATAAAATGGAAGCATCATGGGAGGGGCCATTCATGGTCCAGGAGCGCCTGGGAGCTGTTAATTATCTCATAGCATTCCCCACCTCCAACCGAAAGCCTAAGGTGTACCATATTAATTCTCTAAAGCCCTTTTATTCCAGAGAATTAAAGGTTTGTCAGTTTACAGCCCAGGGAGGAGACGACGCTGAGTGGCCTGAAGGTGTCTACTATGAAGGGAAATGTGCTGGTGGTGTGGAAGAGGTGAACCTCTCCATGACCCTTGGGCGTATGCAGCGACAGCAGATCCAGGAGCTGTGCACTAGCTACGCGCCAACGTTCTCAGCCACCCCAGGACTGACTGAATGGGCATACCACTCCATTGACACAGGTAATGCTCACCCAATTAGGGTCCACCCTTACCGGGTGTCTCCTCAAGCTAAAACTGCTATAGAACGGGAGATCCAGGATATGTTACAGATGGGTGTAATCCGCCCCTCTGAAAGTGCATGGGCATCTCCAGTGGTTCTAGTTCCCAAACCAGATGGGGAAATACGTTTTTGCGTGGACTACCGTAAGCTAAATGCTGTAACTCGCCCAGACAATTATCCAATGCCACGCACAGATGAACTATTAGAGAAACTGGGACGGGCCCAGTTCATCTCTACCTTGGACTTAACCAAGGGGTACTGGCAGGTACCGCTAGATGAATCTGCCAAGGAAAGGTCAGCCTTCATCACACATCTCGGGCTGTATGAATTTAATGTACTCCCTTTCGGGCTGCGAAATGCACCCGCCACTTTCCAAAGACTTGTAGATGGTCTCCTAGTGGGATTAGGAGAATATGCAGTCGCCTACCTTGACGATGTGGCCATATTTTCGGATTCCTGGGCAGACTACCTGGAACATCTACAAAAAGTCCTTGAGCGCATAAGGGAGGCAGGACTAACTGTTAAGGCTAAGAAGTGTCAAATAGGCCTAAACAGAGTGACTTACCTTGGACACCAGGTGGGTCAAGGAACTATCAGCCCCCTACAGGCCAAAGTGGATGCTATCCAAAAGTGGCCTGTCCCAAAGTCAAAGAAACAGGTTCAATCCTTCTTAGGCTTGGCCGGTTATTACAGACGATTTGTACCGCACTACAGCCAAATCGCTGCCCTACTGACAGACCTAACCAAAAAGAAACAGCCAAATGCTGTTCAGTGGACCGGAAAGTGTCAGAAGGCCTTTAACAAGCTTAAAGCGACACTCATGTCTGACCCTGTACTAAGGGCCCCAGACTTTGACAAACCGTTCCTAGTAACCACAGATGCATCCGAGCGTGGTGTGGGAGCAGTTTTAATGCAGAAAGGACCTGATCAAGAATTCCACCCTGTAGTGTTTCTCAGAAAAAAACTGTCTGAGAGGGAAAGCAACTGGTCAGTCACTGAAAAAGAATGTTATGCCATTGTCTACGCTCTGGAAAAGCTACGCCCATATGTTTGGGGACGGCGTTTCCACCTGCAAACCGACCATGCTGCACTAAAGTGGCTTCACACCGTCAAAGAAACTAACAAAAAACTTCTTCGGTGGAGTTTAGCTCTCCAAGATTTTGATTTCGACATCCAACACATCTCAGGAGCTTCTAACAAAGTGGCTGATGCACTCTCCCGTGAAAGTTTCCCAGAATTAACTGGTTAAAATCGTCCTTGAGATGTGGAAAATATTGTTAGTCTTTATGTACTTGGTAGTATATTTAGAGATGCATGTGTCTTATTAACTCTGTTTTTCCGAGAGCTCCAGGAAGAAATCCCAGCCAGTGTTTCACCCTAGCTGAGATTTGGGGGGCGTGTCATAAATATAAAGGGAAGGGTAAACCCCTTTGAAATCCCTCCTGGCCAGGGGAAAGCTCCTCTCACCTGTAAAGGGTTAAGAAGCTAAAGGTAACCTCGCTGGCACCTGACCAAAATGACCAATGAGGAGACAAGATACTTTCAAAAGCTGGGAGGAGGGAGAGAAACAAAGGGTCTGTGTCTATCTGGAGTCGTCTTTGCCAGGGACAGAACAGGAATGGAGTCTTAGAACTTTTAGTAAGTAATCTAGCTAGGTATGTGTTAGATTATGATTTCTTTAAATGGCTGAGAAAAGAATTGTGCTGAATAGAATAACTATTTCTGTCTGTGTATCTTTTTTGTAACTTAAGGTTTTTTTCATGCAGGTCCCCACATCTGTACCCTAGAGTTCAGAGTGGGGGAGGAACCTTGACAGAGGCCATGTTTCATTTTCCAGCTTCTGCTAGTTCTGAGTACAGTTTTGCATTTATTGCTTAGGTAATGAAGAATGTCCATGCCAAGTTTGCAGAATCATTCTTAAAGTCAATACTGCACCTGCTAACAAATGCCAGAAAGGAAGGGTTGTGGGCTTTTTTTTTTTTAACTGATCCTTAACCCCAAAGCCTTTTTCTACAGGGACATACATAAGATTGGCTGTAAATGCTGAATAATTCAAAACAATGAAGCTGTGTTCACTTCGCAACATTGTGACTGCTTAGGACAAGCCTCAGGTGTCAAGCTGTTGTACCACTACAGACATTAAATTAGCTCGAATGAGTTTCCTTTAACTAGATAAAAGCTTTATAAAGCTACCAGCATTTGGGAATGTTTAACTCTGTAAAAAGCCTTTTATACTCTATAAAAATTGGATTTTAAATTCATATTACAAGCCCTATCTCTTTAATAAAATCAATGCTTCATCCGAGAAATGTCCTTTCAGTTTTCCATTTCCTTGCTTTGTCTTTCTCACATACATTAAGATGAACACCCTTTGGAAATTAACAGTAGCATTATATCCTTGTCACAAACAATACTGTTGACTGTTCAAGGTCTGCTTTAACACTAAAGTCAGAAGAGGGATGGCTCTTGGGTAAATTTCGAAGCAGTGCGAGAACTGTGTATTCTTAAATCCCATGAGCACTACTTTGAAAATCAACCCCCATGTGTTTATGGTTCTCATTAAAGAGCTGTACTATTAACAGGATTCCACATCACACATATGCTTTGTTACACACGGAGGGGTGGCAGTCCGTGTCTAAAACAAATCTCATCTATTCTGAACTGCTGTACCCAGCAAGGGATCAAACAATGCACCCTTCATAACTGCTACATAGTGAGACACACAGTCTACTGAAAGGCAGTCATTATAAAGACAGTGGATTTCTACGTTTTCTTGTTATTAAGGTGCATGCTCTCATTTTGCGTAATGAACCTAGAAATCCTGCTTTAGTCTTCTTAATGACCTCTTGCTTGATCTGGAGGGGTATTAAGGCAATTTACATTTCAAGTTATCTCAGTTGCAGGCTGTTTTCCTCACTAACAAGATTATTTCAGGTGGTTTTGTGTTGTGAGTTATGCTAAAATTATACCATTAGAGTCAGGTCCATTATTTCAACTGGGTCTATACTTGTTTGGCAGAGGAGAAATTCCCAAACACCTGATACCACAATCCTATGGCAACTCATGGGGTGTGAAAGGTATTTGTTTAAGTCACCAAGGGCTAAGTCCAGGCCTTCATTGATTTTGGGGCACATCAAGGTACATATCCTCAGCTAGTATAAATCAACATAGCTCTACTGAAGTTGATGGAGCTAAGCCTATTCACCCCTGTGGAAGATCTGGCCCTAAAGCTGAAAAGGCAGCATTAATATGAGTCCATATTCCAATCTGCCTGCACCCCCACATGGAGCTTTCTGCTCAGATAATTCCTGTCAGAAGGAGTCATAATCTCTTGCATGGAAGATAAGGCCAAATGTGGGAGTACCTGCACTAAAACTTGATGATGACTTCCCCTGGCACTAACCTCTGCCTCAGAAAACTGCTTCTGAGCACCAGCTCTGGGAGATGATTGAGTATGAATTCTGTTAATCCTGGGATAACTCAGAATGGGGCATAACAGCTATACCCCACTTGATAACCTTTTCTCATATACATACACGTATGTGTAAATGGTGGACTGAATTTTGCCATAAATAGGGCAATATCTACATTATTATAGACCAGTTGGATCTACATTAAGAGTAGAAGATTGTCACTCTAGCTACTGCGTAATTTAGGTCTGGATCCCCAAAGGAATGTAGGTGTTGTGACCAGGTGAGTGCTCTCCCCATGGACTAAAAGTTACAAGGGAGCCACTACCACCCCTAATTCTGCAGGTGGTCAGATTTTGAGTGGACCCAATCCGGGCAGTGACTTCTGAGCTCATCTACCAAATCAGGCCCTGCACGTGAGGCAGGTGGACGAACAACTTTCTTCCTTTGGTTTGTGGATTGCTTTGGAGCTTAGGCACCCAGATGCCCAGAGTGAGGCAGCAGTGCAGATGCCTAGAGGCAAAAACCTAGGCAGCTAGGGAACTTTTACTGCAAAAATGTAAGCACTGGGTGAGTTTAGGCACATACAGCTGAGAAGGAGTTTTGTGGATCACATTGGAGTCTAAAACTGGGACTTAAGCACCTAAGTAGGTTATGAGATATGGACCTTACTCACCATTGACACATTTTTGTAGTACAAAATTTAGGAATATAACGTCTTGGGAAGACCAAGACAAATAATAAATGAATAAATAAATAAAGCAATAGTAAACCATAATGCTTTGTATTTATAATGCACCTTTTAACTAAGCCTCTCTAAGTAAATTAATTATGCCTCAGAAGATCCATGTGAGGTGGGTAAATACAATTACAGTATTCCCACATTACCAATGGGTAAACTGAGGCACAGAGTGGTTAGTAACTTGCCCAAGGTGCAGTAAGTCAGTGGCAGAGCTGAAAATAGAACCCAGGAGTCCTGACTCCTAGTTTTGTGCTCTGATCACTAGCTCCTAGAAGTTAAACAAAAAAAAAATTGGAGGAAGATTTTTTTTCTTTAGATATTAATACATAAACTTGGCACCTTTCATCTGAGGATCTCTAATGTCACACTTCTCGGTTGCAATGTGCAGCCATTGTCCCATCAACATAACAGTCTCGCAAGATTTCAAATGACAACAGCATGGAGGAAATTGAATTACCAGCAGATGCAATGTTTAACATCTGGCATTTGGAATACATAAGTTGTGTCATCGGTATGTGTTTTTAGGGCAATTGCTGGGTGTTAGCACACTTGCCAACTTGCATATAACCTAAAGGGCATGCCAATAATTTACATCCAGTAACTTGCCATCTCCTGTTCTGCTCACAAGACATCGAGTTAAGGGATTACTTCTGACATACAGACTTGCTCTACCTTTTCTTCAAACTACAAGAAAGCTTTTTTCTTTCTTTTTTTTTTTTTTTGTAGCAGATGTTGCTAAGCTACGTAACACTTTTGGACTCAAGAGCTGAACTCTCTGGAAAAAGGAGGTAACGTGTCATGCTGATCAACCGGGAAAAAAGAAGGCACAGAATTTCAAAGCTCCTGTAGTTTTCTTTCATTGCATGTGTCTTCTTGCCTCCCCAGCCCCCATTTTCCTTCCGGAGAGTATACTTTTTTAACCCTTTGTAGCTTTTAGAAGGAAAAAACTCTCTGCTTGTGTTGAGTGAATCTGTGTTTAGCTTTTTGGAAGTGCTATCGAGGCAGCTTCGAGAATCTCAGAAAAAACTATTGTACGAATAGAAGTCTGTCCAGTTTCTGATAAAATCAAAACTAATTTATTTTTTGTTTATACTCCACTACCTTTGACAAAGCTTCCTCTAGAGATTTATATCTCCATCCTTACTGCCTTCCCACTGTTTGTCATTTTTTTTGGTTTGTTTTGCAACTGACAAAAAAAAAAAATCTGACAGCAACCTTGGAAGATGTACAGTCTGCAGATTTTTTTTTCAGATGTGATAAAATCTTGCCTAAATCCATGTCCAACCTTTTCAGCAGAAAGTCCAGATGGCTTTGCAGCCTGTACAGCAGACTTTACTCACTGATGCTTCTCTAAGTGGCAGCAGGACGTTGTCTTCCAGCACAAGTAAATGCCCAACAAAAGACTTGGAGGGGAAGAAAAAAATACAGATCAACCCCCCCGCTCCACACCCAAAACAAAGTTCATTTGAAGCTGTCTGCGAACCACTGACTGAAGGAAAATAAATCCTACTGGGTGAAGAGAAATTTTACAATTGTGGAGGTGTAATGGTTAGAGTAACAGTTGCTATAGGAACCCAATGAACATGGCTTTTCAGCATTTTGTGGGCAGAGGGTGGGTCTGAGGCCTTAAAATGGACTGAAAAAAGTATGTGTGTGTGTGGGGGGGTCTATCAGATCTGGGAGCAGCGGCTGTGGTAAAACAGTGCCTAAAGTGCACCCCTCAGAGACTCAGCTTGATTTTAAATTAAATTAATTTTTTTTGACCACATATACAGCCCCTTGTGAGCCTCCTAACCAACCCCTCACATTAAGCACGGCTGGCACTGAAAAGGTTTCATAGTCAAGAACTAAAGCATTTTCTACATCTGTGAATAGTATCATTTCAGCTATCAGTGCAGCCGTTTGATCAGTTTGATCTGGGAGCCAAACCCTGTCAAATCAACCCTGGGTTGCCCTTGTCTACACTCTTGTTGCACAGACTGCGGTATCAGGCCTATTTCTGAGCATACACAAGGCTTAGGCTAGTCTGCAGTAGTCATAAAAATAATAAACAATATGAGATCAGATGCATGAAAGAGTTAGAATATCTATGGGTCCAGGATTCAGTCCTGCATTCCTTACTTATGCGAGTCATCCTTACTAGTGAAAGGAGTCCCATCAGTGACTTTTGCAAGATCAGGCCCTAGAAAGTTTATGAAAAGGAGCATGTGAGAGAAGGTACAGAACGTGTGAGTGTAAAGAGGATGTAAGGTGGGAGGGTTGGTACTTGCTGATCACGGTATTTGGGGTCGGGAATGAATTTTCCTCCAGGGCAGATTGGCAGAGGCCTTGGGGCTTTTTTGCCTTCCTCTGCAGCATGGGGCATGGGTCACTTGCTGGAGGATTCTCTGCACCTCAAAGTCTTTAAACCACCATTTGAGGGCTTCAATAGCTCAGACATAGGTTAGGGGTTTGTTACAGGAGTGGGTGGGTGAGATTCTGTGGCCTGCGTTGTGCAGGAGTCAGACTAGACGATCATTATGGTCTCTTCTGACCTTAAAATCTATGAGTCTAAGTACAGTTTTCCAGGTAACTTTCCATTATAGGCTGATCATTTCTTTTACTTTTATACTTTATATACTTTTAGGAAGACATTTCCTCCAGACTAGAAGTATGGCCTATATTTCCCCCACCCAGCCTTTTCCTTCTCCTGTTCTAACTAGCTTTTAACTCTCTGTGCTTTATATGGGACACCAACTCATCTGATGAGCAAACTGACTCCTGACTGTGGGTATGTCTTCACTACCTATCGTGTCGGTGGGCAGTGATTGATCCAGCGGGGATCGATTTATCGCATCTAGCCTAGATGCGATAAATCGACCTCCGAGCGCTCTCCCCTCGACTCCTGTACTCCAGTGCTGTGAGAGGCCCAGGCAGAGTCGACGGGGGAGCGGCAGCAGTCGACTCACCGCGGTGGTAAGTCAATCTAAGTTATTCACATAGCTGAAGTTGCGTAACTTAGATCGACCTTCCCACCCGCAGTGTAGACCAGGGCTGATTTGAAGTTAGGATGACAGATAGAGACAGAACAGGCAGCACTTACTGTGAATGGCTAGAGAAATGTGTGAAATGCTTGGAATGGAATGTGAAATTAATCAGTTTTCTCTTTTCATTACGAACTCAAAAATATGTCAGACATTTTTTTTTTTTAAAGCAAACGTAGGCTAATTTTTCAGTGTCAGTTTTTGGTAATAAGGGGTGCTTTCTTGAGCAGAAAAGGGTGCAAATAGGCCTATCCTTTATCAGCTATGGTCATACCAGTCAAAACATGCCAACATTTGTATTTCTGCAGATTTTTGATTCAAGAATAACCATTTAATCTAAATTGTGAATAAAGCCAAATTTGGCAGAGAAGATGCAAAATGACATCAAACAACAGGATGAAACTTCTTGTGCTGAATTCTATGGAGAAATGGTAAATTTTGTAGAGTTCTACATGGCTCCCTCTTATCCTAGGCCTTGAAACTCATTCTCATTCCTTGAGGTGCTGTCTACGTCTCTCCAAGGCCTTATCTACCTTGGGGAATCACACCTTGTTAGGACACATGTTTATGAACCAATATGATGCAATACATACAGTGACGACAAGGACAAGTCATGTTGAATATCGTGTCAGCTGGTCATAGCTAAACATAGGGTGGACACACAGGAAATCTATGGAGTAACAATAGTTAACCATGGCTAGCAAGCATGATGTTAAACATGACATAGCCTTGTCTCGACTCCATGTTCAACATCATGTCAATTAACATGTGTCCTGATATGATAAGAGTTTCTAATGCAGACAAGCCCCCAAAAGGCCTGCAAACCCCAATGTGTCTCTAGGTGCATGTGCAGGTCCTATTTATTTATTTGAGTTTTTAAAATCTTGTGCATTTAGTATTTCTGCAAGATGATGGATCGACAGCCCTGGTGGGTAATGTCCTCTATTATTGACAGAAAAGTTTCAATACGTGAGTGACACTGCATACTCCCATACGCTACCCTGCCCAAACTGGGTGAGACCACCTTTAGGGTTGAGAAAGTTAGATCTGTTTCCATTCCCTTCAATTTTTAGCTTCTCCAATGAGGTTGCCAACATGTGAAATAATTTCTGTCAATTGTGGAACTGGTTTGTGTGTTTTGGACAGTCATGGATTGAGACCACCAAACTGATTTTGTGTATTTGTATACAATTTCCAGTGATATTTTTCACTGGAACTGAATGAGCAGAAAAAATCTTTCAATCTAACCTTACAGCAGTGGAGAGAACACTTGGGACTTCTGGATTCAGTTCCTGGGCTCTACCAAAGATGCCCTTTGTGACCTTGGGAAAGTCTCATAATTCTGTACCTCAGTTCTCCATCTGTAAAATGGGGATTATAATAATGAGATGCATTCAAATTTATTAATATATATGAGGGGCTCAAATACTCTGGAGATCCATGCCACAGAAAATCTTTTTATGAAAATACTATCTGTCCATCATTCTTGGTTCTTATGTAATACCCCTCACAATGGTATATGACTGCATCCCAAAATTATGAACTTGTGTACTTATACTATACTATACTTATACTGTCTGCTCTGTTGTATTTATCTCCATAAAGTAATTTGGGGGAAAAAATGAAAACTCTGTTAAAAAATAAACATGCATTGTATTGCGAAACTGACCAGTATTTTTTGTTTGCTTTGCAATATACTATATTTAAATTTCCTTGAATAGCTAATGGAAGAACTGGGCATAAGACTCGAATTTCGGATGCCATGCACAGAGCAAATTCTGCTCTCAGTTACACCCAATAACAAGATTGAGGCAGGAAGAGGAGTTCTCATTACACAAACCAATGAGGAAGAGGAGCTGTGAGGGAGGGCTCATCCCCCCAAACCAGGGATGGGAGTGGGAATTGTGCTACACCGGTTCTTACTTTAACTCCTCTGTGTAACCCCAATGAACCCAATGAGGCTTAACCGGATTTATATAGATGTAACCCGGTGCAGAATTTGGCCTTGTTGCTGCAGTGTTTTTATTTTTGGCTGTTTAGCACTTCTGTACTTATTAGGGAGTTGCTATTGTTTACGTTATTTCTTCTGTTTCATAACTAAATATCACCATCAGCATTATCATTTGAATTCACTGCAGGAACATAAATGCCAAAACCATATAGACTCTCCAATAGAGCACACATAACCCAGTCCAATTCTTTCTTGTTCTCAGCTGTTCACTTCCTAAGTTTCCAGAGACCATTAGCCCAACTGATTAAATAACAGGAATGCTAACTAGAAGCGCAGAGGAGTATTAGGCCAGTCTGGCCGTGTCTACACTTGTTGGGAAAATGGCCCGCTGTTGCTAACACTGATGAGTGTTAATTCTTAGCACACAAGTGATAAGAATGGTAGAAGCCCGAGTCATGATGAGGCTCACACAGCTACTGGCATTTTAACCATCATCTTAGATAAAGTGTATAGAGTAGGTCTGAACGACACAGTGGTTAAAACACTGGCAACTATGCTTGCCCTCCCGACACTGCTATTATTGGTGGAGCTCCATTCTTGGCAGCCATGTTGTTCTGTGGCTTGTGTGGTGCCGAACACAAGAGGGTCCCCGTCCATGACCGGGGCTCCCAGGTGCTATGGCAATACAAATAATAAACAATGGCAAGAGGGGTGATTTTTTTTTCAGAAAAAAGCCTGGTGAAGGCAAGGTTCTTGAGCAAATCCCTTTTAGAATATTTTCTGCGTTGCTTCTCATCCACACAGCACTCCTCGGTTTCGTGCTGACACCTCAGGTCTAGTCTTTGTCAGGTAATTAATCTGGGTAGTCCATTTTCACAGGTGAGTAGCAGGTTGGCGAAGCGTCCACCAGCAGTGGGCTGTAGTTTGGTTTGGTGTTTTATGCTGTTAGAACAGCTTGGGAAGAGGTGTGTATAAAATGTTCTGTTTAGCTTCCTCACGAGCAATTTGTTTGTCTCCTTACTGCAATAGAATTATAGTAGTAGTTACCTGCTTCAAATGAAGGCTGTTCAGTTCTGTAGAGGGGCTAGTAAATATAAGGAAAGCTCAGACAAGCATCTAAAACCATCAGACTTACTCTCATAGATTACAGCTGACAAAACATTAAACCTACTGAGGTCCCTTGCCAAGGTTGAGCATTGCTGGCCTGACTTACACAATTACTTTTGTGTCTATTCAGAAATGAAAAACTATTATAACCTCTGACAGAGAAATGCTGGGTAATCTACATTTAATAAATATTATTATATATATATATAATATATATATAAATGCATATACATTATATGCATTTAATAAATAATAATAATAATAATTAATAAATAATAATAATAATACTGTGCCCACACAGCAGTGACAACTAAAATGAGCACATTTGGTGTTTTGCAATGCAGGCAGCATTCTGAGAGGTCACAGAGCTGGAATACGTGAATCTAGGGTCTTCGTGTGTAAGGACAGAAATGCCTTTCAAAAAAGCTGTGCTCATTTTAGCTTTCTCAGCCACCCACAGCTGCACTTTCCATTAGATGGTCTCAAAGTGCTTTCCAGTTGAGCCTCACAACCAGAGCTGGCCCTAGACCAAATGGCACCCCAGGTAAGGAGCGTCTTCGGTGCCTCCCTCCCCCAGTTTTTAAACTTTTAAATACCTTATTTTTATTGCATTTGTAGCCCATTTCATAACTTCAATGCATGATTTTCATGCATGATTTATCCCTGTCACATGAAATGATAAATTTGCACACTAGGATCTGTAAATCTATATTTATTCATGTCATATATAAGCAAATGCAAATATTTGGTTCCTCTAAGCTTATAGAAAATTTTTAATTTTAAGAATTGAAATGTATTAACATCAAGAAATTAAATTGTGCATCAACATTGGGTGGACCAGAGTGTGATACTAGGTGACAGCCTTGGAATGTCAACCCTAGTCCTTTAGTTCAAAATGTCACTTTTCTTGCCTTCGCCCTCTCAAACTGAAGCACAGCATCAGCGAGATCCAAAGACTGGCCAATGGCATTTTCAAGCAAGAAAATAGCAAGTGATGTCAGTCTCTCATCGGTCATCGTCGACTGAAGATGTGTTTTAATGAGCCTGAGCTTTGAAAAGTTGCACTCACCACACGCAACTGTGACCGGCAGCATGAGCAGAATCCTCAAACCTATCCACACATTAGGAAAAGTGACCTTCAGCTCTGCATAATGAATGAATTAGAGAACTTGGAGTGGAGAGTGCAAAATGTGATATATGTTGTCGAGTATGACATAGAGGTCTTTATTATGACCTTAGTAAGCTGCCGGTGGACAGGAAAACACTCTTGAACAATTGTACAGCCCTTCACCAGATGCTGACACATGGAAGCATCTGGTGAAGGGCTGTACAATTGTTCAAAAGTGTTTTCCTGTCCACCGGCAGCTTACTAAGGTCATACAGCCCCCCCCCGGTCTTTTCATGGTGCTTCATTTGTCCTAACCAGTGTCACCAAGCAAGCAAAAAAACTTCCTCTCAAATTTTTCTTCTGAGCTTTCACCTCCTTTCTGTCCTCATAACCAAACTGTGTCTTCTTCCAATGAATATGAGTTTTCTGATGCATAATTGTCTCTATAATACACACAGGGCTGGCTATTACATTTAACATGCAGTAGTGCAATAGGGTGCTGAGCCTAAAGGCTCTTCTTTCCTTTGTGTATCCAAATATTGGCCAAAGGATTTCTGTTCTATTCTGTTCTACTTTGCCTTTAAAGTACTTCAGCGGAGAGAGCAAGGAAAGCAGAGTAAAGCTGTCACTGAGAAAGTGTAAGGACTTCTTTAAGGGCAGAGCATAGAATCATAGAATATCAGGGTTGAAAGGGACCTCAGGAGGTCATTTAGTCTAACCCCCTGTTCAAAGCAGGACCAATCCCCAATTTTTGCCCCAGATCCCTAAATGGCCCCCCTCAAGGATTGAACTCAGATGGGTATTAAAAAAGGAGATATCAGAAAGGAGTTCAGATTGCTGGAGGCCTTCCTTGAGGAGAGTACTATGTGAAGTACAATAAAGGGACACGGGGCTGAGTCAAAGGTCCCAGATATGGATGTATGATTTGTACCTGATTTCTTTTCTTATTATTTTTTGTGTTGTTATTAATAAACAGGGACTTTTTAATACTTTAAAAATGGATGCTGATGACCCCCCCCCCCACACACACACAAACCAGTGGCATTTGACAGTAGGTTTGTGGCACTGGGATTTAGAGAAACACACATGAAATTTGAAGAATTTGAAGAAGTGGGATTTTTACCCACAAAAGTTTATGCCCATATAAATTTGTTAGTCTTTAAGGTGCCACTGGACTCCTTGTTGTTTTTGTGGATACAGACTAACACGGCTACCCCTCTGATACATGAAATTTGAAGTCACGAGTGCTAATCACTTGCTTGGTGAAATCATTTAATCTCTCTGCCACTGTTCCCTCTAAACTGTGCGTGTATGTGTGCACACACAGATCCTAAACCCCGCGAACATGGCGAAACACAGTGCATACAAAAATTTGCACAGAAGCACAATTTGCACAGAAGAAATTTTTTGCACACACGTCCTGTCAAAAATTAGAGGGAATATTGCTCTCTGTCTCATGTTCCCTAATTATAAAATATATATGATAATACTTACCTACCCACCTCACAGGAATGTTGTGAGGATCAGCTAGTTAATGTTCATACCATGCCCTCAACACAAAAATCACTGCCTCAATGCAAAGTGTTACTATTAGCATGTTAGCATATCAATAATACAGGGACAGCTTTAGCACTGAGCATCCTTCCCATAGCCTTTGCCAAGGAAACAAAATGAAAACATATTTCTTTTGTAGGATAAATGCTGGTAGAGATAACAACATTCATTTAACAATGAGGGAAGATGAGATCTCAAAACAATATCCCTGTTTGTTTGCTCCTGGATTCAAAATGAGCAGGCTGATGCACTAATCTCAGCTTCCTAGATGGCCCTAACAGTCTGGAAAGAAGTGCTGTGTGTGTCTTGTCCTTTGTCACAGTGGAGATGAAAGCAGCTTTTAACAGTGCTGTTCAGACAGCAGGTGTCTATATTCTCTTACTCCCCAGAAACAAAACAGCAGCTTGAGAAAGCCAAGTGAAGGTACATATTTTTCCCAGCAGAACACCATGATGGACACACATTTGTACGTCAGCTGCCAAAGGGCAGCTCGTAGATGTGATGAGCAATGTGTCTACTCACAACCTTTGATCATATAGCATCAATGACTTGTTATTCCAGTGGAACACTGAGGAGACCTAGGGCCTGAGCCATCATTTAATATCAGTCAGTGCAAAGAAGGAATAGAATACTTCCTAAATTTACACTGATATAGAATTCTCCCCCAAGGTACAAATTAATGGAGACTGAGGCCCACACAGCACAACCGATTGACATTATTTTCTCTTTCTAGAAAGATACAGTAACATATATACAAAAATAAAATATCCTAAGAACCTCTTCAGAGATTAGCAACCATTACAAAACCTTTGGGGAAAGACACCGCAACATGCTATTAGGAGATTAGTTTAAAAAAAAACCCAAAAAATAAAATAATCACTTAAAAACTGCAATGTTTTTCAATGTTATGTCAAACAATGAATTGGCATGAGATAATTGATAATAATAACGTTCGTACTACATGTTTTAAGGAAATAACATTCCATTCATTCCTGGACTGGTAAATCTCACGATAATTTTGCAAAGCTGTAATATATATAGTGGGCTACAGCTGCAGGTGACATAAACTGGCTAAGTTCCATTAACTAAGATACGTTTACCTGAGCTGAGGATCTAGCTTACTGTATGAGTTTTTAAAAAAAACATTCCAAAACACTTTGGAGAAATTAATTTTTAATTCCAGCAAGAATAACAATTGGGGAGAATTTTTCTTCCTCTGTTTTTTATCTCTTCCTTTCTGCCAGACTGTAGTAATGTGACATATAAAAAAACCAAAACCCTAGTATCTGATCAAAAGCCTATTGAAGTCAGTGGACAGACTCCTCTTGAATTCAGTGGGCTTTGTATCCCCTAGTGCACTTTAAATGTGAAGCTTCCTTTATTTCACGAGTGAAACTTTTAATGCAAAGCTTTTATATAAATGTGCTTCTGCATTTAATTTCAATATGCGTCTCTAGATATTCAGAATAGCTAATGGCTATCAGTGATGCCTACCAACACTTCTTTCTTCTGGCCAACTGGCATTGATGTCCATCCATAACACATCTTTTGCTAACTAGGACCATTTCTAAAAATCTCAATGACTAAAAATCAGTCATTCAGAACATACTGCAGGGCGAATGCAAACATCATCTCTCGATTAAGGAAGGAAGCCAGACTGTGAAAAACCACATTAAACAAAGAATGGGATAAATTTAAATAGATTCAATTCAAAAGACGTGAACGCCTTACAAATATTTCTGCACAATCTTGCATGAGAAAGGAAGAAAATAAAGTCAGGGAATAGTCCTCCTCTCTCTCCTTCCAGAACATTTCCCATTCTTTCTCTCTCTCTGTCTCCCTCTAGTGCTCTACTCCTTTGTTACCTAGTCTCTCTCTCCTTGCTCTCACTCTTATTTTTCCTTGATTAGGCTCCCATTCTTAATCTCCATCCCTAGTCCACTCTCTGTCCCAAGGTTTACTTCTCCATCTTGTTATTTTTTACTTACTCATTTCCCCTTGTGCCATTCAGGCCTCTTTTCATCCTTTCATTGTGGTTCCAGGCTCCTACTTCAGGGACAAAGTGTCCCCTCTGTTAGCAGAGGGAGACAGCAACCTGAGGGGTATGTATACCAGGACACACAGTGGTGGGGAGTGATTCTTCCATGACTTTGTTTTCTGTTCCCCTGTGTGGCAGTGCTGGACCTATGAGCAGAGTGAATGCGGGTTGTAGGGCAGGGGTCCTAGGACCCATCTCATTCAGATATTCACAAAATATTCTGTAGCATTTGGCTAATTCACAATAATGGCCAGGAGATTTGTTTCAAATAGCTGAATTTTGCAAAATAGTAAACGAGGCCTTGACCCAACGCCCATTTTTTCATTGATGTCAATGGACAGAGGATCAGGCCTGAATGGAGAATTAAAAAGGAAGGATAGGTCTATATGCTCCACCTTTTCTCCCCCCATCACTTTACAGGATATAATATAATCACATTCAATATTGTATATGCTGAAACAACTTCACATCCTCTCCCCCACACACAATAGTTTTTCTGACATGACAGCTGTGAAGTGAGAAGAGATTTTTGATCTTCTGTGCAGACTATAAAGGGTGGGGAGTGATGAAGTACAGATTAAACTAGATGGGTACTGGAGAGAGGGATAGACAGCAGACATTTTTCACTATGAATGCTGCAGAAGCAGCAGGCACTCAAGATCTTAGATACTCGCACAACATTACTGATTGCACAGTAAATGTCTACAACTTGCTATGCCCTGTCTCCATCTTGCTCAGAAAAGTGCTAACTTGAACAATAGGAACGATCGCGGTATGAACTTCAGTGTGAATAAAGGCACTCCTAATCCACTTTTCAACATATTAATTGCACGGGCAATAGTGTGTGCATGCAAAGAATAGAACATGATTGTCACTTGATTGTGCTACAGATTCTCTCTCTCTCTCTCTCTCTGTATGCGTCCAGAGCTTAAATTCAGCCAGAGCTGTCCAGAGTGAAGCCCCTCTGGAGTTTTTATAGCATGTTGGAAGGGAGGGGAGGTGTGGGGGGCTCTTGGAATATTCTATGAGAATGTAAGCTCTGTGTATATGTAACCATTCTGCCAGGTGGTGTTGCCAGCAACAAGTTCAATATCTTAACATTACAAAACAGAACGGACTTGGAACTCCCACCCAGACATCTGGGAAAACTAAACACCACCCTGGGATGCTTCTAATAGAAAATACTTCCCCACTCACAAGCACTAAGTCTGTGTAGAACAAAAGACAACTTTTGATAAAAGAGAAAGGGAACCCAGCATTAATTTGGGAAAGCACCACAATGATTCAAAGGTACGCAAAGTATAAGTAAACACCTATGCCACAGTACACTGGGCAGTGTCCTTTACCTCAGTTTCCCACTTTGTGGGGTGAAAGTCTGACAGGTGAATGCCCCCTTCACACACCACTCCCCTTTTCCTCCACTGCACTCCCCTCACAGTCAGTTTTCCAAAGTCAGTGAAATCCCAGAATTCAGTTGTGCATTCACGTCGGCTCACCTCCTACCCCTGAAGGGGGTGGTGAGCAATGCTGTTGCTGCTGCTTTCTCTGCTGACCGATGCCTACCATCTTTGCAGCTGCTCACCACTATCTCTGCCATGACACGCTGCTGCCTTTGCCTCTAACTGCAATGTCGTGTTCTGAGGTTCCATCACTGAGTCCAGTTCTTACTGATTTCAGCAGGTAGCGGGGAACCTCACTGCTGCTGTATCCTCTGCATTGTCATTCACTGCAACACTGTCCCCATAGGTTTCAGAGTCATACTAGGTCTATGGTTTAGCCCCCAAGACCTGCTCATAAGTGATTCCAGCTCTTGTAATCACTGAGCAGAAACACAGACTCAATTTAGATCAGCTCTGTCTTTAAACACTGGAAGAGGAGCATCAACTGATATCTAATCCTCTTTAAAGAGCATCTACAACATCACCAACTCTGACTTTCACTTAGATTTGAAATCACTACCCCCTGCTTAACAAGTGAGGTTCACGTTAGGATGACCTCTCTCAATGAGGGTATGCTAAGTACAGTTCTGCTGCCTTTCAGTTATACAATAAAGTATAATAACATTTCATCACCCCTGCATTCAAGACTAAAAGTGAATTTTAACCCAAAACAGCCAAAATTGATCACTTTGGCAAAACAGGTCTGCTAGCTGATCACCTATGCAAAGTAGGTGTGTCTATGCAAATACTATGGTCTGCTCCTGAGGTTTTTCCCCCCCAGTTCATCAATAGAGGGCAGGGGAGACCTCATTCAGACCCCAACTTACATTATATATAATAGTGTAAGTCTCACCAAATATTCATGATTCACTGACTGCAGCTCTGGGCAGACATCATGGCTGAGTGAGTGCAAAGCATATTGGGTGTCATTTTTGGCATGGTCAATGCTTGTAAAGCCTCCCAGCAAGCCATATAATATGAAATATTGATATGGTTCCACTAGGCTGCCACATCTGACATTTGATTTATAGCTTTCGGTTCTCTTTTTAATTCTAAACAGTCAATAAAGGATCAAAGGAAATGTCATGTTTGCAGCACGCAGAATGGAGAGTGACACATCCTGAGCCAGTGAGGGAGGAACCACAGGTTGCTGGATTCCAATTCGTTCTTCCCTGGCCTTGGCTGGTTGAGGTTGAAGAGGTCAGATTTTTAGTCATCATATTGTGAATATTTCCACCCCTACCCCAAAAAAACATTTCAAATATTTTTCATGTTAAATGTCCACTTGGATAATACTGCATTTGTTTAAGCATTTCACATTTCAATTATTTTTTTATTATTTTCATCGACCAAAATAAATGAAGAAAACATTTCAGACTACATATGAAAGCATGTAAAATCAATAACAGGATTTTAAAAGATTTAGAATGTCTTGAATATATTCATTTTCACTCATTTTCCCTCTGATCTTTAAATAGCTTTTCTTGGAGCAGAACATTTTTTGAAAAGTCAAATACAGAGAGCATTAAGGTATAATTACCATTTTAATTATAACTCAATCATCCTATCTACTTTGCATAGAAATTAAAGATTTTATGTCAGGATTTTGGGTACTCACAAACATTCAGGAGCAATTAATGCTAAAGGTTTTACTGTATATGAACTTTACTTTATTGCCTTCAATTTTCAGCCTTCAATCTGCATTTAAAAAAAAAATCACCAAAGACAACCCACACCCCCTCCAAAAATAAAAAACCCAACAACAAATTTTTTGGAAGCAAAAATTCCTCCTCCATAAATTATTTGTAAAGCCAAGATATTGAGCACAATTATGAATGGTGAAAACTCTTTATAGTATAAACTTGCCATAGTATAACCTGCCTTAGAATATGATACATATAAGGCCTGATCCAAAATCCACTGAAGTCAATGGAAAAACTCCCATCAATGGGTTTTGGGTCAGACCTATAGACCATTTGATAATATTTCATAAGGGCATTTTTTATTCTAATTAAAACAATCAGCAATAAGTTAGTGATATAAAAGTTTTCTCCAACTGCAACATTATTGTCAAAGAAATCTTTTGAATTCTTCTCTTTCCATTTTCCTTCTTAGGTCTGAACTCAGTAAAATGACACCGGGCTTCATCCTGATTGAGTTTTCACTAGACAGACTCAGCAAAATAATTATTTTAAAAGATGGGTTGTCCAAAAGCAGTAGGGTGGCTGAGGGTAACCCTGGGTAAACCAAGTTTACCTACTTTTCATTTGGGGAACATGGAGCTTAGCTTCGGATAACTCAGTGGTTTGAGCATTGGCCTGCTAAACCCAAGGTTGTGAGTTCAATCCTTGAGGGGGCCATTTAGGGATCTGGGGCAAAAATTAGGGATTGGTCCTGCTTTGAGCAAGGGGTTGGACTAGATGACCTCCTGAGGTCCCTTCCAACCCTGATATTCTATGATCCTATGACTCTTAATTCAAACTAAAGCCTACAAAAAGGATGGGTGAGATGGATGGAAGACTTTGAAGGGTTAATTTACCCACTTCTGTTTTTACCACTACAACAGTTGCCAAAAGGAATGCCTTGCCTGTTCCTTCTGCCATTACAAAGGGCAGTGTGTGTGCGTGTGTGTGTAAAAATACAGCAAAGATATTTTTCTCCCGGTTAACATTTATACCATTTCCTCCTATTCTGTCAGTATTGAAACCGGAAAGAAAATCATTCTTATGAGTATAGCTACCACAGGGAAATAAAATGGTTCTCCATTTAGAACTGGGCACTGTTTCTTATTTTACTGACTTTTTGCCTTCACGAAATACCTGTTTATTACTTTCTGCTGCTCTTCATGTACTTTTGTTTTGCAGCATACTTTGGCTCTGCTTACCTTATTTCCTTCCTCTAACAGCCTGGTAAATCTATGAGCAGATTTTTCAGATGGGACCTTAACAACCAAACCTCTGTCATTGTGTGGATATTAATGATTGTATGGCTATTTTTACATGTTTGTATTTTTGATTCCAGTATTCTGGCAGTACTTCTTTTCTTTCTACAGTGCTGGAACCTAGTTATTTTGTTACCTTCCACATTCCCACCCCAGAAGTGGCTGCATCTCAGTGGTGCTGTAGTATCTGATCCTGCAACTGTTCTATGCATGGAACTCCCATTGACTTCAGTCCATACTGAATCAGGCCCATAGTTTGGGAAGTGCTTTGGGATCCTTAGGGAAAACAGAAAATACATAACAGTGTGGTGTGGTATAAAGGTTTGATTGGCATGCATTCAGGATGGACATATTGTATCAATTAGTTGTGAAGCAATGAATAAGTTACATCCAAAATGTTCCCCAATAAAATATTTATGCCACACCACAGCACACCTCTTAGGGCTGCAAGTCACTTAGGCAAAATATCACCCCACATATTTAAGCAAATTGTAAAAACTGTTTTTTTAAAAAGTGGTTATGTGTTTGGGGCAGAGCAGGGGAGGGGAACATGTGACTGCATGACTCACAGTGGCAGGAAAAAATACTATTGCCCTCTTCTGTGGGTGCTGCTTCTGATGATAGCTCTGAAGAACACTGCTTAGCCGACACACAGGGCACGAAAAAATGGACAAACTGCTGCAAAATCACCAGAGGGGTAAAACTATTGAATTCCCTCCATTCTGCAACCAGGACATGTAAATCTGTTAGAAACTCCAAATATGTCTAAGCACCTGGTTATTCAATTGTATGTCACTCCCCTTTGTTGCACAGAGTATTCCTTAACTGTAAGTCAGGACCTGGGCCTCAGTTCTCTTAGGATATGTCTGCATTGCAGCTGGGAGTGCAAGCTAGCCACCCAAATACAGATCCCCAGGGTCAGGCAGGTTTTTATTTGGGCGGCTAGTCCAAGCTTCCCCTGGTGCCACAACTCCACTGCCATTTTTAGTGCGACAGCTTGAGCAGAACCATGCTCCCAGCCACAGTGTACACACCTCCTTAGAGATTGCTTCATCTCTCTTCACACCCCAACAGCTGAGAAGTGCCAGGACACTCATGGCTCACAATCCCTAGTGGTGTTTGCACAGGGCGTGTGGTCAGAGAGCTATCCATGAAGGACTCTTCAGATTGCTTTGGACACAGTTTATTGTCTTTCAGAATTCAGGGAACGCAGCAAACCTGATCTGTTTAGCTTGGCTGGCCCTTTTCCAGTTGCGGGATGTGGCCTGTGTGGTGAGATTCTTTATTTCTTTTTAGAGAAGAAAGGGTGTTAGCATAGACTACAAGTTAGCTAGTTTTATTGTATGTATTTCTTGTAAATGTAAATTACTGATGCAAAACTGGATAGACATAGGTGTATAAACTGATATATGTAGATTAAAAAAGCAATCACTGAATCCTTGTTCTAACAAGGCTGTCTTTACACTGGTCCAGAGCTAATCATATCTGTATTACAGTGATTTTTTTAAAATGGTCATTGTTTTCTTGACCATCAGTAACTATTACTGCATGGATCTCACTTATAAGCAGTTAAAGAAAAAGCAGTTAATAATACATAACCATTCTGTACGTCAGACATATCCTGAGACTCTTTTAGGGATGGATTATTGACGTGAGAAGAGTGCAAAGGCTCCAACATATTCATTAAAGTCTATGGGGCTCAGCAGACCACTGGGCTTTGGCACTAAGTCTGTGCAGTCAAATTATTACATTTGCTGGCCATACGCAGTGGGTGCTTTTCTAAATAAAACAAACCTGTCATTTTAACGTATTGTTTCCAATATATCCATATCCAATATATCCAATATATTTCATATTAGACATCTGCAAAAACCCAGCTTCAAACTCAGACCTGGATTCTGAGTTATAGCACAGCAGCAACAAAAATCACCTGAAATTGCTAATTTTTTAGCTCACACTACTGTAAACTTTAAAATGAACATGCTTGATCCCAAAATTGCACAAAAAGATCATGTCTCCCCAGAATAAGAGTGAACTGTATGCTGAACCCTGACCTTGAGGAATTTTCATGGCCCACCTGGAAAACAGGGTTTGTAATACAAACGCTGAGTGACCATAAATGATAATGACACTAGCAGGCTTCGTTGTGATATCTAAATCTGGTCTGCTCCCCTTTTACATTTGCTACTTGCAGAAGGCAAAGGAAAGGCGGATATCCTTAACCAAAGAAAAATGACCATGGAGTAGAAGATAATTCTTCTATTCCACTTTTGTGATACCTCCAATTTAATAACTGTCTGTGAAAAGGAGTTTTTCACAATGAGTTATTTAGTCACTATGCCTTATAGGGTATAACTGTCATTCTTAAGGGAACATCCATGCTATGATTTGCTGTCAGTCTGTTGTATACTGTAAGTCCATTCATTTTCCCACCAACAGGTGAAGAAAATGCAGTGATACAAAGTAAAAGATGGATGATAACTATTCTTGAAGGGGGGAGGAGAGGGGTGAGGATGAAAGAGGGTTGGCAGGAAAATATGATAAAATGTTCCATTCCCCTTTTAAAAGTACCATAATAAAACATGTTTGAAGTGAAATACAGATGATATAACTAGCAGAATGTGGATCTGCAATCAGAGTGTGATATTGTATACACTAACCAATGAGGACTTGTAACTATGAAGCATTCCATCAACACTTGCACTATCAAGATTGCTTCATTACTAATTTGAACATTTCCAACTGTTAAACATCACAACTAAAGGGACACCATCAAGTTAAAAATCATGTTTCTGTCCAAAAATTTGTTTTACCTGATACTGAGAAAAGCAACTCACAAGACAAAGATTTTAAGGTCAGAAGATACCATTTCGATAATCCCATATGACCTTCTGCATAACACAGGCCCATAGAATTTCACCCAGTAATTCCTGCATCTAGCCCACTAACTTGTGCTATAACCAACACAGAACAGAGAAAAAAATTCTATTTACAGGCTTTCTGCATTTGACATCAATTTGTGTATGGTCAGTTTCATGCTTTCCCCTCATTAGTTATTCAGCTTTCCTTTTTGTTGTTCTGGGTCTTTTACACAGCAACAAGGGAGAGAGAAACATTTTTAAAAAATAGGACAATGTCGTTATGAAATCACAAAATTTGGCAGGGAGATTTGGGGCAGGTGCAGTGCCTGACACTACTTTAAAACTCATTGACTAGATTTCAAGTTGACAATGTCCCTCTAAAATACACAAGCAAAATTGTAGCCTGCTACACAGTCAGTTACATTTTTGCCATCATCTCTTTTGGCCACTCAGAGATATCTGCATTGAGATTAAAAAACCATTATAAACAATTTAAACCCTGAATTGATCCTGACACATATGTCTATGTCCGCTTCATATGGACTTTCAATAGTGCTATTCACAGAACAAATATCACCTTATAAATGGAGGAGATGATTATGTTTTATTGATTAGACCTGCAAGCCATGAATGGAAACCAGGCAGCTAATGATGAATAACCATTGATGTTGTTTTTAAATTGCAGTAACTCAATCTTTTAGTTTTCAAGTGGTCACTAAATGCACTCTCCTAAAACCATCAGGGGAGATAATGGCTCCATTGAAATCGATGAGAGTTTTGCCATTGAGTTTAGATATCAGGGGGCCAAGATTTCACCCGAGGTCTTCTTGGGTACTGTGTTTTTGTCCTCTTCCTATAGCCTTGTTTTGAATGTCATCTTCTTATTCAATTCCCTCATCACACTGCCTCAAGGACACCGACAGATATATTACACACATGACCCCCAGACATACTGCAAACTGACCTCACTCTCTAACACATTGAAACACTGTTCTCAGCAGCTCAGTACAAATGTCACCATTTAATTCAGCAACTACATTGATTGGCGTCAGTGGGAGTTCTGACTGAGCAAGAACTTCAGGATTTGCTCCATCACAATCCAACAGATTACAGTTATAGCAACTGTACAACAGTAAACTCATCAACACTATCGTTAGATTACTGTACATTTCCAGTTTATGACAGAACCTCTCATGAACCATCTCTCACCTTTCTACCCTTTGCCAATTAAAATCCCCAAATTTAAACGCTATAGAAAAATCAGAGGCAGGAGAGAGTTACGCAGAAAAAATGTGAATGTAACAATTCAAATTCTCACGTTACCCTCTTTATTTTTGAGTCAAGAAATAATTGGATTTTTAGTTTATTAATCGTTGCATTAAAATGTTGCATTAAAAAGCACTGAAATCACATATATCTGTTACCAGAATGAATTTAAACTCGGATTAACACATTTTTGGTTACCACTATAGATATAAATAGGATAAATGATGTCCCTTCCCGGCCTGCCCCCTTGACACTACCAATCAACTGCTCATATTATTTCCCTTAGATTTCCAGCTTCCAGTCTTTATACAGATTGGCCAAGAGGTGCACTCTGCATACACAGGGATATTTTTAGAATGCACTTCCTGTAATTCAATCATGCGGTGTCCTACTATTTTAATGCCATTTTTTAGCCACATAGTCTGCTCGCTATCATGCTGCACAAGACAAGGGACTACTAGTGGCAATCTCAATAAAAGGGAAACATTTCAATATTTATAATCAGTACTGTGAAATCCACATACGTGCCAGATAGGAGAAGAAAGCTATTCCCCTCCTCACCCTGCTAATTCCTATATTCATGGCACACTGGTTCCATAATGCCTGTTTACCTGGTATAGTAAAGCGCCCTTCTGATGCAACAAACACAACACTGGGCAAATTGTGAAATGTCAAAATTACCCTGTTTAGCCAACATGAATGCCTAGGGACTGATTCTAGTATCACTCCCACCGCTTTCAGAATTTGGTATAACTCTGTTGACTTCAATGAAGTTATTCCTGATTGACACTGATGTGAGATCAGAGTCAGGCCCTAGGAGTTCCCTATATATCCATGTTATTACCTAGTAAAGAATCTCATTTTAAGTGAAAAACAGAGACAAAGCTGCCTCTTACACCAAGAGCTATCTCATTGTATTTGCATTGCTTCAGACAAATCAAACTAAAACCTATGCCAGTTTAAACCATGCATTTCAATGAGGATTACACAGAATTAGGCCAATTACACAGACTTTTAAATAAGAACTATTTTCATAAGTTGTTGCTATATTAAAAAAAATCTCAAAGGTAAAGACACAAATGAAAGCACTGCTTACTTTGTGCTGAGTTAGATACAAACTAACTGGGCCCAATTCTCCTCCTACTTGCACCAGTCTTACACTAGTGTGATTGCAAAGGCTTTATAATAGCTTTATGTGAGGGGGGAATCAGGCCCACTCTACACAAAAGCAAAACAAGCTTGGAGGCCCATACAGTTTATTCTCAGCCCTTACTTAGGGAAAACTCCCACTGATGACAACTAAGGACTGAGTGAAAACTGAGCAGAGACTTCTGGATGTGGCCCACTACAAATAAAAACAATTGCTGGGGAAAGCAATGTTTCCACTACACTGTGATACATACAGCTCTGAATGGGTGTGGGGTAGGAAATGGTGGGTTCTTAGATTTAGGATTGGAGAATTAATGTGAGAAAATAGACACAAAAATCTCTCTTGCAGGAATATTGAGACTGCACGGCAGACTGGACGCTTGAGAGAAGACAGACAGATCGGCAAACTCTTCTCATTACTGTTGTGGCCCTTCCAGTCTCTGCACTGCGGCTGAAAAAAGCCTTCCCAAAGAGGACAAAAATGCTAAAAAAAAAGAACAGCCGAATGCTCAATACTCAATAACAAAAATCCCCCCCCTCCCATTTTATACAATGTGTGTGCCTCTGTAAAAAGGAGCTGTGCTTTGGTATCAAAAGGCAAATGTTCTGTATATGTTTGTTTCAAAAACACTCACCAAAAGAAAACCAGAAAATAAAAGCCTCCTAATAAAAAGGGCAACAATTTGTTACAATAAGAGTTATCTCTATAACCAAATGCGTGAAAGGTATGTGATATATAGAGCGTAATTCCGCCTGTGATAAAATAAGAATGACCTTTGTGACTCCGTTTAGGTTCTACCTCTCCTGAGTTATGAGCCATTCTTCACTTGTAAGATATAGCCCGTATCTCACTCAAACTCTCAGTGGACCACAAAACTCCCTTCCAGAAAAAATTATACTTCCTCAGTCTACTGAGGATTACCCATGTCAGGTGAAGTTATATTATTGTCTTTAGTGCTGCAAGGAATTACTTTCCGGATGTTTCAGCTCATTACCTCCAGTCTTCATCAGCTATTTTCCAACGGCAGTAACCTCTGTAATACAGGCACAGTATATCTCAATACTATTGATTCTGCTTCTGCGGCCACCTGCTATTCATGTAAACAGAGTGAGAGTTATATAGCACTAGATAGAAAGCTGTAAAATAGCAACTGATCTGGCAACTAGAAAAATACAGATAAAACCTTGAAGTAATCAACTGAAACGTCTTAGAACTAATCCCAAGACACAGAAGGCAATTGTTTGTATTTATATATCTTGTTGTAAAATATGTCAGGTGCCAGATTTATCCCATCAACACTGCTAGGGATAAGTATGACCCCAAATACTCCTGAGCTAGGCTTTTAAAAATTATTTTATTTTATTTTTAATCGCTAATATGGAATGTACAGTGAACCGGGATGTACTGCATACTTCCATGTATTTATTTCTCTATGCATTTTTGTATCCATAGACATATAAATATAACTATACGCTGCATGTACACTATTGTGTTAACACACTACTTTCTGTATTTTTATTACAAGGATGCCGAATGGATGAGACAGGATTGTGAGATCTAAAATAGTTTTGCACAAATGTTCTCAGGGGCTCGGTAGTTTTTAGCAGCACCTATTTGCTGTCTAGCTATTGGCTGGGAAAGGAACCAGCAATCTAAAACTATGGTCAGGCTTATGTTGTATGTTGTATAAAGTTTCATGGCAAAGCATTCCATCAAAATCCCTCTCCATCTATAATTTTACCTGTGATACATGCGTCCTTGCATGTTTCTCTCCCCTGTGTGAGTTTCTGGAACTCCAGTGAAGCCAACATGCACAGGGACTGGAGAGACCAGGAGATGGCACCAATTCCTGTTTCAACTTTCTAAGCAGGGAGCAGAGGAATAGAGTAGTGGAAATGGATTGGCGTCAAATAGGGCCAGAGAAAAGGAATCAAGGATGGAGCTCTTTGCAGCATGAAGCTGAGCTTGTGCTGGGGGGCCCCTGGAGGGTGACACCCTGCTTGGATCTGTGTGGAAGTTGTGTAGGCCTAAGGCTGTCACTGCATATAACAGGGAGGCTCAGAATTACTCCAGCACAGAATTACTCTGAAACGGCAACACATTTAGAGCCAAAAAAGAAGACAGCTTTTAAAGAGCGGGCAGTTATGTAAACAGAGCACGTAGTAACTTGAAGAGATCTACAATCGAGAGTGGGTGCCCTATCACCCACTCCTGACTGCGCTACCACTGGTGAGTGATGTAGCCTCCTCATCTTGGCCTTGATCCTGCACTCAACTAAATTCAATGGAAAAACTCAGGATTCTCAGTAGAGTTAATGAGAGTCACACGTGCATTAAGAGAAGAAGTAATCCACTGTCCTTCCAGTCTTAATGTTGTTTAGAATTTCATCACTAAAGCATATACGTTTTTCCAACAGACTTTTATTCTAGTCCAAAACAGAACCTTTTAACATGAGCAGAAGCAAGGTGTGTGAAGAACTAGTAGAATACAAACGGACCTTATCTGAACTGTATTTAATAGGAACCAGAAGCAATGAACTAGGGATATTCAACTGAAATAGTTCAGCTGGAGATAGCCAAACTTCTTGCTGTGCACATTTAAATATAGAGGGCTGACCTGGAGATTAGGTATTTATCAGCTGCATGACGGAATGAGAAATGGCTGCAACACATTTCAGGGTAAGTTTTGTATTTTATTCACTATAAATCCACTGAGCCAAATTCTGCTCTCATTTGCACCCAGGTGAATCTGGAGTAACGGTATTAACTTCAGTGGGGTTTTGTGGATTTATATCAGTGGAGCTGACAGTGGATTTGGCCATGGAATGTAGAATTGTTTTAAATTTGCCCAGTTAATATTCTTAGTTTCATGATAAGAAAAAAACCACAGATCTTTTAAACAAATGCAAAGACAATGTCTATACTTCTAAAGAAATAAAAGCACAGGTTAGGGTACTCAGCATGGGAGATAAAATACAGCTGAGTTACCATCATAACACGCCCTCCGCCGTATACCCGGCAGAATCCTTTCAAACAGAGCTTAGATTTTGTCCCTGTGCTTCAGTACTCTACTGAACAACTCCCACATTTTCCCCAGTGAGACTCAAGGTTTTCTGTAGATGCAGAAGGTGCTGGATTTTCAGCTAAGATGTCTGATTATCCCTCCCCTTCCAAAGTGCTTCCATCTCTTTCAATGAATTGCAATTTTTCACCAGAACCCACAGGTTTGCATTTGTATTTGCAGCTGAGAAGGCTGCACTTTCCCATGTGAACTTCAGCCTTTCAGTAACAGATAAAGCAGCAGCACTGATCTCGCCACACCACCACCATCTTACGTTTTTTTTTTAATGCTGCTAACCACTGTGGTACAAGTGTTTAATTTACTCAGATCAATTTCTGTCAAAGGCAGACTGGACGCCTCTTCTGTCTTGTCTTTGCAATGCTCCTTTTCTTCCTGCTGATCAATCTGACTTCATTGGTGTTTATCTTGTGACCTGTTGTTACTGCATGCTTGACTAATTGATCCCTTTCATTTGTGCAGGTCACTCCTGATAGGCAATGTGGCATCTGTGCCTAGATTTGTGCTCAATTTATGCTCATTTTAATAATGAGGCTGTCCAGTAGTTATATGACCCTCTCTTTAATAACTTCAACTTTACACTTTAAAATAGCTTGTTTTCTTGATTTTTGATACATAAAAGCTAGATGTTGGACTTAGAATTTGTTTTTTGGGTCTCTGTTCCTTGTAAATGCACAGAAATATCCAAGGGAAACTCCAGGTAACTATGTATTTTTTTGTGAATTAACATTCTTCTTGGCTCTAGTCTATTCATAGAAGGAAAGATTGCAAAAATATCCACACCAAAGACCAGTAAATCTCAAAGTCATTTTACTGAGCCTCCCTTTTTTTTTTTTATGAATACAGACTTTAAAGAGGCAAATTTATGCACTCTAGCTTGTCAGTTTTTGGGGGGGATGCAATTCATTTATTCCCTGTTGGTGTTCTATGGCGACAGCAACGTCCACATCCCTGCCCTGTTTTAATTTCCCTCAACGTCAAGATGTAAAACACAGAGCTGAAGGTTTTACCCTCTAAAAGCAGCAGGAACCTCCTATCACAACAATTTCTATCATTATGACCAAAACCACCGTATTCCAAAAGTAAAAAGCCCATGTCCTTTCTGTCTGATGTTTCTATGGCAACCTGGAGGCTTGTTGGCTTTGGTTTTCAGAACTTTGGTAAATTTGCAATTGAACTGAGTGTGTTAATTTAGACAAATATTCATTTTCTAAGGGCTCTAAGTTGTCCTCTGCATTTAAAAAACCTTCACATGGGGGAACAAGGGCAATTTGTCACCAGCACAGAGAACAGTAGCGCAGAGTGCTAGGATGCTTGCCCTGCAAAGCTCCTATAAAAATCAGTGAGAGGGTTGCCTAAGTATTGCTGGATTTGGCACCCCGAGCACAGAGATGCGTGGATAATAGGATGTAAATGAAGTTCAGAGAGTATAGCCGTAAAGTACAACACATTTTTGGAAAAGACAGGCACAGTCTGGGCAAAAAACTCTTTTAGCAATTCCTGTCATGTTGCTGGTAGCTTGACAATGACGAACTCTACAGACAAAACCCAACCTCATCAACAAATGCAGCTAAACAGTGTTTCAGAGTGAAGGCAAACTAGCAAAGGTACAGGGGAGACTTTCTCCAAGACAGTGGGATACTGGACTGTTATCAGAAAGCTACAGCAATTCTCTCATACCAGCCTATAGTAATAAGACAACATTAGTGCCCATTGTACGAGTAGGGAAAGGATGGTTTACACAGCAAGTAAAACAACCTTTGCTCCAAATGGCCGCAAAATACAGCTGTGTTTTTATGTGCTTCCAACCCTGGCTGAGGATAACAAAAACTTGGGTTTGGGCTCTGAAGCTACTGACATATGATACACAAGTCACTACCTGCATGTACCAGATGCATAGCTTTGTCTTGGGTGATAATGGCCCAGGACATAAGTTTGGCTAGGTATCAGGATGGTGACCACTCAGGCATGAGTCATACATAGTTCACCTTGCTATAATATTATCACCACCATTTTTAATATAACTGTCCTTTGTTAGAAGGTACCATGAGCATTATCTTGCTGTTTGGGGAGTGCATGCTTCATCTGTCAATTTTGCATGGGTTTGATGACATTTACAATGGATGTAGATGACTTTTGTCTGGGAATTTAAGCCTGTCTGGGAGCTTAAATTCATAACTCAAAAATCATGGACTGAACAGAGACACTGGATTTATGACTTATTATAGTGGTGCCCAACCTTATTACATAGAAGGGCCACATAAGCCTAAGCACAACCTTGTATGGGCCAAACATATTCTACATATTTTGATAAGATATAAATCAGTAGAGGTGACTTTAAATCTTAAGTTCAGCTTGTTTTGTATGTATTTAGATAGGTAGTTTCCATATACAGTATAATCTATTTTAAAACATATAAAGAAATCAGTGCATAAAACATGTATTAGAATGATAGACAACAGGAAAAAAAGTAAAGAACACAAAATGCTAATGAATTGACGATTAGGATATTGTGTTGAAGCAGGCAGCAGGCCTTATGAAATGCTGTGGTGGGCCATGCACAGCCCACAGGCAGTAAGTTGGGCACCCCTGCCTTATTACAACAATCTGTAACCAACTAACCCCCTCTTTCTGTCCCATGACTGTAGAAGTGTTATTGGGCCACTCTATCTTGAATAAGTGGCAAAAAGTCCTGTGGCACCTTATAGACTAACAGATGTATTGGAGCATAAGCTTCTGTGGGTGAATACCCACTTCGTCAGATGCATGTAGTGGAAATTTCCAGAGGCAGGTATAAATATGCAAGCAAGAATCAGGCTAGGGATAATGAAGTTAGTTCAATCAGGGAGGATGAGGCCCTCTTCTAGCAGTTGAGGTATCTATCTTGAATGGTCCCTTAGAATATGTGCTAACTACTTATGCTAAACAATCTATTCCACCTGTGATGCTTTCCCAGACCTGAAGAAGAGGCCTGTGTGGTTCAAAAGCATGTCTCTCTCTCACCAACCAAAGTTGATTCAATAAGCGTTAATTTCTTAGCCTCCCTATGAGGATTATTCCTTAAAAGTATAGTGCAGTTGATTCAGATAAAAACTATCAAACATGAAATGAGGCCAATGTTGCAGGCTCTAGTCTCCCCACAAGGCCTTTGAGATGCACATTATTAATCGGATTTAATCTAATAAAGCAGTGACCAGCGTAGGAAGGGAAGGAGTTGATCATAATTGTTTTCATGAGTAATCCTGCACAGTTCATAAGAGAGTCTCTAATAATAGCAGCTGAACAATGAAGAACCACATGCACAAAAACTAGAAATTCCAGTAATTCTTTGACTGATCTTGTGAACAAACAGGAACAGGTGAGAAACAACATCCCACGGTTCATTTGACTTAAACACATATATTCCAGCTATACACTCCTTCCACCCTTATCTCTCTTTTATAAGTCAGGTAGGTGAAGACAATCCTTCGTTTCAAAATGAGAAAAAAAATAAAAGGATATGGTGAATTTATACCAAGGGATGGATTCTGCTTCCCCATGGAAGAACTGCAGTTGTGGATGGCATCTTTGGTTCCTACTTGACTTTAAGGCAGAATCCCCATATAACAAATAATGACAATGGATTCTTTTGCCTTCAGCAGAACTGATTACTTGGCTAGAGGCTGCAGGGGATCTGATGGGATAAGATTAATCACCATGGGCTGCATTCTTACAAGACCCTCTACACTGAATGAGGAGAGAGTTGTCTAGCTCAGCACTTTTTTGCTTTAAGCAAAAACATAACTTTTCAATAAGAAGAACAAAAGGAAAAAACACACTAATTTGGCTCAGAATAATGAGAAGGAGTTTAAGGTGAGGGAGATAACATTGAAGAAGGGACAAAGGTTGATGTATACATTAAAATGTCTTTCTTTGACAGAGTTCAAAGAAGTTGATTTGTATCATGTGATACTGGGGGGTAACACTGAGAATATTCATTCTTTTAACTGAATGGTGTAGCATGCAAAAAGCATACATATAATCCAACTAAATTCCAATCCTGGTAACAGAATTTTTGCTACATCTGAAAATTAACAACGATTATACAAAATTATTTCCCATCTATGTTTTTCAATAGTTTTGAAAAATATTTTATTTTAAAGAATGTTCTCATAATCCATCTCATAAAATGAGAAAGAAAAATAACTAGTTATATCTAATTTTGTGTCTCTTGAAACTGTGTGCCCATTCCTAGGTTATCCAAATAAAGAAAGCATTTACTGAACAACAAAAGCCTTCGCTGTCTGACAATACGTTCTGAACTTTTGGTTAGCTGGAACAAATGTATCTACAGCTGTGCATATGTACATGCACTGATCACATGGATACAATATATTTATACACCCAAGGTTCACTTTCAGAGGGCTGAGCACAAAGTTAATTGGGTTTGTTGGCGATCAGTCCCCCTAAAAATAAGGACCTAAATATATGCTATAGAATGTATAATTTATGGGTTGTATAAACCCAAATGGTCTATCTCTTGATATATCTACAGTATACATTCTTAATTATAGACCTTTTTATACTGTAATGTTGCGTGAGCAGTTTGGTTGAGGCCAAAGGGTCAGGGAGCTGGTCTTGTCGAAAGCGATGATAGAATGACACCCTTACATCTGAACTCTATTTTAAAAGACTTTGAAGGAAAACAATTAAGAAAGCTCCCTACCAGGCTGTAACAATGAACTGATCCATGATTGCTGTTGTGTATGACAACATGTCATCTTAAAAAGAGAGTTACTTGAATATTCAGGTAACGGAATGATGTTAGTGGGTGAACATTCCTAGGTGCTTTGTAATTTTATCAGTCTCATTACATAGCTGCAGAATGCATCGCATACAGTTGGCAGGAGTACCACAAGAGGGAGTCAGTCATCATAAAACAAGAGGTAGCCTAATTCAAATTGCTACTCTGCATTCTGGAAGGAAGAAGCTGTTTGAACAATTAAGGCTTCCGAGATGTGACTATCAGTGATAAACAGATAAAGAATGTAATTTTGAAATGACTAACAGTCCATCTCAAACAGAGAAGGGTCTGTATAGAACCAAGCCAGAGAAAAGCTCACAACAGGCGCTGGTATTACATCTCCCATTTAGTGGAACAGAACGATCATAGCTTGTGCTAAGTAGATAATAATGAAGGGTCATAAACAATGTAAAGGACACAAGTCCAAGAGGAAGCTGGAGCTTTAATGAGGTCCAACTTGCCAGGAGCTTTTTGACGTGTCCCTAGCTCACTTACAGAGCCAGAAAAGTAACAACTTAGACTCTGACAGCTGTAAGAGTGGCCGCTTTTACAGACCTAAAAGTCACAATATTAGAACAAAAAGACTTCAAAAACAGACTCCAACGAGAGACTGCTGAATTGGAATTAATTTGCAAACTGGATACAGTTAACTTAGGCTTGAATAGAGACTGGGAATGGATGGGTCATTACACAAAGTAAAACTATTTCCCCATGTTTATTCCCCCCCCACCCACCGCTGTTCCTCAGACCTTCGTGTTAACTGCTGGAAATGGCCCACCTTGATTATCACTACAAAAGGTTTTCTCACCCCCCCGCCCCCGCTCTCCTGCTGGTAATAGCTCATCTTAAGTGATCACTCTCCTTACAGTGTGTATGATAACACCCATTTTTTCATGTTCTGTGTATATATAAATCTCCTCACTGTATTTTCCACTGAATGCATCCGATGAAGTGAGCTGTAGCTCACGAAAGCTTATGCTCAAATAAATTGGTTAGTCTCTAAGGTGCCACAAGTACTCCTTTTCTTTTCACTTTTAAAGGAAGTTTTATGTGATGATGACACCAGACTGGGATTCAAGCTTTCATGTAATAACTAGCCCAGCTCATTGCCCGAGACCTAATCATTCTCAACAAACTCTCTCACCATAATGCTTCATACAAATAATAGTTCTCCACAAATCAGGTAATCCCCATCATCAGCTCCCTGGATAGGAGAGTTTGGTTCAGACTAGTAAATAGGGAAAGTTAGCAGGGTCCATACTGTGTCTTACTATCCTCACTTAATAAATAATATACATTCTGAGGAGAAGAAAGCAAAATGCTGGCTGCTGGGATGGATGGATGGAATAATGATTTAAAAATTACACTACCAGAGCAGCCAGCACCCAGCATTCACTGGCAGACAAGTCATTTGACAATAATTCTCCATATGCTTCCATCACAAAGAGCTCTTCAGTTTAATTATCAAAGAAAATCTGAGCATCCATCATTTTACTAGTGTCTTTTAGAAAGCTATGGATCTTTTCTGCTAGTGAGGAAGATAAGGTCTTTATAGCTGAGAAAAATATTGCTTTAGTTCATGTACATTTTCCCCTGGAAGATATAAATATAAATTATAAAGAGCCACAAATGCCCATGAACCATTAATTATTAATTATTATTACAAAGCACTAACCATCTGGCATTTGTTAGGTAAGTGGTACACTAAGCCTTATGCTTCTCTGCTAAGTTGTTTGGTTTTGCGATCTCACCCTCCCAAACTCCTCTATCCCAGTTTGTCAGTTTAAGCACCTTGTGGCATTCGGTCTGACACCGAGATGATGCTACGATTGACACAGATGCTTAACTTTAAGCACACGAGCAGCCCAATTAGAATCTTCTCCTATAGAGGGCGCTATGAGCAGGGGAGAGTTTAAAGCATCTCTGCTACAGGTTACTGCTGCAGTTCTTCCCTCTCTGTGCAGATACTGGCAGCAGAGGGCTGGGGGATAGAACCGTGGCACAGAACATCTGGGAAAGGAGACTGGGGAGATAGGTGGTCGGAAGGAAACCGTACACCCAGTGGGAAGGAAAATGAGAGATGACAGAGCATCCCAAAGCATGAACAGAATGGGCAGTGAGGGTAGTCATCCATCAGGAGGTGCAGCAAACAGATTCCTGGATCTAGGATGACCAGACAGCAAGTGTGAAAAATCGGGACGGGGTGGGGGGTAATAGGAGCCTATATAACAAAAAGACCCAAAAATCGGGACTGTCCCTATAAAATCAGGACATCTGGTCACTCAGTTGGATCCATCAAACCACTTTGTCTGGGTGATACCTATGGAATGCTATTTTAAATGTCACAAACGGCATGGACAGGTTCCTTTGACAACCAGACCTCCACGGCCATATTTAGCTCTGTTTATGTAGAGTTTTGACATGCTGCTTTGGCTGGACATTCTTGGCCTGGGCGCTTTGTGCCCCAGGCTTCTTTAATTCATTCAACAGCTGGTGGTTACCTTTTTGACACTTACAATACAAAATACATGCCCTCCCGCCTCAAATTGACACTGCCAAGATAATGTGCCCAGAGATGTCCTGCTTCCCTAGATACCCTTCAGCATTCACTTTTCTTTTATCTAATTTTCCTACATTGTTCTCAATGTTTCCCCCCATCTGTCTGCCTGTATTCACCTGTTGTCTCTTGTCTTTTACTTAAAGTGTTTGCAGTGTTGTTGTAGCCGTGTTGGTCCCAGGATATTAGAAAGGCAAGGTGGGTGATGTGATATCTTTTATTGGACCAAAGAAGTTGAGATTACCTCACCCACCTTGTCTCTCACTTAGATGGTAAACTGTTTGGGGCAGGGGCCATCTTTTTGCTCTGTGTTTGTATAGCACCTAGCCCAATGGAGTCCTGGTCTATAAGGGGGCCTCTGAGGTATTACTGCAATACAAATATACTACTACTAATACCTAGTCCACTTCTGCTGTGTCACCAAGTTGGCTCCATTTCAGTTGCTCTACATTAAGAAACGGTAATCCTATAAATGTCGCAACTGGCCACGGTTGTGGTTATATGAAAAGCAACTTTCCCCACATAGAGTGTGTGTGCTGATGACAGGTGCTTTAAACTCAAGCAGCATTCGTCCAGTCCTCCCTACCCACTTTGCTTCTCTGTTAGGCACATCACAAGTCCTTATCTGCTGCCTTTGTATAGAATGGGGGGTGGAGAAGGTTAAAACACTCTGCCTGGTCATTTGACTGGACAAAGCTGTTCACATAAGGCACATTGGAACAGCTTCAGAGAACACATTGGCAGCTACATGCCATCTCACTTCGCACCAGAATCATATCTATCACTGACAACCTGAGCCCTGGTTTAATTGTATCACTGGTGTGAGGGCATGACTGCAAGAAAGCTGGCAGCAAGGATGGTTAGAGAAATAAAGGAGAGGAATGGGAACAACTGATCCAACGTGAAAATGAAGTCCATTTTGCAGCTTAGAGAGAAACAGGGCTTCGTCGGGAAATGGTTCAGAGGGAATGAGCAATTGGTCTTTTCCATACATAGTGATTATTCTCCACATGACCCTGTGTGCTAAGATGTTACTTAAGTTGACTAATAGGAATCCCTGACCTGCACAGTGTAAAGGATCAGTACAAAGGGGATACTCAGATTGCTCTGGACTGTAAATGAGGCTTTAGGCAAACATGGGATTTAACTGGATTCAAACTGTTAGCCTCATTTGCAGAATAAAAACCAGTCTTCTCGGCTTCTTTGTAGTGACACACAGACAATGCACAATCACATGAGGTTATGTTTAAACACATAAACTAGCAGCTCATCCTTTGGATTCCACTTGATATAAACCAGCATGAGCAGCGTTAAACAATGTCAAAGAGGGTGGATGCGATTTTCACACCTATTCATTTTTAATGTATGTCCATTTGAAATCCGAGCACCCTCTATTACTAATTTGTTATGGCAATATTAATTAATGGTTTTGCTTCTCAGCAGTTGAACGCTGTTTACACTGAGTGAGATAGATTAGGAGGAGTATAAGATTAGAAAAACAATCTGGAAACTGGTCAGGTGCAGTTGGGGGTCACCTTGATGTTTCTGAAAAGAGCACACTGCACTAGAAAAGCCTACAAGTATCCCACAGTTTCTCGACAGGGAATATACTGGGTTCTCACTAGTGCGGACTTGGTAAGGTCGTGTCAGCATTTTTCACTATTAACTCCTATTTTGGAGTAGGAATCACAGTTTTTAAGAAAAAACAACAAGAACCAACCCTCAGGCTCCCATAAAAGTTGATAGGCCAAGGAGTGATCTTCATTTCTGGGTCATATGAGTCAAGACCAAGTGCAATGGTAAACAAGGGGCAACGTTCAGTGATTGAGAGAAAGGAGATGATTTTTTCATGAAATGTTTCCATTCTCATTCCACTTGGACTCTGCTGGGTGATTCAGTGGATCCTCTCTGGTTGCTTGGACACCATGACCAACATATTCCATGTTGATTCAGACCATTGATTGCATTTATGTCCTGCCCTCAGGTAGAGTGGCAACATATTTAGCTTTGGCCCAGGTTAACAGATAAGGTTTAAGGCATTGCTGAGAACAGAGGCACATTTCAGTCTCTGTAGATACTTGGGCAGGCAGCTGCCGAGGCAAGTTAGGTCATGGCTGCTCCTGAGGATTTCAGCTGCCCTAATTTCTTTATTCTGTCACTTAATTGTTTTGCCTGAGAAAGGGCTTATTGAGAACAGCTGATCAAGGACTAGACTTCAGTGCTGTGACTAGGGAATTTGATCCTGACAGAGGATAAACCCTCACAACTCTGGAGGCTTCACTAGGCATCCTGTACTTGCAGCACCTATCAGGATCAGGCCTTGAGGAAGGAGGATAGTACAGATTGAAGAATGTGGTTCCAGGAGCTTTCCCCTAAGAGACCCCTTTTACATCAAAGCACCTTTGCTCATTTGTTCAGTGAGTGGTCAGAGAATGGCACAAACTTCAAAAGATTCTGAGATTCCATTCAACTAAGCGCCTGGAAAGCTCTGATGCTTGTCTCCAAACACTGATAAAATACTGCAAACCACTAGGGCAGTGGTGCCCAAACTTTTCCTGTTGCACGCCCCCCACCGCACCCTTACCAGTAATGGATTCTGTCCGTGCTCCCCCTCAATTACTGCACAGTTGGCTCAGCAGAGGAGCTTGGGCTGAAGGCACAGCTGAGGGCAGAACTGGGGATGGAGAAGAGCTGACCTGGGCGCAGGGAGGGAATGAGGGCAGAGCTGCCGCTGGGGCCGGAGCTGGGCTGGGGGTGGAGCCGAGCGGCGCACCCCCCCACCCCCAGTGGGGGCTGGCCTAGAACCTGCTGTGCACCCCCGTAAACCTTCCTCTGCGTCCCTCTAGGGGGGGTGCACCCCACAGTTTGGGGACCACTGCACTAGGGGCAGCAGAACTGGGCTAGAAATAGCACAAGTAGAGACTCACATGACGTCTGGCACTTCCTGCTTCCAGTCAGGCTGCAGACACGAATGGCTCAAAAATCAAGGTCCCAGAGAAGTCAACGGCAGAATTTTGCTTGTAGTGCAAAGATATGCAAAAATGGAATGCAGTGGGGGGGGGGGGCATTTATATTTGAATTTCACAAAATATATGATTTTTTTGGTGACTCCTGTAGCTGATCCTGATTATATCTGATTTGGTTTGCCCATCCCAAGGATCAATGAGTCAGTGTTCTGATCTCCATACAAAAAAAGAGAAAGCACAGAAAAAGAATGATTGGTGAGTTAGGGGAATAGCTGGTGCTTCTTCTGAAAAGAAAAGGAGCTGAAAATTCAGGTATTGTCTCAAAGCGATTGAGGTTTCAGGATTCCCTCCTGCTCCTCAGCGGACATGGATGCAGAATAAGTGACGTTTTAGATAGGTATGCACTCAGGGCGACTAGCCCCTCCTGCTGCTCCTGCTGCCGTGGCTACACTTTTTAATGTGCTAGCTCAACCAGAGCACCGCTCGAAGTGTAGATGTTACTTTAGTAAGGGAAATGGGTTCAAACTGCTTGAAGAGATGGCTAAGCAATAGGCAAGATAGAACAGGATGGAGAGAAAGAATGTACCTTTTTAAGCAGCTCATGGGACAGCGGCTCCTGAGTACATTCTTACTGTCAGTTGCCACCACTTCTGTTAACACAATAGCCAGTTGTGCACAGCAAGGAAGAACACAGAGAAGGGTGCTGGAAGAGCTAACATGATCCTCCTGGACAGATGAAGGTACCAGTGGATTTAGGGCTTGATCCAAAACTCTGTGAAATCAGTGGAAAGATTCCTGTTGACTTCAGTGCGATTTGGTTCAGACCCTTAGTGAACAGTATGAGTCACTGCTGGTAGACATGATTAGTGGGATGTCAGAAAAAAAAAATCACAATGTACTAATGGTACCTTGAGCTGACATGTTGAATGCTGGCATTAAAAGTGCCTGACTAGTCTATTGGTGGCACAATATATAACAACCCAAAAGAAAGTTTGACAGAGAGAGTTCACTGACATCTTTTCATTACCATGTTCACTTCCAGAAGCATAGGAAGATTAAGCTGGGGGGTGGAGTGGGTCTAAGGAAAGAAGAAAAGACACAAGAGGAAGATATACAATTCCTGAGCCATGCAAGGTGTACAATCCAGGTGGAAACAGGGGCGATGTATTCGTCCTAAAAGGGTGGGGCATGAGACCCTGCCCCCTTTGTGGTCCCACCCTGCCCCTCCTCTTCCCCTCGACGTCCCACCCCCCGGCCAAGCCAGAGGTTGGAGCTGGGCTGGATATCCCAGGCCCCCCGACCTACCCGGGGTGAGGGGAGGGCCAGAGAGCAGCTACTGGCCAGTGTTCCTGCCCCCTCTGCCCCCCGAAACTCTCCACTCAGAGCAGGTGCAGGGTCCGTGGCTCCGCATAGCTGCCCACATGGCTCTTACAGCGACCTGGCTCTGACTTCCGGCCTGGCCAGGGGGTAGGGCCTCAGAGGCCAAAGAGCTGCAGCTAGGCCATGGGCTCCTCAGGCTGCTCCTACCTGTGCCAGGCTCCAGCTTCCGGCCTTGGCAGGGGGTGGGGCCTTGGGGGAAAGAGGAGGGGCAGGGGGTCAGTCCCATGGCAAAAAGTCCACTTTCAAAAATGGGAGGGCCCTGGCCCCTTGGCCCACACCCATTCCGGCGCCCATGGTTGGAAGATGATCACGGGACCAGCTACTTAGGTAATGGTACACCCTGTCGTATAGACAGGTAATGATGCAGGCTGGTGTCATTTCAGAATATGACAAATCAGCTTCTACCTCCAATGGAGTTGTTAATACACAGCAGACATCTGCTGATACTCCAGCAATATTCTCTGTGGGTAGCAAAGTAATCTATAACCATAAGCACAAAGGGATCCGGGATTATTCTGCACATTCTATTGACAAGAAGGAAACATCCTTGAAAAAGTATGGATGGGCCCTGGATTGATGCCTCAGAAAAGTAAAGATTACTATACACATGATCAAAGGTGGTTAGTGTAGGAAACTGTGTAGGGGAGATTTGCTATGCATGTGAAGAATGGTAACCTTCCTAGTGACTTCAAATGGACGCAGAGTTAGACCAACACTGAGTGATTCTGCAAAACATACCCTAGGAGTCCATGCTGATGCTAGTCTTATCACTGGCTGCAACTGAATGCAAAAGAGCCCCATGCCACTAGCCTGAGCACTGGAATCTGAGCAGCACCAAAGTATAGACTCTTCCTATTAAGAAGAGTGCTGTGAGGAAGATCCAATAGCAAATGTTTGCCAAGCATTTTGAAAAGGACATGAAGCACTGTGTAAGCCCTATTATTTATGATGCTTGTGGTGGTGGTGTTTTCTTCTATATTTGTATTGCTGAAATAAAGTGATTCTTTCACAAGGAATGCAGTGTGCTGGTATAAATTAGAAGGGATACTGGCATGGAAATCAGGGTCTATTTTGGAAAGCCTGTCTCATTTACCAATGCTAATGATAACAACTACTACTAATTTTCATTTACGTAGCTCTTGAGATTCTTAAAGAAATTTGCAAAGTAACATCCCCATTGGATAGAGGGGGAATTGGCGTTAAGTAGTAAACCAGCAGCAGATTAGGGAATGAAACTCAGGTCTCCTGATTCCCAAGCTTCTGTTTTAACCGCTACGTCAGTGGTTCTCAAATTAGGGGTGCCACTTGTTCTGGGAAAGCCCCTGGCGGGCTGGGCCAGTTTGTCTACCTGCTGCATGCGCAGGTTTGGCCGATCATGTCTCCCACTGGCCGTGGTTCACCGCTCCAGGCCAATGGGGGCTGCGGGAAGGGCAGCCAGCACGTCCCTTGGCCCGCGCTGCTTCCCGCAGCCCCCATTGGCCTGGAACAGCGAACTGCAGCCAGTGGGAGCTGTGATCGACCAAACCTGCGGACACACCAGGTAAACAAACCGGCCTGGCCCACCAGGGGCTTTCCCTGAACAAGCGGCGCCCCTGGTTTCCCTTTGTAATGCAGACAGTTTCATGTAGCACAGCATAGCATGCTCCATAGCATTAGTGAATGCAGGCAGCGGAATCCAGCACTAGTACAGTAAAGCTACTGGTACAATTTTGTGCAATCACTCGGACCTCTGTAGGACTCCTCCACATCCAGAAAACATCAGTTTCTTTGAACCCAGCAAAATCATACAAGTGTGAGAATATAGCATCATGATGGTCTTTGGCACGTGACAACCCATCACAGTTTGATTCACAAGACATAGGCCTCTGATCTATATATTCATCATCTATCTCTATATCACCACTACCTCCAAGAAATGTATGAATCTTTGCAATCCTCTCTCTGTTAGAAGCTTGACAAACACAGCTGCTATTTATATAGATATATATCTATATATATACACACACATATCTATATGTATCTATCTACCGTGACAGGGTCAGGCCAGATGGCTACAGGAGAGTGATAGAAGGCAGATATATTAGCCCCAGGTTAAGTAGGTCCCTTTTCCCTGGGTAAGGTAACAGGGAAGGTTCCAGAACAATCAGAAACCTTCTGGAGACAATTAAGACAGATAGGCTGATTAGAACACCTGCAGCCAATCAAGAAGCTGCTAGAATCAATTAAGGCAGGCTAATCAGGGCACCTGGGTTTAAAAAGGAGCTCACTTCAGTTTGTGGTGCACGTCTGAGGAGCTGGGAGCAAGAGACACTAGGAGCTGAGAGTGAGAATGCGGACTGTTGGAGGACTGAGGAGTACAAGCATTATCAGACACTAGGAGGAAGGTCCTATGGTGAGGATAAAGAAGGTGTTGGGAGGAGGCCATGGGGAAGTAGCCCAGGGAGTTATAGCTGTCATACAGCTGTTCCAGGAGGCACTCTAGACAGCTGCATTCCACAGGGCCCTGGGCTGGAACCCGGAGTAGAGGGCGGGCCTTGGTTCCCCCCAAACCTCCCAACTCCTGATCAGACACAGGGGGCGTTGACCTGGACTGTGGGTTCACGAAAACGGCCAAACTGAGGGCTGCCGTGAAGCTCCAAGGTGAGCAAATCCGCTAATAAGCGCAAGACCCACCTACATAGAGGAGGAGCTTTGTCACACTACATATGTATATCTATTATAGGTATATACACATATCTATCTATCAGTTTTGCTAGTGGCAGAATTGTCTAAAGATCAGGCTTGAGAAAAGGCACATTCCTTGTCACTAGCAACTCTGCAGAATGGTATTCCCCTCGGGAAAGTGTAACTTTACAGAAAAGAAACAAGATATCCCATTAGCTTTGACTTACGGTTTCCTTTCTTACAAGAATGTTGTATCATTACAAAAAGTACCTTCATTACGTGTGTCAATACAATAATTATTTCTGGTAAGTTGAAATGTTGACATTCCCATGTTCATCTTATGGAAAAGCCTGTAAATTGCTCCTAATGATTTTCAGGTAAGCACATATACAGGCCTTTGTGTGTGGCCTAAGGCTGTTTCTGTGAAGAAAGGGGTTTGCTGTAATATGGTACTTTTTATAAGTGGGAAGAATGGTACGTACGATCATTCATGAACCACAGCAAGAATATTAACAATCACATTAATCTTAAGAATTCCTCCCCTTTGGTAGCAGCTACCTGAGAACTCTCACCTGTGGCAAATGGTTACATTTACTCCTGCTGGGAATGTGACTGGGCAGCCGAATGTTAAAGAGGGCCTGCAGCGCAGCTTGTGCTGCTTGGCCTTTTGCCAGCTTCTTGCTACGTCCTGAGCCTTCAAATGTTCTCCCATCCACTCTCACTGCCATCACAAAACTCTTGATATGCTGCTTCTCCACAGTCTCCGAAAGGCAGACGTACCTCAGTCCCGATCGCAGCTCATTTAGCAACACCACTGGGTTTTTTTCGCTCTCAGCTGTGGATGCCATCTTGTGCTTGTTTTGCTTGGCGTGGCCCATTAAATCCAATGTGTGGCAGAGTAACCTGCCATGCCGATAAGCAGTAGAAAGCAATTCATTATTAACTGGGTTATAGACCGAAAAGTCCTCGCTGTGTGCAGATGGTTCAAACTCCTTGAACAGAGTGTCTGGAAAGTCTGCCTGGTCAGATGTAAAGTCAGTGGATGGGTTAAAACAGTTCCCCATGGCAAAGTGAGCTTGACATGCATTTGGGAACTGAACAAAAGACTTCAGTGCTAGTTCTGCGGCTCGCATTTTGGCCTTCTTTTTCGTGGGTCCTGTACCTTCAAATGTAAGCCCATTTACTTCTACGGCAACAGCAAAGACTGGAGCATGCACTGGGCCTGTCTGGGAAACCATTTTGTATTGTAAACCTGGTTTAAGTTCATGTAGCTGGACCAGGGCATTCTTTGGTGTCACTGACCACGAGACTTTCTTCCAGATGAGTTGGAGTTTGCAGAAATGGCCACTGTTGCCTTCCTCTAAAGGTCTTTTCCTTTTAATGCTAGGTGTGCCCACTTTTGACCTGTCACTAGAGGATATCGGATGATCCTCCAGGTTGCCAACATTTCGGTTTTCCTTTACTTCTGCACTGCTGGTACCTGTCAGTAAACAAACAGAAAACTCCACATTACTCTTGCCATCAAGAAATCTAACGTCAAGCTAGAGCTGGAGAATCGCATGAAAAGAGATTCACAGATATTTTCATGAATAAGCTTGGTCCGTTCACTGGGTTCACTGGGCTGATATTTGTAGGGTCATATTAATAGTTCTTCATGAGTATTTGGATGGTGACTGGTTTATCTATTACAATATTGATGACTTCCTAGAATGTCATGAATGATTATTGGTCCAGGAACTCCTTCCTGATGTGTATTAGTCATAGCCACTTTTTAAAGAGTTTCTGTTATCCGATGAGGGAGCACAAATGCTGCCATGTTACCTAAATGAACACTCAAAATGGATAATTAATAGTAAAAGTGAATAGTTTCTAAAGTGCCCCTGTGCTGAAATCTGTTCACATTAGCCACTTAGGCCAATGCTTACAAACAGCAAATGTTGCTACAAATCAGAATTGATTCACAAATGATTCACAAACAGAAAAATGGGCAAATTCACTGAATAATTTATTTTCAGTGAGTAAATTGACCAGCTGTAGCCACAACACAGACCTTTGTATTACTTACATCACAAACCCAGCTGAAGAGATGATCAAACATCCTTTTCCAGTATTTGAGGCTCTAATTTGTTCTAGTCTATTCTCCGGGGCTAAGATCCTTGTTTTAATAAGTAAGATTTTTCCTGTCAAGTTCAATTGCAGGTGCTCTTTGCGACTGCAACAGCAATAACTAATAATGCAAAAATATTAGATCAGTGCAAATCAGGCTTGGAGAAACCAGAGCTGCACGATGGCAGTTATTACTGATGTAAAGGATGAGCTATGTCAAAGAAAAGCAATAGGAAAGAGCACCTACAGCAAGGGACTGTTGGTGGTGGGGCAGGGGGAAGATAGAGGGAGCATTTTCTAACCGCAGAGCTAATGAACCACATTCCGCTCTCAGCTACGCTCCTGCATCGCCGCTGACCTCAGTGCAGTAGCACAGTATAACTGAGAACCAAGTCTGAGCCAACCAAGTTTAAGCATCCTTGGGGCTTGGTTGGTAGCAAACTGAAAAAACGAGCAACAATGAAAACCATATTGCTTGGTCACGAAGTGATTCACTGTACTGCTGCCATCTCTGACTAGTACATTTAAATGTATCCCCTTCTTATTCCTCTAGAAGTCAAAATGTAGTGGGCCATATTCTCTGGTCCAATCGAAGTTTGCTTGGTGCTGGACCAGATCAAGGGGCTGACCAGTTGCCAGTCTGATCCCTGACACAAAGCAGAGCATCTCTATGCCTGGCTGCCTATATTTCATCAGCTGGGACTCATGGGAAATCTGCATAAGGACCAGGCTAAGTTACAGTCCCTGTGTTCAGGGGAGTGCAGAGACCACTCCCTCCTGGTTCCCCTAGGTGCACGACAACCCCAAAGGAGTGTGGCCATGATGCTGCCTCTCCTAACCTCTGGATGACAAAGCTGTGAGGCTGTGCAGGGGCGTGGGAAGCTAGCTGTTTGCTAACGGCAGGAGGAGCTTCTGCTGAAGCATTGCAACTTTGCACCGCTCCTAGCTTCAGCTGTGCCTTCCGGACACATATGAGTCCTCAGAGAATTATAGGGGAACCTGACTGCAGTTATTTAACACCTGCAAATTCCCCAAGGGTGTATGGAGTGTCTGCTTCGTATTCCAAACAGCAATGGGTCAAATCCTGGTATTTGATTAAACTCTGAACAACTTCTTCCATCAATACAATAAGGTCCCAATCCTGCAGGTTGTTCTGTGAGGGTGGATGCCTGTGTGGAGCCCCACCGGGTAGGCCTACAATGCAGTTACACACCCACGACAGTCCTGTTTCAGCTGACTCAGGCTTGTGGGGCTTGGGCTCATCGGGCTGTTTATTTGCATTATAGGCATTTGGGCTCAGACAGGAGCCTGGGCTCTGGGACCCTTCCCCCTTGTGGGGCCCCTGAGCCCATATGTCTACACCACAGTTAAACAGCTCCTTAGGCCAAGCCCTGCAAGCCTGAGTCAGCTGACATGGGCCAGCCGTGGGTTTTTAAGTGCAGTATAGACATACCCACTGAGGCCAATGGGACTTACTGTGCGTGCAGGGGTCCCTATGTGCACAACATCTTGCAACACCGAGACTGCAACTCAGCAAACCACTTCAGCACATGCTAAACTTCAAGCCTATGTTTGCGTTTCATTAAAGTCACAGGGTGCTTAAGTGCATTGCTTGGTAGGGATGGGCATGGGCTGCTAAATCACGGCCTTAGTGATTAGCTCATTTTTTACATTCTAAAGTGAAAAAAAAAAGTCAAATTAGAAAAAGAAAAATCTTGCCATATAAAGTTCAGCCATATAAAATATGATAGCTATAAAAACAGCCTCACTGGAAACGAGCCACTGAAAAGGTCATGTTCATAAGACATGATCAGAGATAACTCGGTCTCTTCTCCTAGGGTTCAAACCCATTTATGGAAGCTCTGAATTGAGGAGGGGGAACAAGTCAGCCTAAACTGTGTCTTATTTTCCTGAGCCATTGAAATAGCTAACCATTTTCCACCATGGCTGGTTTTCCATAGATAGCACCACCTTCCTAAGGCTGAACTATCCTTCTTTGAAGATCCCTTCTTGTTTAAAAGCTGTGAAACATTTTGCCTCAGATACGCTTTTCTAAGGGAAGTAGGGTTGGTTCTGTATTTAACACCTCTTCTCTCTCTTTTCCTAATAGGGTTTTTATGGACCCAATTATTGTACTTAATAATATTGAAGCCAGGAGGCATGAAAAGAAAGATAGCTTTTGTTTCACACTATATACAGATTTGAAAAGAATTTGTATTGATTATGCACCACTGAATAGGAAAACTCAGAGGGTTATTTGTATTTATAATTCATATTGTCTTTTTCCATCTGTTTTTTTATTTTATTTTATAATCCTTGCTCCATGGGTTTGTGAACGGAGACAGTTTGTCCTTCACCTTCACAAACACAATGAACCAAAAATAAACATTCCCTGCTTGCCCTAAAAGTTTTGTCTCTGGCACTATCTATCCTGGGTTGTGGGTTGGTTGTGGAGTAGTGGGCTATGATTTGTTTTTCACCAATGCAACTAGACAAATACAGTGATGCCAGTGCAAACCCTCAGTGTAGTTGTGCGACAGCAGTGTGAGATGGTGCTGGGACCAAAAATTATTGGAGTGATTTATATTAGCACCGTCCACAGACCTTGTTTAGCACTGGTGCAGTATGTCTACCTTATGGGCTAACACTGAGGTAGATGGTGATGCAAATTACCTTAGGCCAGACAAACCTTAAATCATACATAGGGCCTGATCCTGAAATTCCAGTTAATAGCTAAATTCCCCATTACTTTCAAAGAGAGCAGAATCAGGCCAGTTGTCATTCATCATGTCATATAAATTAGTGGCCACCTAAATTCAATCAGAAAGTTCCTTTATTTCTCACAAAGGAGTGAAGCTTCTAAGAAAGACCATATGCCTGATGGACTTGCATGACATCCAACAATAGTTTTATAAAGCTAAATTACTTTATACTTTCAGGTACCTTTGAAATAGGAGATCTTTGAAATGTGGCTTTCATGAGACCTCTGTGCAGCAGACACAAGATTACATCTCTAATGGTGGCACATGTACTTCTCTCATGAAAATCAGACAAAGCAGGCAAATGACACCAAATTACATTAGATAAATACTGTAAGCAGCCATAATAGAAGAATCACAAGCAATTTTAGAAATGAAAAACACTAAAAGGAAAGGGGCAAGTCAGAGGTTGCACATGGGGAAAAATGCAAAACGGTGGATCATTTTCATCCTTGTTATCTCTCAGAATGACTTGGCTCTTGAGTCTCCAAAATACGTTATCTGTATTTGATTAAAAAATTATAATCAAATGTAGTGCTCCTAAGTTGAAAGGTTTGCAGCGTAATGAAATTATATGTTTTTGGAAAAGAAGAAACAAAAAAATACAGATTTATAGTAAGAATTTTAATTTTATTCTGAAAGATTAAAAAAAAAATCTGATTTTGCCTTGTAAGATCCCCTCAGATAACTTTACTTGTCATTCTTTTTCAGACTGAACAAGCAAGTGAAGGCCTTTATCCTTTATATTGCAATCTTATTTTTGCTACAACAATTGAATGGGAGAAAAGAGAACACTTATCAAATGTATTTATTTGTGCATTTTCCCCCTCACTCTTCTGTATCTCGTTTAATTTCTCTCTCCTTTCTGGTCATTATGCATAGTAGAGTTAACCTGGAGAGTCTGCATCATCAAGAGCTTTTCAGACCTATAATGCATCACTAATAATGACACTGCCTATGTCTCTGGGTCATAAGGGCTCTGAAGAACTAGCCATCCGATACTCCACGCTACATTTGAAGAGATAATATTGTTCCTGTTGAAGGTTATTCTGCTGCCAAAAAATTTTTTTTGAGGGGTGAGGGGGGAAATGTGGCAGCTTCACTACGGCAAACATCTTTTAAAAACAAATCACAACAAATAAACATCTGAGATAATTGCAAGGTATCTATTATATGAAGATCTAAGGAATAAGGAATGATTGCCTAGATACAAGAGGGTCACAAGGCAATATTATCTTTAGAAATGTTTAGGAATCCCAAGATTGCTACTGTTGCATTTTGAACAGTGAAGGTTAGGTTTATTTTTAATTTTTTGCGGTCTGCATTTTAATATCTGGCCCCCATTTGACCTCCTCACACAGAGCATGTTATTTGCTGTCCATCTCCATTGTATTGACCACGGAGGTTAAAGGGATTCACCTCCATCATTTCTGACATACTTGAAAATGAGGCATTTCACAGCAAAAACTATAGGTACGATCTGGAGGTCAAACTCAGGAGACCTGTGTTCCAGTCAACTAGTATATCAACAGCACTGTAGGGCAATCTCCCCAGCCAACCAAACAACCTTTTCATAAACTACCAAATCTCAAAAAAAGAAACAAAAATTCTTTTGCTGGAGATTTGCAGAAATCAATTATATTCAGATCCATATTCTTGAAGTTGGTGTAATAAACTTGTAGCTAACAGTAGAAATCAAAACTACACACACTTTTAACTACCAGTTAGAGGTATATATATAAATTATGCTTAAGAGGAAAAAAACATTTCATATTGTCTTTATTGATGATCCAATCCTTCCTAACTTGCAAGGTGTAGGTGGTTTAAAACCATATTATAATTCACCCCAAAGAATATTATAACAATACGCTGTAGAATGGCTGCATTTACAGTTTAAAAAAATCCTTTTAAAAGGTCTCATATTGTTTCCCCGACAACTGTGCCAGTTTTTTGCTTAAAATTAAAGCTGAGAATTTATGGAGGACCTTGTGAAAGGTGAATGTTGTTTCCTTTAGCACCTCCATACTGAAAATTTTCCGACCACTGAGTCATCTATTGTCTGTAATAACTACAACATGCCTAAGCACTAGTACATCTTTTTCACTAAAACTTTTTCACTAAGAGGGTGGTGAAACACTGGAATGCGTTACCTAGGGAGGTGGTAGAATCTCCTTCCTTAGAGGGTTTTAAGGTCAGGCTTGACAAAGCCCTGGCTGGGATGATTTAACTGGGAATTGGTCCTGCTTCGAGCAGGGGGTTGGACTAGATGACCTTCTGGGGTCCCTTCCAACCCTGATATTCTATGATTCTATGATTCTACAGTTCTTACCAATTAGGGAATTTATTTACATAACTTTTGGCCCTGATCCAGTGCAGCATTTAGGCTCTGACTCAGGAAAGCATCCCTGTTCAGAATAGCACTTAAGCACATGCATAAAGTTAAATGTGTACTTAAGCGCTGTTCTGAATAGAGCTTGGCATAGGTCCCTGCTTAAGTGCTTTCATGAATCAGGGCCTAAATACATACTCAGCTTTAAGCTCATGAGAAAGGCTACTGAAGTCAATGGCTAAAATTTTCAAAAGTGACGAGTGATTTCGGTTCCTCCATGTTGGGCTGCTTGAGATGCTTTAAAGGTGCCTGATTTCCAAAGGGTGGTGCTCAGCATTTTCTGGAGATCAGATTCCCTTAAGGTGTCTCAAATTGGGCATCCAAAAAATGGAGAGACCCCAAATCACTAGACACTTTTGAGAATCTTGGCCAATATGCTCATAGTTAAATATGTACTTCAGTGTCTTTCAGGACTCTAGTGTCTGCACAGTCACCAAAAATATATGTGTATCATGGTCTTATAGGGCCTGATCCAACAGGAAACGTACCCATTGCTGCTTGCACAGAGAAGGTCTGTGCATCTCTATGACTAAAACCAAAAAGCTAGCTCCTTGATCCAGGGTAATGGCATTATGTTGGTACAGCCATTGAAGACTTCCCCTTTCCCAGAGGCAGGATCACACTGTGTGGAGCCTGGCTACCATAGATGACATTGGCATCTGGCTTATGGGAATGATGTTGCAGGATAGAGTTTTGCCATAAGGTTTCAGATGAATTCTTCCTTGGTGACTGATGTTGAGTCCAGCAGAGATGGCATTTTAAAGGAGCCAAGTGGCCTGAATATGTTTTTCTGTCTATCAGGTTATTTCACCCCTTGAACCAAAATATGAGTATCTATACACAGACTTGCAGTTAAGACTTGAACCTTTAGTAAAGACATCTTTAGTTAAACTGGTGCAAGTTTGTGTGTAAACAAGGCCCAAATGGATGTGGAATATTCTTTTTGGCTCTGATGCAATTCCTATTGAAGCCAATGGGAATCTTTCCACTGACTGCAACAGTAGCTGGATTGGATTGAGCAGTTTGATACAGCCCATGGATATTAGGGTTGAAAGAGCCATAATAGACAAGCCAGACCACCACCGAACATCATTGCAAGATAGATTTATTTCTTCTTAAAGCATCTCCCCCTCCAGCCATTTAGTGAAAGTACTGGCATAATATAAAACCTCCTATTCAGAACAAGTCACTAAGTTCATTTGGTAGCTCTTTGATTGGGGTAGGTTACCTTTTCTTTCCTAGCAGTAAATGGTGTGTAATTCATACGAATACACAAAATTGTTGTCATTGCCAATTTCATTATAGGATATTGGAACCAGGAGAGGACTAGTGTGTGATGCTCACTAACAAGATGAAATTTGCTATTTCTCTGAGAGGAAGCAAAGCTTATGTTGTCCATAATATCAGCTTTAAAGCCAATGCAACTGCAAGCAGGCCTGGATACTGCTGCAGGAATAAGAAAATGGGGTTTTCAGTGTTTGGCTTGTACACATTTATTATGTTATTAAAAATAACTGAGTAGCACATTTAGGAAACGTTCTACAGGAGATTCCTGCAGCAGCTCATCGTGTGCATAATATGTTTTCTGTGTGCACTTCTCATACAGCATTGCAGAAACATAGGCTCCTTAGGACCAGGATTTAAAGGCTTTTCTAGACTTTTTGGCCTTTGCTAGTTTATGTTCTACGTGCCAGTCAAGGTGCTAACAACAGTCAGAAAGCACAATACGATGTACACGTGTTACTCAGCAGTGTGCAATAAAGGGTCATATTCCTTCAGTAAATATTCCAGTTCATGCCGCCTGGTGTCCAAAGCAAGGCAGATTAGCTACAATATGGAGAATCATCCATTTTCTCCACCCACTGGTTATAATAGGGCAACTCTTCATTGTTTCTGGCTGGAAGAGGTACCCATCTGGTAGGGGATTCTAAAAGGCAAAGAGGTGTTCATTTGGTTTGAAAAGCTTCCCTCTCTGTTTTATGTGCCTTGAAATATGTTACAACGAGAAGGCTGGAGGATGTGCAGTAATCCCTGCGAGGTGTTAAACACAAAGAGCGGGTTAAGGTTATTCAGTTCTAACCACAGACATTCCCCCCAGCCTCATTCACATTTTAATTACTTCACTTCTCCTTTAGTACATAGTGGCTGCTGACATGCTTATATCTAAACAGTCATTGGTACAGCATATTTCAGCACCACCACTCAGGAGCAAGAGTAGCTGTTGGAGAACCATGTAACCAGCCCTTCAGCTGAATCTAGTTAACCCAAATCTAGTGAATGATCCCCATTCCATTAGACTTGGATTGTTTTCTTTTTCAGGTAATATTAACAAAGAGAAAAGGAGAGGGCAATGTTTCAAACAAAGGCCCTGATCCTGAAGACCTTACTCAGGCACAACTCCCATTGAAATCCCTGAGAATGCAAGACAGTGAGGGGAAACAGAGTCAGTCAAGGAAGTTTTTTCCTTTAGGGATAATGCATATAAGAATAAAGCAAAATAAATTAATATAAACAGAAAAAGCAAAGAAACTCCCCAGTCCTATGACCCTAGCACTGCCTTCTCATAAGAATTTTCTCCCATCTCTACACACCCAATATATAGCCCTTCCCTTAGCATCTGTGCAAGAGGTGGGAAGCTGAGCTGAGATTAACCCCATCTTCATTGGGGACCAGGTCATGCCCCAGGGAAGTTTGCATTGAACTGAGGATTGGTCTCAGTGGTTGCATATTTGCTAAATCACCTGGCTCCCAGAATTACCCACACTCTACAGTTCTTTCAATTCACTTTATCATTCATCTCTATATGAAGAAGAGAGGCTGCTTACTTAAATTGTCTTCATCTTCCATATTGGCCGCACCAGGACTTAAATACTTGAAGGGCGCGATGAAGGTTGACAATATGCTTACTTTTTCTGGAACAAAAGGGAAAAAAAAGTATGTATACTTATAAAATCGGGGTTTCACCAAAGCCCAAAACATTCAGATTTTTACCGTACTCTTTTCCGCCCATTAGGAATGTTGGCAAGTCTATTTTCATAGAATTATAGAGCTGTAGGACTGGAAGGGACCTTGAGAGATTTTCTAGTCCAGTCCCCTGCACTCAAGGCAGGACTACGTATTATCTAGATCAGTGGTTCTCAAAGCAAGTCCGCTGCTTGTTCAGGGAAAGCCCCTGGCGCACCGGACTGGTTTGTTTACCTGCCGCGTCCACAGGTTCTGCCGATCGCAGCTCCCACTGGCCACGGTTCACTGCTCCAGGCCAATGGGGCTGCGGGAAGCGGCGCGGGCCAAGGGATGTGCTGGCCGTCCTTCCCGCAGCCCCCATTGGCCTGGAGCAGCAAACCGTGGACAGTGGGAGCCGCGATCTGCCAAACCTGCAGACGTGGCAGGTAAAGAAACTGGTCTGGCATGCCAGGGGCTTTCCCTGAACAAGCAGCAGACCGGCTTTGAGAACCACTGCTATAGATCATCCCTGACAGGTGTTTGTTTAATCTGCTCTTAAAAATCTCCAATGGTGGAGATTCCACAACTTCCTTAGGAGATTTATTCCAGTGCTTAACCACCCTTACAGTTAGAAAGTTTTTCCTAATGTCCAACCTAAACCACCCTTGCTGCAGTTTAAACTCATTGCTTCTTGTCCTATCCTCAGAAGCTCAGTAAAGTCAGTGTTGTTTTGTGAGCAGAGTCAGTGAGTTTGCTCTTCCTCTGGGAGTATTTGATTGAGGTTCTACTTGTAATAGGATCTTTATTCAAATTTGTCAGCAATGTAACTCTCCAGACAGGATTTGCTGAGGTAGCGCTTGCCTCATGTGTAGATATAATGCTGCTAGAGAGTATCGTGAAACACTTTTCATTGTGACTTTCACCATTCTATGCTGATTAAAGGAGATTGGTAGTTGGGACGGAGGGCTGCTATTATTGCTCCCTGGAGAAAACAAAACAGTTAATGGGAGTCAATTGCAGGAATAGGATTATAGGAATTGCCATAATTGGATCAGACCATTAGTTCATCTAGTCTAGTTTCCCATTTCTGACCCTGGCTAATAGCAGCTGCTTCAGACGAGGTAGGTTTCAAGAGCCTGCTAAAGGAAGTTATCGAATGACCGACCTACAGGGAAATTTTCTTACTGAGAGATTGACTCATGCCTCAATGCATGGGGGTTTTATATTTCTTCCCCAAATCATGTTTTTTTATTTTTTTAATCCTTCCTGTTGTGATTCTGGATGTTCTTATTATCCAAACAAACATCCAGTCCTTGTCTGAATCCTGCTAAACCCCATAGTCTCATTTATACTGATTACTATCGCTGGCAACCTCGTCATATAATCCCATTCATAAATGTATCAAATTCCATCTTAAAACTATGACTACCAGGCACTTTCAATAAAAACAGCATTGCTATGCTGAGAATCTCTCTCTATATCTGTATATTGGGAAAGAACTTTTACTAATAGAGACACATTAAACCTGATTACATTGCAGATGTGTATGCTATTTAGTCAAACATGTATCAAAGCTCATTATTCATGGAAGCATCTACAGTATTATAATCAATGCTGCTATACACCATATTGGGCTGTTTTACTTATATCTTGTACCATATTATTCTGAAATTCACCAAAAACTGAATAATGAATAACTTCGTCTAATTAGGCCTGGAAAATAATTTTGAATGTGAACTTCTCTTTTGGGAGGAAACATTTCCTAAACTTTTATTTTTCTTAGTACAACTTTCCTTGAAACATATGGCTAATAATTTTAGATATGATTCCTTGTTTAGCTACCATTCCACAATGTATTCTGACATAGAAGTCTGTTTAAACTCGTTCTGTTTCAATAGTATATCTGTTGGCTTGTCAGCCTTGTTTTGCCTGGGTTTGCAAACAGTTTTGTCTCATATTAAAAGGTGTGATCAGACTCCAAAATAAACTGCATATAGACATTTGTAACCAGCAAAGCTTGGTAGCAGCACAACTCAACTCAGCTACAAGTACAAGATGAGTGTTCTTTCTTGCGTAAGTGCACTAAATGGTATCTCCACATAAGAATTTTTAGTCCATGAACCTTTTAGCCTATGTTAATTTATAATTTATCGTGAAACATCCAGCTTGAATTGTAATTTTATTAAGGGATTGCAGTGATGTGATGAAGTGAGAGAGTAAAGTTCACATGCTTTAGCCAAGAAACTTTCCCAAATGAAATAATGTGTGCTGAGGTGTTACTCTGCTTTGTGATATCAGGGAGAAATGTGATGCTTATGTAACACACTTGCTTACTGTGTGTGATCATGTCCCTCTTTCTGGTGCCTGGCCCTGGTGAAGCTAAAACCTGCTGACATTCACACCTAAATCAAGTGAGTAACTTGTTTAGCTCAAGAGGTAATCGTTTGTGCTTTCTACAGCTGATCCAAAGCCCATTTGTGCTGAATTCTCTGATTTGATCTCCAGCAATGAGTGTGGTGCTGTATATATGAAGATATGGTTCATTATAAAATGCATCCCTGCTGGGACTTAATTCTGGTGGACCTCAGACATTCAGAACCAGCTTGCCTAATAGAAAGGATGGCATACACTAAATGAAAGTGCCCCCACTGAGAATAAAGGCTGCTTCTTACTCACAGCTAATGGAGTTATTCCTTTAGCTCAGGTAGTAAGGGCATGTGACAGTGATGCTGAAGATTCTAGTTTTTATACTTTCTGATGACATCATGCCAAATTATATGCCCCATGTCTATTCTAGAATGCTATCTTTCTGTGATGCTGCATTCCTGAAGCTGCAGCCCCTTTAGCCTGTAACTTTGAATCTCTACTTCATTATTATTTGTGTTGCAATAGCACTTAGGGGCTCCAGTCACAGAGCAGGACCCCACTTTCCTAGGCCCCATCCAATTGCACTGACTAATTAATTCATTGCATTTATATAAGGGTTAAGTATAGTTTTCTAATGCATTATTATTACATGAGACAGCGTTCTGTGACGCCTCTTTTGCCCAAGCATTTGTTTGGCTGATGGGCCTGATTTGTAATATGACTTGAAATTTCACATTTTATTTTAATGGACCCCTTAGCCATCTCGGGTTTCTAATATTTTTTCCCCAAAGATCTTCCTTATTTCTTCACTTTTGCATGGCAGAGAACAGAGACTTACTGCAGTGGTTTGTGACAATGCCACCAATCTTAGAACTGCAGATCAGAATGGAAGGATTAATTATATCACAGATACAACTTGGCCCCAATTTACACAAGAATATGGCTCAATCAATAAAGATGATAAAGATTAGAATGTAGGATTTAAACCCATTGGCTGAGGAATGGAAGATTTACTATGTGTCTGAAAAAGCAGAAGGGGAGGTTTCTTGAATGAAAGATGTAAGAAGAGAAGGGTTGCTATGTGCACCTAATGCAGACAAATTACTCGGTCTGTGGAGGAGGAGAAGACGGATGGCAGAATAATTAAATTGAGGTGCTTACAGGGAAATAATCTGTTTGGAGATATATCTAAAGGTATGATCATGCACTTCCATCTCTCGTAAGTTATTGTCTATTACCATATATGTGCCATGTAACACTAATTTAGGTTTATCGTCAATGGCAACATTCAGTATTATTCTTGTTTACTGTTTCTAACAAGATTAGGGGAATTGGGCATTCACACTTTTAAGTCCTCATATATTTTAATGTCCATCACAATTAGTCTTATCTCTGGCAGTTTGAAGAAATCTCATGAATAAGAATAAAGGAGGCTGCTGGATCTGAAAAAGTATCGTGGCTCCCCAGAGAAATACCATTAAAGCATCCTATCTTTTCCCACTTTCTTCTGCTTTTACACGTCCTTTCAAAGGGAGACTCAAGATCTGCAAGCACAAAATTTGAGCTACTATTTTACTTTAAGTTTTTCTGTAAATAAGCTTTATTTACTTGCATTAGAATAAGGCCTAGAAGACCCTTGTCATGAGTTGAGTGAAACCTTCTTATGGGTTGAGTCAAAACCTTATTGAGATTGATAGGTGTGACCTCACCCTTCAATTAACATAACTTTAAGGATAAATAACCATGTAGACATATCCTATGTGACCTTGGGAAAGCTAGGGAGAGAACTTGTGGGTCTGTTGGCTAAAGAGGCTTGGAGCTTTAATCTTTTGTTCTTGGTTCCTCCTGCATTTGAAAAAGCAGGACTCTGCACATGCCTTATAAATAAACAAGGTTCCATCAAAGAAATTATTAGACTCCATCAATTTTTACTTCCAAATGGAACATCTCTACGGCCCCAAACTTTGTCTGGCTACTCTGGTCAAACAGGGGCAACCCCAGAAATGAAATCAGGATCCCATTGTGATAGGGACAGGACAGACACAGTAAGATACAGTCCCTAACCAAAAGCGTTTACAATGGAAATAGACAAGAGAGACAACGGGTGAGAGGGGAAATGCAAGCACAAAGAGGTAATATGTCACACAGGAAGTCTGTGGCAGAGCCAGGAACAATACTGCATCTGCCAAGACCCAGTCTGCTGCCCGACCCAGAAACCATCCTTCCACACAAAGCCAAATGACTTAAGCTCTTGTCCAGTACCTTAACCACACAACCATCTGTCCTCTCAGTATAAATCCCATGTGCATGCAAGATGGAAGAAAAAACAAAAAACTAACAAACCAAACCAAAAAAACTATTTGGGAAAGGAAGCAGATTTCTTAAGAGGTATTTCCCAACAGCAGCAATTAATTTAAAAAAAAAAATCACACAAACTGTTTTGACAATATCCTTTTAAATTACAAAAACAAACCAAAAACTATGAGCCAAATTTTTTCCCCATGTTTGAAAAAGAACAGCATTTAATCCAAACATTTCATCAGATCTTAATGTATCACTAAGGGCTGCCAAACTTCTGCTAAATTCTGCGCTTTTGCAATGTGGCTTTTGCCCTGTGGTTTGTTGATCCACACTTCATAAATACAGGCTTAGTGCTGAGCCAGAAAGATGGGGGTTAGAGTTATATACAGCTGCAAAGAACGTTATCATTTTACTGGACATTGTGAACCTGAAAGTTTTCACAATTAGCTAATTTAAAATAATTCAATTTGTTGACAGCTCAGCCTTTAAACAGCATGATCTGATATTTTTTAAAGTCATATCTTTAAAAATTTTTAAAAGCGTTTTGGTGTTTCCCTGAAAATCGTTAGAAGCATCTTGATGGTGGGCCTAGGATTGAACACATCAAACATGCCCCCAACACATCAGTCCTTATAGACCGTTCCTTCCTTTCCTCTGTGCACATGCCTGTCTGCTATCTCTTCAGTTTCAGTTGGTGAAATCTAATGATAGAACATATCACTAGTTTGGAGTGTCTGCTCTCTTTTTTTGACAGTCTGTCCTGAGGGTGGCACTGATAGCCATAGAATCATAGAATATCAGGGTTGGAAGGAACCTCAGGAGGTCATCTAGTCCAACCTCCTGCTCAAAGCAGGACCAATCCCCAACTAAATCATCCCAGCCAGGGCTTTGTCAAGCCTGACCTTAAAAACTTCTAAGGAAGGAGATTCCACCACCTCCCTAGATAACGGCATTCCAGTATTTCACCACCCTCCTAGTGAAAAAGTTTTTCCTAATATCCAACCTAAACCTCCCCCACTGCAACTTGAGACCATTACTCCTCGTTCTGTCATCTGCTACCACTGAGAACGGTCTAGATCCATCCTCTTTGGAACCCCCTTTCAGGTAGTTGAAAGCAGCTATCAAATCCCCCCTCATTCTTCTCTTCCGCAGACTAAATAATCCCAGTTCCCTCAGCCTCTCCTCATAAGTCATATGTTCCAGTCCCCTAATCATTTTTGTTGCCCTCCGCTGGACGTTTTCCAATTTTTCCACATCCTTCTTGTAATGTGGGGCTTGAAACAGGACACAGTACTCCAGATGAGGCCTCACCAGTGTTGAATAGAGGGGAACGATCACGTCCCTCGATGTGCTGGCAATGCCCCTACTTATACAGTCCAAAATGCCATTGCCTTCTTGGCAACAACAGCACACTGTTGACTCATATCCAGCTTCCCTAGGTCCTTTTCTGCAGAACTGCTGCCTAGCCATTCGGCCCCTAGTAGCGGTGCATGGGATTCTTCCGTCTTACGTGCAGGACTCTGCACTTGTTCTTGTTGAACCTCATCAGATTTCTTTTGGCCCAATCCTCTAATTTGTCTAGGGCCCTCTGTATCCTATCCCTACCCTCCAGCATATCTACCTCTCCTCCCAGTTTAGTGTCATCTGCAAACTTACTGAGGGTGCAATCCACACCATCCTCCAGATCATTTATGAAGATATTGAACAAAACCGGCCCGAGGACCGACCCTTGGGGCACTCCACTTGATACCGGCTGCCAACTAGACATGGAGCCATTGATCACTACCCGTTGAGCCCGACAATCTAGCCAGCTTTCTGTCCACCTATTAGTCCATTCATCCAGCCCATACTTCTTTAACTTACTGGCAAGGATACTGTGGGAGACCCTGTCAAAAGCTTTACTAAAGTCAAGGAACAACACGTCCACTGCTTTCCCCTCATCCACAGAGCCAGTTATCTCGTCATAGAAGGCAATTAGATTAGTCAGGCATGACTTGCCCTTGGTGAATCCATGCTGACTGTTCCTGATCACTTTCCTCTCCTCTAAGTGCTTCAGAATTGATTCCTTGAGGACCTGCTCCATGATTTTTCCAGGGACTGAGGTGAGGCTGACTGGCCTGTAGTTCCCAGGATCCTCCTTCTTCCCTTTTTTAAAGATGGGGACTACATTAGCCTTTTTCCAGTCGTCCGGGACCTCCTCCAGTCACCATGAGTTTTCAAAGATAATGGCCAATGGCTCTGCAATCATATCCGCCAACTCCTTTAGCACTCTCGGATGCAGCGCATCCTGCTCCATGGACTTCTGCTCTTCCAGCTTTTCTAAATAGTCCCAAACCACTTCTTTCTTCACAGAGGGCTGGTCACCTCGCCCAGTGCAGCAGTCTGGGAGCTGACCTTGTTTGTGAAGACAGAGGCAAAAAAAGCATTGAGTACATTAGCTTTTTCCACATCCTCTGTCACTAGGTTGCCTCCTTCATTCAGTAAGGGACCCACACTTTCCTTGACTTTCTTCTTGTTGCTAACATATCTGAAGAAACCCTTCTTAGCATCTCTTGCTAGTTGTAACTCCAGGTGTGATTTGGCCTTCCTGATTGCACTCCTGCATGCCCGAGCAATATTTTTATACTCATCCCTGGTCATTTGTCCAATCTTCCACTTCTTGTAAGCTTCTTTTTTGTGTTCAAGATCAGCAAGGATTTCACTGTTAAGCCAAGCTGGTTGCCTGCCATATTTACTATTCTTTCTACACATCGGGATGGTTTGTCCCTATAACCTCACTAAGGATTCTTTAAAACACAGCCAGCTCTCCTGGACTCTTTTCCCCCTCATGTTATTCTCCCAGGGGATCCTGCCCATCAGTTCCCTCAGGTTGTCAAAATCTGCTTTTCTGAAGTCCAGGGTCCGTATTCTGCTGCTTTCCTTTCTTCCTTGTGTCAGGATCCTGAACTCGACCATCTCATGGACACTGCCTCCCAGGTTCCCATCCTCTTTTGCTTCCCCTACTAATTCTTCCCGGTTTGTGAGCAGCAGGTCAAGAAGAGCTCTGCCCCTAGTTGGTTCCTCCAGCATTTGCACCAGGAAATTGTCCCCTACATTTTCCAGAAACTTCCTGGATTGTCTGTGCACCGCTGTATTGCTCTCCCAGCAGATATCAGGGTGATTGAAGTCTCCCATGAGAACCAGGGCCTGCGATCTAGTAACTTCTGTTAGTTGCTGGAAGAAAGCCTGAACCATGCCAAGACAGTGTGATCTTCAGAACTACGGTGCCCACCTCACAGGGGTGAAAGTAAGCCAGTATGGGCCGGTACGGCATACCAGTAAGAAGTGGCCACCGGTACCAGCCCGTATGCATACTTTAATGTCACTGCCCCTTTTGCTGCCCCTGTTGGTGACCCTGCCATTAGGGACCCTACCGGCAGGGCTGCTGATGGTGGCGGGGGGGAAGGGGCAGCTGCCCCGGGGCCGGCAGTTTAAAAGCACCCGGGGCTTCCAGCCGCCACGGCTGCTACTGCGGCAGCAGCCAGAGCCCCAGGCCCTTTAAATCACCAGTGGAGCCCTGAGAGGCGCAGGCCAGGCAGCGCAGATGGGCTGGCTGGGGGAGGCTGACCCCCAGCCCCACCCCTTCTGCCCAAGGCCTCACCCCTTCCGGGGGCCCGGAGCCGGGCCACCATACCGGTAAGTGCTTAAAGTTACTTTCACCTCTGCCCCCTCAGGGGTAGAATGAAGGTAATGGGAGCTTGTGGGACTCAGCACTTCTAAAAAAATCAGGCCTTATTCACCTAAGCAGAGAGAGACCTGCTCTTGGCTTGAGGAAATAAGGGAGGGCTGGAAACACACTGCAAGTTCTACTCCTAATGTAGTGCCAATCTTTAAAAAAGGGAAGAAGGAAGATCCTGGGAACTACAGGCCAGTCAGCCTCACCTCAGTCCCTGGAAAAATCATGGAGCAGGTCCTCAAAGAATCAATCCTGAAGCACTTGCATGAGAGGAAAGTGATCAGGAACAGTCAGCATGGATTCACCAAGGGAAGGTCATGCCTGACTAATCTAATCGCCTTTTACGATGAGATTACTGGTTCTGTGGATGAAGGGAAAGCAGTGGATGTATTGTTTCTTGACTTTAGCAAAGCTTTTGACACGGTCTCCCACAGTATTCTTGTCAGCAAGTTAAGGAAGTATGGGCTGGATGAATGCACTATAAGGTGGGTAGAAAGCTGGCTAAATTGTCGGGCTCAACGGGTAGTGATCAATGGCTCCATGTCTAGTTGGCAGCCGGTATCAAGTGGAGTGCCCCAAGGGTCGGTCCTGGGGCCGGTTTTATTCAATATCTTCATAAATGATCTGGAGGATGGTGTGGATTGCACTCTCAGCAAATTTGCGGATGATACTAAACTGGGAGGAGTGGTAGATACGCTGGAGGGGAGGGATAGGATACAGAAGGACCTAGACCAATTGGAAGATTGGGCCAAAAGGAATCTGATGAGGTTCAATAAGGATAAGTGCAGGGTCCTGCACTTAGGACAGAAGAACCCAATGCACAGCTACAGACTAGGGACCGAATGGCTAGGCAGCAGTTCTGCGGAAAAGGACCTAGGGGTGACAGTGGACGAGAAGCTGGATAAGAGTCAGCAGTGTGCCCTTGTTGCCAAGAAGGCCAATGGCATTTTGGGATGTATAAGTAGGGGCATAGCGAGCAGATCGAGGGACGTGATCGTTCCCCTCTATTCGACATTGGTGAGGCCTCATCTGGAGTACTGTGTCCAGTTTTGGGCCCCACACTTCAAGAAGGATGTGGAGAAATTGGAGAGAGTCCAGCGAAGGGCAACAAAAATGATTAGGGGACTGGAACACATGAGTTATGAGGAGAGGCTGAGGGAGCTGGGATTGTTTAGCCTGCAGAAGAGAAGAATGAGGGGGGATTTGATAGCTGCTTTCAACTACCTGAAAGGGGGTTCCAAAGAGGATGGCTCTAGACTGTTCTCAATGGTAGCAGATGACAGAACGAGGAGTAATGGTCTCAAGTTGCAGTGGGGGAGGTTTAGATTGGATATTAGGAAAAACTTTTTCACTAAGAGGGTGGTGAAACACTGGAATGCGTTACCTAGGGAGGTGGTGGAATCTCCTTCCTTAGAGGTTTTTAAGGTCAGGCTTGACAAAGCCCTGGCTGGGATGATTTAACTGGGAATTGGTCCTGCTTTGAGCAGGGGGTTGGACTAGATGACCTTCTGGGGTCCCTTCCAACCCTGATGTTCTATGATTCTATGATTCCAAATCTCCCTAAGTATTTCCTGTGGAAATTGGTGGTGTGCTCTTTTGCTTGGCAGTTAATGACAACTATTAATAATTGTGTTTTAAAATGCGACTTTTGACTACAGAACAAGGATTAAACAGATGGCTACCAGTAGTTTGCCAGTTCCATGTGTTTTACAGAATTAGTTCCATTTTCATATTCTAATTGATTACCATAAGCTACTTTGAATGTTGGAGATTTCTTAAATGGAATTCTTTTAAAAAACACAATTTGGACATTATAAACCATGCCTTAATGCATTCGATTCACACTGAGTATGAGATTAGTGAGGATGGGTCAACTTTGATACAATAAAGTGAACTCAGCTGTAAAACTCCCTAAAGACAGCTGCTACTTTTTGCTCTTAACTTACACATGCAGCAAATCAAATATTCACATTGCTACATTCATGATAACCTCGATTTATTTCTGAAAATAAAATAAAATAAAATAAACCCACACACCAGGAGATGATTTTGTTCCTCTTCCCTGATGTGTTCAGTCAGTTCAGACTTGGATGAGCTCACAGTGATTGATAGAAAGAAGTGAGTCCTTACACAAAAGGAAAAAAACAAGAGGAAACTGCAGGAGAAATAGCAATTCCTTTAAACTTACACTGCTTATTACAGGAGGATCACAGATTTCTAAATTGCAAAGTGCACAACCACCAGAATGCATCTCTTATTGCAACAGGAACTTCACTCTGTTTTCTAGGTAGGGATTGGCATCACTTGGCATCGATCTCAACCTTTAAATTTGAATTCAGAATCCCACTGTTGAGTTGCAAGTTTTTCTGTATACACTGCTAGACTGTGCCCCCAGATTGCTGCAGTAAAATCGCCCAGGTGCCGTTCTCTCACAGACACTACATGTAGGAACCCACCACGTTATCCTCTTTTAAACACATCTTTAGAAACTCACCTTTACTGCAGTGCCCACAAATCACTGCCATCTAGTACCGGTTAGACCAGGGGTGGCCAACCTGAGCCTGAGAAGGAGCCAGAATTTACCAATGTACATTGCCAAAGAGCCACAGTAATATGTCAGCAGCCCCCTATCAGCTCCCCGACCCTGCTCCCAGCTCCTGCCACCCACCGGCAGCCCAGCCGATCAGCGCCTCCCCCCTCCCTCCCCGCACGTCCTGATCAGCTGTTTCGTGGCATGCAGGAGGCTCTGGGAGGGAGGGGGGAGGAGCGAGGGCACTGCATACTCAGGGGAGGGAGCAGAAGGGGTAGAGGGTGGGCACAGCCTGTGGCAGAGCTGGGGATTGAGCTGTGAGCACCCCCGGCACATTTGAAAATTGGCACCTTTAACTCCAGCCCCAGAGTCGGTGCCTATACAAGGAGCCGCATATTAATTTCTGAGGAGCCACATGTGGCTCCGGAGCCACAGGTTGGCACCCCTGGGTTAGACTGCTGACTTTCTGTTACCACTGAGACTATTACTGTATGCACCCACACCTCTCTTCACTGTTGCCTGGTCCTTCCCTCTGCTCATCTGCTTATTCACCAGTTGCACATTGTCTAAATACTAGATTGGGATCTCTCTGAGACAAGGACTGTGTTATTTGTTTGTACAGTTCCTAGCACAGTGAGTCCCTAGATCCTTCTTTGCAGTCCCCAAGTGCTAGTGTAATACACATCATTAATGACCATAATAACATTGCCAACAGGTTCACAGTGAAGCTCATAGAGGCTGACAGAGAGACAAGTAGTTTACTCTGCTGTCCCATACACCAAGTGGGCAGAGAGAGATAGTGGAATTTAGCAGCAGCTGAAAAAGAAATGCTTAAAGGGATTAACCCTTCGAGAGCTCCATCTGGCACATGCACAGGGAGTGGGGACACAAACATTTGGGTTCTGTGCAAAAATTTCACAAACTTTAGCGATACTGATGAAATTAATGGCCATCGCATTCAGAACAAATAGAAGGAAAAACTTCCCCTCACAAAGACAGATTCTGAGATGCCTCATACCACTGTGCAAGGACAGAATACGCACACTGTACCTGGAACACTGGGGGAGATCGGTCACAGCATGTGCCAACAGGAAGAGCCACAGGCCAGTTTTTTGTATGTTGCATGGCTCTGGCCTCACAAGGGATTGTGGGACAAAGCCAGGGCAACATCAAGAGTGTTCTGCCCAGAGACCGTGTGTATATGTGATGCAGCCAGATAACATTTGGGCTACAAGCTGAAATAATGCACCCTTCACCATATGAGGATTGTCTGTGTCGCTGCTGCCCCAATATACCAGCCAGTGAAGATGGGAAACACAAGAGGTCCACAATCATTTGGCCAGTCATGATCTAAGACCAACAGCAAAGGAGTGTGTGTGGGGGGGGCAAAGGTACACAACTGGATTTTACAGGGGCTCATACAGCTGCTAGACCCTCTGCCTCTGAAGCATGTACACACCTCTGAAACTGGCAAATATGGTTTGTGGATAATCCTGCCCTGTGACTGACTTCTGTTTTCTGTCACTTATGAGCTGAAATCAGAGCACATTAATATAGGAGCAACTGAATAATTTCAGGGGATTCTGCCAGTATTCAGTTATACACAGTTTTTGGATACAAAAGTGAGGGTTGGCCCATAATATATAGATAACCTGTGGAATTCACTGCTGCAGAAAATCTCTGATTAGATATTGAGTTTGGATCTTTTTCACAGCTCCTTCACAGCCAGTACACAGGCTATGACTGGGGAAAGATGGCATGTCTAGGACATCCATGCTTCCCTGGTAATCCCTGACTGACACGATGCCTTGGGGATAGTGGCAGCCAGCGCTTATTCTGCTCTAAGGTGTGCTGATGGGGACCAACCCAATGCAGAGTAGCCACTGGACTGAATGGGTACAAAGGTGGCTAGAAGCCAGTTTGCTATCCCTGCCCTCAGATACACTGAAAGCTGCTTGGCAACAGCTGAGAAGTTGGCCCTCTGTGCATAAATTTGCTCAAGATCTGCTTTTAATCATTAGTTTTTAAATCTAGTGCATTTGCATTGATTTCTCACATCTGCTGGAGAGATGTGAGAAGTGGAGGGAAATCTTTTCCAGGAGGTGGTAAAGGAATACAAAGTATGTTTACACTGGGTCTGGAAGGCAAATTTCCAGCTCAAGTAGATATACCCACGCAAGCTCCGTTTGAGCCAGTGCACTAAAAAGAGCCATCTAGCCATGGCGGTGTGAGCAGTGGAATGGGTTCATCACCCTGAGTATGTACCCAGGTTTTCAGCTTGGACTGTTCTGTCTTGCCACCTATCCAGTAGCAACACCGCTATTTTTAGCACGCCAGCTTGATCAGAACAGGAGTGGCTATGTCTACCCGAGCTGGAAATTACACCTCCAGGTCCAGTGTAGACAAACCCTCAGTGACATATATTCTGCTACCCTTTGCCTGGGACATTTTTCTCTGGAAGGAAACCAAGGAATTTTGTGAATTAGGAACGGAACTTTATAAGAGAGGAAATTCATCAGCTATGATATGTTTCCCCCTCTGTCTCAGCAGGGATATGAAATTAAGACATAAAACAGCAGAACACATTTTGTCTCATCTGGTAATCAAAGGGAAGACAAACCTGTGGCACATTTTAATATTCAGCATTTCAGGGGAAGGTTTTTGACTGCACTAGGAGGGCTCCCTTTCAAGTCAGAAGTTAGAGGAGCGAATGCCAAAGCCATGAAGGTTTCCTCTGAAGTACATCTAGAAGCTGTTCAATATGCATCACAGTGCATAAAAGGGTCTATCCCTCTGCCTCAACTGGAATTCCACTTTGGTCGATTGCATACAGCAGTTTGGTGTAAATAAAAGTAACGGTTGCTTTTTTATTGATGTATGTGGTTCTTTGGGGAAGGGCCTATCTACTAAGGTACAGTGCTTAGTATCGTGGGGTCCTGGCCCATGACTGGGGCAGGTAGGAGCTAGCAGAATACAGATAAATAACAGTTTGTTGTATTACAATACTGTTAAGAGCATTAAATGTGTAACTTCAGATGGCTCAGGGAACAGGTAAAGGAACAAAGCTTTTTACCTCTGGGCTTCCAGTCTTGTCCATTAAGGACCCAATTGATGATGCTGCGCTTGGCTGCTGACAATTATGTGGCCAATCTCTTCAAATGGGGTTTCTCTAATGACCCACAATGTAGATGTGGTGAACTTCAGACTATGTCGCATATCCTTGATGAGAGCCTGCTGAGCTACTTTAATGGCAGGCTACTGGCTCTTCACCTGGCTGATAATGATGCTATCAAATGGCTGGGCACACTGTGCATACGCAGAGAGAGGGCCAGATTTTTAAAAGTATTTAGGCACCCAAAGAAGCAGTTAAGCACCTAGTGGGATTTTCAAAAGCACCTAGGCACCTAAAGGCCATGGGAACTTTTGAAAATCCCATTAGGTGCCTATCTACATCTTTAGGCACCTAAACATCTTTAATAATCTGGCCCTAAAAGGCCAAAAGTGGTTACCATCTAAATAAACTGTTGGGTAATCTATGGGAAAATCCAGCTCCTAGTAGACAAGAGCGGCTCCTGCCCTGTAATCTGGCTGGTCTTCAGCTGGCTCAGAAGGTCATTGGAGGATTCCTCTTCACTTAGAGGAATCCTCAGGTGGCAGAGACATGCCAAACCCTTCTGAGGCAGGGTGTGTGCCTGGAGAACAAGAGAGCGGTTGGAGTGTTGCTGCACGTCCAGGCATCAGAACAGCCAGCGGCGACTAGACTAGCTGCCAGACAGTCTCAGGAGTGAGGGGTACAAAAGGCAACCTTTGCATCCCCCCGACTTTCTTTCACTGACTTCTACTCATCTGCAATTGAGGCTCTGATCCCCCCCATGTCTGCATGACAGGAAACTACGACTGGCACCCTGGCCTCAGCTTCGGGCCATGGACCAGTGCTCATTCACTGTGTGTTCAGGATAACAACTTGTAATTAGGAGTTAGATACTCAGGAAGTGGAGACGCACCACAACCAAACCCTGCAAACAATCTGTGAGGATCTGGACAATGGAATGTACAAATGTGACTCAAAGTGTAGAATACCTTCAACTGGGATATGATTTACTGATTAAACCCCTTCACATAATGGGCCCCTCGCCAGTGATTTGAGAAGACTAGCCAAACCAAATACCGACCACAATAAGAAAGCCATTAAGTATGCAGCATTTGGAATATTGTTTCTTTTTATGATGGCCTGTCCTGCAGTTCTTATTTCACAGAATGACTAAGGTAGATTTTAGCAGCAGTTTCACCATATGAATATTAATAGGCATTTGAGTAGACAAATCTCAGTGGCTATACTTCAGCCCTCCATAACAGCCATTCCAAACTCCTTTAAAATGAAAAGCCATTTACAGAATGAAACACCTTACATTGTGAAATATTAGTTTCTTATAATTCCAGTAAACAGCAAAGTAAGTAAAAAGCACAATGTGGTAGATGGATTTTGTATCAGAGTGTGCTGTTCTCTATTAAATTCTACAGAAATCAATCTGAAATCTAGTTCAGCCTAGTAAAATTAGATCTAAAACTATTTCATTTTGTTTCCGGAGTGTTTTTCTCTTCTGATGCCTAGCCTGGGGACACACAGAGATAAAATACCTTGCATTACTATCAGTGTATGTGCACCTCCGTCTGCATGAAGATTACACAGTATTAGATATTTTCTAAGTGATGTGACTCTGGCTAGAAAGTGGCAGTTTACAAATAGCATGTTTTTGTAAGTGTCTGATCTTATTTGCATAGACAATCCAGGAAGTTTTTGGAAAGCGTAGGGGACAATTTCCTGGTGCAAGTGCTAGACGAGCCAACTAGGGGGGGAACTTTTCTTGACCTGCTGCTCACAAACAGGGAAGAATTAGTAGGGGAAGCAAAAGAGGATGGGAATCTGGGAGGCAGTGACCAAGAGTTAGTTGAGTTCAGGATCCTGACACAGGAAAGAAAGGTAAGCAGCAGGATACGGACCCTGGACTTCAGGAAAGCAGACTTCGAATCCCTCAGGGAACGGATGGGTAGGATCCCCTGGGGGACTAACATGAAGGGGAAAGGAGTCCAGGAGAGCTGGCTGTATTTTCAAGGAATCCCTGTTGAGGTTACAGGGACAAACCATCCCGATAAGTCGAAAGAATAGTAAATATGGCAGGCGACCAGCTTGGCTTAACGGTGAAATCCTAGCGGATCTTAAACATAAAAAAGAAGCTTACAAGAAGTGGAAGGTTGGACATATGACCAGGGAAGAGTATAAAAATATTGCTCGGGCATGTAGGAATGAAATCAGGAGGGCCAAATCACACCTGGAGCTGCAGCTAGCGAGACATGTCAAGAGTAACAAGAAGGGTTTCTTCAGGTATGTTGGCAACAAGAAGAAAGCCAAGGAAAGTGTGGGCCCCTTACTGAATAAGGGAGGCAACCTGGTGACAGAGGATGTGGAAGAAGCTAATGTACTCAATGCTTTTTTTGCCTCTGTCTTCACTAACAAGGACAGCTCCCAGGCTGCTGCGCTGGGCATCACAACATGGGGAGTAGATGGCCAGCCCTCTGTGGAGAAAGAAGTGGTTAGGGACTATTTAGAAAAGCTGGACGTGCACAAGACCATGGGGCTGGACGAGTTGCATCCGAGAGTGCTAAAGGAATTGGCGGCTGTGATTGCAGAGCCATTGGCCATTATCTTTGAAAACTCGTGGCGAATGGGGGAAGTCCCAGATGACTGGAAAAAGGCTAATGCAGTGCCAATCTTTAAAAAAGGGAAGAAGGAGGATCCTGGGAACTACAGGCTAGTCAGCCTCACCTCAGTCCCTGGAAAAATGGAGCAGGTCCTCAAAGAATCAATCCTGAAGCACTTACATGAGAGGAAAATGATCAGGAACAGTAAGCATGGATTCACCAAGGGAAGGTCATGCCTGACTAATCTAATCGCCTTCTGTGATGAGATTACTGGTTCTGTGGATGAAGGGAAAGCAGTGGATGTATTGTTTCTTGACTTTAGCAAAGCTTTTGACACGGTCTCCCACAGTATTCTTGTCAGCAAGTTAAAGAAGTATGGGCTGGATGAATGCACTATAAGGTGGGTAGAAAGTTGGCTAGATTGCCGGGTTCAACAGGTAGTGATCAATGGCTCCATGTCTAGTTGGCAGCCGGTGTCAAGTGGAGTGCCCCAGGGGTCGGTCCTGGGGCCGGTTTTGTTCAATATCTTCATAAATGATCTGGAGGATGGTGTGGATTGCACTCTCAGCAAATTTGCGGATGATACTAAACTGGGAGGAGTGGTAGATACGCTGGAGGGCAGGGATAGGATACAGAGGGACCTAGACAAATTGGAGGATTGGGCCAAAAGAAATCTGATGAGGTCCAATAAGGATAAGTGCAGTGTCCTGCACTTAGGACAGAAGAACCCAATGCACAGCTACAGACTAGGGACCGAATGGCTAGGCAGCAGTTCTGCGGAAAAGGACCTAGGCGTGACAGTGGACGAGAAGCTGGATATGAGTCAGCAGTGTGCCCTTGTTGCCAAGAAGGCCAATGGCATTTTGGGATGTATAAGTAGGGGCATAGCGAGCAGATCAAGGGACGTGATCGTTCCCCTCTATTCGACACTGGTGAGGCCTCATCTGGAGTAGTGTGTCCAGTTTTGGGCCCCAAACTACAAGAAGGATGTGGAGAAATTGGAGAGAGTCCAGCGAAGGGCAACAAAAATGATTAGGGGTCTGGAACACATGACTTATGAGGAGAGGCTGAGGGAATTGGCATTGTTTAGTCTGCAGAAGAGAAGAATGAGGGGGGATTTGATAGCTGCTTTCAACTACCTGAGAGGTGGTTCCAGAGAGGATGGTTCTAGACTATTCTCAGTGGTAGAAGAGGACAGGACAAGAAGTAATGGTCTCAAGTTGCAGTGGGGGAGGGTTAGGTTGGATATTAGGAAAAACTTTTTCACTAGGAGGGTGGTGAAACACTGGAATGCGTTACCTAGGGAGGTGGTAGTATCTCCTTCCTTAGAAGTTTTTAAGGTCAGGCTTGACAAAGCCCTGGCTGGGATGATTTAATTGGGGATTGGGTCCTGCTTTGAGCAGGGGGTTGGACTAGATGACCTCCTGAGGTCCCTTCCAACCCTGATATTCTATGATTCTATGATTCTATTTGAGCATTCTTTTAAAAATATTTTCATTTTGCATTCTGTGCAGTTTGGGAATAATATATGACAAGTGAGCATTTTGTTTCTTTTCTTTTTGGAGGGCAGACCCTTTTTAAAGCAGACAGAGCATATGAGCAAACAATTGTTAAAAAGCCATCGCTGCTCAAAACTCTGCAAGTAAGAGCTGTGCCGTAAACAGTAAAAAAGGGACAGTAGCCTTATTAAGCACATAACAAAGGGGCATAATTAACACTACTTAATATCATTTGATTGCGAGCCAGTTGAATATCAATCAGTTTTAGGGAAGGGCATCTGTATACAGAGAGCAGGCAAATCACTACATAATTACCCTGCCTGCAGTAACTACTTTGATCAATGTTCGGGTTGACCAGGCTAATCTTGGAATCTCTTATTCACATGGCTGTGTCTTCATACGAATTTGCATTGTCTGCTTTAAACTGCTTTAGTTAAATTGGTTCAACCTCCTGTGTGGACAATCTTAATTTGGTTTAAGAGTGGCTTATTTCACGATAGTTTAAATCTGTTCCTAATCAAATTACACTAATGTGAAATAAGGCTGCCTTAAACTGAAATAAGAGTGTCTACACAAGCTTTTAATATCAGTTTACCTAAATTGGTTTAAAAACACATCTTAAGCTCAACCAATGAAACTCTGTGTTTAGACAAAGGCCATGTCTACACTACGAGGACTAGATCATCAGAGCTATTGTGCTGTCGCTATGCTGGCAAAACCCTGTAGTGTAGACGCAGCCTACAGGGGTTTTTCCATTGCTGTAGGAACACCATCTCTCCTCGTGATGGTAGCTAGGTCAGTGGAAACATTCTTCTGCCTATATAGCTATGTCTAGGCTAGGGGTTAGGTTGGCATAGCTCCGGTGCTCACGGATGTGAATTTTTCACATCCCTGAGTACTGTAGCTATGTCAGCCTAAGTTTTAAGTGTAGACCAGGACAAATTCTAAGGCCCTGATGCCAGAATGAGGTCTGTACAAACACAGGGGGGATCTGCCCACACAGAGCTCACTGCAGACCAACCCTATGTTGTAATGACTCTGTTCCCAAAGGTGGGTTCCTACATTCAGAAGGTATTGCTCCAATCAGCAAGGGCCACCACCACTCAGTCGTTCTCTCAGGATAGCCACACTAGTTCAATTCTAGACTTCCTGTCAGTCTCTGAGAATGACATTGACTGTGTCTCACTGTAAACTTTTTGAAGTAGGGACCACTTCTCTCTTTATATGTATAAAGCCTACACTGATAGCACTCAAAAATAATGACACACGTAAAGAGTAATAATAAATGGGGAAACAAGAAAACACTCCTCAGATAAATGGTGAGGGAGCAAACAGGATGCATTTGGAGGGAGAAGAGGCACCAATTACTCCATGTGATGGGGTTTACGGATCCCTCACTAAAACTAAAGGAATTATGCAGCAGCACAGGGCTAAGAAGGCCTCGCCTGTACAGCATGCTCCAAATGGAGGACCTGCTTAAAATGTACCTCTGGCAATCAAGCAGGAGAGAGTGAAGGAGAGATCGTCTACAGGAAGAGAGCCAGTTAGTACCTTCTGGGACGGAGAATTCACAGAGGAAGGACCTGGACTGTGGGTAAGGTCCAACCAGGCATCCAGGGGTCTGACCCTTTTTTTTTCCTCTCCCCTTCTCCCTGACAAGGGGGAAATCATTGAACACCCCGAAAGGAGCTGGGAAACCCAATTAACTATCTGAATCACTGAGACTTTTGAACAAACCTCTGTGAGGAGGGAAATGGAAGTTTGGAGAATGGTCACAGCCCAAGAGAGCAATAATGGATGAGAGGGGAGGGTAGGAAGTGGTCATGGGGAAGCTGGTCTGGGGTATCAACTAGAGGGGACAGAAACACCCCCTAATCTCTTGGGCCCTGGGCCAGGACCTGGTGGCGAGGGAGGGCTCAGGTTCCCCTACCCTTCCCTATCTCCCTAGTCAAACTGGGGGAAGGGGGAGAATCTGGAGAAGAACTGACTGGCCACTGGGGCCTCAGATTGTCAACAAGGCCCCCCAGGACTTTGGAAACTTTGGAAACTGTTGAACCATGGCCTGCTGGCCCCTAAGTGAACCCCACTATACTCCTAATGAGTGGGCAAGTATTTGTTTCACTCTTTAAAAGGCCACCATTCTCATTGTTTAGAATGTAACTTGACTGACACAGACATTATGCTGTCAGAGACTGGAGGGTATCAGTTGGATAAAAGTCACCTTGCTTGTCTAGTTTCCCAAAGGTATTATTTACTAACTAGTAAAATAGATTTTTAGCGTTGTATTTTCCAAGCTACCTAAAGGATTGGATGTCCAATTCATACTGCTAAATGATTAAGCTATCTGTGAGAAATGGCACCTTTCCACTACTTGCCAATAGACCCAGTTGTGGGCAGATGACTCCTTGCCATTGCATTTGCATATAGCAAGAAATTGTTTGTTTCTATTTGTGTGCTGTGTAATGAATGTATTGCTCCAGAAAGGAACAGTAAGTGATTAGGGATTAAAGGCTCTCAGTTTAATCCCCAATCTACTACAAACCAGGAAGGTATGACCTCTCTCTCTTGTATTTTTGCAATAATGCATATTTAACCCTAACCCTGTCTTGTGACGACTTTTTCTTTACCATGAAAGAATCTTCTGCTGCTCATTCTGTTTGTGGCTTCTTTTAAAGGACAGACTGTTAATGGTTTTACTGTTAATTTCTAGATATATTTTTAACATGGAGTGTAAAATTGTTAAGAGCAAACAATTACTTTAAAGGTGTTGGAAGAACAAGAAGCTATAACTTTGTTGAACTATTCTAGGCTAGATGACTGGCCAGATCCTCGATAGTGTAAACCTGACTTCAAAGGAGCTGTTCTGATTTATTCCAGCTGAAGATCAGGTTCTTAATATTTATCAATGCTTTTGTCCCAGGTTGCATACTCTTTGGAGGTTTTAGGTTCTTTACCTCTTGATTATGAGAGTCTACTAACTGGTTGGATTTTTTTGCAAATCACACCACTTCTATCTTTACTCATCATCTCATCAGATGTCTGCAAATCTGTTACTTAATTAACAGAAGCAACAAGAGAAAAGTTAGCAAAGCTTTACAAAGAGAGTTAAATTTTCAGAGCAATGCATAGGAAGTTTGACACATGACTCCCATTAACAATAATAATGGGGGCTGTACATCTGACTCCTTCTGCACAGTGCTGACAACATACCCTTGAATATTAGCACCGTCTAATAATTCTCCAAAGATCAAGTAGCTGAATTTCTGTGTCACTGCTGCTGTGCTGGCATTTTTATGGTGTTCCCAGAACTACTGGAAGTCAGAGTTAGCACAGTCAAGGATGGCAGTGCTTTGGAGTGATTTGAGATTGATGGAAATAAAGAGGAGGAATGCCACTGCTTGTCCATATGTATTTTATATAAAGCATTTCAGTGCAAGGCTATAGTTGAAATGACAACATTGGGCTGGTCTGATAGCTACAGTTAGTTGACAGTGTCATGTGCATGAGGACAATGCTCCTGAGTGTGAATTGCAGGGATTCCAGGTTCTTACTTCCTAAGCTGGCAGAGGGCTGAGAAGGCTGAAAAAGTGAGGTGTGCAGTGAAAAAGTGGTGTGACTAATAGCAACCACCTAATATGTAATCTGAAAACATCACTGGTGAGCTCCTTGGAGGAGTTCTCCTTCCTGCAGGATTGTCATAATGATGGATAACAGAAAATTTAGGGATAGGAGAGACTCCCAACCCCTTGTGTATGTAGGATTGTGTGCAACACCGACAGACCCCGGTCGTTGGTGGGCAGGATCGAACCTGTGACCTTTGGAGCTAAATGCATGAGCTGAAAGCCACATGCCTGTTAGCTAAGGCTGTAGAGCAGACACTCTCTCTCGGCACCACTAGATGGGACAGAACACCACACCCAGGAGGTGTGTGGCTTACATACTTCCCCTAGCTGAGGAAGTGCATCCCGAGCTTCAGAGATTTCCTAGTTGAAATCACAGACGAGCCCCCACTTGTAACACTGACAGACCCCAGTCTTTTGTGAGCGGGATCAAACCTGGGACCTCTGGAACTAAAGGCATGAGCCTCTACTGCATGAATTAAAAGCCATACGCCTGTCAGCTAATGCAGTAGAGCAGACTCATTACTCTCTCTCTCTGTCTAAGTGGTCTTGGTGCCAGTAGATGAGACAGAACACCACACCCAGGAGGTGTGTGGGTTACATGTGCTCTCTAGTATATTCTTGAGCAATAATCATGCTCATAAATATACTAGAGAGAATATAGAGGGGAAATCTAATGAACATCTTAGATATGTATATACTAATGCAAGAAGTGTGGGGAATAAACAAGAAGAACTAGAAATATTAGTGCATAATCACAATTATGACATAATTGGCTGGAATATTGGTATGGAAGGGTACAACTTGTTCAGGAAGAACAAGCATGGAAAAAGGAAGACGGCATTGCCTGGTATATCAAAGAGGTATACACTTGCACTGGAGTTGAGACAGAAGTGGGAGGCAGACCTGTTGAAAGTTTCTAGATAAGGATAAAAGAGGTAAAAAACCATGGGTGATGTCATGGTCGGGGTCTATTACAGACCTCCTAACCAGGCAGATGAGGGGGATGAGGCATTTTATAAACAACTAAAGAAATCATCCAAAGCACAGTAATGGGGGACTTCAACTACCCAGACACCTGCTGGGAAATAATAAGGCAGAGCACAAATTATCCAGAAAGCTCTTGGAAGGCACTGGAGACAACTTGTTTATTGCAGAAGATGGAGAAAGTTACTAGGGAAGAGGCTCAGTTGTATCTTTTCAGTGCTAGTAACTCTCCTTTGAGCAACTCTGAACAATTCCTCTCCTTCGATGTTCATACACTTCAGACATAGTATATGTAGATAATTACTGCCTTCAAGGAGTGGGAAATTTCATAGGGCAGGTACTATCTGATTTCATGGAGCCCAAAGTCCCGTCCCTTGTTTCCCAGATTAGTGCATTCGAGAAGGACACTCCTTCAGAAGGAGTAGCCACAAATGGAAGGCAATGGGGCTAGGAAGGTATCATGTTTGATAGTACCGGAGACGACCAAAATCCCACATTAACTCCTGAACAGCCACTTTTTGAGTTTGTCTCCTTTAAAAGAGTAATTTTCTGACATCATCCAGTGGGAAAATATGAGCCTGGGCCACAGCAGAATTTCATTATTTTTGGGCTGAGTCCTGTTTTTCATGATTGTGCTGGTTTTGCTGCACAGTGCATGTTAAGAGGAGGAATGTAAAACAGAGGGAAGTCCCTAGTTCTAATAATGGCTCTGCCACTGATTCCCTATAGGGCCACCAAAATATCTATTTGTTAGTTTTTATTATTGTTTTATGCAAGACATCAGTGTAATAATTAGAAGATCTTTTGTATTACTTTGGAGTTTTCCATTAAAGATGCTTACTCATTAGAGGTTGGCAACCTTCTGCTTTTCAATTTAAAATGGAATCTTTTCATGGAATTTCTTTAAAATGTTAGAAGTGTCATCATACTTTCCATGCATATTAACGTAAAGCAAAGAAATTACAGCACCTTTCAGGAGGATCTATAGGGGATAGTTAGAGAGATGAGAAATAGACTGTGAAATGAAGTAGCTAAGCAGCTAAGCTCCCCACTCTAAACTCTAGGGTACAGTTTGGGGACCTGCATGAAAGACCCCCCTAAGTTTATTCTAACCAGCTTAGGTTAAAAACTTCCCCAAGGTACAAGCTTTGCCTTGTCTTTGAACCATATGGTGCCACCACCAAGCGTTTTAAACAAAGAACAGGGAAAGAGCCCACTTGGAGATGTCTTCCCCCAAAATATCCTCCCCCTCCCAGCCCTCTACCCCCTTTCCTGGGGAAGGCTTGGTACAGGTGAACACAGACCCAAACCCTTGGATCTTAAGAACAATGAAAAATCAATCAGGTTCTTAAAAGAAGAATTTTAATTAAAGAAAAGGTAAAAGAATCACCTCTGTAAAATCAGGATGGTAAATACCTTACCCGGTAATCAGATTCAAAACCTGGAGAATCCCTCTAAGCAAAACCTTAAGTTACAAAAAGACACAAAAACAGGAATATACATTCCCTCCACCACAGCTTATTTTACCAGCCATTAAACAAAAGAAAATCTAAATGCATTTTCTAGCTAGATTCCTTACTAACTTAACAGGAGTTGGAAGGCTTGCATTTCTGATCTGTTTCCAGCAAAAAAAATCACACAGACAGACCAAACCCTTTATTCCTCCCCTCCAGTTTTGAAAGTATCTTGTCCCCTCATTGGTCGTTTTGGGTCAGGTGCCAGAGAGGTTACCTTAGCTTCTTAACCCTTTACAGGTGAAAGGGTTTTGCCTCTGGCCAGGAGGGATTTTATAGCACTGTATACAGAAAGGTGATTACCCTTCCCTTTATATTTATGACAGGCCTTGAGCAAGTCACTTTGCTTCTGTGGCTCAGTTTCCCCAGATGCAAAATAGGGAGAGTGCTAACTAATTATTTAACTCACAACAGGATGTGAATTAGTATGGTATCATGATCTGAACATGTTCAAAACTAAATAACATGCCATGTATTTAATTATTATTCTTATAAATGAGCATGTTTGCTCCTTCTCAAACAGGCTGTGGTACAGTTCAGGGAAAAGTGGCCAAAACAAATGAATTACAAAAGGAAAATCCCCCCCAAATTTTCTTTATTGTTGCAGTTTGATAAGGACATTCTAAGATTCGACAAGAGTTAAATAGCAATTTGAGTTGAGGAAGGGGATAGCCCATTCTTGGCTTCCCTGCTGCAATGTCCATAAAGCTCCATTATATTTATAACTTCACATTAAATTAAATGTTATTTTACACAAGCACTTAAAAGTCTACTAAATATCCAATAACAGTTTTCTTTATTCCCTCGTTAGCAGCTGTCACTGTAACAGTACTCACACAAGCACCAAGTTGATTTAGTGCATTGATTTGCAGCTGGCACAGCCCTCCCTTCTTGAAAAGAACTGATTAGATTAGCTGGAAAGCACCACTTACTTTTTATTGTTTTCTTTTCTGCTCATCTCCCTACAAGAACAGCATAACTGTGACCTCCGGATTGGGTTGCCTCCTTTGTTCAAATCCAGCTTCTGCATTTTAGAGGACTAAGAGCATGTGATGAGAATCCCAACTAAAATAGATTTTTTTCCCACCATTTACAGTAGCAGCTGTAAGGAAACTCGGACCTCATGGCTAGCCCGAAAGCTCCCTCCAGAGCATGTCACTGCTGCTTCATGCATTGACTCATGGCAAGCCTACAGTTATGGAGTGCTTGCCATACAGTGTATTGAATAAATTTCTCCTGCACCTTGAATGTTCTGTGTACAGAGATTGCTTGGAAACTCTTGATTCAGCAGTTAAACCAATGATTAATTGGAGCACAGCATTGCTAGTATCTGGAGTAAAAGCAGTGGGAGCTATTGAATTATTAATTATTTTTCCTAGAAGTCTGGTTCACAGTAGGAGAACTTAAAATTATTTGGAGTTCAGTTTGGTTTGGACAAGCCTCTAGAATTTCATGGGCCAGGCCCTCAGCTGGTGTGAAACTCTGTAGATCAACTGAAGTCAATGGACCCATGTAGATTCACACTATCTGAGGTCAGTGGCACTATATTGATTTACATGAGTTAGGGCTATGATCCTATAAGCTTAAACAGACTATTCACACTTCTTAGTTCCACAAGATTATGATGAGAACTGGTCAAGAATTCCATAAGAACAAACCTTTTAATGGGATTTTGACATTTCCAATCCCATTTCCATCTAGAAACAAGAAGTGAAAACAAATTGGGGGTAGATGAAGGAAGAAGAAGCTCAGAAATACAGATCAGAGCCATTTCTGGAAAGGTGGAGGAGGATAATTATTTTCTGCCCACCTCCACCCTCCCCAAAACCATTTCATCCACTGCTAATTATATGAGTCTTTTGGACTCCTCATACATAACAGAGATGAAGAACCTCAACCCAGACTTTGCTTCATTAGAGGCTCCATTAGTTCAACTAATAGCTGTGGCGCACCAGTACACATTCATCACTTCTCTTTTGAATTTAGCTAGAGATTGAAAGACAGCTCCCAAATTCTGTTCTTTCATTTGAAAGCACCAAAAGTATCTCAAGCATCTTTCCCTCTGGCACAGAAAATACCTCTGAGTAGGAAAAATGTATAATTTATAGTCTCCAAATGTATTTAGTTGTATGAATCATATACTGAATATATATGTCTTCTCTTACTAGCCAACTTCTCTTCTGCCTCAATGGAAAAGAAGATTTTCTTTGTTGTCATGGCAGGAGTTACTTCACTATGAATTGCACAGACACAAAACTGGATTATTAGTAGCTAATGCATCCCTAGTCAGTGAGGAGGCTACATCTGACATGTGGACTGGACGTACTGTATGACAGCTCTCCTGATCCAGAATAAACATGTTTCACATCACACAAACACCTCCTTGTGAAAAAGGGACTTGATGCAGCTCCATCAAATTCAAGCTTCTAATACTCTCACCTTCAAGACCTTTCACAGCTGTGCCCCCTCCCTACTGTCATATCCCTTTTGCTTTGCCAATGGTGGCAATCTTTCATACCCATTTGTCTGCCCTCCCACATGCCTCTCCATACTTTCTTCCAGGAAATACCCTCCCTGAATTAATCTGCAAGGCCACTACCCCTTCCTTCTTCATGTCTGTCTGTTTTAGGGTTTTCCACAGTACTTGTCACCATAGAATCAAAGTGCTTAGCCCTCCTATATATGGAGCTATAAGGGTATAGGAATCACTTCCTCTACCACTGAAATGCAGCCACTTCTGGCACAGAAAGCAGTTCACTGTAACAATACAAGTGGTTTAGAATAGTAAGTGAGAATATTGAATCTGTCTTAAACACAAGGGGAAATACAGGGAGGCGGACTGTAATTAGCCAGGTTCGAATTTGTCTGAGACATGAAGGTTAGCAACCCTACTCTTGCTAAATATACCATGGGCTTTTAAAATGATTACCAGTGGTCAGAACTACAGCTTTACATTGACTTCAAAAGGTGGAACTTTCTATGCATTTAATATCCACAGGCCAATGGCAACACAGCTGATTTTGTAATACTTGTGATGCCGTTTAGCCATTTGAAGATCCAGTTGCTTTTCTATCTAAATTCTAGCCTCTAAATTATAACAGTGAATCATCAGTGTAAGTGAAACAATAACAAACAACAGTAACCCTGGTCCTCCAGGCTGCTATAAATAAAAGCCTGTACTAATCCACTTAAAGTGCCAATCATTACTTTATATTTTGTACTATACTGTACTATATATCTAGTCATTGTATTCACAAAGGCATAGTTTGGCCTCCAAGTGTATTGATTCAAATATGCCAGATTCTTATACTTGGTAAAGATATTGTAAACTGACACTAAACTAAACATCTTTCCTGAACCATCTCTCCTGATTAAAGAAAGAATGTCAGTCTTCACAGCAAACGCCCTACTAATGCCAATGAGTACATCTTAGCTCCTGCAGAGTTGTATCTCAGTCACAGGGCTAGCTCCTCACCAGCTGTACATCCGTATAGGTCCATGAAAGTCAGTAACGTAGACTGATTTACACCAGGTGCTGAATATCTAGCGCATACAGTCGATAAGCTGAGATGGTCCCAAATGTTTCACACTGTTAGAATGGTCTAAAGGGGCCATAAGCTGTACATAGAGGTGATTTTTTGATTCAGTGGCAGTTCTGTAAAATCACAATAAATAAATAAATACATTCTGTTGGGGCTGAACCAAAGCTGAAATTTTTAAAATTTTTTGGCAAAATGAAAAAAAAAAGTCCATTTTGGTTCTGTTCTAGAATGGGGATTTGAACCTGGGTCACTGGGCCCTAAATCACAAGGCTCAAGCTTAGAGGTGTGTGTAGAGAGGTAACAACACCACCACTGCTGCCAACTCCTCCTCCACTAGCTGTCTGATGAAGGGCCACAACGAGTTGTGTAAAATTCATGAACAGTTTTTGGTTGATCAAAACTGCATTTTTTGTCGAATAAAATTTTTATCTGGAAAATTTCACCCAGTTCATAGGCATGAGCTTTCAGGGGCAGGGACTGTTATTTACTATATGTTTGAACAGTACTTAGCCCAATGAGGCCCCAGTCTGATTGATGCCTCTGGCCACTGCCACAATGTAAATGTGAAAGAACCAATGATTACTAGCATTTTTATTACTTAGAACATGGAATAAGAGCTACGTACTGGTTTGTTTTATAGCATGCGAGTTTGAATTTAGAATCTCAAGCACTGCAACAAACTTAGAGTTATGGGGTCATAGCTATAGTCCCATGGGAACCACTACGTTTATTGACCTTTCCAAGGCATTTGATACTTCAGGACAGTCAAAACTGCAAAGAAACTGAAACCCTTTGGCCTTGGCTGACACTTAATGGACAGATTTGCTTTATATTTATTAATATAAATAAATAAAACCTAAAAGATGGCAATTTGTCTCCAGAAGCAGATGTACAGTAAATCTCAAGTGAGCAAAGGTTGAGGGGAAGGGTTCTTTCAGGGATCTCTTTCAGGCTCTAGTGTGTTTTCAGGCTCTATAAATGGTTTACAAGCTATATGCAGTTGTGTCTAGCACTGATGATTTATATGCAAACAGTCTCATTGCTTGTTCCTAATACAGTAGGTGACAAAATTTACAAGCTGCAGTGTGACTTCAGCAACATCTCTAAGTGACTTATTGGCAAGAATGTATTTCTTGAATAAAAACCTCCTCAACCCGTCTCGTAGAAGCAATGAACTCAAAGCCCTACTCTCTGTGGCCCCAATCCTGCAAACTGATACATATGGCTGGATCAACTTGTGTACATTATTAAAATGTCTAGAACTATAGAACTGCATGTCCTGTGGCTCGAACTGGGTGAATTACTTGTTGCTAAAGATTTGTTCAGTGGCATTAATTTTTTTTCTGTTTGCAAATTTTCTGCAAACAGACTTTCGTTTTTCCAAACGTATTTGTCATATGAAACTGTTCAAATGCGCTAGGCAGACGTATTTTACCATATGCAGGCTAATTGCTTTAACGCTTCACGACCCATATTGAGTAATTGGTCACCTAAATCACAAAGTATCTTTTTTCATCCCCGGCTAGATGACTGATCCGTTGAAATAAACAGGACGAGGAAAGCTTCCATGATATTCTTCACAAAATCCCACACATTCACATCATTGAACATTCTTGCAAACAAAAACAACCAAACAAAAAATAAAAAGCTCATGTGAATACATACTTACAGGGATTTTTTGTTGTTGTTTGCAAGACTATTCTTGGAAAGTAAGTTTTACAATTATGTGAATATGCGCTTGTGTTAGCTAACACAAGCCAAGAACACACCCTTGTTTCCTTAGTGAAGACAAGGCCAGAGAGTTTAAGGAGCAAATGAGCACTGAAACAGAACTATCCTCTGATCCTGAAAAGTGTTCCCTCCAGATCAAGTTTGAGGCACCTCTGAGGAACAATGTGTCATGACCCACAGGTCTCAAACTGGGGTCTTCAGGGGGTCATGATGTTCTAATCCTCCACTCAACAGCTTGTTGGCTTTAGTTAGAATTGGGACTCCTTGAAGCCCAGCTCAGATAGGCAGCTCTACCCCTGGTCCCTGATTGGTGGAACACTGGAGCTCCTAAATGGCCTCTTCCCCCATGCAAGCCAGAAGGAGGAACAGGAAGTTCATAGAATCATAGAACCTGTTTGTATAGCTGGGATCTGCCCTGCTTCACACTACTCACCCAGGGCTACTGGTATTTATCCGGTAGCATAAAGATACTGTCACAATTATCTGTGGCTACATCATGAAATATGGGGATGTATTTGTCAGCCTAGCATCTAAGAATGAACTTCCAGGAGTAATGTCACAGTGCCAATTAATTAATTGACCAAAGCCACAATAGCCTTTGAAGAAATAGTGTTCCTGAACAGTCATACAGTCGAGCCAGAATGCTGTTCCAGTACTATTGCAGCAGCCCTTCTCAGTCCCTCGCTCCCCACCCGGCTGTGCTCCCTGATGCTGCTCCTCTCAGTGTTTCTGCTGCCTAGCAGCAGCTTGGACACTCCCGGGCTGGGAGACTGCTGTGCATGGAAGCCCTAGGCAGCAGAGTCCCTGGGCCTGGTGCTTCTTCAAGCCTATCACCAGGAAGTTTGGTGGCAGCCCCATCTCCTAGCTGCTCCTCCTGCCTCCAGCTGCGAAGATGGAAATGGAGGAGTCACCATGCTGACTGGGCTGCTCTTGGCCCTGAAGCCACTGTTGACATCCAGGGATCTCCCTGTTTCAGGACTGGGTCATGGATGGCCTGTGGGCACAGAATGAGCAACCTAGTTTTGGAGTCAAACATCAGAGATCAATGCAGGACCAGGGCAGGTCAAAACTGCAAAGTTAGAGTACATTATCAAATTGAGAATGTGAGGTGAGGCTCAGGTTTGGGCTGGTGTCTTTCACTGGAGTCAGCAAAAGTCTTAAGCCAGAGAGAGTAGACCAGGATCAGGAGTCAAGTCTAGGTTGAGGGCATGGAGTCTGGGATCAAGACAAGTCACGGCAAGCAGGGTTTAAGGCAGAAGCACTCCAGAGATCTGCATTGCTCAGACAACTCTCAGAAATGGCTTCCTGGTTTATATGGAGAGTGCCAGCCAATCAGGGAATCACGGAGGGCTGTCGCTCATGCTCCTTAGGGTGGGACTTCCTGCAGGGCTTAGCTTCTCAGTTCTTCCTGGTGGCAACCTTGCCTAGGCCCCTGCTGGCAATAAGGAAACACACAAACCCATGGGTTCTTGGCCGATGGGTCCTTACATCCCTCCCTTCAGGGCCATTTTCTCTGGAGTAGAATTGGGCTAGGCTTGTCAGGATAAGCGTAATGAAATTCTCTTACCAGGTTGGGGGAGGTGACATAGGAGGTAGATTATACAAAAATCCTAGTACTACATTGGTCTCCACTATGGTTGGGCAGGCTAATCACTAGCCCTGCCTTTTCTTGGTCTGTGGGGTGTAGAAAAAGCAGCCAAAATTGGTTTAGAAAACCCTGATATTTCCAGTGGCCCCCATCAAATTGCTCCGGTAGAAGCACCATAGGGCCTTGCTCAAGAGGGGGGTGCTCCACCTGACCCTGCAGTTCAGATGCCTCTCTTTGTGAATGTGTGGGTTGCTCTCAGAAATGGTCTGTACTTTTGACATGAGTTACATATCATGAGTCTGTGAAGGAGCCAGCTGCCCACACAGGACCAGCGCTTTGGCCACAGCTTGTCCTAACTGGGCATGCAGTGCAAGGTTCTCCATCTGCAAGCAGGCAGCTCATTTCTGGGGATTTGTCCCCAGTGGCCCCGGGAAAATCAGGTGGGATATGGACCTGCCTCTTCCATCATCTGGGATTGGCAGAAGGGGGGAGTCTGGAGGTGGTCCAAGCAATTTGTCATGACTAGACTGTAGGTGGCCTGTGGGCACAGAGTGAGCTGTGTTGGGGCCAGAGATCAGGAATCTGTCCGTGGCCAGGTCAGTTCAAAACTACAAGGTCAGAGTCTGTTACCAAATTGAGAGTGTGAAGTGAGAACCAGGGTTGGGCTAGGCCAAGGTCTTTAACCAGGGTCAGCAATGGTCTTAAACTGGAGACAGGTTTGGGAGCTGAGCCTAAGTCAAAAGCTGGAAATCAGATCAAAGTGAGTCACAGTAAGAAGCAGTGAGTGGGATCTAAGGCAGAAGTACATGGGAGGTCTGTGTTGTTTGGACTACTCTCAGAAACAGCTTCCTGGTTTATATGGGGAGTGCCAGGTACTCAAAGAATCACAGAGCGCTGTTGCTCAGACCACTTAGGCCCGGTCTTCCTGCAGGGCTTAGTTTCTTAGTTCTCCTTTGTGGGCCCCCTGCATGGGCTCCTGGTGGTGAAGATGAAGCAGCACTTACCTCAAACTCCAGTTCCAGGTCCATGGTTCTTACCTCTCCTGGCCAGGGCAGGGACCCTAGACATGTGACGTCTACAGTATGCATCTGAGTGGTGGCAGAGCCAACCCAAGCTGTTGGATTGGTGAGTGAGCACCCCACTGAGCCACATCCCCTCAGGGACAGGTAAAGAGAGGGTAGGTGAGGTGTCTCTGAAATTTAAGCCAGGAGCTGAAGGCATCACTTTCTGGGAGCAAATGAGCAAATGGGAGAAACATTCCTGGGACTCCAGGTCCTGCTGGGTTAACTCTCTGGGGAAATGTGACCTGGACAATAGTTGTACTCCCCTGGCCCTTACACCCTCCATCACCCTCTGCACTGGACACTGCTAGCCTGAGCCCTAGGCAGCCCCCACGCTTTGCCCTTAAACCCCTTCTGTCCCCCCCCCCCCACAGCCTCATTCCTCTGCTGTCTGCCCCTTTCAGTCAGTGGCTTTCCAGTACCTTCAGATTGAGGACACCGCCACTGTTCCTGAACTAACATGGTTTGACACATTTGTAATGCTTACAACCTTGTAAGCAACATATGCTATAGAGTGTGTTATTTATTATTAAAGATCTATATTGTGGTAGTGGAATCACACTGTCCTCAGCACTGTATGAACATACAGTAAATGGCAATTTTAACTCAAAGAGCATATGCCCGAAAATATTCTGTTATGATATAGTATCTGTAATAAAATCACCATCATTATTAGATAGATTATAATAAATAAGAAAGTTTTTATATGCTTATATGAAGCAGCACCCCTTTTTAAGTGCAGAGGGAGGTCATTTTGCAACTTTTCCATTGAGGACTAAGCTGACAGCAGCTTTTCTGTAACATTTTAATATGAATCATACTATCTATAACCCTTTGTGTAAATGTGTCCTTTCAATGTACACCATTGTCACCAGCACGATGCCATAGGCTGGTTCCTCTAATAAAAGTGTGACTCACAGAAGAGCTAGGTTTTCAAAACAGACCAAGGGATTTAGCCACATATCTTCTATTCGTTTTAGTGGAATAAATATGTCTGAAATCCCCTGCACTGTTTTAAAACATCTCAACCATAATCTGACTCCAGTCACCCCACAAGAATAAACAAGGTTACCAAAAGTTATTCCTCTGTCACATGAAAGGGCTGCTATCTGCTGACCTTAGTGGATATGTTTACAGTTCTGATTCAAATGAGGACTATGACAGAGGTATGTGTATTTTGCATAACTCATATTTTTACAGCTGTAGGTACAGATTTCAAACACTAGTGTAAGGGGACTGTTGCCCCTTTACTAACATTCAGTGGGGGTGTTTTAGTTGCTAGCTCCCAGTACTAAAAAGGGGGAAGGGTCTATGGGGAATCAGGACCCTGAGACTGACAGCCCCCAGGAACAATGGGGAGAGGCCAATGCTCCAGGTCAGCCTGAATGACAGGGTGGGCAGGCTAATCAGGGAGTCAGGAGGCCAGGGAGGTCCCGTCCTCCGTGTGAGCTGGATTTGCCTGAGTCAGACAGAGTGGGGCCAAGCTAACGAGAAAACAGGGGCCCAAGCTAAGCTAGGGAGCTGGGCCAGATCCAGAGGAACCAGAAAAGCAGCCCCGAGAGAGCAGACCCTGTCCTGGGAGCAGAGCTGTAGCCCCAAAGCCAGAGGCACAGCCCAGAGAGAGCAGACTTGCCCTGGGAGCAGAGCTGCAGCAACCAGAGCCAGAGGGGCCAGAAAAGCAGCCCAGGAAGCAGGTCAGTGCTGGGAGCAGAGTCACAGCAGCAGCCTGCAGAGCAGACCTGTCCTGGGAGCAGAACTGTAGCAACCAGAGGCAGAGAAGAACAAAGAAGCAGGCCAGGGAGCCGGAGGCAGAGCAGCAGCAGCAGTGCAGAGACAGAGTGGTGGAGCTGGGGCTGGAGCAGTCCGGAGCTGGGTGCGGTGAGCAGCTGGGGAGACCCAGGGTGACCCTGGGCAGTGGGCCCAGCACAGGGAGACGCCTCAGCCGAGAGGCTCTGCAGGCCAGGCTTGGATCGTACCCCTGACAGGGCGGGGGCAACACTGGGAAGACGGGTTCTACCACTTAGAGCCTGAGAGCGTGTGGCCACCAGCAGAGCAAGTGTCCAATGCACAGCATCCCTGCAGCACAGCCAGGGCCTGAGAAGGCGGCCTGGGCCTTACAGGGAACAGATTGTGAACTGCCCTGACGTTCCAGAGACACTGTTTGTGATGTTCCCTGCCACAGAGCGGGGTGATGTGTTTCCTTTAACCGTTCCCATTTCCCCTTATTCTTTTTAAAATTAACTGTTGATTAAATAACTTGCATTTGCTTTAACTTGTATATAATGGTCAGTGGGTCAGAGAAGTGCCCAGTGCAGACAGAGTACCCCAGAGTGGGGACACCCTAGCTCCTGTCCTAGGTGACCACAGCAGGGTTGGGAGTTGAGCTCCCCAGGAATCCTGGGCCCAGCCTTGTTGGGGTTACAAGGACTCTGCCAGACAGGAAAGTGGAAGGGGGGAGTCGTCAGGGGCAGGGAGGCCACTGGGTAAAGGAAGTGGGAGCGAGGACTCAGATCCTTTCACTAGGCCACTTCACCAGGGTAGTGCAGAAGCCAGGAAAGTTCCCCACAATAGCGGGACTATTCCCCCGCTTATACTAGCACCCAAATCGTGCATCTGGTTTCTGAGATGGCCCTTATGAACCCAAATATCAGTAACAGGTCCCCCATGCATGACACAGGCCCTTCACAATTGTTTTCAATAAGTAAAATGTTAGAGGAAAAGCATTTTATCTTAGCTTTCGATCTTACAATAAACTGAGAACACTCCTTAGGTTAAAATCTCACTGCTGCCAAATTAGCTAGCAGTAACAGTACTGTGAACAAACAACCTAAATATTATTGGTTTCATTGTCTTGTACACTACATTAGCCAGTGCTGGGTCTGCTGTGAAGGCAATATGTTCACCCCCTAGAGTATAGGATGCAGAAGTGCTTTGTGTCACCCTTGAATGGCTAAGTAGTAAAAGCCACTGACAGTGTATCAGTCAGTCCTCCTCATCCAGAAGGATGATAGGTGTAGAGTTGTGCCTTGAAGGGCAGGAGGCATAAATGGTACATGAGTAGGGGGAATTCACAGATTTTTAACGCAAGGAGATACCAGTATGATCCTCTCATCCGACCTCCTGTATAACAAAGGCCACAGAATTTTACCCAATAATTCCTTCATCCACCTCAATAACTTATGGATGACTTAGAACATATTTCAGAAAGACAACCCATTTTGATTGTAAAAACTCAAAATGATGGCGCCTCCACCATCAGGAGGATTTAGTCAGTGGCAGTCCACTGACTAAAATGGATTTAGTACATCTTCTTTTCTCGGTTGCTCTCAAGGTCAAGTAACAATCTTACTGCTTTCTCATTGAACTATTTATTTACACTTGTTTTCCTTTTATTGTGCTTACACACAGACTAGTTATTTTAGGGTGCTCATGAGGGCTGCTGGAATTTATTGTTCTGTTTTTTAGCAAAGAAGAGAAGGAAAGAAAAAGCAGTGATACAATAAAAGTACCTCACATAAATAATTACATGGATCTTGCAATCAGCAGCAAAAAAAGGTAGGTCAAACATTGAATCTATCCACCTTGCCGGCGCCCCTTTAAGAATAAAGCAACTTCACCTCAAATTTGGGGTGTCTGACAAGATAGAACACTCACAGGTCTCAGCATTTTAACATGCATTTATGGAAGCAGCTATATACAGTGGTTTGGTGTGGGTTTTTTTTCCAGTCATGTTGTCATTTAACTGAATGTTTGTCATTTATATGCAATACATTCATTGTGTTATTATCCGATGCCTCTTTCTGTTCCTGCACCTGCATGCCTTGGGAAATGTGATGATTCATCTCAATTGCATGATTCTTGGCAAAATTACTGAGACAAGCAAACATATTTTAGAAATCCAATGTTTTAAGCAAAAACAAAATTAGTGTTTATTTTCAATGTAAACAAAGGGCAAGATTTGTTGTTGTTCCATGAACATCTATAGACCAAGATTTTCAAAACTGACTGTTGATTTTGGTTGCTGGAATTTTGGGGTTCCAAACTTGATACACGTTAGATTTTTAAGATGGCAGTTCACAGCTTTCTGAAAATCAGGCTACCTCCTGGTGCAGCAAATTGAATAATCCAAAGTAGAGGCACTCGAATGTTACTTGGGAAAATTTTGGCTATATATTTTTAAAAACTTAAATCTGGATCCAAACACCCCAAATTCTAGTGAAGTGATCAAAATTTTGGCCCCATTCATGACACTGAATGGTCCTAGCCATATAATGGCCAATCCAAGCACTCCAGATATGACAATCCTCAAAGTATGAATCTTGATCTGGATTCAAAATTTGTAGCTTGGGCCCATCTTTAATTTAAACATGTGAGATTTGTTTAACTGATTGTACATTTTAAAATATATGCAACTCCAACAGGTTTCAGTTAAGAAGACTCCAGTCCATATTTGAAATGCATATGTATTTGGCATTGGTACTGTTAAATTAATAGTGATCTATATGTGTTTGTAGGCACAGTGACCTTTATTAGCTTCTCATTATGTTCCAGAATAGTTCTTGTTATCTGCCTTAATGAATTATGTTTTGCATCATTATGGCTCGGTTAACCTATTGAAACTAGTCTTTTTATTTTTTATTATATGCTTCTAAATGTTAAAACTAACAAGCAGTTAGTTAAGCATTACACTGGAGATTATCATTATGTCTTACATCTTTGGAACACACACTTTAAAAAGTCTTTAGATTAAAGATGAATCAAAGTGCTTCAGCTCCAGGTTTAGGACTGGAAGAGCACGTCCCTGCAGACATAGCTGAAGTGTAAAATCCAACACAAATTGCTTTTAAAATTTAATAATTCACAAAATCTACAGGTTAAGCGCAGTCTGGCTGGGGTAGATAAGTAAAATAAATACTGCAAAGTCAATTTTTAATAATCTCTGGCATGAAATTTACGCACAAGAGAAAACATTTCACAATCAAGTCAGAAGCTTTTTGTCAATGATCAAATGAGAATTAAAAAACCCCTTACCTACCACTGAAAAATACTTTTAATTTATCCCTTAGTCCATATAGCATCATTCTAGATTTTCTTTTTTAAGTAGTTTTTATTTCTAATGGAGCTGTTGTTATAAATAATTTTACATCTACAGTTATCTACAACAATGGGCGAATGACATAGATACTGAGGCATGTTATTTGATGAGGGATGTTCATACCAAATGGAAAATATAAATTAGTTCCTATGTTATTCTGGTAACACAAGTGGTCTGGTGTATTGATCTAATTACTGAGACAGTACACTTACAACTGAGGGGATTTCAATATAAGAGGTTTATAAAATTCTATTTAGGCTGATCTTCAGTCTCTTAATGCCAAGTAGAAACTGGCCTTCAAGCAACATTTTTACATGATGAAGAATAAAATCCCAGATGGATTATGACAAGTCCTTGTTCTAAAAAAGGAATCAAAATGAAAAGCAGGGAAAATTAAATGGCAAGGATAATATTACACTCACACACACGCCCAAACTCACACTCATGTATAAAGAGAGAGAATGCAAAGATGTCTACATATTTTATGCACTTGGAATCAGCACTGTCTGTGCTAAGAGGTGCACCATCTTCAAGGGATAAAGAAAAGGGAGTGATTATATTATAGGAGAATCATATTTTGACTTTACTATATTGTGGTTATTTCATAAACTGGAGGTGGATTCACAATTGTTTAACCAATGTCCTTCAAAAAGGGATAAGAAAAAAGAAAGCTTCGTTTAGACAAATGGGATATTGCCTCTCAGAAGATCAGTGGAAATGGAAGGGAGATGGAGAAGAGCAATGAGAACAAAAAGAAGGCTAAGAACCATGATGGGAAAGAGGTCCCTCTTAGGGCTGAGGGACTGCAAGTGGCGATGGGTGGAATGAAGTGAGACCAGCAGCCAATGGCAATACAACCAATGATAAATGATATTTAGGGCTAAATTCTTCAGTGCTCTGTGGTTGGTGCAAAGAAGTTGCAACTCATCCAAAAGTCTTCCCCTTTCTCCCCCAAAGAGTCCCCAGTGCTGAGGCACATTGCGGTAGGCAGGGCAAGGCAGGGCATTCCTGTGTCCCAGCTATTTCCCAGCTGTCACAATGCCCAAAAGAGATAGTGCAATCCAAGGAATCAGGCAGGCACATTGCTTCCTCTCATGCTCCCTGTGCTAGGCTCAGCTCCGGCACAGAGATGAACCAGGACCTAAGAGTCCAAGTGTCAGAGCTGAGTGAATGATGATGTCCAGATGCTGGGAAGGCTCTTCCAACAATTACAATGTGTCTTCTTAATTTTAAATATTTTAAAAATAAGAAACTATTTTGGGAGTGGGGTGAGGATATGTAATATTTTCATATCAGCATAAATAGTGGGTGAAATTCACCCTGTGCAGAACACAAGACTTAGGCACCTCCATCATACTTATGTGCTGTTTTATTGTGGATATTTGGAGCCAATCCTGCCCTATATTACACTTCTCCAATCCCAATGAATGTGACCCTTTATGGCATGATGCCCAACAGAAAGTGCATTTTTACAAGGGGATATTGGTTTCATTTACAGTAGAGCTAGCAGTGTATATGCTATTGTGCCCAGTGTCCTTTAAACACCAAGACCCCTCACTCCCATCACGTCTATTATAATGCTGTTAATACAGCTTCAGTTGTAGCCTTTCTGAATTAAGTGTAGGTTAACAGTCTGAGGAGAGATAAGCCTGGGAGACTAAATGATGTAAATCCAAATAGCGGTTCTTTAAGTTAGAGCTTTTTAAGCATGTTGTTCAGATACAAAGCACAATTTTGTAGTCTTTAACTGATTTACATAAACCTTTGTTTGGTATTGGCATAATTTTTCAACTAATTGCAGCCAATGGACAGTTCCCTAACTACTGAATAGAACTTCTGGGCATGTAAGGTAGTCTTGCAAATAGAAAAGTTTTAAACATTGATGATGAGGCCAAGGCCTGGATTTGTCCATTTATTTCACATGTAAAACACAAGATGAACTGTTTACGGTGCCTTATATTCCACAACTAGTGCATCGGTGATTACTAAAAAAAGCACAGATGGGACATAGACAGTTTTTCACTGCTTGTTCCATATGATAGAATTCAACACATCTGGTGTGCTATGAAAAGCATCTTTGCACTAATTTGTTTGTCAGTATCTATTGAGAGGACTATCTGTCATCCTGTCACATTTTGGTTGGCCTGAGATGTTTGAAGACAGGGCTAGTCACAAATTGCGACTGCTGGCCACTTGGGAGTAACTGGTGGAAACCACCAGCTGTTCTCAAGTATCATCAACAGTGGATTGATTGATTTTATTTTTTTTTTTATAAATTGAAATTTCAGTGTAATCTCCCTCACACATTTTGTGTTTGCAAGAAAAAAACAAATCACCTGAGTAGGAGGCACTCTGTTTATCTTCACTCTGCATGCATGTGTACCCAACTGTCGTTACATTCAGGTGAGTATTCTTTGAAATGGTAGACCACAGAGCTAGGAGTCAAAGGATAGGAAATGAACTTGTTGCTCTGCTTCTTTGAATTTTAAAATAGACATATGTATATTTGGTCTGTTATAACAGGAGCCATAACATAACTGGATGAGTTTGTCAGAGAGAAGTAATAAGCTTAAAGGAAGCACAAAGTTTAATAGTGTTTGATCAATACATTTAAAATGTTAAACTGCTAGATGTGTTTTTCTGTAGTTCCTTGTGCTAGTTTTCTGCTTAAAAGACAAATTTGTGCCTTATGCTTTATTATGTTAATTTTACCTTGACTCCCTTTTCAATGAATCAAAATGTTTGATGTCATGTTTTCCCACTCTGATTTTATTTATTTTTTATCATACAAGATTGACTGTGTTAGTTCTCAGTTTTGCAACTTGTTTCTCTGCATTCTATCCTATCTCCCTTTTTTCTGACTACTTTTAATGTTATTTTGCATTCTGAATCAGATCTTGATTGGAGTAATCGTTTTTTCTTTATCTCTTAAAAAAATGGGACAGACTTCTCAAACATATTCTGTTTGGGGTATTTTAAAGACTTTAATCTACTACAGTTGAATACCTCTAATGTGATTTATTGAACTAGTTACTGTGTTCAAAAGGCAATAAAGCAGACAGTTCAGAAAAGCTTTTTAAAGAGTTGAGCTGGGTCATCATGACTTGATCTTCTGAAATAACCCAATACAGTGGGGAAGCTGAGTTTAAGCTATTCTAAATAAGCAGGTGCAAACTAAACAGTTCCTAGTTTGCAGTAATTTAATCCTGTTAAAGAAGATTACATTAATGTGAACTAGGAACCTTTTCGTTCATGTCTGCAGCATGCACACGGGGAAGTTACAGCACGTCACTTTGGTGCGCACTGCTATTCACATCCCCATATTCTGAACTGTGGGACAGTTTAGACAAGCCCTGTATATTCACTCTAGCTTATCACCTTAATAACTGAAAAAAGACTTTGAAAAAGGCAACCAGGTTTTTGGGTCTCTGGAAATAAAACTGATTGAAATTCTGGGCCAGATTCTCAGCTAGTGTAAATCAATGTATGTTGATTTACACCAAGTAGGGATTTGGCCCTCTGAGTTCCTCTGGGAATTTCCCCATCCTCAATCCTCTGTGCTATCCAATAGATGACAGCAAACGATAGTATTTGAAATAACAGTTATTTAAGGTTGAGATTTTCAAAGCTACCTCATCAATGTGGAATCACCCAGTTACCGTAGTGGCTTTGAAAACCTCAGTTTAAAGAATCCAGAGGCAAGTTAGAAAAGTAACAACTGATTTTTATTAAGAATTAAATTAAGCTCAACTTAATTGAAACTACACAAGGAAGCGGGTGAGGAAAAGAGCAAAATCTAGTTTGAACCGATTCCCAAGACCCACTGTCACACAGTTTTGTCAGCAAGATATTGAGCAACAGCCAACAGAGCTCTAGGCAGTGGCATGACATCAGATGACACTACTTGCAAGAATCAGTGCTGTTTTCTGTGAATAAGGGTTGCAGAATCAAGCCAATAATTTGCAAATAAAAGGTAGCTATGGAAAAACATTTTCTTCAGTACTGCCAATACATTAATTAGAACATACTTGCATGTTACCAATGTGCCGTCCATTCCTATACCCATTTCTTGTCTACCATCTACATTGACGTTGCATATTGTAGACAAGTCTTTTCTTATGTTTACAAAAAAAAAATTAAGCTGCATAATAAGCCGACTGCAGGTATGCTGAAAGACGCCTTAAGAATGAGGATACCCTTCTATGACTGCAAAGCATATTTTGTGCTGAATGGTTTGGGGATTAGACAGGCCATAATGTGGCTCATTTCACAGAAGGTCTAATCTGATAATGAGCTGTTCTCACACAATTTAGACTTTTCAGACTGCTGCTAAACACATAGCCTTGGTGCGTGCTAAATGATATCATGTTCCAGAAAATAGTTTCAGTGGATGCTCAGAGCTGCTGCAGGGAACAGATGCGTTGTACAGGACACTGGTTTACTACAAAAATGTTACTATTCCAACTTTTATAAAAAGACATCTTTCCCCCACCCTCCAAAAGATTAACACTGAATCTTTGACTTATTGACCTTGGTTTGAAAATTATTATAAGTGTGTAAAAGGAGTCCATCTCCATAGTTTTGGGGCACAATCCAGGTCAGGATTGGCAGATTGTCATTACTGTCTGATAGTTTAAAAGTGTCCCACATGCAGCGAGCTGGTACTTCATCAACTTCCAGGGGACAAATATTCATACAACAGAAATCAAGGCATCAAATGTTACCCTTAGTGACAATCTGGGCAGAATGACAATCTGGACAGAATCTGGGGATTCTGTTGGCAAAGAGACTGGACCGTCCTCTCTAAATCCTCACCCTGCCTGTCATCTTGAATAATAGATAACTATTGCGAAAACAAAACTTGTCTGGAACCTCATGAGAATAGACTTTGCCATGAGATTTCCTGTCAGACAGGGAATCAGAATCAATTGGGCAGAATTTTATCAGTTTTGCTTCCAAACCTAGAAAGTTTGATCAAGGTATCTGAGAAGCCAATCAAGTGTAGCATAATTTGATTTAAACTTTATATGCCATCACAACCCTGGACACTTTTTTTTTAATGTCATACAGAAATTCCATCAGGGTCAACCAAATAAAACTTCATCTGAAAATTCCTTACTTGTCTACTGGTGTTTGCATTAGTGCAAAATTGATGTGGCAGATTTTTTTTTTGCAAACCTTTTATTTCTTCAGGGATTACTTCTGGTGGGAATCAGTATGTTAAGGTTTTTTATAAATCTCTGCTTGCTGCAAAATATAGGACCACAGCAGGTATGGAAATGATCTAGTTTGCTTCTGTAGTTGCCAGTAGATCTCCATGAAAAAAGAAAGAAAGATAAAAGTACTGCAGGCTGAAGTTGGTGCATGATGGGAGAACTGAGTTATGTGTGGGGTGCTTTTGTTGTTGTTGTTGGTTTTTTTGTTTTTTGAGTTTCTGCAGATTTCTTCTTCTGTGCCATCTTAATTCTTTAAGATCTAGCCAAAATCTGAAGGACAAATGGAAAGCACACAATTAAGAGAATCAGTCTGTGACTTTTTAATCTGACCTATGAAGGGGTTATATTTTCAGTGTCATTTTCAGCTGCACTCTGAAGCAAAATTTCAATGTATGTACACACACACAGAGGTGTTTGCTCTGCCTGATACAATGGGTAACTTTCACAGTAGCTTAAAAATGCTCCCTATGTACGTTATTTTGTTAAATTTTGATTGCTGAGTTCACTTTTTTGCCTGGTTATGTATGTCCTATTAACCAAGTAAATGTTAGCTGAATTGGCTAGAATGATTTATCAACTAGGAAAAGGCAGGAAGATATTTTAGGTTCATTGCACCAATCATAAGCCTTTGTAATGTAACATCTTTTTATGATGGAAATAAATCTTTAAAAATTGTCAGCCTCTTTTATGAACAGAATGAATACTTTTATGCAAATACAAGCAGCTCTTCAGAAGCCACTTACATTTATGAACTGTCTATAAATTGACTGAATATTTTGAACACTAGGGAACAATAGTAAGCAACCTGCAATTTTCCAGTAGCACTTTTCATTATTTTTTTAGATTAGTCTAAAACCATTTTTCTGAAGGAACTTTACTACTGAATGTAGATGAAGATATTTATTTCTGCTTCAAAAGTCACACAAGAGGTGGGTAAAACTGGTTGCTGAAATGGCAGTTGTCATTAAGTAAGGATAACATTTGGCTGGTTGCTATTCTAAGATTTGGCTGGTTTTAATCAGCAGCCTAACATTGATGCCAATCTTGTGCTAAGAGCATTTGGTATTTACTGACTGACAAGTTGGTTCTGTTAACACGCAGGGCTGGCCTCAGATTTTGTAAAGCCCTAAGTGAAATAAAACATGTGGGTACCTATCCAGCTCCTTCTCCACTTGTGACTATCCTTCCGCTTTGGCATGCCCAGGACATGTCCACTCTTTTGGGTCAGGAGGATGGCCATAGGGCCATTAAGTGCCAGAGACATTATGAAAGTGCATAAGTAGCATAGGCCCAAGGCTGCTATTGAGCGAGATGCTGGCCTCATTGAAGTCAATGGGAGTTTTGCCATTGACATCAGTGGAACCAGGATTTCACTCAACTCTTTAGGATAAATACGGTAATAGGACGTAACGCTTAATTTTGGCTTCCCAAAGAATATCTTAAATTGGAACAGGGTAAATCAGTAATAGTACTCTTCATGCGCCTAGGTACATCTAAATTTCCCCAAGGAATGGGACGTACCTGAACTGTCATTTCAAGTTTTACATTCTTCCTTTAAATCATCAATTTCATCTAGGTGAAAAGACCTTATTTTCTGTGATGAAAATGCAGCTGCTTCATGTAACCCTGCAGCACATTGATTTATTATTGACTGTATACTGGAGAAGGCTCTCTTAGAAGATGTTCTATACCAAGCCTTATATTTCGTTCTGAGTGACACTTTGTAGTAATCTCACCATATCTGTTTTGGTGCAGTTTGGAAAATGTGGTCATTACATATTTGGATAAATACATCAGCAGGATTGATTGGTTTTGGTTCATTTGAATAAGCGACTCTGTTGTCTGCTATTAGAGATGTGAAGGGAAAAGTTATCAAAAGAGCCTTTCACTTCCCATAAATTGAGAAATGAAGGAATTTTCAAGATTCATTTTATTCTTTTCCTAAGCTATAACTCACTGCCAATGCAGCTAAGTTTAGAAGGCGCCTTTTTAAAAAAAGGCACCAGTCTTCAGAAACAAGAAAATAAAATAGTCTCTTTTGCTAAAGGCCTTGACATTTGCTTCTTAGGAAAGTAAAAGCTTTCTATCCACAGTTTTTATATTAGATTTAAAAATGAGTACTATAATATTCGATGCCCTCTTATGAATGTGGTTTTAAAAGATTACTGTGCAGTAAAGCTGGATGAACCCTCCCAATATTGCTTTGCACAGCATTTTGCCAAATGTAACGTCAGTTCGGTTCACGTCTCACTTGCACATCATAAATTCATACAGCATTCGCATGCATGGGCAAGTCCATCTTTGTATCCACGCAAGCATGGTCACCATGGTTGTGTCTCATTTTAAACATGCAGACGTCAACTACTCTATTGTTAATGTACAGCCAAAGCATTTCTGCACTGACCTGTGTGCTAAGGATGAAATTCACTCTCATTGTGGCCTGCTGACACGAAGCTCACCACACTAGTTAAGGGGCTTGCTAGGGACTGTGCAAGAATGTCAGCTGGTTTAGTGGTCACAGAGTGTGCCTGGCAATTGGTTTCTGTTCCAACCTTTATAGGAAGGCTACATAGGTGGGTGGGCTAGAGGAAGAGCAGCAGATCCACTTGGAAAACAAATGTATGTAATCTCATGCTTCTGGGTGAGTTGTCGTTAGGGATGGAGTCTGGGACCTCTGGATTTAAGACCATGAGTACCCAGTGCCTCAGCTAAAAGATTGAGATCTGTTAAAAAGGCTGTACAGACTCATAAACCTCCATGTGGGCCAGCCACTAAAGGTAGACAGACAACCACACTGTGTAAGCATGAGTTAGATTCTATTAGGGCGCTTCGTTGGAAATGTTTATATTTTAAAGGTAGGGTGAACCTTGTTATGAGCAAGAAAATCACTTCAGCCCTCCCTTCAGCTCAGTAGTAAAATTTCAAAAAGGGGCAGTTGGAGAACACCAGCCAGCCACCTCCAGTGTACAACAGGTGTCCAGGAATAACACACTGACCCTTAGTTTGCTTGCACCGGGAGATTTGGATATCTGGGACAAAAAATAAATGTCAGGCTTTGTGATATTACTCAACAAAACTGGCTTGGAATTGGTACATAGCAGCAGCCGCAAAGAGCATAGATAAGGTGAAATTTACAGAACAGTCAGGCTCGTGCAAGTGACGTGCACAAAGCACATGGGTAGAGACCTCCAGAATAGGGATCACATCCTCCTCTGTGTTTGCACAATGCCCAGGAATGGGGGTCTGGTTCTGAAATGGCTCTATTGTAACGATTGCCACCCAGGGCCAAGGGGCTGCAACACTGTCCCTCTGAGCCTACTACTACATCTTAGAGGTTGGAATAATGGCTGTAAGACTCCCTGCACCACTTACACCTAATATTAGGGACATCGGATCTGCCCAGACTGCTGATCCATTAGCCCCTTTTCAAAAAGCACCCTCTGTACCAGCCTCTTTGGGGTGGAAGCAGAGCCCATCCCACTCTGAGCACAAGGAATGCAGAGAAATGGACCCTGAATGAACTGCCTGAGGTCTCTCCCACAGAGCAAGAAGGACTTGGGTGCTGGTGAGGGCCTTATATAGACCCTCCGTGTGAGGGAAAATTCAAACTGTTAAACAGAAGGGCTCACTGGAACCTTGACAAGCACATTTTCAATTTCCACCAAAGCTAATTGTGAGTGTAACAGGGCTAGGCAACCAGCAAGCCCAAACGTACCTTCGCAGCTTCAGAGCACAAGGACATCAAACCGTATGCTCCCTAACTGGACAATGGGCTTACTCTTGCACCTGCAGAGATTCATCTCTGCCCCCTACAGGTTTGTACAGCACCTAGCACAACAGGGTCCAGTCAAGACTGGTGCCTTTGGGAGCAACCATAACACAAATAGATAACAAGGGGTTTTTATGCTAATGAGTAGCTAGGCCCCAATTTTGCATGGATCTGTACAAATTATAGTGGTCAGGGATTTACTGTTTATTATTGCAGGATCAGAACTCAAGCTTTCAAAAATATTTCCTGTTTATATTAACACGTAGGGTGTTTTTTTCTTTCGCCCTATAAAGGCTTGATTTTTTACAAACTAAAATCAAATCAAATCAAAACAAACAAACAACAAAACCTCTAAGGAAGCATACCTTTAAATTACAGGCAGTTTCTTAAATGATAAATTGCAGGAACCATTTAAAAATAACATTATCACTGAATTGTAATGAAACATTTTTGGTGTTTACGCACAAAGGCTAGCATCTAAATATATAAGAAAAGTTTTCCCTGAGAATGCATGTAATTTAAACACAAACCATTTTGAGGCAAAGCACTGTTGTATCAATGGATTAAAGTCATTGCACCAATTTCCATTTCTTCTTATTTTTATAAAATTTGAGTTATTACCATAGAAATGTGTATCTCATCTAGCACCGCCATAATATAATGTGTCCTACACAGCATATATTGAATCACAGAGTTTAAGGATAAATGCAAAATTTTGTAATATTGTGTTAATAAAAAATGATGCAATACTATAAAAAGGTATTTTACTACTGTGAACACAAGCCAGATGCTGTCAGTCAGGCAATACTGAAGAGGGCAGACTAGTTACAAATGCTCCTTCTGTACAGATCTTTAATGATTAAAACTTCTTCCTACATTGTGTGACAGCCTAGTTTCTAAGCTTACTTGGCAGTGTCAGTGGAAGCACTCTGCTAAGTAGAAACTGTCAAGTCTATCAGACAATCATTTGAATCTGTGCAGTTGTTACCTGGTTTCATTTGTTATAGACTAGTTAGTAATCTCAGCCCCGTATATTCCTTTTTCCAGGGAAGGGAATCCATATATTTGTGGAAATTCCAAAGAGGAGTGAAAAACCACATACATTCCCCCCCTCTCCCCCCCGCAGCTTATTTTATTTCCTCTACCAAAAATGGATCATTTTGTTTTTCTTACAATGAACTAATTAATGTATTATTTCCAGTTACCTAAAAGGGTGTCTGCGACAATAGTTAGAGCTTTTGTGCCTTTGGATGGGTGATTTTAGAGGCTGCTTTTTGTAAATTATTGCTATTATACAATTCTTATTTTTAGAAGACTTCTCAGATAGTAAATCCTCATTTAAATTCATGTCCTGTTTTGAAGAAGCCTCTCAATCTCAGTAGTAGTTTAGCTGATGACTAGTGTGCACCCTGGAATTCTAAGTTGTCCCCTCTCCTCCTCAAGTCTGCTGATTCTAATTGTGCTGTAGGTGAGAGAAGTGCTTTGACATGATCTCTCCCATTACTAAATAGGTTGAGTGGCAGGAGACATTCATTGTGTTAGATGTCAGGGGTCAGCTATGCCACTAATAGGACTGCTTGAAGAAAAGGAGTACTTGTGGCACCCTAGAGACTAACAAATTTATTTAATTCGTGAGCTACAGCTCACTTCATTGGATGCATTCAGTGGAAAATACAGTGGGGAAAGGAAGATGATGTCTGTCTGTATCTGTATGAGTTTTTTCATGAAGTCGATAGATTTCCACTCCATACGGCTAAATTCAGTGCCTTGCATAATGACAGGTTTCAGAGTAGCAGTCGTGTTAGTCTGTATCCGCAAAAAGAAAAGGAGTACTACTTGATGCACTCCTGCACACCTACATAACCAGAAATAGGCTTCAAAATGCACTGAATTTCTGATGTTTGCGCATTGTATATAAAAACAAGTCATTATGATTAAATCTAGAAATGTATGTTAGAAATTATGTGATATCTTAGACACAGAGGGCCAGATTCAGTAAAGAATTCATTTGACTTCCTGGTCAGACAAAGAGAGTTTCTGTTGACTTGTGTGGTTTGGAAGCTGGATTGGTTATTAATGAACTGGGTACTTATAATTGGCCAGAGTCAACAAGGCCTCATCATGCAGATCCCTCACTGACTTCCATGGGACTTCTACATACGGAGATTGTGCAGGCCCATTTGATTTTTCTTAGTCCTGTTCTTCAAAAACAAAATTCTAATGACGTAAGAGCCTGACTTAAATATGCTAACACCAGTTATTTATACATACGAAACTGTTCCCCATACTTGTCCTTTGGAGCAAATTTCAGTCATATCCTCATGATCCATATGAGTCACTCCCGTTCATAACTCACTATTACTGGGGATTGTGTTTGGATCACAGAGATGGACCCGATGACTTTGCATGCCACTTTCCGTGTGACTATGATCCTACGTGGCCCTAGAAATTTTTGCAGTTATTTGTGGGCATAATTTCACCTGTCTCAATTGCTACATACCTGATTAAAGGTGCACAGTTAGATAAGTGGGCATCTACCTTCCACCTGCAATTATTTGCACATAGGTACCATACAAATACAGGGTACAAATAAAACTTTCTTAAGACCAGATAAAAACTTGGCTCAATAAATCATAACATATTTTCTGTCATTCTAAATTCTTTGGAAACGGAGGCCCAGAACTTTAGTTTGGTGTAAAGAGAAGCAGCTTGGCTGATCTCCATGGAGTTATGCTAATTTACACTAGCCCTCAAACTTTCCGCATTTGTATACAAATATGCATATAAAAAAAAAGTCAGAAAACGTGTGTGCACTCAGCTGCTGTTTCCCTCGTGTTACTACCTCAGAATTCATGATATGGTAGGAGGCACATTGTGGTACATTTTGTAAAACTAATTATGTTTTACTAGCATGGGATGTCACTCTAGCATTTGCTATACAGCCTTAGTTGTGGACGATTTTGGGTTGCAAAATATAAAAAAGTGAAGGTCAATGAGAGTCTGCTGCCATTTAAAAAAGAAACACTAACAGATTTTGTAAAACTTCATTTAAAAGATATGCCACAATGTGCAACCTCCCATTCACTTGTGTTTTTACAACAATCAAGCTGCAACACATTGACACCAACAATTTATAGACCTCTGTAAACAGGTTTTTATCATGAAAGCTCTCAAAAACCCTTTCCTACAGCACTGCTCACTGGTAGACCCACAAAAAGATTGTGTGTACTAAGTAGGGCTAGTCCTTAATAGCCTCAATTGAATCTAGAATCAGACCTCAAGGTGAAAGGATATAATATCAGCTACTAAACTACAAGCAACAATTATATTAGCATATTGTCAAGTTAGGTGGCTGATTATTACCAAAATTGGCATACAAGTGACTTGTAGTGAACAAGAGCTTGAAAAGGGTTATGAATTCTTTTGAAAGAGTTGAAATTACATGCACTGATCCCATTATCTGCGTGAACACCGGAGGCATAAAAATAAGACTACAGGGATACCAGACCTATAAATCATAAATAGGACAATCCTGCTTAAAATAAGTTCCACAGTCTTCCCTTGAGGTAAATGCCTGCTAGTCATAAAGAGTTGTGAAATATTTTGTTCATCTCTTCATCTCTATTTCCATGCTTTCTAAAGTGGACAGTCTTAAAACGAAGAATATTTATCAGGCTAATCAAAGAACAGATTGATATTATATTTTAAAGGTAAAATAACATCAAGACCATGATACTGTATAAGAAAATAGTGCTAGGATAACTGTCGAAGATGTTGACATATTATCTGAGGCAAGTTAAGAATAGAAGAATGGGTCTGACCAATGGTCCATCTAGCCCTGTATGGTGCTTTCTGACAGTGGCTGGTGCCAGAGGGAGTGAACAGAACAGAGAAATGTACCACGTGATCCAACCCCTCTCATCCAGTCCCAGCTTCTAGCAGTCAGAGGTTTAAGGATGTCCAGAGCAGAGGGTTACATCCCTGACCATCTTGGCTAATAGCCTCCATGATCTTATCTAATTCTTTTTTGGACCCAGTTATACTTTTGGGCTTCATAACATCCCCCGGCAATGACTTCCATAGGTGTCTGTGCTTTGTGTGAAGAAGCACTTCCTTATGTTTATTTTAAACCGACTGCCTGTTAATTTCGTCAGCCGAGCTCTGTTTCTTGTGATTTGTGAAGGGGTAAATAACACGTCCTTATTCACTTTCTGTGCATCAGTCAAGATTTTATAGACCTCTGTCACATCCCCCCATAGCTGTCTCCTTTCCAAGCTGAACAGTCCCAGTCTTTTTAAGCTCTCCTCATACAAAAGCTGTTCTAAACCCCTGATAATTTTTGCTGCCCTTCTCTGTACTTTTTCAAATTCTAACATATATTTTTGACATAGGGTGACCAGAACTGCATGCAGTATTCAAGGTGTGGGCATACCATGGATTTACATGGTGATATTATGGTATTTTCTATCTTATTATCCATCCCTTTCCTAATGGTTCCTAACATTCTCTTAGCTTTTTTTTGACTGCTGTTGCACAGTAAGCATATGTTTTCAGAGAACTAGCTCTTTGCTGAGTGGTAACAGCTAATTTAGTTATGTGTCCATCATTTTGTATGTGTCTTTGGGATTATGTTTTTCAATGTTCAATACTTTGCATTTATCAACACTGAATTTCATCTGCCATTTTGTTGCCCACTCACCCAGTTTTGTGAGATCCCTTTGTAACTCTTTGCAGTCAGCTTTGGACTTAACTAGCTTGAGTAATTTTGTATCATCTGCAAACTTTGTCACCTCACTATTTACCCCTTTTTCCAGATCATTCATGAATATGTTGAGCAGCACTAGTCCCAGTACAGATCCTGGGGGCACTCCGCTATGTTCCTCTCTCCACTGTGAAAAATGACCATTTATTCCTGTTTTGTTTCCTTCCTTTAACTAGGTACTGATCCATGAAAGGAATTCCTCTTTTATCCCATGACTGCTTATTTTGGTTCACAGCCTTTGGTGAGGGACCTTATCAAAGGATTTCTGAAAGTCCAAGTACACTATAGCCACAGGATCACCCTTGTCCACATGTTTGTTGACCCCTCAAAAAATTATAATAAATTGGTGAGGGATGATTTCCCTTTACAAAAGCTGCATTGACTCTTTCCCAACATATTGTGTAGAGCGAAGTGTCTGATTATTCTGCTTTTTACTAAAATTTCAACCAATTTCAACTGAAGTTAGACTTACTGGCCAGTAATTGCTAGGTTCGCCTTTGGAGCCTTTTTAAAATATCAGCTTCACATTAGCTATCCTCCAGACATCAAGTACAGGGACTGATTTAAGTGATAGGTTACATATCACAGTTAGTAGTTCTGCAATTTCATGTTCCTTCAGAACTCTTGGGTGAATACCAGCTAGTCCTGTTGATTTATTACTATTTAATTTACAAATTTGTTCCAAAACCTCCCCTATTTACACCTCAACCTGGGACAGTTCCTCAGATTTGCCACCTAAACTCCCTCACATCCTGTGCAGTGAAGACTGATTCAAAGAATTAATTTACCTTCTCCATAATGGCCTTATCTTCCTTGAGTGCTCCTTGATCACCTTGATCACCTTGATCAATGACTGTTTGGCAGACTTCCTGCTTCTGATGTACTAACATATTTTTTTGCTATTAGTTTTTGTGCCTTTTGCTAGTTGCTCTTCAATTTTTTTTTTGGCCTGCCTAATTATACTTTTACATTTGACTTGCCAGAATTTATGCTTCTTTCTATTTTCCTCAGTAGAATCTGACTTCTGATTATTCAAAGATGTCTTTTCGTCTCTGACCACCTCTTTTACTCTATTGTTTAGCCATGGTGGCATTTTTTTTTTGGCCCTCTTACTGTTTTTTTTTTTTTATTTGGGGTAAACATTTAGTTTGAGCATCTGTTATGGTGGTTTTAAAAAGTTTCCATGCAGCATGCAGGCATTACATTCTTGTGACTGCATCCAATGAAGTGAGCTATAGCTCAGGAAAGCTTATGTTCAAATAAATTTGTTAGTCTCTAAGGTACCACAAGTAGACCTTTTCTTTTTGCGAATAGACTAACACGGCTGCTACTCTGAAACCTGATTCTTGTGACTGTTCCTTTTAATTTCCATTTGACTATCTTCCTCATTTTTGTGTTGTTCCGTTTTTTGAAGTTAAATGCGACTGTGGTAGGTTTCTTTGGTATTTTATCCCTTACAACATTAAATTTAATTACATTATAGTCACTATTACTGAGCTATATTCTTCTCTACTTACCTCTAGTACCAGATCCTGTGCACCACTTGGGATTAAATCAAGAATTGCCTCTCCCCGTGTGGTTTCCAGGACTAGCTGCTCCAAGAAACAGTTATTAATGAAATTTTATCTCTGCATCCCATCCTAAAGTGATATATTCCAAGTCAATATAGGGATCGTTGAAACCCCCATTATTATTGAGTTTTCTATTTTTGTAGCCTCTCTAATCTCCTTAAGCATTTCACAGTCATAGAATCATAGAATATCAGGGTTGGAAGGGACCTCAGGAGGTCATCTAGTCCAACCTCCTGCTCAAAGCAGGACCAATCCCCAACTAAATCATCCCAGCCAGAGCTTTGTCAAGCCTGACCTTAAAAACTTCTAAGGAAGGAGATTCCACCACCTCTCTAGGTAACTGCATTCCAGTGTTTCACCACCCTCCTAGTGAAAAAGTTTTTCCTAATATCCAACCTAAATCTCCCCCACTGCAACTTGAGACGATTACTCCTTCTTCTGTCATCTGCTACCACTGAGAACAGTCTAGAGCCATCCTCTTTGGAACCCCTTTCAGGTAGTTGAAAGCAGCTATCAAATCCCCCCTCATTCTTCTCTTCCGCAGACTAAACATCCCCAGTTCCCTCAGCCTCTCCTCATAACTCATGTGTTCCAGTTCCCTTATCATTTTTGTTGCCCTCCGCTGGACGTTTTCCAATTTTTCCACATCCTTCTTGTAGTGTGGGGCCCAAAACTGGACACAGTACTCCAGATGAGGCCTCACCAGTGTCGAATAGAGGGGAACGATCATGTCCCTCGATCTGCTGGTGATGCCCCTACTTATACATCCCAAAATGCCATTGGCTTTCTTGGCAACAAGAGCACACTGTTGACTCATATCCAGCTTCTTGTCCATTGTAACCCCTAGGTCCTTTTCTGCAGAACTGCTGCCGAGCCATTCGGTCCCTAGTCTGTAACGGTGCATTGGATTTTTCTGTCCTAAGTGCAGAACTCTGCACTTGTCCTTGTTAAACCTCATCAGATTTCTTTTGGCCCAATCCTCCAATTTGTCTAGGTCCCTCTGTATGCTATCCCTACCCTCCAGCGTATCTACCTCTCCTCCCAGTTTAGTGTCATCTGCAAACTTGCTGAGGGTGCAATCCACACCATCCTCCAGATCATTTATGAAGATATTGAACAAAACCGGTCCCAGGACCGACCCCGGGACACTCCATTTGATGCCAGCTGCCAACTAGACATGGAGCCATTGATCGCTACCCATTGAGCTCGACAATCTAGCCAACTTTCTATCCACCTTATAGTCCATTCATCCAGCCCATACTCCTTTAACTTGCTGGCAAGAATACTGTGGGAGACAGTGTCAAAAGCTTTGCTAAGGTCAAGGAGCAACATGTCCACTGCTTTCCCTTCATCCACAGAACCAGTTATCTCGTCATAGAAGGCAATTAGATTAGTCAGGCATGACTTGCCCTTGGTGAATCCATGCTGACTGTTCCTGATCACTTTCCTCTCCTCTAAGTGCTTCAGAATTGATTCCTTGAGGACCTTCTCCATGATTTTTCCAGGGATTAAGATGAGGCTGACTGGCCTGTAGTTCCCCGGATCCTCCTTCTTCCCTTTTTAAAAGATAGACACTACATTAGCCTTTTCATAGTCATCCGGGACCTCCCCCGATCACCATGAGTTTTCAAAGATAATGGCTAATGGCTCTGCAATCACATCCGCCAACTCCTTTAGCACTTAATGCATCCGGCCTCGTGGACTTGTGCACGTCCAGCTTTTCTAAATAGTCCCGAACCACTTCTTTCTCCACAGAGGGCTGGTCGCCTCCTCCCCATGCTGTGCTGCCCAGTGCAATAGTCTGGGAGCTGACCTTGTTCGTGAAGACAGAGGCAAAAAAAAGCATTGAGTACATTAGCTTTTTCCACATCCTCTGTCGCTAGGTTGCCTCCTTCATTCACTTTCCTTGACTTTCTTCTTGTTGCTAACATACCTGAAGAAACGCTTCTTGTTACTCTTAACATCTCTTGCTAGCTGCAACTCCAGGTGTGATTTGGCCTTCCTGATTTCACTCCTGCATGCCCGAGCAATATTTTTATACTCATCCCTGGTCATTTGTCCAATCTTCCACTTCTTGTAAGCTTCTTTTTTGTATTTAAGATCAGCAAGGATTTCACTGTTAAGCCAAGCTGGTCGCCTGCCATATTTACTATTCTTTCTACACATCGGGATGGTTTGTCCCTGTAACCTCAATAAGGATTCTTTAAAACACAGCCAGCTCTCCTGGACTCCTTTCCCCCTCATGTTATTCTCCCAGGGGATCCTGCCCATCAGTTCCCTCAGGTTGTCAAAATCTGCTTTTCTGAAGTCCAGGGTCCGTATTCTGCTGCTTTCCTTTCTTCCTTGTGTCAGGATCCTGAACTCGACCATCTCATGGACACTGCCTCCCAGGTTCCCATCCACTTTTGCTTCCCCTACTAATTCTTCCCGGTTTGTGAGCAGCAGGTCAAGAAGAGCTCTGCCCCTAGTAGGTTCCTCCAGCACTTGCACGAGGAAATTGTCCCCTACATTTTCCAAAAACTTCCTGGAAATGGCCCACCTTGATTTTCATACACATTGTAAGGAGAGTGGTCACTTTGGATAAGCTATTACCAGCAGGAGAGTGGGATGGGAGGAGGTATTGTTTCATGGTCTCTGTGTATATAATGTCTTCTGCAGTTTCCACAGTATGCATCCGATGAAGTGAGCTGTAGCTCATGAAAGCTTATGCTCAAATAAATTGGTTAGTCTCTAAGGTACCACAAGTACTCCTTTTCTTTTTATGACCATCTAAGTTACCATGAAAAAGTGGATATAATCCAGATGAGGTAGAAATGTTATCTCCTCAGACTGGCTCTGTGGAAAGTGAGATCATGTTTCTGAATGAGATGTAAAACTCTAAATCTGAACGGAAAGCCTAAGATGGCTTCAGCAATTTGCTTCCCACAAACTGAAAGCACTGGTACAAGAAAATGAGAACTAGAGCTGTCACCTGGCCTCTGAGGACTCCTACTGATAAGAGATGAGATCCAGCAATTTTCTCACTCACTCTTTTAAATCTCAAAGGGAAGACAACAGCAACAGAAGACCAAAACTTGTAATGCTACATTTACCCCATGCTACTTTGAACTGAAGTTACTACCTGTCTCTGGAGACCAGCCATTGCAAAGTGTCAAACTGAGCTGGCAAATTTTATCTATACCAGTTCAAGCTGATGAGTAACAAAGACTCTCATATTTGTATTTTCTTTCACACATGGAATTACCTGGTTACTCTAAGTCAGTGGTTTTCAACCTTTTTTCATTTGCAGACCACTAAAAATTTCAAGTGGAGGTATGGACCCTTTTGGAAATCTTAGATGTAGTGTGCAGACCCCCAGGGGGTCTGCGGAACACAGGTTGAAAATTACTCCCAGAGAGTTAAAAAACCTCCCAGAGAGTTAAAAAGCCTGTAAAGGCTCTAAATGTATAAGCATGTACTTATGTTTCACACAGAAGCCTGGAAAGACCTTTGAGTCAATAAGTGGTTAAGAATGATGAGAGTGGAAATTTCATTGCCCTAGATCAGCGAAGCACTCCTTCTAACAAAAGATAAAATCAAAGTTGTCTGAAAGAAAGCATGCGTGCCCAGACTGATTACAGCCTAGAGATTTAGCACAAAACAGTGCACCAGAAGAAAGAGATAATTAACATCTACAGATAGACTATTACTACTACTTTATGCTTCCATAATACCTTTAATCCAAAGGTGTCAAAAGTATGATGTGTGGAATCGTGGCCCCACTGAAGTTAATGGCAAAACTCCCTTTGACTTCAATGTCTTAGAATGCCCCTGTGAAGTAGGTCATAGCATACCCATATTACTGATGAGGAAACCAATTCCCAGAGAGGTTAAGTGACTTATCAAAGGTCACACACTGAATCCGTGGCAGAGATAAGAATTGGATCCGAGGAGCCCTCACTCCTAGTTCTCTGTTGTAACTCACAGACACATTCACCCAGTCAAGGTAACAACATTCCCAAATCCTCAACCAGTTCTCACCCACACCTTTTAGTATGCATTCTGCATTCCACCACACAGGTTGAGAGCATATTTTGCAAACTAAAAATACCCTTCCCAGCAACTCTAACTCAAATTATTTCATCACTGATGTGCAAGCTCAATTAGTTTTTAGGCGGTCATTGGTTCAATTTCAGATGGCTCAAATATATGAGATTTAAAGCAGCCTAAATAGACCCTGAATCACATATTGAAATGTTGGTGACCTTGGTATGTGTCTTGAGACGGTGTTGAGGATATGTGCTCTTTTCAACAAATCAAAAAGCAAACGCTAACAAACAGGAGTGGCTAACAGGGGAGTTTTGCGAGGGAGTTTACTTGGAAAGTGTGAGCGAGGTCTACATACACTTAAAATTCCTTAAACTTCTTTAAACTTAAGCCAAAAAACACCCCATGATAAAAACAAAACAACAACAAAGGAACGAGCTGCAAGAGTAAAAAGAGAATGCAGGCAGAAGTCCAGCAACAGAGTGGGGGCTACCCAGTTTATTGCACCCAATGCAGCATATATGATTACCTGCCCTATGTGCAGGTGGCATATGTGTGCATTTGGTGCAAGGAGCTCCTGACCCTCAGAGACCATTTATGGGCTTTGGAGACTAGGGTGGCTGAACTGGAGGAGCTAAGGGAGACAGAGAGGTATGTAGATGTGACTTTCTGGGACACCGTAGAACAGTCCCACACCCAGTCTGACAACCTCTGTGCTGTTGAGGAGGATGAAAGTCTCAGGGAAGGAGAATATCCAACTTGAGCAGAGGGAAATGATCCCAAAGTTGGGACTCTCCTTCCAGATGATGTCGTGGTATCCTCTCTCACTGAGGATACCTCTCCCGGGGAGGGAACTCCAGTTATTAGGAAGAGACAGGTATTAGAAATGGGCGATTCGATGATTAGAAACTTAGGCTTGGGCTACACTGGGGGGTGGGTGGGAGGAGGGTTCAAACTAAGATACGCAACTTTAGCTATGCTATTTGCGTAGCTGAAATCGAAGTATCTTAGTTCGATTTACCTGGCCGTCCTCACGGTGGCAAGTCGACCGCGGCGGCTCCCCCGTCAACTCCGCTTACTCCTCCTGCAGAGGTGGAGTACAGGCATCGATTCGGGGATCGATTTATCGAGTCTAGACGAAACACAATAAATCGATCCCCAATATATCGATCACTACCCTCTGATCTGGCGGGTAGTGAAGACGTACCCATAGATAGCTGGGTTTCCAATGATCAGGAGAACTGCATGGTGACTTGCCTGCCTGGTGAGAAGGATGCAGATCTCTTGAGACATCTAGATAGACTTATGTGTAGTGCTGGGGAGGAGCCGGTGGTCGTAGTAAATGTAGGTACCAATGACATAGGGAGGGACAGGAGAGAGGTCCTGGAGGCCAAAGTTAGGCTGCTAGGTAAGAGATTGAAGTTCTGGACCTCCATGATAGCATTTTCTGAAATGCTTCCAGTTTCACATGCAGGGCCAGTTGGACTGACAGAACTGCAGGGTCTCAATGCGTGGATGAGATGACGGTGTAAGGAGGAAGCGTTTAGATTTATTAGGAACTGGGGAAACTTTTGGGAAAGAGGGAGCCTATACAGGAAAGATAGGCTCCACCTAAATCAAAACTTAACCAGATTGCTGGCACTTAAAATTAAAAAGGTCGTAGAGCAGTTTTTAAACTGAGGGCTGGGGGAAAGCTGACAGGTGTGGAGGAACACGTAGTTCAAACAGAGACATCCCTTAGGGGAGCATCTACTCATGGAGATTCTCTATGTCCTAGTAACGAGCAGCGTATGGAAGATGATAAAATACAGGTAGGATCTGATGAGAAACTGTCAAATGAAAAAAGTCTCATTCAAATACATCATGTAATGGGAGACAGATAAAAAAGCACAGGTTTTTAAAGTGCTTATATACCAATGTTAGAAATCTAAATAATAAGATGGATAACTAGAGTGCCTCATATTAAATGAGGATATTGATATAATAGGCATCACAGAAACTTGGTGGAATGAGGATAATCAATGGGAAACAGTAATACCAGGATACAAAATATATCGGAAGGACAGAACAGGTCGTGCTGGTGGGGGAGTGGCACTATATGTGAAAGAAAGCATAGAATCAAATGATTCTAGTAGAATCTTAAATGAACCATACTGCATCATAGAATCTCTATGGATAGTAATTCCATACTCGATAATAAGAATATAGCAATAGAGATAAAGAATATAGCAATAGGGATATATTACCAACCACCTGACCAAGATGGTGATAATGAATGTGAAATGCTCAGGGAGATTAGAGAGGCTATTAAAATAAAACACTCAATAATAATGGGGGATTTCAACTATCCCCATATTGACTGGGTATGTCACCTCAGGACAGGATGCAGAGATAAAGTTTCTTGACACCTTAAATGACTGCTTCTTGGAGAAGCTATTCCTGGAACCCACAAGAGGAGAGGCAATTCTTGATTTAGTCCTAAGTGGAGCACAGGATCAGATCCAAGAATTGAATATAGCTGGACTGCTTGGTAATAGTGACCATAATATAATTAAATTTAACATCCCCGTGATGGGGAAAACACCACAGCAGTCCAACACTGTAGCATATAATTTCAGAAAGGGGAACTACACAAAAAGGAGGAGGTTAGTAAAACAGAAATTAAAAGGTACAGCACCAAAAGTAAAATCTCTGCAAACTGCATGGAAATTTTTTAAAGACACCATAATAGAGGCTCAACTTAAATGTATACCCCAAACAACAAAATAAGAGAAGCAGTGAGAAGCAAAAAGGCATCCTTTAAAAAGTGGAAGTTAAATCCTAGAAAAGAGCATAAACTCTGGCAAATGAAGTGCAAAAATATAATTAGGAAGGCCAAAAAAGAATTTGAAGAACAGCTAGCCAAAGACTCAAAAAGTAATATCAAATTTTAAGCAAGAAGCCTGCTAAACAACCAGTGTGGCCACTGGACGATCAAGAGGCTAAAGGAACACTCAAAGATGATAAGGCCATTGCGGAGAAACTAAATGAATTCTTTGCATCGTGGTTGAGGATGTGAGGGAGATTTCCAAACCTGAGCCATTCTTTTTAGGTGACAAATCTGAGGAACTGTCCCAGATTGAGGTGTCATTAGAGGAGGTTTTGGAACAAATTGATAAACAGAAATAAGTCACCAGGATCAGATGGTATTCACTCAAGAGTTCTGAAGGAACTGAAACGTGAAATTGCAGGACTACTAACTGTAGTCTATAACCTATCATTTAAATCAGCTTCTGTACCAAATGACTTTAGGATAGCTAATATGATGACAATTTTTAAAAAGGGCTCCAGAGGTGACCCCGGCAATTACAGGCCAGTAAGCCTGACTTCAGTACCGGGCAAACTGGTTGAAACTATAGTAAAGGACAAATTTGTCAGACACATAGATGATGAACAAAATTTGTTGGGGAATAGTCAACATGGTTTTAGTAAAGGGAAATCATGCCTCACCAATCTACTAGAATTCTTTGAAGGGGTCAACAAGCATTTGGACAAGGGGGATCCAATGGATATAGTGTATTTAGATTTTCAGAAAGCGTTTGACAAGGTCCCTCACCAAAGGCTTTTAAGCAAAGTAAGCAGTCGTGGGATAAGAGGGAGGGTCCTCTCATGAATTAGTTACTGGTTAAAAGATAGGAAACAAAGAATAGGAATAAATGGTCAGCTTTCACAATAGAGAGAGGTAAATAGTGATGTCCCCCGGGGTCTGTACTGGGACTAGTCCTATTCAACATATTCATAAATGATCTGGAAAAAAGGGTAAACAGTGAGGTGGCAAAATTCATATATGATACAAAACTACTCAAGATTGCAGTCTGCCTGGGACTTAATTAAGAGCTACAAAAGGATCTCTCAAAACTGGGTGACTGGGCAACAGAATGGCAGATTAAATTCAATGTTGATAAATGAAAAGTAATGCACATTAGAAAACATAATACCAACTATACATATAAAACAATGTGGTCTCAAATAGCTGTTACCACTCAAGAATGAGATCTTGGAGTCATTGTGGATAGTTCTCTGAAAACATCTACTCAATATGCAGCGGCAGTTAAAAAAGAGAACAGAATGTTGGGAATCATTAAGAAAGAGATAGACAATAAGACAGAAAATATCATATTGCCTCTATATAAATCCATGGTACGCCCACAGCTTGAATACTGCGTGCAGATGTGGTCGCCCCATCTCAAAAAGATATATTGGAATTGGAAAAGGTTCAGAAAAGGGCAACAGAAATGATTCAGGGTATGGAACAGCTACCATATGAGGAGAGATTAATAAGACTGGGACTTTTCAGCTTGGAAAAAAGATGACTAAGGGGGGATATGACAGAGGTCTATAAAATCATGACGGGTGTGGAGAAAGTAAATAAGAAAGTGTTATTTACTCCTTCTCATAACACAAGAACCAGGGGTCACAAAATGAAATTAATAGGCAGCAGGTTTAAAACAAACAAAAGGAAGTATTTTTTCACACAAAGCACAGTAAACCTGTGGAACTCCTTGCCATAGGATGTTGTGAAGGCCAAGACTATAACAAGGTTCAAAAAAGAACTAGATAAATTAATGGAGGATAGGTCTGTCAATGACTATTAATCAGGATGGGCAGGGATGGTGTCCCTAGTCTCTGTTTGCAAGAAGCTGGAAGTGGGCAACAGGGGATGGATCACTCGATGATTACCTGTTCTCTTCATTCCCTCTGGGGCACCTGGCATTGGCCACTGTTGGAAGACATTATACTGGGCTAGATGGACCGTTGGTCTGATCCAGTATGGCCATTCTTACGTTATGTTCTTAAACAAAAAAGAAGTTACTTTTGCATTTAAATAACCTATTTATTTAAAGTAACCTTGAAGGCTTAGTATGTACTTTTGCTTTAATATAATTTAGCATGGGAAAGAAAGTTATGTGGGTAATGAGAATGGTTAGATTTTTATCTGTTTTATTTCTATTTATTAGTGTAAATATTTGCATTATTGTATGTTTTGTAGATCAGCAGCCTGAGTTCAACTTTTGCATGCCATGAAGACAAGAGCATGCCGGCTATATTATCAAGGAAAAAGAGAGGAAAGGATATACCGGATTTCTGAACCCAAATATATCTTTTGTCTATTTCATTGACAGAGTTTATCTGTGCTGAGCTGAACTGATAACACAGATCTACCCCCCCCCAACAAACTGCTTTAATAAAACAATGACGGTTTCCCATTCAGCTGACTATAAGCAGCTTAATCTGATGCTAGACATTAATGATGATGCTGTGTTACATGGACTGTTCTGGTTATTTTTGCTGGGTTTGTATTTACTTAATTACAAATGGAAGTGTCATGCACTGAAGATGAAAGCTCCCACTGGAGCAGCACATGGCCTCATATTAGAATCATAGAATATCAGGAGGTCATCTAGTTCAAACCCCTGCTCAAAGCAAGACCAATCCCCAACTAAATCATACCGGCCAGGGCTTTGTCAAGCCTGACCTTAAAAACCTCAAAGGAAGGAGATTCCACCACCTCCCTACGTAAAGCTGACCAGTGCTTCACCACTACCTAGTGAAAAACTTTTCCCTAATATCCCACCTAAACCTCCCCCATTGCAACTTGAGACCATTACTCCTTGTTCTGTCATCTGCTACCATTGAGAACAGTCTAGATCCATCCTCTTTGGAACCCCCTTTCAGGTAGTTGAAAGCAGCTATCATATCCCCTCTCATTCTTCTCTTCTGCAGACTGAACAATCCCAGTTCCCTCAGCCTCTCCTCATAAGTCATGTGTTCCAGTCCCCTAATTATTTTTGTAGCCCTCTGCTGGACGCTTTCCAATTTTTCCACATTCTTCTTGTAGTGTGGGGCCCCAAACTGGACACAGTGCTCCAGATGAGGTCTCACCAATGTCAAATAGAGGGGAATGATCACGTCTCTTGATCTGCTGGCAATGCCCCTACTTATACAGCCCAAAATGACGTTAGCCTTCTTGGTAACAAGGGCACACTGTTGACTCATATCCAGCTTCCCTAGGTCCTTTTCTGCAGAACTGCTGCCTAGCCATTCAGTCCCTGTTCTGTAGCAGTGCATGGGATTCTTCTGTCCTAAGTGCAGGACTCTGCACTTGTCCTTGTTGAACCTCATCAGATTTCTTTTGGCCCAATCCTCCAATTTGTCTAGGTCCCTCTGTATCCTATCCCTACCCTCCAGCGTATCTACCTCTCCTCCCAGTTTAGTGTCATCTGCAAACTTGCTGAGGGTGCAATCCACACCATCCTCCAGATCGTTAATGAAGATATTGAACAAAACCGGTCCCAGAACCAACCCTTGGGGCACCCCGCTTGATACCGGCTGCCAGCTAGACATGGAGCCACTGATCACTACCCATTGAACCCAACGGTCTAGCCAGCTTTCTGTCCACCTTATAGTCCATTCATCCAGCCCATACTTCTTTAACTTGCTGTCGAGAATACTGTGGGAGACCATATCAAAAGCTTTGCTAAGGTCAAGGAACAACACGTCCACTGCTTTCCCCTCATCCACAGAGTCAGTTATCTCGTCATAGAAGGCAATTAGATCAGTCAGGCATGACTTGCCCTTGGTGAATCCATGCTGACTGTTCCTGATCACTTTCCTCTCCTCTAAGTGCTTCAGACTTGATTCCTTGAGGACCTTCTCCATGATTTTTCCAGGGATTAAGATGAGGCTGACTGGCCTGTAGTTCCCCAGATCCTCCTTCTTCCCTTTTTAAAAGATAGACACTACATTAGCCTTTTCATAGTCATCCGGGACCTCCCCCGATCACCATGAGTTTTCAAAGATAATGGCTAATGGCTCTGCAATCACATCCGCCAACTCCTTTAGCACTCTCGGATGCAGCACATCCAGCCCCATGGACTTGTGCTCATCCAGCTTTTCTAAATAGTCCCAAACCGCTTCTTTCTCCACAGAGGGCTGGTTGCCTCCTCCCCATGCTGTGCTGCCCAGTGCAGTAGTCTGGGAGCTGACCTGGTTTGTGAAGACACAGGCAAAAAAAGCACTGAGTACATTAGCTTTTTCCACATCCTCTGTCACTAGGTTGCCTCCCTCATTCAGTAAGGGGCCCACACTTTCCTTGACTTTCTTCTTATTGCTAACATCCTTGAAGAAACCCTTCTTGTTACTCTTAACATCTCTTGCTAGCTGCAACTCCAGGTGTGATTTGGCCATCCTGATTTCACTCCTGCATGCCCGAGCAATATTTTTATACTCCTCCCTCGTCATTTGTTCAATCTTCCATTCCTTGTAAGCTTCTTTTTTGTGTTTAAGATCAGCAAGGATTTCACTGTTAAGCCCAGCTGGTCACCTGCCATATTTACTATTCTTTCTACACATCGGGATGGTTTGTTCCTGTAACCTCAATAAGGATTCTTTAAAATACAGCCCAAAGCCTGATGCCCTAGTTTCTAAGCACTGTTCTATTTTCAGGGCTTCTAGAATCAAAATGCAGCGGTGAGGAGTGTTCAGGGGAAGTGGATTGAATGAGATAAATGGTCAGCTCTGGGACACTGGTGTCACATGCACTGGTGTAAGGGATAGCAAAGGGCATTTTCTTCACTCCCTTGTTCCTTGGGGGTATGTGGTGTGTTCTAAGCATTCTGTCAAGCCTCTACTATTCTATTCAGGGTAGTAGCTGAGTACCTAGCTCCTCCGCACCCATGACACAAAGTTGACTAGGACCCAATTCATTCCCTCTGCAAGGAGAATAAAACATGGGGCAACTGGCAACTTTCAGTCTTTATGGTGAAAACATGGCCCCATTATGGTCCAGGGAAAAACTTCAACTGACTTCTGTAAGGTTAGGATATCATCCTGGTGTTCCCAAGTCATCATTCTGGTGGAGGAGGGATTGCATAACAGTCAAAGGATGGCTTTCAAAGGCCATCGGATAGACGGGGGAGCACCTCACTTCTTAGTTTCCAGCTGCAAACCCTTCAAGGGAATGGAGGAAGCAAAGGGGTACTCCCCAAACTCCTTGATTAAATGACTCCCTTTGGGAGGTGTGCTGTCCTGGGAACTTGGCCTGCAGCCATAGCCAGACCCTCTGCTTCTAGTACCTTCCAGCCAGGGGAGATAGTGCTGACAGCGTCAGACTAGGCACTCAGGTACCATGGTAGAGGGTTTAGTATAAATAACTGGGGCAAAGAGAGGGGAACCGCAGACGGATGACCTCCTGCTGGTCCTGCCTCTCACCTCATGCTCTTACTGAACTCAAGGATCTGTAAGTGTGCCGTGGAAGCATCCACGGATTTCAAGCAGGTGAAAGAAGAGGGAAGGATTGATACTACTTCATTACATTTCCTCCCCATTGCCTCTTGCATGTGGGGTTTCTGGCTCCTCCACATGCAGACTTTATCCTGCAGGGGTTGCAATTTCACAAGTGTGAGTTGAGCCTCAGGAGTCAGAGAACGGGGACTTTACTCTAATGGAACATTTCTGACTTCTAGCCGTATGCACAAGCCCAGGTATTTGGTGACAATGTGACAGACCCCAGGGTTTAAACATGGACATTTCACTGAATCCCTCTTGACTGAGCTTCAGCCCCATGCTGAGGGCCAACGGAAGGCTCAATGTGCCAAACAAACCTATGCACAGACTTTGTGCTGGATCTCTATGAAAGGCTGAATTTCACCCGTTTATGTATAATTTTAATTATGCTTGTGAACACATTATGTATATATATTATACACACATATATGCTTGTGAACTTTAATTATGCTTGAAAACAACCCCCCTGCTCCCGTTGTTTCCCCCACTTGCAGCCATGCTTTGCATGCATTTTCTGATGCTCACTACTGCCAAAACGTTTTCGAAACAAAAGGTGTTGTTAGTTTAACCCAGAAGTGGTAGTAGAAGTTTTAAATGAGGACTGTCATTTGCTGCTTTTAAAAGAGAGACTTAAAGAAATTCCATAAGGGTTTTTTCCTCCCTGGCTCTCTGTGGAGAGGATCCCTACACTGTCGATTTTCACAGGTACAATTTATTTATAAGCAAAATCCAAGTCCTGGTTACACACGCAGCCAGCCAACATATGCTTGTTAGTAAGGACATGCAGGTGAAAAGAAGGCTACTTGTTAAGGAGCAGATGCTTTCATACTCTTTTGCCAGATGCGTATCAAGCACCACCTGGAAGGAATTTAATCATTAGAGATTCCTTTAAAAATAGTAATGCTTTGTATTTAAAATGTTAATTTATAATGTTTTAAAGAGCAGGTAATAGATTAGAAAATACAATGGCCAATTTACTGTGGCTGGTATTGCCAGTGGCTACAATATTTGACTAGTTTTATACATTTGTAAAGTAAACTGCTACTGTCATCCTGAGATGATCAAAACAAACCCAGTTCATATTTGCTGGTAAATAATATACATGGTTGATTCTAAGTAACAGAGATGGAGCTGAATTTTGGCTCTTTATGGAAAGATAAGCTCTGGTTAATAGCTTCAGAAAGCACTGGGATTCTTTGTGCTAAAATTTTATCTCACCATAATGTGACATTTTAAACATCTCTGATGGGAATTATTCATAATGCCTGCATTTTACCTTACTGGGTACTCTTTTTAATGAGGCTATTTGTCCTTTCCCCAGTTTATTATAACTACAGAAGAAGGTTATTGTGATAGGGAATTTGCAAATCTCTAGGCATAGCACAATTCCAAACCATACAACCCATCTTGGAGAATTATACAACATAGAACATTTGATTTTAAATGGAATATTCTGTGTATGTAAAAGAAAGGATGCCCATTTTAGTACTGAAGGCAATTAAATCTGCTCTTTTTATTAAGGCATTTGAATTGCAATAAAATAATGCACTTTACTTATGGTGGATATTTTCTTGTCCTCTTAAAAATATAATAGTCACATCTTCCTATAAGAGTGATGTGAATCCATGTATTGTAACAGTAAAACACTAGAATGTCCAGGAACTGAATACATTTATAGTATGGAGACTCAGTTCCCAGAGAGCATAATTCAGTTCTGATTATTATATTAATGTGCCTCTTCCTGGATAATTAATAGATGGGATAACCTCAAATATATAATTACAAGTAGACCAAAGAGTTTCATTCTAATTTATTGACCTAGTACTTTATGAACGGAAAGTTCATTCTAATAAAGAGAGAGAGCTTTTTGTTTTTGAGCCTCTCTCTCATTGTCTAATTGACACTCTGTAGACATTGTCATGGCCATTTATTATCTAGCTATGTCATATGTGCCCTGTGGAAGTGTTTAAAGTCACACAGCTTTTTTTTATTTTTATTTTCACTTCTTTAACAAGACATGGTAGCAGGGATGGCAGCTTGGGTGACCCCAGGCTCCCAACTCACAACAAATTTAACTGTAAAAGTCCTCTCTCTTTCCTCTTTGCCTTGGCCCTTCCAGATGACTGCCGCTTCTGAAATAACACCTCCTGTTTATTGCTTAAGAGATGTAGCTTTGGAAGTGCCCTTGAACTGTGCCACGGGGACACTCAGACCTTCAGGATGTAAAATCAGAGAGAGGATGGAGGAAAAGGAAAAAGAAAAAAGGTCAGCCATGGTTTTATTTCTGGGCTCAGCTTTTTTATATTGAGCTTTGCTAAATGCAAAAGAGAAATTGCTGCTCCACACTGAAGAAGATAGGGCCGTGTCTCTTCCAAGTCCCAGGATTCTGGGACTCAGTAAAGGACACATGTTTTGCTTGGTGTCTAGACTGGATACTTTTCATGGAAACGATTATCCCTAAGGGTTTTCCTGGAATTGCACCTCTGGACATGACTGATTGGAAGATACTTTCTTCGTAGGATCACAGGAAAGTAAAAAGTCTTAGCAGGAGCCTGAGAACACTAACAGGGGCATCATCCACTGATGAAAGGTGAGGATGTAAAAATCTAAAGTTGCAAATGCTGAAGTGCTCATAAAGCTGATCCTACAGTGTTTCTGAGTTAGCTATGAAGAGCAGACATAGCTTCGGGCTCATTTTTAGGTCTTTTTTTTTTTTTAATGCTGCCACTATAAGAAACCTCAACTTGGCTGCAGGATAGAAGGCACACTTCATTAACCTACATACACAAAAACATATAACTGCCTTGCGAGATTCTCTGTTATGCACCTGATAGATATATATGAATCTTTGCAAGTCTCCACAGCAAGAACAGAATGTGCCTACACTCAGATTTCTCCCAGATAAATCCAATGTACAAAACAAGAACTTTTTGCTAACCTCCTGCTCAATATAAATCTGCTAGCAACAATGAACTATAAGCAAAAAGTGAAAGTCCCACAGAAGTGCTAAATTTATACAAGTTCACATAGTTTTACCTAGCTCCTGTTTTACAGTTTCACAGATAACCAAGCTTTGTTGTGTTTGTGGGTGTTTTCTCTAAACTGGGAGAAAAATAGATTTGAAACATGTAAGCAGACATGATTAGAGAATAATTAACATTTTCTTCTTGAAGTTTGACAGTCTGACAAAATTCTGTTTGTGTTAAGATTTAGAAACATGTATCTTTTATATATATATATTATAATCACCATCTCTTAGGTGCAAAATACTCCTATGGGGTCAATCCGTCTCTTATTGAAGTCGCTTACAAAATTCCCATTGACCTTAGTGGGAGAAGGATCTAATCATTATAGGGAATAATAGATGGGATGGACAATACATTAAGCTAATATCAGGAAGTTAGTTCATTAAACTTTTTAGACACATCACAAACTACAAGACATTTTTGTGTGGTTTGTGATGTTTTCAGAACGTTGAAATTAATTCTATCTGAATATTTACTGATGCTCATTTTTTGTGACTTTTAAACATAGATATCCAATTAGATAAAATGAAAGTCAAATCTGAACAATAATAATAAGAGATCAAGTTACTTTCTCTAAAATGAGAGGAGTCAGATTAAGAGGAATGCTATTTTTCCAACATTTTGATTATTACATCATAAAAATTAAAAAATGACTAGACACCTGCTTAGCTAGAGGTCAATCCAAAATAATGGGTGGACCACTGGTAAACCTTATGGGCAGCAGCTTCAGTGCCTAGGCCAATCACACTGCCCACTTTCATGCTGCCCACAGGGTTTTGAATATCAGTAGTGAAACTTACCAGTGTCTATTATTGCCTGTGAAAGCTATTCAGTAGCAGCAGATACAGGCACTGCTTATCTGCAAACTCAGGAAGGCATCATAGCATCACCTCTCCCTCCCCTCCCCTCCCCTCCCCCCCGCCGCCCCCCGCCCCCATTCCCCCATACATGTTTGGAAGGCTATCTAAAATAGGTCCTTTCACTCACCAGGCAAAGCTTCCCATTCACTGTCAGGGAGACTGAAACCTATGAAGCAGTTCCTGACATATGAAACCAGTGGTAGGCTGTAAAAGGAATCTAGAAATCCCTTTTACCAAACATAGTGCATAGCAGAGATGGATCCTAAGCAACACGCTTGATCCAAATATCCAGACCTGTGGGAAGAGTCAAAATATGAAACCAGATCTGGACACAAATTTTTTAAATGTGGACCCAGATTTGAACATCTTCAAGTTTTGGTTTGTTCACATTTTGTGACTTGGGCTTATCTTGGTTACAGGAATTTGTGTTTGAGAATTCCTTAATAAGCAGGAGATGCAAAAGTCAGAAGGGATTCCATAAAGATAAAGACCTTTCATGCATTTGGGAGCTCTACTATTTTTAAACAAGAATCCAACCTTAGAGCTGTGTGAAACTATTAATTAAAAAAAAAAAAGAAAGAGAGAGAGAGAAACAAAAGACAACAAAAAAATAAACTGGAAACCAAAAGGTGGGGTGGGAAAAAGTTTTGACCTTCCAAAATTTGATTACTCAATTATTTTCGTGTGTGTGTGTGTGTGTGTATCTATATCTATGTATGTGTGATGTTCTCACAGATTTACTTCAAAATATCAGTGAAAAGAAAAATGGCAATATGAAGCTTAAGCAAATTCCACTTGTGATTTCGAAGTTTCATGAAATCACTACAAATTGCTCAGCAGTATCCTAAGTGCTCATTTAAGTGGACACAAATGCATGCCTGTTTCAATTTACATGTGCACTACAAGATGTGTATATACAAATGCCTGATTTAGGCACAAAACCAGTGAAATGGATGTGTACTGACGTGTGGGCAAATAGAGACGCACCTGCAAAGCAAATGCACATTTGCATACACATCGGACTTGTGAATATCAGGCTTCTGTGATTTCTAGCACTTGGTTTCATAAAAGCAGATTTTATGATCCAGAAAGGAAGCATCAACACAACAAGAGCTGAAGGCATAATTCAAGACTAATTTTGCCCTTAGCTAAAGGTACCTTTGGTTTTCTGGAAATTCTATAAAGTTTTTTTCTGAATTCTTAAATGCCCAGGTTGCTGAGTGACTGAACATTTAGACACCTTCTTTTAGAAAACAGATTTTCAGCTGAGATGATCTTGGAAAATGTGAAGGGCCATTAAAATGTTACTGTTGGAGGAGGGGATTAGTTTACATTTTAAAACTCCTAGCATTTTAAAATATAAAATGTTAAATGTAAATAAAAAAGCCCCTCAGGTGCTTTTTAAATATGTACCAGCTGCTTTTCAATATATTAATACAGGCTTTGGGGCTTATCTCTTGTTGTTAGATTGGGCTCATATATGCAGTGTGTGCTTCCCTTTGTCTTTTTAATCTGGCTCTCCTGGTAGCACACATTTTTATAGCAAAAGAGAAAAATGCTGCCCACATTAAATAACCAAAGTAAAATGTTTACAAAAGAAGGCATTGCTTCTTTTTAGGTCAGCCTGATGTGTTTTGGGCCTTATACCTTACACACACATCAGGTAGTGCACACGTAAAGTAACGCAGGCATGCATTTGTGCATATCTAAATGGATGCCTAGGATACTGCTGAAAATCAGGTCTCAAATGTGGGTGTGGCTAGTTGTAGTGGGTCGTGAGGAATGTATGCCAAGTTATTCCATATAGGAGTTACACTTCTAGAGGATCAGAATCCATGCATGGGATCTTTGTGTCTCAGACGATTTGGTGACAATTTGGCCATCACAATCCTATAAAATTTCTGTGCAAAAGAGGGCATTTCCCTACGGAAAAAGGATGCATCCAGCTATTTATGGTGTTATCTTCAAAATCTAGAAGATTTCAAAAGTAAGGGGTTTCCCTCACTCTCCATATTTGTGTCCTGCATCATTTTTGTGTGCATGTATATTTTTAAAAAAACCCAAAACACACTGATCCAGATCCAGGATAATAAGTAATTTGGCAATGTGACTCTTAGATATTCTACATAAAATTCATATTAACACAGATTATTGGGAAAATCTTAAAGACATCCTGGAAAGTGGGTGTTCTCAGCCAAGCTTTTGTTTAATCTAATTAAGTGCTGCTCATTCACAAAGTAGAAGTCTGACTATTGGGCTGACAAGGTAACATTTTCAAATGTGCCTAAATTACACAGAAGCCAAAGTCCTATTTCTGAATGTGATTTTTGGGTCAGATTTCAAACATGTATTTAGGTGCCTAACTTCCATTGAAATCAGTGGGAATTAGATATACAAATGCCTTTGAAAATCTGGACCTTAGTTTATTGAAAAATCAATAGGACTATGGCTCCTAAGTCACTTTTGAAAATATTATGCAGGCTCCTAATTCAATTAGACCTTGCAACACAGAGTGGAAGAGTGCCTAAACACCTATAAAAAACTGGGCCTTAGGCACTTTTGAAAAAGCTTCCCATAATCTGAAGGGCTAGAAAGAAGTCACTGTTTTTTTCTTTTATACATTTGAAGCAAACGTAATAAAAAGTTCTTTATACACATGAGAAATACAACATAGGGCAGGGACAGTGGAATTTTCCCCAGGGAGCTGTGCCACTGTGTCAGAGCCTTGACCTAGATGTTTGAGAAAGTAATTTGGTCTCCACTTTCATTTAATCCTTAGCCTCTCTGCTGAAACTGAACAACAATAGTGAGGAGGTCTGACTAACTTTTTCACAAACATACCCTGAGCGTTGTTGCCTTCCACAGTCATTTCAAAACTGCTTGTTCTCGAAGGGTCCAATAATAGATTTATTCCAGGCTAACACAAGTGCAGTTGATCACCTATCTAAATGTAAGGGGACTGTTGCCCCCTTACTAACATTCAGTGGGGGTGTTTTAGTTGCTAGCTCCCAGTACTAAAACGGGGGAAGGGTCAATGGTGAATCAGGACCCTGAGACTGACAGCCCCCAGGAACAATGGGGAGAGGCCAATGCTCCAGGTCAGCCTGAATGACAGCGTGGGCAGGCTAATCAGGGAGTCAGGAGGCCAGGGAGGTCCCATCCTCCGTGTGAGCGGGATTTGCCTGGGTCAGTCAGAGTGGAGCCGAGCTAATGAGAAAGCAGGGGTCTGAGCTGAGCTGGGGAGCAGAGCTGGGCCAGATCCAGAGAGAGCAGACCCTCTCCTGGGAGCAGAGCTGCAGCCCCAAAGCCAGAGGCACAGCCCAGAGAGAGCAGACTTGCCCTGGGAGCAGAGCTGCAGCAACCAGAGCCAAAGGGGCCAGAAAAGCAGCCCAGGAAGAAGGTCAGTGCTGGGAGCAGAGTCACAGAAGCAGCCTGCAGAGCAGACCTGTCCTGGGAGCAGAGCTGCAGCAACCAGAGCCAGAGGGGCCAAAGAAGCAGGCCAGGGAGCTGGAGGCAGAGCAGCAGCAGCAGTGCAGAGACAGAGTGGTGCAGCTGGGGCTGGAGCAGGCCGGAGCTGGGTGCAGTGAGCAGCTGAGGAGACCGAGGGGGACCCTGGGCAGCGGGCTCAGCCAAGAGGCTCTGCAGGCCAGGCTTGGATCGTAACCCCGACAGGGCGGGGGCAACACTGGGAAGTAGGGTCCTACCACTTAGAGCCTGAGAGCGTGTGGCCACCAGCAGAGCAAGTGTCCAACCCACAGCATCCCTGCAGCACAGCCAGGGCCTGAGAAGAAGGCCTGGGACTTACAAGGAACAGACTGTGAACTGCCCTGACGTTCCAGAGACACTGTTTGTGATGTTCACTGCCACAGAGCAGGGTGATGTGTTTCCTTTAACCGTTCCCATTTCCCCTTATTCTTTTTAAAATTAATTGTTGATTAAATAACTTGCATTTGCTTTAACTTGTATGTAATGGTCAGTGGGTCAGAGAAGTGCCCAGTGCAGAGAGAGTACCCCGGAGTGGAGACACCCTAGCCCCTGTCCTAGGTGACCACAGCAGGGTTGGGGGTTGAGCTCCCCAGGAATCCTGGGCCCAGCCTTGTTGGGGTTACGAGGACTCTGCCAGACAGGAGAGTCCTCAGGGGCAGGGAGGCCACTGGGTAAAGGAAGTGGGAGCGAGGACTCAGATCCTTTCGCTAAGCCACTTCACTGAGGTAGTGCAGAAGCCAGGAAGGTTCCCCACAATAGCGGGACTATTTCCCCGCTTACATAAACACACTCCAAAAGAATTTTCAAACCTAGTCAAGTTCCTATATCCAAATTTAGGCACCTACATTTTTCCGGCTGGATTTTAAAAGTGCTGAGGACCTGCAGCTCCCAGTGGGCTTTCTGGCTGTTCAGCATTTCTTAAAATCAGACCACTTTTATGGCCTCCAGCACCCACTTGAAAGATTCCCATTGACTTCACTGGGCTTTGGATCAGGGCCTTATTTAGATGCTTATCTATGGATTTAGCACAACTTGAGGCATCCAGGTTTGAAAATGTTGGCCAAATTCTGTCATGGTAAAAATGGGTGCAATTCCTTTGAAGTCACTCCAGTTGCACTCGCTTATATAGTTGTTAAGTTTGGCCCTGCAACAAAAAATAAATCAGTATTTTATTCAGAAATCTTCTATTGCTTTGAAAGTGTGATTCTGACACATAAGACCTATGTCTGTTTATTTGGTGTTTTCAACCTTTAAGGGACAATCATTGGTTGGCAGATGAAAACTGACATCCATTCTTGCTCCATTGCTCAGATTACAGCTAGAAAGAATTAGAAACTGTTGTTGCAATTTTCTGTTTGGTAGTCCCCATCAGCATAACCACTGGTAGGAGGCGCTTTTGAGACTAGTCTCTATCGACAGGTACAAAAGGCATCATCACCTTACCTTCATGTGAGACTTAAACCCATTACTGAAACAGCATCCAGTGAAACTAATAAAACCAGGCTATTAGCTGATCGGCTTTGTTCGTAAGGATGTGTGAAGCAAAAGGCAATATAAATAGTGTAAGCATTGTTGAGGCAACACCAGCACCGCATGTTTATGAAAATAAAAATAAGTGTTTACGCTGGTGAACTGTAAGATTTTCTACTACTTCCTTTACTTCATCTAATACTTTTAAAAAGAACACATTAAGCTCACTGGAGGAATCTGGCTCTGACACAGCGCTGAGTTCCTTTTCATGAACTGAAAGCAATCTGTCTGACTGGGACATTGAGGACCAGTAATTTACTATCTCAGCTGTAATTTTAAATGCTCACCCACTGCAGGGATTGAAGCTTTCATTCTATAATTATAGAGGAATCAAAAGACTAGCACACTAATGTATTGCGCTACAATGCCAGCTATTTATAATAGTCACTTCTCAGCCAATATGTTTTTAATATGTCAGCATAATATGGCTGTCAGAAACAATTCCCCCCACCGCCACCCCCACAGTCTCCCTATAATGGTATGTGACTGGAAAATGAAAATATTTTTTAAAGCTTAGAGTTTACAGGGAAAAAAAGATGCTGTGAAATGTACTAACTGCTCACTAAGCATTAGCATTGGTCCCTTTTTTATTGTAAAGGTAAGGGGCAACATCAGGATAGGCAACGTGCGTCAGCAGTAATGGACAATCATGTAGTGTGGTAAGGCTAAGTATCAGGTTTTCTTAGTGTACTGTGGGCCCACTGAAGATGGTATGCCAAAGGAGAAGCTCTTCAGATCACTCAAGCAGCACAGCTACCTAATTCAGAGCCACTGTTTGACGTGCTGTTTCTCTAATAAAATGATTTTGTTAGTTTTACAGTAATCATTGAATGACTAATCTTGACCCATATAGCTGGGTTTATTCTACCATTTGGCCTTCTGCTAGCACCAACCAGATTAGTCCATTCTATAGCTATTCATTGCACATACTTGTTTTGCAGTTAGGTCCTTTGCTGGTTACTGAATCACTCCTGAAAATACTACTTCCTTTCACCCCATTCTACGTAGACTGCAAGCTTTGTGGGGCATGCAGTGTCTCTTACTATGTATTTGTATCGTGCCTAGCACAATGGGGGCCTTGCTGTCATTCGGGGCTTTTAGTTGCTTCCATAATACAAATAAACAGTAATAACAATGGAAAACAGCTTTAAAATCCCCACAATTAACCCCTTGAGAAGCTGGAGTGTCTGACTTTGAGAAATCCTGTTAATGAACACACTCGATCAAAATTCAGTTGATACAGCTTTTGCCACAAGCTCTCTGCAATGCTTCCATGGTCTGGCTCCAACTGAGCCCAACCCTAATTCAACAGACAAAAGGTTTAACTGCTGTGCTCTGGTTCAATGATCCGATGGCACCCCTTTAACTCGTTCCCTTGTATCGAAGATTGACTCAGCGGAGGATTTTCAGAGAGAACACCAACACAAAGAGACGGTTCTCTCGGGCAGACTGACAACATATCCTCACAGTCCATCATTCTTAAAGGGAAACACATACAGTTGCTACTTGTCCACAGTCTGCCAACAGACATTTATAGACTGAGCCATGGTTGTTGTCTGTGACTGTGTGTCCATATATTCCTGCCCTTGTTAGTGTACTGAGCTTGGACAAGGCACAAAGAAAGTCTCATCCCTTCCATTTAGCGTAACTGGACTGATTTCCCTGTCAGAATAGACATGCCAATGAACAATGCTTCATTGTTTAGCACTGACTATGCATTTGGTGCTGTATGGTAAACACGAGCATGGTCCCTATCCTAAAGAATTTACAATCAGGAACACACAGATAGATGGTACCAGCCTGTTTTGGCTGATTGTTGTTATGCTCCACTGTTCCCTAGGCTGGTTGCAAAGTTAAGGAAATTATAGGGCTGAGTCTTGAGCACTGTTATATTCATTCTTTTTGCCCTGTTTGCTCATTCTGAGCTCTGCTGCTATTGACTGCCATGGAATTGTCTCCACATTGAGTGCCAACAGCCTGGCTACTTTTTGACACTCTAGGTCAACTTAATTGGTTTAACTTAACTGTAGTATAGGTCACATGGGTTCCGACTAATGGTCCATATAACCCAGTATCCTGTCTTCCAAAAATGGCCGGTGCCAACTGCTTCGGAGAGAATGAACAGAACATGGAAATTATCAAGTGATCCATCCCCTGTCATCCAGTCACAGCTTCTGGCAGTCAGAGGCTTAGGGACACCCAGAGCATGGGATTGCATTCCTAACCATCTTGGCTAATAGCCATTGATGGACCTATCCTCCATGAATGTAGCTAATTCTTTGTTGAACCCAGTTATACTTTTGGCCTTTACAACATGCCCTGGCAATGAATTCCACCGGTACACTCTGCTGATGAAGTACCCCCTTATATTTTTTTAAACCTATTGCCTAATTATTTCATCTGGTGGCCCCTGGTTCTTGTGTTATGTGAAGGGGTAAATAACACTTCCTTATTCACTTTTTCCACACCATTCATGATTTTATAGACCTCTATCATATCCCCCCTTAGTCATCTCTTTTCCAAGCTGAACAGTCTCAGTTATATTAATCTCTCCTCATATGGAAGCTTTTCCATACCCGTAATAATTTTTGTTATGTTCCTCTGCACTTTTCTCATTTTGAATATATCTTTTTCTTCGGGAGGAAGGAGGGAGAGAGCAGACGATCAGAACTGCATTCAGTATTCAAGGTCTGGGCATACCAGAGATTGACGTAGTGGTATTATGATATTTTCTGTTTTATTCTCTATCCCTTTTCTAATGGTTCCTAACATTTTGTTCGCTTTTTGACTGCTGCTGCACACAAAGCAGATGTTTTCAGTGAACTATCCACAATGATTGCAAGATCTCTTTCTTGAGTGGTAACAGCTAATTTACACCTCAACCATGATTACTATGTTAATGAGGCCAACCAACAACTCTCCGACACCACCTACTATAAAGAACTCAAAGAAGACCCTACATCACAATTTACCCAGGAATTTAAGGTTATCATGAAATCCTTCCTGATACAACTCCAAGAGAAACTCTGCAAACTCATCCCCCACAAACCCACACCCCACAGGGACCTTCTACATGCTTCCCAAGATACACTAACAAGGGAACCCAGGCAGACCCATCAGATGTGGCCAGACACTCTTACTGAAGGAATATCGGAACTCACAGAAACCATCCTCAAACCACTCAACACAAAAAGGGTCAGATTCTTCCAGGACACAAATTACTTTCTCCCAAAAACTCCACAACATTAATAACCTCGCTCAGACCACCATCCTTAATCATTTTTGTTGCTCTTCTCTGGAGTCTCTCCAATTTGTCCACATCCTTCCTGAAATGTGGCACCCAGAACTGGACACAGTACTCCAGTTGAGGCCTAATCAAGCAGAGTAGAGCAGAAGAATTACTTCTCATATCTTGCTTACAACACTCCTGCTAATATATCCCAGAATGATGTTCACTTATTTTGCAACAGCGTTACACTGTTGACTCATATTTACATGACCTATGAGGGAAGATTGAAAAAACTGGGTTTGTTTGGTCTGGAAAAGAGAAGACTGAGAGGGGACTTGATAACCGTTTTCAAGTACGTAAAAGGTTTTTATAAGGAGAAGGAAGAAAAATTGTTTTTCTTAAACTCTGAGGATAGGACAGGAAGCTTTAGGCTTAAATTGCAGCAAGGGAGATTTAGGTTGGAGATTAGGAAAAACTTAAAAAACACCCGTCAGGGTGGTTAAGCACTGGGATAAATTGCCTAGGGAGGTTGTGGAATCTCCATCATTGGAGATTTTTAAGAGCAGGTTAGACAAACACCTGTCAGGAATGGTCTAGATAATTAGTCCTGCCATGAGTGCAGGGGGCTGGACTACATGACCTCTTGAGGTCCCTTCCAGTTCTATGATTCTACGCTAAACAATCTGTTCCACCTTTTATTAACAGAGACACTCAACGCAAGGCAGCTTATGTTGACCTAGCTCTGTAAGAGTTTACACTAAAATGTTGCTCCACTGATGTAACTTGTGCGCTATGCTGACTTAACTCCACCTCTATGAGAGGCGTAGAGCTTACTTCAACACAGTTGGGTTGACGCAGTGTCAGTGTAGACACTGCATTTCTTACATCAACTGTTGCTGGCTTTCAGAACAAGAATGCCTCAGGTGTGGGAATCTCCCTCACATTCTGTGCAGTGAAGACCGATGCAAAGAATTCATTTAGCTTCTCTGCAATGGCCTTTTCTTCCTTGAGTGCCCCTTTAGTACCTCGATCAGCCAGTTGCCCCAGTGATTTTTTGGTAGGCTTCCTGCTTCTTATGTACTTACAAAAACTAACAGCAAAAAATTTGTGTCTCTTGCTGGGTGCTATTCAAATTCTTTTTTGGCCTGCTTAATTATCCTTTTATAATTGACTTGCAGAATTGATGATCCTTTCTATTTTCCTCAGTAGGATTTGACTTCAAATTTTGAAGGATGTCTTCTTGTCTCTAACAGCATCATTTACTCTGTTGTTTAGCCATGGTGGAAATTTTTGGTCCGCTTACTGTTTTGTTTTGTTTTTATTTGGGGCATACATTTAGTTTGAGCCTCTATTATCGTGTTATTAAAATTTTTCATGCAGCTTGCAGGCATTTCACTCTTGGGACTGTTTCTTTTAATTTCCATTTAACTAGCTTCCTCATTTTTGTATCATTACATTTTTTGAAGTTAATTGCTACCTTGGTGGGATTCTTTGGCATTTTCCTGCCTACCCGTCTGTTAAGTCTTTAGCATCATATCAGTGGAGATAAAGATTTTTAAAAACACTTTGTAATAACTTTCTCTGACTTTCTCCCCTGTTATCTGACCTCTGTTTCGAAAGAATAAGGATCAGAAAAGCCTCCAACAGTTCGAAATTTCACTCAGGGTTTCACCTATAGAGTGAAGCAGTGATAACTTTAGCCCCTTCCCAGTCCATACATCCCAAGAGGCTTTAAGTACCATTTTATATTATGTAGTACATGGTCTCAAACTAAGGCAGGGGTGGCCAACCTGAGCCTGAGAAGGAGCCAGAATTTACCAATGTACCTTGCCAAAGAGCCACAGTAATATGTCAGCAGCCCCACATCAGCTCCCCTCCCTCAGCTCCCAGTGCCTCCTACCCACTGGCAGCCCCACCAATCAGTGCTTTCCCCTTCCTCCCCCACCTGCCGATCACCTGTTTCATGGATGCAGGAGGCTCTGGGGGAAGAGGGGGAAGAGCGAAGGAATGGCAGACTCAGGGGAGGGGGCAGGAAGGGGTGGAGTGGGGGCAGGGCCTGTGGCAGAGCCAGGGGTTGAGCAGTGAGCACCCCGGCACACTGGAAAGTTGGCACCTGTAGCCCTAGCCCTGGAGTCGGTGCCTCTACAAGGAGCCGCATATGAACTTCTGAAGAGCCACACGTGGCTCCGGAGCCACAGGTTGGCCACCCCTGAACTAAGGGGACGGAACATTCTTAATGCACGGCGCAGCTGAAATAACTAATACTGGTTTAGAACAGACAATACAAAGAGGCCTCACCTTTCAAAAGTGTCTTGGGATTAGGGGCCTGGTTCTCAGAGGAAAAGTGTTCACTACTTTCTGTAAATCAGGCTCCTTTAAGGTGGTACATGCTGGACACTCAAATATGCAGGCCCCCAAAAGCACTAGTCACTTTTGAGAACCTTGGCCTAATTCTACACCACAATATAGTTTAGGTTCCAGTCCTGCAAGCTGCTGTGTGTGGGCAAAGCTTCATTTCTACACGTAGCAATTTGACTTTAATTAGGAGCCACATAGCCCACTCTGCTCTGGACAGGCTGACAAAATCCCTGGATTGCTCCTGCTCATAGGGTACGTGACATAGGAGGTGGATGTGGAAGTCTCTCACTGCGCTATGGCAGTAATGACTAAGTTTAATGCCCTATCAATAGTGTGTATCACACCCAGCGAGTGAACACTAACGTGGCTCCATCAAAATTGACAAAAAATGACCTAGTTGCCCATCAAAATCCAAGCCGCTGCTGTATAAATGGCACATACAAGTGGCTGGCTCTGATACATCATTTACTCCCACTAGTTATTGATGACCCTTCACAGCTCACTTTTGGCTCTGCTTCACTGCTATCATCCATTTATTGTGCAATGATGTCGCAGAGTCAGACCTATCTGTACTCTCTCTCTCTCTTCCTTTCACCGAGGTTTCCTGTTTCTAAAGGTGGACATTGTTTTAAGTTTAGTTGCATCGTATCATATAGGCATTACCACTTAACCACACTGTACAGCTATTTACCTATAATTATGTCATCAAAAGGGTGTTTACAAATTAACACCACTGGAATAATGTATATAGGCAGCATGAGATACAGAACATAAATAACTTGGAGATGACAATAGGTTTTTGTTTCGTTATGGAATAGGGGGCTATTCATCAGAATGAAGGGAGTCAGCAATGTGGCATCTGGACTATTAACAATGCAGATACACATCAAGCCTATTATAGAATCTGACTTTCTCAGTTTATTTTGCCTTCCTATTTTTTAACACCCTATATTTCTTGTTTAACAAATTGTTCTCAATATGACGTATTCACAATAAGCCCATAAGCACAAACTGAAACACAATTTCCTGCTAGCTTCAGTAGAAATACATTAATCCACTGGATATTTCCCAGGACAATATTATCTCTCATGTGCAGGCTATATTTCTCTCATTTGGCTGGAAAGGGAGGGGGGAAAATAAAACCCTAGAAAATTTGTTTGAAAAGTGACACAAGAAAGTCATAGGTAAACTGCCTCCTCCTCATGTGAAGACTTTATATTTTTCTCTATTTCACAATACATCATTATAGTTAAAAAATATCCTGAACACATCACAGTGGAATAAAAATAAAGAAAGGAAAGCAGGCAAGTTAGCCTGGTGCACTCCTGATTGCATTGAAATGCCACTGTCGTCTGTTACTGTCATGTAACACAGGGAAGGGGAAGGATACCTTCCTTATAGGGAGTGGAAGGATACCTCTAAACACAGACCAGAAGGCATGTATATTTTAAAGGCCTACTGCCATTTTTCACTCATGGACTTGCAAGGCCATATATGCTGTCACGCTATATAAAAGCATGGTATTAAACGATACCGAGTCTCTTATTAGTGGCAGTTGATTACTGACCTCCGATGAGCCACGAGGCTAAAACACTAACTTGTTCTTCGCTGTACTGTCAGCTTGTAATGAAAAATGTGTTGGTTTCAAATAAAATACAAAAATAAAACCTCTTCACAATCGGCGGTAGATTTTTTTTGAAAAAAGAACTAATTAACGTAAAAATGAGGCGGATTTTTTTTTGGTGGCAGGCAGTATCCCTGTCAATGGTATATGTTAGGCAGCTGGGAAAGCGCTGACCTTTGAGATTAAGGCAATGGACAGTGATCTGACTGTGGACAGCAGACTTCATTTGGATAGAAATATGGACCTTCCTTCCCTGTCCACTCTCAGCGCCACCACTACCTTGCAGCATATGAAATGTTTTAGGTGCCTTGGCCGGGAGCAAAACAATTTTCTCTTTTTTTTTCTCCTCTGGAGTGCAATGTTCCTGGCATGCCCAAGGCCACAGCGAATAGGGTGAGATCCATGATTTTCACAGGAGTGAGGGAAGCAGTAAGATTCAGCTGTACAGCCATGCACCGAATGGATATATCTTGTATAGATTTCTAGGGATATTCTGAGGAAGTGCAACATGATTTGTCTCGTAGCAGCTGCCTCTCTATATTTATGGATATTGTGGTGGAAAGGCAGAGAAAAAAAACATTGCAGCGGGATGGTGACAGGAAAAAGGGGGCAAGAGGCTGAAAATATTAGGATGGGAGTCTTATGAATGAACAGACTCTTGGGGATGGGTTCTGCTTCCAGTTAGGGAGGAAATGCAGCAAGAAGAGGCTCTCTCCCGCAGTCCTTCAGCATGCCTGCTTTAGGCCCCAGCTGTGCTGAGGTGGCCAATGAAATAAGAGATGGAGAGAGCGGAATAGATAACTGAACTCTTCATGCCTACAAGAAGGTTTGGTTTCTTTTCACTGGGCCAGACGGGAGATCATTCATACACAGGCCCAGGCTGGGTGCAGTGTGGGGAGTCACAATACTGGAGCTACTCAGTAGGCACACTCAGGAGGATACCACCATGCTCCCTTCTTTGTGCCCCCAGGCTGTGTGTGGGAGGGGTGGGGACGGGGTCTTGACTCTGAGACGGATTGTTCCTGGCCCACAAATGGCTACATCTGCACTTGGAGCTCAGGGTGCAGTTCCGACACACTTGTACTAGTGTTCATTGACCTACCATGCTAAACACAGAAGTATCGCTACAGAAGCATGGGCATCGATAAACAGCGGCATAGGGTGGCTGCCCAGAGTACACATCTGCCTGAACTCCATGGGTACGTATGACTGTGTGAGCTGGGATTCACGCCCCTAGCTCCAAGAGCAGATGTAGCCATACGTGGGCCAGTGTCAATGTAGCCAGAGGACAGGGGGAGGGAGGAAGAGGAAGGCGAGGGGGGACAGAAAAAGTAGGAGAAGGAAAGCACCCTTTTGTCCCCTATGCCCCTAAGCATGATCCCGGCTACTGATGAGTGCACTGATATTTTCAAACTTATCTTCCCAGGTATGTTATCTGAGTAGTAAATCCCTTATCCACTAGAGACTGAAATATCCCAAGTAAGTTATCTTGCCATTGCTACAATGAAAAGTAAAAACCTCTCATTTCATAGAAGATCCACAGCTAGAAATATCAAAGCTGCGATATTTTTTTGTTAAAAAGAAAAAGGGTCAGAGCAGTCACTAAATATGGCTCTGATCCTGCAATAATTTCTGTGTGGATGGATCCCTGCACCAATGTGGATCCCCAGTGACTGCGTGGGCACAGGGGTCTGCCCGCACACGGGCACTTGCGGGACCAGGGCCTAAAGCAGGCGGAGACAAACACCTGGAAGCTAATGGTCTGATTTTCAGAAGTGCTGAGCCCTCTGACATCAGTAGGAGTTATGGGTGCTCAGCACCTCTGAAAATCAGGGCCCAAATTTGTAAGTCTTGATTTGGAATCACATCAATCATGAATGCCCAAGGCTGGCAGGTAAAGAGGATCTGTCCTTGGACTAGGAAGAGCAGACCTTGGCAGTCCAGAGGGAAGGAAGAGTAAAACAGATGGAAGGAAATTAATTAAATAAAAATAGATTGGACCTTTTAAACAGTATTCTTTTTAATATTTATGATGCAAAAAAGCCTTGCAGTCCTCAGCCAGCTATGTATCCATGTCTACATTTGACCTTCACTGCATAAACTGAGCAGTGCATTTGGCCTGAAAGAAAGATTCTTCTGTCTTGTCATAGATGTTTTAAAAAAACTAAGACACTGCATTTTTAATTGCATTGTAAAACGATCCTCAACGATATGAAAATGGTAATATTTGTTCATAGCACATGACTGGATCAGGATAGCCAATGATCTGTATCTGGGTTGCTACAGCGTGATATATTATAGTTCCCATAATTTGCTGCAGGCAGAAATCTTAATTAAGGCCTTTCCTAAAGAGTGACCTTCAGGGATTGCATTACAGAATTGGTGTAAAAATAGACAAATGCCCTAACAGCATTAGTTAGAGCTGTGGAACAGTGTGAAATATATGTTTTCTCCCAAAGATTATTATTTGCTGCTAATATCCAGTGAGTTGCGGGGTACCTTCAGAAATCAATTAGTTTTAAAACATACAAAGGTAGATTTTTAGCACAATGGACAGGACTTAGACACACAGCTCCCATTAAAATTTTAATAGAAGATGCGCGTCCAATTTGAAGCGTTGAAAATATACTCCCTGCTGCTCTATTCATCAGTTTTATCCATGCCCACGTGTCTTCATTGTTTTGGGCTCTCTCTAATTATCTAGCCACATGTGGTGTCTGCCCCGCATTCATCAATAATCCTCATACACAGAACACAGTGGCATCTGGGCGTGTTTGGCCAGGCAAAAAAGGAATTTGTGAGTGAATTTAAAAATAATGAAAGTAAAGGGCTAATAGCCCTGGCTAGGGCCAGGCATAGTGTTGGCAGATGGTATTCAAGCATCTCCATTCAGCTTTGCCAATACACCTCACTCCTCAACTGCAACACCCCATGAAGTCAGATTTGGGCCTTTTTTCTCCCCTACCAGAAACTGCCAGTATGTTTGATGGATCTGTGATGTGAGTGCACAGGGAGGCCAAAAAATCTCATTTTTCCTTGGTGATCTGCAGTGATGTCTACAGAAAGCAGAAAAGGGCACTGAGTCACTGCACTGCCTCGTCCTAAAGTGGCTCCTGGATGGTGCTTCACAGCACAATTCCAACATAGGCCTCAGAGCTGTCTGATGAGGTTGATGCTTCGAATGCTCTAAAACTCCTAGCTCATCATCTTCAGCTGAGCACTCTTTAGTACCACTTACATACCAAGATAAGGAAAGACCATTTCAGTTACCACTATTAGATAAGCCACTTCCATTGTGAAGATTAAAAATACTTTTAAAATAACTTTTTAAAAGGTTTAGACATGAGTTCTCCCCCACCTAACTCCACACTATTGTTTTTCTTCATGGGCAGAGATGAACTGAAATAGCTGCCAGAGCCCAGAGAGAGCGCTGCTTATAGACAGCACTTTTCTCTGCTTTTCTGACAAGCAGAAAAGCCTGGGCTTTTAAAAAGCTGAACCCTACTGTGAGAGCTACAAATCAGAGCCTCAGTTGGACTAAAGTGGCATGGTTTTACTGAAGTCAAGGGCATGCAGCCCATTTACATCAGCTAAGGATCTGACCTGAAGCTGTAGAGCAATATGGCATCAAGTCAGCAGGGTACTTAAACACTAACTTTAAGCATGTAAGTGCACATATGATATTGGGCCCATTAAACTCAATGGGTGTTTTGTACATAGTATTTTGAATGCCTCTCTGTCCATAGCTCTAATTATAGTACTGCTTAGTATAGAAATTGCTTGTTGGAGTATACTTCCCTAATCCTCAGCGTTCAGGTGTCTGAAGTGGTTTGGTCTATCTCTGTGTTAACATCACATGGCATGCAATTTAACTCAGTCATGGAGGCAGCTGGTTAGTGGTTAGAGCAGGGAAACAAGATGATACCTGGTTTCTATTCCCAGCTCTTTCAGTGACCGACTGTGCGACCTTAGGGAAGTTACCTTGTCTCTCTGCAGCCCAGTTTCCCAATCTATAAAACAGGGTTAATATTGTTTCTCTCAAAGTGGTGGTGCAAGGCTTGGGTCGAAAGGGTTGCCAAGAGCTTTAAGATGCTCAGATGGAAGGTGCTATAGAATTGCAAAGCACTGATATTAGCACACTTTCTTTCTGAGTCATCAGACCATGACCTATAGTCCAGTAAATGGCATGAGGGGAAAACCAAGTTCCAGGCATACCAGTTCACAACTGGGTCTTACCCCTGCACCCATTCTTCCCTCTTTGCAAAGCTGCTGTTTTCATGTTAAGGGGAGAACACCAGTATGACCCCGTCATGTTACCAAATCAGCCACTCTCTCCTGACCCAGAACTACTTCTGAGCCTCCCTATCTCTAGCATTCGATCACTTAAATCCTCTGGGGAAAAACAACAACAGCAACCACAAACGGGGAGCTCACACATAGCCTTACACTTATCTGTTGTGAGCATCATCCAGTATATGTAATGATCTGTATTGAATCATTTGCCGTGCTGGCATCAGAACTACTCAGCTTCACTCAGTGGTTCTCTCTCCAGAGCTATGACCCTGTTAATATAGTGGCACCAGCAGGAGCTGCTTCAATTCAGAATCTGGCAGAGATGTCCCTGCACCAACCATTAGCTTTTCAAGGATTTGTAGTTCGGATTTGATTTCTTTATTAGTGCTTGGATGTCTCTCGTTGCACAAACAACAGGTTATGGTACCTGAGTTCCTCAGCCACAGAAATCAGCTTGGGCCACAAGGCTGAAGGCTGGCATTGAATTTTATTGTTGAGAAAAAAAATATTTGGATGGCTCGTCCACTCAGAACCAATCTCAAAGGCTCACAATATTTAAAAACCCCACCTAACCCTTCTCTCTCAGTGATAAGAAACTTGGGGATTCAAAGGCTCCTTAGAAAGGAAGGATGGTCTTGTGGTTAAACCAGTGGATTGAGATTCAGAAGTGAGTTCTGGCTCTGCTGCAAACTCCCCAAGGACCTTAGGGTAACATTTTCAAAAATGCCAAAGTGATTTAAAAAGCATCAATCTCATTTTCAGAAGTGCCGAAGTCATTCTGGAGCCTAGGACCTAATGATTTTCAGTGAAACAGAGGCTCATAATTGCCTATGACAGTTCTGAAAATGAGTCTAGGCATCTTGAAATTGTTACCCCTTATTGCTCTGAGCCTCAGTTCCCCATGTGTAAAAGGGGGATAATAGTACTACTGCCTTTCTTCCAACCTTTGTCTGTCTTGTATCTATTTAGATTGTAAACTCTATGGCCAGGGACATTCACTTACTATATGTTTGTACAGTGCCTAGCACAATGGGGCTCCACTCCCAGGGCCTCAAGGTGCTTTCAGATACAAGTGAGAATGAGGACAGCTAACCAGCATTACCTGCATCACCTCAGGAGCAGAGCTCACCTCACGATTGAAAGCAGGAATGACTCCTGGGGACAGTCTAATTTTCGAAGTTTTTCTCTCCATGTCTTGTGCCTGTGAAGCAGAATAGAGATGCTGGAGGCTCCCCCTGGCTAACACCAGAGCACATTGTTCTGAAGTCAAAACTTCAAGTGTCCTATTGGACCATCTATCTGTCTTTCACAGTGTGAAAGCAATTGCTCATCCATCTGTCTATCCTGCATGGAGCTAGTGAGCAGAAAAATAAAATTTCTGTCTTCTGGATGCCATTGTGCACTCCATTAATTAGAGCGAGATGAGGGGAGGTGAGTAGCAGGTTATTTTTTGTAGCTGCCTATCTCTACAGTATGAAACAGTATATTTATTATTATAGACCATCTTCAGATTAGGCTTCAAAAGGGAAACAGGATGAGATTTAATTTAGATTTTAATTATAGTTTTACTTCAAATGTCTATTTTTCCCCCAGTACAAGCAGACCTGACGTCAAGAAAACCATATAAAAATGGAAGCATGTGTCTCTTGGTGGTGCTGAGCGTTTTGAGTATTTAATCTGGTACCTTTGATGGAAATAGCATTCTAATTCCTACAGCCTGTTTACTTTGAAATGAACAAATATTTACTGCACACTGCATGTTTAAAGGATACAATTACTAGTGCACCTTTGTTTGTTTACCAATGACACAGTAATAATATTATGAGCTGCTGAATTGTAAGTGAAAATAACCCTTTGTTCTCATTTTTCTTATCGGCAGACTCTAACAGCACTCAAGGGGACAATAACCTATGAAATAGATTAAAAGCCTGTTAAATGCTCTTTTCAGTTTGACAGATCACCAAACCCTAGCTTACCCTTAAGCTCTATTTCCTTTTAAATATGGCAAATTTACTGTAGCCATGTGACAACAGTAATGTGCAATTTTAGAGTGATTAAATAATGATACAAACACTTTGTTATTAGCTTTATAAACTTATCTGTGTTCTCTCCTAGGTGAGAAATATTGTGCACTATTGAATATGCCAAAAGGTATGGGTCTAGTTTACAGAGATTGTCCCTTTTTTGCCAGTATAGACCTTAAACAAAACATGTGCTACCATTTTTCTGCATGGGTAGCTGTGTTCATCCATCATTTTATCATCAGTGGATTCTGATTAGCAGTAAAATAATTGTTTCATTTTTGCCATCTTACATCTTATGGTTGGTCTGGACAATTGCTCTTCTGCACAAGTGTTAGAAATGGACAATCTGAATTCAGTGGATCCTGTCTGCAGGACTGCATTGTGAAATTGCATTTGCAAAGTTATGAGCTGCAATGTATGTTTGAAACATGATTACCAGCCGGACAGTGACCATTAGAAGGATGAAGCCTGTGGTCAAGCCTTAATACACTAACCTGTCATTCTCTGATGTGACATGACCAAGGGCCAACTCATACCCCCGAACAGAAAAACCCAGAGGGGGCAGAGGAGTCAGCAAACTTGACCTACAGGAGTTTCCCAACAATTGTGATTTCAGGATGGGGGCTTTTGTTGGGAGAATGGGATAGAAAGAAGGGATAGAACACAGCTTCTCAACTCCACAAAGCCTAGGAAAGTATGAGAAAAGGAAGCCCTAGTTCCACGGAGACAGAGGCAGTAATGCAGGGGGTAGGAAGGAGGGGCAGAGAGGTGGGGGACTCTCCATGCTGCTCTGCTGGCTCCACTCCCAACTGGCCCCAGAGGGAGATACAATACCAATGGTTGTGTCCTCCCAAAGTTATGATAGCAGCAGTTGCCTGTGTAACCCAGAAGGAATTAATGGTGCCTGACATTCTGTTAAATCCCAATGTGGTTTCCAAATGGAAATATGGGGAGCAGCAGGGGACAGTGCTATGCACAGCAGCTGGTCCCCTGCTCCACATCCAGCAACCACCAGCCTCGCTCCCAGATTTCATAAATCCAGATTCGGTCAGGGTATAGTGGAGGGTTCTGAAAAAAAAAACATACAAAAATTCATATTTTTATTTATGTATGTTTTGAACTAGAAAAACAATTGGTCCACATTTTCGGACAAACCGAAAAAATGCAGACCAGCTTTAGAACTGATTGACAATACAAAAAGAAGCCAATTTATTTTCAAGACTTTTCTTGTTGAAAATACAAATTTCACAGAAAAAACAGAAGTGGAAAATTGCAACCAGTTCTAGTTTGGAGGAACAGTCCCCTTAGAATCTGCACTCTCCCTGCTTTGCACAGGTAAGGCCCATTGCCCATCCACTCATGGTAGCAGAAAGGATAGTTGGGGCCCAACAAAACACACTGTAAGAAATAATGTCCCTTCCTCCCCGCATGTTAGAAGGCTGTGTGTGGTGGAAACTCCTACCTTTTTGCTAGCTTATTCCAAACTCCTACAAACTTTGAGGAACTAGGAATTCTAGTAGCAGACAGACAGAACCCCAGTGTCACTGAAAAGAATAATGAATGGGAGGATTATATAAACCCAAGGGGCTTAAAGGAACTCTCTCCCCATCAGTATCAGTCTTTTCTTCCCCACCAGCCTCGGCCCCTTAGTCCCAGGCACCTTCTTCAAGTGCTTTGACCATGATAGTTGAACTCTTCTATTAGAATTCTAGACTTATTTTAGAAATTTGGGGTTATGCTATTTAACAAAATAGTTTTAAAAGATCCAAAAAACTCAATTTTGTATTCCTCCTGGCTTCCCACTGAGCTGTGATACTCTTCCCGCACACACACTCTTTGTTCTCCTCTCCCTTTATCTCCACATTTATATTCAACAAAGTATGTGATATGATTTTTATCATGTATGTTGAAGATTCTCTGCTACACTTTTCCAGAGTTAACTCTTAACATGATGCACTAAAGAAATAAACATAGGGCTTTAAAATCTGTATATTAGCTATACTGCTACTTCAAGCCACCTTTAAAATGTAAAAGAAATTGAGAAGGAAGGAGAGAGAGTTCCACATCCACGCCCCAGCCCTCTACTGGATGGGAGTAGATGTGAAACTAACCACATCAGTTATGTGAAGCTAAATTAACTGATGATTGTAAAGCATACCACGAACTTCAGTTAGAAGGCAGTATACAAATGCAAAAAGTTTTATCATAAGCAACTAAGTCCTGGTATCTGAAAGGAGGAAAGTGATTTTTGTTTGTAACACTCATCAGTCTTCTTCATTCACCACTGGAGGGAGGACTTGGAGTCGATTCTATGGGGAAGGTGCTTTAGGCCTGCTTTGGAGCCATGTTTTTTCTGGTTTTGTTTACCATCCCACAAGAAGCGATGTTGGTCGAACTTATTTTTGAGGGGTGGCCCCTCATAATTAGTGTTTCTTGCCAATACAAATGAAGGATTTGGTCTGCACCAGCAAAATGAATGAATGAGTTTTAACCAGCTACCAGAATCTACCTATGAATCCATCCATCCAAGTAACTGAATGTACCTCATCTCCCCCAAAACGAACTTTGGGCAAAATGGATTAGTAGTGCCAGTGTATTTACATTAAAAGAATAATCATCTTTTCCCTAAATTTGTCATCTGGAAAATATATTTATTCTTTTAATGTAAACACATTGGCAGGAATAAGACTAAATTATTTTACGTAGCATGCATTTACATTTAAATAGTTAGAAAATTAGCACAGAAAAACCTGCATTTATTCCTTGTGGCCATTTATTGCTCTTCAAAAGAGAAAGAAAGCTATAGCCTGAAAAATATGACTGCACTGCAACCCATGCAAACAAACAGACAAGTATAATAGAGGAATAAAATACAATAAAAATTATCTAAGAAAAGCAGCTCAGTGAGTTCTATGAGAAGGAAAAGCACTCCTGTTTTATAAGCACTTCTCAAAACTATATTTCCTATCCATTTTGAAATCATTGTCAGAGAATTGTCCTGGTTCTTAACATTTGTGAAAAGCATAAGTATGGTAGCATCAATGTAGATTGTCATTAGAATGGAAACAGGATGACAGTAATTTTAAGCTTCCGTTAAAGGTCAAAAGACCTGATCAAAGCCATCTGGAGTCAACAAAGGGTCCCCCTTCTTCAGTTGAGTGCCCTCACCAGTCAGCTAGATCGCATGATCAAACCACACAGAAAAGATGGTGGAGGTAAGGTACAGCCCTGAAGGTATCAACTGTTGTCAGATGTTTAGAAATTGGCTTAATGGATGGGTTACCCAAAGAACAGACATTTAATAGAAAATCCCAATAGCGACAAGTTCACAACTTCAATTCCTGTGGAAAGGAATGTTTATGAGACAGATGGGAACACTATAATGTTGACAATGTTAGTTGCCTCAGAGCAGATCTCTCCGTACTGTAACCATTGTTACAGCAGCATATGTTGGGTTGATACAAGCTGGTTATCCTGAACCCAGCACTTTGATACTCCAGTGATGGGTACCTTAGAATCCATACCTTTGATACTTTCCCTCTTTACAGGGGACACTTTGTTTCAAGGGAACTCTCCATACAGTAAACAGTGTGTATATTTTTATGAATATTGATGTACTTCTGGACATCAACATTTTTAGAAGGAAACTTGATCTATGTCGAACAACAAAGGAAATAAAATGCTGAACTGGAAGGGGAGCTTTTATAAAACTTTATTTTTCCATGAGCCCCCATAAGCTGAAAACAAACTGAGCAACACTAATTTAGCCTTAATATTAGACCCAATCTACAGATGCTAAAAAAGTCATTTGTTGTTAGAAATCTATGACCACTTAGAGGCTTCAAAGTTATCACAGCATTGTAGGCCATGGCAGTACTGGGATAGAACTCAGATCCTCCTCCTCTAAAAGCCTAGGACCTTACTACATGAGCTAAGGCAAGCCTCTAACAGTAGAAGGTCTATGACACACAGCTGAGCAGTTCTAACTACAAAGGTGAACACTTCAAATAGAACAACTAGCCACTAGCAACTATTATTCAATCTTGGAGAATGACAGAAGGAGTCCTCAGCAAACTGCAAATGTTGCACTGGGCATTGGCCATGCAACAGCTGTTCTGTGCTTCATAGCTAGTGCACTGGTGTAATGTGCTTGTGTTGGCCGTCTCTACCTAAAAGACAACCTGCATTGTGCATTTACCTAAAGCTTCCAAGTGGCCATCAAGGGCAAATGCTTGACAGAATGCATTGCTGTAATCTAGCTTAGAGGTGACAAAAGCTATCCTAACTCTGGGAACACCCACATCTTGAAAGAAAATTCTGCAACCTCTCAGCCAGCCTTTGAGGAAAATAGTCCCTAATATTGTGCGTCCTTGCATTGATCTACCTTGTGGATGCTAATTTTTCTCCCCATGATGGGAAAGTAAAGGCCCAGCACCTCTAGCTGACAGATGACCTTTAGCTGACAAAAGCTATGGTAAGTTTATTTCTGAGCTGAGGAAAACAAAACTAGGCTTATGATTTGTAAAGGCCACAAACATACTGTCCTGGGGACTTTTAGTGAGGGGTTGTTTTATTAACGTACTGTAGCAAAAGCTAGTCTAGTAATACTCTCAGAAAAACAGAGAAATAAATTGGTGTCATTTCAGTGGATTAGCACTGCCACATCAGCTATGGCAGTTTTCCACTGTGTCATCAACTTTGCTGCTGCCATTCCCATTCCCCTTTGCATTGCAACTGTTACAGGCAAAACGTAACAACAAACAACAAAATCAAAGACAATGCAAGATTGTTTATAATGGATCTTGAATAATGAGGGGGGAAATGCTGATTCAAAAACACACAAGAGGAAGGACGATCTGTCAGTGAACATTGCTGCCAGCATCTAGGCTTCTTTGTGTAGCATCAACACCATATGGTGCTGCAATAATTTCCCTTAAACACACTGATGTCTTTATTTGCACTGAAGCAGATTACAGGTGGATCCCAACTATTATATTTTCTGAAATACAATGATGTAGCTTAACTGAAATCAAAGCAGTTATGCCAGATAACCCCTGATGAGGATCTAGCCCATGGTTTTTGATGTGAGGCACATGGTCTCATGACTAACACCTATGACTAGCACGTTTTAGCCCTGATTCTCCCAAAGACTCATTTGGTAAGTTACTTAAGGCTTGATTTTCAGAAGGTGCTATTGACTTAAGTAGGCACTCCAGGTGCTCAGGAGCTCTAACAATCAGATACCAAAGCCCTCGAAATTGCAGTTCCTCCATTTATAATGGAAATAGTAATACTTATCCATCTTTTAAAAAACACTTCTGATCCTTGAATAAGAGGCACTAAAGATATGCACAGTATTATTATTATTACTACACAATGTCAGATGGTGAGAGAAAGATTGAAAAATCAGATACGACTACCTTTTTTGTTTAAATTCTCCAAGTTTTTTTTTAAATTCCATTTCACCAAATATACAACCCAGAACTGTAAAGAGGCAAGAAAAGTCCTTTGATTGAGAGGAAAAAAAATAAGCTTCATGGGGACAGAATCCCAGGCCTTTGCATTCTGAAATGAGCTAAAATATGCAACAGTCTATTATGTGATCTTATCCTGAGGTGTAGAATAAAGAGTTCAATAGATTCATAGATTCCAAAGACAGAAGGGACCATTGTGATCATCTACTCTGACATCCTGTATTACACAGTTTATGGAACACCCCCAAAATAATCTCTCTTTTAGAAAAACATCCACCCTTTATTAAAAATGGTCACTGATGGAGAATACACCATGATTCTTGGTAAGTTGTTCCAATGGTTAATTGTTCTCACTGTTAAAAATGTATGCCTCATTTCCAATCTGAATTTGTCTATATTCAACTTCCAGCCATTAAATCGTGTTATACCTTTCTGTGATAGACTGAAGTCCATTATCACATATTTTTTTCTCCATGTAGGTCCTTTTAGACTGTAATGTAGTTGGGGATTGGTCCTGCTTTGAGCAGGGGGTTGGACTAGATGACCTCCTGAGGTCCCTTCCAACCCTTATATTCTATGATTCTATGAATGCAGTGATGGGCAACCTGTGGCCCATCAGGGTAAGCTGATTGTGGGCCATGAGACATTTTGCCAATGTTGACCATCCACAGGCACGGCCTCCTGTAGCTCCCAGTGGCCGCAGTTCACTGTTTACAGCGAATGGGAGCTGCGGGAAGTGGCGGCCAGTATGTCCCTGCAGCCTGCCGCTTCCCACAGCTTCCATTGGCCAGGAATGGTGAAATGCGTCCACTGGGAGCTGCCGGGGGCCGTGCCTGCGGATGGTCAAAATCAGCAAAGTGACTTGTACCTCACAATCGTCTTACCCTGATGGGCTGCATGCAGCCTGCAGGTTGCCCACCACTGCTGTAATCTAAATAAGGCCTGATCCAACAAAATGTCAGGCTTCTAAAAGACAATCATGCTTCCCTCTTGACCTTCCTCCTCAGACGTTCAAAATTAACTCTCCATCCCAGTTCCTCTCCCGTCAGAGTCTTCATCTCTATCCCCTGATTCTCATTGGTTTTCGTTATCTCCCCTTTCTTGTCCATAGAGGACACACCCTTGTTTTTTCACTCACTGAAAAGTCAGGTCCACACATTTTCCAAGGAACCTGTTTCTGCTTGGACTGTCAGAGACATAAGGATGTTAAGTGACTTTTCCAAAGCCAAACACAAAACATATATAGTGGCTCATCCTGAATTACAACCAGGACTGGGATTTTCAGAGAGTCCTGAAGGTGCCCGGTCATCCATATCCACTGAGATTATTTTGGAGTTGGGCATCTAATTCCTTTAGGTTCTTTTGAAAACCCCAGTTTAGACATTTTCTAGCTTTCCATTGTGTCAGCTACTACATCTGAGCATCACTTTGGATTAAAGAGAGAACTGTAAAAGTTTACTGAGCTCTCTCTCTAATTTCTGGTCACCTTCTTCTGGGAAATGGGAGGAGTGAGGAATTTAATGCCTGATTTGTTGACTTGGAGACTTAAATAGAATTCCTGATTTGCCTTTATCCATATCTTGATGCTTTCTTTGGGCTGAACAAGTTCCAGCTAAATGATTCATTTATTTTCTGGTTCCAATACTGCTTAAAAAATAATCTGAAAATCGTTCAGTATTGGGAAAGCCAGTGCTTTCTGCAACCTAGATCAGTTCTAAATCTAATGTCTAAGTCACAATGACCTTTCTCTGCAAAACAATAAGAAGTGTATAAATAGGTAGGGTGGTTAAAAAGGGATCTTTGCAGTAGAAACCTAAAACCACAGACAGGTAAGGATCTGAATTCCAGCACCTGAAAAAAGTAGAACCAATATTATTGTCAGGCAGACACTAAGTGAAGCTTTTGCATTCATTGTGAAAAGTTGTCTTTGATTGTGACACTTGTCTGAGCTAGCAAACCTCTCCTTGTAAAGGGTGAAATGCTTTTACACAGTGCCACACTTTTCTATAGCAGTGGAAGTGTTAAAGCAGAAGCCTCATGGAAGCTTGGGGGAAATTTATATTTAGAAACACATCTCTTTTTCTACCCTTGCTCTTTAGTAGGATGTCTGAGCCAAACTCTCCCCTACTCCAGATATTGTTACTAAGGTGGAGTTCCCTTTAATTTTTCCCAGCATGGATTGAGTTTGTGCCTCGCTCCCACAGACTCTCTCTGTGTATTTATTATGCACCCATTATAGGGGTAACTGATCACTAACCAGTGTATCAAAACATTTAAGCAGCCAGAGGTAGTGCTTTCTCCTCCTAAAGATCCTTTTGATGGCTACTTGAATTTTGTTTGTTTTCCTCCACCCTCCTTTACTCATGTCTTCTTCTTTCCTCCTCCCCACACAGAGTTATTCTTGGAAGTGTTATTACAGGAAAGGTGGTTGAAAAACATGGCTTTTTGCAGTGTTTCATGTGGGACACTGCAAACTCTTTGGTCAATCCAAAGAACCCATACTTGGGCCAGCCATTGATAAGGCCCTGTCTCCATCTACTTGAATCTTGGTCTTGCAACTGATAACAGTGTTAGCTGGGAGTCTCTGCAATAACCAAGGCCCAGTCTATTGAGAGTCCTAGAGATCAGGATGTTAACCCAGAGGATGTAAACCTAGACGTAGTTGCAAACAGGGAGCTACGGATGGCATGTGATGCACTAGGTTGATATGGTCTTATTATTCTGTGTGCCTGAGGTGATGACCCACCATGTAGTAGACCATTGAGAGCTTTTCTTCATCATGTTTTTTCTAATATCCAGGTATGGTGTTGTCATAAATATAAAGGGAAGGGTAAACCCCTTTGAAATCCCTCCTGGCCAGGGGAAAGCTCCTCTCACCTGTAAAGGGTTAAGAAGCTAAAGGTAACCTCGCTGGCACCTGACCAAAATGACCAATGAGGAGACAAGATACTTTCAAAAGCTGGGAGGAGGGAGAGAAACAAAGGGTCTGTGTCTGTCTGTAGTCGTCTTGGCCAGGGACAGAACAGGAATGGAGTCTTAGAACTTGTAGTAAGTAATCTAGCTAGGTATGTGTTAGATTATGATTTCTTTAAATGGCTGAGAAAAGAATTGTGCTGAATAGAATAACTATTTCTGTCTGTGTATCTTTTTTGTAACTTAAGGTTTTGCCTAGAGGGGTTCTCTATGTTTTTGAATCTAATTACCCTGTAAGATATCTACCATCCTGATTTTACAGGGGGGATTTCTTTATTTCTATTTACTTCTATTTTTTATTAAAAGTCTTCTTGTAAAACACTGAATGCTTTTTCATTGTTCTCAGATCCAAGGGTTTGGGTCTGTGGTCACCTATGCAAATTGGTGAGGCTTTTTATCCAACATTTCCCAGGAAAGGGGGGGTGCAAGTGTTGGGAGGATTGTTCATTGTTCTTAAGATCCAAGGGTTTGGGTCTGTGGTCACCTATACAAATTGGTGAGACTTTTTATCCAACATTTCCCAGGAAAGGGGGGTGCAAGTGTTGGGAGGATTGTTCATTGTTCTTAAGATCCAAGGGTCTGGGTCTGTAGTCACCTAGGCAAATTGGTGAGGCTTTTTACCAAACCTTGTCCAGGAAGTGGGGTGCAAGGTTTTGGGAAGTATTTTGGGGGGAAGGACGCGTCCAAACAGCTCTTCCCCAGTAACCAGTATTAGTTTGGTGGTGGTAGCGGCCAGTCCAAGGATAACGGGGGTAATATTTTGTACCTTGGGGAAGTTTTGACCTAAGCTGGTAAAGATAAGCTTAGGAGGTTTTTCATGCAGGTCCCCACATCTGTACCCTAGAGTTCAGAGTGGGGGAAGAACCTTGACAGGTGTTGTGCCATAATTGAGCCTAGAAGTAACAAATATATGTCTTGCTGATCCTCAGATGACAGGAAGAAGTATTGCCTCCTGGTTGGTCAGCCAAAGATGGCAGCAGGCATTTTTGGCTACTGACACCATTTTGGTGTCCAGAAGCAGCAAAGCATCCAGGAGCCCTTTGAATCCCAAACCATCTTAATGTTCAGACAGCAGATGCCTCACCTTGAGGGAGATGTTTTGGTCTTGACGGTTTCTTCAGAGCATTTTTTCCCCCCATCAGCATCACCACTGTCTGGTTTGGGTTTAATTTCTTACAGGAGCTTTTTATAGTCTGGCGCTGAGATTGCTGGACAATGATTTTGAGATGAGCATGATGTAGAGCTAAGTGCCATTTACATACCACTGACAATGAGGATGGGAGTTCCATGTTCTAAACAATCCATCCTGAGTTGCGTTTGGATCTCAGGAGGACCTGCTGGAGGCACGAGGCTTCCAAGCAGAGAGCAAGAAGAAAGGGACTTTTGTCTCTCTGTTTATGCCACTGTGGATTGTGACTTCAGGTGGGGTATCAGTGGCATGAGAGCATGAACTCAAAAACATCCCAAGATTTTGTTTTGACTGCATCAATCCTGAAGAAAACAAGGCACAATTCAACATGGTCTCATGGATACAGTGCAAGACTGAGCATCAGGAGACCTTGGTTCTGCTCTTGGCTTTGCCTCTGCTCTATTATATGACGTTGGACAGGTCACTTCTCCTCTTTGTGACTCTGTTTCCCTTCCCACCCTGTGTGTGTCTTGTCTCTTTAGAGTGGAAGTTCTTTGGGAGAAAGACTGTCTGGATGGTGCCTGGCACAATGGAGCCCTGGATCTTGGTTGTGGACTTTCAGCCATACCGTAATACAAATACTATTAATAAATATGAGAAATACAGGTGACTGTGTGATCTAGAAGACCAGTCTGAAAGCAGAATGTGTTCAAGTCTCCTGAAAGGAGCGAGTGGGACTCAATAATTCTATTCTGTTTCACACATTTATTTTTCACCATTCATTAGCAGACCAATGTGCTTTTGTGACTAACAGTAACAATACATAGAACTAAAATGCTACTGCACAGATAGAATGATCAATCTCTTTGACTTCACCGGTAAACATGTTTCATCAGGGGGTCACTAATATGCTTTTATTGCCTCACTGTCAGAGATGATGCCATTACCAAGCCTGATAAAGTATTCTATAGAGGATTCCTTTTAATTTTATTTTTTATGCGATCATGAGAGACCGTAACCGATAAATTTAGTTCAATGCTTTCTCACTATTAACTAATTCTGAGTAAATCCACTGAGGCTTCCTGGGTACAAACACTTCAAAGAATTTTAACAGGATATTGAAGTGATATTCACCCTGGGACAGAGGTTTAAGTACTGAGCTGCTACTGTTTTCTTTGCCATTAGAGCTACAACACTGCTAAATGTCATTTAGTCAAAACACTGTACTCTGAAGGATTTCTAGCAGTAGATGACTATTTGCCTTTAATAAATTTATTGCACCATGGTGGAAATGTTAGATTATTTCTGGGGAGTTTGGGGAAAAGTGAATCATACCAAGCTATTGTTACTCAGTCTCATATCAGGGGCCTGCTCCTTTTCCCACTGAAGGCAATGAAAGTTTCTCTATTGATGTCTGTGGGGGCAGGATCAGGCTCTAGATCTCTGCAGTCTTTGAAGTGCTCAAATCCAAATTAAACTCAAGAGGTTTTCAGCTGTAGCAGCTGAAAAAGGGAAAAGAGAAGTGAAATAAAGGCCTTTAGGTGGAGGGTTTTTTTTCTGGGCTGCTTTCACATATGATATGGCACCCTAAAAATTCATGCACATTATGTGAAACCATGGAAACAAATGGATGCCACATGGTTTATGAACTACTTTTGTTAAGGTCTGGACTTCAGGAATTTGTGGTTTTTTTCCTCTCCCAGTTTAAATGATTCCTTGCCCCCCCCTCCCCGCCCCCACACACTGAAACCTGTAATATGTTGAACTTTTTAAAACTGAGTTTAGAGGCCACAGACTAAATTTAATTTGTAGTGTTTCTTTTCATCTTAAATGTAAGACTGGCTTGGTTTTAGAAATAGATCCTCAGCTGTGTTGTAAATCAGCTCAGCTTCAGTGGAGCTATGTCAGTTTGCACCAAAACTGCGGTTCCAGGCCTCTGGAATTAAAGTCAAACGTAAGATCTTGGCAAGTAAATTAAAAATAGGGTGAATTTCCTGGGGTGTTATTTTAAGGAGGCTGGCTGTGACCAAATGAAGTTAAGCATCATTGTGGAAAGACAACCCTTTTGCAATTCTATAACTCCTTCCCTCTCCCTCACCCCGAAGGAGATCAAAACGTTTCATGAATCGCAGTTAAGCCTCATAATGGTCCTGTGAGGTAGGTATTAATATTTACCCTTTTCAAAAAAGAGGCAAACTGATTGCTCAGAGAGATCACAGTCCTTGATCCTACAGAGAGTTATGTACCTGTTTAACTTGACACATTGTGGACAGCCCCATTGATTTTAAAAGGATAGTATGTAGAGTTAAGCATGTGCATAAATCCTTATGGAATGAAGGGACTAAGTAAAATGCCCAAGCTCACAAAGACTTCATATATGTGCCAAGAGTACCAACACTAGGCTAATGGAATGTAAGGGGAGCACAGAACTTGTGTTGGCCTTCTACATAAGGTTAAATTTCATCCACAGCAAATGCAGTTACAGTAACTCTTATGAGGTTCCTTTCATGTCTCAGTTGAGGTAAGGAAGAACATAAGAATGGCCATACTGGCTCAGACCAATGGTCCATCTAACCCACTATCCTGTCTTCTGACAGTGGTCAACGCCAGGTGCTCCACAGGGAATGAACAGAACAAGTAATCATCAAGTGATCCATCCCGTGTCGCCTATTCCCAGCTTGTAGCAAACAGAGGCTAGGGACACTTTGGAGCATGGATTTGCATCACTGTCCATCTTGGCTAATAGCCATTGATGGACCTATCCTCCACGAACTTATCTAGTTGTTTTTTGAACCCTGTTCTTGGCCTTCACGGCATCCTCTGGCAAAGAGTTCCACAGGCTGACTGTGAATTGTGTGAAGAAATACTTCCTTTTGTTTATTTCACCCATCACTGGTGAATGCTCAAGTTAGTGGAAATATTCAGCAAATGAATAGCTATGACACTCATGAACATTCAGTAAGGAGAAATCTGTGGCTGCAGGAAGGTGGACTAAATAGCCTACTGGGTCTTTTCCACCTCTGAGATCTATGATCTGAACATATCAGCATCCAATCATCAATTCCCCTTATTCTTACTATAGATCTTAAACAAAAGTCTAATAAATTTTTCACTGACAATGTGGCACTGTATCTATTATTCCCTTACGTCTATTAACTGAAAAATCTTTTAACCTAAGTACCAGCTTCGGTGGATCACCTCTTGCCAGCAGAGACCATAATGGGTAATAATGATCACCTAGAACTTAGAAATTCATGGGTTTGGAATTTCTTCTGTCTCTTGGCACATTTCATGCTGTGAGCACAGCTCTTTGATGATGCAAGCCGAGCTATGGTGGTGCCACAGAAAATCAATGTGTCATGTCAATGGTGCCATTAACTACTCAAGAGCAATGGGGATATTGAAAGCATATTGAAAATCAGCTTTCATGCTGAAAGGAACCATGAACGGGAATAAGACTGGCTGTGATTCAGCTGTAGAACAGGATAAATGAAGATAGGGGAGGAAGTAATGAAGGGAAATCAGAAGAGATGATAAATGAATATGGGGGAGATTCTGTGGCCTGCAAATGTGCCGGAAGTCAGTTTAGAAGATGATGATGGTCCCTTCTGGCCTTAAAGTCTATGAGTCTATCAAATCCTGAAAGTATGCACCTTGACATAAACTAGTTCATCAAAAGTTTGCCAGTCAGCTTCTCTTTCACCCTTATGTTGATTCTGATCCCACATGTGTTTAAACCAAGAGGAATTTTTTTCCATTGACTTAAATGGGCTTTGGATCAGGCCCCTAACAAATAAGATGGCAACCACAAGAATGTTTGAAAAATGAGGTTTCGTCTTTGCTACAAAATGGCAGCACTGTAACTGGGATCTCTTTCAGTCATCACTATAGAGCAGACAGAGCTGTAAAAAGGCAGACAAACACACAGCTGAAAGTGGTTGGGGAAGAATCTGGGTCTGATAACTCTCATATTGAAGTCAAAAGGAGTTTTGCCCTGTGTGTCTGACACCTTCCCCAAGCAGAGCATGAGAAATATTTTCCTTATAATAAAAATATTCTCACAGCCTTTTGTAGTGTGAACAGTCAAAACATTTGAGGGTTCAAACTTGGCCTGGAAAATAGCCTTCGTTGTGATGAAGCACTATTAAGTATGTAGCAAATGCTGGTTTGCATTTGACAGATTTTCAACCTGTTGAAAATTGCTGTTCAACACAAGCACAATGCATGTTGTACAGCTTATAAAATTCACAGCTAAAGCAGCCTGCTCTACAGAGATCTGACCTTCAAAGTCGGGAGGGTTGGAATCAATTATTATAGTTTGAAACCATCTCCAGTAACATTAACATCTTCTGGTGTTCAGCAGCAAAAAAATTCCTTCCATAGACATTCCACTTTCTCAACTGTGAAATACGAAATACATGTTAAATGGTATGAATTTTAATAAAAGAGATTATAGAAGAACTTGTATTAAATTCAAATTCGTAGGAGTTTGTATTAAAATCTCATTGTATGGTACTTAAATACTGCATCTGAGAATGCTTTTGTAAAACATTTATTCAGCTGTCCAGTTTATATTGGCTGAGTTTTTGGACAGTCAACATTAATTTACAATGGTAAGTAAAACGATCACTTGAAGGTTTATGCTTCTCTCCCTTTTGCCCACTCTGTGCAAGAGTGAAAAGTTGAATCTGATGATTCAAGCTGTCAGCTCCCTATCTCACCCGAGGAAGATTTTCTATCTCCAAATTTTAAATTCAAAGTTTGAATCATCCACACAGAGTGCACGAGAGAGCCTGTCACTCACAGCTCTGGCCTGAAAAAATTTGTGAGATAAGAAGCAACAGGCTAACTTTAAAAATAGAAAAAGAATCACTTCAGAAATTAAATAATTTCACTTTAAAATTGATCTGTTTCAGAAGGATAAAATTGTGCCACTTTTCTGCCACTTAGATAGCTCCTTATTTTCATGACAAAAAACTACATTGTTTCTTCTACAGGTTTTATTTAAGCAAAATCTTCTTGAAGCCCTATGGAGAGCATCAAAACTTTCACATTTAAAGGACAAATGTAATACAAAATTGCATGATAGTCTCTAAACAACTAAATTTTAGTTATGCCAAAGTCAGCAACAATTTAAACATATTTGTTTGGCTACTTGGTTACTATTTCTGGTCAGACTTGAAAAGTCTTCTTCAAGCCTTGAGCCTGCTGTCAGTGCAGTCAGTCAGTGGAAACACTCCCATTGATTCCAATGACAGTTGGCTCAGGCCTTTACTTTATACGAGTAGGTGCAATTCAGTAGTCCCACTGAATTACAGCGGAGGTGTAGTCTGATTTCATGAAGCTTTAGCAGCTGTCCCAAAACATTATAAAACGTTGGGTTCAGATAATCTGGAATTTCAGTTCTGTGGTGCTCCTACATCCCATAGAACTGACACTAAGATCTGAAGGACTAAAGTCTGGAGCTCCATTTCTGCACATCTTAGGGCCGCTGAATTATTATTATTATTATTGACTGGGGCTAGACCTAAAAGACCACTTGAATGTGGTCTAGACCTAAAAGACCACAGAATGTGATGACTTATTGTGTTTCATGGGGCACATCACTCCTGTGCCCCTGTCCATGTTGGTTTCCAGTTCATGTCAAGTTGCAATTCTGTGAGAGGTTGTTTTTTTTTAAATCTATTAAGTCATATCTAGGTTGGGTCCTGCTTAGGGCCAGATCATACCCCAGCCTCCGTGACTATGTACAGGAGAGTAAGAGCCCTCCATGCCTCTGTGTGGCCTCTTTTCCAAGTCTACTGCATGTGTTGAGGCATTAAATAGGAGCGAGGCGCCTGATACTCCTACAGGGAGGGGTGAGGAACAGAGGGAACCTTAGTTCTCCTCCCCTATCAATGTGCCAGCTCTTGCAGCTGAGCTATTGCAGGGGGATAACAATTTCCTACCAGTATGGGCTAATTACAGACTACTATACCCAGGAAGAAGGGTGGGAAACAGAGAAGGAATCATGCTCTGATTCCTTCCCTGGGGTGCCCCGGAGATGGTGCCCATTACATAGGGAGGCTGCAAAATACAATCCGGTCAGAGGCTGCCATTCTTCCCCTCTTTTATTCCAACAGTTGTAACTAGTTGGAACATTTAAAACCAAAGTGTTAGAGTTTAAACATAGTGGCACAGTATGCAATTTCCCCACCCAAATGTGGCCCTTGGGCCAAAAAGTTTGCCCATCCTTGCATTAGATAGTAGAAAGTCACTGCTGTGTTTTCTGCAAGAGAACACAACATTCTGATGCTTATCTTCCTACTGAGTTGGAATAGCTCCTCATTTCTAGAGCAGTTCAGTGGAATCAGTGGGGCTGCCTGTGGATTAGGGTGCTATTCAGCAGGTTATCAGAGTTTGGTCTTTAGTGAGATGGCTAGACAGAAAATGATACCTACCTTGCAGCACACAATCAAAGCAATGGCTAATAAGACAGAGGCACCTTCCAGGGTCAGTAAGTACACAAGTAAAACCAAACCACACACAAGAACAGGGAAAGCTTAGGTCATGCGGAGACATTTTTTGGCAACAAGAGCAAACCAGGGTTGCTGGGTTTTTTGTTTTAAAATACCATGGGCGTACGTGTCTACATGGAGCAGCCAGGATTATTTTCAAGGTCCCATCTGTAAGAGCTCCTCACACTAAACTGCCCAGTACTCAATTTATTTCCTTCAAAATAAATGCCTTTGCACTGACCACAGCTGGGATTTAAACTTGTAGTCCCAGGGATTCTCGGTATGTCAGATCAGATGCTTAAACCACCAAGTCATCCCATAGAATCAAATACTTGAGTTTTGCCTTGTTAGTGTCTGTTGGCTGACACTTTGAGTTTGGTGGGGTTCTGTGGCTATATCCAAGTTGATTAGCATGGTAAATAACCCAGTAGAAAATGCACAGCCTGTCATGTTCTCCCTCTCTGTGCAGTGGGCAAGGATTTCTCATTTCATACATCAGTTACAATGTGCTTCAGTGATTCCACAAAGTTAATACATATCCCTAACACACAAAGGGGAAAAAAGGCCTCTCTCCCCCACCAGTACCTCACTTCTCTTCTCCTTTCTAGACAGATAGGCCACCATGTAACATATATCCATGGTACATATATACACACATTTTTCTGAAAGCTAGACTCAGCCCATTTCTGATTGCACCACTGATGCTAAAAGAAATTGCATCTTGGTGGATCCTGTATAAACAAAGTTCTTACTAGAGCTGGCAAAGTGCTTTCAGTGCAAGGGTGACTGCTTAAATTTGAGATGCCATAACTGACTCAAGCTCCTATTCAGGAAAACTCTTAAACATGGGCTTAACTTTAAGCGATGGGCTTAACTCCAGCTCTGCATACACCAGTGCAGAAGGAGATGGGGGGCAGGGTCAGGGAGGTGAAGTAGTCACTACATCCAAATTTATGCAGACCCAGATTCCACAATCCTGCCCCCACAGTGGTGCACAGAGGTTTGGGGTCTTATGCCAGCCAAGGAGGTGCCTGTCCTCTTGCCTGGGATTTGGGGAATGGATTCACAATCCCACCTCCCTGAAACTTCTATGTAGTTACCTTACACAAAAATATTTACTTGGGATCAGGGGGAGGGGAGGCAGCAGGAGTTTTATCTCCTGTGCAGAGTGATGGTTAGGTTTTATGAATGTGAAAGACAGCTGTGTGCACGAGTTGAAAACACAGCTCGTTGTAGCTGCAAATTCTTTTTTGGATTACAAAAAGAATGAAATCAACATCAATATTTAGAAATGTCTTAAATCCAGGTTCTTTTTTTAAAACCTAGTCTAGAAACCATCTCACTTGGCAACTTTTTCAAAGCAGTTTCCATCTACTACAATTACATTTTTCAGTATTTATTGATCATAGTCATAATAAAGACATCTGGGTTGTGTAATTAGCAAGACTCAAGATCACATTGACATTCCTGAAAGACAGTACTGTTTGATCAACATTAATATGTGTTGTATCACCACAGAATTACAGCAAAACAGAACTACTCTGTGAGGGACTTAATTGTGATGTGATGAAAGTCAGTGGATTAGAAGATATAAAAGAGCATACAAGAACATACAAACATAGCAAATCCTACATGGAATCAGATCACTGACCCATCTAGTCCAGGATCCTATCTCAGCAACAGATGCTTCAGAGCAAGGTGCTGGAAGCCCGGAAAGTAGAAAGTTATGGCATATTTCTGACTAGGGAAGATTTCTTCCTAACCTCTAATAGAGGTTGAATTATGCTGTAAAGCATGAGGGTTTGTATTACTTGAAAAACTCTTCTTCTTTTTTTCCCCTTTTTTTTGAAAAAAAAAACATAGCTAGCATAACTCTGGTTACTCTGAGTATCCACAGAAATATCAAATCCTATATATTGGCCTCAATTATATCTTGAGACAATGAGCTTCATGGGCTAACATTGCATTGTATGGAAGTGGTATTTCCCTTAATCCATTTTGAACTTGCTGCCTTGAGTACCCATATGTATTATGAGACAGCATGAACAGAAGTGATCTACACACAGAAATAAGGTTAAAGGGAGGGATTTTCAAATGTGCTCCTAAGTCACTTTGGTGCTTTTGAAAATCCAAACCTAAAACTTTACTTATTCTCGAACACTTTTTCAGCCAGTCACAAGCAGTTACTGTAGATACATATGTAAACTATACCCATATTTCTAATTGTTTAAGAATTCCTCTCACTAAAGAATCACACACAAACATGCAAAATCTACTCAAAATGCCTCACTAACTTGTAACCTCTTTGCATAAGTTTTTAACTATCTAGTTTTTAACTATCTAGTGATCAGGTCAAGGGCTCAATCTTGCACCCACAGAAGTGTTGCCATCCAAGTCAATGGGCAAAAGGTTAGATTCTTAAGCCTTAACAGGTTCTGAAATCCACCAAAGAGTGAGATCAGATATCTCTTCCCGTGCCTATCTATGGCCTCTTTCTCCATAATATCTGAGCACCTCTCAGTCTTTAATGTATTTTTCCTCACAATACCCCCGTGCAGTAGGGAAGTGCAATTGTTCATATTTTACAGCTGGGGAAACTGAAGCACAGAGAGACTTACCCCAAAGTTACACAGGAAGTCTGCAGTGGAGCAGGGACTGAAGTCTCTTGAGTAGCACCCTAGCCACTGGACCACCCTTCCTCTTGAACAGAATTTCTGGCCTGTTCTTCTGCCAATCTGAATCTGTGCATTTTAAACCAAAATACCATTTTTTGAAGTTTTCTTTTAAATCTACTCATGACTGTCTCATGACTCACAATCTATTTTTTCCCTTCTGTAGTCCTTGTCAAATCAGCAATTCTTTTTCTGCAATTGGGTCCACTCATTTTTTATGCTCTGGATTACCTGAGGATGTTGCTTTATGATTAAACCACAAGGGATTCAGATTCTCCAAACAGTTCCCCCTCTGTCAGAAATGGAGAAATTATTCTTGAGCAGCCTCTTATATCCTTAGAGTTTAGCCAGAATGGATTAAGCAGGAAATCACATGGTATAAAATGCATCTGTCCTACCGCAGTTTTACATTACTAGAGTGAAATGCTTTTGGGATCTTTCTTCAGTCAGCTTTGCCGGTTGGGGCCCATCCTCAGAAAAACCTTCACCTCTGTCATAATAGTGGGATCTTATTCTGCAGTCCTAAGATACCATTTGCCAGTCTTCAGCTGCTGTCAGTTTCAGGGCTGGACTGAAAGAGTAATCTGTAGCAGTGTCTTATGTTAACTCATCCACTGCAATAACATCATCTAAATGACCATCTAAAATATGACAGATATGTGCAATGGGGACGTAGACCATTCAAATATTTCCTTTTTACTGCAACATACTGAGATACAATTCCCACGATAAGGCAATATATTGCAAAGTAGATTATATTGTTTAGCTGTCAGGTAGCTGCGAGGAAATGAGAAACTTCTGAATGGTCTCCAGTGTATTGTACCTCATCCTCTGTTACACTGAAGAACAAGGTAGCTGACGTGTTTACATTATTTGTGGGTAAAGTGTCATTGTCTGCACTGTTTTGATTGTTAAGTTGATCTTTGCCTGTAACAGACAGTGTGTTATATGATACACCCATTGGGCTATTTATACTGATTTATAATCCAACCGAAAGAATGAAAAGCGCTCCTCAACATCTCCTATATACAGACTCCCACTGGGCTCAGACTGGTCACCACTCCCATGCAATGTCTATGTACTACCACTAGGGAATGTTGTGAAATGACATTGTCCCTTCTGGCCTTAAGCTCTATGAAACTTAGACATTGCTTGCTATTTTTGACAAAGAAAAGCCTGTTATATCACACACAGCCTTGTTCTGTGTGTCTTTTCCCATTCATGTACCCGTCTTGGGAGGAATCGTATTTACCGACTTCTTGGGCTTGCTCAGCTGCAACTGTGAGCCCTGTATCCTTTCCAAAGTATTTTCTGCTTTCATCATTGTTCTTGAGATGTTGGCTCTTGTAATTAATTGTTCCAAAATCATTTGTTCTCAGTACAGTCATATGTACAGCAGCCTTAATCTTCTAAAGCTCAGAAATGTGGGCTGTAATTATTTATCCTTCTCCATTATTCCCCTTGAGAAAAATTGCTTCTCTCTTTGGCTTTTTTCCCCCCTTATACTGGAATTGTAAATTTAATCCATACATAACCTCAGCAATGCATCCATTTCTGCACAGAAGGCAGGATGAAATATATGCAGTAAGTCTTTTGGGCCAAACAGGATAGCGACTGAGCAGTGCAAGTTCTGAAATTCTACCTGTCCTAGGGTTTTGTAATATCCATCACCATTATACCCAAGTGTCTTCCATGTAAAACTGATAGCAATAGTGAAGTCCCTACAGGTGTGCTTAAAACCTGTTCTACTGCCCCAGGGTGAAAGAGACATTTAGGCCCAGATCCTCAAATTTATTTAGGCTCCTAAATTCTGCTACAATAGGAGCCTAAATAACGTGGAGGATTTGGGCCTCTCTTACTTTTTACGGACCATCTGGTCTCCTAGAATTAGATAGGTACAATGCGAGAAAAAAGTTCAAGTGGGGCAGGGCAGAACCAATACTTCTACACCAGGAGTAATCATTGTTGACGGTGTTATGCAGGACTCCCAAATACAACATGAATTAATAAGGTTAAAATAGTCCTACCTGGGTTTTATGTGCTTTACAAAATACCTTTGCCTCAGCAGATATGGAAGTAAAGGAAGCAGTCTTTTCTACTGCTAGTCATAGGAATTCCTAGGTCCATCCTCCCCAAACATTTTACACCACATCAGCTAGTTACTATATCTGTTCATGCTCAAGAGTGAATACGAGCAAGGTGAAAACTCACCTTTGCTATTATGCCTACAAAAAACGTGACAACAGTTTGGCCACTGGTGCACTGTCTTTCATGCTGACCAATATTATTTCACTGTTTCCTTGTACTTCCCTGTTGATCTGTCTGGCTTTTTCCATTGGCTATCTCTTGTCTTATTCACAGATGGTCCCTGCCCCACAAAAGTTACTATCTTTTTGTTCTGTGTTTGTAAAGCACCTAGCACATACTTAGATGCATGTCAGACATCCGTAGACACATAGAAGTTAGAGAAGAGGAAGATGTATGACATCATTCAGTCCATCTCTTTACAGTGTGTGTCTCACAGATTCACCATCTCAGAATGCTTCTCCATGGTAAGACCTGGCATCATAGCCCTCTGCCTTGCCCTCCTGCTCGGATATGTGTGCACTGATTTGGCCCTTCAGTGCTGGCACATTGACAGTCCCACCCCTTCTGGGAACAATGTCCCAACTCAAAACTCAAAGGAATATTACCATGCTCAGAAGCGTCCCTAGATTCTGTTTGCCAGAAGCAGGGAATGGGCGACAGGGGATGGATTACCTGATGATTATTTGTTCTGTTCATTCCCTCTGAAGCACCTGGCATTGGCCATTGTCGGAAGACAGGATACTGGGCTAGATGGACCATTGGTCTGAGCCAGTATGGCCGCTCTTATGTTCTTCCTCCCTTTCTGGACTCAAACCTCCACAGACTCTTTATCCATCTCCTGGACTCCACAGAGTTCTTCCCCACTCTATTACAGAACACTGTCTCCCAGGGCTTTCCCCCTGGAGGCCCAGCTCCGCTCAGGCTACTCAATCCTCAGGGATTCTTCCCTGGAGTCCCTCTTCTCATAGGCCTGCTTTAGAAATCTACATTTCCCCAGCTGCCCTCTCCCATTAAGGACAGTCCTAGGCTACAAACTGCTTCCTGCAGGCCCCTCTGTGGTTCCTTTGCCAGAGAGCAGAAACTCCCAATTACCTCTTTCCTCGTTCTCCTCTCCCTCTTGCCCTGCAAGCCTTCCTTTAGACCCCAACTGGGTCCAATCCTTAATTGCCTGTCTTCTCTTCAGATGTCACATAATGGGCTAATTCGGCTCTCTGGTGCCCCTTAATCCTGACATAGCCAGAGGGTAGTTTATATACCCCAACACAAAATATGGAATTTGCATTGCAGCTGCCCATGCATTGCCTGTTCTGTGGACAGATAGAGGACTTTCAATCTGGCACCTTTCAAGAGCACTACATTCACTTAAAAAATACAGACAGTAGATTATGTTCCTTTCCCTTAAATGTTCCTCTTGAATACATACCACCCTTATTTATTAGAGGGCTCTGCCACTGTTGATGATATATGCCTCTGCCTCATCTCCCAAATACATAAAAGCCCAATTTTTATTACCCATGTTATATATCAATGTCTCTGCAATGCCCAGTTCTCAAGGATGGTACTATATTAAGTATAACATGGATCTATTTTTCCCCTTCATGCAGTGCTGTTATGAGTTTTAAATATTGCAATGCAAACAACTCTGTTGCTTAAGATTCTTTGCAATTTAGATTTATTGTTAAAAACATATAAAGTGCGTGAAGAAGGAATAAATGAATTATTCTGAGATGCAATATTTTGTTACTAAGAGAGTCCTGGCAAACAAATTGAAAGTGAAGGAGTAATGATCCATGGTACTGCAGGCTGAGAATAATGAACACTTGCTAATGGGGAGATCTCTTGGACTGTGGAATGATCTCCCAAGGGAAATGGTGGAAGCTTCACCTTTTGAGACACTGAAAACTGGAGAAGAATTTGTAAGAAACAGCCCTACAGTGGTGGAGGAGGAGGTTGGAATGGACATGCTGACCTAAGAGGTTTTTTCTGTATATAAGCTATCTGATTCTATGAGATACATGCTACACAAATGAAAATAACTGAATAGCCAAGTATACAATTAAACTGTCCCCTCCTGAAATTCTAAGACTATTGTGTTTATATATTCAACGTATACTCACCTTTGCTATTATGCCTTCAAAAATGTGACAACAGTTTGGCCACTTGTGAGCTGTCTTTCATGCTGACCAAGGATACAATTAAACTGTCCCCTTCTGAAATTCTAAAACTATTGTTTTAATTCTAAAACTAAGTTACTGTAATTTCAGCATGCTTAAAACACCTACTGTGATATGATCTGCCGTCTGTAGTCTGGCTCCTACCTACTCTGTTCTAATAAACTGTTCTTTCGACGAACTGCTAAACGGGGGGGTGGGGGGTGGGGGGTGGGAAGGAGGGTGCTATTTCCCAAAGAAAATGAACACTGACTTAGCTCACATTGTACAGCAGACTACATCTTTTAGGACTGAGTTGATTAGTGTGAGCTAGCCGACATTCGAATGGCTACACAACTGCTAGGTCTCGAATTAACAGTATATAGACAGATTGAGTCAGTGAGGGAAAGGGCTGCAAGGAGGACTTTTCGCCACTTACTTGCCCTCCACAGCAGCCTAACATGATGGAAATCCTTGTGCTCAAGTAAGTATCTGGAGTTTGATTGCCAATTACAAGCACTACACTAGATTACCTGCTTTTACTCCCCACTTACCAGCTTTTCCAGACTAAGTCTTTCCTACCCTGTTCTCAATGTTTTCGTCCCTGCTCCTGCTGTCCCCACTGTTTTAAAGGCTATGCAGCACGAACACTTTGGGGTGCTTTGTTATTGATAAGGGTGCAGTCCGTTTAGAGAGAATCACAAAGTTAAACATCTTTGTCACTGAACCTACAAAAGGCAGCCAAAGGGCCAGGCTCTTTGGTCTGCACCATCCATTTTGCACACCAAGGACAGATTCTGGCTCAAAAAGGTCAGTGGAGAATTTCCAGAGAATATTGTCCTAGGCTGGAGGACAGGATGGAGCAGCCTCTTTCACCCTCAGTGTAGGAGGCATGTCAGGGGACAAAGGGGCTGTACTGTGGGTGGGCGGAGGCTACACCATTCTCCACTAGGATCTTGCATCACAGGTTTAAGTTACAGCAGGTCCCCGGCTACTCTAACTTTTACTGGCTCCAGTTGCTCTGGATAAGAGATCTCTAACTAGCTCCTGGAAAGCCTCTGTATCCAACCAGAGCTTGGGTGGGGTTGGGAACCCAACCCAATGTGTACTATTTAGAAGAGAGGCATCAACAATCATACTACTGAATCCACATAAACTGCACACATTTTGGCTTTCTTCAGGGTGCATGGCCATCTCTAAGGACTCAGGTACAGAGCAGCTTAGGTTGTATCAACTCTGCCCTGAGTGGATATTCCTTGAGTTGGGATAAGGTGTTTCTCCATTGGGTTTCATTTCCCCATCACCACCAGCAGCAGAGTGCCAAAGGACAAGTGGAATACTGCTGCTGAGGTCACTAGCTCTTCTATCACCATCCAGACAAAAAGAGAGTTCAGGCACATGGTGGGTTCCCTCTCTATAGTACTCCACGTTTATTTCACGGAGGTCATGGAAGTCACGGAATCTGTGACTTCCAGAGACCTCCATGACATTCTCTGCTTCAACCCCAGGGGCCCAGGGACTGGAGCTGGCAATCAGCAGGGCCTCGGCAGGGATCCAGCGAAAGGCGACAGCCTCTTCATGGGGCCCCCTGCAAGGGTCCAGTGACAGGTGACAGACTCCGGAGGGGGCCCTCCTCAGAGTTCCATTGACTGGCAACAGCCTCGAGTGGGGGGACAGGGTGGTAGGGCGGGGGGCCTTGGGTGAGTTGCTGGGGGGGGGGTCCTGTTTTCTCGTTGGGAAATATGGTCACCTTGCAGCTCCCAGCCACCGTGGGTGAAGGCCCCCCCTTCCCCGCTGCAGCTTCCAGCTGCCAGGGGCAGAGAGGGAACCACACAGCTCCCAGCCACCACAGTGGCAGGGGAAACCATGGAGCTGCAGCAGCAAAAGTCACAGACAGATCATGGCTTCTGTGAAGTTCTGTTTATTGCCCGTGACCTGTCCGTGACTTTTACTAAAAATAACCATGACAAAATCTTAGCCTTACTTTTCACGCATCGAACTCAAAGTGTTTTGCATATGTTGGTACGCATTACTATCTCCATTTTAGGCACAGAATGGTTAAGTAGCTACCCAAGGTCATACAACGACCCTGGTCTCTTGAATCCCAGCCCTTTGCTCAATCGACTTGACTACACCCACTCAAAAAAGAATTACAATGTGACAGGCTTCAGTATTACAAGTTACTAATTTTAAAGAAATTATACAGGGACTATTCTCTTGGTCTCATTAACCCTGGGATGTTTTCAAGCTTGGGGGGAGAGGGGGAAATCAAGACCGAGTAGAGCAGATAATTAAGAGCTGTGTGACTAAACATATTGCACAAATTTAGAAGTAAGAATTCTATAGATTTCTAGGTTGGATACCAAGCAGGCAAACTGATTTAGCCGCCAGTGGATCTAGCCCACTTTTGGAAACACACGCTCGCCTACCAGCAACACATCACACACATTTCTCATCCTGACTGACTGGAGTGGAAAGAGCTTGCAGCAGCTCCTGTACTTTTTCCAGGTTTCTCTCACAGCTCCCTCTTGCTGACATTGCCCCCAAACCATTTCCACACTGAAAGCCGCTTTACACTGCGTGGCAATAGCCTGTGAAGGGTGATAGAACTGCAAGGACTTTTCTCTCTCTCTCTCCCTCTCTCCCTCTCTCTCTCTCTCTCTTTCTGTTGAAATACTGAAGACTTAACAAAATAACCCAAACAAACATTGAGTTAAAGGTTGTTTGAGTCTTGAGGGGGTAGAGAGGTAGGCTTGGCAGGAGAGTGGTTTGCACAGCAGTGTACGGGCCAGGTGACACTTATAGAGTTCCATTTGTGTTGGAAAAAGCCACTTGCGCCCTTATCTCCTTCCATTAAAACCTCTGCTGCACCTCAGGGTGATTACTTCTCCCTCCTCTTGTGTGTAGGAATGGCCCTCTGAATTCTCTGGAGCACTCTCAGAGAGAAGACGGTGTGTCAGAGCAAAAGGGATTGAAAACCCTTTAGGAGAGGTGACATGACTTATAGTTCAGCATTGGGGAGGAAAATGAGGGGATTTAAAGGAAAGTTATAAACAAATGTCAACACACTCTGGTAACATTTTACCTTAAACTTTTCCACCCTTTCTTTTTGTGTTCTCTCTCAATCCTTTGCTCATTCTTGGTTTCAGCTTTCAAACACTGAGGCCACGTAGAACACTGCATGCTCTGTAGGGTGCAGGGCAAAAGGCACTAAACCCTTTCTTGTTAGCATTTACTAAAGTTACTGTCATTTCAGCATGCTTAAAATACCTAATAGTTTCCTCTGGAGCAAGAGACTAACATATGAGAGCTCCAGCTAAGAGAATATTTTAAGGTGGGTGAGTTCACTTTTCACTTATTTTATACATAATGGGATTTTCATAATATTACATTTCATTACTGGTATTTTATTTATGCTGCATAAAATACAACTGTGAAACATGTTTTGCCTCTCTCGGTAACACCCAAATGGGGAATAAAGGAACACATCATTAGCTATTTACTGACATACCAACATCAGAATTTATAGAAGTAAAAATCAGGGGCTCAGATAGGGCTTAGCTGAAAGTGCCAAATCAGCATTTGAGAATCCTTCTCTTTATGCCTCCTTTTTTAAAAAAAAAAATTCATTTGATAACATGGGCCATAGCTCTCTCATGTGGGAAACACAAGGAAACATTGATCCTAAAAAGAAATTTCATTTAAATAGGACATTGTACTTTTTAGAGCACCTTCCGTTTAAGGTAATCAAAGTGCTTTACAGGAATTCATTTCTTAATCTTCAAAATACCCCCATGGAAAAGGTAGACATCTTCATTTTACAGGTGAGGCACAGGAAGTTAAACAACTTCACCAGCAGTAAGGCCCAAAGTTGGGAATAGAAGTTTTTGGCTGCAGGTTCTGAAGTCTAAACACATGGTGAATAACACCTCAAAATTTTTTAAATAGGTTTCAATTTGAAAACAATCCCAAAGACCGCTCTCCCACAATCCCCCAAATTTTGAAGGACCAAAATTTGGAAGGACTATTTATAGTATTTCTTGGGGTTCGTTAACAATGGTGTAAATAATGCCAGTTTCAAACTATGGCTGTGGGGAGGATGGTCAGAGGTACTTTTAAACACAAGAACATATAACTGAAGGTCTATTTTTGTAAGAGCCACTAAATTGGGATAGTTGTGAGAAGACATTCCTCATTTTATGAAAATATGAACACCTGCCTTCTCTGGATCCTGCTTATAAACCTGTGAAACTATTTGTTTTGTCAAAACTGATCATCATACATTTTTCTCAGGTGACATAAAAAAACATAATTTTTCCCCCTCCCAACAGAACAAATTTAAAAATATATAGAGAAATCCTTTATAGTCATTGGAATGTTTATACAAGAGTCAGCTTGTTTTGAAGGGTAAAATGAAATGAACAACCTGCAATACCATAGCATCAGTGCAACTAAGCTCTTGGTAAACACAATATACTGAGGTGATATTGTGCTCTGTTTCCTCAGATTAAATATATCTCATCCTTAGATTTATACTGGCACTTTATAGCTTCTGCAAATGACTGTCTCAGCACCTCAAAGTAATTCCACCCTGTCATATTTGTCTTTGGAAATTGTAACAAATTATGGTGATTTATAACATCAAACTCAACTCTTCCATTTTCCCCCAGATGGGAATGTCGCTGATGGCAAGATTCTAGGCCATCCATTTATTCTGTGTGGAGGGTGACAGTGAAACATGTTTCATCTCTTCTGCATGACACTCTCTTCCCCTTTGAGGGGAGGCTGTCAACATAACTCAAGCTGCCAAGGCACCTTTGCAAGGGGCCTGAAACAAATCTAAAGCTCCACTACCTGCATGCCTACTAATGAGGCGTGACTTGCCTCTCTTGCACGGCTGGCCTCACTGAATCTCTTTGCTTCTGACCCTTTGTGGTCCCTTCTCAGTCAATAGAAGCCAAGCCATAATTTGTCACTGAGTAAAGACAGGTGATGATTAGAGCTGGGAGAACTTTGGGAAACTCGCAAGGTGAGTGCCTTGCTATTGTCGGCTTTTGTTGAGGAGGAAAAGAATGAATGACACACGCCATCATAAGGAGAGCTTAATTGACGTCTACAGTCAGGTTAAAGCAGCTTTGTAAAATCCTACTCATACACTTACCTGGGGCAAATATATTTTCTGGTGGGCAAATAAAGCATCAAGGTCTTTCTTGCACGTGCAAACATTTAGTTCCATGAGCTGGTAAATTTTCATGGCAATTTTCCAAGTGGGTTAAAGGAGAATTCCAGATTAGGTCAAATATATTTAAAATCATTATATAATTGTTACAAAGAACAGCTAGTCCCGATCCTGCACAATTAAGCATGTGTGTAATTTTACTTTTGCATGAGAGGTCAGCCCTTATTGTTTATCATATGATGGACTTTGTCAGCAGGACGATCCCAGTGGGAAAACGTTAGTAGATGCTATATGCAGATGACATAGCAATAAGGGTATCCTCAAAAGAAGACCTAGAGGAAATAGCAAAACAGTGGTATGTCTAGGTAAGCTGCCATGGGATGAAAATGACATGGCATGTGAATTAGTAGTTCAAAAATAACCACATATATTTGCTGTAGCTTGTACTGACCAACTGGCCTGCAAAAGACTGTTTATTTCAAGGATCATGGCATTCTTGCATGCAGGAAGGAGTCAGAGGGGAACACAGAGAGAAAAATAAGATATTTAATAGCCACCAGAGGAAATCTCTCCCCTATGCTCCCATTGCTTTGGTAGACTAGGTTTCACATGGTGCTCTGATGCTATCACTTCCAAAATGGAAAGCAAAGGAAGTGTAACCTCAAAAATCAGTTGTGTCTGAGTAAATGTGTTCAGTATTAAATGTATTCCCCAGTTTTAGCATGGGAGGAATGGTGCTTCAGTCATTCTAGCTTTCACACAGTTATAACCATAATAATATCTGCACTAGCATTCCAGGGTGTGGGCTCCGATACCGTCTGGCAGCATGTTATCAGTAACAGACACAACAAGGACAAAGGATCTCCTGAACCTTTACCCACAGAGATTAAATAAAAAAAAGTTTGTCAAATATAGTCAGTCTTGAAATTACCCTCCTTGGAAAGAGGTTTCTATTTCTCGTCTCACAATGGTATCAGAGCACTAACCACCATTTGACAACTTTTGCTTTTATTTACAGTGCCTTGATAAAATGCATTTTTTACATGATAAGTTGGATGTGTCAAACTGGGCCACATATAAAGTGGTGACAAAGGAAATGGTTTCAATAAAATTACATAATGTAAAACAAATAATTGGAATACCTACATTAACGATAATTTGCAAGCAACATAGCATTATACAATTTCTGACACTCTGCAGAGAGGTATTAGGTCTAAAGTAACTACGTTTAGAAAGCAATTTGCAGAATTTCTGTTCTTTTGGCTGGTTTGAAAAGCCGTGATAATATGTTTTTTGCAGCTGACAAGCAAACAAAAACCAATCATTGAACAGTACCATTTTACCCAAGAGGCAAGCTGATAATTAGATGTTTAACAGACAGTTTGGATTTAATCTGAGCAGTGGCTTGTTGTTGTTGTTGTGTAGGGACCAAATACAAGTCTCCCCCCACCCCCTACACTCACTTTCAATAACAATGAAGAAATATGTTATTTGTTATCCTGGGCTCTCGCCCCTCGCTCACAACCCAGTGTCACAAGAGGACCAGTCTGACACTGGAGATGTGCATATGTGTGAGCGGGAGGTAAGGAACCATCTTACTCTCCCCACGCTGGGTCTACATATACCACATTTAACCTGAACCAGCTCAACTTGTACTGGAGAAGCAGTGAGCAGGATGCAGGGCACTCTGAGTGAAGAGGAGTTAGGCTCCTCAGGCCATTGCCTATGGTTCCCATTGGTACAGGGTATGTCTGATTCAGAACCTTCCCAAGCATCTTCCATTAGTGGGGCTCCTACTGAATAAACCATGGGCGGAGTGTAAGCTGCCCTGGTCTGGGGAAGGTGGCAGAACCATCATTCCTACATGGGTATTTTTTGGGGGGTGGCTCAGGAACAGCTGGCCCCAGGAGGGGTACATGAAAAATGCATTTTTCACTCATAGGGGTGATTCAATCCCCCACGTGAGCACCTGTGTTAATTTTTCAGGATCAAAGTCCTATTGATAGAACATTTAAATACAACTGGCACAGAAATGAACCAATGCTACAAAACCACACCACTTCCCTACTGGGTTGGTTGGATTAAGATTTAAGCAGCCCACTTCCTTTCAATTTTTTTCTATTTTTAAGTAGTGTCCACAAGCAGAACTCTGGTTTTGCTTTCAGCTTTTAGTAATACACTGTATCTAAAACTGAGATCAGGTAAAGCTTCTGTAACATTCTCCATCTTAACTGAGGGACAATTGAGCACTGCAGTATTCCGCAGATGATATTATTCCTTGTTAAATATATTTACTCTCCCAAACCATGTACACGTTTCATATGGAAGTGTGTTTGTGGGGGGGAACATTAACTTATTAGGAGAAAGATACATTTCAACACAAAACTTATTCTCTAACAAATAAAGACAAACATTTGAAATATGGAATGCAACCAAAAAGTCATAGATCCAACTTAAAGTTTATCAGGAGACATAAACTTTCATGCTTATACTTTGCAGAGTAACTGAACATAAGGACATAAGAATGGCCATACTGCATCAGACCAATGGTCCATCTGGCCCAGTATCCTGTCTTCCGACAATGGACAATGACAGGTGGCCCAGAGGGAATGAACAGAACAGGTAATCATAAAGTAATCCATCCCCTGTCACCCATTCCCAGCTTCTGGCAACTGAGAACTTGCATTCATTATCAGCACACTTAGGGAGGAGGTGCCAGTTTAACTTGCTGGCTCAAACGGCAAAGCAATGTTAAAAAGTATGGTTTCCATTATGATGGAAGATAGCACTGAATAAAACTTCAAAATCACACCAAGCCAAAAGAGTCAGCCTTTATTTTAAAACTTCTTTGCTGCAAATACATGCGACACTATATATTGCAACAAACTTAGCCATCACTTAGGGAAATAATACTGCTCATGAAAGGGACTAGATTGACAGCAATGGAAACTGAAATCGTTTACTCACATAAAAGACACGTTCTTGGTAGTAACAATGCAAGCGTCTCAATCTTGTGCCCTCCACTCAGAATGTATCAACCCTGACACGCAGTGCTTATCTCAACAGGCAGGAAGTAAGGTCCATTACCATGATGCATTTTATTCTTCAACTCTCTGCTGCAACTGCCAGCAAGGATGCCAAGTATTGTTAAGGAAGTTTTGTGACACGAACACCTGCTTGTGAGCAGCTGGACTGAGACCACTAAATTATTTCACAGAGTCATTAGACTGTTACCACTTTTGCCGTGGCCTACATTCAATGTGTAACCTAGGGAATAAAAAGCTCCATGTCCCATTGCTGACCACCTGAGTGATCCATTTTCCCTTGGCCATCACTTCTAAAAGACTGAGGAACAAGGGAGAATAGGTCAAGTCTTAAGCAGCCAATTATTTTTCTTGAAATAAAATTAGAAGCAAACCAGATTTTCAGTGGAAGTCTGTATTATTATCGAATACATTACTCGTGATTACTGGTACTATAATGAGCACCAAATGAATTAATGATGACTGGCCACATATTTTAAAATTATTCACATTTTTTTATTTTTCATCTTAATCCAGTTAATAGGCTATATTCTTAAAGAAAAGTTCAGTTCAACTTTTAATAGGAGTAAAAGAAAAAAAAACAATATATCAAGGTACAGATGGGAACAATTAGTTTGAAATATTCCCTCCTACTTTACACCTCATCTTTAAGACTCTGTGTCATGGCCACCATCCTTCCCTGCTTGTAAGGTCTTCTACAGAATCAACCACCAGTGTCCATTAACTAACTAGTCAGTTTGTTCATGTAAAACAATGAGAAGAACAGTCTTCCAGAGACGTGGAGTACACTATTTAGCCCTTTGTAGTGGCAGGCAGCTTGGAGGAATTACGGTTCTAATTATTAATTACACAATAAGTGTCAGTTTGATAATAAAATACATGCAGTGATTTCTGTCAATTTGGGAGTGTAAGGTATAAGTTGTTCAGCTTTAATGCTTTGTAATTGCTAAATTTCCTAGAGTTGCATGGTACAAAAGTTGTTGGATTCTATTCGAAATGCATTGGCATGTGTGCAATTTCTGAAAACTGGAATAACACCAAAGCAAATATTAAATTTGGGGTTTGCAGTATTGCAAATGTTATTGGTCTGCACAAAGTCTCCTTAAATGAAGCAAACCAAAGTAAAGCGCTTTTGAATAAACCCAATGCAGAGGCCTGATCCAGCAACCTTTATCCATATGAGTAACCCTTACTCATGGGAGTAGAGCAACTGAAGTTAATTGCACTAGGTACATGAGTAAGTGGCCATGACTGAAATGTGAATGATTAAAAAAAACAAAACAAAAAAGAGTTTTAAATGATAAATTGCTGTCCCAGGGCCTGATTCTGTCAACACTTTCTACTGAGCATAGAGGTTACTACCATTGATTTCAGTATTGCTATGCCCAGTCGTAAGTGTTGGCAACGCTGATCCCTGCATAGAAAAAGGAAATGTGACAAAACAGAAAAGAGTACCCCTAATAGACCTGCCAATCACATACCTGCCATAGAGGTCTTGTGCAGTTCTCTGCTGCTCAGAAACACTCCATGCATAGCAGAGCATGTTTCCTTTCATATCAATTATCCTCAGGAGAAACACAAGGACATTTCTACCTGGAGGCCTAGAAATCTACCATATGTTTTCAAAAGGACCTCTGTGTCAGGTGAGGAAAGGGAAGTCTCAGAAAAATTATATGCTCTCTATCTAAAGCTTTTTTATAGCACCATCGTATCTGAACAGGGTATTTAGAGCCATCTGGAAGATTTGTTTTCAAATAATTTGCTCTTCAGATAATTAATAGCAAATCTTCCAGTGGATCTAAGTGTTCTGTCAACACCCAGATACTACTGTGTTAAGTTAGATGCCATCATGTCAGATTGTTAGATTCAGTGCTTTGTAGCATAATTCACTGCTGAAAGTCAAACACGGTTTATTTATAACTGTTTTTGCTGTTAAAACTGCTGATTAAGGATATCCTCTGTTCCTTACCGGGTTCAGTTAGAGAGGTAGCATGTGGCAGTTGGTTTAAAATTTTCTATCTGAGCACCTCACAATCTTTTAAACATCTCTGTCCTCACAATGTTGTTGTGAGATAGGGAAGTTCTATTAACCACATTTCACAGGGGAGATATCTGAGGCAGAGAGACTTTCCCAAGGTCACACAGGAAGTTTGTGGAGAAGTAGAGACTTGAATCCAGGTTGCCCAAGTCGTAGGCTATTGTCCTAACAACTAGACAATTCTCCCCCCCCCCACCACCATCTTTCTTCCTCTCCCCCAGCCCCCAACGGAAAATGGCTTTTCAACTAAATGGATATTTTTTTGTGAAAATGTTCTGGGTTTGTTGACAATGTTGGAGTTTTCAGTGAAAAATTAAAGAGGTTTTTGGTTTTTGAGGAAAAGCTGGGGAAAAAAAAAGTTGAAGTTTTTCACAGGGGAAAAATCCTCATTTCCCAACTAACATTAAATATCCATATAAATAGTTGTTAAAAACCACCAAATACATTATTTACGTGAATATGCTATAAACATACACTCAAACACACCTATATACTGCAGTGATGAGGGCTTTAGAACACACAGATATGTTATATATTTCATAAGGTAGCTTATTATTGATCACTATAGTTAAGTTTAAGTGAAGATTTCCTCATACATAGGGCCATCTGCTTTTCAGGTTGAATTTTTGGTTAAATTTGGGGTTGCATTACCTCAACGGATTATTTTAAAATGATTTCACAGAAGTTTGGGTTAAAATATTTTCATTTGTAGAATTAAAAAGATCTTTTTATGGGAGGATTATGTTAATAAATCTAATTTTTAAAGCTGTTCTAATTTACCTTGAGGGTCTTGGCCTGGCACCAGGATAAGGGTATCATAAAGGCAGCACAAAGTTACCTTTCCCGCTTCCTATGTTGGCAGTAAAAGTAAAAAACGAAACTAGCTAAAGAGTGGATCCCTCAAAGACTTATGCACATTTCTAAATTAATGCACTGAGAATAGTTCCATTAAGTCGATGGTACTAATAACAGTGTGTAAAGTTACATGTCAATCTTTGCCAGATCAGGGCCTAGATATATATTTCTAATTCAAATCAGCAGACATCTCCAATGCATGTTGCTTCATGCAGGATCTGCAATAACCTACAAGAGTCAGAAGCTCCAAATGGATTATTTGCTATTATGGGGGAGGGAGAGAGATGCTAAGAGGCCTTTTGAAAGCTTTTTATTAGGAAGCTGGTTGAAAGCATCATTGAATATATGAGTCAATTGTCTTCTGATTGTCCAGGGTATAACATCAGCAGCAATCAGTCAAGGTAAGATGGTGGCTAGCCACATGGGGAAATTTTTTAAAATCATGATTTCTTCAAGTTTAACTACTTTTGACATTTGGATTTAGTTGCAGAAATCAGACTTTTAACAGGTTTAACCCTTAAAGAGTCTAATTAATTACACAAGGGCATGGCTTTTCCTCTCTCCCTTTTATGAACCAAAGAAGCAGTAGACTAAACAAATCAAGGGGCTGAAACCATATGTGTTGTTAAAATTATTGGAGCCTGTTTGCCTGGGTGGTACAAGTACATATATGCAGGCAGTCTCCTCCTCTTGCACCAAGAGGATAGCTGAAGATGCATCTAGCCTTTACCCCTCAGCACTGAAACACAAGTAGAAGCAAAACTGGAATTAGATGGCCTATTAACACACAAATAAAGACCCGTTCTTCTGAGTGTTGAGCTCCCTTAACGCCTACTGACATTTGAAGACAAAATTAACTTCTCATGAGAGTAGCGAGTACATGTCTCTTTGCAGGATCTGACCCAAAGTAAATAATGCTTTAATCACAGGCACAGTACACTCATTTCGAGAAAGCCATTTGGTGTCTGACTAAATGTTGTTTATTACTTGATGTCAGAAGGTTGGAAAATTACTGTTCTAATCAATAATTAAAAATAAATGTCCGTTTACTAGGTACAGTGATTTATATAATGAACTGACAGATGAAAAAAATCACACACGGTTTACTTTTAACTCTTAATTGCTAACACTCATGTTACAATAGGGACAGAAGACATCCTGACAGAGCTCACTTACAGAGAAAACACATGGAAGCTTCTTTCTTTTTGAAATAAAAAAATGTGCATGCATAGCTGCTGAATACAAAACCTGAAAATATCTCATCTGTGTATTGACGAGCTAGAAAGAGAGAGACGCAAATTGGAACAACTCAACAGAAAAGAAAAAAGTAAAGGAAAAAAAGCTGGAACAGCCCTTTTTAAAACCAGTTTTCTTCCTTCCTCCTTTAAGGCAAGAATTACACCCAGGCACAACCCCAAAGTAAGTAATACTCATTTGTTTCCCCTTCATTTATTTACCATTTTACAACACATTTCATAGATCAATTTAACTGGCATTATTCCCATACGGGATCACTTTTGGTGGGAAGGGACCTCCATCACAAATCATTAATAGTGGTGCTCATTCAATTCCAACAGGAAAGGCAACACGAAAAGCATGGCTGGCAGATTTATTGATTACATTTCACCAATGACCAGCAAAAAGCAAGCACTCCAAAAATCCCCAAAGGTGATCATTAGTACTGAGTAACTGTCACTAAACATTAGTACCATCAGCAGACTGTAGCTAAAAGAAAGCATGATACTTTAAATGTGAGACACGAGGAAGGATTGCCTCTAATACAAAGGAAAAGTGGAAACATCTCAAAGCATGGTACTTCTATTTGAGACAACTCTCTCTCTCTCTCTCTCACACACACACACACACACACGTATAAAATTGGTCTAGCAGGGTTAGGCAAACTGGGCATTGCTGCAAAAATACAAAATTAACATGTCAAGCTAATTTTGCGTTCCCATCGCCTTGAGCTGATTAGCACAAATTAAATTTTGTGCTAATCAGCTCAAGCAGTTTGCAGGTACTATGGGAAACCCACGGTGTGTGCTGATTACTGTAAAAGTATATGCATGTTTTCTGCACTAGCATAAGAATATGTTCCCCATAAATCATTAGTGGTTTTACAGTCCATTTCTATGTTGTTATTATAGACAATTTTGGTGTATTTTTGTTAGTAGGCACTCTGTTTTCATGGCAAAAACAGATTAGCACTGGAACATGGATTTTTCCTTTACATGTTGGAGCCTGGTAAATTGGCCCTTAGAATTGGGCCAATGATGCTTCCAACCAGCTTCACATCACAGACAGTGATTCTGGATATTGTAGGTAGTCAGGGAGTATATGAAGAATTTTGCCTCGTCCCGTTAATTCCTGTGTCCTCCCGCCAACCCCCAAACACATACTATGATTCTCTGATGGCGTTCTTTGTTCCACGAGTAGCAGCAGTAACAATATTCATTTCATAGCTGACAGACAGCTTCTTCTAAGACAGCTGCAGTTCTGTCTTTTGGGCACCTGAGGCACTGCTTCAGCCAAAACCATTAAAAGGTATTTTAATTTTATCTCCTTCCTTATTCTATATCCCTCACAGCACTTCAGTTCTCTACCTGAGTCTTGTAGGTAAGGTCATTTGCTCTTGTGACTCAGCATGCAGCCCATTTCAACAGCAGCGGCACTGGGTTGAAAAGCCATTACTTCCCTGACAACCCCCACCTCTGATAATGACTGGGCAACCCCCGCAGAGGACGAGGTGGTAAATTAAGAAGTGCCTTGAATGAGCAAGTCAGGCTGACACGGTGGTGCCTTTGGTAGATTGCTGAAGTGAGAGGAAAGTTCTAAGCTTACTGGACCTGTGCTCAGTGGCAATAGCGATGGAATCTTTAGGTCACTTGGAAGGGTGGTGGGCAATAAGGAGGGAAAATAAGACTCTTAGCGCCACTGATGCTTTGAGTAATAGAGATACGGGTGATGGAGAGGATCATCACCTCATCACCTATCTGACCAAGAGAGCAGTGGGAAGTAATACAGCCATCTCAGACATGTATGGGTTTGAATGAACTTCCTCAGTTTCAGGTCCCAGTTCATTTGAACCTAGTATGGCAGTGGGAAAGCGGAGACTTAAACTTTGTGAACTGGGTTATGCCCGTTGACTTGCTTGGCATACCAAATGACAAGTTTCATGACAAACCAAAATGAATGAACCCGAGCTAGTCTTGTACACGTGTCGTCCAGAGACAACATTTTGCTTGGAGTTTGGATGAAAGGTTTGCAGCCCAAAACACTGTCCTATGAAACATACAGATATAACCTGCTATATTAAAACCTGAAGCTGGACAAGTATCCTAGGACTGGATGTTCACAGAGAATGAGTGTTTATGTAGCTTTCAGAAGAAGCTTTAGCTTGAGGAAGCACTATGAAGCATCATCTTCCATGGCTCCCCTTGGGAACATATGATGTCAGAATACAGAGACCAAGGCTAGTCGTGGGTTAAGGTCCTGGAAGGGGACTCAGGAGATATGGGTTCAAATCCTAGCTCTACCATAGACTTCCTATGTGAACCTGGGTACATCACTTAATCCCTCAGTGCCTCATTCTCCTATCTATAAAATGGGGATTAGCAATACTTCTTTCCTCTCGTCTTTTGTCTGTCTTGTCTATTTAGATTGTAAACTCTTTGGAGCAGGGACTCGTATTGTATGTGCGTATAGTGACTGGCATAATGGGATCACTGCTGGAACCTTGAGGTGCTACTGTTATTATTTGTATATCATACAACATGGTGCTTGGAAATGGTTCCTTAGAAATAAGATTAATGCATGTCATTTGTAGTATGTCATGGGACAAATTCATCATTGGTGTAACTGCTGCAGATAGCTGGTTTATACCCAGGATGAATGGGGCTGCAGTAAGATACAGAATGGTTGTCTCTGGGTTGTTTTATATTCTATTTTCCAGTTCTTAATTTTATTCCTAAACCTCCCTCCCTGGTGAGCTGCAGAAAAGATAGCCTTAGGAAACATGGTTTTATTCCAAAACTTGTATTTTCAAAATCAACCCATGGATTCTGAATTTCTTACAATGAACTAAAAGTTAAAATAGGACCACTGGAGTCTAAATTTGATCATCTTTTATTTTAATGTGCAGTTGATATCATCCCCCCCCCCCATAACATACACATTTAACATATTGGGGGCAAATAATTTTCTTAAACTAACATTTTCACTCCTTCAGGAAGAGATCCTTGCTCAATAGTGAGCTTTTCTTTCTCAACTGACATCTCCTTAACCCTCCCCCCCCAATTTGCAACACTATGCAGCATATTGTCTTATCCCTATAGTTCCATACTGCCCTGAGATATTGGCAATTATTATTTAAGTCAAAAGGGAAAAACAGAATAATTTACATCATCCATCATAGTTTCCTTGCATGAATAAATTACAAGACACCACTGCAAATCAATCGTGGCAAAAGAAACAGTCCATGCCAAACAGAGTGTTGGTGTATATAATTTCTTTAATGTTTTCTGTCCTCATACATCAAAACTGCAGCCTGAATTCTTCCACCCTTATTCAGTAGAATGCTGATTATACCAAGGGCTTGTGAGGCACCTGAAACCTAAGCAGATAATTTGGGGAGCCATCTCATGTAATAGGTAGAACAGGTTTCTAACTCTCAACATCATAGGTGCCAACTCTGGGGGTGCTCTGGAGCTGGAGCACCCATGGGAAAAAAATAGTGGGTGCTCAGCACCCACCGGCAGCCCCTTGATCAGCTCCTCCCCCAGCATCTCCCACTTGCCAGTGAACCCTGCCAATCAGCTCCTCCTCAGTGCCTCCTGCCCTCCAGTGATGAGCTGTTCAGCGGCATGCAGGAGGTACTAGGGAAAAGGGGGAGGAGTGAGGGCAGGACGTGCTTTGGGGAGGGGGCGAAACAGGGTGGGAAGAGGCGGGCAGGGGTGGGGGCTTGGGGGAAGGGGTGGAGTGGGGGGTCTCAGAAAGATGATGCCTGTGCTCAGCACATACTTCAAAAGCTGTTGCCATCTCTCCTGCCCTTTTCACTAGCTAGCTCTCAAGCTACAAAGGAGCTCTGATATTGCACTGGGCTGGCACTAAGAAGACCGGAGTTCAGTTCCATGGTTCTACCACAAACTTTCTGTGTGACCCTGGACAAGGCACACTCCCTGGACAAGGCACACTCAGGTCCCCATGTGTAAAATAGGGACAATACTTCCTTTCTCCCAGTCTTTGTCTGCTTCGTCTATTTAGACAGTAAATTGGGGCTGGGACTGTCTCCTACTAGGTGTATGTACAGCACCTAGCAGAACAGGGCCTTGGTCTCAACTGGGGCCTCTAGGTACTACCAAAATTGTTATTTTTAAGGATTTGTAAGTTTTGCTAGAACAGGAGCATGCTTCACAGTCCACATGTAGATGGGGGAAAATCACTATACTGGTATTAACTTCCTTCCTTGTTGGCAGTCTCGGCAGCGAGGGTGAGGAGAGAGTGGTCAGGAAGACTGACACCTAGATTTTTATTGTTGGAGGTGATCTCCGCGTGAGAGAACTAAGCCAGTTGACTGGGGAGAGGCAGGGGATCCTTCAACTGCTGCTGGCTGCGTTCTCTCTGTTGTCGGATGAAGACAGGACTCCAGTATGAAGAGCTACCAGTCCAGCATTTTGCACTTGTACTAAATTCACAAGGTGAAACTTTCACCCAGGCCGAGACCCAGCACAAAGCTTATGCACTTAAGTCCCATATGCACTGTTTCCCTTGAGGGCTTAAGAGGAGTTAAATAATGCATAGACCTCTGTACTGGTGCTGAATTCCACCATGGAGATGGTCTCCTATACAAGTGCTCAGATCCAATACTCCCAAAGGCGTGGTAGAGTGGAGTACAGATCTTGGAAGGCAGAACTTCCTCAAGACCCTTCCGTATCCTTCCTACACAAGACCACCACCACTTATCTGGTTATCTAAAGGTGACAAGCCACAACTGCTTCCCTGCTGCATTTTCGATCTTCCCTTATTTAAACACATAGCCTTCTTTTTCCTCTGTTAAATGCCTAATGCAATCCTCTCCTGGGGTGTCTGAGGTCTGAAGGACCTATTCCTCCCTCCCCTGTATATGTGCCTAATTTACTCAGTGTTAATGGTGATCGTGCAAGCGGACTAAGGGGAAAATAGACCTCACAGTTGAGTTATTTGAATTTCAGCAGCGTGTGGAGATTCTAAGATGCTAGGCATTGCACTTACAGGTCCTTACTCCAAAGAGCTTACTATCGCAATAGAGAAGACCGAGAAAGGGATAAATTATGCCTCCTTTTCCCCAATTCTGTTTTACAGAAGGAAAGCTGGGACACGAATTAAATGATTTGCTCTAGGTCAAGAAACTCTGAGGCAAAGCCAGGAATCAAACCCAGATCCCCCGTGTTCCAGTCTGAAAATTCTTATTTTGCGTTTTCAGATTTAAAACTTTGGCCAAAGAAGGAAAGAAGAGAAAACCTGAATTTTTCCAGAAAAAGAAAGTGCTAAAACCCAGTAAACCTTAATGGTAAACTCAGTGTTATCGAGTGTTGGAAAATATATTAATTGCTTTTAATTGACAACCTCTGTATTGCTTCTGCTAGAGTACGCAGTGAATTATGAAGGTGAATTACAAACTGCTTTACGCTGGGAATCCTGGATGCCCCATCATCTCAGGCATTGGCACCCTGACAGCAGGATTGTCTGGCTATGTGGACTCTTTCCTCAGGCCCTACGCTACCAGCACTCCCAGCTACCTTCGAGACACCACTGACTTCCTGAGGAAACTACAATCCATCAGTGATCTTCCTGAAAACACCATCCTGGCCACTATGGATGTAGAAGCCCTCTACACCAACATTCTACACAAAGATGGACTACAAGCTATCAGGAACAATATCACCAATAATATCATGGCAAACCTGGTGGCTGAACTTCGTCCTCACCCACAACTATTTCACATTTGGGGACAATATATACCTTCAAGTCAGCATCACTGCTATAGGTGCACCATGGCCCCACAGTATGCTCACATTTTTATTATGGCTGACTTAGAACAACGCTTCCTTAGCTCTCATCTCCTAACACTCCTACTCTACTTGTGCTACATTGATGACATCTTCATCATCTGGACCCATGGAAAAGAAGCCCTTGAGGAATTCCACCATGATTTCAACAATTTCCATCCCACCATCCACCTCAGCTTGGACCAGTCCACACAAGAGATCCACTTCCTGGACACTAATAAGCGATGGTCACATAAACACCACCCTATACCGGAAACCTACTGACCGCTATACTTACCTACATGCCTCCAGCTTCCATCCAGGACACACCACACGATCCATTGTCTACAGCCAAGCTCTAAGATACAACCACATTTGCTCCAATCCCTCAGACAGAGACAAACACCTACAAGATCTCTATCAAGCATTCTTAAAATTACAATGCCCACATGCTGAAGTGAAAAAATAGATTGACAGAGCCAGAAGAGTACTCAGAAGTCACCTACTACAGGACAGGCCCAACAAAGAAAATAACAGAACGCCACTAGCTATCACCTTCAGCCCCCAACTAAAACCTCTCCAGCGCATCATCAAAGATTTACAGCCTATTCTGAAAAATGATCCCTCACTCTCACAGATCTTGGGAGACAGACCAGTCCTCGCTTACAGACAGCTACCCAACCTGAAGCAAATACTCACCAGCAACCACACACCACACAACAAAAACACTAACCCAGGAACCTATCCTTGCAACAAAGTCCGATGCCAACTCTGTCCACATATCTATTCAGGGGACACCATCACAGGGCCTAATCACATTAGCCACGCCATCAGGGGCTTGTTCACCTGCACATCTACCAATGTGATATATGCCATCATGTGCCAGCAATGCCCCTCTGCCATGTACATTGGCCAAACTGGACAGTCTCTGCGTAAAAGAATAAATGGATACAAATCTGACATCAGGAATCATAACATTCAAAAACCGGTAGGAGAACACTTCAACCTCTCTGGCCACTCAGTAAAAGATTTAAGGGTGGCAATTTTGCAACAGAAAAGCTTCAGAAACAGACTCCAACGAGAAACTGCTGAGCTTGAATTAATATGCAAACTAGGTACCATTAACTTGGGTTTGAATAGAGACTGGGAGTGGCGGGGTCATTACACATATTGAATCTATTTCCTTAAGCAAAGTATCCTCATACCTTCTTGTCAACTGTGTAAATGGGCCAACTTGATTACACTACAAAAGTTTTTTTTTCTCCTGCTCATCTTAACTAATTAGCCTCTCACAGTTTGTATGGTAACTTCCAACTTATCTGTATGTGTATATATATATATATATATATATATATATATATATATATCTTACTATATGTTCCATTCTATGCAGCCGATGAAGTGAGCTGTAGCTCATGAAAGCTTATACTCTAAGGTGCCACAAGTCCTCCTGTTCTTTTTGCTGTCTGTACTGACATTTCTATGTCAGATCCTCTCCACCCTCATTTTGCTTTCAGTCATACAAACTAAGTGTCCTAAATTTAATGTTCCCCCTTACAAATTGGCTGCCCTTTCATGTCAGAAGGAAACATGCCTACTCAGCACAGCTTGAAAGGAACCTGTCTGCAGTTGGGAGGGAAAAGTCGAGGTGCTTTTTTTTTTTTTACTAACTAAATTAAATACAACTAGTGCTCTAAGCAACGGGCAGCTTTGATTGGGATGTAGGATGCTGTGAGATAGTGATAAGTGAACACTCACAACCAAAGGGAATTAAAAGGCTGTACTTCGGTCTAATGGAGTCAATTTCTTTCAGTGTTGTATCCATTAAAGGACACCGTGCTGGCACACTACAGTGCAGTACCATTTAAACTGCAAAATACGAGGTTCAAATAATGCTAAGGGTTGGACTTAGAGGGAGATAAGCGTAGCATTTCAGGGGAGAAGCTGGAAATGCTGGCCTTAATCTACCCCATCATTCCCCTCAGATGGAAAGGGTGGTCTCATGCCGATCAGCCAGGGCCGCGGCATCAGGAGATTTAGGTTTTGTTCTCGACTTCACGCGGAACTTTTATTACGTCGCTTACAGAGCCCTCATCAACTGAAAAAAACAAATCGTACTGTTCTGACTGAAAACGTTATCTACTATTGTTACAAAAAGAAAAGGAGTACTTGTGGCACCTTAGAGACTAACCAATTTATTTGAGCATAAGCTTTCGTGAGTTACAGCTCACTTCATCGGATGCTCCTGATGCAATTTTTCTCTAATCGTTCAATTATAGTGTTTTCTCTAATCCAGCAGTTCTCATCCTGTGGGTTGGGACCCCAAAGTTGGTCATGACCAATGGTCCCTCTAATTTTTTCCAGCCATGTGTGGAATAAATTTTATTATGTGCGCCAATACCGAGGTAATGTGCGGATGGCGCCACCAGTAAAAACAAAAAACCTAGACTTATTTTTTAAAAGTTACCATAGGGATAATTACTCCAACCGGGACAGGTTAAGCATTTTAGAAACGAGAAGTAACAAGAGCAACAACAACAAAAGTATGTGTTGGAAGGTGAGCATGTCAGAGACAGTGTGTGTGTGACACTGGGGAAGTCTGGAGAGGGCGTGCACTGTCTCTTCAAGGCACTCACATCAGAAGGCTCAGACTGCCGCAGCTGAGCTCTCCTGCTCCTGAGCCCTGTCCCTCCCCCAGCCCCCGCTCTGTGGAGATGGGGCACATGGGCAGGGGAGAGGCTGCGGGGGACACCCTCACATCAGCCCCTCCCCTCCGCTCTGCACAGCAAGCAGGAGGGTCCCGGGAGCAGCTGGCCAGGGGATCCAAGGCAGAGGGCAGGAGCAATCCAGCTGCAGAGCAGCGGCGGGAGGAGCACCTGAATATACATCACCATACGCCACTTTGCTAATCAAGTGCACAGCACTTGATTCACTCCTGGGCAGCTGTGCGACCACACAGCTTAGAGGGAACACAGGTCATGACCTTGTTTTAATGGAGTCACTAGGGCAGACATTAGACTTGCTGGAGCCCGGGGCCAAAGGCAAAGCCCAAGCCCGGGCCCCACTGCCCAGGGCTCAGGATACAGCCCCCTGCCTAGGGGCTGAAGTTGTTGGGCTTTGGCTTTGGCTTTGGTCCCCAAGCACAGGGCGGCAGGGCTCAGCTGGGCTCACGCTTTGGTCCACCCTGCGGGGCTCGTGTAGTAATTTTTGTTGTCAGAAGGGGGTCGCAGTGCAATGAAGTTTGAGAATCTATGAAATCTTTTCAATTTGTTCAGTAGGGTATTTGACAGCAGTTTATGTACAGTCTCAATGCAATTGTTAAAACTACAAAATTTGTTAGGGCCACCAAGGGGTCCCTAAAAGTAACTTCTTTACACTTCTTAAAGGAACCGTTAAAAAGATGAAAATTTTAAGTTAATGTGACCCTTTCAGCTCTCCATATATCAGTTCATCATTTGTTAAAACAGAGATATCCCTTTCCCTCAAGAGTCTTAGGGTATGTCTTCACTACCCGCCGGATTGGCGGGCAGCGATAGATCCAGCGGGGATCGATTTATCGCGTCTAGTCTAGACACGATAAATCAGCTCCTGAGCACTCTCCCATCTACTCCTGTACTCCAGTGCTGTGAGAGGTGCAGGCAGAGTCGACGGGGGAGCAGCAGCAGTCGACTCACTGCGGTGGAGACACCACAGTAAGTTGATCTAAGTACGTCGACTTCAGCTGAAGTTACGTAACTTTGATCGATTTCCCTCCTCCCTTCCAGTGTAGACCAGGGCTATGTAATTGACAACACCACATGACTGGAAGTCAAATGATGAGGTTTATTGTTCATCTGTTGTAGGAATATAATGAGAAGACGAGTCCTAATGCAGTCAAAACTACCAGAATTCACCTGAATTTGTGCTTACTTTGAGACTTCAGGATTTATGCCCATTATTTCTAGTAGCATTAGCAAAGATGAAAATGAAATCTCATGGGAGTGTGAGATAGTGGATATCATGATTGGAATTACTGCAGTCTATCATATAGACAGTTTGTTGTGTATTATCACAGCTTATTGTGTAGTCGGAGGCATTTTAAAGTGTGTATTGGCAGGACTAAACAGAACAGATTTGTGTGAAAGCCTTAATGGAATTTCCTAAGTACACAAATTGACAAAAAAAGGGTTGAGAATTTTGTTTCCATTTTTTCAGGGTCTAAAGATTTTTCTCACTAGGTTATGTTCAAGGAGCCAATATGCTATAGCTATACTTACCTATTATGGAATGATAAAGTGTTTGAACTGAGTATTCTACTGTAGGTCTGCATGAAGAGACCTGTAAACTGAATTATTGTTTAGGATGGTTTTTTAAGATAATGTAAAATTCACTAAAGACTTTCAGCTGTACTTGTATTTTGATCACTGGGAAGCGTCATGACCTCCCAACACAGCAAACATCCAACTTTACAGTGGGGAGGAGGGTGGAGGGACAGTCTGCTCTTGCGTGAAAGCTTATAGTTGTTCAGACAGAAGCTAGTGTTGGAAAGTTATTAGGGTATGATGATCTAAAAAAAAAAAAAGGGGGGGGGAGTTGAGCTCCTAAATTACTTTATTTAGACTTCAAGAAAGGTGACCTGATTTTCAAAAGTGCTGACTTCAGTGGGAGCTACCAACTACTTAGAACATTATTTCCCAAATGGTGGGTCCCAACCAGAGAGTGGGTTGCCACATCCAGGGCCAAATTAACCCACCACTGGGTCCTGGCCTAGGCAAACATACATTTTTACAGGTCCACTGTGAGGGGAGGCCCTGGATGTGGGAGGCTGGAGAGTAAGCCCAACCTGCACTTGCCCCACAGCAGTAGCTCCTGTTCCATGGGACTGAGCCTAGCTGCCCACTCCAGGTGTTGTGACCTGGCACACAGGATCACAGAGACACTCAGGTTTGGCCCAGTAAGGGGAGCTGGACTAAAACTAAGAGGTGCTGCAACCCTGTGTGGCAGGTTGCAACACCTGGGAAGGGGAGCTGGGCTCAGCACTTGAGGACAGCAGCCACAACTGCGGGGTGAGTGTGGGGCAGGCTCTCTCTCCAGTCCCAGCCTCGGGGGAACACCCCTTGGCACTGGGCTGGGATTGCAGTGCCAGTGCCGGGGGGAGGGTGCTGGGTCACAGAGACAAAAAGCAGTTGGTGGATTGCCTTAGTAAAAGGTCTGGGAACTACTGACTTAGAACAGTTGAAAATCAGGTCAACTTATTTTAAAGCCTAAATTTAGAAGGATAACTTTAGGCACCCATTTTTTAAAAAAATTCTTGCCCTTAAGGTATAAGTGATAGAGTGGACATAGGTAATCTTAAAATTTCCCCCACTAAGTAACTTAGAAGTCTAAATCTGTAGCCTATGTTAAATAGAAATTAAGAGTTGCGCCTCAGTATAGAGGAGTATCGGAAACTGAGCTTGCGAGTGTGAGAAACTGATAAGTTGGATAGAGTAAGATGTCAGAGTAAGGATAGGTTTCAGAGTAACAGCCGTGTTAGTCTGTATTTGCAAAAAGAAAAGGAGTACTTGTGGCACCTTAGAGACTAACCAATTTATTTGAGCATGAGCTTTCGTGAGCTACAGCTCACTAATGGATACTCTCATAAAAAAACAACCTTCCACACAAACTTCCTCGTGGCTGGATTTTACTAAAACTAGACAAGCCATTTACAACGCACACTTTGCTTCTCTACAAAAGAAAAAGGACACTAAACTTTCTAAACTACTACATGCTACAAGGGGCCACAGCAATGGTTCCCTCAACCCACCTAGCAATATTGTTAACCTATCCAACTATACTCTCAGCCCAGCAGAAGCAGCTGTTCTATCTCGGGGCCTCTCCTTCTGCCCCTCCACCCCCAAGAACATGATACAATTCTGTGGTGACCTAGAATCCTATTTTCGACGTCTCCGACTCAAGGAATATTTCCAAAATACCTCTGAACAACATACTAATCCACAGAGGTCACCAACACTACAGAAAGAGGGATTCTAGGTGGACTCCTTCTGAAGGTCGAAACAGCAGACTGGACTTCTACATAGAGTGCTTCCGCCAATGTGCACGGGCTGAAATTGTGGAAAAGCAGCATCACTTGCCCCACAACCTCAGCCATGCGGAACGCAATGCCATCCACAGCCTCAGAAACAACTCTGACATCATAATCAAAAAGGCTGACAAAGGAGGTGCTGTTGTCATCATGAATAGGTCGGAATATGAACAAGAGGCTGCTCGGCAGCTCTCCAACACGAGTTTCTACAAGCCATTACCCTATGATCCCACTGAGAGTTACCAAAAGCAACTACAGCATTTGCTCAAGAAACTTCCTGAAAAAGCACAAGATCAAATCCGCATAGACACACCCCTGGAACCCTGACCTGGGAGATTCTATCTACTACCCAAGATCCATAAACCTGGAAATCCTGGGCGCCCCATCATCTCAGGCATTGGCACCCTGACAGCAGGATTGTCTGGCTATATAGACTCCCTCCTCAGGCCCTACGCTACCAGCACTCCCAGCTACCTTCGAGACACCACTGACTTCCTGAGAAAACTTCAATCCATCGGTGATCTTCCTGATAACACCATCCTGGCCACTATGGATGTAGAAGCCCTCTACACCAACATTCCACACAAAGATGGACTACAAGCCATCAGGAACACTATCCCCGATAATGTCACGGCTAACCTGGTGGCTGAACTTTGTGACTTTGTCCTTACCCATAACTATTTCACATTTGGGGACAATGTATACCTTCAGATCAGCGGCACTGCTATGGGTACCCGCATGGCCCCACAGTATGCCAACATTTTTATGGCTGATTTAGAACAACGCTTCCTCAGCTCTCGTCCCCTAAAGCCCCTACTCTACTTGCGCTATATTGATGACATCATCATCATCTGGACCCATGGAAAAGAAGCCCTTGAGGAATTCCACCATGATTTCAACAATTTCCATCCCACCACCAACCTCAGCCTGGTCCAGTCCACATAAGAGATCCACTTCCTGGACACTACAGTGCTAATAAACAATGGTCACATAAACACCACCCTATACCGGAAACCTACTGACCGCTATGCCTACCTGCATGCCTCCAGCTTTCACCCTGACCACACCACACGATCCATCGTCTACAGCCAAGCTCTGCGATACAACCGCATTTGCTCCAACCCCTCAGACAGAGACAAACACCTACAAGATCTTTGTCAAGCTTTCTTACAACTACAATACCCACCTGCGGAAGTAAAGAAACAGATTGATAGAGCCAGAAGAGTTCCCAGAAGTTACCTACTACAGGACAGGCCTAACAAAGAAAATAACAGAACGCCACTAGCCGTCACCTTCAGCCCCCAACTAAAACCCCTCCAACGCATTATTAAGGATCTACAACCTATCCTAAAGGATGACCCAACACTCTCACAAATCTTGGGAGACAGGCCAGTCCTTGCCTACAGACAGCCCCGCAACCTGAAGCAAATACTCACCAACAACCACATACCACACAACAGAACCACTAACCCAGGAACTTATCCTTGCAACAAAGCCCGTTGCCAATTGTGCCCACATATCTATTCAGGGGACACCATCACAGGGTCTAACAACATCAGCCACACTATCAGAGGCTCGTTCACCTGCACATCCACCAATGTGATATATGCCATCATGTGCCAGCAATGCCCCTCTGCCATTTACATTGGTCAAACTGGACAGTCTCTACGTAAAAGAATAAATGGACACAAATCAGATGTCAAGAATTATAACATTCATAAACCAGTCGGAGAACACTTCAATCTCTCTGGTCACGCAATCACAGACGACATGAAGGTCGCTATCTTAAAACAAAAAAACTTCAAATCCAGACTCCAGCGAGAAACTGCTGAATTGGAATTCATTTGCAAATTGGATACTATTAATTTAGGCTTAAATAGAGACTGGGAGTGGCTAAGTCATTATGCAAGGTAGCCTATTTCCCCTTGTTTTTTCCTAACCCCCCCCCCAGATGTTCTGGTTTAACTTGGATTTAAACTTGGAGAGTGGTCAGTTTGGATGAGCTATTACCAGCAGGAGAGTGAATTTGTGTGGGGGGGTGGAGGGTGAGAAAACCTGGATTTGTGCTGGAAATGGCCCAACCTGATGATCACTTTAGATAAGCTATTACCAGCAGGACAGTGGGCTGGGAGGAGGTATTGTTTCATATTCTCTGTGTGTATATAAAGTCTGCTGCAGTTTCCACGGTATGCATCCGATGAAGTGAGCTGTAGCTCACGAAAGCTCATGCTCAAATAAATTGGTTAGTCTCTAAGGTGCCACAAGTACTCCTTTTCTTTTAGAGTAAGGATAGAGTAAGAAAGTTGAAGTAAGTAAGGATGTGACCCAGGGTTAGGTTATGGCCCTAACTGGTTGTTCCAGGTTTTTAATGAGTGTTTTTAAGAATTGTGAATGTTATTAAAATCCTATCTATATTGATAGTATGGGAAGGATATTGGTTTACGTGTTTATTTAAATAATGTGTAATGAATAGAGCCAATGAGGAGGTGGAAATATATTTATGGTAAGGGCAGTATAATGTTAATTAGTATTATAATGATCTATAAAAGAAACAGTTTTCCTAAATTACAGGGGAGCTCCAATTAACATGAAAAGGGAGCCATTAAGTTCCAGGATTATGAAACTGAACTTCACTCTGTTGGCAGGGGACTGATGACCCATTGATACACTATTTCATCTTTGAGTGTAGTATAATTGTAGTGTTGTGTACATGGTAATTGCATGCCTGTTTGCTTAACTAATAATTTTCTTTATTAAAAAATGTTTGGTTTTATCATTCAAAGTGTCACCTAGTGGTCCCCTACTAACTAAATTTTCTGTAACCAACCTAGAGGCTCAAACCTGAAAACTAAGTTGGGTTTTATTGCACTATTATTGTTAACAATTTAATATTAATTGGGAAAATTTCAACATAAAAGGTTACAAAGGCCATCTAAAAAAAAGCATCTATGGGCCAGTTTCTCAAAGGTATTTAGGTGCCTAATGAGGCAGCTAGGTGTCTACTCAGCTTTCCAAAAAGCTTGTAACTCCTATTGATTTAAAAAAGAATTAGGGGGATTTTCAAAAGCTCCTAGGCACCTACCTGCATCAATCAGGTGCCTAAATACTTTTGCAAGTCTGGCCCTGAGGTTCCTTAGTCTACATGTTACTTTTGAAAATGGGACTTAGCCACTTTTAAACATTTTATCCAGTGGCCCTACCCCGCCTATAAAACCATTGGCAGGCAATGCTCCAATTAAAGGCTCAAGTTAAAAAAAATTGTGACTTTATGAATGCTAATCAACAGTATTAAAATTAACAGCCAATGTTAATTCATTCACACATATGCTTATGATTATTCTCTATCTGTACAGTAATTCTGGTGTTTTTGTATTGCCTTTATTAAAAATAAAAGTTAATGTATTTTTATTGTCACATGGGAAGTTACCATAAATTAGTGGTTATGCTGCTTAGCTCATTAAAAAGGTAGCAGCTTGATATTTCATAGTTACTGCTGATTATTTCTACGGTGGGGAAATGTAAGACCGATTTCCTGCAGGTAATAATGATAGAGAATAATTGGTCTTAAAGATGCCTCCTGAAAAGAGCATTGGGGGTGGGGAGAGGAGAGACCCAGTACCAGTATAATCAAGTAATATAAAATGCACTAAATATTCCTATATATTACAGAACTACTTTTGGCAGTTGCATGCTTGCTCAATATCATAAAAACTGCTTACAGGGATTTTCAACACTTAGCCAAAAGTCTGCATACTTTTTCTCCTTATGCATAATTAATTGAGACATTGAATATCGGAATGTGTACCAGCGTGTGGCATCTGTCAATTTGCACAGAAACAATATATGGACAAGCAGAAAAATCATATTATTGTCTTGCAAACATACCCAGAACTAGTTTAAAAACCTCCACAAACTGGACATGCGCACACCACACAGTAGGAACTTAGTAGTTAATATGTTGGAATGAGAGTAAATGCCTCCCAGAAAGAAAATTGCCACCTCACGTTTTGCTACATTCAGTTACTTTAGTTACTTAATTCTGTTTAGGAAAATGACATTCTCTACGTTTTTAGAAAATGCCATTTCTAGTTCTAGCTTTATTTCACAATGTACTGTACCTGGATATTATTTTATTAAGTTAATTGTATTCTCTTCTATATTAATTCCATTCACTCATCACTCTTCCCTACAATTCTGTTGTGCTTTTAGCTCCATTGTGAGAGTCGCATGGAGTGCATATATCGAAAGTACCAAGAAGCCGCACTGCACCAAAGAATAGACTTTGTTTTAATACAAGTCTGTGGCAAGCCCAAATATATTTGCTTGCTTGCTAGCAAAAATGTATTTAGCTAGTTAGCTGAATTAATCACTAGAGCACTACAATTATACTGATAAATTTAACTGTGCAGAGAAGACTGAAAGAACTACTGAATCTAAATCTAAAGTCTATGGGAGACCCTTAAGTAAGTTACAATCTCCATATTGCTCAATAAACAGAAAAGGAGGACTTGTGGCACCTTAGAGACTAACAAATTTATTTGAGCATAAGCTTTTGTGAGCTACAGCTCACTTCATTGGATGCATTCAATGGCAAATACAGTGGGGAGACTTACATACACAGAGAACATGAAATAATGGGTGTTACCATACACATTGTAACGAGAGTGATCAGGTAAGGTGAGCTAATACCAGCAGGAGAGCGGGGGGTGGGAGGGAGAAACCTTTTGTAGTGATGATCAAGGTGGGCCATTTCCAGTAGTTGACAAGAACATCTGAGGAACAGTGTGTGTGTGTGTGTGGGGGGGAAATAAACATGGGGAAATAGTTTTACTTTGTGTAATGAACCATCCACTCCCAGTCTCTATTCAAGCCTAAATTAATTGTATCCAGTTTGCAAATTAATTCCAATTCAGCAGTCTCTCGTTGGAGTCTGTTTTTGAAGTTTTTTTGTTGAAAAATTGTCACTTTTAGATCTCTAATCGAGTGACCAGAGAGATTGAAGTGTTCTCCGACTGGTTTTTGAATGTTATAATTCTTGACGTCTGATTTGTGTCCATTATTCTTTTACATAGAGACTGTCCAGTTTGACCAGTGTACGTGGCAGAGGGGCAAACAAAGGCTCCTGCCCTCCTCCATATGCATGTATACAGCACACCTCCTTGGAAGCTCACACCACTTTCATTAATGAACAAGCCTGGTTGGTCATAGTAAGGCTCCTTCATCTCACAGGTTCTCTTTCACATGCATATTCTTCTAGCCACAGCATACAGATCTGCACAGTATTCCCTTACTCGCTAGTGCAACACACACCTAAATATATAGTGCAAATACAACTGCTCCTTCATCCATTGGTTTGAATAAAATTAGTCATTCTTTAACCCTTTTGTTATTGGGTTCTGTTCCAGCCTCTGTTCTGTAGCAGAACACAGGCATTTCTTTGAAGTGCTGAAGTTTCTTTGGAGGGCAGGAGCCTTTGTTTGGTCATTCTCTCTTCCATGTTCTGTGACACGCCTGGGTGCCTTCACAGTGTGCTCCCTGGCTGCAGAATGCCAGAATCCCACTAGAACATGGTATATCAGAAGATGGTACATTAATTGATGGAGTAGATATGTTACTTTATGTTAGTGGCTTACTATTCTGTTATCTAAAAATCACCAGTGTGATACCATGGCTGGTAAGTATTTTTGTATTTTCATGTGTGGGGGAGAGCATTGTGAATATTCCGTCAGTGTGAGAGCTGGAGTGACCTGGTCACAGAGAGCTGAATGCTTGTAAGCCAAGCTCTGCAGGCTGGCTCCTTAGGCTCCCACTTCATCATCACTAGCCTGAAAGTACTCATTAGGCTTGCCATGAAGAATGAGTCCCCTAAGAAATGGCAAAAAATTCTGCCACTGAGCCTGTGGGCAGTGTAAACTGCTCCATGCGTGAAAAGCAACAAAGTGGTTGATGCATTAGGTGACATTCAGAGCAAGATCACTGCATCATTGCCTGTTCAAAAAGTCATTTCTCTCTTCCTCTGGTGTGTAAGAGAAGCCTGAGGCCAGACTAGCAACTGTGGCAGAGAAACAGAAGTGGCATAGGGAATCACATAAAAGGTCTTTCTAGCTTTAAGCCCTGATTCTACAAGGTGTTGAGCATCTCCTTTGAGGTCCTGAGCATCCTTCAATTCCCGGGTAAGTCAAGCTTAGCACCTTTCAGGTTTGGGCCCTTACTTAGTTTCATCATGGAAGAATAGAAGTTTTCCCAAGACATAACAAAGCAATACAGCCCATTTCCACTGAGCGATTCTCTAGCTTTAACTATGCTCAGCCCAACCTTGAAATCCGATCAGCTTAGGCTCCCAAAAAGAGACCACATTTCCTGTTTTCCCAGGTACATCCAGCTGTACTCAAGATAAACACGATAGGGGAGGTTGCCAAAGGCATAAAAGGCAATTAGGTGAATAACTGTCATTGAAATTCAATGTGAGTTGGGTGTCTAACTCGCAGCTGTGTTGTTGAACATGTCTTCCATTATGGATAAAAACTTCTATCCTCCACTCCTTAATCTCATTTTTAAGAGCTTTGAGGAATAGTTTGTACAAACCAATTCATCCCAAAGGACAAAACTGCTGTCTCAGTGCCTAACTACCACAAAAACCCAAACTCCAGCAATAACCTGTAAAATTACTTCTTGGATCAAATTCATACCTTCTGTAACTCTGTGGAAGACACTGGAGTTACACCAGGGACAATGAACCCAATGTTTGTACAGTGTTTTAACATCTAATACATTATGTAAATTATTATTATTGGAATTAAATGTGTGGCCCATGCAGGATTATATTCTAGAAAGAGAAAGATGCAACTATTTATTGGAGTCAGCCATTCAGATTTTGTTTCTGTGATGTTAAGATAGGTAAGCTTTTTCCTTCACTAATATTAAGCAAGCTTTTGTTTCACCTGATTGCCTTCAACTCCACTGAAGCATTGCACCAGGATGGGACTCCAAACTCTCTCCAAATGAACCAGTTTCTCAACACTTACCTTCCCATCACTAAGAGCAGAATGTTCTAGGATTACTCAAGAAGTGCAAGCAAAACAAAGCACTATGCTCTACTTCCTGCATGTTATTATAGAACAATTCTCTTTGCATCACCAATGCAACCGCCTTGACTCTACCTTTCCTGAATTTCTCATACATGCCTTAATCTCTTTCTACTTTGACTAACACAATTTCTTTCTTTATGACTTGCCTAATTACTAGCCATTGTGCATGTGTAGACTGCTGCTCTCTGCCTTTCCATGTGTTCAAAAAAGTGTAGAACCACATCACTCCTCATCTTGGGAAATTCTACTAGCTCTTTTCATTTCAGGATCCAATTAAAAATTACATCCTCCTCCAGTCTATGTCATGGAATTTGTATCTCTCTACTCCCCTTCCTAGTCGTTCGACTCATCTTGCAATATAGATTCTTCTGTCCTTCTGCCAAATCTAACCATTGCTGGTGACAGTTTCTCCACTGCAGCTGCTGCTGTCAGAAAAGATCTCTGCTTTATTCATCTGTCTCACTGACTCTCCCTCAACTCACACCTCAGCTGAAAATCCCCATGACTATCCCTCTCATTTTCTCTCTCCTGCTACAATTTCACGGTTCAATATCTGTCAGAGATGGCCAAGTTATGAAAAAATATTTTACAATTTTAAAAAATATCAATATTCACAGTAAGTGTTATTCTAAGAATATACATCAAGTATTTACACAGGTGACCAAGCAATGAAAAAAATCATTATCCATGAGCAACTATTCCATAAAATATTGCCCGAATTCACAGAGAAAAACATTTGTATATAATTATTGTACCAACTCTCCTCTGTAATTGAATCTACAATGTGTAAAGCATTTGGAGAAAAGTATGTATGAAAGACATGATGCAAAATAACTCCACTGTAGTTTAATTTAATTATTGATTGTGAATAGGTGATAATTAATCTCTCAAAGATACAGAAAATAGAGACAGCAACTTCAAGCACCTGGATTTCCAGATAGTTGAAGTGTCCTCTGCAAGGGATTGTGGGCCATGAATTGTTTTGTAATTCGTCATGTGGATGTACTCATGAAGCTTGTTACAAGTCTTCAATGTAAGTGATAACCTCATTTTTGACACTACAGTTGTGGGTCAGGAGGGAAGCCACAGGGAATGGATGTGTGAGTGAAGAGTAGTCTGTGATCATGCCTCTGCCTGTCAGCTGCACTTAATGCATTGGACTGTATCTCTGTGACCTTGCGCAAGTCTATTAATCTTTTTGCCTCTGTTTCCCATCTACAAAATGGGAATAATATCCTTCTCTTTCTACCACCCATTGTCTGTTTAGTCTGTAGATGCTTCAGGGCAGGGCCTGGCTCTTACTATGTGCATGTTTGGAATTTAAATGCAACCCTGATCTCAGTTGGGATCCTGTAATACAAATTAGTATGTATTTGGAATTGTCCAATACAGCTTTTAGAAATCCAGTAAGTTATCAAGTGAGAATGTGAAAAATGCAGTGACAACGTTTCAGTGGTGACAGGGTCAACTGGCCACAGAGGGCTGCGTTTTCTATGAGGCATTCCTCATTGTGGTTCAAGAATTCTCTTTCCCACTCCTAGAGTGGGTAGCTGCTCTTATCACCCACCAGATGCTACTTCTAGACAGAAGCAGGCCTTGCATTCCATGCACATCCCAACTATTTGGCTAAAGTTAGGAATGAGCCTAAATGATTTTAGCAGGAAAAGAAAAGGTTCCAGTAGATGTGACTGCCATGTCAAGTGTTTGTTTTTTGTTCAATGGGTAAAATAGAGGCATAAATTGAATGACTCTTCTATTGTTATTGCCATTTTAATGATTTATATAACTGCAGTGAAGCACTGGTGAAAAGAATCAGTATATAAACCACTGCATAAACTAGAAATGGAATTATGCAAAATAATATCTCTATTAGATATAAAATGCTTTCTAAACAATATATAGGAGCAACATTTTTTTCTTATGTACAGTATATAAAAGTGCACTCATTGACAGCCGCTAGCTCAGCAATGTTGGAGAAAGGAGTGAAATTAACATACTTTCTGCCAGCTGGCATCCAGACTTACTAGACAATTACATGCAAAAATAATAAAATAATAATAATAATAATAATAATAATGACATTAATGATGTTTGATTAAGCACTCAAGTCAGGAAATACCAGCATTAAGGCTGAATGCACAGCCTTAACTCTGGTCTTGTGTGATTATTACAATTCAGTTGTATCATCACACATATCTAATTAATATGATATAATCTACTTTTTTTCCTAATGGCCTCTGATACACTTACAACACATCTTGTATTGCACAGTGCTACTACTGTGCTGATAAGATAAATGGAATCCATTAAAGTCTTGTGTAAGAAAGGTACATCAACTGTACTTAAGAGTAATAGTATATTTTCATTATCATATTTATGGTTTTGCAAAACATACCACATTACCTTCCCTATCTATCTTAGGTTTTTATGTTGCTGCGCATTACCATAGTCTTAAAATAGTCTGGAGTGCTGTGTCCAGTTTTGGGCCCCACACTACAAGAAGGATGTGAAAAAATTGTAAAACGTCCAGAGGAGGGCAACAAAAATGATTAGGGGACTGGAACTCATGACTTATGAGGAGAGGCTGAGGGAACTGGGATTGTTTAGTCTGTGGAAGAGAAGCATGAGAGGGGATTTGATAGCTGCTTTCAACTACCTGAAAGGGAGTTCCAAAGAGGATGGATCTAAACTATTCTCAGTGGTAGCAGATGACAGAACGAGGAGTAATGGTCTCAAGTTACAATGGGAGAGGTTTAGGTGGGATATTAGGAAAAAGTTTTTCACTAGGAGGGTGGTAAAGCACTGGAATGCGTTACCTAGGGAGGTGGTGGAATCTCCTTCCTTTGAGGTTTTTAAGATCAGGCTTGACAAAGCCCTGGCTGGGATGATTTAGTTGGGGATTGGTCCTGCTTTGAGCAGGTGGTTGGACTAGATGACTTCCTGAGGTCCCTTCCAACCCTGATATTCTATGATTCAATGAAAATCAATAGTGATAGTGAAGTCCCTAGTGGACTATCAGTGATATTTCATCATAATCTTACTCTTAAAAGAACTGATACGCTGATTACAGAACAACTCAGTCAGTCTAGATCCAGAGTATAGAATTTATTTCCCTTCTCTTCAGTCCCCAACTGTTGCTGAACTCACACTAACTCCAAAACCAGGAAATAGTTCTATAATTAGCAACTCAAATATACAGTGCACCTTCCAAACTGAACTCCACTAATTGTCTGCAGACATCAGTGCTTTGGGGGACTTACAAATTCAGCCAATTCAACATTTCATTCGCTAGTTACACTTAAATTCTAAAACGAACACTCATGTTTGCAAAAGTATTTGGCAGAACAGGAAGCTGAATTTCTCTATTTCACTACTCAGCAGGCACAACGGGGGTAGCACTAGGATATGCTTTCCCCATTCTGGCCCTAGCAAAGTGCCTTAACTCTGACTGGACAGAGCACTATTCAGGGGTGAGGGTCTCTGCTGTGATTTTAATGCAGATATCTCTGTCCCTAAGGAACTAAGTCTGAGGTGCCCTCATTTCATATAGATGACCAAAAAGCCATCAGCCATGATAGTTTAAGACAGAATATTAAGCAGGGTTGTATGCAAACCACTGAACTAAGGTGGAAAGAATTTGTATCCTGAATTATCTGATCCCCACTTCTTAGCATTTATGATACTGACATTTCCCCTGTGAACAGCTTTTGAGAGAGGAGTTTCCAGTGTCCCAGGAATGGCAGCAACATCTTCCTGGCACATGCATGCAGCAGCTCTTTAGAAGAGTTGGCCAGTTACCAGTACACATAACAATGAGGGAACTGCTCTCAGTGAGAAGAAGAAACAGCCTGGACCTTCACCCACACACCGAGCTGGGCTAAACCTCAGCATTTTTTTGGTGAGGATTTTAAATCCGTTTGGGTAGCTGTTTCTTTCTTTCTTTCGGGGGGGGGGGGGGCGCAAAGATTCATGCCAAAAGTCAGGAAGTGCTAGAAATCCTGCATAAAAGTCAATCTGAGAGATATCCAACCTGTTTTTCTCGCTGCATTTTTACCACAAACCTGTCACATCAAGGCAGGAGAAAGAAGATGAGCAGATTGTGTGTGTTGTGTGCAGGAGGTTAAATTGCTCACATTTCAACAAAAGCAGGGCAGATTTTGAGAGGAGGGGCCAGGCATTTAAATGTCGATTTCCAGGATCATTTACATATTTTAATTTTAATTTATTTATTTATTTTAAAAAGGAGGGAAGTTTGTACTCATTCCCACACACAAGAGCAACAGCTATGAAAGGGCTCAGCAGGCACTGCCATCCCTAAATGGAAAAGGGATAATGAGTTTCAGGTCCAGATCATCAGCTGGTATCAGCACTGTTCCACTAACTTCAATGTGTCTACACCAGCTGAGGATCTGCCCCTCGCTTTGCTGCTCATTGGGTCACACTCTCTTGGTCACCCAGGGTCCAAAACAGTGTGAAATCCTGGCTCTACTGAAGGCAATGGCAACACACTTCAATAGAGCCAGAGCTTCCACACTAGCTGCTGTGTGCAGGAAAGCTCACACCGCATTAATTGGCATTTCTCATAGAGCAACAGATACAGTTGATGGCTTGTTTTTCCTACAGTAGCTCCGTTTAAGATAAGGTGGTGACCCAGGAAATCTAAAGTGTGTCCTTGCACGTTTTCCTTAAAAACAGACATTGGCACCAGCCACAGAGGATCTGAACAAGAAGTTATCTTGACACCAACAACAATGCCATAAAATTGACACCATAAACAAACTGCTGTGAGACAGTTCTACCAACTGTTTCTAATGATTTCAAACAGTTCCTGTGCATTGCTCTTTGTTAGGACAGCTGCTGCTTGCTGACTTGGTTAAGGGAGGCAATTACTTTTCCTGTTGTAGGTTGGAAATCCACATTTAAAAACACCATCAGCCAAGGCCCCTCTCTCTCTCAAGCTGGTGTGCAGTTGTACATTTTGAAAGGCCTTTAGATTATGGATGGATCTGATCAAAATGCTGGATCCACATACCATCAAGTTTTGGTGAGTGCCAAACACAAAGCTCTACTTTCTAGCATGGGCCCATCTAGATAAAAAAATCACTGGGATTAATTTCATTGTCAGATATACCAGTACAAATAATGATTAAATCTATTGTAATCCCTGGATTTGGCCACCCTTGCATTGCTATCCACAGAGCAGAATTTAGTCCAGTATATCCAAAGTACAATTTGGTACTGTCCATCTTGTGGAGGACTAAAGTACCATTCATAACCACAGAGGGGGAATGACAAGAAATAAGAGTTCATAAAAATACAATACACCTGCAACCTAGTTCACTCATCGCAGAAAGGGGGCACCTTATGGCTGGTCTGGGGAATTAGCATTCCTCTGATCTAGCCTACCTCCCCTTCCCTTTCATTGCTCACTCTCCCCCTCACTCGCCAGGACCTAGGATGCTCTCTTCAGGACTCAGCCCTCCAGCCAAGTCACTAGGTAATTTTCACCTTCTAGATCCCACCAGGCCAACTGTCCAGATGCTACCTTCACCTGTCCTGTGCCACTTCCCAATGACAGGTAGATGAACCCAGGCTTATCCTCTTCTCCCGGTTCCAGCTCAGGGATCCTATAATCAGCAGCCAATACCTACACAGTCTCAAACCTCTTTGCCTGGGCTTCTTCCTACTCTGCCCTTTACAGGTTTTCTTCCCTACAAACCCCTTTCATCAAGAACAGGATCCCAAGGCTTTTGCTCCTCACTGGGTTTCCTTCTACTCTCTTCTCTGTGGCCAGAGAGCAACTGAACGTGCACACACATTTCCCCACCCCCAGAACTCCCTTCTGCTCGCAACTTCCTTTCTTTATAATCCTTCTCCCAGCTTGGCTTTATCTGCAATTAGGGTTTATCAATCAAGCATGACTTTCCCCCATGTATAAGGTTAATTAGCCCCTTCTGAGCCATCTTAACTCCTTCCAGGCTGGTGTGGGGTGAACACCCCATCACAACACGTTTCAATCTGAAATCATTATGAATGTTCTTGACCATATGTGCTCTGAGTTTTATGACTTTAATTAGTATCTACTGGAAACAGGCAACACACAGCGTTAAGGGATTTGGCATAAATAGGTTCTTGAGTCTGAAGGTAGCTTTTGTTATCAGTGCTTTGGACTGTAGCTTGAGCACATTATTGCTGAAACTTCTCAAAAAGAACCCAAACACATTGTTTCTTAAAGTTTCAACTTCATGTCATCTTTTCTTTAAAGCTGTCAGCTCAAAAAATATAGCCGTGTTTCAATTTAGCTGAGATATATTGAAAGAAGGAGGAACCATGGGCACAATTTTAATGTATTTTTCAAGGTCTACTGATATTTGCTATATTTGTTTTTAGCTGGTAAACAAAATGAGATAGAAACAGAAAGTAGATCTGGGTGAACAGTTCATAAAATTAGTTTGAACTTGCCTAAACAGAGATGTTTTATGCATCCTAAACCTCATTTTTCTACTAAATGTTCAGGTTTTACTTATAGCTGCTCTAGTCTACTTCATATCTTCCTAATTCATGCATTAAAAATATTGACCTTCCAGGATGTAAGATGTATAAAATCTGACCCCATAATCAGCTATATAATCAGATTCTCCTTTCATGCTAATGTTGAGCCAGAGTAACATATTTGAAGTCAGTTTCCATGAAGTTGGAATAAGCAAGAGCACATCAGACCCATAATTTTTGTTCTATCCCCCCTGGTAGTTTTTCATGTCAAGAAAATATTTGTTCTAACTAAAGTTAAATGAGTTGCTGATGATCTCAGCATGGTTCCTAGGAGAGGAGAGAGGTCCACTACTGGGATTTTCAAAAGCACCTAAGTGGTCTAAGAGCCCAAGTCTCATTGAAAGTTCAAGAGACTTGTGTTCTTAACTCACCTAGCTGTTTTTGAAAATCCAACCCAACATTAACAAACCACCACCAAAACCAGCACTAATTGACAGTGCAATTAGAAACCAAAATTTTTAAAAAAATGGATATAGATACTAGACCACACTCGCTCACTCACAGAGGTAGTTCCTCAGATCAGAATGGAGACACCTCAGTGGTCTATAACATACCTGTTTGTGGATAAAAGACTTAATTCTCCAGGACTGAACATGGCATCTTTCATTAGCTCTAATATTCACTCATTTCTTTTAAGAAGTTTAATAAACAAATATGATTCTCAGAGCATTTCCATCGGAAGAACTGCAATTACTTTGCCATGCTCCATCAGGAGGGTGACAGCTGTGTGAAAATGAAGAAGCCAATAACGAAAGTATTTGCAATGCACTTTTTAAACATGCTGCCCCAAAAAATGCAGAGCAAAATGTCAATGAATTGTTCTTTAAAAGGGAAAAATGAGAAAATTGCTAATAAAAGAGCAGTAACAAAAAATAGGCATTGTATTCTACTTTTGATTACTCTGGCATAAGTTAGAAGTGACTTGTGATCTCACTGCACTTATGCCAGCATAAAACCTACATAAATGGAAGGAGAAGCAGGCCCATGAGTCCTCTATTTTGATCTAAATGCATGAACAGGATACTCTGATGCTTATGAGGAAAACTGTTTCAAAGAGATGGTGAATGAAGACCACACAAAGTGCTCCTACTTAATCAGCAGACAGTGGTTAGAGATGAGGTATTTGGAGAAGGTAGTTTATGAAAGTAGGAAGGACCTATATGTAAGATACAAAACATATATCAACATTATGGTACTCTTTTCCTTTAGTAGTGCTCAACCTCATCAGAGGTGCATCCCTCTTCCCCAACCTTCTTTTCCATTTTAGAAACCATTTTACCGTTATTAGCAAGTACTATAAGAAAAGAAACAACACCACTGTGACATAGTAGAATTCTGAACTAGTGATCCGATAGATAAGCTTTAATGCTAAGACAGCACCTTGCCGTATGGCATCATGAGTACCCATGTCCCCATGGAGTCAGTGGGATTTGAGGTGTTCACCATCTCACTGGATCAAGCCCTTAGTTGAATACCTGGCAGCAGCCAACTTTACATTCCATAATGACTATAAACACCTTGCAGAATTACCTCAATAAAGAGCACCATGCTAATTTCTTCACATTCTGCAACTCCCCACATGTACCTCCATCCATAGGCATGTGGAGTGGGTAAGCCATCCCAGCACAGGACTGTGCAGTCCTTAGGCTGAGTATTGACTGAGATGGGACTGCTCATCTAAGTGCACATGGACATAAGAAGTCCACAATCCAGCCCCAAATTATCAAAACATTAAGGTAGTATATCTTGGAGATTTGACACTTAAAAGGCTATTCTAATTGGGTGGGTGGATGGAGATATACCATGATTTCTACTCAAGTTTGTTGAAACCCAAAGAATCTCTATTTGGACTGAATCCTAATCCCATCGAGAAACATCTGATAAGGAGAGCACAGAAGCAGCCATGGCATAATCAGAAGAAAATGACTAGCTCACTGGTTGTTTATCACTGGCAGAGCAACAAAAGATCAAATTGTACCATCTAATCACAGTTCCAAGAGGAAACAGGTGGACATAAAATAGCAAAGGGACCAGAATAGAACCCTGGGAAATCGCACCATGGACTAACTCCCCAGCTCTCTGTATACAAAGTTACCCAAGATGATAACATGGCAATAGTAGGATTTGAGCCAATTTTAAACAATGGATTAGCCCACCTGCTGCAATCTCCAAGGCAATCCAATGCATGTGAAAGCTGCCAGAAGATTCAATAAACTAGAACCAAAACTGATTAATGGTCTGCAGGATCATGTAAAGCATTCAGTCAATCTAGTCCTCTGCTGTAATTAGCAAGCGATAAGAACTCAAAGTGGAAATTGCATATAACTTCTCAGCCCTTGTAGATTACAGCTCCATTATCACCACCGTCCCAAAAGTCTTAGAAGAAAACACGCAAGTTGGATGAAGCTACTTGTATGTCTAATACTTATCTACGTATCGTTTTAGTGGAAGGAGTTTCTTGCCCTCTTGGCTAATGGCAAAATACCAAAGATGTGGCTGCTGCTAGAAAGTGATGGAGAAGAGAAATAAAGAGAGAAAAGTGTGAAGAAAACAACAACGTTCACTTTCTAGAGCACACTTGTTAGCCATTAGCATCCTCCCGCGGGTGGAAAGGAGGGATATTACAAACGCAAGTATTCCCACTCAGAAGTTGGCCTTCCTTGCTGTTTCTGAGAATAAGTTCTCATAGACTCATAGATATTAAGGTCAGAAGGGACCATTATGATCATCTAGTCCGACCTCCTGCACAACGCAGGCCACAGAATCTCACCCACCCACTCCAAAGTTCTTCTAGTGAAGAATGTTGGACACTTTTGAAAATAGCCACATTCCATTTTAGGGATAATTTGGCTCCCAGATTGCCACACACAAACCAAACTGAGGTGAATGGGAGTGACATGTGCATACCTGAGGAATTTTGCCCTGTCTCTTGTGTCAAGGATTCCGGGTGTGCTTCATTCACATGTGGAAGAAAACATTCCCCCTGGCTTACTTTAACTGCATTTGTTCTCTGTGAGCTTCTGCCACCAAAAATATTGGATGAACACCTGGTCCCATTGAAGTCAATTGTAAAACTCCCTTTGATGGGTGAAATCCTGACCCCATTGAAGTCAAGTCCAGCTGCTAAATTAAATGATGCTGACAACTGCTGAAAGCTACTGAACACATGATATAAACACAGGTGAAAGCAGATGTGATTCCCACTGACTCTAGTGGGATTTGCATCAGCTCCTGCCAGGTTTCCATGTGTCCCTTTAGGAGTAAGTATATTGAAATATGGACATCATGAGCATTCATTTCTGTTGTGTTGCTTTTTTAAAAAAACACATAGGTGCTTTCTTATAACTAAGTTATGCTGGCAATTTAGTAATCAGAAAGTCTACTGCATGGGGAAGAATCTTTTTAAATGAATAAGAAGTGATAACTTAGATTGGTTAGCAGAGCTTATAAAAATACATTTGCTTGTCATCAAGTTCTAACCTTTCAGTGCAAGAAGTGAAACCTTCCTGCCGATGATTTATTATTGTCAGCCTGTAAATGAATAGATTATTTGCTCATGCAGGTAATGGGGCAAAAGCATTCCAAAATCCAAAAGAGTTATATCATGTGTGACTATGTCCCAGTGTTAGAGTTGGTCAGGAATTTACCACTGAAATGATTTGACAGAAAATGCAGTTTCTGCAAAATTGAAATGAAGCTGTGTGTGCATCATGGACTCACAGGACTGCAGTTGAAACATGGGAAATGTAGTCTGACCACTGTGACACCTTGTCCTGTGCAGGATACAGGTGCCTCTTGCCCGCAAACTAAAACTTCCTTGAGGCATTGAGCACCGAAAGCAGATGCAGTGTAATGCTGAATGAGTTCAAACCAAAATGTTTCAATTTAGTTCAATAAACCAACCCCACCCACAACCAAAAAAAAAAAAAACAAAACCCCACCCAAAATACCATTTTGATTAAGGATTGTCAAAACACTGTTTTAATCTGAAGTGTTGATATTTCCAAACTGAATTTTTTAGAACTTTTGTTCCACAACACCTTTTTCATATTTCAGTTTCCCTATGCAAAATGCTTGCAAGAAACCCTGAAACTGTGCACAATTCTCTTTCAAAGCTCATAGTGACTGCTTTGTGAGCAACCCAAGGGCTGAAATTTTGAACACGTTGAAAGATTACATTCTACGTACGTCACACTTAGATGCAATCCTAGCATTTTTCCCCTTTTTATTTTGGCTCATGCATCTTAAACTAATGTTAGTAGGCAATAAAGAAGCTATATTTGGGAAGAGAAATATCAAATACAATTGTAGTAAAATTAAGCCAGTCTCTATTTGGAAAGAAGGTTAGGCTTAGGGATAAACTGTAGTTTTAAGACACAGCCCATAGCAGTTGCTGGGACACATACTAGCAGGAGCTCTTGCAAAGCAAGAACAGATCTTTCAGCAACAATCTTTCAAGGGTACAGTGTGCCCTGTCCCATTCAAGGCGAGAGCCAGTGGGCTGGTTTGGTGATCAGGAAAGGCTTCTTGTGTTCTTTCTCAAACACTTTTGCAGAACTGGTCACAGTCTGACACTTTACAATAAAGGGAAGAGAGCATTTAAAATGGCTTAGCTGGTTAATCAGACTGAATGCAAACAACAACAACAACAAATTTCAGAGTAACAGCCGTGTTAGTCTGTATTCGCAAAAAGAAAAGGAGTACTTGTGGCACCTTAGAGACTAACCAATTTATTTGAGCATAAGCTTTCGTGAGCATCCGATGAAGTGAGCTGTAGCTCACGAAAGCTCATGCTCAAATAAATTGGTTAGTCTCTAAGGTGCCACAAGTACTTCTTTTCTTTTAACGACAACAAAAAGCCCCTAAATTGCTAAACTGATCCTGTTACATGAGCAATGTACTGAGAGATTCGGAGAAGCATCAAGGACATGCTGAAACAGTGAGACTCCAACCCCCATAGGAAGACAAGCTTCTAAACTACAGGAGCCCAAGAGATACAATTCCCAGAGCCCTGTGCACTGGGCTGGGAGATGGGGGATCAGGAAGGCCTAAGTGACTGGTGGCTAGGACGATGATGAAGGAAAAAACGTTTCAGTCTCTGCTGACTAGGGAGCACTGCGGGAGAGAAGGGAGCCAAACGCCAGCTACATCAGCGAGCAACGTATAATCCGGTTCATGGAGCAGAACTGGGGTAGGTTCCAGTGGGATCTGCCTGCCAGCTCTTGCAGCTGGAGTAAAGATGTAAAAATAGTAGTTCCAGCAAAGAGCAGAAACTGAGATAAACACCAAGATGGGGGCAAAATAAATAATTCAGTGCAGTGGCAAAAGGATTTTTTAATGTTACATTTCCAGGCTTTGAACTATTTTGCCAATGCCTTCTTTGGCTTCTTTGTCGCTTGTCAGATACAGAAGAATTTATTTCCATAGCAACACATTATATTAAATGTAGGAGGTAGTATCTACCTACCACAGCTCCTAAGCCTGTTAGAGCTCATTAGATAGTAACCTACAATAAAAAAGACATCAGGACACAAACATGCATATGTTCAATTAAAATAAAATAGTCAAGTCAATCACTACTAAAAGTCCCCATAAAGTTATGTATGGTAAAGGGACTGAAAACAGTATCCAAACATATTTTTAAATAGGAACAGTTTTCCAGGCACTGCCAGATCTGCTGCTCTGTTCACTACTCTGAGAATATGTGCTAAGGAGAGTAGATGAGATTCTGGAAGACTGATGCTAAGTGCCATCCAAGAATTAGGAAGCACTTTCAGAGTACTCAGCAGATACTACTTGTAACTATTACACAGCTGACAGAATGACTCAGTGATGAAACAAAAAAGTGATGGAAATTGGGATTAGCAAGAAAAGTGGGGCCCGATCCAACAAGGTGGTAAGGGACTCCAGAAATGTGCTGTATGTCTTCAACGCAAAATAAGCGTGGAGATTATTTAACAACACATAAGAATGGGCCCAGAAGTTCTGAAAAAAATGCACCAGGGGAACTCTGGTAAGAACAGTCCATAAAAAACAAATTCAGAAGAGCTTTGAATTCAGTAGGGGCTGTCGGTACTTGCCATCTCTGACAATCAAGCCGTTGTAACCATGTTTGGTATTTTATTACCCATTAATCAAGAACTTTATGCAATACCATTTCATTCCTATTGTGATCCAATACTCTGACCATGCCACAGTTTTGAATCTTCTTTTCTTCACAAATACACCACATGGATTTTCCTTCACTTTAATTTGCTTCCTCTTTTGGCTCTTCTTTTAGATGGGAGCATGCCAAGTAACAGACTCTCACCATGGTATTTTAGGACTTCTAAACCACAGGCCACACGACACAGTGATGTTGCTGTAGTGTATTTGTGTATCAGTACTCTACTGTATGGAATGTCATACTTGCCTCAGATGATTTGACTGTGACTCTCTAGGGGATGGCACGCAACAATAAACCCTATTTCTACTATAGCAAATGAGGATTTTCCTTTGGTGCACGTGGTAGTGGATGATGTTTTAAGAGCTGAAAGTCAAGCACTAATGCTGCTGCCAACCCTTGAAGTTTGGAGCCACTTCATGTGGCACAGCTGACACCTGTCAATATTATGTGTTTATGGAACTGCTAAATACTTCTGCTTCCAGTTCTAATTCAGTTTGAATTTTGGGGAATGGTTGAGGTTAGTTCATATTCTATTCAAGCTGATTAATACATCCCTGGGAAACCACCAGAAAACCAAAAATATCAATTATTAGGCCACATCCTATACACTCCATTTCTTTCCTGCGCCTGGTTAATGACACATCACACATTATTTTCAGTCTTGTTATTCACAGCAAACTTCATAGGCTAAATGCAGTTACTAAATGGCAGGAGCAAAGAGGGAATTCTTTAACAGATTTCAAATCTCGGTTAAACGTTAACTGAAAAGACAAAAAAGAAAAAAAAATGGAGCAAAATTCCAGTACAAAAGGAATCACACTGTAATGAGTCTCACATTATAAAAATTGCTAATAAGCATCCTCACAGGAGATACATTTTTACATATATTATAGCTGATGCTGCAACTCAGAGGTAATCCTCGCAACCTACATACAATTCCACAGGGTGGAATATTGTTCCCCTCATCTTCATTGTGGAGGGCAACAGGACATAGACAAATGCAAAAAAAAAAAACAAAAAAACAACAACATTGTATTTACAGCTTAAAATGGAGTGGGAGGGAGTGGAGAGGAGTTACAAAGCTCATTTAGGCCAGCTGTCAGTTACTCATTAGCATCACAGTCTCACTTTGCCATAAACAGTTCAGCATTAGAGTCCAGTTCAGGATGGCACTTAATTAGGTGTTTACTTTAAATGAGGCCTGGGACCTCCAACACCTTTCCCCTGCCCCCAGTCTCAATTTTAAGGCCCCATGAAAGGGTCGACTGACTTGCAGGTAGGCAATCAGCGAGTAGCTCTCTTATAGCCCTGAAGCAGGATCATCTTGCCTGCAGCCAGCCAATCAGAAGGAAGTCTGAGAGAAAGGTGCTCTGCTGATTTTTATCCATAGGACTGTGATACAGAAAAGGTTGCAGAGATCTGGCTCAGGAAAAGCCTGGGTAATTTACTGTCAGATACATACAAGCTTTAAAGTTTGCTTTTGTGTTTGTCCATGTTCTTTGCGTGCTGCAATAAATGTTTGTGAAGTTAACATCTTGCCTTTCAGACTGTTATCCAAGATATACAAGATGCTATAAAAAGAAACATAGGGACGAAATCAGAGTGAACCAATTATGCCAAAATCATTTGCAGGAACTAGGAGAAGATTCAGTAACAGTGACCGATCCAATTAATAAAAGACTAACAGGGAACACACTGAACAGATAGAAGCAATACAACCTTAAGACTGTCCTGATCCTTAGGTGCAGCAAACAACATCGAAATATATCCTTCATTGGACAAAAGTCTTTATAGGAAAACTATACTCTCCCTCTTTTTGTAAATCAAAATAATCATGCACTGACTTCTACAAAGTTCCATTTCATTAGATAGTAGCAGCTCAAGATTCACAGCTACTATATTTACTGTGCCTATCTATGGTAGTTTTATGAAATTAATCTATCTGAAGAGGGAAATTGTGACACTAGGAGGGCTAAGAAATGTAAGTCATTACCAGATGCTGCTGTCATCTGGTTAGTATCATAGCAAGATATTTAGGATTCCATACATGGCCATATTAATACTTACAGTGAGTAATTTTCAGAATGGTAGAATAACATTGCCTTCAGCTTCTCCTAGCTCTTTCTCCATAGTACAAGTGATAACAACCAGGGGACAGTATATCACTGACAGGTCTCACCTAAAAGGCAGTGTGTTCGTCAAGCAGGGAGGGAGAGACAGAACATTTTTTCCTTTCCCCTCTCTAAGCTTCTAATTTGGTGAGGAACGCTAGTGTTGTCCTTTCAGATTTCTAGGATCATTTGACCCCTTTTTAAAGAACAACTACACTGGCATTTAAGGAGAATGTACTTAAACACTTAAACACACACACCCTGCCCCACCTCCAATCTAAAATAGTAAGAGACTGCCAAGCTGGCAGGAAGGGACTCGGATGTGGCCTAATGAGACATTTCATAGTACTATGTGAATTTTACCACCATTTGTGAACTTCTACCTTGGCACTGTAACACTTAACCTGCCGGTTAAAATAGCATAAAATTGTCTGTTAAGGCAAAATAAACTCATGCACAATGTCCTAGATTCACCTACGTTTCTGCCTCTGGACATGTCCACCTGCTGCTCCAATCTAGGTGCCCAGCTGCCCAAGCCCCAGTGTGATGCAAGAACCAGGCATTGCTCTGACTTACTCACATGTGGGGCCCTAAGCAAACTTAATAGATTGGACCCTGCATGTGAACTCACACAGAATGAGGAGGAGGAGCTCTTTCATGATTTTTAGCTTGGTGTGGGAGATTCCCTGGTTTAAGTTCCCCTCTGCCTGAGGGGCAGAAGCTATTTGAACAGGGATCTGCCACTTCTCATGTGAGTGCTCTAACCCCTGAGCTATGGGATATTCTGATGTTGGGCTTCTTCAGTCTCTCCTGTTGAAGCTGTTCCACTGTGGATAACTAATGGAAGAGTTATTGGCCGAGAAAGAGAGAGAGAGTGTGAGCGCACAAGCATGAGAATGTCTCTATAGCCTGGTAGTCACAGTATTTACCAGGGATGCAGAACACCCAGGATCCACTCTGACATCCCAGGTGAATACCCTAGCTACTGGGAGCCTCCCTGCAGCTGGGACTCAGGCACTGAACTACCTGGAAAGGTTAGGGCTTAGGACACCTCTCTCCTACTGGCTAGCTTCGGTGGCTCCCCACTTAGTGTGGTATGTTTTGTGAATCCCATTCTGAGGTGTCTAGCTCCCTTTGTTCATTATACTGGAAGCCTGAGCACCTAAGTCGGGCTTTGTGAATCCCATAGACATTGTAATGCTGAGCATTGGCACACCTAATTTCCTCGTGAATCCAGCCCAATGTGGAAGAGTAATACTTTTCCTAAATATGGACAGTATGTTACATACTTGGACTGCTCACTGGCACCCACTAGTTAGTCAATATTTGAGAAATGTATTTGAAGTCCAGCCTGTTATTAACTGTTATTATTACTAAAAATAAAACAATTTAAAAAGATGCAAAGCTGACATTAGGTTAACTAAATAAACACTGGAAGGCTGAACCCTAAACCTGCCCCCTCATGTGTATGCATTATAAAACAATCTTTAATGATATGATCACATATTGTTTCTAAAAACAATATCCTACTTTTCATTCTCCAACCTCTAGACAAGTATAGCATCTTGTAGCACTCTGTCTTTGCAAGACATTCACATCAAAAATACACAGTAAATGATTCTTACATGACATACTGCATGTTTTGCAAACTTAATACGTGAACATTTGGTGGCATATATAGTTAACTAACTTCAGAGCTAGATGTCTTCCTGCATTGCACCTAAGGGAGGATGTGGTGCAGATTGAAAATATCTAGTTTAGGGTTGCGTACATAATTATTCAAATAGTTATGTTAGATAGAAGAGATCTGATATAAAAGTCCAAGTCAAAAGATATGCAGGCCCCTATGACAATAAAATCAGTAGAAGTATTACAAGATGCTATACATGGGTATCTAAGGTTATAGAGAAGTATATGATTTGAGCAATAGTTCTTTTGTAATCATTTTTATGGAATACATAGAAGATTTAGAAGATTACTTTCTTCACCTGTGCACTGTTTCATTGGTGAAATCTCTCTTTAATCTGTAACTAAAAATATTCTTCATCTCGAGCATTTGGCTACACGGTTCACCTCAATTTACATATGTGCTAAGCATCCCTCATTTTCTAGTTTAAACAGGGCTAACGGGTGAAGATCTGTAGAGTCACAGCTGGAACTGTGGACATGAGGAAAATTAAATCCGTCCTGCAACTTGGAGACGGTTGAGGTAGAGGCTCTGCATAGCCACTATTTTGACATGTGCAGCCTTCCCATGCTGGGACTCAATGGCTCCTGTCATCTCCCTTGCTTGTAAGGGAGGCATAGAATCATAGAATCATAGAATATCAGGGTTGGAAGGGACCCCAGAAGGTCATCTAGTCCAACCCCCTGCTCAAAGCAGGACCAATTCCCAGTTAAATCATCTGGCATGGCTGCCCAGCCCTTGATTGGCTGACTGGCTCCTGTCTCTCCCCTTTGCAAGCCAGGAGGAAATTGCAGACTCCTATTTGCAGCTGGAGGAATATACAATACTTTTTGTAAGATTTATTTTAACTCGGACTGAGACCCAATCAGACTGCGAATAGCAGCTGAGAGGGCTCAAGTAGTCATTTTTATTCATGCACACGTGCAAAAGCTGTCTAAGCTGCTTTCCCCTCACCACAAGTGAGACTGAGGGGTCTGTGAAGATTTTACCAGTAGACCCCCTGAATGGGCCTCGAGAAGCAGCATGACCTCCTCCTTCTCTTAATAAAGAGATGTTTTACATTTCTAGAAAAAGCTAGTTTGCTACAGTCAAACTAGATTAATTTTGCTTTAAAGCTGTTTTAGTTTGCTTAAGGCATCTTAAGTACCCTGTAGAAATGAATTAGGAATGACAGTTTCTCTAGCGAGGGGATAGGTGACCATGTTCTTTCCTTGTACAGTACATACTGTGTGAGAACAACGGAACAAAAGGCAGCATGTTATCAGTATGCATGCTATTTTAATGCCTCTTTCCCCTTTGCTTTGTGAAAGTTTAACATTCCCAGTGATGTGTGGAGAAAGACTTTGAAATATAAAAATAGGACTTCAGATAACATAAAATTACTTCACAGCAACAAATACATTCAGTGCAGTTACTGGTCTGTAAATGCGCTATACAAAGCACAGTGGAATTTTACATACACATTTACAGTGCGTAAAATGCTTGTTTAAGTAGACTGAATGTTGCTCTATTGTCATTGTATACAGGTAACAATGCTTCACAATAGCCTGCAGTGCAGATGCTGGTGCAACGAGATACAGAGTTTAGCATCTTAAATTAGGCAGTGCCTTATGTATACTATGGGAAAAATCTCATTTTTATCAATGGCTATATTTTTATCACTTTAGGGCTCACCCTTAGTGGACACATGTGAATGCAGAAGGACCTTTCTAGAGCTAAGAAGATGGCTTCTCTATTCCAGGCACAGGTGACACCAGTTTAGTTAAGAAAAATCCTAAACCCAAACTCTTACACAGCTTGGACAAGTAAATGACTCCAAGTCCCCTTTGCCGATATACCATAAAATCTACAACAGGCCTTTAGCAACTCTACACTGACTACCATGCTAGCTAATAATGTCACCAGAGCTCACGGATTCTTGGATATCTCCAAGGTGAGTGGCAGGCAAGACAATGGAAGAGAATCATTTATATGTGTCTCTGGGTCCAGAGCAAGCTGACAGTGGAGGGAGGGGCTGGGGAGTTTTTCAATGGAATTGCAGGAAGAAGAAAATGGGGAGAAATTAGAACAGATAAGGAAAGTATTCCCCATACAGTTCATCTAAGAATTGAACATACAGATTTTTAGTGGATACATTCAAACACATTCTGAGTCCACCTATCACTATACTAATCAAGGGAATCAGATTACACCTTGCTTGTGGTTTAGATATACAGTTTACTCATTATAGCAAAACTATTGTCTTAGTTGCTAGGTGATATGGAGGGTTGAGAAAGTAACTTTTCACCCCCGGAGAGCTGCAATTCAGGCCTGGAGTAAATGAGTTTGGTGGTCTCAAAATAGTGCACAGATTCATTGCAAAACCCGAACATACTCTGGAAGGAATTCACCATGGCTGGGATTTTCAATGCATGGGAGAGCAAAAGACTGGAATAATAGGGTTATGTTGCAGGGCAGGACTGAGAGGCCATTAAGTAATCCGAGTTTATTAAGTCCTATAAATTTAAATACATGTGAATAAAGTGTCTGGAATTACATTTTAAAAATAATTCAATTCCATTATGAATTTAACTTTTGACCAAACAATTGTAAGGAAAAAGGGAAAGAGTCTATTCCAGGCACAGTTAAATAATGCTGTCTCCAAGACAATGGATGAAGTGATACTATATAGATACATATAAACTAGAACACAGTTGTGGAGGTACTAGACGTAAGAAATATTTTAAGTGGAGATACATATTCACAACTATTTTATGTAAACTTAGCACCTTTCTATTAAGACCTGTGTTTAAACCCTTCTCTGTGGGAAGTACTAATGTCTCAAAACTCGGTGTGGACAACTCCTAAATGAAAGATGTGAGACAGCAATTCCTGTCAGCTGTACCTTATTCCAAGGGTTGTCACTCATTTCAGACCCAAAGCTCCCTGTGTCCCACACAAATAAGGGGTGCCCACCACTTTTATGTTTGAAAATTGCTTAAATCAGAAATAAAGAATCACAAAACTGATGCTTTTTAGAAAGAATTGTTTACGCTAAAGAAATGAATCCCAGAGCACATTAAGCTTCCCACATAACTTGTGTCTCTCATTGTGGGTCTTTGTCAGAGTGTTCCACAATTGGGTATTAGTAGGTTGAAAGGTTTGGAGGCAGGAAGAATGCAATATACGTGAATGTGCATCACATGCCGCCAAATCTCAATGTGGTTGGTTCTGATCACTGAACTTCCTTCCTTAAACATACCAAAAAATACCTTGACCAGCACCACTCTATTGACTCCTATGGAGCTACACCCATTTATCCTAGCTGAGGATTTGGCCTTTTATATTAAGCCCTGGTCACTGAAAAGTAATGTGCAGTGCAGATTTATTAGAGGCATGTTTTATGCAGGTATATCAGAAATCCAACAGACCAAACTGCATTTTCTCCTCACTAAGTGTAAACAGCCTGCATAATTATGTACGATGGGGATGGTGGTAGAGTCGGATGGGGGGAGAGGGAAGCAACAGACTGTATATTAAAATTAACTGCATCAGAAACCTGAAGGAAAGAGACAAGTTTGGTGTTGTGTGTAGAAAATATCTTATTGCAGTCAAGCCTGACCCTGTTCCTTGAAAAGCATTTCTCTGATTTGTTCAGGTCACAAGTGGGATGGAAATGAGCCTCTGTACTGCTTCTTCACACATCCAGATTTAATAGACTTTTTTCCACTGATAAAAGACCACTAATGAGTTCATTTTCAAGCTATTAAATTGGCTAGAATAGCTAGTTCTACTGATGATTGCACAGAGACCTGCCGGTCACAGTGGGTTTTGTCTTTGACTGTTAACCATTTGTGGTCCCTCTGTTGCAATATAAATATACAACTGGAACAGGAAAAAGAAAATCCAAGCATGGGAGGCCAGGACTCATCCCCCTTGCTATTCCCCCACCTTCTTCTCCAATATTTGTTTTAGCCTCTCCATTTTGTGAATCTATGTCTTTCTCAGAGGCATGTAAGCTGGGATATGTGCTTCCCAGATTGTCTTTATACCAGTAATACCTGCATGATCCCAAGGATTAGAAGCACATACAATATGATATTTGAGTTAGTTTCTGGATGAGCGGGAATTTGTCTTTTCATTCCTTCAATGAAATGTTTTACCTCAGCGTGTGACACTTTCTTCCTAGGCCTACACAATGGTTATTTTAATGTTCACTCTTTGCTGTGGCAGGAGCCTGTGCCCTTCTGAAAGGGGTAAATTGGCTGCTGAATTTTATACAGTGCTGTCTGCAATCTTGAGAACAACTTTTTCAGTCATATGAATGAATGTAATTAAGGAATAACCAGGTGATTTCTTGTCTGGTTTAAATACACATCACTCTCTTTATTCCTTCCGTCCATCAGTCTTTTTAAAGGCAAGCAATTAGCAACAGAGCCATTTGATGGTGTGAGCACTGCCCTTCTCCTTACTTTGTAGGGGAGTTGTTCCATTTCATGCTAACAGTATTGGCTGTTCATCTTCGAACTGGGTAATGCTGTTGTGAGAAACATTGCAAAGTGGACTTGACTTCAGTCTTTTATAGACAGAGCTGAGGCTTTGGCTTCATGTGAAGTCAGACATATGGGGCTCTATGTTTCTACACCCTGTGACCATCCTGGCTCCACACTACCCTCTAATTGGGTGTCCAGGTGCAGGCCCCCCTGTAATAGCACAGGCTTAAAGACCACTCCTTTTAATACATGCAGCAAGATGGATACAAAGAGCTACACAAATCATGTATCAAAAGCTAGGGAGTCACATAGGAAGAGATTTAATGCTATGTGCAGGATATTTAAAACAAGTGTAAGTTCTGAATATATGACTGAGGTGGCTGCATGCTCATGCAGCATAAGGGATACCTGACATTCCCACCCCCTTATGCTAGCTGGACCTTGGGTGCTGTCAGAAAGGGCTAACAGGTGCTGTATGCCTGCTTACTTTCACTCCCAGCCACTGCAAATAGGTGGACAGTGAAGGGTGAGGAATGGGCAGAGTCTTGGCTCAGGACCTTCACCATGCTGGCCAGCACAGCTCAGTGAGCATGCCAGGGTGGTAGTTTAAGGTAAGTTACTACACCCCCAGGAACAAGAGGGGAGAGTCAAGCTGACAGGATAAAAGGTTGTGTTGCAATGTGAGAAGAATCCTGAAGATTTTCATTTCCTCTAGTGACTCTGGAAATTTCACATTCCCGGGTTCTTCCTTTTTTTTTTTGGCATCTCATGCTTCTTTCTGAATTTTCAGATTTTGGTGTGGATATTTGGAATGAGGAAAAGTCTCCTGATTTCTCCATCTTGGAGAAGCATTCATAGGCTTGCCTGCCCCATGATCCCTGTGATTACTTTTCCAAGAACATTCCAGCTGTTATACTCCAAGCACCTGGTTTTTAGTTTTTCCCAGGACTATTCACAGATCTTTCCTTTGCACAAGATCAAGGGCTAGTAAGAGTAGGGATAATCAACAGTTTCTACTTTAGACAGAGTTATAGATTTATGCACTTGTGAATTTCATGGTCATTGTGTATGTTCTTTCAAGTTTAACTGATGTTGACACAGACAATCAACCTGCCTTTCTAATGACACAGCCCTTGTTAAACTATAAGAAGAGTATATTTTTAAAAATTGATCTGTTGAGTCTCAATATACTTTAGGATCCACATGGTCTTACTTTGTGATTCACTATCTTGAGTGGGTTATTCTACTGTTCCCCTCAGGGACTTCCAGACAAACTTTCCCTAAGTTGAAGTATTGAGAATACACTGTAGGAGTTATGGCTCATTCATCAATAAGAACAGGAGTACTTGTGGCACCTTAGAAGTTTTGCCAAGTTCTCAGCTAGGAGACCTTTCCAGACAGCAGAACTAAAGCATGGGATTCCAGCTCTTCTCCACTGCTACATGGGGACTGTGTGAATAGTACAAGAGCTTCTTGGTGATTCTTACAAAAAGAGGCTCATGCAATGTAGCAGCAAATAGTTTGATCCTTTTGGAAGAATCACAAATTATGACTGTAACAGCAGGCTGCAATAGTCCTGCTGCTCATGACCACTGAGCAATGAGATCAAAAGTGAAGACAGCAAGATATATGGGGTAGAATGTATCTTACCTTTGAGGAGGCCAAGATCCTAACATTCTCTTTGCAGGAAGGCCCTAGCAGAATGCCATGATTGGCCACCAGGGTATAGTTACAATCCACTTAATCAAGGACCCTCCTTAGGTGGACTATGGCCCCACTGCACTAAGTGTCTGCTTCACAGTACTGGGCATGCAAAAGAAATAGAAGAGGTACAAGCTAAAGGGTGAGGGATGTCACATGGTGTTCCAGCTATGACAATGTGTGGGATAACCAGAAAAGAATTCATGGGTAACTGCAGTAGTGATGAACACAAGAACATCCATAATGGGAAGGTATTTGAACGTTTGTCACCATTATAAAGATGCTTTGTTACCGAAGGCCAGAATACCACACAACCTCAGTAATTTATTGAGTGAAAGATTCTAGCTGTGAATGAGGAATAGGAGCCTAAGCAGCCCAACAGACTAAACTGGGCAGAGAAGCCTCACTTTTATTATTCCCTATCCCACCCCAATGTCTCTGTTGCAACCATTGTTAAACTGATCCATACTATTGCACAGAAGCAGATATACAGAATCTTGCACCACTCAGAGTGCAATTAGCAGTCATGATAGTACATTGAGCAATCCGGTGTAGGCCGTTAATCAGTCACATCTGGTTTGGCTCAAGGTCTACAGAGAGTTAACCAAGACTTCCACAGTCCCCTTCCCACCACCCAGAACCTGTGATAGATTATTTGTATAAGGTGGGATAGATTATTTGGAGACAGGCTTTATTTTGGTTGCTCCACAGTTTAGCTCAAAAACAGAGGGATTTCTTTCAAAAAAGACCTAGAAAGTCACTTTTCCCATTGTTTACAGGAGGAAGGACTGCCTCCTTCACAAACTTGTTTTCAGTCTACCATTAAATTCTTCCTACCACTTTGCAGGTCAATCTCATCACAATAAACCTTTAAACAAGAAAAGAGCTTATCTGGTAAACATGGACATTTGGTTCTTAATGGGATGTTTTTCCACTTTTCAGCACTCATGCGCCATTGACATGGTTGTGACATTACCACAGATATATGAATTTGAAGTCATGCCACTTTATGTATAATTATGCTCATGATGACACCCTCCTTTTAAAATGTGTACCAATTTTGTGCTGCATGACTACAACAGTTAAAGGTCTGTCAATGTTTGTTGCTCAGTTAAATCATTTTCTTCAAGGGATGACACAAGTTGGCTGTTACTATTTGCTCCAGACTGATATTTAGCCTACAACAAGTTGGCATTGGAACAACTGCCTTTGCTTAAAACAAAAGCAATACTTGGTTTGCTTGTTTTTAAGAAGGTGCAGGTAAAAGGAAAGAGCCTATGAAAAATGGAAAGTTTACAAGTTTGGGATTTAAAAAATAAATGGATTTAATATTCAAATTGTTTTTATTTCTTTGTGTACAGTCAAAGAGGTATGGCCATTTTAAAGATTTTTCCCCCCCATATTTGAAGTTATTATGTTGGGCAAATAAACAATACATGACTTGGCCTCTTATTTAGCAAAATGCCCAGGGCTCTAATCATGTGGCTTCTTGCAAGCTGGTGGGCTACTGGAGCATGCAGATCCTGACTTAGATAGGGCTCAGTGCAAGCTCTGTTTGTTGTACTAGATGTTTCCACCAAGAAACAGAGGTCAATGTGGATATTTTAAAGATGTTTTTATACTTTGGGTTATGCTGAGTACTGTATTACTCCAGAATTAGTCCTGTTTGTTTCAATGATGCTGCTCACCATAAGTAAAAAGTGTTCCTTTTCTAGTTAGTGTGAAATGTACCAGTTTGACACTCCAAGAGATCAAAGTCCTTTATCCACAGAATGATGCAAGATGGAGACTAGCAGTGTAAGCTGCAGTCCCACAACTTTAACCTGGAGGAACTTCTTTAACAGGTGAGCAGGTATTTCAGTCTTCATAACCATTAAATCCTCGACCTTTCTGATAAGATGAAATAAGTAGCAGAGTTGTGTTTAGAGTGGAGGTAAGGATCTCTTTCTGTTGTGCCTTAGTATTGGAGAAGTCAGGAACAGTGGGTAAGTGTTACAGGGCCAGATCCTGACGTTAGAATGAGAGTTTTGCCCTAGCAGGGACTGAGCAAGGATTTGGCTCAGAGGTTGTATGTGTGGAAAGTGCAAGCAAAACAAATTGAAAGGACTTTCACCTTTGGGTCTCATTTGACCTAGGCAACCAGTGACCTATGACCAAAGAGGTTTTGCTTCCAGACTAGGTACCTATAGTTGCTGTCTGAGTCCATTGTGTAGTAGACAAGTGTTCACAACCTAGCAGCCCTCAGTACAATTAACACTATCTGGTCTTCTTGGCATTCTCAACTCCCGACCATTATGTTATTGTTTGATAACTTATATTCTAGCCAATATATAAGTGCTATAATAAAAATGCAAAAATAGAAGCTAATCTTAAATTAAAAAATGCAGACAAGATTTTCTTTTCTCAAGTAAAGACTAATACGGATTAACCTTTCTTCTTCACTGGGACTTTCCAAGATTGTGCTGATTTTTGACATCATACCTTGCTCAACAGCAACAGTGCTGGACCGTCACGTCACGCAGGGGACATTGGGGAATTTTTATCAATATGTTTCACTTTGAGACAAGAACCCCTTACAGCTTTCACTCAGGAGTAATCTTCATAGATTTGGGGGGAATACAATGCCCAGTGATCCAGAACAATAACTTTTTAAAAGCAGGTGTTCCTTCTAATTATTTTGATTCTAGTAAAACGTTAACATGTATGTGCATTAGGTTTACAGTACTGTAATCTTGTTTGGCCAGAAGCAGATGTTTGATTGGGAAAACTATCTTTTGGTTTAGTCTTTCAAAGCAATCAGAAAACACGACCTACAAGCTGCTGATTTATGATGAGCACTTTATGTCTTCATGTACAAAGCTAATAACTGAGATAAGAGTAAAACATAGTAAAACATAGCGAGCCACTCCTACTGCAACACTGGAAAAAGGTACTTTGAGAACAGCACGGAAGTGGTTAAACATGCACAGGGAACAATGATTTATTGAAGTACTGGTAGTTATTTCTCCAGGCTTACAAATTTGATTACGATGGAGTACAAAGCCATTAAAAATGTGACCTTTCTATACTGTACATCTTGGCAAAAAGCCAAATAATAACTTTGTTTGACTTGGTTAGTATGATAGAGTGCTTATTCAGCTGGAAATAAAATGACTTTTCTTTACTGAAAATTATACCTGGAAGACTAAATGTCCATCATGCATGTAACACATACCAAGTGATTTATTCAGACCTGCAGCAGCTATCACGGCAGAAGTTAAGGGGCAACATTTCTATGTATTTCAGAAAATGATGTACAATTCTGTTGTTCTCGTCATTCAATCTACTGTGGTAGAGGTGACAAATAATGTCATAAGACATAGCAAAGCACACAATGATTAAATTACATGACTACAGTATACCGCTGATACTTCTCCAGAACCTTCAGGTTCTGAAGGAACAAAGTTTCCTTTCTGATAATACACTATGCAAACAAGAATATGACACTATCTTACATTTGATTAGATGCATATATTAATTTTTAGGTTAATTTAAAATAAAAACAAAACAGGTGTAAAAAATCGCAATAGATTTAAAAAAATGGATATTTTTAACTCTTTTGTAAGAAATGAAAGTTTGACTTTTCTTTGAAATTTTCACAGGTCTTCAAAATTAAAAAGTTCATTTCTCACAGAATGTGTGTGGGGAATTGTCCATTTTTTAGTGGGAGAAGAGTAGCTTTTGATGGCAGAATGGTTAAATATTGTCTTGTGTAAAGACTCAGGAACCACCCAGGAAAGCCACAGTTTGGAAAGGATATGTAGAATGCAAATTGAGCAAGTGGCATAAGTCTAAACAGAGATCATTTATGGGCCTGATCTTTCTCCCATTAAAGCCTGTGGCAAAACTCACAGGGTCTTGAATTCTGGTATGACTGGGCCCCAAATGACCAAGCTTAGCAACAGGCATAAAACCTATACACCACAGATATGTGTAACATAGCTGCATTGTTAAAAATGGCTGTTGGAAATCTGCAGTTGTACTACCGTGTAAGCTCATTTTCGTGGCTTACAAGTGTTTATTATGTGTATGGATGTCAGTTATCTAAAATTAGATACATTTAGTACTATGAACTAGCAGGTTTTAGTTATTTTAGAACTGTGAAAACACTGATTCATAGTTTTCAGTGAATAAAAGGCTAAGCATAGCATTTTCAGAGGTAAGTAGTGTGGAGGTCTGTGTTTAGTTTCTTATTGCTATTTATTTGTAGCTTTACTATGGAGCAGGTTGCTTGAAATGTACAAAAATTAATCTTGTACAGAGCTTTGAGGTGAGTTTCATTTTAAAATTACTGTTATTTTTTTCTTCTGCTGAATCCTTATTTGCAGTGATGTATTAATCAATGGGCCAAAGCACAGGGTAAAAGTAAAGGAGGGGAACATCAAATGATTGACAGAAAGAGAAGGGATAGTGATAACTTAAGCTCCAGATTGTCTTGCCTTAGAGACAAATTGTACTATGACCAGCGGAATGATTTCTAGCTTTATTAAAGGCAGACACAAAGATAGGAGCAAAATCCACCTCTACAAGACCCATAAGAGCTTCCTTCAGACCTAGTCCAAAATAGAAAAGTCAGGTCAGATCTTTCTTCCTGGAGCATGGGGATCCACATCAACATGGATACAGTACCCCAGCCACTAGCCCAGCTCTGCTGGTCCTGGATGTACCAGTCTATTCAAACCGAATAAAAAGAAGCAATGAACAGCCAGTAGGTTCAGAGAGCCCCAAGAACAAATACTGCACCCATAAGACCCACTGTGTGGAGGGGTTTAAGTGCAGTGGAGGCCCTCTGCTTTTGGATTCATGTTATGCACCGAGCAGTAAGAGTGTACATTTATGTTACTCAGAATTATGAATTTAGAGACTTTAGGACTTACGAGATCTCCAAGTCTATCCACCTGATTCTGTCATACAGTATAGCACTTTTCATCTCTAGATCTGAAAAAAAGGCAGCTGTTTTCAATGATGAAAGCCCAATGATGATCTGACCATACAACACAAGAAAGCACGACGTCAAAGTTGCTAGTGTAGTAGTGTGTTGAGCCCAGCAAGGAGACAGATTTAAACACCCCCACCCTCACCCCACCAAACCCAACTTTCACAGCTTGGCATGTGGATCCTTTGACTGCCCTTAAAAATGACTTTTTATTTTAACAATGGTTCCGCTCCAAATAACGAGCAGTTTAATTGGCTGCTACCACAAATGGCCAAAAAATAAGGCATTTAAATAGTGCTTTGAGATGAATTCGCTTCACATCCGAAAACTCATACCATCCACCAGTGAAATACAGCCACCTCTGGCATTTTCACAACATATAGCCACATTCTGCAACAGTAATAACATAGCTAATCCAATTTAAAATGCTGGGGGAATTAGGTAGCCAGAATGTAATATTCAAGCATGAAAGCTGACCAGGACAATGGAACAAGCACCTTCTACTCTTCTAAAAACTTCTATGGACTTTTTAATTGTTACAAGCTCTCAGAAGCTCAGTTTTACATCTCATCTGAAGACTGGATTTACTGTGGGTTGCATTTTTCTATTTAGCTGTGGAAATCAGTCACTAGGGAATCACACCTCTCTAAAAGCACTGCATTAGTATAGCAATATCCATCTATCACTCTCTAAAGAGTGATGAAGAACCCTAAGATAACGTTACAATGAATAAGTATTGTACATTTTAGAGCTACTGTAGGAATTTTGTCAGCCACGTTTGTTCTTTTAGGGGGTTGATTTACTTAGGAAATACATTTGGAACAGAGGAGATACTATACCAGATCAGACGAGTGGTCTATCTAACATAGTACCTTGCCTATGGATAGTGTTAGATACGTCAAAGGTAGTGCAAGAAAACTCAGGTGTACAATTATGAATAACTGACCATATTGGAACTGACCTAGAGGTTGACTTATTCCTACAAGAACATGTGTGTATATTCCTTTCAATTAAAAAAATCGCAACCCTTGTTGAGGCAATGAGTTCCACAGGTCAATTGTGCATGGTGGAAAAAAAAATCCTTTTTTCAGTTGGTAGTTTGGTAGTGTGTTCAGAGTGCCTGATTCTGCAGCCATGTGTGGAACTCCCATTAATGTCGATGGAGTTTCAACATTCCCATGCCTTCAGAATCAGCCCTAGAGAATTCATCAACAACTATCGAAATTTCTAGCCCCATTATCTTCTACTAATCCTCTCTTCACTGGACTTGTAGGTTATTGCTTTCATCACAGGAGCTTCACTACTGAATTCTTTTGCAGTCTGGTGGAATGAATGACACCTATACCATAGCTCAGTGGTTCTCAACCTTTACAGATTACTGTATCCCTTTCAGGAATCTGATTTGTCTTGCGTACCCCAAGTTTCACCTCACTTAAAAACTACTTGCTTACGAAATCAGACATAAAAATACAAAAGTGTCACAGCACACTATTACTGAAAAATGGCTTCCTTACATTTTTACCATATAATTATAAAATAAATCAACTGGAATATAAATATTGTACTTACATTTCAGTGTATATTATATACATTCATCATTGTACGGATGAAATTTTAGTTTGGACTGACTTCGCTAGTGCTTTTTAAAAACGAGGCAAATAGCTAGATGAGTTGACGTGCCCGCTGGAAGATTTCTGCGTGCCCCCAAGGGTAAGCATACCCCTGTGTGAGAACCACTGCTATAACTGATGTGTTTCAAGCAGTGGAATTTTTGGTGAGTTTTATTGGACATATGCAGAATACAGCAGTCAAATGGTTAAATAGTTTACATCAACAGCCCCTAAGATCTTTGCTGTACCAAAGCCCATTCAATTCTGCTCTCTGCACTCTCCAACGAGTAAGGAAGTCTGGGCTGCTCCAAATCCCAGCCTTATAATTAAGTGGAAAATAGGAGAGGATTTGGATACCATTTCCATTACAAAAACCTTGCAGTATGAGGACTGGTGGGAAAACATACCCCAGTTTGGGAGCCACTGCTCTATGCTATTTTCTTTTTTGAATGCAAAAGTAATTTGCAAACAAACAATCTGAGATTAGGTTGGGCAATAAATCAGAAACTAGCTATGAACCCGGTTTGGACACAGTTTTAAAATTGTGGAGAATCTTCTTTACTCAGCCATACAGTATTCTGAGTCTTACTGAGAATGCTCTGCAACACGATGGCTCCAGTCTCCTTCTACTTACTATGAACTCACTTTGGAGTTAAGATTCTAGTCAATTGCCAAATGCCAAATAGCTATGATTAGGGCTCTCCCAAGTTCATGGTCCATTTCAGTCAATTTCACAGTCATAGGGTTTTAAAAATCATAAATTTCATGATTTCAGATATTTAAATCTGAAATTCCACGGTGTTGTAACTGTAGGGGTCCTGACTCAAAGTGGGGTTGTGGGGGAGTCCCAAGGTTATTGTAAGAGGATCGCACTATTGCCACCCTTACTGTTTGTAGCAGCACTGCCTTCAGAGCTGGGCAGCCAGGGAGCGGCGGCTGCTGGCCAAGAGCCCAGCTCTGAAGGCAGAGCCAATGGCAGCAGCAGCGCAGAAGTAAGGGTGGCATGGTAGGGTACTGCCACCCTTATTTCTACACTGCTGCCTTCAGAGCTGGGCCTTTGGCCAGCAACTGCCAGTCTCCGGCCACGCAGCTCTGAAGGCAGCAGCGCAGAAGTAAGGGTGGCAATACCATGCCATGCAATCTGTAATTCTGTGCTGCTGCTGTCAGTGGCTCTGCCTTCAGAGCCGGACTCTCAGCCAGCCACCACCCTCTTCAGCTGTCCAGTTCTGAAGGCAGCGCAGAACTGTCACACCCCTACAATAACCTGGCGCCTGCCCTGCTTCCCGTTTTTGGGTTAAGACCCTCCATTTGGGAAACGCTGGTCTCCTCCCTGGAATATGTACAGAATAGGGTAAAAGTACACAAAAGATCAGATTTCATGGGGGGAAGCCAGATTTCACGGTCCATGACATATTTTTCACGGCCAGGAATTTGGTAGAGCTCTAGCTATGACGCTGCACTGCACAAGTGGAATACGATGATTGCAACAGAGGAAGAGAAATCATGCAGCTTTTATACAAATTACGAAGCCACCCATACACGCATAGTAGAATATTTGATCACGGCTTCTTAACCTCGGCAAAGATGAACATGTACTGGGGGTAAGCTGTTTTGCCTCAGTTTCTAGGTTGGGTAAAGCATCCAAATCAAAATGCTGGTGCTTATTAGTCACATTGGGATTGCGCTATATGTTGCCTGTTGTCATGTCTGCTGGAAAGATTAGAAGGATGAGTTGCTGCTGCCTCTCCATGATATCACCATCCTATGAGAATACCAGTGACTAACTGCATAATGGAGAGATAGTAAACATTAAGAAATACAAGTCTCAAGGCATTCCTTCTGCTTTCTTCTGCTTATGCAGAAAAGATACTCTTAATACATACATTGTGAAGGATCGAGAAGGGACCTCATCAGTGCTTCATAATAAGTGAGTATAAATCCTAAACTCTATGGGTAGTATCCATGATTAATTGCGTTCAGTCGACATTAAACTCTGTCATTATCAGCTACTTGCTGCTCAGCACTTGCTATGCTGTTAATTATTGTTGTGTGGCTCTAAGGGATGTTTTCAAAACATTTTCAAATTCTGCTCCTGTAATGGCATAGAGAAGAACTTAATAAGCTACTGCTCCACACAGGAAAGACAATCAGATACTTTTATTAAGATGTTTAGAATAAGTTAGTTTTATTCAAGATTTGACAAGCCAGCGCGGACAATAAAAGTGCTTCCAAGATGGTGAGAGATTTCAACATCCTATCCAGCCTTCACCAAAAGTAATGTTTTAATCCGCCTAAACCCAGAGCAGAATCCTGGGGTGCACAAGGCAAGGGAGCAAGATGAAAGGGGCTGCATTCATACTCCAAGGTTTTTGCTATGAAACCCTTACTCAAAATTCGTTAGAGCATCCCTCGTGAGTTTTTATTATTAATTATTATTGTTATTATTATATATCAGTACTTTTAAACAGAAGTTAAGAAACTAGGATGTCTTCCATAAAACAGAAAACATTGGGTTACCAAAACTAGGGAAAAAAGGGCCAATTTGCTAGTGAGGTCCGCCAGTCATTCTATTTTGTAACTGGCTAAGTACTTCAAACACTAATTCTACCATGACACAGATAACTTTTGTGCCAATGCAGCTTTATTTACAGTGGTCATCCTTAATGAGCTTTTCAATTCCCTTCAATAATTAACTGACAATTTAGCCCTTAACAAGTTGCCCCAGGTAGGGTAGAACACAGTTGTGCTGTCCCGAATCAGCCAAGGGGCCATATAGTAAAACAGAGGAGCTAAGATATAGTCCTCCATTTACCCGTTGCTCCTGGGGACATGGCAGAAGTAATCTGCTACTAGTATAGACAGTCTATGCCAACAGCAGATTAGCACAGCTGAGTCAATGCTGCAGGAGAGGTAGTCAGGCATATTAGGAAGTGGAATCAATCCTCCTCTCTCCCCCAACCTACTTTCCGTCCACATGCAGGAAGCTTTTCTCCCTCCCCTAACCACATGCTGTCATGTGCAGTGTGGGTAGCCCATGCAAGATGAGTGACAATCTTTTCCTAAATAACAGTCCTCAAACTATCTTCTTAATAAGTATCGTAGTGAAGTAAAGTATTGGGAATACTGAAACACTGAGGGTTGAGTGAAACTCAGAGATTCACTTGAGCTGAATAAGCACTCCAAAATTCCAGTGCTAATCTCACACATATGCAACCGTGGGCCTGATCAAAAGCCTATTGAAGTCAATGGGAGTCTTTGCATCAACTACAGTGGGCTTTTGACCAAGCCTTGTGTGAACTTCAACAGTCAGCAAACTGGGCTGGAAATGTGGTGAGAAATGATTTTTGGAGTAATATTTTCATTACTTGCTGCTTCCAGTCAAGCTAGAAATATCGTGACAGACCTCTCTTCTCAGTCAGCAGTTCCAGTCTCAGAACTAAGAAGTGTGTGTGGAGGAAAAAACCCGGCATCCATATTTATTCAAATCTCTAAAGAGGGTCACATTGCGTTATCATTCTGAACAAAAGTTTGGGTCAGTACTTATCCTATCCAGACTGATTGGCCTGGCTTGAGTGATTTATTTCCTATGTACCCAACAAGTTAAACATCTCCCATCATGTTCTTTGTGGGAAAGTCCATTTAGTTTTTAATAGCAGATTGTTGAGTTACAGTATCTTCATTTCAGTAAAAAATATACATTTTGGGGGGGTTACTTCTTGTCTTTGGCTCTAAGCAACAGCATGGAAAAATTCTAAAGTGGAGGCTGTACACAGCACTGAACACATCATTGGTACTTAATACATTTTACTAACTCCTCAATTTTAAAAGCCAGTTTGAATATTTTGGGGAGGGAAAAGATGTGTGTTTTCACATCAGGCCTCAAGTCAAAGTGTGCTGCTGCTTTGTTAAGTAACACTGAAGGAGAAAGAATCTGGAAGTGGTTGGTTTTCATTCCTTCTTTTTGGTCCAACAAATTCTAGTCAGTTCCAAATGGGAAGAGCTACCGGAGAAAAATACAGAAAATATTTAAAGAGAAGTAAAGTCTGCAAATGAAGATATATAGCCAGAGGGAATTTGCATATACATACGTATACCAATACAATGAAATTACATGAACATGGCAGCTGTAGCTGCACGTATGCCATGCCTACTGCAACAGAGACATCAGGTGAACAGGTACATCTTTATGATGCAGAGACATTGAGATTATGTGTTAAACCTCACAGAGATACTAAGATTACATGTCTATTACCACCCTGTTGAGAAAAAGGAAAGCGTGCTAGAGAGAATGAGTGCTGACTGTGCCCCAGGCCAAATGATTAATACATTTTCTCACTCTTAGCATCACCAGTCTGCTGCCTCAGAGAAAAGTCACAGTTAACTGTATCCACTAGCCTGATGCAGAGATCAGTAAGAAATAATAGAATAAACAGAAGGATAAAAAATTACTCGCTTATCTTCAGGAGCGCTTCCTGCTCCTGCATGTTTCTCCAATTCTTAGCTGGGCTAATTTACAACATTATTACTTTGCTCTGTTCATGAAAATCAGTTATATCACAGATGGATTGCAAGACCTAGAAGGCATTTGCCCCTGAGTCCACAACACCGGTAGCTGGAAAATTAAGCCAGATAAATTCAAATTAGAAGTAAGTGACATTTTTAACAGTGCGGGTAATAAACTTGTGGAACAAACTACCACAGGAAACGGTAGATTTTTTCATCTCTTGTTGTCTTTAAATCAATCAACACTGGATGTTTTAGTGGAGATATGCTTTAGCCAAACAAGTTATTTGCTAGTCAAAGAAGGTATTGGGCTCACTACAGGGGTAACTGGATGAAATTTAGTGACCTGCAATATACAGGAGATCAGGTCCTTTCTGGCTTAAACTTTATGAATCTGTGAACACCAGGGTGTGATGCTGTGTATAAGAAAGATGACCATTTGTATCATTGTTGCTACCACTGTTATACAAATGTAACAAATCTCATGCAAAGTATGTCATATATGGTGTCAATGGAAAAGTTACGATTCGCTAAGTATGATTATCCTGTTCATATGCATGTATCATCTTTATATCCAAAGTTATGAATATTGGCTATGTATTTGTATTTTACACATCGGTTGTATTCCTGGGTTACACCCTCCAAATAGATTTACATCAAAGTGTGACGGGGTGAACTCACCCCGCACTGGATGGGGAAGGGTTGGTTGACTCTTCACCGTGGGCAGAGGAAACCCTTCCGCCACATCCCTACTGGGCATGCTCCAGGTGTAGCAGCCATATAAGAGGGAGCAGCCTGGCTCAGATTGGGCTGACTGCCAGAGAGGAAGGATGCTCCTTGTCAGCTCCCGCCCAGGAACCACTGGTGCCCCAGATTGTGGAAGCCAGAGACCCTGAGACTCACATAGACACCCAACTACTGTGGACACCCCAGGGAGGTCGAAGCTACACGGGGTTGCACTGGCCAAAGAACCCAGAGACCCTGAAGATGCCCAGATTGCTGACAGGAGTGACAAGGTAGGAAGTAGCCGATGGCGGGGAAAAGCCATTGTCCCGAGGCTGGTCAGCGTGTTGTGGATGGATCCCTGGTGAGCCAGTGATGGACATACTCATGACTGCAAGGGCCCCGGGCTGGGACCCAGTGGAACAGGGAGGGTCTGGGTCCCCCTACCTGGCTGCCACCCCCCCTCCCAAGCATCTGCTTGACCATACAGCCCTGCCTGGAGGGCTACCGTATTGATTCTGGCTGCTAGGCTGTATCTCACCTGGAGGGATATTTCCATGTACAGCCTAGTGGCCAGAATCAAGCTGTGAATGGAGGGATATCTCCATTGATTCTGGCCACTAGGCCGTACAGCCGTGCCCAGAAGGTGACCTTATTGGCTCCAGCTACAAGGCCATACAGCCCTGGCCAGAGAGTGACTTTATGGACTCTAGCAACTAGACCTGGCTGCTGGTGAGTCTGGCCGCTAGGTAGACCCAGGGTATCTCTATTGACTTTGGCCATTAGACCTTACTGTCTTGCAAACCCCAGGTTACCCCTGTGGACTCTGGCTGCTAGCAGAGAAGGGCTACCCCTGGACATGGGTCATGTGACCCTATTGTCCTGTGGATCAAGGCGATTCCATAGACTCCGGCCGTTGGGTCTTAAAATCGTGTGGATCAGGCATCTTTGTGGACCCTTGCCCTTAGGTCTTATGGTCTGGAGACCGAGGGCAGCTTTAAGGATGGGGTGAACTCACTCCACTGGAATGGGTCTCCCCACATCATCACACAAGGCTAGACTGCTATGTGTTGATGGCCCATTAAGAACACTTCACTCTAACAATGGGCCACTGAAGAAACTCATCCTGCCCAGTAGGTCTTTCTGCAGATGCCTCAGACTCCAAGAGACCAATGTCCACCCCCTGCGATTCATTAAATTATGTAAGGACATGTGATATGCTCGTGTGACCCTAGACTCCATCTTGGGCCCGCAGTTTCCACAAACAGGGACTGTGGACTTTGTTTGGGACAGCAAATTTCCATACACATGGCAGAGGATATAAAAAGGCACCTTTTGTTTTCCTTATTTTGTTTTCATTTCTCTGGACTGGATTTCTAACAAGTAAGCTCTGACAAAGGACTGATGATCCTCAATCTGTTTGGGTAATTCCAGAGAGACTTTTGCAAGCTAGCAGTTTATTCCATCACTGCTACGATCCTGATCTATGAACACTGAAAATCACTTGTATCTGTATGATCTATTAGTGATTTATAACTCTCTTCTTTTCTTTTATTATTAAGCCTTTAGTTTTTAGCTTTAAAGGATTGGCATCAGCGTGATCACTGGAAAAGATCTGAGATTCATATTGACCTAGGGATGTGTGTCTAATCCTCTGGGATCAGTAAGAACCTCACATATGGTGAAATAGGTTTTCAATAACCCCTCACCATATTAAGCCCATGTAGCTGGATGGGAGCCAAGGGCTGGAATGCCTAAGTGAGACTGTGTTTGGCTTCCAGTTAACAAGTGTGGTACTGCAGAAGCTATTCTGTTGTTGGCTTGGTGAATCTGATTATGGATTATAGAGTAAACCATTTGGGATTTTCTGCCCTATTTTTTTGCAGTCTGCCCTGACTGTGGCATTCTCAGTGAGGCCCAGTCCAGGAACCTGATTATGCTAACTTCTCTAGGAAGAAGGGAGTACCATCCTCTGAGTTTAATAGTTCCAGATGTATAATATTGGCTGGTAGATTTATCTTCAAACCAAGCTCTCATCCATGAACAAGAATAAAACGTTAACATAGGCCTCCTCCTTGGTATGTATTTCAGGGGTGAAATCATGTCTCTATTGATGTCAATAGGAGTTTTGCCATTTGATTTTAATAGGGCCTGAATTTCACCCTATGTGTGGATTTCTAGTTTTAGACACCTGATAAATATTTTAGTGGATATAGAATAAAACCGAGTAATATGAAATGAGATTCTATGCTGCTACAGTTTTACTATCTGTACATTAGTCTTTCTATGACTGATATAATATTACTAAGAATAATCAGCTTTTATGGACCAATCCACCTATGGGACTGTCAAGGTTCCTTCCCCACTCTGAACTGTAGGGTACCTCTTTCCAGGAGGGATTTTACAGCACTGTATACAGAAAGCTGGTTACCCTTCCCTTTATATTTATGACAGGGACTATACAAGGTAAGTCAGTCTACTGAAAAGTATTAAAAATATGAAGTATTGTGAAATACTTAAGGCAAACCAGGGTTACCAATCATGCAACTGAATAAAATTCAACAAGAGTCCTGTCTTGAATAGTTTGGAATTTCAAATTTGTGTGGAGCAACCAAATCAAAATAAACTAGAAGAGTCTTTGGCCATTTTCTCTTTAAACAGGTGAACAGTCTTTAAAAGACACCAAAAGCAAACAAGAGACCACAAAACAAACATGGCAACTCTTGTGTTTCTGGAGCTTATAGACCTAGCTTCCAAACAAACCTACCTTCTTCTTCCTCTCTTGGGGTCTCAGAGTCTAAGTAAGCTTATCTGAAATTGATTAATGCAAGTATGACTCTTAGGGCTTCCTCTAGTTACCTTCTGATCAGGTGGCACTATTCAGTTTATTTTTTTATTTGAATAATTTACAGCTAAAATGGTGACGTAGGCACTCTTGATATAGAATCCTTTATATACATACACCACCACTGAAATACTGACTTGGCGAATGGGACGAACAACCAATCTGTCCACAGCACACTATACAAGAGGGAGAAGGAGGAAAATATTTTGCTAGGGATGCTAGGATAAATTCCTGCTTTATAGGAAGTGCTGTGGTATCTGTGATGTCCACTCAGCATATCGCATATCCAGCCTCCACAGATTAGAAGAGCTGTCCAGACATCTCAATTTCTCAACCATGTCAATGTAAACACATGGATCCCATTGCATGATGACCCGCAGAACCCACCAAAGACAAGATTAAAATCCTGCAACCCTTTATGGAACTGCATCAAGACCCTTACACTCAACTTCGACACTGAAGCTCAAAGGAGAGCAACATGGAGCATTTCAACCGCTCAAAACAAACAGCTCATTGTTGGCTCTGCCGAGGAACCACGGGGTTTTGATCTATGTCTGAAAGACTGGTGCAGATTGAATCGCATCAGGACATCTCATGGGAAATGTGGACAAACCCTCTTTAAATGGAAAATGAGGCAAACACCTGTATGCAACTGCATTCACCAGGCACAAATGATGGAGCGCATCATATATGAGTCCCCCTTCATTCTTTTTCCGGGGGCCTGAAGGACATTCACCAGCTCACTGATGCGGCAACATGCTGGCTATCAAATCTGGATATAAATTTGTAATCGTTGTTAACTGCCCAAGCCATATGAAAGCAGCAGTGGAGAAAGTAACTCAACTCAGGGTTTTAGGCATTAATCTATATACAGTGCAAGTGTATGAAAAATAACTGCATTGAACGATTGCTGATTTTTAGAATAAAGTATTAGTCAGAATGAGAAGTTAATGCACTCTTGTATATAGGAAAAATGCATGATAATGATGATAATTCTAAGGTCATTATCTTCTGTATTAAGATATCTAATGGTTTAGCAACAGTGTAGCCAATGGTTAAAAATAGGAAAACGGGCACAGAGCCAAATCAGGTATTTTTTGAAAAGATCTCAAATGTATAAAATGCAGCACTGAATTCTTTGGAGAGCTGTAGAGACCCCCCTCAGTCTGAAATAAAAGTGCTCCTATTCTGATGGCTCTAGACCACTGGCACCCTTTCAATTACATGATGCATAGGGAGGAAAGGTGGGGCAGGAAAGCCCCAAAGTGAGAGGAAGAGGCATCTTTGCAGTAGGCTTCCCCTGCCCTGCTGCTCTCCAGAGACATCAGAAGCCCCTTCAGACAACCATCACATAACTGGGCTTGGGGTTGGAGACTTCAAGGTGTGAGGGGAGTGAGCTATAGAGCTACTGAGCTAAATGTGTTCAATGCTAACCTAATTGCCTAAACTGGTTTACCTTTTCACCACAGCTGAGGTGCTTTGAAAATCTCAGCCCTCAGATTTAAGCTTCTGACATTCTGTAGGTAAAATTCTGGCTTTATTCAAGTCAATGGCAAAGACCCTATTGATTTCAGGAGGGCCAAGATTCCACCCCTTGTCCCTTCTTGTGTCAGAAAGGAAAAGCCAAAGCAGCTCCATGTTGAGGTAGCAACAGGATTATGGTTATACGGTTTAATACTCTCAGACCTTGTATCATGTCTGTCCAGAAGAACTGTCTTTAGTTTTACAGATCTAGAGGAGGGCAAACAGTAAGGATGGAGGGGTCACACCCTAAAAGAGTATCAAGATTATTTGTGAATATATCAAGGTATATACACAAATAGACTTTTGCTACATGCCTATCAATTCATTCAAAAGGAACACACTAGCATCTCTCTCCAAGCAGAGAGTGGGTTACTTGGGATAAGAGCTAGGGCAAGTGAATAAAAACTGAGATGAGAACTCAGGATTTGACCCAAACAAAACAAGTTCTTTGTAGATTTTAAACCTACCTTAAAAAAATAGAACATCACATGAACACATCTCACTGCATAACTGTCCTTCGCCAACTACCATTTGTTTCCCTCTTGTTTTATCTTCCTCCTCTCCTTAATGCTTCTCTGAACCCAAACTCCAGTGCAGAAGGTTGGCTGCGTCTCCCACCGTGATTCAACAATGCACTTAAGCACGTATGTACTTGCATCCTTAAGTTATGCACATGCTTAAGTACCACAGACTGAAACAATACCTAGGATTAGATACCATCCAGTATAAACACACACTGTGTTCACAAAGCATATCCCTTCAATTAATTGATATTTCATCCAATACTTTGGATTTATAGTGTGTTTATTTTATCATTTTCAATAGGATTACTCTTTTTGCATCACGGACCTGAGGTGTTACACAACTGATGTCAGTTTAATTTTTCTAATGGAGATGATTTTGCTGAATCCTTTTAATTGAATTCATTTCATTAACCAGTGGAACCAATACTGATACATGGAAACAATATAGTTTAAATAAATGAGCAAAGATTCATTAAAATACTGTTTTCACTAACCCCAATAAAGCTTTTCACTGAAGCCAGTAGTCACTTCTCAAAACAAATGCATTTTATTTAATTCCTTCTGATTTTATTTGTGCTCCCACCAGTTCTTTGTCACAGCTGGATGCATTTAAGTAAACCAAATAGTATTTATAGAAGCCAATTTCATTTAAAGCCTTGAAGGATAGTTTAAACATTTCTCTAGGATCCAATACATATTAACTGAAACGGGTTTGTTACTGAAACCAGTGCAGAACAGTGCCAGTTTTACGGCATTTTTTGCATACGCAATCCCAATATATTTAGGCAGATCGATACATATTACCTGTAAACACTATATTTTGGGGGATTTTTTTTTGGTTTTTACTAAAACCTACATGTGGGTGAAAATGTGATGGAATTTTTCAGCAAAGGATTATGTGAGTTGAAACCCAGGGCTTGGGAGCCAAGCATTCAAGGACAAGCAGAATGTAGTGAGTGTATCCGATGGAAGCTGGAGTTGGCAGGGGTGCTTGTGGTTTTGGTTTTGTTTAAAATGTAAAATATTTTATGAGTGTCCTTTCCCACCCCCACCCCCACCCCAGCTCCATTTTAGCAAGGGAAATATCAGTGTACTTTGTAACTGTATGTACATCCTGATCAGGGTTCTACAGAAATACAGAACAGTGTTTATGTATGAGAACTGGGTGCGGCTTCTGAAAACCCCAGCGTTTGTGGGTGTTTGGCTCTGAGGTTTTGATTTTGACCAGTGCCTTGCTCTCATACATAACACTGATCTGTGTATTGCAAATTAATGTGGTTTTTTTATATATACTGGCCTAGACTATGACCTTAAAACCCAGCTCTGCACTCAGGGTGGGATGGAGCCATCTTGTCCCATGAAGAACTTGCAGAGAGACTGTTTTCTCCTGGTGGCTCTGGAAGGTTCAGCCTGCTCGCCCAATCCCATTCCAGGATGGTGAAGTAGAACTAGGTCATGGCCCCTCATGCTCTCCGTCTCTGTTCTCCCCAGGCAAAAGGCATGGAGTAGTCACTGCAGTGGGGGATTAATGCATGGGCCCTGTCATAAATATATAGGGAAGCATAACCATCTTTCTATATACAGTGCTATAAAATCCCTCCTGGCCAGAGGCAACAAACATCCTGTTACCTGTAAAGGGTTAAGAAGCTCAGCTAACCTGACTGATTTTTCCATTGTTCCAAGATCTAGGGATTTGGGTCTTTGATTTTGTAACCAATTGGTTAGGATATTATTCTCAAGCGTCCCCAGGAAAGGGGGTGTGTAGGGCTTGGGGGGGGGGGATATTTTGGGGGGAAGATGTCTCCCAGTGATCTCTTTCCCTGTTCTTTGTTTAAAACGCTTGGTGGTGGCAGCATACTGGTCAAAGACAAGGCAAAGTTTGTATCTTGGGGAAGTTTTTAACCTAAACTGGTAAGAATAAGCTTAGGGGGTCTTTCATGCAGGTCCTCACATCTGTAACCTAGAGTTCAGAGTGGGGAAGGAACCCTGACAGACCCAATTTGGGGGCCCCCACAGGAGATCCAGAACCTAGGTAGAAGTGGGAGGGCCACCATCACTGGAACTGTGGCCCTGCTGCTCCTTTTCCCCTGCCCCCAGGGCCCTGGCCAGGCCAGAAGCTGGACCCAGGGCATGGTAAGAGCCACCCAGGATGCTGTGGGGAACCCTGGACCCTCCACCTGCTCTGGGTTGGGGGCCAGGGTGCCTGAGAGCAGCCCCCAACCCGTGTCCCTGCCCCCAGGGCACACCGCTGCTGGTGGAACCCAGTGGTGGGGGCTCCAGTCCAGCCTTCTGCCCCCACCCTGGGAGCTTGCAGACTCACTCTGTGGGGAGAGGAGGCTCTGCCCCAGCCTGGGAGTTGGCTAGGAGCCCTAGGAAAGTCACAGGCAGCAAGGAGCCAGACAGGGAGGGCTCCTCCGGCACAGCTCCCACTGCTACTTGCCCAGCCTCAGTGGCTGCAACGCTCCATGTGGGCTCACTCAGTGCCTGCTGCCAGGCTGCCCCCACCAGGTGCCTCCTGCTCCTGGTGATGGGCTGCCCCCCTCTGATGCCTGGGCTCTATGCCCGAGGCAGTAACCACATGCAGCACTGCTACTCCTGTCACCTCTGGCCTGAGGCTTGCAGTTTGGGGTGTGTGTGGGGGGGGGGCAACATGCTCCCCTCCCCCCAAATACACCTATGCCACTGCCACTCTGCAGCTGTCTGAGGCTACTATGCCCATGTTAAAAAAAATGAGTGGGCATAGCCATCCCACAGTTAAAAGTGGGAGGGGGCAGGTCTCCCCCACCCCCCAAAAAAAGCTCCCTTAGGTCTGGTGCCCCTGGGCCCTCAGGGTGTGGGAGGCCCAAATGTTCTTTGTGCCCAGGGTCCTGATAAATCTTAATCTGCCTCTGAGTCACTGTGCTGCCCATGGCACACGGTCTGCAGTTGTGACTGACCCTTACAGAGCACACGAGGAGGAGACTACAAACACTTGTGTAAGGCCAGTGACAGTGAAACCCAATGTGTACACAGGCCTGATCCTGCTTCCACTGAAGTTATCGAAGACTCCCTACTGACCTCAATAGTGTAGTTCTAGCAGAAGGAATATTCTGCTTTATATTAATAATGAGCCTGATCTTTCAAGATTTTAAACAGCTCTTGTGAAACGTTGAGCATCCTGGCCGCCTACTAATTGCTGGAGGCACTCAGCAACTCACAGGCTCAGACCCAATAATCGGTTCTTCATGGGTATGCAGGGAAGTAAGAGGTGTTCTCTTTCCTCTAATTTCTATTTTTCAATAATGTCCAAGAATGGTTGCCACATTCCTTGTATTTGTCCTCTGGGTACATCCCTCTCATAGGCAGGTTTTCCATTCATGCCTTTTTCGATTCCATTTGGATCAGAGTTGTCATCTTCCCACTACTTGCAGATAATTGGTTTTGGCCTGAACCCTAGTACGCATGCGAACCTTTTTTTTTTAAATGGGCTGTTGAAATTTGGAAGCCCTGGACTATTGCACTACAGTCCTAGGGCTGGGTATATTGAGACTTCCCAATGTAGTCTTGATTACTAGAAAAATAGGGACAGCTCAGAAAAGTCTGATGTCTAATCAGGCAAGAACAAATACTTCTATCCTTCTTTTCTCAGATCTTGTCTGCTGGTGAGCCTACATCGTACTTGGTTTCTAAGAAATCATAGAACCATAGACTTTAAGGTCAGAAGGGACCATTATGATAGTCTAGTCTGACCTCCTGCACAACGCAGGCCACAGAATCTCACCCACCTACTCCTGTAACAAACCGCTAACGTATCTCTGAGCTATTGAAGTCCTCAAATCGTGGTTTAAAGACTTCAAGGTGCAGAGAATCCTCCAGCAAGTGACCCCTGCCCCATGCTGCCCAGGAAGGCTGTCAAGGTTCCTTCCCCACTCTGAACTCTAGGGTACAGATATGGGGACCTGCATGAAAAACCCCCTAAGCTTATTTTTACCAGCTTAGGTTAAAACTTCCCCAAGGTACAAACTATTTTACCTTTTGTCCCTGGACTTTTTTGCTGCCACCACCAAGCGTCTAACAAATATAACAGGGAAAGAGCCCACTTGGAAACGTCTTTCCCCCCAAAATACCCCCAAGCCCTACACCCCCTTTCCTGGGGAAGGTTTGATAAAAATCCTCACCAATTTGCATAGGTGAACACAGACCCAAACCCTTGGATCTTAAGAACAATGAAAAAGCAATCAGGTTCTTAAAAGAAGAATTTTAATTAAAGAAAAAGTAAAAGAATCACCTCTGTAAAATCAGGATGGTAAATACCTTACAGGGTAATCCGATTCAAAATATAGAGAATCCCTCTAGGCAAAACCTTAAGTTACAAAAAGTCACACAAACAGGAATATACATTCCATTCAGCACAACTTATTTTATCAGCCATTTAAACAAAACAAAAGGAATACTTGTGGCACCTTAGAGACTAACCAATTTATTAGAGCATAAGCTTTCGTGAGCTACAGCTTACTTCATCTAATGCATATCTAACTAGATTGCTTACTGACTTTTTACAGGAGTTCTGACCTGCATTCCTGCTCTGGTCCCGGCAAATACAACAGACAGACAGAGAGAACCCTTTGTTTCCCGCCCCCCTCCAGCTTTGAAAGTATCTAGTCTCCTCATTGGTCATTTTGGTCAGGTGCCGGCGAGGTTGTCTTAGCTTCTTAACCCTTTACAGGTGAAAGGGTTTTTCCTCTGGCCAGGAGCGATTTAAAGGTGTTTACCCTTCCCTTTATATTTATGACAAAGGCGAAAAACCAACAGGGCCTCTGCCAATCTGCTCTGGAGGAAAATTCCTTCCCGACCCCAAATATGGCAATCAACTAAATCCTGAGCATGTGGGCAAGACTCACCAGCCAGACACCCAGGAAAGAATTCTCTGTAGTAACTCAGATCCCACCCCATCTAACATCCCATCACGGGCCAGAGGGCATATTTACTGCTAATAGTCAAAGATCAATTAATTGCCAAAATTAAGCTATCCCATAATATCATTCCCTCCATAAATTTATCAAGCTTAGTCTTATGTCTTTTGCCCCCACTGTTCCCCTTGGAAGGTTGTTCCAGAACTTCATTTCTCTGATGGTTAGAAACCTTCATCTAATTTCAAGTCTAAACTTCCTGATGGCCAGTTTATAACCATTTGATCTTGTCCACATTGGTACTGAGCTTAAATAATTCCTCTCCCTCCCTCATATTTATCCCTGTGATATATTTATAGAGAGCAATCCTATCGCCTCTCAGCCTTCTTTTGGTTAGGCTAAACAAGCCAAGCTCTTTGAGTCTCCTTTCATAAGACAAGTTTTCCATTCCTCAGATCATCCTAGTAGCCCTTCTCTGTACCTGTTCCAGTTTGAATTCATCCTTCTTAAACATGGGAGACCAGAATTGCACACAATATTCCAGATGAGGTCTCACCAGTGCCTTGTATAACAGTACTAACATCTCCTTATCTCTACTGGAAATACCTCGCCTAATGCATCCCAAGACCGCATTAGCTTTTTTCACAGCCATGTCATATTGGCAGCTCATAGTCATCCTGTGATCAGCCAATATTCCGACCTCCTTCTCCTCCTCTGTTACTTCCAAGTGATGTGTCCCCAGTTTAACAAAAATTCTTGTTGTTAATCCCTAAATGGATGACCTTGCACTTTTCACTATTAAATTTCATCCTATTTCTATTACTTCAGTTTACAAGGTCATCCAGATTTTCCTGTATGATATCCCGCTCCTGGCAATACCTCCCAGCTTTGTATCATCTGCAAACTTTATTAGTACATTCCCACTTTTTGTGCCGAGGTCACTAATAAAAAAAATTAAATAAGATTGGTCCCAAAACTGATCCCTGAGGAACTCCACTAGTAACCTCCTTCCAGCCTGACAGTTCACCTTTCAGTATGACCCGTTGTAGTCTCCCCTTTAACCAGTTCCTTATCCACCTTTCAATTTTCATATTGATCCCTGTCTTTTCCAATTTAGCTAATAATTCCCCATGTGGAACCATATCAAATGCCTTACTGAAATCAAGGTAAATTAGATCCACTGCATTTCCTTTGTCTAAAAAATTCTGTTACCTTCTCAAAGAAGGAGATCAGGTTGGTTTGGCACAATCTACTTGTTGTAAAACCATGTTGTATTTTGTCCCAATTACCATTGACCTCGATGTCTTTAACTACTTTTTCCTTCAAAATTTTTTCCAAGACCTTGCATACTGCAGATGTCAAAACTAACAGGCCTGTAGTTACCCAGATTACATTTTTTTTCCTTTCTTAAAAATAGGAAGTATGTTAGCAATTCTCCAGTCATACGGTACAACCCTGAGTTTATAGATTCATTTAAAAATTCTTGCTAATGGGCTTGCAATTTCATGTGCCAGTTCCTTTAATATTCTTGAATGAAGATTATCTGGGCCCCCCGATTTAGTCCCATTAAGCTGTTCCAGTTTGGCTTCTACCTCAGATGTGGTAATATCTACCTCCAAATCCTCATTCCCATTTGTTGTCCTACCATTATCCCTAAGCTCCTCATTAGCCTCATTAAATACTGAAGCAAAGTATTTGTTTAGAATTTAGAAGTATTTGTTAAGAATAATCTAGGCATGGCCCAATATCTAAACAAATATTGGGCCAGGCCTAGATTATTCTTAACCTCCACTTCATCCTCAGTGTTTAGTGGGTCCACTTCTTCTTTCTTCTTTTTCTTCTTCTTTATATGGCTATAGAAACTTTTGGTTTTAATTCCCTTTGCAAGATCCACCTCTACATGATTTTTGTCCTTTCTCACTTTATCCCTACATGTTCTGACCTCAATAAGGTATTATTTCCTTGCTAACGCCTCCCATCTTCCACTCCTTGTAGGCTTTCTGCTTTTTCTTAATCACCTCTCTGAGATGCTTGCTCATCCAGCTTGGTCTACAACTCCTGCCTATGAATTTTTCCCCCCTTTCTTGGGATGCAGGCTTCTGATAGTTTCTGCAACTTTGGCTTGAAGTAATTCCAGGCCTCCTCCGCCTTTACATCCACAAGCTCTTCAGTCCAATCCACTTCCCTAACTAATTTCCTTTTTTTTTTAAAGCTAGCCCTTTTGAAATAAAAAATCCTAGTCACAGATCTATTTTTGTTTATCCTTCCATTTAGTTTGAACTGAATTAGCTCATGATCACTCAAACCAAGGTTGTCCCCTACAACCATTTCTTCTATGAGGTCCTCACTACTCACCAAAACCAAATCTAAAATGGCATCCCCTCTTGTTGGTTCAGCAAGGAGTCTAAGTATGTGCTCTTTAAGAATTCAGTACTGTGGTTTTAGGTTGGCATCTCTAGTGGCTTTTTAACACTGATCTATTGGTGATTTGCCTATCGATTTCCCCCCTGCTCCCAAATACCCCACTTCCATAAAGTTTCTCCAGAAACTTGTCTCCCTGTCTTTCTGCAAATCAGAAATTTCTGTATAAATGATACCTGCTGCCCAGAGCTTGAAATAGTTTATGAAGGAATCTGGAGTTTGCCTTGTTTTCATTGCCTAGGATCAATTATAATCTTTTACTGCCTGTACCTTTGGAGACAGATTAGCATTTTTTATCATGTATAATAGATAACCTCCTCCTTTTCCACTAGCCCCAGTAATTAGGAAGTCAGATCTGAGATCTGATATGAGGAAACATCCTCCCCTTGTAGTGTAAGCGTAACTCATATTAATGTTAGACCTACCTGTGGTTGTAAGATCTGCAAGGAGTGACTTCCAGTTGAGAGAGAGCTCCTCTGAGCTCAGCCAAAATAAGATTCCTTTTCAGCTAACCTGGTGGAGCTGCTGCCTACAGACTAGAGCAGTGTTGTGTGTGCATCTCACCAGGGGGTAATGTTCATGGGGAGTTAGAAATAGACAGTCAAGTGCTCTGGCCCATGCCACCAGCTGATTATTTGCACCAGCTTCTCTCTGCTGACCAGCATGTTGGGGTACAGCATGTGTGTGGTCAAGGCTCCATCCATTCCTTGCCCCTTTGCACCCACTCTCCACCAACATGCATGGGCAGGGAGTAGAAACTTCATAGACAGCTCCCCCTGTACACAGCCTGGCAGTGTGGGGAGTTCACACATGGAATTTAAGAGGCACTTTAATTTCCTCTAAGGGCCCATAAGTCACCACCTTTCCCCATATTTCTGATGTTAGCTCTGTCCTATCTCCCCCAACTTCCTCCCTACTGCAAGCTCTGCACACAGGAATAATGTTTTAGGAGGCACCTACCAAAGTTTATGCAGGGGAGAGGAGCATGATAAACAACAAACAAATGGGAGCAGGCCCACTAGGAGAGGAGGATGGGCAACACCTTGCAGAATCAGGTGGTAAGTGAACACAAATATCTGGCCATCAGCTGGGCTAGACAACAAAGTGCAGACAGAGAAAAACATATCCATTGTGGTAGCTTAGAAGCAGGGAGGACTGATCTAACTCACAGAAAAACTCAGAGGGTTAAAAAGTAAGGGATTCATAAAAAGTTCCCTAACCCTCTTGCACAAAGAAGTTATTTCAAATACCACATTCTCAGAGCCTGCAAAACCCTTATGAGCATTTCAGTCCTCTGTAGTCAAGTATGGAGAGAGGGATGTTCGGCATGCCTGTGAATCAGGTTCCAACATTAGCAGCAGAAAGACTGGGGTTGGAGGACACTTGTAGATCATGTCATCAACCCCAGGGCACAGAATTTATACTTCTGATTGAGGGACAGAAATAGCCAAGTCCTGCTATTTCACAAAATAGATCAGCAGTATTTTGTTTCTATACAGATCAGAGATTTAGGTTTTAGCATCTTAACTGTATACTTCAAAAATGTGCTGTTAATGATTTATTAATAATTAGTGTAAATAATTTACTTTACAACTGAATTAACATGCCAACAGAGATGCACACTCTACAAGGGAAGCAAATCCCGTTAAAGTGCCTAAGTAATTTAATTAGCATATTTCTTCTCCCTGCACCATGATTTTTTACATCCACTGTCTCTATCTGGGTCTGAAAGCATTTTTTGTGCATGCTAGATGAGGAGGGAAAAAAGTAGTTTGCTTAGTGCAAGAGAAGGAAGGTGTTTGGAAAGCAGGTCTGGGTCATGCTTTGATAAAAAAGCTCAGCAAAGGTTTCAAATGAAGATACACGACTGGAGTTGATTTTGAAGCTGACAGCTTCAAAGGAGGCTTGGGCTTGTTTGATAATAATGGCCATTAAACTACCATTTCTCGAGCAGAGTGTATCATTTGGAATCAGGTCATAAACAGGATAAAGGAATCTCAGCTTTCCACTCCTTGCTTTACCTGCACTTTGCAACAGTAAAAGACTTTCTTCCCACGTCTCATTAGTTGCCATTACGATTCTGAAAGCACTATATTAAACTTGAAACTAATTTTTTAAAAAAGAACAGATTTCTAATCATTCATAAAGGTAAGATGGGTGCAGAAAGTACACTGAAACATAGGAATATAACTTCAAACATATAGTAGTTTTTGTTTTTTTATTAATTGTTATTGAGACTTGATTGTTTGAAAAAGATGACCAGTTTCCTAGGTAGGCTGTGAGGGCAGAAAACTAATTTAGAAGCAAAAAACCTCCCTCCTCCCAAAACAATGCGTGCTCATATATTTGACATTGAGTTAACTCAAATAGTACAACAGCTATAGCAAGTGTAGCTGAAGGTCCTGTATTCATCCTCAAATCAGCCTCTGCACTTGAGACCTGAATTTGGACAGATGCCATCTATTTCCCAGGCTCCCTTTTTTTCTCTGTAAAACCCATTTTATGAGACACTCTGTGTCTGCAGAAGTGACACACTAACATTTGTGTCCCATTCTAAGCAGAAATGCAAAACCTTGTCTAAGCAACTGACAAACATACAAACCATATTAAGTTTCTCTTTAGCTACCTACACAGAAAATACTGAGTTACTGAATTTGTATTATTTACTCGTATTTTAGTAGTATCTAGCAGCCCTATATGAGATCATTGGCCCATTGTGCTAGGCACCGTATATACATATGGTTAATTAAGTCTCTGCCCACAAAGCTTACGATCTTACAAAGGATGGGAGAAAGGAATTGGTATTGCCCCTGTTTTAGGCCTAGGAAAAGGAGGTCAGTGAGGTGCAGGACTTGGCAAAAGGTGAAATGGGAAAGTTTTCAGAGCCACAAATGGAACTAAAAAGAAAAGGAGTACTTGTGGCACCTTAGAGACTAACAAATCCTGAGTCCCAACCAGCTACTAGGATTTCTAGAGCAGAGGGGGAAGCAGGTATAAGGTGCTCAGACTCATGGTGAGAACAGGGACTCCTGGAGGGGGAGATCCTGGCATAGCTAGCTGAAGTGGGGAAGGAGAGAGCGTGGGAATGGTATTAGACCCTCACCTGGTGCAACTGCACCTACTACATTCTCCCAGCCTAAGCCACCACCTCTGCCTCCCAGCTGCTTATTCTGGACTCTCATCTAGCAGGGGAGCAGGGAGAGGAGTTGCCTGGCTGCCTAATCATCAACCATTACAGATGTCTGTAGCAGCCAAAAGGCAAATGCCTACAGCCTTTCAACAGCTCAGCTGGTTGCATGAAAATCAAGCTGAGATGTGAGAACACATAGCAAGGCTGCCAAACACATGACATTTGGCACTACTGTTGGAAGAGTCTTTAGGAGGATTTGAAAAAAAGCAAAGTGCTGGTGGCGGCTGCTCGGTGAATCACAGCATAACGCATGCTAAGTTTTCATTCCTGCTGTACGCAGACAGGGCATGGATTATGGCTTCTGTGACTGAGTTGAACTCCACTCTATATAACTAAAAATTGAATTCACGTAGAGTTGGCTTCACCACTAGAGTGCCTCTTCATGGCCGGGACATGGCATAGCTGCTCTGACCCTCATTACAGCATCTCCTGCTGATGGTTGTTTCAGTTCTCAGTGGTCTGCCTCTTTCTGTGACTCAGTTCTTTGAACAGGTCACACTTTAACTCCACCTGTTCTGGGGTTGGAAAGAGTCCAACAAACCAGAGTCCAAGAACGTCTATGAGCTCTTCAGTCCTGATTTTGGGTGCCGGGGTCACTACTCCTTTTTCTCAGGGCTCTCTGTCCTTCTCATCCAACTCATCACCACCTCACTAGCGGGGCTGGCTCTAGGTTTTTTGCCACCCCAAGCAAAAAAATTTTTGGCCTCCCCCACCCCCGCCTTTTTTGGCTTTTACACATGGGATGTGCCAGCTAGTGCTGATGGGACAGGGGCCGGGATGGATGGCTGGGTGGGGGGTGTGATGCTGGAGTGGGGGGCTGCCCCACATCAGGTCTCCCCCCTGCACTGGGCCCCGGCCCCTGGGGTGTCAGCTGTGGGAGGGAAGGACACACAGACACCAGACACAAACACTGAGTCCCCGGGGCATGGCGCGCACTAACCATTCCTGTTTTCACCGGCACGTACACCACTTGACCCATCTTCGCTGCCTCCCGGGTGCTGCTTCCCAGCCGGAAGCCCTTGGACTGGACCCAGAACTGGAACTTGCCTTTCTTCCCCCACTGGAACTGATGTCCGAGCCGGCGCCCCCCTACAGCACCTCGGCGGCGCGCTGGTACTTGCTCCGGGTCACCGTCTTGGTTTTGGCCGAGTCCCCGTAGGTGCGGAGGCACCAGTCCCCGAACTGCCAGCCCCGCTCGCTGTCCCCGGGGCAGCTCCCCTGCAGCAGCAGGGGCTTTGGCATCCTGGCCGGAGGCAGCGCCCAACCTCCTGTCCCGGGCTGGAGACGGCAGCGAGCCCGGCCGGCCCCTGCGCTGCGCCCTGCCCGGCCAGCAGGGATGGAGTCTGGAGAGGCGGCAGGGGCGAGTCCCCGGGAGGGGCCGCTGCGGGGCAGGCATGGAGGAAGCACAGCAGCCAGACGGCGACCCAGCAAGCCGGGCAGAGGGAGGCACTGGTGGCGCCAGCAGCAGCTGCTCCTGTCACAGGATCACAGGCGGCTCCGGCTCGTCCCCCTCTCTCTCCACAGGATCCCACCCCGACCCGTCCCTGCCTCCTACGCTCCCCTCCTCTCCACAGGATCCCACCTGTTAGAGCCACGGCGCGGCCGCCCTTATCGCTTCCCCCGGCCCGGGGGTGCCGGGGTTGGCACTACCCACCTGGGACTGGACCGCGGGCAGAGGCGCGTGGGGGCTGGGCAAAGCGGCACATGGCTGGGCAAGGCCACCCCTGGAAATGTGCTGCGCCAAGCACATGCTTGCTTTGCTGGTGCCTAGAGCTGGTCCTGCTCACTAGTGGCTGATAGTGGGAGGGCCTTGGCTCCCCTACACCGAGTTCCAGCCCAGGGATCCTATAAACAGCAGTTAAGGACTGCTCCATCTCCTCGCTCCTGCCTCCATGGACTTCTTCCTACCCAGCATTCACTGGCCTTCTCCCCCACAACCTCTCTAGGTTCACCCTTTTTTCAGGGCCAGGACTCTCAAGGCTCTTCCCTGGAATCCCACTAACCAAAATCCCAAACTTAAACTATGACTTAAACTCCCTTCTGCTCAGGCTCTTTCCATTCTCTGATCAGAGAGCAACTGCACAGTTCCTAGCTCTTTTCTTTTACCAACTTCCTTCCTTTCTACTAACTCTCCTGGGATTCATCAGTAATTGGGGCTGGTCTACCTTCCATGTGCAGTCAGGCATCTTAATTGAGCTCTCTAGTTCTACTTAACCCCTTTCATGATAGTGAGGGGTACAAACCCCATCACAGTGCTCTGTTATGAAAGAGATGGGCCAGACCTTTATAATGATATTAATCAAACTGACAGGACAACACTATTTATAGCCTGGATTTTCAGAAAAAAGAATCGCACAAGATAGCAGGTGCTGCGAGGGATACGAGATGTGAATTTATACTGGGAATAATGGCGGACAAAGCTTAAATTTTAAAGTGGAGAATGCAAGCTATGGAAAAAGCAGCTTCTAGTTCACTCAAGCAAAGCACATCTCATGCTAGCCAGGGTGGGACACGGCTCCAGTTTGGATCAACTGGTGGAACTGTTGCCAAGGGATTACAGGGTTCTTGGTTTGAGTCATAAATGTACATAGTAAATCCAGCAACTGTATGAGGGACTCTGCTAATTGGAGATCTCTGCTTTAGCGTCTGGTCACCACTTGTCAGACATAATAGAAAGAAACACTAAGATTAGCTAATTGCAAGGGTATCGTGCCAAGTGATGAATGCTTATCAAAAGAACAACCCAAAATTTGGCATCCTATTTCAAAGGTGCAGGTTTAAGCACTAATAACATGGAATAGGGAATCTGACCTAAACTCTCAGCAAAGAGTAATGTTTTATTAATTAAATCTAAATTCAGCCTTTACAGGCAGCAAGGTGTCTTTAAATTGTCTGGAAATGCAAATAAATAGCCTTAAAAAAAGATGTTAAGTTTGGCAAAGGCAATGACAAGGTTTGAATGGAATGCAATTGAATGCAGATGGTATAATCGTAATCTCATTTAAACTAATGATGTGAACAATCTAATACCAGTCCTGCAACAGCACTGGGTCTTCACAACAGTGCATTTAAATAGGGGTGGGGGTGGGAAAGAGGGAACATTTATCCTACCTATTTACATAATGAAGGAGTGTGTGGCTACAGACTGCAGATCATCATGCAGAGGAAAAGGTTTCAGCAACCCCCATATCTGATTTTTCTCACTGGTGTGAGGGAAACAAATCTACTGGGGTATAACTGTATCCTCTTAGGACATCCAATTAACAGTCAATGGATGAACTTAACTTCAGAATTTAAACTTCATTGACTGTATTGTGAATATCATTTTGCATCTGAGTCCAGTCTCCCTTGATTGCTCCCCTCTCTTTGCGCTGCATGAGTAGCATCACACCAACAGTAGAGATTGCTTTGCGTCCTTTGCACAGCAGCCTTGCTCCCTAAGGCTATGTCTTCACTACCGCGGTAAGTTGACCTACGCTACGCAACTCTAGCTACATGAATAACATAGCTGGAGTCAACCGTGGGGTCTATACGGTGGGGGGTCGACAGGAGAAACTCTCTCATCGACTTACCTTACTCTTCTCGTTGGGGGTAGTGTACAGGGGTTGACAGGAGAACGATCTGCTGTCGATTTGGCGGGTGTTCACTAGATCTGCTAAATCGACCGCCGGTGGATCGATCTCAGAGCGTTAATCCCGGCTGTAGTGTAGACATAACCTCAGTCACAATACAACTGTGCGCAGCAAGACAAAGTGATTCCATAACAGAGAAATGGTAGAGTTCAGGGGTGAAAGCCTGGCAGCAAAGCAAATGGCAAAACTCCCACTGACGTCAGTGGGGCCAGGATTTCAAGCACTCTCCTCGCTTGCAGTGTGGGGCTTCATCCACTAGACAACACATTAGTTACTTGAGTCTCAGTTTTTCCCCTATGAGTGGCTGCTGCCCGCAATCAAACAAGATTTCATGCCTTCCAAAGAAGGGATTCTATTTCTAGCACTAGTTACCTATTGTGAAACTCCACCCAACAAGTACTGCACCTTCCTTCTTTCCAGTTCCACCTACTGTCCTCTGATCCCAAGAGCAGCACTTCTGCGGTCAGCATGTAAACTGGGTCACTTGGAGAGCAAGGCACAAAGTCAAGGGACTTGGCTAGCTAATGATTTATGATCTTGCAAAGATCCAGGGCTGTAATCTGAATTTTCCAATTGACTTAAATGGGGCCAGGATTTCATTCCAGATTATTGAAATAGCTGCTGGTAACAGTCACTGTGTCATAAGGACAATAAAAATAACAAAGCTTACATCACTCTAGAAGTAAAACAGAAAACTGTCCAATGGCTTGACTACTTCCACAGAAGTCAAAGCTCTATCTTGGAGAGAGCTGCCTTATTTGCCACGCTCTTACCAACTCTTTCCAAAGAGGAATGGCTGTTACATTAATGCCGTCACTAGTAAAACCTGAACTGGATGAGATGCTTTCTAGTTCTGCACTTAATCACTGGTTCTTTAATTGTTTAACTGCCCACACCACAAGCAGAGTGCAGAAGTGTGATGATATATGATATAATCCTGGCTAGAGCGAACAAATCTGACAAATCCAGGAGACAGAAACAGAGGCAGCTAATATAACAAGGCCATCATTTATTACTGCACTGTTTTCACGCTGCAGGGATAAATGATCAAATTCCCTGTATGAAACACATATCTCCAAAGAATAATTTTTAAATGCAGGGAGTATTTCTCTAGGGTTTTTCTGATGCTGCAGCAGCATTTGCAAGTGTGCCGAGTTGCTCTGCCAATGATTTAGTGTGTTGGGAGCAGCACTCCATCACTGTACCTTAGCTGCCAGTGCCATCAGGTTTTTGCTGTCCCTTGGCATCTTGCTTAGGGAAGAAAATTAGTCACTTGCTTGTATGTTACACACAAAACACACTATTTTTAGCCACCTGCATCTATCATGGCAAGTTTCTATCAAAGCTTTGGGGGTCAGTGGAGGAGGGGAAGGAGGGAGAGGGACAGAGGGAAGAAACACACAAGTCTTTCCTTAAAAAGCACCCACAACATGCTTGTGGTGCTATGGGTTATCACAAGCGGTGACACAGAAATGTGTAGGCTTCTCCTAGAGCTGTCAGTGTAGCTTTGCCTTTTCCTGCAGAGTACCACTGCCGAATGGACAGATAATGGTCATAATAATACAAACACAATTTTTCTTGTCTTCAGTTGCTCAGCTCAATGGAGTTTTGAGACACACTCCTGGCCCATATTTTTCACAATGACTGAAGCATTTTAAATTGTTTTCCTAATGAAAGTGAGGCTTTTGTAGTCCAGTGGAAATCTCCACCATGGGTATTTTACATTTTTAAGATCTAGATTTGTGACCGGAGATCTCACTCTCCGAATGATGAAAGGTGAACTCCAGGTACTCCCTAACAGTGCTTCATTGACACCATCTTAAGATAAGTATTTTGTAAAATATGTTAGCCAGCGTAATTTTCCCCTTTATGCTACAGGGAAAGCAATCATACAGTGGGAACGTAATACTGCTGATTTAGAAAGTTATTACATCCCAGTTCAGGGGCTGAATATATCAGATGTAAAGGTGAAGAGCCTTTGACATCAGAGGACTGTTGTCTAGACTCAGATGCCCAGTGTTAGTCACCTGCTGAGTTATGAAGAAGATTCACAGATTTGAAGGCCAGAAGGGATCCTTAGATCATCTAGTTTGACCTCCTGTACAACACAGGCCATGGAAGGTGACTTTTCAGGCTGCTGGGTTTTATTGTTTTGTTTTTTAAAGAAAAAACGTGCGTATTCCACACCCCATCCATACATCCCCTCCCCTCCACAGCTTTGACAGGATCTTGTCATGATACTGCTGCATCAATACTTCTGGAAACTGAAATCCTCTCTTTAACCACAGAACAGGCATAGCACTGGTAATGACGCTTGAAGCTTCTGCAGCCTGACTTGCTACTTGGTGCCTCAACGTAGAGGGACCTTTTGTGGGTTAGTTTCTCTCTCTGAGCAGTCAATCTTATATCCCTCTCCAAAGATGGCTACAAGGGCACTCTACCCAACCACGAGCAGCGGTCCTTTGGTGACACCAATCCAGAGAGAAATGAGTGGAGATATCACCAGCTAGATAGGAGCCTAATCCAACTCCCACTGAAGGTGGACCAGATAACAAAACCGCTAATAGATGATAGCATATTCCTATCCCATTACAAAACTCCTGGGCCGTTTAATTCCTGTTGTCCTTGGGCAATTGCCTGAAAGGAGGTGGGAAACAGGAAGAAAAGTTTCAGATTAATCTGAAATTAATTTTGTTTGTTCTGACAGTGTAATGCTATTATTTGTTTTTCCTCTTTTTTAAAGAATTCGTACAGGTCTTGGTCCTGAACCTGTGTCCTCTTAAGTGGACGGTAAAACTCCCATTGACTGTTTTGATGGTACCATTAGTCCTTGAGAAGGTGATTTTTTTTTTCTGGCTTGTGGTTGCTACTGCAGTAAAGATAATAATAATAATCTGGGAGAGGATGTTGGATTGTCAAGGCAACAAAACTAGGGATGGTAGGCAAATATCTATTGCCAGTATTTAACTCCAAAACATATGCCATTTTCATGAGTCCGGGGACTGTAGGTCACTTCAAGTAGTTTCCCTCATTTCTGATGCCAAATGCATTTCCAAGTATGATGCTCTGGTGTTTTCTGATTCTGCATCACTTTTTGGAGCCAATACTTTTGGAAAGCAAAATCCCAATAGCCTCTGTTTGTACAGTGCCTAACACAATGGCATTCTGGTCCGTGGCTGGGGCTCCCAGGTGCTGCAACGATACAAATAATAAATAGCTATATCGTAGCTGGTCATGTCTGTGTCCAAAGGTGTTTGTTATGCACTAAACCCACTCAAATAATCTCAGTTCCTAATAAAATAAGACCTCAGGCACAAATTAAAAACAATGATGTGATTTTTTTTTTTTTTACAATTTTATTACATTAGTCTTTGTTTTGGGTCATTATACAAATCATTATAGCAACTGCTACTTTATGCTATGTAGCTATATTTTGCAAAAGTTCCTCAACTTTAATTTTCAGATTGCTTTGCTACTTTTTTTTTCTGGGGGGCTTTCAATGAATGCTACAAAAATATCAATTGAGATTCGAATTTTCATTCTGCAGTGAAAACTGGAGAGAGTGAAAATTGGCTTTTTTGACCTCAAATTGTCTTTATTATTTTTTCTCAAAGAATTGAGAATTTATTTCAGAGGCCTGATGTTACACTTAGTAAAACAAAACATGACGACTACTACAGGGACTGGAAAGTGTGGAAGTAAATCAAAGTTCAGCCTTATCTTTCCAGTAGCTCCATCAAATCTGTTAACGATTGAGAGGCCATTAAAATGCTAATGAATGTGGAGGATGATCTATGTTCCATATTCCTACTTCTATTTCTGCAAAGGCAAAACACACATGAAAATCCCAACAATTCTTCACTGCTGAACAAAATATGAAAGACTGCTAAGCTTTTGAAATTATGATATAGTTGTGAGACTTGTCTGCATGATAAATTGTCATATTACTGTCAACATGAAGGCCAAATTCTGCTTTCGGTTACTTCACTGCATATATTAACTAACTCTGTTTAAATCAGTGGAATTGGGCTGTACTTTCATGAGCATATCTGATGGTATAATTTTGCCTCTGCACTCCCAAACACTGAAGCAAGATTTTCAAGAGTGACTAGTGATTTGAAGTGCTCAGTTTGTGATACCTGGACTTTCAGAAAGTGTTAGGCACTCAACCATCTGAAAATCAGCTACTGTAAGGTAGCCCCTCAAAGCGAGCACCCAAAAATTGGAGCACACAAAATGACGCACTCCTTTTGGAAAGCTCGGTAAGATTTTCTGCACTCTGCCACACGCTAAAGCAAAGATACTACAGCTTGAAATGTTCTTCGTGCTTGGCAGCCTCTAAAATGTAAAGTTATAGGGATTTATTTATTTATTTTTAAGCAGCATCAACTCCACAAAACTAAAAAAAAAAATTCACAAATGCTAATAAACTCATGGCAGGCTCTGGTGGAGGTGCTACGTATTTAGATGTGCTCAGGTGTGACCATATGTGTGTATCTGGCACTAAATTTGAGAACTAGCTGGTCCCTGAGTAACAACACATGTATCATACTAAAGTAATCCTGCCATATCGTGCATACCCTTTACCAGCAAGCAGCTGTGTTTCACTTGATTCCAGAAATATAGCATCTTGAATATGTCAGATGGTACCAGCAACGTCCTCCCCCCCGCCCCACAACGCACTTTTATGGAGGTTAACATAAAAAGGGTGGGGTGAGCAAGTTACAGTCAGCTCTCCAGGCTGTTCCCTTTGTCGTTGCCAAATGTTATTTATTGCCACTTCATGATCCTTTGGAGGCATAATTAAAAAAGATAAATAACCATATAGTCCATCACAAAGATAAATTGATAGTATGAGGCTTTTTTCCTTTTGTATTACATTTTTTTTTAAATGAACAAAACATTTTAGGTCTTCCTTTCCAATATTCTTACGAAGAAAAACACTCCAAGTTAGATTACTTAGGGTTTCCCTCCCTACTTTGGAGCAGTTGATCCTACGGGACAGACTGTAATCCATTATCCATCTGCAACTCTTATATTGAGGTGCAAAGTCTTAACTAGCTGCTCCAGACGACTCTGCAAAGAGATACGTGCAGGTGGACCTACGTGAAACCCCAATGACTTCAGGGGGCCTGCTTATATGCATCTCGTGTTGCAGGTATAGAAAATACTCCCATGCAGCCTAACTCCTGTGCCATGAGAAGCGGGCTGGTGTGTGCAATTAAATAGCAGTGGCTAGCTCATGTGAGCTGACTTAGGTTTGGGTTAAGGCTTTTAATTGTAGTGTAGACCAGCAGTTCTCAACCAGGGGTCTGCAGCCCCCTGGGGGTCCACAAGCCCTTTCAGGAGGGCACAGGGCCCTGCAGCGGAAACAAAGAGCCTGAGCCCCAGCTCCCACCATAGGGCTGAAACCCCGATCCTCTGTGCCCCTTGCATAGCTGAAGCTGGGAGCCTTGGGGTTGAAGCCCTGATCCCTGGCACCCCTCATGGGGTTGAAGCCCCAGCACCCCATGAGGGGCTGAAACCAGGAGCGGTGGGGCTGAATTCTGGAGCCCTGAGCCACGGTGCTCCCCGTGGGGCAAAAGCCCTAAGCCCCTGGGCAGAGTTGGGTGGTATGGGGGGGTACTGCCCCCCCCCAAACTGAAGTACAAGCACAGGGCAGTTTCGAGGGAAGCTCCACTCCCACCCTACCTCCTTCTCTCTCCACCCCCTGGCCAGGTCGGAGACAGGAAGCTGGAGATAGGCAGTGCGAGGCAGTTGCTGCTCTTGCTGGTGCCATAGAGCAGGCAGTCATGGCATTCCTTCAGCTCCTGCTTCTGGTACCCGGGGTTGAAGCTGCTCCTCAGCTCCCAGCCTCCTTTGCTCACACGGCCAGTAAGAGTCACCCGGGAGGGGGGAATCCAGCTCCATGGCTGGGAGAGCCCTCCGGGAACAGGGACCATAGGGAAGCCCTCCGGGCCCTAGCTACTCTTTCCCTGCACCATGAGCTACCCCCATGCCTGCCCACGGCCCCTAGCTCTCCCCTGCCTGTACCCTGATCTACCCCCGTGTCTGCCCACAGCCCCTAGCTCCCCCAATCTGCACCCTGATCTACCCCCGTGCCTGTCCACAGCCCCTAGCTCCCCCCTCCCTGCATCCTGAGCTACTTTCCTGCCTGCCCACAGCTCCTAGCTCCCCCCTGCCTGTACCCTAAGCTTTTTGAGCTGAGCTCCCCACCTTTGAGTTATAATTTTTGGTCCCCCCCACAACGCACAACCCAGACAGGCTGGGGGACCGGCTGATGTGAGTCAGGGGGTGGAGGTGGCATTCCCTCCCCAGACCCCACTGTGCAGAGCTGGCTCGAGCCACACTGGTCCCTGGACCTCCAAAATAGAAGCCAAACTACACCTATGCCTGAGGTAACCCCCCGGCCCAGAGCCCTGAGACCCCCTCTCCCCTGCTGGGCCCTGGAGTTTTTATAGCATGTTGGGGAGGGTGAGGGGGTGTCCAAAAGAAAAAGGTTGAGAACCCCTGGTTTAGACATTTGGATTTGGGCACTCTGAGAACCTGTGAGGTTGGAGGGTCCCAGAGCTCGAGCCTGCATGTCTACACCACAGTGAAACAGCCCCTTAGCTCAAGCTTTGAGAGCCTGAGTCAGCTGGCGCGAGCCAGCCTTGGGTTTTTAACTGCAGTGCAGACATACCCATATTTCAGGCTACCCTCATTACCTTTAGTTACGATGCTGGGATCTGTTATCTCCGAGTCACCATGTTTGTAGTAAAGATGATGACAGATGGAATCTGCTCCAATTTTTGCAAGTCAGATGTGGTGCTCATGCTCTTTATACTCCTAAGGGAATTCTGCACCAAAAAATTAAAAATTCTGTGCACAACATTTTAAAATTCTGCAAGTTTTATTTGTCAATAAATAAATGTGGAGGCTTCAGCATGGCTGTGTAGAGCACAGGCCATTGGCTGGACAGAGGCGGGAGATCACCCTGCAGTCCTCCTCCCCTCCAAAATAGGGACTTGGCAATGAGGCTGTACCTGACCCTAACACAGTGCAAGGGCTGGGCCTGCCCCAGAAACACCCTGGGGCCCTGCCCCTCCATGCCAGGTGTGGGACAGTCAGGCTAAACCACCCAGGATCTAGCTGTGGAGGGGCTCCGTTTGTGTGGGGGGGAATCCAGGTGTGGGGCTTCAGAGGGTTCTGTGTGGGACAATGTGGGTGTGGGCAGCTCAGTGGGGCGTCCAGGTGTGTGTGGGGATCTGGATGTACAGAGGCTCATTGAGGGGATTTCCAGGTGTAGGGTCAATGGGACTCTGCAGGGGGTTTGTGGTGAAGTTGGTTGGGGCTCAGCAGGAGCGTCTGGGTGTGTGGCGCTCAGTGAGGGGGTATGGGTGCTGGGGGAGTGGGGCTTGATGGGGTGGGGGTCCAGGTACAGCTTTTTGGGCTTAGTGGGATGGGAATGTGGGGGGCTCATCAGGGTGGTCCAGGTACAGAGGGGTGGGGCTAATCAGGGTGGAAGTTGAGTGCAGGGGGCTCAGTGGGGAGTGGTCTGGGTGCAGAAGCAGGCATCTGGAGGCCTGGTGTCTGGGTGCAGGGGAGCACCAGATGCTGGGGTTGAGGTTTAGGGGGGTGGAGTTTAGGTAGGGAGGGGTGGGGCTTCTGGGTGTACAGGTTTCAGAGTAACAGCCATGTTAGTCTGTATTCGCAAAAAGAAAAGGAGTACTTGTGGCACCTTAGAGACTAACCAATTTATTTGAGCATGAGCTTTCGTGAGCTACAGTTCACTTCATCGGATGTACAGGGTGAATCTTGGTGGAGGGTCAGGGTACAGGGAGTAGGATGCTGAGCTTTCTGCAGATGGGGGAGGTTTCTGTGGTGGGTCTGACCCAGCCCCATCCAATCCTTGCAGGGGAAGAGGAAGTTTCGTCCTTCCCTGCCTCCAGCCCAGCCGGGACTAGTAGCTGATCCTGGTGCAAGTAGTAGCCACCAGCTGGGGTGACCCCAGCCCTGTGATGATTTACCTCTCTGTCGGCTGCTGCGGGTGCCCAAAATGATGCACTTGTGCTGCTAGGAAGCGGGGGTGTGACCACTCTTTTTGCTTCACTATCAGAAAATTATTTTTCTGTGGGGAAGCAAAGAAATCTGCAGGGGACATGAATTCCACACACACGCAGTGGCGCAGAATTCCCTAGGAGTATCTTTACAAGTAGCAAACTGGGAAAGTTTGGTTGTATTCATTTACAATTATTATTAATGAGAATTTCTATTTCACTCACACTTGAGACCCCAAATCAAAAATCAGACAAGTAGCAGAAAGACAATCCCTATCCCAGAGGGCTCACAATCTAGGATTTTGACAATATGCAAAGAGTAAATAAACAGACAAATGAATGGAAGGAGGAGAAGATAACAGTAAAGACAAAAGAATTTGCATAAATTAGTAGTCAGAATGCTTCTATCAGACATCCTGTAAATCAGCTGAGAATGTTTTTGTAAGCAATGCTGTTTTCCTGATGCAGCAGGACACAGAAGAGTGAACTTCCAAGAGAAGATTGGTTAGAGGTTGCAGTGAATTGTATAGCTCCTGCATTTCAAAGCATTTTGGTTACTATGCTTTTAGCTTACTCAACATGCACATTCAGAATAGATTAGTCAGATTTGTTTTAAGACTAGATAATCTTTTGGTAAATATTTGCACTGGGTGAGTTTGTTCAGCACTGCAAAATTGTCCTAACAATTTATCAGACCAAGCACAAAATTTACTTGTTTCAGAGTAGCAGCCATGTTAGTCTGTATCCACAAAAAAAAAAAAAAACAAAAAAAAAAAACAGGAGTACTTGTGGCATCTTAGAGACTAAAACTTATTTGAGCATAAGCTTTCATGAGCTACAGCTCACTTCATCAGATGCATGTAGTGGAAAACACAGCGGGGAGATTTGAAATACACAGAGAACATGAAACAATGGGTGTTACCATACACACTGTAAGGAGAGTGATCAGGTAAGGTGAGCTATTACAAGCTTCCCCACCCCTGCTCTCCTGCTGGTAATAGCTCACCTTACCTGATCACTCTTGTTACAGTGTGTATGGTAACACCCATTCTTTCATGTTCTCTGTGTATATAAATCTCCCCACTGTATTTTCCACTACATGCATCCGATGAAGTGAGTTGTAGCTCACGAAAGCTTATGCTCAAATAAATTTCTTAGTCTCTAAGGTGCCACAAAATTTACTTGCTGATTCTTATCAGGATGTTGTTAATTAGAATGCTAAAAAATGATTGATGTTTACTTGCCCATCAAAATATTGCTTGCCCAGGCAATTGGGCGAATGGATTTTTGCAAAACGGTGTTGATTGTATATTTACACATAATGTGCACAGTTGTTTGAAACTGCACATGCAAACCCACTGGGAATCATTGGGTACATGGGCGCCAATTCTTATGCTTGCACACAGAGCCATCCATTGGGTATGGCGAATCGAGGCAACCGCCCAGGGCCCCGCACTCTGGGGGGCCCCACAATTCTATAGAATAGTGAGAAAGCAGGCAGGGAGGTGAGGTGGGCGGGGTGAGGAGGCGAATGGCCAGCGGCAGGCAGGCAGGGGGGCGAGGAGGAGCCCCCCTACTAGAATCTCCTCCTCCCCCCAGTGCCTCCTGCCTGCTGGTGGGCCCTGCTGATCAGCGCCTACCGCCTGCCACGGATCAGCTATTTCGCAGAGTAAGGAGGCACTACGGGGAGGGGAGCGGAGCGAGGCCACAGTGTGCTCGTAGGAGGGGGCAGAACTGGGCAGGGAAGAGGTGGGGCGGGGGTGGGGCCTCGGATGAAGGAGTGGAGTGGGGGCAGGGACTGGGCGGAGCCGCGGGGAGCACGCCCTGGCAGATTAGAAACTCAGTGCTTATGTCCTGGGCCCCTCAACCCCCTACAGATGGCCCTGCTTGCACATATAGATGACAGGTGATTTCTAAAATAAACACATAAGTGTTTGCACCTGTGAAGTGTGCAATGTCTACCAACAATTCCATGCATGTCCAAGCCAAGACAGAGTAGAGCCCAACTGATAACATTAATTATAACAGTTGTTTCTGGACCATCAAGTTCATGAGTCTATATAATCAAAAGGCTGTAATTGTAAAGGAGGAACACAGAATAAATTTTAATAAGAACAAAATATTCCACTATGAATTCTAGGGTGTTTAGTAAAAATAATACGAGGTTATGACTTAAACCATCTTCTGAAAAGAAATCACAATGTATTGTCTGATCCAGAAGAGGAGACACCGCATCAGCAGGACACATTTAAAGCTCGTAAGCAGGAGTTTGAAGTGAGCTGTAGCTCACGAAAGCTCATGCTCAAATAAATTGGTTAGTCTCTAAGGTGCCACAAGTACTCCTTTTCTTTTTGTTCCTCTTTGAGTACTCACCTTCTTTTCTTTTATAAAGCTTAGAGAACTGATCTCTCTTAAAGGGGGTGATTTACTGACTCGCTGCAATTTTTTAAAAAAAACTTATGATGTCTCCTCTGAGGCTACTCAGCTTCTCTGAGTGTCATTTATAGTGGAAATTGCTAAGTTTGCACTCAGCAGGCTTTGTGCTTGATTTTAGTTTAGTCAGCATCCACATTATGAGACTGTAAAAAAAAGTTGATAAAATATTTGACAAATTAACTGCTTTTTAGAGGTTTCAGTAAAGGGAGAGGGTCATATTAGAGTGAACTGAAGATTAAGGAATGGTTTCTCGAAATAATGTTGGATAAACAGACATGAAATACAACTTTTTTTATGCACTAAACCATGTTTTCACAAGTATACACACTGAATAGAAAATGGTGGTCATAACACCACCTTACCTCCTCAGACAGTAATGTTTACCGTAACACCAGGCTAAAAAGGAAACGCTGATTTCAGTCTTTAAAACGATAGCTGTTACTACTCTGAAGTGCTTTCCACTTTTAATTTAATTAACCCATACATTTCCCCACCAACTCAGCTAAAGACAGCGGTTACACTGGTGTGAAGCCTTTGTATCACAATACTCTATTTGCAACCCTACTGGCTGTCTACCTAGAAATAGGATTTTTTTTATAAATAGCAAGTAAGTTTTCAGAAGTAAGGATGCTCCCTACCAAACACTAAGAAAGAACACTGTTACCCTTTACATGCATTTTTGGGAGGTGGGGGAGCGGGGAGAGAGATTGTCATTATATTAAGTTTGGCTGATGAAGGCAAGATTTACTTGACTTTCAGAAACTCTCCCCCCAATTTCTTTGTTGAGGTTATCTCAAGGATATTGTGGAACAGTGTCATTTCTCCTTGGTGTGCCAAGGTGAACCACTCAAATGCCTCCAATAGCTCTCAGCTATTCTCATGTGAGACAGATTGCTGAGCTTCTGTTTGGCTTTAGAGATGTTAGCGTGCCAGTCACTGGGCCACAGAATGAGTAATTACCTCTCTGCCAATATCAGAGCTGGGACAGTTCTCTCCACAGCCTCCACCAGATGGGCCTAATTAAACTATTAGCCAATGAGTGAGGTCTGATGGCTCCATTAGGAATCCTCCTGTGCTTAAATAAACAGCTCAAATAAATAGTTTTCTCAATTAGAGTGTTGTTCACGTCCTTTTTTTGGTATATTCATTAGCAGACAGTGTCTACTCCATCTCCTCTTTACCAGTGGGAGAGGACCCTCTCTGACATTACTCAGGAACTTGAGAAGGATGTGATGACATTAATCAGTTTGTTCTGTGCAATAGGTCCAAACATTCCCACTCCCCATCCATATCTCCCATATTTGTTGGCACTTATAGGGAAAATATTTTTTTCTCTCTCACTGTGTACAGTTGCATTCAGGCTGTAGGGTTTCTTCCCACTAGGGGTTAAGCTCTTCTAGGGATAGCTGTAATATTACTGTATCCTCTTTCCTTAGCTCCTTGACCTAGCTGCTGCCTTTAGCACTATTGATCCATCTCTCCTTGTTGGGCCATCAATGCAACATACTCTTTTGATTCTCTTCTTTCATCTACCTCCAAGGCCTGCCTCCCCCTCCCTCAGTCAGTGCTTTCAGACTCCATCCTCAGCGCTCCTTTGTCACTCTCTATTCTCTCCCTGGGTGACTTTTATTCCCACAGACTCAGCTATGCTCTAAGCTCCTATTTCTGTTTGTCCACCCCAACAGTGTCCATTTGTGTTTCTGATAATGCTTTCTAGATGAAGAGACATCATTTGAAATTCAACCAGGCACAAAAATAACCCCTTGATTTTTCCCTTGTAAGACTTCTTCCCTTCCCTTATTTCCTGCCACTATCCTTCCAATCATGAAACCTTGCATCCTTGGACTTATCTTTATCTCCTCTGCTTCCTTCTCACCTCACATCTGGAACTTTCCAAATCCTGCCATCACTTTCTCTTCAACATCTCCAAAAGTTAGAACTTCATTTCCATCCTATCTACAAAGACAAGCCAGATTAGACTCAAAGTGTCTAGTCATTTCAGTTTGAATGTTTCATGGAAGAGTTGGATTATTAAAAGTTTCTTGAAGAAAATGGAAGAAGCGTGGTGGATATTGATAAGGAGGCTACTCCAGGCAGATGTAGCAGCAGAGATGCAGGAAGGAATGGACTTGTCGAGATACTCAAAGATACGGAGAAGATGCTTCAGTTTGATATGGAAGACAGGTGGGAGCTGGTGAAGAGACTTAAGTAGAGATGGAAACATGGTCAGAACGGTAGGGAAGGGAAAGGATTTTCACAGTTGTGTTTTGGAACGATTAGAGGAGTACCATAGGTGAGAGGAAGGAAAAGGCACACCAACTGAAACTGAGATCAGAAGACTCCTTGACTCATCTTGGGGCTGGATTTCCTGTGTAATGTGAGCTATACTCACCCACTAGGATTTCATAGAAGAGACAGTAAAAAAAGTGCTTCATAAATGACCAGGAATCCAAGGTGTTCTAAGTATGGAAGTCACTGGCGCAGTTTGAGTTAGTCTCAGTCTCTGCTTTCTTTAGTGTCTTAAGAGAGTTCTGAAGTCAGACAGATGTGAATAAGAGGAGGGTGCACTCAGTACCAAAATACTGTACAAAACAAAACCGTTAAGGGAATAAAGAGAAAGGAAAAGAGAGGAGGAACCATATATTAAATCCCCAAACAACATTCTATTGATTTCAACAAAGAATGATTTAAACAAAAAGTATAGAGGGAAAAGTCAAATTCTGCTCTCTCATACTGCTAATCCAAAGTAACTCCACTGATCTCAATGGGATTAGATTGACTTCACTGTAAAGAAGACCAGAATTTGGCTCAGAAAATACACAGCAACAGGGACAAAAGATGGCCCTTGAATTATATAAAAATAACTCAAAAAACAAAAAGGAAACATGGCATCAAATAACTGAATATATCCCATATTTGAGCATATTACATTCTTTTGAGCTCCCAATGAAAATTGCTTTAATTCTATTTTTCATTAACTTTAAATGAAGCTTGCTAGCCAGGAGAACTTTTGAAAAGAAAGATGACATGTTTTCTCACAAATAGGTTCTTCGTATTTGCCTAGCCCTAGATATTTTTTTCCTGAGTCACTGTCTCTAGGGAGATCATTTGTCTTGTTCATTAAAAGGGTATTTAATTGTGGTTCTTGATATCTTATTTGTCCAGAGAGAAGAAACTCAAGTATTTGATACAGTAAGGGCCCTCCTTGGCCCCAATGCTTGACTCACTGTGTCAAGTGAACGAGAAATATTTCACATAAAATGAATTCTTCAGTTTACAGCATGTCAAACACAGGATTCTCCACATTGCTAATTAAGCCCACTTGAGTTGAAAAATGGTAAGCAGCAAGATGCTAATACTATCACTGCACATACTTAATTACAACTCATTTGCTATTGATTCTCCATTTACTCCAATAGAACCATAAGACATACTATTAGTTTAATTACTCCAGAGAGAAAGCAGCATTGACATTTTCTGTGTTATAAAATGCACTGGGCTACGAACTCAAAACTCTATCTGTTTAGTTACTGACCAGAAATATAAGTGGTTAAGAAAGTCATTATCAGCAGGTGAGAAAATATGATAATTCTTCTAGAGCCAGATCCTCAGCTGGTCATAGCTCTTTTGGAGCTTGTCCTGTGCAGCAATGACAATTGACACCAGCTCCTCAGTACTTTTCATGCAAGAGTCTGAAAGGGTGAAATCCTCCCCTGTGCAGTGGCCTCAACACAGGCCTTAAGCAGAATTTAAGTGGGGCATAGGTCTTGCAGTAGCCCTCTGCGTAGAGGGTGAATTTCACACAAAGTGCTTTGGAAATTCTGGGTCAAATCCTGAGATATTTTTACTTAGCCTTTTATTCAGCCTTTTCTCATTGAGTATGATGAGGGATGGACTGAGTAAAAATAAATAAATAAATAAATAAAAATGAGTAAGGATCTCAGGATTTGTCCCTCAATTGCTAGGCCTCACAAGCCCCTCTAGGAGGAAGACAAGTATTAGAAAGTGACTAAAATCACAGGCATACCAGGGTAGAAGCTCTCCCTTCCACCAGCACGATAGTCCATATAGTATGAATAAGCGTGTCCCTTCCAGTCCCTTCTTTTGAGATCCTACGGGATGTCTGGATTCAATGACTTCAATGGCACTTAGTGGTTAAAGGGAGTAGTGCCAGGCTGTGCATTCAATTCCTGCTGGAGCCCTCTTTTCACCTCCACCCAAAGTAGGTGTGGGAGTCCAACTCAGCATACTTTTTGCTAGGAGCAAGGACCAGGGGAGCAGGAGTAGTAGCTAATATAGGAAGTGGGTGAATACTTCCAGCTGGCAAATGAAGCAGTAACCATCTGGATTTGCAGGACTTGAAGCAAAAAACAGTTTAGAGCAGTGGTTTCTCAACCTATTTACCACTGTGGGCCGCATATGTGGCCCACAGTGTGTTATGTGAGCCGCGTCCAATCCTACCTTTATGGCCCTGAGGATGTCATATGGGCCACAGCTCTGTGCTGATTGGGTCACAAGTGGCCCACAGGCTGCAGGTTGAGAACCACTGGTTTAGAGAGAGAGTGTGTATACATATTTGTGTAACAGGGAAGCAGATAGCTCCTAGAGATAAAGAGCCATCTCAGCCAAAACAGACCCATTTACACTGAAAGTGAGCCTGTTTCATTTAAAAATGTGCATCCAAGTGACTTATTTCACAGAAATGGACACATGGGCACATTCATTCCAGTTTTCTTCGGCCTATGTCTTGGTGAAAACGCTGTCTCACAGACCACTTGATACCTCTTCCTCGAAGAAACAATTCACATCAATGGCATTGCTTTCTCACCATTCCAAAGCTTGGATAACTGAAATAATTTGCGCAAAAGTATGCTAGATTTCAGCAGAATTCATGCTATAGATGGTGGCAGGATGGAAACTTTTGTAAGAGTTGAGAACCTAGAGAAGAATTACTCCTTAAGTGAATATCTCTGATGGACAAAGAGTCTGTTCATCAGGATTGAAAATGGAATACAGTAGACAGAGGTCTCTTGGAGAAAAATATATTGCAATTAAAAGAAATTTTACATCATAGGAGAGAAGTCAGATGCCAAAAAAGAGCTAGGAATTTTCCTGCTGTCTAAGTGGGACAATATGTACTCTTCATACTCTAGCAGTTTGCATTAGGTATGTCAGGAGGCTGCTGGCCCCTTTAAGGGGAGTCCAGGCCCAGACTAATTGTGAGAAATTAATTTAAAGGGAACAAGCTTATCTAGGCAATTAATTGAATAATGAGCAGGTGGGCCTGATAATAGGCTCCCAGGACTCAAATGAAGGGAGGTGCTCCTAGACAGAGGAGCCCCCTGACACCCTAGCAGGAGAAAGACGAGGCCTTTGAGCCTCTCCAGGTTGGCAGGTGAAAGGAATGAGTAAAAAGGGCCTTGCTAGGGAAAAGCCCTGACAGAGGGCTACAGCTGACCTGAAGAATAACCCTATTCCAGGAGACAAGCTAGGGGACTCTCTGACTAACCCTACTCTGGGAGGAGAGCAAGACATTTTGAATGATAACACAGCTCCAAGAGGAAGGCTGGGGAACTCTTGACTTTGGCAGAGGACATGGGCAGCGCATGAACCCCAATCCCTTTGGGGAGGCTAGCCCCCTGGCCCTGCCCCTTCCACCTGAGGATCCCCCCCCCAGCCCCTTCTGTTGCCCCTTTCCCGCCAGAGCCCCAAGCCTCCCACCATAGCTGGAGGAGTTGCTCTGATTCCGGACCAGCCTGGGCCACCAGCCCTAACTAAGCCCCTGCTGGCTTCAGGGGGGAGTGGGAGTGAGGGCAGGGCCTCAGTGTGGAGTGGGCCAGGGCCAGGGCCTGGGTTAGGGGAGGCTTAGCCTCTCCTGGCCTATTATACCTGCCGTTGACGGGAGAGGACGCTTGTCATCATTAGCCCAAAAGAGGGGCTAACGAGGAGGGGGTTTCCTTGTACTCTGGAAAAGGAGCTAATAAATGACACTCTGGAAAGGGGGCATCTTGTTCTCAGGTTAAGGTTGCCAATTTTGGTTGGATATATTCCTGGAGGCTTCATCACATGAAATAATCTTTTATTAAAGATACATCTTTAATTCTTGGAGACTCCAGGACAATACTGGGGGATTGGCAACCCTATCTCAGTCCCAGATCTCAGTAAATCATTTTAAACTTACAGGGGGGTGGAGGGAGAGGGCAATCAGCCTGAAAAGCCACACCATGCCATAAGGGGGTGTGCCTGAAGGTGTTACCCTATGGAAATGCTGTTATTGTTTCAATAACATAACGCGAAACTACAACAGACATTAGTAATGACCATAGAAACTCATAACATGCTATGCATGATTTCTTCTTTTTCTGTTTTTGTTTGTTTTCTTCTGTTTTAATCACATAGAGATCAGGTTTATCTTCACTTTTTTTTGTTTGTTTCTTTGTTTTTTTTTTTTTAAATGTTTTGCAGCACACTGGTATTGAAACAAATGAGCATGCTCCTGTGATTGGTGCATGGCGCTCAATAGCAGCTTTGAGTTAACAGGGTCACATTGTTTAAACTTCAATAGTTGGGACTGTCATCTTATAAAATTTCATTGAGTCCCACTTCTCTGCCTGAAGTGCCATAATGCTAGCCAAGTGGGAAAAAGGGTTCTTCTGAGATTGATTTTTTCAGACACTATGGTTCTGTTCAATTGAATTCACTCAAGTAGTGGTTAACATAAACACTGTGGAGAGTATGACATGTCAAATTAGCAGCTTTGCAAATCTCCTGTTAATTGTCAGCCTAATTAAAAAATTGCTAATTATAATGTTTATAACTTCAAATAACTGCTCAGCTATAAAGAACTGGCTGTCAGGTGTAAACAGGGGGACTGAAGGGAAAAAATCAATCGACATCTGTTAATTTATCAGAGGCAGTACACTAAATTGAAAAATGGATTGCCTAATGTACTATAAATCTGCATTACGATAAAAGACCAATTCATCTCAACACCTGCTTAATAAATGATAATGGCCATCTTCAGTGGCTAGCCCCAGGGTTTCCTCTGCCAATCAGACTTAAATCCTGTCTTTATCAACAGAAGACCACAACTTGCTTTGTGTATACATATAACATCCCCCTCTTCTTTTAGGGTGATAAAAATGCATTTAGTAATTAGGGTGATTGTTTCCCCCATAATGTTATAACTCAATAATGTGATCATGCCAATGGAAAACAAAACTTACATACCACCCCAATGGGCAACCATTTTTAAATGCATAGTTCATTTTATTCTGACACATTTGAAGTCTATAGGGGATTTAATCTACATCACTTGTTTTGTGTGTACTAAAATACAATAAATGAGGTAAAGAATAAGAAACTAATAGTAATATCCAAGAAGTGTAAGTATTCTACAGGCTATTATATAAAAAAGCCTCATTATCTTTCTGAAAGAAATAATATGTAAGTGCCAAATGCCATCTCCTTTCTTAAGTGCCAAGTATGTTCATGTTTCTAAGATTATTGCTAAGGACAAGTGACAAACTTCTACGTTTGTCTCAAAATGATATACTATTTGGACTGGTCTTCTAAAGCTCTCCCTCCCACGCACACACTCTTAAGTAATCAAACGTTGTAAGGGACACCCAGCACTTATTGTGTAATCAAAACTCCAAAATTCTTTTTGGAGTAAGAAGCGGAGTTGTAATTCTGTAATTAGCTGAAACAAGTATTTCTGTAATTAGCTGAAACAAGAGCCTATGTGTCGCTTCTCTCCCATTTCTAAACACCTTTACATTTCTTTTATCACCTGGAGTTTTCCTTCCTACTTCTTTCTTCTGTTCATCATTACCCCAATGATGTCAAGTTGTATCTCAACTGTGATGGCTTTGCACGGAGTACTGCTGGTTAATTTTACTAATTGCTCCTTAGAACCATTATGAGCGATTGGTGAAAATGACTAATGATAATGCATTCCTCTACACAAAGCTGGTTCAGTATATCCGCACAGCATTTACTATGGAACACAAAACATCATTCTTCTCTCACACTAATATAAGCTGTTTGCCGTTTTGTTTTAGCCATGTTGGTCCCAGGGTATTTGAGAGACAAGGTGGGTACGGTAACATCTTTTATTGGACCAGCTTCTGGTTTTGAGCTCACACAGAAGTGACCTGAACAAGATTTCTCTGTATGGTCGAAAGCTTTTCTCTCTCACCAACAGAAGTTGGTCCAATACAAGATATTACCTCACCCACCTTGTCTCTGTAATTACACTGATATAAGTCAGTTTAGTAAAAAAACAATGTGAGAAGAGAATCAGGTTCATAATATTCCCTTTATAGGGAGAAATCAGCTTAGATATATCCTTTTCCCAAATTCTGTTTGGACCCTCCTACTTTATCTATGTTCTAAAGAGCTCTTTTAGTCCCTACTTTCTGGGGGGACTTCTTTTCCTTGTCCTGATTTTTTTGCCAGTTTTCTGATATGGCTCTTCTTATCCTCCCATGACACTGGGGTCCCATTATTTTATATAGAAATAAGTGTGCTGAAATACTAAAAAACAAAAAACAAAACAAAAAAACAAATCATAACTGGCAGATATGTTACTTACCCCTCCAGAAATAGAGAACTGTTGTGCCTTGAATACCAGTCATGTTGAAAAAGAAATTGGATTTTTGTAACGGTTTCCTCAAATAATTTACGTTGACCAGCCCCTTTAATATATTTTGATACTTTTCATTACGAATGGGGTAATCAATATTATTTAGAGGAGGATGACATTTCTTCATAATCCCAAGCAATCCTGTGACTGGTTCTTGTCAAGCCAACACCAAAGTATCTGCTGTTCATTTTCATGTGCAATTTTTTTAAACATGTGCATATCTCTTGAATTGCAACATTATCCTTCATAATGATGTCCTTGATGCTATAGCAGGAACGCAGTAACAGTCACTACATCTCTCCAAGATGTGTCTCCCGACATTCTCTTAATGGAACTCATTTCGATGTGACATTTCCCGCATGCAACACTGCTTCCTCTTTCCATTTTAAGCATATTTTGAGAGATTGGGTAACTTCTGTGTAAAATGATAAAATTCATCAGTTGTTCTCTTATACATTGTTTTTGAGACTGCAAAGGTTTCAGAGCCCATTACTCAGTCATGGGTACGTTGCATATTTAATATTTTGTTTTACAAACTTTAGGATGTGAGGAAAGTAAAATTTAGGTAAAATTTGTCATTTGGATCTTGGGTTTGGGCTTTTTCTCAACATGATTCAACATAATTAAATTACTGAGTGTTATTTCCAGCAAAGTTATCATTTGTATTACAGTAGCCCTCATCCAAAATCAGGGCTTCATCCTGCTAGGCACTGGGCTGACACACAATAAGAGCCGGTTGCTACCCCAAAGAGTTTACCATCTGACTAGAGAAGACAAACTAAAACAAAGCAAAGTGACCAAATTCAGTGGAAGAGTTAGGAATTAAACCAAAGTGTCTAGACTCCCAAGCCAGTAACCTGTACACAAGACCACGTTACCTCTTTCAGAAATTAATTGTGGGACATGACAGTAATCTTATGGCACCAGCCTTATAGAGTATGATCTATTTATTTTATGGATCCAAACCTTCTCACATTGAAGACAAAGGCAAAACTTGATTTTAATGGGATTGGGATTAGTGATTTGCAATAGTGCATAGGTGACAACTTTAATGCTCAGAGTCATAAAGAAATCAACTCTGGCATGAACATTCTTTCTTGTCATGTTTTTACATTTACTTTTCAGCTCAGTGAATGTACCAGAAACTTAAAATCACTTTTTTTTGTAAACGCTCAGGAGAAGGCAGCTAGTTTCTTACCTAAGAACCCTAAGAAAGAATTACTAGGTACATTTCCAACTATTACCCAGTTATTGGCTCAGTTTACAAATCTCTATGGAATTGTAGTTTTGGAAAATTGTGTGTACAATGTGTTTAAAGATACAATAGTCTTACTAATAAATGATTTACTAATAATTTTTTTTTTACGGCCCCATCACCCTTCTAAATATCCTTTTGCGTCTAACAGCTTTCTGTCGCCATTACCCTCCTTCCCCCTGAATCCTTCAAATAAAGCGCCAATGTTTTTCTAGGGCATATTAACACTATGCCTTTGGCACACCTAGGCACTCGTCTTTTAAGGCAAACCCATTAAAATTAATGCAACAGCATGTACATCCATCTGGCATACACAAGTCAGCCAGGAGAGTCCTTTGATAGCTTTACTATGATTTGTTTGTCCTGTGAACTTAAATAGTTAACACTGCTAGGACTTTTATACCCACTGATATATATCATTTTCAAGATGTCAGAAATGCGGTAAACTTTTCTTTGGTACTTCCAGGAGTTTTTAAACATGTTCTGGGACAAGCAAATTTTACAGAGAAAGTATTTGCATAAATTCCCATAAAGGAGAATTTAATTTGATACCACAGATTACATGAAGCATCTGATTTTAAGATCCATATTGATGAGTCAAACATTAAATTAAATGCCACATAATTACTGAAGTACAGGTAGCTCAGACCTAACTCCCCCTTCCCCCTGGCTGCCTTTTTTTTTTTGTGGCTTAGATAAGCCAAGTATATGCACCTGCTTTATAGCTACTATAAAAATCTTTTCATTTAGGGAAAATATATCTGAAGTTTAATCCAGGCTTCCTACTGACTGTAAGTAAAACAGCTCACATGATCACAAGTCAAGCACTTAAGAAACATCTTTACCAGTGGAAACATCTTAAGTCTGCTGATAATAATGGTGACTGGAAAAGATATTCTATATTTAGAAGCAGTGAAGTGCAAACTAAGCAGTTTGTATATCTCTGATGACAAAAAGCAACTAGTTTTCACAGCTGAAGATTTAAAGAAATGGTTACAGCAATTGTAGAATCTTTGACAAAATATAGCCAGAATTATTTGTTAATACGCATTATAGACAAATAAGAAACAGGATTATTGGTCACACCATATGAAGTCAATACTATTTCTTTTGGCTATGTTTGCAGTCATATTTTTGGCAACTGCTGCTAATTTGGGGGGAAAAAAGTATATCTTGCCACTCAAGGTGAAGAAAGCAATGGAAGCTAAGCATCTAAACTCAGTGAGGGGCTATTGAAAATCCTACCCTTTGTTATAAATCTGGCATTAACACGGAAGAAATTACAGAAACATCTTCTGTACTAACTATAGTAGATAATAAGGTTTTATTGATCAAAATACCTGTGAGAAGGTCTTTTTACCATAATGCATATGTACATGAAACAAGGGATAAATGGGATGGAGAAAGGGAAGCCCAAACCAAGGGTGTGCAGAAAGACACCAAAAGAGGATAGCACAAGTGAAGGGAAGATATTGTGTCAATTTTGTCTAGCTCCTCGGTTCGTGGAGATTGATAAGGCTTCCCCCAACTGCAGAAGAGGTAGGTCAATTTACACCGGCTAAGGATCTCATTTCAGAGTGCTGAATTGGATTTTCATTAATCTGATTTTTTAAAAATCTTATCTCAGTACTAGCAAAACTCTTCCCAGAAAAAATCCATTTTATTCTGTAATTGGGACAGTAGCCCCTTTGTTAATGTTCCATTGGTACATTTTGCTATTCTATTATATATCATGCATCCATTGTAAGCATGTAGGTATAGTCTGTGTGTGTGCATATACATATATGTACATATTTAGTGACGGACTTAAGAATTTAGTCAGCTATTGATAATGCAAATCACAATTCAAGGGAACACTTTTCTTAAAACCACTTTTTCCCTTCCCTTTTTCTGCTTAGAGATAGAAGACTAGAGAATGTATCAACTAGGGACATTATCTCATTAGTCACTGCATTTGGATAATTTATTTGCAATATCCAATTATCCACTATGTTAATGCCCCACATCTGCATGCAAATCTTGGCAAAGAGATGGCATTCGCCTTACCCCCCCCACCATATTTAACACATACTACTGCAAAACAGGTTTCAGAGTAGCAGCGTGAAGTGTAGCTCACGAAAGCTTATGCTCAAATAAATTGGTTAGTCTCTAAGGTGCCACAAGTCCTCCTTTTCTTCTTACTGCAAAACAAAATCACATGCTTTCCATCCTGTATACTCAAACAGTTGTTGTTTTTACAGGAATGACAGAGTATGAACATTCCAACATTTGGTAACAAACACCCTAAGGATAAAAACAAACCCTCACACAATGATTTTTACCATTTTTCTGAATCTTAACTGTCTGCACATGAGTAGCTCCACTGAACTCAAAGAGACTACCGATGTGTATAAAGTTAAGCAATGAGTGCATCCATTTACCATCTCAATGCCTAGAGCTTACTCTGAATACTGGACTTATTGTAAGAATCTAGGGCCTGATCCAAAATTAGTGGCATGATTCCCACTGGCTTAGTGGGTTTTGGATGAGGCAATTGGAGCACAACAGACAGAGAAAATGCACAGAGAAAAAATGGTAAAAGACCGGGAAAGTGAAACAGAGAGGATGTGATGCTTCCTAGGGGTACCCAGGATTGGGAGGCACCTCAAAACTGCCTGCCCTTAGTGTGAGGAAGTATTGTCTGTGCCTGCTGTGGGTCTGTTCCCCAACTCCACCAGCCTCTGCAACATAAGCACTGCCTCCCAGGCCTCTGCAGGCCCTGCTCTCTCTGTACAGGTTAGTTATAGCCACACACAACCCCTGAGTTTTCTGAGCACCCCATGGTGTGCCCAGCCCCAGATCCATTAGATTCTCACAGAATTCCCAAATCCTTTGTTCCCAAAGGAACAGTACACCCTAGCTTATCAGTTAACCTTATGTCACAGCTTCTCTTAGATATGTTTATAGAGAAACAGGAAGACGTTAACTTAACAATGAACAGAGATTTGAGAAGAAGGAAGTAGAATTAAGGAAAACAAATGGTTACATATAAAATAAAATCATAACATGCTTTCTAGAGTTTAAGCATAACTAAACAAGACATTCTCCTGTCTCATAAAAGTTAGCTCACCCAAAGTTTCTCTCCCAGCATCAAACAGCCAGTCCAGCTGTGATCCTCCATTCCTAAGACAAGCCAGCGAGGAGCTTGTCCCCTCAATGAAGGGTAACTGGTTGTACCTCTGTACCCTCGGATACAATCCCAACACTCCATTGTCTTCAGTTGTAAAAGGGCAACACCCGCTGCTTGCTTTCCCTGTGAGAATCTCCCCTGGAGGCTTTGCAATTACTTGTTGGCCTTTTGCTCAGACTGTGAATACACATTCATTGTGAAATATACAATACTCAATTTACAAATAGAGGGATAAGTCCATAAGCACCCCCTGCCTGAAATAAACTTGTTATATCACCTTCTGGTGACCAGCCCCAAGTCACAGACCTTAAGAACACAATTTTCAGTATAGATACATATCTCCTATCATATGATCTGTACATACATTTCACAATGATTATGAGGACCTGTGTGATACAGGCATCAGCGGAGACCCTGCATGACACTTTTTGGCAAAATGGTTTGTAGATACCAGTCCCAGGAGATCCCCGTACGCCATATGCACCCCCTGCCCTCTGCCAATTTGCATCAAGAGGTCCCTAAGTCACAGAGGACATACAATTAATGACAGGTTTCAGAGTAACAGCCGTGTTAGTCTGTATTTGCAAAAAGAAAAGGAGTACTTGTGGCACCTTAGAGACTAACCAATTTATTTGAGCATGAGCTTTCGTGAGCTGCATCCGATGAAGTGAGCTGTAGCTCAGGAAAGCTCATACAATTAATGAATCTTAGCTGGTGCACATTTGGTGTGAGAAGGAACTGTAACCAATATGACCTGTTCTAGATCACAACACGAGCTTTTATAGAACCAGCTGAGTCACATACAGATCCAGACTAGAGACTATCTCTATTTAGTCAAACGTTTTAGTATTTGCAATTAAAAATTAGGATTAGTATGAAAGACTATTGCTGCGTTTCTCCAGCTTCATGCCAGCATAAATCAAAGGGTTAGTGCAGTGCTGAATCCAGGCCCCAGACATTTTTACTAGTGTGCAGTTTCTGAATGGTGCAATACCTCTCTATCTATTTGATGAAGCTCACAACTTCTTTGTTATGAAGAAAAACATGGATTTTTAGCACAAGAGAAAGTAACTTTTACTTGTTAAGAGATTCTCACCCTCACCCAAGTTTGGGAGCTCTTTGCATCCAGGAAGTGTAACCCATTGGTGAGTGTATGTTACAGGCCCTCTGCTGATCTGCAGATTTGAATTGTTACAGCATCCAGTTGCAGACCCTTGTCTCTTTAGCTCAAGCTGTAGCAGCTTGTGCTTTTAGCTCTGGAGGTTCCCAGTTCAATTCCTAATGTGTTGGCTAACAGGCCGGCCATCACATATGCACACAATTTTCCCCATCATTGATGGCACTTGCTTCCACCCCAGGACAGAAGGGGACTCTCTTTGGTGTCTATTCACATCATTCATAAGACAGCCAGAGCTGTTGAGAGACAGGCCACTGCTTAACAACACAAGATGTTCTCTCTCACCAAGGCCTGGCCTGTCAGAAGAACTCACCCCGAGCGTCTCACAGCACTTCAGAACAATCCAATAACCTAAAGAACTTATCGGTGAATGGTCTCAAAAGTGCATTTTCATTTACTGTTAAACTCTGTCTTAAAAACTAAGAGTGAGTTCCTCAGGTGGTGTAAATTGATGTCAGTGGAGGTATCCCAATTTACATTAGCTGAGGAGCTGCCTCTCAGTATTACGAAAAACAGAACTAGTTTGTATAAATAGCTCCAAAGACATCAAATTGCACCAGCTGAGGAACTGCACCAGAGAGCACTGGATTGCTATGTACGTGTTGTACACAAAAATATTCACCTACATTAAAACACTGCTTGGTTCATTATACTAAGCTACAAAATCCAAAAGATACAAGCAATAGAATACCTAGAATGGGGGGGAAAGTAAAAACTTGCAACCTGTCCATAGGAAATCAGAACAGGTTCTCGCATTTTGGCCTTTATCAAGGTGAGATGGGGGGTATAGGCTCCAGACCAGGGAACCAAGGGTTAATAAGCAAATCTGGGTCAAGAAGCCCTGCCCAGCTGCACCTGCTGGGTGTGCTCACAATCCGAAGCAGAGCTCAAAAGGGAGTAGCCCAAGTCAGTTGGAGGAAGGGAGCAGTCCTTCACTGTTAGCTCCTGCAGGATGGCTGCAGGAGCTTCATGCAGCCGGAACCAGGCACCACTCCTGAAGGCCCTGTTGAGACCGGAGACAGCTGGCTGAGACAGAAGTAGAAAAGCCTCCGGATCACTGCCTGGGCAAACCCTGCCCCCTTGTAAGTACATAAACAGATGATGTTGTGACTTTGGAGGGGAGAGGGCATGGCAGGAAGTGACCCAGGGAGCAGGCTTGGTGGTGTCTTCCCCCAGGCCACATACCCAACCTGACAGTTACAGGGCCCTGGGTTGGAACCTGGTGGAGAAGGGGGGGTCCAGGTTCTCCTGTTGCCAGCCCCACAGATTCTCGCTACTAGATGACACTACTGGGCTCAGACACTGAATCCCGATAAAAGGAAAAAACTCAGATGCGAGGGGAGTGAAAGGGGATAATTCAAAAACAGCAGAGACACATCTCATCTCTCCTCAAAAATGAAGATAAGTGTCAGAAGAGCTCAACCCTCATGCATTTGACTGAAAATACATTGAATGGCAGCTGTGGAGAACTGAAATTGTTTGCTATGTGTATGTGGAAAACAGAAAATTATGAATACTGTTACACCTTACATAATGTGTAAGATGACATGTCATCAATGAAATAACATTATTCCCCAAATTAGGTAAAGACACATGGTTCTTAACGGATGTACTTGGTGAAACAGCAACAGCTCTGTGCGATTTGTTGCAATCTGCTTTATCAAGACCAAGAAGGTGGCCTTTTTTTGAGTTAGTGGATAAATGATTAGACAGATTGTACAGGCCATTGAGTAAAAATGTAATTAGGAAGTTTATAAAAGACATCATATTCCCTGGATTGCATAAATTGTATAACTACAGAGTTATTAAAATACAAGTTCTAGCCTGAAACTGCCCTCATGGTTATGGGGGTTTGGGTGTTTGTTTGTTTTTTTTTTTTGCTGATGCATATAGAGAGCCTTCAGAGTGAGCAGAGCATTGACCCACTAGGCTGTACGGCTGTTATTACCCATGAGATCAGGGTTTCCTTAGTTGAGTTCTAGTCTGCAAGTCATTGACTTTTTTTATACTGAGGTGTTTGGGAAAAAAATCAGGATACCAAAGAAGCCCACCACAATAGCATTTAACTACAGACAATGGAACTACACAAACATTAAACAGAAATTAAAAGGAACAGTCACACAAGTGAAATGCCTGCAAGGTCCATGGAAACTTTTAAAAACCACAATAATAGAGGCTCAAATTAAATGTATACCCCAAATTAAAAAAAAGCAAGAAGTCCAAAAAAAATGCCACTAGGGCTAAAACAACAGAGTAAAAGAGACTGCTAGAGGCAAAAAGGCATCCTTTAAAAATTGGAAGTCAAATCCTACTGAAGAAAATAGAAAGGAGCATAAACTCTGTCAAGTCAAGTGCAAACATATAATTAAGCAGGCTAAAAAGACTTTGAAGAGCAACTAGCAAAAGACTTAAACTATCAGCAAAAAAATGTTTTAAGTATATCCGAAGCAGAAAGCCTGCAAAACAATCAGTGGGCCACTGGACGATCAAGGTGATAAAGAAACACTCCTGGAACCAAGGCCATTGCAGAGAAGCTAAATTAATTCTTCATAGCAGAGGATGAGAGGGAGATTCCCACACCTGAGCCATTCTATTTAGATGACAAATCTGAGGAAATATCCAGACTGAGGTGTCAATAGAGGAGATTTTGGAACAAATTGATAAATTAAACACTAATAAGAGTTCTGAAGGAACTCAAATATGAAATTGCAGAACTACTAACTGTGATATCTAATCTATTGTTTAGATCAGCTTCTGCACCAGATTACTGGAGGATAGCTAACTTGATGCCAATTTTTAAAAAAGGCTCCAGAGGTGATTCTGGCATTACAGGATCGGGCAAACTGGTTGAAACTATAGTAAAGAACAGAATTGTCAGACACACAAATGGACATGATTTGTTGGAGAAGAGTCAACGTGTTTTTTGTAATGGGATATCATGCCTCACCAATCTATAAGAATTCAACAAACATTGAACAAAGATGATCCAGTGGATATAGTGTACTTGGACTTTCTTATCAAAGGCTTTCTGGTCTCTCACCAAAGGCTCTTAAGCAAACTAAACAGTCATGAGATAAAAGGGAAAGTCCTCTCATGGATCAGTAATTGGTTAAAAGACAGGAAACAAAAGGTAGGAATAAATGGTCAGTTTTCAAAATGGAGAGAGGGAAATAGTGGGGTCCCCCATGGATCTGTAGTGGAACCAGTGCTGTCCAACATAATCATAAATGAGCTGGAAAAAGAACTAAACAGTGAGGTGACAAAGTTTTCAGATCATACAAAATTACTTAAGGTAGTTAAGTCCAAAGCAGACTACAAAGTTACAAAGGACTCTCACAAAACTGGGTGACTGGGCTCCAAAATGGCAAATGAAATTCATTGTTGATAAATGCAAAGCAATGCACACTGACAAACAAATCCCAAGTATACTTACAATATGGTGGGGTTTAAATTAGCGGTTATCTGAGAGTCATTGTGGATAGTTCTCTGAAAACTTCTGCTCAATGTGCAGTGGCAGTCAAAAAAGCTAACAGAACACTGGGAACTATTTGGAAAGGGATAGATAAGACCGTATATCATAGTGTGGCTGTAGAAATACACTGTATACTTGAATACTGCATGCAGTTCTGGTTGCCTCATCTTTAAAAAGATGGAGGATAGGTTCACCAATGGCTATTAGTTAAGATGGTTAGGTATGCAATCCATGCTCTGGGAGTCCCTAAGCTTCTGACTGTCAGGTGCTGAGACTGGATGACAGGGGTTGGATCACTTGATAAGTGCCCTGTTCTTTTAATTCCCATTGAAGCATCTGGCATTAACTACTGTCAGAAGACAGCATACTGGGCTTGATGGACCACTGGTCTGATGCAGTATGGCCATTCATATCATCTTATCCCTGCCATGAAAAGCTTACATCTTTAAGGCCTGGTCCTGACAACACTTACTCCTCTGAGTAATCCTCAACTAAGTAAACATCCCCCACTGACGTCAATGGGACAAATTGTATGAATAAGGGTTTTGAGGATCTGACTCTACACAGAGATGTGACATAATGAGGGATGATAACATATATTGAGGGAATGGCCTGTTTCTGTCCAAATCTCTCAGTCCCTGCTCCACCTGTAAGCTCCTTGATCTCTCCGCTGCCTTCGACACTGTCAATCACACTTTCGTGTTCAACATCTTGCCCTTCTTTAACTTCTGTAACTTTTCCTTCTTCTACTTCCACCTCTCAAGTTTTTCTTTAGTCTCTCTTTCAGTGAGTCATCTTCCTCCCTTCTCTTACTTTCCATGGGCATCCCACAGGGCCAGGGCTGCCCAGAGGATTCGGGGGCGTGGGGTCTTCGGAAGGACCCCCTGCCGCCGAAGACCCGGAGCGGAAGAAGCAGCGGCGGGCCCTTCACTCCAGGTGTGTTCGGCGGCACTGAAGGACCCGCCGCCGAAGTGCCGCCAAAAACTCTCGTAGGGGCCCCTGTGGGGCCCGGGGCAAATTGCCCCACTTGACCCCGCCCCCCCGGTGACCCTGCACAGGGCTCTGTCCTGGGTTCCCGCCTCTTCTTTTTCTCTATACACCATTATCTCATCTGCTCAGATACATGGTTTAAACTAGCGCTACATCTCCTTTCCTAGCCTGCCTCCTTCGACCCATTCCAGTATCCCATGCTGCACAGTATTTTGGAGCGAGCCTCCCAGCCTAGGAGACTAATGGGATCTGTGCTGGGTTTACAATGGATTCTTTCCCACCCCCCTACCCCGAGACCCCACCCACCATCACTCCTCTCCGTCCCAACCTCTGCTCACTCTTCTCTGGCCCCTCCTCCCCGTGCGAGTGGGGATGGGGCCTTGGGGCAGAGCGTAGGTGAAGCAGGGAGTGGGGCCTTGGGGCAGAACAGGGGTGGGTGGGGCCGCAGTCTGGGCACCAGGGCTCACAAAAGGTTAATCTGGTCCTGAATGTGGCCCATGCTAGTGGTCTAAAATAGCTATATAAACAGTGCTTTGGAATTGCGGCTGTAGCTGGAACTCAAACTCTGAAGCCTAAGGAGAGGGGTGGGCTTGAGAGCCATACTCCAGTCCAAGCCTCAACTTCAAAGTGTTGTCTATACAGCTAATTTTAGAGTGTTAGCATGAGCCCACTCACCCAAGTCTGTCAACCTGAGATGGGAGGCTCTCTCCAAAATGCTGTGCAGACATAACTTGTGCCTCTCTGACATCTCCTCCTGTAGGTCTCTCAATAAACTTAATCTTAACAAGCTCAGACATATGCATTATGGATGCGATCATCATCTATACAATAAATACCATTAACAACAATAAATAAATTGTAGTTACCCACAGATGAAAGTGTCTTCGGACCTGATTGTTTCCAAATGTAGTGCTTACTACAGTGTGTATTCCCATTGCTTCAATGGGACAACTCACAGTAGCAAGCACTACATTCAATAGCAAATGGCGCTGCTGCAATTTCACAACCAATTTTCTTGGTATTAAAATGCTAAACTGAGTTAAGATTTGCTCAAATGAGGCTTGGCAATTTTCTGAATAATTTAATGTACTGAAGTTAAATGATTCTGAATTTTGTGCCGTTGCAGTTAGTTATAAGCGTGACTCATTTCCCCCTCCCTTTTTAAGAAGTAAAGTTGTCAGAAACATATTGCATAAGTAAGTATCATGGGCAAATGGAGAGACGTCAAGCTGAATTAAGCTAATTCGGAAGAAAGAAAAAAGTAAAAAACAGATTCCATAATTTAGGAAGCTCTCCTGACTGTCGTGCTATGATACCTAAAAATCCACCACTAAGGATTTTTCTTCCTACTCATTAAATGCACGATTGACTTCAAAGAGTTAGAACCTCATTTTACACATTTTTGTTCATTTTTACTTTAAAAGCTCAACTGCATAATTCAATTACAGTTTTAAAATAATGCCTGCTTGGCAAGACGGTCACCTGCCCCTTAACGCTGAAACATTATGTGCCAACCGTCTCCAATCTTCACTGATTAACAACAGCTTATTCCAAATTTATAGGGTCTATTACAAGCCATCTGAAGAGCAGCCACTGTGCCAAATCTCCCTTATTCCCTCCCCAGGGAATCCCTTCTCAGATGCTCTTTTCATATCCGGTAAACAACACTTTATGTCTTTTGCACAGATAGCAGATAATTACCATATGGTTAAAAACATGCTTGCTTCATTCACTTTCCCACTGTAAACTTCCTTCATTATGACAGCTAAGGAGCATCTAGGGAACTAAATGCTATAATTTAGCCCCCTCATAGGTGTAGCAGTTTAAAAGGTCAGTGTCTATTACAATAGAGTTAGAAGCCAGAGTAAGCGACTTTGTAAGAAATTATTTTTATAGTCCAGCAGGAATGGATGTTAATGAGTGAGAATCCACAACACAATACTCTGAGCACCAAAATATTGTATCATTGCATCCAATACAGAAACAAACACATGCTCAGGCATAATGTGTTAGGAGAGCAGCTATAAAGATTTGGGGAAGTAAGTAACTAAAGGTGTCCTTTCTCTTGTTCTCTCTCGTGCTCTTCCACAGGTATGAAAGCCTTGCTCTTGCATACATTTTATTACCATACCTGGGAATAAGAGACCAAAACCAATCTTTAAACAACAAATGTGGTGGGGGAATGCTACTCTATCATTTCAATGAAAACTCAGCCCGTCGATACCCTAGGGAGGAAGAGAATTACTTGCACATCTCATTCACATAATGCATGAGACATTATCTGTATCCCATATAGATAAGGAGCCTAGAGTTTCAGAGTTCTGTCATATACTCAGATGTCCTGTGGGGCTACTTTTTTGTGGCGCTGCTTTATACAAAACTGATTATGATTTCTCCTAACTTAAATTATTGATTTTCTCCCCTCCCCCATTTCCTCTTATTGTTGCTTGATCTGCGCTCTGAATTGCATGGTTGGTTAAAATCGAGGTGAACAGTGGAACTCTTGACCTCTTCGAGATTAATTATATGTGACCTTGCTAATTATTGTGGCAGACAGATGGTGGCCACAGGTAGAAGGAACCCCCTCTAATTTGCTCCCCATCTGCAGGACATAATTGCAGCCCTCTGAGCTGCACAAAGGACTGTTTCAAGGGCAGGGAGAGGTGAGGAAGAAGTGGGACTCTAGCCCCACAACCTCTCCAGCCCTGTCCCTTGCATCCACCAATGGAGCTGGCTGGTGATGGAGGGAACTACATAGTATACCACCGTTTGGGCTGTACCTTTTGGGGCCACGGACCTAAGTGTCTGAGAGGCATTGTTTCCCCTTTCCACAGCCTCACTGTGCAACTCCTTACCATCTGCAATTTTCTTAAACCCAGTGCATTACAAGTACCATTGCGTCCTACATTTCTATGCTAATCCTTTCCTTATTATTGGTAGAACTGGAAAAAAACCTTTTACATTGCTTTCTACTGGTACCATATGGACAGTAACATGTAATAAAATTACTTAACTGATTATTAAAAAGACTAATCCTGCTCACATTTACATTGCATAAGATGCTGGGGACTAGAATCTGGCTCTGCAGAGCCTAGAGTGGCTGGTGTTCCCACAGTGCCACTAGAAGGCCCTGCAGAAATGCAACCAGGGAGCACTGTGGAGAGTAGGTGCTGCAGGACATATTGCCCAGTCAATGTGAGCATGCTCATTACAAGCCAAGCAGCAAATCTAGGGATGGAGGAGACCTCTCTGTATGTCCCTCCCATTGCCTCTGTACCTATGAGACGCAGAGCAACAGTACCTTGCAGCCAAGTGTTTCTACTTAACCCAAGGGGTTGGCCCAGGGGAAGTGCAGCATCCTATGCAGTAAGCAACCAGCATGACAGACAAGCACAAACAGTAGGTGCTCATTGTAAGGGTCAACATTTGGGCTTGGTTCAGAAAAATATTTAAAAAAATTTGGCTGCATCTCAGTTGTAGAACGAGTTAATGCTACCCAAAGGGGATGAGATCTCTCATACTGCAGCATCAATCAGGACTGGTTCCAATGAAGTCAGCATATAAGTGGTGTAAGTGAGAGCTGAAGGCAGCTCATGGGATCAGCATGGTGGAACTTTTACTTCTCATGGGGAGGTCACTGAAGGTCAATGTCCATACTGCAAAGGGGCACAGATAGTGACAAAATAGAGCGGTCAGAGCAGGGCATCTGGGGCAACAGGGAATCCATTGATGGTACTGACTAATAATTCTATTGTATTTCCAAGTCAGATTAAAATGAAGATTTGCAACATCCAACAGGGGATATTATCCTGTGCAATGGATATAAAGTCACCATTTCAGCTGGTTTAGATTAGTTCAATTTGGAACAGGTGGAGTTCATTCAGTTGTTGAATACGAAAGAGAAATGTTGTTTTTTTTTTTTTAAAAAAAAAAACCCCAGATAGTACCTCCACCACTCTCCATTAGCATGGCCTGATAGCTGCCAACAACATTGACCGGATACTGACTGTGCGGCTTACTCACTGACATCAATGGCAAAGTTACCATTGAAATCAAGGGGAGCGTGACAGGCCCTACAGCAAGAGTAAGTAAATTACTCAATTGAGAGTTCATTCCCCACAAAAGTCCCCACATTGTGTTACCCATTCCGCTCCCATGCTGAAAATACACACTTGCCCTTGGGCATGGCATTCTTCTTCCAGTGAACAATGACTTCAAGAACCATTGCTATTGTGGCAGGAAAGGAAGAGCGAGCCTTGGGGCTTATAACAAACATTAAGATCCACTACAGGGCAGGCATGTGGTCTCAGTGACCACTGCTTTATAGGTACTTATAGGGCAGGTAAAGCTGATGAGCAAACATGCAAGAGCAGAGCTTACAGGAGGAATAGTTGATGGTGTTGGAGAACAAACAACTGAAAGAAATGGTCTCTAACTTGAGCAAAAACCTACTTTTTTTTTGGCTAGGGCAGAATTTACTGTACTAGTGAACTTCTACTGCCATTTCAAGAACTACAAAGGAAGAGATTTTTCTTCTGGAAACACCACCATTCACAGTTCCAACTGCATTTAGAGGACACCTCTGTAATTTGGACAGCTGGATCCCACCTTATTTGTTTTATAGACAAGTCAACTTTCATGAGAACAAAATAACACCTGTAGTTTTATCTACACAGGAAAATTAAAACAAATAGCACAACAGTATCGGAACTGACTGCAGGGTTATTTAGAGGGTCAACTTCATTTATTTTATTTATTATTATTTGTATTGCAGTTGCATGTAGAAGCTCCAGTCATGGACAATGGACAAGGACCCCATTGTGCTACACAGAACAAAAAGACAGTCCCTGCCAAAAAGAGCTTACACAGGAGCCTGTCAGAGGTGGTGCAGAGATGCATTGCCCAAAGGGACTTCTGGCCATCCACAGCTCTTGAGGAGTGCAGCTGAGGCACTATCCATTCGGAAGGTACCACATACATTCGTCTGTGTAGCCAGCATGGCTGCCCTGTGTTCAATAAGGGTATGTCTACACAGCCTGCAGCAGAGAGCCTCCCAGCCCAGGTTGAAAGACTGGGGCTTGCAGAGCTTGCACTATGGCTGTAAAGCTAGCTGGTAGACATTGTGGCTCAGGCTGGAGCTCAGGCTCTGAAGCCTGGGGAGCAGGGTAGGCTTCAGACCCTGAACTCCAGACCAAGCCATAACTTCAAAGTGTTGTCTACACAGCTCTTTTTAATGCGGTAGCACGAGCCCCACAAACTCAAGTCTGTCTACCCAGGCCAGGAGGCTTGCTGCTGCAGGTGGCCACAGGCTGTGGAGATGCACCCCAAGGGACTGGTATGTGGCTCCATCTCTTTTCCACTCCTTTAGAGCGGAATGACACCCCAGGAGAGGAAGACTCCTTGCATCTTCCCCACCTTCTAAGTAATCTGGATATTAATTACCTTTCAAAGGAAAGATTCTTTTCCATAAAGTCCTTTGCATGATTTATGAAAGCTCGACATGATGAGATAATGCCAATGTAACAGACCAAGGAAATGGTCTCCTGCTATAATAAAAATGTAGAGGTGAAGCCAAGACATTTGTTTCAAAGCAGAAGAGACTGAGCCTTTAATAAAGTGATTATAATGATTTAATTGCTATTCTACTTAATGATGTAGATTTCAACATTCTTTATAATGGATGTTGGCACAGTAGGTGGAGAGGTGCAATAAGCATCATAGTTACCAGTAGCCACTTCTGAATGGCTTAGAGAATAGACACTATTTGCTTCAGTCAGTCAGAGACAAGTTTAAACTTACAAGCAGAGTGACCATGTGATCCTTTTGAGGACAAGCTACTCATAGACTGACCTAATGTTAAAAAATTCCCTCCACCCTCAATCAAAGACTAAGTTAATGGGCTTTGTGTATGAAATCCAGTCTTTCCAATCTGTGGACAGTGCATAGGACAATTCCGCAGTCCTTCTATGACCTCCTTATGCACCCGGACATGTCTGTTCAGGGCCACTGGATCTCCCTAACTACAAGTCCACAGGTCTTATAGCTTGCCCCTCAAACCTCCTCTTCTACAGTGGCCTATGCACAGCTGGCCTGAAGCCTAGCTCTGCTGCATGCAGCTGTTGCACACCTTTCCTGTCACTTCCTGCTCTTACATAGCTGAACCACAGCCCATCCTCTGCCTTGAAGGACCTTCTGTGGCCTTTCCACACTTTTATTATTTAGTTATCAATAATAAGTAATCAATGGTAGTCAACATGTATATTATGGCAGCGCATAATCCCATTTTAATGTGAGCCTTAAAAAGACAGGTAAGAGGCAATCTCTGCTCTGAAGGACTTCTAGTCTACAGGCACAATCCAATGGAGGATAGGGGATGGGGACATAACACAGAAGCAAATGAATTATCAAATGTCAAACATCCATGTTAAATCAAGGTGAACTGAGAGCTTTGGTTCCTCGAGTGAAAACTGCATCATTTGGCTTGAGTGAGGTTCATTATAAACTCTGCCTGGTTTCCACCCCTTCAGAAACCCATTCAAGGTTGCTTAAGCTTCAAAAATCACTGCTTTCTTGGTTTGCTCTGAAGCCAGGCTCAGTTTTTACTGAATCGGACTAGAAGGAGTCAGTGAAATAATCCAGTGTTTCATTGCTATTAGACTCTGTGGTTTGTACATCTTTTAAAATATTTCTTTTTAATGGACACTTGTTACCTAGTGATGATATTCTAAATTATTAAGGCCAAGTGGAGTTGTTAGTTCAATATTTGATTTGAAGAAGTGCTAGTTACAACCAGGTCCAAAAGATGCAGGCATGAAGAACTGTATGAGGCCTTTGACGACAGTTAAAGTAAATGAATAGTATAAACGGGATGGAGTTAATCAATTGAGTAAAATGACAGGAAGGAGAGTAAGAACGTTCGAGTTGAAGGAGTTTTATAGTAATCATGGTTTCTTCACTGCAGCTGCTCCACATTTGGTTAATAACAGTTGATGAGCAGCTAATTTGTATGAAACTGGGAGCAAGTTTAATATTGTTTGGGTTATAAGGGAAGTCTGGAGCTGATGGTCAAGGTGCCTGAGTTGGTTCAGTGTTACACTCAAACTATCATGAAAGCTTGTAGTGAGAAATTTGGTAGATCACTGTGTGACTGGAAAAAAATGCTGGCACAGTTATGGCAAGTGTGCAAGAGCAGATCTCTCTCACCTTCAGGATGCCCTTACTGTGAGTCTGCTGGTCAGTGCAGTTTGACATGGCAAGAGTGTAATTGTGTTTATAACATGGAAACAGCCCCTCCGCTCAGGTCCACTCACTCTCCTGTTGGATAAAGCCACAAGGCCACTTAGAGAACACAGGAACACATGAGCAAATTAAGAAAAGCAGCAGAGGATGAAGTCATGGAGAAGCTTTGACATAATTTTTACAGAGGATGGCACAAGAGTGCCCATAGCATAAAGGCAGTCAGGTGTTCTGTGTAAGGGTACATTTAAAATGCCAGGGCAGCTTTGTCCAATCATTCCCCTGCTGATTTGCAACTTTGGGTGTTTATATTCACCCTATATCCCTGCTGTACCCTCCATTCAATCCCCAAGGCTCTCAGCCTGGGGTCACAATTACCCCGCCCTCTCCATATGGCTAAACAGGAAATTCAGGGTGTCTGTGTGTTCCAATATAATCTTCTGAGTGAGAGGAACTCAGGGACCTACACTCTGCTCATGCCGAGCTAATACTGGCCAAGCCCATACATCCATTAGCTATCACCACACTGGACAATGGTGGTCACTATGTCCTGATCCAGGACAGCTGGTTAACAATGTGTGTAACTTTAAACATATTGACTTCAACAGGACTATGTATGTGCATAAATGTCCTGGAATGAGGCATATAATGGTGTCTAATGATGCAAGTATGTTGCCAGGTGCTATTTGCTGCTCATACTTAATAACCAGAGTCTGATCTATATTGTCTGAAAATAAAGTGCTTCATTACAAATCCTTAGTCTACCAGATTTTCAAAGAAAGTTTCAAAATATGAGATTCCTGTAATTAGTAATGGAAACTTGCAGTGTAGTTAGATTATTGGGATAATTGGATACAGTGCCACTTACATGGGAAGAGGTCCCCTGACACTGCAATCCGTTGTGTTAAAACAGCAACTGCACCATAAGCCACTGATTTCTAAGGCCTTCCCAGCTGAATGTGGTAGCAATTCAGATCTTGTATCTACATGGGTAATAGGTAAATTTTCCCCACATGGAATGTTGGGGCAGTAAACAAAGGAAGTTAAGAAAACAGTTTTCTTTATGTTTACCCCATATCCATGGGAAATTTACAAATAAAAAGGATTTTGCCACCATGACAGGATGAATTCATGCAAACCTAATACGTGGCAGTGACGCTTCTCAGGGCACCCAGGCCTGTGAGTCACCTTTTTGTCACATGCCTTCAGCACAAAGGAGTCGTGCCTGTGTCAACTGGGTGTTAACTCCCTAACACAAGCAGCCTGTCAGCCACTCAAGCACTCTCCTCTGGGCTACACAAGCCCTGCAGGTTGACAATAGATGCACCCCAGCCCCCAAATCCGTTTGAAGTATCCCCCTGTGACATCCAGCCCCCAAGCACTGGATATCCATAGAAATCCCAGATCCTCCATTCCAAAAGGAACAGTGAACCCAGTTTACCAGTTCACTTAGGCCATTGCTCTTGTGTCACATGCAGCACTTGAGTTCTATTATAGGAAAACAAAAGGAAATTTATTTAAGACCGAATAAAGATTCAAATAGAAACACATGAGTGATGAAAACAAATGGTTACCTAATAGGGTCTACACTTATTAATCTTTCCTACCTTCTCATAGATTCTCACCCCAAAGTTTAGTCTTTTGCAGCACTTGCTAACCCCAAGGAGCCAGTCTTTCAGGAAGCGCCCCCTCAGGGAATGGATACAGAGTGTCTTTCTACACCCTGCGATATACTGAATCCATTTTTTGGTCTTTATTCATAGACAGGATGATCCTCTCTCTCTGTCATATCGTTCCTCTTCACTTTCAAGTGGTTTCAATGTTTATAGTTTGTCTTTGATTGTTTTCTATTGACTTTTCATTGACCTGATCAGCTAGCCAATGAGGGGTCACAACTCTTTTCTGCTTGAATGGGCCCATCAACGAGGCATATGATTGCCTGGTAATTCACTTTTATTCTAAGACCATTTTCAAAAAAAATTATTCCTTAAATCACATCTCACAATGATTATGAGCATTGATAAGTTACAAGCTTTCAGTAGTGACCTCACATGCTGCCATTCATAGATAAATACCATGAAAGTGGTATATTTGGTGTAATGAGTTTGTCAGGTCTGAGACGTTTGTAAAGAACAGTGAACCCTTTACCAGTTGGCACCAATGGACCTCTCTGAACCTTATGGATAGACGTTGACAGTAGAACTGGAGAGGCAGAGTCCCTTTGTGAAGATTTGTAAAACCTCACTTTACTTACAGCTTAAAGATTATTGGCAAATTTCCTGGTGACACAAGAAGAGGCAGCTCCAAGGAAGTCAGTGGAATTTCACTGCCTAGGCTAGCAGGGAATTTTGACCTGTGAATTAGTCTTGTGCATCCACCAGAAAAACCACAGCTAGGAAGAGAAACTCAAGAAGAACCAGTCCTCTTTATTCTGGTTCTCCCTGAAACCCATGGAATCACTGTGCTCTCTGGTGCTCTATTGCTTCAACTTGTAGAGGCATTTAAGGTGAGGCTTTGAAGTTAGAGAATGAGGTTCAGGCACTTAAAGGCCTATTCTCAATACTGGCAACAGATTTGCAGCAATCAGCATTTCAATTGATTCAGTTAAACTGTTGCAGACACACTTAAATCAGTTTTTCAGTTGGCTTAATATCAATGTAGAGAATTAAACTAAATCTGTATATGCCAGCTGAGAAACTGATTTAAGTGTGTTCTCACGAGAATTTGCAACAGTTTAACAAACTCCATTTACAAACTGATTTTAGTTAAAATGGTGCAAGTTGCGTGTGTAGACAAAACGTCAGCTCAAGCTCCCTGATTGAGCTGTGTCCCTACACACCTTGTCCCACTCACATTACTCCTGTTTCTTTTACAATATTATGTTGCATCCATTTTGAGGGTATAAGCAAAGAGGGTCAGAATTTGGCCTTGTATTATGAATAATTTGTTTTATTCTTACTGTGTGCACTACATTTAGAAATAAAAAGGCTTACATAGTTATATATCAAGAGCTGTCACTATCAGTAAGGTATTTCCTCTTAAAGTTATTGTAATTTACATTTTATCATTTACAGATGCTCTAATTATTATTCACCTAAAATGTTTACCTACAGTAATATATAGGAAAGAACTAGATCTTGCAGTGGGACTACTCATGTAAAGTAAGCATGTGCATACCTCTTTGCAGGATCAGGCTCTATGTGTATAATCCTGCTCCTATACAGATCAGTGGAAAAATTCCCATTTAAGTAATGGGCAGGAGAACTGGGTCTTAAATGAGCAAAGTAAAATTTTCATTGAGATTTTTCAGCTAACACTATGATTTCTGACTGCGAGCATATATCAATTGGAGCAACATTGACTGATAACTAGATTAACATAAAAAAGTTCTGATATCGGTAACTCAAACTTTTATGCCAAATTAAGTGCAACCAATTTGCTTCTCATATTGGGATCCCTAGTCTAGATGTGAATATTTGTTGCAAGATAACAGGCATCAATGATCCTTGGTTCATACAGGAATCAGTTACAGGCAGATTCATAATGCTGATAATTTGAGAACAGTAGAAAATGTCGTCACCTGAGTTTTTCCTAGCTCCCCTGACCTAAAATATTTAAATTTGTAATTTACTAAGGTATTTGAGAAACCGATGCCCAGTTTTTACAGAATCTTAAAAATGGCATACTTCAATGTATTAACTTATGTGTCTATATATACACAAACACACACACACACACAATTGTCCTTTACCACATGGACTATGTGTTGGAACAGAGAAGTATTTATCAGTTTGTCCTTCTACTGAGATCTGAAAACTCATAGTGCTGCAAAGTGAACTTCCACTCATGATTTATAGTGTTATAATTGTGGCAAACCAGCTGTTTAAAAACTTCTGCAGAATTTATTTGTTCCTGGGCTGAGATACTTTGGGCCCAGTCTCCCAGGATGCTGAGTGCCCTTCTGAAAGTGTAAACCCAAATGAGTATTTTCCGCCTGCAAAATAAAGGATTCAATGCTGTTTGTTTCCTTTAAAAGATACCATCACATCCAGAAGGCTAGAACTTATAAGGCCAGATTTTCAGAACTATGGAGCACCTACAAATCCAGCTGAAGTCAATGGGAACTGGAGATCATAGAATATCAGGGTTGGAAGGGACCTCAAAGCAGGACCAATCGCCAACTAAATCATCCCAGCCAGGGCTTTGTCAAGCCTGACCTTAAAAACCTCTAAGGAAGGAGATTCCACCTAGGGAACCCATTCCTGTGCTTCACCACCCTCCTAGTGAAAAAGTTTTTCCTAATATCCAACCTAAACCTCCCCCACTGCAACCTGAGACCATTCCTCCTCATTCTGTCATCTGCTACCACTGAGAACAGTCAAGATCCATCCTCTCTGGAACCCCCTTTCAGGTAGCTGAAAGCAGCTCTCAATGATAAATGATGATAAAGACCTTTGAAAAGCAGGCCCATAAAGCACAAACCTTCCCTACTACACCAGCCTATGTGTGTGGGGGTGTGCACGTGCATGAACCTTCTTTGATAAGGAAACAGATGTCAGTGTCAAGTTTCCAAAAGGACTGAAAAAAGAACAGGAGGACTTGTGGCACCTTAGAGACAAACACATTTATTTGAGCATAAGCTTTCATGAGCTACAAGCAAAAAATGCCCGTTTAAAATACACTTAACTATTCTTTATTGTTTGCAAGCCAATGTTCGGGCTCCAAATGCACGTTGTGCAGTGATTGGTTCAGCAATGCTGCTGAGACTGCAGCTGCACATGGTCCCCCCCTTCCTCCCATTTTTGGGCCTTAACCTCTCCTCATTTCAGCAGCAACGGGCTAGAATGATAGTGTATGGTTTACTACTCACTGTATACCACAATGCCATGTGTTGTAAGCACCTTTGTGCTGACTGTGGAGCTCTATGGGGTTAATAACACGAGTCCGCTGGAGAATCAGGATGTCTCCCACTATTGGAAACATACTTGGATCTCACTGCTGCTTTCGCCCTACAGAGACAACTCACAACACACCTGCACTTTAGCTCACTTTGTTGTTGACTGGCTTTTCAATAGCCTGCATCTGAGCAGTTCACAAGAATTAATAGATTTATTCCCATTTTACATATAGGGAGCCAGATAGGCAAAGCGACTTGACCAAGCTTATTCAGGAATGCAGTAGAGCCAGCCAATAACAGAATCCAACTGTCCTGGATCCCAATTCAGTTCCTCACCCAGTTTGGGTCAGGAGAGTGGGGAAGATCTGTCCTGGAATATGCAATTATTTTGGTAAGATTATTCTCCTCAAATTCCAATATTTTCAGGTCACTATAAAAACACAGAAAACCCCTCACACATCCCAACATCATATACCTGAACAGACTTATGTTTACCTAAGTAATAGTGATCTGTTTATATTCTCACTTTTTCTCCATATCGTTATGAATTGCAAAAAAGCTTGGATTATGCTTCCTGCAGCTAGCTTGTGTCCAGTCTTGTATCCAGTAGGTAATTTCACTAGAGAGGTTTATTGTCTCAAACAGCCAATATGGCAACAAATCTCTTTAATACTTTTATATTATGCAATGCTTACTATCATTTGCAAAAATGAGTCAGTAAGTATATATGTGGCCTCCTTTGTGTTCTTTTAATTTGCATGTAGCCAGCAAACAAAAGTGTGTAAGGGGTGCATAAGGGATTCGGTTCGCCATATTCCACCCCAAAGTCATGGACTGGGGTGGTGCTATCATTTTAAAAGCCTGATGCAGTGAGATGCAGGGCACTCACCTGGGAAAGCAATGAGGTTTCGATGGGAATTCAGGGCACACATTGAAATCAATGGGAGTTAAGCACCTAAATACCTTTGAAGATTTGGGCTTCCGAAATTTAAACAATTGCACCCTAACCCTCTATTTTCAATCACTATAGCCTTATGTCCCAAGCGGAGATTCGCAGCCAATCAAACCTCTCCGCCTGAAAAAGCCCTGGGGAAACAGGCACCTTTTCCAGAAGGGTTGGAAGGTTATCAGCATCCATATCTGACAGACCAATGGCTGAAAGGGGATACGTTCCAAAGCTGAGGACCCCCACTGAGAATACACTGCCATGAGTCCCCTTTCACTTTAACCGGGGGATGGCTAATTTGTACACCACAGCTGATCCCACTATCAAAAGGAGAGAGAGAGTCATTCTCCACATTACCGGGATCCAAATAATTTAGGGCTTGTGAGGGAGAGGGTGCGGCCCATCATGCCCCCCTCTCCACAGCACCTCTCTCTGCCCCGGTGCAGTGTTGTGGCACTTTTTGTAGTCTAGCACCCCTTGTAGTTGTTCTGGTGTCACAATGCTCTGCCATTGTACATGGCCAGGTCCTCTCAGTCCATTACCTTTCCGGGGATTAACAGAAAAAATCCAGAAAATAGGAAACAACATCTAATGGCCTTCAAGCCAGTCTCTATCTGGCACTTCCTGTTCTTGGCTTCTTTTATTATTGACAGCCATGCTTCCCTTTTGGTCTGGGGGAGAGGCAAGGGACCCCAGGCCCACCCTCTCCTCTGGATTCCAGACCAGGGATCCTGCATAGGTGGCTAAGAACTGATCCTTCAATCCCTCTGCTATTTTCCTTGTGCTGCTCCTACCTTTACCTTACACACTGGCACCTTCACAAGATCTTCAGGCTTTGTTTTCCCTACCTTGAGATTGGTGGTTCCTCCCAGCTTTTCCTGTGGCCAGCTACAGAGCCGTTTCTCCAGATGGAGTCTCAGATCTACCCTGCAGCAGTGGGATTGTACTGCTAGCAGTTTTCTGTGCCCCTTGCCTTCAGACAGTCAATATCTCTCTCCTTTGAACAGGAGTTCTCGCCCTTTCTCTGGGCCTGGGGTTTGTCTCTCCGGTCTCTTGCCTCAGGTTAGTCAGCTGTAAGGCTTTTACCAGCTCCCTTCAGCTGAACCCCCTTCCCAATTAGTCTTCCAATCTGGAAGGCTCTGCAGGCTAGCCTTCTACTGTCAGTGTCTGTCTATGTTGAGGGAAAAGGCAGCCTTTTTCCAACTCTTTCCCAATTGGTTGGGTGAGGGGAACCTTGCCATGCCTGCTTTGCAAGGTTCAGTCCCTTTAAAGTACACTTTCCAAATTCCTTCCCCAATCACCATTCTCAGGACTCTGGGGTCTCTATATGTATCTACTGCACCCTTCTGAACCTTTAAGGGCAAAGCCAGGTGGTGGAGTGGCAGTACCCCCATCACTGGGGGACAAAACTAACACCTTAAACATCACTTGGAAATCAAAGAGACTGTGTAAATCAGAGTTCGGGAGTAACACGTTCACCATTGGAAACACTTCTTAATAAGAGGCAGTCACAGTCTGCTCTATATACAATTTCTGAATAGTTTGATGGTGTAGCTCCTAGTAGAACCCATTAGTAAATTAGCCTCAGGTTGAAAAGGAATGAATACCCATGGTGAAGTCTGCATCAGAAATAAAAAGCACCTCAACCTTCTTGCCGGAAGCAATGGCGGTAAAATGTACTCTTGGCAGTCATTGCTACCTAGATATCCATAAACAACCGAGGGATTAATCAAGACTCCCAGCTTGTGACCCCTAACTACTAGTAATGGGCATGTCCTTTTAATCAAGGAGGTGCTGAAATAATCTCAACCATTTCTTTCAGTGGCTTCCTCAGACTCACAAACATTAACCCCATGTTGTCTGGATCTCAGCCAGCCAGCCCTCCAGCTATGCCCCAATCTCTGCTAGACTGTGGGTATGTTGTTCCACTGCAATGGCAGGGTTGGAAGAGAAGGAAATAGGGCCAAATTTCCACAGACGTCTTGATCAAGCCTCCATTTGTCTCAATGCAGAGTTGTGTACTCCAAATCTTGAGCACTAACACACCATGTATTCATTTCTAATGCACCATTGCCTGCTGCAGAGATTCTATCCCTTCCCCATTTAGACCACCATCAGACACCATCTCCATTTCATATGCTAATAATCCCACCAATTTGCACACACTTTCCCCAATGCAGACTGCCATTTCTGGTTTAGTTTCAAAAATACCTGTACTGGAACAATTCTTGCCATTCTGCCTATGACTCTATGTGTCTATTTCACCTGGCTGAGTCTGAGTTGAGTGGTTCAATTCACTCCCCTGCCACTTGGGTATATTCTGAATCTCATGGCCTAGATAGCTGAATTTAGCATTGAAGGGAGAAAGCAAGCTCAGCCCTTCCTCTAGCTAATAATGCATTACATTACTTAGAAGGGGTGTCCTTAGCTCAGTATGTAATACAGAATTTGTGTGAATATGAAAGAATAATCAGGAACTGAGGACAAATTCTTCCCTTTGGAGTATTAAGAACTATTTATGCACAGATTTAGGCATGTCATACAATTATCCTCTTCAAATAGGGACCAAATGAATCTGGGGAACACCTTGGAACACCTCTGTGCATTCTTAGAGGTCAAGACTTTCCACTAGCAGAGAAGATTCTTCCCTGGCTCAGTAACAGTTGTCTCTTTTTGTCATCAGCCAAGAAGACTCCTATGTCCTTGAAATATACCCATAGCCACTCTAGAGTACTGAAAAGGATTTGATATTACATATCCAGTTTGCCTTGCCTGGCGGCAGGAAGGTACCAGCTTACCAGCAAGAGGAAAGAGTCAAATATTGGCACAATAAATTATAACAGCCCCCCAGGAGCCACAGCAATCTATTTAGTAAAGAAAGTCCATTTTAACAATTGGACAACTAGATGCATGTATTTTATTGCACTATTATTTTCTATTGAGAAAACAATATATATTTTAAATAAACCTGCTGGCTTTTGTAATGTACATAGTATTATAAAATGGTAATTATCATAAATGGATGTGATAAGAAAGATGTTTTTTATGGTTAAGACACAAGGCTGGTTGTCAGGAAATATGGGTCCCAGTCCTGGCTTTTCTGTACAGTCCCTGTGTGACTTTGAGCAGCTCATTTAAGTTAATATTTCCAGTCAAAATTAAAAAGAACAACTGAAAATTAGACTCAGAAATAAGAGGTCTGATTTTCCAAAGATCCGAGTATTCAGCAGCTTCAACAGGGTACTCAACACTTTGGAAAACCAGGCCATTTATTTAGGTGTCTTAATATGGATTTAGGAATTGTGATGAAGTTCCTCCTCTACCTTGGTGGGTCTTGCGCTTATTGGCGGATTTGCTTGCCTTGGAGCTTCACAGTAGCCCTCAGTTTGGCCATTTTCGTGAACCCACAGTCCAGGTCAGCTCCTCCTGTGTCTGACCAGGAGTTGGGAGGTTTGGGGGGAGCCCGGGCCTGCCCTCTACTCCGGGTTCCAGCCCTGTGGAATGCAGCTGTCTAGAGTGCCTCCTGGAACAGCTGTGCAACAGCTACAACTCCCTGGGCTACTTCCCCATGGTCTCCTCCCAACCCCTTCTTTATCCTCACCATAGGACCTTTCTCCTGATAATGCCTATTGTCCTCCAACAGTACAAGTTCTCGCTCCTAACGCCTCTTGCTCCCAGCTCCTTACACGTGCACCACAAACTGAAGTGAGCTCCTTTTTAAACCCAGTGCCCTGATTAGCCTGCCTTAATTGATTCTAGCAGCTTCATGATTGGCTGCAGGTGTTCTAATCAGCCTGTCTGTCTTAATTGTCTCCAGAAAGTTCCTGATTGCTTTGGAATCTTCCCCGTTACCTTACCCAGGGAAAAGGGACCTACTCAGCCTGTTCTCCTCCTGCTGCTGCCCTCTGGCCTGGGCTTTCCCTGCTTTTTGCCCCTGCTTTCAGCTTCTCTCCCCCCCCCCCCCCCGCCCCGACCAGGCCAGACGCTCTCCCCTCTTTCTTTGCCTTTTGTTGTTGTTGTTGTTTTTTTTTCTTTCTCCGCTGTTGCTAGAGTGCTGGCTGGCTGTTAGCCCGCGCCCCGCCCTTGGACGCTGCTGCCAGTCCAGCTGAAACCCCCCCCCCCAAGAGAGGGGAGGCCTGCCAGCCTGCTTCCCCGGAGGGGGGTTGTGGAAGGACCCAGCCCCCAGACCCAGCCACTTGCTGTTTGTCTGCGGACCTGTCTCCGGTTGAGAGGAATCTTATCACTTGCTTCTGCGTTTCTGGAATGCAAAAAAGAAAACCCAGAACAGAGAAACAGCCGTCTACCAGAGGAACACCGCCCAGGGAACTTACAAATCGCTGTGGAGGGGGCCCAAGACTGAGTAACTTTCAAACTGTGCTCTCGTGTGGGGGGAGGCCCTGACTGTGTCGTGACTGTGTTTGTAGGGACACAGGGGGTGTGGCACAGAGCTGCCACCCGATCCATCTGTGTCCTCCCAACCCCCACACTATCATCTTCACAACTGCCTCCTCCACCATCATTGCTGGCTGTTTAACATCTGCCTCTGGACTTAGCTGCTTGCCCTGATTCCACCGTGTGGGCCAGAAGCACCAGCCAACCAAACAGGACTCTCTGGACAAGCGTACGGAAGTTCATGTGCCCCCTCCCCATCCCACAGCCTGTCCCTTTTACCTGACCCCAACTCTTGTTAACCACCTGCCACTGCCCCCACTGGGGCATCGGCAATGGAGGGCACCAGGGTGACCTCCGCCGCTGCCATGCCCACCGCCCCCCCCCAGCCGGCGGGAAAGGCCAGGGCAAGAAGAAGGGGAAGGGCCTCGATAAAACCACCAGGCCCTCCGTGGCAGGGGCCACCCCACTGCTGTGGCCCTGCCACCGACCAAGGCGTCCCTCCGCGCTGCCCCCTTCACCAGCTCTGAGGGTGTCCCTCCCTCACCCCCCAGGATGTATGCCCTGGCGGCGGCAGCCCCCCCGCCTGCCACCTCATCATCTCTCCCGCCCACCGCCTCCACCACCATCAGCAGCGGCCAGGGCCCCTTCCCCACCATGACAAGGAAGCACGGTGTCCGATGCCTCCTGGTGCCCGCCTCGCCCCACGTGGAGACCTACGTGCGGGCGTTGGCGAGGGTTGGTGGGGCCCTCGGCCATTGTGGCTGCCTCCAAAATGTATGGAAGGTCATCTTTTTCTTAGCAGCGGAGGCTGCCGCCCAGGAGGCGGTGGAGAGGGGCCTGGCGGTGGGGGGGTGTTTGTCCCCCTAGAGCCGCTAGAGGACGTGGGCTTCTGCCTGGTCCTGACCTCTATCCCTCCTTTTCTCCCCAATGCTGCCCTGTTACCCACCCTTTCCACCCTGGGGAAACCTGTTTCTGTCATCAGCCCTCTCCCCTTGGGCTGCGAGGACCCCACCCTCCGTCACATCTCTTCCTTCCGCCGGCAAGTGCAGCTTCTACTGCCATCGGCGGCGCATGAGGGAGAGGCGCTCGAGGGGTCCTTCCTAGTTCCCCACCAAGGGGCCCGTTACCGGGTGTATTTCTCCACAGGGGAAGCCCGGTGCTACCTCTGCCGGGTGTCAGGGCATGTCCGGAGGGACTGCCCCTTAGCCCGGCAAGGAGGGGCATCTGGGATCCCCGAGACGCGGCAGAACATCATTGCCGACACCCCTGGCTGCCCAATACCCGAACCCGCCCCCCCTCCTCTTCGGACCACCACTTCTCCTGCTCAGGCCCAAGGGGCACCTCCCCTACAATGCCCAGACGAGCGGGAGAGCCCCGCCCTCACTGCTGACAATCTGGCGGGGCCTATGGAGGAGGGTGTGGCAGAGATACCACCATGCATTGGAGAGAGCCGGCCCCAGGGAGAATCCTCCCTCCCTTATACCGCCCCATCATCCCCCCCCCGTCCCTGAGCCATCACCTTTACCCCCTGACACGACCCCTCCTAGCCAGCCTCCAGCTGATGCCATGGAGGGCTGGGCCCTAGTCCAGGGGAAGCGAGGCAAGCAGAAGGCTCGAGCTCCACCTCATCTACCCGAGGCGGAGGCCCCCCGGAAGACCAGGAAGGGGGGCACCGATGCCGAACCTTCCGCTTTGCCCAGGAGTGCGTCCCATCCACCGGTGTCAGCCAGAAAAGACGTGGTAGCACTGGAAGGTAGTGTCTCCCCTCCATGGGATACCCTCCCCTCCGAGACCCTCGAGGAAGCCCCTTCTGTTCTGACACTACCCGAAGCCTCCATGAACCCCGAGGCAACTGTAGTGGCGGTTGCCAGCGGGGAGAACCCCGGGGCGACGGAAAGTGTCCTCTCCTCCATGTTCGAGGAGATCGAGGCCCTAGATCTGATCCCGGTCACCCAGAGGGAGGACAACCTTTTGCCAGCAAACCTCGATTTGGGCGACCTCACTCTACCCCTCTTTTCCCCATGCTCTCTCCCCATAACTGCTGCTTCTGCTCCCACCTCCGAGGAGCCCCTGGACCCGGCCGCTGATGGCACCCCGCTGACGACCACCGAGCCTGCTCAGGTGACAGCTGGCGCCATGCGGCCGGGACACGAGTCGCCAGGGGCACCCCCCGTTGGTGTGGAGCAATCGATTTCCTTCCCAGGCGGGGGCCCAATAGAAGATAATCCACCTCCTGATGCTGTGGCCGCTAAATCCACCATAGAGCCCGTGCCTGGTATTACTGAGAGCTCCCTCCCCACTCCCTTAACCCTCGAGTCTGATCGGGAGGCGCCACCATCCAGCTGCTTGCCTCCCGAAACCCAGAACCTCGCTTCTCCCCCTGCCCCTACCCCTATCCAATTTACCTCCTGCAATGTTATTGCCTCCACTGGGGCTGTCTCCTTCCCTTTCCCAACTGATGACCCCCAGGGAGCGGCCTTTGTGTTCTCCTGCCCCAACCCATTAGGAGCTGCTATCTTCCCTCCATCGCCCCCTATCGCCCCAAAGCTTGAGGCGGGCCTAGAAGCTCCAGCCCATCAGGCACCCCATCGGGGGTCCGCACCCTGCTTGTCCGTTTTAGTGGACCACGGGGCTGCACCAAGGGCCCCACTGGGGAACAACCGGGAAACCGTAACCCCACCCCCCCATGAGCTGCGAGGAGAGCTGCGGAAGTTTTTAGAGGATGTCCGTGGCTCCTGCAACAAGGTACAGCTTGCTCTCCAGAGATGGGGGGATTTTTTTCAAATCCAGGCCACAAGGGCCCTCATGGGGGAAGGTAAAGGGATGGGGAAGCAGGATGCAGCGGCCTACTGGACGGTCCGCGTCTTCCGTGACTAGTTACTCACCTACAGGATGGGTCAAGGACTGTTGCGTGGCCCGTGGGGGGATGCGAGCGTCCCTGCCAGTGAGGATCCTCCCTGCCCCCCCCCATGACACCTCTCACCATCGCAACGTTGAACACCCGGGGTTGTAGGATGGCTCTCCGCAGTTCCCAGGTGCTCTCTTTCCTTCGGGAGGGAGGGTATTCTGTGATTTTCCTGCAGAAGACCCATATGGATCTGACCGCCGAAGACAGCTGGCGGCTGGAGTGGGGGGACAGGGTCTACTTTAGCCATTCCACGATTCAGCAGGCTGGAGTGGCAACCCTGTTCTCCCCTGACCTATGGCCCGAGGTGCTAGGGGTCGCTGAGGCCGTACCCAGTCACCTGATGCATCTCCAGGTCCGTATAGAGGGGTTTGTGGTTAACCTCATTAACGTCTATGCCCCGACATCGTACCCAGAGCGGCTGCAATTTTATCAGCAGGCGTCCGGCTCCTTCAGCACCTTAGATTGTCACGAGTGCCTGGTCCTGGGAGGGGATTTTAATACCACTCACGAGGAGTGAGACCGCTTGGGGACCGAGCAGAGCCCGGCCGCCGCGGACACCCTCTGGGAGATAGTTGAACATCACTCCGCAGTGGACATCTGGCGTGACCACCACCCGGATGACACTTCCACGTTCACCTTTGTCCGGGTGGAAGCCCATCGGTCGCGCCACTCCCGGTTGGACCGCATTTATTTATCACGCTTCCATCTCTCATGAGCCCACTCCTCCAGCATTCGGCTGGCCCCATTTTCTGACCATCACCTACCCATCATGACAGCCTCCCTCTGCGGAGAGGCCGGGGTCAGTCTATTGGCATTTTAACAACAGCCTGTTGGAGGATGAAGGCTTTGTGATGTTCTTCCGGGAATTCTGGCTGGCCTGGTGAAGGCAGCGGCATGCCTTTCCCTTGGCGCGGCGATGGTGGGACCTGGGGAAGGTGCGTACCCTGCTTTTCTGCCGCGACTACACCCGGGGCACCAGCCGACGGAGAAATGCGGCGATAGAGCAGTTGGAACGGGAAGTCTTAGAGCTGGAGAGGCATTTGGCCGCCAGCCCCGAAGACCTGCTCCTCTGCGGAGTGTGCCGGGAGAAGCGGGAGGAGCTCCGGGCCCTCGAGGACCATCGGGCCCGGGGCGCCTTTGTTCGATCCCGCATCCACCTCCTTCGGGAGATGGATCGCGGCTCCCACTTCTTCTATGCCCTGAAGAAAACGAGGGGGGCCAAGAAACACATCACCTGCCTCCTGGCAGAAGACGGCACCCCCCTCACGGAACCGGCGGAGATGTGCGGGAGGGCCCGAGCCTTCTACGCAAGTCTTTTCTCCCCGGATCCGACCGACCCTAGCGCTTGCAGAGTGCTTTGGGAGGAGCTCCCTACGGTCAGCACGAGCGACCGAGACCAGCTAGAATTGCCTCTCACTCTGGCCGAGTTCTCGGAAGCCCTCCGTCGTATGCCCACTAATAAGTCTCCAGGCATGGACGGCTGACCATGGAATTCTACCGCATGTTTTGGGACATCCTCGGCCCAGACCTAGTCACCATCTAGGCCGAGTCTCTGCAGAGCAGGGTCCTCCCTCTTTCGTGCAGGCGAGCTGTGCTCGCCTTATTGCCAAAGAAGGGGGACCTCCGCGATTTACGAAATTGGCGTCCCATCTCGCTCCTCAGCATGGATTACAAAATCGTAGCGAAAGCTATCTCGCTGCGGCTAGGGTCTGTGCTGGCGGACGTGATCCACCCAGACCAGACCTGCACTGTCCCGGACCGCAGTATCTTTGATAACCTATTTATGGTTCGGGAGCTTTTGGAACTCGGGCGTAGAGACGGTCTGTCGTTCGCCCTCCTGTCCCTAGATCAGGAGAAGGCGTTCGATAGGGTGGACCACGGGTACCTCCTGAGCACTCTGCAGGCGTTTGGCTTCGGACCCCAGTTTGTGGGTTTTCTCCGGGTGCTGTACACTTCCGCAGAGTGTCTGGTTAAGCTCAACTGGACCCTGACCGAACCGGTCAGCTTTGGGCGATAAGTACGGCAGGAGTGCCCCCTCTCGAGCCAACTGTATGCTCTGGCAATGAAACCCTTCCTCTGTCTCCTCCGCAGGAGGTTGACAGGGTTGGTGCTGCGAGAGCCGGAGCTGCAGCTGGTCCTGTCGGCGTACGCTGATGACGTGCTCCTCGTGATCCAGAACCCCGGTGACTTGGCGCGGGTGGAGGCTTGTCAGGCCATCTATTCAGCAGCCTCCTCCGCCCGGGTCAACTGGGTCAAGAGCTCTGGCTTGTCGATAGGAGACTGGCAGCAGGCGAGCTCCCTACCACCCACGCTTCAGACCATCCGGTGGAGTGCGGGTCCAATGCTCTACTTCGGTGTTTACCTTTCTGCCACGCATCCCTCTCTGCCAGAAAACTGGGAAAATTTAGAGGGCGGGGTGATAGAGCGGCTCTGGAAATGGATGGGACTACTCCGATGTCTCTCCCTCCGAGGGAGAGCGCTGGTGCTTAATCAACTAGTCCTGTCCATGCTCTGGTACTGGCTCAACACCCTGGTCCCAGCCCCGGGTTTCCTGACCAACCTCTGGACATCGGTTTTGGGGTTTTTTGGTCAGGAACGCACTGGGCCCCTGTAGGGGTTCTTCATCTACCGCTGAAGGAAGGAGGACAGGGCCTGAAGTGTCTACACAGTCAGGTCCGTGTCTTCCGCCTCCAGGCCCTACAGAAGCTCCTCTATGGTGCAGGCAGTTCAGCGTGGAGCACACTGGTGCATGCCATCCTGCGCCGCATCCGAGGGCTCCGATATGACCAGCAGCTCTTTTATCTCTATCCAGGAGGTCTTCCGCGAGACCTCTCGGGGCTACCGGTCTTCTACCAGGACCTCCTCCGGACTTGGAAACTGTTTTTAACAACCAGGTCCGTGGCGGCAACTAAGGAGGTAGATCTCCTCGCGGAGCCCCTGCTACACAACCCCCAGCTCTGTGTGCAGGTAGCGGAGTCCCGTTTGGTGCACCAGAGCTTGATCCTGGCAGAAGTCACGAGAGTCGGAGACCTCCTGGCCGGATCCCCTGACGCTCGCCCGGCGCATGGGGCTCTCCAAACCTCGCACCCCCCGGCGCGTACTTCAGGAGGCGAAGGCCACTTTGCCGCCCACTGTTCGAGCTTACCTTGATCGGGTCCTGCTCGAGGGCACACCCCGCCCACCCTCTACCCCAGGCCCGCCGGACCTTTTAATTGGACCCCTGCCCCGCAGACCCAATCGACCCCCTTCACTGCGAGCCGGCTGCATGAACTGCAGCCGGTACGCTTCCAAACCGCGCCAAGGAAACATCTATACAGGCTCGTTCCCCACACCCTTCAAGCCCTCACCCTAGTGTCCCGCCCCGACACAAAGTGGCGAGACCTTCTGCCACCTTTGGAGGGTGAGCAGCCCTGGTGGGCCAGCCTATATTCCACCTTGGTTCCAAGGCCCGCCGGGCTGTGAGCTGTGAGCATGGGCACGTACTTGGTGTGGTTCACCCCCGTCCCAGATACTTATCCCTTTTGTGGTGTGAGGGAAATCCTGGCGCATGTATATTTGGAGTGCGCCAGGCTGCAGCCCCTGTTCCGGCTCCTCACAAATCTCCTATTACGTTTTTGGTTGCATTTTTCCCCTCACCTTTTTATTTATGCACTCTCCATCCGTGACCTTACAAAGTCACGGGATCTCCTACTTAACCTCCTCCTGGCCCTGGCTAAAACGGCCATCTATAAAACCAGAGAGAGGAGGTTGGCCATTGGAGTTTCCTGTGACTGTGGGGCTGTTTTCTGATCCTCGGTCCGTTCACGTATCTGGGCAGAGTTCCTCTGGGTGGCGTCCACTGACTCCCTTGATGCTTTTGAGGAGCGGTGGGCGCTGTCCGAGGTTCTCTGCTCGGTGTCTCTTTATCTGACCCTTTGTTTGGGGGAGAGAGTAAGGGACCCCAGCCCCAGCCATTGTTGCTGCGGACACCACCACCTTAGAGGGGTCCTTTCATACGTGGGTGCACGTGCCCCCCCCAGATTGTCCACCCCACAGCCTGCCCCTCTTGTTGGGTGCTTTCAGAGGAGGGAATTGTTGGTGACACTTGGGCGTGGCGCCAGGTAACTCGAAGGGGTGGAAGACCATGAAAGTCGAGGAAGCCCCTTCACTCTGGGCCACCAGGTAACTCGGAAGGGTGGAAGACCACGAGAGTCGAGGAAGCCCCCCGCTCTGGGCCCAGGCAAGCTTGAACACCTCCCTCCCCTGAAGCTAATGAAAAAACAATTGTGATTGGTTGCTGTGTTACACATTGCATATGCTGCTGTTTTTACTTTGTAAGTGTGTTATGCAAATAAAAAAACATCTTTTGCTTAAAAAAAAATTATTCTCCTGTAGCCATCTGGCCCAACCCTGTCACAGAATCTAACTTTAGGCTCCTATTTGTTAGTCTTTGGCTCCATACCTCATTTTCCTAATCTACAAACTGGAAGTAACCATTTTGCCAGCTCTCATGATTTGATCGCAAGTTCCACAATATTTGATGCTTTGTTTAAAGCCTCAGCTCCTGGAGTCTTGTGATGACAGCAGGATCTCACCTGCTTCTTCTTTAAAAAAGTAGTAAATTTCTAGACCTTATGGTGGCAGAAAAAAATCTTGAAAACATGACCCAAGCATATCCTAAAGGCTAAAAAGCCAAGTAAAAGGAACCCAAAGATTTTTTCTTTTAAATATCATGATTTCTGATGCCTGACTCATGATTTTCAAATATTTGGAATTAGGAATACTGGTGTAATACTCGTCTGACTTCAGGAAGAAGCCCAATGAACCAAAACATACAAACAGTACATTTTCCTTTGACTTTCTCTTATGCTCAACTTTGTGTTAATCAACTTCAGGTATGCAGAACCCTTACTATACACTTCACAATTACCATCCAACATGTTTAAACTTTCATGGTGCTATTCTTTCCTTGAGGCAAGTGTAACCCACACACCTTCTGGGTGTGGTGTTCTGTCCCATCTAGTGACACTGAGACCACTTAAAAAGAGAGATAAAATGAGTCTGCTCTACAGCCTTAGCTAACAGCTCATGGCTTTTAGCTAACGGCTTTTAGCTCATGCGGTAGAGCAGGGGTCGGCAAACTTTAGCACCTGGCCCATCAGGGTAAAGCTGCTGGGGGACCGGGCCGGTTTGTTTATCTGGAGCATCTGCAGGCACGGAGCCCCGCAACTCCCACTGGCCACGATTAGGCGTTCCATAGGGGCTCCGTAGCCTGCAGATGCTCCAGATATACAAACGGTCCCGGCCCACCAGTGGCTTTACCCTGACCAGCTGGGTGCCAAAGGTTACTGACCCCTGCAATAGAGGCTAATGCACTAAGCTCCAGAGGTCCAAGGTTCGATCCTGCCTGCTGACAACCGGGGTCTGTCAGCATTACACAAGAACTTAGCTATCATTAATGTGAAGAGGAACTACTTTGTGGCGAGAACAGAACCATAGAAATTAAGGGCAGATCCTGTAGTCTTACAGCTGACAAACTCTGCATGAATTTAATGGAAGTTATGTATAAGGACTGCAAGATAAAGCTGATGGTTAGCATCTGCTGAGCGTTTGATCGTTGACCTGAAGCTGAAGACCCATACAAGATTTTTTACAATGTTTTAGTTCATTTGCACTCTCATTATGGTATATATGGGAATTTCTAAATCAGGGTGTGTCAAGGTTCCTTCCCCATTCTGAACTCTAGGGTACAGATGTGGAGACCTGCATGCAAGACCCCCTAAGCTTATTCTTACCAGCTTAGGTTAAAAACTTCCCCAAGGTACAAACTTTGCCTTGTCCTTGAACTGTGTGCTGCCACCACCAAGCATTTTAAACAAAGAACAGGGAAAGAGCCCACTTGGAGATGTCTTTCCCCCAAAATATCCCCCAAGCCCTACACCCCCTTTCCTGGGGAAGATTTGATAAGAATCCTCACCAATTTGTACAGGTGAACACAGACCCAAATCCTTGGATCTTAAGAACAATGAAAAATCAATCAGGTTCTTAAAAGAAGAATTTTATTTAAAGAAAAGGTAAAAGAATCACCTCTGTAAAATCGGGATGGTAAATAGCTTATAAGGCAATCAGATTCAAAACATAGAGAATCCCTCTAGGCAAAACCTTAAGTTACAAAAAGACACAAAAAAGGAAATACATTCCCTCCAGCACAGCTTATTTTACCAGCCATTAAACAAAAGGAAATCTAACACATTTCTAGCTAGATTACTTACTAATTTAACAGAAGTTCTGAGGCTGCCTTCCTAATCTGTTCCCAGCAAAATCTTCACACAGACAGAAAAACCCTTTATCCCCCCCCTCCAGATTTGAAAGTATCTTGTCTTTTCATTGGTCATTTGGGTTAGGTGCCAGCTCGGTTACCTTAGCTTCTTAAACCTTTACAGGTGAAAGAGTTTTGCCTCTGGCCAGGAGGGATTTTATAGCACTGTATACAGAAAGGTGGTTACCCTTCCCTTTATATTTATGACAGGGTGTTAGAAGGTGTAATTTAAGTTATTGTATAGGAACATTCCAATGATCTAGTGCTTTTCAAGAAAAAATTGCCATTAATTTTTTTTTATTATTATAATTTCTTATCTGATATTCTGCTATCCACTAATGCTTACCCAGCCATTAGCTTTTATTAGAAGAACTAAAATGAATGACACTAATGTGAACAATATAAAACATTGACCTACTTTTATTAGACAAAGGAGAGTAGGGCTTATAGGGTCTGTTAGATTTCCTAATTTACTTTCTTGATGTGTTCAGAAAATATAGCTTGTACCCTGTTTGAAAGCAGACCAAAAGTAATATACAGTATATTCTTATTGACATTTCTTGTGCTGAATTACTAGCAACTCAAAATAAGCCAGACTTGATAGTTCTGAGTTGGAGAATGAAGTGGGAGAAGGGAACTGGAATGAGGAGACTGGCAGCAGCATCTTCATGCAATTAAAAGCTTCCTGCAAAGCCAGTCTGACCCAATGGCATTTTTAAAAAAGAAACCAAAACAAATTATCCTCAGGCATTTTTCTGCTCATGTAATTTTGTGTGTTTCTCCTTTTCTTGGTTCTGTCCTCAAATCCATCCCACACACCAATTTTAAAGGCCCAATCCTCTACAAGCTGCTGAGTGCCGTCAGGTTCCACTGATTTCAGTAGGAGGTGAGGGCTCTCAGCACCTCACTTGAAGAGGCTTAGCACTTTGCAGAATGGTGCTATATATAATTAATTCTTGCCATCCAGGGCCAAATGTTGAAGTAGTCTCTGAAACTACACTTGCAAAATAACACATACATCTTCCTGAATGCTCAGGAGCCAGATGTAATGTGCTAATTATAATTTTTTATTATTTACAATAGCACCTACCGCTCCTAAATGACACCGGGACCCAATTGGACTAGATGATGTACATACACATAATGAGACACCCCCTAAAGAGCTTACAGTCTAAGGCCTTGTCTACACTACAGAGTTTTGTCAACACAAGTCAGCTTTCGTCGACACAACAGTGGAGGTGTACAAACTACAATGCTCCTTCCACCGACAAAACTCTCCTCCTGCTTTGCTGGCAAAATAAAACCACCTTGATGAGAGGCGTAGAGCTTTTTTCAGCAAAGTTATATCAACAAAATGTCAGTGTAGACACTGCGCTTTGTTAGGTTGCTGTAAATGGCCTCCAGCAGGTGTCCCACAATGACCTTGCTGAACTGTGCTGCCCTGCACCCAGGTACACTGGCTTCTGCCTGGGGGGGTAGTTTGGGAGAGTGTGGAGGGCATTGCCCCCCCCCAACAGAGGTGAGGTGTGTGGGGGGAGTTACACGGGGTCATGTGCCACTTTCTCCCTCCCCTCCCCATTTCTGCAAGCTCTGCACTGCCCTGCATGGCTTGCTCTGCTCGTCCTGTTGCGTGGGAGGGGGGACCTCTGTTCTTCCAACACTGCGCCTGTCCCCACCCCAGCTCGCGGAGAGTGGAGGGGCGGGACAGAGCAGCTGGTCTCCTGCGCTGCGGCTTCCTGCCTCAGCAGCTGGATGCTGTCTCCTGGGTCCTAGTGACCATCTGTCTCCTACACAAGGGTGATGGGAATGGGTGGGGGAAAGCAGGAGCCCGGCATGTGGTGTCCACTCAGCAGCAGCCCCAGCCCCAACAAGGAGGCGGCTGCAGCAGCACCAGAGCGTGACATTGCTGCCACAGCTGGTGCTAGATTGGTTGCTAGCAGCAGCTGGGGCTCCCCGTTAAGCCAGCCCATCCCCCTTTCCCTTCCCCCCTCACCCCCAGCACCAGCAGCCCAGGTTCCACAGCAGGCAGGGAGAGAGAGCCATTGAGCCACAGGAATTGGCCTCAGTGTGCATCTGTGTGCATGCATGGGCATGCCTGTGCTTTGCCCCCTCCCTCCCAGATATAGCAAACTATGCCTATGGCTTCTGACCCTCCCCCTTTAAAGTCCTGGGAATTTTTGAAATTCCACTTCCTGTTTGCTCAGTGTGGACAGTTCACATTACATCTTCCCAGCTGACCATGGCAGCTCCGCACAGCAGATGCTGTCCCGCTTGGAGCATGCCTGAGTTTTTGGATCTGTTGGCACTGTGCGGAGAGGAGGCTGTGCAGTCCCAGTTCTGCTCCAGCCATAGGAACTTCAATACCTACAGGCAGATTTCTGGTGGTATGTTGGATAATGGCTACGAATGGGACACATATCAGTCCCATGCAAAGATCAAGGAGCTGAGGCAGGCATACCAGAATGCAAGGGAGTCAAACTGTTGGTCTGGTGCTGTGCCAAAAACCTGCTGCTTCCATAAGGAACTGGTTGCCACCCCTTAGCGGCAACCCCACTTCCACTGCCAAGAACCCCATGGATTCTTTGGCAGAGCTGGAGACAGCAGACACAGGACTCAGCCTTAAGAATGAAGTCATGGACAAGGAGGTTGAGTTGGAGGATGATGTGGAGCACATGGCAGGGTCATCCGGTGGTGTGATGAGTCAGCACCTGTTTTCTACTAGCCAGTCCCAGCAGTCAGTCTCTGGTGCTCATGATGCAGGAGCGGAGAGCTCTGGTAAGTGCTCTTTTTGAATTGATGCTGCTTGGTTATATGAGGTATAGGTGTTCTTTTTTCTGTATATTCTAGAAGTGGGTGAAGGGATAGAAATGTACAAGACTAGATGTGTTTGCCTGTGCTTCACATTCCCCAGTGCAGCTGAACAGTGTGGCAGAACAGTGTGTTAATACACAGCGAGATTTCATGGGAATCCTCCAGAGAGATCTCTAGGAAACTTTCCTAGAGGTACTCGCCAATCCTCTGCCGAAGGTTCCTTGGCAGAGCTGCTTTGTTCTTTCCCCCATTGTAGGAAACTTTTCCACGCCAATTGGCAATCACTTACTTAGGGACCAAAGTAGCATGTAGGTAGGCAGCATAGGGACCTGGTCTGAAGCTGCACACGTGTGGGAGATGCACCCTTGCATCCTTGCCTACCCTCAGGAGTGAGATATTGGCTTCATTGACCCCTGCCTATGGAAAATGGTGGCAGAATTTACATTATTGTCCTTAGTTGCCTGTAGTGATCCCCTTGAAAAAACACCAAGATCTTTCGCCTCATCTTGAGTGGCTTCTCTGCCCCCCAGGCTGAACTCACCACGTTTTGGGCATTCGCCGAGCTGTGTGCTTGCCAATGAGAAACTGAGAAACTGATTCATATTTTTAAAAAGGTGCATTTTACTACAATGATTCAATGCTGTGCATGCACTAATAATCATGCTTCTGCTTATTATTTCTTGTGCTTTTGCAGATGTGGCCTTCAGGGGGAACCCCCTATACACTGGCGAAGTGCCTCCACCAGATAAGAAAACAAAGAAAAAGAGGATATGTTTTGAGAGGTGCTCCAATCATTATACGCTGAAAAACAAGAACGCAGGGTGTGGCGAGAGACTTTAAAACAAAGTTATAAATAGACAGGCAGGACAGAAAGGAGAGCCAGGAGCAAATTTTAATGGGCCAAGAGCAGATGATAAAAGTGATGGAGGAGCAAACTGAGATGTTGAAGTCCCTTATCATACTGCAGGCTGAATTCATGCATGCTTGGCCTACTCTGCAGCCGATACAGAACTGCTTTCCATGCCCTTTCCAAACTCCACCCCACACATTCCTTGCAACTTCCCGACCCGTCTCGGTACCCTATTCACTCCACCCCTTTGTATAGCTTCTAAACTGATAGTAGAACTTACAGCTATGAGAGCCTAGACTGCCCTTCATTCTCTCCCTTCCTACCAAGCCTTTTGTGTGTGTGTGTGTGTGTTGTTAACTGGTATTTAATAAAAACATACTCTCCGAAAGATAAACCATCTTTATTTATCTCCTACACATGGTGGTTGCTGTCGGAATTAATATACAGTGGCAATTTGATCATTTGCAGAGCACAAATCATAGTCAGGGATCATGAAAATTTTATGCAAGGCGGCAAGTTAACAAGGCATGACAGAGTGCTGTATAGAAAGACACATTACTGGAGCTCATTGTCAAAATGATACCTCAAAGCCTCCCTGATTCAAATAGAGGGGCACAGTGGTAGTGGTGGGGGGCTAACTGCCATGGTATCTGGCTGCTCAAAATCAGCCACCAGGTGATCCACCTCCACGTTCCACCCTGGGGGAAACTTTTCACCTTTAGCTTCACAAATATTATGGAGCGCACAGCAGGCTGCTATGACCCTGGAAATATTTTCCTGATTTAGGTCTAACTTGCCATAAAGGGAGTGCCAGCGTGCTTTTAATCTGCCAAAGGCACATTCAGTGGTCATTGTGCACCTGTTCAGCCTACTGTTGAAGCACTCCTTGCTGCTGTCCAGGTTCCCTCTGTAAGGCTTCATGAGCCATGGGAGTAAGGAGTACGCTACTCCCAGGATCATTATGGGCACTTCAACATCCCCCACTGGAATCTTCTTGTCTAGAAAGAAAGTCCCTGCTTGAAGCTTCCTGTACAGATGTCATGCACCTTCCCGGACCACCCTGCATTGATGTCAGTGAAACGGCCACGGTGATCCAGAAGGACCTGCAATATCATAGAGAAGTACCCCTTTCTACTGAGGTACTCCATAGCAAGATGGTCTGGAGCCAAAATTGGAGCACCCTCCCTCCGTAGTTAGGGAATCCCATTTCTGCAAAACCATCCACTATTTCACACACATTGCCAACATTCACAGTCCTTCGTAGTAGGATGCGCTTACTGGCCCTGCATACTTGCATTAACGCAGCCCCAATGGTGGAGTTCCTGACTCCAAACTGATTCATGATCAACCGGTAGCAGTCTGGAGTCACCAGCTTCCCTACTTCAATCACCACGTGCTTCTCCACTGAGACGGCAGCTCTCCTTTTGGTGTCTTTGTGCCACAGTGCTGGGGCAAGCTCCGCACACAGTTCCAGGAAGGTGACTTTCCATATCTGAAAGTTCTGCAGCCACAGCTCATCATCCCAGACCTGCATAATGATGCGAAACAGTGCTTGTTTCCCAAGTCCAAAAGCGATGGTCCACCATGTGCAGCTACTCTATGAATGCCAAAAGTAATCTGGTGTTGTTTCTTTCCATGGCACACTGCAGGGCAGGCAGCTCCGATTCATGTTCAGATTTGGTTCTCATGATCTACTGCATGACCATCCACGATGTGTTCATAACAGTGACAAAACAGTGGAGAGCAGTGCAGTATCCGTCCTTTCAGACGGAGATGTAAGGTGCGCAGTAAACAGGGGCCATTGAAAACTGCCGCAAAATGCAGTCGGAAGCCCGTGGAATGATGAGACGGAACGAACAGCATCATGGAACACTGAGCCCACACCTATGATGCACTGTGATCCATTCCGCCGTCCCACAACTCACAACTGCAGAAAGTGGCGAGTAGCACAGTGGGATAGGTACCCACAGTATGTTGCTCTCTCTCAGTGCTAGAGCACCAACTGTGGATGCGCTCTGCCAACAGAAGGAGCATTGTCTGAACATGCACAAGCAACGTAATTATACCAGTTTTTGATCTTCAGTGTAGCTTGTATTGACAAAACTCTGTAGCGTAGACAAGGCCTTGACAGGTAGCTGACAAGGGGTGGGAGAAAGGAAATATTATCTCTAGAGCCCTACCAAATTCACAGCCATGAAAAACGTGTCACAGACCATGAAATCTGGTCTCCCCCCATGTGAAATTTGGTCTTTTGTGTGCGTTTACCTTATATTATATAGATTTCAAAGGGGAGACCAGTGTTTCTCAAATTGGGGATCCTGACCCGAAAGGGAATTTCAGGGGGGTTAAAGGTTATTTTATGGGGGGTTGAAGTATTGCCACCCTGATTTCTACACTGCCTTCAGAGCTGGGTAACAGGAGAGCGGTGGCTGTCGGCTGGGCACCCAGCTCTGAAGGCAGCGCTCCGCCAGCAGCAGTGCAGAAGTGAGGGTGGCAATACCATACCATGCCGCCCTTACTTCTATGCTGCTGCCTTCAGAGCTGGGTGGCTGGAGAGTGGTGACTGCTGATGGCCCAGCTCTGCAGGCAGCAGCGCAGAAGTAAGGGTGGCAATACCACACCAGGCCATCCTTACTTCTGCGCTGCTGCTGACGGTGGCTCTGCCTTCAGAGCTGGGCTCCCAGCCAGCAGCCACCGCTCTCCAGCTGCCCAGCTCTGAAGGCAGCACCGCCGCCAACAGCAGCACAGAAGTCAGGGTAGCAGTACCGCGACCTCCGCCCCCTGCTCACAACTCCTTTTTTGGGTCGGGACCCCTACAATCACAACACCATGAAATTTCAGATTTAAATAGCTGAAATCACGAAATTTATGATTTAAAAAAATCCTATGGCTGTGAAAGTGACCAAAATGGACCGTGAATTTGGTAGGGCCCTAATCATCTCCTTGTTGGAGACAGGGAACAAAGGCAGAGGGAGATTAAGTGACTCACTCAAGATCAAACAAGAAGTGTGAAGCAGAGTCAAGAATTAAACCTAGATTTCATGGCTTCCAGTCCCACTGCCCTGACCACAAGATCAGCCTTCCAATGAGAATTTACATACAATTAAGATATGCAGACCATTACCCACTTTGAGCATGGAGAGTTCTTCAAGTGAAGTTGTGGGCACCATGAAATAGGCCTATTTTGAAAACAGGGCACCAAAATCTGGAGTTAACAGATTTTTTAAAAATTCTTAATAGCTCTGGTCCTGAAACAACACCTCCAGTTCCTGATACTATAAAGAAGACAGAAAGCAGAAACATATCAATCATTCAACAAAGAGGCTTGTCAAGAAGTGGGCATTTTCCTTTTGTAGGATTTTCTTCTTAGCAGCTGCCACCCACATGTAGTATATCAGAAGATATTTCTGCAAAATCTCAGATATCCATCAGATTTTTTGTCTGTGATCTCTCCATAGTTAGTGCGTAAGCTTAATTTATTTGTCGAGTGCTCATTTGGGGAATGGATGTGAGTGGGGGAGGAAGGGAATGTGCTTGTCTCCTTATGACATTGTCTATATTCTCCTGCTTTTCTTCAGACTGAAAATATTTCCATCTGACTTTGCCAGATTTCTGCATTTTTTTATTGCTTTATGCTGTTAATTCAGACTCAACACGCTCCTCATTTCCATACTTTTAAAATGTCATTTCATCTCTTTTGATCCAGTTCCATTTCTTTTTTTTTTCCTTGCCTTTCATACACTTTCTGAATTTTGAAATGAATTTTATTGGCTGATAAAGAATTTGAAACACTTTCAGAAACTGGTCCTCTGAAACACAGACTAGCAGATTGCTTAATCACATTTCTCACTTAGCACCCTGTATAATAAGAGCAATCCATAGGGTGTGAGGCTGAGAAGCTACAAGTGAAGAGGAGCTAATGGACCTTGGCCAGGCTTCATTAGAGTTTCCAAGCCAAGCCTTTTTTTCCTCCTCTGGTCACAAGAGTGTCAGCCTATCAGTTTTATAACAGCTGTCAGCCTTTTCTGACTAGTTTATCTTCATATTTTCTAGTTTTCTGTCGATTTGGCGGTAAGGGAGAGTTTTTTTTCTGAGCAATGGAGGAGCCTTTTGTTCTACAGGCATTGCGGAGTTCTGGCTTGTTCTCAAAGGCATATCCAGCCTCACCTGAAGGAGGCTGAGCTGCTCAGAAATGAGAGTGCAATTCACCTTCCATACTTGTTCAGATCCAGGCAATTTAAACTCAGCAAAATCTGACACTCTTTTTTTAAAAAGCAACCAGAGAGGTCCATTATCAGCATGGGTGGCTCCTAACATGGATCGTCCAGCTGTCAAAGAGGCTAGAATGAGGAAACTTATTTTCCTATTCAGAACTAGTTTCTGGCACCCTATCGATTGCTTACATGTTGTTCTCGTTAGGGGCTTCAAACCAGCTGTGCAGCGTGTAAATAAAACACATATTAATAGTAACAAAGGATTGCTCAGATCAGGATCGGCTGATAAATTACTCCTTCCCTGGGGATAAAGAGGACTAGCTTTTAGTTACATAAAAATTGTAACTATTTTCCTTCAGCGTTTGTTTTCTTTCAGCTAAAAGCATCTTAAGAGAGACATCTCTTTCCTTGCCACAAAAAGAAAAAATGTTAGGGTTACTATTGCTCCTTGCATTTATTCATTTGATTTTGTCCTGAGTAAAATGTTCAAGAACACTGCCATTTGGGAAGGGGTTAGTTCTGGCACTGGCTACAATAAAGTCTGCTGTTTCCTTCCACCACTTCGTTTGTTTGTCTTAGCTTATTATCTTTTCCAGTTAACTCTGCAAAATGCCAAAGGGATGAGGCTACTTCATTTTACTTTGTTATTACCCTAATCCTTTTTTCCCTCTTAAAAGAGAAATATGGAAAAGTTAACTCACCCCTACTCCCTCCCCAAAAGAGAAGGATGCAACTCTGCAATCAAGTCTTGAGTGCTTTACATATGTAAACACAACCACAGTACTTACAGGAAAGATCTTAGCTATCCATATGTTCATCTTCTCTCCTTTACCTAAACCAGACGATTACCTCAGCAGCTCAGCTGTGTTATTGAGACATTTCAGCGTGAAATTTGTTTTTCCTCACTGAACTTTAAGCGGAATTTCAAGTGCCAAGTCTCCAAAGCCAAGTGGGGCTATTAAGAGATAATTACTAATTATGCTAATTTGAGAAGTTGTGCTATTTCTTTCCCTGGTCATTTTAGCTGCAGCTCTCCTGAGAGAACAGTCCCCATTCAGTGTTAATAACCTTTCCCAGCTAAGCGTTCTGTGGAGGACAGTGTGTCCTAAATCTGGGAATATTTTACAGTTAATCGGGATATGTGACTGTGAATTAGAAAAAGAAGCTAGTTGCACCAATGCTAATGACTCACTATATTTTTTTGCAGCACCAGAAACATTTCATTCCTATTCATTCATATATTGATGGACTTTTGTTAATGATTTCATTCTAAATGAAACACTTCTTTGTGATTTGAAATATACAGTATACAAATAATGCTTCTTAGTAATCATTTCCCAATCCTAGCTATTTCTATCAAATACAACAACAAATTAAAACAAAGAGCAGATTTGATTTCCTCATTCTAAATGTTCTGTTTATTTTTGCATTACTAATGTACAGGTATCAAGTACAACTTTCTGCAATTCCCTATTTTTCTTCTTCAGTAGTTATTGGGCTGATCACATTTAATTGCAGAGTATGCACAGAGAGTATGGGACTTTATTATTATTTTAAATAAAAATAATCATTGAAGGTTTCATTAGCTGGGTAATCGTCTATCTCTTATATATAAATATTTAAATATAAATATTTCATTAGCAGTAGTAATTAATTATATTGAGGTAGCACCAAAACCCCCCATTGTTTTAGGTCTTGTATACACACATCGCCATAAAATGGTCCTTTCCCCAAAGAGTTTATAATCTGGGTCTCATTTCACTGCTTCTCAAAACAGATCATTCCAACCAAGAGTGTGGAGGTCTCACCCCAGGCTTAATAGTAGAGATCTCATATTTCTAAGACTCAGTTACTTTCACAAAATACGTTATGGGAAGGGGCCAGCTGCTGCAATGCTTGCTCATCCAGTCATCCCACTCAATGGGACTGGCTACATGTGTAAAACCTACTACTGGGATTAAAGGTTGCACGGTCAGGCTCTACTTTTACAAGAATACCATGAACACTACAAATAATTAATGGAGGATGGTGTCATCTGAAAGCACGGGAGCTAAACAGACACATAAACATATGCTTGCAGCCAATTTATGGCAAAACATGGCATACGCATCCAGCCTTCCACCACATGGAGCGGTTAACCGTATAAAGAACTAGATCTACACTTTTTAAAGTAAATAAAATAAACTTATGACGCTGTATCCTTGTTGGATTTTTAATAATGTTTATTTGCTAATTCATTAAATTTGGTATGTAGCATGCATAACTGAGGTTCTACTGTGCTACCTCACTTCAAAGTTATAAACAGTGATCAAATTATTTATGTACAATGTCCGTGGTTTCAATTAAAATTTCACATTTTCCTACAGCTACCACGCAGTACTATCTGAGATACTACAGTTACCCTCATGAGGGAAACTGGCATCTCAGATTCCAGTGGGTGATACTTATTGGGGAATGCCGACTTTGTAAAGAACCCCTGCATCATATCAGCAAAAAAGAAATACAGGAAAACAACAACATACTATCTCCTCCTTCCCTCCCTCCTGAGATGGTTTTTGCTATGTTCATGGCCTGTATGCAGTTTGATTCATTTCTTTAACATAAATAGCAGTTACCACCCATCATTTTCCTGGTTCAGCATTTATGTGGGAAACAACCAATGGTAATAACAACAACAGTGGGAAGGCCATAGGATTGTGCAGTTGGAAGATAAATTAGGTCCTAACATTAGAGATAACCCTTGTAAGGAGGGAAATATAACTTTAAGCCCAAACTTCAACAGTTTCAGAGTGTGGGTACCCTGCAATCTTCCTTAGCTACATAAGTTCCTTTCCTGACACACCTGGCTCCTTTCAGCTGATGTGTTTTCGTTAGCCTACTACAGATATTTACTGAGCATCAGCAAAGCACTAGGTGAAAACTGAAGAAGACATGTTCCAGGCTGAAGGGATTTATAATCTAAAAGGACAATGAACCAGAACTGATACTATATTCTGTTCCCTTTACACCACTAGGTGGCGGAAAAGGTGCATTGACTGCATAACTCTCCAGCTGGTGATATCCCTACAATCCTTTTCAACCTTTTTTTCATTTGTGAATCCCTAAAAAATTTCAAATGGAAGTCTTAGACATAGCCTGTGGAACCCCAGGGGTCTGCAGAACACAGGTTGAAAACCAACGTTCTATGGTAATGACAACCTTTCGCAGACCCCCTTAGGCACAGTCTGCAGACCCCCAAGGGTTGAAAACCACTGCCCCTTAGTACAGGGGGCTAGCTATTACACCTCCCTCCCCATGGTCCCACTTTTTAGGGGCCACTGCCAGCTGGCACAAGTTGGAGCAACTGCCAGGCTGCTCTAATCATCTGTGCAGAAATTCATGGAGCTGTAACTGGTTTCCAGCTATTGGCTTTTGCGCTGTTCTCGGTGGAAATTGAGAGATGTAGAATCTACCACAATATCTGTTTTCTTTTCATGGACAACTGTGTAGCCTTTTCTCTCCCCTCTTGCACCCACAACCTTTATAGAGGGAACCTGGCTGCTTTAGCCAACTTCTACACAGTAGCGCATGGAGAGCAGGCCTTTGCATGTTATGGGAGGGAGGGGATGACCAGGCCAGTGTTTGGGATAATATTCTAAGAGGGTAGTTATGAACCTTTGTATTATGTAAATACACAGGTATCTCTAAACTGGAAGGGAAAGAATTCAGCTAGGGTGTTGGAATTGTTTTAATTGATTTTAAAATGCCTCTGTCTCAATTCACAATAATTATCCATGTTTTTTGCAAGTATAATGTTAAAACAGAGCTTTCATCTGTGCATAGGAAATACAGGCAATGAGAACTGTCTCTGTTGGCTGGAATTAAGAACACAGACATGTCGTGAGGCTATACTGCCATTTTTGTCATTTTTGCTCAAAGTGAAGAGGACATGTGTATGTACATGATGAACATGGATTGTGGGGGGAGAGGGAGGGAATTTCCTGATTCTCTTCATCATTCATTTGAGGAGGAGGGTGTTCCACTCAGAGTGTCATAAACTCATCTTCAGGACACAGCCACATATCTCACCCACCTCTAGGCATTCAGTGTCTTTGGGGGATGGCTTGTTGGTCCCCTTTTTCCCACAACCAGTATTCCTGAAACTTCTCAGGTACCATCTTCTTTGGGTGACAATGCACTCATCTACCCCATTCTTCATGTAGAAAGACTCAGTAACCCTTCAGTGAGGTGCCCCCTGACCTGCCTCTTTAAAATGCACAATGCTCTCCAGAGTTCATCAGAGCAGTGTGCCCTCCTGGCACATGGAGGGCCTGCTTTCCTCCTCCTTGCTGTGCAGAGCTCAGCTGAAGCCCAGGAACCAGGCTGCCTCTGTGAACACTACTGCAAACAGTAGCACAAAATATTGCAAGAGCTTTTTATAGGCTCCGACTGTATGAATAACAAAACAGGTATCATTTCTCAATAATTCAGTGGATTGCTGGCTGGCAGTATCACAACTGCTATCAATAGCTTTTCTATTTGTACTTAAGAATCATGTATGAAAAAGTCTGTTACCCATTTGACCCAGGTGAAGTGAAGGATTCAGTCCCTTGGACTGGCAAGTCCATGAGGGTATTTGCTTCAGTGGTGAGTAAACAATAATTGCTACATAAATTATGGGATGTTTGATGATGGTTGGTCCCTTTTGGCGGAATACATCTTTTCTGTGCTACTAGGTGCAGATTAGGAACAGTGACTAGTTCAGAATAAGGGACAGGCAAATAAATATTTTTTCGATCATTATTCCATTTTACAGGAATGTAAAGCATCTCGCCAGAATTTACCTTGCATGCTTCCCTTTGTGCGGTGAGCTGGAAAAGATCACAAGGAAGAGTTTCCAGTCCCACTGTTTTTAACTGAAAACACACAGTGGCAACCGGCTGTTTGAAACGCCCAGCCTTTAGATTGTGATTGTTTCAAAGAAGGTATACAACAAGTGTAATGGAGGAGACTTCTGTAGTGGTGAATAAGGGGATGCACTGTGGGGGGGCATGCAGGGTCATGTGCCCCCCACAATTTGCTGCTTGGCTTGTACTGAGCATGTTCACAGGGACTGAGCATGCTAATAACACTGCTGAAGCTGGCTGCCCTCACTCCCCCCCTTACCCATCGGCAGCCCCCCCCCCCACTATTGGCAGGCACGGGGCATCTAGCTGCAGGACAGTCCTTCTATAGTTACAATTGCCGTCTGTGGGATGGAATAATGGTTGCTGTACTCCCCTCCATGCATCCTGGTATACCTGGTCATGGTGGAGCACGCTCTTCCAGAGTGCAGTGGTGCAGAGACCCTCTTCCCCTGCTGCCCTACATCTGTCCTGTGTTTTCCCACCATCTCATAGCACTGGGAGACAATTTAGGCTCCAAACTCAGTGTTGCCAACTTTTCTGATAGTGTTGGGAGTCTCACTAAATTTTTGGTGATTTCCTTAAAGCTCCATCTACTGGAAGCACGTGATTAGGTGAGAATCACAGCTTTCCTTTTTCTAGCCCTTGTGTTTGCAGAGAAAATCTTGAAACCGTGAGTATGCCCTAAAGCCTCAAAAGCCCGAAGGCATAAAAACAACCCCAAATCTGTTACTTATTTACAATCTCACTTTTTTAAGCCAATTCCATCATTTTTTGAGGCCTCACTCATGGGTTTTGAACACTTGAGATCAGTGACACTGCAATTGACTCTGCACATGTTGTCTCCTGTACCTGCATGGAGCTGTCTACGCTGCCTGTCTACACTGAGTTAATTGCAGGATCAGGGCCTCATGATGCGGAGGCCTCCACATCAGGGTGAATTTCATTGTAAGAGAATATAACCAGCATAATAAAGCACAAACAATATTCATGAAAAATACAACAAGATTAACTACAAGGCTGACTTTCAATCTTGGCTTGTAGGCTAAGGTTATAAATGGCTTGAGAATTAGAGGAAAATTCTGAACTGAAGGTTTGTTAATTAATCAATAGCTACATAAGGAAATAAAATGCAAGATTTTATAAACAAAATAGGAGACACAGCAAGGCAGCTGGAGGTGAGCTTATACAATGGAAGAGTGTGAGAGTAGTAACACCAGAGGGGGAAGATCATCACATGCGCTTAACGGTAAATAATTAAAACCTGATGAGCCAAAGTCTGAGCTTGGAATTTGGCCCCACGTAAGTTAAATAGTATGTGCTTGATCCAGCTCCTAGTGAAGCGAATCTCTAAACTCTCATTGAGTTCAGCCCCTGTAAATGAATATGCATGTTGGTTAACATAAACATTGCTGGGGCACGTGCTGGTGTGTATATTAATATGCATATTACTACCATGTCTCTGTATAAGAGTTTAAGTAGAAATTAATTATAAACATGCATTCATAGCTCTGAAGTTTCATTGGTAACAAAACACTGTAAAGAAATTAATAGCATTTTAACATGTCTATTTCTATTAAGTCAAATACCATGCTGCTACTGATATTTAGCAATAAAGCAATTAACAGATGTGGAGTCTAGTGTGATAACTTCTTGTGTCAGAGTAACAGCCGTGTTAGTCTTGTGTGTTATCAAATGTATTTTTAAACCCCTTGGAATGTTAAATTCTAACCATGCACTTCAGAGACGGAATAAAGGGCTTTTCTTGCGTGTGCAATTCTAACTTCCATTTTCTTTTGGAAACTCTAATTTGGTAGTGACCCATTATTTACAATGCCAGTTTATTTGACACTAATTATATAAGTATTGCCACTGAAGTCAATTTGCATTGAAAACAATGTGATTACCCATGTGAGCATGACCTATGGGACAGGAGTCCTAATAGGAATAGAGCCTGATCCTGTTCCAATGGCAAAACTCCCAATGATTTCAATGGGAACAGGATCAGACTTCAGCTCTCTTTGGCTCAGTTTTGCTACCAATCTTTTTTTTTTTCCTTTTCTTTTCTGTTCAATTTTTTAAAAACGTGAAGTTGTACTTTGATTTCTATTTGCATTTTCCCATAGACCACGAGGTGTGTGTTATCAATTGTATTAGTGACTTCTTATGAACCAAAACATGTATTGTAATATGCATACTGCACAAGCACATATACATAACACAACATGTAACTTGTGCAAAAGTATACAATAACATTTGCTTCAGGTTCTTCCTACTATTTAAGAAAATAAATGCAATAAAATCAATTACTTTAGAAACATTATTGCATATGATTAATGTCATTTTATACATATATTTCTTACGCAGCATTTATTTGTGTGGTTCATTACTTGCCTTAAAAGACTGGCATTTGTTCAAAGCATGAACTTATTCTCGGTTTAAAACGATAAAAGGAAACAAATGTAAAAACATAATGAAATCACCTCAAAATCTGCTTACGTTCTCACTTTTTATGCTAACCCCCATCATAAAAATAATCCACAAAATGTCTCTGAGATTACTCCATCAAATCCTGTGTCCATCAAATCCTAAAACATACTCCACCTGCTAGATAAACTATCATAATAACTGTCTGGGCTTTTATCTGATGAATATGCATTAAAGCAGCAGAAACAATTTAATTTAATCTACATTATTAGGGAAAGTTTCTGAAACAAGCTGTTGTGGAGAAATTTATGTAATATTCAGCGCAGAGAAGCTGTCTCAGAATTGATTGAAGCCCACTTCCTACATTCAGTCAGGGCGCCATAATATTGTTAAAAGAAAAGGAATACTTGTGGCACCTTAGAGACTAACCAATTTATTTGAGCATAAGCTTTCGTGAGCTACACCTCACTTCATCGGATGCATTCAATGTTTTTGTGTACAGATTGGGCAACTGTGTGCATGCTTGACTGCATGCATAACAGTATATGGTGTACGAGGTCTGTCCACCTGTATGTGTATGAACACACAAAATATACACTGAAGATTATTGAAAAGCCTTTTTTTTAACCTCATGCAGTGAATCAGCGTAATCTGAATCACACTGCACTGCAGTATACTAGAGTAAAAGCATACTGTTTGCATGTAGGTCTGTGTCTGACTGCACAGGTGGCTGGGTGTATATTTATGTAAAACCATACCAAACCAGCACAGGCAATATTAATGTAATGATGCACACCACCACCAGTGAGATGGCTTAAAGTCAAACTGGATGAACCATCCTTCACCCTCTTGTGTCTCACTATTGCTGCATATACACAAATATGAGGCTATATAACAGCCTCATGCAGTACCAAACCACAGAGGCGGGAGAAAGGAATGTCAGCCCCTTGACTTGCAATATATTTGCTTTTATTGGGGACTGTTTCAACCTTAGTAGTGCAGAAACATACTTTGCGGGTTACTCTCTTTTGTTATTGTAAAGCGTAGGTTTTCAGGGGGAAATGAATCCTTCACATAGTATAAGTGCATGAATGGGAAAATTTGTGTGAAGGAGCCTTTTAAAACATACACTATTAAATAAATATATTAAGGATATTTTAAAATATGACAGGTTTCAGAGTAACAGCCGTGTTAGTCTGTATTCGCAAAAAGAAAAGGAGGACTTGTGGCACCTTAGAGACTAACCAATTTATTAGAGCATAAGCTTTCGTGAGCTACAGCTCACTTCCTCGGACAATTACTATGATTTGTTACCTATACAGGCCCTGAGTCAGCAATGCTTTTAAGTACATGCTTAACTTTAAACTTGCGCTAGGTCCCATTGACTTCAAAGGGGTTTGGGGATGTACTTAAGTACTTTGCTAAATAAGGACGGGATTTTTGAGAAAATGCTAAGGTGTTTTTCTGAATAGGGACCATAATGCCTTGGAACAGCATGGCACTCGAAAAAAAGGATAACAGGATCCCTGCCCTGAAGACATTGTACAATCTAAGAGTCACTCATAAGTACTCCCAATATTTGCTTGAATAAATTTTCTCCATGAGTAAGGATTTGTATGACTGGACTTGGGTATGTCTACATGGCACACTAAGTCTGGGCTCTGATTCAAGTTTGAGCCCAAGCCCCCCTTCCACCCACATACACAATTCAATCTGACTCAGGTCAGCAAGCACCCAGTTCCTCAGACTCTTTGGGGAGACAGGGGGCTAGCCCTGTCATTTTGCAGTATGGACACAGCTCAAGCTGCAGACCCAAGTCAGAAGGTCTGCATAGTGCAGTTTGGACACTTTGACGTGGCTCTGAGACCTGGATCCAGCAATTGTAAACCCAGGCTTAGAATGCAGTGTGGATTTCCGAGGACAGCCTTGGAAATATTGAGTCCACAAGCCCTGATCCCACATACATGTCTACACTGAATTGTAAACCCATGTAAGACAAAAACAACAGGTGGGGATGACAGAGAAAGATGTTTTGGTGGAGGCTGGTTGAAGAGAAAGTTAAAAAAAGCATGCAATTCATGTATCTGGAGGGTTACATAGGCTTTGCTTAATAAACTATATATTGTGACAGTAATGTTTTTTTTGGATCCTTTACAGTTATCCTTCAACATTTTTTTTTCAGTCATTACTGTGAAAGTCTGAGGCAGTTTCTATTTTGCCAATTCACATGCAGCTCAAGTCAGTGTACTACAAATTATTGGGAATTTGTCTAAATAAATGAAGGAAAGGAATTTGTTGGTGACTTTTATATTTATGGTTTTTTTGTTCCTAAATAAAGTCACTAATACACATTATCAATGAAGGAACCACAACTTCTCTGTTCTTTTAAAAAAAGAGGGTTTTTTTTAGTTTTCAGAATGAAAAATAACAGCAGATACTAGTAATTTTTGAATCCTGTAACCTACAAAATCAGCATGCTTATTATTTTCAAGTTCTGTTTAAAATTTGTTCTTGATCTCATGACTTCTTATGACTAAGAAGTATACACAGTTTATAATGGAAACTGCTCTTAACAGTACAGCAACCTAGTGGTCTTTTAGGAAATGGGCACACGTAGACAGAGTGAGTTGCTGGCAAAGAACAAATGTAGGGACTGTGAAGATTTCTGATAAATATTGCACAAAATTAGATAAACTTGGAAGTCATTACACCTTTTAAATTAATCATTTCATTTCAATGTGTTTTAGAAAAATCTCTAACCATTTCAATCAGCCTTGTATACAAATTCCCCTTTAACATCGGAAAAGGGAACACGTATGTTACACAAATATACTAGTCTTACATAAAGCTTGTGATAGGCCGCTAATGTTTGAAGAAGTGGCTCCCAACAATATTTTCTCACTCAGCTTCCCGTAAGCCTTCTACCACATGTACAGCACTAGTGACTGTGGGACAAATTTAGCTCCATCAAAATTAAAAGAGTTTTACTAATATAACACCAGCTGAGGATCTGGCCCTACCCATTGTTTTCCCATTTTAAAACAAACACTTGTGTAAGCACTACCAAAGACAAAGACAACACTGTTTCAAAAAGAAATAGAATAGGTTCATTTGCTGACCTTGTTTACACTCTGTTCCTGTACTGGGAATATTGATACTGCAGAATGGCACATTTTTAACTTCCATAATTTGAAATGGCCAGGGATACCAGGGGCTGTCCTCTCCTAGAAAAACGTTCCACGGAGAAAATTTGGTGCAATTTGATTAATTCCAAAGGCAAAAATTTGCTCCTTAAATGTGAATAAGGGTTTACTGCACAGAACTGGGTATTATAAACTTCTGAATTCTAAACCTGATCCTGACCCTGAGGTCCATGAACCACTCTGGCTCAGTTTCCTCACTTGTGAATTTTAGGTAGTCTGCCTCTCTAATTCTGAGACGTAATATGACAATTTCTGCATAAGTGCTTTGAATATTCAAAGCACAGGTGCCAAGTATTATGACAATGATGATGATGCATTTTTATTAACCCTAGCAGTAAGAATCCTTTCTGGTTTGGAAGAGTTCGAATTACCTGAAGAAAGAGGATAATCTCTGTGTTGGGCAGGGAAAACACACCAACCCTCTTTCCAATTTGAGGGTGCAATTTTAACAAGGCACTCCCGGAGTCCTCACATGAGCCCTCTAGCACATCACTGACTAGAATTATTTTTTGGAGTCTGATGCCATTTATTCAGAACATAACATCTGGCTAACAAAGTGTGCACTTTCTAGAATGCATCTGTAAATGTGTGTTCTGTAAAAGCCGTTATTAGTCCTATTACAATTGCAAACCACACTTATAAAAGCAAAGACTCCTAATTTCTATTTCACTTCTCACTAATCAAAGTAGGATAAGACTTTAACAAACGCATCTGGTTTTGAGAACAAATTGTAATGCATTGGGAGCGGGATACTCATGACAAGTTGGTGTCTGACTGCATTTCATCCTCACTGTTTACAATTTGTCCCAGACACGCTTAGATCTACAAATTCTCCATTCTCCTAGCAACTGAATGCAGAGGAAAGGTATGCTTTTACTATACACTATTGCTAGGACACAAGTTCATGTATGGAGTCTTGCTCTTGGTTTGTGCTAGGAGAATTGAAGTAGTGTTTATACTTAAATACTAGGTATCCCCCTTTTCAGCATGTGCTGGAATATTGGAGAATTTGTAGTACGAGGATTTTTTTGCTTTTTTATCATCAAGTGACTAAGTTTATGGCTTTCAGCTGAATGCATGTAAGGTATTTTTTGTGAATACTGCACTCAATAAAATAAATCTTTGTGGAGTATGGCAGATGCCCGTAAAATTGGTCATTTTAAAGTGATCTGTGGTGATGATGAGCCAAATATCGCGATTTTTAAAATAACAGATTTTACAGACAAATATATCAGATGCTTTAGCATAAATAAATGCTGCACCACAGACCAATTAATATACTGCATAGCAGTTAGCAGCTCGAGGAAATCTTCTGTCCATGACATTAGGGAAAATTCTCTGCTCACACTGTTCTTTTAAAACTTTTAAAGATATAAAGAGCAAGAGCTGAGCTGCAATTTAATTACTGTTTCTGCTGCTTAACAATGGATAGAGACAATACAGATAGCTGTGATCCCCCCCCCCCATCCCTAAATTACCATTTGTATAAATTTCAACATCCGAATAGAAGCGATTGGCAAGGGGGAAAGGAAGATACAACCTGGATATCAGCTAAAAGAAAGTTTATTTTACTTATAAACTACTCAGGAATCTATATGTATTTTGTGGCAGGTATGATAGGGATGATAGAAACATGATGATGATGATAGGATGAATGTAATACAAAACACAAGCTTAGGGTCTGCCCCTGTTCCCTCCGAAGTATGAGTTTTGCCATAGATGCAGCTGAAACAAGATCAGCACATGAAGCAGTTTAAACCAAATCCTCTCATTTTTAACACGTTAAATGTTTTCATTTAACTTCTGGGTCTGCAATATTTGAGTTCATTAGACGAAAACCTGTTTAAATTAGCTATCCTGTCTAGTAACCAAGTTTAAAAAACTTGTAGCAAATGTACTCATTTCATATACTGTAGATATAATTTGGAAACTGTGATTAGGAGTTTCTTCCATTTATTTATTTCTCCATTTGTTTTCTATTTGCTGTTTTCTTTGGAAGGTTTCACATATTTGTTTTAACTACAATATATTTGGGACTATTATATATATGCCTGTCTGTGTGTATATGTACACACTATATTTATATTTGTATTTGCATTTATATCTTTTGTCTATTTCTACAGGTATATATAAAATTCTTAAACATAATATTATAAAACCCAATAATAACCCACATTTAAGTAAGAACTGTGTGGATTCCACTGTGTTTAAGAGCTATTTCCTAATACAACCTGGGTTTTATGATACCCATCAATTTAGCATGTCTAGACGTCTAGAGCAGCTGGAGACCATTTTTTATATATATACAGTAGGCACAATTCTACTACCGTGGCTCATGCTGAGCAGGACCTTACTATGAGATTCCAGTGCAAGTAGAGGTGGCAGCTTAAGGCCTGGTATGAGGGTGATATGTCATTAGTGCGGGCGTCATAGCCATTGTTTGATATTTATTTCCGGTTCATATTTCCCATGGTTTCTAACTGCCTTTCCCCCTTCCCCCCTCCATCACCATTTAAAGAATAAACAGCCATTTTTCAGCTTCTAAGAAGAGGTAAGAACCAGGCAATTATGTTAAATTAATTTGGTGTAAATCTCTTTCTACAAGGATGGAGATACAAAGTCTGTCACGTTCAAATTTTTTTTTCTCATACACCTTTGACTCTTCATGCTGGTGTTTCATTAACAGCGAGAGAGTGGCGACTCCACTAATAATTCTGAACAAAGTTTCTCTTACGGAGAGCAAAGATTATATAAAGATGGTAATGTCACTTTGTTCTGTAGATTTCAGACTGAAATCTAGTTGTAAACCACTGTTGAACCCCAGAAAAGAAAAAGAAAAGAAAAAGAACCAGCAACCTCCTTTACCATCAGTACTTCCTAACAATATTAGCAGGTGGTATATATCTAAAATCAAATGCATTTAAAAATACTTTGGGACCCAATCCTCAAGTTCAATGGGACCACTTGCATAAATAAGACTATTTAAGGGTTGCAGGACTAATCCACTGATGTAAATATACAGATTATAAAAGATTTACTGTATCTGGATACTATGATAATACAAAGAAATAATAATAATATATGGCCATCATTTCATATCACTGGTTTTCTTTTGCTTAAAAAGAAATAATTATCTGCCCACACATGTCATTTTAACCATATGTTTTTTCTAGCTATTTTACTGGTGGCATTTTAAGTCTTCCACAACAGCAAAATCTGGAGTACTGTATTGCTGACAATGGCCAGGACACCAGAATAAGGCGAAAGAAACACTACAGTGAGCAGTTGTGGAATAGCTTTCCTGTAGGGCAAGTTTCCTCCTAATCCATCCAGCTCTAGTAAGTGGCTGGATTATGCTTTGAAGAACAAGGATTTATAGCTCCTATTTAAAAACCAAATCCTATTAATTCATCAATTCTGGCCTGATTCTGCATTCACTTAAGTCAATGGCAAACTTTTCACTGATATCAATTTTGCAGGATCAAGCCCAGTATCCATATATACAGGATTTAAAAAATCTTATTAAGATCTTGAAGTAAAAAATATCTGGAGGCAATGAGTTCCACAGGTTCATTATGTGTTATATAAAATATATATTTCCTTTTATCAATTTTAAATGTGTTGTCTTTCAGTTTCAGTGTTGTATTATTAAGGATAGACAAAGAGGACTACCTGATTTACCTTCCTTACGACCATTCATTAATTGTATACCTTTGCCATCGCCCCTCTTATGTTTCCTCTCTTCAGATGAAAGACTTTCCATATCACTAATTCTTTGTGTTACACATCTCTAGATCCCTCTACTTCTGTGATATCTTTTTAAGACCAGATGACCAGAACTGAACACAGCGTTCCAGCTGAGGGCATTCCATTCATATATATAATGGCGCTGTAATATTTTCATTGTTATTTTCCATCCTGTTCGTTTTTTCCCCTAACATTCTGTTTGCCTTTCTCACCACTGCCGCACAGTCAGGACAAGTTTTCATTAAGCTGTTCACAATGATGTCCAGTTCTTAGCTTTGAGTGGCTATGGTTAATTCAGAGCCCAGAAATACATCTACATACTTCAAATAAATAAAAAGAAAAGGAGTACTTGTGACACCTTAGAGATGCCACAAGTACTCCTCTTCTTTTTGCGAATACAGGCTAACACGGCTGCTACTCTGAAACCTTTCAAATAAATAGTAAATGCTTTCTCTCGTTGCATGTTAAAAAGGAAAAAATACACCTTTTAAAGAAGAGATATTAAGAAAACTTAACAATGAGCCACCAGATCACTTGTACACTAAAGGTACCACATTTGGTTACTTTATGAATTACCAAGGCTTAGTCACTATTAGGAGTCATAAGCTGCTTCCATGAGTTAACAAAGTGCTCTTTTGTTACATTCACAATTACAACATGCTTTTGCAAACTCTGCTAGGTTGTCTGAATTTTGAACAATGCAGCCAACAGGGAAAGAAGATTAGATAGGGAAGAAATGTAAGCACTTTATTTACTATTGGAGCTTATGTAATTTACAGGGAAATCAGGCTGTGATACATAAAAAAAATGTCAAGTCTATCATGGACCCTTTTAGACTGATGTATCTGCTGATGCATATCAGCTTTATTGTCTCGATAACTAATAGTTTACAAAGGAAAAACTGTAAACTGCCTAGAAGGTTGTCGAGATAGTTGGCTCTAAATGTAGGAATCAATTTAGGTTCATTACTACTCACAAAACCTATAGCATATTGGCCAGGAGGGTTTCCAAGTAGTTCAATTAGTGGATATTAGATATTCTAATGTTTCACTTTTTCTTTTACTATCACATACAGACATAAATGGAAGTAAAGCTAATAAAACTGTTTGTACAGACCTTTAGTGGCTTTGATATTTCATTAGGCAATTTCAACTGACCTTTAATTTTTAGTGCAGTGTTTCCCATTTGTATCAGTAGAACTTCAGAAAGGGCTGTCGTAAATGTTTTAAAAACTGCATTAATCTCGCTTAATAATCTGGAGTATGTGAGCCTGGGTGTGTAGAACCGTGTGGGAAAATTTACCTGCTCAACTCACAAAGAGAAATGACAGATGTTAAGTGACATACAGTCATTTTCTGCATTGTGATGCTTTGTGGGTGTCTTTAAGAGATTTTGAACGGCCATAATAGGAAGCAAAAAAACCTGAATTAATTTCTAATTGTTTGAAAAAATGAAGATAGCTATTTACAAGGAGTGCACAGGTACAGTGTGAATATATTATTGATTTATATGCTAGTACTTTTTTCTCCTTTACGTAAACATGTGAAGGTTAATCCAAAATATTTTGCTCTCTCTGGTAAGGTAAAATGCTCAATTTTATTGACCCCTCACTTACATGCAGTTACTAGGAAGAGGCAATTATGCTGTAACCAAATCCTCCGCTATTTAGATATCAATGCATGAATCCCATATTTTTATTCTAAATTTAAGTTCAGCCATCGTAGCTAATGCCCTTGATGCAATCTCCAATTGCTGTCATTACACGGATCACTAGAAATTGGAGGTAATAGTTAAAAGAAAAAAGGTTGAAAATTAGATGGATAAAGGCTTAATCAATTTAATTTTATCATCAAATCCAGGCCCTTCCTCTTGAGCTGTCAGGGTATGAGATAAGCAGAGAGCATCTTGAAACACAACACAATCCTGTTGTAGAGAAGGAGTTGTGTCCCTGAACCAAGATGAAACACGCTTATTTATTACTTTGGCATTGCTGGGTGATGAAGACTGAAGCTGACTTCCTCTTTCCATCCTCAGCACATTCTTGTTATTTCATTATTTTTTTCTGGAATTTCATTGCATCATAATCCTGTCTCTCTCACCATCCGCTGCACTTACTGTGTTTATTTTGCCAACTTTTATTTCTTGCCCCTCAATATCAATAGCGAGCTCAGCTCTCTCTCGCTCTCTCTATTCCAGTATTTCACTTTGCGTTTATATCTGATTCACTCCATTTTCCTACGATTAAGTTTAACTAATGGCTTTGAAGAAATCACACTTGAACAATGAGTAAATTTAATTGTTGTCGTCTTTTGGAAAATAATGAAGCAGTGGTACATTCCAACCCACCAACTTCACGTTAAGATTCCAAATGTTGATTTCCACCAAGATGAGGAAGGCTTATGAAAGTTTGGCCTTTTACAGCATGATTAACATGTTACAACTCTGTTTTATTTTAGTCCCTTTTTAAGCATTTTCATCTGAAAACAAACTTTCTTTTTAAAGTTCTTGCCCTTCCCTTCCTATTTCTACACAGAATTTTTTCAAGGCTCTGAAGTGAATTTTACCAGTAATCTGTTTATAACCTATTATGTTTCAAACTCGTACACATATGAATTTGCAAGGTGTTTTTTGTTGTTTTGCAAAGGGACACAAGCCACTAAATATTAACATGGATAAATGTTAACATGGATTTATTCAAATTATTAAGCATATTTCTCTAAAGTCAGATCACACCATAGACAAAGATTAAAAGAACAAAATTAATACTGCTACAGACCTGCCATTAAGTAATTTACAGAAAATTAGCATGCTGATATTCTGGCAAATATCTGTCTTTATTTTACATCTGCCCTTTGAGAAATTATGATATTTACTTACCATTAAGAGTTAAAATTGTTATTTTCTGAATAATAGTGCAACTATTCCTAATCATAATTGCTTACAAAATAGCTATGAATATCAGAATATTTTAGCCTTCCAATACACTTTCTGTAAGTAGTGTAAAACTAAATTAAATTTCTATGTAAATATGCTTGTAATGTGATACACACTGCATGGACATTTGTTTATACCATTAATACTAGGGTCTTAACTAAGCCCTGAGACTCATTCACTATAAACATAATACAGGGAATAATAATAACTGAACTATATCTTTGAACATTGAAACCATACAGTACATGGGGATTACACTCCCCACTGCCTGATTTACAAATACAGAAATAGTGCCTGTCCCTGTGAGAGTATGTCCCTTTCCCTATATTTATCCTAAATAAATGCAGAAATTTAACTTTTGTAGAATGCAATTTGTTTCCCTCAGATGTAACTGCCTCTGAGGTAACGTAACTCCTAAAGCATAGTGCCAGAATCAATGAAAAACACAGCAAAGGATTATACACTGATACACAGAGGCATTGCATTAAAATTCACATCGAGCAGTGTAAGAAAATAAACAAAAACCTGGAAATTAAAATCAGAAAGAGATAAAGAATGGCATCAAATAGAGAGCAATACTTGCTTTTACTCCAAAGCATGCCTAAGTGTTTTATAAAGTAGTACAACTTTCTAACCTGATACATAAACACATCAAATATGTAATATATAGCTGATATAATGAATTTATTTCTAGAAATGATCTGTTTGTAATATCACTTGTGTGTCTTTAGATATATTTCATTTTCTCACACTGATTTCTACTAAATTAAAATTGAACACGGAGGTGAGTGTCTCTGTGTGCACTTGTGTACACACACACACACACACGTTATATATATATATAACACACATATACATGCGCACACACACACATGCACGCAGCCACCCGACCCCCTGTTTATTTTCTTCAATAACACCTGACAAAAGTGTACCTGCTGTAGATAGTAAAACACACACTGGAAAATAGTTAAATGCATAAACCTTTGGTATAATCCTTTAAAAATGGTTTTCTCGATTGATTAAAATAGATTACATTGTGCGCAGTATCTGAAAAACAGTAGGACCCATATTCATTCATGTAAAAGATGCGTTCCTTTTTTATTGTTGAGTGCTCAATATATCTGATGCACTGAACAACACCTTTGTATCAGCAATTAACTGGTCTGAGTAAAAAAACAAACAAACATACAATCAGTATGGAAACTGGTGTGCTCTAAAAAACAGATCCAACAGGTTTAATACTGGGTTTTTCTTAAGTTGTCATCATATATTCATGAACATATGAATTTTTGTGAGTGTGCACTATGAGCCTATGGGCAGGGAAATTAGAATGATAACACCATTCACATGCTAACCAGTTAAAAAATTCAGAAACTGGTTACAAATGTCCATATTTCAAGGAATCAGAAATTAGCTCCTGAAAGTTGTCTATCTACTATTGGACAAATGTATCAATTCCTTTCAGGAATTCTACCAAATTCCAGTTGTGCATTCTGCAAATAGTTACCGTTTAGCAACTTTGCTGTCTGAAGAAGATGCCTAACTTCCATATTATTTCAGCAAAACAGTTTATAGGAAACGGCACCTTATTAAAGATCTTCACTTTTTTGTTGTTTTAGAAACAAAACTAACAAGTGTAATTAGCCTTTGAATCTATCTTCTATAGTTAAATGAATTATTGATTCATTTCTGTACCCAAGTTTAGGATAACAGTCTGTGGCCAAATTTTAACGTCCTGATAACTAGGTTTGCTAAAGCACATATAACTTATTACAAAGTCAGTAGAGCTAGGTTTAGGTAAAAACAGAGAGCCTTACAAACTAACAGATTTAATCCACATTAATTGTGGGGTGGACTTTTCCCTTGCTTAGTACTTTAGATAATATTTCTTTTGTGACAGAGCATAAAGCACAACTGTAGAAGACCCTTTGGTATGAGCTATTAGAAAATATTAAAGATTTGTTGAAATAAGTCAAAGTTATACGCAGGCTGCTGCTTTTCTATTTCAAGTATCCGTTCACATACACTTTTGATTGTTTTACTTACTTTATTTGTTACTAAAATTTTGAACAAAAAGATGGAGTTTCTGGGAAATATATAATAGTGACAATCCAATTTTGCAGAGTCCCCCTTTTAGCATTCGGCTAGTTATTGCAAGTCGCCACAGAAAGCCTGTTTTGAAGCCTTTCTAGAAAGTTACCAGAATGCACGCCCAATGGATTTTGTGTGAGGCAATAATTAAAAGACACATGAATAATTGACATTTAGGGCTTCCAAACTGTCTGGTTAATTTCCAGAATCTGAAGAAGAAATAACCTACTCAAAGGCTTTAAAAGAACAGCTTGAGCTGACGAGCTAGCTGACAGAAACTTATCTTAGGCCTCCGAAGCAATGACAATTACAGACTAGGTGGAATTCACAGCTCTGGTAAACCCTTTTGTATTAGCATCTTTATAGCCTTAACAAATTGCAGCTGGGCATTTCTGACATTCTGCTTATTAAATCAATTTTATTTTACTTTCAAGTACTTACAATATCTTACAATAACCCTAACTTTAACTGTTCAGGCATAGCACCAGGAATGTGGCAGGAAGTCTTATTCCCTCTCTGTGAGAAAGCAAGATTGTCTTGGGAAAAGCTTTTATCTAAGGCATACTCACAGTCTGCAATGACATTCAGTAGCTTCACTTTTTTTTTGGATTAGAGTAATTACTAATCTAGCATTTCTATAATGCAGGTTTGGTTAGAGAAGTGGATCAGAATTAATGCATTTACTAACTTTACTGCAGCAAGCTTAGGCAAATATTAATAACAGGGCAAAAATAACAGTCTGTAAGTAGCAACCTGTCAGAAAACTGCTTTTCTCCCCACACTGATTTCCAGCTTGTTTCATTACCAACAAGATGGTGTATCCTCTATCCTTTTTTACATACTAAATTTCTGCTTCATAAGCCATGTGCAAGTGAGACTTATTAGGCAGTTCATAATTGTCATAGGAGAAATACTCAGATAAATAAGAACTGGTCCCATGTTATTGCAAAGCCAGTGTCAGTGGTATGAGCAACTCTGAATCTGAAGGTGATTTGTATTTGGGGAAAAAAAAAAAACCTGGCAAAAGTCTTGCTTCCTTTTATTTCCTTTTTTAATTCCTAGGACTGCTCGATGTATTATTTCATTAGGAATCATGTGATAACATTACCTCTGACAGGGTCAAAGGAAGCACACTAGCCGTGGATTGTTGAGTTGTGCGGCAGAAACTGGATAATTAAACTGATTCAATCCAGCACAAAGAAAGACGGAAACAAAACACTTCCCTTTTCCTTCAACAAAATAACAATCCCTATCCTTTTTCAGGCATCCCCTTACTTCCAGCAATTGCAAGGCTCTCTTTGTTACAGCCTACATGAAATTGTGGGGTATTTTGCAACCTCTGTACCCAGTGTTCTGTGTAGACAGCATCCTGGAGGCTACAAAAAAGTGCATATATCCAAAATAAATAGACAACATAAGCAGCAGCAGCCCGGAGAGAGTATGTGAGAGAGAACAAGGAAGAGAGAGAATGAAAGAAAAGAAAGGTAGAGGAAAAGCAAACCTTACCTTTCCTCTTTGATCTCCTTCTCCTCCTCCTTTTGGACTTGCATTTTAGTTGAGTACTTGGACCTCCAGAAGCTCTGTTGTTCCCCAGAACTGATGTCATAGCTGTAGTTCAGTAAACAAGAATGTACAGGTCTTTTCTTTCTTGTATATTTTCACCTCTGGTTCTTGCTGCTTGATAGATCTGTGGATAAGGTTCACTTTTTAGTACTGCATGGTGTTTAATTCTAATTATTCTCTGTCACTTGGCATCAGCTGGGTTAAGTGTCTCTGATCTTCTGAGCTGACATGCTTAACTGCTTGTTGTGAGAACTGTGGAAAGGTATAGACTGAAGCTGCTCAAGAGCCTGGTAGCTCTCACTCAGGCTGCCTTCCTTTATCAGGGCTGTAAATGCACGGCTTCTACTTTTTGCACCTCTGCTAGTTGTTTGGCACCAGCCACTTTGAAGCCAATCATGCAGGGAGCTTGTCTATTTGCTGCAGCAAAGTCTAATTAGATCCAATCACAACTGTCTCCTGGCTCTGACATCAGCACCACCAGCCCTCTCCATCCCCTGTCAGCTTGCAAACTCAGCTCCCATTTGGGCTGACGGATATGCCTAGGACCTGATAGAAAGGAAGGGAGAACTGCACTGTAGGGAATAAAAACATACTGCCAGTTTATCTGGGAAAAGCCTAAGGGGCAGCTTACAGGAAGGGATGCTACAAAAGGGATTGCAAGGCTTTTTTTTTTTTTTTGCTGTAGACCATAGGAACACAGAATATTATGCTTCCCGACACACAGAAATGCTGGGACTATTTACCCTAACAAAATAGTTTTTAACTAGTTCATTTGTTGCACTGATGATTGCTTCCAGGGGAAGAATCTGGGTTACCGTTGAAGAAACACTCTACCCCCAAATCTTATTCAAGATTCCCATTGCATGTCTAGTTATTTAAAGGCACATTTGTTTGCTAAATTCATAATGAAGGGCAAATAGCTCTTTTTGCCCTTCCTTGTGAGTGTAGTAAATGAATGAGCGTGCCAGGGCGCAGTCTGATTTCAAAACGGACATATTACACTCTGCGGCGCTCCGTTTAGGAAACCAGGCAATGAAGGTAACTGGTACAGAGGGGCTTATATGGAGGAAGATGGCAACGGCATTCCTCAGAAAAGCTTGACCACAAAACATTACATATTTCTCAAGAAAATAAAAGGTTACACAGCAGGTCGATCGCCCATTTAAGTGACAGGGATCTTTTTCTTCAGGGCATTTCTCCTCTTAGTTATCAGCTGATTAAAGAATATGAAGCTGCACCCTAGATTGCTAACACAGAAGAAAATAATATTAGAGAAAAAGTTATGCTAAATAATTAATGTCCTCAGTGGCTGCTCCATTTGCAGTAAGCCATAGGAGTACAGTAAAGCTCTGCTTATTGGAACCTCTTTAATCTCAAACTCCCTCTTATCTGCATCTAGGTTACACCCCAGGCTGTGCAGCACTTAGGCTGTAACACTCCCTGTTATTCAGACCCCTGTATATTCAAATGTTTTATGCCCCTGAAACTTTTTGGTTAGACAGGGTTGAACTCTACATAGATTTTTTTATATTAAATATATAAAAAGGACATAAAATCATACTAAGGTTTTGATTTAAACCTTTAATAAAATCAAGTACATTCTGTGTAAAGGTCTTAATTTGACCCACATGTGCCTAGGCAATGTGACAATCCCTCTATCCGATCCTCCAAAACCAGGTCTTGTAAGGCTGGGCATGCTTGGCTGCTGCTGCTTCCTGTAGCCCCCATTGGCCTGGAGCGGCGAACCGCGGCCAGTGGGAGCTGCGATCTGCCGAACCTGCAGATGCAGCAGGTAAACAAACCGGTCCGGCCCGGACTCTCATCCCAGACAGACAATATCCCATCGGATGAAAGTGAAGTAACTTGGGCTCGACCCAGGAAAAACACAGGCAATATTAGTGCAAAAAAGAGAATGTAGTAAATACAATGTCTCTCAACTGCAGTCTCATGCCCGTGCATGGTCAATGCAGTATGCAGCCTTGGGGTTCTGTTGAAATCATTCCTGTTCCTGGACACCCAAATAATGGTAATTACCAGTAATACCAGATTCCATTGTCTAACAAGGAGACTTTGTCTTTTCTTCTCAGATGAGGGCCCAACTACAGTGATCCTTTTGTTCATTACCGGTCGGTTGGACTCCTTCTGACTGTATTATCTGGAGCTAAAGCCAAAGCTCTCAAGAAGCTGCAGTTTGTCTACCGCACCTCAGCCTGCCTCCTGTGAAAAACAAAACCCACACATGACACAGAGGCACTGCAACCTGCACAAGCTGAAGTAGATTGAAGGATTTGTTTCAAGGTGCCAGTCCTCATATATCATGCTCTTTCACGGTCAGCTCTGTTATCTGAAGAACAGCCACTGCTTTTGTGACCCATCTCTATAGCTGACTGCAGCCAGTACAACACATGATTGTCAGAGCTTAGCCTCAAATTCTTATAAGACATTCCCTCAGCACAGGGAATGACCCACCAACAGTGATTGCAACAAACCGAAGCCTCAATACAGTCTAGATGTGGTGCAACTCACCTCTTCACACAGGGTCTCCCAAACTAAAAGAACGGAAGAAAAGACCAAGTAGTTTATTTGCCAGTAGGCAGCAACTAATAGCTAAAATATGAGAGACAGATTTTGGCTGCATCTTAGCAGAACTTCGTGTGCACCTGAATTGTGTGACCACCATGCCTCACAAATCCTGGGGACAGTGGCCAAGTGAGCCCCTTCTTCCCCCCTGGCATGTTTACACAGGCTGCCCCCACCCAGGCCCTGCTGCTGGGGACAGGGGCCGGGTGAGCCAGAGCACCCCCCGGGTATGCTCAACCCCTGTACCCGGCAGCCAAGCCCGGGCAAGGAGCAGGCCCCCACTGTCTCCTAGCCAGGCACTCTCAGGCAAAAGAGGCTCTGTCCTGCTCCCCGCCTGGCTGCCAGGGAGAGCGGCTGAACATGGCGGGGGAGAAGCGCAGGGAGAGAAGGACAGAGCCCCTCTCCTTCCCTGCCTTTGACAAACCAATCTTGGGGGCACTTGACCCTTCATGCCTCCCACCCCCATATTGCCTCTGCCGGTTAGAAATCTTCTGTTAAATTTTTTGATGATTTTTTTGAAAATATGAAAATATTTGTGAGGAAAAGAATCTGATTTTGTCTAAGCTATGTGGTTATTGAAATTTGAAAAAGCTTTTGGTTTTCGAACACAACCCAGAAAAATTCTGTACCCTCTACTATGGACCCTTATAATACTGTATGAAGCAAGTGCTTCCACTGGCTGGGGCTTCCTCTCATGGCAAAACTCACATGGTGGGGATTCCTGGACACTCAGGGTGGCAAACTCTGCAGTGTCTCCACTGGGTGTTTCCCTCCATGAAAAAGAGTCTGAATGAATGGCAGAGGAAGCAGGGGCATGACCTCCAAAACCTGCAGACACTAGAATCAGCACAGAAATGAAGTCCTACTTCTGTACTATGGTGCACCTCAGCTTCCCCTCCCTCTCTTACGAGCTGTGTGGAGTGGATATCAATATTTGGTTGCTGAGTTTAGAGTGCGGGTGTTGGTGGCTTGTGATATACAGGAGAGCAGACTAGATGATCTGTTGGTCCTTTCTGGCCTTACACTTCATGACTGACTATGACTCCTGTGTCTAAACTCCAGCTCCAATGTGGGGGTGCAGACGTAACATCAACAAGATCCCGGTTGGTGGTGCGCAGGATCGAACCTGGGACTCCGCAGCTTATTGCATGAGCCTCTACTGCATGAACTAAAAAGCCATCTGCCTGTTAGCTAAGCCTGTAGAGCTGACTCATTTTATCTCTCTCTCTCTACCACAAGAAGGGACAGAACACCATACACAGACACAAAGTGAGAGTTAATGAATTCTACTTCCTTCCTTCTACAGGAATCTCTGTGTGGCTCTGAGGGCAGCAGGCTGCAGAGAGTGACAACTTCCCAATGTGTCCCCTTCAGAGGTAGAGAAGGGCTTCTGAGGACTCCTCTCCCTCTCTTTCATGCTCCCCCTCCCCTCCTATTTCTGCCTGCTTTTGCTCCCTTGTGCCCATGAAGGTGAAAAGAAGAATCAGGACCTTAGAAACTGGGAGATAAAAGACGCTCGAGGGCATTGAAACAGGACGAAATGCAATCCTAAGACTCTGCAGGTGAGACTCCAGAGCCTTCTGTTGCAAAATGCCTGCTCTAATCCACTCTTGCCCTACTTACAAGCATCTGAAAAGCCTGTCAGTGTGACTATTTGCAGTGAAAGCCACTGTAGCTTTGGGGCCAGACATCAAGGAGTGGGTGGGAAGAAAGAGGAGTGAGGATCCACATTTAATGTTTACAGGTTGTCCTCACTCTGTAGGTAACTGTTTCCATGCAAACAAGTCAGCATGTTATGCTGATTTGCACATTTAAATATCGTTAGGAAATCTGAGCTAGGCTGGATTCGGATGGGTGGAGGTTGCATTAAAAAGGATTTGGACCCTTCACTAACTGAAGGGAATAGAACTCAGGGTATAGCCACAGCTGCTGCTGGCTTGGGGAGCAAGAATAGACTAGTTTTAACTCCCACAATAAGCTTCCCCTCCTTCCTAGGCTTGTGAATGTCTTCTTTGCTGGGTTTTCTTAAAGGCTCATGGCTTATACAAAAACAGGTTCCTCTCAGGTTTCAGAGTAACAGCCGTGTTAGTCTGTATTTGCAAAAAGAAAAGGAGTACTTGTGGCACCTTAGAGACTAACCAATTTATTTGAGCATAAGCTTTCGTGAGCTACAGCTCACTTCATCGGATGCATACTGTGGTATATAGCATGCAAGGGAGCAAGATGAGTCAGATCTCCCTGATGAGAGATCCAGTTTTCAAGACCATAGTCTCTTTAATGGGGAAAGAACCTCGATCCCAAAGGTTACAAGTCATCATGAATAGTAACTGCAGTTATGGCTTACACAAATGCCAATCTGAACAGTAAAAGAGGCCACGAAACAACAGCCACAGCTAGGGATGGGCCCAACTCTTTCTAGGCATTTATACAGAGATCCTCAGCCTAGCACCCCAACAGCTCTGAATCTGTGGGTAACTAAGTTGCTACTAGAGATCAGTTTCAACGCTGCTAGTACTTCTTACCTTTATAACATGCTAAACTAAAGCTCTGTGCTCAAACCCTCCTGCATTTTGGGACATTTGAAATCTTGTTCTGGATCCAAATTTTACTGTCTTAGCCAGTCTCTAGCCTGAGAAGCTTAAGCTGTGTAAAGGCCTATTTTAATAGTCATCATCATCACTCTGGCAAATAAGTAGGCCTGAGTTCAGTGGTACAACGCTGAACTAGGAGATATGGGATCCATTCTGAGCTCTGCCATAAACTTGCTATGTGACCTTACAAATCACTTTACCTCCGTGCCTCAGTTTCCCTATATGCAAAAGGGGATAGCGATACTTATATTAATTTGTAACGGGACTTGAGAGTGACCAATGAAAAGTAGCATGTAACAGCTAAGAATCTTGAAATAAATGAATTCATTTTTATCTTTCTAAATCCTCCAAATTCATCATGTGCGGGAAATGTTCACCTCGTGCAAGGTATCTATATTGCACAGAATGGGCATTCAGAAATTTCATAAAAAGAGAGAGCTCCCTAGCAGTGGAACTAAAGTAGAATGAATCTCTGTTAAGCCTATGACATGCAGCCAGGTATTTATAATTGTATCCAGCAGAGGGCAGTGGAACATGTAAATGCTATTTGCAGTGGTGTTATAGTCAAGCTGGTCCCAGGATATTAGAGAGACAAGTTTGGTGAGGTAATATATTTTATTGGACCAACTTCTGTTTTCAAGCTACACAAAGACCTGCAGAGCTCTGTGTAGCTTGGAAGCTTGTCTCTTTCACCAGCAGAAGTTGGTCAAATAAAAGACATTACTTCACCCACCTTGTTTCTCTAATGTAAATACTAGCCAGTTCATTGAAATGGTTAACAGTGAGATGAAGGATGGTTTTGTCGTTTACGTCTAAAACTGATGGGGTCAGGTGTCCTGGGTTGTAATCCCATCTCCACCATAGACAATTTGTGGGCAACTCTCTTCGGCTCAATTTTGGAAAAGATGAAGTGTCCCCTCATGTTAGCCACCTCAACTTTTGGACGCTCATTTTGAGAAAACTGGGGCACCCAAAATTTCTGAAAAACATTTGAAAATATGAGTCTTAATTCCTCTAATTTTCAGCTTCCTTATCAGTGAAATAGGGATGTTAATATTAGCATATTAACATATTACCACATGGGGATATGAAAGTGCCATTTAAGTGTGATAATGTGATAATATGATAATGAAAGTGCCATTTAAGTGTAAAATATTTTATTTTTCCTAATATCTTTGCTTTGGAAATCTTATAAACATTAGACTAGGAATAATCCTCCCCCAAGCAGTTTTTCTACTATATGAATTAAAACCAGTCTTGCAAAGTTGGTAGAAAAGTATTTTACCATCTACAAAACCAAATGCTGTTAGCACAGATTATAATGGCAAACCATTTCTTTTGAACCACAGAGATATTTTGTATAAAAATCATGCAATACATTATCTATTTTGCAGAGATAATGTAGTACTGTACAATAGTAATCATAGAAATGTAGTGCCAAATTGTAGTCATGTGATGTTTTAGGTTTGCAGTATTTATTATAGTAAGGATATCCCTCTCCAAAGTTTAAGTCTGCAGACATGAGCGTGGCATATGTTCAGTATCACAAATGATTTGTTCAGACATCCTGCACCTGTCACTATTCTTCAATCCATATTTGTTTTAACTTTGTTAGTGACTGATATTTAAGTAGAATATGATTAAGTATATTAAACTGCAATAACATCATCTGAGACTCCCTGGCAGATTCATGCTATGGTAATGATGTTCTATTACTTAATAAAAATGTACCATTATGATCTGCCCACTTATTTTAAAAATTATTTAAAAACAAGAATTTTGGCAACATGCTGCAATAATAAAACATTCAGATAGAGCTCGTATATGAGCCATCACAAAATCATGAGCAGAAATGTGTATGCAAGAGAGTACACACATGCAAAGTATACATGCAAATAATATGATGTGTCTGTATGCAGGTGCTATTCACCATTTGTCCATCTATATGATACAATGGCAATTTTATAAAGTGATTAAGGCCCTGATCCTGCTATGAGTTCCCCATGAGCAGAATCCATTTTCAGTGAGGCTCCATGAGGCGTAAGTGTTGGTCTGTGTCAAGCTCACCGCAGGATAAGTCTAGAATCAGGAGCAAAGGACACTAAAGGAGATTTAGTGCTACTTAGTAAACAATTTCAGTGCATTCTATTTCCCTGTGCGATGACCTAGGAAAGTTATCCTGTGACTCTTAAATGGCTATGTCATTTTGGTGTAAATTTCCTATAAGAAAGTTTGTCTCTTGATTGCCAAGCTGGACTATTGTGTCTGTTTTCTGTTCACACTTGGATTGTTTAGAATCAGACACTGTGGGTTAATCTGGACTGGTTTCATTTGACTGACGGCATCTCATGTAAATATCTCTACTGTGTTTTAATAATGAACTACTGTAGGCTTGTTCTAAAGTTAAAGGCAAAACTGGATGACACACATATTTGCCCACAGATTATTTAACAAAACACCAATACCACCATCACCATCTGCCTTATTTATTCTTTTATTTTAATTTATAAAAATGACAACAGAATTTATTCAACCCACATAATCATCCCAGCTAAGGAAAAATTCATAATAATGATAGTTAATAATGCATGACATGAGCCTCATGTTGTACCCTGAACGCCAAAGACTACATCTCTGACAGAGCTGAGAAGGAATCGTGTTCCAGAACCAAGATCCCACCAATGAAAATGCCTTCCCACAAGCTCTTAGATGTTCATTTTGAAAACTGTCAGGGTCCCAGCTGAGCACAGGTGCTCTCTGTGGTAACTCAAAAGAGAGAGACAATGTCTCAGGCAAAAAGAGCACAAAACATGACAAGCTTTATAAATCAAAGCCAACAACTGGCACTGATTCTAGAAGTAAATAGAGAACCAATGCCATCTTTGGGTCCTCCTTCCCACACCAACAAGCAGATGCACTCTGCAACTCCTGTAGCTTCTGAGTGGTCTTCAGTGGTAGGCCCATGTAAAGTAGACTGCAGAAATCCTTATCCGGTGGCCACAAAGGCTTGGATAACTAAAGGAAGGCCCTCAACTTGGTTTCAATCCCCAGTTCTGCCACAGACTTCCTGAATGACTTTGGGCAAGTAGTTTAAATCTCTGTGTTCCAGTTCCCCATCTATACATTGGGGATAGTAATACTTCCTTTGTCTCTTGTCTATTTAGACTATACACTTTTCAGGGCCATGGCTGTCTCTTTCTGTGTATGTATACAGCACCTACCACAATGGAGCCTTAATCTTGCTTGGTGTTTCTAGGTACTACTGTAATAGAAATAAACAAACGTTCGACATAAGTGACTGCAATCACCTCACCAGATGCAGATTTCAGCCACTAACACCACTGAGAATGCAGGAGAAACTGGGGATCAAAAGTAGCTTTCCTAAACTGTCAAGCTCTTGAAGAGCACGCTGACATACCCCCTCAAAAATGTGGGCAAACACAAGTCATTCAACACTGTTTAGATATTTCTTTTACTCCCTACCACATCAGTGTCACCTGAATTTTCTTTGGCCTGAACTTTATCTAATTTGCTCTCATCCAAATCTGATCTCAGGGAGGCATCAGGAAACCAAATATACTGCACCATCTGTGTCTGTAGAAAAAGAGACCTAGAGCTGCTTGTCATATGTATACTTATGCCGTTGCATCCCAAATCACCATGCTATCTCCCCCAGAGGCATGTTGAACAGGAGGGATAACAGAATTCCTGCATAAGAGAATACTCAGGGCAGATGACCTATTGCTCAGTAACACCCTTTGGGAGCTTTCAAGAGCTAAATCCTTCCAGAGCAATTCCATTCACCCCAACCAGGATCCTCACGCAGGTCAACAAAATCCCAGCAGTATCAAAGGCTGACGATGGGTCTAAAATAATAAAACAGGACACTTATCTTCTGTGCATGGATAAAAGCAGATAATCAAGTAACAAGACTAATCCATCTCCACATCATACCTGCTCCAAAAACCAGAGTGAGAGGGAACAAATCACCTGAAAATTCCAGGTGACTTCGAAGACACTTCCCCCAAACCTGATCAATCACCTTAGCCAGAGCTTAGTAATTGGACTGAAGCCTTATATTTTATTTTAAAGCATCATAAATAACATTATTCAATGGAGAATCCTGGTCTCTATTTCCAGAGGAGAAGGGGAATGTGGGAAGGCCCCACACATGGCTAGTGAATGCACTACAATGGCTTGCTGGGTACATAGAGGCCTGTGTCCATCTCCTAGGCTAAAGTAGGAGGCTGCAGGTTACCTTGGGCTGAGGATTCTTTTCTCCAGCACCTTTTTCCAAACTTTTTTTACTTGAGCTTTGTTCACTGAATCAGCATTCAGCCTGTAACAAAGTCTACATGTCAAACCAGTGATAAATCACAGTTTTACATTGAGATAATGACAACCAGCTACCAAAGCACAAGTATCAGAAAGAAGCTTAGTGAAGCTGACACCATTTATTTTAAAATAATTAACTTTTCTTTACATGCTGCCTACTTTCAATAGAGACAGGCCTGATCCAAATCTCCGGGGATGAACTCTTCCCAGGTTGGCAGAAAGGGAAGGTTTGAATCTGAATTTTTTCTCAGGCATATCTCTAATTTTTCAGAGTCTCTTAAACTCAGTTATATTTAGTCTTATTACAGACAAAGTGCTCTGACATCAGGTACCACTAAATGCTTCCATCACCCCCCCAAAAATTGTCCTTTTGAGTTTCTCTTCTTCTTCTTTTTTTTTTTTTGAGGTTGTTAGAACTCCCAACTCAAAACGAGACAAAAAAAGGTGTGAACCTAAATTAATGGAAACAATAAAAAAGCTTCCTACAACCCCCTAAAACCAAAAATCTTTCAGTTCAACATGACTCTAGTCATTTTACCTTTGTACTGAATCAATTTCATTAGTATCATCTTTCTTAAATGCCTAGGATTCCAGGCTAAACACTTTCAGGAAAAATAAATTCTACATCAATGCTTGACATAATTTTCTTCAATTTTTCAGCAAGGAGATGGATTAGGATCATACCTAAAGGCGACTTATTTCAAATCTGAAAATGTATTTTATGTTTTCCTGTTGACAACCAGAGGCACTGGGTAGAAAAAAAATAGCAGAACAAAGGGCTCCCTAGAAATATTTCATGTTTGCTGACTTACTACACCATCACTTATGACACTGAATTATTAGTTTCAGCAAACAATGAAATAGCACAGGAAAGCTCTTCTTCTCTTTTAACTTCACCATTCTTCTTGGATTTAAATAATTCACATAAAAACTTTCAGGTAAAACCTACAAATATTGAAAAAACATAACTGTGGACAGTATTTACATTACTTGATGCATCCTTAATCACATTGTGATAGAAAGGTTATGAAAATCTCTTGGCTTCCTTGAGACTGGAAGGGAATTTGGATGGAAAATATGTCTCTTTCTGAGGGCCTGATTCAAAGCCCAGTCAGGCCCTCAGTAGTTCCTAGCAATATTTTTTCCTGTATTTTTTTTATCTGCCTGTGTTGCTCTGTTCATATACACAAGGTGAAGTTCTAGCTCCACTGAAGTCAACAGGAGCTTTGCCATTGACCAGTGGGGCAAAGATTTCACCCCCAGCACATGTACATTCATCAAATGTTACTCATTACCAAGGTGGATTTTTTGAACTTTTTTATTTTTAAAACTTTGCCTGCCACAGTTCAGGAAGCGATGTTTAGTATCAGCTACATGGGACCTCAAATATACAGGGCAACCAGCTAGCCCATGTTTAGCCTGCTGGCATTATACAATACAACTGTCATAACTGACCCCTCATCATAAACCTTTATATTCTACTACTTGCATGGGCTTATTTGATTCCTTTGACCTTGACCTCAGCTGTAAATTGTTAAAGCAGCCCAGTGCTGTTGTATAATGCAGGAACAGCGAAAGGCAAGTGTCCAGGTTCAGTATTTTATGACTTTCATGACCTTCTGAATGGGAATAGAAGCATAATACTTTACCAATATATTTGTGCAGAAATAAAAAGTAATGGCTTACTATAATCCACTATGCTCCACTATTTAATTTATTACTATCATTCACATTTAACATAGACTATTTTTTGCTAATTTTTGAAACGCGAGTCCTTAATATACTACTTTTAAAAAAAGTATAATTAGTTGAAGCTACACTGGATTATATTTGTTTCCATTGCCCTTTTTGAGAATTAAACGAATCCTGTTTTAAGGGTTAATATTTTTAGGTCTTTGTATCTGATCTTGTCCCCATTAAAGATGATGGCAAGATCTCAGTTTGAGCAGGATCGGGCCTTTTTTCCCTGCAAGCACTCATGTTCTCAACCATTGATGTCATATCCCCAGAGCTCTGTGTGACAGCATGAAGAAAAAGCAGAAAACAAAACACAGATGGAATTAATGGTTCAGTGTGTTAATCAATGTAATAAATTGTAAGGAAGGGATGGCGACATGTCAGGAATATATCTGTGCTGTTCAAAACAAGCCAGACTATTAGGATGAATTTATTTGATTGTAATCTCATATGTTAAAATTTACCAGGCTCACCATAATCTTTCTCCCTCGCTTTCTGTTCTTACTAGAACCACTGAAAGATTTAAACATTTTACTGGTTAGTAATAAGCATTGATTCAATGTCCCTTGCAAAATGGTGCATGATTTTACTCCATCACAGATAATTTCAGGAACATTTCACTGCAAGCTTTTATCAGCACTCCATCCTTGTAGAGATGATTTGAAAAGGTTTGTGTAGTTGTCTACCCTGTCTATTGCCTGCCTGGCAGTTTGGTGAGGATTTTGTTATCCAGCTGAGTGAGACACATCGGATTCCTTCTAGTCCTTCTGGAATCTAAATCTCACAAAACACTCATTGAAATATATGGTGCAAGAGGGAGAAGGCAAGTGAATCGCTAGCCTTTAAAACAGCTCTCATCCTGTTTATGTACCTCCTAATACACTTGTAATTCATGTGTCATAGTGGTTTGTTAATGCAATCTTTTCAACAGTGCTTTTGGCATATATCTTCATTTGCTTACCATGTATAGACCCAATCCTCTTTCCATTTGAAGACAACAGGAGTTTTGACACTGTTTTTAATATGAGCAGCTTCAGAAATATTGTCTTGTAGGCTACTAGTGAAATACCTGCAATTCTACCAGTGTGGACACACATTATGCCGTGTATTACAGATTCAGAACAAGCATCACACCTGAGACATGCAATAGTATCTTAATCACGTGTTCACCTAGGGATAGTCAGCACTTTAGTTGGCTGTAGTATGAGAGACCCTCAGATTCAAAATCAAACTTGTGTCCTTGTTCTGTTGTACTTGCACTTTTATTATGGTAGGGAAATACACAAGATAATGCAATACTGGCTGAGATTTGCCAAAGATTGTTTTTTCTTTACATTCCCTGAGCCTCTGTCTCTCCTGAAACCCCTAAGTTATTGCACACAATAGTGGTGTATATGACTCCAAATAAATGACACACACATTTGAATATTGAATTCCTTGGAGATACACTGGCGGCAATCACAACTGCCTGAATGCACCCACTACTTCAGGAATTGTCTTTTTGTTCTGTGCATGTACAATGCCTCGCACAATGGGGACCTGATACTTGATGGAGTTCTTTAGGTGCTACTGAAATACAAACAACTAATAACAGCAGTTCAATACCTGGGCATCTTCTCTCTTTGTAACCATATAATATGCATTTAATTCTTTATCCAGACTATTTGAATAAGTTAGTCACATTATTGCTGATGGCAGATAGGACATGCTTGATAACTGTCCTTTCTGACCTTTCATGGCCTTAAGCAACCTCACAATTAATATACCACATAGCAAGAAGAGAATGACACCTTGACATTTAGCAGGAGCAAGGAGCAGCCTGGATTTTGACAAATGTTGGCATACTTGCTGCTGGTGCTGCTTAAAGTCACATTGGTTTCCACCGGACATTTTGTTGTGCCTTAAAGGTACCTGGTAGAAAGCTGCAGACTCATTTGAAGGGATATCAGTTTTTCTGAAGACACTCCCAAGTGATCCATGTAAATTGCAGTTTGAGTGCAATCAATAGATGTGACAAGCAGCTGATGTTGGCAACTGGGGACATAATGAAGGTGTGACTGTGTAAACGGCTAACAGATAACAATGCTATAGGAAATTATAGGGCAGTGCTGTATTGAATAAGTGCGGTGCAAAATGAGCTGCAGCTCTCAGGTCATGCTTTCCCGCTGCTGAAGTGTCTCTTGCTCTTGTCCTTTGTAATTGTAAGTGGCAGCAGTGCCTTGCTGAATACCAGGAGGGCATGTATTCAACCCTCATTTGTTCTGCATTACAATGCAATTCTCGCTGTTAACAGCTGATCTATAGAGTCAGTGACCACCTCCCAAGTGGACAAGATACCAAGGAAAATACCAACACTCTGTTTTGTTAGGAATTGAGAAGGCTATCATTTAAACAACACCAAACATCTGGACCAGTCCTGTAAAGGTAGCAGTAAAAACTCAATGTTTTGTTAAAATCTTTTGTGTTTCCTCCCTACCCAAATATGTAGGCTGTAGGGACCTTAACATGGTTTTTCTTTCAGAAAACAAAAGGATCAAAGACAATAAGCTCTCCACAAGCTCACAGGAGATATGTTAGCATTATTTAGTATTTATAATATATGGTTATCCAACAAATATGAATATATGTGGCTGTTTGCTACATACAGTTTTAATACCATAAAATCCCCTTAAAATTCATGGGGAGAAAGTATCCATTGATTTTTAATTTCATTTTGAAATACAGTGGTCTGAGGCACCTTTTTGTAATTTTGTTCTGACATTTGAATCAAGCGTCAGCAGTTATTTTCAAAAACCTCAGGTCTTTGAGTCTTTTTTGTTCTGAGTACCACTTATAGCTTTACAGATTAAATGTAACATTTGAACCTGATCAAAGTGGAGGAGGTAACTCAAAGCATTCTGTGAACTTAGTTGATATTTCATTAACAGTGATCAATACTTTCTGCCATTTTTTCCCACCCTTCAAAATGTCAGGTGTTCCTTTTTATAGTTTTCTTCATGCATCTTAGCCATAAGAATGTATATTTGTCTCATTTATTTAAAATATACATTAAATGGGCCATGTTCTCAATTTCTTTACTAGTGAGCTGTAGGTGTAGATCAGTATTTATTTTGTAACTTAGTTTTCAATCATTTACAGTAGTTTTATATTCTCTTCATTAAAAAAAAAAATCCAAAATACAATTTGTTTTCTTACAAATAGTTCTAACTACCAATTTAAATTAATTCAAGAAAAGTAAATCCAGGCTGTTCATTCCTTTCTTTTGTAGAAAGCATAACCTCTTTTCTTCTTTGGCCTGGTTGACACACAGATTCAGCAGAAACAGGAAAGATGCATTGTAGAAGGTTATAGGATTTGAGAAGCTTGCCCAGCGATATGGCACAAAGCTCCACAAAGCTTGTTTTGGACAAGGTCACAGGATTGTTTTTGTTTAAGTCGCGAATGGATCTCTTTCTAAAACGTATGCTATAGCTCTAACAGAAATGATGGGCTTCATGCAGAAATTATTGAGTAAGGTTCTTTGGCCTATGTGGTGCAGGAGGTCAAACTAGTTGATTGTTATGGTACCTTCTGCCCTTAAAATCCATGCATCTATTTTTTGGAGATGTGGCATGGGAGAAATGGATCAGGGCTGCAGAATCAACAAACTAGTCATTCCTCCTACAGAGGACTGCAGCGATGTGGGAGAATGACAACCACAAGACTGCAGTAAAGGCTGTTGAGCAGCTTTCTTATTGCTCCCTAGCTGAGTGGGGAAAAGGATTTTAGAGCACAGCCTGGTTACCCGGAATACATAATGGGTATAGGATCCAGCCCTATGAAAACAAAATAGTGCTCTGGTTACAATAAAATAGAATGTTCCCCAAAATTAATCCCAGGCTTCCATTATCATTTCTGTGCATTGTTGCACTTCCCAATTTCAGTCAGGATTGCTAACTGAAGTGCTAAAATAGCATAAAGAAAGATGGTATCATAGTCTAGCTGTCTAAATCAGAAACAGGAAAGACTAGACATCTCTCAGAAAAGCCAGTCTTGTCCAATTTCCAGTTCAGCTTTTGTCATAAATGTAAAGGGAAGGGTAAACCCCTTTAAAATCCCTCCTGGCCAGGGGAAAGCTCCTCTCACCTGTAAAGGGTTAAGAAGCTAAAGGTAACCTCGCTGGCACCTGACCAAAATGACCAATGAGGAGACAAGATACTTTCAAAAGCTGGGAGGAGGGAAAGAAACAAAGGGTCTGTGTCTGTCTGTAGTCGTCTTGGCCAGGGACAGAACAGGAATGGAGTCTTAGAACTTGTAGTAAGTAATCTAGCTAGGTATGTGTTAGATTATGATTTCTTTAAATGGCTGAGAAAAGAATTGTGCTGAATAGAATAACTATTTCTGTCTGTGTATCTTTTTTGTAACTTAAGGTTTTGCCTAGAGGGGTTCTCTATGTTTTTGAATCTAATTACCCTGTAAGATATCTACCATCCTGATTTTACAGGGGGGATTTCTTTATTTCTATTTACTTCTATTTTTTATTAAAAGTCTTCTTGTAAAACACTGAATGCTTTTTCATTGTTCTCAGATCCAAGGGTTTGGGTCTGTGGTCACCTATGCAAATTGGTGAGGCTTTTTATCCAACATTTCCCAGGAAAGGGGGGGTGCAAGTGTTGGGAGGATTGTTCATTGTTCTTAAGATCCAAGGGTCTGGGTCTGTAGTCACCTAGGCAAATTGGTGAGGCTTTTTACCAAACCTTGTCCAGGAAGTGGGGTGCAAGGTTTTGGGAAGTATTTTGGGGGGAAGGACGCGTCCAAACAGCTCTTCCCCAGTAACCAGTATTAGTTTGGTGGTGGTAGCGGCCAGTCCAAGGATAACGGGTGTAATATTTTGTACCTTGGGGAAGTTTTGACCTAAGCTGGTAAAGATAAGCTTAGGAGGTTTTTCATGCAGGTCCCCACATCTGTACCCTAGAGTTCAGAGTGGGGGAGGAACCTTGACAGCTTTGCAGACCCAAGAAGTGCAGATTGTCTGGATAAATGGCTGAATATCTGAGGGCTTTCCTGAATAAAACCCAAACTCTAAACCTTTTTATAATTCATCTATCATTAAACTGTATATACTTACCTCTGTTGGTTAATACCTTTTCTGTTTCAGGCTTTTCAAAGGGGTATCCTTTTGTGCGTGTGCATATTTGCATGTGACAAATCTGTGTGCACACTTTTCTAGCATAAATACTAGTACACATATTTGTTATGAACACATGGATGATCAAAATTTACATGTTTCAGAGTAGCAGCCGTGTTAGTCTGTATTCGCAAAAAGAAAAGGAGTACTCCTTTTCTTTTTGCAAAATTTACATGTGTTAGACCAAGAGCGCACATGCAGGAATTCTTGTGCTTGTAAAGTTTTGTGTACACAATGGGAGGTTGCTTTTTGATACCAAGCACAGACCATGGAAAAAAAGGTTTCTCTTTCAAAGATTCATAGATTTCAAGGCCAAAAGAGACCATTGTGATCATCTAGTCTGACCTCCTGCATAATACAAGCCATAGTACCTCCTCAAAATAGAGAAGATATTCCTAGAAATAGGAACTATTTGTAGAACAAAATAAGTGTACCTAAATCAGGGATCAGCAACTTTTGGCCCGTGGCTTACCCTGGTGGGCTGCGGACCAAAGGTTGCTGATCTCTGACCTAAATTGTATAAATGCCTCCAAACACACCAATGCAGTGTAAGCAGAGTCAGGATGAGCTCCACCCTGACATCTGGTGGTGAGTTGTGGCAAGTTGTGGAAAAGAACTTCAGGGGCTGATCTCATTTGCATAGGCACACCCACCCCGCCTACCATGAGCCCATAGCTGCCCAAATGGTCACTTTGGCTGCTGTGGGATCCCCAGTTTCTCTGTTATTGGGGCAGAAAGAATAAATTGTTATTATCCTGATTATGTGAATCAAGGACAGTGGAACTGTACTTGGCCTTTTGTTATGATGGAGGGACTCACCATCAACTAAGTAGCACTCGCTAGGCAAGGGACATGGGTTCCAAAACTCAGTGAATATAGAGAGGTTGGGGGAATAGGTATTAATAGTTGGTGGTATGGGCCCTCCTGGTGAGGGCCTTACATGCTAATTGTACTTCCTTCTCTCTCTACTGTAGAATACCAGAGCTAATTTTGATTCTATTAGCTATCTAGTTATGGGCTGCTGAGTGAATTCATTTTGGGCCAATGGTGCACCAGCACTGGAGGCTCCCCTACTACAAGCTGAAATCACTGAGTGTTGTGTTAAGTAGTGGGGGAGCATGAAGACATATTGTGGAGCAGTTTGCAGGACAGCTGGAGTGGCTCATGGGATGGTGAGCAGAAGAGAGTGGCTCTTGGAGAAGAGCAGTTTGCGGGAGCAGCTTATGGGGGAGGCTGGCAGAGCAGAGCCCCATGGAGAGGTAGGGCAATTGGCTTTGGACCATGTAAGGTGCCCCTTAACACCCCCTTCCCCCCCATCTCCACCCAGGTTGGCAAGTAAAACTCTGCAGATAAACTTTTGAACTCTGGTGCTGCCCTGACCAGGGACAGAGACTTTTGGGTTGTTGGACTTTTGGGACTTTGGGTGACTTTGGGTTGCTGGACTCAAGAACCAAATGGAAAGAACATGCCCCAATTTGCTTGGGGTGGGTTTTTTGCTCATAGGTTGAGTTATGAATCCTGTTGGTGGTGTTTCCCCCACATAATACCACATTGTTTCTCTCTGTTATTAAAAGGCTTTTGTTACACTCAGACTCTGTGTTTGCGAGAGGGGAAGTATTGCCTCTTAGAGGCGCCCAGTGGGGGTGGTATATATTTGTCCCAGGTCACTGGGTGGGGGCTCGAGCCGGTTTTGCATTGTGTTATTGGAATGGAACCCCTAGATACTGAACCCGGCCCTTGTTGCTGCCAACTCTGATGGGCAGAAGGGTTACAGCAGCAAAGATGAAAAATTATGGGGGTTCACATATAACAAATAAAAGAAATGAAATAACTATCCAAAATTTCCAGCTGCTCATTCAATTGAAAATGAAAATAGTTATTTTGGTTTTTGCATAATTTTCTTGAAACTTATTGCGAAAAAGGACAGGTTATATCTTTTGTTGACTACTAACCCCTCTCCCATGCCTTAAGTGGCACCAAATGTTCATTAATAATGCTACCCCTTTTCAGTCCGAGTGCTTAGCCAATATTTGTGGTCTTGTGGTGGTTTCCATTAGGAGGAGAAACTGAGGATTGAGTCAGGAATTTCTGTGTGTACATTCTATGTAAATAAATAGGATTACATCAAAGTCCTGTTGCCCTGAATGTTGCAGGATTCAAACAACAGGACATCATTTCTGTGCTCGCAGTTCCAAACCTCTTTCCAGCCAGCTCTCTACCCCAAAATCCCTCTCTTCGTTTTTTCTCATGATCACTCTGCAGGTGCTTCTCTTGATGTCTTCCTGGCTTTCTTGATGCCTGCTTTCTGCTTGTTCTCTAGCTGCTTCTGCTCACAGACAAACACCTTTCCAACAAATAATATCCAGCCTCCTATGTTTGCATTCAGTCCCCAGGGAAAACCCTCTGTTCACATAGCTCAGCTTCTGACTGGCCTTGCATGTGGTCCATGTTTGAGTGGTGGCTCCTATCATTTCATTTATCTTGCTCTAAAAAGGAGCTGACCACTTCTTCCATTTATCTTGAATGAAGGGTGGCTGTGACACCAACCAACTTCAACAAGATTTCACCCAACCTTCAGTGTAACAGTATTGTGCGTTCACATTCCCCAGATCTTCAAAAGGGCAAGATCCAAGAAACAAAATAAAAACATATGATCAAAAAAGAATAGACTAAAAGGTTGGTTTCTATGATACTGAAATTATAACATCTCAGACATGTTATTACTTTTAACACCCCATCCTGCAAGGTGAAATGTTCCTCTTGCCTGATGCTAACTGCTCTCAAGTCCCACTACCCTTAATATGAGCTGAGGGTGCTTGTCACGTGGTAGGACTGGGCCTACATATACAAGAAAGTACAGTGCATAGATCATGTATTACAGTTTATTGTATTACTAAGGGCCTGTTGTCAATAGGCATTAAACACATGAATACAAGACCAGAATCATTCAGTAAGAAACTTGAGTAGTTGCCATAACAACTGCTACTTCATATCTGGCCTGATCCAAAGCTCTTTTAAGGCAAAGTTCCCATAACAGATATTCTTCTACTTAGGCTGATTTCTATATCAGGCATGTTTACCATTTAATGAAGACTTGATCCAAAACCCCATGGAAATCTGAGTCTTTCCACTGACTTCAGTGGGTGTTAGAATATGAGAAACCTTCCCCATTTAGGAACCAAACTATACTCCTTGTTGTTTTTATTATTATTATTTATTATTTGCCCTACCATAGTGCCTAAGAGCTCCAGTCATGCGCAAGGACCCCACTGTTCTTGGTGCTGTGAAAACACAGAAAAAGAAGATGGACTGTGCGCCAAACAGCTTACAAACTAAATGTAAGACCAGAGATAACAGGTAGATACAACAGACAGGGGAGCACAGGGAAACAATGAGACACTACTGGTCAACAGACAGTGGTCTAAGCACACCAGTGCCAAGCTGTTGTGAAGTTTTCTGTAGGCACCACAGTACAGGAGAGTTTTATGGGGGATAATGAGGTAGCTTTGTGGATGTTTACAGGGAGCTCCTAAGCATAAGGGCAGCAAGAACAAAACACAAAGGCACTCATTTGAAAGTTTAAGAAGTGGGTGTCAGAGATTGGTATCAACCTAAAATGGAAAATATGTTTATGAAGACTTGAAATAAAAATAGTTTAAGAGCAGCATTTTGTTTCAGTGATTGAGCTAAAAAAAAAATTTACTTGAGGGGTCGCCCCCAAAATTTAATAAATAAAAGCAAGCAAGATAATAGACTCTACCTCAACTAATTCATTTCCCGTAAAAAGTTTTTGATAGCAAGCACTATTTTAAAAAAAAATATGTTCACCAGAGCTTCTTTTTCTTAGGTAATGTGGCTGACGATACTTCTCATTATGAAGCCCCTTGAGACTTGAAAAGAAACAACCTTCTGAAACCTGCAGAGGAAAAACTGGGATCTTTAGAAAACTCTGAATCCCTTCCATCAATACTATTATCCAATACAGTTCCTACTGCCTACAAAAAAATCCTCTTACATTTTTCTTTACCCAGATGTTGGTAAGGGCTTCCTATAGTACTGCACCACTTCCCATGTGATTCTGTGCCCTTATACCTACGATTAGAAGCTAGTTCTGTATATAATCCATAGAATTGTCATCCCCAGTATTAAATTAATCATGAATCAGCCCCTGGTCCCTATAATGTTAGATTGGTTTAAAAATAATGAGATTTAAAACAAGACCACACATTTTGTATTCTTTTTACTTACTGATTTTTGAACCTTTATGGTACCCCTGGATCATGTTTCCCAGCTTTTCTCCACAACCATGAACTTACTTTTATACCTGTATTATTATTGGTGAGGCTAGAGCACTGCCTGTTATTCAGGTTGTCTGACACTTCCCTTTATAAACTTCTGTATACCTTTGCTAAACTGTAATCATTTGGGTTGAGGTTTCCATGCCTCTAGCTGAATTATTTTGGAAAATTTCCCCCCACCACCTGCACTTGCTATTTCCCAAGCCGCACAGAGGAGGAAGTCATCTGATCTGAATGAAAAGGGGACAAAAGGTAGACAAGGGAAGAGGAAAGAGGAGTAGATTGGAACAAGGAGTCTGGTGAGACTGGGACTAGAAACTTGAGAGGGTGGGAGGCATGAGTGGGACTGATTGGGCAGGGAGGCTGTAACTGGGAGCAGATGAGAAAAAAGGGAACTGGGCTTGCAGTCAGGTGGCTGGGGAAGCACTGAGATTGGGTGAGATGGGCGGTGGGAGGATTGGGACTGGTTGCACAAGAAGACTGGGACTAGGAGTAAGTGGGGGGAATGGAGGAGGAGGAGAGACAAATCTGAAAAGAAGCCATGGAGCAGGCAAAAAGACTGGGACAAGGGGCCTGGGAAGGTGTGTATGTGGGGGAGACTGAAACTGAATGAGGAGCCTGCAGAGAGAGACTGTGAGCCGGTGGAGGGAAGAGGAGAGACAGATCAGATGAGGAGCTGGGTGAGGGGGAAAGGGACTTGCTGGGCAATAAGACTGAGACCTGGTGTGGAGAAGAGAGAGAATGGAAGTCTGGAGTGATTGGTACTTGGACAACAAGCTCAGAGGGGGAGACAAGGACTGGTGGGGCAAGGAGACTGGGATGAGAAGCCTGAGAAGTGGAGACTGGGCCTGGGTATGCAAGGAGAATGGGCTCTCTGAGGAAGAGATAGGAGTGGGACAGAGTCAAGTTGGAGGGGAAGGAGCAAAAGGGGGTCAAACTTGGGAGGAGAGGGGATAGATAGAAAACTGTGTGTCCATTGCAACACACTACCCTTCAGAGCCTGAAATGGAAACTGCAAATGCTGATCTTGTCAATTGCCCTTGCACAGTCAAAAAAAAAGTGTGCATCCCTGTGGCGGGGTCTTATTAGAAACCCGGGAGGTGGGTGGGTATTGTGTGGCAGGGTGACCACCCCGCCATGCCCCGAAGGGGTTAAAACAGCCCTGGGCGAAGGCTGAGAGGGAAAAAGCTGGGCTGTGTGGGAAAACAGCCACAGCTGTAGCCTGTGTAATTAGGGCCCAGCTGGCCCTTATAAGAGGGTAGTGGGCCAGAAGGAGATGGATACTCTCTCTAGCTATATGGAGAAAGGAGGACCTGGCTGCGTGGGAAGCTGAGTAGGGTACCTAAGGCAGAGCAGTGCTGAGGAAGGGTAGAGGGAGCTGGGGAGCTCCAGCCCCAGGCTGCAGGCCGAAGTAAAGGCACACAAAAGGGTACCAAGGCTGTAGAGGAGCAGCCCAGATCTAGACAGAGGCAGATGATCTGACCCCCCCTTGCTGATGATGAGTGGTACAGACTGCAGTCTGCTCCAGGGAGCGGGGGCTAGTTGATGACTGACAGTAGCCACTGAGGCAAGGGAGGGATAGGGGGTTGGGGGTTCCCCTGGGAGGGGAGAACCAGACTGAGGGGGTACTGCCAGGAGGCAGAACCCTAATCTAGAAGTGCACCGGGGTCCGGGAGGGGCATGAGGCCAGCGGCAGGTGCTCCTGGCTGAAAAGAGCTAATTCCCTGGACAACCAGCAGGAGGCGCCACAGCAGTGAGTTGTTGCCCCACCACAGTCCCCACCTACTTATGTATTTTCTTTCCCTGTCTGATTATGTGCTTGCTTTATCCTGATCACAAGCTGACAGTGAATCTATAAGAGTCCTTCCTTTTTTTCTTTATGCATTACTCATATAAGACCTGCAACAAACTCCTTTATTGTCTGTATACGTCAAAGTTTTGTTAATCATACCACAAATTGGGAAGAAGAATTATGTCACTTTTCTTTAAAAATATTAAACTTTTGACATTTAAATAATGTCTTTATCAATGTAGTTTGAGAAATACTGTTGTCTAATTTCAGTCTGTTAAAAGCATGCTTTAGTGTAAAAATTGGTTTTGTTTCTATCTCCAGAAAAGCGTGGCCAACATTGATTCTATTTAACATTTTATCACTTGAACTGGAGAAGAGATATTGCCTCTTTGAGTACCAGCCAAAGGTCATGTAGCTAATGCTAACCTCTGTCAAATGTAACACATTGTATAGGAAGGATTGACCATTATTGTTCTACTGTATTTTGCAAGACACCAGGGGTCATAGCAGTGGAATTGTTATGTTGCAGGAGAGCAATAATTCAAGGCTTGTTTGCTTGTGCTGGGTAAAGCTGCTAAGGTCAAATGTAGTTATTGTGTTAGGATATGGCCCAAAATTATAAGGATTTTGTGAACTGGTTTACAGTTTGCTTGGGTTTTTTGGTGGGCATGTATTCCAAACAAAACAGGACTAATCTGAGAATTTCCTATGATGCCCTGTTTCTACTTGCTGGAGGATAACAAATCAGCCTTTTCTCTCCGAGATTCAGATTCTATTCAAGCTATAACTAGCCTACTGGAAGGAGGTAAAAACTGCTTGTCCGTTCTCTCTCGCATACAAGCAAGGGTGAAATGAATTGAGCAAACACAGACAAGACATCTTTGTTTCTGTTGCCTTCTAATGTTTTGATTTTTTTTTTAATAAAGGAAATAAAAATATTCATGCCTGATACACTGGCTTTGTGATGTGGGATCACGTCTCCCTCTAATGGCTGCCCTCCCATAGTCTGCTAATTGCCAATCCTGATCCCACTGAAGTAAACAGGAGTTACGGCAAGCCTTCACTAAGAGCAGGATGGGAACCCAGCAGGTCCTAGAAACAAGGCATGAAGACGATCTATTAGCTCAGTCATTCAGTCTCTCTGCTAGCGCAGGATTGTTTTCTACTGTAAAATACCAGAATTTTTGTCAGTCTAGTTTTAATGTCCCAAATAATTGGCTTTCCACCATTTTCCTTATTCCATAGCCTGATACATTCCACTGTGAAGAAAATTTTCCCTTACATTCAGCATAAATATTCCATGTTATATTTCATTCGGCCTCACTTCTAGTAATACCTACGTGTATTGTTCCCCCCACCACAAAGGCCCTGAGTGACTTGCTCAAAGTCACTCAGGAATCATGTGTCAGAACTGTAACTAAAACCCTGAACTTTTGACACTCAGTCCTGTGCTGTAAGCTTCCTCTTGTACTGTGTGATGCCTCTTCATATGCTACCTGAAATAGCACTAGCCTTTTTTTTTTTTTTACTGCCACATGAGACTGTAAGCCCATGACTACACCATCACCTCTAGTTTCCGTCACTTGTGCATCATCCCCTCTAGTTTCTTTCAGCAATCCTGTTTTCCAAGCGCGTTCTTACCTGTTGGTAGATGGTGTTTTTAATGCTAAATAAAGCATACTGAAATTATGTATTGGGATAATTTGAAATACACAGTAGGAGAGTAATAGAATTTTCCATAATTTAAAGTCCATAAGTCAAGACTAAATATCCTTTTTTTAAAGGATATGCTATAACTCAAATAGATGTTATGGGCTCGATGCAGAAATTACTGTGTTAAGGTCTTTGGCCTGTGTTATGGAGGAGGCCACGTTACATTATCATAGTGGTCCCGTCTTGTCTTAAAATTTATAAGTCAATCAATAAGGATTAAAATGTAGATTGCAAATTCATGGATCAGAGACTGTCTCTTCTGCTATATTTATAAAACAACTAGCACAGTTGGGTCCCAATCTTTTGGGGATCTGTAGGTGCTATTGTGATAGAAAATATAATAAAGCCCTGCTGCCTGCATCTGTTCAATAATTCAGATAACATGAACTGGTTTAGGTTGATAGACCAAGAAAAAAAATCTCTGCCTACTATAAAAATAAACAAAAGAAGAGTAAGGGCACCAGGTAAGGCCATCCCCTTGACAACCGTTCTGAACTGTGTCAGGAGGAGAACATTCTGGAAGAGGAGGCATAGACAGCTTGCAGGAGTAGGGCATCTATAATGAATTTGAAACTTAAGAAGAAAAGCTTCTTGTGTAACGTGGTGAAAGACAGGAGGAATCTTCACAAACACAAAAACAAAAATTTCAGGGCAACTCTGTCTTTCACTAAGATTTGAAGGTGCTGAAATTAAAGTACACATGCCTGGGTCAGCTCTTTCGAGTGTGGCTCTTGCTGTTGTTCAATTATCCTATTTCTAGATAGTAGAGGAATGTTGTAAAGAGTCAAAGGTGGCACCTCAACACAAAAGCAGCCTTATTCACCAACAGCTTAAAAATTAAGTCTCACTACGTGGTTGGTTGTTTGGCAGCGTCAGCAAAGAAGTGAGGATCGAATGGAGATAGAGATTGGATATGGAAGTAGTCCCTCGAGGTTTGGATCGGGGCACTGTGAGGAAGCTGGCTGCTGTCTAGGTGTGGCTGTTCCTAACCTGTTCTATGCACTTTGATTGTACTGTTGACCACAAAAATGTAAGTAAACCAAAGCAAAACATGATAGCATGACCTTGCACTTGCCTACATTCCATATAAAATATACTTAAGATCCAGTTCCTATTGGAAATGCCTTTTAGTTACAATATGCCAAGATTTAGCCTTAGATGGAGTTTACCACCGCTTTGGGCTGCATTCCCAAGTAACCCGACTCCAAGAAGACCTGGTCCTGGCATGCCGGGGGTCACTACCAGCCTCACACCGTCCACAGGCTGTGCTCAATCAGAAGGACTTGGGCCCCCGAGAGCAGCACCAGGGAGTGGGTCTTCAAGAGTATCAACCGGAGATGGGTCACAACTTTGAACCTGGATATAGACTCAGATCCGAAACGCCCCAAAGTTCATGGTGTCTTAAATCCAGTTTAGGTCTATTTCTAGTATGTAGTAGGGATGGGAGGACTAGCTTGAGAAGGACAAGAACTGATCAAAATTCAAAGAAAATGTGTATAGAACCAAGACTAAGGTTTAAAGAGATCCATTGTTTTTCAGTGCTGATCAGACTAGAGTGGAAAAGAAGGGCCAAAATACCAGAAGAGAGACCTTTCTTGAGCCACACACAGATATACCTGAGCTGGCGAATACCTGAATTCTTGGAACAATTCCTGTCCGGTTTTACCTCCAGCAGTTGGGATAGTACAGAGAAGCATCTGAATTTGTGTTTACTTATCTAAACTGAACCTTTCCCAGTTTGCCCTGTACTAGTGTGGTATGTACAGACACAGGTCTCAATCCTCTGTACACTTGACACCATATTTAACTTGCTCATAAAAGTAGACTCCCAGAACACAAAGAGGATTCAAATGAGAGCAAAATTACGCACATGCTACAGTGTTTGTAGAGTATGGGGTCACAGAAAAGAACAGAACAGAACAGAAAATAAAATCTAAACCTAAAAGACATCTGCTCATAACAATAACCACCAAAACAGTTGTTGAAAAAGTGCAGAGTTCCCCATGACAATGAGCTTCTCTGCTATTTTTAAAACAATTTAATTGCTGCATTTTGAGGGAGTATAAAAAGAAAATAATAAAACTTGTGTTGCAAAATGCATTTTCTTTTGTATTCATGCCCAAAATAATGGGTTGCTCTGTGATACCAATAATTTTAAAATGTTAATTTTATTCTGCATCAGTTGCAAGCTAATAAAGTTGGGGAGTGTTTTTGTTAGGTTGTGGGTTTGGGTTTTGTGGGTTTTTTTTTTTTTTTTTTTTACAATTGATCCTTTAGAAGATATAGTATGACTGTTTATCAATAAGCTAACAGAATGCATAATGTAACATTATTCTGTTAAACACTGACCAACAAATTAATGTTATTAAATATGTACAAATTACAAAGTGACTCATGTTTTTTGAACCATGTGTGTCCTTGTCAGGTAAGCTGTCGGCAACTATTTTATCAGATACACTTATTTAAATGGGTGCAATCAAAGCAAAAAAGGAACAACAACAACAAAAAGCCAGTTCATCAAAGCATTGTGAGAACTGGCTAGATAACAAAAATAACAGTAATTACTATTATTAGATATTTTGTACTGTACATGACATAATACCAAATGAAACTGGTGTCAGAAAATCAAAATGCTCTGTGGCTGTTCCTTACCAAAATAAAAACTTCATCAATTGGAACCAGTTTCTACCTTAGAGCCTAGCACAAATCCCAGTATTCAAGATGAACATCTTTTCAAAACTATTGTTTGGCAAATTATCACTCTGATTACTCTGCTTATATGTTATGCCCCTTTTCTCCTAAGTGACTGTCTTGTCTACTTTGACCGTAAGCCCTTTAGGGGCAGGGACCACCTATTACTTTATGCTTGCTTAGTGCCTGCCATAATGGGAGCTTGTTCTTGTTTTACCCCGATATGTTACCACAATAATAAAATAATAACAATAGTGCATAAGGTCAGACACCAAATTCCATATTTAGGTATCTAAATCAATGATACTAAGTACCTGTAGCCCCCTACTGAAGGACCAGTGGTTTCACCGATGTCTAGGATTTCTCCCAGCATCAGAATCAACTACTCTCTCACTTTATAGATGGGTCATGTAGTGGAAAAGCTGTGTGGAGAAAACAGAGACAGCAAAGCACAGGCTGCAGAAGTGCATGTTCTGCGGATAAACAGTTTCCAGGCTTGTCAATGTGGCACTTAAAATTTAAAAATCAAGAAGGAAACTTACTTTAAAAGCTGGTATGAAATCCATATTAAATGTGGTCACCAATGATTTTACAGTGCCTAGCACAATGGGGTCCTGGTGCATGACCAGGGTCCTATGTGATATGCTAAGAGAAACACTGAACAATTCCCAGTAAAACTAGTCAAAACCAAAATAGACCAAAATGCCCTTTATTCCATGCACTTGCCAAATATAAACTCAGAATTCTGACCTGCTAAAAACAATGCAGTCACCAATCTCAAAGTAGTACAGAATTTCATGTAGACATGACACAGTTACAACATCCAGATTTCAAACCTCTCCTTCCTGTAGCATCTATGAAATGACCCTTACCATAAAAAAAAATCACCCACTTCTGTAAGTCCCTTCCTCCTCTCTCCCATACACATCAGTTCCTAAAACATTTCCTCACCTCTCCAGAATGATCAATATCCTTTCCACCACCCTACAAAGGCCAGAGATTCCATGGCCTTCCCTGCCACCTACCAATACTTTGGATAGACTAGCTAAGTGCCCTGCAGCAACCCTCCCATAAAGGACAGAGGTGGTAAAGCCTTTTCCTTCCATAACTCCCATCCACCCCAGGAGCTCTCACCTCTTTGGGCTGGAGAGAACATTATCTCTCTGACCCCCTATCATAAAACCATAGGAAATGACATTAAACTATTTCCCCCTCCCTGCTCCCTGGCAGTTCCAAATCTCCTTGGAAGCTCTCACATTAGGTTGACCTACTCTATATCCATTCTGCCCCATTTCATAAGAGATTCCTAGAGATTGTGAAATTTGGGAACATCAGAAGGGATCCTCCGGAGATGTTTCTAAAAGGATTATCAGCACTCTGCCGTTAACATTGGCCAAAGTAACAACAAAGATCCTGGCCTGGGGAAGGTCCAGAGGAATCTCCAAGAAAAAATATTTACTAAAAACACAGGCACAGAGTCGGGACAGAACTGAGCACAAAACTATTATATTTAAATAAAAATCATCCTAATGTCTGAAGAGATCAACCATGGATTTTGCTGCAACAGAACAAGAAGAATTAATATATTCGACTAGTCTAAGGTCTCGATCCTGCAAACACTTACACATGTGCTTAAATTTACTGCTGTGAATAGAAATCCCACAGAAGTCAATCAGAGTATTCATGGTACTAAAGTTAAGCCTATGTGTAAAGTGTTTGCTAGATCGGCCAACATAGTTCAAGTGGTGGCCAGAGACAGCTCCTGGAATCATGTGGGTACATCTGAATAAGAGCAGAATTGTCTGATCTATTTAATATTGTTTGAATTGTTGTGATTTATTTCCAGATTATTCCAGATTTGGTGTTTTAGATGACTGAATCACAAGAAGTGAATTGTTTTAATGGTCCATATTCTGATACCTGTATTAATGTTGAGTAGCAGTATCCAATAGCCACAAAGGAGTAAGGATTATGAGTTAATTAATGTGACTAGATGTGGAACTATCTGACCATGTTATTATTGTATCTCGCTTTTAATTCTAAAATACAGTATTCCAAAATGAAAAAAGTAGTAATTTTACAACTGTACATTTATTTGAAAAATACATCCTACCCATGATGATGCTAAAATCTGGGCTAACGATTTTTTCTCACTTGGAAGACATGTGTGAACAGAAGCAAACAAAACATTTTTAAGACTACTCCAGGAATACTATTTAGGTCTCCCTTTCATTGAGTTTAAAGAGATGTTTAAAGTTAATACTTCACTTTTTTTATGGCATATTTTGTTTTATGCTAAGCAGAATCCAAAAAGACCCTATTAATGAAGATGGTTTAATGCCTATGCATTATTATAATGGACTCCTTTGTTCTACACTTTCTCTCTGTGTCATAGACTAAGTCATTAATCAATAGGTGCTGAAAAATAATTGTCTAGTTCTTAACAATCTTCTATTGTTGAAACATTTGGAATTTTAAGATAAAGATGTACTGGCTGTTCTGTAAAAAAAAAAAAAAAGGTGGTTTAAGATTACCCTTCATGGAAGTGTGGGCTTATTGTTAGAAATGCAAAGCAGATGACCTGGTTTTAATGTGTTTTAGTGCACTGTTGTTCAATTGCCTATTCAAATTGTGCTGGAAAAGTAGACTTCATTAATGTCATGAAATAATGATTTTGTGTGTTATTTTATTGTACTGGCACATTAATTAAATGGCAAAGCATCACAGCATTACACAGAGTTTTAAAAATAGAAGTATAAAATCTTTTTTGTAGTAGTAATAATAATAATAATGATAACTCTTAGTCCATTTAATATTATTTAAGAATTCTGTGCATTTCATATGCCTATCTATGATGCAAGCTATAAATAAAAGGCGTAAATCTCAAAGTGATTACAGGTCAGCTGGGAATACATGGCTACATAAAGCTATTTTAGCATCTAAACTGGGTGCCTGTCTGTCAGCCTTAATGTATAGAGATCAAAATTTGCTGAAAACCTGTCTGACAAGGCTGCAGATTTCCAGCCAATAGAAAATACCCTTTTTTCATCTGGAATGACTGCTATAAAACTGGGAGATAGAATCATAGAACTGTAGGACTGGAAGGGACCACCAGGGTTCATCTAGTCCATCCTCCTGTGCTGAAGCAGGACATTACCCAATTTATATCCTGGTTTTAGCTCTTTCAACTCACTGAACTGAAGGCAACAGAATACTATGAACAGCAGACCATCTTATTTCCCTTTTTAGGTGGTTTCTGGCTATTCTGAATAAACCAAAACAAGAGAGCTTTTAGATCACAGATTTTCCCAAAAAATCACAGCAGAATACAAGCACAGTTATTCACTATGGTGCATGAGAACATGCAAATGTGGCGCTCAGGCACAACTTTGAGATGTGGGGGAAAACTCCTGCGGCATGAGGAGCTCTGAACTACTTAGTGTAATGATCCACCCAGTGCAGATCATCACTGAGGCTAGAACTTGGGGCTTACATCATCAGAACCTCTACTTTTCAGTTAAATTCCTTCACTTCCAGTCTGAGCCAAGGTCCAATGAAGTCAGTGGAAAGACTCCTATTGACTTCATTGGGCAATGGAATTGGTTTCTGGTTCTGATTGTCACAGCTTCAGTCCCCAGCGATGATCCTTGGTGTTATGAGTATTTGGAGTACAGTGTACCTCAGATACTTGGGACAAGCCTCTGATGAAAAACACTGGTTAAATCTGTTTTTTCTCTCTCTAGTGGCTAGTCTGAATATGGGTTGAATACAAACTACTGCTATCAACCAACAGAGTGCCCTTTTAAACTCAAAGTAATAAAGGTCTATGTTCAGGGCCTAAGATGCTGGGGTTCTATCACCATGCCAGAACACTACATGCTCTTAACAGGGAACACACCGAGGACTTTCAGAAGCTATGCACAGACCTCTACTACTCAGAGCTACAGTGTGATTTCATCAGGTGATAGTTTCTTATTTTGGGCCAGACAGCAGAGTCGAATACTTAGTTAACAAGGGCATGGGACAAGAAAAGAGGAGGAGATATAGTGGTGGGGAAAAGGAAGGCCCCAAAATATTAGCACTTGATTTTTTAACGTTATGTCCTCCGATGGTTGACAGGCAATTCGTTTTTTTGGTAAATTTTTCTAGTTTCATTTACCAATTTGAAGTGGAATCCTGGCACCATTTAAGTCAATGGTAAAATCCCCATTGACTTTAGTAGGGCCAGGATTTTATCCTTAGAGTTTAACTAAAATGACAATTGTAACCCCTTTGGGGGTTAAAGACCATGACCTCTTTAAAGCTTTGTCCTGAGGAGGGAAGTGCGGATTATTCCAGGAAGAGGAAGTGCTATTTGCCAGAGGGGGTGAAGGACATGGAGAGAGGGAGAGCGACAGGGTGTGTGTCTGAAACTCCAGACGGAAGGGCTGCAGCAATCAGGCCCTCACAGAGTGAAGCAGCCAAGAATCTGCCCGAAGTCTGGGATGGACAGAGCAGCTGACTGGGGATGCCCCAGGACAGGAGCCAGGAGGAGCTCTGTGCCAAGGAGGAATCACCCAAGAAGGACACACCGGAGCTGGACCCAGTATCACTGCTGCCCAGAGCTACATGGGGCCATGAGTACTGGGGCTTGTGACTTTGCATTGGGAATAAGGAGGAAGGCTGTAGCTAGTTAAGTGGAGAGGTTGTCACTCTGTGTGGCTTTGCAGAGAGCGGCAGAATTGGGCACCGGGGGGGCGGGGGGTGTTTGCTAGGGAAAGTTTATTGGCTCCGAACATGACCAGTAGCATCCAAGACTCACCATCGAACTGGAACTCTGCCCAGGATTCCTGAATTCTGAGTGCAGACACATTGCTCGGTGTCTGCCCTTTCAGACTGTGGTACCATTAAGCTTGTGGGGCCTTGTGTTGAATGTAACCCTTTTTTCATAGAGTCATAGAATCATAGAAGATTAGGGTTGGAAGAGACCTCAGGAGGTCATCTAGTCCAACTTCCTGCTCAAAGCAGGACCAACCCCAACTACATCATCCCATCCAGGGCTTTGTCAAGCTGGGCCTTAAAAACCTCTAAGGATGGAGATTCCACCACCTCCCTAGGTAAACCATTTGAGTGCTTCACCACCCTCCTAGTGAAATAGTTTTTCCTAATATCCAACCTAGTCCTCCCCCACTGCAACTTGAGACCATTGCTTATTGTTCTGTCATCTGCCACCACTGAGAACAGCCTAGCTCCATCCTCTTTGGAACCCCCCTTCAGGTAGTTGAAGGCTGCTATCAAATCCCCCCTCACTCTTCTCTTCTTCTGTCTACATAAACCCAGACTTGCTGAAGGTGCAATCCATCCCATTATCCAGATCATTAATGAAGATGTTGAACAAAACCGGCCCCAGGACTGACCCCGCTTGATACTGGCTGCCAACTAGACATGGAGCCATTGATCGCTATCTGTTGAGCCTGATGATCTAGCCAGCTTTCTATCCACCTTATAGTCCATTCATCCAGCCCATACTTGTTTAACTTGCTGGCAAGAATACTGTGGGGGACTATATTCAAAGCTTTGCTAAAGTCAAGGGGTATCACATCCACCACTTTCCCCATATCCAGAGAGCCAGTTATCTCATCCGAGAAGGCAATCAGGTTAGTCAGGCATGACTTGTCCTTGGTGAATCCGTGTTGACTGTTCCTGATCACCTTCCTCTCCTCCAAGTGCTGCAAAATGGATTCCTTGAGGACCTGGTTCATTATTTTTCCGGGGACTGAGGTGAGGCTGTAGTTCCCTGGATTCTCCTTCTTCCCTTTTTTAAAGATGGGCACAGTATTGCCTTTTTCCAATCATCCGGGACCTCCCCGATCATCATGAGTTTTCAAAGATAATGGCCAATGGCTCTGCAGTCACATCAGTCAACTCCCTCAGCACCCTCAGATGCATTGCATCCGGATCCATGGACTTGTGCATGTCCAATTTTTCTTTCATCACTGAGGCCTGCTCACCTCCTCCCCATACTGTGCGGCCCAGTGCAACAATCTGGGAGATGACCTTGTCTGTGAAGACCGAGACAAAAAAAGCATTGAGTACTTCAGCTTTTTCCACATCATCTGTAACTAATGGTCCCACACCTTCCCTGACCTTCTTCTAGTTGCTAACATACTTGTAGAAACCCTTCTTGTTGCCCTTCACATCCCTTGCTAGCTGCAACTTCAACTGTGCATTGTCCTTTCTGATTACACCCTGCATGCTCAAGCAATATTTTTATACTCCTCACTAGTCATCTGTCCAAATTTCCACTTCTTGTAAGCTTCCTTTTTGCGTTTGAGCTCACCAAAGATTTCTCTGTTAAGCCAAGCTGGTCACCTGCAATATTTGCTATTCTTTCTGCACATTGGGATGGTTTGTTCCTGCACCCTCAATAAGGCTTCTTTAAAATACAGCCAGCCCTCCTGGACTCCTTTCCCCCTCATGTTATTCTCCCAGGGAAGCCTGCCCATCAGTTCCCTGAGAGAGTCAAAATCTGCTTTTCTGAAGTCCAGGGTCCGTATTCTGCTGCTCTCCTTTCTTCTTTGTGTCAGGATCCTGAACTTGACCATCTCATGGTCACTGCTGGCCAGGTTTTACCACTCCCCCTATCATTTCCCCTGTTGTTTTTCTCCTTTCATCACTCTGTCAATAAATATTTCCCTTTCCTATATACATTGTACTGTTTGGGGCGGGGGGGAAGCAGGTATTCACCCGGGGTGGGGGAGGGGGGGTTGGAACAGGTGACCCTGGAGTGGAAGAGACGTTCCGTGTTGCATTCCTGCATGCACCTTTTCTTGGCCAGAGCTGCCTGCAGAGCAGACTCCATCTTGGCCATGAGGGTGCTAAAGTTACACACTATAATAGCAACAACTTGAAGGTACTTCCTGATAAATTAGTATTAGCTATTAAATAAAAACCCAAAGCCTTAAATAAACCCAAAGCCAAAGGCAGTATAATTTTTAGCAAATAAACTCAAAGGCTGAAGGCCAAGGAGTTGTCCTTTCACATGGGTATAATTTCAAGTATTTGTTAACACTTGTTTACATATTTGTTAACAGTATGTTTGTTCCTTCCTATGGCTGTTTATTTATTCATGGTTAAAGTGTGTGTTTCTTGGAACAAGGCGTGTGCTTTCTTCTATTTTTGGGAAGTATCTAGCACATTTTGGGTGCTACTAAAGATAATAATTCAACTCATATGAACTGTGGAAATCCAAGTCTTCCATTCCTTTTATTTCTCTATTTTAACAACTCCAGAAATATACATTTTATTTTATATTATACCTATGTAAACATGTGCAATATACAGAGAGGTGTATGTATGTGTGTGTGTGTGTGTTGAATACACACAGCCAAATGTCCAATCACGAAACTTCAACCTTCTCTAACATGATGGCCTTGCTGAGTAAATAAAAAGAAAGGGAAGAAGCTGCCCTCTTAAAACACTTCCCCCTCACCCTTACAGTCTCTCAAGGAAAGGTCATTCTTTGTGTCATAAATCACTGAGCGATGAAGAATTATTGTCTAATTCTTAGCCATCTTCTATTGTTGTAACATTTGGAAATTTTAGATAAAGATGTTCTGGTGGTACTGAAATAAGTGTGGTTTAAGATTACCCTTTATGAAAATGTGGGCTTATTGTTAGAAATGCAAAGCAGATGACCTGGTGTTAATGTATTTTAGTGCATGGTTGTTCAACTGCCTATTCAAATTGTGCTAGAAAAATAGAATTCATTAAAGTCACAAAATAATGATTGTGTATATTTTATTGTACCTAAACATTAATTAAAGTTAAAATATCTTAGTTCTACATGGCATTTAAAACCGGGATATATTATAATAATAATATAAGCAGATAGCTCTTAGTCTATTGAAAACTTTTAAGAAATTATTTCAATTTTTGTACTCAGCCTAAATAAGTGACATAAATAAAAGGTGTGCATTCCAAATGACTACAAGCTAGCTAGGAGTACCCAGGTATGTAAGTCATTTTAGTATCTCTTATGGGACAGAGAGCATACTTAAGAGCAGTTCAGTGTATTCTCCCTTCTACTTGACTGACATGACTAACAGGCACTAAACTTCAAACACTTGAGAAATAGAATTGGAATGTAGATCAAGAGGCAGGAACAACAATGCACCTCTTAAATAGTCAAGTATATGCATGAGAAATTTCAGAGTAACAGCCATGTTAGTCTGTATTTGCAAAAAGAAAAGGAGTACTTGTGGCACCTTAGAGACTAACCAATTTATTTGAGCATAAGCTTTCGTGAGCTACAGCTCACTTCATCGGATGCATACTGTGGAAAGTATAGAAGATCTTTTTATACACACAAAGCAGGAAAAAATGGGTATTTACCACTACAAAAGGTTTTCTCTCCGCCCACCCCACTCTCCTGCTGGTAATAGCAATTACTAACAGGAGAGTGGGGTTGCGGGGGGGGGGGGGGGGGACCTGGATTTGTGCTGGAAGCGGCCCAACTTGATTATCATACACATTGTAAGGAGAGTGATCACTTTAAATAAGCTATTACCAGCAGGAGAGTGGGGTGGGGGGAGAGAAAACCTTTTGTAGTGGTAAACATCCATTTTTTCATGCTTTGTGTGTATAAAAAGATCTTCTATACTTTCCACAGTATGCATCCGATGAAGTGAGCTGTAGCTCATGAAAGCTTATGCTCAAATAAATTGGTTAGTCTCTAAGGTGCCACAAGTACTCCTTTTCTTTATGCATGAGAAAATAATTTATTTTTCCAAAATAAACTCCTGCTTTCCAAGAAAGACGCCGATGGATTATTGCAAACGAGCTGAGAAGCATCAATCCGGCAGGATACACATATGACATAAATAGTGAGATCAATATAAGTAGCCTTTCATATTGAAGTTAAGCACAGGTATTTGAATTAAAAGTTTATTTCAGAACAATATACAAATATTGGATTTATATATAGAAAACTATTGGTCCGAGATTCAAACATTCAGATCACAATTATGCATGTCTTGGAGATGAGATTCAATTGAGTAAGGTGCACACATGGAAATTCTCTCATCCAGCTACCCTATTGGATAAAGGGCACTGAAATAAGAAACCGGCTGGCTAATACTAAACGTGTGCAGGATGGAGGTGATGCTAGTAGGAAGAAAGCAATGTCTGCCAAACTTATAATGAACCATACATATACTGACATTTACATAACAGTTAGCCTGTTCCTAGTATTACAGAGGGAATAAAAGCACTAATTTAGTGCTTTAATAGAATAAACTTCAAATATAAAAGCACATAGTACATTAGTCAACCTATATACATACAATATGGACCAAACTCTTGGCACAGTAGAAGGATGGCAGTCAGGGAGCACATTATGCCTCCCTGATACTCAATCTGCTCCATACCCAATATAAATTAGAACAGTTTGGGGTTGAAGAGATTAATAGATTCACTGATTTTAAGGTTAGAAGGGACCACCACGACCATCTAGTCTGACTTGCACAAAAACAGGGCATACAACTTCCTTGAATTCATTCCTGTTTGAACTAGAGCATAACTTTTAAGGAAACATCCAATCTTGATTTACATTTAACAGCGATGGACAACCTGTCACAGATCTTGGTAAAGTTGCTCCAATAACTAACTACCCTCACTGTTAAAAAGATATGCCTTATTTCCAGTCTGAATTTGTCTAGCTTCAACTTCCAGTCATGGGTTCATGTTGCACCTTTGACTGCTAGATTGAAGAGCCCATTATCAAAGTTTTTCTGCCCATGTAAGTACATATAAACTGCGATCAAGTCAGCCCTTAACCTGCTCTTTGTTAAGCTAAATAGACTAAGCTCCTTGAACCTCTCCCTATAAAATATGTTTTCCAATCCTTTAAACATTCTTGTGGCTCTTCTCTGAACCATTTCAACATCCTCCTTGAATTTTGGACATCAGAACTGGACACAATATTCCCAAATAAAGAGCTAATATAATTTCCTTACTCCTACTTGATATTTTCCTGTTTACACATCCAAGGATTATGTTAACCCTTGTGGCCACAGCAGCACATTGTAAATTAATATTCAGCTGATTATCCACCATAGTCTTTTTCGGAGTCACTGCTTCCCAGGATAGAGTCCCCTATCCCATAAGTATGGTCTACATTATTTGTTCCTAGATGTGTTCATTTACACATATTACATTTAACTGTATTAAAATGCATATTGGTTGCTTGAGCCCAGTTTACCAAGCAATCCAGATTGCTCTATACCAGTGACCTATCGGATTCATTATTTACCACACATTATTTAAATGTCTTTGTGTCATTTGCAAACTTTTATTAGCAATGATTTTGTTTTCTTCTAGGTTCACTAATAAACATGTCAAATAGTGTATGGCCAAAGACAAATCTCTACGAACCACACCTACTCTATGATGGGTCCCCGTTTACACTGACATTTTGAGACCTGTCAGTCAGATTTTAATCCACTTAATGTGTGCCATGCTGATTTTGTATCATTTTAGTTTTTTAATCAAAATGTTGTGTGGTACAAAGTCCAACGATTTACAGAAATCTAAGTATTTCAGCTCTATACCCCCTCCTTTCCCTATAATGAAATATCATCAGACAAATCCAGTCAGATGGTGACTTTGGACCCCCAGTGTCCCTATTCTAACAATGCTCAGCACCTTTCATCTTTAGATCTTGGAAGCACTTTGCCCAGCTTTGGAAATCATTGTGTCCATTTCCACATATGGGACTTGAGGCACAGGGAGAGGAAGTAACATGCCCCAAATCACTTTGCAAGTCAGTGGCAGACACAGAATTAAAACGCTGCTCTCTTTCCTCCCAATCCCATGGACTGTTCACTGGACTATGCCAGCCAAAGCATTGCAGAAGTTCAGCCCTCTTGTAACATATAAGCCCTAAGGCTTTGTGTGTGAGCAAGGTCATCCTTTAGCTGCTAGTGCCATCAGCTAACGGACAGCTCTGTTAGGCCAAGTGATAGAGACCTGCATTTTGAGAGCTAGAAGAAAAGGACTTTTTATTTTGGCTCTTCTCTGATTTATCTGGGGTATTTCTTTTTTCCTGTTTTCTGCAATGCAAGGATTTATTAAATGACAGTGTGTATCTTGCTCCTAAACCTTTACTTAAATTACACACACACAAATATGAAAGCAATTTTAATCAAACCTCATTTTTGTTTCATTTGTCAAAAAGGAAGGAGAAAAGTCATAATCAGGGAATTATGGGTGCCTAGGATAGACAATGTGACAGTTTTGTTCTCTATGGTACCAGGGAAGCCAATAGTGGCACTAGTATAATGTCCCTCTAAATCCTGTAAAACTTCACCGTGGCCAGAGTAAGATTGTTTCAGTCCTAGACTTTCATGCAAAATGGACTTGTCTCTCAAGTTGCCTAATAAGAAACCCAGTGAAATAGGACTTACCTCCTCCACTTTGTGCTTTGCACATACATTCCACTGTCAAAGCCAAATGAGCAGAAGTATAGGAGAACTTGACCTGCTCCCAGGAATTTGTTTTTCATTAGTTGAATGCAAAATACTTTCTAAATTTCTTCTCAAAATCCTCAGAGAAACTCTAAGAAAAAGCAAAACATTTTACTGACATCTTTTTTGAATTTTTCTCTAACGTGACACACTGCATAAATAAAAAATTAAAATAAGTCAAAACATAAGACAATAATTTGAAAACAACTTACTATATTTAACCAGGATTACATTTCTCCACTACTTCATTAACAACAAAGTAACATATTGTGGTAGAAGGACTTATTACCATATTTATAATTTTATCCTTTGTGACTAGCCAATAACACTGGGTCTCTCTAATTTGAACAATCTTCTATTTAAATTTAACTACCTTCCCCATTGCAAACAACACTATTGACCTTAATGTCAGACAACATTATCTGCTCAGTAATTTGCACCAATAGTCTCATTGTACTCCTTTTAGCACACAGGCTTATCAGGGAAAGTCAGGGAGAGTGAAATCCACAGCTCTTTGTAAAAGAAATTGAAGTAATAAAACAAAGATAGTATTATTAACAAATCTGTGCAAGAACATTGCTTCAGCAGGAGCAAGAACCAGAGCTGCTTGCTAGCCATTTAAACAGCATCATACTAAAAAAGACTAGTTAACCAGTTGAGCCTTTGTTGGCTTCTTTTTTGTCCTCTTTCTCCTTGATCTCTCATATTTCTCCTGCTGTCTCAGCTTCCAAAACATGCTCTTTGAGGCTCTGCACAGATTCAGCAGGTTGGCACTATCTGGCACCATAAACACCACCCACCAGAGGCAACTAACCCATCGGCTACACAACGAAGGGCACCGTAACAGTTAATTAAAATGACTTTAATAAAATAGTGACCACCTAGCAACATAAAAATAATCAAATGCAGGAACAAATTAACCCAGCAGAAAACTCCCTTTTCTACACAGGTGCCGACTTCCTTTTTCTGTGTGGATACTCCACCCCCACTCCGCCCCGAGTCCTGGTCCCTACTCTACCAAGGCCCCATGCTTCACCCTAACTCTTCCTGCCCCTGCTCCACCCCCCTCCCTACAGGCTCCTCCCTCATTCTGCCTCTTCCTACCCCCTCACCGCCCCCTCCACCCAGTACCTCCCGCTGAATAGCTGATTGGCAGGGCCCACCAAACAGCCGATCGGTGGGTGGCTGGTGCATGCTGAGCACCCACGGAGTCAGCACCTATGTTTTTCTACTTTCTCAGGGATACATACCCTCAACACTACCCCCCAAACCCTATCAAATGAATGGCTTTTGCAGCATGATTGGAAGTTTGACAAGTTAGGCAGAGGTGAAAGTAACTGGTATGGTCCGGTATGGCATACTGGCAAGAGCCAGTACACCGTGCTGGACCGGACCGGCTTCCCCAGGCTGGCACTTTAACGGTCCCTGGGCTCCCCGCAGCAGCCCGAGCCCTAGGCCCTTTAAAGCGCCACCCGAGCCCTGCTGCCGGAGCACCTGAGGTAGCAGCGGCAGGGCTCCGGCAGCTCTTTAAAGGGCCCAGGGCTCCGGCTGCCGTGGGGAGTCCAGGGCCCTTTAAAGCGCTGCCCGAGCCCCGCTGCCGGAGCCCTGGGGATAGCGGCGGCAGGGCTCCGGCGGTGATTTAAAGGGCCCGGAGCTCCGCTGTGGTAGCGGCGGCCGGAGCCCGTGGCCTTTTAAATTTCCCCGGAGCTCTGTGGGTGATTTAAAGGCCCGGGAGCTCCCAGCAGCAGCCGGAGCCCTGGGACCTTTAAACCTTGATTTAAAGACCTGGGTATTTAAAGGCCCCGCCTCTTCTGGTTGAGGCCACGCCCCCTGTTCAGGACTCTGGAGTGTTGGTAAGGCCTTTAAATTACTTTCACCCCCTGAAATTAGGTGCTATTTCAGATCTGGGGGGTGGTAGGTTCCAGAGTCCTGGAGCCATCGGGGAGAATGCCCTGCTGGGACGGCCATCTCTAGCCATTTGAGAGCCCTACGCAGCCCCCCTGCAGGGGGAGCTGTGTGGGGCCCCAGGCCTCCACCCCCTAGGATTTGGGAGGCAGGAGCTGTGGCGGGGGGAACTTTTGGGGTCCCCGCAGGCCCAGAGTGGCCCGGGGGATTAGCAGGGGGCTGTGAGCAGCCCGCTCTGCTTCCCTCGCCCCGGCCCCAGCCGTATCGCTCAGGGGACGGGGCTTGGGGGAAGGGCTCCCCCCTGCACTCAGCGGGAGCTGCAGAAGCGGAGCAGCCCGGCCCCAGCCAGCTCCCAGCCGCAGCACTCCGCTTCCCGGCGCCGGTGCAGGGTACCTTACCCGCCCCCAAGCGGCACGGCTGGGGCCGGGGCAAGGGAAGAGGAGCAGGCTGGAGCCGCGTCGCTCTGCTTCCCGCTGCCGGTGAGTGCGGGGGGCTGATCCTTTCCCCGCACTCACTGGCGGCGGGGAGCGGAGCGCGGCGGCTGGGAGCTGGCGGAGTGGGACGGGCTGGGGCCACGTTGCCTCGCTTCCCACCGCTGACGGTGAGTGCGGGGTCGCTGGGGGAAGAGGTTTGGGGGGGAAGAGGTGGAATGGGGGCGGGCCGGGGGCGGAGCAGGGGAGAGGGGTAACGGGCAGGATGGAGGGAGTTGTCTGGGGCTCCACACCCCTCTAGGGACGGCCCTGCCCCGTTGCAATAGGCACAGCCCGCGGGGAGGGGGCAGTCGGGGGATAAGGCTGGTTGCCGGGGCTGGTGGTAGGGATTCTCCCCCTCCCTCCCACTCACCCACCCCGAATTTCTCCGACACCCACCCCCCAGTTTTGTGAACTAGTTACATGCAGTATTGCCTGTTTGTTTCAATGTGAATTGAAACATTAATACACACTTTAAAAGCATATATGGTGTATGATAAAATAGGTGTATCTGAAAAAGTATCATAGATTTTAAAAGTGTAAACATAGATTAGCTTCCTTATACAGCTGTTGTTTTTTATGACCATGTCAGTGCATTCATTTTGGTGACCTTGGCCAACCTAATAATTTCAAATTATGATTTGTAAGCAAAGCCTTAATGAGCTCTCCCTGACAGCTAGTAATGAGCTAGAGGCTGGGGGGAAAGGATTCAGGACCAGATTATATTTACATTCACACCTAATCTACCTAGGTATCCAGCAAATAGAGCTGTGTTGCCCAAGTGATAGACTCAGGCTGGGGGTGGGTTACAAATCACTTGAATTGGGGGCAGGGGGGTAATGAAATGTTGCTGTTCTTATTGTCTGAGTAAGGGCAGTAGAACTATACTTAGTCTGTGCTGATTGAGGGCATTGAGAGAGATGTTTTGCTTGATGGTCTGCCTGAGTCACAAGTACTATATGACTTGCCCCTCTCCACTGTTTAAAGACAGAGCTGATTAGGCTCCATAGATACTCTTTTGTTCTGTTAAGTGACCACTACAGCTGAAATCACTGATAATCAGGTCTAAGTGCTTAGACCTGCTGTGGGACAGTGTTTCTGTGGAGGAGATGGCCCAGTCCGTACTAGCAGCGAGGTTCCTGCACTAAGAGCTCAGCTGAAATCGCTGAGAGCTGGATGGAACCTCAGGAGACCAACTCGCAGAGGTCACAGTGGCAGGTGGCAGCAGAAGGTGACAGCGCAGGGCTATTGGCAACAGAGCGATGGAGTGAACAGTGTCACAATGAACAACAGTGGCCAGAGTGAACAGTGAGCAGCTGGAGGAACGAGCAAGGTGCCTTCTAGCCCCCCACCTGGGAGGTGAACTCCTGTGAAAGGACCTCTGAACTCTGAGTCTCCACTGACCAAGGACAACACCGGTGAGTGTTAATGAGGCTGTTAAGAACGCTGGAGACACAACACAGTTCACGTGAACAAACATGGCTGTGGCATCATACTTCCTATTTAAGTAAGAGATACCACACACTACAAACTGGAGGCCAATGTTCACTGCCTTGTCACTTGTTCATCCTGAAGTTGAACACTGGTTCCGAACAAGACCAGCAAATGCTCACTATCTTTCTGCAAGAAACTCAACTGACTGGCTAGACGCATGTGGTGCAACAGTGAAAGACTTCAACAGCTGAAAAAGTGAAGAACTCTCACCAGAAAAAAACTTGCCTACATGGCTGATGAATGCACCAATGCAAATCGGCATCAAGTATTAAGTCACTGTGTATGTTATCTTAATGTCAGTGGTAGGCCAGTAGATGTGTTTCTAGATGTTCAAGTTATAGAAGACACATTGGCTGTATCTGTGACAACCCACATCTTTAGAGTTAAATGCTTGTCAGTTGGACCCCAAACAGAGGGCTGCTTGTGCATTTGATGGAGCTGCAAACTTCTTTAGAAGACCTGGTGGAGTACAAGCTTTGCTCAGAGAAAAGTGTAACCCTAATCTTTCCTGTGCACACTGCAGAGGCCATCTACTCCAACTAGCACTAGTATGAGCTGCAGACTCTTCAAAAGACATTTAAAAAACTATACATTTAATGTCTTCATTATATTCTTTTTTCAGCAAGAGTCCAAAAAGACTGAATATCTTGGAAAATATAGAAGATGAAATTAGTCCAATCTGGGAAAACCCTCTGGCTTTCTCATGAGCTTGGCTGTTGTCTTAAAATTAAGCCAGCCGTTATTACTGGCTTTGGAAACTAGGCACCAAGATGGGATGGATCTAAGTAGTGAGGCTGGTGGATTACTTTTGCTACTACATTCAGAGAAGACTATTGCCATGCTCTCCCTTGTAAGTCTACTGTTGAAACTACTTGGGTCATTAAACAATGGCTTCCAGGCATCTGCTGCAACAGTAGTAGATCTTTGATCCAAATGTAGCTTCTATTGCTGGACAATCAGAGAGCTATCCATTGAAAAAGTACTGGAAAAAGCAAAGACTTCAGTCCAGAAGTTGAGTAATGAAGGCATTTATATTGAATCCTTAAGTGAAGAGGACAAGAAGTGTTTAAGATAACTGAAAAAGTACATAGACTTGATTCTTAAAAATCTACAGTGGCGACTTATAGATTCTACTCAACCTCTATTTAGCTTTTACAGATCCCTGTCCTATAAAACACTGACAGTTGAGTGGAGTGAGGCACTATCAGCAATGGGGCTGCCATGTGCTCAGGACAGAATAGAGAATTTGAACTCACAGTGGAATATCATATGACGAATGAATGAAGATTTGACTTCAACTTCTTTTTTATCATCACTAGTGGCTTGATCCAATCTTTGTGCTGCGTTTCCTGGGATGAAAGAAGTAGGAATTCATCTCTTGTTACTCCCGGTCACATCAGCTACAGTTGAGCATTCTTTTGCCTCATTGAATTTGTCATAAATATAAAGGGAAGGGTAAACCCCTTTGAAATCCCTCCTGGCCAGGGGAAAGCTCCTCTCACCTGTAAAGGGTTAAGAAGCTAAAGGTAACCTCGCTGGCACCTGACCAAAATGATCAATGAGGAGACAAGATACTTTCAAAAGCTGGGAGGAGGGCGAGAAACAAAGGGTCTGAGTGTCTGTCTTATACTGGTTTCTGCCGGGGATAGACCAGGAATGGAGTCTTAGAACTTTTAGTAAGTAATCTAGCTAGGTATGTGTTAGATTATGATTTCTTTAAATGGCTGAGAAAAGAATTGTGCTGAATAGAATAACTATTTCTGTCTGTGTATCTTTTTTGTAACTTAAGGTTTTGCCTAAAGGGGTTCTCTATGTTTTTGAATCTAATTACCCTGTAAGATATCTACCATCCTGATTTTACAGGGGGGATTTCTTTATTTCTATTTACTTCTATTTCTATTAAAAGTCGTCTTGTAAGAAAACGGAATGCTTTTTCATTGTTCTCAGATCCAAGGGTTTGGGTCTGTAGTCATCTATGCAAATTGGTGAGGCTTTTTATCCAACATTTCCCAGGAAAGGGGGGGTGCAAGTGTTGGGAGGATTGTTCATTGTTCTTAAGATCCAAGGGTCTGGGTCTGTAGTCAACTAGGCAAATTGGTGAGGCTTTTTACCAAACCTTGTCCAGGAAGTGGGGTGCAAGGTTTTGGGAAGTATTTTGGGGGGAAGGACGCGTCCAAACAGCTCTTCCCCAGTAACCAGTATTAGTTTGGTGGTGGTAGCGGCCAATCCAAGGACAACGGGTGGAATATTTTGTACCTTGGGGAAGTTTTGACCTAGCTGGTAAAGATAAGCTTAGGAGGTTTTTCATGCAGGTCCCCACATCTGTACCCTAGAGTTCAGAGTGGGGGAGGAACCTTGACAGAATTGAATTTTGTTTTCTGAAAGAAGTCGCCTTCTGCCTGATCATGTGAATGATCTAATGAGCATATCAGTTGAAGGACTGGAAGTACCGGAGACATGAGAAGCCACCAAGGATGAACGCATTGCATTCAAGAAGTTCATTAACAGAGTTGTGCAAAATTATAACAAGAAGGATGTCGATGTAGTGCTTCATAGAAGGCTTGGTTAGACAACTTTAATTTTTTGATTTTAAAACATGAGTTAAATCTCATAAAATGATCATGAAACATTTTTCAGTTTTTACTATGGTGCCATAGAACCACCTTCACCCTAATGGTCTCACCGCTCATAGGCCCTGACATCCCCCCTCCCCCCGCCCCCATTTCAATTCCTGGGGAAAACAGTGGCGGCCGCTTATGCAGCATGCAGCTGCCTAGGGCACCATGAAATTTGGGGCAGTTTGGTGCCCCAAATTTCCTGGTTGTCTATGCAGCTGAGTATGCCTAAGGATGGCCCTGCCTGCTGGTATCTCTGCTCTTTAATACCAAAGAGATCCAACTCCAATTTCCCTGTTAGTGCCTATGTAGCACTATGACAGCAGGAGAAAGGAAGCGTCCCATGGCAGTAAGGAACACGTTCTGGTTTGCAAAATTACAAAAGAAGAGGAAGTAATGAACTAATACACATAACTAAACTCTAGACTCAAGGGAAAAAAATGGAAAATTGTGGCCACGCTATATCCTTATGGGACGTCTGATTCTGTTTGTTTATAGTACAGAGTACTTAAAATTTTAGAAGGTTTTGTCAGACTGTTCCTAATCGTTGCTGATGTTTCTGGTGATCTGCTCTCCCCGGGCCCATCCAAGTGAACAAAAGAAACATCTTCCACAAGTTAGTCACCTCAGTTGCAGTGATTTCAGTGTGCTAATTGCATGTAGTGGAATAAGATAACTTGGTAACATTTTGCAATGTCGATGGATTTAGAAAGTTTGGTTATAGAACTAACTGAAAAGGGGTGGGAGGTAATAGGCAGTGGAAGGGTACAGAGTGAAGCCTGCCCTTTAAATAAAGAAGCCTGTTAAGGACATTGCTTTCACAAAATGACTGCTTCTCTAGTGGACCTAAATTGTCAATTTCAAACAGTAAATTTAGTATATGCAAATCAGAGTAAGGAAGGGAGGCTGTAATAATGAAGTTCACAACTCCAGGCCTTCAAGGTGCAATGTAAAGAGAATGACAGTGTCCTCTTCATGTGTATTAAATGCACCCTCAACCGGAGCACTTGACAAAAACCTAATCTTGTAAGAATTCTTTTGAGAGCCCCAGGTCTGAGCAGTTCTGGTATGATCATGTTAGCTTCCAGAATGCATCACTGTGAAATCAGAGATTTTGGAAAGCTTTGTGGCAGAAGGAACTGACCCACAGGGTACAGGCAAGTCCTCTTTCTCTTGTATACAGTGTGTTTTTTCCGAAGTTGTTTTATTTTGTTGTTTTAAACATTCCAGATGTAAGTAGCACTCAGCATCAGTAAAGTGGCTTGTTAGGGAATAGTTTTATAGCATTACGGTACTGCGGTGGTAACAGAGTATTTATTTCCTTGAGAAGCAGAATCCACTAAAAGGATGAAAAGGAACCAGAGGTCAGGGAGATAGAAACTTCAGGAGAATATCAGACTGTGTGAATGCATACATGGACATAAGCAAAAGAATGTTGCTGACTCTTTTTAATTACAGACTTCACCAAACTCCCTTGTTAAGATATTTTTTATAATCTGGAAAGCAGATTTTGCAGTGGTAAAATATGTAATGACTTGTCACTATGCCTCCTCCTGAATCTTAACTGTGGGAAAAAACGTGGGAATTTATTAGAGTAGCGAATCCATCACCACTAGGCAATACTGCTTGCCATTAAAAAGTCAGTATTTGCCAACAATTTCCTTTCCATGGTATGTGAAATATATGTGGTCACCTATACATAGAATGGGGCATAACTGACCTTTTAATGATGACTACTATAATCCCACAGAGGATGTATTGGGCATTAAACTGATACTACATCTGATTTTAGCCAGATTAAATAGATTTACTCTACTTTCCATTTATTTCAGGTTTTCAGGGGTTGTTTGTACAATGCAACTCCGAAAAGCACACCATATTTACAACAACATAAATAAAGCCAATCAAAAGTCTTAAAAGAGGAACAGGAATATGCTTGATCAATTCAGGAGCAGATCTACTTCATAATCTGGCCATTTACATAGAATAGGATTATACTATATCACTTGTTTAGTGCTAAAGTATAACACTTGGTAAAGTATATATTATCTTCTTAAATTTAAGCTTATAATCAGATGTAGCAGTGTCTTAAAAATGCATTCCCCAAAAGGTTTTATACCATGCTAAGTAGAGAAATAATTTCACAGGAATTTGACACCGTTTTTAGCTTCTTTTTAAGAAGTACTATTTTCGAGTATTAAAGACCGATAACATGTAAAATGGCCGAGACACAGTTTCTAGGACGTTGCAGTGCTGTTTGCTATGTTTCCATACGCACATACTTTAAGGTGTAAAATCCTGTGTGTCTGATTAAGGGCACGTCTTCACTGGCAACGTTAACATGGCTTGTGTAGTCGCAGCACATTGCTGGGAGAGAGCTCTCCCAGCGCTCTAAAAAACCACCTCCATGAGGGGTGTAGCTCCCAGTGCTGGTGCACTGTCTATATTGGCACGTTGCAGCACTGAAACTTGCAGCACTCGGGGTGTTTTTTCAGACCCCTGAGCGAGGAAAGTTGCAGCGCTGTGAAGGGCCAGTGTAGACAAGCCCCAAGGAAAACACAAATGAACAAAAGTCTCAATGAGAGAGAGCACAGTGTGTTTCTCTCCTTGGTAGCAGACTACATGGTAGCTGCTTCTGCTACAGGAAGTAGGTCTTTCCTAGATTTAAAGATACAATACACAGAAAACAAATCATAACCGATACAAGATACATTCATCATTCTAAGGTGTCAATATTTTCAGAATAAAAAAGCCAGGGGGACTTTTGAGGCAATATGTTTTTAGGGTTATGAAATACTCGTACAAAAGACAAAAATGTGGCATTAAAAAATGTATATTGGTGTCTCTATCATTAGCTTCTAAATCAATACCAAAATGTGCATATTTCTCAGAAAGAAGGATTTCCCCCACCCCAGTAACTTAAGAGCCCTAAGTGAAGTTTCTTATGAACCACAGAACAAATCTTATTGTTCATTTTGAGCAAAAGAACAGCTTTGATATTATCTACTTCATTTGCCATTTCTCTTCACCCACACCCACACCCACCCATGCACCCACCACTGGGTATTTTAGGCTGCAATCCCCTTGGATCTCATTGTGATTCTCCCCAAGCTGGTCTGACAATCTTTTGGCCTGTGCTCTTTGGCTTCCATCTAAGGACAATCACAGTGTTCTTATCAGTGACCAGACAGTCCTCACAAGTGGAGAATATTTATGTAACCCTTCTGCCAGGTGGAGTCAGCAGCAATCAGGGCTGGGTTCTACATCTAGGGGTTCCTTTTCAACAGTACAACACCAAACTGGCTTGATCCCCCAATCGGTGACTTGGGAAAATTACACAAACTACGCCTGGGCACCTCTAAGAGGCAGTACTTCCCCTCTCGTATGCAGAGTTTGAGTGTAGGAAAGAAACTTTTAATGAAAGAAAGAAAGTCACCGGACATTAGTTAGGGAAAATGCCACATGAAGGATTCATAAACATAAAACCGTGAGCAGGACACCCATCCCGGAGTGTGTGCAGCAGTGTCTTTTGCCTCATGTTCTTGAGTTCTACAACCAAGATTTCCTTTACAATACCCCTCTCTGCTCTCTCACCACACCCCACTCACAGGAATTGTCCTTGGTAGGTGAGGACCCAGGGTTCAGAGGTGCATCTTGTAAATTCCCCTCCCACTGGGGGAGGGAGCAGGGGGCAGAGGGGCCTTGCTTGCTCCACCATCTGAGCACTTGTTCTGGCTGGCTGCCACACCAGTCACTCCCAGCTCCGCCGTTCCACGCCACTGGCCTCCATTCCGCTCTGCCGGGTTGCCTCGCTAGCAGCTCGCCACTCCACTGGCCACCCAGCCAGCTGCTGTTCCACTCCCCTGGCCACCCTACAGGCTGCTGCGCTGCACACAGTCCCCTTCTGCTGCCACCTGCTTCTGTATGGTGACCTCTTCAGGTCAGTCGCTTGAAGTTCCCCCCAACTCTCAGTGATTTTTTCAGCTCTCAGCAATTGTCGGCTTCTAGTGGGTGAACTTCATTGCTGAAGCAGGCTGGGCAGAAACGCTGTCCCACCACAAGTGATTTCAGCTCTAGTGAGTACTTAACAAAACAAAAGACTCTTAACGGAGCCTTACTTAGCTCTGTCTTTGAACAGAGGCGGGGCAGGTTAAACCATGCCTGGGGCTCTGCAATAGGGCCCATACCTCTTGGCAGGGACACCTGTCCCCACCCCTCTTACTTTCACAGGGGTCTGGCATTCAAGTCCCTGGCTTAGCGAGCTCATTTCAGTTGAGGGTGGCCCCCTCAATCAGGGAAGGTTAAAGTGCAGCAGAACTGTGCTTACTCAGACAATAAAGATAACCACATTGATAACAACATTTCCCTATCCCTGCATTCAGTAATAAAGTGATTTGTAACCCAACACCAGCCAAAGTTGATCACTTTGGGCAACACTGCTCTGTCTGCTGGATACCTAAGCAGAGCAGGTGTGTTCATGTAAATACAGTGTGCTCCTGAAGCTGTCAGAAGAGAGCTCATTCAGACCCTGCTTACATCTAAAACACAGACACATAAAATTAATACAAGAATTTAAACACATGCTAAACATAGCAGAAATAGTCCATCTTTCACATAAGGGAACCAAAGTCCTTCAGCAGAGCTCCCCCCTCCCCCGCCTTCCCTTTAGACAAAAGGTTCTATCCATTCGCTGGATTAAAATAAAGGCCCTAACTCTGTTTAAACCAGCTTTTTATGCCAAAAGCCATTTTTTTTCTATTCTCCTTGGGCTTCTGGTGCCTGTTTGACCCAGTACGTGCCAACAGCCTCAGGAATGGTATCTTTCTATGGTAGTTGCACTGCTATCATTTGCTTGTTTTTTCCTGATTCGCTTGTGGGACTGGGCTTCTTTGCAGTATCAGGCAAGATATCTTTTGATATGTCTTCAAATCTTTCAGAATCATTCCTCAAAGCGTGTACGTGGTCTGCTAATGATTGACAGAGGTCTGCACATGTTTTCAAATCCAATTCTTTTTCTTGGAGAGCTTGACTTGTGTGGTAAAAATGTTGTGAAATTTCATTCCACTTGGTCAACATGAATACAAACTAGTTCTTGCATCTTGTTTGCAGTGTTTTCTGCCTCACGTATAGTTTCTCCCTTTTGTGATTGGTCTTCAGCTATACTTTCTAATGCATCCACAATCTTTGAGTAGGACTCCAGAATTGCACTTGTTGACACTGCATGTGCCTCCCAGCGAGTATTAGAAAGAGATTTCAACACACGATCATTGCCCAAATATATTTTAAGAACTGCCCATCGGAGTGTTGAGGCAGAGAAAAATGTATAAAGTAACTGGACTGTTGAGAAAAAACTTACTGCCACTGGACAACATTCAACAGCACTGCAGCCAACAAGATTGAGAGAGTGTGCAGCAGATGGTATGAATATGGCATATTTGTTCTGTTCTAAAAGCTTCTGCATTCCTTGATAACGCCCTGACATGTTGGCAGCATTGTCATAAGATTGACCTCTGCACTTTGAGAAATCTATTTTGCAAACTTGGCACAGATAATGCAGTACTTGATTTGCCATTTCTTCACCAATGTGGCTTTTCAAATTGAGGAATGTTATAAATAGTTCAACTGGTTTTCCATCTGTGGGAGATACACATATCTTAATACAATACTCAATTGATCAATATGTGAAAGATCAGGTGTAGAGTCGACAGATAAACTGAAGTACACAGCAGTACTTATTTCATCCACAATAGCTGAACAAACTTTGTCATTTATTAGACCAATGAGTTCATCACGTATTGTCTTGGATAAGTATGATGGGTTACCTTTGCCAGCATTCCCATATTTTGAGATATGACCTGCTAAAAATGAGTCAAACTGAGCCACAAGCTCCAACAATCCCAAGCAATTTCCATTCTGCAAAAATCCAAATGTGTAATTTGATCCCCAGAAAGGCAGACCACGTTCAGCTAATGTTTGAATAACAGCTATAACATGCTGCAAGACATGTTGCCAGTATTCACGCTCCCCTTTAATTTGTTCTTCCAATTTTTCTGTCAATCCAAAGCCCTGTCTTCGATTTATATATTTCAACATTTGAATCTCTGGGAGTAGTGCTATTTTCATGTTGTTCAATTAAAGCAGTATTCTACCAGTCACTAAATCCATCTGCAGCAAACTGGGATGTTTATATGCAAAAAGTTTGCAAACAGAACAGTACACAGAACCTGTTGATGGTGAATACAGTAGTCATTCTCCTGTGTATTTCTCACCATTGGCTTTCATGCCAAAAAATATTTTTTTGTGGACAATATCTTGTTTGTTTGCCATTGGTAAAAGTCCAACATGATTTCTCAAATGGCCCAGTGTGGTGTTGACAGTCATTTGGTCCACGATTTATCCAGTAAGCTATATCATCGGTACTGAAATCAACCCACATACTAGGATCTTTTCTCCTATTATTTACAGCATGAACGGGTTTAGTCTCTGACACATCCACACCTTCTAGAACAATGTCTGTTTTACTACCAGGAGTAGGATGATCAGTTACAGTCTCTGAGGCATCCACATGTTCTGGAATGGTGTTTGTTTCATCAATAGAAGAAGGGTCAATCTCTGAAACACCTACAGGTTTTGGAACAATGTCTGTGCTACTGAGAGAAGATGTTGCTTCTGATGGATTTGCTTTGAAAAATGATGTCAGCTTTGGAAGATTTTGGAAAATTTCACTAGTTTTTTGTTTCTTCTGCCAGTTTACGTTTCTGTGCTCCACTCAGTTGGTTATGTTTCATCCTACCCCTTATCTCAGTTATCTGAACTTTAAAAAAAAACAAAACAAATTACACAACGTACACTATTGTGTGTGTATGAAAAAAAATGAATCAAGTACGTATAATTCAGAAGATTATATCAATAATAAAATATAAATTTGTTGTAATACATGACAGGATCTGATTTCCTCGCATTATTTCAATCTACATTAGTAGGACGCCCCCCTGGTTTAGGTGGGAATAAGTAATAAAAAGAGAACAGAAAAATGGGGGAAGAGTGTGGAGTGGAGTGTAAGGAAGTCTAAAAAAGTTCTGATTTTTCCCATGATATCTACTTCGATGCTTTTTTTTTTTTGAAATATCAATTTTTTTCCAAAAAAATCTCAACTAACCCTCCCCGCCACACACCCAGTTTTCTGGGATGATTGCTTCCCCCTCCCCCCACTACATGGCTAACAGTGGGGATGATTTCTTTTCAGCCACAGGCAAAGAGCCCAGCAGGAACGGCCACCTCTGACTGTCCCCTTAATAAAATTCCCCTATTTCAACCAGGTGACCATGAATGATATCACTCTCCTGAGGATAACAGAGAGAGAAAAAGAACAGATGTTGCTTGAATGTCAGCAAACACCGGGACCATACGCTGCCATGCTTTCTTAGGCAATGATTCCAGACTACGTGCTACTGACCTGCCATGGTAAAGTGTGTCCTACCATGGAGGATGCAATAAGGCTGCCCTCCCCAGAAACCTTTTGCAAAGGCTTTCGGAGTACCTCCAGGAGAGCTTCATTAAGATGTCCCTGGAGGATTTCTGCTCCATGCCCAGACACATTAATAGACTTTTCCAGTAGCTGTACTGGCCGTGAATGCATCCCAAGTCTTCAGGACAAATTAATCATTAAACACACTTGCTTTTAAACTGTTTATTATATTTACAAAGGCAGACTCACCAGAGGTGCCTTCTCTGCCTTCAAGGTCCAGAAGCCCAGGTTGGGAGGGTACTGTCTCCAGCGTGATCAACAGTTCCTGGCTGTCGGGGAGAACGGTTTCTCCATTTGCCTGGTGTGTGCTTCCTTCAACCACCTCCTCCTCATCTTCTTTGTCCCCAAAATCCTCATCCCTGTTGCGTGAGACTCCCTTGCAGAAGTCCACAAATAGGGGTGCGGTAGTTGTAGAGGCACCCCCTAGAATTGCATGCAGCTCATCATAGAAGTGGCATGTCTGAGGGTCTGACCCTGAGTGGGCGTTGGCCTCTTTTGGTTTTTTGATAGGCTTGCCTGAGCTCCTTAAGTTTCATGCGGCACTGCTGCGGGTCCCTGTTATAGCTTCTGTCCTTTGTGCCCTGGAGATTTTTTCAAATATTTTGGCATTTTGTCTTTTGGAACAGAGTTCTGATAGCAGATTCTTCTCCCCATACAGCGATCAGATCCAGTACCTCCCGTTCGGTCCATGCTGGAGGTCTCTTGCAAATTTGGGACTCCATGGTCACATCTGCTGATGAGATCTGCACGGTCACCTGTGCTGATCAGCATGCCACACTGGCCAAACAGGAAATGAAATTCAAAAGTTCACGGGGCTTTTCTGGTCTACCTGGCCAGTGCATCCGAGTTGAGAATGCTGTCCAGAGCGGTCACAACGGAGCACTCTGGGATAGCTCCTGGAGGCCAGTGCTATCGAATTGCATCCACACCACCCCAAATTCAACCCAGTGATGTCAATTTAAGAGTTAATCCCCTCGTCGGGGAAGAGTACAGAAATTGATTTTAAGAGCCCATTAAGTCGACAAAAATGGCTTCATTGTGTGGACAGGTGCAGGGTTAAATCGACCTAACGCTGCTAAATTCGACCTAAACTCATAGTGTAGACCAGGGCATAGTCTCCCATCTTTTAAATGTAACCTGACCTACATTCTCTGTTCCTAGATATATGACTCTGTATTTTGCTGTACTAGAAACTCTTGGTAAAAGGAGCCTACCTTGCCAACTGATACAATTTGCTTTAAATAGCTGACCTGCTGCTATCGTTATTTATCACTCCACCATTTTTTAGTGTCATCAGCAAATTTTACCAGCGATCATTGTGTGTTTTCTTCCAGATCACTGGTAAATACATGATTAGCTTTGGCCAAAGTAAATCCTTTCAAGACCCCACTAGATCTGTGCCCCTCTTTCCCACGATTGGTGTTGATTCGCTATTTACAATGATTTATTTAAATCTATTAACCAGTTTTTAATCCATTTAATCTGTGCTACGTTGCTTTTGTATCATGCTCTTTTTTCTTTTTTTAATTCAGAATGTCATGTCATATGTCAAATGCCTTACAGAAGCATAAGTATACTATATCAACACAAGTTTCAGAGTGGTAGCCGTGTTAGTCTGTATCAGCAAAAACAACGAGGAGTCATTGTGGCACCTTAGAGACTATTCCAACCTGAAGCAAATACTCCACGAGCAACTACACAGCAAAAACACCAAGCCAGGAACCAAACCCTACAACAAACCCCGGTGCCAACTCTGTCCACATATCTATTCAAGAGACACCATCATAGGACCTAATCATATCAGCCACACCATCAGGGGCTCGTTCACCTGCACATCTACCAATGTGATATATGCCATCATGTGCCAGCAATGCCCCTCTGCCATGTACGTTGGCCAAACCAGACAGTTTCTATGCAAAAGAATAAATGGACACAAATCTGAAATTCAGAATCCTAACATTCAAAAACTAGTAGGAGACCACTGCAGTCTCTCTGGTCACTCAGTAACAGACCTAAAAGTGGCAATTCTTCAACAAAAAACTTCAAAACCAGACTCCAATGAGAAACTGCAGAACTGGAATTAATTTGCAAACTGGACACCATCACATTAGGCCTGAATAAAGACTGGGAGTAGTTGGGTCATTACAAAACCTAAACCTAATTTCCCCCTACTGTTACTCACACCTTCTTGTCAACTGTCTGACATGGGCCACTCTCATTACCACTTTAAAGTTATTTTTCCTCCCTTGATATCCTGCTGTTAATTGATTTGTCTCATTAGACTGACCTCACACTTGGTAAGGCAACTCCCAGCCTTTCATGTATTTATACCTGCTCCTGTATTTTCTACTCCATGCATCTGATGAAGTGTGTTCTAGCCCATGAAAACTTATGCCCAAATAAATTTGTTAGTTTCTAAGGTGCCACAAGGACACCTCATTGTTTTTGCTTATATCAACACAGTTATGCTGTGCTTACTGCCATCTATTGGACAGAATCAGAACTGCCCTACTGTGCACCTTAAGATCTATACAGTTTACAGTAAATAGAGATTTTATTTCAGCTCAAGTGGTACTTTTTGAGCAGGAAGATCTAGGTTCCTGCTGTCACCATAAAGTTATGAATGACCATTCTGTGAAGCATAGAGACAAGCATGATATTCCTAGATGGCTATAGTTTTGTTTTTGTTTTATGAACATCATAGGCTGCTCTTATTTTTTCATTGACTGCTTGTCATTATAGCCCTAATTCAGCAAAGTAGTCAATGGGAGTTTAGCATGTGCTCAAGTGCTGAACTAAGGCCTCTGTTGGTTCCTCTAGTGGAGATTTTGAGGTGCTGATTGGGAGTTCCCCTTTGCTTTATTTTGTTTTTGTTTGCAGGGCAATAAAGGGATAATGGCGGGGGGAAGCACCATACAAATAATATGTGTTCTGGTGCAAACAGAGCCCTGAAATGAAGACATTAATGGATCCTGTGGGTGGTGCTGCTTCATTGAAATGGTGCCTGTTGTGATTTTTCAGATAATCTGGAGATTAAAAATATACAACTACTGAAGAACGTTGAGGTTTCTGAATTGTACTGAAAATAGCCTGGATATTCAAAGTTAAGGCTGGCATTACATTTAACTCAGTGTGGGCGGGGGAGGGATGGGGGGGAAGCATATTGGAGCAGTCCTCAGATCATGGCAAACTTAAGTCTGCTGCAGTTTCCACGGCATGCATCCGATGAAGTGAGCTGTAGCTCACGAAAGCTCATGCTCAAATAAATTGGTTAGTCTCTAAGGTGCCACAAGTACTCCTTTTCTTTTTGCGAATACAGACTAACACGGCTGTTACTCTGAAACCCGTCATTAAGTTTGAAGGTTAGTGTTTATACTAATAACACAAAGAATGATGTAAAAAGATAATTTTCCCAATGTAGCCTGATCTATAGATTATGTATTAATTATGTTGATTACTTAAGAATTCCCAGTTATCACTTCAAGGGTTGACAAGATTTGGCCCAGTATTATTCAAATTATTATATAGTTGGGAACACAGATGTGAACAGCTGCAACACGCACATTATAGTCACTCTCCTATATTTATAAATAGTTTATTAATATATTTAGCAAGTCACAAACATTTGAACTCAGTAAGGTGGACAGAGGTACTACAGAATGTACATCTGCACAGCCATATACTCACACCGTCCCTTGCAGAACAACCTGAAATGTTAGCCATCATCTTCCTCATCACCATCATCTTCCCCCCATCACCAGTGGCCATCATTCTGGCACCTCCCACGGCCTACATCTTCCTCTCCTATTGCTCCTGGGCTGGTATACAACTTTTATAATCTGTTACGCTGACGCTACTACGTTTGATGCATATTCAATAGGGGATTTGCCCCTTTTCCTTATTTGTATTTCCTCCCCTTACTCATGTTAGAGCGTCCTTCTCCTATAGGTTAGTATATCAATGATCTCAACTTATTATCATATACGCCAGTTCATTGCCATGGCCCTCTTGTGGTTACGTATCTGCAGATGTAGCTCATGTATCTGTTATTGTTATGTACGTCAATGTGTTGCCATAACACTCTTGTGGTTGGACTCATGTTCCTGTGGTTGGAAATTCCCCTTAAACACTCTTTTTTCAGCTCCCCAATATTTGGGGTTTTCCATTGGGCCATTTATCTGTGCCAAAATTCATAGGCCTCAATCCTTATGCTAAAACTGCTGAAGCTAGTGTCTTACAGGATAAAGGCTGTAGGTTCCTTGAATTACAGCTGAATATAATGAAGGCAAGCTAGCCCTATGGGCTACAATAAGACCTATTTTAATTTTACTTGAATCTTTGTCCAAGTAGAGTGGATAATGTAAGGCTCTTGGACCCATACCCTCAAAGGTATTTGGGCCCTCTGAAATCTTGGCTTTGGAGGATGAATAGTTCAGGGAATTGCAACAGGATATGCAGCTTTTTATCACTACATCACTTGTATGAATCTGACCCTTGGTCAGTTGTTACATCTAATGGCTGACACAGGACCACACATTGAGTTGATGGTATCAGTCTGTTTCCAACATATCCAAATCGATAACACAACCCTAATCACAATGGGTACTATTAGGCACCTCAGTTGGTAGCCTCACCTGAGAGGACGAATACTACCGAATAGGCACAGAAACTAGAGATGTAGTCTCTCCTAAGTCAAGGAAAAATTGTATTAAGTGGTCTGTGGTAACTTGCATTGCTACTCCATGTTCTGTGCATTAGACCTTAGTTCCCAGTGCAGTCAATATAACAGTACCCATAAGCACTAAATTAGCTTCAAAATTTGTTTTTCTTATTGAAGATCTGGAGAACAACCTATATGGATCCAGACAGTTATATTTGAGTCCGCCCTACTTTTAAATGAAACCTTAGTCATTTATTTTGAGATTTTGGAAATTAGCTTATATTAAAAAAGGAAAAAAAAACCCCACCTACCTAGAAACTAACAGTTCATAATGAGTGGCCTGTACAAGATGGAGATTTATTCAGCAACTTTTTTTTAAATTGAGTTTTAGGAAATAATATTGAAAATACCTACATATCAATCAGGATGAAAACAGTAATATTCCTATTTTGAACAGATGGAATTCTCTTCAGACAAATTTTGCTTCGTAAATAGGGCAGAGATCTATTTTTTCTTTAAAGATCATATACTTGGATATAAAGTTTGCTATTTCATATAATTACATAAGAGCCAGCATGGACTCCCAATAAAGAAATATTAGAATTTATTAAGGCCTTTATCCTGCAGATACCTACAAGCTTGCTTAGTTTTAAACATGCAAATAGAACGACTTGCAGGCTTAAAGATAAATACGTGCTTAAGTAAAGGAGTACTTGTGGCACCTTAGAGACTAACAAATTTATTTGAGCATAAGCTTTCGTGAAGTGAGCTGTAGCTCACGAAAGCTTATGCTCAAATAAATTGGTTAGTCTCTAAGGTGCCACAAGTACTCCTTTTCTTTTTGCGAATACAGACTAACACGGCTGCTACTCTGAAACATGCTTAAGTGTTTGCAGAACTGGAACTTTAAATTGGAATTAATTGTTTTCACCAGCTAATTAAGAAAGACAGCAAGACTCCATTCCTATTTTAAAATCTGTTTAACTACATTAACAAAATATAAAAGGAATTGCATCCTGTCATATGATTATCTTGTGAGCACTGAGGGCTTGAGTCTCTGCTCATTGAATTCAGGGACAGAACTCTCATTGACTTCAGGTGCAGAAACTCCAATGTTGCTACATATCTAATGGTCTCTCTCTCTCTTTTGAAACGTAAGTAACTTTAGGATCACCAAAGCTGGAGATAGAAGAATCTGTATGTGCAGAAGAGCTAGGATCAAATCTTGCATTTTTTTCAGTCTAGAAATGATTATCTGTTTTACCTCAAAGAAAAGCCAAATATATAAAACAGGGATCAAGGAACTGATTTGGTGGGATTATCAAAATGCAGGCAAACTGGGAGCTTGCTGTGTAAAGATTAATATAGGCTTCAGGATTTGGCTCAGTCTTACAAGCCCTCCACAAACATACCTCCCACTGAGTTCTGTGCTCAGAGGGTTTGCAGGCTTGAGCTGAAGAGTCTGTCTTTTGAATCTTAAGAAACTATTTCCCCCAATATCATCTGGCTGTGAATTCTACAGATAATACATTGCATTTGTAGCTACTCATTTGTTTTATCTTTGTTGCCTATTAATTTAATTGACTGTTTCTTATGATACAGGAAAGAATAAAGAACAGTGCCTGGTTGCCCAATAATGATTGCAAGAAAAAATACACAACACATATGTATATTCATCCTGTTAAGAGGAGCTTTATGCATTAACAATTTTGTTCATATGGCATTTCATTTCCCTCTGTCATTTCACATTAGTTTGCCCTACTTGTATTTTTCAATCCAGAAAGAGCATATTACTTACTGATAATATGTTCCAAACAGTATTACGTAGAAATGGTAAGCAGCATCTGTTCTAGTGCTTTGAAGGTGCACAAGGAGGTTGATGTTGCTTGCTGAGTAAAGTTCTGATTTGCAGATGTTCGCATCTCAGACTAGGAGAGCTAATTATTTAAAAAATGGAAGATGCTTTTGTTGGACTGTCAGAATCTTAAGAAGTGTAATGTTTCTGAAATATGTTCATTTGTCTCTACTACAAAGGTGTTAAAGCAATTTTTTTTTAAAAAGCCTGATGTTTGTAATGATTACATATTGCTCTTCCAATTACCTTCCTTCTGTTTGAAAATTGCTCAAAGGTTCAAAAGAGAAGTTTAAAACAAACAAAAACTATAAAGGGCTAACATAATACTTTTATGTAAAGATTCACAATATGTTATATGACTTTTGAAACCACCATACATTTCAAATGATTTTTTTATTTAAAAATTTATCTGTCAAAAGTAATAATTTTGTACATTTTGTTAGAATTAATGCTGAAAATGTAGCTCCAGAAAAGGAGGTACAATACAAATATACTTACCACAGGATTTCACAGTTTTTACATTCACTTGGCAAAATACAATCTCTTGTTTTCTTTGTATCCTACTTTTTGTGCTGTCTTTGGATATCTGTGTGTTACTTTTAGGCTACTTTTTGAAAGCTCTGAGAATGCTCAGTTCTTTTACGCAGCTGTCTGAAACCACTGATCCATTGCCCATGTGGGAATTCTGGTGGGCTTTGTAATGGAAGTAAAAACAGGACTTAGGAAGAGAAAAATCAATTTAGCCACAAAGTATAAGGGCCACTGAAGAATTAGTTTCAGTACTGATGGCATGGTGCTATGATTAAGAAAGGGGGGCCCCATAAAAAGTACAAAGGGGTAATAGCCAACAATGTTTTAAGTCGCTCCAAATTAATTTAAATAGCTCTGTGTAAACGCAAAAGCTTGTCTCTTTCAACAACTGAATTTGATCCAATAAAAGATATTACCTCAGCCACCTTGTCTTTCTAATATCCTAGGACCAACATTGTTCTAACAACACTGCAAACAAAAGTAACTTTGGCAGTGACGAAGCACCATTACATTGTATGGACACTATAGATATTCTATTTCTATTGGGGTTTGAAGCTTCTTTCAGAAAATAGGTAGACTAATGTTTAAAGACCTGATTGAAAGGGAACTGTGCCACAGTGAGACACATCTGCCACAGGCATCACGTTGCATAGAGTCATTGGGATATAGGACATGACACAACATATAATGGAATGAGAGACCAGGCATAACATGGCCAAAGTGATGTGACATAATTTATTTATATTTGCCGCCAGAAGTAAATGAAGTCACAGTTGTAATTACTGCAGCATATATGGAACTAGAAGCAAAACCGCAGAAGCTTTATTGGCCAAATAGCAATTGAAGGTAGCTAATTTATACATAGAGACACTAAAGAAACAGTATCCATTATCACTGCTGTCCACTCTAACACATTGTATCTTCGGACAGATTTAATTTAACAAGAAGAGTCTCAATCTGTTACTGCTGCAGTCTATTCCTTTTGCTCTTCACTGTTTCTTTTATGCCTCTGTTGAGGAGAGGAGCCACATAATTAACTGGTGATATTATAAAAGGCTCACTTTTGCCTTATGATGCTGGACAGAAATGGCTCACATTATTGAGGGAGTTGCTGATGCTTATTATACATTCCTTTAAGAGTTGTTTGAAGTGCCATATATAGTTTCTATGCCTCTTGCCCAGCATGGGTCAAACTTTAAGCTGCTGTACTGAGATGCTGGACTGTGAGCCCAGGGTACTGTTTGTTTCATCTTAACAGCATTTTACTCTCCAGGGAGATACAGAAACTTGGCATGAGAAGGTGGGAGGAGGTGAAGGTGGGAGGGAGAGAGATATACAGATATCCTTTTTAACAACTGGCAGACAGATTACAGTTTGGAACCGTTTGAACTTCAGCTGTAAAAGAATCAGATAAAGCCCCTCTGTGAGGTAGTACACAAACTGAAGATGAGAGCTGGGTGAATTTGTTTGGATGCATAGTTTATTTGTCGAAAAATGCAGTTTGGGGTCGACTAAAGCGATTCTCAAATTTGGCAAATAGTTTCAGCCAAAAAAAAAAAAAAATCTGGTTAGATTCGAAAGGGGTCTTAGGCACCATTCACAAAACTAGAGGAGAAGGTAGTGTTATGCTGTTTTGCTGACTTGCTCAGTGACTAGAGCACTCACCCATGTTGTGGGAGACCCAGGTTCAAATCCCCACTTTGGAGCAAGAACTTGAACCCAGCTGTCTACTGTCTCGGATCAAAGGCCTAACTGCCAGGCTATAGAGTCATTATCACTTATTTTCTCTGGTCCAATGTGTATTTAAGTATTTTTACAACACTGAACTGCTTCAACAGGAGAGACTGAGGGTGACCCATAAGCAGTAGCCCAGTGGTTAGTGCACTCACTCAACTTCATGTCTCCATTGTGCATGATTAAGAGCAGACACCTGATCTTGGGTCTCCCACATCCTCTGCTATTGAGTATAAAGGAGGAACCTACCCCTCTGGTTTTGCAGATCTAACCCATCATTTCCTTTGCTTTTATTACAAAAGGTTAAAAGTGCCCAGCAACAAAATGTTTAATTTGACCAACAATTTTTTTTAAATCATTTTTGATTCTCCACATCATGCTGTCTGAAGTGGCCCAAAACTGCAAGTGCCAGTCTTGGGTCTGACTCAGAAAACAGGGCAGACACCTCACACTGGAGGTATATTCTATAATGAGACTTCACCAAGTCAGTAACAAATATGCACTCATGGAACAATATTGTAGTCTCACAATGGCATCACAAACAGTCCCTCTGAGGCTCTCCAGCCTACCTTGCAACCCAGACAAACTAGACTTTATGATAACAGTCCCTTATATCAAATATCACATACTCTCGATCTCACACCAAAAACAATGCTGGTAGCCAATTTCTTTAGTAAACTAACTAAAGGGTTATTAGCTAAGAAAAGAAATGAGAGTTATTGAGACATAGGGTTGCCAACTTTGTTTGGACAAACTCCTGGAGATTTCATCACATAACATAATCTTTAATCAAAGATTAATCTTTAATTCCTGGAGACTCCAGGACAATCCTGGAGGGTTTGCAACCCTATTGAGAGATTAAAGCAGGTAAAATGCAATAGCAGGACAGTCAAAGTTTGTAAGTCCAAAATGATAGCAGATATGTAATGATCTGCTAGTTTTCCATAAATCTTTCATGGTTCCCCAAAATAACTTTCAGAGTAGCAGCCATGTTAGTCTGTATTCGCAAAAAGAAAAGGAGTACTTATAGCACCTTAGAGACTAACAAATTTATTTGAGCATAAGCTTTCATGAGCTACAGCTTTCATGAGCTTCATCGGATGAAGTGAGTTGTATCTCACGAAAGCTTATGCTCAAATAAATTTGTTAGTCTCTAAGGTGCCGCAAGTACTCCTTTTCTTTTTGCAAAATAACTTTGGCGATCTCTGTTTTGCACCTGGAATGCTCCCTGAAAGTGTACAAACAGTTCAGAGATACAGGATTGATTCCTGGATCCATTCTTATAGCTGTGTTCCATGGAAAGCAATGTGGAAAGTGTTTTCATCACAGCATGTGCTCTTCCTTTGTTGACTAAATGCAAACCGAATCTGTGAACTTCCACTGTCGAACACAATGACCCATGCATTGAAGTTAGCAATTGTACATTTCCAAAGCTCCAATCTCACGTGATGGGTAAATATAATCTAAACACAGTGTGATAGCCGGAAACAATCCTTCATTAGTTTTCATGAAGTTTACACATCCAGTACATTTACATCTTAACACTACAACACATTTTAATCTAGGGTTATCTAATTACTGGGTATAAATAATGTAATGTGACATTAAACGATAGGTTATAAGTAAGTGAAGACAATAATATTAACATTTCTTTGATATTCATCCAAAAGTGAATTAGTCTGTGGTTTTGTTACGAGCTGACCTGTCAGTGTCACACTCCAAAAATTCAGAAAAAAACGTATTTATTTTACATTAAAAAAAACCCCCTGGAACTACCAGCACGCCAAAAAAGTCAGTTATTCGCATAGCTCTAGTGATGATAGTGGGGGTGTGGTGGATGGGAGAAGTGTAATAAAAATGACATTCCGTTCAAGTATAATTCCAAATTATACCCTTAAAATTCTAAGAATGTTTACAAAGCATTCCCAACGTTCTAATACAGGCTCGCCAGGCTCGCCAGTTCAGGATAATTATTAACAGAACTTGTTACCTTCTGAAAGACTTTTAGTGATCTATGTGAAATAAATTTGGAAGACAGGGAAAGAACCTCTGAGTCTCCTAGTCCATCCTTGGTGGCCAAGCTTCCTTTCAGCAGGTCTATTTAGAAATATCAGAAATTCACCAATAATATCAACGTTAACGTACAGTATTTTATTATTTTAGCTACAGTCTATTCCCACTGGCAGCCTAAATTCTATTCTAAACAGCTCCAAATCCCAGGAGGGAGGCTAGAAGGAATCAGCTCTCAGGAGAACGTGGGGCCTAGAAAATCAGGAAAAGAAAATACTACATATTTGAAATATAGCTGAGTGAATGGGCCTCTGCAGCTGCAGGCTTTTGCAGGTCAAAACACAGCACTGGTTCCAGGGCTACGGGTTGGGACTGTTAGAGAAAAAGCTGTGCTGAAGACAAGTTTTACCTTTCTCAGCATAACATTGCATCTTTTGCAGAAGCTTAGAGAAATCTCCTCCTTCCTCCTCTGTCGACTGTGATCACAATATCTCCTTTTTATGATTTGATTTTTCAACTGCTTTACCTGCGGTGAGAGAATTGCACAGGATTAACCTGTTGGAATAACTCTGTGGCTATCTTATTTTATGACATTCAACAGAAAGCAAACCCTTTCATTTAACTCTTTGCTACTTCATTTACACAATGAATGAATGGAGTTAATGTTTAAGTGGAGACAAAGGAGGAGTAGATGTTCGCACAAATTCTAAAACACACACATTTGCACTAATGCGTGCTTATACAAAGTATCTGGAAAAGCTCTTTTGAAGATCTGTTGAACAATATACACGGTAACCTTTCAGATTCTCATTCAGTTAGAACCCCTGGGGACAATATTAACTGAGTTAATGGATTCTTGCATTTGCTGTAACATATATGTTTTTTCTAAACCATTCTCACTCTTAAGCAAATTAAATAAGCCTGTTTTTTTAATCTTTAAGTTTCTCTTTCACTTTTGACTTTGGTTATTGAATATTGTTAGTACTTCCACCAATTTTAGCTTAGGATAGACCAGTGGTTTTCAAACTTTTTTCATTTGTAGACCCCTAAAAAATTTTGAATGGAGGTGTGGACCCCTTTGGAAATCTTAGATATAATCCACAGACCCCAAGGGTCCACGGATCCCAGGTTGAAAACCACAGTTCTATCGTAATGACAACCATTTATGGACCCCTTAGACATAGTCTACAGACCTCCAAGGATCTGTGGATCACAGGTTTAAAACCCTTGGGGTCAAGAATTATTTCAAAGAAAAAACTTGCACTGTAACCCATCCTAGTATCTCCAGTTACCATGGAGTTCATTTCATATCAAATCAATGAAATTTCTAAATGTTCCTTGTTTGCCCAAGGTTTATGCATGGTGGAGTGGTGGCAAAGGCTTGGGTTCATTACAAGCACAGAAACCACTATCTCTAGAGGTTTTTAATAGGCTGAACGAGTATATTGCTGCTCGTTCAATAAATGATAGACATCTTCTGAATTTTTAAAAAAACATATAATTATCACTCGAATAAAAAGTGTGATTAGTTTAAAATTAAGGATCCTTAGTTTACATATTGCATGTAACAGCAAGAAATGTATTTCCATCATTTATTGGAACTTTTTACAGGAATTTGCCCCTAAATTCTGAAGGAAAGTGCATTTTCTCTGTATAGAAAATATTTGAAGTACTACACAAGAATAGCTACTGTAACAAGTTTAAGAGACTTTTTACTCATTGGAATCTGTGAATTAAATCTGAAGACTTTTTCAGAACAAAATTATACAAGTGTTTGTCACAAGTGTGACAGTATATCATATGGCTGACAAGACAAGTCTTGGGAAACTGGTTCATTGCTGAAGGCTCTATTCACAACACGTTTATGAATGTACATGTACATCTAACCTCACAGCATGACAAAAAACAACGTGAGCTTTTTTATTTTTTGAGGAAACTTCATTTTAGAATTAGCTACTGAAATCCTGAAAAGGAAAAACAATAAAGGCTTGGGAAAAAGCAGCTGTGATTATCTAGTTGGTAGCACCAACAAGCTTCTAAAATGGCGGGGAGAGCTTAGTTAGGAACCAGAACAGTAGTTTTATTCCATTTCCACACTGAAAAGCATGATTTCTTTCTGGTCCAATGTCTTAAAAGGAGTGAGCCTCCAGCAACTGTAGTCTATGGAGACCTGAAAGAGATTGCTGCAATGCAAATTGAAAACAAATAAAAATAATTGACTCATAAAGGTTTCAAGACCAGCAAATCCATCTACTCCAGATTCAGGTTAGGAAGCGCATACACCGTTTATGGAAAACTTGTATAGAATTTTGAGGGTTTTTGAGGAGAGAAGATTAGATTGTGGGTTTTATATTGTTAGTCAATTTGCATACATTTTTAACCAGCTTTTTTTGAAAGTTCCATTTAGAGTTTCTTACACCTCGTTAGTTCAAATAAAGTTCCTAAGGATGGACTGTCCACTCCTGTGCTTTTACTGTCCTTCAGTGTTTTATTGACTCCTCAGATAACTCGCACTAGTGTAAATGGGTTACTCTAAGTTTCCCTGTAAAGTTTCCTTTGGAGACTAAAGCTTGAACTGAGTGACTGTGTTACCAGGTATATGCACATCAGATCCTTTAATATATTACAAGACTTATCTCCTTGGAGAGTGCCTATGAACTTCAGCAACCCATGTCTCCTATATATAGCCTAAAGATTGCTCTCTACAAGACACCACCCTTGCCCGAAGGCACATCCTATTGACTAAGACATTTCATGTTCAATTTTACAAATGGAAAGACTTGATAGCCCCCATTTTCTCCATTCTTATAAGAAATGTGAGGAAAGAAGAAACTGCAACCAATAAAACCACCACCCAAGTCCTACTTTATAGCAAGAAATGTATTGTCTTGATGACTGTGCTTGGAAAGTCTCTAGAACATTGGGTGCTACCTTGATCAGATTCTGTACCACTACAAGGGTAGCCCCAGGAGGCACAGAGTCAGACACATGCTCAGTTCCTCCTATACTTCTTCCTTGATCCCAGAGGCAGTAAGAAATTGCAGGACAAACTGTCTCTGAATTTTGGGAAAATCTCTGTAATGACAGAATTTTTACTTCTTATGAGCTACCTGGGCACAGGTACTTCATTGTTATATCTTTAAAACAGAACAAAAGAACTAACACAAAGCAACATTCTGTTTCTATCTATCTATCTATCTATCTATCTATCTATCGTATGGTGTGCCATAGCTTCAGAGACAAAATTATTTGGAATTTTTAGGGCACTGAAGACTTCAAATCCAATATATGGGGTGTCATAAATATAAAGGGAAGGGTAAACCCCTTTGAAATCCCTCCTGGCCAGGGGAAAGCTCCTCTCACCTGTAAAGGGTTAAGAAGCTAAAGGTAACCTCGCTGGCACCTGACCAAAATGACCAATGAGGAGACAAGATACTTTCAAAAGCTGGGAGGAGGGAGAGAAACAAAGGGTTTGGGTGTCTGTCTGTAGTCGTCTTGGCCGGGGACAGAACAGGAATGGAGTCTTAGAACTTTTAGTAAGTAATCTAGCTAGGTATGTGTTAGATTATGATTCCTTTAAATGGCTGAGAAAAGAATTGTGCTGAATAGAATAACTATTTCTGTCTGTGTATCTTTTTTGTAACTTAAGGTTTTGCCTAGAGGGGTTCTCTATGTTTTTGAATCTAATTACCCTGTAAGATATATACCATCCTGATTTTACAGGGGGGATTTCTTTATTTCTATTTACTTCTATTTTTTATTAAAAGTCTTCTTGTTCATTTTTTCATTGTTCTCAGATCCAAGGGTTTGGGTCTGTGGTCACCTATGCAAATTGGTGAGGCTTTTTATCCAACATTTCCCAGGAAAGGGGGAGTGCAAGTGTTGGGAGGATTGTTCATTGTTCTTAAGATCCAAGGGTCTGGGTCTGTAGTCACCTAGGCAAATTGGTGAGGCTTTTTACCAAACCTTGTCCAGGAAGTGGGGTGCAAGGTTTTGGGAAGTATCTTGGGGGGAAGGACGCGTCCAAACAGCTCTTCCCCAGTAACCAGTATTAGTTTGGTGGTGGTAGCGGCCATTCCAAGGATAACGGGGGTAATATTTGTTACCTTGGGGAAGTTTTGAGCTAAGCTGGTAAAGATAAGCTTAGGAGGTTTTTCATGCAGGTCCCCACATCTGTACCCTAGAGTTCAGAGTGGGGGAGGAACCTTGACATGGGGGGTTGCAATTAATACATATTTTCTATAATATATTAGATGTTAGAGTTAAGAGCGTCCTTTGCTGGGCTAAATCTGTGCGCATGAAATGGCAAACTTTCACGTGCAATTTTGAGACGTATTCATTGAGCTATAGAGTGACATGGAGCTTTATATGCAATGCTTTAACAGCTTTACCACAGAAAGCACACAAAACACTAAGGCAGGATTTTCTTTCAGGGATAATACATTGAGAGGCATTAACACCTTCAGTGAGGAGATGGGCAGAGAACTGTTGGGCAATGGATTGGCTACAGCATTATTTACCTCTCCATCCATCCCTCCAAGTTCTTATATTCACACCCACCACCATAGTATCTGAGCACCTTATTATCAGATTGCCTGTAAAAGCGATGCCTGCCCTCTGACTCAGTGGTGTCCTGCTGGCTTCTTCCAGGGTAGGCAGAGCCCTGGCCAAGATATTGCACTGGAGCAAGCTTCATTTCATCTATATTAACAGATTGCTCCAGCGTAGTCACACTGATGCAAATTTTCCTAATCTAGTTGCCTTTGGTGTAACCCCATTCAGTTGGAGGTAGAATTTGGTATTTGAGGCACAATTGTGGTACAACTATGGGCCAGACTCTGATCTCAATTACACTGCTGTGAATGCAGGAATAAATTCAAAGAAATTACTTAGGATTTAGCCTGGTGTAACTGATATCAGAATGTGGCATAGAGTACTGATCTTACAACATAAGACTATGAGGTAATGTATTTAGCATTTTATAAAATTCTCGCAAATAGTGGCAAATGTTTATGATGACCTGAGACTTTAAAACCAACTCAAACTGTATTTAAATCACTTTGCCAGCCTTTCATTTGAATACAAGAGTGGTTCATGTTTGTTCAGATATACGGTAGGCCAGATTTTGAGCTGATATCATTCTCATTCCCGCTGGCCATGCAATTTTCCACGAAAGAGAACATTAATTCAGTCGAAAAGAATGAATTGAACACATTGGTCAAAGAATATTATAAACCAGGGGATAATTTCCATTTTCTTTGGTAACAGTCATGAGCAGCTTTTTTGAAAGTCTGAGTTTTTATATATGTTATAAATATAAAGGGAAGGGTAAACACCTTTAAAATCCCTCCTGGCCAGAGGAAAAACCCTTTCATCTGTAAAGGGTTAAGAAGCTAGGATAACCTCGCTGGCACCTGACCACAATGACCAATGAGGAGACAAGATACTTTCAAAGCTGGAGGAGGGGAGAAACAAAGGGCCTGGGTCTGTCTGTGTGATGCTTTGGCCAGGACAGAACAGGAATGAAGTCTTAGAACTTAGTAAGTAATCTAGCTAGATATGCATTAGATTCTGTTTTCTTTAAATGGCTGAGAAAATAAGCTGTGCTGAATGGAATGGATATTCCTGTTTTTGTGTCTTTTTGTAACTTAAGGTTTTGCCTAGAGGGATTCTCTATGTTTGGAATCTAATTACCCTGTAAGGTATTTACCATCCTGATTTTACAGAGGTGATCCTTTTTACTTTTTCTTCTATTAAAATTCTTCTTTTAAGAAACTGATTGCTTTTTCATTGTTCTTAAGATCCAAGGGTTTGGGTCTGTGGCCACCTATGCAAATTGGTGAGGATTTTTATCAAACCTTCCCCAGAAAAAAAGGGGGTAAGATTTGGGAGGATTCTGGGGGGAAAGACGTTTCCAAACGAACCCTTTCTCAGTAACCGGTGTTAGACGTTTGGTGGTGGCAGCGAAAGTCCAAGGGCAAAAGGTAAAATAGTTTGTACCTTTGGGAAGTTTTAACCTAAGCTGGTAAAAGTAAGCTTAGGAGGTTTTCATGCAGGTCCCCATATCTGTACCCTAGCGTTCAGAGTGGGGAAGGAACCTTGACAATATACATATATTTTCTCCTGACTTTATTTTCCTATTCAGGGTTGCACAGCTTCAAGTGCCTCATTAAATACTGGAGAACTTGCGTGACTTTAAAGATTCTGAAGTCGAGAAAATATTAATTGGAAGTGGAATTACTGCACATCAGAATTTCTGTGTTAGAAAACATACTAACCTTGGTGTGTAATGGTCTTAAGTGATCCAGATGCTGAGGAGTGAACTAGAATAGCACTAGCTAATCTTTAGGGCCCGATTCTGTGCTGGGATAAAAGAGAATGATCTTTGAATATCCTCAGAAATGTGTCACTTTGGCAGTAGTTGTCTTGAACAAGCAAACTACTTGTTGAAACAGTGGCTACCTTATCGATTCTACTGGGTAGTAGAGGGGTGTTCTTCCGCTGCTCGACTCCATCCTTATATGCCACACATAGCAGGAAAAGTATGTCTACCTATGATAGGAAATTTCAATTTATACCATTAACACTTTTTAAAAGTTCAATAGAACACAGTAAATTAACTTAGGATCAGTTTGTGCCCAGTTTACATGTATAGGGAAGGCAGAAATAAGGAGCTTCCTCTTACATGCCTAACCTACACTTCATCACAGATCCACCCCTTTTCCCCTCCAGTATGCTGACCCTACAGCCTAGTACATTGGGAGAGATTGCTGCAATCCCTGAAGAGTGTAGCAATGGATACACAGTGCTCCCACTTGTAGGGTGGTTCTGTACCATCCACAAAGCAGGCTGTGTGTAAGTGGCATGGCAGCTTTAAATAAATTTCAAGCCACCTGAATGCAAAGACAAAGTCCGTATACAGGCAGGCTGGACTGTGACTTATAGGTGAAGCCCAGCGTCAGGCATGGTGTGGTGTCACACCGCCCCAGTGAGGTGCTTGGAGGCTTTGTGTCTCAAGGAAGCAGAGCACCTCCTGGAACTCCAAAATGAGGCTCCTTTTGAGGGTGCCTCTCCCTGCCCCATAAATGGCCTGCCTATGAGAAGCTGAGCTGGAAGCATGGTTTCTCCTCATCCCTGCTGTGCACCCAGGAGGCAGGAAGGGAGCAATCTAGTGCACCCCAGACTGCTGAAATGAGAATTCTGCCTGGCCCTCACAGGGCCTACCCTAGGGAAGAGGAAGGCTCCTTTGTTCTTCACCCCTACTGCACACTATAGAAGGGCCAAGCGCAATCTGGTTCTAGGATACATTACACAAACCAATGGATGTTAATAGTACTCATTGCTGTACCCACAAGCCGATACTTTTGTCTCTTCTGTGACATCTAGTTTTCCATAAGTTTTTGAATGATACTGAAAAATATTTTTCCAGTAAACAGGTAAAATAATTCCATAGGTGCCCAATTCGTCAACCTGCACTCATGTGAGAGAAGCCCCACTGGGCTTCAATGGGACTATCTGTGGAGTATGTGCTGCTCAGCATGAGTAAGTGGAGAATGGAGCTCCAAATTAGCAAAAAAACAACTACTGCAAAGAAAATATAGAGCAACTATTTTAAGCTGTTGTTGTGAGCTAAGGAGGACTCTTGTTGATTGCATGATTACATATGCATGCTTTTCCATGCAGCCTATATGTTTATTTAACTTCTCTCCATTAATGTCAAGAATTGCTTAGCAACACATGGCCGTGCCATGCTGCAGGACAAGTAGCAATATTTATGGCAATGGTGAATCGAGAGAACGCTGCATAATTAAGTGTCATAACTGCTTTAAAAAAAGAATTCCTAGATTAATTTGTCGGCTATGTTTGCTGTGTAAGCACTGTGCTCCAAAACCAATAAGCACTACATATGTCATGTCTTAGGCTTCTATAATGAAATTTTACTATTGCATTTAGTTGTCCCAGATCTTTATTGATGGCTATTATGGATTATCCTGTTAAAACCACAACAGAGAGGAACAATTTAGACTACTGCCTGAGAAAACTACTCCTTTTAACCAAAAAATCATGTTATCCTACTGAGCTTCTATGCACATTTTAAACTGAAAACAATAATATTAAACTCTTATTCTGAACTCAGTGTGGCATTTTAGTTGAACTTGTCTCCATTTTAACCCTAAGACAGGAAGTGAACTGGCTTTTCCACATAGTCCTGTTTCTAGTAATGGACTGGATTTTGTTTGAACAAGTTATTATTCATTTAAGTCATCCCTCATGCTCTACCATCTTAATATCACCTAAACTATTCTAACTGGAAAGTCAGTACCTCCAATAGCTTTCATGTGGAGTAATAACTGGAATTATTAAACTAAATTCAATGCCTACTGTGTAATAAAGAGCAGATGGAAAAATGTGGAATTCTATTTTGAAAAATAATGAGCATTCTATTTGGCGGTTTTAAAGAAGGAAGATTTCTTTGCCTTCTGCAGTCTCTATGCCATGTTATACCACTCTGTTTTGTGATCTCCTTTAAAATAATTCAGGAGGGATTTTCAAAACAATTCAGAAGGGAAGGTTTTCTCTGAAGAGTGCAGTGATGTGAGATACATTATTCAGTCAAAATACTGAGGTGGCAGAAAATCCAGGCTCAGTCTTCCAGATCTTGCTGTCTGGTACACACCTCGCTGTATCTTTGGGAGTAAACAGCTGTTATGCCAATCCAGTTTCATGTTTTACAATATAATTTATTTTTAATTTATTTATTTTTTTGACCACAGCAGACATGCCTTTTCCCTGGTAGAAATCATCCTCGGGCCTTCCCCTTGTCTAGTAAGTTGCTTATGCTTTTGCCTGACTGGGCACCATGTAGTTATGAGGTAAGCAGGGATGTTTTCAGCATCCCAAACTCTCTGGGAAAGTCTGCCCCTAGGAAACAAATAATTGGCTCAGAGAGAGGGAATATGAGGAGAGAATGACAAGTCAATGGCGCTACAAAAGTGCCAGAGTGAATTCCAAAGGGCCTGATTCTGCTACTTTAAGGATCCCAAATACCACAAAAGCACTCAAGTAGTTCTATTGACTTCAAAGTGACTTTGACAGCATCAGGACTTCAGGATTCAGCCCATTGGAAACAGCTAAAATGGGAAGCTATTAAAGCATTAATCAGGGTATCAAACAGAGGTAAAAGATCAATGGCAGAAGGGAATTTTACAAAGAAGGGAATAGACAGGGAAGTTGGAAGAGGAAAAAGTATGCTCAGGAACTTGGGAAATAACACAAGTGTGAGGATGACATTAATGCATTAATTTAGATGGAATACAGGGGCCCAAAGATGTTAACATAACCCAGTTGCTGTCCAACATCAAACTGTTTTAAACAAGATTTAGGGTTTGGTATTCACAGACCTCAACTTGCTTAGCACCATAGCAAACAAACCATTAAAACCATGTTAATCTTTTATTGAAGATACAGAAAAGGAAAACAGTTAAAACATTTGAATTGTAAAGTATTAAAGATGTTTTCATTTTAACAACATCCCTTGTTTCCTTTGTCTTTAACTGGTGAGAGTTTTTAGCAGGAACAAACCCCTTGTTTGACAAACTCTTATATGGTATTATAGATGGTGGTAACTGTTCTTTTGAGGAAAAGAGAAGAAGTTAATAGAGACAGGCTGGAGCTGTCATTGCTGTTGTTACTAAAGTCTGATTCCGTACCCTAGAAGACAAAACAAGATACACCAAGAAGGAGAGAGAAAAGGACAGCAAAGATAGACAATACAGCTTCTGTCTCTGATGTTGACTGTCATTTGCAACCTCACTGCTGGAGAAACACCAGCACAGCACATGGCCTTACCAGCCACTCTGAGACCTAGCAAACATGTACCAGCATTGGGATGCGTAGCACAGGCACCGAATTTCAGCTTTCCCTGGGGGTGCTCCACCCCACTCTGCTCTGAAGACCCTCCCCCAACTCGGCCCTTCCCCCAAGGCCCCACCCTTGCTCCACCTCTTCCCACTCCCACTCTGCCCCACCTCCAAGGCCCCGCCCCACTTTTTCCCACTCCTGCTCCTCCCCCTCTCCCCAAGTGCCTCCGGCCTGCTGCCAAACAGCTGATCAGTGCCGGGCAGAATGCGCTGGGAAGTAGGGGGAGGAGCTGATCAGTAGGGTCCGCTGAACAGCTGATCAGAAGTGGCTGATGGGTGCTGAGCACCTACAATTGTTTTTCTGTGGGTGCTCCAGCCCCAGAGCACCCATGGAGTCTGCGCCTATGCTATGTAGAACATTGTTTTTAGTTGTCTCTTCCTGGTCACAGGTTTACAGCAGTGGTGCAAAATACACAGTCTTGGCCAGCTAAGTCAGACTTTTATTAAACAAAATGGAAAAGGAGAGGGATAGGAAAGAGAAGAAATAAGGTGGGGAAGAAAAATGACACATGGGGAGGGGCAGGGCTTCACATCCCAGGTGGTATTCCTGATTTTGGAGGAGGTGATGTCATCTCAATCCCTCTCCCAGGCCCCATCTGGTCAGGACATCTCCCAGGATAAGGACAAAGAAGGTCTGGGGTCCCAGGAGATAGCGGTGGTGGCAGTCAAGATAGTGAACCTCGCTCCAGCCATCAATTTTCCGCAAAGTCTCTTTCTTTAAGGACCTCAAAAGGTAGTGATATGTGGAAATAGCCCATCCCCACAGTATATTGTCCACCAAATAGTCCTAGTATCTAACACATCAATTTTGGTTCACTGCATTCTGGTTCCAAACTTTTCTTGTTTACACAATCCTTGAGTTATATCAGCAAGCCTTTTTGTTTGCACTAATTCAGTCTGTTTCCCTTTCATACCTTTTTCCACCAACATTTGTTGTTATAGGTTACTTTGACATCTTATGAACCTGCACTCACTGTTTAGTTGAGCTCACAACTAGGGTAAATGTGTGGGCTCATTTATCACAACAACTCTCAGAGTAACAACCTGCAACCACCCAATGAAATTATATATGATTAAGTAGGATAATAAAAAAACAAACTATGTAAGTACAATACAGTACAGAAAAATTCAGTATTGAGCTGTACAAGCTAGTGGAGCTGATCTGCAAAGCATGTAGCCAGAAAAAATTGAGTGAAGGAAAGAGCAGAGAAACAAAAAAGGCAGTGCAGGTTCCAGACAAGAATCAAATTACAAATGCCCTCAGAGCACAGGTTGTAAAGGAACTGATGGGTCTTCTAAGGAATGAAGGTGGAAGGCTTCTAGAAGAAAAAAGAGCCACTGGCAGCATGAAACAAGCAGTAGTAAGAAGGCCTTGAGATTAGTGGGTGGGTTTGGTCCAGCTATACCTGGCCTCCTTGCGGGGTGAATCTTTTTCTGGTGCACTGTCCATCAGGGTGAATCAAATTCCATCAGTTGCAAGAAATGAAGTCCAAAACCCAAACACACCAAATTCCTTGTAGGCATATGCTTAGTAGTTAGTTTTCTAATCATAGAGGCCCTGATCCGTGAAACTGAATAGGGAGATTGTGTCCAAATTAAATCATACAAGGAAACCCATACCTGCATACATGTCTGTATATCAGTTTGGGTTACTTCACCATCACCACAGTTGCCATAATGTATTAAAATGTTAACATGGAAACAATGGATAAGCTTAATATTGCATACTGCACTGGGTCTGTCGGGCAGGGCGTAATTAAGATGGTACAGAGAAACTTAACTCAGAATGTGACTGGTTTTGTGATTTCATGTCAAAACCTTACTTAGCTTTAATAATTTAGTATTTTTTCCATTCCCAATACAAAATGTTCATCCTGGGCTCTTTTCAGCTGAAATTTTAACAGAGCTCTTCACTGCCTAATTCACTTCCTCTATGCAGATCCTATTACGCCTTGAAGCATTTCACATGATTTCTCAGTACTTGCTAGCATACTGCCTTGTTAACTCAGAGTTTTATTTCTAGAAGGTTGTTTGTTCATGCTTTATGATTACAGTCTAGCTCAGTCCTGTCATCAATTGAGTTGAAAGTCTCCACTGTTCCTCCTTCAGCTGTGAAACTGCTACTTTATTATCTTCAACAACTTCTTCCATATCATTTCATCTTCAGCCTTGCCTAATGCTTTGTACCAATTTCAGAATCCCCACTGATATTATTACTTTGTGACTTCATCAGCAGAACATTAAATGATGAGCAACTTTTCTCTTTTTGACAACCTTTAGCTTAATCTTCAACTATGCTATTAGGAGTTAGAGATCACTGCCAATATCATTTTTATGGCACATTTTCACATCTTGCATTAACTTCCAATTCTTTTTCTTCTGAACCTAAGTTACATTGCAAAATGTGTATTGATTTATGGGGAATGACAAGTAAAAATAAGTAATGTTTGTGTGTGTGGTTTGCCTCTCTAAAAGAACTTCATGTGCTATGACAGGGATCGGCAACCTTTGGCATGCAGTCCACCAGGGTAAGCCCCCTGGCGGGCCGGGCCAATTTGTTAACCTGCCATGTCCGCAGGTTCGGCCGATCACAGCTCCCACTGGCTGCAGTTAGCCGTTCCAGGCCAATGGGGGCTGCGGAAAGTGGCGGCCAGCACATCCCTTGGCCCATGCCACCTCCTGCAGCCCCCATTGGCCTGGAACGGCGAACTGCGGCCAGTGGGAGCTGTGATAGGCTAAACCTGCAGACGAGGCAGGTAAAAAAACCAGCCCGGCCAACCAGGGGACTTACCCTGGCAGGCTGCATGCCATAGGTTGCCAGTCCCTGTGCTATGACCTATCTGAGGATATCCATTCTGAGACGCTTCTTACTCCAAGAGGTGGAACTTTAAAGGAAATGTGTGCTGTATATGCAATCTTTATGAGATTTGAAACTACCCTATTATGGAGCAGAACTGCAACCTTCTTTTGTTCCTGGAATCCAAAGGATGTGTATTTTGTCCTTGAGAACATTTTAATTAAATACAAAATATGTGTTCAGCAAGACCACTGTTTATTTTCTGCTACAATTTCTCACGATCCCCCTTCCCCCAAAGGCATTGTGACGCTGGCACACCAGATGCCAGCTCTTGCCAAGGCTTTAGCAAGTCGAACGCTTACAAATTCATTGCTGGAAAGCAGTAAAGCTCACTTATTTGTCAGCATGGTTAAGATGAGTACTGGACTTCTACAAGTGTGTTTAGACTTTATGAAATGCTTGTAAGTTGCTGCATGTATTAATCCTACTTAGAATGTCTGTATCCCATGCTATGAGGTAATACTTAAGTTGCCCCATAACTGTAAAATGTTTGGTCTGAACTATGTAACTAACCAAACAGGGAAAACACTTCACCTAATGCAAAATGCTGAATGCTTATAAAAGGCATTATCTCCTGCCCATCAGGAAGGACTGCTGAATCCAAATGGGGCATCATGGGACATCACAACACAACGGCTTTGTCAATTGCTCATCACACCGAGAAAGAGGCAAAAAGGCTCATCCCATCAGCTTGAATTCTGAAAGAAGAAACTAAAACTAGATGACAAGAAAATTTTTCCCTCTCTCTCTCTCTGATGTTTGGAATCTCACAGGGCTGCAGCTGAAACAGGGGCAGAGATCCCCAGGGTCAACCTGGGTTAGCTCTAAAATACATTCAGTGCAGAGAAATTACTATAGCTCTGTCCCTTTTGGAACGATAGACTGTAACACATTTGTGTATATATATTGCCTGCTTTAACCTTTAAATAATTCTCTCATTTCCTTTTCCTAGTTAATAAATCCTTAGTTAGTTTACTATAGGATTGGCTACAAATGTTGTCTTTGGTGTGAGTTCTGTGGTACAAATTGGCCTGGGGTACGTGACTGGTCTCTGCGGACTGGAAGCAACCTGTATCTTTTGTGATCCTTGGAGTAAGGCAACCAACTATCTCTTAGTACAGCTTGCCTGGCTGGCAAGATAGACTGGAATGCTGAAGAGGACTATCTGTGACTCCATGGTAAGACTGGTACAGTGCTTTAGGAGTTCACACTTGTTACTGGGTTGGTAAAAGCTAATTATAGAACACACACCCACTTTGAGGTGTCTACCCTGAGGTTAAGCAGCAGAGGGGTAGCTGTGTTAGTCAGGATCTGTTGCTGCTTTTACCCTGAGGTTGGCACTCACTGTCAGAGAGTGAGAAAGGCACAGTAACGAACTATCAGATTTTTCCCAATGGCTGTCATAAGTTTGCTAAAGTTTACCCCCTCTTTGTCTTGATTATTACTGGCATTGAATGATTACTACATAGCATTGAATGATAATCACTTTTTTCAGACATTTGAACTATCCATTGACCATTCATCCGATGGATTTTCTTTCTAATTTTGTGATCTATCTCCCAGGATGTCAAAATCCCTGTCATTGGATACAACAGCAGAAATATACAGGCTGTTCTTATGCTAGGATCAGTCTGTCAGATCTTGTACATGCTATATATTATGGAGAGGTGATAGAGTTGCATCTCCAGCATTAAAGACTGGACCTATTTTGTCACTCCAGAACCTTCCAAAAGTCCCTAGAAGAGGTCAATTCTATTTCAAATTTTGTATGTGTGGTCCCCAGCCACAAGACAATGTTTTGTGGTAATTTGGACAACAGACTTTGATTTGGGTGGAACTTCAATAAAATGGAGTGCAATTGTGTTTCAAAACTTCTAATTTGGGGGGGAATGGGACAAAACAGGTTATCTTAAAAACTTCACAATGAGGTTTATTTGACGAGGTTGTGGTGAGCTCTAGTACACAGGAACAGTTCTGAGAAAGTAAAGCCTCATTTGGGAAGTTATTAGGATGGTCAGAACAGCCCAGAGGTTCCTAATACACTTTTTAATGTGCCAGATAACTGGTAGAATCCTAAACTTCCATTAAAAGGCCAAAGTCTCTAGACCTTTTCCTTCTGGAGACTGCCTTCAAAATACAAGGCGACTGCCAGGAAGTTTGGTCGCAGTTTCTGAAAATGAGAATAGAATCACAACCTTCTGCTCTTCCAAGAATCCTTGCCAGCTGCACCCCTGCCTGTAGTGGGAATCAAGACAGACCCTGCGTGCTTCAGAGTAGAGGTAGAGAATGTCACTGCCCCCAGAGCTCCTCAATCAAATACCAGCTTGCAGCATCCCTTCCTTATGACTCTCCAAAGAAGAGCAGCACCAGTGGAGCTGTCATTTCTGATGCACTCCCCTCAAGAATCTGCTCTAGCAGCCAGTAGCTATTTGGAAGTGTCATCAGGAGGATCCAAGACTTCATCTTCCCTCCCTACGTGACTATGCCCATACACAGGCCCATTTATGTGGATGCCTTCCAAAAGTAGTAGAGGTGTGGGAGAGATTCTGGGAAATGGGCTCCCGTGTGATCATTTGAGAGGAAGTGGCTTTCCCACCCCTCCCCCACCTCCAGGTTAGAGAGAGTGACAGTCTATTTCCTTCTCCTCTTCCTAGCAGCAGCCTTTGTCTCCACCTCAGAGACAGCTCGCTATAGAAGATGGCATATTTCAAAGTGACTGAATCTTCAACCCATCCTTCGCATGCTGTGTCGAACCACGCACAGGGTAGCAGCACACAGGCAGCAAGCAGCACAATCAGCATGGATAGCATGTCAATACCATAAAGGTATCTGGGTGAACTATGGTCTTCTCAATAATGGAGGCACGTTTGAAAGTCAGTAAAGGTCAGCCTTGCTAATTGGCTACCAAAACTCCCATGGTGGAAAGGAGAAAGAGTGATATTCTCCTGTACAACATTCCCTCCTCAGTGAAAGAGCTCCTACTGTCCCAGGCTAAATGTTTTCTACCTTTAATGAGTGCTTAGTAGCTGAGCTGCCACCTTTGCCTCTACAACCACCTGAGTTGCCATATCTAGTTTATTGGTTTTCAGACTGTTTTAAAATATACTAGACTAAATTCTACTTTCAGTCACAGGCAAGAAATCTCATGATCTTAAGTAGGATTGCACACGTGTAACTTAGGGAAAAAAATTCACCCCTTTGAATAAGAGATGCTATTGTAAAATACAGTTCAGATTATTCTGCTTGAAAAGGTGAGCTCAGCAAAGAGAGCACATGGAGTCTGTAGCAGGTTATTCAAATTTAAAATGAACAGAGATTAGGAAATGTTATATTCTGCATTCACCTTTAGATATTTAAAATGTTTTTCTCCCAAAAATTCCACCTCTGGATAATTAGTCCATCAGTATCCGTATTAAGCAGGGGGCTTTAAATGGAATGATGGTTATGATGATATTGCAAACAAGCTTTCTACATCAAACAAGAATCTATTGAGCCCAATCCTGGGACCAAAACCGGAGGTTGTTGCTTTTACTCAAGCAATCACTCCTAGCCAATAATTATTTTGTCTGAGTAAGGACTCCAGGATTTAGCCGACTGACTTCATGCTTGTTATTCATCAAGGGCAGAATCCACAGAACTAAATGGCATTCTACATTAAGACAGTGCAGAGTTTATGACAAACTTGTAAAAGTGAACCTTTTATTCTGTAGTGAGAAATCTAGAGGAAATTATCCATTTGCTGTGAATTTTACTGATATGCTAAGATTTTGTAGTTATGCACCTTTAAAAAAGAAAATATTACTTAAATTTCTGGCAGGTAACAGACTCCTTTCATGATTAGGATTAGGTACTGTAATTGTAGTGTGCGAACTGAGCACACAAGATAATCACTACTTCACCAGTTTACAATAAATGCTGATGTTTACAACAAATGCTGAAATAGTTTTAAAACTCTATATTTAAACAGTTCATGCTCTGACACAATGTACATCAGTATAATATAGGGATATTTTGTGAGCCTGTATAATCTCTTTTCCTACATTTTTTTCTTGTGCAGTTTCTCCAAAGTTTGGGTAAATACCTCTGAACTTTAGGGTACCACTTAGGCCATATTGCATACAGAAATATTTTCAACACACCCTCCTCTTTATTCAGGGGGCAAGTGAAGATGATGCCATATCACTGGTTGGATTGCCATTTCCAGAAGTACATAACCTCACTTATAGTACTGATGTCCTGGAATTGTGAATTCCTGGTTGTGAATTTTCCTCTCCAAAAGTACTGCTCACCACAATGTGCTTTATTGATTGACTGCTGAAGCTCTTATGTGTGTTTGTATGTGTGAGACAGATACACAGCTGCCTGAAGGTAAAACGTGCTTTTTCTCAGCCACTCAGAATAAGGGAAGAGAGGTGCAAGGTTTCTGCCAGACTCTCTTGACTGGTTCATTTACAGCAGAATGTAAGGATACAGCAATCTTCTTTAAAAGTGGTTCCCGGTCCATGATCCTGTTGATTTTTGCCCTAAAGGATTCATAGCGTAGAACAGAATCAAACCCAGCTGACTAGGACAGCTTTCCCCAAAACTGGAAAACCAAGATCACCCAAAGCAGAATCACTGTCTGAAGAAGTGGCAGATGATGGTGAAACAAATTTAGACAATTAATTTTAATACAGTAAATAAACAAGAGGTGGTCCTGAACCTACCTGCTGGACACTCATAGTTCATTGTCACAGAAACATATATGTAAACAATATGCAGCTAACAAAGTTTCCAAGTTGTAGAGCCCTTTTTTGGAGAAACCTTTGCCTTGTATACATACCACTGAGCACACATCAATGCGTAAATAATCAATGGAGACAAAACCAAATATCTTATGTTTACTCTCTCTATACTCTCTCTATATATACTCTATTCTTTGTAAATCTTCATGGTTCTCTCATAAGTTGAGACCTGAGTGCCAAATTCACCCCACTGTGACTTCATTCACTTCAGTGGGGTTACTTTCATTAGGAAGGCAAAATGGAATTGGCTCAAAATAACAAACCCTGTTTTGTGTTTGTCTGAAATATTTGGGATTTGGCACATTTCTGATGTCTTCCAGGCTCTTTTAAGTACACAGCTTGGAGGCTGCAGCCATTTTAGCAGACTTTTTGCAGGGAGACCTTTGCAGATAGCTTTTGGAAATTAAGGCACTTACTGTCATTCTAACAGCAGCCTGAATGCTTTGGGAAATACTTTAAACTAAAGTTCCCACTGGCAAACTGACTATCCCATTTCTTCTCAAACATGTTGCTGATGTAATGGTCTCTTTCTGAACACAGCAGCGGTTGTGGGCCGAAACCTGATGTTCAACAAGCCCAGCTGTATGCATCTCATTATCCCAGCACTGATTACAAGATCCCATTGACCACAAGCTGCCTGTCTAGATGGTGTGATTAGAATATAATCAATCTTTAATCCAATCAGAAAACTCACTGCCTACAACTGATAAAGGTCTCGGCAGGGTACTGATGAGGCCAGAACCCTGCTATCTCTAAGGGGACACCTGCAGCGTGTGAGGTGCAGTAACTAAACAGGCTGATCCAAGAGAAAGCAATTAAGGTGGTTTGTAAAGAATTCTGATAAACAGGATTGAAACAGAACAGGCTAGGTAACAAAAGCATCAAAATCAACAACAACTTGTGAAAATCTGGAACTATTTTCTGCTTCCACTTAATCGCAACACAGACAGAATTACATTTTAGTTCAGGAGGATCATCAAAGGCTTAACATTTAGTTTAAATTAGAAAAAAAGTTGCCACTAAAATAATTTCTCTCAATGTGGCATTTCATCCACAGCTTGAGTTCTCCCTATGCTATTTAAGTTTTGTACTTAAATACTTTCAACATGTCTTTACCGGATACAGAAATGTAATATGATTATGAGTTTTCAAATCACAGTCGTATGTAAAAATTACCTGTGCTTTGTGTTTATTCCTTTTAACTTCTTGACCCAAATTAAATAATTCTATTTTCTTTATCTTTGTATTCTTCACTAATTCTGCAGAATGGAAGCTTATAATTAAGAACATATTTAAGCTGTTAAGAAAAAAAAATGCTCATGGACATTATTATGTGATGACCCCTCCCTGTGCTTTACATTAATTCCCAGTGCTCTGCTGCAGGGGATAGTTTATGATGATGCCCATTCCTTGATATGTTCTGTTTTTTATTATGCTAATGATCAAAATTAAAAGAGAAAGAATCTGGACTGATTATTTTATTACAAGTAAAAAGAGCTTTCAAGGTGTCTGTCTCATCACAACACTAGCCTTTGCTTACTTTACTATTTTGACAACTATTTTTGCCTCAATTGTAATTATTATTATTTTATACACATTCCTCAGAATCATCTTTATTTCTGAGTACACAACCAGGAGACAATCCTAATCTCTTCTTGCTTTGCTACACACCTCCTTTCAGTTCCTATAGGGTATCTGACACCCATCTGGGATACCTGCAGCAAAGCTTACATCTATGTTCACAATAAGCTTAAGATCAAAGAAATAAAATTAATCTGTCTCCCAAGTATTATTTTTCTTCAAATGACCATTTCTCATTTAATCATGTCTATGGTTTCAAAGCTTCTCTTCTAATCAGCAAACAATGGGCAGCATCACAGTAAAATAATCTAATTGTCATAGCTCTGGGATCCAAAAAAAAGCTTTCAAAACTACTTTAAACTTGACAATTTCAGTAAAGCCTATTGCTGAAGGCTTAATATACTTCATATACTTTTAAAAAAACAGGAACCAAGAACATACAAGCTTTCAAAACCTGCACTTCAAAGTCAATACAGCCTACTGTAAACAATTCTATATCAAGCTCAATGCACATAGTCTTTAAACTTACCATGAACTAAAATAGTTTATACCCAATGGGACTGATCATACCTTTGCAGAAATATGGAAAATAGCTGCACTTCATAGCATATGACCTTCATAACTCAATTTATGTGTCATTCCCTCACTTGTGGGATATTTTCAATATCATAACTGTAAAAGAGAAAGAAAGGGAGAAAAAATGTTCAGTCATTCATTCTGTGCGGCCCTTTTTTATTAAAAGCAGAAATAACATTAGATGAAAATCATTTCACTGATAATTTTAATGAAATATGGAGTGATTTGAATATATTTTATTGCAGGCAATACAGAAAAAAGGCTCTTGCTGCTTAATGTGTCATTTAATGAACGGATTCTACATTGCTTTGCCCTGCTACGCTTGGAAATGTGGACCTCACAAGGATAATAGCTAGTTGTTTCAAAAGGGGCTTCTTCCCACATTTTAAAATTCTATTTCAACAAACTAATGCAAACTGGGAAGTATGAAGAAGCACAGACAAACCTATACCAAAATTCTGGATCCAAATACTCTGTAAATCTGGCTGAATTTTATGGCATTAGCCCATCTCTAATGAGAACAGAGAGAAGCAGATTTATCCTACAACTGATTGCAGGCTAGATTTTATGACCGTAATGGCCCTTTCTGGCCTTAAAATCTGAGTTCATGAATTCTATCATGCAAGACAACCTCATCTAACTTGTTATTATTTATATCACATTAGAGCCTAGATCTCGCACTCGAGAGCAGAGACTTAGTATGCCGGACAAAAGATGGAAGCAAGGGACACAAAGCACAAGAAGAATGATCATAGTAATGGTGATAGGAAATGTTATGTTTGTTCCATACATTTTTACAAAAATATCATTTAGGGGGATATCTAAAACCCAGGCCAAGTAGCAAGGCTGGGTGCTACACAGATGTGTGGAAGGAAGCACGCTCTCCTTCCCTTCCCCACAGGCCATGGAACAATTCTATGAAGGACAGATATTCCACCTTCATGGCCTATGTAGCCACTTAGGCCACCTCTACACTACAGAGCCTATATTGGCATATTTCAGAGTAACAGCTGTGTTAGTCTGTATTTGCAAAAAGAAAAGGAGTACTTGTGGCACCTTAGAGACTAACCAATTTATTTGAGCATAAGCTTTCGTGAGCTACAGCATCCGATGAAGTGAGCTGTAGCTCACAAAAGCTTATGCTCAAATAAATTGGTTAGTCTCTAAGGTGCCACAAGTACTCCTTTTCTTTTCATGAAAAAATGTGTGTTTACCACTACAAAAGGTTTTCTCTCCCCCCACCCCACTGTCCTGCTGGTAATAGCTCATCTAAAGTGATCACTCTCCTTACAATGACAGGATTCAGAGTAACAGCCATGTTAGTCTGTATTTGCAAAAAGAAAAGGAGTACTTGTGGCACCTTAGAGACTAACCAATTTATTTGAGCATAAGCTTTCTTGAGCTACAGCTCACTTCATCGCATGCATACTGGGGAAAGTACAGAAGACGTTTTTATACACACAAACCATGAAAAAATGGGTGATTATCACTACAAAAGGTTTAGTTGCAGCGTACAATGACAGAAGGAAGAGCTCTAATGGTATAGGAACATCACCTCTGCGAGTGATATTAGCTATGCTGGCCGAAGTCCTCTTCTGCTGAAATGGCTGCATCCATAGTTACTGGGGGTTTTGGCACCCTGACAATATTGCTAGGGGGTGTGGTTTTTGGATGTCTGACTGACACAGCTATGCCTGTATAATGTAGGCTAGGCCAAAAGCAGGGACAAAATTTGCATCTTATCTTAGAAAAACTGCAAGAGTCCCTCTGAAAATATATCCTGAGACTTGACATATTGCCATTACAATACATTATGATTACTACTGTAAGAGACCAATGGTCCTTCTAGTTCAGTATCCTCTGTCTACAAGAATAAACAATGCCACACTCTTCAGAGGACAGCACTGCAACCCTTTAACACAGGGTTTCTCAACCTTTTTCTTTCTGCCCCCCCTCCCCACCTCAACATGCTATAAAAATGCCATGGCCTGTCTGTGCCACAACAACTGTTTTTCTGCATATAAAAGCCAGGGCCAGCGTTAGGGGGTAACAAGCAGGGCAGTTGCCCAGGTTCCCACACTATAGGGGGCCCTGCAAAGTCAAGTTGGTCAGGTTCAGCTTCAGCCCTGGGTGGCACGGTTGGGAGCCTCGGGCTTCAGCCCCAGGCGGTGGGGCATCAGCTTTCTGTCCTCAGCCCCAGAAAGTCTAATGCAGGCCCTGCTTGGTGGACCCACTGAAACCTGCTTGTGGGCCCCCCACTGGGCCCCAGGCCCCTGGTTGAGAACCACTGTCTTCACATACTCAGTTGTGAGCTACTAATCTATGAAAGTACCTTTCCTAGCCTGAGCCCATGATCACTTTATGTTCTGAAGCATGGGGACTGATATCCCTTGCCATATTTAACTTCATAAATGTAAGTGAAACTTCCCTGGGAACTGCACCTTGACATGGTGGAAGGCTTGTGTGTTCCAATGATCTTGTGTGCTATGCTGGCAGGAGGTTTAAATCCTGGTAAGGTCACCCAAGGACAGGTCAAAGAGTATGGATCAGACAAAAACAGTCCACTGGTCCTCCAGGTTAGAGCTTGAGCAATAAGTCAACAACCTTATTACTCAAATATATATATTAATTACAGAGACACAACAAGGTGGCCATCCTGGCAAGTAGCTCAACAGAGAGAGATGGAGAAGCATGTTGATTACCTAATGACACCTGACAGATCAAGAAGGATTCAGATTCAGTGTAGGTGAAAATGTTGCTGTTCATCATTTAAATGTCTAACCCACTCTGGAATGTTACTGTGGTATCTGTTTCAATAGCATCCTGAGGCAGTGAGTTCCTTGGGTTAATTACATATACATTTGTGTTGAGTTAATCAACTAGCCTTTTTTTTAAGATAGTAAGTTCTCCAATAACTGTAGGTGAGAGAGATTTGTCTGAAATACTAGGGAATTCTTCACTGACCAGTAGGAACTGACTACTATTCCTGCAGGATTCCCATAATAATGAGAAGAAAAGGCTAAGAAAAAAAAATCAAGTTAATTTTTTGGTACTATAATATACAATGGTCGTGGGTGTCTAAAAAAAACCCAAAAACCTAATATACTGTAGTACAGCGTAGTGATGTTTTGTGGGATGGGGAGGTGGCAATGAATATAAAGTCCCTCAAGTAAGTGATAGTAAGGAAGTTAAATAGGTTCCCCAGCCTGACTGTATATCCAAGTTTTTATAGGGTGCTGAACACCATCTGAGCTGCCCAGTAGAAGCTGTATCAAATATGTACCCAGATCTCTCAATGAATAATAGGGACTTGTGTCTAGAGATGACATATTAAGATGTGATTCAAAAGGGAAATTATGACTCTCCTTATTAATAAAATATAATGGCTCTTATGCTGCATTGTTGTAGCCCTGTTGGGCCCAGGATATACAGAGGAAATATAAGAAGAGCCACAGGAAGCCCATGTGGCTGCAGAAGGAACTTTTTAGCTATCTAAAAACCAAAAGGGATACATACAGGAAATGGAAGGAGGGGCAAGTCACCAAGGACGAATAGGGAATAGTGCAAGTGTGTAGGGACAAAATCAGGAAAGCCAAGGCAAAGAATAAGTTACAGCGGGCAAGAAATATTAGAGATGACAAGATGGGGTTCTACAAATATGTCAGACAAAAAAGAAGGAACAGGGATGGTATGGGTCCACTGCTCAATGGAGAAGATGAGCTGGTAATGGAAAACAAACAAAAAAACCCCACCACATGACTGGACACCTAGCAAAGTTACCATAGACGATAAAGGAGAAGGGATGCAAATCAGGATAAATAAAGAACACGTTAGAGATCTTCTGACCAATTTGAATGAATTCAAGTCAGTGGGGCCTGATGCTATTCACACCCTATTCAGGCGCTGGTTAGGCCTCAGCTGGAGTACTGTGTCCAGTTTTGGTCACCAACGTATAGAAAGGATGAAGAGAAACTGGAAAGGATCCAGAAGCAAGGGACAAAGATGATCAAAGGGATGGCATGCAAGCCATATTAGCAAAGGCTGAAGGAACTGGGTAAGTTTAGTTTGGAAAAGAGGAGATTAAGGGGGGACATGATAGTAGCCTTCAAATATGTGAAAGACTGCCAGAAAAAAGATGGAGAAAAGTTTCTCTCTTGCCAGAGAGGGCAGAACAAGAGACAATGGGTTCAAAATACAGCAATCAGTCTTGTGCCTCTTCTCTGAACACTCTCCAGGTTATCAGCATGCTTCCTGAAAGTAGGCTGAAGTAGCAGGCACAGGGGACTGCCCAATAGCATTCCATCTTAGCCCTAGATTTGGGGATGTGGCAGATCTTACCCTGCTGATCCCTATACATTCAACCACATAAACACATTGCTTCGTCCATGTACATACTATATATGATGAATGAGTATATAAACACTGTATTCAGTAGGTGCCGTATATGTTACAGAAAAGCAGTACTTCACTACCAAGTGCCCAACACAGGGCTCAGGGGAGAGAAAAATAAAACTAATACATTTTAAGTACCTCTTTAAATAGCCTAAAATAGCTTTTCTACACATAAAAAAAATTGCATCTGTAGAGCCTTTCAGGGCTAGATTCAAGTTCTGGGTTTCATTAGAGGTCATAGTATCACAAAATGTACTACATAGTTCCACAGTTTCTCACATGTCTATCACCTCCGCTCACGTCGTGCATATGTTATAGATAACAAAATTAACACACGATAATGAAGATTTTACAGTTATTGCAGTATTGTCATGGCAAATTGCATCATCAAAATCCAATTGCACAATAAAGCTTTAGGCGTCAAGATGGTAAGAGAGATGTGATACATAATTGTAATGATGGTGCTCCATTAAATAAGAAGTAAGCCATGCCAGCACCAAGCCAGAAAAACTCATGAGGTGCTAAAGGCAACATAATAGGACCCCATGCTCAACTGTATCAAAAGCTACTGATAAATCAAGTAAGACGATGAAAGAAAGCATATCTCAGTTAGCTTGAAGCAACACTTCATCATTACAAACCCTCACAAGAGTAGTTCCAGTACTGTGCCAATATCTGAAACAAGACTGAAATTTATTGGAAAGGTTTTATGTGCTGAAGTCAATCTGTAATTATGTCACAACACTGTCCAATAGAATGAAAAAGAAGAATGGAAATAGGGCGAGCTGAAGAATTGCTAACAGTTATATTTTTCAGTCCTCTAAGAACAAAAACATGTTTTTAACAGATATATTACTGTCACTTTGTTCTTTATAAAATAATCCTTTGGTTTCCCATTCAATGGGGCTCCTACCAGGTTTGCAGGACCAGAGTATGAATGTTTAAAGGTAATTTATCCACTTATTTAGATTAAGCACCCATCTTAAACTAGGAGTGCTCTACAAAATTTACCTTCTTATTTCACACAATGAAATCAAGGAAATAAAAGTAGCCACAAACAATACAAAATATTACCCCATAAACAACACTACTCATAAAAAATCCTGCTGTCTCATTCCATAAACCTAACTCCTCTCCAGATACTCACAAGAAAAGGTGAGCTTTGAAACATGATCGGAATGTTATCAACTCCTGGCTATAGCAGACCCCAGGGGAAAGCAAGCGAAAAGCAGAGGACCCCTCCTTGGAAAATGCCCTCCCAGCACACTCTTCCATCTATAATGAAGATGTTCCAGTTTGAGAACCAGTACTGCATTGGGTGAAAGGGAGATCCAATCCCAGATCGTTAAGGGCTTGAAATTAAAACCAATACCTTGAACTCCAACTGGGGCAGCAAATAGAAGCCAGTGGAGTTTACAGTTTGTGGAACTACAAATATTATCATGAATTGAATGGTTATTGCAAAATGTCATTAAAAGGGCAGAGTTAAGACTTTTGGATGCCTTGGCTGTGCATTTCCATATGTTTCATTATATCTGGATTTCTTTTCAATTTATCTTTGAATTCCCAGGGCTTGTTTTTGGGATAGTTGGTGTCCCTGTTTTGTTTTCACCCGTAAATCACTGATATGTATTCTCAGCCTTAAACTCCATCTTGACATAGTTTTTTGTACAGGAATTGATAATAGATTTAATTTGAAAAAAGGATTTAAAAAACATTTAATTTTCACAGTGAAACCTATTTCAAATGTACAGTCAAGATGCAACAAACCCGTAAAGGCAAAGGAATTCTCAGTTAGTAACTGAACCCAAATCTTTCGGCAGCCTGACTGACTTTAAGATTATATTAAGCTACAGTTCTATTGTGTATAAGTAATGGGAGTTTTAGGATTCTATCCTGCAAGGTGCCTTGTACTTCTTGCAATTTTCTGAGCATCCCCACCTCCTGTTGTATACAACACAAGGGTGATGGCAATCATTTGCAATCAGCAGAAGTTGGGGGTGCTCTGCACCTTGCAGGATTTGCCCCTTACTCCCTTAACTATGAGGTTCCTTAGTTTTGTGGGCTTTTATGTAATGAATGTAAACTGCAGATGATACAGAGATTATAATATGATATATATTCTTTTGAACATCCTTCTCATTCCCAAAAGAAAAAGGTTCAGAACTCGGCAAGCAGCAACACATTAAATCTTATTTCAGTTGCACTTGGGAGCAAACGATTGTCACGAACCTCATTTTGGTACATCCAGGTATGTTGAATGATTTGGTGGATAAGTATACATATTGAAATGATTCAGAACATTATCAGTTTTTATCAGCTGACATATTTGTATAGAAACGCGTCTACTCGTGGCTTGCTTTATGTATTCTGAAATGATGATCTGTATTCAGTTTTCTGCATTACTCAAATTTAATGCAGATATTTCAGCTGATACAATGTGCTCTCTAAAACATCACTACTAATACGTAAGATTAACAAAAAGTATTATAAGTGCTAACAATCCACAAATTAAAATTCCAGGTTGGTTTGGAAGCTAATTAGTCATTCAGAATGGGAGGTCCTTCTCCTAAGTTCCCTCTAGGGCAGTGCAGGAGCTACGCGGGAGGGGAGAGGCGCCTCTCCCCCAGCCCCAGCCCCTGAACAGTTACTGCTGGGAAGAGGCACCTCTCCCCAGGCCCAGGCCCAGGCCCCAGTCTGGCCCCAGCCCCGGAGTTGCCGCAACAGGGAGAGACACCTTTCCCCCAGCCCCAGGCTGCTGAGGTAAGAGAGGGCTGGGGGGAGTCCTCTCTCCCCACCGCAGCCACGGGGCAGCCTGCACCCCAAACCCCTCATCCCTGGCCCCACTCCAGAGCCCTCACACCCAGCCAGAGCCCTCACCCCCTGCATCCCAACCCTCTGCCCCAGACCTGAGCTCAATCCCATACCCCAAACCCCTCATCCCTGGCCCCACACCAGAGTCCTCACCCCCAGGTAAAGCCCTCACCCCCCTCCACCCTAACCCTTTGCCCCAGGCCTAAGCCCTCCCACACTCTGAACCCCTCGGCCCCACCCTCACCACACATCACCTCCATATTGGTGCACATGACAAAATTCATTCCATACATGGATGTAAAATATTAGAGGGAACATTGCTCTTCACTTGGATTTTACTCACTCGATACCCATGAAAACTTCTATTTATGTCAACAGGAGTTCACCTGAGTAGGTACAGAGTGAAAAATGGATGGACCTAAGGATTTGGCTCATATATTAAAAAAGATTTATAGAGTGTTAGACTAAAGGCCAGATATCTGGGTCTGACCAAGTAGTACTTGGAACAGACCCCATGTTAGGGGTGTGTGAAAATGGCTGAAGGTACCATTCTGATCCTGATCCTGGCCCCCCTGGGAACAAAGTGGCCCTCAGTGCCCCCCCATCTTAACTGAGAGCCTTAGGCTGCTCTAAATTGTGCCAGCTAGAGTGGCCCCTAAGAGTCTTTCTATTGGTAGGAGGTCACTGAAGTGTACTCTGTTCCAGCTCACCTCCTCCCACCCGGGAACACACCCTTATTAAGGCTGCGAAACCTCCAGGATTATCCTAGAGTCACCAGGAATTAAAGATTAATCTTTAATTGAAGACTATGTCATGTGATGAAACCTCCAGGAATATGTCCAACCAAAGCTGGCAACCTTGTACCAGAAAGAATATATGCACTGTCAATGCTACCCTTGTACTTTGCATTCCTTGTAGCTGAAACCTTGTCCATCGGTGCATCCTCCACACCGTGACAGAGACTTTCCCAGATTAGAAGGCGGAAAAAGATGACTTGGGAGGACATGTTCAGTGAGTTAACGAGTTAATGGGTGCCCCTGAGAGTGACAAGATGTAGCTCAGACAAGATTACACTCTCCAAGAACCTGGACATGGACAGGGAGGACAGGGGAGCCTATTGGGAACAAGAGCGTGCCATGCAGGAAGAGATGCTTTGGATTATGAAGGAGCAATCAGACATGTTGAGGCATTTTGTTGAGGTTCAAGAAAGGCAGCTGGATGCTAGAGTCCCTCTGCAGCCTGTGCTGAACCTGCTGCCATCATCGCCCAGTTCTACATCCTCCTCCCCCAAACATCCTATGGGGGGTAGGAGTTCAGTATCCCTTGCACTCAACACCAGGGGAGGATACAAGGACCAGAAGGCGCCCATTCCCACACCTTTGATTGTTATTGTAGTGCATCCGTAAGCCAGCTTTCCTTGTTTCTCCCCAAACAGTACTTTTCTTACTTTTCTTCGCTGTCTGTATGTTTGTGTGCATAATAAAACCTAACGGATTGAGGAGAAAAGGCTCTTTATTCATTCAACACATGGTGCATGGTTGTGGGATGGAGTTTACAAGGGAGGAAATGCAATGGAGGGGACAGTTTGGTAAGGAACAACACAGATAAGATATTACTCTGGCTCCTTGCTCAAACTGGTTTTCAAAGCCTCACAGAGACACAGACCCCCTTGATGTGCTCTAATTATTCCCCTGCTGTCTGGCTTCTCAAAACTGGCTGCCAGGCAATTGGCCTCAACCCCCCACTCCGTCAGAAACTTGTCTCCCTTTGTTTCACAGATATTATGGAGCACATAGCAGGAAGCAATAACAATGGGGATATTGCTTTCACTGAGGTCTAACCTAGTAAGCAAACAATGACAGTGACCTTTTAAACATCCAAAGGCACATTCCACCACCATTCTGCACTTGCTTAGCCTATGGTTGAACCAGTCTTTACTGCTGTCCAAACTGCTGGTGTACGGCTTCATAAGCCATGGGAGCAAGGGGTAGGCTGGGTCTCCCAGGTTCATGATTGGCATTGCAATGTCACCAATAATTATTTTGCAGTCTGGAAAGAAAGTTCCTTCTTGTAGCTTTCTGAACAGACCTGTGTTCCTAAAGATGCATGCGTCATGCACCTATCCCGACCATCCCATGTTGATGTCGGTGAAATGGCCCCTGTGATCCACCAGCGCTTGCAACCATTGAGAAGTACCACTTTCAGGTTATGTACTCTTTAGCAAGGTGGTTACGTGCCAAGGTAGGGATATGCACTCTGTCTGTCACCCTACCGCAGTTAGGGAACCCCATTGCAGCAAAACCCATCCACTATGTCCTGCACATTGCCCAGAGTCACTACCCTTCTTAGCAGAAGTCTGTTGATAGCCCTACAAACTTGGATCGCAACAGATCCCATGGTAGATTTACCCACTCCAAATTGATGCCTCACTGACCAGTAGCAGACTGGCATTGCAAGCTTCCACAGTGCTATCGTCACTCACATCTCCACTGTCAGAGCAGCTCTCATTTTAATATTGCTGCACTTCAGGGTTGGGGAAAGCTCTTCACACAGTTCCTGGAAAGTGGCCTTATGCATCTGAAAGTTCTGCAGCCACTGCTTGTCACCTCATAGCGGCATAACGATGCAATCCCACCAGTCAGTGCTTGTTTTCTGGGGCCAAAAACAAGGTGATGCGTGACTGTCGCCAGCACCTGAGAATTGCTCCGCTCCATGTCTTCCAGCAGGGCTGCTTGCGTGGCATTACATTGTTCTGTGTGGCGGCTCATGTATCAGCTGTGTAAATACTGCAGGATAAGGTGCGAGGTGTCTGTAATGCTCACAACAATGTACAGCTGAGTGGGGTCCATGCTTATCATGGTATGGTGCCTGCACAGGTAACCCAGATTTACGAAAAAGGCGTGAAAAAGGCTTGGTTTGTTTGCTGTTGATTTCAGGAAGGGAGGGAAGTAAGTGCATCATGGGAGGCTAACGCCATGTTCCCGTAACCACCCGCACCAATGTTTTGGTCCCATAAGGCATTGCAAGCCCAACCCAAAATTTTACTCAGCTACATGCACTGTGGGATAGCTACCCACAGTGCAGTGCTCCATGCATCGATGCAAACCCTGCTAGTAAGGATGCACTCTGCCGACACAATGAGTATAGTGTGGACATGCAAGATCGACTTGCTTAAATTGGAGGCTCAATGTCGACTTACATGAAGTCGACTTAACTTTGTAGTGTAGACATGAGGATTAGAGAATCTCAGGCAGGATCAGAACTAAAGAGAATGGGAGGAGCCCAAGCCACCCACATCCCTTTAAATTAAAAACTTTTTAAACAAATATGTAAACCTAATTCTTGTTTTTCAGAGTTTAAAAATAGTTGTAATTACTGTGAAAATCATTTAATATTTGTCCTTCCAGAGTTCATTTAATGCATACATTTTAAGAGTTCAAAAGTATCAATTCCTCGCATCTTCCCAACAGCTGTGAGTAACCTCTATGCAGACAGTTCATTGTTAATATTTGATATTCAGTATTCAAGTTGTTTGTTGATTGTGATTGAACACATGATGCAAATAACTTTCTTATTGTTCTCTGATTGGAGGAGCCTATTTCATATCCAGGTGGCAGCTTTGAAGAAACCGCTGGGATTCTGAATTTCTCAAGGGAAAGTGGCAGGCAAACAGGATAAAAGAACTTTCTGGGCCACACAGACCTCCTGGAGATTTCATTAAATTTCTAGTTATTGCATCTGGTTTCCATGCACAAATATAGATTTTGGAGTATCCAAAAGTGATTCATAACATTGTGGAAGCAAATTTATAGGCCTCATTTTGATACACGGCCCTTTCATTTTCTTTAATTGCAGAGAAGTGCAAGTCAATAGACCTAGTGGCCAGAGTCCCTTTTTGTTATATTGCAAGTTTCCTTTAACTGAACTTTAGAATATTTCACAGTTTATTTGGGTTGATTTGTGTTTGGATCAAGCCTATTTGACCATCCCTAGTTTAAAGCTACCTCAGTAACAGAAAAGCAGGCTGTAGGCCAAATGCAGACGTGGTATCTGTAGGTGCAGGTCCATTTAAGTCAATGAAGTTCACCTTGATTACATTAGAGTCTGAATTTAGCCCTTTGTGAGGAACAAAGGTTTTTCAGTTAATTTTAATAATCTAGGCTATGTTTTTTTGCCATATGCAGTCAAATTCTGCTTATTTGCAGCCAGCAGCATTTTTATACTATATTCAGTTAGAAGACTTTTTTTTTTGTTTGTTTGACTTTTTTTGTATTCAAGTGTAAACTTCAGCATGAACCAATTCTGAAGGGCCATTATTTGATGTATTTTAAAGCCAGAACTGGTACATAACAGAACACCTTCATATGTTATAGCAGCATAGCCTAGTTATCTGTGACTGTAGTCAAAGTGATAATACATTTAGTCATATTTTCTGGACTTTTATAACATTGTTTTCTGTATTTAGGGAGACGAATCAGTACCATAAAAACTGGCAGCAACAGTGATAAAGAAAGCTTTGGTTCTTTCTGTACTTGTACCTGGGTGAATGCTAAATTTTCAGCAGCAGTAACTCGGGACACACACATCTGTTATATATGCTCCCCATTTTGAAAAATAGTTATTTCAGGGATTTGGATGGAAGAGTAAATACACAGTAACAAAGAGACACTTAGCCAAGCAAAGGAAGGCCCTAAACTCAACAGCATTCTCTTGCTACTGAGGGAATTCTGTGCCAAAAAATTAAAAATTCTGCACACAATATTTTAAAATTCTGTAAAATTCTGCATATTTTATTTGTCAAATATAATCACACCAGTTTCAATTATTTTGGCAATTTATTTCAAATACCTGTATGTCTGGAACAATACAGACAACTAAATAGATTCAGGAAATGCTTTTTGACAAATAGATTCCTTACTAGGCATATTAATAAAGAACTTTCAGTAATAATTCATTTAAACTACAATACAGAACTGTATTTCCCGCAGCCTTCAAAAAGAGTGCAAAGGTTTGGGGGAGTAAGAGGTAAATAATTGCTGGGAAGGAGCCTGGGTATGAACTTGAAGGGTTGTTCTGTACGGGTGGAAAAGTATAAAGCAGGTTTTTTTGGGGGGTGGGGAGGGATTATTAGGGACCATCCCCATGCAGTCTCTGGCTGACCCCTAGCCTCTCCCATTCAGTCAGGCATGTCTGTTCCTGTCCCCATGTGCATCTGTGCCCAAACTCAGCATCCCACTTCCCCCTGTAGCTCTGCACCCCCCACCCCTGCCCATGTGGCTCTGCACCTCCCTCCCACTTGTGGCCCTGTGCCTCCACTCCCATTCAGCCCCTGCTCCAGTCCAGTCCTCCCTCACTAGCCCTTATGAGCCCCTATCTGTGATCCCCCAGCATCCCCACACTATCTTTCTCCTGACCTGGCTTGATAGCTGCTGTGAAGAAGGCAGGTTCTTTCTCTTCCCTATCCTGGCTGGGGCTTGCCAGGAGCAGCTGCTGTGTTCTAGTGCCACAGTGCCCACCTGCAACAACTTTTCAGCAGAAGCTATTTTCTGCAAAAAAAAAGTTTTTTAAATATGCACAGCACATGAAATATGCATGTGCACAGTGGCGCAGAATTCCCCCAGGAATAATTCTCTGTTTGCCTGTTGTAATGTGATAACTTGTGGCATCCAATCAATTCCAGTATCTCAGGGAATGTTCTAGGTAATGGGCACAAGTCTATTGATTTTGGTGCAAATTGGAACATCAAAAGAGCTTGATTCATAGGGAAAACCAAGTCCTCCAGACTGCCTAATTGCTTCAGGCAGACAAATCTCTCTACTTCCCCGTACTACGGCCTACACATATCAAAGGCAGTTGGGGACCTGGGGAATGCAGGGAGGGAGATGGGGAGAGGGGTATGCAGGGAACACAATGCCCCTGCCATGGGGGCGAAGGGAAATGGGGGCATACAGAGCCCCTGGCATGAAGGGGGTTGGGAGAGTTGCAAGGCGTCCCTGAAATAAAGGGGCATGGGACAGTGGCACCCAGGGGACCTGTGGAGTGGGGATCATGGACATTAAGGAATGCAAAGAGTCTCTGATATTTGCAATGTGCTCGACCTACAGCAGCTACAAAGTGTGTGACCCTCTAGTTTACAGAGAAACAAGGAAGCCTTATTTTTGATCCAAAATGTTCTACTGCCTAGCTTTCTGCCATGGAGTGTTCATGCCAAGCCTACATTATATCAAGAGCTGTAGATGGCCTTGTGAGTGCTCAAGGACCCCCGCTGAGAGCATGCTAACTTAAAAATACCTAATTTTTATCCTTTATCTTAAGTAATGTAAGTATTCTTTACTGCCTAATCCTGCTCTCATCTGTTACTTAAAGTAATATTGCACTAAAACCCATACAACAGGAGACCATTTGACTGTCAGGTTACATTTAACATGGTTAATGAAAATTTAATGTTCTTACAATTGTTTTTTCTCTCAGTGGTACTGAATTACTTATGAATAACCTCATTGCTACTTAAACAAAGCATGCTCTTCTAACGAGGTACAACTAAATTGAGGTCAAAGAGATCTGTAACGCAACATCTAAATGGCCAATTTCTGCATCCGTCTCCTTAATGTTCAGAGTACAAGAAGGCCAAGGGAGACAGAGATCGGGGAGGGAAATGACTAATGGCAGATCCCACCCCAGAGACTAAGGGAATTGGGGAGATATACTACCAGAGGACTCATCCATTGGTCTCGAACCAGCTTTCACTGGTACTACCTTTTCCCTCTTCTGCCTGTATTTTTTCTTTCCTTCTCCTCCTCCTCCTTTTCTCATTTTCCTTCTCCAGTCCTGAGGAGTCAACAGAGGAATCAAAGGATTGAAGCATAGACTCTGCACTTTCACCAAGATTAGGGTTACCATCTTTCAGGTTCTTCAAAAGAGGGCACTGCCAGAGGGGGGGTTGTGGGGTGCTGGAATGGGGTACAGTTGGGGGCTGTTGGAGGGGTTATTTGGAGGGGATGGAGGGGTATGTGTACTGTGAGGTCGGGCATGCTGAACGGGTGTGTTTATTGAGAGGGGTATTTGGGGGATATAGGAAGGGTGTGTGTGTACAGGGAAGTGTATTTGGGGGGGTTCAGGAGGGGATATTTGGGGAGTGTGGGATGGTGAGTGTGGGATGGGAGGAGCATTTGGGGATGCTGGAGGGATATTTGGAGGAGTGTGTGTACATACTGTGAGGAGTACCTGGGGTCTCACTCTCGAGATGGTGGAAGTGTCATTCCCTGTCATGGTGGCAGGATGGCTGAAGCAGGCCCAGGACGAAGCGCCAGCCCATCAGCCTGCACCTCTCTGCCTCTCTTTCTCCACAGGAGCCAGGGCCTTGATGGGCAGGATCCAGCAGCTGCAGGAAAGGGACCAACTGGGAAATGGAGACAGCTCTTTCTGAGCAGCAATGTCTGCTCTGCAAAAATCCCAGACATAGCCTGAAAAATCCACCTGGATGCAGAGAGGAGGCTCAAAAATGAGGATATGTCTAGGAAAACCTGGACATATGGTAACCCTAACCAAGAAGGAGGCAAAAAAGACTGGAGTAGTGGTTGGGCGATAGCCTTGCACTGTATACTTCTATTGCCTTCTTGTTTCTTACAGATGGAACTGGTACCCTGAAAAATTAGTTTTGGGGCTCTACTACACTAACCTGCCTATTACCCCCATAGTCTGTTCTTCCAGTGGTAAAAATTGCTAAGGAAAACATTAAGAGGAGACAGATATAACCTTCTGATAAAGTAACTGACACTGGCAGTAATCTTTCCAAAATAAAGTATTCTTTTTATTAAAGTAACCTATAATCCTTAATACAGTATATCCTAAAAATCCTAAATAAAGAACAAAATCCCTAAAAAATCATTTATGCAAGTTTAAAGAGCACTTAAACTACAATAGCATATAGGTCAAATGATATTAATTGAAGCAAATTGTTGCAAGTGGCCAGTTTGCAACAAACTGCTGACAGCAGATCTTAAGTTGCTTTAAAGTAAAAACATAATTAAAATGCACACTCCAAGCATACACATAGCAAATACTATGTACTATACTAAGCTATATTTAGACTAAACGATAATTGAAAGAATATTAAGCTTACTTTATAAATCTATTGCTGCTTTAAAAAAAAAATCCAATTACTACTGCTTCTGCTGTTCCGCTCCCGGTTAGTCAGCTCTGCTCTGCTCCAGCTTTCTTTTCTCTCTCTGCAGCAGTTTTTCTTTGGCTTCTCTTTCTGGCTTCCCAGCTCTCCCTGCACGACTCTCTCCTTCTCAGATGCAGCTTCTGGACTCCGAAAATGCTGCTGGCAGCTGGCCTTTTAGGCTACATTATAACTCTCTTTATATAGCTTCCTATTCTTAGCCACAGTTACCTCACTCACGCATGCTCAGTCTTGACCATTACTTCAGAATTCTGATTGACAGCTCTGACCTGTAAAACAAGTTGTGACCCGTTTAAGTGGGTTCTGACCACTAGAGCAGGGGCGGGCAAACTTTTTGGCCTGAGGGCTGCATCGGGTTTCAGAAATTATATGGCGGGCCGGCCCCCACCCCTATCCAACCCACTCTGCCTCTCGCCCCCTGACGGCCCCCCCGGGACTCCTGCCCCATCCAACCCCCCCGTTCCCTGATGGCCTCCCCAGGACCCTTGCCACACCCAACCACCCCCTCTCTCTGTCCCCTGACTGCCCCTGGAACCCCTGACCCTGACTGCCCCCCACCGCCCCATCCAACTCCTCTCTCCTTCCTGACTACCCCCTCCCCCGGGACTCCCGCCCCATCCAACCACCCCTTCTTCTTGACCACTCTCGGACCCCCCGCCCGACTGCCCCCCACCGCCCCATCCAACCCCTCCTCTCCTTCCTGACGGCCCCCCCGGGACCCCTGCCACACCCAACCACCCCTTCTCCTTGACTGCTCTCGGACCCCCTGCTCGACTGCCCCCCATCACCCCATCCAACCCCTCCTCTCCTTCCTGATGGCCCCATGGGGACCCCTGCCACACCCAACCACCCCTTCTCCTTGACTGCCCTTGGACCCCGTGCCCCAACGGCCCCCTGCCGCCCCATCCAACCCCTCCTCTACTTCCTGACGGCCCCCCCGGGACCCCTGCCACACCCAACCACCCCTTCTCCTTGACTGCCCTTGGACCCCGTGCCCCGACGGCCCCCTGCCGCCCCATCCAACCCCTCCTCTCCTTCCTGATAGCCCCTCCGGGATGCCTGCCACACCCAACCACCCCTTCTCTCTGTCCCCTGACTGCCCCCCACTGCCCCATCCAACCCCCCTCCTTCCTTACTGCCCCCCCGGGACCCTTGCCTCATCGAACCACCCTGTTCCCCACCCTCTGACCGCCCCAACCCCTATCCACACCCGCACTCCCTGATCACCACCCCTGAACTCCCCTGCCCCTCTATTCAACCCCCTCCCCCACTCCCTGCCCCCTTACCACGCTGCCTGGAGCACCGGTGGCTGGTGGCGTGGCTGCACCAGGACAGGCAGCCGCACCACGCAGCACAGAGCACCGGGTCAGGCCAGCTCTGCAGCTGCGCTGTCCCAGGAGCTCGCAGCTCCGCCGCCCAGAGCATTGCGCTGGCAGAGCATGAGCTGAGGCTGTGGGGGAGGGGAGACAGCGGGGGAGGGGCTGGGGGCGAGCCTCCTGGGGCAGGAGCTCAGGTACCGGGCAGGACGGTCCCGCGGGCCGGATGTGGCCCACGGACTGTAGTTTGCCCACCTCTGAGCTAGAGGCTTAACTGCCTGACCTCTCTGTCACCCCTACTGCACATGATCAGTAGTACTGTACTATTGGCAGGGCCCTACCAAATTCACAGCCTTGAAAAATGCATCACGGACCGTGGAATCTGGTGTCCCCCTGTGAAATGTGGTCTTTTGTGTGCTTTTATCCTATACTATGCAGATTTCATGGGGGAGACCAGCGTTTCTCAAACTGGGGGCCTGATCCAAAAGGGAGTTGCAGGGGGGGTCGCAAGGTTATTTTAGGGGGGTTGTGGTATTGCCACCCCTACTTCTGTGCTGCTTTCAGAGCTGGGTGTCCGGAGAGCGGCGGCTGTTGGCCGGGTGCCCAGCTCTGACGGCAGCACCCCGCCAGCAGCAGTGCAGAAGTAAGGGCAGCAATACCGTACCATGCCGCCCTTACTACTGCGCTGCAGCTGGCAATGACTCTGCCTTCAGAGTTGGGCTCCCGGCCAGCAGCCACCGCTTTCTTGCTGCCCAGCTCTGAAGGCAGCACCGTCGTCAGCAGCAGCACAGAAGTAAAGGTAGCAGTACCGCAACCCCCCCTACAATAACCTTGCAACCCCCAACTCCTTTTTGGGTTAGGACTCCTACAATTACAACGCTGTGAAATTTCAGATCTAAATAGCTGAAATGATTAAATTTACGATTTTTAAAATCCGACGACCGCAAAATTGACTAAAATGGATCGTGAATTTGTTAGGGCCCTAACTACTGGCCGTCAGGTCTTTGCCTGGGCATGCTTCGTCTTTGCTTTTGACATGTTTTTTCACATGCTCAATAGTCGCCAATCTTGCACATGCTCAAGAGCTGCGATTCTGCTGAGCCACACCCACCCACACCCACTTGGCTCTTTGCCAGGGCACTTTTTTTTTTTTTAAAGAAATCCTAAGTTCTTATTGAGCATGCTCAGGGTCTGCAGTGTTCATCTCAGGGTGGAGTGATTTTTGCTTATTCAGAATGGAGATCAGAAATACAAAATAAAAACTGGAGAATTTTCTCTGGTAATAGAGCCTTTGGGCTGTGAGACTTTTTCGGGGTGCCCACAACATGCGTTACTGTGCTACCCTCTTGCCTCCAATGAAAGGCATTCTTTCTTGTGGTAGCTGGATGTCAACTCCCTGACACTTCCAGCACTTCAGCTACCTAGGCACTCTCCTTTGGGCTCTGCCAGCCCCCACTTGGCCTTGTAGGTAAACACTTGGTGCACCCCAGTCCCCAAACATCTCAGAAGCGTCCTCCTGCAGTGCTCAGCCCCTGTCACTGGACACCGCACAGTAATGACCAGGTTTGCTACTCCCAAGAGAGTAGTATCTATACACCAGCTTGTTTGATTCAACCGAGTATCAGCTCCAGTAAACACAGCACTGTGAGCTATTTATAATGAAAGCAAGCATAAGTTTGTTAACAGAGGTTAAGATTTTAAGAGCTCGTGAGCAAGAGTAATAAGAACAACAGGTTGCAAATAAACCAAAAGTATCACATGCTTCGTCTAGCCTAAGACTTAACTATTACTAGTCAACTGCGTCTAAAGCAATTTCTCACCTAAGACCTTTCTTTCAGCCTTTCAACCAAAAGTTGGTTGAGATCCTGTTTTCATGGGCATAAGTAACTGCACTGCCAGTTACCCCTCAAGAGCAGGATAACAAAATGTCTTACCCCAAAGATCATTGTTTTTGCACCCCAAAGACAGGACAATCCTGTGGTTTAATGTCCCATATCTTCCCATCCCCCTGTTTAAGCCAGATGCAGATTTGCCTTACAATACTTCATTAACATTTGACAGAGCATCTGATCTCCTCTCTGGAAAAAACCTTTTTGTCAGCTTTGCCTAGTTAGATTTTAAAGCATAATTCCAGTATGCATATATAGCTGTTCAAATATCATCAGTACATACATTGCACAATGACATTAATGACCAGTGTGATACCATTTGATACCCACAAGACACTATAATAGATAAATGCTATGAAAGCCATGTGTTGGGTGTAGTGAGTTTGTCTGGTCTGTCAGGAGTTGCTGACAGAGTAGTGAACCCTTTGCCAGTTGGCACCAATGAGCCTCTGTATCACAAAGATTATCTGTTGTGGCTGGTTCCTTTCACAGACAGAAAAGAGGAGACATCCCAGAAAACTAGCACAGGGTGTAAGGTGTTTCAACAGGATTTCTTCCTGATTATTGCACAGGAGACTGGTTTTCCTGACTCCAACTTGTGGATTCAGTCCTATAAACACACCGAGCAAAGAACCACTGCTCTCTGGGTTCCCTTTCCTGAGGGCAGAACAGCCACCTCAGTAGCCAGGTTTGGCATGGCTTCCAAAACATCATGGGGTTTGAAGGCACAAAAGGACAAGTTAATGTGGATTCCACTAATGGTAGCTCCTGAGCAGACTTTCTATTAGAAGTCTGCCTTGAACTAAGGGTGTATGAGGGTGCAGAGAGAAATTGCCCTTTCACTCCTCCTCCATGCTTTTGGCTCTGGCCCTCCAGAGTGCCAACTGTACTACATGCCAGAAATGGGATCTCTGCATCACTCCACAAAATACTACCTTCAACAAGCAATAATTCTGGGAAAGACAGTTATTCTGCATACTGCACCAATAGTAAGAAGGCATTTTAGAATGTATGCATTGGTGGTCTTGAGTAATAAGTATGAAAGTTGTGGCTAATTTTTTGGGAACATTTAACAAGGTATCATGTAACATTCATGTTAATAAATAAAATACACTGGAAATGATGCAGGTACAATAAAAAAAATATGAAGGTCAGACATATCAGACAGTAAGAGGTACTGGTAAAAGAGCTCAAAAAGTATGTGCGTGCCATTGTAAGCTCTTTGGCCTTCTAAGGGCTTGTCTTCACTACTGGGGAGATCGACGCTGCTGCAATCGGTTCAGTAGGTGTCAATTTACTGCGTCTAGTGAAGACCCACTAAATCAATGGCAGAGCGCTCTCTGGTTGACTCTGATACTCCAGATCCCCAGGAAGAGTAAGGTAAGTCGACCGGAGAGCATCTTCCATCCACGCAGTGCAGTGAAGACATTGGGGTAAATTGACCTAAGCTACGTCAAATCCAGCTACGTTATTCATGTAGCTGGAGTAGCGTAACTTAGGTCGACTTACCCTGTTAGTGAAGACAAGCCCTAAGCTAGAACTATTTACTAAAGCCATAGATAGTTTCAGAGGATGAAGTATAAGCTTTCATGTTCAAGATCATGGGAATTGGAGTTCTATTAGATAATAATGCCATACATCTATTGCCTGCTTTAATACAAGAGGAGTACCCTACTGTACCATCATGGAGACTGAACCACCTATCCTCCTTTTGAGTGATTGATAATTTGAGATGAGCAAAGTTTTAGCATGGCTCTGTAAATCCCTTTAGAATGTAGTCAAATAATTCATAGTTCAGGAAAATACGGGAAAGTGTTATACTACTTGATATCCATCAATGAAAGGAGGAAAAAAGGCACAATGGGGAAAAGAATGAAATTATCCAGAAAAGAAATATAAAAAACCCTATATTTTTAGAGAAATTACTCTTCATTTAAAAAATGTGGAAAATGTATTATTTTTCAAGACCATCAACCTGAAGCCTTGCTACTTGAAGGTAAAATTCTAAACCGTGATTTCTGCACTAGAGAAGACCAAACTATTATACAACAACTAATGAGACTTCTTAGCACATACTGCAGGTTCTTGCGACAAACTTATTAGACAATAATTTGGTGAAGTGTGATGCTTTATGGGTTATCAAAGATAAAAATAACTCTTAAAAGACAATTATTTTAAGTACTGATTGCAGAAACTGAGGCCAAAGGGATAGGTGTTCCAGGTAGAAAGTCCAGTGTCTTTTTTCAGAGCAGCTATACTTCCTTTTTGAATACGCAGATATAAATTTCAATGAAGTACAACCATATTATCACACAAAGTAGACAAATTATTAGTCTAGTAGTCTACATCTATATCAGTTATTGAACCCGATAGTATATTACCCCAACCCACTAGCTCACAATATTAAACAGAGGACTGACACTGGAAAATGAAAAGAAGTGACAAAGCTGTTTTTTCCAGAATGAAACAAATTTCAGAAAATGACAGTGGTGGGAGGGAGTAAAATAACAGAATAATTGTACTGGAAAATATTTTCTGGAAATCATCTTTGATGCCTCCTACGCTTCGGTACTTACAGTACACAATGAAATCTTCAGACTAGAGTATGTAATGTCTGAATTATTTTTAGTATAATACAAATCTTACGCTTTGCTGGATCCACCATTTTGGCCATGAGAGCCTTGCAAATGCTACTCCAGCAGTATCAAACGCCAAAAACTCAGTTATTAGACTATTTTAAGAATCACCAGCCCCAAACAAACCTGCATAGCCATCCTTATTCCTTTTATATTCACTTTAGCACTGTCGTGACCCTTGGGCCTTGAACCCACGTCCACAGGAGCAGGCACGCTTCAATCCTCCACGTGGCAGCCTGCTAACAACTGCTGACCCAGGAAGTCCTGCCCCAGTTTGAGGCTCTGCCCTGATGCTCTAATGACACAGTCCCAGAGCAGCCAGTTGGCCCACTGGACTGACCCTACTTAAGCCAGCAATAGGAAGCTGTCTGAACAACGGGGAACCACCTTGCCCTGGACTGTGTACCTTGTGCCTCCTATTCCTGCTTGACTTCCCAGCATACTGACCTGACTTGTCTCTTGACCTCTGACTTGTGGTTCTGATGTCCAGTTTGTCTCCTGCTTCTGATCTCCTGGTATTCTGAGCCAGCTGATTCTTGACTCCTGACTGTGGACTCTGGCTCTGACCACTAGGTCTGGCTGCCCCCAACCTGGCCTTGACAAGCAAAGCATCTTTAGTTAAGAACTATGACAGCATACATAACTTTTCCTGTAGCCTCCACAGTATACACTACTGCAGAATCAGACCCCTTCAAAGATTAGGGCCAGGTATTGTTATGAAAATTGTAGTTCAGTTTGGATCTGCTACACAACTCAGTTTAATATGTTCTGGGGGTTTACCCTAATGGAGAGAGGGAGGTTACAGTGATGTTCGACAGATAAAAGCAACATAACCAGCTAAGTAACCATAACCATTTTCCACAGCAATGTCTGGAAAGGGAACTGCTGATGTAAACCATTCTCCTTCTAGTCTGGAATGAGTATTACATGCATCTCTGAGGAAAATCTAAAGAAAAATGCTGGGGGAGATCATGGTCCCGTAGTATAATAATAATATCATAATCATATGAATTTAACATTATTCAGTATGTATGTGGAACTTTGCAATTTCCTGTATGTAGAGAGAAATAAATGGTCCTGAAGAATTTATAAATCTATATTAGAAAATCATAAAAATGAAGAAAAAAGACAAAGGAAAAGGAAAAGGAAAGGAAGGGATGGACAAGGGTTGAAACAAATAAAGGTAACACAAGTCAAATTATATTGTGAATTAATTTTATTCAGATGTATCTCAGAACTTAGAAGCCAGCCTCATGCCACAAGCTAGCATTTCAGTGCTCTTCTTCCATGCACTTGAGCAATTCTGGTGTTCAGAATTAACAGTGGGTAGGGGTTCCTGTATTAAGCTGAAACCAATGAAATCCCAAAGTAGTAGTAGTTTGACAATAGGTTTTCATATACTGAAAATACTTGAAACGTAGTATTTTTGCAGGGTTGGAAATTGTATATGGATTGGCCAGAAGACCCTAAAACTCTCCAACACTCTCACAGAGATCTTGCCCCAGAAACTCAGGGCTTCAGAGGGGTCAATTTACAATATATTTCAAAAGGAAAGAAACTTTTAAAATGGCAACTCTCTCGCCCCCAAACCCCCAGCATTGTTACTCCTAAACCAAGTCAGATATTGGCCTACTACTAAACACTAAGTATTAGAAAAATAAACTAAATGGGAAACGCTATATTAACATATTTCTCTCAACTGGCCTTTTTCTCTAATATTTCCCCCTGCCCCCAAATCATTTACGCTTATGCTTGCTGATGCCATTTAGTGCTGGAGTAGACTGACAAAGCCTGAATTGATTTCTAGTTTATTTCTGTAGTGGCTGAGTTTTTTTCTAGAGACAAAGGCCCTTTACCAGCCAAAGAAGTACAGAATGGGCATCTTCTGTACATCCCCCCACTGCCCAGCCAATGAGTCTGACTGAAGAGACCACATATAGAAGAGAGCAGCTTAATCCAGTCCTATCCTTGGCCTCTCCAGTGAGACGAGGGGCCTGACTCCTCACTGGTTTATTTATGTATTGTATTTCTCAGGTGTGATTTGTATTGATTCTTGGGTCAGAATGTCTTGTGTGTAACCCTTAGGGCAATGAGAAAACAGTGCCACTAGCAAATGGGTAATATCCAAGATCATGGACAGGCATTTGACATCATGTCTAATAGAAACGTGTTGTTTACAAACTGATTATGTACTTTTTAATGATGTTGTTATATGTGTGTTTAAAAAAATAACAGGATGACAGAGAAGCACAAAATTATATTCTTAAACAAGAGGAAGGATGGCCTAATGTTTAGGGTGCTAGCCTGAGATCAGGGACACCTGGGTTCAATTCCCTGCTCTAACACACACTTCCTGCATGACGTTGGGCAAGTTATGTAACTTCAGTGCCTCAGTTTCCCACCTGTAAAATGAGGATAATATCTCATAGGGGTGTCATGAAAATTAATACATTAAAGACCATGAGACGCGCAGATGCTACAGTAATGGAGGCCTTGTAAATTCTTTAGAATAATGTGGGCTTAACCCATTCTATCCATGTTTTCTCATTCTGTTATTTTTACAAGAGGAAAGTCATTTATTTCACTTCGTGTTTCTACTTAACTTCTGTGTCAGAAGAAGCATGGGATCAGAATTTTAATGCCTCATTGATGGAAGAGAACTTTATGAAGCTAGACAAATTCAGACTGGTAAAAAGGCATAAATTTAACAGAGAGAGTAATTAACCGCTGGAACAATTTACCAAGAGTCGTGGTGGATTCTCCATCACTGACAGTTTTTAAATCAAGAATGGATGTTTTTCTAATTATCTATCTATCGAGATAGAGATATATAGATAAATAGATATATAGATATGCTCTAGGAATTATTTGGGGGAAGTTCAATGGCCTGTGTTGTAGGTCAGACTAGATGATCACAATCATCGTTTCTGGCCTTGGCATATATGGATCCATTAATTTTTAGGGTGGTACAAAGCGGTATAACTAGGAGCAAGGAAATTAAGCAATGGAAAATTTAGGCTGAACAGCCCCCCCCCCAAATTTTTTTTTTCTTATGGTGAGATATATTAAACCATGAGGTAGTCTCCCAAGGGAAGTGAAAGCTCTGTCAGTTGAAATATTTCAAAACTGAACTGGAGACTATGCTGAAAGGAATGATGAGATGACCAAACTACATTTCTAGAATGTACTGTCTCCACACAGAGGTGAGGAAGGAAAGAGAAATTGGACCACTGCATTTTCACTGGTTTCAGAGTAGCAGCCATGTTAGTCTGAATTCGCAAAAAGAAAAGGAGTACTTGTGGCACCTTAGTTTGTTAGTCTCTAGGGTGCCACAAGTACTCTTTTTCTTTTTGCATTTTCACTGTGTCATTTTTTTTTTTGTAGATACCCAAACACAGCAGAAAGGGAAACAAAGCACTTTGCAAATTCACCACAAAACACATAACCACTTCAGCAATATAATAGTTGTAGATATAGATGAGTAGTCAAACCCACCATTTAGTGCACCTTTAAGAATGCTACTCCAGGAGGGTCAAATTGGGAGAAATATTTCTCCTTAAGTGCATCAGGTTAAGTCAGATTTCTTCCATGTTTCAGCTAAGCTAACAGAAGCTCTGCATTAATCTTTACTGTAACTGATTCATTTACAGTGGCTCTCCCCTGCTTTCCATTACCATAATGCTCCAGTTGAAGCCAATGAGATATCTCCATATCGGGAGGTAGGTGTATGCATGTGTGTGTGTGTGTGGGGGAAAGGCGGGGGGTTACTTCATGAGTTCTGCTTGCACAAACTACGAAAAAGGTTACATAAGGAGCATTAGCTCCCTCTAACTGCACAGCTCAGAAACACATCACCCATCCCTCATTTCTTTTCAAGGACTCTGAGAAGCATTATTTGTATAATCAACACACAATATATGGACACCAACCTTCTCCAATCTCGTACTTTGGGTTTTACTTAGTGAAAACTTCTTTTGCCATAAGCAAGAGTTACAAGTAGTATCAGACTAAAAGTGATTTGTTTACTTCACTGTGTGTGCTTCATTCTATAGAAAGGTCACTTTCATTTCATGTGCAAAACTTTTCACCCAGTTCCTAGGATGCACCCACTACTCCTGCTACACATGCAAATTTGCTAATTCCAACCCCCAGAATAACAAGGTTGGAAGGTTAAATCAAGCAAGAATGAAAGGCCTTGGCTACACTTGCGAGTTACAGTGCAATAAAGCAGCCCCGGGCGCCCTAGCTCACTTCCTGTCCACACTGGCAAGGCACGTATTGCGTTCTGACTCCACGGCTACAGCGCTGCTGGGATTCCACCTCAGCGAGATGATTAACGCTTGTTGCATAGTGGCTGAAACGCCCGGGCGCCAGTGTGAATGAGGTGTTGCATTACTGCGCTGTGATCGGCCTCTGGAAATGTCCCATAATCCCCTTAAGTCAAGTAATTCTTCTCGTTGTGAAATCGGCTGCAGGAATGTGTAAATGCCCTTTCAAAGCTCCATTTTGGAGAAGCTGGCTGCTTATCAGCTCCGAGAAAAAGCAAACATTTACTGTTTGTTTTGAGTGAGTGAAAGAGAGGTGGGGGAGGAGGGGGGGGTCTGAACTGACAAGACAGCATGCTGACACACTCTCAGCCCCCCAAAAACCCACTCTCTCTCCCCCCACATACACACAACACATTCCCTGTCACACTCCACCCCACCCACTCCCATTTGAAAAGCACGTTGCAGTCACTTGCATGCTGGGATAGCTGCCCATAATGCACCACTCCCAATGCCACTTCAAGTGCCGCAAATGTGGCCATGCCAGTGCGCTTGAAGCTGTCAGTGTGGACAGACTGCAGCACTTTCCCTTCTGCGCTCTACGATAGTGGGTTTAACTCACAGCACTCTACATCTGCAAGTGTAGCCATGCCCAAAACTTGTTTTGCTGAAAGAAGAACAGGAAGTCCCACTGATGTTCCAGAAAGTGTCCCAAAAATCTTACTGTACACATTACAGTCTATGTGATGGCAACAGGCTGCAGCAGTATTCTTTGAGCCTTTGCTGCGTGTGCACAACATGGTTCTTCCTCTGGTTGTCATGTGCAAACATTGACAATTTGCTGAACAAAGCTCTTAATTAGAAAATGTGAGCGCATTTGGTATCATAAGTGACTACAAAATCCTTTTTTCATGATAAAAAAAAGAAAGAAAACAGACCATTAACCAATAAATTGTAGTCTATAAATGCAAAATTAGCATCTGATGAAAATAGTGGTAAAGCTGAACTCCTGCTAGTTTATCATTAGGGTCTCCTAGATTATGTACCTTGTTGTTACATTTTGTTTTGCTTTGCTTTAGAAATGCAATGTAGGGAACAAAGGGATAAACTAGACAGTGTTAAATGGGCCCAAGAGAAATCAAATCTTCTCTTTTGGAAATAATCCCTATTGAATTTAATGGAGATGAAACCAATAAGGTTTGATAGAAATTATTCAAAACCCTACAGCTTTTAGTATAATACTACTACTAATAGAAAATGAAAACCTTTCTGTACGTTTCTTAAATCATTCTACAGAAATTGATTAAAAAGGACATAATCCTCTATTCAATTCTATAGTTTCAAAATACCTCCAGAATGGTTCTCATTTTCTATTACATTCTGCAGGATGTTTCCTTGGGAGTCAAAATTATTGCTTCAATGTGCAGATTCTTCATCCCTGTCCCCCATCCCACAAATGACTCCTTAATCTACTCCTTCTAGCACCTATTTCTTAGTCACTGAGTGCTGTGCAAAAGTCTCCTTTACCAGGCCCAGATAGAAGGATGCTGCTTTAATCCACCTTTGACATTAGATGACCTATTACATCCTATCTAACTCTAACTTCTGATACAATGACAGTCATCTTCAAACATTAGTCGTATCGGCTGCTTTGAAAAATATAGTCAAAGTCTAATGTTAATAGCTCAGGTCTGTCTGTTTATGCTTTTTCAGATATGACCTTTTTTTGTGGGCACCTATATCTTTTGAAAATGTAGTGTGAGAATTGTGGTGACAAAAGTTGAGTGGCCCAGGGGTTTTGCTTCTGCTTGGAGAGCTGGGATTTCCAGCAGCTTTTTTTGAATACCAGCTAATAACAGTTTATCAATTAATTTTATTGGGGCACACCTTCCCTGAAAGTGAAGGGTGCTAGGATGGGAGTGAGAGAGCTACTGGTTGCTGGGGAATATTGAAGTATTACTCTAACTCAGGGGTAATCAATAGGCAGATTGTGGGCCAAATCTGGTCTGCCAGATGCTTTTGAACACACCTTGAAATCTTTTTGATTACTTAACATCATTATGGTTATTATTTTTTATTATTATTATTTTCTCTGGAGTCCAGACTTTGATTATACCTTGACCAAGAAATTTGGATCTTGACAAAAAATAATTGCCTACCATTACCCTAACTCTTGATGTTGAAATGTTACAAGCTTAGTAAGCTTCTTGGAGACAATTTTACTGGGCTGGGATTTGCTGCTTCAAAATGTTGCTTTTCTGCAGAGAATCTCAAGATTTAGTTCCCCACACATACGTGTAATTGTCTCATGGATGAGCTGTAACCCAGAACTGGAGAACAGACTCTGACAGTATTATAGTAAATTTCACTGCGCTGCCTGCTCTGTCCCATATGATATCCTGGGGGAAGGGGAGGAAGGCTGCTTGGAAAATGGTGGGGCAGCACAGAGTTAAACATTGTTCAAGTTCTCTCTCTTTTCAGGCCAACAGATCTGCCAGAGACATCCATGCTCTGCAATTGCCTACCAGGACTCTCCTCAACATTTCTTGCCAATCATGATCAGCTCTCTACAATAGCTAATGAGTGCCCCAAGATATCTGTCATGGAGCTGCTTGAGCACACATTGAGACAACTGAGATGTGGAGAAGGGTCATTTAGAGGGTGGGATGGAAGTTCTTGGCTGCTCTAGAGGCCGGGACAAATGAGAAATTCATTACAGTCGCTCTGGGTGACTGGAAAATGACAACTAGAAAAATTGCTCTTCTGTACTCCTCCTTAGAGCAGTGACCCATTCTCCCTCTCACCTCTCCTGTTCCTTCTCTTTATCCTCCACCATGAAGGGAATTCCCTGATTCTCTGCACTTATATTGCACTAGAGCTACTGTCTAGGCTTCAGAGTAGCAGCCGTGTTAGTCTGTATTCGCAAAAAGAAAAGGAGTACTTGTGGCACCTTAGAGACTAATCAATTTATTTGAGCATAAGCTTTCGTGAGCTACAGCTCACTTCATCGGATGCATAAAAGTGGAAAATGCAGTGAGGATGTTTTTCTAGGCTGTTTCCTTAGACTTTCCACCCATTAACCCATAGTCCAGCAAAATGGTAGTACTCTGCAGCAGATACCTGACAGAGGTTGGCTGTGCTCACAGCAGAGTCGAGAGAAATTTCACAGGGGAATTTTAACTGAGCTATTCACTAATGAGGATGAAACAGCTCCCACAGGAGAGTTATTCAGGATTTAATCCAAATAAAATGCAACCCTTCACTGAAACTAGTATCAAGCCCCATTTAAACTATAAGGAGAAATCAGCTGCAGAAATGTCTTCCTTCTTCTTGCCTTTATAGGATAACAAAAGAAGTCTCTTACTTCTCTCTGGATCCAGGAGAAGCCAGCAAGCAGTACTTGCTTGTAGACACCATTTTATCAGTGCCATTATTTATAACCTGACACAGCACCACCTGCTGCTAGCAAGAGACACTACAGCTTCCCATTGAAATGAACAGGAACCTGCCCCACACTACTATTTTGATTGGTTTACCTTATTAGCTCTTTGAATGTTCATGGGGAGTCAGGGGGGTCCCATACTCCCTGACTTCCCTTTCCATTGAATTCTACATCAGGCATTTTATTGCCTCACTCCTCCTTGAGCCCGCTGCTCTCTTTTCCTTATCTTAGCTCCTCTCTCTCCTTACCAGTGCTATGTAGCAACACTCTTTTTTTGCTGCAGACTCAGATAGTTTTCTGGTGTTTAGAAAGCAAGCTATCTGGAGTGGGAATCCATTGTAAAGAGAGAAAGAAGCAAGAGCTTGGCCCTGTTCTTCCATGCTAGAGCCCAGATGACAATGCTGTTTCCCTCCTCACTTTTTTTCTCTCATGTTTGCGATTTCGTTAAAAACAATTTGCCACCTTGGCATCCTCTAGTCCAGTGGTTCTCAGCCAGAGGTACATGTACCCCTGGAGGTACTCAGAGGTGTTCCAGGGGGTACTCAACTCATCTGGTCACTGTTTCTCAATGTAGGGGTTGCAGCCCCTGCGGGTTCATGGGACAGGTTTAGAGGCGTTGCAAGTGCACAGGGCTGGTAATAGGGGGCAGCAAGCTGGGCAATTGCTAAGAACCCCATGCCAGAGGGGGCCCTGCAAATCTCAGTTACATGCTTCAGCCCTGGGTGGTGGGACTTGGGCTTCAGACAAGGCTCACAAGTGAAAAACAGGCTCAAGTATTACACTGAAATGTAAGTACAATATTTATATTCCAGTCAATTTATTTTCTAATTATATGATAAAAATGAGAAAGCAAGTAATTTTTCAGTAATTGTGTGCTGTGACACTTTTGTATTTTTATGTCTGATTTTGTAAGCAAGTAGTTTTTAAGTGAGGGTACATGAGACAAATCAGACTCCTGAAATGGGTACAGTAGTCTGGAAAGACTGAGAACCCACTGCTCTAGTCAAAGTTAAAGGTTTGTGTGTGGCAGGCAACAGACTGTACCAGTGTCTAAAGAGCAAGTGAGACAGCAAGTTGGCAAATCTGGCTGATTTCTGCTTGTCTGACACCCACATATTGGTCATTGCAAAGCTCAGAGAGCACTGGATGGTGCAGCAATTAACGCTAAACCATGCTGTGTGGGAGGACACGCAGAGGGTCTGCCATGTGAAACATGATGTATTCCCAACTGATACAGTGATTTTTTGAATGTCTGCACCTGATTGGGTAAATACATACAGCATGTCTCCGGCCTGTCTAATTAACACACACACATTGTGGTCAGGCTTTTAAAACACACATTTTAAAGGCTGTATGTTGTGTTGTAGTCATGTTGGTTCCAGGATATTAGAGAGACAAGGTGGGTGAAGTAATATCTTTTAATGGACCAAGTTCTGCTGGTGAGAAAAACAAGCTTTCATGCTTACACTGAACTCTTCTTCAGATCAGGAAAGGAGGCATCAGCACAAAGCATGGTCCAAACGGCAGGTACAGAGAATCAAAGTGCAGTGACTCCCTCTGAGCCTGTAATGGAGGCCTTGAATAGTATGGCTGATGACACAAGAGATTCCTTAGTGGAGTCAGACAGTCAGCTGCTTGCCTAATTCCTAGATTGGCATGTTCTTTCTATGGTGTCATCTATGAAAGAGACCTCTGTCAATTGCTGCAGGGTCTGCAGAGAGGAGCTGACCCCCAGTTCAACACGCACAATCCTTCCTCCCTCATCACTTAGATATGGTCCAGACTTGTGCCCCTGCCGAGTCAGCAGGTTTCAGAACCTGGCTGCCGAATCGACCAAGCCTCTGCCTTATCCTCCTTGAACTCCCAGTTTATCTCTTCTGTGATGGCTGCAGAGCACTGCCTTCTATCAATAGCTAGATATCTGTGGCAAAATCCTGACTTCTAGAAGTCCAGGAGAAAACTCCTGTTACTTCAATAGAGTCAGTAGTTCACCTCTGGTGAGCTGGGGCCTCTGGTTATTGTATAAAACATGCATGAGATACTGTCACCTCTTCCTACCTTGTGCCTCCCACCCATTTATGTGTGTCATCTACCTATTGTATCTTGAATGTGAGGTCCTTGTCAGACACTGCCTAGCATAATGAGGTCCTGATATGTCACAACTGTCCCTCATTTGACTACAGTAATATCAATAATAAATAATAATGAATAATAATTAATAATTGATAATGATGAAGACATAGTTTCTGCCAGACTCAGGACCAACTTTCAAACATCTGAGAAAAACTAATGCACCTCCCACTCACCGGGCATTATGTTCTTCTCCATTACATCTTCTCAATATACTTTTTTAAATAAATTGGATATCTCCATCCCACACATTTGTCCAGTGTTTCTTTCCTTAGTCATTTTCTCTGTCAACAGAAGGACTCAGATGTCCTCCACAAGCAGCATCTATACAAGCAACGTGGCACCAAAGAGACTCTTGGATGAGTGTCTATCAATGCTCTGAACTGACCTAACTTCCAGGCACCTAAGCCTTCCCTGGTATTTCACCTCAGTCTGAAAATCCCACTTGGATGCCTGTTTCTTTTGCCACGTCCAGGACACACAGAAATTTGGACTCACATCCCTAAGTGCAGTGTATCCTTGTACATGCATTACACCTGCCTTATGCACCCATCTCCCAGCTGGGTACCTCAGAGATGTTTATCTGGCCATTTATGTGCCTAAGAGGTTTTGAAAATCCTGGCTATTAAGTTTTATTCAGTAGCTAGTAGTTAGGCCAGGTCTCCACGACCTACCTATACAGATATAACTTGGTCACTCAGGAATGTGAAAAATCAACACCCCTGAGCGACATGGTTATACCAACCTAATCCCCGCTTGTAGACAGCGCTATGTCAGTGGGAGAGCTTCTCCCACCAACATAGCTATCGCCTCTCGGGGAGGTGGATTAACTATGCAACAGGAGAAGCTCTTCCGCTGGTGTAGGAGTGCCTTCTCTAAAGTGCTACAGCGGTCCAGATGTACCAGTGCAGCTGCACGGCTGCAGCACCATATGTGAAGAGAAGCCCTTATTAATAACCCTTTCATGGAAGTGACTGTTTGGTAGAGATCACCCTGGTCAAACCCACCCATGAATTTGGGAGTCATAGTTTGGAAATCTCCCTGATCTGAGTCTAAGAATCTGTGGCTGATCCCTATTTCTGTAATGACTGAACTGACAACTTGGATCTGAATGCCCATAAAGTTCAGACACAGGGAGGGGAAATATGGATCTGGTTTGATCCCTTCATTTCAGGTCTATCTTTGCTCTTTGATTATAAAACATGCAGGGTTGTTGTAGCTGTGTTAGTCCCAGGATATTAGAGAGAGTAAGTGGGTGAGGTAATATCTTTTATTGGACCGACTTCTGTTGCTGAGAGGGACAAGCTTTTGAGCTACATGGAGCTCTTCTTCAGGTCTGGGAAATGTAGGCAGAGTGTCCCAGCTAAATACAAGATACAGCATAAGAGTCTTTTTAGTGTATATGCAACCTGCCTCAGGTGGCATGTGACCAGGATTCATCACTGAATTTGGTCTGCTGGTTGGATCATTAGCTTCCCCAGCTTGGGTCGGGTACTAATGGGGAGTGCGACGTGAATGCTGATCCATGCCCCCTAGCATAAGAGTTAACACATATTTCAAGGGATTATGTGTGGTGAAGTGGCCTCTTAACACCTCTGCAGTCACAGGGGACAAAGAAAAAATAAGAAGTTGTGGGGTGGGTTAAGTGGGTTATAGATTGTTGTAATGCACAATAAATCCAGGCTCTCTGTTCAGTCCACGATTTTTAGTGTCTAGAAAAGTTATTAATTTAAGCCCCCAAACTCGTCTTTTGAAAGTGTTGTGCAGGTGTCCTTTGAGGATGAGGACTGTGAGGTCAGATATAGAGTGACTGCTTTGTAAAAAGTGTTCACCCACAGGTGATAGGGTGTTTTTGTCTTTTATTATTTTCTCTGAGAGTTCATTCAAGAGCATAGTGATTGTCTGGTTTCATTCACATAGCTGTTATTGGGGCATTTAGTGCACTAGATGAGGTACACCACATCCTGTGATAGACATGATCTTGAAAGGTGTGTTGTGTGTGTGTGTGTGTGGGGCGGAGTGGGGGGAGGGGTTGATCATTGTAGCAGTGGAGATATGCCTGCAGGTTTTGCATCTGTTCTGGCAGGGTCTGGTGCTGCTTTGAGTTGGTGTGTCCTGGTCTGCGGCGAGTTTGCTTCTGATGATGAGTCTGGAGAGGTTTGGGGGTTGTTTGATGGCCAGAGGATGGCGTTCAGGAAAGATTTCTTTCAGAATGGGTTGACTATGGGTTGTAATTTTTTGATGATACCCTGTATGGGTTCCAGTTTGGGGCTGTAGATGACAACTAAAGGTGTGCAGTCAGAGGAGGGTTTATTTCTGTATTTCACAAAGCAGTCACTCTATATCTGACCTCACAGTCCTTATTCTCAAAGGAAACATACACAATACCTTCAAAAGATGAGCTTAAATTAATAACTTTGCTAGGTACAAAAAACCACGGACTGAACAAAAGCACTAGATTTATGGCTTGTTGCGACAATATATAACCCATTTAAGCCCCTTCCCCAGCTTTTTTTTTCCCTTTTCCCCTTATGATTGGAGAGCAGTTAAGGGGCCACTTCACCATGCATGGTGCCTTGAAATATGTGTTAACGCTTATGCTGAACCATCTGGTTCCACCTTGTGTTTAGCTGTGACACTCTGAGTACACTTCCCAGATCAAAAGAAGAGCTCTGTGGAGCTCAAAAATGTGTCTCTCTCACTAAGAGAGGTTGAGCCAATAAAAGATATTGCCTCAACCACTTTGTCTCTATAAAACATGCAGAAATATGTGTGATCCAAGGTGCCTAAAGTAGTCCTCGCTGAAAATGCCAAGGTTGCAAAAATGCAGACTGCAAAAAGGAGAGCAGATTTTCCTAAAACTGGTGGTTAACACTGAAGTTATATTCACCAACTAGTCACAAACTGTGCTCCTGATCTCCCACACTGGTTATTAAGAAGCTAAAAAAGAAATTACACAGCCCCCTTTATTACATGCCAGTTCTCTGGCCATCAGCACATAGGTCCAGTAAAGTGAGAAGTTATTTAAAAACTCTGCTCACGATACAAAATGTTCTTCTGACCTCAAAGGGCCAGCCATATTAGCAGGTCAATATTAGTTTGGAACTTACCCAAAATACCACACTGTCAGCCAAACCTTTAGCATCTAAAATTAAAGGTTTATTATAAAAGAAAAAAAGAAAAAGAGATTTTAAATGGTAAAGCAATCAGATACATACAGAGACTTCAAAGACCATGTATTAGGTTCTTAGTGGTACTAGTGAGTTTGCTGGCTTGAAAGTCCCCCTGGAACACATCCACAGCTTGGATGGATTATTCGGTCCTTTGTTCAGAGCTCCTTTTATAGAAAAATTGCTCCAAAGGTAAGAAGACAAAATGGAGAAAATGCAGCTGCCTTTTTATATCCTTTGCCATGTGCCTTGTACATCTTTTGCCCAAATACAAGCTTCACAGCACATGGCATGGAAAAGCCTTAGAGTTAGCTGTCCACAGGCATGACCCTACATGTCTTGCTTATGAATCACATAAGGTGTAGCCTCTGGCTCCTTTCAATAGATTCATTGTACAGCTGATGACCCTTGATGGGCCATCGAACAGGCGAGGCAGTACTGATGCCGATCTATCTGGGGGTGTCACCCAGAAACACAGCACAAGTTTGGAAATACGGATATACCCTACATATCTATAACTCACAATACAAAGGTGATACAAACATATAAATAAGATTATCACATTTGGCAAATCCTAACATTTTTACGGATACCTTACACAGCATATCCGGGACAATTCCTTGCAATTTTATAATATTGGTATCAATAATATTACAAATTGTTCCACATATTCTATACAGCATCACAGTTTGCTGATACATTTTTTCTTTTGAAGGGAACTCATATAAATTGGTAGCACTGAAAGCAGTGTGCATTGTTAGATTGTGAGGCTGGATATTTGGTGCTGTCTGATGCTTAGTTTTTAATCATGAGTAGTCTGGAGTATTTGTGAAGCTTGCAAAGTGAGAAACAGTGGCTGCGTATTCAAGACATGAAACTGAAATTGAAAAATGCAGTTAAGACGGCTGTACACAAATATGGAGAATTATGTTCAAATAAAAGTTACTCCAATTCCAGTGAGGTTTATATTTTATCAATAATTCATGAATTTGTAAAGTCATCATTTGTAATACTTAACTACTTCTTGGAAACTAAACAGCTTTCATGTCCCTAGTTAAATATAGTGAGTGCAGGTTATTGCAATGCTCTCTGGGATTCTGTATTGACACTTATTTCTTGATAATTGCTGCATATTTATAAAAGATCAGCTGAACTGGCCTTTCAAGTTTGATTTGAAGCTTTGGAGCCACAATAACAGCTTTTGGAATCTAAATCATCTGATGATGGCCATAATATAATGGGTGAAATGTCAGGGGGTAAATAAAAAACTTATGACCCAACAAGGCATTTGTTTAACAATTTGAGAGGATGAAATATGCAATACAGTTAGAGAGGCCCTTGTTTAATATGAATTGAAATTTCACTTGAAACAGGCAAGAAATAGAAGAGAAAGCTAATGGCATTTGAGAGACCACCTTAGAGTAAGTTAAACCAAAAAGAGGAAGATCAGAGACTTTAGGTAATGTTTCAACAGGTGGTGCTGCTATTTATCAAGAGTTACTGGTATCATTGAATACCTCCTTGGTTATCCATTTGAGAACACCAAAAATGCCCTGACAGTCATAAAAATTGCATTTTTCATACTAATCTTGGCCCTGGTTTGGCATTGGCAGCCATAATGAGTATAAAACTTTATACTTATATAAAAATGTATGTTTACTGCACATTCAGAGATCAGTCCTGCAGGGGGCTGAGCACTCTGGCCCGACCCAGCAAAGCAGTTAAGCATATGGTTTACTCAAGGGCAATGCCAGTGGGGACGCTCACATGCTGAAATTTAAGCAAATGCTTAAGTATTTCTCTGGAACAGGGCCAGTGTTCCCATCACCTTAGAAGATCAAACCCTCATTGAAGCAGTGGAACCCATACATGATACACTATTCTTCTTTGGTTACGTGTGTTTGGTTCAAATTCAGTTGGCAATGATTTTCTGATTGTTTCCGAGTTAAATGAAGAGTCGTAAGGTCAGATCTTCAGTTGGTATACATTATTGCAGCTCCATTGCAGTGAATTGCCCATTTATCACGGCCAGATCCCCAAGCCTATAATTCCCACCTACTACCCAGAAAAAGAAGAAAGAAGAAATGCAACTACACTAATCATTTGCATATTACAATACCTTTTATTTTACAGATGTCAATGTAAATAGCTCATATAAACAATACAGCGAGTTCACCAGTTGTCTCTGAAACAAACACTGAAAGAGGCAAATTACATAGTTCACATTTTTCCTACTTGGCGCCACTCTCCTGGTAGTACCTTGTGAATACTGCTCCAATGGATGATCGCATTGCCATTAGGAAGTCACTCTTACTGGATCATCCAATTGCGAACCACCTCACCCTCAGCTTAATCTATCACAATTTATTTCCTTCAGAAGACAACTTTGTGCTTCAATACAATCGACATTTAATTCAATGCATCTCAAAGCACATCCTTGAGAACTGTCCACAAATGCAGTCTTCCAGATTTTCAAAGGCATTGCAAAAAGTGAATGGATGTTGGCTCTGCTGGAAAAGTAGTTTGTGCTGATCCAATGCTGCTTCTGATATTTTACTACTCAGAATATTTCAGAACTTTTTTTAAAAAAAAGCATGGCTCAAGCTCAGTTCTAAAACCAGACCAAGGCTCTGTGTGTGTGTGTGTGTGTGTGTGTTTCTTATTACTTCTGAATCAGTTAAACTATTTCTATGAAGCATATAAGACTGAAAAACATTGAAGTAAAAAGTAAAAACTTTGTGTTTTAAATGACTAAAAATAAAGTTCTGAGACTATTCCAGTGGCCCTGCCTGTCTCTGCTTTTTTCAGATCAAGACTCATCTCACTGACTGTAGTAAGTCCTTAGGGTGACAGAATCACTCATTTCATGGCTCTCAGACTCTAAGAACATACAATTTTTAATCTGACCAGAGATACTGAAGCACATCCACTGAGATAGAAAGTTTTTCTGAAATCCGGAGAAATTTCATCTGTCACTTTGCCGTTCCCTAGTAATTCTGCAACATATGCAAAGGATTTAAGCAGGTTCACCATGTATGAAGTCACATTATATGGGTTATTTTAATTATTTAATGCTTTTAAATTGATCATTGTCACCCTTGGAAGACTAATTACTGTTAAGTTATCTATCATCCTCATATTGCTCCCTACTGGTAAAAGTCTGGGTCAAAAAATACAATGTCCCATGAAGGCTAACATAGTCAGTCTCTGGTAGATCAATGCCCATGGGAGAATAGAATATTAGGGTTGGAAGAAACCTCAGGAGGTCATCTAGTCCAATCCCCTGCTCAAAGCAGGACCAACACCAACTAAATCATCCCAGCCAAGACTTTGTCAAGCCGGGCCTTAAAAATCTCTAAGGATGGAGATTCCACCATCTCCCTAGGTAACCCATTCCAGTGCTTCACCGCTCTCCTAGTGAAATCATGTTTCCTAATATCCAACCTAGACCTCCCCCACTACAACTTGAGACCATTGCTCCTTGTTCTGTCATCTGCCACCACTTAGAACAGCCTAGCTCCATACTCTTTGGAACCCCCTTCAGCTAGTTGAAGGCTGCTATCAAATACCCCCTCACTCTTCTCTTCTGCAGACTAAATAAGCCCAGTTCCCTCGGCCTTTCCTCATAAGTCATGTGCCCCAGCCCCCTAATCATTTTCATGCCCTCTGCTGGACTTTCTTCATTTTGTCCCTTCTGTAGTAGGGGGACTAAAACTGGATACAATACTCCAGGTGTGGTTTCATCAGTGCTGAATACAGGAGAATAATCACTTCCCTCAATCTGCTGGCAATGCTCCTACTAAAACAGCCCAATATGCCATTGCCCTTCTTGGCAAAAAGGGCAAACTGCTGACTCATATCCAGCTTCTCATCCACTGTAATTCCCAGGTCCTTTTCTGCAGAACTGCTGCTTAGCCAGTTGGTTCCCAGCCTGTAGCGGTGCATGAGATTCTTCCTTCCTAAGTGCATGACTCTGCACTTGTCCTTGTTGAACCTCATCAGATTTCTTTTGGCCCAATCCTCCAATTTGTCTAGGTCACTCTGGACCCTATCCCTACCCGCCAGTATATCTCCCTCTCCCCTCAGGTTAGTGTGAACTTGCTGAGGGTGCAATTCATCCCATCATCCAGATTATTCATAAAGATGTTGAACAAAACCAGCCCTATGACCAAACCCTGGGGCACTCCACTTGATGCCGGCTGCCAACTAGACATCGAGCCATTGATCACAATCCTTTGAGCCCGGCAATCTAGCCAGCTTTCTATCCACCTTATAGTCCATTCATCCAATCCATACTTTTTTAACTGGAAGCTCCTCCATTGAGCACACCTTACCTCCAGCTCCCAGATGCTCAAACTTAGATAATACTAGGAAACATGCTTCCATTGTAGTAGTGGCACTCAACTAGGGAGATATATTTGGAGATACCAACAATGCAGTCCAGTTTTTCATATGAGAGTCAACAAACACAGTCTTCAGAAAATTGGTGTGTTATGCTCCTTGTGATACCAAGCAACTGGACAGATGTATTCATCACTGACTAATTGTATTATCAGACATTTAAGAGACTCCATTGGACAAAGTATGAGAAGCAGTCCTATATAATATGACATTTCACTCCATATTCTTTATGAAAATATGCTTATAATATGGATCTAACATAACTGAGATATACTTTATGCAAGATGGCTCATGTGAAATATCATTGGAAAGGTTATGATGTACTGAATGTGATTATCCAGTTTGTATGCCTGTATCATTTCTGTATCTGATGTTAGGAATATTAACAATGTATCTGTATTTCAAATGTGTTACTTTGGGTGTCACCCCCAACCAGCCCTTCAAATACAACAATGGAAAAGCCAGACAGGGCTAATGGGCCATTACAGAGACAATGGACTGCAAAAGAGCTTAGTCTTCCTGTGGACCCTGCAGAGACCCTATAAGTAATGGCTGCCGCAGCCCTGCAGAGATATGGGTCTGACACACCTGGTACTGGGCCCACCCCTTGGAATGCCAGTGTTTTTCCACTGGGAAACAAAGGGTTCCTGCCGTATACAAGAGCTATATAAGGCAGGGGATTGACATCATGGGGTTCTCCTCTGCCTCCCCACCCAAAGAGACACTGAAAAACATCTGGAAGCAAGAACTGAATGGAGGGGAGAAGCTGGAAGGCATCTAGCTTGTGAGTAATAATACCTGAGGTCTCAAGCTGGAGACCAGTGCAGCTGCCTTTCAAGACTTTCTGTAATCTGCCTGTAACAATATCTAAAGTCAGAAATTACTATTTGTAACCAATTTCTTTAGTGAAACAAGCTTAATTTGTGTGTTTGGTTTTATTTGATTAGTACTCTGCTTTGTTCTGTCTGTTATCTCTTATGTGAACTTAAAATCCACCTTTTGTAGTAAATAAACGCATTTCTTGTTTATAATATACCCCAGTTTATGCCATTCATAATGGCGGGAAGGGGGGCGGGGGAAATAAGAGGCTCTGCATACCTTCCTCCATGTTGAGGGAGGAAACAGATTTCAGTTCATTCTGCACTCTAAGGGAGGTGGACACCTGAGTGCTTGGGCAAGTCCCTTAAGCTGAGCCTTCCCACAACTGATTTCAGTGTCTGTTTCGTTCTGCAGTTGGGTGTGGCCCTGCCTGTGAGTTTTCTGGAGAAGGCTTAATAGCCTGGCTCAGCAAGACAGGTAGAAAGGGTGCCCAGGCTGGCATAACAGGCAGGCTGAGTGGTATCTTGGCTCATCAGGTGACATCCTAAGGGGGGCAACCTGTCACAAATCTAATAGGTCTTTTCTAAAATTCTTCAATCTCTCTTGTATGAATTCATGCTAACTATTCTGTATTTCACATCACTAAATATTACCTGTGCTCTAAGCAATATTTGATGGAGCAGGAAGAATTCAGATTCAGAAATATTTACTTAATCTTGGCCCTTATCAATGCTTTCACCATAAAGAAATTCAGTCTTATAAAACCTATAGCCATTGAGTTCTAATTCCTCACCTGCCCTCACATTTAAGAGCTACATTAGCCACCTCTATTGTTTTTTTGTCATTTCCTCCAACCTTAGCAAACTATTTAAAAAAATATCAAAATCTTTCCTACTAGTCTCCCGATTCTAGAAAGTCCTAAATCTGGACACATTTCAGCTTTGTAGTCCTGACTTTATCTGAACTAACTTTATGTTTGCACTAGCTGGAGTCAAAACACGTTAATAATATCTCACTTTCCTCCAGGATAATGTATCCTACTTTCTAGACAGTGTCCTTCAGCTTCTCTCTTGAGTACTGATGTGAAGAATTCATTCAGCCTTTTAGGTCTACCAACCTGATCTGTCATTAACTTCCCAATAATAGCCCTTAATAGCCCCCCACTGACTCTTTATCTGGTGATTTGCTTCATATGTATTTAAAGAAACTATTATCTAACTTTAATTCCTTTTGTTATTTTTATTTCATTTACCTTCAGACTTGTTTAATAAATGTTTTACACTCCAGTCTATCTAACCTTTTTTTGCCTGCCTCCTTCTCCTTGGATGTCCTATATCTGCTCTCTCTTTTTTCTTTTTCTTCCCAGTCACATTATAAATGCTCTGACTCTGCAGCATAGACCCTTCTTTGTTTCCAACTGAGTTTGGGATGGAAATGGAAGTGGAAAACTGTGTATATTGTTTAAAATTAAAGAATGTGAAACTATGTCTAGTTTTGTTTGTTTGAAGTTTTCCTGAAAGTACATGATTTCTGATACTATTTTGAAACATTTCCACAGCTCTATTTCATGCCTTGACACTCAGATTTACCCTCCGATCCTGCACACCCTCATCCTCCCCCACTCATCCATAAAGAGTGTTGGGACACAGTTGTAAAAATACCTTCTGGAAGATCAAACTCATACAAAACTCATAAAGTTTTGTATTAAAGTAACTATCAATTACATTAAGCATGTGTACTGGGAGTAAGAGGTATCTATTCAACAATACATAGAGATCCCAGAAGCCCTATCCCTGCATGCACTAGAGGTCTGATTTTCTTATAATGGACACCAGTTATCCACTGGTGTAAGTCCGTGAGATTTCAAAGGCACTACTTCTGATTCATACTAATGTGCTTAAGATTAGAAGGCGGACCAGGCTTTGTTTGAAAAGTTTAGTTGGGTTTTTGAGAGTATTGGTTGAGCTCAGATACAACCAAATCATGGAATCATAGAAGTGTAGAACTGGAAGGGATCTTGTGATGTCTTCTATTCCAGTCTCTTGCTTGATGCTTATATAATATGAGTTGTTCAGTCTTCTTCAGTCTGCAAAACTGGGCTGGATATGAAGTCATGAGGCTCTGTCTCCTTGCTATTTATGGTATTTTCTTCTAGTCAGGCCTGAACTATCTTGCATACAACTTTTCTTGAGTCACTTCCATTTTCTATCCAGGCCAGAATTAGAAAGTACAGAGGTGGCTGAAATGGAAACCAATGAGGAAAAAGTTATCCAAATCTTTCCACCCTTGAAACATAGTTTGACTTTTGTATGTGAAGGTTCTGGTCAATTCTTTTTTCAACTGAACTGGTTCAGCCACCATGAAGCATTGCATCCTGATCCAGGATACATAATTAGGAAACGGGAAAAGATAGTGCAGCAAGGAAAGTAGGAGAGCTGACATCTTTCTTATAACCTTGACAACAGATCTTTAAAAAATAATTTGCAAATGTTACCAGTGCCAACAGATTAGTAGCCAAGATTTTCTGTAACTTTAAAACACACAGTAAACTACAACCAAGCGCAAATAAGTGGATGGGCCCTCCTCACGTCCTTCATCGCTATGAATTATTCCACATTGTTTCAGTAAAAGATTGCCAGGCCTATTCTCAGAGGAAGAAAACTACCAAGCAAAGTAAGCCTAATTTTTCCTTTTGAAGGTTTCCTTGCTCTTCCCTATCAGTAACTTTCTCAAAACTCACTCGTGAAGTTTCATTCTGTTCACTCTTCTCCTTTTTGCAGTATCCTCTCCCCAGGCAGATTAAAAAACTGAGTGAAATTCTGCACCTATCGCTCTGCATACACAAATGTGCATCTTTTTCCAATGGACTGAACAGCAGCAAAGCAGCCTCAACATTTGCAAACTAAGGGCCTGATGCTGCAGAGTGATTAAGGCCCTCAACTCCCATTGATGTCTATGGGAGTTGAGAACGCTCAGAATCAGCACCGTGCTGTGAGAGTTCAGCATCTGCCAGGACTGAACCCTTAAGCAGTAAAACTCTAAGAGGGAAATAATGTTAACTGTGCTTCTGCCAATCTTAAGGTGCACTACTGTATTTGAAGCCAACAACGAGGCAGAATAAAACATTTTCAGATCATGCAGATCTGTATTCATATTGTCTTCTGCTGCCTTCTTATTAGTATATTTACACGTTGAATTAAAATGTTTTCCCATTACTACCATTCTCTGCTTTGCTTTGTTTTGTTTTAATTTGTGCAGTGATTTTGAAATTCAGTCCTTTATTGCACTGAGGAGTAATGGCATATGCCAGCGATAGCATTACTCTCTGAAATATCTCTATACCATTCCTGAATTGCTCTTTCAGAGACTACCAAACCCTCTCACTTCACAAATGGGCATTCACCTCCCCCTTCTCATTCCTGTCTGTCTCCTCAAAACTCTATCTCCTTTCACAGTAATCCCCTCATTTTTGTCATTTCCTAGCCAAGTTCTGGCTATTCCCATAATATCACACATTCCAAATGTGAATACGTCGTCAGCTCTCTTATCTTTGCTGCTAAGCTCCTTCCGTTTGTATATAAGCACTTTAATAACCCTCTGTTTTTTCATCTTTTTTTCTTTTATATTAGTGCTCATAAATCCCAAAGTTAATCTGACCTTCCTGTAACTCATTTCCAGTAAAAGTGCAAGCTTTCCCCCATTTTATGTTTATCCGTCTTTCATTTCCATTTATTTTCTCTGCATACTTGTCTTCCCTCTGCAGTCCTAGTTTATTCCCACCCTCCTCCCACCTCGGAGTTCTGCCATTATGAATATGGATTCTGGGAGACTGGGTGTCTAAGGAGATCACTGTTAATGGGATGCAGACCCTTTCATCTCTAACTCGTTGAGTCAAATCCCTCCCACTTTGATAGTGCCTGAAAAATTGTTACTCTTGGGTGGTTGTTCAATAGCTTGCAATAAACAAGTTAATCTTGTGAGTCCAGTTCCTGAAGCACACGTAGCTAGAGGTAGTAAGAAGGTAATGCTATGAGCTGTCATGGGTTACACTTAAATAGTAAAAAGAAAAGGAGTACTTGTGGCACCTTAGAGACTAACCAATTTATTTGAGCATGAGCTTTCGTGAGCTACAGCTCACTTCATCGGATGCTGAGCTGTAGCTCACGAAAGCTCATGCTCAAATAAATTGGTTAGTCTCTAAGGTGCCACAAGTACTCCTTTTCTTTTTGTGAATACAGACTAAACACGGCTGTTACTCTGAAACTTAAATAGTAGTACTCGACCAGAGAAAACCCACACTGAGCTATGCCCGTCAGAAAGCGATCCCTTTTCCCCAGTGCAGCAGTGACGATGTTTTAAAAGGCAATGTAGATAAATACTGGACAATCAGAAAGACTAGCAGGTTTTAACGGGGCACAACTGCAAACACATAGGCTTAAGAGCTCAAAAACATAACAGGTAGTAAGGTATCCTTAAACAAACAAAAAAAAAAGATTGATGCCGTTCGAAAATATCGGAAGTTCATTAGGAGCACCCAGGCTCACCAACAGTAAATGGCTATTCACACTGCGGGGTAGGACACTTCACATGTAGGTCACTTCACTCTCTGTCTCTCCCCGGCATCATTTTGCCTTTCAATTGCAAGAGACACCATAACCCTAAAGAAGACACAGCAGCGTATTTTCCATCTCCGTGATTCCCTTGCTCCCTTCCCACCTCACTCCCCATCACTCCTTCTGAATCTTGTCTAACGTGAGTTTGTGGATTTGGAGGCAAACAGTAGCCAAAAGCACCTACCAGACTTGCCATTTTTCACAGCAGCACCAAGGTGCTTTGGAGCCCTGAGCAGCAACAGCAGTAGGACTAGTACATTAAACACAACAGAAGAGCACCACAGTCCCCTCTGGAGACAGAGTGGGGGCCCTCCCCCACTTTCTGGAACCAGTTCAGCAGCTGAACATTTGGATCTGAGGGCTTTGAAACCCTGACATAGAAAACAGCCTCTTTTCCCCTCCCCCTTGGTTCAGGATATGAAATGAAACACTTCCCGCACTATCGGGGACCAGTGGTACCTTAGAACATAGACAACGCTTCTCATTACCACTCATCTTTACTGTCTCCCACTTGAAATCCCATTTTCTGGCACAGGAGCGGAGCTACCAAAACAACACAGTGCCCAAAGTATCCAGCACACTTGCCAGTCCCTGGGCATCTGACTCACCTCCATATCTTTACCAAGAACTCAGCCTTACCTCAGTCTCCAAGGAAGCTGAACAGTCTTGCTTCTCTCTAGACATCCAGCACAGTATTAGGCAAATACCAGAGCAGAAACACCAACCCTTCCCTACAACAACTTGGACCGTTCACACAAGAATTAGTCATGGGAGCACTGACAGTAGGAAAACGTCTGAAAACCGCTTGTCTAAGAAAATTCAACAACACCCATCACCCCACATTAGCCTTACTTCCTGGTAAGCCCTAATAATATAAGTGTTGTGAGACTCTTTCAGCAAAAGCACACTGCTCTGTCTCAAACAAGGCACGCTTCCTCAAACAAAGATATAATTTCACATCAAACGTGTAAACAGTAGCCTCACAGCAAATGATGGATTCCTCTTGTTCTCAGCTGCTTAGCTGGTGTTTGGACCCTAGAGACTACTATTAACACCGGCTCACCTCCAAGTGATACACTAGTTTCCTTAAACTAAAATCATAACAGTTCAGCTAATACATAAATATCTTCCCAGTTCACATTATCAGACTTTTTGTTAGGGCACTCCTTTACACTGGCTTACTTCCACCACCTATGGAATCTGTATTCATAAAACGATACTCCTTAATTTTAAAATAACCACCCATCTACCACCTGGTGATACATTCAACACAACTCCCTAAACTCAGCCGAACAAAGCTGAGATAAAGCACTCAAAACATCTTTCTAAGCACACAACAATCACTCCCATCTCTTATTGGAAGTAAAAACAGGCACAAGAAATGTTTCACTCTTCGCCCATTTGGGCAGTTTCTATTTCTCTCCCGAGTCCGTGCTGGAGTGCAGGCTGGCTCAGTCTCCCAGCTCCTCCAACAGAAAGTGATGCAGGGTATAAGTAACTACAGAGATATTTGGTCTGCACTACTGACATTTTCTTGACTCTTAACTTCAGAAAAGTACAGATCCAAACTCTGCTGCTTTGTCCCATAACTGAGATCAATAATAACCCTAATATGTTCCTGTAACAGTTAGTCTGTTTAAAACTGCTGATTAATTATAAATATTGACATTGAAAACCAACATTTCTTTTCTTTTTTATTTAACTGTTCTCAGGATTTTTAAACATAGCTTCCTTCTTATTGCATACGTTACAGCTCTGGCTCACCAACAACTGGGGTGAAAAAATGTTCTTGGATTTTCCCACAGTGGAGGACACATCCGTCAATGGCTATTAGCCAGGATGCGCAAGGATCGTGTCCCTAGTTTCTGTTTGCCAGGAGCTGGGAATGGGCAACAGGGGATCACTTGAGGATTACCTGTTCTGTTCATTCCCTCTGAAGTACCTGGCCACTGTCAGAAGACAGGATACTAGACTGGATGGACCATTGGTCTGACCCAGTATGGCTGTTCTTATGTTTTTATACTATCGGATCCTTAGCTGGTGCAAACTGGCATAGCTCTATTCCATTGACCTCTTATACGTAGCTGACATAGGGCCAAATTGTGGCCCACCTATATAATGATCCCACTGAGGGGAAGAGCAGACTTCACAAGGCAGGTACTCCTCTCTTACATAGGTAGATGGGGAGTAGGCAGGCAGGAACTGGGCCAAGCCATGGCTACTTTCTCCCACACTGCAAACCAGAACATGTACACTGGCTGGCATACCAGGAGAAGAATTCTGCATAGGGCTGGCACTAATTGCTTTCCTTTGGAGTAAGGGGGTTCTATGAAACAAACTGTGACCCTGACTTACTGTTTCCTGATCTGTTCCAGAGGCAGTACAACTATGCCTCGAGGCTTTTGGCAAAGCCATGGTGTCATCCATTTTAAATTCTTTCCCCCAGCCTGGAGCAAGGGACATATAACCCATGGGTCAATGTGGATTATATGTCTCCCTCTGTGCCTAAGGGACGATGGGTCTATCATAGCTCTCAGCCTAAGGGCCTAGGTCATTAGCTCAAAGTGTAAAGATGCCTGCTTTTTAGTTCTGGAAGACCCGGTTCAATCCTAGCGTCAGCTAAGATGTTGGCTATATCAGGACAAAAAGAACAGGAGTACTTGTGGCACCTTAGAGACTGACAAATTTATTTGAGCATAAGCTTTCGTGGGCTACAGCCCACTTCATCAGATGCATAGAATGGAACATATAGTATATGTATATATATCTTCTTACTTTATGTTCCATTCTATGCATCTGATGAAGTGGGCTGTAGCCCACGAAAGCTTATGCTCAAATAAATTTGTCAGTCTCTAAGGCACCACAAGTACTCCTGTTCTTTTCGCGGATGCAGACTAACACGGCTGCTACTCTGAAATATATCAGGACATACAGCCCCATGCACAGCTGCTGTTAATGCTACTCTGAATTATCCAATGAGGAGGGTTGAGAAAATGATAAGGCACACATGTTCCTCTTCCAGCCACATTTGCAGGATAGAAAAGCTGATGGCAGACTGTCCCACCTCATCCACACCCTTGAGATGGTGAATTAAGCTAATCTGAGGATCCCTACTTCTTACCAAACTGGGAGTTCAGAGTCAGGGATTACAGTCTAAATGATATGCTGGGCTGCTTGCTCACACAAAGAGACATATTTCTTATCAAGAAGACTGTCTAATTATGTCTTTTGGTTTCCTTTGTAGCTAAATTTGAATGTACAGTTTACAAATTCAGTGAAATTTGTATTGCTCAATCACATTTTCAAAATTTTACTTTCTTCCTCCTTCAGCCACACAATCCCAATTCCATATCTTCCCTACTTCAATTTTAGTGCTCATGGACATGAGAAATTAGTATTCAGGTAGCGTTAAGGAGACAAGATATTGGTAGACATAAAATAACATATTTCTAAATTGACTCTAGAAATCTTCCCTTTATTGTCACATAGAAGATGTGATTTCCCAAACAACTTTGAAGTCTGCTTTTCTGCACTGGACAACTTCAGATTCACCATAAAGGAGGAAAGTATGGGAGGCATTCCTGTATGGAACTCATTGCCAGGGGATGTTGTGAAGGCCAAATGTATAATTAGGATAAAAAAAGAATTAAGTAAATTCATAGAGGATAGGTCCATCAGTGGCTATTAGCCAAGATGGTCAGGGATGCTACCCCATGCTATGGGTATTCCTAAACCTCTGACGGCCAGAAACTGGGACTAGATAACAGGGGACGGATCACTCAATAATTTCCTTGTTCTGTTCACTCCCTCTAAAGCAGCTGGTACTGGCCACTGTCAGGAGACAGGATACTGGGCTAGATGGACCATTGGTCTGACCCGTTATGGCTGTTCTTATGTTCTTACGAGTGAGAATCAGCAAAAATCACAGACACTTCAACAAAAATCCCCAATTTACCACAACAAATTAGAATTTCTTTTTGAAGATTTTTTTTTTCTGATGGCTACAAAGAAATCTGTTAACTTGTAAAGGTTATATAGAAAGCACCTATAAAATTCAAAGACCCAGAAACTTCAGCTAAGATTACCCACACAAATGATAGATATTTGCTGTGGAAAAGTGCAGTTGGTCATGTAAATATTTTTGCTCACCCTTTTCCACATGCACATTTTTAAGGAACATTTTTACAGATGGGTTCAGTACAGTATGTGTGAATACTAGTGTCAAGGTTCCTCCCCCACTCTGAACTCTAGGGTACAGATGTGGGGACCTGCATGAAAAAACCTCCTAAGCTTATCTTTTCCAGCTTAGGTCAAAACTTCCCCAAGGTACAAAATATTCCCCCCGTTGTCCTAGGACTGGCCGCTACCACCACCAAACTAATACTGGTTACTGGGGAAGAGCTGTTTGGACGCGTCTTTCCCCCCAAAATACTTCCCAAAACCCTGCACCCCACTTCCTGGACAAGGTTTGGTAAAAAGCCTCACCAATTTGCCTAGGTGACTACAGACCCAGACCCTTGGATCTTAAGAACAATGAACAATCCTCCCAACACTTGCACCCCCCCCTTTCCTGGGAAATGTTGGATAAAAAGCCTCACCAGTTTGCATAGGTGACCACAGACCCAAACCCTTGGATCTGAGAACAATGAAAAAGCATTCAGTTTTTTACAAGAAGACTTTTAATAAAAAAATAGAAGTAAATAGAAATAAAGAAATCCCCCCTGTAAAATCAGGATGGTAGATATCTTACAGGGTAATTAGATTCAAAAGCATAGAGAACCCCTCTAGGCAAAACCTTAAGTTACAAAAAAAATACACAGACAGAAATAGTTATTCTATTCAGCACAATTCTTTTCTCAGCCATTTAAAGAAATCATAATCTAACACATACCTAGCTAGATTACTTACTAAAAGTTCTAAGACTCCATTCCTGTTCTGTCCCTGGCAAGAGCAGCATACAGACACAGACCCTTTGTTTCTCTCCCTCCTCCCAGCTTTTGAAAGTATCTTGTCTCCTCATTGGTCATTTTGGTCAGGTGCCAGCGAGGTTACCTTTAGCTTCTTAACCCTTTACAGGTGAGAGGAGCTTTCCCCTGGCCAGGAGGGATTTCCCCTTCCCTTTATTTTATGACACGCCCCCCAAATCTCAGCTAGGGTGAAACACTGGCTGGGATTTCTTCCTGGAGCTCTAGGAAAAACAGAGTTAATAAGACACATGCATCTCTAAATATACTACCAAGTACATAAAGACTAATAATATTTTCCACATCTCAAGGACGATTTTAACCAGTTGATTCTGGGAAACTTTCATGGGAGAGTGCATCAGCCACTTTGTTAGAAGCTCCTGAGATGTGTTGGATGTCGAAATAAAAATCTTGGAGAGCTAAACTCCACCGAAGAAGTTTTTTGTTAGTTTCCTTGATGGTGTGAAGCCACTTCAGTGCAGCATGGTCGGTTTGTAGGTGGAAACGCCGTCCCCAAACATATGGGCGTAGCCTTTCCAGAGCGTAGACAATGGTGTAACATTCTTTTTCAGTGACTGACCAGTTGCTTTCCCTCTCAGACAGTTTTTTGCTGAGAAACACTACAGGGTGGAATTCTTGATCAGGTCCTTTCTGCATTAAAACTGCTCCCACACCACGCTCGGACGCATCTGTGGTTACTAGGAACGGTTTGTCAAAGTCTGGGGTCCTTAGTACAGGGTCAGACATGAGTGTCGCTTTAAGCTTGTTAAAGGCCTTCTGACACTTTCCGGTCCACTGAACAGCATTTGGCTGTTTCTTTTTGGTTAGGTCTGTCAGTGGGGCAGCGATTTGGCTGTAGTGCGGTACAAATCGTCTGTAATAACCGGCCAAGCCTAAGAAGGATTGAACCTGTTTCTTTGACTTTGGGACAGGCCACTTTTGGATAGCATCCACTTTGGCCTGTAGGGGGCTGATAGTTCCTTGACCCACCTGGTGTCCAAGGTAAGTCACTCTGTTTAGGCCTATTTGACACTTCTTAGCCTTAACAGTTAGTCCTGCCTCCCTTATGCGCTCAAGGACTTTTTGTAGATGTTCCAGGTGGTCTGCCCAGGAATCCGAAAATATGGCCACATCGTCAAGGTAGGCGACTGCATATTCTCCTAATCCCGCTAGGAGACCATCTACAAGTCTTTGGAAAGTGGCGGGTGCATTTCGCAGCCCGAAAGGGAGTACATTAAATTCGTACAGCCCGAGATGTGTGATGAAGGCTGACCTTTCCTTGGCAGATTCATCTAGCGGTACCTGCCAGTACCCCTTGGTTAAGTCCAAGGTAGAGATGAACTGGGCCCGTCCCAGTTTCTCTAATAGTTCATCTGTGCGTGGCATTGGATAGTTGTCTGGGCGAGTTACAGCATTTAGCTTACGGTAGTCCACGCAAAAACGTATTTCCCCATCTGGTTTGGGAACTAGAACCACTGGAGATGCCCATGCACTTTCAGAGGGGCGGATTACACCCATCTGTAACATATCCTGGATCTCCCGTTCTATAGCAGTTTTAGCTTGAGGAGACACCCGGTAAGGTTGGACCCTAACTGGGTGAGCATTACCTGTGTCAATGGAGTGGTATGCCCGTTCAGTCAGTCCTGGGATGGCTGAGAACGTTGGCGCGTAGCTAGTGCACAGCTCCTGGATCTGCTGTCGCTGCATACGCCCAAGGGTCATGGAGAGGTTCACCTCTTCCACACCACCAGCACATTTCCCTTCGTAGTAGACACCTTCGGGCCACTCAGCATCGTCTCCTCCCTGGGCTGTAAACTGACAAACCTTTAATTCTCTGGAATAAAAGGGCTTAAGAGAATTAATATGGTACACCTTAGGCTTTCGGTTGGAGGTGGGGAATGCTATGAGATAATTAACAGCTCCCAGGCGCTCCTGGACCACGAATGGCCCTTCCCACGATGCTTCCATTTTATGGGCCTGGAGCGCCTTTAAGACCATGACCTGGTCCCCTACTTTGAAGGAACGCTCTCTGGCATGTTTATCATACCAGGCTTTTTGCTCTTTTTGAGCATCCTGTAAGTTTTCTTTAGCAAGGGCTAAAGAGGTTCGGAGGGTGTTTTGTAGGTTGGTTACAAAGTCCAGAATATTAGTTCCTGGAGAAGGTGTAAATCCCTCCCATTGCTGCTTCACCAACTGCAATGGCCCCTTAACCTCACGGCCATATACAAGTTCAAATGGGGAAAACCCTAAACTGGGATATGGTACAGCTCTGTAGGCAAAGAGCAACTGCTGCAACACTACGTCCCAATCATTGGAGTGCTCATTTACGAATTTACGTATCATGGCCCCCAAAGTTCCATTAAACTTCTCCACCATGCCATTTGTTTGATGATGGTAAGGAGTGGGAACCAAGTGATTTACCCCATGAGCTTCCCAAAGGTTTTTCATAGTTCCTGCCAGGAAATTAGTCCCTGCATCTGTGAGGATGTCAGAGGGCCAACCTACCCTGGCAAAAATGTCTGCTAGTGCCTGGCACACACTTTTAGCCCTGGTGTTGCTTAGAGCTACTGCTTCCGGCCATCGGGTGGCAAAATCCATGAAAGTCAGTATGTACTGCTTTCCTCTGGGTGTCTTTTTCGGAAAAGGACCCAGAATATCCACAGCTACTCGCTGAAATGGAACTTCAATGGTGGGGAGTGGCTGGAGAGGGGCTTTGACCTGGTCTTGGGGTTTTCCCACTCTTTGGCACACCTCACAAGACTGGACATAGGTAGAAACATCCTTGCCCATTCCCTCCCAGTGGAATGACCCCCCCAAACGGTCTTTGGTCCTGTTCACCCCAGCATGGCCACTAGGGTGATCATGGGCTAAGCTCAAGAGCTTGGCCCAGTATTTAGTTGGAACTACCAACTGTCTCTGAGGATGCCAGTCTTCCTGGTGTCCACCAGAAAGAGTTTCCTTGTATAAAAGTCCTCTTTCTACAACAAACCTGGATCGATTAGAAGAGCTGAGAGGCGGTGGGTTGCTCCGTGCCGCCGTCCAAGCTCTCTGGAGGCTTTCACCTGCTTTCTGTTCGGTCTGGAACTGTTCCCTTGATGCTGGAGACATCAGTTCCTCATTGGATTGTGGACCTAGGCTTGGTCCCTCTGGAAGCGATATAGGGGATGGAGCTGTTTCTGTTGACTGTGAACCGCTCTCCGCTGGTGTACTATGTTGGGATTCAGGCTCCGGCTGAGCCTCTTGTGTAGGGTTATCGGCTGCTGCCAGTTCAGGTTCAGTGGGGCCCTCTGGTGTTGAGGTTGCAAGTACTGGATTCAGTGCTGGCACGGGGTCTGGTGTTGGTTGTTTGGCTGGTTCCGGTTCTGGGACTGGTTCCGTCTGGGTCTCTGGGACTGGATCCACTACTGCTGTTGCAGATATTGGCTTGGGGTCCGGGTCCATCACCTCTGACTGGGTCTTGATAGAAGTTTCCGGAACAGAGCTAGGCCTCACAGCTTGTTTAGCCTGGCTGCGGGTGACCATTCCCACCCTCTTGGCCTGCTTCACATGATTGGCCAAGTCTTCCCCCAACAGCATGGGGATGGGATAATCATCATAGACTGCAAAAGTCCACATTCCTGACCAGCCCTTGTACTGGACAGGCAACTTGGCTGTAGGCAAATTGAAAGAGTTGGACTTGAAGGGTTGAATCGTCACTTGGATCTCTGGGTTGATTAAATTGGGGTCCACTAAGGAAGCATGGATAGCTGACACTTGTGCTCCGGTGTCCCTCCACGCGGTGACCTTCTTCCCGCCCACACTCACAGTTTCCCTCCGCTCCAAGGGTATCTGGGAGGTATCTGGGCCTGTGGACCTCTGGTGTGATTCCGGTGCAATGAACTGTAATCTGTTGGGGTTCTTGGGGCAGTTGGCCTTTACATGCCCCAGCTCGTTACATTTAAAACATCGTCCAGCTGACGGGTCACTGGGGCGAGGAGGGTTGCTGGAGAACGGGGTGGTGGGACGATAAGGGGTCTGGAGGGTTCTTTGGGAGGTAGGTGGGGCTTTGGGCGGCCCCCGGGAATAGGGTGTGGTCTGGGGTGGTCCCTTCTGGTCTCCGCTCCAACTGCGACCAGTTTTCTTCTTCTCTGCCACCTCCACCCATCTGGCTCCAATCTCTCCTGCCTCGATTACAGTTTTGGGTTTCCCATCTAGGATGTATCTTTCTATTTCCTCAGGAACACCCTCTAAGAATTGTTCCATTTGCATTAGGAAGGGCAAATTTACTGGAGATTCAACACTTGCTCCTGATATCCAGTCATCCCAATGTTTCACAATGTGGTAGGCATGTCGGGTAAATGACATGTCTGGTTTCCACCTTAGGGCTCTGAACCTCCGACGAGACTGCTCGGGTGTTATCCCCATTCTGACTCTTGCCTTGGATTTAATCAGTTCATACTTGTTCATGTGTTCTTTAGGCATTTCAGCTGCCACCTCAGCTAAGGGTCGACTGAGCTGCGGCCTCAGCTCTACCATGTATTGGTCAGTAGAGATGTTGTACCCAAGGCAGGCCCTTTCGAAGTTTTCTAAGAAGGCCTCAGTATCATCACCTGCCTTGTAGGTGGGGAACTTTCTGGGATGGGAAGTGGTACCTGGAGAAGGATTGCTAGGGTTTGTTGGTATATTCTGCTGGGCCTTTATCCTCTCCACCTCCTCCACATGCTTCCTCTCTTTTTCCTTCTCCTCCTCCACATGCTTCCTTGCCTCCATTTCCCTCTTGTGGGCAGCCTCCTGTACCTCCTTCTCCAGCCGCATGAGTTCTATCTGTCTTTCATGTTCCCTTTGTCTTTCCTCAGCCTGAAATTTGGCTAATTCGAGCTGTAGTCGAGCCGCGGATTTTGCCATTCTAACCTCTCTGTTTTTACTAACTTTACACCCGAGGTTTAGAAATAAACAAACAAAACTTGGCTGTAAAATTTTGCTGTGCTGGAATAGAATACCTATTCTCTGATAGTGATTGTCAGCCTACAGAAAAAGACAATTCCCTTGTCTCTGCTCTGGGCCCAAATTAAAGTAAAAAACCTCCAACTACTTGGAAACCTGCTTACCCAGCCCAAAGGAAAAAAAAAATTCCTTTTCAAACCTGTGCTCCTTGTGAAACAAAAAAAATCAAAATCCTAAAAAAAAACCCTGCCACTTTTGTCTCCAGGCAAATGGGTAGAGCACACCCCCCCTATTTACTTTTAGGAAGAAAAGAAAAAAAAAACCTCTGGGTTGGAAGACTGTGAATTTCCCTGCAGGAGTTAAGTACCCTGCCTCCAGGCAAAGAAAACCTGCAATTCACAAGATAATCCCCTTTTGTCTCTGCTTGGCCACAAAGCAGAGAAAAAACAATCTGCTTTCAGTTTCAACTGCTTTCTGGACTTCCTTTCCAAAGAAAAAAAGAATTTCTTTTTAAAATCTGTATTTCTAGTTCAAAAAATCTCAACTGGATCTCAAAATGATTTCAGGTTAATCCCACCACTATGCCACCATGTCAAGGTTCCTCCCCCACTCTGAACTCTAGGGTACAGATGTGGGGACCTGCATGAAAAAACCTCCTAAGCTTATCTTTACCAGCTTAGGTCAAAACTTCCCCAAGGTACAAAATATTCCCCCCGTTGTCCTAGGACTGGCCGCTACCACCACCAAACTAATACTGGTTACTGGGGAAGAGCTGTTTGGACGCGTCTTTCCCCCCAAAATACTTCCCAAAACCCTGCACCCCACTTCCTGGACAAGGTTTGGTAAAAAGCCTCACCAATTTGCCTAGGTGACTACAGACCCAGACCCTTGGATCTTAAGAACAATGAACAATCCTCCCAACACTTGCACCCCCCCTTTCCTGGGAAATGTTGGATAAAAAGCCTCACCAATTTGCATAGGTGACCACAGACCCAAACCCTTGGATCTGAGAACAATGAAAAAAGCATTCAGTTTTTTACAAGAAGACTTTTAATAAAAAAATAGAAGTAAATAGAAATAAAGAAATCCCCCCTGTAAAATCAGGATGGTAGATATCTTACAGGGTAATTAGATTCAAAAGCATAGAGAACCCCTCTAGGCAAAACCTTAAGTTACAAAAAAAAAAAATACACAGACAGAAATAGTTATTCTATTCAGCACAATTCTTTTCTCAGCCATTTAAAGAAATCATAATCTAACACATACCTAGCTAGATTACTTACTAAAAGTTCTAAGACTCCATTCCTGTTCTGTCCCTGGCAAGAGCAGCATACAGACAGACACAGACCCTTTGTTTCTCTCCCTCCTCCCAGCTTTTGAAAGTATCTTGTCTCCTCATTGGTCATTTTGGTCAGGTGCCAGCGAGGTTACCTTTAGCTTCTTAACCCTTTACAGGTGAGAGGAGCTTTCCCCTGGCCAGGAGGGATTTCAAAGGGGTTTACCCTTCCCTTTATTTTATGACAACTAGCTAACTAAATTGATTGTTTGTGCCTAGAGCTATTCACCTACATTATTGAATCTAATTGTGCATTTAAAGCAGATGTGTAAATAAAAACACTTTTGGGGCACGGCATGAAGGAATCCCTGCTTGTGTGCATTCCGGGCTGTACAAGTATGCTGGGGACCCTGCGTATGTGTCAGGAATGAGAACTTATATTCTCTCCTGCCCAGTCCCCCAGTGGTCTATGGGCACAGCTGAGCCACAGCAGGGCTGCCTAATTGACCATTCCACCTGACCAAGGAAGTCAGCAAACGTGTTCTTAAGCTGCTCTCTGGCTGCCCAATGCACATGCCTGCAACTGTGATATCTCCTGTGCCTACCCTACTCCTAGCCTTGCTCCTCTCCAAACCACTCCAGACCTGCTTGCCTGTTCGATTCCTGGCCCTAGTCTCTGACTCCTGCTTCCTGACTCTGGCTCTGACCTTTGGTGCTGTTCCCGGCCTGACTGCCTCTGCTCTGACCACTAGGCCTGACTGCCCATATCCTGGTTCATGACAGTATGTGTTTGTGTTGCTAGCCCATGCTGAAGCCTGTGCCGCCACATCTACACTGCTGTTTTTAGCCGTTCTAGCACAGGTATGTCTATTTGAGCTTCAGTCAGATCTCAGCTTCCAGTGTAGAGATCCGCTAGGAGGTGGTGGTTATTACTGAATGGCAGTAAATTTAGAAGAACAGGGACCAATGGCAAGGAATGACAAAACAGTACGAGGAAAGTTATAAATGACATGCTTGAAAATAACATTGACATTTGCCTTTGTTTGGATTAAGAAACCATGAGAGAAAACGTCACACACATGCAACAGCTGAATCCATGATGATGATAGAGTATCTTTTACTAATTATGATCTATTCTATTGCACCAATTTGAGAGACAGCAATAGTTTGGAAAAAAAATTGTTTAATTTTTTTTCTTCTTTATAAAAGGACAAGGTTAGAGAAGAGCTCTTTTACATAAATAAAATGCTGCAGGCCTAACTTGTTCCATTTATTTCCTTTCATTTTACATTATTGATGCATAACTTTTCATTATGCATTTTTCGATACTTCACAGGAATTCATACAACATTTCTTATCTGAAAGAAACAATATGTTCGTAGCATTACTTCCACTTATATATATATATTTTGAGTTCTACATAATAAATGTCTGGGTAAACCAAGAGAAATGTGTTCTCATATCTGGGTTCAATTACAATTATTCTGGGAAATCAATTTTTAACTGCAAATTTTAAAATCTCCATTAAAAATATTTACTCTCCCTTTTGTTGGATACACACACAAATTTAGTTTGGGGATTGTTTTATTATTTCACTAACAACTTCAATGACACACCATTCAAACACAGTATTCACTAGCCTGCTATCATTTCATCATCTTTTATTGTTAAAAACTAATATGACGACTTCTTTTGGTAGTAGCAGGAAACATGAAGGGTTGGTTATTATACCCACCTCCAACTCATTCATTAACAAAATCTGAATCTAACTCAGGACATGGTTAGCTATCTACATTCAGTGCTATACTGCTTGGATTTACATATTGTACACTCTGGACTAGACTACTACATTATGCCCTACACCTTCAGTCCCCTTGCAAAATACAGCTGGTGCAGAATGCATGGATTTTAAAAAAACATGTATCCATAATGGCTGCTGATTAGCTTGCGTTTAAGGATTTGGTTTTGACCTAAAAAGCCATAACAGGCTTTGGACCTGCCTAATTGCAAGCCCAGTTTTCCACCCATGATACTTCCAAAGTTGCAGCCAGCAGCACTGCTCAAGCAGAAGACTTCTTAGTTTAAAATATATAGAGAGATAAGCATAGCATTCTTCAGGGAGAGCTCTTAACTTTGAGAATCCCACTACCCAGACCTGTTGACTTTAAGGAAAGAGTTAACAGTTATAATTCAAACAGTTTATTGTTATTCCTGTATTTGTCCACATTAAGAACATAAGAACGGCCATACTGGGTCAGACCAAAGGTCCAGATCGTCCACTATCCTGTCTTCTGACAGTGGCCAATGCCAGGGGCCCCAGAGGGAATGAACAGAACAGGTAGTCATCAGGTGATCCATTCCCTGTCGCCCATTCCCAGCTGGCAAACAGAGACTAGGAACACCATTCCTGCCCATCCTGGCTAGTAGCCATTGATGGACCGATCCTCCATTAATTTATCCAGTTCTTTTTTGAACTAGTCTTTACATTGCTAGTCGTTGGGGCCCCTGAATCTCTCTTTGTGGTGGTCCAGAGATTTGAAGATGCCACACACAGCCAATACATAGCTCTCTGGGAATGTGAGTACACTGAGCCTCTGTAAGATCACTCTGCCTTTCAGTCCCTTCATTAGAGGAGTCTGGGGCTGTATCTGCTCTCAGCAAAGGTTGCTCCAAGATTATATTTAACTGCCTTTCCATCCTCCCCAAGGTAACGTTCAGATCACTCATCCCAATTTTCTTTGGTAATAGTGCAAAACTTTCTTTGGTAAAAGCCAGCAAAACTTTCCTTGGCACTTGGTCATTCAACTTCTCCCCCCCGACCCCCATTAAATTAATAAACAATTATTTGACTTAGAACAGAACATTTAAAAATATCACAAAATAAATGACATTTGAATCCAACATATGAGTTGAAGCATGTGGCAGTGTAAGCAGCCCTTTAGTCCCAGCTTGCAGGCTAACAGTTCACTCAAGCTCCTGGTTGCAATTCTGTCTGCAACGTTGTGTAACTTGACATAAAAAACTTAATCTAAGGACAGTCTGACTTCCACTGCTAGTGTACATGGAGCCCTCTCATGGGATTTTCATTTCATTCTAATCCTGACTCTAGGTTACATGGTTGACCATCACTTTTCATTTCAACTTTGATTTTGAGGGGAGGAAAAGCTTTTATTTCTGTTCATAACTGAGTCTGCACATCAGGCATCCCTCTTTGCTAGAGACATGGTGTTCTTATCTCAGCACAGGAGCTGGAACAGAAGACTGGCATGGAAAGAATTACAACTCTATGTCCTAAGTCCTTTTAGTATCCGATTCTTTATCACCTTTAATGGTGTGACTCTCACACAAAGAATTGGACAATTTCTACTCTAGCTCCCCCTGCCTTGCAGAATTTTCTCCACCCTTGGTGAGGCCACCACTTCTTTCAAAGGATACCTAATAATTTCTCGAAACTTTTGGAGGTGCCAAGAGGATCTTGGGATTTCTGTATCATTCTTGCTGCCCTCTGCTCAGTCTCCATTTGTATAATTTTTATTTTTTAAATATAGTGATCAGACAGGGCACCCTTCCATCTCTGGCTCGAGTGCTACGTTTGTATTTGATACATTTATTTGTGTATGCAGAAATTCTATGTGTTTATATACATTGCTGTTAAGAACTCTGGCAGTGGAGATTTTATCCATTGTAACTTAATCAGCCAGTCTTTTCCTGATCCATGTTTTGTATCATTTGCACTTTGAAGGTCTATTTCATTTCTTTATTATTTTTTCCCTTCAACCTGACAACTGTACATGTCTACAGTTTAAACTGCTTAAGCCACTTCACAGAATAATAGACATTAGAGAAGGAAAAGACCTATTAGGTCATCCATTCTATATCTTCCTGCCCTTAGCAGCTACTTTATTCAGGTTTATTTATGCATCCGATGAAGTGAGATAGCTCCCGAAAGCTTATGCTCAAATAAATTGGTTAGTCAATAAGGTGCCACAAGTCCTCCTTTTCTTTTTGCGAGTACAGACTAACACAGCTGCTACTCTGAAACCTGTCTTTATTCAGGTTGTTCTGAATAGCTTTCCTTATAAGTTCTGCATAAGACACATTTTAAAGATCTATTTTAACACATCACTATAACAAGTAGTGTATCTTCAGTGCATAGACCTAGGTCCCAATGACATCAGTGACAATATATCTTCAGTGCATAGATGTCAGGTCCCAATGACATCAGTGGTGATATTGACAATTAACTTCGGTCAGGCCACAATATGGCCTTTAGTGTATTACAAATGTACATGTAACCATTCTGCCAGGTGTTTTGGACAATAATAAGGGTTGCTATCAGGTGTTGTATCCTTTGATTATACACTAAGGATTATTTCCTTTGGTAATTAAAATTTGGCTTGACCTATGTGCACTCTGCTTTAGGAGAATAAATTAAGAGTTCTCATTTTACCAAATTAATTTTTCCCATCTTAGGAAGGGATTGGCACAGAGTTGGGTTTGATTTGTATTAAAAATCAGTGAGTGACACCTCTCAATAAAGATAATAAAACAAAAAACAGGTGTGACTACCAAAATCAGCATCAATGGACAATAGGTGCATGTAAAACAAAGGCATGGTAAAGCATATATTGAGCAATCAGCCCTGTCCACCCACCTGCATATTGCAGAATTCTGCTCCTTTCAGCAAGCAGTACCACTGATATATGACATATATCTTGCCGAGGGTTCCTTTAGAGAGAAACGGCTTTATTTATATCTACAGCCTGCTGGCTGATAATCTGTCATTTAACTATGAACAAGGCCTCTTTTATTCAGTGGCAAACAGGATCTAATTTTTTTAAGGTACTTATGGCCCACATCTCTATAATATCTGAATGCCTCATATGATCTTTAATACATTTATCCTCACCACACATTTCTAAGGTAGGGAAGTGCTATTATTACCACTGTTTTACAGATGGGGATCTGAGGCATAGAGAAACTAAGGCCCAGATCCTCAAAGGTATTTAGACCTTTGACCCAACTCTCATTGAAATCAATGGGAGAGAGGCACCTAAATACCTTTGAGGTTCTAGGCCTCAGTGCCTTTCCCAAGATGTCTGTAGCAATTAAACCTAAATCTCCTGTGGCTGAGGCTAGCACCCTAACCATTGGATCATCCTCTCTGCCATGGTCCCCAGGTTTCTGTGAGGCACTTCAGTGTGGAATTTTGCAGCCACTTCAAGTACACTTTTAAAAAATGAAAGGTTTTACTGAATTAGGTATGAAGATGAATAATATAATCAGTGCAGTACACTGGGCGCTATTTATTTTTACAATTCTGTCAATATTTTATAGTGATATTATGCTTCAATATACTACAGGGTTTTGTAATGACTATCATGCTGCCTTATTAAAATTGCTGGGGGGAGAGTTGGAGGCTGATAGTTGGGGCTTCTGCCTGTTATAGGGGAAGATGCAATCCACACCATTAAGGGGTTTTGTCACCTCTTACCTTGTAACCCTGGGTGCCTCACAATGCTTTGCGCACAGACAGCCTATAGAGGTATGGGTCACAGCCTCAGGGTCTGTGTGCTAGACAGCCCTGGTTCAGTTGCTCTGACTCCAGAAGCCTGTCTACAGCCCCACAGCAGCCTCCACCACTCTTGGTTACAGCCAGCAGGGTGACCCCAATACATTCCCAGTACCAAATTTTCCCCAAATCACGTGCTCTGTAATGTCTGGTCCTCTCCTGGACAGTTCAGATAAATAATATGGTTCGTTTATTCCTCTAAAGATACATAAGCACATCAGTGTATTGATGTAACTGTGTTAAATACACCCATCCTTTAAGCACAACACTGAATTCATTTATAGTAGAAATAAAACAAATGTATTAACAATAGGACATAGGTTAAGTGATGCCAAGTAAAAGGCAAAAAGTTAGATAGGGTTACAAGCAAATAAAAGTGAAAACACCACATCTAAAAGTCTAAAATTTAATCTAGCAAGAATCAGCCTTTGTTCAAGACGGTTTCTCACACCTATTCACAGACTTCAAACTATCCCCCTTCCCGTCCCACTTGGTTGAAGGCCCCATCTTTCTCAACTTGCAAGAGCTCTGATCCCTCGTATCTGTCTAGTGACAGATGCCAAAGATGGCTTCTGTCTTTGCTTCTATCTTCCGAAGTTCAATGACTCGTTTCAAGAGGCAGGATGACATCATGCAGTTCTTTCCTTCCTGTGGACTTTCCATACCCTTGCTGATTTCTATGTAAAGGGGCTTCCATTATTTTGATTCCACTGTGCTTAATTTACATAGCAGACAAATAAATAGCTGTCTTCTGTCTGGGAGGGAACCTGTTCGCCACAGACTTTAAAGCATAATATCATTAAATATCCATATTTCCTCATATAGTGTTAATACGGACATTTCACAATGATATTAACCACCAGTGTGTCATTAGCATTCAAAAAAGACCCCACTCTATAGACTCTTATAATATAGAAGTATTAAATGCAATCAGTTGATTCAATTTCTGATCACTTGAGGTTTAGCCCCCCCTCCCCCGTCTTTATAGACTGGCAAATGTTTAAAATGGATTTTCCAAGGGTTACCCCTCAAAGTAAAGCTGTAAGAAAGGAGACATGGAGTCTGGTGGAACCTTCATTGTCTTTACTGGTCAGAAAATCAAATACACCTTCCTTTGTCTAAGGCAGACATGGTTACCAACTCCGCCTGAAATGCCTGGTTTAAATACCCATCAGTCATAACTCTAGCATATATCCATATCTCTTAATACCCACCACAAACACACATCATACAAAAATATTAATGATCAGTGAGTTATTAGTTTTCAATGATATTTTACATGACCCCTTTTAGATACAGATTATAACAATAGTGAGTTGGGGTACACTGAAGTGGTCAGGCCAGCTGAACCTCATTACCTGATACTGGTAGCCTCTTGCCCTCTGGCACTGGGATACTCTTAGGTTCACTCTTCCCTCTCTTACAAAGCTGCAGGAAGGTTAGCCACTGGCTGACCTAGAGGCAGCAGGTCAGAGTCCTCTTTTACGGACAGGGCACCTGCTGCCATATTTGCTTTCCCCTTTACATAGAGGAAACGTTTTTTGACACCTTTGCTGTGTACAGTCTCCAGGGCATAATATAAGAGTATCCATAATTTAACCTACTGTGTTGTTTCAGACATGTCACAGTGACATTAATGATCAGTGTGTTATTAGATTTCAAATGATATGTCATCTTTTAACTAAATATGACACCAGTGTGAGGTGTAATAACTATGTCAGGCCTGATGAGTTGCTGACACAGATTAGTGAACCACAAATGAGCCTCTTTGTCACACAGGGCCACATCTAAATTAATTATGTATATTCAGTGTATTCCTCTATCATGCATTTATTGGAGAGTGGTTTCCTTATATATTGGTTTGGTATAAATAACCAATCCCCATTATCCTTATTCATTTAACTGATCACTGACATGGATAATTTTTCAGATAGTCTTTGAATCTGCAAGGAAGCTGTCCCACTGGAGGAGGCACTCAACAATTTAAGGGATCAGGCCCTTACTTCTATAATCTGTTTATTCCTTTATCAGGGATTAGGTTAAGGAATTTGACTTTCACCATAAATACAGAATCACTCTGGACAAATCTTGAAGGCTGACGCTGGACAAAATGCCCCCTATCAAGGACTCTCTCTATCCAAGCTGATGTCTCAAATGTTCTTTCACATAAAAAAGGCTACTGTGAACAGTACATTTATTCTATTACCATGATTACTCCACATTTAAGTGAGCTTCAGCGTTATGGATACAGTGCTGTTCACAGACTGATAAGTGGTTATTAATCTATTACAACATCCTGTAATAGTAAACTATAAATTCACCTATCGCAAATACCATTATATAAAGCTGCAATTATACAATTAACATACCCTCTCTTTTCACCAACATGCTAAAAGCTCTAAGTGCAGTCTATTCAAAGTTGTATGTCTCTGGACAGTAGCATTATGTTTAGTAGCCACAGGATCACAGATTTTTCTTTTCAATGTCTTTTCTGAGGCTCACCTTCCTAAAATTATAGTTCCTAATATTCCTTTTAGCCACATGTTGTAGGATTTATTAAAATAATGTAAGTGCTTCATGGTACCATTCATTTTGTGGTGTTTGTCTTTTAGAGTAACACCTGACATCCTAACACCCATATGGATTTTACTAGAGTCGATGGTAAATAACATACACTTTGAAATCCTTTTGCTGCTAGGTTAAATAATACTTACATATAAAAGGCCTGATTCTGATCCCTTTATTCACATCATTAACAACACTGAAGTCAATGATGCAACTCATGGAGGAAGATTATATTAATGGCTCATATTCAGAAACATGCTTAAGTACATGATTAATTTTGAGCATGCAAGTAGCCCCTTGATGGGAGTTCTCAAGTGGGAGTTCTCAAGAAATAGCTTAAAATTAAGTTGGTGCTTAAGTACATTATTAAATCAGAACTAACGTGAACTAGAGGATCAGAATTTTGTCCCAAATATGTAATCATCTGCTTAGATAGTTTATTGTTGATATTGCATTTAACATGTTCTTTACAGAATTCTGACCTATTTATGCAAGATCAAATGCAAAGTGAGCTGTAGAAAACACTCAGTAAATGTCTAGGTAGTTCTATGGAAAACCTGTAAGATAGTATAAAGTAACATCTAGAAAGTACTCAGAGGGTATCCAGCAATTTAAACTGTAGTTCATGGCATGTGTCTTCAGACTAAGCAATGTCAGTCCTCATGATTTGAATATTTACACAAGTAACCTATTTATTTGCTGAGATTTAAGAGAACTAGCATTTATTTTACTACCATGAGAAGGAAAAAGTTTATTTTAAAATTCAATTTCAGGACTCAGGAAGCATGCAGATGAAACAGCTCTAGTATCCCAAGGGAGTACTGCCTGCCCAGGTTAAAGTGGAAATTGCTTTGTCATCATCACATTGTGAATGGTCTCCTACAACACATGTCTATACAAATGGCTTGCTTGTAAATGGAGAACTCATGTTATTAGTTCCTAGTACTCTTTTAGATTACTGCTGAGTCTGTTGGTCTACTTAACCCTTCACACCACTGGATGAGGCATAGAGTTTAAGGCCAGAAGGGACCACAGATCATCTAATCCAACCTCCTGTATATCATAGATCCCCAACATCACCCAGTACCAACAGGCATCCAACACTAAACCCAGCAAACAAAATGAAACTGAAGTATTACGATCCACAGGAGTCTAGGCTATTACGTGCCACAGGCAGAGACTAGGAGGGCATATAGGAGGGCATATTATGTGCCCCGGTGCTCGATGGTTGTTTTTTTTTTACATTGTTTTGTTTTCCATTGTATATCTACTATATATCTGCTGGCAAAATATGAGTTTAAGGGGGATAAAAGTGAGACCTGCTGATTGGCAATAGTAGTTTGAGTAGGAGTTCCTTTGAAGACAGAGTAGTATTTGGAGTATTATTTATTTACATTTCTAAAGAACCCACCTAGTGCTCTGTGTGCTGTACAGAGAATTTAAGGAAGTATTATCCCATTAAACACTTCAGAATTGATCAACCATCCTGCTACTACACCCCACCTCCATCTACTCCCAGTGCTTATTATAATGACGAAAACAATGGTTCTGCTTGACACTCCAACTCTGAATGTTACCCTGATCCCAAAACACCACAGCCCCTCCATCAGTTCTCCCTCCCACCACGCAAATCATCGCCCAATAACCTGATGAGTGTGTCCTCAAGGTAATCAAATTTGGTCCCTGGAGGAGTGTAAGTTGAGAATGTCATTCAAAAGCTGAGGCCACATTGCTGAGTATGACCTTCTGTTAGCTCAAACATCTCAGGTGACTGCCATGGGACCACATGGTATCAAATGGTTTTGTGGCATTATGTGCAAGCTAAGTCCTTAACCCTAAAATAAGTTCCCTGCCTGTGGACCCTTGTGTTCTCATGGAGGCCCACTAACTTCACTGGGTCTCCATGTGGATGCAACAGTGTGACTCTACTGAACAATGTGCAGGATTGGATCACAGACTTCAGATCGAGCAGTAAGGCTGGCATCTTGTTTTCTGCAGCTTATCTCTGAACATGTTGTATGCCATCATGTACGAGGCTGATGAGTATGATCTCCTTATTCACATCATTAACAGCACTGAAGTCAATGATGCAACTTATGGAGGAAGATTATATTAATGGCTCAGATTTAGAAACATGCTTAAGTACATGACTAATTTAAGCATGCAAGTAGCCCCTGGAATCCAATGGAAGTTCTCAAGAAATAGCTTGTACCAGGCTGATGAGTGGAACCTGATTTTGGGTCATTCGTTGCACACTATGTTCCAGGAGCTGTTGTGGATAATGGTGGAAGCAGGATGAGGCAAAATAAAAATTAATAACTAATTTGATAAACTTTGGGCACTCTCAGTTACCAGGCTATGGGTAGTTGGTAAGGTACTATGGTACCTCTTCACCTCCCTGTACACTCTGAACTTTTTCCATTCACAGGAAAGACACTGCAACCTTTGATAATGCTAACAAGCTGGTGCTGGGACAACATTGCTGAAAGAACAGCTTTCCATTGTAGAGAAGGGCACAAACCATAAAATTTGGATTCAGAACTTTGAACACCCCAAATTTTAAATGTTAGTCATCTAGTGTTTTTGTTTCGGCCCATCTCTAATTATATTATTCATAGTACCATCTATGAAAACCTAATATACAGTTTTTCCAAAGCCTTCCAAGACTTTGGGTTTATCATAAGCCTAAAAAAGATTAACATAATGTGCCAAGGAGTTGAAGAAGCACCCTTCATCAAGATCAACTGTTATGAACTTGAAGTGGTGAACAAATTCACATACCTGAGGTCCACTATCACAGCCAACCTCTCTCTTGAAACGGAACTCAACATCCGCATTGGAAAAGCTGCCACAATAATATCTAGACTGGGCAAAAGGGTATGACAAAACAATAAACTGACAGAATACACAAAGATCTGTGTGTATTGTGCATGTGTTATCAGCACACTTTTGGACAGGAGTGAGGCATGGACCTTATACTCTCATCAGGAAAAGAGGCTCAACAGCTTTCATATGCGTTGCCTTCATTGAATCTTTGGAACTTCCTGGAGGGACAGAGTCACCAGTACTGAGGAGCTCAAGTGGGCCAGCATACCCAGCATGCAAACACTCCTCAAACAGAGACACCGCCGCTGGCTTGGGCATGTGTGCCGGATGAATGATGGGTGCATCCCAAAGGACATCCTCTATGGTGAATTGGCATCTGCAAAAAGACCCAAAGGATGCCCAAAATTGTGTTTCAAGGATGTGTGCAAGTGAGACCTCAAAGAAATGAACATGGATGTGGACAACTGGGAGGATCACACTCAGGACTGCAGCCTTTGGAAACAAGAGCTTAACATAGGTCTCTGGAGTTACGAGAGGAAACAGTCCAGTTTAGCTGAGATGAAAAGAGCTCGCAGAAGGCAGAGCCCAAAGGGTTGAAACATCACCTTTAAATGTAACAGATGCAGCAGAGATTGTCTCTCTTGAGTGGGTCTCTTTAGCCACAGCCATGGCTGCCATAAGACCTCTAATGGGGGTCTTCAACCATTTAAGTATTTAAAACTGATGTTTCCCAGAGATATGTGGGAATTGTGGTAATGTAGGTCAGATTGGAGAAATATTCTGGGCCTGGGGCTTTTATGCCATAATTGTCATTGCATGGACATTTTGCTGGATGTAATATCAAGGATTCTCAATCTTAAGCATGGAGTAATTTTTACTACTTTCAGATCCATGTTTGCCTAAACACTGGAAGTGTATTATATTTGGCTGGCTATATCAGGATTTATTGGACTGATTTATCCATGAGTATACCACAGTACTTTTCCAATAACGAAAATGGAGAACAATATGTAAAAGGTGCATTAACATTTTGCAGCCATCAGAGAAATATCCTAACTTGATTTCTCCTTACATTAATGCTTTCCTACTTGATTTGGACCTTTTGTAAAAAGTGTTTTGAATCAAAATGCTCAGATTTGTATAAGAGTAGTGTAAAATGCATACATAAAGATAGTAAATGGGATGTTGATTAGGTAATTATGACAAAAGCACATTTAGGCAATAAAAAATGGTAAAATGTTCCAATTTAACTTACATTGTTCTAAACTGAGATCAACAGGTAACTTGCTCTTTCGTATAAGAAGTTATTTCATTATAGAAACAGGGACATTTAATCATCAATGTTCATGTAAGATACTCTCATTCTTACAGATTCATTCATTAAAAGATCATCACCATAGTGACCTAAGCGTACTACTTGGTGGAAAGGATGGAAGAGAGATAAAACACTGTCATCTTTTAAGTAATGGGAGGTGGACAGAGAGTGTACCATGAAAGTACCTGGATAGATGGATAGGATGCTTAGATAGCCAGTAATATTAAAATATTAGTCTAATCTATTGGCAGATATTAATTTAGTTATGCCTGGGAATGAAAGATCTCTCTAGGGATTCATGCTTCTAAGAATCTGTCTGGCTGGGGATGACATCTGTTTAGTAGCTGTAGTGTTTAGTTTGGCCATTCATGTCTTCTGTAAAAGTGACCTACAAAATAATTTTTCACAGTTAGCCATGTAACCTTTTTTCTTCTTCCTCTTCTTTATAATGTATGAAGAAGGTTTGAAAGGGCTTTTCTGCTTGCTTTCTTTTCTCTTGGAGATAACAGGAATTTAAGACCTGTTCATTCCTGGTTTGGAAAGAGGACCTCTTGATCGTTTCAACTGGTTTATCACCCCTTAATTGAAGAAGCAGGTGTACTAAATCTTTAACAAAGGTTTCCTTTTGTCATAATTTTATGTTTAATTAAAGTTAACAAGGAATTTTAGACAGTCTGACTAAAATTCCTTTCCCATCTCAACTTTCACACCTTTGCTTCCTGTGATGTCATCAGCTCATTAATACTTCAGTCATCACACAGGCCCTGATTCTCCAGTGCCCTGTGTAGTCATTTACATCCATGCAAAGTGGCTATAGAATACAGCCAGTTCAGAATGGTTACATTTCAAACCCACGATGCACAGATTTGAATGGCTACCTAACATGCAAGGCAGCAGGAGACCAAGTTAAGAATCTTCTAAGGTTACAAGAACTGACTTTCAAATGTAAAAAAACCCCTAGAAAGTTAAAAACCTTTCTAAACGCAGCACAGAAGGAAAATAGGCATCCCACCCTCCATTTATCCCCCCTACAGAGGCCACCTTTAAAACTCAGCTCCCGTTTATATCCATTTGCAGGACTGACTGCTTTTACATAAACAACATTCAGTGGCTTGAATGTTCAAATATTTACGATTAAAAAAAACACTTGGAAACTGGGTCAATTTTTGAGTCAATGTTTGTTGACAATGTTTGTTGCCACCCTGTATTTACACCTTACACACTATTGTAATAATCTTTGTACAGGGCATGCCTTGTGAGGTATCACTTGAAAACTCATAACTTGCCGATCAGTAATATCATGGCAAAAATTTGTAGCAGCATTGTAAAAAGTAATACATTTCTCCCATATGATGTTAAAAATACATGTTCAGACTCCCGTAGCACCAAACTGGTCAAACAGATCTGTCATGAACAAAGGATTGTATGTTTGTCTTAATTTGAAGTTAAGTAGTAAACAGAGTCTTCAAGTGGAAAGGAGGAATAAAGAAAACAGGAAGATCACACAGGTGAAAAAAACTAGCAGGGAACATCCTTCCACACATACTCTTTCTCTCCTGTTTCTCAGCTGGAAATGCTTCTCAAGAGGGACTGAAATTACAAATGGGAGGGGCAAACACCCCAAGAGACTCTTCTTCCCTCTCCCTGTCCATCTCACACTTGTACCTGAGAAGACAAATGAAGCAGCGCCTGGGCTCTGGGTGAGGGCTCTGACCTAAAGATTGGCCAGTAATACTGTGGAAAGCAGGTGGTGAGAAACTTTGCTTTCATCCAATATAGTTTGTTAAGTTAGGCACTAGAAAGCATTTAATCTTTATTTTTCTTTAACCATTTCTGAATTTTATGCCTCAATGCTTGTCGTCATCATCATCATCATCATCACTCCCATAGCTGCATTGGTCGTTGGGGCACCATCATTTATGAGCAATCAACCAATTGTCTCCACCCCTGATGATTGTGTTGAGTCTCCACAAAGTCCATTCCTGTCCACTCTTTTATGTTGTCAATCCATCTCTTCTTCTGTCTACCTTTTCTTCTCTTCACCTGTACTGTCCCTTGAGGATGATCTTGGATAGGCCAAATGATCTTGTTACGTGGTCGTACCACTTCAGCTTGCGCTTCTTCATGGTTGTCGGGAGGTCTTCATATGACCCAGCGCATTGGGTGATGATGTTGCAGACCTCTTCATTAGTGACGTGGTCAAAGGATTTTATGAAAGCATCTCCTCTCTATAACCTGTATTTTCCATTCAAGTTCTGCTGTAAGGATCCATGTCTCGCACGCTTACAGAAAAATGGAGATGACCAATGCATGCAGCAGTTTCAGTTTGGATTCCAGGGAGATGTTCTTATTCCTCCAAATTGGCTTTAGCTTTGCCACTGCTGCTGTTGTTTGCACAGTTCTTGCCCAAATTTCTGCCTTGGATCCTTCATCAGTGATGATTTCCTCCAAATACTTGAACTGTGTCATTGTCTCCAGCTCTTGTCCACTGACAGTGATGTGATCCCATCACGTTTGTTTGTCATTAGCTTGTACTCACCTAAAATCTATCTCTTTGTAGTTAATAAACATGTGTCAAGGTTCCTTCCCCATTCTGAACTCTAGGGTACAGATGTGGGGACTTGCATGAAAACCTCCTAAGCTTACTTTTACCGGCTTAGGTTAAAACTTCCCCAAGGTACAAAATTATTTTACTCTTGGATTTCCACTGCCACCACCAAACTTTATCTGGGTTTACTGGGAAAACGTAGTTTGGACACATCTTTCCCCCCCAAAATCCTCCCAACCCTTGCACCCCACTTCCTGGGGAAGGTTTGGTAAAAATCTTCACCAATTTCCATAGGTGACCACAGACCCAAACCCTTGGATCTTAGAATAATGAACAAGCATTCAGTTTTCTTACAAGAAGACTTTTAATAGAAGTAAAGGAATCACCTCTGTAAAATCAGGATGGTAGATACCTTACAGGGTAATTAGATTCAAAACATAGAGAATCCCTCTAGGCAAAACCTTAAGCTACAAAAAAACACACAGACAGGGATAGTCATTCTATTCAGCACAGCTCTTTTCTCAGCCATCTAAAGAAATCATAATCTCACACATACCTAGCTAGATTACTTACTAAAAGTTCTAAGACTCCATTCCTGTTCTGTCCCCGGCAAAAGCAGCATACAGACAGACACGGACCTTTTGTTTTTCTCCCTCCTCCCAGCTTTTGAAAGTATCTTGTCTCCTCATTGGTCATTTTGGTCAAGTGCCAGCGAGATTACCTTTAGCTTCGTAACCCTTTACAGGTAAGAGGATTTTTCCTCTGGCCAGGAGGGATTTTAAAGGGGTTTACCCTTCCCTTTATATTTATGACACCCCCCCCCCCAATCTTAGCTAGGGTGAAACGCTGGCTGGGATTTCTTCCTGGAGCTCTAGGAAAAAACAGAGTTAATAAGACACATGCACCTCTAAATATACTACCAAGTACATAAAGACTAACAATATTTTCCACATCTCAAGGACGATTTTAACCAGTTGATTCTGGGAAACTTTCATGGGAGGGTGCATCAGCCACTTTGTTAGAAGCTCCTGAGATGTGTTGGATGTCGAAATCAAAATCTTGGAGAGCTAAACTCCACCGAATAAGTTCTTTGTTATTTCCCATGGCAGTATGAAGCCACTGTAGCGCAGCATGGTTGGTTTGCAGGTGGAAACGCTGTCCCCAAACATATGGGTGTAGCTTTTCCAGGGCGTAGACGATGGCATAACATTCTTTTTTACTGACTGACCAGTTGCTTTCCCTCTCAGACAGTTTTTTGCTGAGAAACACAACAGGGTGGAATTCTTGACCAGGTCCTTTCTGCATTAAAACTGCTCCCACACCACGCTCGGATGCATCTGTGGTTACTAGGAACGGTTTGTCAAAGTCTGGGGCCCTTAGTACAGGGTCAGACATGAGTGTCGCTTTAAGCTGGTTAAAGGCATTCTGATACTCTTCAGTCCACTGAACGGCATTTGGCTGTTTCTTTTTGGTTAGGTCTGTCAGTGGGGCGGCGATTTGGCTGTATTGTGGTACAAATCGTCTGTAATAACCGGCCAAGCCTAAGAAGGATTGAACCTGTTTCTTTGACTTTGGGACAGGCCACTTTTGGATAGCATCCACTTTGCCCTGTAGGGGGCTGATAGTTCCTTGACCCACCTGGTGTCCAAGGAAAGTCACTCTGTTCAGGCCTATTTGACACTTCTTAGCCTTAACAGTTAGTCCTGCCTCCCTTATACGCTCAAGGACTTTGTGTGTTCCAGGTGTTCTGCCCAGGAATCTGAAAATATGGCCACATCGTCAAGGTAGGCCAAAAGTTTATATTCTTATACCAGACTTGAACTGGATTTAAAAAAAACCCTGAGAAACACTGTTTATTCCAGATCATCAGCAACCTTAAAATTAAGGAGATGTGTTTATTAGAAGGAGGACACAATCCTCATGATACGTGGCCATTGTCTCTTTCCCTCCAAATGGATGGTTAATGAAACTGTAGGCAAGCAAAGGATATATACCCTAGAGAAAAGACGAATTTCCCATTCCGAAGATTAATAATAATAAAAAAAACCCTGAACACTAACAAACAAATCTTTCTATGAAGAAAATCTTGCAAAACAAAGAAAAGATGGTTGATGTCTCTGGGGCAAATTTACTCAATGAAATGGTATACTTGTAACAGCAGACCTGTACTTGGCTGTACCCTGGAGGAGAAAAAGACAGGAGAGACATAATAGTTTAGCCGATGCCTATTGGCTGCAATGTAGAAGATATAAGACACTTACTTTAACCCTGTATTTGTCTCAAAGCCATAATTTCACCAGACCCCTTGTCAAGTGTCTGATTACACCAGATGTTGCAAATACTGGTTTAAAGAAAAATATTTTCAAAATATAGAGATAAAAATAGTAGTGTTCTGTGGCAGACATCAGATTGACTATCCTCAGTGGTTAAGTCCTTTATCTATGGAACACCTGTAGCCTGGACAACAGCAATGCTAGCTTCCACACAGTGTCCTGCCATGGAGCATCCTCCCTCAACTGAAGGCCTCTCCTGAAAAACTGATTGATAGATCAGCCTCCATAACCATTCAATCCTTAACCCTCTTGCTGAGACTGACACAGTAGACATTCAGTGCTAATCATGTTTTTTGTAGTACTGCTGCCCTTTTTTGACCTAAATGGCTAGTCAAAGTTCATGTACCTGGGGATGTCCCAATTTGGGGTAGAAAATGACAAGAGTCTGGTATTTTCTTTGATGCAATCTTGTTTATTTACGAGAATGTACAAAGTCTGGCTACTCCCAATGCAGGAGGAACCAGAAACACAAGAATAGTTTCTCAGTAGCTTCGAGCCTCATTAACCAACACCTCCCCCAGTCAGTATTTTCCAAAAACTCTCTCTCTCTCTAGCTTTTCCAGGGTCATATATTGTGTCCACAGGATGCTGGTTGGCTTTTTTGCTTTTTCCTCTGAGTCTGTCTGTGACGGGTAGAGTAGGTCTGGAGGCCTCCTGCTGGAGGCCTTGTGACCCTGCCTCACCTCACTTCAGAAAAAGAGCAATAGAGAGGTCCTCCAAGCTGCCTAGAGCTGCTGTGTGGGACACAGCCAATGAGAGGGGCTGCGGGGAACAACCAATCAGGGCCCAGCAAGCTCATATAAAAGGAGCTGAAAGGGCTTGATAGATCAGTCTGATAGCAGGGACTGGGGAGCAAGAGTTGCTCCTGGCTGACTGCAGGAGCTGAAAGGGTTGGATAGATCAGTCTGCTAGTAGGGACCAGGTGGGAGGGGGGAAGAGGTGCTCCTGGCTGGCTGGCTGGCTGTAAGGGGTAAGGCATAAGGCATATAGTTGCTGGCAAAGACTGGGGAAGTGAGGGAATAGCTTCTGTGCGGTTACCAGAACTCAATTAAGACAGGCTATGGGGAAGAGGCCCAGGGAAACAGTTAGTTAAAGGGACATGACACATGGCTGCTACTTAGAGAGTCCCTGGGCTGGGACCTGGAGTAGTGGGTGGGTCTGGGTCCCCAACAACCATTGGAGAAGTAGCTGTGCTCTGAGAGAAGGAAGTTTAGACTGGCCCAGGGAAGGGACTGTATGTTTACATATTACCCCTCTGGGAGAGGGCTGAACTGAGACTGACCCAGCTGGAGAACTGCGGTGAGAGAACTAAAAAGCAGGCAAAGAGCCTCCTGGGAGGACAACCACTGGGGGTGCTGCTCCATCCCAGAGCAAGAACCTTCGCACATAAGCTGGACAATGGGGCACTGACAGTCTGACCAACAGGGTCTATGAGAGACCAGGGAGAGCTAAAGAAACGTTGCCAATGGAGAGATACCATGATGGGCCCAGTTGAATTGTTAAAGGACTGAGCCTGGGGAGGGCTGCAGGACATTTTGGACTTATACCCCCAAAAGGGTTTGTTTGTTTGCACATGGACTATGTGTGACTCGGCCGGAGGGCTTAGACTGAAGACCTGCCTGACAAGCGCAGCAGCTGACAGGGGGCACAACAGGCTGAGAATTAAGGAAAAATTGTAGGGGTGCACACACTCGACCTGGGGGTGCCACCCCATTACACTGCTTCTGTTCTGTCAGTCTGTTCTTCCCTTCCTGTACAAACATGCACTTTACCCAAACTCCTGGGCAGGTTCACAACTCCTTTTGTCTTAGGTGCATGTGATTAACTTACCTTGACAGTTATGTTAATTGAAGGGGGCATTCAGACCCAGTCTCAAATAGGTTTGTGACGCATGCAATCACCAGAGCCTCTTAGCGTTAACAATATGAACATTTGTCCATTCTGAAATGGACTCACTGATACATTTAATATGGGCCGAACAGCAGTCACTGAATATCAACAACTTTCAATTGTCAGTCTGCTCCGAATTCAGACTCCATATCGATCACCCGGTCTCCCAGCCTAAAATCCCATGTGCTATATTTATTTTCAGAGAACATTTAGGTATAGTTATGCAATAAGTACTGTACAACTCTGTACACTTTAAATGGGTTAACTGTTCTTTTAAAACTTATACAATAAGAATAAGTTGATTAAATATCATAATTACACACCCCAGGCTATTGAAACTTCAAAAAGCATTTAAAAATTTCAGTGCATCAGCACACTCTGGTGTGCATTATTGCTTGTGTGTTCTTAATACAGGCTGGATTTCATCACTATCAGTTTGGAAGGGAAACGATTTTGTTTCTTGTATTTTAGAGGCCATTGTAAATAGGTGCTATCTCTGTAATGTGCACTTTAGATCTGGCAGCAGTGGAATTACTGACACAGGCATAAATCCTCACTCTGTCAAGCCTCAGGAGCATTAGTTATTGGAACAGATGTTCTTTGGAATGCTGTTCACACACACTGCACTAGGTGTGTTGTAAGGGACAGGCTTGCTCCTATTTTAGGCTGTTTTTTGATGCTTTATTGGCAATCAGTTTAACGATCAGGGTTTATCTTCTGACACTTTCAGAGTCATCTAATTTAAGGCCAGAAGGGACCACCAGATCATTTAGTCTGACCTCAGATATATCACAGGCCACCAACACTACCCAGCACTTGCAACCTAAACCCAACAACTAAAATTAGATCAAATATTACAGCCCTCAGGAGACTCAACTCTTAAGTGCCCCAGGCAGAAAATAGGAGGGACCAAGGTGCACCACTGCCCCAGACCTCTGTATTGGAAGAGAAATGATTAAGTGAGATGTGCCCAGAGGATCCTGGCAAGCAACCTGCAACCCATGCTGCAGAGGAAGGCAACACCTGCTACGCCGCCCCCCCCCCCCCCCACACACATAGGGTGACTAGATGTCCCTATTTTACAGGGACAGTCCTGATAGTCAGGGCTTTTTCTTATATAGGCCTCACCCCCAGTCCTGATTTTTTCACACTTTCTGTCTGTTCACCCTACTCCCCACCCCAAAGTCATGACCAATCTGACCTGGAGGAAAATTCCTGCCTGACCCCACATATGGCGGTCAGTTAGACCATGAACATGTGAGGAACAATGAGCTAGCCAAGCACTTGAGAGAGAGAGAATGCTCTGTACCACCTCAGAGCACCTGCCTACACCATCCAGTGTGCTGTCTTTAGCTTTGGCCATCTCTTATGCTTCAGAGGAAGCAGAGAAACATGCCCTGCCCCCCAAAGTAGACTACATTGAGATACATTTTGTTTCATGTACTGCATGCTGGGTAATAACATGGAAGGCCTCCATCCTTGTAAGTCTACATGGGCTCTTTATTAAGAGATGCAGCAACAGCAGCAACCATTGAAGCCATGTGCATGCAGACTCACCTCCAAATTCTTCCCTCCTGCAACTGTGCTCTGCCCTTCAAGTTCCATGCACATTGCTACAACTTTCACACTCTTTAAAAATTGCATATTATTTATTTTATAGGTGGGAAAATGGACTCTCAAACCTACACTTTCAATAAATATGTACACATTACTTAACCCTTTCTCACACACATAGAACTGAAAGTTCATTCTTTTCACTTTTAAATCGTTTAGAACCTGGTGAGATATCAAGTACTTTCTGATTTCAGCTGTGTCAGCAATGATTCCTGGGCAGCCTTTCCTGAAGTATTTTTGGTACTTCAGGATGTACCAAACCAGAAAATGAAGAGTATGCAGTTCATCTGGAGGGTAAATTTTTGGATTGGTTCTATCCTATTTGGCTTTGGTATTTGCTTTAATCCAAAATTGTACACTTATCCTGGTTGAGGGCGTCTTTAAAGTAGTGTAATGGGGAAAGACAGCATGCTTTATTCCTAGAATGATGACAGCCAGGTTCTTTCACCATTACTTCCACTGACTTTTCTTTGTGAATACTCCCACTAACTTCACTGATACACTCATGGAATAAGGAACTGCTTAACAACGATAAGGGTGGAGGAATCAGGCTTTGGTTAATCACACCAATGAATCATCAGAAGTGTTTTTTGTTTTTATTGCTTTTATAGCTTTCAATTTTTGGCAGGATTTTAGCTCAGACTTCACCATGGCTTGTTCTCAGAGTGCCTTTCAGGGTGAGGACACAGAAAACCAGTTAGACTATTTGTTTTAAAAGCAAAATCCCAGTGCCAGAGCAATAAACAAGTAAAACAGCTTTGCCTACAGGAACTGGTAAGGGATGGTATTAATCCCATTTAACCCAAAGTAGGAGGTAGGGCACTTCCAGAACAGAGTCATGGCTTTACTAATGGGTATAGGGAGACGGGAACCAGAAGAATGCTTCCACCATATCTACAGCTCTTCCAGCCCTCTGGCTCACCCATATTCCTCTTTCTTTCCAGTGAATAGTGGGAAGGCTTGTTGCAGACCAAGACTTTCCAAAGAGTCTTAATCCTTGGTTCCCTCATGAAGTGGAAATTTGCTGTTTCCATTGTGTGTCAACATGGGGGCAAGGGGAAGAGAGAACCAGATTTTCCTTTAAGTGAACTAACAGGAATAAAGGCTTTTAAGAATCATTGAGCAGTATGATACTAGTGCACAGTTGACTGACACATTCTCTTTGAGTGACAGTTGAAATCTTAAGCTAGATTTGTGTCCACTTGAAACTGTGCGTCCCTAGAACCACATAACCTTACAATTAATTTTATAATTAGTGCTATTACATAAAACCTAAGCTTACACAAATGTCCCCAGTGACATGATTAACTTCAGAGATACTAGTCAGCAGGAGTCAGTCACAAAGTGTAAACTAATTAATGTCTGAGGACAAGGCGAGGACCAGGGAGGTCAGATATCTGACATGCTTGTAAGTACTGCCAAATGAAATTGGAAGAGAAGCATAACATCATCTTCAGGGAGTTATTTCAGCAGTAAGTGCAGAATTTGTGGCTACTTTCCTGAATGCTCTCTATCTAGCTCCTTCACTTTTACTTCCCTGATCACATATAAAACATAGAAAAAAAGGGGTAAGTGTGGTACAGAGAAAGCAAAGCATTACGTAAATATGAGAAAGTAATCAAAATGGATGAAAGGACCATATCAGGAGAACAAGACACATTACCAGATAAATAAATGTGCAGCAACTTACAGTTAAACAAAGAAATTAGCATAGAGCCATGCCTGATTTTCAGAGTCCAATTCACAATAATTTTAAGAGGCCCTGTAAGGAATTATTCTGTTGCACACTAAGAGATAAAAGTATTTCTCTTGCTTTCTCTTTTCTTTACATTTGCTACATTCCTTCTCTCACCAGAGCCCCGATTCTTCAGTACTTCTCTATTAAGCAAAGCACATAAGCACATGCTTAAGTCCCACTTGCTTAAAGTTAAGTATATGCTTAAGTGTTTTGCTGAATAACACTTTTTTGAATTGGGACCAGTGTTGGGAATTTTCCTTCTCTCAGTCTGAGAAGCTTTGCACATACAGGGTAATGCAGCTATGCTGATTTATCTAATGAGGATCTTGTTTAATGAGTCTGGATGTTTAGACGGTCTTCACTTATCAGATACATCTGCAGCTAAGAAATTAGATCTTTACACAGCTCTGACTGAACAAACTGCCAATCATCTCTGAATCACAATGGTGGAGTAAACTCATCACCAATGTGGAGTTTGGAACTTAGACCCTTAAGAGTAGCCATACTGGGTCAGATCAATGGTCCATCTAGCTCCTTATTCTGTCTTCCAACAGTGGCTGGTGCCAGATGCTTCAGAGAGAATGAACAGAAAAAGGCAATTATTGAGTGACCCATCTGCTGCCATCCACTCCTAGCTCCTGACAGTTTAAAAGCAGTGTAAATCATATAAGAGCAGAGCATATACAGGTCAACAACAAAACTCTCCTTTTTTTATACAGGAAACACAGATTTCAGCGATGGGTGAAGTACATTGTGTCAAGGAACAGACGTGGGAGTAACTGGGAGTTGGGTTGGGGAGATTGTGAATGACTAGGTAAGGAGATTGGGGCTGGGAGCTTGCTGGGTGTTGGGAGGAAAGAGCTATAGTATGCAAAGTACTGTGAAAAATCATATCCTTGATGTCCCAGATTGGGCATTCAGAATTAAAGGCTAGTTTTGACTTTAAAGTACCTCTCTATAGCCTAGTTCTCAATCTGTAAAGTGGGCATAATAATACCATCTCATCTCACGGGGTGTATGAAAATAAATTTGTTAATGTTTCTGAAGTGCTCAGATACTATAGTGATGAGCACCTTATAAAAGCCCTTGAGGAAATGATTAATTTTGCACTCATAGCAGGCTTTGAAAAGTGTGCAATAAATAAGGCCTAGGGTGCCACATTGAACAATGAGGATACAACAAAATATTGAATAGCTGCTTATTCAGTGAGCACCATTTATCTGTGCATTGAAGGAGGCAGGGGTCCTGTGGAAGAAATAGTATGATAAAGTAATTAAACACATCATGTGCATAGGCACAAAGGCTGAATTAAGGTGCACAGGCAATATTTATCCTAATATTTGCATGCTAGTCTTTGCAACCCTGGCATTTAGGCCATAGTCACAATTTAGACAAAGAGATATCGGTCTGCATACTTCTTCCTTCATCTTTTTTTCTGAGTTTTTTTTTATGGAGGGGAAAAATAGCACTTGAAAATGTTGTTTTGGTGTTGAGTTTGTATCTCTTTCACTCTCTTTGGCAGTCTCCCTCCCACAGGGACAGAACCATGTACAGAATGAGTGATTTTGCTCTGAGCAAGCATGACCTTATGTTCCAGCAGCTCCACTGGTGCCTGCATTTTCAGAAAATGCAAATTTCCTGCTAGTTAGGTGGCATAGTTCTTCGTTTTTCCCTAGGCTTATGGCTAGGAGGGAACCCGAATGGATGCATAGTTGGTAGCAGAATGGCAATGAATTTGCTAGATTTCAGGGCTTTGTTTGGAATAAGTGCAAACTCTTTATTGAAGTTCTACTTAAGATGCAAAAGTTATTCTTCCTTACTAGGACTGTCTAAAAAGGAAATATATTCATGTTGGATTAAGTTGTTAAAGATTCAGTGAGCCGTAGCGATTATTCTGACAGGCCATACAGAAATTTCTGTTTACTGAATCAGAAGTGACATTGGACAACATTCTGACAGAGAAAAAAATGTGTTGCCTTAAGCCTTAAAGTGACAGGATGGAGACAGCTTGAGATTTCAGTGGCACGACAGGGTTTCATCAGAACTGTGGTCTCTCATTCCTTACCCAATTTTTTTCTCTCTGCATATAGACTGAAAAATACATGTTGCAGTAATGCATTCCTGTGTGTAACATTTATTAGTCTAAATTACATCTTTGCAGATCAGACGGTCACTCATTTATATTAATAAATATACTGTGTATTCATACTGTATATTAATAAATATACTGTGTTTTTCATATGCTCTCAAAATTTTATTACGAGTGCAGTGCCTCGTTAAACCCTGGTACATCAATACAGCCTGCTCAAAGACACACTCCCTGGGTCAGATCATTAGAAAAGCTTTAATCCTTTAGAACAATTTTTCAGGACTGTTTACACCAGGGAGTGACTTGTACAAATCCTCTTTACACAAGACAAGAATAACACAGGAAGAAACTATTTGTCTCTGAGCTCTACAAAGAAGGAGAGTAAACCTGAGTCCACAGGGGGCTTTCTATCACTTAAAGTAACCAGGAAGGGATTAATCAAAGATATCTTTGCTGAACGATGTACAGCTAGCTTCAAGATGAAATCGCATTGATCAACGTACAGTAGAACAACAGAGTTACAGCATCTGGTGTTTTAAGTAGAGGTAGAGCAGGGCTAAAATACCCAAATTGCTTAACTGCCGCTTTGAACCATAAAAATATCTGCAGGTAACCTCACTTTTCTGAAGTCTGAAAATGTGCCAGCGAATTCAACACCACACATGAATGAAGGCAGAGAAAAGAAAAGGACTCCTTAGTACCTATCCGTGCATTTTGACACCACCACTTTTCTCACATTGTGAACAGGTCCCCACCTCCTTTCCTGTGATAGGGGGTGTCCATAAATTACATAACATTTTTTTTGGTAATTTTCAAGCCCCAGTTACCCTTTGTAAAACTGAAGCAAACACACAAAATTAAGAACCCAATTCCCCTAATGTGATACATAATTTATGGAAAGCCCCATTTTATAAAAGCCCTCTTGCACACCAACTAACTCTCCGCTGTTCATGGGGTCTGACTGAGCACTGCATTACTTCAGTTTTACACCAGTGTACTTACAGAACTTTTAGTGCAGTCGTAACAGCATCGCACTGGAGTAACAGAATGGTAAATAGGCCAGTTGCCCTTAGTGGGAAAAGATGCTTGCCTCTCATACATAGGTCCTACATGAAAAATCCACACTGAATGCTTTGTAAAAGAAGCCTGGAACTAAAAAATATTTTTCAAAATCAAATGTTTTCCTAAAAGAAATGTCTTTTCAAAGGAAATGAAAAATTCCCACAAAAACAAATGTTCAGTTTTGTTTTTCATTTAACAATTAATATTGGGTGGAAAATTGTCCCCCCTCCCAAGTTTCCCAGGTGAAAGTATTGTCATATTCCAACCCACTCAACATGGAACTACATTATTTCTGAACTCAACAGGTGCCTTTGAGAACGTTTCAGGTTTTGTGTGTGTTTGTTAGAAAATGGTGTGCTTCCTTAAAGACCTCCTTCCCTATGCTGCTGGATGAGTAGCAGCACTGGGCAGAACCACAGGGGAACGGTATTCCCGGCCCAGTTATATCCTCTGGTGGTAAGGAGGGATTATTGTAGAGAGTGGTGGACACTTGTTCCTCTCCCCCAAGGGCACCGTCATGTGGAGTTCTGTAAGATTTCATTTTGTCTTCTCTCTCATTCAGTGTGTGTATGTGGGTGTTAGGAGAGTTAATGGAGAAGCCAATGTTGCTATGTCTTAGATATGCTGATAACATGCAGTTGCATAATGCTACCTTTTCTGGCCCAGAACAGTTCAGGGTGTCTGGCAGAGACTGCAACATGGATGACAGTGAACTGGCTGAAGCTCAATTCAGATGAAATGGAGTTGATGAAGCTGCATTGAGGGAAATGATCAGAAATATGTCAAAAACTCTTTTTCATCTGTTGAAGGTGTTTTCATCACTGATTGTTGCTCTTGTCTGCAAACTGAGAATCCAGGTAGAAAGAGGCTCACTCTGCAGCCCACCCATCCTTATTTCAAGGGACCATCCCTTATTTAATTGACTTGTCCCTTATGGTGACCACCCATCCCTTATTATAAGATGTATTGAAATGTGTTAAAACTGATAACAAATACCATTTTTAAACATTAAATTGAAGCTTATGATACTTGCACAGTATACTTGAGGGAAGTAAAAAGGTACACTTGAGGAAAAAAATACATGACATGTTAAGGGAAATGGTGTTTCCCGAAAATGTTCCTTAAAAATAAAACATTGCCCCTGATTTTTTATGTGGTTTTACCTTATTTTCATCCAACAAAGGTGGTCACCTTAGTTAGGGGTGACACACTGTGGAAGTGAAATAGGCAGAGAGAAGGGCTAGTCAGATGATCAAGGAAATGGAAAGCCTATACTACATGCAGAGACTAAACAAGCTTGGCTTGTTTAGCCTAACAAAATGAAGGCTGAGAGAGGACAGGATTGTGCTTTATAAATCAAAGGAATAAACACCAGTGAGGGAGAAGAGCTACTTAAACTAAGGCACAAAAACAAATGGGTGTAAACCAGCCATGAATACATTTAGGCTGGTGTGACCCTAGGAGGCCCTTAGAGGGGTGACAGAACCCCCCCCATACTGTAACTCACATCGGGCCTGAAACCCTCATTGCCCCAACACAGAGTTATCATACTATGTATCTCAAAGATGTCATGTAAGGTATCAGATGTAAACTGGTGACACACTTGTCCTGAAAATCATTGTGTGATACATGTATGAGATGTGTACAAAGAGTTGTAGATGTGCGTGGGAGGCAGTGCATAAATCCAGCATGTCTTAGACAGAGGAATGTGTATTTACCTGTTTGAGCGGCTTGGTTACAGGCAGAGAACAATGAAAGTACATTTATATGAAAGGTAAAGAACGCCATCAAGCTAAACAAGCAGGGGGAAAGGCCACTTAATCTCTCCCTGGAATAGAATCCGGACCCCAGGAATCCTTCCTGGCTCTTGATGCAGAGACAATGGACTTTGGGTAATATATAGGTAGCAAAAAGACATTTTAGTTATCCATCACTGAGGAAACAAAGGATACAGCACTCTTTGAGCCTGTTAAAGTTGGATCTCCTAGCCTAGAGGCTGCAGATGTTGGTAACAGGATGTAAGAAAACTGCTTAGGAAAAGATTCTAACTTGCAAAAATTCTGTTTCAGACCCGAAAAAGCATGTTTGATTTTGTTTTCTTTTAACCATACCTGTCTTTTATTCTTCCTTAGTATCACTTATGTCTCTGTTCTATGTTATTACATTTATTGTATACTGTGTATTAAAATGAAGTGTGAGTCTTCAGTTAACCTAACAGGCTGGTGTGAGTGCTGTTTCTTCGGAGGAAGCAAACTTAATTTCTGTGAATGTCAGGATGGGACACTGCAGAGACATATCTCTGGGGACCTTAGGAATTAGGGTTCACTGATTGTTTCCTGCAAGGCAAGGTTATACTGGCAGAGCCTTAGAAGAGTTTTTGCTGCAAGGAAGACAGGCTGGTGTGTCAAGGAACTGACACACAACTTAGCAGCAACAAATCTCTCCCTATTGCTAAGGCTGAGGTGTAACACAGTGGCTCACAGTTCTGGTGTCCTGAGCATAACATCAGAGCTGGAAGTTAGAAGGTTTCTAACCATCAGAAGAATGAGGTTCCAGAACAGTTTTCCACCAGTAGCGGGGGCAAACAATCTAAGCAGGTTTAAGAGATAACTGGATACATTTATGAAAAGGATTATATGACAGGGGTTGCCTGCCATAGGATCCTTCCAGTCCTATTCCCTAGGTCTAGCTTTTTGTACTGTCTAGGTTTACAGTATTGTAAGTAATAGTTTCTTTGATTGTATTTGTTAAAGGTGCTAAGAGTATTCATAAAGGCCCCTCTAATTATTTCATAAATATAACTCCACAATTTGTGGGTGTATGAGATCCTATTATTACCTATTTGTACCATATAGCACAGCTAAAATCACTAGCCTCAACCATTCAAAAATTGCAAGTCAGCCCCTGGCCAAAAGCATAACATTAGCTTAAAAATCATGATTTTTAAAATATATGAATGTCAGCTTCTTTTTCTATTTGCCTACTCGTTTCTGAGCTGTTAGGCTGCACTCGGGTCACATTATCAAGTATTTCTTGCCAGTCATGAGGATAAGAAGTTTACATACAGTAGAACTCAGAGTTATGAACACCAGAGTTATGAACGAACCAGTCAACCACACACCTCATTGGAATAGGAAGTATACAATTAGGCAGCACAGGCACAAAAGGAAAAAAAGCAAATATTATATAGTACAGTACCGTGTTAAACATAAACGACTAAAAATAAAGGGAAAATTTAAAAAAAGATTTGGCATGGTAAGAATCTGTGCTTGATTCATTTGAATTAAGAAGGTTAAAAGCAGCAATTTACTATGCAGAAGAAAAGTTTCAAAGCTGCATCATGTCAATATTTAGTTTTAAACTTTTGAAAGAACAACCATAACGTTTTGTTCAGACTTATAAACATTTCAGAATTACGAACAATCTCCATTCCCAAGGTGTTGGTAACTCTGAGGTGCTACTGTATTTTAAAATGAAAGCTGAGAATCTCAGGTAATCTCTTGATTTCAGCAGTTGGTGCTTTAAGGAGAACTACAACTATCATAAAGCTCATGATAAAAATCTCAAGAGTTGAAAACACAGAGAAAGCATCACTATTTTAAAATTAAACAAAATCCTGAAAATTCATGTTTTCGGTCTGGATGCTAAACTAGTTTTTAGACCAATTTAAACTTTAGGACAATGCAAGATTTTCCTCTGGCAGCCATGAATCTCAGCCAATTCAGAATGTATTTTCTCTCTTTCTCTCTAACAGCATTCAGTCAAACACTGACCATGATTTTTAGGGCACAACATCCCAACCTTTCCTAGGTCAGAACTGAGAAGGGTACCATGTTTGTGAGGTGGGGCTACTTCTCTCAGTCCCTCCTATAAACTGGCTCCTCCTACCGTCTTCATAGAATCATAGAATCATAGGTGATTCCCGGCACTTCTTTTATGATTACTCCCTAGCAAGTCCCTGCTGAAGATGAATTGTGGTTCAGACAGTTTGGGGCAGATTTTTAAAATTGTACCTAGGTGCTTAACTTCCACAGAAATCAAAATATTCAGAGAATTATGAAGTAAGGATTGGGAGCAGAGTATATGCAACTCCTATTTTACTCCTCTTCTCTCTCAACCCTGTCTTCAGTCTCTTCTTCCCCATCTCTCTCCCAGCTGTTTAATAAGTCTCCAATAGGCTCCTCCTCCAAAAACTGCCTCCTCAAGCAGGCATCTCACCTTCCACTCTTGCTGCACTCAACATGGGCTTGCCACTTCTGGACAGAAAGTTTGCTGATGTCTCTGAGCTCCTGTGCATTTAGCACTGAGCAGCTGCAGCATTAGTCAGTGAAAGGGCAAGACTCAGAAGCAGGATGAAGGAGGAGCAGAAGTACCTGGCTGTGTGGGACTGGCTCCACCCAGAAGCCCTGCTGTGGCATCTCTTCATCTCAGCCTCTTCTCAGGGTAGTGCACCTTTATAGGTCCCTCCAAACTCCAGGGAGATGTTCCGAAGGCCTAAATCATCTCAAGATTAGTCAGATTTTTTAAAGGGTTGAAATACAGTCAAATGTGTGAACGATTATTCTTGTTAGACAGCTCCCAGTCTTAAGAGACTACATCATGTAAATCAGGATAAGCATATATACTCAGTGTATGCAATTATCTCCCAAGTTTATCAGCGCACAGCCATTAAGCATGAGATGTTATTTGTCCTGAGTGGTCACTTTGAGGTTTTGCTGTACTACACCAGAAAGTTAGAATTTCTGATACTGAAACGTAAATGGTGGGACATAACTTAATTGAATACACAGTGCAGCTCATTATGCAAAATCTAGTTTATCCATCTTAATGTCCAGTTTTAAGTGGGACATTCCTGGGCAGGACTGTAAAAGCAGTCTTTGTCTTAGTTGTTCAGTTCCCATAAGTCATGTCTGTCCAAAATAACCACTGTATATTTTAGGATATTTAAGTTGAACTTAGTCATACCATTGTATTGTTATTGATTGATTAATCTCTTAGATCGCAATGGTCAATAAGGGTTTCCTAAGGACTACAGCATAAGAAATATTATCAGTATCATTACAAAGAAAGACCCAAAGAGCATACGAAAAGCAATTGCAATTATTCACAAGGTCCTTTATTAATTCACTAAGCAGATAAACAGCTGATACAAAGTGAGTGCAAAATGCTTAGCCCTGGCATCACTCAGATCTCACATTTCCTGCTGCGGACCCCTGGAGTGTCAATCATTATCTTCCTCATTGTCATCATGGTAGATACGCTGGAGGGCAGGGATAGGATACAGAGGGACCTAGACAAATTGGAGGATTGGGCCAAAAGAAATCTGATGAGGTTCAATAAGGATAAGTGCAGGGTCCTGCACTTAGGACGGAAGAACCCAATGCACAGCTACAGACTAGAGACCGAATGACTAGGCAGCAGTTCTGCGGAAAAGGACCTAGGGGGACAGTGGACGAGAAGCTGGATACGAGCCAGCAGTGTGCCCTTGTTGCCAAGAAGGCCAATGGCATTTTGGGATGTATAAGTAGGGGCATAGCGAGCAGATCAAGGGACGTGATCGTTCCCCTCTATTCGACATTGGTGAGGCCTCATCTGGAGTACTGTGTCCAGTTTTGGGCCCCACACTACAAGAAGGATGTGGATAAATTGGAGAGAGTCCAGCGAAGGGCAACAAAAATGATTAGGGGTCTGGAACACATGAGTTATGAGGAGAGGCTGAGGGAACTGGGATTGTTTAGTCTGCAGAAGAGAAGAATGAGGGGGGATTTGATAGCTGCTTTCAACTACCTGAGAGGTAGTTCCAGAGAGGATGGTTCTAGACTATTCTCATTGGTGGAAGAGGACAGGACAAGGAGTAATGGTCTCAAGTTGCAGTGGGGGAGGTTTAGGTTGGATATTAGGAAAAACTTTTTCACTAGGAGGGTGGTGAAACACTGGAATGCGTTGCCTAGGGAGGTGGTGGAATCTCCTTCCTTAGAAGTTTTTAAGGTCAGGCTTGACAAAGACCTGGCTGGGATGATTTAATTGGGGATGGGTCCTGCTTTTGAGCAGGGGGTTGGACTAGATGACCTCCTGACGTCCCTTCCAGCCCTGATATTCTATGATTCTATCTTCACCATCGCCACCAGCAGTTGTCTAGCTACCATATCCCTGTGCATTTCCCCCAGCACACAGGCTGGACAACACCTTTTATCCTGAGTTCCATTTACACCCACTAAGGCTCATACATATGCATAAGGTTTCCAACCCTTTTTTCCTAATCCATACTTCCATACCCCCTAATTAAGGGGTAACCTGTTTTTCATAGGCAATCTCATTAGTTCCTTTTTACTTGGTTACCATAGCAACTTGTGGTCAATTTAGAATTCTCCAAGATGTTATAATCTGTCATCTTGTGGTATTAACTGATAGATTCATGGAAGATAGGCATAAAGGGGCCTTAAGACAGAAGAGAATCAGGCCTAAACTGCTGAACATGAACTTTTACTAATGCTGCGTTCTAAAAACAATTGGCATTTAAGATATACTATGAAATAAGTAGATTTAGCTAAGCTTCCACCCTCCTGTCCCCATCTCCCACCAAGTACCAACTAAAATTTAATAGTCTGCAGTAGATTTTCATTCCCGGGAAGATTCTATTTTCCATGGCTGCAGTGGCAACATCACAAATCTTTGCATTCATTATCTCCCCACAGCAAACTGACTTGTGTACAGTGACTCACTGACGCCTCAGGTCACAGAGTAGGAAGGTTTCAAAGACCTGCTAAGGAAGCACAGTCCCTGTCAGGAATTTTTGATATAGATTATCTCTACCTTGTGCAGCTGAGCTGCTGACAAAGTGATTTCACAGGAGATCTCTCTGTATATTTAGAAAGTGATTCACTCAGCCCTTGGTGACAACAAGCATTGAAGGCACTCATTTTTGTGGTGCTCTCTATTCCCTGGTCATGCAATCAGCCATTAGCTAAAGATTTTCCAACTTAAAAATCTCTAATAGATGGAGCTGTGAAATTTGAGCTGCCAGGATAACAATTAAAGTATGTCTACACTGCTATTAGACAGTCATGGCTGGCCCATGCCAGTTGACTCAGTCTTGGGGGGCTGTTTAATTGTGGTGTAGAAGTTCAGTCTCTGGCTGCAGCCTGCGCTCTGGGACCCTCCCACCAATGAGGATCCTAGAAACCAGGCTCCAGCCAAGCCTTTTTGCATGAAACCCATGAACCTGAGTCAGCTGTCACGGGCCAGCTGCAGGTTTTTAATTGCAGTGTAGACGTATCCTCAGAGGTCCTCCAAAAGTCTTGAGGGTATTGCTTGGATGTTCATCTAAAGCTTTTTGGTTTTTATCCACATCACTTCGATTTAGAAATCAGGCTCCAAATCTCACAATTTCAGATTTTAATTTGCAGTACTGCCTGGCTCCAGTCTAGCCCAATACGTTACAGAAACAGTTCCTCTCTTATGCTACTTTGTTACTTCCGCTTCAGGAGTAAGCTGAAACGAGGAAGTGCAGAGGTACCTGAAGTTTTGTTGGTTTGTTTTTTAAGATGTGCTGGTAATCTCCAATACTACCTAAGAAACTGCCTTTCTCCCTATACAGCATGACTGCTCTTGGGTAATATTTTCAGACGTCCCTAAATGACTTAGGAGTGGAGTTGCTCAGAAATTCTCCACATTTTTCTATTGGTGAATGCTGCTTTGCTGAAACTGAAATGTTCCAGTAAGATGGTTTGACTTTGATGAAAGTCTGACAGAAAGCGAGGATGCTTTGAAACTTGCCTGGTTTCCTGCCCTCCTGGATCTACTGCAACTCACCTGGCAGGCTGCTGCGGTACTGGGAGCACAAAAGTTCTACACCACATTATACTCGTATAATCACAGCAGTATAATCCACCCTAGTGTGAACACAGTTATACCTAGTATTAGTAAACTTCTAGCAGTATAGCTATTTCCACAGGGGATGGGGAATAAGCTGTGTGGTATAAGGAACCTTTACATGGCATAACTATATTAACTTGTAATGTATGCAGGTGCCCACACACAGCATGTGATTGGCACAAGCCTGTAACCAATTTTTTTCAAGCACTTTGCTGAAGAAATATGGGTACATAATTGCCATCCAGTCATTAGGCTAAAAACTCCTTTGTAATGACATGAAGTACGATGCTGTATATTTAAGGGACTTCCGTGGCCTCCCTTACTGTAGTGTCTGAGCCCTGTGAGAAAGGAAAGTTCTATTATCCATATTTTACAGAGTGGGAACTGAGGCACAGAGAGAGTAAATAACTTGCCTAAGTACAGTAGTTGTAGTCATGCTGGTTTTCCCAGACCTGAAGAAGAGCTCTGTGTGGCTCAAAAGCTTGTCTCCCTCACCAACAGGAGTTGGTCCAGTAAAAGATATTACCTCACCTTAGGTCTCTAGGTTGCCCATTGTCACATGGGGAGTCTGTAACAGAGCAGAGAATTGCACATGGGACTCCTGAATTTCAATTTAGTACTCTAACCACTGGACCATCCTTGCTCTCCGTTCAACAAACTGATAAGAAGTTAACTACACTGGGTTCTTACAGACATATTTTTCCTTGTGAAGGCTTGTTTCAGTGCTTCAGCAAAACTTTCTGGTAATCATTGGTAGCTGTATGTTATGATGTTGATCTAATCGAGCATTAACATCATTATTGTAGTTTTGAGGTCCACTGTTTCATACCAATGGTTCTGGCATGATCTGTTTTTGTTCCTGGTCTGTTTGACGGCATGAGACAGCATAAAGGGGTGGAATGTTTACCATCCATCATGCTCAAAAGGAGGATACAGGCAAACCACTGATACAGTGTTTGCCGCTGCAAAATATTCAGGAGCGCCACAGTCTCATCAAAATGACCCAGAAGGTCTTTGCCATAATTATGATTGTTATTTCAGTCATAATCTCCAGCAGTGACCTAGAACCACTTATCCACAGCCAATAGATGTGTTTCAGAATCTGTTCATCTGTTACTAAATAGCTTGCACAGCACATTTTCCCATCAGTAGACAGCAGTTTTTTTCCCTTTTCTTCAAGCAAGTGCTACATCCTTTCTTCTCTGTTGGGAACATTTTCTTCCCTAAAAAACTTCTGTTGCTAACTCTCTCTCTCTCTCTCTGGGAGACTTTAGGACTACATACAGTCCAATAAAGTAGGTGGATTTGACACACCAAATCCTCCTGAAGCTAGAAAATTACTTCTTTATACTTCAGTTTACTCAGTTTCTTTCTGAATCAATTGTCCAACTTCTGTGAGGTTCTGTTTTAGATGGCAGTGTTAGAGTAGAATATAAATAGATCCTTAAAATAGATTCATTTTAAAATCAATACACCAGTTGCATGCCAGCAATAAACTTTTTTATACTATGTTTCCTATTGAAAGGTTTGAGATACTTGCTGAAATAAACCATTTTTTAATATAGATTGCAGGATGGACATATCATGTAGGCTTAGATCATACTATAGGTGTGACAGGTTCCCTTTGGGTTGCCACTTGGAACTGGGGTATCAGTGAGCCCGCCTGGCCCACCAACCTGGGTTCCCTTTACATTGTACTGCTATGCAGCCTGTCAAGTCCTTCCCCAGGATTCAGATTGCACTTAACCAGCACACACACAGGTAGGGACACATCCAGCTGCAGTTATACACGCAGATGCTGAGATCAGCTCTTCATGGGAAGGCTCAGCTAAGGCACCTGCCAGTTGCTAAGGCACAGCCCTCCCCCTGGAGTGTAAACCCAAAATTATAACATCTTGTGCTGCACAGGGAACTGTAAAGCATAAACTCATGAAATTTGCCCCCTCCCTCAGTGTGGAGAGAGAGATGCTTTCTGCCCCAAGTTATAATTTCCACACACTGGTTTTAGACAAAACAAAAACAATTTTATTAACTTCAAAAGATAGATTTTAAGTGATTACAAATGATAGCAAACAGATCAAAGCAGATTACCTTAGTAAATAAACAAAACCGCAAACTGAGCTTAACATACAAAATAGGTAGGATATGAATTAGCAAATTCTCACCCTGAGTGATAAACAGGCTGACAGATTCTTAGGGCACAAACTGCCTTGGCTTTCCGAGGTTTTCATACACAGGCTAAAAATTCCTCTAGCCTGGGACCACCACTTCCCACAGTTAAGTCCTTGCCCCTCAGGTGTTTCCAGGTGTGGTGTTGTGGGACGATTGAGGTACCAACATCATTTCCCCCTTTTTATATCTTCTTCCCACTTGCTGGAAAAGTTTTTTGCTGTGATCTGGGTACAAACAGTTCCCACTGTGTAGTGCTATCTCTGAGAGATTTCTATTGTACACAGTTCCTGGGGTAATCCTTGTGCTTGTGTGCTTTTCCTCAATGAGCCATTAACATTGTTTGGCTTTTTTTTTACCTGAAAGGCTGCTTGTGGGTGTTTTCAACCTCAGAACATGTTTCAGTAACACATACATAGCCAAACTTCATAACTTCAAATACAATGATAGCACATATAATCCAATGAGATATTAATGTCTAGCAGATCAAGACTTTTAGAATGATACCTCACATGGCATACTTTGTACAAAACATATCCTAATTACATGATAGTGGTGAATATTGGGGTGCCAGAGTGTCACAGTAGGTACATCTACATTTACAGTGGTGTGTTAAGTAGATCAGCACAACAGCCAGGCAACAGGAGGGGCTCCATAAGTGAGTTGCATCCTGCCCCCAGTCACAGAGAGAAAACATAACTTGAAGTTACCTGATATGCACATCAGGTTTCTAATGCAAAATAAAGTTAAATAGACTTGTTATTAAAAAAAAAATAGAGAGGTATATTGCATGACCTCTTTATCATAACGGGTAACCTAAACATGTACTTGTCAACACAGAAAGTGGAGGTGTAAGCAATTCATGTCATTCTGGACCAAATTTTACTGTCAGTCACATCTACTCACATGTGAAATTGACAGCACAATTTGACCTTATGTGCAATATAGAGTTGGGATTACTTACTTTGTAAGCAATTTTGGGACAAGGACCATCTTTCCATTATGTGTGTGCACAGTGCCTAGTATAACTGGATCCTGATTCTTGACTGGTGGTCCCTAAGCTCTACTCCAGTGCAAATAAATATGTTGAAAATAAATAAAGCCAAAGATATAATTGAAAAATGGAGAGAAGCAGTTTACTGAAGTCTACAGGTCTGCAATTTCTACTTAGTGTTTCTGGTCTCAAATTTCCCAGACAACAATTTGAGATAATGCATTTGAAAACTGTAGAACCTCTTTTTCGTGAGGCTGCTTAAGACTCTGAAAAATAAAATTCTCATTTTGGAGGGTCTAAATAGAATGCAATTACTGCACATGAAGCAGTAAACAGAATCAAGAAGTAGAAACTAAAAAAATATACATTGTGATAGAATGATTGTAGTAAATTGATGGATATTTTGATTTTACCATTGTTTAGCTCTTAAGACTATTATGAGCCAAGTGCTATTCACAGAAAGCTGGGGTATTATGTAAATAGACAAAGCAGACTATGGCCAGGGTTCCATTTCAAATGGCATATAGTGCAATAAAACAAGTCAACACAGTGCTGTATATATTTTGTTTTCTGCACTACTTTTACTGGAGGAAGAATACATTTGACTGCTATTATTATTTTAGGAATAAACAAAAAAAATATGCCATCAAATTATTATTCTGTATAGTGGAAATAAAGCTATTTGAGGGAAAAGTAAGTGACTTGCCAGTGATCAACTGGTACACATGATATTAATTAAAATATTTTGTCTTGGACTTAAAAGGTTTCTTCAAAAGTGTATAACTTATTAATTTTCCCCCAAGATAGATTCCAAGGCCAGATGGGACTGTTATGATCATCTACTCAGACCTCCTGTATAACATAGGCCATAGAACTTCCTCACAATAATTTCTAGAGCAGATATTTTAGGGAAAAAAATCTAATAATGATTTAAAAGTGGTCAGTGATGGAAAATCCACCACAAACATTGGTAAGCTGTTCTAAAGGTTAATTACACTCATCATTAAAAAAAAACACCTTATTTCCAATCTGAATTTATCCAACTTCATTTTCCAGCTGTTGCATCATGTTATGCCTTTTTCTGCTAGGATTGAAGAGCCCATTATTAAATATTTTTTTCCCATGTAGGTATTTATAGATTGTAATCAAATCACCCCTTAGCATGTTCTTTATTCAGCTAAATAGATTGAACTCTTTGAGTCTATCACTATAAGAAATCTTTTCTAATCTTTTAATTCTCGTGGCTCTTCTCTGAACCCTTGCCAATTTATCAGACATCTTTCTTGAACAGTGGACACCAGAACTGGATGCACTGTTCCAGAAGTGTTCTAAACAGAGAGGTAAAATAATTTCTCTACTACTATTTACTATTCCCCTGTTTATCCATTCAAGGACTGCATTAGTCCTTTTGGCCACAGCATCACCCTGGGAGCTCATGTTTCACTATTATCTGCCACTACCCCAATTTTTGTATCATCTGAAAACTTTAACAGTTGTTGTGGAAAATGAGTCACACCATCTGTTTGGTTCAAACAGTCTGAGGTCCTTTTATTTGAATACAAGCATGCAGGGAGAAGGAGACAGAGATGGCCACATGCAGGTGCCATCCTGGTCTCTCTCTGTCCTGCCCCTATAATACCAGTCTTACATAGTTTTTTACATTCAAGTCAAATGATACATTTCCTTAATTTTTTTATCACTCAAGCATTGTTAATAAAGCCTTATAAGGAGCCAAAGTAAACAGTTTCAAAATTAGTACTGTGCTGATGCGCCTTGTTATTGTCAAGATCTGCAGTTTGCTTGTGGCAGCGTTTTGTCTAGGGGCTTTTGCAGGTTTGGTGGGGGTGGGGGTTGCATATCCTGGACATCTAGGGACTTGAGCTAGGCTAGAGGTTGGCCTAGTTCGTTATCTGGGTCAAAATACCATGGCCCAGCATATGCAAATGCTCTTAGCTTAAGTGAAGTCTTACAGGATGCCGGCCTGTAGGCCTCTTGCATTACTGCTCTTGCCTATGCTGCATATAGTGCATAGATCTTGTCACAGGGTGGGGTGGGGTCAGGTTCAACAGCAAGGTTAACAGCAACTTCCCCCACAGTTCCCGTTTTGTGCTTTTAGCACAACTATTAGTTGTAAACCTTCATTTTTATCAAACCTTGTATTTTTTTATTTTAAATTAAATGGCTTAGCCTTTGCGGTTTTAGTTGCATGCAACGACAATTCATGGTTAGGATGAATATGGAAGGTGCTAGTTGTATTACATCCTTTACAATAATGATAACATAATCCTAAACTAAACAACAACACTAAAAGCATTAACATTCCCATTGTAATAATATGATGGGATTGTTGTATAGCCTTAGTCACAGAACACAGTACATTATACTTAGTACATAAAGCAGACACTTTATAGTCTGTATGGAAAGCATGCTTCTTAATTTGATATATATTTTTGGAGCATATGAATTTTTTCTTGTAATTTAGAATATTTTTAATCTCTGGTAGAATTAAAAGCAAATTTTGGAATCTGTCAGGTACTAAATTAGTCCAGTTAAAGGGTATTTGGAACCTAAGGGCTAATTGTAGAATTTTATCCGCAGGCCAATGAATGATATGATTGCCTGCGGCTGTAGTGAGATTAAAGTGTACATCATTCAAGGTAGTGGTCTTAACATGCACACAGCTATTATTAGCTTGGAAAAGTAGGTGTCCTGTCAGGGTAGTCCCGTGTCCCATACCCTCCCAACAAATGTTGTCATGAACAGTGACAACCTCTCCTGGTTTTAGTTTACGTACACAGTGAAGTTGAGGGGGTTCTAACGGCCAGAGTGTTCACTGGCTTCCAATCCATACCCAAATGTCGGGCGTTATTCCGGGAGCACTGACTACAAATCGATTGGGCAGACCAGGTAGTTCAAGTTCCCAAATGTCTCGGTGAATTATCCAATCCCACATGCATCCTCCCTACGGACCTGGCAGGATTCGGTAGGTGGGAGTCCATACCCCTCTGATTGGCCCGTATGCTTGGAAGGAGCACTGAGAATGTCTACATTTCCACTTAGAAAATCTCCAAGTATGTCTCCACAGCCACAGATCAGATGGTACTCCCGAGGTGACTGTAAGGGCAGAGGACCACGCCTGATGTTCAAGATCCCTCTGAATGGCCATGAACGGGTCATTCAGAAAATCCTGAACCTCTGAACAAGCCTGATCCCACTGCAATGCCTTTCCAGCGTTGGTGATACCCAGTACCATCTCTGTTAACAGCTTTTGGGGTCATTGAACTAAGGGCTGAGATAACGTATAATTCACCAACACCAGCCTAAACCTGGGCTAGCTGTGCTCCACTAATAAGGCCCATGGCTTTTTCCAACTGTCCCCATTTTTTCCTCATGTTGCTGGCCTTTATGGATATTCCATATTGCAGCTATACTATTTGCACCATCCCATAGGTGTCCAGCCAAGTCCCTCTTCTTTCTAGCAGAAACTCAGGTCCGTTGCTGTGCCAACCAAATGGCGGCTCCTTTTGAGCAATTAGGATATATAGAGGTAATCTGAAAACTAGATAAGGGTAGTGTAAATTTTATCGTCCCTAGTGTAGCATTAATTACAGTCCATTGAAACTCCAACCCATTTCTCTTTGATGAAGTATTATACCACATTTGATGGCTGAACACCCTTATGTACTCTTGAGAGGCCTCAGCATCAATAGCATAGGATGGGGTGTACTGCAATATGGTACAGTTTAAATTATTAGTTATTGGGACATTTTCAGTACAGGTAATCTTTTCAGCAGCAGAACAAACTTTTTTGGGTATTTGTTTGATTATTCACCAGTATTATTTTGTTCCACCCCCCCCCCAGGTCATTGTTAAAAGTTATATGGCATAGGGCCAAGAACCAATCCATGCAGAACCCACTAGAAATACACTCATTCAATGATGATTCCTCATTTACATTTTGTGACCTGTCAGTTAGCCATCTTTTAATCCATTCAATATATGCCACATTAATTTTATATCATTCTAATTCTTAAATCAAAGTGTTGTGCTGTAATGAGTCAAACACCTTGCAGAAGTCTTAAGTATATTACATCAACACTATTAACTTTATCAATCAAACTTGTAATCTCATCAACAAAGATAGGTTTATAGAAAACAGATTCTGTCGAACTATATTTATTGGCATTAGTTATATTACCCTCCTTTAATTATGTATTAATTGAGTCCCGTATCAGCCACTCTATTATCTTGCCTGGGATTGGTGTCAGATTGACAGGCCTATAATTAGCTGAGTCATCCCACTTACCCTTTTTTAAGTATTGGCATAACATTAGCTTTCTTCTATTCTTCTGAAACTCTCCCAGTGTTCCGAGACTTATTGAAAATCAACATTAACAGTCTAGCAAGCTCTTCAGCCAACTCTTTTAAAACTCTTGGATGCAAGTTATTGTGACCTGCTAATTTAAAAATGTCTCACTTTATTAGCTGCTGTTTAACATCCTCATGATATACTCATGGAATGAAAATAATATTATGATATGACTACATCATCTGTGTTTTTCCCCTTCAAGTACAGAATGGAATTATTTATTGAACACTTCTGCCTTTTATACGTTATTGATATTTCCACCATTTCCATCTAGTAATAGACCAATAAAAATGCTAGGATTTGTTCCTAATATACTTAAACTCCTTCTTATTGTTCTTAACACTCCTGGCCATAGAGGTTACCTTGTGTCCCTTTGTATTCCTTATCATTTTTGTACAATTCCTAGCTTCTGATTTATATTAATTACTATCAATAGCCCCCTTTTCCCATTAGTTTTTATAATAAAATCGCTGCCTTCACTTACCCTGTAAATCAAGTTGGTTTTTTTTAATCAATACAGTCCTCTTCCTTGATTGTGGCATTCTAAATTCCCAATTATCATTCATATTTATCTGTTTAAGTTCTTCCTCCCAGGTGATTTGGCTCATAATTGTCTTCAGCTTTGTGAAAATGGCCCTTTTAAAGATATGAATATAATAATCTCACTGGTCTGGAATGTATTCTGTTTTCACATTATAAATATGATCATGACTTGATTACTTGTACCTAAGTTACCATTAATTTTTAGTTCTGTGATCAGTTCCTCTATCTGTTAAGACAGTGTCTAATATAGAATTCCCCCATGTTGCAACACATTTTGAGTTAGGAAATTGTTACCTATAATATTAGGAATTCCAAGGGTGCTTTAGTACTGGCACCATGAGACCTCCAGCATGTGTCACTCAGGCTGAAGTGCGCCATGATCATGCAGGTTTTTTTTCCTGCATACTATGGATAGGTGCATAAGGAGCCAGTGATCCTGATTCTAGTGTGATTTGGTGATCTGTAGGAGACACCAACTAATATCCCATCTTGTGGTTTATCTGTTAGGACATTGAGTCATAAGAATTCAAGATGAAAACGAATAAGAAGTGTGTAGGAGTAGAGGTATATTAAGATGTTGCGGTCTAACATTTATGGCAATTTTGGCTCCTTAACTAGAGAAAAGGCAGGAATGGCATTTTAGCCATGTCTGTTGGTTTAACCAACAATTTGTTGTGTTCACTAACAACTGTATTGGTTTTACTGACTATATCTATTGTATATTTAATTAAGTGAAAATGTATAATGTTGGGCCATTAAATAGGTATTGTTCAGGCATCCCTTAGGGTCTTGGTTTAAGATCCCTCCATGATTTCTAGAAGGAGAACACAAGACAAAAGATGTGCTCGAAGGGGAAGATATCGAATTCTTAGTCTTAATGAATAAATTATTTATAAAATACTATATATTGTAAAATTGAATATTTTGCAAGTTTTATTGAGCTATTTTAAGTCTGAGTTTGTTGCGGTTCAGTGATGAGACAGAACACAGCTTTTTGCAAGCAAGCAGGCTGGTCAGCGGAGATGGGCTGTTCTGCCCCCCCTGCCTTCCACCTTCTCCTTTTATTATATTTCTCCCCCTAAGCATTACACACTGCTACACAAAGGAATGTATGACGTTGATTCATATGCTTAGTTACCATCCTCTATCTACTACAATCCTGGTTCTCAGGCCTTGAGCCCAGGCTAAAGAAACCTCCCACAGTTGCTGTCCAAACAATCAAGTTCTCAGGGTTCATATCTAGCCCTTGTCCTTGGATAGAGCAATGTGTGCATTGCTCCTAGGAAACAGTCAGGGTGTGCCCCGCCTGCTTCCAGGTGGAATAGCTAGACATTAACCCTTCATGAGTTACTTAAAAATTCCTGTGAAATTAATTATTTATCTTCAACGAAGGACCTTGGGTTTGCCGAATATCTGTTTTCTTTCAACCACTATGTTTTCACTAAAAAAGTTTCATTTGCAGTGGTACAAGCAGTGTTTTACTGAATTCACAAAAAAAGCCATGGGAACAAATGTGTTTCTTCGGATTCATCATTGCCAAACTAATTTGTATAAAGCCAGAACAAGCCCTAACCTTTGTCCTTCCCTCAAACAACCCAAAACTAATCTGTTTTGAATGGTCAGAAATTTGAGACAGTCCTCAAGATCCAGGCCAGATTTTTAAAGATATTTAGGTGCCTCAAGAAGTAGATAAGTGTCTAGTAGGCTTTTCAAAACCCCCCTAGGTGCTAAATCCCATTGATTTATATGCATGGTTACATACCTGAAGATCTTAAATTCTAGCCCCCAGCCTGCAAAGACCCATCACTTGTCAACAGCTGAGAATTTTCTCTGTAATGTGCTTGAGTGGTCGAGCTTTCCTTTTTCAGAATAAATCTTCAAGGTGTGGCTGGGTGTGACTGGCTTTATTTGATAAAGGCTTTATTTGATAAAGGATACAGGAATCCCATCACTGGGACCCGCTGAATTGTATTTTTATGGTTGGTTCCATTCAGGTGTTTTGCAGTATGGTGTGTCCATTTTACAACAAGAATAAGAGGAAAATACAGCACATAGGAAATAAAAATCTTAAACGCAAGGACAACAGGGAAAAGCAGTTGTTGGAAGTATAAGGCTTTAGTTGAAATCAGTGGCCCTCCTTAGGTTGTAAGATTGGAATCACAACCAAAGGTATAATGGGTGATACGAAGGACAGCACTACAGCTGAGAAAAAATCATGTGATATCTGAAAGAAAAAATGTCATTTTCAGTTTATGTTTGAGGGGGAAAGTTTAAAAAAACAATTAGTTTTGATCTGAATTTTTAATTTGACCGTTTTTGAAAGATAAACATTTCAATTTTATTTTTTATCCCTTCCTATTTTCTTTTTTCAATACTGGATGCAATCGAATGAACGAATGTTTTCCACCTTCCTTTTATATCCCTTTTCCCTTTCCCACTCAAAGATTTGTGAAGTTACAGTGGGCGGGAAGAGGAAAGAAAAATGTCAGGGAAACCCCATGGACATGATTAAATTTTATAGCATTCAGTGCTAAAAATGGAAAAAAAGGAGGGAGGGGGAGAATGAAAATTCAAAAATTTCACATTTTGACTTGTAAAAGCCAAAGCTAAACTTACATTTACCCAAATGTATATTCTGCCATGAAAAAAATGTGTATTGGGGAAACTCCATTTTTCAGCAAGAAATTTGATTGACAAATTTTCACCACCTCTACCTATCACAAATTTACTGGCTCTTTCAGGGCCCTTTCCTGCCATATTGAAATCAATGGGCATTTTGTTATTACATTCCCTCAGAACAGAATTCAGCTCATAAATTAATTATTTGACTCCAAACAATTATATTCCCTAATCTGGAATTGGAAATGTTCATACAAACACACTTTGGAAGGGTTTAATTGCAAAATTGATTTTTCTTCAGTTAAACTGCTTTGTAGGGAGTTGGTTCTATTACTAAAGAGGGATCTGGGATGAAGGACTCTTGGACTCTGACCCTTAGCTCTGATACTAACTCACTATGCTGAACATTCAATCTTGGTAGAAGGCCAATACAAGACATATTTTGAAGCCTATGAGGATTTAAGTGGTGCATAGTCTCTGTGCTATCCTTCTTTGCTATAGTGAGTTTTAACCTGTGTGACTGTGGGCAAATCACCTTAATGTTCCTGTCTATTATTTTACCCATGTAGCTATAATGCACAATTATAAAACTATTATTATTAATTTGTGTTTGTGTAAGCAGAGTCAGGATGAGCTCCACCCTGACATCTGGTGGTGAGGTGTGGCAAGTTGTGGAAAAGAACTTCAGGGGCTGATCTCATTTGCAGAGGCACACCCACCCCGCCTAGAATGAGGCCATAACTGCCCAAATGGTCACTTTGGCTGTTGTGGGATCCCCAGTGTCTCTGTTATTGGGGCGGGAAGAATACATTGTTATTACCCTGATTATGGGAACTGTGGAACTGTACTTGACCTTTTGTTATGATGGAGGGACTCACCATCAACTAAGGAGCACTTGCTAGGCAAGGGACATGGGTTCCAAAACTCTGTGAATTGAGAGAGGCTTGAGACAGGTTTTTGTACCTGGTGGTGTGGCCCCTTTGTGAGAGCCTGAAACACCAATTGCACCTCTCTCTCTCTCTCTCTCTCTCCTGTGGAATGTCAGAGCTAATTTTGGGTCTATTAAGAGTCTTGCTACAGGTACTGTGCTGAATTCACTTTGGCCTTATGGTGCACTAGCACTAAGGCTCCCACTACTATGAGCTGAAATCACTGAGCACTGTGTCAAGTAGTGGGGAGCCGGAAGATCTAGAGTGCAGTGGTGCTGTTCGTGGATAGGCTGGCGGAGTGTTCGTGAGACGGCGAAGCGAGCTGTGCAGAGCGGAGCCGTTTGTGAGACAGCGGAGTGGTTGTGAGATGGCAAGCTGAGCAGAGCTGTTCATGGGTCGGCTGAGCGGAGCAGAGCCCTGTGGGGCAGTCAGCTTTAGGACACGTAAGGTGCCCCTTACCTCTTTCCCCCCACATACAAGCACATTTTAGCCAGACTGGGGAGCAACACTCTGCAGATCATAGAATCATAGAATATCAGGGTTGGAAGGGACCCCTGAAGGTCATCTACTCCAACCCCCTGCTCGAAGCAGGACCAATTCCCAGTTAAATCCCAGATGAACTTTTGAACTCTGGGGCTGGACTTTTTGAACTTTGGGTGATTTGTGGATTGCTGGACTCAAGAGACGTTTGGGTTCTGGGACTCAAGAACCCGAGGGAAAGGATGTGGCCCAATTTGCTGGGGTGGGTCTTTGCTCATGGTTTGGTTAATGAACACTAGTTGTGGTGTTTCCCCAATTTAATGCTGATGTTGTTTACCTCATGTTATTAAAGATTCTCTGCTACATCGAGACTCTGTGCTTGCGAGAAGGGAAGTATTGCCTCTTTGAGGCGCCCAGGGGGTGTGTAAGATTTTCCCAGGTCACTGGGTGGGGGCTCGTGCCAGTTTTGCATTGGCTTTGATGAGAGGGAACTCCTGTGTACTGAACCCAGCCCTTGCTGCTATCAGCTTGGCCTGGCAGAAGGGTTACATTTCTGGGGGCTCGTCCGGGATGGAAACCGGGTCAGTACCCCTCACAAGCACATCTTAGGTGAGTCATTAAATTGGGAAAACCCAAAATCTGGTTGTTGTTGTTTTGATCTGTTATATTTGGGAAAGAAATTACAGTTTGTATAATGGCCCTACACTTGCTAGAGGATTGGTGCAAGAGGATGAATATTAACCCTCGGAACTGTGTCCTGGTGACCGGGGTGCCGGAGGCATTCGATGAAGGCTCAATAGAGCCTGCCTTAAGGGCATCCACTGAGTACCTGAGTAAGTGTAAAATGCGTGGGCGCATGTTTGTGAGGGAGGACGGAAATTTTGCTGTACTGTGTGAGCTGTCGACGGCTGTGGACCTCTACAGGTTCCAGGCATGATAGCAGTGGAAGATGGTGAGTGGAAGGTAATAACTACTGGGAGCCAGCCCTCACCAGCCTCTGCCTCTGAAGTGGAGTTTTTAAAGAAAATGTCGGCCTTTTTGGGGAAAGAGGGGAAGACCTTGGCTGATATGCCAGGTCTGTTGGGCCTTGACCCAGGAGTCCCACCCCGGGAGGCTGCTCCATCACCTGATGAGTGGGTGAAGACTTTGGGGCAAGCATTAGAGAAGGTTGTGCAACCCCACCCTGAGTCAGGCCCCTATCATAAACTGAGGTTGTTTTCTGGGGGTTCCACCCCAATGCCTGGGGAGGAAGCATTTGAACCCTGGCTGGAACACACCACTGAAATGCTGCAGGAGTGGACAGTACCTGATGCTGAAAAGAGAAGGCAACTAGTAGAGTGCATCGGGGGCCAGCCCTAGATGTGATTTGCACCCTGAAGCTCAGTAACCCTGGGGTCAAGGTAAAGGACTGCATAGAGGCCCTTGATCATGCCTTTGGGAGAACCGAGGGCTTAGAGGATGTTTATTGCAAGTTCCTCAATGCTAGGCAACAAAAGGGAGAGAAAGTTTCTGCCTATATACAGAGGTTGGAGAAATTATTACAGAGAGCCATCATGAGAGGAGCAATAGTGGTTGAGCAAATGGACCGGACTAGATTGGCTCAGATCGTGAGGGGAATTCAATATCAGAACCCAATCCTTCTCCACCTTCGATTAAGGGAGCGCCAAGACAATCCACCAGGTTACTCTCGGCTGATAAAAGAGGTCCGAGAGGAGGAAGAGAGGCAGGAAGCTGGTGAGGTTTGGGAGGTTCAGCCACCCCAGGCAACTGCCACAACATCCATACGAACGCCCAAGGCACTGATGGTGAATCCTCAAGAGGAGCTTACCCAACGAGTGCAGGTCCTGACACAGAAAGTGGCTGAACTAGAGAATACTATCGATTCAGCAAAGACTTCAGTGTACAAGGAACCCCCCGTTACCACGGTCCAGAAGACTACATTTAGAACCTCTGCCCCACCCCGGCAACATGGGAAAGGGCAATCCTTCTTCTGCTACCAGTGTGGCCAGGATGGGCACATTGCTGCCAGGTGTCAGAATGCAGAGAATCCCTCGCTAGTATACCAAAAGCTGAGGACCACCTTGGGAAAGTCGGGAAACGGCTCCAGGGCCTGGGAAGGGAGCCGCCTAGGCCTGCAGGGTTTGGAGGCTCCCCTGCGAAGAATCATGCCACCCGAATCCCACCAGGATTGATAGGACCTCGAGCAGAGGTCACTGTAAAGGTTGAAGGGACAGAATGTAGAGCAGTGCTTGACACGGGATCCCAAGTAACTATCATATTCCAGTCTTTCTACCAGCAGATGCTTACGCATCTGCCTATACAGCCCTTGACAGGGCTTGGCTTGTGTGGTCTCAGCATGAATGAATACCCGTATCAGGGGTATGTCATTGTACACCTGGAATTCCCAGAAGAGATCGCTGGGGTAAGACAGGAGGTGGATACTGCAGCTTTAATATGTCCTGATCCTAAAGGTGTCTCTGAGGTATCCGTGCTAATAGGGACCAACTCCAGCCTCTTTAAGGTGCTTGCGGATTACTGCAGACAGCGAGCAGGGGACCAATACCTGAATACCTTGGTGATACGCACACATTGTGCCGCAGCCTACAGAAAAATTGAGGATGCAAAAAGAGTGATGCCTGATTTGCCGGTGGGAGCATTGAGGTACGCAGGCCCGGTCCCCTTAGTGGTGCCTGCAATGACAGAAAAGGAGGTGATTGTCATGAGTACCTGCCTGAAAGGCAGTAAGAGAACATTAGCAGTGGTAGAGCAGCCGACCGAGGGAGGGCTCCCTGAAGGAGGTGCTGAAGATAGCAGGAATTAAAAAGTCTAGGACAACGCCTTATCACCCCCAAGTGATCCTCAGCCAGAGAGGTTCAACCGAACCCTATTAGATATGTTGAGAACTTTGCAACCAGAGCAGAAGGCAACCTGGAGCCAGCATGTCATATTTCTGGTGCATGCCTACAATGCCACAAAGAACGATGCTACGGGAGTCACCCCATATCTCTTGATGTTTGGGCGAGAACCAAGATTACCCATAGACTTGTGCTTTGGTGTATCAGAGGATGGAGATAGCTATGAAACTCATCAGCAATATGTAACCCGACTAAGAGAAAAGCTGCAAGATGCTTATTGCTTAGCTACCGCTGTGGCTCGGAAGAACACAGACCACAACAAACATCGATATGATGCTAGAGTGTGTTCGCAGGAGCTCCAGCCGGGGGACAGAGTCCTGCTGCGAAATTTGGGTATTGCTGGCAAACACAAGGTAGCTGACAGATGGAAGGCAATACCTTACCTGGTGATGGAAAAGCTGGAAGATCTGCCAGTCTACAAGATTAAACCTGAAGACAGTCCAGGGTAAATAAAGACGGTGCATAGAAACCTTTTGCTCCCTGTGGGGGAATTGGTAAGCACCCCTTATGAGATGGGCCACGACATGGTAGCCGGGCAGAACAGAAGTGCTAGACCAAAGCCGCCATCCAACACAGACAGTGGGCCCCCTGCAGCTAACTTACCCCTTTTCTACACATCTGAGAGTGAGTCTGAGGAGGAAGACACAACCTTGGTGTATCCTGGGATGGAGACAAGATTTCAGTCTCGATCAGCTGAACCAAATGAGAGTTCTCCCTCTTCAGCCCTAAACCCCATGGCAGAATTATTTAGGCCCATTTCTGACACCCCTGTGCCGCTGATGAGACCCCCGTGTGATGACACACACAGGTTATTGGACAGTGGAGACACACAGGTAGAGGATGTCCTGGGCACCTTGGACCCTCCCGCGTTAGAACTAAGAGTGCAGGGTCCTACGCCAGTAGCCAAGGGACCCTCAAAGGAAGGCTCTCCATCCGTCAATCAAGAGGATGTTCCCTCTACCTCGGCAACAGAGATTCTCAATAGACAAGACAGGGTGATAAGACCAGTAAAACGGTTAACTTATGATGCACCTGGGGTGACTAGTGAGGAGCCAATACATTTAGCACACAGGATTGTGGAAGCTACAGTGGGCTTTCTGAGGCCCTTTGGAGGAAACCAATGAGTTGGTATAAAGGGAGTATGATTTGTCGGAACGCCAAATTCTTGGCTGGGGGGAGGATGTAAGCAGAGTCAGGATGAGCTCCACCCTGACATCTGGTGGTGAGGTGTGGTAAGTTGTGGAAAAGAACTTCAGGGGCTGATCTCATTTGCATAGGCACACCCACCCCGCTTAGAATGAGGCCATAACTGCCCAAATGGTCACTTTGGCTGTTGTGGGATCCCCAGTGTCTCTGTTATTGGGGCGGGAAGAATAAATTGTTATTACCCTGATTATGGGAACTGTGGAACTGTACTTGACCTTTTGTTATGATGGAGGGACTCACCATCAACTAAGGAGCACTCGCTAGGCAAGGGACATAGGTTCCAAAACTCTGTGAATTGAGAGAGGCTTGAGACAAGTTTTTGTACCTGGTGGTGTGGCCCCTTTGTGAGGGCCTGAGACACCAATTGCACCTCTGTCTCTCTCCACTGTGGAACGTCAGAGCTAATTTTGGGTCTATTAAGAGTCTTGCTACAGGTACTGTGCTGACTTCACTTTGGCCTTATGGTGCACCAGCACTAAGGCTCCCACTACTATGAGCTGAAATCATTGAGCACTGTGTCAAGTAGTGGGGAGCCAGAAGAACTAGAGTGCAGTGGTGCTGTTCGTGGATAGGCTGGCGGAGTGTTCGTGAGACGGTGAGGTGAGGCGAGCTGTTCATGAGACAGCGGAGTGGTCGTGAGACGGCAAGCTGAGCAGAGGGGAGCCGGTCGTGGTGGAGCGGAGCTGTTCGTGAGGCAGCTGAGCAGAGCAGAGCCCTGTGGGGCAGTCAGCTTCAGGACACGTAAGGTGCCCCTTACCTCTTTCCCCCCACACACAGGCACATTTTAGCCAGACTGGGGAGCAACACTCTGCAGATGAACTTTTGAACTCTGGGGCTGGACTTTTTGAACTTTGGGTGATTTGTGGATTGCTGGACTCAAGAGATGTTTGGGTTCTGGGACTCAAGAACCCGAGGGAAAGGATGTGGCCCAATTTGCTGGGGTGGGTCTTTGCTCATGGTTTGGTTAATGAACACTAGTTGTGGTGTTTCCCCAATTTAATGCTGATGTCGTTTACCTCATGTTATTAAAGATTCTCTGCTACACCGAGATTCTGTGCTTGCGAGAGGGGAAGTATTGCCTCTTTGAGGCGCCCAGGGGGTGGGTAAGATTTTCCCAGGCCACTGGGTGAGGGCTCGAGCCAGTTTTGCATTTGCTTTGATGAGAGGGAACCCCTGTGTACTGAACCCGGCCCTTGCTGCTATCAACTTGGCCTAGCAGAAGGGTTACATTTGCAAAGCATTGTAAAATTCTTGGGTAAAAGGAAAGTACTATTCATTTTAACAATGGCTGTTTTAGAAGTTTCCCTTTTAGCGGACATTGTTCACTAGGTTAACCTTAAAAGCAATGTTTTACTCTGTGTTCAGAATCAGAAAATGCTCCTCCCTCCATCCAGTGCAACTTTTAATATGGTCCTAAAGAAGCAGCTAAAAGGCTGTGATATTTTGATACTTTAAAAAAAAAAAAGCTAGAAGAACAAATGAAGAAGAGATCAGCAAACTTCCCTTATCCAGCAGAAAGGATAAGGTTATTCAAGGTTTCCTATCTACAGCAGAAGATGATTCTTTGCTTTGAAGTCTAGAGAGCATAAGAAAGAAAAGAAGCATCTGCTCTCCAAGCAACCGCACTTCCAATAAGAAATCAAAGAAACTAAGATTGCAAGCAGCCACTACGGGTTTAGAGACGATAATTCTCACCCTGAGAGCACTGGCAGATTTTGCTTTTCTTGTTCTATTTGTATGTTGGAATCAACTAAATGTAAGGTGTCAAATTCATCCCTAGTAGATCGCCAAATGTGGCTTCACTGGAGTTACACTAAGGACAGATTTGGCCCACTAACTCAAAAATTATACCTAATTATACTGAGTGCCCATTGATGTAGCCTAGTTCATTCCAAAGGTCTTTTCAGACTGGATATGGCTGTTCACAATGCACAGATTATGAAGTCAGAAAAGACCATTGTGATCATCCAGGACAGTGATTGGCAACCTTTGGCACCCATCACGTAAAGCCACTGGCGGGCCGGAACAGTTTGTTTACCTGCAGCGTCTGCAGGTTCGACTGATTGCAGCTCCCACTGGCTGTGGTTCACCATTCCAGGCCAATGGGGGCTGTGGGAAGTGGCGTGGGCTGAGGGATGTGCTGGCCGCCACTTCCCACAGCCCCCATTGGGCTGGAACGGTGAACTGCGGCCAGTGGGAGCTGCGATCGGCCGAACCTGTGGACGCTGCAGGTAAACACACCATCCCAGCTCGCCAGTGGCTTTCCCTGATGGGCCATGTGCCAAAGGTTGCCAATCCCTGATCTAGGCTGACCTCCTGCATAATTCAGGGAAGCCGATGACCAGTGATAATTCCTGTTTGAAGTAGATCAGATCTTCTAGAAAGACATCTAACCTTGAATTAAATTACCAGTGAATGAGACTCTATCACCACCCTCGGTAAACTGTTTCAATACCTAATTGCTTTCACTGTTAACAATCTGTACCTAATTTAAATTTGTCTGCTTCAACTTCCAGTCATTGGATTTTGTTATGTTTTTTTTCTGCTAGATTAAAGACCCTTCTATCAAATTTTTGTTCCCTCATGTAGGTACTTGCAGACTGATCAAGTCACCCTTTGACCTTTTCTTTGATAAGCTAAATAGACTTGGCTCCTTGGGTCTCTTACTATAAGGCACGTTTTCCAAACCTTAAATCATTCGTATGGCTTCTTCTGGACCCTCTCCAATTTTTCAACATCCCTCTTGAATTGTTGACACCGGATCTGGACACAGAATTCCAGTATTCACACCTGTGCCAATCACACAGGTAATGTAACATCTTGATATTCCCCTGGTTATACACCCAAAGATCACATGAGCCCTTTCAGACACAGCATTTTAGCATTTTGGCTACAGTGAAAACAAAATTCTACATAAAAGGTTAGACAGGAAGTGAAGAATACTGTAGAATATCCAAATGAAATCGCAGAGGGAAGTTAAGTAGGTAAAATACAATTTTCCAAGAACACATTTCAGACAGTTCAGCTGTTCTAACACACCCTGGTTCTTATACGAGTGCCATAGAATCTTTAATGAGCTCAATTTGTCAGATGTAAGTCTTTCCTCTGAAAGACAGCGCTAGTAAAAATAACCCACAGAACAGACAAGAAGATTATCTTCATCCCTTTGCCTTCTTTTCTCATCCCTTCCCATGTACCTTTGTGTTTCCCTCTTCAAAGCTCTTTCTTACTTTTTGGCTTCTCATTTTTTCACTTCCCTGCAACATCAGCAATTGCAGATGTTACTTCTGCTCCTGCTGTGAGAACAGATGATACCATAAATTATCAGATTGTAGGAGAAGGGGAAGCAGAATAGCTGAGAGGTAGCCTAAGGTTCTTCTCTGATTGATAATAATGCTACAACTCCTTCCTACTGCCCTCCCTTCCTAGCGAGCATGGGGCAATCATCAAGGCATATGGCAGTCCTATCTATGCCTACAGCACCTAGACTTTGGTAGTAATGCTGAGGCATAGGCTCACTACTGACAATTTATTGAATCAAGAAAACCTCTTTTTGTCACTCTCCATGAAGCATTCCTTGGATATCTCCTGTGGAAGTATTAGCTTCGCCTAATCCAGTTTAATTTGTGAGATTAGAAAGACAACACTACAGCTGGAAAAAATTCATGTGATATCTGAAAGAAAAAAAGACATTTTTAGTTTATGTTCAAGGGGGAAAGTTTAAAAAAAACAATTAGTTTTCATCTGAATTTTTAATTTGACCATTTTTGAAAGATAAAAATGTCAATTTTGTTTTTTATCCCTTCCTATTTTCTTTTTTCAATACTGGATGCAATAGCATGAATGAATGTTTTCCACCTTCCTTTTATTTCCCTTTTCTGGGAGGAACTAACGTAACAGGTGGGGCTGTAAGTTTGCCTGTGGGTGAGATTTCAGTTACCCCATTTTATAAATATTTATCAATATTGTTTTACTTGTTATATTTCTATTAGCTCTAGGGAAAGGCATTGAATTGACAACTCTGGGGAGTCTCCTGTGCTGGTTTTGCTTTGATATTTGTTATTGTTTGATTCTCTTCTTTTAAGTCTTCTCTTATTCTTGTTTCCTAAAGTTAAAGTTTGTCACTAAAACCACTGACACATGCATAAAGCTTAACTTTGGAGCACAGAACTCAGACAGATGCCACGTACGGTAAGTGTTGGGCATTTTACCCTATATTGTTCACTGAAGCTAGTTTATTTGAGCCAAAGTTAATACATTTCCATTCAGACTAACACATAAATCACGTAATAAAGTTTGCTAAAGCAAATAAGGTGTAGTTGTGTATTTTAACTTGATTACTCTGGGAAGTACATAAATTGGCTCACCCAAACTAGTGATGTCTTCATTCTATTTAATTCACTGGTAGATTTATGCTTTCTGAAAGAGGCTTGTGGGATAAGGAAGTGAGTATCTTGGTGGGAGAGCATATCAGTCCTGAGTTGCTAACTGCCATCAGCTTTCATCAATCTCATAGGATAGGGCCCTGAGTTGCTTTGAATGCATCACAGGACAGTGAATGACTTAATGGGCAAATTACATTAGCACATGACTAGCCTGGGCCTAGTTCCTTGTTCCTAGTTCTCTTGTTCCTTTTCCTTTATCTCATCTCTCCATTCTCTTCTTATCTTAAATACAGTTATCTAGTACCAGCAGCTGAAAGGGGGGAAATGGACTTGCCTCATGCTCTGTTAAACTGGGAAGGTCCACTTCAGAGAAAGTGTTTCTAATCAGGGCCATGATTTGAATCTATTTTACAAGGAGTGAAATATCTAGAGCATTTAGACTACCAATTTCTCTCTCAAGAATGAATAATTTTCATAACTGTATTATTAGAGCAGTGAAGTCAGATCTAAATCCCTTCCTACCATGGAATTGGAAGATGTAGCCACCAGGCTTTAACTTCCCATCCGGGGCTCTTTTTCTGGTACAGAACAGAGAGTGCAAATACATATTAGGGCATCAGGAAGGATGCTACCCAAATCCAGAGTGGCGTGCAGTGGCACATGGACAGAATAGTGTAAAAAATGACTTGTAATTAGCTAACTGAATCAAGGGGTAACAGAGAAGGGTGCCCCAGGGGTATTTTACAGAGTATTAATTCTTCAGTTGGAGCTTACATATCATGGTGATGGGTGCACTAATATTGACTAGCTAGAGAAGGCCAGATACACATCCAATGACAATCGATACCGTTCCACTGACCTCACCTGAGCTGTGCTAGTTTACACCAGCTGAGGACCAGGCCCCTAACTAGATAGAGGAAAAAAAGAATATGACTAGTACAGTTGAGCAAAACCTGGATTTTCCACCCAGCAGGAAATTCCACTGTTTTGAAGTTGGCTAGTTCTGAATCTAAATGAATTATCAACATCTTGGAATTTCCTAGGAAACAAAGTATTCTGACATAATTGGTTTTTGGTCAATCAAAGTTTAAACTAAAAACTTGTTTCAGCTTTTCAACCTTATCAAACAAATGATTTCAATCTTATTATGAATCATTTCAATTTTTTTGCTAAAACAAATTAGCCAAAATTGACACATTGCTGCAGAAAGTTTTTATTTAGTTGTATCAGCATTTTCTGATATAAAATGATTGCATTGAAAAACTTTTGACCAGCTTTAATAAATGGGGGAAATTTTTATATCACTTTTGCTACTTTGCTAGGAAGTTCTTCCTAAAAAATCTCCAAAAGTAATATTAGATATGAATAAAAACCAGAAGGGAACATATACAGTATAGCAATTCATTACTATTACTAGGTGAAATATTCATACCTAGCCATATAATTCCAGATAAGCTCTCTTCTTCTTCTGTATTAGAAGAATAAACCATCATTTGTACAGGTAATTGAAACTGCAGATAGTCTACGATGAAGTTTGATTGAACAATGCCAATGAAGATAAAGGAAAGGTTTACCACCTACCCATCTGTGGCAGGCCAAACCAAACAAATTGGTTGAAACTATAGTAAAGAACAGAATGATCAGACACATAGATGGACATGATATGTTGGGGAAGAGTTGTGATGGCTTTTGTAAAGAAAAATCATGCCTCAACAATCTATTAGAATTTTTGAAGGGCTCAACAAACAAGAGGCCATGGGTGATATAGTGTACCGGACTTTAAGAAAGCCTTTGACAAGGTCCCTCACCAGAGTAAGCACTCATGGGATAAGAGGGAAGGTCCTCTCATGGATCAGTAACTGGATAAAAGATAGGGAAAAAAGGGTAGGAATAAATGGTCCAGTTTCACAGTGGAGAGAGAGGTACATAATGGGGTCCCCCAAGGATCTGTACTGAGACCAGTGCTGTTCACCATATTCAGAAATGATCTGGAAAATGTGTAGAACAGTGAAGTGGCAACATTTGCAGATGATACAAAATTACTCACGATAGTTAAGTCCAAAGCTGACTGTGAACAGTTACAAAGGGATTCCACAAAACTGGGTGCCTGTGCCATAAAATGGCAGATGAAATTCAGTGTAGATAAATGTAAAGTAATGCACACTGGAAAACATAATTCTAGCTATACATATGTTAGGATATAGATTTTCAGGCCTGTATCTAAAGGCCTATTCTTTAAGAATGTAGGTATATGTTTATCATTTAGCTAGTTATAGAGGTATAAAAGAAAGCATCAAAATTACTGTCTGCCTGTGTAAGGGCCTTCTCTCACTGTGACAGTCTGAGGCCCTGTTCTTAAGCTAAGGCCTTTGGCTAAGCAGTGGGAGCAGCCATAAACTGGGAAGCGAACGGTCACATACTCACATTCCAAACTAGTCATATTGAAATAAGGCAATCTGGGGCTGTTAGAAAGGTGATCCGATCTATCACCTCCAGAGAAAGGGAAGAGCCTAGAAGATGTAAAAGGAAATTTAGGTTGATAGTTTTCTGTTTGGTAAGAACTCACTTATCAATAGACATAGTTGGGAAACCCTTATGTCTTTATAGATGTAGTTGTGAAATCCTCACTTCTGTATTGTTGTGTCATTATAGTTCCCACTTTGTTTATTTGCGTGGTCTCTGTCTGGTTCTGTGATTGTTTCTATCTGCTGTATAATTAATTTTGCTGGGTGTAAACTAATTAAGGTGGTGGGATATAATTGGTTAGCTAATCATGTTACAATATGTGAGGACTGGTTAGATAAATTTCAGTAAAATGATTGGTTATGGTATAGCTGAGAATATTACTGTATAAATTAGGGGTAAACAGGAAGTAAGTTGGGATTTGAAAATAAGGAAAAAGGAACTTGTATTTAAGCTTGCTGGAAGTTTACCCCAATAAACAACAAATTGTTTGCACCTTCGGACTTTGTGTATTGTTGCTCTCTGTTCATGCAAGAAGGACCAGGGAAGTGGGAGGGTGAAGGAATAAGCCCTCTAACAACATACAAAATGATGGAGTCTAAATTAGTTGTTACCACTCAAGAAAAATCTTGGTGTCATAGTGGATGGTTCTCTGAAAACATCTACTGAATGTACAGTGGCAGTCAAAATAGCTAACAGAATGCTAGGACCCACTAGGAAAGGGATAAAGAATAAGACAGAAAATCTCATAATGCCACTATATTAATCCATGGTATGCTCACACTTTGAATACTGCATGCAGTTCTGGTCGCTCCAGCTCAAAAAAGGCACATTAGAATAGGAAAAGGTAGAGAGCAGGGCAACAAAGATGATTAGAAGTATAGAACATCTTTCTTATGAAGAGAAATTAAAAAGACTGGGACTCTTCAGCTTGGACAAGAGATGACTGAGGAGTGATATGATAGAGATCTATGAAATTATTAATGGCGTGGAGAAAGTGAATAAGAAAGTCTTATTTAGCCTTCAGCTAACACATGAACCAAGATTCACCAAATGAAATTAATAGGCAGCAAGTTGAAAAGAAACATAAGAAAATACTCATTGCCAGGGAATGTTATGAAGACCAAAAGTATAACTGGGTCCAAATAAGAACTAGATAAGTTCATGGAGGATAGGTCCATCAATGACTATTAGCCAAGATGGTCATGGATGCAACCCCATGTTCCAGATGTCTCTAAATGTCTGACTGCTAGAAGCTGGAACTGGACAACAGGGGATGGATGAGTTGATAAACTACCATGTTCTGGTCATTCCCTCTGAAGCATCTGGCACTGGCCACTGTCTGAAGACAGAATACTGGGCTAAGTGGATCATTGGTCTGACCCTGTGTTGCTATTTTTATGTTCTTATTATGTTAACAGTAAGCTATGACAATAGAGCTTTCTTCCCAAAAATAATCAAAAATTGCTAACAGGGCTTTCTTCTTCCCACGTTATTTCATGAATTAATGCATCCCCTCCACAGAGGGTCAACTTTAATGTCCCTTTTCTGATAAAATAGTAACTTTAGTGTGCCCCTCACCCCTTGAGGAGTCATCTTCAGTCTTTTCCAGTTCAAAAACAACCAGGCCAAGACAAACTTAGTTCCTTATCCCTTTTCTTGGATAGGCCATCAGTCCCACAAGCGCCTGCCAAGATTTTTGCCTCAGCTGCAGTTGACCTGGTGAAATATAGGAAACAGTTTCATGAAAATTTTGTCCCTCTTTTTTATTAATAAATTTTGAAATTAGAAAAATGTCAATGTGTTCCATAGCTGGTCAACAAACAGAATGAAGTGTTTGTGATAATTTTGGTAAAAAACTGTCTGTTTTTTCATTGGAAAAGTTTGAATTTTGAAAGTTTTGACTAGTTCTAATTTGCAGAAGGCAGAGTTTATGTAGCCCCTTCTCCCAGAATGCCTTCCCTATTGCAGGACAGCATGCTGGCTGTTCTGGAACAACATTTCCTAGAAATGCCTCAATCCTGAGGAGAAAGGGGAGCCCACCCTACTCTTGGAACTCTGGTATCAGGCACAAAGCAAAGTTAGTAACTGCGGTGTCTCTCCCAAACCACAGACTATAATCTGAAGACAATGTTTCCCTCAGCAACCATATCTCTGTGCCACAGGGAGTCCCCAAAGGAAAACCCTGGAACAGAGCTGTGCTGGCCCTAAAGAATTTCCTCATTAACCTTCAGGGGCTAATTCATGACATCATCTAACTATTGAGACAAGAGAGTTCAAATGCAACATATGTTAACAGCTTAGATAATGCTTATACCCATCCTTACTAAAGAATGTAACTGAAATAATCATACACCCAAAAATACTTTGTTAAAATGACATCTTTATAACAGGGCATATAGCAAACTTGCTTCTACAACAGTTTCTTAAAGGTCATCTCTATTACTTCAAATTTCTGAAGTGTGAATACAATAAATATGTTTTGGTGGGCTTCCCTGAGAGTATGCAGCATTTCAGAATTACTGTACAATGTGTTAAGATTTATATTCTCCATTTAAAAAGGACTCCTGATTTCCTGAATTCTTGTATAAATACAACAAAAGTCATCAATCTAATTAAACAACAGCACCTTAGGGGGCCATGCTAACCAGAGTGAAATGGATAGCATAGCAAAAGGATCCTTCAGGGAGCGAGTATAGTTGTCAATATTACAAAGATAATTAGCTCCAGATATATGCCAGAGTAAGTCTTATTTTGTCTTAATCTGTCAAATTAGGCTACTAAAGTCAAGTCATCTACTAATATGTGTAAAGGTACCATTGCAAGAAATAGGTATATCAAGAATGTCCAAGTTATGACACTGAGATAATGGGTCAAATCTAATCCCTTTTGCAAGCCTACGGAAAGTTATTTTTCAAATAATGTATGTCCCAACCTTCACTTTATAACACTGTAGAAGGAATTCAAATATAAGCATGTATTGTTTAGCATCGTTCCAAAATCATTTTTGGAAGTCTCAGGATAATCTCACCCACTGACACAAATTTAACTATTGCTTCTATGCCACGGATTCATAAAACTATCTCTCTAGTCCAGACACACAGGCTATCCCCACTCTACTCATCATCTCTCACTGATTATCAAGGTGTTGACTTCCATTTTTGATAGGCCCATGGTGCCAGCCTCCATCGCCCACTTGTTAAATTTTCAAGCAAATACCTTTGTGCTTTCTCCCTTGCTGCTTCTCATGCTTGGGAGAAGCTCCCAGTAAACATCTGTAAAGGTTCTTTATTATCCTCCTTCAATTTTTTCCTTGGAACTCCCCATAGGCATGATGCCAACCAAAAAAAAAAACTGGCCAAAAAAAATTTGTCACATCATGCTGACTGATATTGTTTCACAGTTTCTTTGTCGTTCCTTGGCTGTCTGTATCCATCTGAAAAAAGAAAAGGAGTACTTGTGGCACCTTAGAGACTAACCAATTTATTTGAGCATAAGCTTTTGTGAGCTACAGCTCACTGCATCGGATGCATACTGTGGAAAGTGAGCTGTAGCTCATGAAAGCTTATGCTCAAATAAATTGGTTAGTCTCTAAGGTGCCACAAGTACTCCTTTTCTTTTTGCGAATACAGACTAACACGGCTGCTACTCTGAAACCTGTATCCATCTGTTGCATCATTTTATACTTAGATTTGAAGCTCTTTATGGCAGGGGCCCACTTTTTTGTTCTGTGTTTGTACAGTGTCTAGCACAGTGGGGTTCTGGCGCATGACTGGGGCTACCAGGTACGATGGTAATGTAAATAATAAATAATATTTTCAGGAAGACAGGTGAGAAGTCAGAAGCCCCATATTCTCTGTCATCCTGGTTAAACACCATCTTTCTCTTCATAGGCCAAAGCCAGTACTCCATCTGACTCCGCTTGTCCTGTGATATGCTGGTTGACTTACCTTTTTCAAGACACTTATTCTTAACAGTCAACAGACCTTTGTTGTAATTTTAAACATTGGTATGCTTTATTTATGGGGACAGTATCTCAATCTGCATTCACGCTACCAGAAAAGCATGTCTGTTTTATCCAGTCTACATAAATTAGCTTCTGCTGACAGCCATATGGATGTTTCAAAGACTTTGGTAGAGCATATTAATGTCTCACCAAATTAAGAAGATCAAAATAATAAGATTTTAGTGCCAGCACTGAACCTCTTATAGTTCTTTGAGATGGTCTTAAAGACATCAGTCAGACAATATTCAAAGTTATTTAAGTTCCTTATTCCTCAGATCCTTTCTTTCTGATCTCTTTCTTGGTTGAGAGTGAAACAAGACTTGATTTGCTGTTTTTTCCTCAATTATGGCAGGTGGAATGTATTGTCTTTACACGCATTATACTTGTCTCCCCCACTCCCATGTCCAGCTAGAAATGTCTTTCAGCTGAATCATGTTGATGGGGGAAAATAAGATAATTTATAGCTGAGAAAAATATCTCTGACAAGAAAAAAATGTCTTTGTCAACTAGCGAATGGTGAAATTCACAATGCTTGCATTATTCAGTGATCTGACTGAGAGGGAATCAGAACAGGGGCTGATTGGGTATACTTAACTCAGCACTAAATTAATATGGGATTTTCAAAGGAGCTCAGCATTGGCCTAACTCTAATCCCATAAAAACTAGTATGATTTTTTTACCATTTATTCCAGTGGGAGCAAATTAATGCTGATACTGAGCATTTCTGAAAGTCCCACCATACTGTATGACTAGATTCCAGAAAGGTCTTCTCTCTCATTGCTGAAGCTACCATAAATTACTATGATTATTACTCGATCCAAACATTACAGTTAGGTAAATACTAGCTCTCCTTTGGCTCTTTTATAGTAAATATTAATAAACAAAAGCTACATTTAGTGACAGTTAAGGTTGCATTAGGACCAACCTCACCCACTCAAATCTTTGAAAGTATGAAAAGAACAAGTTATGGAAAAGGGTCTCCTTGCCTCTTCAGATGCCTATGGTGCTGTTGATAACACATTTCAATACCCCATACAGTATTCACTTCCATCTCCAACATGTGCTGAAAACCAATACATACCCCAACTTCAGCCCACTCGTTCTGTGATGTAAAACCTTGATGGTGACTGTGACAAAGAGGGTAATTTGTGATTCACATCTCTGTATCAGCAGCTCTTGTCAAGCCTGACAAACTCACTACACCTAACACACTGTTGTCATAATCTGTATCTAAAAGCTATCATGTAAGATATCATTAGAAAACTAATAACTCCCTAATCATTAATACTCTTGTGTGATGTATGTATGTGGTGTATATAAAGAGTTAATATGTGCTAGAATTATGTTCCTAAAACGTGTTTGGCAAGAAATACATAAGCCCAGTCTGTTTCTTCACTTCACCAGGTGGGTATTATAGTTTTAAGAATGCTCGATAGAGATCCTGTAGGTGTTTGCCTCTGTCTGAGGGATCGGCGCAAATGTGGTTGTATCTTAGTGCTTGGCTGTAGACAATGGATCATGTGATGTGGTCTGGATGAAAGCTGGAGGTATGTAGGTAAATATAGCAGTCAGTAGGTTTCCGGTTCAGGGTGGTGTTTATGTGACCATCGCTTATTATAACTGTAGTGTCTAGGAAGTGGACCTCTTGTGTGGACAGGTCCAGGCTGAGGTTGATGGTGGGGTGGAAATTGTTGAAATCTTGGTGGAATTCTCAAGGGCCTCCTTCCCATGGGTCCAAATGATGAAGGCGTCATCAGTGTAGCGCAAGTAGAGTAGGGGCGTAAGGGGACGAGAGCTGAGGAAGCATCCAGGAAAGTTACGAATCCTCTAGTCTAAGAGTAGAAGTAATAAACTGTGTCTCCAGACTGAGCTTTGGGACAGGCCAACAGGTTCTTTCCCATAAGGCATGTTTAGCTCTCAGACTGTGGTTGGCACAGGAAAAACCTGAAGACCACCGATGAAAAAGGAAGCTAAAACAGCAGGCAGATAGACAGGCAGGAATAGTTATGCATTATTTTAAGTCTTGGCATGCTAATTACATACCATATTGATACAAACACAACAGCTCGCCTTCTATCTAAAGTTTGTGGTGTGGTGTTTGGCTTCTTCTGACCCAATCAGTCATCCTGAAAATCATCTTAATTTTTTTTTTAAAGTCCCAGAACAACTATGTAAGCATCACTGGTACAAAAATATCAGGTTTAGCTTTTAGCAACATAGATCCATGTTCTCTGGTGAGGCCGAGTTATGCTTGAAGGCTGCTCAAATCATACCCATCTGCTCAGAGCCCTTAAAGGCTGTTCCCATAGCCAGGGGATAGCTGGAGCACAAACACCCCCTTATACCCTAACCATATTCCTTATGCTGGATGCCAGGAGGGATAGAATTTATATTGAGCAGAGGTTCCCAAACTTATTTTTTTACTGTGTGCCCCCCTTCTCCATGGGAATCACACAACAAGTTCCTCTTCCCCCTCCACAACTCCCACACATTCCGGGACAGAAGTGATTCACTGACAGGAGCTGGTTGTGCACGCCTGGGGCTGCAGCTGGGCCTGGCTCGCTCCATCCTGGGAGAAGCTCATGCCAACATGGTGTGGAACAGACCAGGGCTCCTTACCCTCTGTCCTCATTGCCCAGACCCTGTGACTCCCACAGGCTTCAGAGGGTTTAAAATATGCAGAGCTGCAACTGGGTGTCTGGGCAGGGGCAGGGGCAGGGCAGCAGGGGGAGAGTGCACAGGGGGAGAGAGCCCCCAGTAGACAGGGAGTCAGGAGGGGGAGTGAAGAGCAGCAGGTTGCTGACCTGGTAAGGCAGGGCTAGTCTGGGCAGGGCTGTGCTCCCCTGACCACAGGGAACACCCTCTGCAGTGCCCAGCCCAGACATCTGACCAGGCACGGCCCCATGCCCCACCTCACACCTCTCTGATAAGGGGTGTGCCTCATTCTGGAAACCAATGATATAGAGCAACGGACCTGACTCTATGCCACCCAGTGATTACCTTCTGCAAGGAAAACGTCAAGGAGCTGGCACAGCTGCCAAGTTTTCTGCGGCTCCATGTGTGGTATTTTGTGTAAATTATTTGCAACCAAGCAAATCAGATAATTAAATCATCTGCATATTTTTCAAGTATCTTATATATGGCTAAACTTCAGCTTAATGTTAATACAACCTGTCCCAAGCATTGGCAGGGGTAGGACATGGGGGTGCACAACACCTGGTAGCTGTAAACTGGAGACAGACAGGGCTGAGCGACTTTCTGGACTTTAAATGGAGCACCACAGCAGTCTCTATTAACAGAAAGGTGCAATTGCACACCTTTCCTGCAGCCCCACAGAATGTATGACTTTCAGTCTCAGGAATGTGCCATGGGGTGGCCTATAGGTCTGAGTGTTGGTCAAACTGCAAAACACCCGGCAGGGCTGAGCTGATTACACCAGTTTTGCGGCTGCTTTGCACAGCACAAAGTAGCCAGAGAAAGGGCCAGAATTCAGCCATGCATCCAATACTAGTGGGTGGAATATGGTGGTCTTGATCAATATGGTTGATACTCTTTGTGACTATAAGCAAATACTTTTAAAAATTATACATTTCCTTAATGGCTGTGATACCAATGAGACGTTCTAAACCTCAACACACTAACACTGGAAGAGTATGTTCAAATTCCTGTGCTAAATAATTTAGGCTTCTCTGGCAGGACTTAGTTGTGAAAATTAAAATTGCATAAATCTGCTCATGTTTTTGTAGATAAGGGAATAATTCTATCAGTCACTGTTACTGTAATAAAAGCCAAATAATAATAAAAAAGCCTGCACCATACCTTATTCTTTCCCATTCTGAATCTTCTGCATAAGCAATTATTGTCGGGGTGCATGAAAGTCTAACTATGAAAGCTTCGAACCTGAAGATTCATCTACACAGACAAATGATGTTTGTAGCATGTAGCGAGGTAGATAGCAGCATTGGAATTGTATTTTGGTAACCAGCATATTGTTATAATTATGGCACCTAGAGACCTCAACTGAGATCAAAGCTCCACTGTGCTAGGTACTGGACAAACACGTAGTGAGAGACACATAGTTTCTGACTTGGAAAATTTACAATCTAAATACATAAGACAGAAAAGGGGTTTGAAGCACAGAGACTTGTCCAAGGTGACACAGGAGGAAAGGGGCTAAGCCAGTAATAGAACCCAGGGCACCTGACTTCCCATCCTGCCACATTGCCCCTCAAATGAATGAGAATGCTGCCTATACTGGGAATCTTATCTGTGTGTTGACTGGCATGCTGGAAAGGTTAACTTTTGGTTAAACTACTGAGAACATAATTGGACAAAATCATTCATTCTGATTAATTTAGTATTGTCTGAACAGTTTCTGTAATAAGCAAAAATGCAGAGGAAGACTTAATTTTTTATATGTTAGTAATATAGTCATATACATAAAATATACACAAAATACTGGGTGTATATTATGACCTCTGTTTTGGAATCTTGTCAGAATATGAAACTTTGTTCTTGAAAAAACAACATCGTTATTATATATGAAGATTTACCTTTCAGGATTGCAAATTATGTTTAAGGTTAAAGAATCCATTTTCACCTGATACAAGTCTTCTAGACAACCAGAATGTGCCTATAAAAATGGCACAGATACTAGGGAATAGTATTCTGATGCAAGTACTGAATGTTAGTACTTATCCTTCTGTAAATACAATATGTTCAAACATCACATTAAACCTGATCTGATTCAAGAATTGTGCAGGGTTAAAACCGTGCAAGGTTAAACAGAAAATAAGTAATATTCCTCTTTGTGTAAACTACAGATACAAATATATTATATCAGTCATCAGTAGAGTATACGTTATTACAGCTGCCCCTCCAACAGCTACAGAATATACCTGTAGCCAACATTTGCCCTTGTGACTTAATTTTACAATATGAAAAGCAGCTGGCTCTTGATCTCCTCTAACTTTTTAGTCTCTTGCTCCCAAACGTAGCATTTCATGGTAAGGTATGTCTATACCTTAGGAAGCAATTGATCCACTGGGGGTTGATTTATCGCATCTAGTCTAGACATGATAAATCGACCCCCGAGTGCTCTCCTGTCGACTCTGGTACTTCACTGGCATGAGAGGTGCAGGCGAAGTCGACAGGGGAGCATCAGCAGTCGACTCATCGCAGTGAAGATACCGCAGTGAGTAGATCTAAGTACATCAATTTCAGCTACGTTATTCATGTAGCTGAAGTTGCATTACTTTGATTGATCCCCACCCTGAGTGTAGACCAGAAAGTCTGGGCCTGGTCCTCATCTCATTTACAGCTGTGTAAGTGAGGAGTAACTGCTGTGATGTCACTTGAGTTACACTAGTTTGAAAAGATATAACTTAAGGAAGAACCTGGCTTGGGCTGGGTGCATCCACACATGCTTGCTAAACCTAATAAAATGTATCCTGGATGGATATATTTTGCCTCCAGAACTCTGAGAACAAAGACAGGAGTAAAGAAGCACCTGAGGAATAAAGAAAAGGGAAGGGGCAGTTCTCTTGTAGGTTAAATGTTATTACTTAAATGCACATTTTTGGGGTAAGTAATTTTTTTCCTGTTTCTTTAAAGGCTGAATCATTGTTTCAGGCCAAACTCCCACATATGTCAATGGGAACTCAGCAGGAGGGAGGGCCTCAGGATTTGATTGCGAACAGTTTATAATTATGACTGCTAACTCACTTCTCCTTGATCTTTAGGTTTCTCTCTGTTCTCCTCCTGCAGCCTTTGGTGATATTCCTTTTCATGGAAGAGGATACCTCTGTCCACACAGGAATCTGTTCAAGGCCATGGGTGGACAATTAGGTACCAGAAACTTCTTTAGCTTTTCTCCCTAGTGGCTGAGGGATTCTCATACCCTTGAGCCTGTCTTTGAAAAGTTACCCATACAACAGTAATCTTTAAAACAGGACTGTCAGGACATAGTACCTTCATCTGAGCCACAGGACTAACCATGCGAGCCTCCAGGCTGATTAATAAACTCAGCTGGGTTGCAGTAGGATCACCTGATTGGCCAGCTCACCTGATTGGCTGAAAGAAGCCAGGAGGCCTGCTTTTAAACTCAGTGGTGCAACCAGTTGCTGGCTGCTCAACATTTCTGTCTGTAGTTGTGATTGCTCTTGCCCCTAGTTCCTGGCTCCAACCCTTAGCTCTGATTTCTGACTTCAGCTCCGACCTGGGGTGCCTGAGACCCACTCAGCCTGGATCCAACCATTGCCCTGCACTGCTGGTGCCTGTCCCTGCAGATTTACTTAAAAATGTAGAAAACGGTAGTAAAACAAAAGCAATGGTTTGCGTGACCATACCTCACTGGAATACTTTGTAAAGTGAGGGAGGCTTCCCATATCTTCATTATAGAGAAATGAAGAACTTACATCTCTAGAAATCAGCTCCCTCTGATCACCCTTAACACACTCTTACTTGCTATATACAGGGAAGCCTCTCTATCCCTCAGCTGCTTATCAAATGCTGGGTGTTAGATTTCATTATCATAGCAGGGTGAGATTACGCCACCACGGAGCATTTGATTAGGAGTACTGTCTTCCGGAAAAGCCAGTCTTTTTTCCCCACACAAGGACAGTTATACACTAATAAGCTCTAAGAGGTTCCTCTGTGCTTCCAGTCTCCAAGCCCACCATTTCAAAGGCCAGTTTGACCTGCATGTCCTTAGATACTGCTCACCAGTTGAGGTGATTGACTTTTGATTTGTATGTCCATTGTTCTTGGTTATAAGTATTAGGTCAGACCTGCATGCCTGTGTATCTAGTTTCTATTTTAGCTGATCACAAAGAAGCATGGATTTGCTCCTTTTAAAATCCTTTTTGTCCCTTTACCCTTGCTGTGAGATACAAATTATTGACAGAATCCCAGACTGTCTTTCACAGTGACACATAACAGCAAGGATGAGTTCAAATAAAGTGAGAATTATCCCAGATATTCACCTCATCTTCAAATCTTTATCATATACTTTGTTTTAGCATGTAATTCAATGTTTCATTTCCTCTGACAGTGTGATTATAATTAATAAAAGGAAATATTTTTAAATAGCAGACAATCAGATTGTACAGTTTGCTTCCACAGATAGTCATTGAGACAAACAGTTTAGGGAAATTAAAACACAGAACTAAACACTGTTGATAACCCTGCATTTATATCACTGGCCTTTAATGAAATTGATTTATTAAGGTTGGATGTGTACTAGCTTACAACCTGCTGGAGATCCAATATTCAAAAACAAGATCATTTTGATTTTAGTGTAGCCATTGAGTAAAATGTACAAACAACTAAACATTTAGATAAAGGTATACAAGTTCCCCCTTGCAAGACTTGTACTGAATGTAGCAGGTTCAGTAATCTGGTCACCACATTTACATCTTTTCAAGTTAAATTCTGTATTTTCATGATAAATGTTAGTGTGTCATTTCTTACCATGATTTGTGGTGAAAAGGGATGTGTCAGTCTTCTGAATGTGCCCTGGTTTAATAATTAGGGAACCAATATGTACATCATTGTTCATGAATGATGAAAATAATGTAATTTGATATAACTATGATGCATTATAGTCTTTAAGTTATTAGTAACATGACCATTATGACTTTTTGTTGACAGAAAATGAATTAATTTGGTCATTTCACTTCTTTTTTGAATTTTTTTTTGACAATGCTGCAGGATTTATCCAATATAACTCTCATCAAGTCAGAATTCATTTTCAAGACAGCTTACAGAGACATTCAAAGAACTGTGAAATAATGTAAAATTCTCTGTTCTTGGCTCTATAAAATAAGTTGATGTAAAGAGTCAAGGCATCAAGGGATGTAAAAGGAAGAAATTCTTCAGTGGCCTATATATCAGTGATAGAAGCCTGGATAATAAACTAGCAGAATTAGAAATACTCACTTATGAAAAGAAATGTGATATAATTGGTATTACTGAAATCTGGCAGGATGATTCACATGACTGCAATGTTAAAATAATCTGATACACCCTATTTACAAAAGAATGAGGGCAGAAAGGGAGGCCAGGTAGCACTCTTTAATGCAATATCGTTACCGACTTTAGACTTATTGACAATTCAAAAGGACAGGATCTGGAATGCTTACAGATAAATGTACTAATGGATAAATCAAAAGATAGGCTAACAGTGGGAGTTTGCTATAGACCGCCAAATCAAATGAAGGAATAGAATGAGCAGCTCCTTAAGCATCCTTCTATCATGTAAATAAAAAAAAAAAAAAGAAAAAGAAAAATCTCATTCTTGTGGTATTTGAATCTGGTGGATATAAACTAGAGGTTTCATGCTACCACAACAAATCTTTGGAGATTCTAAAATTTATAAATTACAGTCTTTTCTACACATGAAGGTACTTTTACCAACTTGGAGTAATTTTATAGTAGACCTATAAAAGTGAAAACAACGAGGAGTCCTTGTGGCACCTTAGAAAGTGAATTTATCACTGAACTAAATATTGATCGTTGTCTAAGTGGTAGTGATCATGATGTAATTTCATTTGCTACATGCAAAATAGAATATAATACCTTCTAATAATATATATGCTTTGTACCTTAAAAGGGCCACTTTCCCAAAGCTGAAAAGAATCGCAAACAAAACTGAGCGCGAGGAAATATTTAAAGATAAAATGTGAATGACAATTGGGAATTGTTTAAAAATGCTTTATTAGAAACCCTCAAAGCTCTCTACAGTTCAGTAATCACAAAAGAATTCTTCTTTAAAAAATAATAATCCTAGTATAACAGTGGGAACATCAAATAGGAACAGATTGATTATTTTACCGCTTTATTTGGCACCAGTGTGGTCACTACTGGAATAGTGTGTCCAGTTCTGGTGTCCACAATTCAAGAATGATGTTGATAAATTGGAGAGAATTCAGAAAAGAGCCACAAGAATGATTAAAGAGTTAGAAAACATGCCTTATAGTGATAGATTCAAGGAGCTCAGGGTATGCCTACACTGCAATTCAACACCGGCAGATGTCCCATGACAGCTGACTCAGGCTTGTGGAGCTCAGGCTACAGGGCTGTTCAATTGTGGTGTAGACAATCAGGGTCGGGCTGGAGGCTGCAAGGCTGACACACGTCAGCTTTGGATGTTTAATTGCAGTGTAGACATACTCTCAGTCTATTTAGTTTAACAAAGAGAAGGTTAAGGGGTGACTTTATTACAGTGTATAAATACCTACATGGGGAACAAATATTTAACAGGCTCTTCAATCTAGCAGAGAAAGATATACAGTAAAAGCTATTTTATCCGGCATGTTGGGGGGAACAGGGGGTGCCAGTAAGTGAAAAATGCCAGTTAAATAAGAGGGAGGGAAGTTGGGTGTGGGAGGGGTGCGGAGCAACTGGTTGGGGCATGGGAGGGGGTGCAGGGTGCCAGATCCGGGGGGCACTCACCTCGGGTGGCTCCCTGCAAGTGGCAACCTGTCCTGGCGGCTCTTAGGCAGAGGCGTGGCAGGCGGCTCTGTGTGCTGCCCCTGCCGTACCCCGAGTGCTGGCTCCCCAGCTCCCATTGGCTGGCAACTGCAGCCAATGGGAGCTGCAGGGGCTGCACCAGACTGGAAATAAGGCATACATTTTTAACAGTGAGAGTAATAAACCATTAGAACGACTTACCAAAGGGCATGGTGGATTCTCCATCACTGACAATTTTTAACTCAAGATTGCATGCTATTCTAAAATTTTGGGAAAGTTCTATGGCTTGTATTAGACAGGAGGTCTGACTAGATGAGAAACCCCCCTTCCCCGAGCAGTTAGGAAATTCGGACATTTGATAAGAGAAACTAAAGATAAATGAAAAATCTATGACCATAGGGTTAGGAACAGTAAGAAAGAATTCTTTAATTATATCCTGAACAAAAATAATCCTAGCTATCGTGTAGGTCTGGTACTAGGCAATGATAGTAAAATTACCAATCATGATGCAGACAAGCCAGAAGTTTTCAATATCTATTTCTCTTTTGTATTTGGGAAAAAAAAAGCAGGATGAGGTATTCATTAAATCTGGTCAGAAAAATTTGGATGGAATGTTTCTCCATTGCAAAACGCAGATTTGTGGAATGTTTTGATTTCAATGACATTTGCATGGAAGCCAGGCAGGTTTTCTGATCAAAACCTGCCTGGTTTCCTCTCACAACTATCTGCTTCTTTTGCAGCCTGCCTGGTAGGCTGCTGCAGCGCTGGGGTTCCCAGGGCTTCTGGATTCCTGAGGAGCACATTTCATTTTCATGGCTCTGAAATGAGTTAAAACAGACTCCCAAGTGCCATGAAAAAATTAGAAATTTTGGGCTTTTGTCCTGATTTAGGATATTTTTTTTCAAAACCTCAAGTCTTTTCCCCCCAGGGAACTGGGATTCTGTTTTCTGGCTGGCCCCAGTATTCATATCTTACAGCAATAATTAAATTAAATTATGGGCTTGTGTCAAGGTTCCTCCCCCACTCTGAACTCTAGGGTACAGATGTGGGGACCTGCATGAAAAACCTCCTAAGCTTATCTTTACCAGCTTAGGTCAAAAGTTCCCCAAGGTACAAAATATTACACCCGTTATCCTTGGACTGGCCACTACCACCACCAAACTAATACTGGTTACTGGGGAAGAGCTGTTTGGACGCGTCCTTCCCCCCAAAATACTTCCCAAAACCTTGCACCCCACTTCCTGGACAAAGTTTGGTAAAAAGCCTCACCAATTTGCCTAGATGACTACAGACCCAGACCCTTGGATCTTAAGAACAATGAACAATCCTCCCAACACTTGCACCCCCCCTTTTCTGGGAAATGTTGGATAAAAAGCCTCACCAATTTGCATAGGTGACCACAGACCCAAACCCTTGGATCTGAGAACAATGAAAAAGCATTCAGTGTTTACAAGAAGACTTTTAATAAAAAATAGAAGTAAATAGAAATAAAGAAATCCCCCCTGTAAAATCAGGATGGTAGATATCTTACAGGGTAATTAGATTCAAAAACATAGAGAACCCCTCTAGGCAAAACCTTAAGTTACAAAAAAGATACACAGACAGAAATAGTTATTCTATTCAGCACAATTCTTTTCTCAGCCATTTAAAGAAATCATAATCTAACACATACCTAGCTAGATTACTTACTAAAAGTTCTAAGGCTCCATTCCTGGTCTATCCCTGGCAGAAACCAGCATACAGACAGACACAGACCCTTTGTTTCTCTCCCTCCTCCCAGCTTTTGAAAATATCTTGTCTCCTCATTGGTCATTTTGGTCAGGTGCCAGCGAGGTTACCTTTAGCTTCTTAACCCTTTACAGGTGAGAGGAGCTTTCCCCTGCCCAGGAGGGATTTCAAAGGGGTTTACCCTTCCCTTTATATTTATGACAGCTTGATATAGAAATTATACAGGAGATCAGACTAGATGGTCATCATGGTTCCTTCTGGCCCTAAAATTTGAAAATAGAAGTTATTAGTGACATTATAGTAAGTTACGTCATTATAATAAACATTTGTTTCCATGTTCAATGGAGGACTTTGGTTCCCTTGTGACATTTGTTAGCCAGTCCCTTTCCTCTACACAAACTGATGTTAGGAAAGAACTCATTTGTTACTAATTGGAATGTGGTTACTCCAACAAAGTCAGCTTACTGAGCAAACTGTAGTGGGCAGGGAGAACTAGGAGAATACTTTATGAAGACACAGGTTGAGTAATATATTTCTTTTATTTACTTCACGATTTAGCTCTGGCTTCAATACAGATTCCCCCATCACATCATAGTCCTAACCCCTTGATCACTGGAGTAAATAGGAATTTTTTCATTAACCTCCAGGGGAGTACAATCTGGCCTTATATTGTAATATTTCCATATAGAGACTCTAACTCCTGTATGCACATTCTTCTAGGGAGCACTTTCTCCAATACATTATGACAATAGAACAACTGTCAAGAAAGGCTGTTCAGGATGTCAGTGTGACTGTCCAAATAGAGATTAGATAACATGCTCATAGGAATAACCTGCCCTGGGTGCCTGTCCTGTCCTCCTTCTCTGTTACCTAGCTAATATTTTCATTTATGGGACCTGACTTTGAAAGGTGCTGAATACCTTCTGCATGGTGCTGGGTGTCCTTGACATGCACTGACTACAAAGAGAGGTGAAGGTGCTCTTCAGAGCTACATAGCACCTCGCAAGATCACAAGAAATGTTGTACATTTTCTTTGACGGAACCTTTCTCTCTGGCTTTGTAACTTTAAAAAATCATGGGAGTAATTCCGGCTGTATATAGGGGCCATAAACCGACTATGGAAATTTCTACCAGCTCAGGAGCACCTTTGTGTTTGTTTTGCATTTGTGGCATGCTTGGGTTGGGGTTGCTATAATTTATGCCTGGAGCATAAAGTGGCTTAATACCCCTTGGCTGCACCCATGTGCTGGTGAGGCCAAGCACCAGAGTCATCCCCACATTCCTGTCACATGTTGAAATGATTTCAAAGATTGTGGCATAGTGACTGTTTGTTGCTGTAGCCTAGGGGAGTCTGTCCCCAAACACTCATTGGTCTACTGTATAGCACAGAGATTGAATGGCACTCTCAGGGTGGCCAGCAAAGGACTATGTCAAATCACATGACATTACAGGCTTTACATGCTGCACCAGTGTTGCCAAAATGTAAATGTCAGTTTCACCGAGTATCTGTCAAGTAGGTTCCTACACCCATTAGTTGTCACAAGATAAGGCTTCAGAAGAACTAAGATACATCAGATATACTGGGGAGCTACAAAAGTGTTTTGTAAGCAGGTAGAGTTCCCATCCTGCTCCAGACAAGTGATGCATACACTGGATCCACACTTACACCCTTCAGCATAAATGAGATGTAGTTAGCTGTTCATAGTTCACATTTGTTCACCTTGGTTTGTTTAAGAGCAGCTGACATCAGCCTAGGATCGTAAATCTTTAGGTGCCCATAAAGATCAGATAGTTCGGTTTAAGGGCATATTTAAGATGCACCAGGCTATTGCATCATTAGTACATGTGTTAGCACAGAGGTGATTACTTAATGAAGACAAAAAGCCATAAAAGTTTAAGGGTTCTTAGTTCCCTTTCACTGGGAATGTTCTTTCTTACAGAGGTGACCATAGGTACGCATAGGGCAAAAGTGTGACTCTTCAACCACTGTCCATGGTAGCGGGCGTGTGAGGTGCATTGTCCAAAAAGGAGCTCCTGGGAACATTGTGACTGATTCTAGCTTTAGAGGAGCAGAATGAAGACTGGCCTCTGCCTCTCCTGAGCCCACTCCGAGAGGCAGCCCAGCTTCCCCAACTAGTGCAGAAGAGGTGTGATCATGGTTAGCCTTGGGCTGTGATTGTGACTAGCTCCTGTTTAGTGCCAAAAAGGAAAGGACTTCCACTTCCTGTTGTTCCCATTTGCACACCCAGGCAAGGTTAATCACAATCTAGGGGATTCCATGGCTGTAACTGAGAACTAAGTATGGACCAAAAACTCCATCTCAAACAGAAATAAATTGCATTAAAAAGATGTTTTCAGCACTAGAGAAATAGGAATCTGGGTTAGGGACAAGTGAGCCACTTTGGACAAAGAAAACTACCATAATAATCACCAAAGCCTTCTCCCTAAACTGAAACCATTTTTAATGTATTTAATTTTTGTGGTTCAGAAAAATGTAACATTTTTTTCACCATAATTTTTCAGTTTGGGCCTCAATACTTCTGGGTTCCATCCACAACCAGAATTGTTCTCCCCCCCCCCTCTCTCTCTCAAGTACTAGGTGGTTCTCATTACTGTAGTAGCTAACCTAACTAGAGACAGGAAATAATGAATTTTACAGGGAAGTCAGTTGGGATAAGCTTCAAAAAAGCATCTGAAATATTTAGAGCTTATCTGCACTGAATCAAAACCTCTGAGATAGCTCTGGCTAAACAATCCACAAAATGATTCATGTTTTCACAAATCAGTGCAGGGTTTGTAAATCTTCGCCAGCTGGTTAACAGTTGCAACAAGGGTGGGGTTCAATATATCCAGTGCCCCTCCTGACAAATAACTAAACTGGTTTGAGTCATCACTCAGAAAAATTAACACACCCTTCCTGGGTGCCCTTAACAGGCAGAACTTCCCCACCTGAAAGCTCTGCAAGACTGTGTAAAAACAGGGAAATCTTTTTTTAGGGTAAAGAGAACGCAGTTATATCCTTGGGAAAACACAGCAATGGCATATATCAGGGATCAGCAACCTTTGGCACGTGGCCTGTCAGGGAAATCCATCATGGATGGTTTGTTTACCTGCAGCGTCTGCAGGTTTGGCCAATCACAGCTCCCACTGGCCGCAGTTTGCCATTCCAAGTCAATGTGGGCTGCAGGAAGCGGCGTGGGCCAAGGGATGTTCTGACAGGAAACGTCTAGGAAGATGCAATTAGGTTTATTTCTTTTTATTTCTTTATGGCTTGTGGACTCTGCTGTGCTAACCCCAAATGCTTTTGTTTTGCTTGTAACCATTAAGCTGGATCTCAAGAAAGTTATTCTTGATGCTTAATCCCTGTAAGTTTTTTTTTTTTTTTAAATCTAGACATTTACTGATCTACTTACATATCTGGGATTTCAAATGAGTAGTTTCTAGGTATGATACCGATGATTTTTCATACCTGGCCCCAAGCTTCTTACAGCATAGTTGCTCCCTGTCTGCCTCTCCCCGAGAACAACCACAAACAGACAAAAGGGAAGTGCTTTCCCAATTCAAAAAGTTTTAGCCTTCCCATTGGCTCTTTTGGTCAGGTGCCCACTCCCTTCCTTTTACCTATGCAGAGCAGGGAGACTTTTTGACCCTTTACAGGTAAAGCAAGTAGAAAACAGCTTTAAAGAGCGATTTTATAGCTAACTGGCTGGCTGGGTGTCCATAAAAAGAAGCTCCCCTCCTTTCGTTTATCACACCCACTAACTTCCAAAACCCAAATTCACATATAAGTATAGCGACTTCCCAAGTGTCACTAGAGGAATTTTGGGTTGGTAGCCTCTATGGCAGCTCTTTTCCCTTTTCACCAGTAGAGGGAATAGGCAGTTCTTTCCCCTCTGGAGCTTCTGGCCTTAGGGCTTTCGTATAATTTATGGTATTATTTATCTATTGCTCACAAATATTTGGTAGGCCAACAGGTTATATGTGAAATTGTTGACAAATCCAGAAAACAGTATATGTTTTAAAACAAATGATAATTCACCTGAAAATTGGTATTCATTATTCTCTGTCAGACACTCCACTGGTGAAATCTTGGCTCCGTTAAAGTTAGTGAGAGTTTGGCATTGACTTCAGTGGGCCCAGGACTTCACTGTAGATTAAAAAATTTCAGTCATGCAGACAGAGAGTAGAAATTGTGTCATGTGACTTGGGTGACCAATCGCAAACTACAAATAGTGAATAGTGACTAGCCAAAGTGAACTATTCATGAACAATCTAAGAACTGACAACTATTCACAAACATACAACAACCACATTAGAAGAAAACAGAATCAGTTTTTGGACAGTTCATAAACAGTGAAAAGGGCTAACTTCATCAGCTATGAAGCTAACTTCATCAGCTAATTTACTCGCTATGAATCAAGGTCTTCACAAATTCCAGAGTAGGCACATTTTGCGATGAAGAATGATGGAGTACAAGAAAATTACTATAACTGTTAAACAGTAACAAACTACTTTCAACTCTGAGAACCATAATTACCTCAGCAGCCAAATTTGCCTTCTCTGCCATTTGAAATTGCTATGGGGAAGTACTATCTAATCAAATTCCATCTGCTTGTACAGGATGGACATGATGAAAGGTACATCCTGAAATGTTGTGTTAAAAATGTGCTAAATGTCCATTCCCACTGCAGAAACATTTGAAATCTATGCATAGAATGACCTGCTAGTCTCCAGTATGCAAGGTCCTCATTGTCTTCTTATTCAAATCCCTCCTAATGACTCACTTCTTCTGTGAGGCCCAACCACATTAGCCCATGACAGTCAAATGTCTTTTCAACGCCAATCAGCCTCCCAGTACATGTTCCCTTATCTGTATGTGTCTTTCACATTGTAAACGCCTTGTGGCAAAGACTGTTTCTCTTTTACAGCACCAATCACATTCTTGGCACTTACTAAATAATAATAAACATTAATAATTATCTATGAAAATTCATTTTAATTTGGAAGAGATTTTGAATGTTGAAACATCACATTTTCCACCACAAATTGTCGCCACTGTGGAGTGTAAATAGACCAATCTTTGCATCCCCTGAGTGGTTATATCTATCGATATAGAGTTATAGATAGTAACTATTATAGATAGTAATAGAACTTCCCAAACCAGGGTTTTGTGTTAAATATAGCGAAAAAAATTACCTATAGTAAAACAGGTTGTAAAGACTATGCAAGATAGAAGTACAGGGAGACAACAGCATAAGTTAAATTGGATTGTACCTAAAGTTTCAGTGTAAATCCAAAATCCTATGTAAACCCACTAGTAATTTATAACCATAACACAAATGTCAGATTAAATTACATTATGAAGTGCCTTCAGTACCCCCCCATGCTGAACATTTCATTGTAATTAATTTTATTAATAATATAACAATGCACTTACTAATTACCCAGGGGAGGCAAATACTGCTACTAACTATAGCATCATACCTTTATCGGTTAAACATTTCTGCAAATACTAACAGTAAAATCTCCATCCAGGTATAGAGTGTAAAAATTTCATCCCTTGGCAATCACCTGCATTTTGTCACTAATATACAAAATGGCTGGGGTGAGTTATAAGAATCCAATGAAACTGACATGAATATTTGAAAACCCACCTTAGTGTATATTTACTAAGGTGGAAATTTCAGTGCAAGTATAAGTATAGAGCACACGCTTCATCTAAAGCTCAGGAGTGGTACACACAGCAAGACCGTGCTGGGTTCTGAATTGATTTTTAAGGTATAAAGTTTCATATCTAGGTACAGAGAACTGCAATACTTAAGCCAGGATATCACAAATGCATTGCTCACAATTATTAATGTATTTATCCTCACAACATTCTGGTGAGATAGGGAAGTGTTATTATCCATATTAAGAAATAAGGAACTTATGCACAGGGAAGCTAAGTGACTTGCTCAAGATCACACAGGAAGGATGTGACAGAGCAGGGGATTAAATCCACATCTCCAATGGTTCAGGCTAGTGTCTTAACCCACTGGACCAGCCTTCCTCCCTCATCAGCTATTATTGTCACATTTCCTGAAGCCTCTTTGGAGAAGGTGGGGGAGACAACGATCTCTGGACAATTATATTGCAAAGAAAACTATAAATGCAAACTGCATTACCAAAAATTTAGCACAAACAACTTTGTTGAAGTGGGCAAAACTGCTACTTTTCAGTACTTGAGTATTTGCATGCAAACCCTGCCAGTATTCTTGCATTTCATTCAGAGAGAAATTGTATTATTTCCACTGGCACACACTGATTTTTTGCTGCACGCTTGCTGAAATTTTACAATGGGCAAAATTAAACTACGCTGTGCAGTTCACAAAACTAAATTAGGTTATTTTGGCAGAATATTCTGTATCTGAATTTTTCATGATGAGATGGCAGATTTTGGCTGCCAGATACTGCTGTCCGTTTTCCAGAAAACAAAGAAAAAACATCTAAGGTGATCCCATAAAATAATCTGTTTTTTCATGAAATTACTTGGGGAGTGGGATGGACAGTTTCTCTAATGGATGATCCCTTGTAATTACTGGACTAGTGTCCAGTATAATATCTGACAGATTTATAAACCTGTCTGGAAAGATTTTGGGATTTTGATGTGAGCCTCTTTAAAAATCGAACCACTACATCTAGGTGCTTAAGGGGAGCTGGGCTATTTTGAAAATCAGACTTCAGTTGTGGGAGCTTAGCATTTTATAGCTCTATCCCTTCTGCTTTAATTGTAAACCCTTTCCGTTTTGTATTGTACCTTCTCTAATTACACATATCGCTTGTAATGATTTTCATTCTTCTCACTGGTTTCTTACAAGATTATGTCCTTCTCTGCTATATGATGTGGAGAGCAGGCAATGTGAGCAGAAAGAGGGTGAGGAAACCATGTGGAGGCAAAAAAACATCCGCCCACAGTACAGTCACCTTGGTCCTGTTCCTCAAAAAATATATAGGTGCCTAACTCCCATTGATTTAAATTCATTGGCATTTAAGCACCTAAATACTTTTTTGAGGATCTAGCTCCTTTAGCCTGACTGTGGTCAGAGTGTATGATCCAGATACAGGGGAAAGGAGGAGTCTACGAAAAAGCTGCTCTGAATAGCACATTACCCTCTTAAGGCTAGGATTTTGATATGGGACTTTTTAGTAAATTTCATGGCAGAGGTGCAGGAAAAAATGATAAGTCACAGGAAGGGGAGCAAGCCCATCCTGCACTAATCCCACAGCGGCAGTTTCTGTCCCATGGGGCTGGGCCTGGCTCTCTGCTTTGGGAATTGCAACCTGGTGCACAGGGTTGCAGTGCCAGTCTGATTTGGCCCATCTGCCCCTCCCTACATCTATACGGAGGGGCGGAGGGGACAAGTTTGAGTGGTGTTGTGCTAGGTTGCAACACTACTCAGATCGGGAGCCTAATCAAATATGTTTTTACACTCATTTATGAGATTTCATAGATTTTATTCAAATTCACAATTTCTGTGATCACTGACAAAACCACAGTCTTAGGTATAATACAAAACCTTTTCCAAGCTGTAGAGAAATGGCAATGGCTAGGCAGTGTCCTCGCCCATGGCAGCGTAGCAGAGAGCTATGCTGCTAGTGCAGCAAAGGATATTATGACTGGACTAAGTTTAGCAATAATTGATCTCTGTTGTTCAGGTCAACTGCCAGACACATTGCCCGGTTATTCTGCCCTGCCACATGCTCTGTCTCTCAGAAGAGACAATATTGCAAAAAAGTGGCCCAAGAAAGGCCACAGAACTGTGGATGAGGGTGGTGAGTGTTCCAGTCCTCATTATTTTATATTGGAAGGGGAGCACATGACTCACTGAGGCTCTTGGAGGTCAGTTCAAGACTATGGTCTTGGTGCTTTTAGCCATTATAACCCCGTTGATTTAAATATTCTGTCATGTATTGGAACTCCTACACTGAGTATTTCTTTCTAGAGGGCAAGTTACACAATGTTCTTGTCCATTGTTCTTGCCTGTTGATAATAAAGTTAGTTGAAGACTGGCTTTGTATAAGGTTTCAGAGTAACAGCCGTGTTAGTCTGTATTCGCAAAAAGAAAAGGAGTACTTGTGGCACCTTAGAGACTAACCAATTTATTTGAGCATGAGCTGTAGCTCACGAAAGCTCATGCTCAAATAAATTGGTTAGTCTCTAAGGTGCCACAAGTACTCCTTTTCTTTTTGGCTTTGTATAAGCCTCCCACCGCAGCTTCTTGCAAAACAAGCCTGAAGATGTTACATGTCCCTTTTACCTGTCTTAAAAATAACTTCACAACTATTCATTTTTATGGAACAGTCTGGAGTGGAGGCAGGGTAGGAAGTCTAGCCATCAGCTGCTATACTTTAATTTGGGCAATTGAACGTTATGCGATGGTTTGGAAATCATGAGAATTTCTGCAAAGTACGAGGACAGATGTAATGTCAGGATGACAAGGCAGGTGGCAAACTGAGACTACTGCTTTTATGCAAAAATAGACATTTTATTATTATTATCTAGTTTTCCTCTTGGCTTTTCTATCCATCTATTGTATCTTGTTAAAAACCTCTTTGGGGGCAGGGACTGTCTCTTACTATGTATTTATACAACGCCTTGCACAAAGGGACGCCATAACTTGATTGTGGCTTCCAGGTGCTAATATCATACAAATAACAGCAGTGGGTAAACTAATTTTTGGCCAGTTCAGTTTCTGTGTCTTCAAATTCATCAGTTTCTCTTTCCCCCATTTTAAAATGTATAAAGGCATAGAAAGCCTCTGCAATAAACTGCATTTGTGGTCTCAGATAAAGTGTCTTTTAGACCTTTTATAGAGCTATGAGAGTTTAGAAAAGCTTCTGAGGCTAGTCAGCTCTCTCATATTTATTTTCAAAATGCATTCCACACTCACAAGCTTAGACAGAGCTTAATTACAATCAATGGAATAATTAAATTGAGGAAAATGTGCAATAGAGAACAAAAATTAATAGAAAACATATGTACAAGTGCACCTTTGGGCAAATGCATTTTAGGCTGCACAAAGTTGTCATTTCGCCTCTCAAATCACCTCCTTATTTGCTCCTGTGAATGCGTGGGACACAAACTAGATTGTAGACACAGCTTGTAAGTTCAGATCCTGAACCATATTTTAATATTTTACACAATAGTGCATTGTGGTCACAATAGCCCTCTTAGAATATGTGAATCTGAGTACTGCTAAACTTTCACAATGCATTTCAAATCCTGAAACTGCTTTGATCCATTTGTAATTTAAGAGCTCTCTCTCTCTGCAAACATCTTATAATCCATACATTTTAAGGGGATTTATAACAGTTTGTTCACCATAGTTTGACTCACTGGTGAACAGTTCTTTGCAGCTGTATTATTTGCTGGTTCCAGTCTAGTTGCAGTTGCCAATTGCTACTATTTCACTGACCATAGCACTCTGATAAAAAATAAAAAGCACACCCAGAAAAGTCTTCTAGAACAGGTAGTTTCAGAAAGTGAAATGGCCTCTGAGTCTTATCATGCTCTTTTTTTAATTCTGAATCCTTATCTCTTGGTGCACCTTGCAGTCCAAAAGCCATGAGTCCAGTAATAGAAAACCTGCTTTTTTTATCTGTTTCTAGTATTTTGTGATGATGGACATGTGTGGGGAAAAAACATCACATACATTTTCAGGTTACAATTAGAGAAGCCTAAACAGTTTGAACTCATCTTCAAATTTAGTATACATCTAACTTTGGAAGTGTTAAAGGGCCATGTATTGTACTAAATTATGGAAACAGATCTTTGAAATTTTTGGGTATGGATTTAGCAACACTAGAGAAATTCCACATAGAGAAGGGGCCAAATTCACACTGATTTAGAGAGTTTACACTGGACATTTTACTATAACTGACCAGTTGTAACTATAGTTGCTCAGACACAATAGGAAAATCTGATAATGGGACAATATATATGATTCTAGATTATAAAATATTTAGATATAGGCGTTATTTGCTATAAAGTCTAGAAAAAAACAATATAGCGAGAGAGAAAATTTAGTAACCCTGCCTTTAACAGCTATTAGAGGCTAGTGTCTGAATCATTTCTTTCAGGCAATGTTTACCTGTATGATTCAATCTGGATTCGTGAGTACAGAAGATGTGGGTTCAGAAGTCAGGTGCTGTAAATTATCATTTATTCTCTCTCGGTAAAATGCAGTTAAACAAGAATATATTCTAGTATGTCCTGCTATTGATGTTACTAGCTATCTGTACTGCATGGAATTATTTTCATGCAAACAAAACATTCAGGTTGAATTCTGAAGTATCAAATACCTACATTAAAAACTGTGCGTGTAAATGAGACAGAGAAAGAATAAAGAGGACTTTTGCCAAGGAGCCACAGAACCTTTAGGGCCATATTTCACTCCTGTGACATTTAGACTAAAGTAAGGGTTGTGCACAGTTGCCTTACCCCATGGGAGTTTCTGGTGCTGGGCAAAGCCAGGAATACTGAGGCAGATGAAAAACAAAAAAAGAAAGAGCCAAACATTTTGAAAACAGAAAGAAGGTTTACAACACCATCACTTCTTTTGATCCATGAGTAGTACACAGGCTCATTCAATTGCAGTTTCTCTTTTTCTGCTTCACATGGCCTTCCTAATGCTACAGCTAGCTGGCTGCTTGACTAGCGAGATAATCCAAAACCGACTGAAGAAGTCAAAGGGAGTCTTTCCACTGATTTCAGTGGGCTTTTGATCTGGCACTACCAGAGGAGGAACGTGTGAGTATCACTGGTGTCATTGAGAGGAATTATTAGCATTTTGGAAGGATCATGAACCCTCATACTTCAAGGCCAAGCTCTAAATAATGGAGGTTAGAAATAAATTTGCCCCATGGGCAAGCTATTCCATGACTGCCTTGTGCAGATTCTCAACCTTTCCTCTGAATCACCTGCTAATGACTCTTGTCAGTTGGGGACAGGGTACTAGACTAGATGGAATACTGGTCTGATCCACTATGGCTATTCGTCTCTCTCTCTCTCTCTCTCTCTCTCTCTCTCTATATATATATATATATATATACATGTGTGAGAGAGAAGCCTGGGCTTGGCTGTCTTTTCTGGTTACCTCTGAGTTTAGTATTACACTAATTAGCACAATTGTATAGCATAATAGTGAGTGCAAATCCAGTATGCATTTTGGTTTGCAAACCGAGTTGGAACTGTATATTTTCATAGGCTCTTCTGAGTTTTCTCATCCATCAAGCCAGCCTGGGTGAGAGTTCATGATACCACCTGCTCCTTCTAGCTGCTGCTTTTTCCTGAGTCATACGGGTGCAATCCGTCAAAGCAACCATTTCATAAAAATATCACAGAACTAATGTAGGCTGCCAGCTTGATAAAAGCAGCTGTAGCATTGACTAACACAAAGACATAACAACCTCAATAATGGCTGCAGAGCTCAAAAAGAGGCAGAGAAACAAAAGAAACTTTACAACAGGGGAAAAATAAATAGGCAGCATACCTTAGAAAAGAGCACAATTAAACGTTAGCTCAGCCATATTAATTCCCAACTTCTCCCCTCAACATGAACTAATATATTAGCTATTTGGACCTAGTTATTTTGCTGTCAGGTTTTAATTCTTAGCTATATTTGAGACCTTTTCTATGCACATGATAATAGCAACAAAGAATCCAAGTGGTCTTCAAGAATGCTTCGGTTTATCAAGTTTCTCTGGGCCCCAGAATAATTCCACGAGTGCACATGCAAGAATCAATGATGATTCTGAACCACTGCATTACACAGTTCATTGACACCATTAGTGCACAGTGTATTATCCCCGGGAGTTCTGCAGACGTAATGAGCTCTGTCAACCTAAAATGGACCAAAAGGGTATGAGAACAATGACTTACTAAAAAACAAACAGATTTGGGAAAGGAAAGTGGAATGAAATAAAGCAAGTGAATGACCTATGTGAATTGATGTAGTGGCTTGAAATTTCCCAGGTAAAAGACACAGTCCAATTACTAAATCTTGATCTTATGTGTAAAAGGATGGTCAATTTGTTTGGTCAAATTCAATGAATGTTAAAGTGTTATAAGCTTCCAGACAAAAGGATTGGAGGTGACATCAAGGTGGATAATAAAGTCACCCAGAGCACAGATCATTGGCAATTTAGCAATTAGCTCTGTCAGCACCTCTGGATGATCTGTGAAAAAATCATAAGTTTTTAGCCAATATAATAAAAATATTGGAATAGAGAAGGTAACAGAACAGATAAATGTGTTTAAGCACAAAATATTGCCTACTTACTACAATTACACAATGTAGAGGAAGATCTGTTTTCATGATAGGTTGTTCTCTAGACAGCTTATTAATGTTCTGGCAGGTAGAAAAAATATTTTTGTCTGTAACAGAGGCTTTTTCCAAATCCCAACGGATCTTAACACACACTACTGTCAGGTTGGGGATGGGAATGAAAAAAAAGTTATTATGCAAATTGTACAAACAACAAAATGAATGAAAATAGAAACAATTACCAAAGCCTGAGAAAAGCAGTACAAATATAAAAATTGAAATAAGGCAATGGGAAAGGGCAATTCAGTTCACAAGAAATAAGTCCCTGCTCTTCTCTATAAACGTACAATTTAGAGTAGCAAGACTCAAAAGAAAGCAAGTGATCCTGGCAATTACCGTCCTGTGTATCTACATTTGATGAGTGCCATAAAAGGCAGTAAAGCTAGAAGGAGTCTCTAAGACAAAAAAGTCTTGACATGTCTTGTCAATGTGAATCCAGGCACACATTCAGATACAAGGTAAATGTGCATTTGCAGAACGCTGGCAGTCTGATTCATACTCTAACAGCTCATGCATGACTTCTCGCATTGCAGTTGTGAGTTGACAATCTAGTGGTCATTTTTAAGGAATACGTCATTGAGATTCCAGGCTATTAAAGTCTTTAAATACTAGGATTGAAGCCAGGATGCAGATCTGGAACAAAATGGGGAGTCAGTGGAGCACAGTGTGATTGCTTTCATTGGCTTTTTTCAACCAAAAGGTCAACCTCTGTATGCTGAATTGTTTGGAGTTTCCACATGGTCTTCACCCCAAGCCCCACACAGAGTGTATTGGACTAGTACAACCTCAAAATGAGAACCATATGGCTTGCCATGGTAAAGCCTTTGCCAAAAAAGGAAGAGGGACAATCTTTTGGCTAATAAATAATATAAAAAGATATTTCTTGAAGGTATTTACATATCTATGGTCTCTGATGAATCTAACAGGACCCTGACACTGTGTACAACTTAGCAATGAGAAGGCAGATGACTTCAATCGAAACGGAGGTGCGTGTTCTGGCCAGCTCCTCAGAATGTTTCCCTCTCCCTACCAGCATGCCCTCCATCTGATCTGGGCTGAGCTTGCGTTAGATGGGGAAGTCCCGATCGCTTGAGACTTCTAACACTAACCTGGACTAGATAATATAGACTATGTCTACACTTAGAGCTATGGGTGAGATTTCCAGCTTGTGTAGTCACACGTGTGCTAGGTCTCACCGAGCTAGCTATGTAGCTACAATAGCACAAGTGCAGCAAGTGGCGGCATGGTTGAGCCACCCTCATGGCTGTCATGGCACCACTACCGTTTTTATCACGCTTGCCTGGTGTGAGTATGTGTATGCAAGCTGGGAATCCCTAGCTTCAAGTGAAAGGAACATTCTGGCATTGGCAAGGGTTGGGAGAGGGACCGAGTAGTTCAACAGGTCTTTTTTATCTCTAACTTGTACAAGTCTGTGAATTCAACCTCATCTTTTCAGAAATCCTTATAAATGAAAGTCAGCAGATGACAAAAGCCTCTGGACGCTAAGTATTACAGGACAAAGGGAAATGTGAGCGTGCGAAAGCAGAAATGAGAAGTTCCAGATAACTAAGAAGTCAAAAATTCTTGAAGTGCTACATCTACAAAAGCCACAAATAGTCCAAACAGTACTATGTACTGTAACAGAAATGATCAAAATACAATGAGAAGCAGCAGCACAATCTAGTCACATTGGCATTGTTTCTTCAGAGACCTCTCTCTCTCTCTCTCCCGTGTGCATGTGCTCCTGCTCGCTCTCTCACTCTCAGTTCAGTAGCATAAACACTACAATTCCTTTTTTCTTTAAATCACTGAAGTGTTAAATAATAGATACACAAGAACTCATATTGTTACAAAATAATTTGACATAGCTCATACCAGCAAGCACTTCTTTAGCAGACTCACAGGATCTAAACAACAAAAGAACCACATAAGCTCTCAAGAATGAGCAATTGCTTGCCTGTGACAATTTGATGGGAGCTGATCTACAAGAATGGGTGGCACAATTGGCTCGGAACACATGCCAAAAAATCCCCCCAAATACCTGGAATCTCTTTGGAGGGTTAATTCCAAAGGCTTCAGAATTATTTGTATAGCAAAGGTCCATCAATTCTTTTTTCTATGTATTTGTGGTCATATTTAAAATATTATTACTGAAAGTCATATCTGAATCAATAAAATGCCTCCAGTCATTTGAGTCTGTTGAAGTTTAAACTGGGGAAATAATCTGTCTTCCCTTCTCAGCCTACATTTTAAGATATGTAATTTTCAAGATTTGGGGCATTTTTCATTGTACAGTAAAGAGATCTTTTGCTTATGAATATTCTCCATGTGGGATACACTATGCAGCCCATATGATAGTGAATGATGCCACTTTTATAGAGAGACTCAGTTTAGGAAATGTTATATCCAAGCCAAATGCAAGCTGAGATTTTCTATACTACTAGACAATATCTACATCATCCTATGTTTGAATGATTCTCTTCTCATTTTAGCCATGAAGCAATCCTTTATATGGGTTCTAAGAGCAGGTGAGTACCTGTCAGGATCTCTCCACAGAGTACAGATTCATTGTTTATTACATTTTCACTATTTGGGCCTGATCCTTTGATAGGTGATGAAGGCAAGCTATACCTGGCCTTTTTGTGTGCTAAGTTTGCATTTTTATTGACTGCAGTGCATTCAGTCGAAATCTGTTCAGGAAGGTCATTGTTGTGCAGTCAGTAGAGTCCCCTTATTTTTTTGTACTTGCGATGCAGAGTTATCTGGTAGGTGGAAAAGCAAGTCAGAATCTGGATTCTTGGCTTCTGTTCACACCTGGGCCGCTGACTCCTTTCACTTTTCTGTGTCCCAGTTTATGTCTGTAAAATGGCAAGAAAACTATTACCAATCTCAAGCCTCAATTCTACCTTTAAGTCATTAGCTGTGCAAGAAGCAGGAGCTGAGCCGCTATAGCAGCCGAGTGGAGACGGCTTGAAGAGTTATGTCTGCACAGTGCAGATGAAAGCAATGTGCCCCTCAGACACTTGGAACCTGTTCAGTTCCCAGCACATACTACCCTCTTTTGTTAAAAATGATGACACGTGCTCCCACTGAGCTTGTGGCCAGATCTTAGCGAATACACAGGGAGCAGAACTCTGAACCCTTTTTTGTCCACCGTGTTAGTCATCCCCTTTGCACTTGGTGGTGCATATTGTTCCATCTGTTCATAAGCATATACCACCATTGAAATCTACAGGGAATTTTGCTTAAGCATCAGTGGTGCAATATGATCCATTGTGACTAGTGGCAGTACAGTGTTTGGAACCTGGGCAGGATGTTGAAGGCGAAAGGATAGTGTGACAGACCCAGACCAGTGGGATACAGGAGTCTGGCAGAAGGCAAATATATTGGCCACTGGATGAATAGTTTTCTGTTCCCTGAGTGACCAGAGCAGGGGCTGCCCTAGAGCAATCAAGAACCTGCTAGAACCAATTAAGACAGGCAAGCTAATCAAGACACCTGGAGCCAATTAAGAACTTTCTAGATTCAATTATGGCAGACAGGCTAATCAGGACACCTGGTTTAAAAAGGACCTCCCATCAGTTAGTAGGGGGGGTGTGCTAGGAGCAGGAAGTGAGAAGGTGTGCTGCTAGAGGAATGAAGAGTTCAAGTGCGATCAGGCTTCAGGAGGAAGATCCTGCAGTGAGGATAAAGAAGGTGCTGGGGGGAAGGCAATGGGGAAGTAGCCCAGGGAGTTGTAGCTGTCATGCAGCTGATACAGGGAATATTGTGGACAGCTGCTATCCATAGGGCCCTGGGCTGGAACCTGGTGTAGAAGGTGGGCCCGGGTTCACCCCCCGATCCCCCGAACTCCTGATCAGACAGAGGAGGAGCTGAACCTGGTCTGTGAGAAACACCAGAAGGGAAGGTCTAAATTGGAAAGTGATCTGCCCTGTCCCCAACCCACTAGGTGGGACACAGGGACTGCGGGGATTGTTCTCCGTTCCCCCAACGCTGGCCAGTGATAAGGTTAGCTGAGTGGATGGCAGGTTGGAGCCACTAGCAAGAGTAGCCAAACTGAGGGCTACCGTGAATCTCTGAGGCAAGCAAATCTGCCAATAAGCGCAGGACCCACTGAGGCAGAGGGGGAACCTTGTCACAATAGGAAAAAAGGATCCCTGACTTTCTGACTTCCTTCCAGGAAGAGACACATTTTGCTCCTTATTATTTCTAAAGCGCTTTAAGACCATCCAAGAAAAGGAGTTTTATAATTGCAAATTATTTTCATCTTAAAAGTACATATTATTGATTGTAGAATAGCGCACAACCATTAATTCTCAAGATATGTTCCAAAAAGATAGGTAAAGACAGATTATTAGCTGGTGTAAATCAGCATCTTACCAATTTATGTCAGGCAAGTATCTGGCCTGGAGATTCAGCCAACCATGTTATTTCTAACTTGGGATAGTGGTAGTCACTTATTTCTCACAGTGCTTATAACAAGCATATACTTTATGATGATTTGATATCTCCAAAAGCATTAACACTCTGGAGAATGTGACTCAAACTACAAATGCTTTATGTGCATGTTCACATCTAATGTTTTTATTTTAGCTCATTCCTATCAAAACATAACATTAGCAAGAATGTCTGGTAATGGTGATTTCCCAGCACTGTTCAGGTTATGGGACACATTCTCCCATTGTGAGGCTGAAGAATTTTTCTGCCTAAGAATAACAAGTGTATTCTCCATACATTTTTAAAAATGGGGCTGTATATTCTTACTAAATTACAATAATAAAAAACCTTGATTGCATCTTCCTGGAATATCAAATATAGGGTATTGTCTGCCAAGCCTTCATCATTTTTATAATTCTGCTACTGTTCATTATATTCTGCTATAAATATCTCAGTGATCCCCTTAGTTTCTGTTCAAGTATTTTAAGTTTATATTCCAGTTCCAATAATTAATAGTCTAAAGGGGTTGTTTCCTGTGTATTTATGATAGCCCATAGTAACTGAGTGGTCATTTATAAGCATTCAGAAGTTTTTCACAGGGGAGAAATCATTCAATTTCACTCTCACTCTTCTGCTTAACTTGAACTAGTTAATTTTCATTTAGTTTCTCTCAGAAGCCATGTTTAACGATTCCAGCAGTTAGATATTTTCTATGCTTTCTGTGGCTACACATTTGTTTGACAGTCCCTTTATAATTTAATTAACTCTTTAATCCTGTGGCTGCTGCTTCTGTTGTCAGCTCGTATCTGGAGCAATGTTTAAATAGCTTTGATCTGCCAAAGTCTGTATTCACATGCATAAGTTTTTGTTAAGCTGGTCTGTGTGCTGGTGATGCATTGGGTGTTTACACTTTGGCTTCATATATGGTACTCCATTTTATTTAGGGCCATATTGTGATGCTGCTGCCCAAGAAAATAAGACCCTGGCCCTCTCCTAGGCAACCACATGAGTGCCTCCCACATACTGGATTCAGACTGTGGGGGAGAACGGGAGCTACACATCTGATACTCCTTCACAGGAAGTGGGCAGGGAGGCACTGGAAAACGGTGTGTGTGTGTTGGGGGGGCTTGGCTTCACCCCCCAACCCCACCCCAAATGCCCCAGCTAGAAGATCTGATTGGTGTGAGGTGAGTCGTAAGCTGCACCTGTAAAGGCCTGCAGGAAGTTACTTCCCATCCACACCCTAGAGCAGTGAAGCTCTTTGACTTCCCAGAGTGCTGCAATGGCAAGCAGGAGTGGTCCTTGAAGTGCATATGAGTTCAGGCAGCCTGGCAGTAATTTCACTGATTTAGCTGAGGCGGTTTCTTTCATCCATTTGCTGAAAGTTACAAAAACCTGGGCAAATACTGATTTTTAATCCCCCCCCCACACACACACACCCCAAAAATACCCAAACACCCACTGTGGACAGGGCATGAAACGAAAAACATTCTAAACTTACAGGCACTCTTGCAAGCATTTTATGCTGGGACCTATGGCCTCCATGGGCTGCACCTGCAAAATAAAGCCGCTAACAACTCCTCCATTTGATGCAAATTAAGTATTAGCTCAAGGTCTCCTGGCAAATTGCCACAGTGGCCCTCAGCTAGGCAAAGTTTGGGTGCCCCTGCATTTGTTCCAATTAAAAAGTGATATTGGGTCAGATCATTAACATCTTATAGATATGTGGGCACAAGACTTGCAAGGACAGAGCCCTTTGTTTTATTTTCTTATCCCCCCATATTTTTCCTACACACGTGTAAGAAAGATTTTCTTGAAGTTCTATTTTGGGGGATTACGGAGACGCTCACACACAGGCATAGGCATTAACTCTGCCAATGGACTGAAAGCCTCCTGTCCAGGTGAACAATCCTGTAGAACACTTGGCAGTAACAGCAACTACCTCAAGGTTATGCCCTAGCTCTTTTTTTTTTCCTTTATGTCATCTGCAACAACTGTGGACTCTGACATTTAGTTAATTAAATTTGCCCACAATATCCTACTTAGTTGTGCAATTCCTCTTGAGGATGTAATTTTTGAAGGTAGTAGGCAAGAAGAATGGTTAACCTTGATGAGTCGGTTTCCCACAGTAGTATGTTATTCAGGAGGAAAAAACTCAGGAACTTTCATCTATTGTATAAATAATAAACTGCAAGACAGTGCATGGACATGGAATATTTAAAGAATAGCATTACATCTCAGAAGCCTGATAGCAGAGTGAAATTTAAATGAAATTATCACACAATTGCAACTGCTGCTGCACATCCTTCATGAGGCTCTTTCTATTTCAATTTCATTTTAATAGTGATGTTTTCAGATTAATTGATATTTAGATGATTATTTCTAAATCTGTTCTAAATTATTTCTGGTGATTTCCATGATGTTTTATAATAAGCTGAATATTTGCGGCAGCTTTCATAAGCTTTTATTCCGATACAGTACACTTCTAAGTTAATTTTTTAGAGGAAATGTGATGCAGAATTGGATCCAAATGGATTAATCTGTATGTGTATGAAACTGCCATCCTTACTCATGTTAAGTAGTACCCAGCTTCTTGAGTAGTCCCACTGATTTTAATGCAATTATTTGTGAAGGAAAGTGCTACTCACTTAAAGTAAGAATGGCAGAATCAGTTGCCATGAAGTGAGATTTCCTTTTTATATATTCATATCTTTTAAGGTCCGAAGGGACCATTCTGATCATTTTGTCCTGTGGCTGCCAAATTTTTAGAAATACTGCAGCTCCTTTATTTTAAAACTTTGTAGCTCACCATGACAAAATACCATTTTTTTTAACTGATTCAGAACACTAGGTTCAAGAGGGACACTGAAGTTCAGATGGTTTTGTGACTTTAACTACATAATCTAATCTGATTTAGTCCAGGTTTTTAAAACTATAATTTGAAATTATGGATTTTTTAAAAAAAAAATTTTGGCGCATTCAGACCTAGCCTAAGATTTTAGTGAGAAGAATGGCCAGTTTTGATCTGCATAGTTGCATAATGTTTGTCTGAGTCTCTGAACATCACCTGAATTCACTGTGAAACAGAAGCTGAATGTGGTCAAAGCCCATCTCTTTACATAGCATCGTAAAACAATGTATGAAATCATTTCCCAAGTTTAAACCATTTCTGTGCTTAGTTTTCACAGAAATCATTGCTGAAAGCCCAGACTCACAGAGATAAATGGAAGCCGCACTTTCATAGCTTTATCACTGAGTCCTTCATACTCACCTTTAACAGAAATCCAGAATTTCTGGTTCGTTAGACTTTAAAATTTAGTTTTCAGCATGTGATCACTTAACAATTTGAAGAGATTTTCTTCAGATGATATCCTTATGTTGGAATGGTGTCACCTGTTACCTAGAACACATTTAGAACCTCTCAGTAACTGGAGATTCATAGAATCATAGGGTTTAAAGGGACTGCCAGGGTCTTCTAGTCTAACCCCCTGTCAAGATATAAGATTTGTTGTGTCGTCTTCAATTCCCGTAAAATATTCAGCAAAATGGGAATACTCTCCAGACAAATGAATTAATATTTGGTCTTTAATAGCACTTTTACTCTGTACTTTTAAAAAGTCTGACACCGGAAACATGTCAGTTATTCTCTTTTCAATGTGGCATCTCTAGAAACAAAGCTTCTGCATGAATCCCCCAATTTTCTTTTTCATATCTAGTATATTTGTATTCCTGCCTTAAAGAGTTAGGTTCATTGCATTAAAAATGCCAACTACGTCCACCAGGTAAGCTAACATAGTCAAGAAGTCCACTTTACATATGTAATCTGCAAGGTCTGTTTTCAGGAAAATTCTGATTTCTTCATGCAGTTCCGAGATGAGTTGTAACACTTATCCATGTGAACACCACCTAACGTCACAATGAAATAGAACCTGAGTATAGTCAGAGCCCATCTCTTTGCATAGCATGCTAAAACAATGTGTGTTATATAATTAACAACTTTACTAATGTTGAGGGCCTCGTGTATTTCAGGTTTCAACTTTTTGATGCTAAAGATTGGTGATGAATCCTGCATTGTGCCCCATTTGCTGCTGGTGCCACTTTCTTTACTTGTTCTTTCCAGTCATGGCTACTGCTCCATCAGTGCACAGCCCCTCACACATAGCTCAGTTAAGATCTTCATCCTATGAAGTTTGCTGGGGATCTTCAATATTTCTTCACCAGTTGTTCAGGTTGGAATTTCTTTGCAAAATAAAATTTCTTCTGTGACCATACCTGCTTTAACAAATCTCACAATATACAAAAGCTGAGCTATGTCTGTCGGTTCATCAAGCCGCAATGCAGAATACTGACTCTTCTTAACTCGTTCTATCAGCTGGTCCTAGACGTTTTCTGCAAGGTCCTCAGTGCATAGATAGATAGTATTATTTGACATAGGAATGGTTTTCAGGGACAAGATTGTTTGTTCTCCAATCATAACTCTACACATGTCTATTACTACTGGAAGAGAAGGGTCTCTCCAATGGGTGTGCTCGTTGGCATTTTTCAATTCTCATGACCACAACATAAGATGCTACTAAGGCTTTTTAAGGAACAAGACCAGTGGTTCCCAAACTTGTTCCACCGCTTGTGCAGGGAAAGCCCCTGGCGGGCCGAGCCAGTTTTTTTTACCTGTTGCGTCCACAGGTTTAGCCGATCGCAGCTCCCAGTGGCCCCGGTTCACCGTTCCAGGCCAATGGGAGCTCCTGGAAGCGGCGGCCAGTACGTCCCTTGGCCTGCACCGCTTCCAGCAGCTCCCATTGGCCTGGAGCAGCGAACTGTGGCCACTGGGAGCTGCGACTGGCTGAAACTGCGGACGGGCAGGTAAACAAACTGGCCCGGCCCGCCAGGGGCTTTCCCTGCACAAGCGGCAGAAGAACTTTGGGAACCACTGCTTTAGACAGTTTAAGGAACAGTTGCTTCATTTTGCTTCTTTAATTCTTGTTTCTGAAGGGAAAAATAACCGCTCTTGCTTATGACCTCTGGGTGTTTAGTTTCTAAATGTCTGTCTTGTTTCCCTGGCCTCATACTTTCATTTACTAACACTTGAAAACAAATGACACATTGTGGTTGTGGACTTTCTGCAGTAATACTGAGACATGAAAATCCAAACATAATGCAACTCTCATTGTATTGTCTACTTTTCTTCCTTTGCTGTTTAACTTTATTAAAATCATCATAGTCTTCAGCTGAATGTGTGCTCCATGTAGGCTTGGTACTTGGCAAAAATCATTACCTTATAAAGATAAGATTCACCTTTCTCTCCATCAGCCGCCTTCCTCTATTGGCTAGTGCTGCTGCTGTCACTGGGAGCCTTTCTTTGCTCTTCACTTCAGCAGGGTGCTTTCAGCTAAAGGCTTCTGGTTGAATGCTTCCCCTAGCAGGAAGTCTCTCTTCTGCAGCCTGCAGGAATGGGGGTGGGAGGGGAAAGGAGCCACAGAGAGACTCCCAGGTCTGGCAGCAACAGGACAAGGTGTAGATGACTAGATAAGACACAGATGATATTTAAGCCTAGTTTAACAGTGCCTTAATTAGGAAAAAAACAAAACAAGAATGGCCATATTGATTTATTTTATTTTTTTTTCCAAATCACTCATAGTTCCTCCATGAATCCTTCATAGCTCCCAATGGAAGCCATGGCTCGCAGTTTGGGAAACACTGAATTCTAATCTGACCTCCTGCCCAGCCATTCCTGTATTCTAGCCTAATAACTTGTGATTTGATCTAAAGATAAATGGCATCTCACTTGTTAGAATCAACATACAACAAAGGAAAAATAACCCCACCTTTGAAAACCCTACTCCCAGTAGCCACAAACCAGTATGCACTGAGGTGTAAAAATTGCACTGGATTTGTTAGCATGGAAAAACTAGGAGGGCTCGCACTAATATCAAGATGGATGAATGAGTCCTGATAAAACAGGAACTAAACTTCAGACTAACTTGAACACAAACTGAACTGAATTAAACATTTCTGGAAGTTCAAAAATGTTAAATTACCATTTTAAAACTTTTTTTTTCTTTTATTTTGTTGCCTTTACATTTTCAGATGTGGGCTGAGATTGAAAGCCTAATTGTGAAAATTGGGCTTCAATTAATCTCTAATTGTAGGCATAACTCCAATGACATAACAGCATCGTATACCATGGTTGAATTTGGTTTGTGGCATTTCCAGAAAGAGAAATTCCCAAGCAGAAATAGAAGTAACTGTAACTCTTGCAAAATTTCCATCCCAAATCTCTAGGCTCAAAATGTTCTGATAGTTTGGACAAGTCTCCAATATGTGCTTATTCAATGAGAACCTCTGAATCTTTCCTTAGTTCACCCATCGCTTATATATGTGAACATCTTTTAACTTAAAAACTCACACAGAACTTTTGTTTCCATTAAATGAAATAATAATAAAAACTCCATAAATGGAGCTAAGTGTTCATAATATCATAATGATGTTATGAATCCATTTCAGGGATCAGAAATGCCACATAAGTGAAACCTCTAGAATTTCCATCACTGAAAAGTTCTTGCATGAGAATTGTGAGTTAAAGTACTGCACCAGTGCTTAGTGTAGTGAACTTCTGCCTGTGTCTTATACTTACTTCCCTTCCAGAGCAGCAGTTTGGTATATAATGCTACACAGGAAAAGACTCAAGAGGTGTCACACCATAGGCAGTGACTTACTGCAATGCATATATACATGCATAATGCATAGAAAGTGAAATAAGGGCCAAATCTACCCCTGACTTAGCACCTCATTTAAAGGCATTAGGCAGCGGTTGTAAATCAGGGTAGGACTTGGCCTTAAGAGTGCAGCAGTAAAATTGGATGGACATTATAAAAAGTGTGTCAACTTGTGTCATTAATTTAAAGGAAACATATGAACTTTCTTTTAATCAGTGGGTGCCAGCTGAATATATGCAGGCCAGCAGTCACTCTAAGTCTGAAGTTAGTCAGATTGATACTGGCGGTCTGATAAATTTCTAACACTAAATAAAGCTTGAAGTGTGTGTGTGTGTGGGGGGGTGTGATATAATTTGCATTCATGCATTAATGCATTAATTTAAAAATGCAATTTAGATGCGAATTGATGCTAATTCAGCCCAGCACTGTTACTGTTGTGTTGCACTGTTTTTGCAAACAGTGTAACCTTTTGTAGTGATGAGATATCAGGGAATATAGTGCATTTGAAATTGGGGAGCAATTCAGTGTATAATGCCATGTATATGGCACTTCTCATATTATTATAGCCACTTCTTAATTAGAGATGGGTGAATATAGCAAAGAAAGTGAATTGTGATTATTCTTCAAAAGGGTATTCACACCCCTTTTTATTCATTAAGGCTTTGTCTACACTTGGAGCTGGGGATGTGATTCCTAGCTCGCATAGGCATACTCATGCTAGCGCTCATCAAGCTACCATTGCTAACAATAGTAATGTACCTAGGGTAGCACATGCAGTGGCGAGTGGTGGCATGGGTTAGCCACCCCAAGTACAAACCTGCCCACATCCTGTAGATACATACTTGGGACAACTTGCCCATGCCACTGACTGCTGCTGCCCATGCTACCATGGCTACACTACTATTTTTAGCATGCCAGCTTGATGAGAGCTAGCACACACATGTCTATACGAGTTAGGAATATCACCCCCAACTCCAAATGTAGACATAGCCTTAGTGTGAAAATTACTGCTATGCACCACAAGTCCCATTTTGAGGGCTTAAAGGCAACTTAAGTGGTGCATAGGTCTTTGGCTGGCCCTCTGCACACATTTGAATTTCACCTTTATTCTCATGTTTCAGGTGAGTAAGTTTTTATTTATATGGTGAGACTAATAAATAGCAAATACTTACACTGATGAGTTCCCAAACCTGCTATAGAATAAAGTTTTCTTGTATAAACTATTTCTCAAACAGTTGTGAGTGATAAACCCATAAAATTACATCACAATCTGTTCATGGATTAAAAAAATAAATAAATTCATCTGATAAATTGTACCCAGTGAACAATGCGGCCAGCTTTATTGTTAAAGTAGCAGGTTAAATATAAAGACAAAAGGAGCAGTATTTTTATTAAGCGGTCTGAGTGAAGAGTTGGCTCATGATGTGTGTTAATAGCATCTCCATAAAAATGCTCAGTCAAATTCCAGGCTTTGTGCCAAATGTTCCTCTCAGTTTCACCCCTGCAATACTATGTGTGTGGTGTAACTGAAAGCAGAATTTTGCCCTTTTTGGTGAAGCATTATAAAGAATTTGAAGAAATGTAGGGCCGGATTTTTCCATTGCTTGCACCTTGTGTAGTCATCGATACCTCAGCAAAGTATATGAGGATATTATCAAATCAACTGCTATGCCTGGGTCAGTTGAGAGAGAGATAAAGCTGCGTGTTGGTAGTATATTGCAATCTATGTCTTCCCGTAAAGGGCCTGATTCAAAGCCCGTTGAAGTCAATTGACTCCTAATGGTTCCTGTGGCTTTGGATCCGGCACTGACCTCCCTAAATATGGAGCAAGAGGAGTGACAAGGTAGATTTCTGATGAACCCCATGTGGGAATCCCTGATGGAGCTGATAAACACTACGTCTTTTCAGGGGATGTCCAGCCTGCAAGGGGCATTAACTCGAGTTCTATTAAATTCCTGAAGGAAAAGAAGGGTGGGGGAGGAATCATTCCCACTCCCCGGGTCTGTGGCACTTAGAGGTGACATGGACTATGTCCTTACTTTCTCCAATAACTCAGTATGCCTTCTACTGGTGATTCATTGCCCATAGCGGAAAGTTGTGGTCTCTGCAACTTCTTTCCGATGACATGGTGATGTTGTATATCCAATATTCCAAAAAATACTATTGCATTATTGAATGGCTGCATGATTAAAATAATTTTCGGGCATATTGCAGAGCTTATCCCGCACTCTTTTTGCCCCCTCAAGTATTTGTGGGAGATGATATGGTAGGAGAATTTTTCAAAGGGACAGGGGAGTGTCAGTTTTAAATTGCCTAGCTTACTGGAAGTGTTTTTCCTTAAATTGTGTTGCTGCACCATATTTTTAAGTTACCTCAAGGGCGCCTAAATGTTATGGATGAAAGGAATTAGGAGAGGTTCTATCTATCATTAGTAGGGCCTGTGGACATGTCAGCAGCACTATGAGGTCTGAGGCATGAAAGAGAGATGATAGACCTAAATGAATTAGAATGGACAAATACAGTAGTGCCAAAATTGTCACATGTGCCTCCATTTAGGCCCAGAAATCTGTATTTAAGTAGCTGTGTAAAAGTTGCCTCATTTCTATCAACCTGTAAGAGCTTAGCACCTCTAAATATTGACCACATTTATTTAGGTGTCAAAATAAGGATTTAGGCAACCAAATGTGAACATTTTGGTAGCTTGTCTTCACCCACCAAAAGAAGCAGAACTTGAAGCAACTTCACAAGTGGCGCCCAGGCTCAAAAACAACTTGACCACACTCAAAATGACCCGAGGACTCCAGATACTGCTTGAGATTGCCTGTTCACAACAATGGGAGATTTCAAATAAGGTGATAGAGGTACCGATTATCGACATTGAGAGAGGGGGTTTTGAGCAAGGTTTTAGCAACTGATTCTTTAAAAGATGACTGCAGATCAGTTGTATAGGCCCGCCTTTGTTTAACAAAACCAGCACAGCAGTTATGTTGTGCCTGCTAGCTCTCTTGAGCGCAGATTGTTGCATTTAATCGATCCCTGCAACTTTCCTTCTTTAACAGTTGCTGGAGCATTCCCAGTGGTTTAGCGGAGTCATCTTTTGTGAAAGTTAGTAGGAAAATGTTTTCTGAAATTCAGATAAAATTATGCGCCTTGCTTCATCTGTGCCTACCAGTTTAGTGATATACACTTAAAGAACTTGAGAAAATGTGTCACACAGCAGTAGTGAAATGGATCTCTGTGTCATAGCTCCCACAGAGAGGAGCTCCACAGTAGTCATTAGCAGTACAGAAAACATCAAAGATAACAACTGAGACCTGAACCACTTGCTGAAAAAGGGAATCAAAGCCCAATGGCTCTACCACTGCTGGCTATTTCAACACAAAGCAGGCAGTTTTAAAAAACAGTCAGTAAGCATTAATATAGTATGATAAGTGGCAGAGAACCATCTGGGTATTAAAGACACTTCCTGCCTTATGAGTAGGACTGTGGGTTTCTTGTGAATGTAGGAGATTTTCATTTTTCATAAAAGGTCATGACTTTTGTCACCTGCAGTTATGCTGTTACTAGTAGCTATTCTGGACACCGTGAGGGCAATGCAAACAGATCTAAAATTGCTCAGTCCACTCCACAGAGATGTGAATTGGGACCACACCCGCAGAGCACAGTGAAGTCGGCTAGTGTGAAACTATACCACATCTTCTGTCCTCTATCCCATATGCAGATAATCTTTCTTTCGTGATCATGCCTGAAAGATGAGCACATCCTACTGCATCTGTGTTTCTAACAGCATCCTAACAACCGTGAATAGGCCTTTAAGAGAAAGTTGCAGCTGGTGTAAATTGGCATGCCTTCAGTGAAGCCACCAGAGCTGCACCAATTTAGGGAATCTGTTCCTTTGCTGCATCCCAATTCCTCCACTGCTACCTCTGGATCTTTGTGAGGATATGTGATTAAAACTGTAGCAGGAGGCAGGTAAGAGGGCTGGGGAAGGGTCTCTCTGCAGTGAAGGAGAGAGAGAGGTTTTAGGCATAATTCCATTTACCTTATTCTAATTAAGGTCCTTGTTCAGTGTTAGAAACAAGTGACTCTTTTTGTGGTTTTTTTAAACTCTTGTTACGTGACATTTTTGCCATGCCAATTTTTAAATCATTTTAACTTCCCAAGCATCAGTTTGAGTATGATCATGTAGCTAATAATATTCCATGTTCCACGCTGGAAAATTATCCTTATTCACTCGGCCTATTGCTAATATATAACTCTTTGCTGATTTAGGGCTTGTGTACACAAACATTTAATTAGTGGCAAGCTGGGGTGTGAATCTCACCCACACTAGCCCACTGAGGCCTAACTGTTCATGTGCTCCTTGCCGCTGCGCATTGATAGTCTCTTAATGCGCTTTGATCTAGTCCTGTTTCAAAGCTGACCAGATCAAGCCACACTAACAAATGTCAGCAGGGTGCACATGACCAGTTAGACCACGGCAGGTTAGCACAGGGTAGATTCACACTCCGGCTTCCTGGGGGCTAATTGTTCATGTAGACAAACCCTTAGTTACAAAGGCTTGGGCTTAGCAGAAAGAGGCAAGTGCTGTGTTAGAGAGTAGGTGGACTGTAAGAATAGAAAGATAGAATTTGAAGATGGTATACATGTAAAGAAGTATCCTTAGAGTAGAGAGTCAATTGTCTAGAATAGGCCTGATGAGACATCAGCACCCTCAGGAATAATTGACAAGAGCAAAGGGCTCTTTGCGCTCCAGGGAGAGCTGTGATACACAGCTGTTCAAGCTATTTTTATCTTTATTTGTACTATGGTAGCATCTAGAGACACAACAAACATCAGGGCCATATTGTGTTAGGTGCTGTAAAACTGATGATATAGTATGAGAGAATCCTTGCCTGAAGAGTTTACACCTCAAATAGAGACAGGAAGTATTATTATCCCCATTGGAAACTGAGGCATAGAGGGATTAAGTGATTTGGAAGGGCTGCACAATAATTCTGTGGTTAAATCAGGAATTGAGTCCAGATCTCTTAAATCCCAGTCAAATACCTTCATCACAAGACTGTACGTCCCCGACACCCATGTGCTTTGGTGGCGTTTTAAAAAATAAATAAAAAAATCACTACATACAAAGAATTCTTTTGGAGGTAACTTTTCGTGAGCCTGATTTTTTTTTAGCAAAATATAAAGTAAAATATTAAAATGGTACAATGAATGATCCCCAAAATATATTTTTCTCCTCCCTGAAAGCCAAAGCTAATAGCAGATAATAAGAACCCAATGTGTGTCTTATTGTTAGCTGTCTCAGTAAAAGCCATTCCATTTGCCCTCCAATCATTTATTTAATCACAGTTTTGAGAAAATTGCACATGTTATACTGGCTTGTTAATTATGTCACATATAACACAATAGGCCAAATTTTTGAAAGAGATAACAGGTAGATAATTTTTCCCTCTGGAATTTACTGAACAAATGTAATGCCTAATAATTACTTGTGTATATAAAGGGGTTATGCCCCGCCCCCTTGGGCCATACTCTCATCTCAGTTGCTCACTGGTGTAAAAGAGATCCGAGTATGTCCCTTCTCTCTTTTGCCCTGTATTTTATTATTTTCAGAGAGCCTGATTCTGCCATTCTTATAAGAATACAATTCCATGATTTGTCCTACGAAGGCTAGAAGTCAGCCAGACCACAGGTGCAAAGAACTCCGTAAACAGTGAGTCTGCAAACCAGTTACTCTTTGTGCCTATCTTAATTGGCCAAAGGTTCATCCAATTATCACTTAGATATTAGTCATGCTGTCTGTGTGGGCCTGATTCTTCCATACTTAATCACAAAAGGACTAGAAATGGTAGGAAATTTTTTGATGAAACTTTTTTTCATCAGAAAATACTATTTCATCAAATCTGAAACTTTTTGCAGGGATGTAGTTTTGATGAACAGCTCATCAGGAAAGGTGTCTCAGGTCCAGGATGGAATTTCTGATCAAAATGAGAGAGACAGACATAGACACACTGACCAGGGACTTGAAGATGTGTTTCACACATCCTGGCTGACTGCCTTAACCACAAGGCTATTGGCTGTTCTCGGGGGCTCCCATTTTGGTTCTTTGCAAACAATTTTGAAAGGTCAGAGTTTCATTCTGTTGCTGTGAATTGGACCATTTTTGAAATCTCGGAAAGTTTCACAAGACTGGAAAACTGTTTCCCACCTAGGTCTAAATGGGACTGATCTAAAACCCATTGAGATCAATGGAAAGGCTCCCACTGCCTACAGTGGGCTTTGATTTGGGCCCAATATTGTTGTCTTTATAAATGGTCTTACACTTCTAAAATTTATTTGTCTTTATCTTAAAATAACTGAACACTATTCTGTTGCCACGTTGCACCTTTGCTGCTGAGAAAGATAATGACATTTTGCATCATGTACTGACCACAGTCCACATGAATAACTCTTGTTGACATCAGTGAGAGTTGCATACACACATCTGGACTGCTCAGGCTGCTCTGCTACCCAGCTGAGTGGAACAGTTCAAGTGAAATTAACAAAATGTGAAGTGCTATCAAGTTTGTTAATTTCACTCTGCCTCTTCTGCTCCACCCACACCAACCCCGCTGCTTGCTCTGCCCATTAGCTTGGATGCAGGGAAAGTACACAGAGAAATTAAAGTCTGTTAGTTTCACTTGAAACTGCACCACTAATATGGAGAGAGAGATATGGTAAGACAGCAGGGGCCTGAGAGAAGCAGGGTTGTGAATGTAAATAAGAGGGGACAAGGGATTAGGGAGGAGGAGGAGGAACAAACAAGTCTGGAAAGCGAGTAAAGTAGGGAATGAGCTGGGGGGCAAAGAAATCAGCTACAGTATTAAGTGCTGAGGGAATCGGCCAGAGAAGAGGAGAGTAATCAAGGGGGAAAAAGAGACAGAGGAGAAAGAAAAAAGATAGAAACAAGCTGAAAAGGGCAAGAGCTAAAAGATAGAGCTACTGCAATAATAATAATTCATTTTAAAGGAGAGGACCAAAAACAGAGGGAAAATACACAATTAAAAGGAAGAGACAAAATATGTCTGTGATATATCTGTGATGAATGCTTTCGGGAAGAGGTAGTGCATAATGTAAGAGCCAGTGTGCATGGGAAAAAGGGAATGGGCGGTGGGAGGGAGGGAAAGAGTAATGAATGGTCAGATGGATTAAATTAAAAAGAGAACAAACACAGCATAAGACTAGTTTTATTTAAATAGTGTATTATCAATTTACATGATCTTTGACACTGGGTGAAATATGTAACTAATTTAAAAGAAAATATATAAATAACATTAAATAAATAGTAAATGACAAAAATACTGCTGCAACATTCATTAAAAAATAAGATTAAAGGATAAATAGGGAAAGTTAAGATCGTGGGCAGAACCTGAGCAAGATGCCTTTCTTTCCACTCAACCCCTGTGGGGGGTACTTAGAAAGAAGCAAAAAATAAAGGCTCAGGAGTTTTTAATTTGTGTGTGTGTGCCTGTTAGTCTGGCATTTATTGGCATTTCTGGAGGGATCTATTTCTTGTTTCATTTTCATTGTGCTGGAATAGACTTGAAGCAATTTTTAATTTTAAAGCTAGATTCTTCTGTCCTCCAATACTTACCAAGGGTTAAAAGACGCACTTTGAAGTGGCCAAGATAACAAGCCATGAAAAATAAGAGTAAATATTCTGTATCTCAGGATTTATTACACAGTTACACAGCTTGAGGCATTAGGAAAAACATTGTGAATAGCAGTGATTGTGCATGCTGGTGAGCAGATCTCAAAAAGCCTACCTATTTGATATACCCTGTGTTTGTACAGCATAATACATGAACTACAGAGTTAATGAGTTCTGAACATTATAAGTATGTGCTAAACTATGGGCCACCTTGGTTTCCATTAGCTAGAAAATACCTTTACAAGGGTGGGGGAGTGGAAGAGAGCTTGTTTGTTGCTAGTAGTCCCTAAGGAAGAAGAGCTGGGGAGCTCTCCATAACTGTAGCTTGGAGAATGGCACCATTCTCTCAGGCTTGCCTGCACTAAGGAAAAGGCATGTTCTTATCACAAGTTAACTAACTCAAGATACAATCCTAATGAAGACAAAACTCCCCCACAGTTTTTAACTCAGCCTGGTACCTCCTGTGAAAACTACAAGTTGCCTTGTCTCTATTAGATAGATCACCTCTATCACCTTGTATTAACTGACTATAGTAATTAAGAACAAACCTGTTTTTCCTAGTGAAGATGAGGCCTAAGGGACTTCATCACCAACTTTTTTCCTGTATTGGTCATGACGGAACATTGGTGTGCAGTGTATAGTGTCATGCCCAGGACATCGGGGGTCACCTTAAATTAAAACACGATATTCCATAGGTGAGTCACATAACTATGAGCTTTGTTAATCATGTCTTCCTTGCATATCTATCCATATAGCTCAAACAATAAACTCCCTAAGGATGGCCTGAACATATACTGCATTGTGTGTAACATCTGGGATGGATTTGCCAGGGTCACCTCCTTCACTGGTTGGAATCAGGATACTACACTTCACAAAGAAAAAAAAAATAAAATAAATAAACACATGGAGGGAGATGTCACCTGTGTAGTAGGTTTGCTTTTCAGTGTCTCACTTCCAGGTACTTGTTGGTAGATACAAAAATACAAAGGCATAAACCAATCATAGCCATACTGACAACTCCCAGTGCCCCAAAACAATTACTACTTATCTCTGCGTATGGCAACACTACAATGGAAATGTGTGTGTGCTTGTGACAGGTCAGAGAGGCTGAGGCTGGTCACTCCCACAGCAGAATATGCCTTACATTGATTCTAACTAAACACTATCAACATTTATGCAGTGGTTTTTAACAACTTGGAATTTTTAGCATTCACCTGGATTGAATAAATGTCACCTAATTCAATCAAAAATACAGTATGTGCTTAGAAATACATGCAAAGTTGCAAAAGCTGTGACACCATTTTATGGGAGCAGGAAAGGGAGGGGTGAACACTTTTGGGTGTATTGGTTTTTACTTTGGCCCCCAGAAAAGATCTGAAGAACTACTGTACACGGGAGCAAAAATATATCTCAAAGAATTATACTCTTGTGAGAAAAGAAATTTAAAAATAATTTAATATTCCCCAGTCTTGGTCCTTTCCCCAAATCATGTATGAGAAAACTTAGTTGTGAGTGTCGCTGTTCAAGTGTTCTTCTTGACTTCTCTTTCCTTTTGAAAGTGTATCCTCTTTCCTCAGAATGACAGCCAAGCCTGACTTGAAGAAGAGCTCTGTGGAGCTCGAAAGCTTGTATCTTTAACCAACAAAAGCTGTCCCGTAAGAGAGATTACCTCAGCCACCTTGTTTCTCCCATATTGTGGGACTGATATGGCTAGAACTACACTGTCTGCTAGCTCTCCACCTTGTGGCTGTCTAGTGGAGACATTGTGGCTTTTCTCCCTGAGATCATCTGTCATTTTCTCCCTGGTAGCAGGATCTGGCCTCATATTCTGAAAATAAATTGCACCAAGCATTTTAGCTCACACTGATTTCAATCTCAGCCTCAATGGATTAGATTAAAATGAAACAGATTTGTGTAGCACAAGAAGTGGACAAGGGTTTTCTCTTCTCCTTTTAAAAGGATTGGTTACTGTGCCCTTATAAACCAGCAGTCATTTTAACCCATTAGGCTCCCCACCCTGAATGAGAACACAGCTTGTTTTCAAATATCTTCCTTCTCCCCCTACAAACAAGGTAATTAATAAAAATGAGGCATGTTCCCACCTGAGCTGTGGGATGAGTGTGACGTGTAATCCCTGCAGAGCTTTCAAGTCACCTGTGACACATCTTCATGTGAAATTCACACCATCGTTCTCCAGTCTGAGATGGTAAGGATTAGTGTGAAACTGAAACATCAAATTAACATATCATCCTCAACAGTGGGAGAGCTAATATATGTGTATTCTCTAGAACACACTAGGCTCTCAACCTTTCCAGACTACTGTACCCCTTTCAGGAGTCTGATTTGTCTTGCGTACCCCCAAATTTCACCTCACTTAAAAACTACTTGCTTACAAAATCAGCCATAAAAATACAAAACTGACACTGCACACTATTACTGAAAAATTGCTTACATTCTCATGTTTACCATAGAATTATAAAATAAGTCAATTGGAATATCAATATTGTACTTACATTTCAGCGTATAGTATATAGAGCAGCGTAAACAAGTCATTGTCTGTATGACATTTTAGTTTGTACTGACTGTATTAGTGCTTTTTATGTAGCCTGTTGTAAAACTAGGCAAATATCTAGATGAGTTTTTGTACCCCCCCCCCCCGAAGACATCTGCGTACCCTCAGGGATACAAACCCCTGGTTGAGAACCATTGCTCTAGCATAAAGATCCTGATAATCACAAAGGGCTAGCCAAGTGTTTCTTAACTGGTACCAGTCCTTGAAAGCTCCCTGACACAGTTTAGGAAGGCAGCAAGTTGGTCCCTGGTATTAAGAAGGTTGATAAATGCAGGGCTAGACCATGCCTGTAAGTACAGCCCAGAGTAAAGAGAAGCACAGAGTCTAAGCTCCCCCTATCAGGGCTGGCTCCAGCTTTTTTGCCGCCCCAAGCGGCGAAGAAAAAAAAAAGGAAAAAAGAAAAAGAAAAACCCGACTGAGCTGCCGCCAAAGTGCCGGGGAAGAGGAAGAGAGGGAGTGAAGGACCCGCCACCGAATTGCCGCTGAAGACCAGGACATGCCGCCCTTTCTATTGGCCACCCCAGGCACCTGCTTCCTTCGCTGGTGGCTGGAGCCAGCCCTGCCCCTATACACACCCAGAAGGCACTGAGAGCAGAGCTACCCTCTACTCTAGCCTTTTATATCTTTACCTCTCTCCGGCTTCACAGTTTGGTGCAAAGGGTGAGGGGGATGTGAGCCTGCCTCCTTCCTACGCCTTGCCTATGGAGTGTCCCTGCCCTTCCCTGAGTTCAAACACTGCAATTCTACTTAGCTTTGCAAGGGATAGAAAGCTCCTTGTTCTCTCCCATGCAAGGGCAAGGCAGCAACTGAGCCCATTCCTGCTCCCATGTAAGTCAATGGCAAACTCCCATTCGTTTCAGCAGGAGCAGGCCTTGTAACATTTTGTTACAAGAAGTACAAATGTGTGGCCCCTGTTTGTTGTACTCACATCATGCATAGCTCTTTTCTGGAGTGGATGTACAACTTAATTCTGCTGTAATGTGGTGGCACTTTGGATCAGACTTCTAAAGTTTGTTGTATACAGTCAATAGTCTGAAGTGATTTTGATATATCCTGATGGACATTTTGATTTAAGAGGAAGTGAGACAGACTGACAGACGATCTCATTTAGTAAAGGGAAAGGATGGAGATTTAATGAGTAACTCACACTTGAGTTCTGATAAAATTCATCCCTGTGCAGTGAGGCCAACATGAGGCCTAAACCATGTAAGTCCTGTGTAAGCCCAGTTTTATTTTGGTCTTTCCACATGAGGGTGAATTTTACCCTTTCATGCACATATAATTTAAAATAGTATGAATGAAGCTAGACTACATTATCATCATGCATAGTTTTGCTTTGCTTTAGATTTTTTTGAAACCTATTATGCCTCCCTATTTTTGTCTTTTTTTTTTAAGGTAGCCAATTCTGATTTTCTTCTTCCTCACAAATGGAAATTCTAATTAATATAAAATAGACAGGATTTATCTTGCTGCTGACTCAAATGATGCAGTCTTCTGAAGTTTGAAATATCAAGTCTATCTATGTTATGCGTTGCAACCAGTTTTATGTGTCATTTTTGCAGATAAACAAAAATCAAATTTGCATCATCTGATGTTCAGACCTATGCTCATTGCTTTAACTTAGTAAACGTAAATGAATGTTACACAGCTGGAAGACAATCCAGTTATAATAAAATAATTATAAACAACAATGCACAAATATGTTTTTATTCTTTGAGTTAAATGAAATGGAAAAGCTGCAGACTGTGGGAACATGCTATTCTATGATAGACGATGGATAGATAGATTATGTAAAGGTATTGGAACTTTGTCTCTATTCAAAATGTTTTCATTTAGCCAGCAAAGGCAAGAGTGAGAATGCTATGAGAAGTCTATATAATTAAAACAACATCCCAAATGATAGATAGATAGATAGTGTATATAAAGAGTGCCATATATTGTTCATTAACCTGAGGGTTCAATAAAGTTGTTCTGCATGGCAAATGGCTTTTTGTTAGCAGCTGTTAACACCTATCAGGTCTCCTGACCCCATCTACAGAAGGCTGGAAGAGCTCAATATCCAAATCCATGCTGTTATTGTAAAGTCAAACTTTTCAGAAATACAATGGGCATGACATTTTCCAAGGAAATTTATGAGACTTCTATATTTTCCCTGTTGAGAACATATATTTTATCAAGAACGCATTATACACTGTAGTCTGTTTTTTCTCAGGAGATTCTGCAGATGACAATTTCAAGACTGAAGACAGAATTCCATTCCTTGGCTTGTCTACATCTTAGCTCCTGGTGTTCTGCAGAAGATTGCTTGCACTCTACGTCTCACCAATCTGTGTCTCACTAACTCATTACACACTTAAAATGTAGTCGAATACTTAGAGACCTAGAAGAAAGCAGTCCTGGACTTTTATTTTCTACTCTGCGAAGGACTCATGGAATGTTTTTATACAAATCAGTAAAACTCCCTGTGCTTGAGTTTTTCTATCTGTACAGTGCGGTGTTAAGAGGCTTTTTATAACTAAGGCTATGATTTTGTCACACAGGTCGCACAAGTCATGGAATCTGTGACTTCCAGAGACCTCCGTGACTTCAGGCCATGATGGCTGGGAGCTGCAGGCTCCCACCGCCACCCGTGGCAGCTGGGCCCCCCGAGCTCTGAGCCACAAATTGTTGGTGGTGGTACCCTGCAGCTCCGGCTGCCTCATGCAGTGGGGATATCCCCCAGCTCCCAGCTGCCATGGGCAGCGGGGTACCCCCCAGATCTGACCTGTGGGTGGCAGGGGACCCTGGAGCTCTGAGCCCCCACGAGTGGTGGGGGCCGTTGGAGTTCCTAGCTGGAGCTCCCAGCTAGAGCCCCACAGCTGTCCAGTAGCTCCCCATTTTGTCATGCATATTTTTAGTAAAACTCAGGGACAGGTCACGGGCTTCTGTGAATTTTTCTTTATTGCCCATGACCTGAACATAACTTTTACTAAAAATATCCGTGACCAAATCTTAGCCTTATCTATAACTAATGCAAGTTAGTTTGGGCTTAAAAGTTTTGTATAAATGAAATTTGTTATTACTACAGCTGGAAAAAGTACAGAGAAGGGCAAGAAAAATGATTAAGGGTATGTGTAACATTATCCAGGGTAGGTTTCAGAGTAGCAGCCGTGTTAGTCTGTATTCGCAAAAATACAGCTACAGCTGTAGCTCCCAAAAGCTTACGCTCAAATAAATTGGTTAGTCTCTAAGGTGCCACTAGTACTCCTTTTCATTATCCAGGGTACAATCTGAACTGTGTCCCTTCAGTTCTCCAACCTGTGTCCCTGTGTCCAACAGCTGTGTCCCTTCAGTTCTCCAACCTGGGGTGCCTTTTACACTACTTCACTGTGAGAGCAACCATTCCTGGTCTACCCACACAGAGTTACTCCCAGCTACGCTACATGAGCACTACAGTCAGCCACCCTTGAATTACACTTCAGAGCAATGCCAGTAAACTCCCAGTCCCAGATTCCACCCCCAGAAATGTGAATCTTGTACTGCCCAGCCCCCTCCTGGACAATACAAGTTAATTTAAAGTCTGTTGTTTTATTAATAGAAAGTGATATGCACAAATCCTGTTATCGCAAATGGAGTTTCCCAAACACTACAATCCCGACACACACTGATTTAGATAACACAATAAAACAAGTTTATTAATTACAGAAAGATAGATTTTAAGTGGTTACAAGCATCGAGGCATAAAAGTCAGAATTGGTTGCCAGGAAATAAGTGGTAAAAAGCAACTAATACCTAACTTAACAAATTAGAGTGAATTCAAAGCAAAACTGAATTCTCTCACCACATGTTCTAGCAGTCTCACTACCTGAATCTTTCAGTCAGGATCTCTCCCTAGTCCGATGATGCTTCCTTTGTCCCTCAAGTGTTGTCGATACCATGAGTAGAGATGAATGGAGACATGATTTGAGGAGTCAGTTCCCAATTCTTTAGCTCTCTTTTTCTTTTAAAATCATCTCCAGCTGAAGTTCAGGACACAGAAGGTCTGGGGGGATGGAAACCTCCAGCTATTTATATGCCAAAATGTAGATTTCTTGCTCACACACTTTTTTTCTTCTGAAGAATGGCCACTTAACCAGGTGATAGTCCATTTAATTTTGTTGACTCCTGGCTGAGGTGTCAATTTGCCTCTTGTCTTTGAGGAACTGGTTTGTGCCCATTTTTCTAAACTTGAAACATGTCTCTGTAATGTTATACAGTAGAACCTTATAACTTTACATACAATGTCACCACACATATTTTATCAGGACAATAATGATCAACAAATTATGAGTTTTCAAATGATACCTTACAAGATATACTTTGTACAAAATTTATCATAATCTTAGGTGAACATAAAGGTACAGACTGTCACAATGAGGTAATATCTTTTATTGGACCAACTTCTGTTGGTGAGAGAGACAAGCTTTTGAACTTACACAGAGCTCTCCTCCGGGTCTGGGAAAATGATAGTGACACTGAGTTAGTTTCCCAGACTTGAAGAGCACTGTGAAAGCTTGAAAGCTTCTTTCACCAACAGAACGTGGTCCAATAAAAGATATTACCTCACCCAGCTTGTCTCTTCAGTGTAGGTACATATTTACACAATTTGAGAACCGACCTCTTGTCTTTACTGTCAGCCTCTGGTTCTTGTATCTTAGAATGAGACAACTGCTTCTCCTGTGGAAAATCTAGAACATCAATGAGTTAGAAGGGAAACATTGCTCCACCCTAGTCATAAAAGGGGCCAGTACATTCAACACAAACACTAAGCAAAGGAATTCCCAAATAAGAACAAAATGGATCATATTAAGACTCATTCCAGTAGCTGATGTACTGTTTTAATGATCATCATCACTTTTCTTACAATTATTCGTATCCAGTAGTGCCTGAGGTGCCCAGAGATAGGGGCACCATTCTGCTTGATGCATAAGAAAAGACCAGTCCCTGTCCTGAAGAGCTTCCTATCTAAAGGCTGGATCCAATGCTCACAGACATCAACTGGAGTCTTTCCATAGACTTCAATGGGTGTTAAAGTAGGCCCTTAGTAAGTCCCATTAAAGCCTTACATTGAAGTCTAAAATGGAGTTGAAGTGATGCATAGGATCTTGTAATGTGTCCTTTGCTGGAGGAGGGGGTGGGGCGCAACATGCAGCCAGGACGGCACATCTTTAAAATTGTTTCCCCACCGGTGAAACTTCTTTCCTCCTATGCTTTGTCTGTTTTGTATATATAGATTGTAAGTTAATTGGGGCAGGGACTGTCTCTTACTGTGTCTAAGTATAGTGCCTAGCATGACAGGGAACTAGACAAAGCTGCTCTTTTATGGTCTCTAGGAGTTATTGTGAGACTAATTATACAATAATTAATAATAACTGTCTCAATAAATTATTGCTTTGAATTGATCCATCTGCACATTTGTCTTTTACAGACATTAAAAATGTTGTTGGCTGTTCTTCAATAAGTTACTTTGTCCATTTCTAATATTTCCCAGACGTGCTTGCACTGTTTATGCAAGGAGAGGGACTGGTATGATATCCCCCTGAACAGAACACAAAGGATATCGCAGCAAGTGAATGAGGATCTAACATTTTTTCTTTTGTCCCTGTAGTATCTTCTCTTACTAAGAGGGAATCCTAGAGGTGAAGAAATAGTTATCTATTATAATTGCATGTCATAATTTTGGAGCTGGATCTTATTCCAGTTCCAGAAATGTACAATATATGGACATGACCACCAATTATGATCCGGGCAAGCGATCATTTTTGGCAGTATGAACAATAAAATGTCCACTTATAATCTATATGGCAAAGTACATCTGGGTGTTGTCCTAAATTATAGTTTATACAGATTTTCAGTGATCTCTGAATGCAATTGGACTGCGTTCCACAAAATGTGAAGCTAGTCTTCTTCCTCAAGATTAATCTAAAGGTCATGGAACCATTTTCCCCATGTATTTGAATTTAAGTTCTCCTTCTAATCACTCTAAAGCACTGACTCTCTGCCAGCCCTTTTATTTCCCTTATTCTAAAAAGCATATCCTCTAATTCAGTGCGTTCTCACAAAAGATGTAGTTTGAATTGACGGGATGTTGCAAAGCGGCTTAGTTCAGAATATAGACTAGAGAGAAACCTTTTAAGTCAAACGTAGTAATGAGTGTTTCAAATAAAATGAATGTTCCCCTTTGTAATAATTGGATGAGATCTAATAGGCCCTCACCTTTTGCTTTGCCAGTGTGACTGTTCATTTAGACAGAAGGGGACAATCTAAATATTTAATGCTGAATTACAGAATAAATCATTTAGAAGGACATTATTTCATTTTCCTTCATGAATTAAATCATGCTCAAACTATGTTTTTGTAGTAAATCTCCAGTTATGCGTATAGTTTTTGCAACATAAATGAAGTATCATCTTGTTAAGGTGGATGTGTGTGTGGTTGGACATTTCAAATGGTCTGGGAATCATTGGGATTAGACTCCCTCACTGTCCTGTGTCCTCCCTGTGTGTACCCCTGATCCATTCCAGTTGCACTCCAGTGCTTTTCCGTACTGCTCCCCTAAACTTTCCTGCTGTTTTTTGGGAAGTTCTTTGCCTGATCTCCTGGCCTTGAAATCTATAAATCTGTGTATTAGCCTAGGTGGTGGGAAATGCTAAGACCCCATTTTCATTTTGAACACTTATAAAATGTAAGAGTATTTTGATCCAGGGTTTTGGTTCAGGCTCCTCTGTAATAAAATAAAATAATTAATAATAAATTCACTGTACCATGTCATTACTATGAGACGCTAACAACACTGTAGTTTAAACTTAACAATAGTTTGAAGATTACAAAATGGTACAAAATGAGTATGGGATTTGAAAAGCACTGGGTGTTTCCTCACTGTAGAAATCAATAGCTCCAAAGTACTATTTTACAGTACTCTTATTCTTATAAATAAACCCAATAGTTTCAGTGAACAGGCTCTTCCCATAACACAATTACATTTGCTGTTATGGCTTGAGACCCACTGAAAGGGAAATGGATGTTTGTATTCTGTATGCATTGACACAGTTAACTTCAATAGTGCGCAATCTCTTGAAAGACAAGTGGCTTTCAAACCCTGCTGTGAATCCCGCAGTGACATATCTCAGAAAATTGTTTACTGTTAGTGGGTTCCAAAACATAGAGATTTTCATGGGGACTGACAGATGTTATCATTTTTGGTCACTGCTAAAATAAGTGAACCAATACGTCTCCGTAATTAGAGTCAGTGGACATGCTCCTTTAGAAAATGAGATTAATGCCCACCCCATTGAGGAGTATGTGTGTGTGTGTGTAAGAGGTACAACCTGATGCAGCCATTTTTTCTCTTGTACACTATGCTGTCTGTGGCATTGGTGTCTGCCGTACTTACAAATATGGAAATCTTAATTTAGTATATTTATTTTTTTACAAAAAGAAGTAATATCAGTACTGCTTCTGTTCAGCTCTCCCTTCCTACTCTTACAGTGCCTGAGCTAAAGTCTTTTGAAATCAGTGACTTCAATGTGCTTTGGATCAGGCCCATATTGCTTTACAGTATGCTACTTGGAATGTGAGGTTAGAAAACCCTGTTAGGCCAGTTTCTTAAAAGGACCTTTATCCAGACTTTTTTGCAAGCAAATGTAATTTTCATTCCTTAAAATGCAACCACATTTGTTGTCCCTGCAGTTCATGGCTGGTAGAGCTCCTGAAATACCTGATTTGGGCACACAGTCGAGTCCTTAGCCATTTCTGTCATCAGATTTGTGCCCAAATCTAATTGTGGCTGCAAAATTAGGCATGCATGATTTTGGCAGCTGTAAACTGAGCCGGCAAAACAGGATGTTATCCTTTAACAATCTGGTCCTTTGCAGCATGTGACTTAGCTACTTCCAAAGGAGTTGTAGCAGGGGGATAATACAGTGTTTGTTGCAATCCTTGTATAGTATTTGTCACTAGAAAACAAAAAGTGGGCCATAGAGGCACAGGGCCAGATCCTGACCCCTGATATATATATTTTCTCTAGTGTGGCAGCAAACCACTCCATTTTATAATTCCTCCAGCATACAGGACTCCCCTGGGCAGCACACAGCCAGCAGAGAGTATATGTATCCAGTGTAGGAGAGAAGATCTATTCCTATGCTGATCCTGTAGAGAAAAGGCACTAGATCAAGGACAATCTGATTTTGAACCAGTCCCATTGAGTTGAGATGCTGGGGCCTCAGAGGCTACTCCAGCCCCTTGTTGACTTCAGTGAGTTTGCAGCAAATAGCAAAGCAGAATTTGGTCTGCTACGTATGTTTCTCTGCACCACACGATATCCTGCAGAGTGCAGATGGTTCAAGAAGTGTAGCTGTTTCCAAAGTTATGCTGGCAAGAATCCCATTGATTTCAAATTGAGGATGGATGTCTGTTTTACAAAGATACAAAAGCAATACCTGTTTGTAATACATATCATTGTCATTCACTGTTTGCAAGGCCATTGCAAATTATATGAGAAGAGAAAGGTAGCTGTAAAAGCAGTGTTTTATTTGAGTTTGTCCAAGAAACAATACAGGGAGTTTGCATGGAAGGCTTCATAATTCACAATTTTTAATTCATGGTATTTGGTACAAAACTTGTTGCCTTTTCATGCACTCTTCTCCCCTACCTCAAATATATTAGTTTTGATTTAATAGATATCTTCACGTAGAAAATATAGGAAAATGGGAATTTTTGCTAAAAAAAATAGGCTGGTTTGTATTCTAATACAGGTCTGTGTTTTCTCAAGAATTAGACCATTTTAACGAGAGATGAGTAACTTTCATTTAATTACTGAACAACAGTAGTAAATAAGTAATAGAGCTTCAGCTGGTGTTAATCCATTGTCTTCTATGCCAGTTTACATCAACTGAGAACCTGTCCCTATAACAGGGATGGCCAAACTTATTGAACCGCTGAGTCACATATGACAATCTGCAGAAGTTTGAGAGCTGGGGCATACCTGCCAGAGCTTGGGACATCATCCCTGTGGGGTCAGGGGGTCTCGGGGCTTCAGTGGGAGCAAGGCTGAAGGCCCAAGCCCCGGCAGGCACCTCCCATGGGGTTAAAGCCCTGAACACCTCTCCACGTTGGGCAGAAGCCCCTAGTCCCACCACCACACCTCAGGGCAGAAGCCCAGAGCTCCCCCAAACAGTCTGGTAGGCGAAGAATTGGGGGTGGGGGGAAGGGGCTCTGCATGCAGCTTATGAGCCACAGTTTGGCCACCTCTGCCCTATAACATAAAAATCATCTTTTCATGTATTATTTGTTTTCTGACTGTTTGTAAAAAAAAACAAAAACAAAAAACAAAAAAAAACAAACCCACAAGTGGAAAAAAATTCCTTTGATTAATATAATCGGCTTTTTATACAATAGCATTTCTGTGCATGGTACTGACAGAAGAAACCTTAATCTATGGCTAAACTTGCTTGAAAAAGGTTGTCTGACAGGTCAAATGAGTTCATGTGGAGAATGTGCTTGGTCTTTTCATTTGCTCCTGAAAAGGGACTGGAAACAAAGTACAGTTTTACCAGATGAGTCAGGCATGTTGGGGAGGTTGTTGCTGATGTCCTGCCAGTATCTCCATTTCTGCATAAACCATATTTTAAATCACTTTAGAGAGCAATGAGCTGCATCTGGCACCCTCAGGTCAGTCCATAAACTATTTTAAAAGAGTAGAAGTCAGTTCATCATTACTTTGTCTATATATATATATTCATATATATATGAATCAGTTAAACTGAGGCATGATAGTGTTTCTTGAAAAAACTCACCATCACTATAATAGAGCCAAATGCCATTTATAGACCTGCTTTATTTAGTTAAGTTTTACTATGTTACTTAATTCCGCATATAACATTAAATACTCAACCCCACTACCTTTCCCAGCATACAGGAAAATTCACCTTCCATGACAGTAAAAACCAATATAATTATGATTTTTGTCTCCTGTTGCAGTTAATAGAGAACATTTTAACTGTTAGAAAAGTCATGTTTTCCAAGAACCCAATCACCTGTGCTGGATTGGGCTAAGGTACAGAAAATTCCCATGAGGTTTTCTTTGTGCTGTTTTCTCCTGAATCATTCTGATGAGGTTTCATGGTTTGCCCTGCTAGGGAATAATTGCTAGGGCCAGCCTCCAAACTGGGTGAATCAGCAGGATTCCACCTGCAAACTGGGTGGATCAGCAGGAACCCATGAGGAACCCTTATGCTGCTGAGCCAGATCCATGTCCCCAGCAGCCCCATCCCCACCTACTTGGGTTTATCTATGCAGTGACAGGTGTGGGGATCTCCCTTAAAAGGAGGAATCCCCACTGGAGCAACTCCAGCCTTCCTATTTCTGCCCCAGACCACCCACTCTCCAATTTCCCCCACTCACAGATCCCCAGTCTCATGGAACACCCTCCACATAATCTTGGGGTGAGGAGTTCACTACAATGGACGTGGCTGGTTCTACTTGCCACACAGGAGTCCTTGAATTGAGAGTTTCCTACATATACGAATCACAGGAGCATAATGGGACCTTTTGGTTTTTAAGCGTCTTGATATTTCCTGACATAATGAAAGGCTTAACATGGATCTAATTTATCAGAGCTGGTGAGTAACGAATTTTGTCTTTCTGTCTTTTTACAAATTGTCTGTAAGCAGTTTAAGATTTTGTGTTCATTTATTTGTTGTTCAAAATTATTTCTTGTGTTATATCTGCAGATAAATCTTGATCTGGAAATCATTCACGAATAGCTGGAGAGCATTCTCTGTTAAACATGCAAAATGTCTTGGTTAATTTTTACAGGACACATAAGTCACACAGTATCATCAGAGTCACTGCACTGAGTGTTTCTTGACACACACCGAGACAAACTGAAAAGTGTGTGGCTCCTCTCATATGACAAGGACCCTCAGCACATGATGGTAGATATAACTTAGACTGTCAAAAATAGTTGATAACAAGAGGTTTTTCTGGAGAGGTAGAGGTCTGTCTTGGGTTAGAAACTGATCAAAATGTAGAAAACAAAGAGTAAGTAATAGATGTTCAATTTTCAACATGAAAGGGAGTTAATAGCAGGTTGCTCCTAGTATACATAGTAGGAGTGGTGTTATTTAATGTAATTATCAATGATTTGGATGAGGTGATGAAAATGTTCATGGGACACCATCTAAAGAGAGAACTGTAGAAACTTCAGGAAAAAAAAACAGTAAAGTTAGGAAATTGAGCAACACAGTAGCTTGATGTAGACAAGTACAAGGAAAGAACCTTTTGGACTTCCCACACACACATTGATGATGATTTCTAAATTAACTGTAACCAGTCAGGGAAAAGATCTAGGAGACACAATTCAAACAATAAACTCATCATCAGTAGACTGATCTAGTATGGCAGTTCTTATTTTCCAGTATGTTTATCTTCACAATTTTTGAAATGCTGATGTTTGGAACGTAACACGCTGCCCTGATATAGATCAGTGTTTGCAATGAGATATGCAAATTCTCAAAACTGTACTTGATTTATTGCTAAACCCTATTGTTTCACACACACACAAAATTCACAATGAGAGCAATACATGGGCTATTAAATTGTACAGGACAAAATGTATATGAAATTTCACGGGACATTTGCTATGTTCTTATGGCATGAATTCTATAAAAGATTTGTTTCACAAAGAACATTCAGTGTTCGCAAGTGTCACCAGTTTGCTCCCCATCTGTGATCATTTCATTTTTAGGTACCCTTGGCCAAATACTATCCCTTAGATCCATATGTAGGAGTTGGCCTTCAGGTGAAATTTTCTTCTTTATATGCAAAACTGGAGATTAGTCAGAGACTTTTAGGTGACATGGTCCATGCCACCTATCTGCAAAGATACAGGCTCTGATTATGATTCTTCTTGAGTTTTATAAGGCAGAACTGTTTAATTTTTTACAGTTCTGTACTTTCTAATCATCTCTTTTCCAGGACCCTCCTAAGCATATCGCCATGAACTCTCTGCATTTGGGTCAATAAGGTAATATTTTTTCCCTTTCTGCTTGAGAATCCCAGGCTGCAGCAAAGCCTGTTGAGCCAGCTTCTAAAGGAAGTCCAGACTGATATAATTGTCTTCTTCATAGAATCATAGAATATCATGGTTGGAAGGGACCTCAGGAGGTCATCTAGTCCAACCCCCTGCTCAAAAGCAGGACCAATCCCCAATTAAATCATGCCCCCACTGTGAAGATTTTATTGCTATGATGAGCCTCCTTCAATGGCTCAAGAAGATAGAGTCCGGCAGATCAAACAGATCCTAGGTTATGTGCTTGTCAGTGTGAAACCAGACTGTGCTAAGCTGCCAGGTCTAATTTATACCATATCACAGAAATGTACTTATCAAAACAATCATAAACTGAATACAACTAACACGTTTGTCAGCAATCATCTTGCTAGGGTTCTAGTCGTTAAGACTGACTATGTTACTGTCTTTACAAATGAATTCACCGGAAACACTCATGGCTACTGTGATGCCAGTGGACCAGGTGCCAGCTCATGCCAAGGTCCTTATTGCCTCAGGTGAACACTATCAAATGCGTAGCTGGAAACCAGTCTGACTCCCCTGTGGGTTAGTATTGCTAAAATAGGTATTAGACTTGTAACAATGTGTTCAGACTTTATGAAATGCTTGTAAAGTGCTGCATGCATTCATCTCACTTGTAATATCTGTAATCCATGCTATAAGGTAACACTTAAGGGTTTGTTCTATGCTGTAAAAATGTTTGCTCTGAAACTGTCAATGTAGTCAGGAAATAAATATCACCAAGTGTGAAATACTGGTTTTCACCCATGAGGAGCGGTTATCTGCAGCCTATCAGGAAGGCCTGTTGATTCCAAATGGGCCATTGTAAGCCATCTAAAAACAAGGACCTTGTTGATTGCTCCTGGCAAACTCATGACAAGGGGGACCTGCAGAAGAACTCACCCCATCAGCTTGGACTCTAGGGAAATGGGGATAAAAATTCCTGACCAGAAGGAATTAGGCTCTTTTATGCTGTTGGACTCTAAGGCTTTGTCTACACTACACAGCTTTTAGCAACATGGCTGTGTCGCTACAGCCCTGCTTCAAAAAGTTGTGCAGCGTAGCCGCTGTTTGTCGGCTCTCCTGCCGAGAGAAAACTTCCACCTGCAAAGAGCGGTGATTGCGTTGTCAGCAGGAGAGCCAAAGGCTTTGTCTACACTGGCAACTGAATGACAAAACTTTTGTCTTTCAGAGGTGTGAGCGCTCCTCCTCCCACCCCTGGAAGACATAAGCTTTGCCGCAACAAGTGCCAGTGTGAACAGCACGTTGTTGGCAGGAGCGCTCCCCTGCTGACAACGCAAATGCTGCTCCTTGGGGGTGGAGGTTTTTTGTCGGCAGGAGGACGGACAAACAGCGGCTACGCTCCACCACTTTTAGCGGCACAGCTGTAGTGACACAGCTATATCGGTAAAAGCTGTGTAGTGTAGACAAAGCCTAAGAGGCAAAGATTCTTAAACATCAGCAAAAGATCCCCAGGATTAACCTGGGTTAGCCCTAAAGGATTGATAGAGCTGGCTTATTTCAGCAGCTCTATCGCCATCTGAAATCTGAGACTGAAACTTGTGTGTGTGTATGTTTACCTGTTTTAACCTTGTAAATAACTGTTAATAAATCCTTAGTTAGTTTACTATACGATTGGCTACAAATGTCTTTGATGTGAGATCTAAGGTGCAAATTGACCTGGGATAAATGACTGGTCCTTTGGGACTAGGAGTAACCTACTACTTTGTGATTTTTGGTGTAAAGTGACCATCTATCACAAGAGACAAGGTGGGTGAGGTAATATATTTTACTGGACCAAGTTGGTCCAGTAAAAGATATCACCTCACCTACCTTATTTCTCTGATATCCTGGGACTGACAATGGCAACAACAACACTGCATACATCTATCACAGAGTCAAGCTGGCCTGGGTGCCAAGATAGATCAGAATGCCCAAAGGGACTGTCTGTGACTTCATGTTAAGACTGTATAGAGCCTGAGGAGTTTACAGGTGGTAGGTGAAATCTAATTATAGAACTCACAACTGGCATGGGGCTTGTGCCCTGCTTCTTAATAGTCTGTCCTGAGCTTGGTATTCTCACTGGTGAGTCATTCCAAACAGCATGACAGCTATCAATTTATTATTTTAAGTGATGTTTGGGATTAATTAGTATATTTCACAGGTAATGGTGTAGATGTAATAATTTCTTTAGTCTAATTTTAAGGTTAAATCTGCATTAGAGGCTACCTCTAAGAGATAATCCCCTACCTGGGGAGACTATTTTGAAGTATTCACAAAGTTAGAAACTCAGTAATTCTGCTTCACAGGGTTCATGTGAATATATGTCTTCAGTTTTGATCTTCATGTGTTCACAACTTATCCTTGATCCTTAGTGAGGTTCAGTTTTGGGGGCCATCAAACTCAAGCTCCGAAAGCAAATCTCATCCAGAACCAAGACCTTTTACTTGAGTTCACATCATACCCAATCCAAACAGCTAATTAAAGGTGTCAATGCAAGACTGTAAATCAATCCAAGGTCACTGGAAAGCCAGGTTTGCTTGAAGGGCTCATTAACTTTTAAAATCTGACACTGAATTTGGCCTGAGTTTCAAATTAATAATCCACCCCTGAACCTGACTTCTTACATCTTTTCACTTTGTTCTGTGGGCTGATTTCAACACCCTGCTTCGGTGCCTTGTTCTGCCTTCCTGTGGCCTGAAGAAGACACTGATTCTAAGAAGCTTGCCTTTTCCTACCTTTACAAGCTAAGAAAAGCATGGCATCACCTTTTTTGCATTAAAAGCAATTGCCTTCCACTTTGTAGCATTTTTCATTTTACAGCTAGGCTCCTTTGAATGAGGCCTAAGATGATAGAAGTGAGCTGGAGCATGGAACACTGAGGAGAGTTTAGTTTCTTTCCATTTTTTAAAATGAAAGGACCTTGCTACATATCTTTTGTGATGTCTGTAGCCTGAAATAAGATAAGTTGCCAGAAAGTTTCCTCCTTTCCCTTATTGCCAACCACAAATGTTGAAAACTTATAAGAGGCCACCTCAAGAAAAAAATCATGAGATTTTCATAAACCTCATAATTTTGAGAATCTTTATCATTTGGTTCTGGTTTTTGGCCTCAAGCTGCCCTGAGGTCACATATTTGAACGTTTCTCTGCAACCATGGGTACATCTGCACTGCATTTTAAAATCCCCAGCAGCAAGTCTCAGAGCATGAGTCCACAGACTTGGGCTTCTGGGGCTTGCACAATGACGTTAGTCTACCCAGCAATGAAACATCTCCACATGCCAAGCCCCACATGCCTGAGTCAGCAGGCACAGGCCAGCCACGGATTTTTCTTTGCTGCGTTGACACCCTAAGAGATATGGGTTTTGGAGTTTACATCCTATTGAGATGCATAGGGCAGTCCATACCTCTCAGAGCTATTGTTTCAGGCCATTTGCAAACTCAGTCAGATATCTCTTAATTGATTACACCCACTCCATGTTTTCAAGCTTTTCTTTGCTACCATAAGCGCTAGAAACTTAGGCCATGTTGACACTATAAAATTATGTTGACCTTATTTACATCACACCATAATTATTAAATCGCTTGTGTGCGTGTGCACACTTGGCTTCTTGTGTCGGTGGTGGGAGTCCTCACTAGGAGTGCCTGTACTGATTGTACTGCCAGTGTGGGGCATTGTGGGATGGGTCCCGGAGGCCCGTAACAGTCGACATAAGCAATGCAGTGTCTACACTGACACTGTATTGACCTAATTACATCAACCATGACTCTACACCAGTCAGGGAGATAATGTTACTAAATCGGTGCAGAGAGGCACTTATGTCAGTGGGAGCCAAATTTAAGTGAAGACACTTCCACAGTTAGGTCAACAGAAGGCAGCTTACATCAACCTAACTGTGTAGTATAGACTAGGCCTTAGGGTGTTTTAAGTGAAAGATGAGATTCTTTTAAAATTATGTCTTTGGGAGCTAGGACTTGAAGAAAAATACTGAATATCATTATGTTCATGGAAGCTAGGGCCCTAGCCATGTGTGTCTCTAGTGCCTAAACCTTAATCCATGTCTGGTAAATATTAAAAATGAATAGCAGTCTTCCTTTTCCTATTATAATTGAACGCTAACTTCTACATCACTAATAAATATGGTTTGAAATAAGACTACTATTGCTCTGTTACTTGTGGGGCAGTTCTACACTGGATGCTCTGGTGTGGATGAGATCCACTGGGCCATATGGATCCTGCTGGTGTTCATTAGTATTGTTTGAAATGGGACTACATTAATGGCACACTAAGGAACTTTTAGTGCATTCAAGCAGGGACCACATGGCCCAGTTAGTGCGTAACACACTTGTGAATGCTAGAATTCACACCCCGCTAGAGTGGACTTATTCGCCGTGTTGACAGGTGCTATCCTGTTTCACTCCCCCTGGTTTGGAATTCTGCTCTGGAAACCCCAAAGTCTCACCTTTCCCATTATATGAACTCTTTGGTTCTTCATCCTGAGCATTCTTTAGTCCAGGTGGAGCTGGGCATGCATTTATCCATTTGCTGCAGAACACAAAGAAACTCCTCAACGAGATCCAACCATATATGTTGGAGTTGGCCAGTTGGGGATTCTCCATCCAACCAAGAGTATTCAGATAATCAAGTTGGCTGTTCAACATCAGCCAGCTGATGTTAGAAACTATGAAGTCCCTTTGCCTTTAATGTTTTCTTTTCCAAGACACTTTATATTTACATTCATATTTCAATAGTCCAGTAACATGCATTCTATTGTTACCTCTTATATTCTAGTGCTTCAATCATAGAGGCTTGCCTGCTTACCTTGGTCTAAAATTCTATTTAGGAGAGATAATCAGCAAACAGTTTATTAGGATGGGTACATTATGCCTGTAAGAATGAATACACAGTGGGCACAGAACTCAGCTCCTACGGTCAACATTCTTTCACCTACTCATGTAGCACCTGCTGCATATTGGCACTGCACTTCCATGATGGGGAGTGGGAGATATTGGAAGTTTCAAAGCTGGCCTTGTTGGGCATAACAACAGCAACTACAATAGGCAATGACTTAATGGGGAAGGAATTATATATTATATAATATTTTTCCTTACACCGTGAGGTTCAGTATTTGTCCTAGAGAGGGGGTATATATCCTAGAGAGGGGGTATATATTTACAGATTGTGCAGTCAAGGCAGCAAATAGGTAAGAAATGTTTAATATATTTGATATGCTGCATATCACCATAATATTGATTCCTATTTACCTAGGAAATTTTTCTATCTTTTCAGTAAAGCTATGGACTTCTTAACCTCAAAATTGTGTGTAGCCATCAATTGCCAGAGGGATTTTTGAAGCAAAGTGACAATTATGAATGAGATAAGAAAATAAAACAGTTGAAGAGACTTGTTAATGCACCACTTGAGGGAAAAAGAGGCATACCACAGAATATAAAAGAAGCACCTAATTTCGTGGAATTGTTGTTGTTGTACATTGCTTAGAGGTACAATATTTACAAAGATTGCTTTGAGTGTGTCCCTAAGAAACCCTGCCTACTGGGAAATGGTTGTTTGGTTGCCATGACATTGAAGACTGGTTACCTGCTATCTCTCTGAAGTATAGCTGATCAGCCCCGGCATTTTAAAGTTGCCCTTTACTACTTTAGAAGACTGATGTGTTTTGTATTTATTTTGAAATCCTAAGAAAAGTCACTTAACCTTTCCCTCAGAGATTTGGATTGTGCCCCCTATTGATTGCTATTGTAAAGAGGGACGCTCACTCATTTTAACAATACTGCACCAAAATCAACTCTAACGTAACTCTACTGAAGTCCAAGGAGTTATACCAGGATTAATTTGGTCCACTTTGTTCTTTTGGGGACAGATTTTTTAATGCCATTTCTCATATTGAAAAGTACCTTATTCCACAAGTAGACCTCTTAATTTCAATTGGACTACTCACAAAGTAAATAGCAGAAATATGCGCTAGTTGATAAGACACTGGACTTGGATTCTGGTTCCATATTCAGCTCAGCTTCAGACTTTCTTTGGGACCTAGGGTAAATTAATTAATATAGCCTGTTCCTTAGTTCCCCATCTGTAAAATGGGGATACTTCTACTGTATCACACAGTAGTGCTGTGAAGGTAAAACCCACGAATGACTGTGGGACACTCAGATACTAAAGTGATGAAGGCCATTTAAGTAACTAGACAGAGAGAATCTGTCCCTTCATGGTTTGGTTATTATTTCTCATAGACAGAATTCTGCAGCCAGAGTTTTTCTAGCCTATGCTCTTTGTCCTGCCTATGTTTAAAGTCATACTTTTAACATGGAAGACCTCACATCAATTTTGGACCTGGTTATATCGTAAATATTGTCTCTATTATGTGGTGCACCTTAAGGTCAAACAATGCTGGATTTTGATAGTATAAAATCTTTACATTGTTTTGGTCTCTTGGTGCTATGCCATTTGTATTTAGGGCAGTTTGTCTGCCTTGGCTTCTAACATTACAACAGTCTTACAGTAGTTTTAGATTTAATTCTACTTTCTATTTTATGGGCCTAATTTATCTTTTCCATAATTTATCTGAGATGTGCATATTTTTGTGAAGTGCCTTGGGATGTGTAGTACGAGAGGTACTGTACAAGAACAGTTGTTCTTATTAGAGTGAACTGCAACAAGACAGATTAAACATTCAATTAAACATGAAATTTGCCCATGTAAAAAGCTCCAAGGAAACAGCTTAACAATTCATGGTTATGAGGTATTAAAGTTTTTAGAATTAATTATTACTTTGCTTACAGGTAACTCATCTGTCTCAGAAAAAATGAATAGCAGCCAAGTGTTCATTACAAAAATGACTAGTATACAAAACTGGGTATCTACGTAGAAGTCTGTACTTCTTTCCAAGGTTTAAAAAGTTTGGCACAGAGAAATGAAAATACTTACAGCAGGTGACTACAGTATGTTATAGGCCACCTTTCGGATTCATTGTATGTTTGGGTTAATGTTGTTGGATTAGCACTAAACATTAATGTTTGCTTAAAATCCACATTACTTTAATACTCTGCTACTGTGATCAGGTTCTGTAATGCTATGAAAGAGAGTGTTATGATACATGGTTAAGTCTCACACATAATAGAAGTATGATATATTTTCAACAAAACTGGTCAAAGGTATTTTCAAAATCCTCACTTACGTGATAACACTTCAAAGTCTATCTGTGCCAATGGGAGATTTTGTGTTCGGCTCTCATAATTAAATTGTTTTCAGACTGCAGGAAATGTATGCATTTGTAATTCACCAAGTAGTCAAGATGCTTGGAGAATGACGCTTTTCGGATTTTCTTTCTGCATTGTTTAAATCCTTGATACTGTGTAGAGTGTTCTTGTTTTAAAGATTGATTATCTTTGGTTTTATGCCTTAGATCACATGAGAATAATGATGAGTTTTATGCATAGTCTTGGAAATCTGTACCTAATTGTCAGATTTCATCTGTTTCTGGTGAATTGCAAGTAGGGCTCTGCAGACAAGCACTTGACTAACATACCTAGGGGGGGGTTATTTATTTATTATTTATTCTTTTTAAGATGTTGATTTCTTTATGATGTTATGAAATAATTACAGATAAACATTCTTTCGTGTGTGTGTGTGTGTAAAACCTGTAAGCTTATCAGGCCAGGGACTGTTCTTTTGTTTTGTGCCTGTGTAGTGCTTAGGACAATGGATCTGGGTACCCAAGGTGCCACTACAATACAAATAAATAACTATACATAATAATATGTGTGTTAGGCACTCATGAGATATTTATCTATCTAAATGGGCTATCTGTATGATACAGCTGTAAGACCAAATTCTGCCTGGTCTGTTCATGAATGTTCAGCGAAGGAGAAGGTGTAAGAAGCCTTTTGACCTTTGTGCAGCCCAGGTAAAGGCCAAGATGATTTCCAGTCCCTGTGCTTAGAGGAGTGCAAGGGCTGCTCCTTCCCCCTCCCCTACAATTATATAGTGCCCCAAAAGAGGCAGGAAAGAAATGAAACTGTGACTGCCCCTCCCCCACTACACATCACCCATACATTCAGCAGCTAACTGTGTGATGGATGTGAAGCGGCTCTGTAATAATTTATTAATATTGTATGTTGACCTGGTTAATGGGATGTTCACTGTGTGAATATAATGGTTTAGTTTAAAAGTGGGCTGTAAGGAAAACTAGCAGGGAGGAAATAGAATACTGCAAGATAAGTCACATCTCTGCAAATATTTGAGGATTATTACAAGACAATGAGGATTATTACAAGAAAAGGCCTGGGAACCATAGACCAAAAGGACTATAGCAGTTTAAAAAGTGACTCTCTGAAGACAGGGTGGGTAGTTGCTGAGGAGTTGTTTGGGGAGTAACCAGGCTGTGACAGAGGTACGCACTGGGTGTTTGAAGAAATCCGGCCTGCCAGTGCTACCATCAAGGGAAGGTTTCAGAGGTACGTCAAACATGTGCAGATGGTTTTTTGTTTTAAAATCATTTTTCTTTAAATGATAAAAATAAGTTATGCTTCAGTTTAAGGTGGTTCTCTGGTCACTGTATCCAGCTCTGCTCACAGATTCCTGAGGAGAACCACAGGTGTTAAACCCAGTCAGACCTGCTGGGTAAGCACTGTTGATACACAAGGTATTTTAGCCCAGAGCCTGGAGTCTGTTTTTGAAGTTTTTTGGTGAAGAATTGCCACTTTTAGGTCTATAATCGAGTGACCAAAGAGATTGAAGTGTTCTCCGACTGGTTTTTGAATGTTATAGTTCTTGATGTCTGATTTGTGTCCATTTATTCTTTTACGTAGAGACTGTCCAGTTTGGCAAATGTACATGGGAGAGGGGCATTGCTGGCACATGATGGCATATATCACATTGGTAGATGAGCAGGTGAACGAGCCTCTGATAGTGTGGCTGATGTGATTAGGCCCTATGATGGTGTCCCCTGAATAGATATGTGGACACAGTTGGCAACGGGCTTTGTTGCAAGGATAGGTTCCTGGGTTAGTGTTTTTGTTGTGTGGTGTGTGGTTGCTGGTGTGTATTTGCTTCAGGTTGGGGGGCTGTCTGTAAGCAAGGACTGGCCTGTCTTCCAAGATCTGTGAGAATGATGGGTGGTCCTTCAGGATAGGTTGTAGATCCTTGATGATGCGTTGGAGAGGTTTTAGTTGGGGGCTGAAGGTGATGACTAGTGGCGTTCTGTTATTTTCTTTGTTGGGCCTGTCCTGTAGTAGGTAACTTCTGGGTACTCTTCTGGCTCTGTCAATCTGTTTCTTCCCTTCAGCAGATGGGTATCATCTGTTAGCTTCGTGCCTCCTTGGGGAAGAGAATGTTGCCTACTGGTTTGAGGCAGTGCCATATATACTGGTCTCTGCTAGGGCAAAGCCATGGGAAGGATCACCGTAGGAATTGTTCAGAAAAGCACAAGGCAAATGAATTTAAGAATTTTTGTCACAAAAGGGAAGAAAATATATGTGATAAGCAGCCTGATTCTCCTCTTAACTAATAGCTGTTTTACTGTGGTATGGTTTCGTAGACTTCAGTGGAGCTATGCCTGATTTATCTGATATTCATAGGTACTGAGCACCCTTTGTTCCCATTGCCTTCAACTTGAGTTGCAGCTGCATGATCCCTTAAATGTCTAAATACAGATTTACATGCATGATCTTAGGCACTAAGTGTGAAAATTTTGGTTGTGGCAATTAAGCTTTATTATGAGGGTAAAGTGTAAGCTTTATGATGCCTTTCCTTTGTGTAAGGAAAAGTCTCCTTGTCCCTATGTAAAGGGTAGGGGGATTCTGAAGTAATAGTGTGTATAACTCTATTAAACTCCCCCTTTTCCTGCACTTCAGCATAATTCTTTGTTACAGCATAGGCCAGGGTTCTTTTTTTTTCAGGACTTGTCAGAAAATGTTACATAGAGTTTTATGGAAAACCCCTGCCAGTTCCAATGAGAGAGAACCGTACAATTTCTTAGTAAACAAACATTTTATGCACACAGACGACATTGTAAATGCAATAAAATGTTGTAAAGAGTCTTTGCAATAGTAAGAATAACTTTTACATAAAAGTTATTAGGCAGTAAATCTAGTGACGTTCCTTACACAGACTTCCCCCTTTTGTCACTGTTACATATAATTCAATGCAAGGTTTCAACATAACATTTACGCTTTACTTTAGTACACTCACCTCCTAAACATATTATACCCTAATCTTTCAGAAATGATTTCTTAGCTGTGTAGTGTGTGTACAGTGTGTATCATATATACAGTGTGTATCATCTGGACTCTTCAGATCTTGAGAACAAAGTCAGCATTTCAGTTATTTCCCAAAAACTTCAGAGAAACCAGTAAGCAAACAGTGTGGGGATCTTCACAGCTAGCAGCACTCCACCTCTTGGGTTAATAGTTGACTAGTCTTCAGATGCTGGTGAAACAGAAATCTGTAGCCTGTATCGGCAAAGTGGTATAGGTATTGGGACCCAGACCTCAGGGCAGACACATTTCTCGGTCCTGTGTCAATCACTGTGTCCACAGGGCTCTTTAACTCCTATATCTATAACTTCTCCCCATGCTGTGATTGGCTCCACTCTTGTAGGGTGAAGGGGAGTGACCTTCCAGGCTGCTTGCCTACAATGAAAACATTCTTCACAGGTTCAGAAACAGCTACTGAGCATGTCTAATGACTACCACCCTACTTCTGGATGTTTCTTGGCCCTTCTAGCTAAGTTGCCTTACACTATTCTTTACACATGTACAGAGATGCAGAGTAGTACACCTAATGTCCGTGTCTCCTCCCCACTGCTTCTCTCCCTTTCTTTGGGCCAAAAAAAAAATAAAAATAAAAATAAAATGCTACCGAGTACAGTATGTGGGCTACACTTGCTTTAAAGTGCTGGGATTTTGTAAACGATGGGCTATGTAATTACATTGGGTCACTTTAAGCCAAATTCTCCATTGGTGTATATTGGGACCGGTCCAATGACTTCATTACGCTTGCCAATTTAAAGCAGCAGAGAATTTGTAACCTTTTTGACCTGTTTTTGTTTTTTTATATTAGATGTAAAGGTGTGAAAGCTTGTTGAACCATCCTATAACTTTATCTAAAACTCTAATGGAAACTTTGTTATTAATTCTTATTAACTGTATTATGATACCTCCATCTTAGAAGACTGCAAATTCAAAGAAATCTGGATAAACCCTCTTCATTTTTCATTTGCACATACCCCTACACATCTTGGTTCCGTCAAGGGCCAAAAGCTTGGTTCTGGCAAGGCCCAAATGCTTTGAAAATGGGATACTGATAACCCAATTGGAAGGTTTCTAATAGAGGATGTTTTGAAGATGGTACGACATAATTTATTTAAATAAAGGGATTACCTATGAGAAACAGAAATCTGAAATAGATTTTGATCACAAAAAAACCCATGGAATACTCTAATATTACAGTTGTGAGACATTTATTAATGCCCATAAAACTGAGAGAGCTCTTGGTGTACTGTATATGTAATTGAGCATTTCTGAGAGATGAGGTAACATTCTTCTGCTAAGTGATATCAATCTTAATGTAATTAATTCTAACTGCATGCCCTTCATTATTTTTTTTCTATTTTTACCGCCGTTATCCTCATTTTCTCTTCATTCAGCAATGTCTCTTCATCTGTCAGTCCGACAAGAACTTTCTCAAAGACAAACAATGCTAATGAGTCACAGACATGTCTCAATCAATGTCTTTCTTTCCACATCTTGATGGGAATCATATATAGCTTCTAATTCCACATTAGGTTTGTTTCCTCCTCCCCCCGCCAGTTCTGACCTCAGAGGCATGGATTGAAAATGGTTTAAGCAGTTAACAAACAGCTTTTTATCACACTGACTAGGGGGCATTCAGTGACATGGTTGATCACTCCCAGAAGGCATAGTTTCAGCTAGCACAAACTGATAAAGGTCATTGAAAAACAATTCACTCAGATTCTGTCTGAACACACAACAGTTGTAAGGAGCTAAATAAGTTGTTGTGCGTAAAAGCAGGCCACCATGTTTCATTCCAAGCTGTTTTGCATCCAAATATTGATACATTTTGAGTATAGTAGTTGGTAGGAATCACTGTGGCTTCAACATTATACTGCAAAAAGTCACTGAACTGACATAAATTGTATTTAAATGGGGATTTTGTGAGCTTGGCTGTTGTTGCCTGACTGCAAAGTCTTAATTAACCAATGCATCACCTTACACGAGATAGCAATGCAAAATATTGCCTAGATTGCTTATACTTGTATTTAGTTGTAGTATTTTTTTAAAAAGGAGGATACCGTAACCAAGGTAATGTAAGGTTTTAGGTAAAGCTGGGCAGGAATTTTCTGTTGTAATGTATTTTTAATGGAAAATGCAGTTTCCACAAAATCTGCTAATTTTTTTTTTCTATTTTCTGTTAGGAAAATCAAAACAAAAACATCCGTGTCAGGTTGGATCTCCCTGAACTGAAATGTTTTGATTTGTCAAACTGAATCTAAACAGCTAGCTTTGGATCTATTCAACATTCATCTCCATTTGTCTGAATGGCTGGGGTGCCTCATGGGAGTTGTAGTTCACGTGCTTTGCACCCCCATTCTCAAATATGAGTCAGGCTTCTCCAATTGTTGGGTTATGTTTCTGCCTCTCTGTAGCTTATTACATCCAAACGAAGAGCCCAACAGAAAGCATGAGCCAAATCCTTGAGCATTATCTCTGGTGTTACATCGACCATCATCAGAATGAATGGTCTTCACTGTTATCCTATGCAGAGTTTGCATATGAGTTTGCTGAACTTGCCTCTACAGGGAAAAGCTCTTGTTTTGCGAACTACTGGTTTTACCCCCCAATTTCACCCAGAATTATCCACAACCTGGCAGCTTCAGAATGGACACAACTGATTCACTGTACCTAGGGGTGGAGCAAAAGACCTACCGGGAGCTAGCAAAACAGGATTATAAACAGAATGCAGAGCAAGGATGACAGAAAGGTGCAAATTTCTCCATTGGCCAGAAAGTATGCTCTTAGTGAGGCACCTCTGTACCGATAGACCGTCCCATAAACTTGATGACCAATTTCTTGGACCAGGATCTGGTCGAATAATGGATAATTGTGAAATTCTACCCCAAGAAATGCAAAAGCAGAAGGCCTCACACCTGTCAAGGTACACTCTGAAAGACCACAAAGGGAACACAGGTGTAGCTAGTCCTGTAACCGTAAAAACATTCTTGCTTCCTAGCAGCTTCCTAGCGATACATGGGGGAAAATAATGATGGGATACTGCACACAACTCCACCTATCATCTCTTTAGATATTATTTGGAATGATGGGTGCTTGACTCCTTTGCAAATCAGACCATTTATGTCACTGCCTAATTATGGATTTATGGACTTAAGAATCCATGTTGGAGAATTCTGGCCTGAATTCAAGTGGATGCAACTACATTGTCATGAGTTAATTTACACCTGCTTACATGAGATCTGATTTCAGGTTCAAGATCTCTAGAAAAACTATATTAATACCAATATAAAATATATCCTACTTAAAAGTACATCTTCCTTATCTTGTATACTTTGATCCTATAACAGGAGGGATGGACCTGAAACACATTGGGTATTAACATCACTTGGCTGAAGAATTTAATTAATGCATTACACTTGTATAATAAGTTTTGATATTGTGCCACTATATTAAATAAGTAATCTCTTTGATGAGCACTTTTTTAATGCTATGTCCTCCTTTTTCCAACACTAATTTTGAATAAAGACACGAGGCCCATGATGATCAGAAGTGGAGGTCAACAGCAAGTTGAAGTAAAAATGAGCTTCGGGGGGGAAACAGAAAAATTAATTAGTCGGGGAAGTCAAAGCCTCTTTAGCGTGCAAAAGAAAAACAGTGGCTTTGGTCAGTGAAAAAAAATGTTAATTGGTTTACATCTTATTTGCTGAAGATTCATTTAATTAGAGGAAGAATGTCCTCTTCTCATCTCTGGCAAATGAGAGGTCAGAACTTTAATTTTTCCTCTTCACACCTTCAGAATATTCTTCATAAGATCTTTACTGTCCCATGACAAACACCTACAAGACACTGAGAGCTTCAAGAGCTGATGAAAGACATGATCACATACTGTGACCAGAGAATGTGTTGCTAGTTGAAAATATATAACACAATCTCAATTTTCCCCCTCTAAGTTTCAAATCAATTTAGTTTAAAAGAGTTTTAGATTGGTAGCTCTGAAGTCTGAATTCCTCCATTTAGTTGTAAAAAGAGTAAAGCCTGGGTAGCAGAAATGCAAGTTTACCTGATGTTCCACCAATATACCCTAACACTGACCGGCAGAGACAACCATCTATGGGAAACAGGGTAGTTCAGTTTCCATCATTCCTTGGCTTCTCTACCAAGAATACTAATAAAGTCATGTTCCTAGTAGTGGGATTTTTACCATTGCCATTAATGGGAACAAATTTAGGCTAACCATTGTTGGACAATCCTATTGGACTGCTTCACACAGATGCATTTTAATTTGAGATATTTCAGATGCCATCAGAAATTTCACCTAGAAACCTCAGCAGGCCACTCGCCCACCTACATATAGGCAAGGAAACTGTTTCATTTGGAAGTATTAATGTTCCATATAATTGAAACAATCACTATCCCAAGGAGGTAGCTTTGTGGATGTCTATGAGGAGTACCTCCCAAATGTGAAGGGAAGCGTGGGAGAAAGCATAAAGATGTCTGAAAATGTAACAAGTGAACAATGGAAGCTGGCATTATGGTCTGATCAGAGGTGAGAGTCAACAGCTCAGTAGCAAATGAGAGATGATAGGCAGGGTGGGGATTCACTGGGAAGGCCTTCAAAGTAAAAAAGAAGCAGAGAATGTATGATGCAATAGAGAAGGGGGAGCCATTGGAGGTATGCAAAGAGAGGGGTGAGATAGACAATGTGATGAGCTAGGAAAATTCTATTTTCAACAGCATTCTGAATGGATACGAGCGGGGCAAGATTGCATTTGTCAAGGGAAGAAAAAAAGGGTGTTAGAACATGAGAATGGCCATACTGGGGCAGACCAATGGTCCATCTAGCCCAGTATCCTGTCTTGTGACATTGGCCAATGGCAAGTGTTTCAGAAACAATGAACAGAACAGGCAATCATAGAATGATCCATCCCCGGTTATCCACTCCCAGCTTCTGGCAGTCAGAGGCTAGAGACATGCAGCACGTGGGGTTGCATGACTGACTATCTTGGCTAATAGCCATCAATAGACTTATCCTCCATAAATTTATCTAATTATTTTTTTAACATTTTTCTGGCCTTCACAACATCCCCTGGCAAAGAGTTCCACAGGTTGAAGGTGTGTTGTGTGAAGAAATACTTCCTTATGATTTTTTTTAAAACCTGCTGCCTATTAATTTCATTGGATGACCCCTAGGTCTTGTTTCAGAGTAACAGCCGTGTTAGTCTGTATTCGCAAAAAGAAAAGGAGTACTTGTGGCACCTTAGAGACTAACCAATTTATTTGAGCATAAGCTTTCGTGAGCTACAGCGAAAGCTTATGCTCAAATAAATTGGTTAGTCTCTAAGGTGCCACAAGTACTTCTTCCCTAGTTCTTGTGTTATGTGAAGGAGTAAATAACACTTCCATATTCACTGTCTCCACTCCATTCATGATTTTATAGACCTCTATCATATCTCACCTTACTTGTCCCTATTCAAAGGTGAAGAGTCCCAGTTTTTTAATCTCTCCTCATATGGAAGGTGTTCCGTAACCTTAACCATTTTTGTTGCCCTTCTCTGTACCTTTTCCAATTATATCTTTTTGAGATGGGGCAACCAGAACTGCATGCAATATTCAAGCTGTGGGCCTACCATGGATTTATAGAGTGGCATTATGATATGCACTGTCTTATTATCTGTCCCTTTCCTAATGGTTCTTAACATTCTTTTAGCTTTTTTGACTGCCACTGCTCACTGAATGAATGTTTTCACAGAACTATCGGCAATGATTCCAAGATCTTTTTCTTGAGTGGTAACAGCTAATTTAGACCCATCATTTGTATATCTAGTTGGGCTTATGTTTTCCAATATGCATTACTTTGCATTTCTCAACATTGAATTTCATCTGCCATGTTGTTTACTTAGTCACCCAGTTTTGTTAGGTCCTTTTGTAACTTTTTGCAATCTGCTTTGGACTTAAATATCTTGAGTAGTTATGTATCATCTGCAAATTTTTCCACCTCACTATTTATCCCTTTTTGCAGATCATTTATGAATATGTCGTACAGCACTGGTCCCAGTACAGCTCTTTGCAGGACACCTCTATTTACTTCTTTACATTCTGAAAACTGACCATTTATTTCTACCCTTTGTTTCCTGTCTTTTAACCAGTTACTAATCCATGAGAGGACCTTCCCTGCTATCCCATGACTGCTCACTTTGCTTAAGAGTCTTTGATAAGGGACCTTGTCAAAGTCTTTCTAAAAGTCCAAGTACACCATAGCAACTGGATCACCTGTGGCCACATGTTTGTTGACTCCCTTCAGAGAAGTCTAAAAGATTGCTGAGGCCTGATTTCTCTTTAAAGCCATGCTGACTCTTCCCCAACAAATCATATTCATCTATGTGTCTGATAATTCTGTTCTTTAGTATAGTTTCAACCAGTTTGCCTGGTGCTGAAGTTAGGTTTGAAGTTGGAGCCTTTTTTTAAAATTGGTGTCACATTAGCTATCCTCCAGTCATCTTGTACAGAATCTAATTTAAATGATTATATACCACACTTAATAGTTCTGCAATTTCATATTTGAGTTCCTTCAATACTCTTGGCTGAATACCTTCTGCTCCTGGTGACTTATTACTGTTTAATTTATCAACTTGTTCTAAAATCTGACACCTCAATCTGGGACAGTTCCTCAGATTTGTCACCTAAAAGAATGGCTCAGTTGTGGGATTCTCCCTCACATCCTCTGCAGTAAAGACTGAAGGAAAGAATTCAAAGGCAATGATCTTTTCTTCGTTGATTGCTCCTTTAGCACATCAGTCATCCAGTGTCCCAAATGATTGTTTAGCAGGCTTCCTACTTGTGATGTAGTTAAACATTTTTACTGTTAGTTTTTGAATCTTTGACTAGTTGTTCTTCAAATTCTTTTTTGGCCTGCCTAATTATACTTTTACACTTGACTTGCCAGAGTTTAGCGCCCTCTCAATTTTCACTTCCAACAAAAGATTATGCTATTTTAGAGCTTGTTTGGTAAATTGACCCTTGAAGAATGGAAACTGAAATTTCCAAAGCTGCCTAATTGCCCAATTCCCACTAAATTAGGAATGTCTTAGGTTTTTATACTAATTAATGGGAACTAGGCATCCGGATTCTCTGAAAATATCAGCTGGGGTTTGTAAGTGATAGGCTTGAGAACAGGAATAATCATGATCCCCCTCCCCCAAGCCATAAAAGGTGCTGGGTTTGTTACAATTGCATTTACTTCCCTGAAAGTGTCCTGCAACCTTTATTTCCATCAGTCTAATGCAGTGTTTCCCAAACTTGGGACGCCTCTTGTTCAGGGAAAGCCCCTGGCGGGCCCAGCCGGTTTGTTTACCTGCTGCATCCACAGGTTCGGCAGATCGCAGTTCCCACTGGTCACGGTTCGCTGTGCCCGGCCAATGGGGGCTGCAGGAAGTGGCGCGGGCCACAGGAAAATGTAAGTTGCATTTTAGAAACCGAGATTTCTACCACTTTTGAGGATACTATGTGACTTGAGCATTTCCCTCTAGGAATGTCTTCAGGGGAACTGGGATAATGTAGTACTATAATGGTTCCCTTAAAGTTACAGCAGAGAAAGTCCATGGTTCAAGGTGAGAAGTATGTCAAGTACATCTCTAAAAAACTGTACTTACTTGCTATGGGAAAACTGATTTTTGTCAAGTTTCAAACACACTCAAACATTGTGAGTTCAACTGGAACTCTTCTGGATTTACATTAGGAGTAGTTGGTAAAAAATGGAGCAAATCCAGCAAAAATAACCATGACAAGGCAAGCTAAAACAAACAAATAAATGGGATGGGAGAGGGGAAAGATGGAAAAAGAGTAATACAAGCATGTGTCTTCATATTCCAGCTGTGTACACAATGACAACACCATAAGTGTAATAACAAGTTTGGTGGGAATAATTTTAATTTGCCACTTAATATTAAGATAGTTGAGAATACAGTAGAATAGTAGAATAGTTCCAAAGTAGAATAGAATAGAGAATACAATAGAGTAGAATAGTTCCAAAGACATCACAGTTACCCAGGATCCTTCTACAATCCTTTGTTCAGAGGTACCTAACCATTTCTGAAACAGCAGGGCCAGGTTAACAACAATGGGAATTTATTTTATAAACAGCCAGTGTGTTTCTTAATGATTTATTAAACAAACCAAGAGAGCAGAATCATCCTTACTGCTTGTGTCCTCATTTGTTTAATAGATATTTTATTTGCAGGTTCATAGTTGCAATATGTTGGCTTTAATTACTTGAATAAATTTTAATGTAATTAATAAGTTGAAATTTTACTCTGGCACTCAGGTGATTATGCACCCTGAGTGGTAAGGGTGCAATTTGCATGTTATTACTAAAATAACAAGAAGGCCTTCTGCATGCTAAGTAAGGTAACATTTAATTTTAACTTATTTATTGAAGGGTTAATGTCTAGCTATTCCACCTGGAAGCAGGCGGGGCACACCCTGACTGTTTCCTAGAAGCAATGCATACATTGCTCTATCCAAGGACAAGGGCTAGATATGAACCCTGAGAACTTGATTGTTTGGACAGCAACTGTGGGAGGTTTCTTTAGCCTGGGCTCAAGGCCTGAGAACCAGGATTGTAGTAGATAGAGGATGGTAACTAAGCATATGAATCAACGTCATACATTCCTTTGTGTAGCAGTGTGTAATGCTTAGGGGGAGAAATATAATAAAAGGAGAAGGTGGAAGGCAGGGGGGGCAGAACAGCCCATCTCCGCTGACCAGCCTGTTTGCTTGCATAAAGCTGTGTTCTGTCTCATCACTGAACCGCAACAACTGGCGCCCAAACGTGGGGCCCTCAGCACTCACCTCGCCCGGCAAGGGTTTCAGACGCGTCACTCATCCACTTCGTGGATCCCGGTGAGTATTTTTCATTGTGGTAAGTATTGGAAGCTCCCTCTCTGCTTTGCAAGTGCAACACCGTAATGAGCTGCAGTATTTGCTGCGTAAGGCTCAGCATGACTGCCCGGCTCGAGAACTCACTCTCCTGCTACAGGAGGTGCGTGCCAAGTGCCCGTGGTATCCTGAAGCTGGAAGCCTTAAGCTAGCGGACTGGGAGCGATTGGGCCAGACATTGCACAAAGAGCCTCGGGCACCCGTGCAGGCTTTACATGCCTGGCACCTCTGCCGCGACGTGGTACAGCGTGTCGTCTCGGACAGACCCTCCCTCGCGAGGCTGGTGCTCTCGCCGCCCCCGTCCGCCCCTGCAGCCATCCCCCCTCCTGGCGATGCGACACAGCGTGTCGCCTCGGAAAGGCCCTCTCCAGCCCCAACAGAGGAGCTGCCGATCCTGCCACCCCCGTCCGCTCCTGCAGCCATCCCTCCCCCTGCTTCGCCCCCAGTGCCTCTATTACCACCGCCTCCCTGGCCTTCCCCACCGGAGCCGGTGTGTGATCACCCTCCCTCCATGGGGCCCCCCGGAGAGTCATCTGCATCTGCTCAGAAGCTTTCGCTGGTGCAACAAATGGTTCACGCAGCGAAAGCTCGATCAGATCTTACAGCAGAGGAGCTGGCTGATCTGGTCTCCGTTTGCCCGGTGACCTGGCAGAATGATGACCAGGGCAACCCCGTGGGCACCTGGACCACTCTGCCATACTCGGTGGTTAGAGAGGTAAAGAAAGCAATTCGTGAATTTGGCCTGACTAGCACCTTTGTGCGTGGTCTCATTGAAGGGATGGGTGCTGGGTACTCCCTAATCCCTGAGGATTGGAAAACGCTGCTGCGCATGATGTTGTCACCCAGTCAGTATGTTATTTGGCTTAGTGAGTATCGGCAGATGGCAGAACGCCAAGCCCAGGTATATAGAGAGCAAGGTATCATTTATGAGCATTTGGCAGGGGAGGGCCAGTTTGCTACTATTGGGATGCAGTCTCAACTCCCTCAGGCTGTCTTCCCCATTATCTCCACCTGTGCCCAGCATGCTTTCAAGAAGGTCCCGGATTCAGGCAAGCCTACCAAAAGCTTTGTCAGTATCCGTCAGGGTGCCTTAGAGTCCTTTTTGGATTTTACCAACAGATTGCAGGAGGCTATCCTCCGACAGGTGGATAACACTGAGGCAGCTCACGAGCTCCTGTTAAAATTGGCAGTTGAAAATGCAAATGAGGATTGCCGCCGTGCTCTCCAGGCAGCACAAGTCTCTGGTGTTTTAGAGCTCTCAGACATGCTGCGGGCGTGCCAGAACATTGGCACACAAGCCCACAAGGCTGGAGTTCTGGCTGCCGCCCTCAGAAAAACTGGGAAGGAGGGGAAGCGCTGTTACCGCTGTGGAAAGGAGGGTCATTTTCAGCGGGAGTGCCGCTCATCTAAGGCACCAGCCCGACCCTCAAAGAAGTGCCCCAAGTGTGGGAAAGGTTATCACTGGGCTAATCAGTGTCGTAGCGGGTCGGGAAACCGCGCGACGGGTCCCCCCCGAACCCAGGGCCAAACGGGGGTGTTTCCTACTCAGGCAATCGCTCCTCTGCCTTGGAATCCGTAGACTCTATGAGGGCAGCGACTGCTGGAAGTGCAGGGCTTGATTTGATCATGCAGGAGGACACTGACTTTCAGCTGCCAGGGGAGGTCTGTGCCATACCTACACAGGTGACGGGACCTCTCCCTGCCGGCTTTGTGGGTCTTGTTCTCCCTCGCTCACATGCTGGGAAACAGGGCTTTTTTGTCATTCCAGGGGTCATTGATGCTAATTACACTGGCATTATTAAGGTTCAGGTGTGGACTCATCTTCCACAGTCGCTCCCACGTGGACGGTCAATTGCACAATTGATTTTAGTCCCCTATCAGGTGCCAGCTGCCGAGGATCGAACTCGGGGTGGAGGAGGCTTTGGATCTACGTTGTCTCACTCGCCGTCGCACAGCGTTCAGAATTGGCTGCTGTTATTTTGGCCTTTCAACTTTTTACTGATTGTCCCTTTAATTTAATTGTGGATACCCATTATGTTTATCAGGTAATTGATCATTTACCCCTTGCCCTCATTACCCCTCAGGTTGATGCAGATCTCCTTCACCTGTTTTTGTCTTTACAGCGTCTTCTTGCCACTCGTCATTTCCCTTACTTTGTTGCTCATATTCGCAGTCATACCCCTCTGCCTGGGCCACTCACTGAGGGCAATGCACGCGCCGATCGCGCGTTGCCTGGTCAGGTAAATTCCCTTTTTTCTGACCCCATTGAAAGCCATGCCTTTTTTCATCAGTCTGCCTCTGTTTTGGCCCGGCAGTTCCACATTCCTGCTGATCATGCACGTTCCATTGTTCGTTCCTGCCCCCACTGTGCTGCTGCTGCTCCTACTTTTTCTTATGCCGTTAACCCCCGAGGTACCGCAGCAAATCAGCTGTGGCAAATGGATGTTACTCATGTACCACAATTCCGCCCCTATTCATTTTTACATGTTTCCATTGATACTTATTCAGGCTTCCTTTGGGCAACCCCACAACGTGGGGAAGCCACTAACAAAGTTATTCACCATTTGCTGGCCTGCTTTTCTGTTATGGGTCGCCCTTGCCAAATTAAAACAGATAATGCCCCAGCCTACTGCTCTGCAGCCCTCTCCACCTTTTGTGCCCGCTGGGACGTCCGTCTCAAACACGGAATCCCTTATAATTCCACGGGCCAAGCCATTGTTGAACGTGCCAATCGCACACTCAAAACCTTGCTAGATAAACAATTAAAACAAGGGGAGCTGCATCTCCGAACCTTAGGAGACATTCAACAACAGATGTATATTCTCTTGTTTACTTTAAATAATTTAACACTGAATGCAGATCAGCAGACCCCTGCGGATCGGCATTTTCACAAATCTGAGGTACTGGAAAGACCGCGTGTCTTTTACCGTCAGCTGCCCGATCCACAGTGGCTGGGCCCAGCACCTCTAATCACTTGGGGTCGGGGATATGCTGCTGTGTCTCTCCCTGCAGGACCGTTGTGGGTTCCAGCCCGGTGCGTGCGACCAGCACTTAAACAACATGGCATGGCACCAGGGGCTGTCGAATCCCATACCAGAGTTTCAGCTGACCTTGGAGGAGACCGCGTTGCCCCCCGAGTCGACAACGGCGGGACGGAAACGGAGGAGGCGTAACGTCCCAAGCCAGCCCGTGACAGGGGGAGCAGTAAAAGCATTGGTCGCCACGGCTCAACGAAAACTGGCAGCAGATCAGCAGCCAGAAACTCCTAAGACTTTGTTTGTGGCGATTCTCGCCCAAATCACTGCTAATTCTGTGATGATTGTGTGCCTTTTGTGCCTGCTATTTCCTGTAGGGGTTGGCTCGGAAGCGCCTCCCCCATTACAAGCCCGAAGGAGAATAAGACACTGTTCTCTGCTTATGCTAATCTTTCCTCCCAGTACTCTAGCATGGCTAATTGGGACCCGGCCAACTATATTCTGCCTCGCACGGCTATATCCCTTCACACACCGTACCCGGCCGGGGCTCACAATGTCACCTGTGCGCGTGTAGTTAACTGCACTAGTACAAAGGTGCCATTGGGCTGTCAAAAAATTTCTCAATCCCTTTTAAATTGTTCCCATGCTGTTAATGTTTTATATAATTATGGCCATATCATCCTACCATCAGGATGGGTTTTTACTTGTGGTTCATGCACCTTTAATTATATTCCTGCAAATTTAAGTGATGGCACCCTTTGCTGTCTTAGTAGAATGATACTTATATTGCCTTTTGCTGGTTATAATTGTAGTAAAAGAAGTGTACCCCTTTTAGATGATTATATTGCAGATGTTAAGCTTTTGGTTATTTTGTGGGCTTATTTTTGTTGTTGCTGTGTACAATGTATTCCTTCCTTGTTAAGACTTTGTAAAATTTTGCCCTGGAAAGCTCCCCAGGTTATGTCCTTGTCTGTCTGGGAGTTAAATAGCATGACAAACAAATTGGCGGCTACCATGAGATGGCCAACTTCAATAAACAAAAAAGGGGAGATGAAGGGTTAATGTCTAGCTATTCCACCTGGAAGCAGGCGGGGCACACCCTGACTGTTTCCTAGAAGCAATGCACACATTGCTCTATCCAAGGACAAGGGCTAGATATGAACCCTGAGAACGTGATTGTTTGGACAGCAACTGTGGGAGGTTTCTTTAGCCTGGGCTCAAGGCCTGAGAACCAGGATTGTAGTAGATAGAGGATGGTAACTAAGCATATGAATCAACGTCATACATTCCTTTGTGTAGCTGTGTGTAATGCTTAGGGGGAGAAATATAATAAAAGGAGAAGGTGGAAGGCAGGGGGGGCAGAACAGCCCATCTCTGCTGACCAGCCTGTTTGCTTGCATAAAGCTGTGTTCTGTCTCATCACTGAACCGCAACAATTTATATCATTAGTTTGCTTCCAAAAAGTAAAATGAGCATAGACAATAGACATGATTTTCAAAATAATTACCATTTGTATGATTTATGTATGTGTTTTATAGTGCATTCTATGCACTTTGAAGTGCTAAAGTTTCCATTTTATTTTCAGAATGGAGCTAGCCTCCCATTAAATCACATTAACTTGTAAGTCAAACCAGACGAGGATTCAAGAAATCAAATGTATTTTCCTAAGGAAAAATGCTAATACATTGGTCAAAGCCCATGTATTGGACAAGGAAGAAGTTACATTTAAAGCTCCTGCTTTAAGGCTTCCAATATTACCCTTTTCTCTTCATATCATGGCAAAGAGGGCTATACCTGATGTGTCTAGAGCTGGTTGAAATTTTTCAAATGAAAAATCACATTGTTTAAAGTTTTTTTTTTTCCAAAAATTTTCCAAATACTTTTGGTAAAAAAAAGCATGACATTTCAAAATCCCTGCTTTTAAAAAACTTTGAAATGAAAATGTGTTGATTTTTTTTGAAATGTTCACCATTTTTAAAATCATTTGTTGACTAGCTCTACATGTAGTAGATGTTTGTCATGCAAATACACATGAGACATTCTCAGAGGGCAAACTCTCTATGTTGCAATTGTACGGTAATGACCTTTGAGCTCACCATAATATTTATGCTAAACAACCACATATTTTCACTCCCCTCCTCACACAACATAGAAATTGTCATATCAGTCCAGATTACTACAGCACCTTCATCTCATAGGAACAGGAATGTAAGCTTTTCCCATTGATCAGGCCATTGGTAATTCAAGTCAGTCTCTTGCTTCCAGCAGGCTATAACCTGGTGTTTCAGAAAAAGGTGAAAACAAAAACAAAAAACGTTGCGTCAATAAATTCTTAAATGACAAACTGGGAGTGCAAGTTGGGAGGAGTCTTTCTCATCCCTGGTAGCAAGTGAGTGCTGGAAGGTGTTTTCCTGCACCAGTCACCATTCTGTTGAGAAATCCTGTCTGTTTTCTTTGTGATTGTTGGTGTGTAAAGACGGAGTAGGTCTTCAGCAAAATGGGCCATTTTTCTCCACTCTTTCTGGCTGTTCTCTGAAGCGTTCTCTGTCTACAAAGCAGAATTAATGCAACAGACTTGTATATGTGCGTGAATGATATTGCCCTCTAGTGGTTAGTCTACAGAAAGGGTACGATCCCTACTGCTACTATCTCTACCATTTCTTTTTTTCCATTTGGTTCAGGTAGTCAAGAGCTCTATTTTTGGAGCTGAAGGCCAAGGGTTTTTCCCCAAATGTGTTCAAGTGACTTTTCTAGTAATTGAGTCTGTTGACAACACATGTTTTTTGTTATGCCTAGTCACTTGGGGCGAAACCTCTTTTTAATCTGTACAAGAATTTGTGTTAGGACTTCAGTGAAGTTAATAAATATGCATACTGACTCACCAATGTCACTTCAAACTGCTCATTTACCAAGCCTTGTAGTTACACACTGTGTATCTGGTAGGCAAGATCTTACAGTATTTCAAGTAATGTTAAACCAGCAGTGACAGGCAGCTCTGAAAATGGTATTTAAAATTCAAGTGGTTTTTTAATCTATAAATATATCTGAACATTTTTATGAGTAGCTAGGGCCAATCTGGCTAATCACTGCTGTTAAATACCAAATTGCTGCATTTCCCGTTCAACTTTGCTCATGTTTCTCCAGATAACATGTAGCCTCCCTTTCCTTCCAGGGTTAATCAGGTGATCTCTACATTAGCACTTCTTTTGTCGGTCAGGGATGTGAAAAAACCACCCCCTTGACAGACGTAAGTTTCACCGACAGAAGCAGTGGTGTGGACAGCACTCTGACAATGGGAGTCACTACCATCGCTTTTTGGGTGGCTTAATTATGCTGATGGGAGAGCTTTCTCCCGTCGACATAGAGCAGCTATACAGGAGATCTTAACAGCAGCGCATTTGCAGCAGTACAGCTCTGCCACTGTAAGGTCTCCAGTGTAGACATAGCCTCAGAAGCAGGCAACTCTCACCTGTTGCCAGGTCACCTTACATCATTAAGAATAAAGGAGATCTTGGAGGTCGCAGCTGAGATGGGGTATTAGGTGGGAATCCTCTAGTTACCCTGCTGAAGTAGTCTCCTTACTTACTCATATGAATATTTATAGTTGGCAGTGCCTCCACCTGGACAGTGCACCTCGATTTCCTTCAGGAAAATATAAATAATGGATCTTATAAAGGCTGTGGGTTAAGAACCACTGCTCTACTGGCTGTGGGATGTTAATGTCTTTCCTATATGCCAACAGAGTAGTATCGGAAATAAAGAGCTGTCTTAGTTTCAATCTCCAGAAATATCTGCTAGTTTATTAAGTTTCCTTGATACTTAGTATAGGCATAGTTGTTATAATACTACTCCCAAACATAGGTCTAGTAACTTTTGATTTACCCATAGCACATTCAAGAAAGATTACTTGTTTGTCTGAAAGGGCTTTGATCTGATAGAACTTGAAGGGAGATCAAATAGCCTTCACTAAACTATATATCATATAATTACACTGGTGACTCCTTTCCCAAGCTGAAAAGTAATTGTTGACAGGTGAAACCAATGCCAACATGCATAATGTTGAACAATTAGCACCTCAATTCATACCACTTCCTTCAGTGATTTGAGCTGTCAAATTTTGTTGATTGATTCTAAAAGAAATTGGGGATAATAATGAACTCTGGTTGAATTTTCTCTTCAGATAATTGCACTGCCATTTTTACATTATTTTGAGATTATTTTATTTTTTACATTTTTTTGCTCATAACAATGCTTTGCATTTTTTATAGCATCTTCAGTGAAAATATCTTAAGTCCTTTACATTAATGAACTGAGCCTCATGTGTTCACCATACATGTTCATGTGTGCTATATGGCTCAAAACACTATTTTTTAAATTACCTTTGAGGTTATTTTATTTTATTGCTCATAAATGTTTCACTAGTTGTGAAAGGGAGGAGTAACTAGCATAAAGTGACGGGCTAGAGACAGGCATAATTCATAAATATAAAGATCTATATTTTACATTAAAAATGCTTTGCACTTCTGTAGAAGCTTCAGTGAAAATATCTCAAGTTGTTTAAATTAATGAACTGAGCTTCATGTTTCAGAGTATCAGCCGTGTTAGTCTGTATCCGCAAAAAGGAGTACTTGTGGCACCTTAGGGGCTGACAAATTTATTTGAGTATAAGCTTTCGTGGGCTACAGCCCACTTCATTGGATGTATAGAATGGAACATATAGTAAGAAGATATATATATATTTATACATACAGAGAACATGAAAAGGTGGAAGTAGCCATACCAACTAAAAGAGGCTAATTAGTTAAGATGTGTTTCCCATATATACACGTGTGTATGTTCTATGTCTCAAAACACTATTTTTTACATTATCTTTGAAGTTATTTTAGTACTATTATTCTTTTTGCTCTTAAATGTTTCAATATTTGTGAAAAAGAGGAGTGCATAAAAATAAAGATGTATATTTTACATAAAAATGCTTTGTACTTTTGTAGCCACTTCAGTAAAAATAGTTGAAGTCCATTGCATTAATTAACTGAGCCTCAAGTGTTTACTGTATATACATATGTATGTTCTGTGTCTCAAAAGCACCTTATTAATCTACTTAAAACTTCCCCCCCAAATCATCTGGAGACCAGAAGAGGTGAAATGTTGAATGGAAATTATCATCTCTGAGCCTGATGTCAATGAACTATTCATGCTTACAATTGAACACATGCATACGTGTTTGTAGGGTCACACCTACACAGACTATGCATATATAGTCTGTAAATATAATTTGTGCATACCTTAGAAAAGAGAGTTAAGGAATCACAAACAAGTTTGACTCTGCCCCTCTGTGAAAAATTCATATAGTGTAGCAAATATGTATGGATAGGGATATATTTTTAGATACATACACATGTTTAAATATGGAAACGGATATCAGTGTGTGTAATTCACCATATCTGTATGTTACAAAAGTCTTTGTTTGGGACTATAGGACCTGATTATGATCTCACACTTGTTTTAAACTCTAGTGACTCCAATTATCAAAGGGGTAGCTATGTTAGTCTGTATTCACAAAAACAACGAGGAGTATTAGTAGTCTTTAAGGTGCCACCAGACTACTCGTTTTAGTGACGCCAATTAATTCAATGGAGTTACTCCTGATTTATACTGATGTAAATTACAGCAGATTCAGGCCAACATATTCCATTTTGAAATGTTGCAGGCTTTTACTTGAAAAGCATGCTGATTCACACCATGAAATAATTCTCTTTTTGTGCCAAAACCTTTATATTTTTGAAATGCTAAATTAAAATATTTTGCACCAAAACTCAGAGTTTCTTTTCCTCTATTGGGAATAACCTATTTAAGGGAGAACTTGGTTCTAAGACAGCAATACAATGGCAAAATAAAATATTAATGTAAATAAGCATCTTTCAAAGACGTCTATTGAAACCCTAGCCCACCACGGTGTCAAAATGCAAATGAAGTTATGGCTGTGTAAGTCACGGGGGATGACATCCACACTGTCAAAACACACCAGAGAACTGTCAAAGTCAGTCTATGGAGAGTATATTAAGATGTCAAAATGAAACAGACATCAATACAGATTATATTACCTCTAAAAATAAACAAAAGAAATTAAACAAAAAAGTTCTGATCTCAATCAAAGTATTGCGTACAAGTTCAATGACTCCTTGACTTACACTAAAAATATCCCTTCTGAATACATCTATGCAAGCAATATTCTACATTTTTGAAATACTCCACTATGTTTCTGTGTATTTCAGCTTACAGTGGAGTGCATTAAAAAGTTATAGTAATGTTACAAAGTGAACACAAAATACTATGAAAGCTTTTTAAAAAATGGTTGGTTTTGTGTTCACTTTGTATAAGCTTCTATGTCAGAGGTTACTCATCACTGAGCATGTTGGTAAGTATTTTTCATTGAGATAAGCTGTATATGGAGCATAAATGTTTTGTGGACCACTAGCACTACAGTGTACTTCAGATGAGTGGCTTACTGGACAGAAGCACCTAAATATCTTGGAATTACTGTCTTAAATCCTGGCATAGTTGACTCAGCCCTTCATTTTTCCAAGGCAGATAAGATTAACTGAATATCATGCTGTTTATTCATAGATTTCAACTGGATACAATTAACTTAGGCTTGAATAGAGACTGGGAGTGGATGGGTCATTATGCAAAGTAAAACTATTTCCCCATGTTTATTCTCCCCCACCCCGCACTGTTCCTCAGACATTCTTGTCAACTGCTGGAAATGGCCCACCCTGATTATCACTACAAAAGATCCCCCCCCACTCTCCTGCTGGTAATAGCTCACCTTACCTGATCACTCTCATTACAGTTTTCAGAGTAACAGCCCTGTTAGTCTGTATTCGCAAAAAGAAAAGGAGGACTTGTGGCACCTTAGAGACTAACCAATTTATTAGAGCATAAGCTTTCGTGAGCTACAGCTCACTTCCTCAGATGCATATCGTGGAAACTGCAGCAGGCTTTATATATACACAGAGAATATGAAACAATACCTATTCCCACCCCACTGTCCTGCTGGTAATAGCTTATCTAAAGTGATTTCCAGCACAAATCCAGGTTTTCTCACCCTCCACCCCCACACACAAATTCACTCTCCTGCTGGTGATAGCCCATCCAAAGTGACAACTCTTTACACAATGTGCATGACAATCAAGCTGGGCTATTTCCTGCATAAATCCAGGTTCTCACATCCCCCCCACCCCCATACACACACAAACTCACTCTCCTGCTGGTAATAGCCCATCCAAACTGACCACTCTTCAAGTTAAAATCCAAGTTAAACCAGAACATCTGGGGGGGGGGGGTAGGAAAAAACAAAAGGAAACAGGCTACCTTGCATAATGACTTAGCCACTCCAAGTCTCTATTTAAGCCTAAATTAATAGTATCCAATTTGCAAATGAATTCCAATTCAGCAGCTTCTCGCTGGAGTCTGGATTTGAAGTTTTTTTGTTTTAAGATAGCGACCTTCATGTCTGTGATCGCGTGACCAGAGAGATTGAAGTGTTCTCCGACTGGTTTATGAATGTTATAATTCTTGACATCTGATTTGTGTCCATTTATTCTTTTACGTAGAGACTGTCCAGTTTGACCAATGTACATGGCAGAGGGGCATTGCTGGCACATGATGGCATATATCACATTGGTGGATGTGCAGGTGAACGAGCCTCTGATAGTGTGGCTGATGTTATTAGGCCCTGTGATGGTGTCCCCTGAATAGATATGTGGGCACAGTTGGCAACGGACTTTGTTGCAAGGATAAGTTCCTGGGTTAGTGGTTCTGTTGTGTGGTATGTGGTTGTTGGTGAGTATTTGCTTCAGGTTGCGGGGCTGTCTGTAGGCAAGGACTGGCCTGTCTCCCAAGATTTGTGAGAGTGTTGGGTCATCCTTTAGGATAGGTTGTAGATCCTTAATAATGCGTTGGAGGGGTTTTAGTTGGGGGCTGAAGGTGACGGCTAGTGGCGTTCTGTTATTTTCTTTGTTAGGCCTGTCCTGTAGTAGGTAACTTCTGGGAACTCTTCTGGCTCTATCAATCTGTTTCTTTACTTCTGCAGGTGGGTATTGTAGTTGTAAGAAAGTTTGACAGAGATCTTGTAGGTGTTTGTCTCTGTCTGAGGGGTTGGAGCAAATGCGGTTGTATCGCAGAGCTTGGCTGTAGACGATGGATCGTGTGGTGTGGTCAGGGTGAAAGCTGGAGGCATGCAGGTAGGAATAGCGGTCAGTAGGTTTCCGGTATAGGGTGGTGTTTATGTGACCATTGTTTATTAGCACTGTAGTGTCCAGGAAGTGGATCTCTTGTGTGGACTGGACCAGGCTGAGGTTGGTGGTGGGATGGAAATTGTTGAAATCATGGTGGAATTCCTCAAGGGCTTCTTTTCCATGGGTCCAGATGATGAAGATGTCATCAATATAGCGCAAGTAGAGTAGGGGCTTTAGGGGACGAGAGCTGAGGAAGCGTTGTTCTAAATCAGCCATAAAAATGTTGGCATACTGTGGGGCCATGCGGGTACCCATAGCAGTGCCGCTGATCTGAAGGTATACATTGTCCCCAAATGTGAAGTAGTTATGGGTAAGGACAAAGTCACAAAGTTCAGCCACCAGGTTAGCCGTGACATTATCGGGGATAGTGTTCTTGACGGCTTGTAGTCCATCTTTGTGTGGAATGTTGGTGTAGAGGGCTTCTACATCCATAGTGGCCAGGATGGTGTTATCAGGAAGATCACCGATGGATTGTAGTTTCCTCAGGAAGTCAGTGGTGTCTTGAAGGTAGCTGGGAGTGCTGGTAGCGTAGGGCCTGAGGAGGGAGTCTACATAGCCAGACAATCCTGCTGTCAGGGTGCCAATGCCTGAGATGATGGGGCGCCCAGGATTTCCAGGTTTATGGATCTTGGGTAGTAGATAGAATATCCCAGGTCGGGGTTCTAGGGGTGTGTCTGTGCGGATTTGATCTTGTGCTTTTTCAGGAAGTTTCTTGAGCAAATGCTGTAGTTGCTTTTGGTAACTCTCAGTGGGATCAGAGGGTAATGGCTTGTAGAAACTCGTGTTGGAGAGCTGCCGAGCAGCCTCTTGTTCATATTCCGACCGATTCATGACGACAACAGCACCTCCTTTGTCAGCCTTTTTGATTATGATGTCAGAGTTGTTTCTGAGGCTGTGGATGGCATTGCGTTCCGCATGGCTGAGGTTATGGGGCAAGTGATGCTGCTTTTCCACAATTTCAGCCCGTGCACGTCGGCGGAAGCACTCTATGTAGAAGTCCAGTCTGCTGTTTCGACCTTCAGGAGGAGTCCACCTAGAATCCCTCTTTCTGTAGTGTTGGTAGGGAGACCTCTGTGGATTAGTATGCTGTTCAGAGGTATTTTGGAAATATTCCTTGAGTCGGAGACGTCGAAAATAGGATTCTAGGTCACCACAGAACTGTATCATGTTCGTGGGGGTGGAGGGGCAGAAGGAGAGGCCCTGAGATAGAACAGCTGCTTCTGCTGGGCTGAGAGTATAGTTGGATAGGTTAACAATATTGCTAGGTGGGTTGAGGGAACCATTGCTGTGGCCCCTTGTAGCATGTAGTAGTTTAGAAAGTTTAGTGTCCTTTTTCTTACACATTACAGTGTGTATGGTAACACCCATTGTTTCATGTTCTCTATGTATGTAAATCTCCCCACTGTATTTTCCACTGAATGCATCCAATGAAGTGAGCTGTAGCTCAGGAAAGCTTATGCTCGAATATATTTGTTAGTCTCTAAGGTGCCACAAGTACTCCTTTTCTTTTTATGTGGCCAAAGGTGATCCAAAGGCTATAGTGTACTTGGTCTTTCAGAATGACTTTGACAAGGTCCCTCACCAAAGTCTCTTCAGCAAAGTAAGCATCATGGGATAACAGGATCAGTAATTGGTTAAAAGACAGGAAATAAAGGGTAGAAATAAATGGTCAGTTTTCAGAATGGAGAGAAGTATAGTAGGGTGCCCCAAGGATCTGTACTGGGACCTGTGCTGTTTCACATATTCATAAATGATCTGGAAAAAGAGTTAAACAGTGAGCTCTCAAAGTTTGCAGATTATACAGAATTATTCAAGATAGTTAGGTCTAAAGCAGAATGAGACGAGTTACACAGGAATCACACAAAACCAAGTAACTGGGCAATAAAATGGCAGATGAAATTCAATGTTGATAAATGCAAAGGAACACATATTGCAAAACATAATCCCAACTATACACACAAGTGGTAGGGTCTAAATGAAATGTTACCATTCAAGAAAGAAAGATCTTGTAGTCATTGGGGTGAATTGCCTGAAAACATACATTTAATGTGTAGTAGCAGTCTAAAAAGCTAACAGAATGTTAGGAACCTTTCCGAAAGGGATAGATAATAAGATAGTAAATATCATAATGCCGCTACATAAATCTATGGTACACCCACAGCTTGAATATTGCATGCAGTTCTGATTGCCTTGTCTCAAAAGCAATATATTATATTATAAATTGAAAAAGTACAGAAAAGGGCAACAAAAATGATTAAGGCTATGTGTGATATTACACAGGGTACACTCTGGATTGATGGACAGCTGTGTCCCCTCCATTTTCGAAGCTGGGGTCCCTCTTACACTGCTTTGCTATGAGAGCAACTGCTCCTGGTCTACTCACACACAGCCTCCAGCACGTAAATTACTCCCAGCTATACAGTGTGAGTGCTATGGAATTACACTGCTGAGCAACACCAGCAAATTCCCAGTCCATACTTTGTTCCAGAAATGTGTGTATTGTACTGCCCAACACAAGCTCATTTAAAGTCTGTCATTTTATTAATTGAAAATGTTATGCACAAATCCTGTTATCTCCAATTAGGTTCTCCAAATACTTCAATCCAAGCACACTGATTTAGATAAAACAATAAAACAAGTTTATTAACTACAGAAAGATAGATTTTAAGTGGTATGAGGCATAAAAGTCAGAACTGGTTACAAAGAAATAAAAAGTAAAACACAAACTAATACCTAATTTAACAAGCTAAGTGAATTCAAAGCAAAAGTTCTCTCTCTCACCACATGCTTCAGCAGTCTTACAGACTGAATTCCTTTCAGAGAGGATCCCTCCCTCAATCCAAAACTGTTTATTTGTTTCTCAGGTATTGTGGCTGCCATTGGTAGACAGAAAGGGAAGAATATTTTGGGGCATCTGTTCCACATTATTATACCTTTTCCTTATCTTTAAGAAACATCTCCAGCTGAGGTTCAAAGTCTATGGAGACAGGAACCTCCAGCTGTTTCTTTGCCAAGATGTAAATTTCTCACTCACTCCCTTTTTCCTGCCAAAGAATGGCCAATTAATCAGGTGATGGTCCATTTGATTTCATTGACACCTGATTGAGGCATCAGTTTGCCTTTTGTGTCTGAGGAACTGGTTTGTGGCTGCTTCCCCAGATTTGGAATATGTCTTAATAACATCATACACTAGAGTCTTATAACTTTACATACAATGTTGCCACACATATTTTACCAGGACAATAATGATCAGCAAATCATGAGTTTTCAGATGATACCTTACAAGGCATAGTTTGTACAAAATTTTTCAAAGTTTTGAAAAAGGGAAGCGCATAGGGATACAGATGGTCACAAGACGGAACAGCTTCCATATAAGGAGAAATTAAAAAGACTGGGCCTGTTCATCTTGGAAAAGAGATGACTAAGGGGGGATATGTTAGAAGTCTATAAAATCATGAATGGAGTGGAGAAAGTGAACAGTGTTATTTACCCCTTCACATAACACAAGAACCAGGGGTCACCCAATGAAATTAATTGACAGCAGGTTTAAAACAAACAGGAAGTGCTTCTTCACATAATGCACAGTCAACCTATAGAAATCATTGCCAGGGGATGTTGTGAAGCTCGAAAGTATAACTGGGTTCAAAAAAGAATTGGATAAATTCATGGAGGATAGGTCCATTGATGGCTATTAGCCAAGATGGTCAGGGATGCACTTCATGCTTTGGGTGTTCCTAAGCCTCTGAGTGCCAGATGCTGGGACTGTATGATGTGGGATGGGTCATTTGATAATTGCCGTGTTCTGTTCATTCTCTTTGAAGCATCTGGCATTGGCTACTGTTGGAAAACAGCAAACTGGGCTAGTTGGACCATTGGTCTGACCAAGTATGGTCATTCTTATGTTCTACGCATCATTGTTATTTTATTAGAGATTTTAGAATTTAGTGTACTGGATATGTGTTTAGCAATAAAAAAAATCACGCTTATATTCTGTTTGTATGCTGTGACTGTGCCGATATATGGTCTCACCGTGCAATTAAGAGCCAATGAAAATAAAACTGGTATTACAGTGCCACATTTTTTGTTTAGTTTTTCAGAGTTCATAGTACTTACCCATTAGGGCCAGATTAAAAATAATGCAAAGATCTTTTGTTCTTCAATGGTCAGCTGAAAGCCACGGTGCGCCAAAAAGCAATGAAGCTTTTTGAATATTGTTAAAGGTTAAGCTTTCGTTCATGATTTTGGTGAAAGAATGGGTCATTTTTTTTATTTGGACTGGCTTGCCCATTCCTATCTCAGTATGCAAGAGAAAAATGTTACTTTCTGCTTGATATTTTTTGATAATGACCCTGACCCTCAAGTCCTTGCACAGGAAACACCTTCTGAAGTTAATAGACATTTTACATGAGGGTTACAGGAGTGGGGCCATTAAGATGGTGTGCTTAGATTTTCAGAAAGCCTTTGACCAGGTCTCTCACTAAGTCTCTTAAGCAAAGTAAGCTGTCATGGGATATGAAGGAAGGTCCTCTCATGGATTGGTAACTCGTTAAAAAGATAGGAAACAAAGAGTAGGAATAAATTATCAGTTTTCAGAATGGAGAGAGGTAAATAGTGGTGTCCCCCAGGGGTCTGTACTGAGACCAGTCCTCTTCAACATATTCATAAATGATCTGTGAAAAAGGGGTAAACAGTGAGGTGGCAAAATTTGCAGATGATACAAAACTACTTAAGATAATTAAGTCCCAAGCAGACTGCAAAAAGCTACAAAAAGATTTCACAAAACTGGGTGACTGGGCAACAAAATGGCAGATGAAATTCAGTGTTGATAAATGCAAAGTAATGCACATTGGAAAACATAATCCCAGCTATACATATAAAATGATGGGGTCTAAATTAGCTGTTACCACTCAGGAAAGAGATCTAGGAGTCATTGTGGATAGCTCCCTGAAAACATCCACTCAATGTGCAGCGGCAGTCAAAAAAGTGATCAGAATGTTGGGAATCATTAAGAAAGGGGTAGATAATAAGACAGAAAATATCATATAGCCTCTATATAAATCCATGGTGCACCCATATCTTGAAGACTGTGTGCAGATGTGGTCACCCCATCTCCAAAAAGATATACTGGAATTGGAAAACATTCAGAAAAGGGCAACAGAAATGATTGGGGTGTGGAACGGCTTCAATAAGAAGAGAGATTAATAGAACTGGGACTTTTCAGCTTGGAAAAGAGACGAGTAAGAGAGGAATATGATAGAGGTCTATACAATCATGACTGATATGGAGAAAGTAAACAAGGAAGTGTTATTTACTCCTTCTCATAACATGCCAACTAGGGGTCACCAAATGAAATTCATAGGCAGCAGGTTTAGAAGAAACAAAAGGAAGTATTTTTTCACACAATGCAGTCAGTCAGTCTGTGGAACTCCTTGCCAGAGGATGTTGTGAAGGCCAAGACTATAACAGGGTTCAAAAAAGTATTAGATAAGTTCATGGAGGTTAGGTCCATCAATGGCTATTAGACGGGATGGAGAAGAATGGTGTCCCAAGCCTCCGTTTGCTAGAAGCTGGGAATGAGCAAAATGGGATGTATCACTTGATGATTACGTGTTCTGTTCATTTCCTCTGGGGCACCTGGCATTGGCCACTGTCGGAAGACAGGATACTGAGCTAGATGGACCTTTGATCTGACCCAGTATGGCAGTTCTTATGTTCTTAAGATTTAACGTTTGTTCTAATTTCTGCCTATCAACAGCCACTGAGACAGATATATCATTACTGATAATATAAGAGGCTGATACAATTCATTGTACTGGACCTCTCTAAATAATTCTGCAAAGTCAATTAGTATTTTCTTCAACTTCTCTCCCATTTAATCTTCTACCAGATGTAGCAGTGGCTCTGTTTCAGTGGACTCTTCATATTCCTTAGTGAAAGATGCTTTTCTAGGTTCTTTTTTCTTCCTCCACAGATGTTAGCAAAAATGCACTCAGTTTTCTTTTCCTTGGTACAGTAGGCTCAGTTTGATCTCCTGAGGTTTTCCATTCCCTCTGTTCTTCTAGCAAATTGATATGGAAATTTTGTTCTTTTTAAGCTTTTTTTCTTTCTTTTCCAATTTGCTGAGTAACAGGAGGCTTCCTAAAAATCTCCTAAGGGCTTTGCCAGTTTGCGAAGAGCATTCTGCAGTCACTGGTTTGTAGTTGCAATAAAAAAAATTGGCCTTGTTGCAATTTTCATTTTCTGGCCAATTGGTTTCACATGTAGTTTTAGCCCTTTAGAATGTTAAATAACTTTTATTGAAAGTGGTATTTTAGTACAATTTAATTGACCCTAGATAAAGGAATTGGCGGCTGTGATTGCAGAGCCATTGGCCATTATCTTTGAAAACTCGTGGCGAACGGGGGAAGTCCCAGATGACTGGAAAAAGGCTAATGTAGTGCCAATCTTTAAAAAAGGGAAGAAGGAGGATCCTGGGAACTACAGGCCAGTCAGCCTCACCTCAGTCCCCAGAAAAATCATGGAGCAGGTCCTCAAGGAATCAATCCTGAAGCACTTGCATGAGAGGAAAGTGATCAGGAACAGTCGGCATGGATTCACCAAGGGAAGGTCATGCCTGACTAATCTAATCGCCTTCTATGATGAGATTACTGGTTCTGTGGATGAAGGGAAAGCAGTGGATGTATTGTTTCTTGACTTTAGCAAAGCTTTTGGCACAGTCTCCCACAGTATTCTTGTCAGCAAGTTAAAGAAGTATGGGCTGGATGAATGCACTATAAGGTGGGTAGAAAGTTGGCTAGATTGTCGGGCTCAATGGGTAGTGATCAATAGCTCCATGTCTAGTTGGCAGCCGGTGTCAAGTGGAGTGCCCCAGGGGTCGGTCCTGGGGCCGGTTTTGTTCAATATCTTCATAAATGATCTGGAGGATGGTGTGGATTGCACTCTCAGCAGATTTGCGGATGATATAAACTAGGAGGAGTGGTAGATATGCTGGAGGGCAGGGATAGGATACAGAGGGACCTAGACAAATTGGAGGATTGGGCCAAAGGAAATCTGATGAGGTTCAATAAGGATAAGTGCAGGGTCCTGCACTTAGGATGGAAGAACCCAATGCACAGCTACAGACTAGGGACCGAATGGCTAGGCAGCAGTTCTGCGGAAAAGGACCTAGGGGTGACAGTGGACGAGAAGCTGGATATGAGTCAGCAGTGTGCCCTTGTTGCCAAGAAGGCCAATGGCATTTTGGGATGTATAAGTAGGGGCATAGCGAGCAGATCAAGGGACGTGATCGTTCCCCTCTATTCAACATTGGTGAGCCCTCATCTGGAGTACTGTGTCCAGTTTTGGGCCCCACACTACAGGAAGGATGTGGATAAATTGGAGAGAGTCCAGCGAAGGGCAACAAAAATGATGAGGGGTCTGGAACACATGAGTTATGAGGAGAGGCTGAGGGAACTGGGATTGTTTAGTCTGCAGAAGAGAAGAATGAGGGGAGATTTGATAGCTGCTTTCAACTACCTGAGAGGTGGTTCCAGAGAGGATGGTTCTAGAGTATTCTCAGTGGTAGAAGGGGACAGAACAAGGAGTAATGGTCTCAAGTTGCAGTGGGGGAGGTTTAGGTTGGATATTAGGAAAAACTTTTTCACTAGGAGGGTGGTGAAACACTGGAATGCGTTACCTAGGGAGGTGGTAGAATCTCCTTCCTTAGAAGTTTTTAAGGTCAGGCTTGACAAAGCCCTGGCTGGGATGATTTAATTGGGGATTGGTCCTGCTTTGAGCAGCGGGTTGGACTAGATGACCTCCTGAGGTCCCTTCCAACCCTGATATTCTATGATTCTATGATTCTATAATATATGCAAACAAGAATGCAGCTTTGTATTCAATGTAAGTAAAAAGTAATTTTGGTCAGTGGGAGCATTCCTATTCCCAGCCTCTTCCATACCTTTAAGGCCCAATCATGCTAGGGTCTGAATGCCTCTTTGGAGGTGCTCTGTACACTCAGTTCCCACTGAAGTCTTCAATTCTAAAGGTATCAAGTGCTTGCGGGCCACCTGTATGTCCCATCAAGGCCAGTGAAGTCGCACTAGGGATAAATGTGACTTATTGTTGACAGATGTGCACTGTGTTTATGGGGGATCAAGGGGCATGGTAAAAGTGCTACTTGATTCCTGAGCACTGAAATGAATCTACTATAGCAATGGATGCTTATGTTTCCGTTTGCTATTTTAGTCACAACTTCATCGGAACAGTTAAATGAACACCAACAGTTTTACAGCTGTAACTGTCACTGGTCAAAAGGCTATGGCCTAGAGAATACACTCAAACTGCTGAGCCACATGCTATTGACTCTAGAGCATGACATTCCCTTTTGAAATCTCCTCTCCTTTGTCCAGGCTATAGCTGTAGATTCTGTCAGCTGAGCCATGTGAAAAGTCTGTCTTACACAGAGAAAATTGATTTTATCACTGCACGGTAGATTAGTATCAATAAAATGATGTAGAAAGCCTCATTGCATAGAGAGAAAATCCTATTAAATAAGAATCTGGATGCAAATACCTAACTTGTTTTCAATATTTTCCAATATTCGAAATCAGAAATTTTTGTTAAATAAAGTTGCTAAGTCATACCATAGAACACACCTGGAAAAAACCTTCCCTGAGCAAGGGTAGATAACTTTGTGGTTAGAATGTTGATGGCCACCTAGAGCTCTAATCTCTGCTAACTCTTTTACCATCACTACTGCTGGTAAAGTGGAACCAATGGTAACAATGGTGGGAAATTTATAGGAAAAACAACAAGAACAAAAAAAACCCTGATGCAGACACAGCCTCAATTATCTGGAAAATAGTTGAATATGTGAGTTTAAAATGAACTTTCCATGAGGAACCATGCAAAGAGAGCTTGATATCCCCCTCCCAACCCCCAAATCATGGTCAAAACAAAATCACTGGAAAATGTGAACAGATGCTTATGGAAAAAAATGTTTGTAGTTCTAAAGCTTAATCCCCCAAGTACAATCAGTTAATGTATTATACCCCAAACTCTGCAAGGCCATAAAAGTCAGTCCATCTATTGATGTTCCAAGTAATGATACCCTCTCTTTCCTTTTGCCATTTTTCTGTCTCTAATTCCTTTAATTTTATGGCGGGGGGCGGGGGGGGGGGCGAGGAATGTTAATTGCCTGCAACATGCGCATGTTCTTTTTCCTAAAATAGTATGACATTACTAATGTGCTATATGTGTGTCAACATTTCAATAAAATTATATATTTTAAAAATTCCTATCAGTTCCGTCTGATTATTTATAACTGCAGTCCACATGCTGCATAATTCATGTTCAAATCATTTGCTGATATGGCAAAGAGTTGCTCTTTATAGCAATTGTTTAAAGGAACAAAATGGGGGTATTTAAGAGGCTAATCATACAATTTCTCTGGGAAGATATGAGCATTTAAATTACATGCTGATAAACTGATCAGAAAGGAGTGCTGGCAGCTAGATATCGTACTAAAAATACAAAACAAAGGAAATGTGCTCTCTCTGCATCTGTGGCATTTATTGAACAAATAATTGTATTTTAAACCAGTGTCATGCCTCAAATCCACATTTTTTGAAGTGCATTGCTTTTTCAAGGCCCTAAGACATTCTGATTGATTAAAACCCAAAGAGTCAAACACAAAAAACCTGCAAAAACAGAAAATTAAGGACTGAATCATTTTGCTCAATGCATTTTAGACAGCTAAGCAATATGGGGACTATATCCCCCATTAATTATGCTGGTGTTTGCACTAGTGTAATTCAGTTATATAGAGTGCAGTGACTCCTGAGTAGGGCTGGTCTAAAATTTTCCCAGAGATGTGGTCAACCGGGGCCTATAGAAAAAAAAAATGGATGGATGAGGCACCTGAACTACGGCTCCACTAAGACACCAAAATAAAAATATTTCCGATTTGAACCAATATCTTTTGGTTTTCAGTGGAAATTGCTACTGAAAATTTGAAATGATCCATGGAAAATGTACACAAAATCATTTTTAAAAAGGTTTTCATCTAGATTTTCCATGGAAAAAAATCTCCATTTTATGACCAGCTCTACTCCTGATACACAATAAGTGGAAGAACAATCAGACTCAAGAAATTTTTAGATTTCCAAGAGAACTTGGAAAATCAAACAGAAGAGGATTCACAATTTTTTTTTGACAAATAAATGTGTTGTGTTCACTTCACTGTTATTCATGAGGTCACATGAGCCCTGATTTGGCAAAGCTCCCCTATGCTGGAATGGAGTTTAAGCATATGCTTAAATCTTGTTGAAATAAGTGCTTTTCCAAATAGGGATAGACTTTCCATTATTTATTGCTCACACATATTCAGATGATCACCCATGTATTGTTGAAAATGTTATTGAATCTTAAAGCGTCACAAGTTTTATCATGAAAGATTAGTCAGCTAAAAACTTCAACAGGAGTTTGTTATTCACTATTTGCTAGCCTCCTGATTTAAAAAGCATCAGTTCGCAAATACTCCATAACATCATTTATTTGAATAAACTATTCAGCAAACACCTATGGAGAGCAAATATATGCATAAAAATCAGAACTGGTTTGCAAATGATTCATGCATGTAAAAATGGCTCAGTATTTAATAGATATTATTCACAGGGAATAATTTATCCAGCTCTTTTCATAGATTATCTCTAGATCATATTGATAGGACACCAGAACTACAGTACACAAGCTCTCTAGTTTTAATTTCAAAATCAAGGAATGCAGAGGCTGCTCCTCCCAATGTCTGTCTCTCTTTCTTTCTCTCTTGCTTTTTTATGAGAGTGGCTTACTCTATGTAAGTTACAATGATCTCGTATGCCACAAGTCTTGTATGGAGTGGCAAATACAGAAAAATGTGAGAAAATACAAGATCCCAAAGAGATTTGCAGTACTTCCTGCTTCTGACCCCGGCCAAAAGTACAGAGGACCTGTATAAAGAAAAATACTGGATAAGAAATTTGATCTAAAAGTTCAGATTCTTCAAACAGTTTTGTTCAAATTTGATTGTGGAAATGTGTGAAAGTTTGAGGATACAAGGGGATGCAAACTGGGTCACTGACCGTAGCTATTTAGTCCTGTAAGCCCCACTTCAACCAACCATTTAACTATGCATCTGTTGAAGTTTTCATATCAGACTGGATGCTTTTCTAGAAGATCTGCTTCATTCTAACTGGCTATTGGGCTCGATACAGGAGCAGCTGGGTGAAATTGTATGCCTCATGTTATATAAGAGGTCAAACTAGATGATCTAATAGGTTCCTTCTGGCCTTAATCTATGAATTTATATGCTTAAGAGCTTGATGAATTGGGACCTTATTGTGGAAGGGAAAGAACTTTAGAATGCCTGAAATATCTTCATTTAAAATGTAATTTATGCTTACTTTATCCATTGGATATTATCATGGTCATTTAAAAACTATTTTATTTTTAGGATTGCATAGTTCCCCTTCAATTTTTGTGTAGTTGTTCAATTCTTCATCCTTCTTGAAATGGATAATTCACCTTTATCATTAACATGCTGTGTGTGTCTCCTTACTTGACTTTTACATTATTACTCTAGCTATTACTATGCATGCATTATTTATATGGTTGGCTATCAAGGAAAAAAGGCAAGCAATTTACTTGTCAAAACATATTAGAATGCATGACTTTAAATCAAAGTTGCATGGGTTGGTAAAAAGCTATAATAAATGCTCTTTGGCTAATATGTTAGTGTCATGCAGTGGGGATGGTCAATGTATTGACTAAGAAACCTATAATCATTTCTAAGACTCATTGAATAGAACAGCATTTCAGACTATTAGACGTTGCTTTTAATTGTATAATATTAAACCTTAATTTGTGGGCTCTATACTTTTTTCAATAGGTGGGATTCTAGCCTGTACTTTAATGTTAATGTCAGAATAAAATAGGCATTCAGACAGGATGAAAATTACAAATATTATAGAGCCTAATTCTCTAAAAGTGACTTACAAATACAGCCCTGGAGATTTCAAATTCCATCTGAATGATATAGGGTTCTCCGCCCTGCAGAGTGGATTCCTCTGAGTAACACTGAGTTCCTGTAAAGAAGACAGCTCCTTCCTGTAGGATATAGCTCCTTAATTCTCCTGTTGCAAGATATAAAGATGACCAAAATGCTAAAGGAGCATTCAAGGAAGAAAAGGCCATTGTAGAAAAGCTAAATAAATTCTTCATATCTGTCTTCACTGCAGAGGATGATGTCAGGGAGATTCTGATACCTGAGACATTCTTTTTTTGGTGACAAATCTGCGGAACTTCCCCAAAGTGAGGGGTCACTAGAGAAAGTTTTGAAACAAATTGATAAATTAAACAGAATAAGCTGGTATTCACCCAAGAATTCTGAAGGAAATCAAATATGATATTGCAGAACTACTAACTGCAGTATGTAACCTGTCACTTAAATCAACCTTTGTATCAGATGACTGGAGGGTAGCTAATGTAACACAGATTTTTTTAAAAGGCTCCAGATGCGATCCTGGCAATTACAGACCAGTAAGCCTAACTTCAATACCAGGCAAACTGGTTGAAATTATAATAAAGTACAGAATTATCAGACACATAGATGAATACAATTTGTTTGGGAAAGATTGACATGGCTTTTGTAAAGGGAAATCATGCCTCACAAGTCTATTAGAGTTCTTTGAGGGAGTCAAAAACATGTGGACAAGAGTAATCTAGTGGATATAATGTACTTGGACTTTCAAAAAGCCTTTGATAAGATCCCTCATCACAGGCTCTTAAGCAAAGTAAACAGGCAAGGGATAAGAGGGAAGATCCTCTCATGGATTAGTAACTGGTTAAAAGACAGGAAATAAAGGGTAGGAATAAATGGTCAATTTTCACAATGGAGAGAGGTAAATAGTAGTGTCTCCCAAGGGTCTGTACTGGGACCTGAACAGTTCAGTATATTCATAAATGATCTGGAAAAAGGGGTAAACAGTGAGGTTTCAAAGTTTGCGGACAATAAAAATTACTCAAGATAGTTAAGTCCAAAGCTGACTGCGAAGAATTACAAAGGGATCTCATAAAACTGGGTGACTGGGCAACAAAATGGCAGAGGAGTCTCAATGTTGATAAGTGCAAAGTAATGCAAATTGGAAAACATAATCCCAAGTATACATACAAAATTATGGTGTCTAATTTAGTTGTTACCACTCACGAAAGATCTTGGAGTCAACATGGATAATTCTCTGAAAACATTCGTTCAATGTGCAGCAGCAGTCAATAAAAGCTAACAGAATGTCAGGAACCATTAGGAAAGGGGTAGATAATAAGACAGTAATAAGATAATAATATAATGTCTCTATATAAATCCATGGTACATCCACACCTTCAATATTACATGCAGTTCTGGTCACCCCATCTCAAAAAAGACATATTAGAACTGGAAAACTTACAAAGAAGGGCAACAAAAATATTAGGGATATGGAACAGCTTCCATATGAGGATTAAAAACACGGAGACTATTCAGTTTAGAAAAGAGATGACTAAAGGGGGAATATAATAGAAGTCCATAAAATAATTGATGGTGCGGAGCAAGTGAATGAGTGGTCAGGGGTGCAACCCTATGCTCTGTGTGTCCTTAACCTCTGACTGCCAGAAGCTGGGACTGGATGACAGAGGATGGATCACTTGATAATTGCCCTGTTCTCTTCATTCTCCCTGAAGCATCTTGTCCTGGCCACCGCTGGAAGACAGGATACTGGGCTACATGGACAATTGGTCTGACCCAGTATGGCCATTCCAATGTTCTTATACAAACAAACAACACCAGCTGAAGCCAGTGTGCCCCATCCTAGTTTCACAGAATCCCATTAAAATTGATGGGAGCCCCCTGTTTCTGGCAGAATGAGAATTAGATCTGTCTGAAGTCTACGTTAATAAAGTTTTCGGAAAAATACAAAATGGTTTCCAGGGCCTCATTACCTTTAATACTCAGGGGGACCCTCCTTCTCTCTCTGTCTAAGCAAGTTCCTCTTCCAGCACTTTTTTCTCTCTGTGCTGCTATTGCTATTTTCTTTGCCCTCAGGCCTCAGTTTGCTTCCAGCCTCTCCCCTGGGTATAGGTGTCACTCCCCTTTAGCTTAGTTGTTCTGCTTCAAATTCAAGGCCACTTTATTTTGATCCAATTGTCATACGTGTGTATTAAATGTATAGCATATCAAGATAAGCATGGAACCCTGTTCTTCAAGCCTTATGCTGCACAGTTTAGAGTATATTGTCCTGAATTCCACTAGTCTCATTAAAACATCTCTTTTCAGTGTTTGACAGCATGTTCACTATTTCTCCCGACTCTGTTTGTGTCATGTGGCTGAGGCCTTATATTCAGAGACGCAACAAAATAACTTGTTAAAATCCATTGATTAAAGCAAGAACTCATGAAGATGGTGCTTTTATATTGAAGTACTATTTGAAAAAGAAAAAAAATATGATTCCAGGCAAAGAAGAAAATTAAAAGATTTAGCAGGATTTTATTGTAACGAGATTGATGGACATTTGTGGGCATATGTAAATAGATTTAACCAGCGCTTCAATGAAAACAACCTTGGAGATAACAATGAGAAAAATGCCATCTTCCTCCCATTATGTGGTGCAAGAGACATGAAGTCTGGTTGGATTTTTTGTCTCAGTAAAATTGATAAACACAAGAAATTATCCCAAACAGACAGTGACTAAATTCCAACCATTTACCATAAATGAATTACTATGTTTTAAACTGGTAGAGGAGAAAAAAACACATTGTATAGAGTGCAGAGTTTATTTTAAACAAAAATGGGAGAACTCTCTGGAGCCACACGATCAAATTGGCTACTAGAATGTTAGCTAAAAATAGAGAGAAACTGCCGAGTGGGTGAGAGAGGCAGGAACAGATGAACTATACAAAGGCCACTTAAATCAATGGGAGTCTTTCCAGTCCCTTCTATGGTCCATGGACTATTACACATAGACTACAAAGGACTTTGGACTGATTGGGAGTCAGGCAATGAGGGCATTAGGTTTCTCATTGATAATTTTAGTGAGATAAAAAACTCAGTAACAAATTCTAAGCGCACTTAATGCCCTGATTTAAAACCCAGGTGAAATTAGGAGTGACCAATGGAGGCAGTAGACCAACAATACTCTGTTCAGGTGGGGAAGTCTACCAAGGTAACTATGAGTGAAGAATATACTACTACTTGCCAGGTGGTCAAGCAGCATAAATTTGTACCTGTTGCAAATAACTTTTGGCCCACAGAGCCCATATATGGCTTCTTGAGCCCAGAGTTGCTAGAGGCTCAGTGAGAAATGGAAATATTTATATGGGGAAATTGTGGAGAAAGACGAACTCAGAACAGGCTGCCCTGAAAACTTGCGAAAGTGAGTGTCTTGATGGCAGTGGACTGTGGTGGAATTCACTTAGATTGGACCATTTTCCAATTGAAATAGTGAAGAATGACCATTCCTCACCCTGTAGGTGGTGAGTGAGAAATGTGGTGCTGGGATCTAAAAGGATGCCAAGGATGTGATAGACTCTATGTAGATGGGTAACTGATATGAGGAGGCAAAATGAGAGAATCTGACCACACTCCAATAAAAATATTTCCTCACCCAACTTGTTTCTCTAATATAGAAGTAGCCATTTTTAGGACTCAAAGCCTTGCTTCTCTCCAGAAAACAACAATGGTCCTGCCCAAAGTGGCAGACTCATGAAAATCTGGAGCAGGAACTGTCCCAGGCTTACTTGCTGAAATAGGTATTTTTCCATTTCTAATTTATTATCCTTACCTTACCTTACCTTACGAAAGGTGGTGCTAGGATGAGAAGTCTAACCATCTTTCTTTTTCAGTGTTGAGACGTTGCTTACCTGCTTGGTCCTTCCTTTTTCTTGAATGCTACTGACATTTTGCAATCAGCTGCTGTCACTGTTTAAAATGGCCACAAAACTATGATTTTCCAGTTGTACCTTTAACAGTAGAACAGAAATTGTCATGGACACTGAAAAGTAGAATTAGCTAAAAGACACCAAGTATATACAGACTGTAAGTTATTGGTTCTATTCTGCCATCACTTTGCAGGCATAACTCCCATTAACAGTAACAGTTCACACTCAGGCATCAGCAGGAAAAGAGACTTTACATGTCTAGCTAATAAAGGATATGAAGTTTTATTATCATTGTTAATTGTTTGTATTACAGCAGTGCCCAGAAGCCCTAACTGAGACGGGGGACCCACTATACTAGGCATTGTACAAACTCATAATAAGATGCAGTTCCTGCCCCAAAGAGTTTACAATCTAAATGTACAAAGCAGACCAAGGTGAGAAGGGAAAAAGAGGTAGAGCTATCTGAAATAGATTCAGATTTCCCAACTTTCAGTTCAGTACCCTATTAGACCATACTTCCTCACTGTCTTATATAAAGTATATACAAATCTGCTTGATTTCTGTGCTTCTGTCATTTTTTTGGCTTCCTTTATTTTTATTTATCAAAATGTTCCATGGGGCCTAATCTTTGATAAAAGCCATACAAGTCTCCTTCACAGATTGCTAATGCCAAAAGTTTAGTTTGGTTACTGTTCAGTGAAGAAGTACCTCACATTTGATCTACAGATCTTCCCTAGCAGAAGAAACAGGAGATTACAAGTCTATAGACAATACAAAAAAGAATTGAGTCTGCCTCAAACTTTATAAATATATGTTAGCAGGAAGGCTTAGTTATGTAGGCTGTGATGAACTTAAATTCTAAGATTTTAGCAAAGATTAAATCTCTGTGGAAACTGGTCATCTGTTATGGGGTTGATGCCAAAGAATTCAGAGATTATGGAAACAGTTTGTGAATAGGGTATCTGAATTGGGGGGAAAATGCTTGCCCAAAGGGCGGTGGTGGTGTGATTTGTGTGTGTGTGTGGGGGGGGACTGAGTCTGAGTTGATAGAACTGAATAACTGTACAAATAATGTGGAATTTTACAGAAACAAGACTCTTCTGGCTACTGCATCATGTATTCCGTCTTCTCAGAGAAGCTTAGAAAAGCTAGAGATTGGTATATATTGACCTGAGGGAATTAAAGAACACTTTTTTTTTTATTAATTACACAGTCAGTCTTCTCTCTGTTTTACTGAGAGTTTTTAATCCTTTGAGTCTTTGGGGTTTCTTTTATTCTCATGTTATTAACTATTATTATTATTTAGTAGTATCGTACACCTAGCACAATGGACCAGCAACCCATTGTGATAGGTTCTGTACAAACATATTGGATGTTTGCATTAGTGAAATGTGAGATGGGTTATATATGACATTCTTATTTCAGTTATTCCAAACTAGTATCCTAGTGTCTTATGTTTTCACCATCATATGAATATGGTGGACTGTTAATGCTGAGGATGTGAGTATGTGGGTATCCATCTTTCAAAGGGTTTGGTAGTGATGGTGACAAAGAGCAATTTACACATATTTCCTCTGTTTTAAAAAAAAGCAAATTTGAAAAATAGAGGATTGTGTTGAAGATTAACACTGACGTGGACCATTTTTAATTTCTCTAGTCACCACCACAATCCAGATGTTTTAAAAACATAATTCAAGTATCAATTGCTAAAGAGCGTTTTCCTCTGCAGGATTATTCATATTTTAATATGTGGCGCCATTATGAAAGTCACAGTCCTGTATCCATTATGCAGAGAGTCATTCAATGCCAGTTGTCAACATTTTTGTAAAATGCAAGCTAGATGGCTCAAAACATCAACCTTATGTCCTGGCTTTGATCAGAGAAAATGAGCTCAGTGGGGATGGTCTCATAGCAGCGCTTCATGCATTTGTCCTCCTCTCCAAGTACCAGACAATCTGGGACTCTTTAAAAAAAAGCCCAGGATAAAACTATAGTGGGGTGATGTATGGTTTGAGGGAGAAAGGGAAATTTGGCCATGCATGATTCTGTGATATACATTGCATACCTGGATAATGCCGGGCTGCAGCCATTGCTGTTAATTTTAGTGCACATGAAAGTGAAGGACTAACAATTAAACCTACAACAAAGAAGGGGGGAAAGTCTGGTTTGGTTGGTTGCTTCTGAAAGCAATAAAGATACAAATCATTGGCATGTGGTTTTATAGCTGTGAAGTTCTTACTTTGAGGAAATCCCCAATGAGATTGTGTTTCGTCCTTAAAGTGTCCTTGTTCTAAAGTATTTTCTGGTTTTGTCTTTAAATGCATTTTTTCAGATCAAAATAAGGAACAATTTACAATATTTTAGGTCTCTTGCTGTGTGTTTTGTACAGCACCTACAAAATGAGGTCTTAATTTTGGTTGGAGCCCATAGGTGCTACCACTGTAAATACTAATATGCACCTTGATCTAGTGGCTGATGTAGAGTTTGAATTCTGATGCAAGCTTCTAAGTGAGAATGCACAGAATAGATCTTTATATGTTAATACTGTTATGTAATATTTATATTATAGTAGCATCCAGAGGTCCTGATCAGGAGCAAGACCCTACTATGACAGTTTGTTATGGGATGTACATACCTCACACATACACCACACTAGGCAGGAAAAGGTTAATCCCACACTATGGGTGGAGGAAGTCCCATCCCTCAGACTAGGCTGGACATGCTCCAAATACTGTGCTAGTATAAAGGAGAGTAGCCCAGCTTAGTCTGGGCTGACCACCAAGCAGGAAGGGCGGTTGGTGGAGGCTCCAGCCTAGCAGCCATTACAGTCCTCACCTGCGGGAGCCAGAGATCCCGAGACCGGACTGGAAACCTGTTGCCATTGGTGTCCCAGGGAGTTACCTGCACCGAGGAGCCTGGAGACCCCGATACCCTATGGACTGCAGCTTCAGGAAGACCGATAGGAAGTGACCCAGGGAAAGTAAGAGAATGGTGACTCCCAACCATGTAAGGTCAGCATGCTGCAGTTGGATTCTCTGGTGAGCCCAGCTGCCACCCCCTTTAGTGGTGGCCCCTGGATCTGGCCAGTAGACCACACAGCCCTGCACTCGAGGGCCACTGTATTGACTGACTACTAGGCCATGCTGCCCTGTACCTGAGGGCTGCTATATTGACTCTGGCCACTAGGCCATGCTGCTCTGCGCTCAAGGGCCGCAGTATTGACTACGGCCATTAGGCCACGTAGAACCCAAGGGCTGCTGCGTTGACTCTAATCATTGGACCTCATTGTGGTGAGGCCCAAGACAGTCTGGTAGACTAAAACTGCAGTGTCAGTACACACACAGTACACTCCGACAGGAGATAGGATATGCATACACCACCACACAGTTGCTGAATAAACATAGAGGTAGACATGCTTCCAGCCCCAAAGAGTTCACAATCTAAGAAGTATACAATTGTATACTATACACTTCTAAATATTTGCTTTTTTCTTTTAGTTCTGTAAGTATGTAAATAAATATTTACTTTTCTTAACTCCCCCTTAGCCTAGCCTTTAAATGATAACTGATGTATTGCAAGTGTCATGGCAGAAGTGGGTCTTGAGAAGGGATTGGCAGGTGAACTGGCTGGGCAAATGTGTTTTGTGTGCACTGGATGGGAAGTTTCAGAGTAACAGCCGTGTTAGTCTGTATTCACAAAAAGAAAAGGAGTACTTGTGGCACCTTAGAGACTAACCAATTTATTTGAGCATAAGCTTTCATGAGCTACAGCTCACTTCATCAGATGCATACTGTGGAAAGTACAGAAGATCTTTTTATACACACAAAGCATGAAAAAATGGGTGTTTACCATTACAAAAGATTTTCTCTCTCCCCACACCCCACTCTCCTGCTGGTAATAGCTTATCTAAAGTGATCACTCTCCTTACAATGTGTATGATAATCAAGGTGGGTCATTTCCAGCACAAATCCAGGGTTTAACAAAAACGTCTGGGGGGGGGGGGGAGGAGAGGTAGGAAAAAACAAGGGGAAATAGGTTACCTTGCATGACTTAGCCACTCCCAGTCTCTATTCAAGCCTAAGTTAATTGTATCCAATTTGCAAATGAATTCCAATTCAACAGTCTCTCGCTGGAGTCTGGTTTTGAAGTTTTTCTGTTGTAATATTGCAACTTTCATGTCTGTAATTGCGTGACCAGAGAGATTGAAGTGTTCTCTGACTGGTTTATGAATGTTATAATTCTTGACATCTGATTTGTGTCCATTTAATTTTTAAGTAGAGACTGTCCAGTTTGACCAATGTACATGGCAGAGGGGCATTGCTGGAACATGATGGCATATATCACATTGGTGGATGTGCAGGTGAACGAGCCTCTGATAGTGTGGCTGATGTTATTAGGCCCTGTGGTGGTGTCCCCTGAATAGATATGTGGGCACAGTTGGCAACGGGCTTTGTTGCAAGGATAGGTTCCTGGGTTAGTGGTTCTGTTGTGTGGTTTGTGGTTGCTGGTGAGTATTTGCTTCAGGTTGTCTGTAGAGAAGGACTGGCCTGTCTCCCAATATTTGTGAGAGTGTTGGGTCATCCTTCAGGATAGGTTGTAGATCCTTAATAATGCGTTGGAGGGGTTTTAGTTGGGGGCTGAAGGTGACGGCTAGTGGCGTTCTGTTATTTTCTGTTAGGCCTGTCCTGTAGTAGGTAACTTCTGGGAACTCTTCTGGCTCTATCAATCTGTTTCTTCACTTCCATAGGTGGGTATTGTAGTTGTAAGAATGCTTGATAGAGATCTTGTAGGTGTTTGTCTCTGTCTGAGGGGTTGGAGCAAATGTGACTGTAGCTTAGAGCTTGGCTGTAGACAATGGATCGTGTGGTGTGTCCTGGATGGAAGCTGGAGGCATGTAGGTAGGAATAGCGGTCAGTAGGTTTCTGGTATAGGGTGGTGTTTATGTGACCATCGTTTATTAGCACTGTAGTGTCCAGGAAGTGGATCTCTTGTGTGGACTGGGCCAGGCTGAGGTTGATGGTGGGATGGAAATTGTTGAAATCATGGTGGAATTCCTCAAGTGCTTCTTTTCCATGGGTCCAGATGAAGATGTCATCAATATAGCGCAAGTAGAGTAGGGGCGTTAGGGGACGAGAGCTGAGGAAGCGTTGTTCTAAGTCAGCCATAAAAATGTTGGCATACTGTGGGGCCATGCGGGTACCCATAGTAGTGCTGCTGATTTGAAGGTATACGTTGTCCCCAAATGTAAAATAGTTATGGGTAGGATGGGAAGGACAATGATGGTCTCAGGAAGGCCAGAACAGAGGAGATAGGAGAAATTAAGTGAGGATCTGGTTGAGATTTTTAACAGTCTGGTCAAAAAGAAAAGGTCCACTTTTATAACTCTTACAGAGGAAAAATTGGTCAGATTTGGAGACTGTATTCAAATGTGCGATGAGAGAGAGGAAAGAGTTGAACATGGCTCCCAGGTTACAGACCTGACTGGCAGGAAATATTGTATGCCACATTAGAATATGCTGCAAATAAAAGGCTGAATTTATGTATAGATTTGAACATGTCCTCAAATCTTATTCATAAAGTTCTGAGTTAAAACTGAATGTCCGGATCCTTATCTGGTGTAAATTAATGTTTCTTCATGCGGCTCATAGTCTTGCTCTTTATACCCAGGAGTAGCTTGGTACCAGAAAGAATATTGGATCAATCAGTTAAGCAGGATAAAAGCAGTGCATGACAATCATGGAATGATTAATAGCTCTCAAATGCAAACAGGATAGATAATCGTGTTCACAAGACACATCTTGAACATTCAACATTCTATTTCATGCCAATAACTGCTGGCATGATTAACACAGTAAATAAAATAGGTATCAAAGACAATAAATGTAGCCTACTTTCAAATAGAAATCAACCTTTTATATTTTCTATGGGGGCAATTTTCAAAAGCGCAAATGGTTTTAGGAGCACAACTCCGACTGGAGTCACTGGAAGACGAGTGCCTCTTTGCCAGTCTACCACTATGATCCCTCTTATCCCTTTACAGGTTTTCAGCTATGGGGATGATCCTGTGCCCTTGAAGCCAATAGGAGTTTTACCATTGACTTCGGTGGGAGCAGGATGGAGACCTATATGAAGTATACTGGAAAAAGCGTATGTCTGTGCCTTTCCTGATTGTTTAGGATACAGCCGTATTCTCTGCTATCATCTCGCTAGCTTCCACTTACATTTTTAATTTTCTAGTTCTTTTTCAGCTCTTTTACAGAGATTGTAAAACAGTGCCATGAAACGTTGCCTTAAAAAAGGTATTATGGTTTTAAAACATATCTGAAATATCTGTATTTTCCTCTCACCTGCCATAGCTTACAAGGCAGTCAACCTGAATCCTTTTTTATTTAAAGAAGGGCTGCCGATTAATCACAGTTAACTTATGCAATTAACTCAAAAAAGGTTAATCACAGCACTGTTAAACAATAGAATACCAATTGAAATTTATGGAATATTTTTGGATGTTTTTCTACATTTTCAAATATATAGACTTCAAATACAACACAAAATACAAAGTGTACAGTACCCACTTTATTATTTTTATTACAAATATTTGCACTGTAAAAATGATAAACAAAAGAAACAGTATTTTTCAAAAAGAAAAGGAGTACTTGTGGCACCTTAGAGACTAACAAATTTATTTGAGCATAAACTTTCATGAGCTACAGCTCACTTCATCAGATGCTCATACAATACTGTAGTGCAATCTCTTTATGGTGAAAGTGCAATTTACAAATGTAGATTATTTTTGTTACATAACTACACTCAAAACCAAAACAGTATAAACTTTAGAGCCTACAAGTCCACTCAGTCCTACTTCTTGTTCAGCTAATCGCTAAGACAAACAAGTTTGTTCACATTTACAGGAGATAATGCTGAAATTTCATTTACAATGTCATCTGAAAGTGAGAACAGGCACTTGCAAGGCACTTTTGAAGCCAGCATTGCAAGGTATTTATGTGCCAGATATGCTAAACATTTGTATGCCCCTTCATATTTTGGCCACCATTCTGGAGGACATGCTTCCATGCTGATGATGCTCATTAAAAAAAAAAAGATGTTAATTAAATTTGTGACTGAACTCCTTAGGGAAGAACTGTATGCCTCCTGCTCTGTTTTACCCACATTCTGCCATATATTTCATGTTATAGCCCTTGGATGATGACCCAGCACATGTTGTTCATTTTAAGAACACTTTCGTCTCAGATTTGACAAAAGGCAAAGAAGGTACCAATGTGAGATTTCTAAGGGTAGATACAGCACTCAACCCAAGGTTTAAGAATCTGAAGTGCCTTCCAAAATCTGAGAGGAATGAGGTGTGGAGCATTCTTTCAGAGGTCTTAAAAGAGCAACACTCTGATGCAGAACGTACAGAACCCAAACCACCAAAAAAGAAAATCAACCTTCTGCTGGTGGCATCTGACTCAGATGATGAAAATGAATATGCATTTGTCCATACTGCTTTGGATTGTTATTGAGCAGAACCCGTCATCAGCATGGACACACGTTCTCTGGAATGGTGGTTGAAGCATGAATGAACATATGAATCTTTAGTGCCTCTGGTAGGTACATATCTTGAAACGCCAGTGCCATGCGAGTGCCTGTTCTCACTTTCAGGTGATATTGTAAAGAAGAAGCGGGCAGCATTATCTCCTGCAAATGTAAACAAATGTGTTTGTCTGAGCGATTGGCTGAACAAGAAGTAGGACTGAGAGGACTTGTAGGCTCTAAAGTTTTACACTGTTTTATTTCTGAATGCAGGGGGTTTTTTTTTTTACATAATTCTACATTTATAAGTTCAACTTTCATGATAAAGAGATTGTGCTACAGTACTTGGAATGGGGGAACTGAAAAATACTATTTCTTTTGTTCTTTTACAGTGCAAATATTTGTAATAAAAATAAATATAAAGTGAGCACTGTTCATTTTGTATTTTATGTTGTAAATAAAATCAGTATATTTGAAAATGTAGAAAACATCCAAAATATTTAAATAAATGGTATTCTATTACTTTTTAACATTGTGATTAATCACACAATTAATCACAATTATTTCTTAATCGTGCAATTAATTGCAATTAATTTTTTAATTGCTTGAGAGCCCTAATTTTAAGTTTGTTTTAAAAATGTGCTCATAGGCTGCCTGGAAAATGTTCATACAGATCATTTTTGCAAGTTTTACTGCAGAAATGGATTTACAATGGATTTACTGGAAACAGATATAAAGAAAACACCTACATATCATTAACTACAGTTATGTGAATGGGGTTATTAAAATTATTTCATGATAAAAGGTTTTGCTAGGCTGCATAAATAACGTAGTGTTATATTATTGTTTACTATCTGCACTGTGGTACTGACTAGCAACCATAGTCCTGGACCAAGACCCCATTGTGCTCAGTGTTGTGAAGCACAGACCTCAAAACATATAGTGGACTAAAACTTTATCCTGCACAACAGAAAATTAAATCATGTGTAGGGAAAATTATAAAACTACATACATACAAGAAGCATGAGATATATTGTAAAGGAGATCATGCCTTGTAGCTAATAAACCATGTTTCTGTACAATGATCCTTAGGATTTCTGATTTTTATTTTACACCATGCTATTTACCATTTACCTCTTGCAATCTTGCCAAGTAGTCATTCTCCAAACTTGAAGGCTAGCAATTCTTGATGAAAATATATTTTCCTGTGAGGATTTACAACATCATTCTAGCTAATTTTGCCTGGAGTTTTGCTCTCCTGTTATGATATCCCTAGAGGGGAAAGAAATAAAACAGCTGGTCTCCTTGACAGGAAAGCGCAGACAGACTGGGAAAAAGTACTTGCTGCAATTGGACAATGTGATGTTGCGGAGTCCATATGCAGTTCTGAAGTGATCTCAGAACAAAAGGGGAGCACTTAAAGAGTGCATGGAGTTCTCTCTGAAGTGGGAGTGAAAAGGCTAAGCTCTGCAAGTTCTAAGGTCTTTCAGCAATAATCAAGTAATTAACTTTCAACAGGAAGAATGGAGGCTGCTCTTTTTATTTTATTTTTGCATGGCTTAGCACTGACCTTTAGCAGCTTAGCCTGTTAGGCTGGAGACAGGTGTTTGTCAAAACTCCTATTTATTAGAAATTGAGATATTTATGAGGTTTTACTGAAAAAAGTCAATGGACATAAATTTCATTTTGCATCTTTTAATATGATATCATATCCTTAATTTAGACTGCACACTTCCAACACTATTAAACCATGCAACTTGCACAACATTATTAAGCCGTGGGAATTAAGCCATGCAACTTGCACAAACTTGGAACTTCCTGGATAAAGTTTCATGTACTGCTGTGAAAATGTAGGAGTAAGTGAACTTTTAAATACATTTTGGACAAATTTGATACTCAACAAAAATGAAAAATAGTCCCAGAAAGCTGACTGAGAGCTAAGGCTGACATTTTGTAAGTATTCATGGTCTTTGGGTGCCAATATTGAGACACATTGGGCTTGGTTTTAAGAGGTGTAAGTCATGCAGGTCCATTGATTAAACTGGAAGGACAAAGGAGGAAGGAGGGAGCAGAAAAACCCAGTAGCTCAGCACATCTCTGCTCCCTTCCTTTCCTCAATTAAAAACTGGGTTGACTCCTTTCTGCTGCTTCTTCCTCCTTCCTCCACTCTTCTCTAATCCTGAAACACCAAGCCTGGAAAAGGGGAAAAGAGACCCCCCCTGCTGGGACTATCCCCCACCTCAGTGTGGGGGTGAGGAGCCTATGGAATTGTCCAGCTCAGACCGGGGAGAGAGGGATGCAGAGTTTCTACAGCAGCAGGAGGGGCAGAAGTGGGGCTGGGTTATAGAACTGTTGCATGCCTGGTGGGCAGAATTGATGTGGGTCCGTGGGGCTGGGACAAATATGACAGTTGGGTGGGACACAAAATTAATTGATGTAGAAATGGGGAGGCATAGAATTGACATGGAGGTGGGGGCTGCATAAGTAACTGATGCAGGGACAAGCAAATGTAGGGGTGGGGCACAGCAGTAATTCATTTGGCTTGATTAATAAATTCATCCATTCAGGAACACTTTATACACTTGTGTAATATGATCTCAGTTGTGGTCCTAAAAAGAGCCCTTCAACAGAAGCCAAAATCACTTTGTTATCACTTTGTGAGACCAGGCAGCCCTTTAAGTGTCACATACTTTGTGGCTGGGCAGGGTGAGAAGGCAGATCCCAACGCACAGTATACTTTTTTTTTTACAAAAAAAAAAAAAAAAAACCCTCATGATTTTGTGACCAATCTCATGATTCTGGGAGGTTTGACTCCTGTTTTTTGAACCTTTGGGGTTTTCAGTGTGCTATTAAGTAAGACCTCTGGGAAGTACAGAGATGCCACAATTCCTGTACCGTCTTTATACTATCTTTGGTTTCCTGTGACATACTTCCTGCTGGGTCAGAAACAACGAAGCCCAGGACGGGGCAGTTGCAGGCTACAGCTACCCAGAGTAGTAGGAAGTTTGTTGACTCATTGCTGTACATAGTTCCAGTTCCTAAGAAAATGTTTATCTTGACACCAGTCTGCTCATCAGTGAGATATTATAGGGTCCTAGTGAGCCTGTGCAACTGCAAGTAACTCCCCACCAGCCCTGAGAATTAGAAGAAATGCTGAATATGCCGGGAAAAGCAATTTGAACTGTGTATGAAAGCCACAGGGGCAAATAAACAGGAGGATTTGCAAAGGAGTGCTCCACTCTTAACTATGGCAGGCACAGAAGCCCTAGTTGTATGTAATGCATTCCATACAGAGGTGGAACAAGAGAGGAAAGCTTTGCAGAAATAATGAAAATATTTGAGGATCACTGCATCCCTAGAATAATGTTACTTATGAGAGATATATGTTCAGGATAAGAATGAAGGAGAAACAATAGAAAAGATTTCCACAGACTTAAAACTAAAAAGTCAGGCCTGTGAATATAGCCCACTAAAAGACTCTCTCATTAAACACCAGATTGTCCTGGGTTAAAACAATAAAAGGGTCAATGAATAGTTACTAAGGGAGATGACTCCAGCACTAAAATGGCCAGTATGTATATGGCAAGCAGCAAAACAAAGAGAATGCAAATGAAAAGTGTAGAGAAAGGCACAGAGCATATGACTGTGAGTACCATAGCTAAACCACCAAAGGAGAAGTTCACAGAAATTAAACTCTCTAAATACAGAAACACGGAAAGCAGGAAAGAGTGACAGTGATGTAGCAACTAGCATGAATATAGGAAATGCCACCTATTGGGTAAATATGTAGAAACTGTAATAAGCCTAACTATTATGCTGAAACCTGCAGAGAAAGCAGGAAAATGCATGTATTAAGTGCAAAACTGGATTCCTCAAGTGAAGAGGAAGAGCTGTTCTTAAAACACAATAATGGAGGAGGCTGAAAACTGAAAAGATTGGCTAACTAAAATATTCACAAATAGCAGGTATGTGACATACAAAATAGACACTGGGGCACAAGTAAATGTAATAACAGACATGGAAATAGAGAGCTGTAAGGAACATGTAAAAATGGAAGGGTCAAAAGTATCCACAAAAGACTAATGCAGGAACAAAGAATGCACACTGACACTGAAATACAGAGGGAAAATGTTAAAACAAGAATTTGGGGTGGTACACAAAGGCAAGCCCAGGCTTGGGCCTACATATATGTGGAGGCTTTGTTAAGAGGCTGTATGCCATAGAGAGACAGAAGGACAATACAGGACCAGATATGAAAGTAGTAACAGCATCAGATGAAGCTGTAGTCACAGGAAATGGGTCCCTCCCAGTAACATACAAGATATGGTTAAGAGAAGATGCAAAACCCAGGGTGCATGCTACACAAAAAGTTCCATAAGCTTTAAGAAAGAGTCTAGAAGAAGAGATGCAAAACATGACAGCATATGGTATCATTCAGAGAATATAAGAACCAATAGATTGGGATCAATGCATAGTAACTGTAGAGAAAAAAGGAGGACCCTAGGGAGCTGAACAAAAATACAGAAAGAGAACACTTCCACTTGCCCACAGTAAATGAACCATTGCCTGAGATGGAAGGAGCCAAATTAATCAGCATATTAGATGTATCAGCTGGATTTTGGCATATCCACTTACACATTGAGAGCTCCAGGATCAGGGCTTTCAAGATACCATTTGGCACATACTGCTTCCTAATACTACCTTTCAGAATATGTTCAGCTGCAGAAGTATTTCACTGAACTATGAGGGTCTAGCAGGCACGAAAGTGTACATTGATGACATAATAATTTGGGACAGCATGGCCATTCAGGAACAACTGAGGAGAGCACTGGTACTTATGAGAGCTCATAACTTAAATGGAATAAGGCCAAATGTCAATTTCAAACAACAGAAATAACAGGTGGGAGAGAGACTGAACTGAATCAAAGATTCAGGCAATACTGAACATGCTGAGACCTGAAGATAAAAAGGGAATTCAAAGGCTGTGTTAGGCATGTTGAATTATGTCAGCAAATTCATACCTAACTATACAGCTCTTACAATTCACCCAAGATATCTCCTCCACAAGGTCATGGAATAGGCATGGATGCCAGAGTATGAAAGAGATACCAGAATATTAAAGCACATTCGGACATCAGCTTCAGTGCTGCAATCTTTTGACCCTTTGAAAGACATCATGCCTCTAAAGGAGAGCTGAGAGCAGTACTATTACAGGATCATGGCACTAACTAGTTATCAGTCTCATATGTACGTATGGCTATGGCAACCACAGAAAAGATACAGGTAGAAATTGAAAAAGAGACATTAAGTCTGGCATATGTATGTACAAATTTTCATGACTTTCTGTATGGTGATAGCTTCAAAGCAGAAACTTATCACAAACCATTGATAGCAATACACAAAAAGGGACTTGGAAAAGCACCACAGTGACTGCTTTTGAAAATACAGAAATATGATGTGACCCTTTAGATCCAACCTGAGTGACACTTAATAATGACTGACACATCCTCAAAAGCATATGCTTCATGGGCCAATGGCCAATGGCCTAATGATCTGGAACAAGCAGTAAACATACATGTGATCATGACAGAAGTGTCATGTGATGCATCTTGAGGCATATGGGATGAACTGGAGACAGAAACAGGTGAAGGTGAAATGCTGCAAGCAGCAGTACAAGCAGTAAGTAAAGGAGGAAAAAGTCAACACTTCCCACCTGCCTATTCCCACTATACAAATGAGCTTTCAGTGATTTCAGGAGTGCTCTTAAAAGTGACACAGATTGTGGTTCCCAGAGTGATGAGAAGGAAAATATAGGAACAAATACATAAAGGTCACATGGGAATGACCAAATCAAAAAGGAGGGTTGGAGAAGTTGTGTTCTGGCCATAGATTAATAGTGACATTGAAGAAACAGTCTTGATTAAATTTCCATCAAAACCCATATATTATTCTGACATTTCAGTTTGAAGAATCAGTATTTTCCAACAGAAAAACATTTAGTCAAAACTCACAACTGGCCTTGCATGAATCCCTTATTAACAGAGCCATCCTACGGGACTGCTGGAGAATCTCAGCTACCGTTAAAAACAAAGAAAAGAAAGTCTCTAGCCCTTCTCCTTGCAAGATAGGCTTGAAAGTTCAACTTGATACAAACCAGTGCAAACCTATCACCGGGATTGGAAGGAACCAGAAGCTGAGACCCAGTGCCTCAGTAAGAGGCTGACAGAACTGAAAGACCTCTGCATCTTGAAACAAGTTAGTTTTTTGCCCCCATTACTCCGTTTAGAAGGCTGGTCCAGAACTTCATTCCTCTGATGGTTAGAAACCTTCATTTAATTTCAAGCCTAAGCTTGTTGATAGCCAGTTTATATCCTTTTGTTCCAATATTGGCCTTTAACTTCAATAAGCATTCTTCCTCACTGGTATTTATCGCTTGGTTATATTTATAGAAAACACTCACATCCTTGGTGTGGTTAGGCTAAACAAGTAAAGCTCCTTATGTCTCCTCTCATAAAGTAACTTCTCCATTCCTCTGATCATGCTAGTAGTCCTTCTCTGCACTTGATCTAGTTTGAATTAATCTTTCATAAAACTGGGAGACCAGAACTGTACACAGTATTCCTGATGAGATCTCACTGCTGCCTTGCACAATGGTAATAACACTTCCCTATCTATATTGGAAATGTATCACCTGATGGATCCAAGGATTGCATTAGCCTTTTTCATGGCCACATCACATTGACAGCTCAGAGTCATCCTGTGACCAATACACTCAGGTTTTCTCCTCCTCTGCTGCTTCCAACTGATAAGTCACCAGCTTATAACAAAAACTCTTCTTGTTAGTCACTAAGTGCATGATCTTGCACTTTGCACTATTAAATTGCACCCCATTTCTATTATTTCAGTTTTCAAGGTTGTCAAAATCTCCTGGTATGTTATCCCAGTCCTCCTCCCAACTTTGTGTCATCCACAGATTTTATTATCACACTCCCACTTTTTGTTTCAAGGTCATTAATGAAAATATTAAATAAGATTGGTCTCAGTACCAATTCATGAGAAACTCCCTCCAGCCTGACATTTCACCTTTCAGCATGACCCATTGCAGTCTCCAGGGCCAGACACATACCAAATGGCACCTCAAATGAGGAGCATCTTCAGCACCCCCCCTCCATTTGTTAAACTTTTGAATGCCTTATTTTTTTATTGCATTCATACCCCATTTCACAACTTTTGATGCGAAATTTGCATGCTTGATTTATTCCTGTCATATAAGACAATACATTTGCATGCTAGGATCTGTAAATCTGTATTTATTCAAGCCATATATAAGCAAATAAAAAAATCTTTTCCTCTAAGCTTATAAAAACTTTTGTCACTAACAAACAAAACAGCATCCCAAGCCCGGTGTCCCACAAGCCTGGCACCCCAGATGGTTACCGGGGTCGCCTGCCCCTAAATCCAGCCCTGGCAGTCTCCCCCTTAATAGTTCCTTACCCAACTTCGGATTTGTATTAATCTTCTCCAATTTAATGAATAATTTCCCATGTGACACTGTATCAAATGCTTTACTAAAATCCTGGTAGATTAGATGTAATGCATTTATGTTGTCTTGAAGATCAGTTATCTTCTCAAAGAAAGATATATGGTTTTTCTGGCATGATCTACTTAAAATAATGCAAAAGGAACAGGAGTACTTGTGGCACCTTAGAGACTAACAAATTTATTAGAGCATAAGCTTTTGTGGGCTACAGCCCACTTCATCGGATGTATAGAATGGAACATATAGTAAGATATATAGATATAGATATATATACATACAGCTAAGTTGGAAGTTACCATACAAACTGTGAGAGGCTAATTAGTTAAGATGAGCTACTATCAGCAGGAGAAAAAAACTTTTATAGTGATAATCAAGATGGGCCATTTTGACAGTTGACAAGAAGGTGTGAGGATACTTAACTTAAGGAAATAGATTCAATATGTGTAATGACCCAGCCACTTCCAGTCTCTATTCAAACCCAAGTTAATGGTATCTAGTTTGCATATTAATTCAAGCTCAGCGGTTTCTCATTGGAGTCTGTTTTTGAAGCTTTTCTGTTGCAAAATTGCCACCTTTAAATCTTTCACAGTGTGGCCAGGGAGGTTGAAGTGCTCTCCTACCAGTTTTTGAATGTTATGATTCCTGATGTCAGGTTTGTGTCCATTTATTCTTTTGTGTAGAGACTGTCTGGTTTGGCCAATGTACATGGCAGAGGGGCATTGTTGGCACATGATGGCATATATCACATTGGTAGATGTGCAGTGAACGAGCCTCTGATGGCGTGGCTAATGTGAATAGGTCCTATAATGGTGTCACTTGAATAAATATGTGGACAGATTTGGCATCAGGCTTTGTTGCAAGGATAGGTTCCTGGGTTAGTGTTTTTGTTGTGTGGTTGCTGGTGAGTATTTGCTTCAGGTCGGGGGGCTGTCTGTAAGTGAGGATTGATCTGTCTCCCAAGATCTGTGAGAGTGAGGGATCATTTTTCAGGATAGGTTGTAAATCTTTGATGATGTGCAGGAGAGGTTTTAGTTGGGGGCTGAAGGTGATGGCTAGTGGCGTTCTGTTATTTTCTTTGTTGGGCCTGTCCTTTAGTAGGTGACTTCTGGGTACTCTTCTGACTCTGTCAATCTGTTTTTTCACTTCAGCAGGTGGGTATTGTAGTTTTAAGAATGCTTGATAGAGATCTTGTAGGTGTTTGTCTCTGTCTGAGGGATTGGAGCAAATGCGGTTGTAGCTTAGAGCTTGGCTGTAGACAATGGATCATGTGGTGTATTCTGGATGGAAGCTGGAAGCATGTAGGTAAGTATAACGGTCAGTAGGCTTCCAGTATAGGGTGGTGTTTATGTGACCATCGCTTATTAGCACAGTAGTGTCCAGGAAATGGACCGCTTGTGTGGATTTGTTTAGGCTGAGGTTGATGGTGGGAAGGAAATTGTTGAAATCATGGTGGAATTCCTCAAGGGCTTCTTTTCCATGGGTCCAGATGGTGAAGATGTCATCAATGTAGCGCAAGTAGAGTAGGAGTGTTAGGGGACGAGAGCTAAGGAAGCATTGTTCTAAGTCAGCCATAAAAATGTTGGCATACTGTGGGGCCATGCGGGTACCCATAGCAGTGCTGCTGACTTGAAGGTATATATTGTCCCCAAATGTGAATAGTTGTGGGTGAGGACAAAGTCACAAAGGTCAGCCACCAGGTTTGCCGTGACATTATCGGGGATACTGTCCCTGATAGCTTGTCGTCCATCCTTGTGTGGAATGTTGGTGTAGAAGGCTTCTACATCCATAGTGGCCAGGAGGGTGTTTCAGGAAGATCACCGATGGATTGTAGTTTCCTCAGGAAGTCCGTGGTGTCTCGAAGATAGCTGGGAGTGCTGGCAGCGTAGGGCCTGGGGAGAGAGTCCGCATAACCAGACAATCCTGCTGTCAGGGTACCAATGCCTGAGATGATGGGGAGTCCAGGATTCCCAAGTTTATGGATCTTGGGAAGCAGATAGAATACCCCTGGTCGGGGTTCTAGGCATGTGTCTGCACAGCTCTGTTCCTGTGCTTTTTCAGGGAGTTTCTTGAGCAGATGGTGTTGTTTCTTTTGGTAATCCTCAGTGGGATCAGAGGATAATGGCCTGTAGAATGTGGAGTTAGAGAGCTGCTTAGCAGCCTCTTGTTCATACTCCAACTTATTCATGATGACGACAGCACCTCCTTTGTCAGCCTTTTTGATTATGATGTCAGAGTTGTTCCTGAGGCTGTGGATGGCATTGTGTTCAGCATGGCTGAGGTTATGGGGCAAGTGATGCTGCTTTACCACAATTTCAGCCCATGCAAGTAGACGGAATCAATCTATGTAGAAGTCCAGTCGACCTTCAGGAGGAGTCCACACAGAATCCTTCTTTTTGTAGTGTTGGTAGGAAGGATTCTGTGGGTTAGTATGTTGTTCAAAGGTGTGTTGGAAATATTCTTTGAGTCGGAGACATCGAAAGTAGGATTCTAGGTCACCACAGAACTGTATCATGTTTGTGAGCCTGGAGGGAGAAAAGGAGAGGCCCCAAGATAGGACAGATTCTTCTGCTGGGCGAAGAGTATAGCTGGAAAGATTAACAATATTGTTGGGTGGGTTAAGGGAACCACTGTTGTGGCCCCTTGTGGCATGTAGTAGTTTAGATAGTTTAGTGTCCCTTTTCCTTTGTAGAGAAGCAAAGTTTGTGTTGTAAATGGCTTGTCTAGTTTTTGTAAAATCTATCTATGAGGAAGTTTGTGTGGAAGGTTGGTTTTTTATGAGAGTATCCAGTTTTGAGAGCTCATTCTTAATCTTTCCCTGTTTGCTGTATAGGATGTTTATCAAGTGGTTTCACAGTTTCTTTGAGAGTGTATTGCACAATCTCTCAGCATAGTCCGTGTGATATGTGGATTGTAATGGACTTTTTACCTTTAGTCCTTTTGGTATGATGTCCACCTGTTTCAGATAGAAGAAAAAAAATACTCAGAATGGATAGTAAAGAATTGCTAAATAAGGGTGGTGGTCAATAAATGCCCTCCAAAGGGCTCCTTCACAGCATCATTGGATCTGGAGAGTTAGCAAGGCTGAAAGCCAACAATCCCTTTTTAATCTCCTAAATAGTCCTGTATTATTTGCATAGTAACTATGTCAAGCAAAAAAATAGTCCCTCTGGAATTTTAAAACACAAAACAAAAACATTTTGAGATCACCAGATGGGCAGCACTATAGAAGTGCAAAGTGTTGTTATTATTATAGACACCTTCCACTTGAGGATGAGCGTCAGACCAGAAGGTTGTGATTAAAAGATATAGACAAAGCAGTAAGGCAGGGGTTAGGAGGGCCTTTTTTGGATTACAGAGGATCTTGGGAATGCTCCTCGCTTGCTTCAAGAGGAGGACAATATAGAATTGTTCACTATGTCTTGGTATTGCCTACCCCAAATGTTCAAACATCATGAGTCAGCCCTTACCAAAATAATGACATTGACTAAAAATCATGAATTATTTTTTTAACATAAATTTTGAATTCTTTTTGTTTGCCTTCTTTTTTTTAAGCCTCTGAGGTTCACTTGGGTTTGTGTTTTCCTTCATAGCCAGGAGGGATAGAAATTATATATATGTTCATATAAGAATGAAAGGTGAATTCTCATATAATTACTTGACTTCTGAAGGTTTTTGAAATACACCAAATATCATAAGAGTAGTCAGTGCTGTTCCAGGAGGCTTACTCTGCAGCATGCCCAAGGTTAGGTGGTACTAGTGGGCAAGAAGAAACAGCTCTCCACCATATAGTACTGACGTATGACTTGCCCATGATGTTGCAACAGAATGTAGTGTGCCTAGAAGGAGGAAAGGGTAAAGAGGCTTTTAGGAGCAGAAGAGGATTTGAATATTAGTGGGCCAACAGAATGTCCTCATTTTCTCCTGCACTTTCGTCCATTCCAGATTTAGCCCTAAGTGTCTTGAGGCCCCTTTGAACCTCGTTTGGGTCTGACCAAGTCTCTAGTGTTAGTGGGTAATAGTTTTAAAGAGCCAGCACATAAAGTTTGAACGAATGTAAAATACTATGTTAATTAGATCTATTAGGAAATGTAGACTTTGACATTATTAAATAATCTACTTAATTATGGTAATAAATTATTATGGTTGTTAAATTAATGGCTTTTGTCATTCACAAAGATACAGCATAACTGTTGTAGCAATATAGTGAGAACTACAGTTCACAATAGAAGCTGATTCTGAAAATGCATGTTTCTTCTGTGGAATGTTACTGCCTAAAAAGGGAGCTAAACCTGAGCCAGGGAGGGAGGGGAGAAACACAGAGTTCCCCAAGCCATTGGGGATTTCTTCCTGTCATCTCATAGGGAAGAACTAATGGTAGGTCCATTCGATTAAATCTGATGCTGGGGAAATGTGTTACAAAGATGTGGGAAGGCACTGTTGCTTACATCGAGAGAAGAGACATTGGAGGGTAGCCTCTCAGTGTGAATAGCTCTGTGACTGATTGAGCGCTCCTGGATTAGAAAATCATGGAACTCATTCTTAAAGAGTTAGATGGGCTGCAAGAATCTACCTTGTAGAGACTGATGGAATGGTTTGAGAGACTTCCACGGTGGGCTTTTGTCATAAATATAAAGGGAAGGGTAACCACCTTTCTGTATACAGTGCTATAAAATCCCTCCTGGCCAGAGGCAAAATCTTTTCACCTGTAAAGGGTTAAGAAGCTAAGGTAACCTCGCTGGCACCTGACCCAAAATGACCAATGAGGGGACAAGATACTTTCAAATCTGGAGGGGGGGGACAAAGGGTTTTGTCTGTCTGTGTGATACCTTTACTGGGAACAGATCAAGGATGCAAGCCTTCCAACTCCTGTAAAGTTAGTAAGTAATCTAGCTAGAAAATGCGTTAGATTTTCTTTTGTTTTTTTAGCTTGTGAAATTCGCTGTTCTGGAGTGAACATGTATTCCTGTTTTTGTGTCTTTTTGTGACTTAAGGTTTTGCCTAGAGGGATTCTCTATGTTTTGAATCTGATTACCCGGTAAAGTATTTACCATCCTGATTTTATAGAGGTGATTCTTTTACTTTTTCTTTAAATAAAATTCTTTTTTTAAGAACCTGATTGATTTTTCATTGTTCTTAAGATCCAAGGGTTTGTGTTTGTGTTCACCTGTACCAATTGGTGAGGATATTATTTTCAAGCCTTCCCCAGGAAAGGGGGTGTAAGGCTTGGGGGGATATTTTGGGGGAAGACGTCTCCCAGTGGGCTCTTTCCCTGTTCTTTGTTTAAATCGCTTGGTGGTGGCAGCGTACCAGGTTTTTAACCTAAGCTGGTTCCCAAGGCAAAAAAGAAATCTGTGCCTTGGAGAAGTTTTAACCTAAGCTGGTAAGAATAAGCTTAGGGGGTCTTTCATGCAGGTCCCCACATCTGTACCCTAGAGTTCAGAGTGGGGAAGGAACCTTGACAGCTATCAAGTTGGATATAGTTTCAAACTATGCTAATGATGCTGATCTAGCCAAGGACAATAAGAAATTACTTTCCAGGATGTCTGACAAGAAAAAATAACAATAGTTCAGACACCTAAGCCTTACTGGTGTTTCTGAAGAGATTATGTCTTGGATCATTCCTTAGCTACATGTATTTAGGACAGAGCACTATCCTCCAGTGCTGCCAGCTAGAAGACACTGTACAATGGAGATAAATATTTTTCAACAGCATCTATCCCACAAAGTGTATTGGTCATTTTCCAAAAATATTCTTCGTGACACCAGGGTATCAAGTGAAAAGCAACTTCAGAACTCATGCAGATTATGTACACCTGCTGTAGGTGAAAAAAAGGTTTTGTTTCTGTTAAAAGGCTATTGGGGAAAAAAACAGAGCTAAGTCACTGTTTTATATTCTACTTGGCTAATTGAGGAAATGAGTTGATGGCCATTTATATTTTTTGAAGTCTGTGGAACATGCTGTAATTTTTTTACAGCTACACAATGTTCATTGACTTTAGTTATTGAACTGGTAATACCTGAACAGGGATGCAGAGACTAAGGGATAAACCCTGGCACATTAAAGTGAATGGCAACTCTCATTGACTTCAATAGGGCTAGGCTTTTATGCTAAGACTTATGCAGTATGGGACCAAGGCAAAATAAATCTATATATGGATCACAATTTCGAAAGTAGTTTACATTAATATCCTTGCGACCTATATGCACATGCAACTACACATACATTTGAATACCTATGACTTGTTCACTGCAATGATGTGATGATATGTTAGTTTGAGTTAGTTCTTATTTTTCTATTATTCTAAGTACTTCATTGCAAATCCCCAAGCTCCTAGAAGCTTTAGTTAATTAAGTTAATCTTCAACAGATTTATTTTGGGAGTCTATCTGATTCACCATTTGTCAGTGACAGAAGTTGGCCAAGGGCACTGCTCATGGAGTTTAGGTCATTAGTAGACTCAGGCACTAGAATGTCTGTGGGAAAGCACTGACAATGTAGCAATTGCCAAGCGTGTCCTGTATTGTATAACTATGGTGTCTTTTCCAGGAACAACCTGAGAAAGGTGAACTCACACATTTTTGTACATATGGCAGATTCTTTTCCCAAGGCAATTACAAATTCCAAGGCAAAACACTCTGCTCTACACACTTCTCTCTCCCTGGGGAGAGGATGAGAGAATAAACATGGGACTGATGTGTAGTCATATCTCTTAATGCACTACTGGGAGGCATTCAGATATTACAATGATGAACAAGGTATATGAACCTATTTGTAATAGTATGGGTGTGTGCCTGATAACTACTACCGCTATAAACCTGTCTGTTATTTAAGTTACCTTTCATATCTGTGTAATATGTAGTATCATACTAATTCCCCATATTAAATCTCCCTGCCCATTTTTGCTGTAAGAATAGCAAAGTATTGCAGTCACTAGCCATGAGAATTTAGCTTTCAAATATAATTATAAGACTGTGAGAGCATGCACTGAGCTAACAGTTTGGCATCTTGCCTTAATATTATCTGTAATATTAACAAGGTAGCTAGACTGAATTCCCAAAATTATAGACATTGGACACTGTGGCTGCCCTAATAGGGTCACAAGGGCAACAGCCAAACCTCCCTGTTGGGGTGAATAGTTTTATTTCAGCTTCCTCAAGAAGTTTCCACCACAAAATGCTCTGGCTCTCCAGAGAACACCACAACAATAGTCAGCCACAAAGCAATCTAAGCTCAAAATCTCCCTCCCACATGCTGCTCAGTACCAAGCCCTTTAAGAAGGTGCATATCATCCCAAGCAAAGCACACCCAACCCTAGGAGCAAAGATCTCTCCTATAACTGAGATCCTTCCATTTGAAGGCACACTTCCTTAACAAGGCCCAGCTGCAACAGGGTCTAGTGGGTAATTTCTTGAAGGAAGCATATTAGCCTCTTTATCCCCTCGCACAGGGGTAGAGAATCTCAGCAAGGTGCAAAAAGTTATTTAGGTACTTGCTTATTCAGTGGTTAGGGTGGTAAACTGGGAGATGGGAGATCCAGGTTAAATTCCATGTTCTACCAGACTTCCTCTGTGATTTTAGACAAGTCTGCAAAGAGACTCAAGTGTTGTAATACCTAAAAACTTTTAAGTGCCTTGAAAACCAATGGAATCCACAAATGCTGGGTTACAAAGAGAGTTAGGCACCTGAGAAAGGGATCCACAAAAGCCCAGCATGCTAGGTGGGGAGCTGCCTAAGTTAGACTGAGAAGGGTGTATCCTAAGCTTTGATTCCTCTCACAGAGTTAGGGCTATTGGGTACACATACATTTGAGCTGGGAAGTGTGGTTCCCAGCATGTTCCTGTGCTAGTTACACATGAGCTAGTGACTAAACATAGCCGTGTGCCCGTGGCAGAATGGGCTAGCCTCCTGCGTACGTACCCAAGGGATCAGGTAGGATTGTACTTGGATTGGCTAGCCGAAGCAGCTGGCCAGGTCACAGCAGACACACTGTGCTAGTTTAGTTGCTGGCCCAAGCACAGCTAGTGCAAGCTTCGAGTCACACCCCTCAGCTCAAATGTAGACATCCCACTGGCTGTTTGGGATCCACAGCCAGAAACCTTCCCCTGGAGCCAGGGGCCTAAGCCAGTTCTTGCAAGGACAGCAGTAGCTCCACACAAAACAGCCTGGAGGTAGGAGGCTTGTAACCTTTAGCAGTGATTAGGGAACTAATTCAGGGTATGGGAGACTGGTTGAATTTCTCCTCCCACCAGATAAGGTGAAGGGATTTGAAGAAAGGTCTCCCACCTCTTAGGTAAGTGCACTAACCTCTGGACTAGAGAGTCATTCTCACTCTGGCCCAATGCATATTTAATTATTTATACAAAATGGAACAGCTTCAGCAGGAGAGATTGAAATATCCCATAGTCCAGTGATTAGATTAGGGCACTCGCCTCAGAGATGAGAAGCCCCTGTCAATTCCCCAGACAGAGAGGGGAATTGAACCAGGGCCTCCTACGCAGCAGGTGGGTACCCAACTCACTGGGTTAAATTGTGTAAGAGAGAACAGTGCTTTCCGAGCTCGTGGCCATTTTGTGGGGAGAACATGCCTACCAGAGTGAACCCAGCAGGCGAGGAAGGTGGGAAAATACTTATCTGTACCTGGTTTGAGGATTGATCTGGGCCTTAGGTGTGAGATAGACATCTAGGCACATACCCAGAGTCAGAAATTTAAGTGCCTAGGGGCCTTTTACTATGGAAATTTAGGCACTAAGAAAGTTCAGGCACCTACAGAGTTAAGTGGCTGTTGAACAGGAAGTTTGTGGATCACAGTGGTTCCCAAATCTGGGATTTAGGTACTTAACTCTAGACTTTAGGAGCCTACATGTCTTTGTGGATCTGGCCCTTAATTTCTCTCTGCTTCAGTTCCCCATCTGTGAAATGGGGAAATATTGTATTTCCCTTTCTCACTGTTATGTCATGAGAATACATACATTAAAGCAGCAGTTCCTAAACTTTAGCAACCCGAGGACCTCCAGTTTGATTTAAATTTTTTTGCAGACCCCCAACCCGGCTTCTAATTTTCCCTGTGGGTGCTCAACCTCTGCTCAGCCCGAGACCCCACCCCCACTCCACCCATTCCCCCAAGGCCCCACGACCTTTTCCCACCCCCACTCTACACCTGCCTCTCCTCTTCCCTCCCTTTTTCTGCCCCCTCCCCCAAGTGTGCCCCATCCCCACTCCTTCTCCTCCCTCCTCAATGCTGCTGAACAGCTTTTCCGCAGGGTGCAGGAGACACTGAGAGGGTGGGGGGAGGAGTTGAACAGTGAGGCCGGCAGCCCCGGACATGACTCGTGGGCCCCCTGGAGTACCTTTGCGGACCCCCAAGGATCCACAGACCCCAGTTTGAGAACTGCTGAATTAAAGCATGAGGTGCTCAGCCACTATGGTAACAGGTCCGGGATACATTCCTAAGACAGGCAGAGTTTGCTGATTGAATTTGTGCAGCTGGCCAACGGGGACTGAGCAAGCACTTAAGCAAGGTTTCCAGGGTTGGTGGTTTTGGGGACCACTGGGCTTCCACAGTCTATGGCAGCCGGCCTGCCTGCCAGGCTGAAGGGGGAGGTGGGATTGCTGACTCTCAGGCACCTAGCTGAGCTGTGGCTTCTAGACTTCTGGCTCCCCTTTAGCCTGCCAAGTGGAATTTTGTTTTGAAATGATCCAAATTGAATGATTATTTCAAAACGCTTTTTCAGATTTCTGTTTGACAGAGAATTTTGAATTTTATTTTCATTCCAAATCAGAATGAAAACAAATTTCAAAAGCACAAAATTATCTGCCAAATGGAATCACGGCTCTCCTCCTAGCTCTCAGAAGTAGCAGCCACAACTGACATGGCCTCAATTCACAGGAAACCAATGCAAGAGCTGAATTTGTGAAAAGGGTTTTGGCTATTCTTCAGTCTCATTTCATAATTTTCTAACTCTTGCCAGGGGAAGACAGTGCTCAGAAGCTTAATTATCATCTTCTGCTGTGTGAGCATGCTGTGAAAGAAAGATTATGGGGAGGAGGAGAAGGAGGAGATAAAATATCCCTGACACAAATTAGTATTTAACATACATTCTGAAATCAGGCTGTTGCTGCTGCTGTCCCTATTTCTTCAAGTCCTTAGATACAGCATGCCAGAAAGCCCATCATCTTTATCTCTGCAGCAGAGTATACAATGTTTTGTGGGGTTTTTCTCTTCCATTTAAAACACATCTTCCTCTCCCCCTCACCCGCCCCAAAAAGAATCTGACAGCTGAAAATGACTGTAAAAGTCAGTTAATCTCCGCTGACCCCTGGATGAATCTGACTTTAAATGAGTTAGGGGACAAAAAAGCTGCTATTGTGTCCACTTATGAAGAGCTTATCTTTTTCTAGTTAGAATATCAGGGTTTTAGGCCTAGCAGACAAATGACAACTACAGTTTAATCAAACTGACAGTGTAAATAAGAATGTGTTCAATATTTAACATCAGTATGTAAATGGATTCACTATGTTCATGTCTCTATTCAGTTTCTCAAAGAAATAACTTATTGGATGCACTGGAGGACAATTTTAAGATATGTATCAAATTTAATAAACCAAAAAACTGTAGATTTTAGTTTCTATTAAAGAACAGATACAAACTAGTTTGGGAATATGGAAATTCATCTCTGTTTTCATATAAAGGTGTGCATGACATTATTCTCCAAAGAAGTCCCTTAGGATATAACAGCAATGATGGAGGTTCAGAGGCAGGCAACAAGAATGATGAGGGGCAAGGAAACTGAAATAAAAAGAAATTATACAAATTGGACTGTTTACTTTAGAAAAGAGACAAATAAGAGGGCTAATGATAAATGGTGTGGAAAAGGTAGATTTGGAATGTCTATTCATTCTTTCTCGAAATACAAGAACAAATGAACAATCCCAGTTAAATGGAAATTATTAAAAGGAAATACTTTTTACACTATGCACAATCTTTCAGTGGAGCTCACAAGATTTAATGAGACCCAGAGCTTAGATGGGTTCAACAAAAAGGCTTGATATTTATATGGATAATAAGAAAATATCCAAAATTATATTAGTAAAAAAACAACAACACAGGAGCTTTGGAAATGTGACCGAAAGCACCCTTGTATTCACCACCCTACACACTATTGTACAAAATATACCTTGTGAGGTATCATTTGAAAATATACAACTAGCTGGTCGATAATATTGTGGTGAAATGTTTGTAGCGATGTTATATGTGAAGTTATGAAGTCCCCCCGTATGATATTGGTAGCACATGTTCAATCCTACACAGCCCTGACTAGGCAAAAGTTGTTAAAGAGGTCTACCCTAAACAAAGGAATGTGTGTACCTCAATTTACATATAAGTAATAAAGAGGATCTTTGAGGCAGGAAGAGGGGGATATGGCAGGAGACAAGGCAAACCTGCATTTCAGCATACACCCGGTAAAAGAAATAGTATGGAGCCATCTTCACCACCAGACTCGATGTCACCTTCTTTACTTTTTGAACAAAATTTTCTTTTGAGGGGTAACTGTCAGAGGAATCCACTTCAAAGGGGGACTAGAATATTAATACTTAGTCCTACCACGAGTGCAGGGGACTGGACTAGATGACCTCTCGAGGCCCCTTCCAGTTCCATGATTCTATGATTAAAGTGAGGGTCAAAAATACTGTAAGACATCTCTCCCTATGTCTCTACCTCCCTCTCTTTCAACTAAGAAGGTAAAGGAATCAGTCCTTTGACTCTGGGGGAGATCCTGATATGAGAATTTGGGTTTCTAGGAACATGTGGCAAGGATTTTACCTTGAACGAAGTCTACCTTGTTGAGCTTTATCTACTACAGAGTGTTGTATTTTTATTTTTCCTGTAACCATTTCTGACATTAATGCTTTATATTTGTACTCATTTTAAATCTCTCTTTTTGTAGTTAAATAAACTTGTTTCATTCTTTAATCAGAACTAATCCAATGTTGTGTTTAAACCAAATTGTTTGGTAACTCCACTTAGGTAGTAGGAAACTTACAGGGGCAACAGACCTCTAATATTTGGACTGGGCAGTGCAGAACACATATTTTGGGGAAAATTCAGGACTGGGAGCAGGTTGGAGTCACCCTGCAAGTAGTAACCAAGGCTGGTGTGGCTGGTGTGTTGCTGACAGGATGCTGGGGTCAGTGCTGCTGCACCAGGGCTGCACACAGACTCTCAGGGTATGACCTGCGTGCAGGCAGTCTGTTTGTGAGTAGCCCAGGTTGGGAGCTACAACAGCAAAGCATTGTGAGGCGCCCAGGGCTCTGGGTCAGGCAGTGATGCAATCTCTCCCTAGTCCGGATTGCACCCTTGAATATGTCAGGAAGGTACATGAACCCTGGTGGTTTGGAGAAAACTGTATCTGTGGTCAGTATGCCTGCTATCTGCTTACTGAAGGGTTTGTTGCACCTTCCTCAGAAGCGGCTGTAATTGGCCATTGCTGGAGAGGGGATACTGGACTAGATAGACTGCTGGTTTCATCCAGTATAATAATTCCCATGTTCCTATGAATTTATGGTCAGACTGTACAGTATAAAATATGGTTTATACATTAGAAAGCCGGTGAATCATGGTGATCTTGCACCTGCCCTGTGGTCTGCTTCATAGCTGACCACCATTTTACCACTGAAACAAAGGCCAAAGAATCAAACCTTGAAGACAGCTGGAAGAATAAATAAATTCCAGAAAACTAATATTTTATCAGTAATAGAAAGTTTTCACATGCTATAGAACAGGAAATGATGTACTAAGCCCCAATTCAGCAATGCACTGACATATGTCCTTAACTTGAAGTACATGAGTAGTCTCACTGAAATCCCATTGAAATCAATGGCACTATTCACCTGCTTAAAGTTAAGATGATATTTCAGCAGTTTGCTGAATAGGGGATTTAGAGATGGGTATTCTCTCTTCTTTTATTATAACCCTGAGATTATATAGGTTTCATCTACTGCTGTTTTTTTGGATTTGTTCTGTAAATGCACGCATTAAGTTTCTAAAGACTTGGAGTTATGAAAAGTTCCTTAAAAAGAACAGAAGTACTTGTGGCCCCTTAGAGACTAACAAATTTATTTGAGCATAAGCTTTCATGAATAAATAAATCTGTTAGTCTCTCAGGTGCCACAAGTACTCTTTTTCTTTTTGTGGATACAGACTAACATGGCTGCTACTCTGAAAAGTTCCTTGATGTCTGAATGTTTCTTTTTTTAATTAAAAACCTGTTATTTTTGACAAAGGGTCTAGTTTGCTTACTGTTGGTGATCAGCCACAAAAAGTAATTTATCTACCCCCTTGTTATAGATAGAATCCAAAAGCTAGAACTGTATTTTGGTTGTGCTACAACAATACATATGATGCAATATTTGTTTTGTGAGAAATTAAATTGTGTCTCACTGAAATTTAAAAATAAAATTATTCTACTGGATGTTATTAAACTATGCCAATGAAATGCAAAAGATCTCCCTCATAATGGTTGTTAATTCTCATACTGTATATTAATCAACTGATAGTTAACAAAAAAACCTAGTATCAGATTTAAATGAAGAAAACACATTTCAACTGGTAACATTTTTCCAATTCTTCACTATTTAAGGTCATCCTTCTTTAAAGACTTAGTTTTTGTAATTTCTCTGTTTGCTTTTCTATATTAAACATATTAAAATATGTTTACCACTTTCAGAAAGTTAAAGAAAGAAGAATAAATTCTTAGACCCCAGTTCTGCATTCAGATCCATTAGTGCACATAGTTACACAATTCTGCATCAGCAGAAAAATACATGATTCCAGCTATGCAAAGATAGGGTCTTAGAAATCAATGTTTGCAACAAGTCAGGAGAAAGAGACATTTAAGGATTGGAGTTTTTACTTCCCATTTCTTTTGCAACCAGAAGAATACCCTTCTTGAGAATGGTAAAACAGCCTTTCAGCCACAGGACAAATCTTTTATTTAAAATATAATTTAGTATACTGAGTAATGCAATTTTTTTGTCATGTTCAACCTGCTTTGGCTGTACTAGTTATCTAAGCAATGAGGGCTTTCAACTACTAGTGCAGGGTTTAATAATGAAGAACATATAACTTCCTACTAAATCAATATTTGAGTGCTGCTTCAGGCCATTTCCAGTCATCATTGGGTTTGATCGCTCTCATTTTAATATTATTAACAAATGGTTTCATTATATTGTTATATGAACAATGATGTAGTGTTAGTAGCACGTTCCTGTGGAATATATGTTTTTCCCCTTATTAATATTTGAAGTGGAAAACTTACCTCCAGAAAGATATTGAAGAGTTGTCTTCGAGTGCAAATACAGAAGAGTTATGAAACAAGAAGACAAAATACAAGCAAATTAGCTAGTTTACAAATTACATGTTAAACATTGAAGAATGATTTTCCCTTTATTCCAAGAATAAAACAGAGTATGTGTCTAAAACAGCTGCAACAGACGACTTCCGAATAGATGCTATTTGAAAGTGGGTTTAAAGCATTTTTCAAAGGATTCCTTGAGTCACTATATTAACACTTTTTTACCAGTGCAAGATAATTGGTTCACTGTCTTTTCCCTATACGTGAATCGGAATGGAACTCAAGAAAGGGGTAACATTTGGGGAGGGTATGGCAGATACCTTGGCATATGGGTCATTTACGAACTGGGGCTCTGATTCAGTAAGTACATGATTATCTTTAATCCTGTTAATAGTCCTGTTGAAATCAGTGGGACTCACTCTAATGCTTAAAGTTTGTCATGTGCTTAAGTACTTGCCAAATCAGGGTCTTAGTCACTGAGTCAGATCCTTCATCTAATGTAAATCAGATCAAGTGAGCTATGCTGATTTACACCAGCTGAGGATCTGGCCCTTGTCTACAGCTTTGCCAGGGACTACTGGTTCTCTTCTTGTTTGGCCATTATTGTTGTTCTCATACATTTCCTTCCTCAAGGAATTATTTTGGGACTAATTCCTATGCCGTCCCTCATGCTTCACCATGAAAAGATTGATTTCAGTCAGGCCTTTTGTTGTTAAATCTTTGAGCTCTTGCTCATACTCCTAACATCCAATAAGAACAAGAGATGCATATGGAAGCAGAGAATGAAAGAGCAGAGAGAACACTAGCCTGTTTATTGAATCTTCTATGGCCTATAAATAAAGCATTTCTGAAAAAGAGCAGTTTTTGCCAGTATAATACTTCCCACCACATCACCAGCGTGACCATGCTCCATTGAAGTCTGCTGCCCAAATTCCCTTTGGTTTCAACAGGAGCAGGACTGGGCCCCCTAAGTGGAAAACTCAGATTGTCGGGCTCAACAGGTAGTGATCAACAGCTCGATGTCTAGTTGGCAGTACCCCAGGGGTCGATCCTGGGGCCGGTTTTGTTCAACATCGTTATTAATGATCTGGATGACGGGATTAATTGCACCCTCAGCAAGTTTGCAGATGACACTAAGCTGTGGGGAGAGGTAGATACACTGGAAGGTAGGGTTAGGGTCCAGAGTGACATAGACAAATTGGAGGATTGGGCCAAAAGAAATCTGATGAGGTTCAACAAGGACAAGAGGAAGGAAGAATCCCATGCACAGCTACAGGCTGGGGACCGACTGGCTAAGCAGCAGTTCTGCAGAAAAGTGGGGGTTACAGTGAAAAAAAAGCTGGACATGAGTCAGCAGTGTGCTGTTGTTGCCAAGAAGGCCAATGGCAGATTGGGCTGTGTTAGTAGGAGCATTGCCAGCAGATCGAGAGAAGTGATTATTCCCCTCTATTCGGCATTGGTGAGGCCACAACTGGAGTACTGCGTCCAGTTTTGGTCCCCCCACTATAGAAGGGATGTGGACAAATTGGAGAGAGTCCAGCGAAGGGCATCAAAAATTATTAGGGGGCTGGGGCACATGACTTATGAGGAGAGGCCGAGGGAACTGGGGTTATTTAGTCTGCAGAAGAGAAGAGTGAGGGGGTATTTGATAGCAGCCTTCAACTACCTGAAGAGGGTTTCCAAAGAGGATTGAGCTCAGCTGTTCTCAGTGGTGGCAGATGACAGAACAAGAAACAATGGTCTCAAGTTGCAGTGGGGGAGGTCTAGGTTGGATATTAGGAAACATTATTTCACTAGGAGGGTGGTGAAGCACAGGAATGGGTTACCTAGGGAGGTGGTGGAATCTCCATCCTTAGAGGTTTTTAAGGCCCAGCTTGACAAAGCCCTGGCTGGAATGATTTAGTTGGTGTTGGTCCTGCTTTGAGCAGGGGATTGGACTAGATGACCTCCCGTGGTCTCTTCCAACCCTAATCTTCTATGATTTTATGATTGCTCCAGCAATGTAAAAGTTTGATTAACCACCTCTCACCCCAAATTAAAGTTCAAACTTCACTCTTTGGGTTTTTTTTTTTTTAAGTTTAAAAGGTAAACTTGGTAAGCCTTTCCTGATCCAAGGGATCTACGTATATTTCAGTTAATCATTTTGAAACAGCTCTCTCTTTGATTAAAAAGATATTTCTGAAACAGATCTTTTGGGGATATTGTTGGATTGTATTGAGTACATAATGGGAGAATTATGTACTCAATACAATCCAACAATCAGCTTGTGGAATCTATTTGAAGAAGATTTTTGCAATCCACAAGAATAGAGAGAAACTGGATATTGGTTCAGGATATTATATCTCTGTCCATCTCTCTCTTTGGCAATAGGGTAGTGATGGTGACTTGGCAGCTCAAGGGTATCTCTTCTGCTGTGGCTCTCTTTGTTGTATTACTCTCTTCTCAATAGGATCCAGAAAGATCTTTAAAATTCCACAGGCTGCTCATAAGTCCCAAATGCCTTGCCATTTTTCTGGTCAAGAGAAGTTGACAGTGTAGTTCAGGTCAAAGAACGTAGATTCGAGTTCATCTCTGGAAGTTCTTAAGGAACTTCTATATTCTGTTTTGCTCTCTGATACTGCAGTTCAGTCTGAACAAAAGGAAACAGGAAACACTAAATCTCTACAAGCTTATTCAGCTTTATTTTTACCCAAAATGAAATATTTCCTTTGGTTTTCAAGTTTTTTTTATTTTTATTTTTTTAAATAAAGTTCAATAAAATACTGAAAAATTGATTTTTTTTTATTTTAAAAATGTGAAAACAAAATGTTTGGGTTTTTTTTACCAAAACAATTTGTCCAATCCAACATGAAATAAGCAAGTGTGTTGGGCAACCTGAATCTGTATTTTTAGTCAAAAATATATTTTGTCCAGATCTAGCCCAGGTTAAGAAAGCTTGATTTCAGAGGTTCTGAGCAGCGAATTAGTGACAGAATCAGGATAAGAAACTGGAAGTTCTTGACTTGCAGTCCCATGCTCAGGTCTCAAGACCACTTTGCCTCTCAAACTGACAACAAATTCCTAACAAACCTCAAGTGCAAGGCATAAGCCTAGAATTGAGTGCTTGTGTTGATTGATACAACTGTCAAATGAATGGTTGATCTAGATAAAAATACTACAGAGCAAGGACTGATTAGCAGCAGTGGCAGTCTTGTAAAACAAAAAAAACATTTATTTCAGGTCAAATGAATGAATTCTTTTTCCAATTTTTCAGTTTGGCCAGCAAACGGAAAGAAACTCAAATATTCGCACAGCTCTAATCTGGGATGGTACCAAAAATTAGTGGACATGTTTGATAATTTGGGTCTGATCCTGACTCTAAATCCATTTCCCCACCTGTAAAATGGGGACAATGACATTCCAAGTATCTCAGAGAAGGCCAATTAATAATTAGTTCATATTTGTACATAGATTTGAAAAAGTACTGTCACTGCTAAGTGCCATGAGCAAAATATAGTACTGTCTCTCAAGAGCTCTCAAGAAGACCATTATTCATTCTTGAACTTGGTCAGATTTAGAATATGGTATGTGTGTAGTTGAGATGTGAAAAAAAAATCCTATATTTTGGAATGCTCTTATATGCTTGAAGCCTCAAATGTATTTTTTGTGGTAAAGATAAAGTTTTTAAAAAATCTCATATTATAAATATTTTCATTAACTTAAATGATTTAAGTGAAAACTGATGTTTTCAGAGTCTGAAGACAATATCTTGCAATGTCTGAAATCCCACCCCAGAACTAGAGCACCTACATCAGCACATACATTGTGGGCTGTATATGCAGCTCTCTCTGTGTTATGTGGGCAGCATCCACACAATATATATACTACCTGTATGGCCCTGAGGATGTCATATGGGCCGCAGCTGTGTTCTGATTGGGCCGCAAGCAGCCCACAGGCTGCGGGTTGAGAAGCACTGTCCTAGCTGCTACAGGGGTAGGCCTGTGAAGGCTGTAATCCAGCAAAGTAATCTTCATATCAGGGTCTGCTATACTCAGGCCTGATTCAGCAAGATACTTATGAGTGTACCTCACTTTAAGTATGTGAGTAGCCTTGGGACTTAAAATTAGGCATGTGTTTAAGTCCCTTGACAAATCAGGGACCTAAACTGATCGCAAGATCAGGAGCTCACAATGTATAGGTGTAGGCCTGAATTCTCATTTACACTCTGGCAACTTTACAGTACACTAGTCATGAAAAGAGGCCTTAAAGTGAGTGAAATATAATTGACTCCCATTTCAGGCTTCTTTACACATCCAGAGTAATGTAAAGGGGCCCTAGTATAAATGAGAATCAGACCCATATATATTAAATTAGATTTGATATTTAAGCCTAGATTTGGATTTTGAGCACACAATACTTCCGTGTGAAAAGTACTCAGATTTCTTGCAGGTACACCATGGAAATTGAGCTTTGGAAACGTGTATCATAAGCGTCTTATAAAAGATATGTGTTAATAGCTGTAAGGAAGGTGAAACAGAATTAAGAACTACTAAAACTGTGATCAAGAGGGTGGGGAGAAAAACACATTTGGAGGAACATAGCTCCTTCTTAGATGTAAATGATTCTGATACGCATAAAATCTATTTTGCCTTGCTAGAGAGGAGGTTAGCATTTGTACTGAGTCATGTATATTGCCTATTTTATGGATTAAAATTCTTCCACACATCAGTTAAATCATAAATGTGTAAGAGAGGACAATTCTTTTACAGATGGAGGATGAGACTCTAAATGGTTTCTGTCTTTGGTATAATAGATAGTGCAGTTAAAATCTCCCCCCAAAATCAGCACATTCTCAGGCAGACAATTCGATAAAACACTACGTATAATGTAATTCAAAAAGAGCACCTTATTTCCCATCAGTAGTGGAATAAATGTTAATGAAGCAAATACAAGTTTGATCAAAGTTGTCCTGAACTTTTAACAACCTTTTCTAATACTTTTAAGTGAAGGTTTAAAACAGGGATCTAGTGATTTATTTCTAAACCTTAGCCTAAAAATATGTTTTTGTTGCATTTTTAATCACAAACAGTCTTATTTCCGTCCATATTTAAATTATATATATATATATATATATATATATATATATATATATATATAATACATTAATTATATATGTATATGCATATATACAGACACAAACACACATAATATACTGAGTGAAATATTTTTAAACAGACATCCAGGGGTACTAGATGCCACAGGGGATTTGTAACAGGCTAAAGAGTCTTTCTCCTCAAGATCACCCTTTCGACTCTAATCTGGTTCCATAGGTGGTAGAGAGCTGTTCCATCTGAGAACATGTAGCATAAGTAAGAACAGTGTGGGAGTGTTTATTGCTACCTCAGGGCAGAAAATTTGTGTCCATGGGACTCTCAGGCATGTATTTTGTCTCACTGGTTCTTTGTGTACCCCCTGCCTGTTTGTTGTATCCTTGTGTTGTCTCTTGTCTTATACTTAGATTGTAAGTGTCTCGGGGCAAGGACTGTATCATTTGTTCTGCCTAGACCTGGGGCCCTAGTCTATGAGTGTGGTCCCTAAGCACTATTGAAATACATAAGGAATAACAACATAACACCCGCTATGAATAAGAGAACAAATGGGATGGCTCTGTGTTGCGATGTCCCATTTGTTACCTAGGTGCTTGGCTTGAGGAGAGACTAGATCATTTTCATGTTCTTCTCGACTTTAGTGTGTTCAGGGATCATGGAACTTGTTCAGCTGGAAAGGGAATTGATACAGCCTGCAACAGAGGACTTTGGAAACTGGGTCCTGCACTGGCTGCATAGAGGAGAAAAACAAAAGTGAGAAAGCAGGCTCTGCGTGTTAGTGTAGGGGGGAATATATAACATGGTCGGAGATTTTAATGCTTGGTTTAGATACAAGACTCTGCTTGTAAGTGATTCTGATGTTGAGTGCTTGAACCTTTTCTAAAGATGCAAGGCAAATATAACGGAATCTGCTACTTTTGATTAACTCCGAAGAGGATGTAAGAGGTCTCGGAGTTTCTTTGGTAGAAGCAAAGGGAACTAGAGACAGGGACATGGAAGGTACAGCTAAGAAACCTGGGGAACATCCAAGCTTAGGAAGAATGCTTATGCTCAGGTTTATGTACAGGGATTGTGGTCTGAGTTACTGATAAAGACAAACTGCTGAGGGTATATGGGGTAAGGTTTGGATTATATACTATGTGTGTGTATATATTCTTCTGAGCTATGTGCCACTAATGTGTTACCATTGTGTGATTAAAAAAAAAAAGAAGGCTGCTTGCTAAAGGAAACAATATTTCTGGCTGGAGCTGCTGTCTACATGGCCACTATTTTTTGTTTTTGGAATAGACGAGGTTACACCAAAAAGGCAGATTCAGTATTTTCCCAAATTCTCCCATTGGTGGGTCTCCCCCCACACCGCAAAATGTTTTTCCTGAAGAATCACCACTCCCATCTTCCTTGTCAAATTATATAAGCTGAGCACAGTGCTAAACGACCAATAAATTCAGTGGATGTAAGAGATAAAGTACAAGCACATCCGGCAAGAATTCTTGGACATGTTTGTTTGCTAAGCAATGTTGCCTTCTTCCTTGAGGATGTTTACAAGAAAAAGTTTTGATTTAAAAGGAAATATAAAAGAATAGATTCCACATTCTCTCACTTCTTTCTGGGAGCTCATGTTTCCCTGCGACACAGGGTTTATTATAGAGTTAAAGAGGGATATTTCTGTGGGATCCTCTTCTTAAAAAAGTAGCAGCCAGCACATCAGTGACATGACCCTGGTTGTGAGTAATCTCCCTTGACAAAATCCTTTCCAGAAAAGCTCAAAACCAGTTCCCAAACTATTGAGAAATCAAAAAAAAAAAGAAATCAAATCAGAGGTTTGGGGAAAAAATGAAAAACTTCTCCTTTCATTTCATCCCTGAAATCACCTTTTAACATCAACCAAGAAACAGGCAAATTTACATTCTCCTGCTCATGGTTTCTATGTGTCAAAAATGTAGTGCTATTTGTATCTGTTAATCTGTGACTCACTGACACAATGCATTCTCTAACTGCCCTCTGCCCTTTCACAAATACTATGATGCTTTGAATTCTCTAAAGCTTATTAAAATATCAGGAAGTCAATGGGCTTTTGTATTATTCTTCAAAACTGTTTCAAGATATAATGTCATCGTGCCTTAGGAAGAGAATGCAGTGGCGTGTGTAGCAGTGTTCCCTCTAATTTTTGACAGGCTGTGTGTGCAAAAAATTTTTTCTGTGCAAATTGTTGTGCTTCTGTGCAAATTTTTGTGTGTGCAGTGTTTTGCCGTGTGCCTGGGGTTTAGGATCTGTGTGCGCGCGCTCACGCGCACAGCTTAGAGGTAACAATATCTTCATAAATGATCTGGAGGATGGTGTGGATTACACTCTCAGCAAATTTGCGGATGATACTAAACTGGGAGGAGTGGTAGATACGCTGGAGGGCAGGGATAGGATACAGAGGGACCTAGACAAATTGGAGGATTGGGCCAAAAGAAATCTGATGAGGTTCAATAAGGATAAGTGCAGGGTCCTGCACTTAGGACGGAAGAACCCAATGCACAGCTACAGACTAGGAACTGAATGGCTAGGCAGCAGTTCTGCGGAAAAGGACCTAGGGGTGACAGTGGACGAGAAGCTGGATATGAGCCAGCAGTGTGCCCTTGTTGCCAAGAAGGCCAATGGCATTTTGGGATGTATAAGTAGGGGCATAGCGAGCAGATCGAGGGACGTGATCGTCCCCCTCTATTCGACATTGGTGAGGCCTCATCTGGAGTACTGTGTCCAGTTTTGGGCCCCACACTACAAGAAGGATGTGGATAAATTGGAGAGAGTCCAGCGAAGGGCAACAAAAATGATTAGGGGTCTGGAACACATGAGTTATGAGGAGAGGCTGAGGGAACTGGGATTGTTTAGTCTGCAGAAGAGAAGAATGAGGGGGGATTTGATAGCTGCTTTCAACTACCTGAGAGGTAGTTCCAGAGAGGATGGTTCTAGACTATTCTCAGTGGTGGAAGAGGACAGGACAAGGAGTAATGGTCTCAAGTTGCAGTGGGGGAGGTTCAGGTTGGATATTAGGAAAAACTTTTTCACTAGGAGGGTGGTGAAACACTGGAATGCGTTGCCTAGGGAGGTGGTGGAATCTCCTTCCTTAGAAATTTTTTAGGTCAGGCTTGACAAAGCCCTGGCTGGGATGATTTAATTGGGTATGGATCCTGCTTTTGAGCAGGGGGTTGGACTAGATGACCTCCTGAGGTCCCTTCCAACCCTGATATTCTATGATTCTATGAACAGTGGTGCGGAGTATACTACGTTCATTGCACTAATATTCCATAAAACCGCACCAAATCAGCAGAACTTTTATATCTTCAGGGTAGCTCTATAATATGAAACAGATGCTAGAGAAGAGCTGATACAATGGACACCGAATGTACTCTTATGGTATTAACAGTTGAACAAATACCAACCAAAAGAAACAGTTAAATAAATAAATAAATAATATGCAATTTTGTTTTTAAAAAAACAAAATGATTCTGTGCAGTCAGAATTAACAGATATATAGATTTTATGGACAGAAAAGGTGATCGGATATTCTAGCCTGACCTCTTGCAGAACACAGGCCATAGAAATTCATCCAGTTACTCCTGTACTGAGCCTAATAATTTGGATTTGACTGACATATGTTGTGGCATATATGGCAACTTCCTGCAACATCCCTGAAAATCCTTATTGAATTAATGTTAAGTATCTTTGGAGTCCATTGTATTAAATGCAAAGGTTATGTATTATTGTGGCCTGGATGATCAAAGGTCCATATTGAACAAAGTGAAAGATCAAAATGATCTTCCAGGACAATATGTGTGAAGTGTATTTCCTGGGATCTCCAGGGGGAGATGAATGTAAATTTTCTGGTTAAGCAAAAACCCAGCCTTTCGAAACGACACCCTTAAAATTGGACCTTAGTCTTCTGATTACCTGTTCCCAGAGTCCGAAGATCAAAGGCCCAAACTATATAAAGGAAAGACTGAACATTCATGGGTGTGCAAGTTCTGAGATAAGGCTATTATTAGCTTGTAACCGTAGGAAAAAACTCTGGTGGATCTGAAGAACTGACTCTTACCAAAGCCCTAGTTGGAATTGTGTGTGTGTAACTGGGAGTTACCTCTGGTAAGCTTATTAGAATTCCTATAGCAGTGTTTCCCAAACTTGGGACGCCACTTGTTCAGGGAAAGCCCCTGGCAGGCTGGGCCGGTTTGTTTACCTGCCGCATCCACAGGTTCGGCCTATCGCAGCTCCCATTGGCTACAGTTCGCTATGCCCGGCCAATGGGGACTGTAGGAAGCAGCGGCCAGTACGTCCCTCTGCTCGCACCACTTCCCGCAGCCCCCATTGGCCTGCAGCAGTGAACCACGGCCAGTGGGAGCCGCGATCGGCCGAACCTGCAGATGCGGCAGGTAAACAAACTGGCCCGGCCCGCCAGGGGCTTTCCCTGAACAAGCGGCATCCCAAGTTTGGGAAACACTGTCCCATAGGATCATTTATTGTTTAAATATGTTTTTTCTGTAACACTTTTACTATTAGAATAAATGCTTTCTTATAAAGAGCTGTATGGTAACTTATAACTGCTAGCAATTACATTGTTCATAAACTTGAGACGAGAAAGCAAAGTGCAGATGCTGGCCTGTTTAGGCAGTCTGACTTGCTGGGAATATCACAGTCTAGGCAAGGAACAGTGCAGCCTGGGAAAAAACCTCAGTCAGGAAGGAGAGAGATGCCAGTCCCTTACTGGATCATAAAGAGGGAATATAGGCACAGTTGTCCTGAACTGCAACACATATCTTTCAGAATGAGGCTTTAATTATGTTGTGTAGTAACACTGTGGCTGACTGAAGCGTGAAAGGGTTCCAGAATCTTGTAGTTTTGTATTTCATTTTTATTACTCCATATGAGTTTACACTCCCTCCTCCCCTGCAGCTCCTGCCTACTCTCGTGTAGTTATGAGCAGGCGATCTTTTGTGTTTGTATCTCTCCAGTCTGATAAGAAGGTGTAGTCTCTTTCTCAGGCTACACACAATTTAAGGACAGATAGAGAGGGAGGATGGGATATTATATGTAAATAGACAAGTCAAGATAGCATCTGGTCACACATTTGTAAAATATCATTAATTTTAACTAGGTACCTGCTAGGGCTCACAGGTTAATATTTTTAAAGATGCAACCACTGAGCCCTCCACAAAAATCACTTTTCCCCCTTCAACTACAGAGGGTGAAATTCACTTCTGGTGCAGAGATCCAGTGAAGTCCTCAAAATAAGACAAATGTGGGACATAGTTGATTCACAGGCCTTGAGATGGCTAAGGGATAGGGGTGAATTTCACACAGTGTGAATAACAGGAAGTCAATCTAATCAGACCTATACAAAAAACATTAGTAACTTTTGAAAAGTAACCAATACTTCTATATCAGTGAAATTCTGGTTAGCAATTTCATGTCATTTTATATATCAACCTGTAAATATTTTTGTTTCCCAAAACTGTAGTTTCCAGTATCGAATTTGTCAAGGCTCCACTGTTTTGCATTCAAATAAATAAATATTAAGGTGATAGTCTCTCCTTTTTTTTATGCACAATATAAGGAATAGATCATGCAGCTGTAAAAGCTGAAGCTGAGGGTGTGAAAGGAGATTTGAAAATGAATGGGTTGCTCACCAGGTTATACTTACCCTTTTCCTAAGTAAAAATGTCCCCAAGATTGAGACATACATTTTTCTGAAGGACAGAATATAGCCACATCGTGAACCAGTTCATCCCTGGTCCCAGTTCATTGATTTCAGTTGGGTTTCAGCAGGGATGAATTTGGCCCATGGATCTGTCTTGTTTATCGTATGTAAAAATCCAAGCTAAACAGCGAAAACATAAAAACAGACTAGGCCGTTAGCATTAAAATTGTCTGCAGAGACAGATTGTGTAATGTAGGGTTTATTGAATCCCTGTAGCTTTCCAGCAAAGCTTACTGTGTGAGTTGAATGTAGAATATCCTGGTGTAATTTAAATGAAAATGTTGACTAGCTCTAAAAGATCCATTAGCAGGCCTAAACTGAATAGGCAGCCATTTGCTATGTCCTCAACACCTGCTACTTAAAACAAGAGAAACACTGTTACCACGGGTTACCAGAAGATACTGTGTTCCAATGGCAAAGTGGTAATTTTAGAAGAATTTATGTTTCTTAGGGTTGAATGTTATAAAACACATGAAACAGCTTTGTAATAGAGAGCTAAAGTGCAAACAAGTGCTGCAGCAGGAAGCATGTCTCAGTTCATAAGAAAGCATTGCATAATAAATAGAAATAAATATCAGCTTGAATGAATACTTTGTTCCTTGTTTATGATTTGCACAGTTCTAATTACAGTGCAGAAACCATGCCACTCAAGTGCTATGATGTCTCCAGTTTGGGGAAATCTGTGGAATGTAGACAAGGCTGTCAAGCAAATATAGCTGCATTTCAGAGAAATATACTCTTGGAGGCTGATCTGCCAAGCTCCCAAGAGGAGGCACTCAACACTTAGTTGGATCAAGTCTTTAGACTATTTTATATTGGGCAGTGAGTCCTACGTGTAGCCCACTTCAGCAGTCCATCCTTATTCAGCAAAGCTCTTTTCAGGCCTTTCTTTAAGTCCCATTGACTTCAATGGGACTTAAGCATGTGCTTAAAGTTTACCATGTTCTTAAGTGCTTTGTGGACATAAACATTTGCTTAAATGCTTTGCTGAATTAGTCTAAGGCACTTAAGCTTCTGCATAACTTCAAGCATCCAAATTTACCTGTGGAATTTGATTACCTGGCTTGGCTGGGGCCACAGTTGCCAACTTTCACGTGATAAATAAGCACCCTGATTTTCACAATAAGCGAAAAATCAAGCTAATCCCATTTCAAAAGAAGGCCAAAACAAGCCAATCCCTAAGAACCCCAACAGTCTATGTGACTAGATCCCCCTGGCGTGCAGTCTGAGACTGTGATGGGCCTGCTATGCACCCCTGATTCTCTCCCCCCCTTGCCCCTGCTTGCCTGCCCTTGCCCCTGCTTGCCGGGAGCCAATCAGAAAAAAAAAAAAAAAAGAAGAAACAAGCTACAACTAGCAACAAGCTACAAGCCAAAAACTAGCCAACAAGCAACTCACAAGCCAAGTAAGCCAAAATCAAGCCCAATTTCTGCATTTTTTCCACGGGTTTGGCATGTCTAGCTGGGGCCTAAGAATGGAGAGGGTGAAATCTTTGAGCTGTCCAGTCTTAAGGAGTTAAGTCTAATATCTTGCAACTTGTGGTCATCAAAGTATGGCCCAGCAACAATAATATAGTTAGGCTTCTCTAATTTATTTGGATGTAGATTTTTTAAATTATGCAGTTCTCAGTGCGACACATCAATGTGCCTTATTCCAATCTTTCTAACACTTTAAATGCAAATAAATAAATAAAGGCTTTTTTGCCCTTTGTCTTGGTTTCACTCTTAATTTTAATGAATCTACATAGAAATTCTTCAAAGGGTTCAAAAGAGAATTTGGTGAAACTGGAAGGACAAAAACCTACCAACCCCCTGGGGTGGAGTGGGGGGTGATCTCTGGTAACTTTTTTAGGTTCTTTTATTGTTTTACTATGTTTTCTCTGCAATGCTTAGGAATAAATGTGCTTACTTAGGAAAAAAAACAAAAACTGTGTGGTAACTTACAATTGTAGGCAATACACTGACCATAGCCCTTGGAGAGAAAGCAAAGTGCAGTGCTAGCCTCTTAGGCAGTTTGGCTTGCTGGGGATATCACAGTGCAAGGCAGAGAGCTGTGCAGCCTTAAAAATCCCCAGTCAGGAGGCAGTGAGACATGAGCTGACACTCAATAAAGGTGATGGCTGGGAACCAGAAGCCTAAAATGAGTGTCCTTTGTGAACTGCAGGGCGTGAATACAGGCGCAGATGCCGTGAAACTGTGACATTTGGTATGAATCATCACACCAACACTTCCAAAACCCTCAGGCCAGCCCTGTGTATAATAGACATATAGCAAAGGACAGAATTCAGTTACATTAAAGGAAAATTATTTCACAGAACCATCCAAAAATGACCTAAAGTCAGCTAAAGATGTAACCCCCCAAAATACATTATGAATATGTAAGTATATTCCAATGCCCTTTTTCAAAATTAAATTAAAGGACTTAGAAGCGGGAAGAAATGAGGTATGTTAGTCTCTAAGGTGCCACAAATACTTCTCATTGTTTTTGTTTTATCAGTAAGGACTTTACAGCTGGAGGGTATCGTGATACTTTCGGCTATGTCTACACGCAGAGCTGGGGTTGTGATTCCAAGTTCACGTACACATACTCGCGCTAGCTTTCATTGAATTAGCACACTACACACAGTAGTGTAGCTGCAGGAGTATGGGCAGTTGTGAGTGGGTGGGCAAGGGGTAGTTGCCCCAAGTGTGTAGCCACAGGGTGTGAGTGAGTTGGGAGTTGTGGCAGTTAGCCCGTGTGGTTGCTCCCCTCTGCCCGTACTACCGCTGCTTCACTGCTGGTTTTAGCATGCCAGTTTGATAAGAGCTAGCACCAGGATGTCTCATTGAGCTGGGAATCACACTCCCAGCTCCAGGTGTACACATAGCCTTAGCCTACCAGTAACTGTCATTATTATTTAATGAAAGGAACTGCAGAATTCATCCTAAGGTTGGTGTTGGGGTGCGGTGCACTAAAGATGGTTAAATGCTCAAATATACAGCACAGCCCAATTCTATAGCCATAGGCTATGTCTACACTACCGCAGTAAGTCGACCTACACTACACAACTCCAGCTATGTGAATAAGTCAACGTATCTTAGGTCGAGTTACCGCAGGGTCTACACCATGGGGGGTTGATGGGAGAAAATCTCCCGTTGACATACCTTATTCTTCTCGTTGCGGGTAGAGGACAGGGGTCGACTGGAGAGCAGTCTGCAGTCGATTTGGCGGGTCTTTACTAGACCCGCTAAATCAACCGCCGGTGGATCAATCTCAGAGCATCAATCCCTGCCATAGTGTAGATCTGCCCTTACTTGTGTGAGTAATCCTTAGTCACCCCATTATGCCCATGGGACTCCTTGTATGAACTTAGGTTACATTGATCCCAAATTTAAGATTTGTTTTCTTATGGCTATTGACATTAGTCACGATAAGACTTGTTTGGTTTTTTGTTTTGCTTTGTTACATTTATCTATAACTTTCAGTACAACTCTTTGTCTGAAAGTTTTAGAAAAAAAAAGCCCTCATGGAACTAACATGATCTTTGCTGCCATCACATTGTTCACACTGCTTTCTCTGACCTCTCTCTGCCTTTTCCATTTAGCTCTTTGATGCCGGGATCATCTACAACTCTGTTTTTGTACAGTGCCTAGCACACTGAGGTCCTGTTCTTGCTGGGCCCACAGGCAGTACCGTAATAATAGATGATAATAATTAGTTCAGGCCCAGCAGAATGAGCTGAATTAAACCAAGACATTGTAAAATTGGTTTCATTATCTCCCACATGACACATAGCATGAATATTGCTGGCTGAACTGTTATTTATGAATAACAGACCCCTCCTTATTTCACTTCCACCAATGTGCTTCTGTTGACTGAAAATAGGGGAACTCCTAATTAACAGTACATCTGTGCAAGTAGGATCAGACCCTTTATTTATATGAACTTAGCTCATTGATGATTAGTAATCCCTCCAAAAAAGATCCTGATTTTCTTTGAATGTTTTCATTTTTCATAAACATTCACAGAATGGTGTTGATTAATAATTTTTAAATTATGATATCTTTTTAAATTATGAAACTGCATTTGTTATTGGTCTTGTATGGGTGGCCCCATAAGCCACCTGGCCTGGTTTCCGCTCCTTGGTTTGATAACTAAAACATGCTAAACATGTGGGTAACATATAGCAAATAATTCTCACTTTCATATGGATTTTCAGATGAATCATCATTTATGTTGATTTTGCTTTTATGTTGTTGCTTTTTTTGCCTCTGTTTTCACTAACAAGGTCAGCTCCCAGACTGCTGCGCTGGGCATCACAACATGGGGAAGAGATGGCCAGCCCTCTGTGGAGATAGAGGTGGTTAGGGACTATTTAGAAAAGCTGGACGTGCACAAGTCCATGGGGCCGGACGAGTTGCATCCGAGAGTGCTGAAGGAATTGGCGGCTGTGATTGCAGAGCCATTGGCCATTATCTTTGAAAACTCGTGGCGAACCGGGGAAGTCCCGGATGACTGGAAAAAGGCTAATGTAGTGCCAATCTTTAAAAAAGGGAAGAAGGAGGATCCTGGGAACTACAGGCCAGTCAGCCTCACCTCAGTCCCTGGAAAAATCATGGAGCAGGTCCTCAAAGAATCAATCCTGAAGCACTTGCATGAGAGGAAAGTGATCAGGAACAGCCAGCATGGATTCACCAAGGGAAGGTCATGCCTGACTAATCTAATCGCCTTTTATGATGAGATTACTGGTTCTGTGGATGAAGGGAAAGCAGTGGATGTATTGTTTCTTGACTTTAGCAAAGCTTTTGACACGGTCTCCCACAGTATTCTTGTCAGCAAGTTAAGGAAGCATGGGCTGGATGAATGCACTATAAGGTGGATAGAAAGCTGGCTAGATTGTCGGGCTCAACGGGTAGTGATCAATGGCTCCATGTCTAGTTGGCAGCCGGTATCAAGTGGAGTGCCCCAAGGGTCGGTCCTGGGGCCGGTTTTGTTCAATATCTTCATAAATGATCTGGAGGATGGTGTGGATTGCACTCTCAGCAAATTTGCGGATGATACTAAACTGGGAGGAGTGGTAGATACGCTGGAGGGGAGGGATAAGATACAGAAGGACCTAGACAAATTGGAGGATTGGGCCAAAAGAAATCTGATGAGGTTCAATAAGGATAAGTGCAGGGTCCTGCACTTAGGACGGAAGAACCCAATGCACAGCTACAGACTAGGGACCGAATGGCTAGGCAGCAGTTCTGCGGAAAAGGACCTAGGGGTGACAGTGGACGAGAAGCTGGATATGAGTCAGCAGTGTGCCCTTGTTGCCAAGAAGGCCAATGGCATTTTGGGATGTATAAGTAGGGGCATAGCGAGCAGATCGAGGGACGTGATCGTTCCCCTCTATTCGACATTGGTGAGGCCTCATCTGGAGTACTGTGTCCAGTTTTGGGCCCCACACTTCAAGAAGGATGTGGATAAATTGGAGAGAGTCCAGCGAAGGGCAACAAAAATGATTAGGGGACTGGAACACATGAGTTATGAGGAGAGGCTGAGGGAGCTGGGATTGTTTAGCCTGCAGAAGAGAAGAATGAGGGGGGATTTGATAGCTGCTTTCAACTACCTGAAAGGGGGTTCCAAAGAGGATGGCTCTAGACTGTTCTCAATGGTAGCAGATGACAGAACGAGGAGTAATGGTCTCAAGTTGCAGTGGGGGAGGTTTAGATTGGATATTAGGAAAAACTTTTTCACTAGGAGGGTGGTGAAACACTGGAATGCGTTACCTAGGGAGGTGGTAGAATCTCCTTCCTTAGAGGTTTTTAAGGTCAGGCTTGACAAAGCCCTGGCTGGGATGATTTAACTGGGAATTGGTCCTGCTTTGAGCAGGGGGTTGGACTAGATGACCTTCTGGGGTCCCTTCCAACCCTGATATTCTATAATTCTATGATTCTATGTTAAATATGATAAAATCTTTAGGATTCCAAATCCTTTCATACATACTCAGAAAATACTTGTGAATAATAAAAAATATGACCTACAAATCATAGTGGAATGATCTAGGCAGTTCTAGTGATGACTATACTTATGAATCAGGTGTATTTTACTATTTGACTGGGCTCTAGGTGTGAGCTATGATGTCATGCCACTGCATCATGTCTTGGTGTTGAATTGTGTGAGGATGTTGCGTTGCCAAAGCATAAGATGTAAAAGCTACCATGCCAGAGTAGATCAATAATCCTTCTAAGTCCAATATCTTGCCTCCAGCACTAGCTAATATCAGATGCTTCAGAGGAGGATGTAACAGAACAGACTTGTCATCCTGAGCTTCATAAGGCTATTTTATTGTGGCCGGCTCCCTGCACTTCAAAAGCTCATCCCTTGAATGAAGGGGTAATGAGCTGAGTTATCCACATTTTGTGCTCTATAACAAACCTTGAACTTCTCTGATTTTGCCCACAGAAAGTAACTTATTTGAACTTGACTTATGATGGAAAGCAAGTAGAGTTTTCTCAGCTACTTTATAGTAACTTCCCACAGACAAGCAGGAAGAGGGTAAAATTTATTTGACAGGTGACTGCAGTATAAGCTATCATACATTTTCTATTAAATTTAAACCTCATAATAACTTGCTGAAACAATGAAGCCATAGCCCTGAAAAAGAACTTTCATAATGGAATGGAAAAATTATATTTAAAGATATGGTAGAAAGATATCCAGATAACAAAGCAAAAATAAAATTAATTTTTGAAAGTGTGTAGTAGTAAAGATTTTCCACATGACTAGATGCTATTATTGAGCTAATACAAATACCACCGTTATTGAGAAATAAGGTAATAGTTTTAGCTCTGAATAAAAATTTAAATCTGAAAAATGTCTTTACACCTACATTTAGGAAAATCATCATCTTATCATTTCTTTTATATCACAGCATCAAACTTATCAGTGTGTGCAAAGAGAGTGTATATGTATACACACACACAGACACCTACACACATATATAATGTATTGCATATGGATAGAAGTTCCAGAGAGGAAATACTTCCTCTATTGGTGAAAAGTGTTGCCATAGAGATACTCATTTGCACAGGCTAACCACCCATAATTCTTCCATGGACTTAGGAAGTCATCATAAACTATACATGAACTTGGATTTGGGGAAGTAGGGGTTCCCAGAGACATGCAAAGTGGGAAAAGAGCTCTTATCTTGGTATCAAGAGCTCATTTCCAAGTTGCCAAGACCCTGTTCGAAGGTCCTATGAACTTTCTGGGCTTTGTGGTGAGAGATGACAATAGATTGTTGTCTTTAAGGCAAGAGATGATGCTGTGGACAGCAGCAGAGATGGGTGGATTCCAATGAGACCTTGTCTAATAATCTGGAATGACTAAACTGAGTTAGGTGCTGGTATCTTCAGACAGGAACAGGAAAGCAGAATCCTTGGGACTGGAGACAGACCAGCTAAAAAACACTAGGATGACTGCTACTTGCTGATCCAAAACTGTGAAAGGCATTTGGTGAATAGGTGAGTTGGGGCAACCAAGGGACTGTCTCCTGTGGGACATTCTCACTGTTGGGTGGTATGGGAGTTAGACTACTGCCAGAGTTACTCTTTTTTTATTCTTTATTTGCATATAAATTCTATTGCTGTTTTCCCAAATTTTTCCTTGTTTGTACATTGTCTCAGAGTGCTTGTGAGTGGGGAAGTTCTGCTCATTAAGGGGACTCATGAAGGGTTTGTTTAGTTTTTTCTAGTTTTCTGGATAGGGGTACAAGTCAGTTTAGATATTTGTCAAGAGATGCCATATGTATACTAAGCCTGGCCCTTACTGCTGGCATTACCCAATAGCAGAAGGGCTACATGCATGTATGTACACATACACATATGCACACATGCACATATTACATACATACATTATAGGGGCATGGTAGTGGCTTTATATTATGCTTGTGTTCAGTTGTTTACTTAAAGCATGTTATCAATTTCTTTAAAAAGAAAAGGAGTACTTGTGGCACCTTAGAGACTAACCAATTTATTTGAGCATAAGCTTTCGTGAGCTACAGCTCACTTCCTGTAGCTCACGAAAGCTTATGCTCAAATAAATTGGTTAGTCTCTAAGGTGCCACAAGTACTCCTTTTCTTTTTGCGAATACAGACTAACACGGCTGTTACTCTGAAACCTGTCATCAATTTCTTTGTTTTGTATGAAATATGCAGCATATCTTCCTTCAGATTTACTACACGTACTTTGTGAGTAAAGGCTGAATTCTCTGGGGATTTTCTATTCAATCTGTAACTTAGTTTATGAGTTAGAATGAACTACAGTGAGACATTACAGACCTTTCCCACCACTTTCTGACCTTTTCTTGAAATCCTTTTTGCTAACAAACGGCTAATTTGTTATCATTCACACTTTCTGTATGGTAAAAATTCGTTTGCAGCTTATTTCAAAAATGAATTTGAAGAAATTAGGCTGCAGATAAGCAAACACACCATAACAATTATTTCCCTCCACCCCGCTCACACCCCCGCCGAGCCCCCTTACTCATATAGGCACCATAAAACACATAACTTACAATGGGACTAAAGGAACCCGGTGGGATTGGAGCTACTCATGCCCTCAAAGATGACCACTACTTATTAGCATGTATGTATGTTGTGACTCTATAGCCTTAGGAAGAAAGCTGCCATTTCCCATTGTTCCCAGTAAGACTCAAGCAGCAGGAAAGAAGGCCCCTATTTCACTAAAGGCTTTGTGGGGAAATATCGGTACAGCATGTGCTACAAGACATCAAAATGTGTAATATATGACCAAAATGTAGAACAACTGTATTTTGTAGCACAAGCTCATTGCACCTTCACCTAGTCTAAAGGATATTTTGATGGGAATCCCTCTCCCTTCCCCCAAACCGGAAGCCTGATTGAGATGAAAAGTGGTACAGTCAAGAAATCTGGTAGTCAGATGAAAGCAAGACTGTCCCAAGACAAGACCTCTTGGCTTTTGTTTCTAATGTTATTGAAGATGTAGGGAAAGACTGTTGTCCCCTATGGTCTATAGCTAGGAGAATGTGAAAATGTCTGTGTTGTGAAGTTTGTCTCAGCTGGTCAGTACTAGGTTTTCTGAGAAAATAAGGTCTTGTGGTGTCCAGTACAACTGAGATGGACCCACCTGGCCTCCTCAAGCACAGAATTCACAACCCTCATCACGACCACACTGCTTTCTCTCCTTCTCCCAACCTCAGACATCTCCAGTCCCTCCATATCTACACATGACATAGGGGGAAGTTTGGAGGGAACAGGGATTCTCTCCATACTTCCCTCAAACCCTTCTACATTTGCCACCTAGAAAATCCATGTAACTTGTGTCCATATGTTAATGGTGAATGTTTGCTATTGTTGCTGAAGCTGTAAGTAAGGTTTTGCATGAATGCTGTGAAGGATTTATGTGTTGTGTGTGTCATGTTCATGGCATACACACAGAGAAGTTAGATTCAAACAAATATTCTTGCTGGAAAGTTGCAATGTAACACTACTTTATTTCTTTGAATTCTGAACAATTACACACAACAACCCAAATACAGAGGGAGACAGACCAGGCTGCTCCCTTAAAAAAAAAAGGTATGGGGGGAGGCACAACTCACTACTTTTGTCTGTCTGTCTGCAGACTGACTCTGTCATAAGCTAACCTGCAAGCAGGCATAGGAAACACTATGAGAATTTAAAGTGATAGATCATCATTTTAACCATTGTCAGTACACCACAGTGTAAAGTGCATATCCTTGTACCAGATGGAGGCATAAGGAAGTTCCTTTGGGATGACAAGAAGTCTATCACTGTCAGTAGACAAATGTTATGTGGGCAGAGAGGTATCCCATGACTTGGTATTTCCTTGCTGTTTAAAGTCTGCTTTGGGAGCATGTCACACTTAATCAAATTAATCCCTTTTAAACTGTGCTCTTGTTTGTAAAATCTCTCTATATACATATTACTGTGAAGGTCAGCAAGGAATGAGAGGCAAGTGCATTAGTTCTGGAAAAACTTCAGATGAATACAGTAAATCATTGAGACAGACATGACTTGCATTTTGCACATAAAGCAATATAGATTAATTTACTAAGCAACCGATTCTGTGAAGTGCTGAACACCTTTCAGGGATGGACTCCCAGGGTGACATTCATGCCTGTGCAAAATCCAGTTTATGGCTCATGAGGCCCTTAAGCCCCCAAATAGGGTTTAAATGAGACTTTAGTGGTCCATAAGTCCTGTGGTGAGTCTTTGCTTACCCTAAATAATGTACATGTTGAATAGCATTTATGAATGAATATAGTGCCTCCATATGTGCTTTTTAAGGTGTTGTAGAACAAACATGTACCTAATCTATGTATCTATCAATTTGACTGGTCCCCAGCCCCATAAAAATCATGTATATAAAAAATAGCAATAGAAATCCAGAACTACAAAGCCATAAGGCGTACATAAGTAATTAACAAAAAGTCTGTTTTTTAATATTTGTCTTTTTCTAATGCTAAAAATAATCCATGAATAAAGGACAAACACAGAAAGCTTGGCTACTATCTTTATTATGCCCTTTTACAGCTTACAGTCAATGGATAGTTTTAATTCTAGAGAGAAGAAAATCACTCTCACAATTTCCCCCCTCCGTGGTCCCTCAAGAATGCCCCCTTATGTTTTCAGGCTCTCCGATGTCACCTCTCTTGAGCAGAAACCATCTCTCTCCCTCCTGACTGGGGTTTTTAAGGTTGGACATTCCCTGCCTTCCACTATGATAACCCCAAGAAGTCAAGCTTCCTAAGGCCAGCCAGTGTGCATTATTTCCTCCCCTCGCCCCGCACTCCAGACAGTGACTGTTTTACTAGTGATCACACAGCTCTTCCTTGGCAGGGTACATTTATTTTACTGGCAAAAAAAGCATACAGAGAAAACATAAAAACAGTAAAAGTTCCTACATGCTTACTAAACATTCCAGGACTCACTCATCAGTCTTATGAGGCCCTACTATTCCAAGGTCTTTCCAACCTTTCAGCAAGAGCTGGCATCCTGCTAAGACCCCCAAATCCTCTGTTGAACAAGACCCTGAGTCTCCCCAAACTCAACCTTTATATACCCAAAGCCCCTCCTTTATTCCCCAGTCTCTGGAAAATCCAGCCTGAAGCAATATATACAAACCACCCTGGTGCTTGGTGCTTCTCTGGAGCTGTTTACTATCTCAGGAACTGTAGTAGTCACCCCACACTGTTTTTAGTTCCTGGAGGAGCTGCAGTAGACCTCCCCCCATGTACTTGCATACAATCTCTGGCCTACAACAATATGTAAAACATTCATAAACTTAATTAAATATGCTCCCCCAAAGATACTGCATATGGTTGCAATATCTGCTGCCATCATCTATAGCAGCTGATGTTGCACCTAACAAATACATTTCGCCCCTTGAAGGCAATCAGTGACTTCAGTGGGATTTGGATCAGGCCCATTGTGAGACCTGCTCACTTTCTAGTGATAGCAGGATACCTGCCAGTTCTAATAAGGTTTAAAGTGAGATCTTTGCTATTAACCTTGTTCAATCATTTAAAACAGTGGTTTTCAAACTGGGGTATGGAAGCTCTTGTCATGGGGGAACATGAGAAAAATTCTGTAATGGCAGACAACACATTTTATTAAGTAAGACTTGGCAATCTAATCATAGGTATATTATGACCCTATCTCGATGGGGATATGTGGTAGACTACATCATTTGGAAGGGGGTACACAGCCTAGGAAGGTTAAAAACCACTGATTTAAACCAATGGAAGCAGATATAAATAAAATGCTATCATTCTGATCAAGTAACTTTTCACACTCACTTTGCACTACACAAAGTGCAGGGCAATGACAATTCGGGCCCTTTGGGAGGACTGTACAATTTATAGGTATGTTTATCTTAAAGTCTGGAAGCTGTTTTTCCCATACTAGAAAATGGTATTAACATGCCTTAGAGTACCAAGTCCAGTATACTTACATGGTATATGTGCGCAGTATTCAAATTCGGTCGATTGAGTTCTAGCATGAGAACAGGAAGTCACATTATGAGTGTCACATAAAATCTGTGGCCTGGGTAACTGTTCCGTCAAGGCAACAGAGAATCTTTTGAAACCTTAGCTGACAGAAGTCTGATTCATTGAAGACTGATATCTGTAAAGGACTCTGAGGGGAAAACGACAACTGAACTGGACCTGTATGGACTAACAGTGCAAGCCAGACACAGCAGATATTGTCTTGATTTTTCCAGTAATTCTCCAAGTCAATTCTGTCCCTTTCTCTGTTATTTTAGATAGTGATTAGGAAACCATTGTGTGCAATGCAACATTAAATTACGATCACATATAAATTACACCACCGACTTTTTCTATAGCAAGTGAAAACCAGTTTAAAAACACATGAAGAAAAGGAAACAGCAAGACTTCGGAGTTCTTTTGAAAAACATTATAACACACGGTTATTATGCAGCTCTTCACATTTGCACTGGAAGGTGATCTGACCAAAGCTATTCATTAACTTTCAAATATATCTATACCTGTTAGTCTGCACAACTTAGAAAAAATTTCCTCAGGTTCAAAGATACAAACCCTACATTAAGGATGCAGTCTTGCAAAATGCAAAGCTCTCTTAACTTTGTTTGGAGTTGAGGGAGTTCAACATCTCATGGGTTTAGTTCATGAAAGAAAAGATCTTAATCAGCAGTGCTGTTGGCACACATACAAGTTAACCTCTGAAATTATCCACCACCCCAACCCCTTCCACAACCACCAAGTTTCTTTTCACCTGGAAGTTAAATCACCACAAATATAAACCACAATAGGTCCTGAGATAGTCTCCCTCCATGGATGGGTGGCAGGGGCAAACTACAATGGTACAAGTCATGCAGTTGCACGAGGGTGAACAAGGTTATAGGGGCCCAACCAGCAGAGGCCACTCTAGGCACCACTGTAGCTACGCCACAGTATATCTATAGGCAGACAGGGCTCCAACATCAGAGCAGGAAGTGTCCCCCTGCCAGCTGAGAATGTAGCACTTTTGCCCCTTCCCGGTTGCTCTCCACTGCGGGTGCAACTAAGATCATGGCTGAAGCTCCTCCGGCATTGAGCAGCTCAGGGATTCTCCTGCAGGTACCACTAGTGCGCTGCTGCTTGGGGCTCTATATTAGTGCCCAGCCTACACCTGCTGCTCGTGCCCAATCCCCGCAGGGAGCCCCTGCCCTGGTCACCACCCCCAGGACTTGCACTGTGATCACCATTTCAACAGCGAGGAACTTATCCAGAAAGATGTAGGGGCGGACTGGGCTCGGTGTTTGGGCTGGGGGTGTGGAGTGGGGGATAATGAGAAGGGTGCATGAGCTGGGATGTGGAGTGGGGGTTGTTGGGGTCTGGGAGGGTGATTATCAGTGACTATGTAGTGTTGACAAAAGCAGTGTTATAAAGGAGTACATTTAAGAGTGATAAAGGAAAATAAAACTCTATGGATGTGCTACATGGCTGAGTTAATGTTGCTTCAGAATCCTTACACTTTGAATTTCCTGGCTCTCTAATGTTTAACTTTGTGATGTTAAGGTTGCATTCTCTCTTTGAGATAGAGAAGCTTGATATTCTTGTCGGCCTTAAGGCTAGAAACAACCAATTTTACTTATACTGTTTATTGATGTGTAATAGAACTTTTCCGTTTTAGGTAGCCTATCTATTGTGTTTATGTATTTATGGATAAGGTGGGTAAGTTCTGATATTCCAAAATGGGAAAGGTTAGCATAATTTTTTAGATTTCAGAATCAGGAAGGGGCCCCTAACCTATTCTTGCACCAAGGCCCTCTGGGCCTTAGTGCACCCTTAAGTGTAGGTGAGCTGCTCGGGTTGTTCCAGAAAGACCCCCATGTGTACTCAGTTAGAGAGTGCTCCTCATAAGAGCCACCTGGTCTGGATGGCAGGGTGAATGAAAAGAAAAGCTCTGCACACACCAATTCAGATTCTTAGTGCCTGGCACCTTGTCACATTTTGTTTCTGAAAGGGAAAATACAGTTTTTCGTCAGGAGTTTTCATTTAAAAAAATAATTTTGTTTGGCAACATAACTTTTAATAGAAAACCACTTGCAGTTGTAGTCTGGTTGCCTCATGTTCCCATTTCCATCTCTAGGCCAGTTGCCCTGGTAGGACTATATATATCACTGTCTCCCATTTTCCTTAGGGCAAATGGTGCATCATAGGAGTCCCTAGCTGAGAAGCATCATTGGAGGTATAGTTTGACTGCAGATCCCATCCCATACAGGAGAATGAGACATGATAAAATTGTCATTAGGCACCATGGCAGCATTTCTGAATATAAATATGTTTTTACTTATTCATTTGGGGGGTGGGGGGGAAAGTCCACAGAAAGCAGAAGTTTTTGTGAAAAAATGAGTTCTGTCAAAAACTCAACTCTCAGTTGAAAAACACGTTTTATGGAAAATGTTTGAATAGCCCCAATCAAAAGTTAAATTCTGCAACCACTGGCATGGTATGAAATTCTTGGGTCCTGACTGACATACAGTATTTTTACTTATAACACTTCACCAAGCAACTAAGAATTAAAGATATCCTGAAAGAGGTACGGTAGACAATTCTATGTATAATCTAGGAAAAACAGCGAATGCAATTCAAGCCATCCTGATGGTACAGTTAGGCTAGATTTTAAAAATACCCATATTGGGATAGGAAGCCAGGACATGAGGCAGATTTTACCTTGTTTTCTGAGGGAGGGGGTTAGTGATTGTAAGAGGCTATTTAAGGATGAAGCTTCTAATTCCTTCTGAAGACTCATGAATGCCAGCTGACCTAGAGATACAGAAACTATAAGCATATATGCTTTTAGTAGGGTCACAATATGAAATGTATTAGTCTTTTTTGAAAAAGGGTCTCATATTCTTCTGGACTAAGCAAACATTCCTTTTATAAATAATAAGCAGAGTTAGCCTAACGAGATGGTCTGATTTTATCTGCGTGATCCAAATTAGAGTTTGCTATAATCTGCCTCTGAAGGAAGATATTGTGTTTGTGGAAAGCACAATCTGCAGTGTCCTTGAACCAATTTCCTTCTGCTCCGATTAGAAGACTACACTTTTAATACAGAACTGAGCAACCGGGGTTAGTTCTGAATAGAGGCCCACATTTTCAAACATGAGTGTCTAAAGTTTAGTGGTAAAATCTTAGCCCCATTTAAGTCAATGGCAAAAGTCCCATTGACATTAATAGGGTCAGGATTTCACTCTGGATATTTAAATCCATATAAATAAGCAATCTCAAACTCAAAGGGCTAAGCACCTGCAATTCCCATGCATATCTACATGAGACTAATGAAATACCGGAAAGGTGTCATTTAATAAAAATATGCCAGATGGAAAACTGATTAATACATAACAATCCAAGAGTGATCTTGAGCAGCGTAACATAAAACTGGGGAGATGTATTAACTAGGGCGATGCAAGGGTTTGTTTTATGATGAAAACCATCTAACTTTATGCATTCCCTTATTTGTGAGGTAAATAAGTTAACATTTGTTGATACTAAACTAAGTGGGATCACAAACAGTGTGAGAACAAAAGAGTGAAACTACAGAGCTAGTCCTGCGGAGCTAAGAAATTGTGTAGGAGATGCTGGATAGAAAATAGCAGTGTAGAGAAAAATATAGGATGAGAGTAACTAAAGTCAACATATTGACAGGAAATATTGGATGTATTACGTTGCATGTGACACTTAGTAATACCTATCATTTATTGTAGTACTTATACACAGCCTTTAATCTTCAAATGCTGTCCTGTACGTTGTATACTGAGAGCATATATTGGAATTAGGGTGTGTCACAGGGCACATCACTCACCACTGGACTGGCACTCTGGGGATTAGCTCAAGGCTGACGCCCCCTGTCCACGGCTTGCATACTGTCACTGCATCTGCCTGCAGCACCTCTTGCAGCATCAGGAACCACAGTGCTCTCTTAGCGACTCAGCCCTCCATGTCCCCCTCTTCCAGGGGCTAGTGTCTCAGTCTAATAATCATGCCACTTCCTGCTACAGCTCTAGTTCCTCTCACCACTGCTACGATCCCCTGGGACACTTTCCCACGGCCCCAGCATCTTCTTCACCCTTGCCACTGGGCACTCAATCCTTGCAGCCAGCCAGGAGCTCTCTCTTGCTCCCCTGGTCCCTGCCAGCAACTGACCTGTCCATGGTGCTAGCTTTCCTTCATCCTGCTAGGAACACAGTCCTCATCCCCTGGGCTCCCAGCAGTGACTTACCTCTGCTCTTCCCTGCATCTTCTTTTATGTGAGCCTGCTGGGCTCAGTTAGGCTGTTCCTTGCAGCTTTTTCCTGATTGGCTGTGCTTCATGCAGCCTCTTTGGGCTGCTCAGAGGACTCAACTCCCCTACTTCCTGCTGAGGTTAACCCTTTCTACACCTGTGTAGAAATAAACATTTATGATAAACATTATGATGCTGCAAACAATTATACATGCGCTAAACTTTACTCACAGTGAAAAAAATAAGCACATCTGTTTTTTTTCAGGATTGGTGCAAAAAGTCTGACTCAGATTGGCCTAGATCCAGCAACACACTTAAGTATGTGGGGGACAAATTTCAAAGATGGGGCACCAGCTGGGGATAGTTAACCACACCCAGTTTAGTTTCTGTCCCTTTCTTCAGGGCTCTGTTTATTATCTTGACAAAGAAATAAAGAAAATGTGCAAATGTAACATAACCCTCTAGTGAAGGGTTCATACTGGGGTCCTTTGGTCTCTAATAGCTACTGGGCAGGGCCTTCCCCAATCCTGGGGAGATCCACAGGGACAGGGCTGGCTGGATGGCCTGTAGCTTCCTGCTCTGGTTATAGGGGAATGTGCTCCCTGCTTTACCCTGGTTGCTTCTCCGCACTGGAGTTAGGCCCTGCTATAGATTGTCCAGATGCAGTGTGGACCAATCAAGAAGTACTAGTAATCTACATCAGCTGATTCCCAGCACCTTTTCTCTAGAGCAGGGCCAGCTGTTCCCTGCACCCCTCCCCTCCATCCCTGGACCTTGAAGGGGCAGATCAACTTGTTACAATATGAATAGCAGTTAGTCAATGGAAGTTAGGCACCTTACTGCAATTCATGCTTTAGAAAACTTCCCTTGTGCTTCACTAGCAGCACATGGGTATGCGACTGATGCCAAAAGCACCATTCATGCACTTAATTTTAAGCACACTTTTAAGTGCTCTCCTTGATCGGGGCCTTACTATGCGGAAATGTGCATTTGGGTTATCTTGGGTTTGCCTGATCTATCCATCCACTTATTTATATGGTCCCATCATGATAGTATTTGAATAAAGCACATTTTAGCAACATTATTTTTCTCCACTACACATTTAAGAAATTGTTCTATAAAACGGGTGCTGTTTTGACTTAAGTTGTGAACTGCAGACTTTATAGTCAAATGATCCTCTGCTTTGTTTTATATACTCTAATTCTGGTCATATTTTCTTTTCCGTTTCTTGCAATCGTTTCCAAAATATGCAGGTATCGTGTGCGCCATTAAGAAAGGCAGTCTTTGCCAACAGTTACCCACAGTGTTTCAGAAGTAACTTCAATTCCCCCCCTTATGCAGACGATATCTGCTGTAACAGTCTGAAATGTTAACTTCTTTATGACTCCTCTTGTAGCTACATCACTGAATTGTCACATTTTACAAAAAGAACAGGAGGACTTGTGACACCTTAGAAACTAACAAATTTATTTGAGCATAAGCTTTCGTGAGCTACAGCTGACTTCATTGGATGCATTAAGTGGAAAATACAGTGGGGAGATTTATATACATAGAGAACACGAAACAATGGGTGTTACCATACACACTGTAAGGAGAGTGATCACTTAAGGTGAGCTATTACCAGCAGGAGAGCGGGGAGGGAGGGGGAGGGAAACTTTTGTATGATAGTGGTAGTGTGTGGTAGTGATAATCAGACGTCAAGCATTATAACATTCAAAAGCCAGTCAGAGAACACTTCAATCTCTCTGGTCACTCGATTACAGACCTAAAAGTGGCAATTCTTCAACAAAAATACTTCATAAACAGACTCCAATGAGAGACTGCTGAATTGGAATTAATTTGAAAACTAAATACAATTAATTTAGGCTTGAATAGAGACTGGGAGTGGATGGGTCATTACACAAAGTAAAACTATTTCCCCATGTTTATTCCCCCACCCCCCACTGTTCCTCAGACGTTCTTGACAACTGCTGGAAATGGCCCACCTTGATTATCACTACAAAAGGTTCCCTCCCCACCCCCCCACTCTCCTGCTGGTAATAGCTCACCTTACCTGATCCCTCTCATTACAGTGTGTATGGTAACACCCATTGTTTCATGTTCTCTTTGTATATAAATCTCCCCACTGTATTTTCCACTGAATGCATCCGATGAAGTGAGCTGTAGCTCACGAAAGCTTATGCTCAAATAAATGTGTTAGTCTCTAAGGTGCCACAAGTACTCCTTTTCTTTTTGCGAATACAGCCTAACACGGCTGCTACTCTGAAACCTGTCACATTTTAGTTCATCATTAATAAGCTGACTTTCTTAGGAAACCTTTCTGATTGTTTAACATTAATTTCAAATACTATTTTTTTCCCCAAATCATCAATATTGTGAGGCCTAATTTTGGACATAAGTGCCTTAATGGCACCTCAAAATTCCACATTTGGGTGTTCAGCGGGCAATTAAGTTCTATCAATGCTTGTTTTATGTGCCCCAAAATGCTGGTTTTATGTGTCTGTTTGATGGCCAACATAGACCGAATATATGAAAACTTGGACCCTAAATATCCACCAAAGTTACATGATCAAGATTTCAGCTTATGGTGTGTAAACAAAATATTAGATGTCTCTGCTTCTTGGGTTTCATAGTTGAAGTCATATTTCTCAGTATTTTTGGTGAGCTGTATACATTAAACTTTAGTAAAATTACCTCATTCATCTTTTAATGTCTTCTCATTTCATTGGAATGTATTATAACACCAATTGCTTTTGTGACCCACCAACTGTAAGAAGCAATTCTACTTTGTCAGAGTTTTTTGTGGCACCAGCTGCCTCAGATACTGTTCCTTTTGCTGCTAAATTTACTTTCCATTAGCAAGATAACTGGGGATCTTAGATGCTACTTTTTCATAGAGGCTGGTCAAAATCACATTTTGCATTAAAAACATGCATTAAATTTTCCATTGTATTTGATTTTCATGAAATTTCAGGAGATTTCTCACAGAGAGTTATAAGAAAACTTGAAAATCACATCTCTAAAATTTGAATAAATGACATTCCTTGAATTGTAGCCACTAGATTGGCTTCTGCTCCCCTTACCATTAGACCTGGGTGTAATTTTTTGCACAACCCCCTCTTTTTTTTCAATGAAAAATGCAGTCATGGTGACACCAAAACATTTCACAAATTCCTGTTTATTTTGCCAAATTGGTTCAGTCAAAGCAACAACAAAAGCCGACAAAAAACATTAAGAATGCTTTGTTTTTGACTTTTTTGTAAAAAACATTTCAATGTTTCGGTTTAAAATGACTTTTTCTTTCAAAATTTCCTTTGATGTTATTAAAAATAATAAAGCTAAAAATGCTCAACATTCAAATGAAGTATTCCATTCGGGTCAAATTAAACACTTTGTATGACCTCTCTTTAGCTTTGTCCCGAAATTATTTTTTTTTCTCCTGAATTGCCAGAGAACTGAAGAATCTATTATTTGTCTAGCTCTACTTATCATCCTCTGACACTGTAGGATGTATAAACTGCCATTGATTTCCTTTCCATCATCACCTTCCTCCAGCCCCTCTGTAATCATAGAATCATAGAATATCAGGGTTGGAAGGGACCTCAGGAGGTCATCTAGTCCAACCCCCTGCTCAAAGCAGGACCAATCCCCAAATAAATCATTTTGTCAAGATTGTGTCTAGCCTGACCTTAAAAACCTCAAAGGAAGGAGATTCCACCACCTCCGTAGGTAACGCATTCCAATGCTTTACCACCCTCCCAGTGAAAAAGTTTTTCCTAATATCGCACCTAGATCTCCCCCACTGCAACTTGAGACCATTACTCCTTGTTCTGTCATCAGCTACCACTGAGAATAGTCTAGATCCATCCTCTTTGGAACCACTTTCAGGTAGTTGAAAGCAGCTATCAAATCCACCTCATTCTTCTCTTCGCAGACTAAACAATCCCAGTTCCCTCAGCCTCTCCTCATAAGTCATGAGTTCCAGTCCCCTAATAATTTTTGTTGCCCTCCACTGGACGCTTTCCAATTTTTCCACATCCTTCTTGTAGTGTGGGGCCCAAAACTGGACACAGTACTCCAGATGAGGCCTCACGAATGTTGAATAGAGGGGAACGATCACGTCCCTCAATCTGCTGGCAGTGCCCCTACGGATATAGCCCAAAATGCTGTTAGCCTTCTTGGCAACAAGGGCACATTGTTGATTCATATCCAGCTTCTCATCCACTGTAACCCCTCGGTCCTTTTCTGCAGAACTGCTGCCTAGCCATTCGGTCCCTAGTCTGTAGTGGTGCATGGGATTCTTCCGTCCTAAGTACAGGACTCTGCACTTATCCTTGTTGAACCGCATCAGATTTCTTTTGGCCCAATCCTCTAATTTGTCTAGGGCCCTCTGTATCCTATCCCTACCCTCCAGCGTATCTACCTCTCCTCCCAGTTTAGTGTCATCTGCAAACTTGCTGATGGTGCAATCCACACCATCCTCCAGATCATTAATGAAGATATTGAACAAAACCGGCTCCAGTACTGACCCTTGGGGCACTCCACTTGATACCGGTTGCCGACTAGTCATGGAGCCATTGATCACTACCTGTTGAGCCCAATAATCTAGCCAGCTTTCTATCCACCTTATAGTCCATTTATCTTATTTATTTATCTTTAACTTGCTGGCAAGAATACTGGAGACGGCATCGAAAGCTTTGCTAAAGTCAAGGAACAATACGTCCACTGCTTTCTCCTCATCCACAGAGCCAGTTATCTCATCATAGAAGGCAATTAGAGTAGTCAGGCATGACTTGCCCTTGGTGAATCCATGCTGACTGTTCCTGATCACTTTCCTCTCCTCTAAGTGCTTCAGAATTGATTCCTTGAGGACCTGCTCCATGATATTTCCAGGGACTGAAGTGAGGCTGACCGGCCTGTAGTTCCCCAGATCCTCCTTCTTCCCTTTTTAAAAGATAGGCACTACATTACATAATCCAGGCTCCTGCCCCAGGCACATTCTTTCTCCATGCTGCTCAATCTCCTGTTCCATACCTGCCTCTCCATGTTTTCTCTCCTTTCTTTGTGGTGCACATTTTTGTGGCCTCTTCTCTTTTTTTTCTATTTTTTTAAAATCGTTTTGCATTTAGGTCAATGTGTGTAAAATCATGTGAAGACCAATAGTTCCGTGACAGCTACAGCAATAGAAAACATTTGTGTTTGATCTTTATTGAATAATAGCCTTTTTAGCAGCATTTTCTAACAGATCATCACACCTCTGAATGGAGAAGAAGGATAGGTCTCTCCTATACCTGCAAGAATCAATGCTATATCCCTTACTGCACTGGACACAATCTATAGAAATGCCAAGCCCAGTTGGTGGCACATTTGAAAAGCAACATTACAGCCTGGTCAGGCAACCTTCCCTTCTTGTGGTTGATTTTTGAACTTTAAATTCAAATGCACTTTAAATGTACATAGCTAAACATATTCTGATAAACTGCTTCCGACATATAGAGGTTACTCAATTGTGTAAAAGGGTTCATGTTTTAGTGCATCTCAAATTTCACTTCAGCCCCCATATGTGAGTAATTTAAGTTATGGAAAGATGACAAAAACTTTTAAAAATTACCCCTTAAGACCACATCACTAAGTTTGGCAAAGACACATTTCACGCTGATGGTAATGTGCTGTTCTGTACACAGCAAGGCTGTAGATTGCGTTCAAAGTCAGAGAAATACAATTGCCCTTCTGTTAATTTTATTTCTTTATAATGGTTGATGGCACTGGTAGGCTTCAAACTTGCTTTAAAATTGTAAATATATCAAGAACACATTCTGTTCAACTGATATCTATTGTGAAAGGGTCAGGCCAGAGGGCTACAGGAGAGTGATAGAAGGTAGATAAATTAGCCCCAGATTAAGCAGGTCCCTTTTCCCTGAGTAAGATAATGGGCTGTTCCAGAACAATCAGGAAGTTGCTGGAACCAATTAAGGCAGGCTAATTAGGACACCTGGAGCCAATTAAGAAGCTACCAGAATCAATTAGGACAGGCAGGCTAATCAGGGCACCTGGTTTTATAAAGGCCCTCACTTCAGTTAGTGAGGTGCATGTGAGGAGCTGAGAGCAAGAGGCATAAGAAGCTCAGCGTGAGTAGGCGCACTGCTGAAGGACTGCGAAGTACAAGCGTTACCAAACATCAGGAGGAAGGTCCTGTGGTGAGGATAAAGAAGGTGTTGGGGGCCATGGGGAAGTAGCCCAGGGAGTTGTGGCTGTCACACAGCTGTTACAAGAGACACTGTAGACAGTTGCAATCCACTGGGCCCTGGGCTGAAACCGGGAGTAGAGGGCAGGCCCAGGTTCCCCCCATCCCCCTCAACTCTCTATTTGAGACAAGAGGAGGTGACCTGGAGTGTGGGTCCCACTAATGGGGGAGGTCCCTGGCCTATTCTGCAACCCACTAGGTGGGTAAGCAGAGACTGTGGGGATTGTTCTTCTCCCTTTCCCCATGCTGGCCAGTGATGAGGTTAGCTGAGTGAATGGCAGGTTTGAGCCACTAGCTAAAGTGGCCAAACTGAGGGCTGCCGTGAATCTCTGAGGCGAGCAAATCCGTCAATAAGCGCAGGACACACCAAGGCAGAGGAGGAACTTTGTCACACTATATATAGTGTGGCGAGGGAAATTAAATTTCAGTGTTTCATTTTAATCACAGAAAAACATCACTTTTTATGTTTTTAATTGGATTTTTTTTTTTGTGGGGGGGGGAGGTTATCATGGAAAACCTGGATCCCTGGTGGTCACACATTGGAGTTAGCGATACAGAAGACGTTGCCATGACTAGCAGTTGCAGAGCTTGATTCTGATTACATTGATCCCAATCTATCTTGGCATAACTCCATCAACTTCCTTCCATCTCACAGGTTTATGTAAGATGACAATCAGGCTCACAGCATTTTTCTCTCAAAATTCTAGTTATCTTTATGTTTGTTATCTTCATTCCAACCCAATATTTTTATTTAAACTCCTCTTCCTTTGAACTTTATTGAATAATGATGTAAGCCTTTCTGGTCATATAACCAGTCCAGACAGCTAATTAAAAACAGCAAAAGCACAAAAGTGACTGACAGTGTCTGGCTAGATTTAAAATATATATATTTGGGAGGATAGTGGAAACTTAGATGAAAGGTCCACATTAAGGTGACATCAAAGTAACTGTCTTCTCTTTTGAGAGGTGAAACTGTTATCAGACCCCTTTATTGATAAAATCAGTACTGCGTTAGTCCAGGTCTTTGGCATTATCAGATAATTTGACAGTTTTGACTGAATTCCTTGGGCTGTTTTAAGGCTGACTTTTTGTATCTTTCATCCCACTCTACCTCCACACCTCATCCATATCACTTTTTGCTATCTAAATCCATGAGAAGGAAATTTTTGAAGAGGGCCATGTGCTGCTGATTGTGATTTCCCTGTAGACTGCATTGCCTTGGTATGCTGAAGATAATGTTTTGCCACCCATGGACAAGAAGCCATTAACGTAGAACCAGACAAAACTTCTAATTTTTGCTTTACAAAGCTGGATGTCATTTAAAAATACAGGTGTGTGATCCAAATGGTGATTATTTCCTAAACTTTGTCAAGTCTATGAAAGTAAACTTAGACCAAGTTAGTTTCTGTAGCCTCCTTGAGGCTGTTCTAAGTCACACCAAAATCCAAACTGTCCATCAGAAAGCCCCAAAATGTACAAGATGCAAATGTAACTCTGAATGAAAGGAGAACTGGGCTCATTTTTTCAATGTACAGAATGAAATCAGAAAGTTGCACTAATACATACATTTTTCAGAGTTTCAATAGAGTTTATTATCTTCATTTCATTGTTCAAAGGCCCATCCTATCTCACTGGACAAATTATGTCAAATAGGAACAGATTTACATTTGAGGAAGCACTGAGCTGTCTCCCTCCATAAGTTCCATAGCTCCCGGGCATGAAGGAGGATACATTTGCCCTCTCCATAGCTCTGCTGACCAATGTGAAGGGAGTCAGGTTTGACTCTGCTTCTTCCTTGCCCGCTTTGGGCTCCTATGCAAGAGCACCAGGTGGTCTATGAAGGAGCAAATTGTACTCTTCCTACAACAGGGGTTGCTGGCGTTCTTAGCCCATGTACAGTGCGGATTAGGCATAGGGTTAGGAATAGAGGAAAGGCCCTAGGGGGTCACCAAATCCAAGAACTCGGAGTCACCAACTGAAATTAATAGGTATTGGGTTTAAAACAAAATGAAGTATTTTTTCACACAATGCACAGTCAACCTGTGGAACTCTTTGATAGTGGATGTTGTGAAGGCCAAGACAGGGTTCAAAAAAGAACTAGATAAATTCCTGGAGGATAGGTCCATCAATGGCTATTAGCTAGGATGGGCAGGCTATTAGCTAGGATGGTGTCCCTAGCCTCTGTTTTCCAGAAGCTGGGAATGGGCGAAAAGGGGTGGATCACTTGGTGATTACCTGTTCTGTTCATTCCCTCTGGGGTACCTGGCATTGGCCACTGTCAGAAGGCAGAATACTGGACTATATGGACTTTTGGTTTGACCCAGTATGGCCATTTGTATGTTCTTACGTTATGTTCTTATGTTCTAATCCTGCATCATACACTCCCACAAGAGCCAAGGACAGTCTGGCTACTCAATTGACTGCTGCTAGCAATGCTGTGTGAAAGAAGCCTGTCTGCAAGGTATGACAATACCCAGAAAGTATTCCTTAACCTGCCCCATTTATAGTCCATTGATGTCATTGGCAAAACTCCCATTGACAACAGTGGGAGCAAGATGAGGCCCAAAATTTGCCATATGGATATTAACACCTAAGAAGGGGGGTTCAGTGACCCAAACACAGGCAGTCATGCACAGTGGTTAGAACAGGAGTCAGTATCCAGGAATGAGCACCAACGGTCAAAGCTGGAGTCAGAGACCAGATTTCAGAGCCAAGCAGCAGAGCTGAAGTCAGAATCCAGGAATCAGAGCTGAGGGTCAGGTCCAGGTTACCTGGAGTGAGTAAGGCTGAGCTCAAGGGTGGGAACAAGCAGGTGCAAGAGCTATCACAGCCCCAAGTAAGAAGTCATCACAGCCACTGAATTGCTGCTGCTGCTGCTGGGCTTACAAGCTGGTCTGCGGACTCTTCCCACAGATCAGGCTGTGTAGCCAATCATGCAGACCAGCTGTGCTCATCAGGGTGCCCAGAGACTGGCTCTGCCGCAGGTCCTGATTCCTAATGGTGGGTATCCTTGCCTTTGAAGCTAAGCCTGACCTAATCCTTCTTTTTCTGAAGTCTCACATGTTGGAAATACCTGAATTTTGTTGAACTACTTTTGGCCACAAAATAGATTTTTGAGGTGCTTTCCATTCTTGATGGCCCCTGCCATATGAAAGAATGTATCATTGCGTAAGTAGGATGGCTGCTGTAACATAAAATGGTGCTTATGAGATGTAGTTGCTGTGCAGAATTTGTTTGGCCTCTGATTGACCTAACCAGGAAGTAGGGGCCATCAGGGAGTAATTAAGATCTGGTTAAAACCAGTTCTCACTAGTTCTGGGTGCTCTGTACAGGGTTAGCAGGCAACCAAGGCTGAAAAACACCTGCACGTGTAGTGGGTTCTCCTTCTAGCCCTGCTGTGAGTGATTGATGACCACTTACAATGGTTAAGTGTGGATATTTGATTGTTGTGCCATTGGGCTGATCAGCCTTTGAATTAATAAAAGCTTTTTCAGTTAAAGTGTTGACTGCTGAGACTCATTGGAATGATAGATTGGAAACCGCAACACCATGGGACCATTTCAGACAGACAACAATGAGAAGGAACGTAAAGTTCAGGAATTGGTGAAAGAAAGTTCATTTATTGTATGCATTCATTGAAGTTTTCTTTTCACCTCCTGAAGAACTTCCCACCCTTCCTTGGAGATTCAGGGACCTATCCTGATCTCATTCATAACAGTGTAAATCATGAAGAATTCCACTGCTCTGAATGGAGCTGTATCAGTGTAAGAGAAATATAAATCAGGACTGCACAGCTGCCTCTTGAAATCTTGACTTTGTATATTACTTCATCGACCAGTGGGGATTGCTATTGCGTAGTTAGTCTGGAACAAGGGGGCTGAGCACTTCGCTAGCAATTCACTAAGCTCCAGCACATCGCTAGTTTTTCCTAGTTTTAATGACAATCTTTTAAAGAACAAAGGCCTATGGGTTATAGACTGTAGAATAGCAACTGCTTTCTGTTTCCTGTGCCATGTGCTGGGTTTTAACACATGAGGACTCCATGTTTCTGAAACTAAACTGGCTTTTTATTAAGATAACTATTTATAGAGGGCCTGCAGCTGCAGTAACATTCCAGTTACAAGCATGCAGATTGCCTTTTGGGTGCCTCCTCTAATCTCTTCCCCTCAGAAACATGTGCTCCTTTCCCCAAGTTACATGCAGATTGCTTCACTTTGTTTCTGTAATTTCTGCATTATTTTTTCTCCTAAATCTCTTTTTCTTGACTCTTCAACATGTCTCTCATTAGGATTTCTGTTTGGAGCACTAGGAAAGGTTTATGTATTCTAAGGAGCAGATAAGAGATGCATGCACTGTGTTTGCCATCTTGACTTCCCTTTAATGTAATTCATTATTCTACAAATATAAGTACATAGTGCTGCCAAGTTTATTTGTATACTAATAACAAGCTATTAATTAACATCCAAGAACACATGTTTCTTCCAACAATTTGTGGTAATAAAGTAATTAATGAAATCCAAAATTTCATTCTGTGCTGGAAGTCTGGCTATAATACTCAGACTATTACAACTGTTTCTCCAACAATGTTACCAAAAAAGAAAAATGTAATGTGTATATATAAAAACAATGTAACATGACTGTCATGTGATATAGCTGTTGTCATGTAACTGTATTACTTTTTTGTGCACAATTAACAACATATTCAAGAGGAGCATCCAGCAATTAAAATGAAATTGGCCATATCATTTCATCCTCTGATACATTTCTACTTTTGCCAGTTTCACAAAAAAGGCACCATCCTCTACTCCTTTTTAATAAATGGCTTCATCCATTATTATTTGCAAGATCTTTGAAATCCTAAAATGTAAGGCACAATTGAAGTGCAAAGTATGATTCTTTGTTTACTTTGCTGCTTCTTACCATATCTGAGACTAGGTGAGATCTAGTTTTTGCACTGGAAAAGCTGCAGGTCAGGCTGTAGTGAGAATCAAAAGGTAATTGGAAACCTTTATTGCTGGCCTTAATCTGAACATAACTTGTCTGATTAGCACTACTTGCACTCCCAGCAATGAGAATCTGAAAGGAGGGCAGTTGAGCAAGTTTTAAAAAAGAGTGTAACAAATAACTTCATGAAGTCATTCTCCTGGAAATTCTTTGCTGGTGTCACTCAGTTGATTTCAGTTGCGGACCAGATTATGTGTTGGTGTCACTCCTTTGATTTTATTGGAATTACACTAAAGCCTGGTCTACACTGGGGGTGGGGGTACGGGGGAATCGATCTAAGTTACGCAACTTCAGCTACATTATTCACGTAGCTGAAGTCAACGTACTTAGATCTACTTCCGCAGTGTCTTCACTGTGGTAGATCGACTGCTGATGCCCCCCCTATTGACTCCACCTATGCTTCTCACTCTGGTGGAGTACCGGAGTTGACGGGAGAGCGCTTGGCGGTCTTCACTAGACATGATAGATCAACCCCTGCTGGATCAATCACTCCGGACATAAGTGTAGACATGCCCTAAGAGAGTTTGGTCTATTATTCTAACATCACATTTCCCTCCCTGTCATGAATATTGAGCATTCCGTTGAACAGGACCTCCTCTGTTTATTGCAGATCCAGGGTCCAATCCCGAAATAATGTTGATTAGAGATGGTTGATTTTTTTTTAAGTCAGTGGAAACAGACATTTTCCCACCTTTTCTTTGTGAAAAATGTGAGCTTTGAACCAGCTATAGAGAAGTTTTTTTGTTTTGTTTTTTTCATAATTTTGAAATTCAGATGAAAAGCAACAAAAATGTATGGATGAAATACTTCAGCATTTTTGGTGCCACCTAATGATCAGATCTTTAGCATTCTAGAGCACTTTTCAGTATCCATGCTATTTGCAATCATTTTTTTGAACCACTATGCATTTGCTCATATGACATTCACAACCCTTTATCATTCTTTTCCCTGCAAATATTATAGGAGTGATTATTTTGTTCACAAGAAGTCAAAAGAGTTATACGAGTGTAAAACTTATGTAAGCGAGAGCAGATTCATACTCTACACTGCATTTGACTGCTGCCCATCATGTTGACCAGTTCTGTCTCACTATTTCCTTATGCTCCCCTTAGGTCTCTCTTTATTCATCTGTTGTTTCTTGTCTTTTACTTAGATTGTAAACTCTTTTTGTGTTATGTTTGACCAGTGCCTAGTACAATGAAGCCATAATCCATGACTGGGGCTCCTAAGTTTTACATAGTATGCATAATAATGTAACCTTTCTGCCCGGCGGAGCCAGCAGCAACCGGGGCCGGGTTCAATATCTAGGGATTACTCTTCAACAGTACAACATGGAACCAGTTCGAGCCCCACGCAGTAACCTAGGGAAATTACACACCACCCCTGGGCACCTCTAAGAGGCACTACTTCCCCACTCGCAAGCACAGAGTCTGAGTGTAGCAATTAAACATTTAATGAAAAGAGGGAAGTCACCTGACATTAACTAGGGAAAATGCCGCAAGCAGGACTCATAAACATAAAACTGTGAGCAGGACACCTACCTCAGAGTGCTTGGGGCAGAGCCTTCTGCCTCATGTTCTTGAGTTCTACAATGAAAAGTCCCTTTACTGCACCCTCTCTCACAGTACCCCACTCACAGTGGTTGTGCTTAGTCAGTGAGGACCCAGGGTTCAGAAGTGCATTCGGGTGAGTTCATCTCCCATCCGGGAAAGGAGATACCTAGCTTGCTCTACCAGCTGAACACCTGCTTTGGCTGGCCGCCCCACCAGCTGCTGTTCCTCTCCACTGACTGCTTCACTAGTTGCTGTTCCTCACCACCTGGCCACCCTGCCAGCCCCTGTTCCTCACTGCCTGGCTGCCCTGCCAGCCACTGTTCCTCACCGCCTGGCTGCCCTGCCAGCCGCTGTTCCTCACCGCCTGGCTGCCCTGCCAGCCGCTGTTCCTCACCGCCTGGCTGCCCTGCCAGCCACTGTTCCTCACCACCTGGCCATCCTGCCAGCCACTGTTCCTCACCGCCTGGCTGCCCTGCCAGCCACTGTTCCTCACTGCCTGGCCATCCTGCCAACTGCTGACCACTTTCACTGGCCACCTGTCAGTCACCTTGTGCTGCCAACTGCCTCTCTGCTGTGACCTTTGTAGGTCAATCTCTTAGTGATTTTTAGGTCTCAGCAGGCTGGGCAGAAAAAGTGATTTCAGCTCTCAGTGAGTACTTATCATAACAAAAGGCTCCTAAAGAAACCTATTTAGGTCTATCTTTGAACAGTGGGGAGGAACAGGTTAAATCAGATCCTTAGGGAGAGTCCACACCTCCTGGCTAGGATACTTGTCTCTACCCCTCTTGCTTTCACAGGGCTCTGGGATTCCAGCCCCGGGCTTAAGGAGGTCCTTTCAGATGAGAGTGACTCCCTCATTTGGCACCTTAAGCACAGTTCTGCCCCCGCCCCCTTTATTCATGCAGTAAAGACAACAATGTTGATAACAACATTTCCCTACCCCTGCATTCAACACTAAAGTGATTTGTAACCCAACACCAGCCAAAGTTGATCACTTTGAGCAACACAGCTCTCCCTGCTGGATACCTAGGCAGAGTAGGTGTGTTCATGTAAATACAGTTTGCTCTTGAAGTCTCTCCCCAATCCCAGCTAGCTGTCGGAGGAGAATTCATTCAGACCTTGCTTACAATAATAAATAACAATAGTAACGATGCCTGGACTTTATCCAAAGGCCATTGAAATCTACGGAAAGACTCCTGTTAAACTTATTGGGCTTTGGATCTGGCACTATGTGTGGACCGATCACACATTAGCAGTAATGTTTAACCTTTCAGGGAGGGTTGTGGCCACTGAAGAGATTTGTAAAAGAACTTCCTATATCTGCAATCAGCTATCCCAAGTCAACAAACAGTGAAATTCATTGTTAATCCTCCTCTTTTAACCTCTATTCTAATCTACTGTAGTATTTATTTAGAGATCCCATGTGAACTACATTAGGACAGTGACTCAATATCTTAGTGATATTTGATATGTTAATCCTGCATTTATTTTTAATTTAACTAATGAGACTGGATTGTTATTTAAAACAGCCTCAGGAATGTTAGTGCATGTGTATTTATAGTATTACTCTATCACCTGCTGCATCAAGGTTAACTTCCTGTATGCTGCTCTGTGCAGGCATTTCTATTTGGAATAAATTGTAATTTCTGCTTTTTTTTTTTTTTAATTATTATATATGTTTAATTTCACTTCAGAAGTACTTGTCCTGCACTCTGGTTATATATTTTAGACCCAGGGGGCATCATTTTGCATTATTTTGACTAGTGTTTCATGTAGTGTAATTTAAAGTAGAAAATTGTGGCCTGAATTTTCAGAAGCAGGTATGCTAAATTGTCCACTTATGTGTGCTCTTCTGTGTGTGTGAGAGAACATGCATTATTGTTGAGATCACCTGGATTTCTCTTTTGGAGACACACTAAAAACTTTAGTTGTTTCCAAACCTGCTGATCTTTACAAACTGGCAGACATTTGTGATATAGTATTTTAGTTTGTTGTTCTCAATGGCTAAAGTTGCACTGAGATGTGGAGGGCCATTGCACAGGGAATCACCAGTTTAGAGGCTGTGTAAGGTTGCTTGCACATCCCCTAAGTTCTGTAGAAAAAGCCCCCACACCAGCCCTGCAAAGTCCATGATGTGAGTGCATTGGGAAGTAACCAGGGGAAGGGCCTCAGGATAAGAACGTAAGAGCAGAGTACATTTCATCCAGTGTCTTATGAGATAAGAATGTAAGAACATAAGAACAGCCATACTAGGTCAGACCAAAGGTCCATCAAGCCCAGTATCCTGTCCTCTGACAGTTGCAGGTGCCTCAAAGGAAATGAACAGACAGGTTATCATCAAGTGATCCATGCAATGTCACCCAATCCCAGCTTCTGGCAAACAGAGGCTAGGGACACCATTCCTGCCCAACCTGGCTAATAGCCATCGATGGACCTATCTTCTATGAATCTCTCTAGCTCCCTTTTGAACCTTGTTATAGTATTGGCCTTCACAACACTCTCTGGCAAGGAGTTCCAGAGGTTGACAGTGTGTTGGGTGAAAAAATACTTTCTTGTGTTTGTTTTAAACCTGCTACGTATTAATTTCATTTGGTGGCCCCTTGTTCTTGTATTATGAGAAGGAGTAAATAACACTTCCTTATTTACTTTCTCTATACCACTCATGGTGTTATAGACCTCAGTCACATCCCCCCTTAGTCGCCTCTTTTCCAAGCTGAAAAGTCCCAGTCTTATTAATCTCCCCTAAGCCGTTCTATACCCCTAATAATTTTTGTTGCCCTTTTCTGAACCTTTTCCAATTCCAAGATAACTTGATAAGCTACAAACACTGCTTCAATAATGGAGGTCTGAAGTCTATGAGGCAGGTCCTCAGCTGGTGTAAATCAGCATAGCTCCATTCACTTCAGTGGAATTATGCTAGTTTATACCAGCTGAGGATCTGTCCCAGTGCTTGTAGGCAAAACAGTGTGAAGCAGGCGAAATGTCTTATTTGTCCTCACTTCCCATATTCTTGCTGCTGTCTCTTAATGATGCCAGTTGGAGATTTCCTGCCATCATTTTTCTGTGCAGTGTTGAACTATTGTGAGACCCAGTTAACCTGCTTCTTAGACCAAGTCATCTTTATTAAAAGTTGTCCCAGCAATGTAGTCTCATACCAATGTCTCACTGTTCATGCTCAATTTTTAGTCACCAATCTCTATTTTTACAGGCATGCCTTTGTACTTGCAGTGATTAGCACCTCCTTTTAGGTCGATTTGAACCTGAAAATCAGAGATTTAGACATCAAAGTGACCTAATCTGTGTGTGAAAATAACTTCAGGCATACAGCTGGGCACTAATCAAATGGCCACTGTGGTTCTGCTGTACACAACAAACCTATATGGCCTTCCAGTAACCATTACACATCTCATTATGATTCCTCAGATTTCTCATAATGTTATCACTTAGTCTTCATCAGAAGAAAAGGAGAATTCCAGGTGTTCTCTTTTACTTCAGTGGGGCTTGTGAGCGAGATAGGCATCATATCGTGTAATTTTTGACAATAGCAGTCGATTTCAAAGGGCTTTTCTTGTTTTCCTTGTCGGGCAGAGTGACCCTTCTTTTCCCTTTACTTTAGCTGAGTGATTTCCCTCCCAAAATATGGTTGATCACTAGCTGTTGTGATATTTGTTTAATTACACCACCCCCTTCACCATCTGCCAATAAAAGGGGAAGTGTGCCGATTCAATGCAAAATGAAGTAATTATATTTCTACTACAACCTAAAGTGAGGTTCTTTGTTATCAAATGATAGGGAAAGTTTGCTTTGCTATTTCATTACATTTTTCTTAAATACAATTTAGTTTAGGCAATTAATTTAACAGCAATAGGGCAGCAAATAATAAAAAAAAGAATTCACGTATATGACTACTTCCTCTTCAGTTTTGTGACCTCCAGTTTTCAAAAATGTTTTCTAGAATTCCCCACAGAGTTGCCAGTCCAGGGCCTGATCCTGAAACCCATATCTTTTGTGAATAGTCACAACCAGTGATTAATTTGTGCCAGGGCTTGCCAGGTCTGAGCCCCGGCCCCTCTAGACTTGGCAGTTCCTAGCCCTGTCACCTTTGGGCTTGCTGCATCAGTTATGAATGTAAAAAAAAAAAATTGCTTGAGCTCCAGCACCTACTTGCTTGAGCCCTGGCACCTCTTTCATTACAAATTAAGTACTTGTCACAATGATGTCAATGGATCTGATTTTCCTTTCAGTTAAACGAGCATTAGTCCACTGACTTCTCTAGAGTTACTTCATATTTACACCAGTGAAAATGACAAGAGAATCAGGCCCCAACTTGTAAATAAACTAATTGAAATTATAAAATATTCTAAAGTACACATGATTAGGCTTTTCTAGGGACAGGGAAAGTAGTAGGCACATATATATGCTTAATAGATAGTAGACATATATAATAGTAGATAGATAGATCCAGGGTTTTCCCCAGTGTACATTATAATCCAAAATGAGGCTTTTTTTAAACCAAGGATTATCCTAAAGACTCCAAGGACTTTTACCATCTTTACTAAAAAGGGAATGAAGCTTCTGAGTCAAGCAGGAAGAAGGTATCAGATTTTGTGTATGAAGACCTGATCCTATTAGATTCTGCTTGCCTACTAGCTTCAGTGGGAATTGAGGGAGCAATGAGCAATTTGCAGGAGACACCTATGATCAGACTTGGCTTTTATTCTGTTCCTCCTAGCTTTTGGAAAATTCAGAGACAAATCTTATTCTCCCTCTCACTCACTTCATTTCCTTGTTTTGGGTTCTGCGGAGCGAGGGGCCTGCTAGATGGAATGAATGCATTAGAGTAACTTCTCATGTGAACTAGAAATATGGCATCATTCAAAAAGGAAAACATCCGAGAAAGAATAAATCTTTTTTTTAATGTGCTTGAGCTTGTATTAAAAAAATACAGATGTACTGTATGCATATGAAATTTTTGATTAAAATGTCTCTCACCAGTCTGTCTCTTTAATTAAATAAAACCTGTTTGGTATTAATCAAGGCATAAAGAATTTATGCCCCAAATCCAGATTAATTAAAAGCCCAGAAGCTTGAAGAACAGACTGTGTATAAATACTAAAATAAATCAATCCAAACATAATATTTATGGATGTGGGCTGTGTATACCTAATATATAAATAATTTTGATGAGTGATTTATGGTAGATGCACTGTGAAAATACATTGCTTATTAGAATGCATTTAAACATAAAGTTAGGCAAACAGTTTGATTTACAAATTTCCTTTATAAATACTTATTTTTTTTAATTATAGCTCTATTTGTAATACTTTTAATGGTTAATTTCATAACAAATCATGAGAAATGTACTGCCTGTTTCACCACATTACTGAAGAAAGGTTGAAATACATCTCCTGCAGGATACACAGTACTGTAGGTTTGACCAAGCTCTATTGAAAATCACCATTTATCTCCACAGACAGAGAATTCAAAGTGATTACCGAATTTGCTGGACAAAGAAGCTACATTTTGTGTTCCAATACTCTGGCTTCCGGCTGGAATTCAGTTCTAGACATGAAATATGAGTACAAATTTTGTGGGTGAAAATTGTGCCTGGAAAAAGAGAGGCTGTCCTCCTGGTAAGTTACCCCAGTAGATTTAGAGATTGTCCTGAACTTTAAAGTCAAACTCTAGGATTAGATCCACGTCCAAACTTTCAAAGTTTGGCTTATGTGTTCAAATTTGGGACAGTATAGAGATAGGGGAGAGTCATGAATTTCAGATCTGGAGCTGAGTTTCCCCAGAGTCTGGGAAGAAAGGTCAGATGTGATGCTTTAGCTTGGACCCGTCTGAAGTCCTCATTAAACAAGAATCTGGAAAGATGATCTACATACATCTCTCCCCTGTAACAAGTTAGTGCAAAAAGCCAACATGCATGATAAATGGACTCTAGTCTCCACTGAGGCAAAAGATATTGAAGATTCTGCCCATAGATCTGACTGATGGCTGCAGTGGTTGCACATATTAATTTCTATGCAATTACAAAATAATGCAAATTATTCTTCCAATTGCCAGCGTTTCTTATGGTAACAATGGCTGCCAGTTACCACAGCTGTGAAGACAATGCATGTCATCACTATAGCTGTCAAATACCAAATTTAACACCTGTTTGCTAGTATTGAGGGTGTGCAGCAAGGGCCATAGGATAATTGCTTTACTTAGGATGAGATGGGAGGAGGGACCCTTTGGAAGGAAAGTCTGTATACATTCCAATTTTATATATATTTCCCTGCTCACTCCTCATTTTTCTACTGCACTTTTCCTCTCTTAGCCTCTGGCATTAGTGCTGCATGCTGATAAGATAATATTTTGCTCAACCTAGCCCGGCATTCTGTGCAAGGTATTTAATGTGGGATCTGCAACACCTGACCTAGGTTTGTGCATGTTATTTTCAGGGCAGGTAGCCCACCTGAAATGCCTAATTTTTGACATCTGCACATACCAGCTGGTAATGAGTATTTGGATTCCTAACATCTCTAGTTTTTAATCTCTTACATTAGACTTGTTAATAAGGATAGATGGAAAGCAGGTGTGGTAGTGGTTGAAGGGGTTATTGGCAGACATAATTGCTTCAACTATTGTTTTAAGCTTTTTTTCTCCCTGCACAGTTTGTCCTTATTGCAGCTGTCGATTGCAGCTAAACTGGGAGAGTACAGCTTTTCCATTTTCTTCACTATTTACAAATCTAAATCAGTGGATGGAAAACCTCCAGGAGTCAATCTTTTTTTTAAATGTAAATAAAAAAGTGAACATTCAAAGTGAAGCATTGCAGCTGAGCTGTGTTAACCACAACCTTAATTCCTCCAAAGGTATGATCTAGAAGTGACTGGGAGCCAGCAGTTCCTGTGTGCTAATTCAGGCTCTAGTATTTATACTTTCCAAAGACTTGGGCAGACAGCTTAGGGTGAAATTCGTCCCTATGCAGAGGGCCATCACAAGAACCATGCATCATTTTATTTAAAAGTAACAGTTGGACTGGATAAAGTTAGATTTACTTATACCACTTTTTACAAACGGTGGGCCATGTTCTCTGCTGGTGCATAGTGGTGCAGTTCCATTAAAATCAATTGACTTGAACAGTGCTGTGTTTCAATTTACACCTGCAGAGAACTTGACTCAGTAACTCAGTAAGAGTGTACTCCTGTGGCCAGATTTTCAAAAGAGTTGAGCTCCCATTTCAACACCAAAGTGAGGAACTAGGGTGCATGTTGGATGCTGAGCTCTTTTGAAGATCTGCCCACAAGCTGTAGAGCTGATGTTCCTGGGAGCTAAGTGCTCCTAAAAATCTGGCCCTTATTTAGGTGCAAACATGGGAAAGGAGCTCTTGTGAAAACCCGGCCCTAATTGTGCCTGCTGAGTACTTGAGAATCTGGCCCAACAAACATAGACACCAGCATCTTCTCTTCATAGTATGCAAATGTACCTTCATTTGTCCCCTAACTTGGGAGCCTGGAGTGAGGCTGTTTGGTGGGTTGTGGGCCTTTCTTACACTTCTTAGGTATGCTTCTGCAGCCACGCTGAGTGGGGAGAAGGAACATCACCCACAGCCAGAGTGGGAGGAATGCTGGCTTTGTAAGACGTGCTGAGCCAAATTCTTCTTTGTCACACCCATGCAATCCCAATGATTTAAATGGGGATATCTGGGTGTAATTGAGAGCAGAGCCTGGCTCAACACTTACAGAAATGATGGGGGAATACCCGTACTGTGAAATTTGCCATACCTATAAAAGAAGCATAGATATCATCCTTTCAAGAATAGTCATGCCAGCACTGGGGAGCCATGACCCCAGCACTGCCTTATCCAGACACACCTTTTGAGGTCCATTCACACTTCATCCAATACTAGTCGCCTCCATTTTCTCCTCCCTCCCTTGTATCTCTGGGGCCGAATCATAGGACCAGAAGGGACCTAGACAGGTCATCTAGTCCAGTCCCCTGCTCTCGTGGCAAAGCTAATTATCTAGACCATCCCTGACAGGTGTTTGTCTAACCTGCTCTTAAAAATCTCCAGTGATGGAGATTCCACAATCTCCCTAGGCAATTTATTCCAGTGCATAACCACCCTGAGAGTTAGGAGGTTTTTCCTAATGTCCAACCAAACCTCCCTTGGTGCAATTTAAGCCCATTGTTTCTTAATCCATTCTCAGAGTTTCAGAAGAACAATTTTTCTCCCTCCTCCTTGTAAAAACCTTTTACGTGTTTGAAAAATTTTATCATGTCCCCTCTCTGTCATCTCTTCTCCAAACTAAACAAACAATCTTCCCTCACAGGTCATGTTTTCTAGACCTTTCTAGACCTTTTTTTTGTTCTTCTATGGACTTTATTAAGTTTGTCCACATCTTTCCTGAAATATGGCACCCAGAACTGGACACAATACTCCAGCTGAGACCTAATCAGTGCGGAATACAGCGGAAGAATTACTTCTAGTGTCTTGTTTACAACACTCCTGCAAATACATCCCAGAATGATGTTAGCTTTTTTTGCAACAGTGTTACACTGTTGACTCATATTTAGCTTGTGGTCGACTATGACCCCCAGGTCTCTTTCTGTAGTACTCCTTCCTAGGCAGTCATTTCCCATTTTGTATGTGTGCAACTGATTGTTCCTTCCTAAGTGGAGTACTTTGCATTTGTCCTTATTGAATTTCATCCTATTTACTTCAGACCATTTCTCCAGTTTGTCCAGATTATTTTGAATTATAATCATAGAATTATAGAATATCAGGGTTGGAACAGACCTCAGGAGGTCATCTAGTCCAACCCCCTGCTCAAAGCAGGACCAATCCCGAACTAAATCATCCCAGCCAGGGCTTTGTCAAGCCTGACCTTAAAAACTTCTAAGGAAGGAGATTCCACCACCTCCCTAGGTAACGCATTACAGTGTTTCACCAACCTCCTAGCGAAAAAGGTTTTCCGAATATCCAACCTAAACCTCCCCCACTGCAACTTGAGACCATTACTCCTCGTTCTGTCATCTGCTACCACTGAGAACAGTCTAGATCCATTCTCTTTGGAACACCCTTTCAGGTAGTTGAAAGCAGCTATCATATCCCCTTTCATTCTTCTCTTCCGCAGACTAAACAATCCCAGTTCCCTCAGCCTCTCCTCATAAGTCATGTGTTCCAGTCCCCTAATAATTTTTGTTGCCCTCCGCTGGATGTTTTCAATTTTTCCACATCCTTCTTGTAGTGTGGGGCCCAAAAACTGGATAAAGTACTCCAGATGAGGCCTCACCAATGTCGAATAGAAGGGAATGATCACATCCGTCGATCTGCTGGCAATGCTTCTACTTATACAGCCCAAAATGCCATTGGCCTTCTTGGCAACAACGGCACACTGTTGACTCATATCCAGCTTCTCATCCACTGTAACCCTTAGGTCCTTTTCTGCAGAACTGCTGCCTAGCTATTCGATCCCTAGTCTGTAGCGGTACATGGGATTCTTCTATCCTAAGTGCAGGACTCTGCACTTGTCCTTGTTGAACCTCATCAGATTTCTTTTGGCCCAATCCTCTAATTTGTCTAGGGCCCTCTGTATCCTATCCCTACCCTCCAGCGTATCTACCACTCCTCCCAGTTTAGTGTAATCTGCAAACTTGCTGAGGGTGCAATCCACACCATCCTCCAGATCATTAATGAAGATATTGAACAAAACCGGCCCGAGGACTGACCCTTGGGGCACTCCACTTGATACCGACTGCCAACTAGACATGGAGCCATTGATCGCTACCTGTTGACCCTGACAATCTAGCCAGCTTTCTATCCACATTATAGTCCATTCATCCAGCCCATACTTCTTTAACTTGCTGGTAAGAATACTGTGGGAGACCATAATAATCCTATCCTCCAAAGCACTTGCAACCCCTCCCGCTTGGTATCGTCCGCAAACCTTGTAAGTGTACTCTCTATACATTATCTAAACCATTGATGAATATGTTGAACAGAACTGGACACCACCCATTATGCCAGTCCAGCTTGACTGTGAACCACTGATAACTACTCTCTGGGAATGGTTTTCCAACCAGTTATGCACCCATCTTATAGTAGCACCATCTAGGTTGCATTTCCTAAGTTTGTTTATGAGAAGGTCATGCGAGACAGCATCAAAAGCTTTATTGAAGTCAAGATATACTACGTCTACCACTTCCACCCTATCCACAAGGCTTGTTGCCCTGTAAAAGAAAGCAATCAGGTTGGTTTGACACGATTTGTTCTTGGCAAATCCATGTTGACTGTTACTTATCACTTTATTATCTTCTAGATGTTAGCAAATTGATTGTTTAATTATTTGCTCCATTATCTTTCCGAGTACAGAAGTTAAGCTGATTGGTCTGTAATTGCCTGGGCTGACCTTATTTCCCTTTTTATATATTGGCACTATATTTGCCCTTTTCCAGTCTTCTGGAATCTCTCTTATCTTCCATGATGTTTCAAAGATAATCACTAATGGCTCAGATATCTCCTCAGTCAGCTCTTTGAGTATTCTAGAATGCACATCATCAATCCCTGGTGACTTGAAGACATCCAACTTGTCGAAGTAAGTTTTAACTTGTTCTTTTCCTATTTTAGCCTCTGATCCTACCTCATTTTCACTGGCATTCACTATCTTAGATGTCCAATCACCACCAACCTTTTTGTGAAAACTGAAACAAAAAGATCATTAAGCACCTCTGCCATTTCCACATTTTCTGTTATTGTTTTTCCACCCTCATTGAGTAATGGGCCTACTCTGTCCTTGGTCTTCCTCTTGCTTCTTATGTATTTGTAGAATGTTTTCTTGTTTCCCTTTATGTCTCTAACTAATTTGATCTCGTTTTGTGCCTTGGCCTTTCTAATTTTGTCCCTACATACTTGTGTTATTTGTTTATATTCATCCTTTGTAATTTGAACTAGTTTCCACTCTTTTTTTATTTTTAGTAGGACTGTCAAGCAATTAAAAATTAATCATGATTAATTGTGCTTTTAAACAATAATAACATATTTTTGGATGTTTTCTCTATTTTCAAATATATTGATTTCAAATATAACACAGAATACGAAGTATACAGTGCTGACTTTATATTTATTTTTATTACAAATATTTGCATTGTAAAAATCAAAAGAAATTGTATTTTTAAATTCACCTAATATAAGTACTGTAGTGAAATCTCTTTATCATGAAAGTTGAACTTGCAAATGTAGAATTATGTACAAAAAATAACTGCATTTAAAAATAAAACAATAAAAATAAAACATATAAAACTTTAGAGCCTATGAGTCCACTCAGTCCTACTTCTTGTTCAGCCAATTGCTCAGACAAACAAGTTTGTTTACATTTACAGGAGATAATGCTGCCTGATTCTTATTTACAATGTCTCCTGAAAGTGAGCACAGGTGTTTGCGTGGCAGTGTTGTAACCAATGTCAAAAGATATTTACGTGCCAGATGTGCTAAAGATTGATATGTCCCTTCATGCTTCAACCACCATTCCAGAGGACAAGCGTCCATGCTGATAACGGATTTTGCTCGATAACAATCCAAAACAGTGCAGACCAATGCATGTTCATTTTCATCATCTAAGTCAGATGCCACTAGCAGAAGGTTGATTTTCCTTTCTGATGATTCGGGTTCTATAGTTTCCACATTGGAATGTTGCTCTTTTAAGACTTCTGAAAGCACTCTCCACACCTCATTCCTCTCAGATTTTGGAAGACACTTCAGATTCTTAAACCTTGGGTCGAATGCTGCAGCTATTTTTTGAAATCTCACATTGGTACCTTCTTCGTATTTTGTCAAATCTGTGGTGAAGGTGTTCTTAAAATGAACAACATGTGCTGGTTCATCATCTGAGACTACTATAAAATGAAATATATGGCAGAATGTGGGTAAAACAGAGCTGATGACATACAATTCTCCCCCAAGGAGTTCAGTCACAAATTTAATTAATGCATTATTTTTTAATGAGTGTTATCAGCATGGAAGCATTTCCTCTGTAATAGTGGCCAAAGTATGAAGGGGCATAGGAATACCTAGCATATCTGGCACGTAAATACCTTGCAATGCTAGCTACAAAATTGCCACGTGAACACCTATTCTCACTTTCAGATGACATTGTAAATAAGAAGCGGGTAGCATTATCTCCTGTAAATGTAAACAAACTTGTTTGTCTTAGCGACTGGCTGAATAAGAAGTAGGACTGAGTGGACTTGTAGGCTCTAAAGTTTTACATTGTTTTGTTTTTGAGTGCAGTTATGTAACAAAAAAAATCTATATTTGTAAATTGCACTTTCACAATAAAGTGATTGCACTACAGTACTTGTATGATGTGAATTGAAAAATACTATTTCTTTTATCATTTTTACAGTGCAAATATTTGTAATGAAAAATAATAGTATAAAGTGAGCACTGTGCACTTCATATTCTGTGTTGTAATTGAAATCAATATATTTGAAAATGTAGAAAAACATCCAAAAATGTAATACATTTCAATTGGTATTCTCTTGTTTAACAGTGTTATTAAAACTGCGATTAATCGTGATTAATTTTTATTACGATTAATTTTTTAAGTTAATATTGTGAGTTAACTGCGATTAATTGACAGCCCTAAGAAGAAGGATTCCCTGTTCTCCCTTTTGACTGCAATTAAATGGCCATAATTTGGCCCCTATTGTGTATGCACACGTACTATATTATATCAATATCTTCTAGGGCTAGTTTCACATCTGCAAAGTAAATTTCCAAGTGACAGAGGGAAAAGTGATCAAAACCTTCTAATAACCATGTTTCCTTAACATTTCTCTGCTTCTCTTATTTAACTGAAAAACAAGATTTTGTCTTATGCTTGTCAGTTCATTCATTCTCTCGGGAATTTTGGTCCATTGTAAACATTATTTAAAAAACAACAACAAACAATGAAGAATCTTACTCTCTATCTTCTCTAGATTTCAGACAAATAATTTTTTCCATGCTTATCAAATAGTTCTGCCTTAATTTTAATCCTACTCTTCCCCATCCTCCCTATGTAATCTAATCTAGCCTAATCTAATACTATCTCTCAATCCTCGTTTTTATGTCATGCTCCTCATCAATGAATCAAAATCCTACACACTATCAAGCTGGCACCTTATTTTGAGTGTGGTGTGTGGCATGTCTTCATATTCCTACACAGAAGTTACCACAATATTCTGAATCTGTCCATCATGTTGCTGGGTATCAGCAATGAGTCTCCATGTAAAGTGGATCCTCTTGCCAGGTAGATTTTTTGATCGCCACTCACCTTTCTATTTCTGCTGCCTGGCAACATTTGTATTTGCCTGCTCTGGAATATTGAATCAACAAACATGGGCCCACCCTTATCTGGACAAATTTACAAGCCAAAACACATTTCAAGAGAGGTGGGGCTTGGTTTTCAGAGGTGCCACCTACAACTTCAATGGAAGCCAAGGGAAGCTACGGGTGCTCATCATATCTTTAAATCAAGGCCACAAGTGAAGAAGCATGCTGTGTCCAACTGAAATAGCAGGAGAAATAGACTATAGAAACCTAAGCAGGTGTATGGCCAGAATGTTAGAGCCAATACTCCTAACTCTTATAACAAGTACTATGGAATTGAAAACTTTCTTTGTAAATCTTTTCAACTCCCCCTTCATCCCCAATTTAGGCTCATGTTTGTTGCAGAAGGCAGTGCTGCTATCTGAATTCCATAAGTACCTTATTTAAAGATGTATCATCAGTACAATCAAAAGTAACCATTTCAGAAATCTTGCTAATCAGTGCGCTGGATCATGCATCTATACCTCTACACCTGTCTGATATTTCAGAAGTGGCTCGACTGGGGTAACAGGTGGAATTCCAATTAGCTTATACTTCCTGATTCATGTGTTATTTTGTCAAGTTGTTGACTCTGTAACATTAACTTTTTAACCTTAATTGGAAAAGGTATTTCTATGTAACAAGGATAATCAAAGGCAAAATCAATCTTGCTTCTTATGGAGAGAATTATTCACCATGCATTTGGTATTTTGCATTATTTAGAGGATACTTGTTTTTTCACAGCTAATTGAGTCAATAAATGGTATTTTAGACGCCTCAGAAGGATATGAAACTTGAAAATAGGGATTTGAATGTTACACATCTGAATGGTTGTGGCTGAGTTCAAAGTATCCACTTTGTATAGCTATTGTCTCTTGAGATAAAAGCCATTTCTTTAGATCAGTGGCATGATATATGTGTCAGACTGCATCTGATTAGTGCATGTGATTTGATGTGATACAACCAGACAAAACCCATCATACCAAGAATGAAGAATTAAACAGGCAGAGGTACCTGTTCAGATGCATCTAGAAAGCAAATTGCTGGAACAATACAGATGCTGGAAGTTGAAGATTTATGTGTATCTCAACAGGGGCTTGATCCAAAGTTGGTGGGAGTCATTTTACTGATAACAGTGTGCTTTTGGGTCAGGCCTCAGCTGAGCAAACCCCCCCTTAAACCCCACCTTACCTATTATCTCTCATTCGGTATGAAAAAGTCGACCCCCCACCTCTGATTGGCCCAGGATGTCAGCCTCCATTTCCTTCTTGTTAATTTTCAAACAAGCACCTTCATGCTGTGTTCCATGCTGAGAGGCACTCCTAGAAAACATCCACAAAAGAAACTCATCTTCCTCCTTCAAAACCCTCCTGAGAACTCTCCTGTGCTTTGATGACTACAAAAATGCGACAATGGTGAGGCTGCTGGTGTGCTGTCTGCTATTGCCTTATTGTTTTCGTGTTCTCCCCCATCAGTCCGTCTGTTGTCTCTTGTCTTACACTTAGGCTTTGTCTACATTAGCACTTTTGTTGGCAAAACTTTTGTCAGTCAGGGGTGTGGAAACCCACTGACATAGCTACCGCTGCTTGTTGGGGGTGGTTTAATTATGCCGGCATAGAGCAGATACACAGGAGACCATATAGCGGCACAGCTGTACCACTGCAGCAGTGCCGCTGTACGGTCCGTAGTGTAGACATAGCCGTAGATTGTAAGCTCTTTGGAGCAGGGACTGTCTTTTTTGTGTGTGTTTGACAGCACCCAGCACGATAATGTGCTGATCCACAACTATGGATCCTAGGTGTAATGATAATATAAATAATTAGGATTAATAATCAGAAAGATGAAATTTAGCTCAGTGCATTAGTTGGTCTATATCTGAATGTTGCCAACGAGATATCAGAGAGTAGCTCTGTGAAATTATAGGTCTGATCCCACTGAAGTCATTGTCAAAAGTCCCATTCACTTCTGTATATATATATATGTACGGAAGTGAATGGGACTTTTGACTATATATATATATTTTATTTTTTCACTTTTCCAAACAGAGACTTGAATTTTAGCTGATTATTTTTAATAACCAAATAATAACTATAATATTTATCATGACTATGGAAAAGGAGGATAGGCAAAATATAATCTTTTGGGGTTTTTTGACAGTGATTTTAATAAACTTTTTAAAAATTATATAATAAATAATAAATAAATAAATAATAATAACAGTATCTATCTGTTGGGGACACTGGGGCATGGCCACTAGGTAACTCGAGGGGGTGGAAGACCACGAGTGTCGATGAAGCCCCCTCGCACTAGGCCCAGGTGTCCTTGACCCCCCCTCCCGCCTGGAGGCACTCGCAGCAGCTCTGTCTACTAGGCCCAAGTGTCCTTGGCCACCCCACCTGGAGGCACACACAGCAGTTATGCTGAGAATCTGCAACAATGTGTTGCAGAGTCAGACTGCCTGAAACTAAGCAAGGCCACACAGGGCAGATATGGAAGAACAATGCTGAATAAAGCAGCTTTATGTATAGTTTAATAAATGATACAGAGAACCAGAGAACTAGCTGGGAACTGGATTGGCTGGCTATATGGATACTTGGGGCAGCTTGCTATTGGATAAGTATGCTGGGAAAAAGAATGTATAAAAGCCTGTGTAACTTCCTGCTCTGTGTACAGGATTTGAGATTCAAATCTCCCTGTATCTATTTGAAGCTTCAAATAAACTTTTCTGCTTCTCCATCCCGTTGTGATTATTGGGTGTAGCACACTGGGTAATGAAACAACTTCAGCTGTTGTTTAGCTTCTTGGCACTGGGTGCCGGCAACAGCTTTTGGTGTCCCTGGGTGTCCCTGGGGTCCTTTGGTGTCCCTTGGGGTCCCTGGTGTCCCTGGGCGATGAGGCTGCAATTTAGCCTTGCCCGGACCCTTCCTGGAGGTCGAGGATTGTGGCGAGAACCGACGCCCAGCGCGCATTGGTGAGTTCATCAGGGGCCTCGGAGGAGACACAACTTGATCGACCCCGGAGGGCACAATGGTGCAACGCACTCATATAGTGGAGAAGCAGTTGTGGACGGCAGTGAAGAACCGGTCCCTTAGACATGGGAAAGGAGCAGCTGCAGGCCACAGTGAAGAACCGGTCCCTTGGATAAGGTAGGAACCTTTTAAAATCCGGATTGTATGCTCTGTTGGAACCTGGGGACGCCCAGAGTTACCCTGTAGGTATGGGACAGGGACAGAGCTCAGGGGTTAGGGCACGGTGTACGCCCCTAGAGTGCATTCTAGCAAACTGGAAGGTGTTTGGTGCGGATCCAATGACTAAGAGCCAATTAAAACGATTCTGTACAGTTGACTGGCCTCAATATCAACTAGAGGACCAAGAGTGGTGGCCACCAGGAGGGTCAATTAATTACAACACGATCCTCCAATTAGTTTTGTTTTGTCAGTGAATGGGTAAATGGAATGAATATTTGTATGCACAAGCGTTTATGGCTTTAAGAAATAGAACAGAGCTGTAATTCTGCAAAGTTGTAATTTGACTCCGACTGGTTTGGTAGTAGCTAATGTTAGTCCCCAGACCCCCACCCGCACTGTAATGGCAGAGCCGGTGTCCCCTTTGGCCCCCACACCCCCACCTTATAAGGGTAGGATGCCTCGGGTTACAGAGATTGCCCCCTCGGTGGTACTCTATCCTTTGCTTACCGAGACTGTTGTGGCTTGCCCGGGGCAGATGGACGTCAGGCTACCACTATGCAAGTTTACACCCATGTGCCATTCAATCCAATAGACTTAGTAGCTTTTAAAACACAGGCTGGGGAATTCTCAACGAACGCAAGCAGGTTTATTTCAGTCTTTGAGGGGTGCCTCAGTAGTCACAAGCTGGATTGAGATGACTGTAATATCCTCCTGAGAACCCTGTTATCTGAGGTGGAGAGGGATCAGGTTACAGCTAAGGCAAGGGGAGCATCAGCGTTCAAGCGGAAAAAAAAAGAAAAAAGAAAGGAAGCTATCTGTCAAGTTCCTCTCCAAGTAATTGTAAGCGGCTCAGGGCATTTCTGGGTATGGCAGGCTTTTGCAGGATATGGATCCCAGAGTTTGGACTGTGGGCTAAACCCCTGTATGACTGTGTAAAAGGAGCGGATCATGACCCCTTCTATTGGACCCCAGAGGCTGATAGAGCATTTAAAATCCTGAAAAGAAAATTGATGGCTTAGAGAGATCCAGCAGGTCCAGAGCTGTTTCAGTTGTATGTACATGAACGAAGGGGGGTGGCCCTAGGAGTGCTCACACAGCTGTTAGGAGCATGGAGACGTCCCGTGGCTTATTTTTCTAAGCAATTGGATCAGGTTGCAAAGGGTTGGCCGGCATGTTTACGGGCGGTCGCAGCTACTGCCCTAGTGCTTGAGGAAGCGGAGAAGCTAACATTGGGAGGGGTTATGCAAATCTATACTCCCCATATGGTAAATCTATACTCCCCAAGCCTTATTGGATGCAAAGGGAGGGCTTTGGTTCACCCAGGCTCGGATTGCTCGGTACCAGGCTAAGCTGTTAGAGAACTCTGAAGTCACCTTACAGCCTTGCCCCTCCCTTAACCCAGCCACTCTCTTGCCGGAAACAGAGGAACAGAAACATGACTGTTTAGAGATCATACATGCCCAGTACTCCAGCCGTCCAGATTTAAAGATGTACCTCTCCCAAATGCAGATTATGAGTGGTACACTGATGGTAGCAGTACTGTAATAGATGGGCAAAGGAGGGCGGGTTATGCTGTTGTGACGCTCCATGACACTGTGGAAGCTGAAGGTTTGCCTGCTGGGACCTCTGCCCAGCTTGCCGAACTAATAGCCCTGACCCGTGCACTTGAACTGTCAAAAGGAAAGCGGGTCAACATTTTTACTGATTCAAAGTATGCTTTTGGTGTGCTGCATGCTCATGCTGGCCTGTGGAAGCAAAGGGGAATGCTGACAGCCCAAGGCTGCCCAGTCAAGTATGGGCCCCAAATCCTTCGGCTCCTAGAAGCCGTACAACTCCCCTCGGAAATGGCTGTGGTATACTGTAAAGCCCATCAAAGGGAGGATCAAGATGTGGCCAGAGGTAACACCCGGGCAGTTAGAGAGGCTAAGCGTGCTGCCACCCTGCCATCCCTTCAGACTGAGAAAGCCCATATGCATGCCCTTATCCCATCAGTAGGGGAGCTTCCAACCCCTCAGTACTCTGGGGAGGGGAGACAGCTAACTGACAAATTCGGTCTCCGGGAAAAGGAGGGATGGCTCCATTCCCCAGAAGGGAAGGTCCTCTTACCAAAGGGCCTAATCCGGCCAGTGCTGCAGAAACTACATCAAACCGCTCATGCTGGCAGGGAAGCACTTATCCAACTAATGGGAAAATATTTTATCACTTCCGGACTCCGACCCCTGGCTGCCCAGGTACAAGCGGACTGCTTAGTCTGCCAAAAGAATAACCGGGACATCCTGTGCCACCAGCTGCCCTAGAACCCACTCCGGGCCCTGGACAAGTGTGGCATATAGACTTTACTGAGTTTCCCCGGACCCAAAGGTTCAAATATCTCCTTGTTATAGTGGATCGGTTCAGCGGATGGCCAGAAGCCTTCCCATGCCGTAATTGCACTGCCAGAACAGTGGCCTTCAAGTTTGTTAAGGAGATTATTCCTCACTTTGGACTCCCCCTATGGATGGAATTTGACAACGGGACACACTTCACATCAAAAATCATTCAAAGCATCTCACATGCCTTACAGGTCCCCTGGAAACTCCATACGCCCTGGAGACCGCAAGCCAGTGGGGTAGTGGAGCGTACCAATCAGACCCTTAAACGGCATCTCTCAAAAGTGTGCCAAGAAGCCTCACTGCGATGGCCTGATGCTTTGCTCCTCATCCTACTCCATATCCGCGTTCTCCCAAAGAGTAGATTAGGGCTCAGTCCCTTTGAAATTATGTTTGGAAGGGCATGGCCTATGAATGGCACCCCGGTTCTGTCAGGGGAATGGGAGTTGGGTAATGGTTTTTTGTCACAGTATATGTGTTCCCAGTCTGCTGTTCTCTTGTCTCGTCACAGGTATACCAAGGATTCCCAGCCTCTCCCCTTGGACTCTCCTGTCCACTCCTTACAGCCCGGTGACTCTGTGCTTGTTTGTACCTGGAAAGACGAGCCTCTCCAGGAAAAGTGGAAAGGACCCTATACTGTCCTGCTGATCTCCCATACAGCGGCAAAGATCGAGGGACACAAGAACTGGATTCATCACTCTCGTCTGAAGGCAGTACCTGCCCCCTCGTCAGCAGAACAGTGGACCGTCCAACCTGCTGACTCCTCATCTAGTGACGATCTCGGGCTAAAGCTACTGTTTAAAAGACACAAATAGCAGGCACCTTAATGCTAAAATGGGCTCACCCAGGTACTGGAGACCCTGGGTTGGGAAGACTCTGGTGATAATTAATTGGGTAACATTGTTATTCTCTGTATTGGCATTTCCAAATTGTGCATATCGGGAGCATAACTCCTTTGTTTCGCTTGCGCACCATGTTGCTAATTTAACAAACCCAGACTGATTGCTGGGTATGTGCTCTGACTCCACTGTCCCCCAAAACGGGAATGCCCCTTGACATGCTGCCCTTGACCCTAGCAGAATTAGCCACCACCAAAGAGCAGGAAAGAAATGACTCGCCATTCTGGAATAAGACTTCTTTACAGCAAACCACCTATCAGGACCAGGAGGATTCAGTTGCAGTACTCACTGAGGGAGAGTTATGTTTTACCTGAAACCAATCTGATCACTATGGGCGTCCTGTGGGAAAAAGCTCTTGTGTTATTACACAGTGGGCTGATGGGTATTGGATAAAGACCAAAAGGGGAGGCCAACAGTGTGGGTGTAATGGTTCCTCCCCTTTTAGGGAAACTCTTACAAATACTCTTACCACAAAAGAAAGGTTTGGAAATATAACTTGCCATCCAGTTAATATCTCCAATGTAGCAAGCCAATGGTGGGTTTGTAGTGGTCCCTATGGTGAGTGTAATTTGAACGGCACTATTAGAAACGCCCCCACTTGTACCCAATCAAAAAAATCAGATGCCCCCTTAGGGGCATATAAATTGTTTAAAAAAGCAGCCAAAGCAGCCTTAAATATCCCAGAAATCCCCTTAAGAAACAGTCCTTACTGGGTCACTATTTTGTATGTGGCTGAAAGGCTTACAAGGTGCTGCCAGCCAACTGGACAGGTAGCTGTTATATAGCTCACGGAGTTCCTCATCTGTCAATAACTGCCATACTGCCCAAAGGAAAGATTAGAAATGCCCGAGACACCTCTGTTGAGTCACGAGAAAAGACTCTGCGGCGACTGACTACGGCATTGGAGGGCAATATGAAGAATCCCCTCACAACCGAGAAGCTTGTAGGGTGCTCTTTACTGGGAATAGCGCCACTGTTTACCGGGCCAGCCATGGCATGCATAGGCCGCTATACTATAAGGTTGCAGATGGTACTTGAGAAGGTGGCCTTAGAGTTAGAGTACTCGGTTAGTGATTTAGGGTCAGCAGTAAAAACATTAAATAAAGAAGTACAGCAGCTCAGGACGTTTTCCCTCCCAAACAGGCTGGCTTTGGACTATCTCTTGGCATCCCAAGGAGGGGTTTGTGCCCTCGTCGGGCCCCGATGTTGTGTATATGTAAATGATAGCAGTTATGAGATCTATGAAAAGGTGGTACAGGCTGAGGCCCATGCCCGAGCCGGAGCACAGGTTGCCTATACTGCCCCAGAGAACGAGTGGTTGCAAACCTTGTTTTCAGGCTGGGGTTTGTCGTCTTGGCTTGGTGGTTTATTTAGCCTGCTATTGAAACTTCTCTTTCCTGTACTGCTTGTGTTACTGGTATTATGCTGTGCAGTATCATGTGTCAAGGCCCTTTTGCAAAAGTTGATAAGTCATTCTCTTCAGGGCTATCACAAAGTGCTTATGCAAAATCCTATTGTAAAGAAATAAGTAGCCCAAGTGAGAAAACTCAGAGCCAAGGTTGTTGAGTGTTCTCAAAGGGGGAAGTTGTTGGGGACACTGGGGCATGGCCACTAGGTAACTCGAGGGGATGGAAGACCACGAGTGTTGATGAAGCCCCCTTGCACTAGGCCCAGGTGTCCTTGGCCCCCCCTCCCGCCTGGAGGCACTCGCAGCAGCTCTGCGTACTAGGCCCAAGTGTCCTTGGCCCCCCTGCCTGGAGGCACACACAGCAGTTATGCTGAGAATCTGCAACAATATGTTGCAGAGTCAGACTGCCTGAAACTAAGCAAGGCCACACAGGGCAGATATGGAAGAACAATGCTGAATAAAGCAGCTTTATGTATAGTTTAATAAATGATACAGAGAACCAGAGAACTAGCTGGGAACTGGATTGGCTGGCTATATGGATACTTGGGGCAGCTTGCTATTGGATAAGTATGCTGGGAAAAAGAATGTATAAAAGCCTGTGTAACTTCCTGCTCTGTGTACAGGATTTGAGATTCAAATCTCCCTGTACTATTTGAAGCTTCAAATAAACTTTTCTGCTTCTCCATCCCGTTGTGATTATTGGGTGTAGCACACTGGGTAACGAACCAACTTCAGCTGTTGTTTAGCCTCTTGGCACTGGGTGCCTGCAACATATCTCTTATATAGCACTTTTCATCCATAGATCTCCAAGTGCTTTACAAAGGAGGTCAGTATCATTACCCCCATTTTGAAACTGAAGCACAGAGAGAAAAGCACTTGCCCAAGATCACCCAGCAGGCCAGTGCTTAAAAATCACTGATCAAACAAGAAAGAAGATGGTGTTTTTTTTTTTTTTCTCCTTCTCCATAACATTTAGGTGGAATGGGAGGGTGTTGGCCATTAGGGCTGTGCGAGGGGAAAGTGAAAGGACTCAGAAAATAATCCCGCAGTGTGAGGAAGGGCAATTGCATAGTAGGAGTAAGTGACAGAGTGGAGGTAAGTGTGCTTAATTGCTGAGCTTTTAAAGGGTAAGGACTTCCAGCACAGCATTGCTGCAGATGAACACTAGTATTTGCTTTTCTGGTTTTAGGGCTGTGAGGGAGGAGGAATGGTGAAAAAACATATTTCAGCTTCTTTTTCTTCTTTGGATAGCAACACAGTGGGCATATAGATCTCAAGAATCACTGGTCACACAACCCCCACATTAACTAGCGATTGCACTTTTTAATAGAACATTTTGTGCAGTCTGGTGTTTCTGCCTGTAAACAGGTTTCAGAGTAGCAGCCGTGTTCGTCTGTATTCACAAAAAGAAAAGGAGTGGTAGCTCATGAAAGCTTATGCTCAAATAAATTTGTTAGTCTCTAAGGTGCCACAAGTACTCCTTTTCTTTTTGCCTGTAAACAATAACATCAGGCCAAGGGAGATAACTCCCCAGATGCCTCCGGACCTTTTGCTTGCTGAAGAAATGCCGGTAAAGAAAATAAACAGGCACCATGCAAGTCTCTAGTTGGAAACACAAAACCTGCACTGAGCTACAAATCTCTGCTAAAACTAGGGCCTTATTCACCTCTGCTGTGCATTACATCCGATCATTTAGACCTCTGCAGTGAGTGCAAAGTGGGTGCAGAATGTTGCTAAAAAGGAATCCTGCATGAACTTGCATTGGTGGTTACGTTTACACCCATTTTCAACAAGGTTAAATAACTACACCGGGGCAAAGCAGTGCAGAATACTCCTTATGGTCCTAATTGTGCTTCCTGTGGAAGTCAATGGCAAAAGTCCCACTGACTTAATTGGGAGCAGATTCAGGTTATGTGGCAACTAGCCACTGATCCTTCAGCTCGATTAGCAATGCTGGGAGAGAGATCACCTTCAGTTGCAGCAAAATTTTGAAACATGCATTGGCTTAACATTTGTACATGTACAATGAAAGGGTAGGTGGGTTACATTTACCCAGCACTCACATGAATGATGTGAGCATTAAATAGTTAATGTTTATACAGTGCTTGGCAAACGTAAAATGTTGTGCATACCTGTTGTTTTATTATAACCATGCTTTTTGTTTTTTTAATTATTTTAAAATGTCATTTTATCATGTTGATTCAATAATATTTTTATATCAAATTATCATGTTAGTATAATAATGATTACTGTATCCAGGTGAACCTGTTTGTGCAATTCAGTTGAGTGTATTTTACAATGTGTTCATTCCTCCCTGTTTAAGTGTTCTGACACATTTTGTAGGACTTGCTACATCAACATACTGTATTATCTTACCCCTTAGCCTTTATTTGTCTTTTTTTAATTGTAAACTGATGAAGAAAAAGCATGTTATGGCTATTCCTATTTGGTGAGACAGAAATGATGGATGACAGTGACAGGGAGAATGAGGATGTGTGCTGGATGGCAGTTGCCTTTTGTTTTATGGCACAACTTGGTTACTTTAGGTGCCTGGCAACAAAACAGAAGTTTTAATTATTTCATTGAATAAATGTCTGCATAAATTGCAGAGGCTGACTTTGGGCTTATTGTTACTATAAAAATAAAAGGGAGTCTGTTTTCTTTACTCAGCCCATTGCTATGCCTAAGTGTGAGAGTTGCAGAGTGAAACTCTTGCAAGTATACCTTCTTTGTAAATAGACCTGGTCAAAAAACACATAATATATATATTTTTTTAAACAAAAAATGCTTTTTGAAATGTTTCATTTTTTTTATCAGTTTCTGGAATTTTTGAAAAAAAAAATTGACTACTGTGAAAGTGGATCAAAACATTGTCCAAAATTCTAATTGAAATTTTGGAAATTAAATTATTTTTCACCAGCTCTGTTTGGGATACCAGCTTTGTTCGTAAAGTGTGCATTGTATCCCACAAGGATAGCTGTTTTAGCTTAGGTAGTAGCATTCTGGTTTTTTTAGGCTAAATGTTTCAAGTTTAATACCCAAAGTGACCCTGGGGAATTGTAGATATGTACTACAGAATATCCTATTACTCAACCTGAAAATTGTAGCTCCTAACTAGAACTATTTCTGCTGGTGAAATTGGATTTGTGTGAAATAAAGGACAATCGCACAGAAGCTTTTCTCCCTTGTTAAGAGGCAGTCGGAGGACTACAACACAGGCTCATAAAGAACTCTTCTGCAGAGCCCAAATGTATCGAAAAGCTCGAAGAATAACTCATACACATTTTCAGTTGCTGGCAGCCTGTCAGAGTTACAAACTCATCTCTACTGGTGGGGCTTTAGCATCTAATTGATGCTTCCCAATTTACTGTGCACCCCAATAAATGACCTGAAAGTTTGTCAGTCCAGCTATAAGTGAAGCATCTTCAGCATGTGATTATAGCATTAATTTTGAAGCAAGAAACAATGAGATGAAAGGTATCTTCAGCCATAAGCTTCTCCAGATGTGTTGTATCATCTGCTCCTGCTAGTTTGGCTTTGATTATGTAGACTCCTTCAGTTTCTGTTGTTTCTATTTGAGACTCCTGCCATGCCAACCACAAAATGTATGAGGAAGGGTTAAAAAACAAGCTCTATAGTGATAGACTCAAAGAGCTCAATATGTTTAGCTTAACAAAGAGAAGGTTGAGGGGAGACTTGAAGTATCTACATGGGGAACAAGTATTTAATAATGAGCTCTTCAATCTATCAGAGAAAGGTATAACTTGATCTAATGCTGGAAGTTGAAGCTAGACAATTTCAGACAGGAAATAAGGTGTAATTGTTTAACAGGAAGAGTAACTAACATCTGGAACAATTTATCAAGGGTCATGATGGATTATCCATCACTGATAATTTTAAAATCAAGATTGGATGATTTTTCTAAAAGATATGCTCTAAGAATTATTTGGGTTAAGTTCTATGGCCAGTGTTAACCAGAGGTCAGATAGGATGAGCACAGAGGACCCTTCTGCTTTGTAATATATAAATATATGAGTCTATGAATGTTAACCTAGCCACAACTTTAGATCTGGGTTCCAATTCCACCCCCCACCCCCTCAATTTGTATGAAATTGTAATGATTAACTTGAAAGAAACCAAAGGTAAGAGTTGCCTTTTCCCAAACTATATGGGGATTGTAGTATGAACAACCTTGTTTACCCCATACTTAGCAGTTTGTTATGTTTTTGGTAATAGTCCATCATATACAGGCACATGAGCCAAGAGGGTGTCCTCACAGTGGTCAAATTCAGTTATGTGCAAAGATCTATGCACCACTTTGGTCCAATGTAAGGTCTTAAGGCTTATGTAGTGCATAGGTCTGTGCCAGCCCTGTGTCCTTAAGGTGAATTTTGCAGAGGATGACAAGCATCCTGAAACATGGTTCAGAGTACTGAGTAATGATTACGTAATATCCAGTCTGCAGGAAGTGGGGGTTGTGAGAAGCATTACAAGAATGATCAAGGGCCTGGAAGAACTCTCCTATGAAGAGAGATTGCCTAGATTGGGATTGTTTACCTTAGAAAGGAGACATAATAAAAATATATACAATAAATAATGACATAGACAAGGTAGATCAGGAACTTCTGTTCTCCCTATCTCATAACACAAGAACAAGGAGACATTCAGTGAAATTAAAAGGGGGGAAAACTGAAAACCAATAAAGGAAAATACTTCTTCACACAACAGGCGATTATACTGCGGAGCTCATTGGCAAAGAAAATCATGAGGCAACAATTTAACAAAATTGAAATTTTGGATATGGTTCTAAAGCATATCCAGAATTGTCATAATTAATGACAAGAACAATTCAGGAAGGGATATTAAACCTTGTGCTTCAGGGTTTAAGCCAATCTCTAACTATCAGATATTAGGATGAGATTAACGTGGAGGGCATATCTGCCTACTGTACGGTTCTTACATGTCATCTGAAGCATCTGACACTGGGTACTGTCAAGATAAGATGATATAGCAGTTCCTACATTCCAATGGAAGAGTGGATCTGCCCTCATTCTATCCATAGAGGAACACAGACATTGGTTCGCTATCCATTAGATGAATGAGGATTTTTTAAAAAAAAATTGAAACCATTGTATCAGACAGTGTAAGCCATGCTAGTTTTGCAAACCTACATTCTGCACTCTGCTTGTTTTAGGCAGGTAAAGAGCTGTAGACTTAGTTTAATAATCACTCATATGGGTGAATTAGTAATCCTCATATCCAAATATTTTCCATGGAAAGTCTGGAAATCCATAAAATGTTCACAGCTGAAGTACAATTCTTATTAAAGGGATGAATTAATACAAAAATGGGTCAAGATCTGAAATCCTTAGTAGGCTGCTTGGGAGATTGAAAACTACAGGTCCCTACACAAGATTTTAAACTAAATTCACTGATCTGGCTTATTCTGAAGTACAGTGGAAGTTCTGAATTTTCTAAGTGGAATTCTCACTCTACATATCATGATGTTTTATCACTCCAAGTGGGTTCCATTGAGCTAATCCCTTGCAATACAGAATTTCACATTGATGAGGTAGGTGCTAATTGGTGCATTTCAAGAGGATTTTCATCTTCTCATCCTTCCACATAGCAGGTGGTGGAGAGAAATGAAAAGAGAGATCCTAGGGCTATGCGGACATGTGTTGAGATGCTGGTGTTTGTTGAGTATTTCAATTTGGAGGTGCTGTGATAAGGAGACACATAGAATCTTAAGAGTTTAAATTCAGGTGTTGGTGGGTAATAAGCTTTTCGGGTAATAAGTTTGGCAGCTGATAAGATTTTCAGCTGATATGTAATATTCTATTAATAATTTCAAACTTTTTAAAGGCAGCTTGTCAATTTTTTTGGTTCAAAAGGTTTTTTGGACAAAAATGGCTTTTTCATAAAAAATAATTTCTGTGGGAAATGTTTCTTTATGAATTATGAATTTTTCCTTATATTCTTGTCAAAAAACCTAAAAACCAAAAGTCTTTTTTCATATTTTGATTGTCAAGAACGGAAAAAGTTTGTCTGTAAAATATTCATTTTGGGGCAAAGGGGAAAATGTTATTCCCAAACATCCAAATTTTCAGATTTCATGCAGAATTTTTCAGTTTTTGGTTGCTAAAATGAAAAAAAAATCATTGTTTTTAAAGAGAAAACCCAGATTTAGACATGGAAACATTTCAAGAATAACTCTAAATTTTAATTCTGTATTCTCTCCTCCGTATTGTTGAGATTTCTTCTGGAATACCATGATGCAGTTGTTCCAACCCTGCTCTCAGAGAATTTGCACAGGTGCAGGGTCAATGGCAGCATGGTTCCAAAAGGACCTAGCTGGAAAGAAAACTCAGGCCAGGTCTCTGCTACAAACTTACTTTGGTGAACCTACATTGCTCGGGGTTTGAAAAATCCAAGCCCCAAGTGACATAGTTATATAAACCTAACCCCCATGCAGACAGCGCTGTTGACGGAAGAGCTTCTTCTGTCAACATAGCTACTGACTTTTGTGGTGGTGGATTAACCCATCAGCATAGTAGCATCTTCACTTAAACTCTACAGCAGCACAGCTGCACCAGTGCAGCATTTTAAGTGTAGACCTGCCCACTGTGAACTGAAGAGAGAGGGGTGCCCCTGTCTCAGGGTGGGCCAGAGTCTCTGTGGGTCTGCATGATCTTCACCTTGTATCCTCAGTATCTGCAGGTTTCCTTGATCAGTCACATCCCTTTTCCCCTCCTCCCTGTGCCAAACTTCTCCCTGCCTCTGCAAGGGAAAACTATACCTTTAACTCATTGGAGATTTGAGTGCATGTCTTTTTCTCTTGCAGGTGTCTCTGTGGGAGGGCATAGAGACACCCCCACCCACTAAAATTTGGTCTGCTACTGTAGTTCCCTTTTATTGCTTGCTGTCTGGTGGGATGGATTTCACCAGTTACCATACCAAAAATAGGAATGGTGAGTGAAAATATATTACAGATTTTTTTTAGCCTGTCACACTTCCAGAAACCCCCTTTAGATACTCTCCAGTGCAGAGTATGTTACACCTTCACTGTTCCTCTAACTTTCTGCAAAGTGTCTGTAAGTAGAGAGAGTGATAAATAGCATTATGCAAATTAGAGTCACTGTACTTGACTCCTGTAAAATATGTCTTCCCTGTAAAGAGCACTTCTGAAAGAAAAGAAAGAACAATCCAAGAGATCATATTGTACCTTTACAGTGCTTTAGTAAAACTATTTCCCCATGCTTATTCCTGCCCCCCCCCCCCCCCGCACACTGTTACTCTCACCTTCTTGTCAACTGTTGGAAATGAGCCATCCTGATTACCGCTACAAAATCTTTTTTTTCCTGCTGATGACAGCTCACCTTAATTGATCACTCTCATTAGAGTGTGTGTGGCAACACCCATTGTTTCATGTTCTCTTTGTATATCTATATCTATATCTATATCTATCTTCCTACTGTATTTTCCAATGCATGCATCTGATGAAGTGGGTTTTAGCCCACAAAAGCTTATGCTCAAATAAATTTATTAGTCTCTAAGGTGCCACAAGTACTCCTCATTCTTTTTGCTGATACAGACTAACACGGCTACCACTCTGAAACCTGTCAGCCTACAGTATGTTTATTGTTCGTGTTGAAGGATTTTCTTAACTACACTTTTTGGAACTTCGCTAATTAACATGGTTTCAAATACTTTTTACATGAAACATTAATTACAGAGATTTACAGCAAACCTATGATTAGGGTGATTAATAATAACTATAATCCTTTTTACTCATTTGGGCGCAAATTACTTAGGCGTGGCCTATTTTAAGCATGTAGGTAATCCCATTGTCTTCAAAAGGGCTACTCATATGCTTAAAGTTAAGCACTAAGCTGAACTGGGCCACTGAACCCTCAATGGAACTAGTTCAAGTGAATTTCAAGTATTAATTTCACTGCAAAACATTCATGTGAGATGGATGAGTATCATTACCTCCATTTTATACACAAGAAAACTGAGGCACAAAGGGGGGGTCAGTGTGCAAATTTTCAAACACGCTCTGTAAGTTTGCATGCCTCTGTTTTTGTTTGTCCAGCTTGAATCCTTTGGGACTAAAGGGCATATTTTTAAAAGTATTTAGGCACCTAAAGATGCAGATAGGCAGCTATGGGGATTTTCAAAAGCACAGAGGCACCTAACTCCAAATTAAATATCATGCCTTAATGACAAGTCCATTCTTTCTCTGTCAATTCAGTCACAACTGCCATATCGGTCCCGAAGGATCAAGATTCATTTCCTCCCTTAATTCTGATGCAGTAGAAGGTCTTTTAAAATGATCATGTAAAGTATTCATCTCTTTTTTTGAATCCCTCCTTGAGTCCAAGCACAACAGTGTCTCTGTATTACAGGCTGTCCTCCTCCTAAATGACCTCAGTCTTTACCTAAACATTCTAGTGCAGATTGCAATATATATGGATTGTTTTCACCTTTTCCTGCTATTGGGGTCAATAGGGCAGACTCATAGAGTACATGTGATTGGCACAACTTTTACAAACTGGCTCACCAGGCCTGAGGTTCTCGGTTTGAAACTGAAGTTATCTTTCTCCTAGGTGGATTGGCAGCCACAGCTAACAAGCTCTACCTGCCTAACAGAGGCACAGAGAGGTGAAGTGACTTAGCCAAGGTCACCCAGCAGGTCAATAGCAGAGTCAAGAATAGAACCAAGGTCTCCTGGGTCCCAAGCCCTGACCTGCTTCTCTGTACCATATTGCCTCCCCTGAAGAGAGCATGTACTTGCTCACTCACTCTGTCTCCCTCTCTTGCTGTCTTCCTGTCTTCCCTCCCCCCCCGCCCCCCACCATTATTTCTGGCCATCCATGAATACAAATAACATTTCCATTAATTGACAGCACTTCCTCAAGTGAAAAAAGAACAGTTTTCATAAAAATATGGTACAGCATGTCAAGATCTTTCAAGATCCCATTGCTTTTTATCATTTTGATAAATAACCACTAAATAGAAACACTCAATAGTAACAGCCACAGAGCTGATTGAAAATGTAGGGAAAAAAATCTGCACAAATGTAGAAAATTTGATAGAAAATTATTTGCATTGAATTTTGAGGGGGGGGGTTTAACCACCTTGTCAGCTTTTTAATACCTGGGCTTGTTTCCCAGAGACTGAATCAGTAGGAGCCTTATTATAGACAAGCCAGAAGTGCTGCTGTCAGTTGCCTAACACTTTCCATTATAAGACCCTGTTTTCCGTTGCTTATAATTTTATCAAACTTCAGTCTTTGGGGTTGACATTTTCTACAACAGATGTCTGCTTCTGGAGAAAGCTTCTTTTTTTTTTTTTTTTTAAATAAAAAAAAGTTTCAGTAAAAGCAGTGCACCATTTCTGAAAACGAGGCGAGAAAAAAACACATTTTTTTTTCATGTCTGACGCTGGGAGAGTAGGTGTCAGTTCATGCCAAGGTCCAGGGCCTCACTGAACACTGATAAATGCATAGCCAGAAACCAGTCAGGCCTACCTGTGGGCTAGTATAGTTAAAATAGAATCATACAGTCATAGAATATCAAGATTGGAAAGGACCTCAGGAGGTCATCTAGTCCAACTCCCTGCTCAAAGCAGGACCAAGCCCCAATTTTTGTCCCAAATCCCTAAATGGCCCCCTCGAGGATTGAACTCACAACCCTGGATTTAGCCGGTCAATGCTCAAACCACTGAAATAGATATTAGTGTTACAAGAATGTGTTTTGACTTTATGGAATGCTTATAGGATGCTGCATTTATTAATCCTAGTTATAATGTCTGTATCCCAGGATATAAAGTGTTTGCATTGTAAGCCTCTGTGGTAGGTTCCATAGAGGCTAATATGAAAAAGGAGATGGCTGGTCTTGTGGTTAGCACCCCATAGGTTAGCACTGTCATAGGAGATCTGGCAACAATTCCTGGTTCTACCATGGACTTATGTGACCTTGGGCAATTCACGTAAGGCCAGATTTTGAAAAGTATTTTCGTGCCTAAGGATGCAAAATGTGCCTACTGGGAGTTTGGTACTCACCAAACAGAAAAAAAAGATGAATTCATTAAGATAAAATACTTCTCCTGCACACAGGATGGCCTGCTGAAGGAAAATGAGGCATTGTGTATCATCAAAGAATGGAGACCTTGTTGATTGCATTCCTTATTCCCTCTAGGAAGGGGAGACCTACACATAAACATATCCCATCAGCTTGGATTCTGGGGGAAAGGGCATAAAAATTGCTGAAATGGAGAAACTGGGTTTCTTTATGCTATCTGGACTCTGAGGGGCAAAGATTCCTAAACATAATCAAGAGATCCCCAGGCTGCTTGGCATGGGTCATCCCTAAAGGATGTATGGAGCTGCTTATTATAGAAGTTTATATTACCTATTTAAATCTAAGACTGTAACTCATTTGTGTGTGTATGTTTCCTGTTTTAATCTTGTATTTCTAATTTCTTTCCTTAGTAATTAAATCTTTAGTTAGTTTATTACAGGATTGGCGACAGGTTTGGGTTTGAGATCAGAATGCAAATGATCTGGGGTAACTGACTTGTCTTTTGGGACTGGGAGTAACCTGAATATTGTTGTGATTTTTGGTGTAAAGTGACCATCTATCACATAGTCCAGGTTGCCTAGGGGGCAAAATAGACTGGAATAACCAAGGGGATTGTCTGTGACTCCATGGGAAGACTATTATTGTGTTTGAGAAGTTCACATTTGTTACTGGGTTGGTAAAATCTAATTATATAACACACATACAGTTTGGGGTCTCTACCCTGCTTTTTGACAGTCTGTCCTGAGATTGGCATTCAAGGTCGTGAACCACTCCAGGCAGCATGAAACCAAGTTAAAAGTTTTTTACAACCATTTTCTTCAGACACTCTAGTGCTTCCATGCCTTGGAGCAGGGACTTGAAATTTGGCACAGAGGTCTACCATTGCCTTTTGCTGTGGCCAACAAATTCCCCCCTCCATTTTTGCTCTGGAAATGACCATTTGCACATACTCAGTAGAGGTTTGTTAGAGTGTGTTAGAAAATTTGACAAACATTTCATGTGCATTGATCATGTTCCATCCCCAAAGAGCTATGGGCCAGCCACAATGAATGCTTTAGCCCCACAGAGCCACTGAGCATGCTTTCAACCTGGAGCTGAGCAGGACTTTTCTTGCAATTGCTCCTCTGACTTCTTTTGGCTACTGTGAGCACTGAAATGAGAGCAAGGAGCAGAGAATGAGACAGGAATACTGTGGGGGGAAAAACAGGATGTGATCATGTAATGAAAGACTGTATTGTAACTCCTACACACAAGGGGACAGAATTAAGTTTGCAACAGCAACCTCAATTCTGACATTTCCTAACCTTTTAGTTCTTGACTTTACAACCTTAACATTTTTTTAAACATTTATATACTGCTTTGTAGTAATCTCATATGTTTTTCTATTTATTGTGGTTTAACATCTCTAAGCCCTTCTGTATTAATTTATGCCAATGGGCCAGGGTAGTGGGACTCTTCAGTAAGGTACAGTGTTGCTAGTAAAACCTATGATAGTTTCATGTAGGCCAAAATATTCATAGAATCATAGAATCATAGAATATCAGGGTTGGAAGGGACCCCAGAAGGTCATCTAGTCCAACCCCCTGCTCAAAGCAGGACCAATTCCCAGTTAAATCATCCCAGCCAGGGCTTTGTCAAGCCTGACCTTAAAAACCTCTAAGGAAGGAGATTCTACCACCTCCCTAGGTAACGCATTCCAGTGTTTCACCACCCTCTTAGTGAAAAAGTTTTTCCTAATATCCAATCTAAACCTCCCCCACTGCAACTTGAGACCATTACTCCTCGTTCTGTCATCTGCTACCATTGAGAACAGTCTAGAGCCATCCTCTTTGGAACCCCCTTTCAGGTAGTTGAAAGCAGCTATCAAATCCCCCCTCATTCTTCTCTTCTGCAGGCTAAACAATCCCAGCTCCCTCAGCCTCTCCTCATAACTCATGTGTTCCAGTCCCCTAATCATTTTTGTTGCCCTTCGCTGGACTCTCTCCAATTTATCCACATCCTTCTTGAAGTGTGGGGCCCAAAACTGGACACAGTACTCCAGATGAGGCCTCACCAATGTCGAATAGAGGGGAACGATCACGTCCCTCGATCTGCTCGCTATGCCCCTACTTATACATCCCAAAATGCCATTGGCCTTCTTGGCAACAAGGGCACACTGCTGACTCATATCCAGCTTCTCGTCCACTGTCACCCCTAGGTCCTTTTCCGCAGAACTGCTGCCTAGCCATTCGGTCCCTAGTCTGTAGCTGTGCATTGGGTTCTTCCGTCCTAAGTGCAGGACCCTGCACTTATCCTTATTGAACCTCATCAGATTTCTTTTGGCCCAATCCTCCAATTTGTCTAGGTCCTTCTGTATCTTATCCCTCCCCTCCAGCGTATCTACCACTCCTCCCAGTTTAGTATCATCCGCAAATTTGCTGAGAGTGCAATCCACACCATCCTCCAGATCATTTATGAAGATATTGAACAAAACTGGCCCCAGGACCGACCCTTGGGGTACTCCACTTGATACCGGCTGCCAACTAGACATGGAGCCATTGATCACTACCCGTTGAGCCCGACAATCTAGCCAGCTTTCTACCCACCTTGTAGTGCATTCATCCAGCCCATACTTCCTTAACTTGCTGACAAGAATACTGTGGGAGACCGTGTCAAAAGCTTTGCTAAAGTCAAGAAACAATACATCCACTGCTTTCCCTTCATCCACAGAACCAGTAATCTCATCATAAAAGGTGATTAGATTAGTCAGGCATGACCTTCCCTTGGTGAATCCATGCTGGCTGTTCCTGATCACTTTCCTCTCATGCAAGTGCTTCAGGATTGATTCTTTGAGGACCTGCTCCATGATTTTTCCAGGGACTGAGGTGAGGCTGACTGGCCTGTAGTTCCCAGGATCCTCCTTCTTCCCTTTTTTAAAGATTGGCACTACATTAGCCTTTTTCCAGTCATCCGGGACTTCCCCACGAGTTTTCAAAGATAATGGCCAATGGCTCTGCAATCACAGCTGCCAATTCCTTCAGCACTCTCGGATGCAACTCGTCCGGCCCCATGGACTTGTGCACGTCCAGCTTTTCTAAATAGTCCTTAACCACCTCTATCTCCACAGAGGGCTGGCCATCTCTTCCCCATTTTGTGATGCCCAGCGCAGCAGTCTGGGAGCTGACCTTGTTAGTGAAAACAGAGGCAAAAAAAGCATTGAGTACATTAGCTTTTTCCACATCCTCTGTCACTAGGTTGCCTCCCTCATTCAGTAAGGGGCCCACACATTCCTTGGCTTTCTTCTTGTTGCCAACATACCTGAAGAAACCCTTCTTGTTACTCTTGACATCTCTGGCTAGCTGCAGCTCCAGGTGCGATTTGGCCCTCCTGATAACATTCCTACATGCCCGAGCAATATTTTTATACTCTTCCCTGGTCATATGTCCAACCTTCCACTTCTTGTAAGCTTCTTTTTTATGTTTAAGATCCGCTAGGATTTCACCATTAAGCCAAGCTGGTCGCCTGCCATATTTACTATTCTTTCGACTCATTGGGATGGTTTGTCCCTGTAACCTCAACAGAGATTCCTTGAAATACAGCCAGCTCTCCTGGACTCCTTTCCCCTTCAAGTTAGTCCCCCAGGGGATCCTGGCCATCCGTTCCCTGAGGGAGTCGAAGTCTGCTTTCCTGAAGTCCAGGGTCCGTATCCTGCTGCTTACCTTTCTTCCCTGCGTCAGGATCCTGAACTCAACCAACTCAGGGTCACTGCCTCCCGGATTCCCATCCACTTTTGCTTCCCCCACTAATTCTACCCGGTTTGTGAGCAGCAGGTCAAGAAAAGCGCCCCCCCTAGTTGGCTCCTCTAGCACTTGCGCCAGGAAATTGTCCCCTACGCTTTCCAAAAACTTCCTGGATTGTCTATGCACCGCTGTATTGCTCTCCCAGCAGATATCAGGAAAATTAAAGTCACCCATGAGAATCAGGGCATGCGATCTAGTAGCTTCCGTGAGCTGCCGGAAGAAAGCCTCATCTACCTCATCCCCCTGGTCCGGTGGTCTATAGCAGACTCCCACCACTACATCACTCTTGTTGTAACAGTGATTGCAAGATGGTGATGTTACACATATTTTGCAAGTTCTTTTTCTTAGCATACAGACAAGTTTGTAGTCTTGGAAGAAAATGCTATATTTTCTTGGTTTGATGATGTTTGTTCTTTGGGGGAACTGTGGCAAGCAGCAATGGAGTTTGCTTGCTGCATTAGTCAGCAAGAGTCAATTCTTGGGGCAGAGTTGCTTCTTGGGAACTGGACTTTCCTTTGGACTGAAATCCTTGAAAGAAGATTGGTTGCATTTCATGTGTGACCTTTTCTGTTCCAGGACAGGTGTATATGAGTAAACAAGTTAGACTAACACAGTTAGATGGTATTGACCTCCGGGAGCTATCCCAGAGTGCTCCATTGTGACCGCTCTGGACAGCACTCTCAACTCAGATGCACTGGCCAGGTAGACAGGAAAAGGCCCATGAACTTTTGAATTTCAATTTCCTGTTTGGCCAGCGTGGCAAGCTGCAGGTGACCATGCAGAGCTCATCAGCAGAGGTGACCATGATGGAGTCCCAGAATCGCAAAAGAGCTCCAGCATGGACCGAATGGGAGGTACGGGATCTGATCGCTGTATGGGGGGAGGAATACGTGCTATCAGAACTATGTTCCAGTTTTCGAAATGCCAAAACATTTGTCAAAATCTCCCAGGGCATGAAGGACAGAGGCCATAACAGGTACCCGAAGCAGTGCCGCATGAAACTTAAGGATCTGAGGCAAGCCTACCAGAAAACCAGAGAGGCAAATGGCTGCTCCAGGTCAGAGCCCAAAACATGCAGCTTTTATGATGAGCTGCATGCGATTTTAGGGGGTTCAGCCACCACTACCCCAGCCATGTTGTTTGACTTCTTCAATAGAGATGGAGGCAACACGGAAGCAGCTTTTGGGGATGAGGAAGATGATGATGATGAGGAGGTTGTAGATAGCTCACAGCAAGCAAGTGGAGAAACCACTTTCCCGACAGCCAGGAACTGTTTCTCACCTTGGACCTGGAGCCAGTCCCCGCCGAACCCACCCAAGGCTGCCTCCCAGACCCGCCAGGCGGAGAAGGGACCTCTGGTGAGTGTACCTTTTAAAATAGTATACATGGTTTAAAAGCAAGCATGTTTAATGATTAATTTGCCCTGGCATTTGTGGCTCTCCTGGATGTACTCCCAAAGCCTTTGCAAAAGGTTTCTGGGGAGGGCAGCCTTATTCCATCCACCATGGTAGGACACTTTACCACTCCAGGCCAGTACTCGGGAATCATTGTAGAACAAATCATTTCAGTGTATGTTTGCTGGCGTTCAAACAACATCCATTCTTATCTCTCTGTGTTATTCTCAGGAGAGTGATATCATTCATGGTCACCTGGTTGAAATAGGGTGCTTTTTTTAAGGGGACATTCAGAGGTTCCTGTTCCTGCTGGGCTGTTTGCCTGTAGCTGAACAGAAATGTTAGCCACAGGGAGGGGGGAGGGATGAGGGGCTAGCCATGCGGTGGGGGGAGGCAAAATGTGACCTTGGAACGAAAGCACATGTGCTATGTATGTAATGTTAACAGCAAGGTTTACCCTGAAAGAGTGTACCCATTGTTCTATAAAATGTGTCTTTTTAATTACCACTGTCCCTTTTTTTCCCTCCTCCAGCTGCCTGTGTTTCAAGGATCAAAGGATCTTCTCCTTCCCAGAGGCCAGCAAAGATTAGAAGGCAAAAACACCACACTCGCGATGAAATGTTCTCTGAGCTCATGCTGTCCTCCCACACTGACAGAGCACAGACGAATGCGTGGAGGCAGACAATGTCAGAGTGCAGGAAAGCACAAAATGACCGGGAGGAGAGGTGGTGGGCTGAAGAGAGTAAGTGGCGGGCTGAAGAGAGGGCTGAAGCTGATAGGAGGCAGCAGCTTGATGAGAGGAGACAGGACTCAATGCTGAGGCTGCTGGAGGATCAAACTAATATGCTCCAGCGTATGGTTGAGCTGCAGGAAAGGCAGCTGGAGCACAGACTGCCGCTACAGCCCCTGTGTAACCAACCGCCTTCCTCCCCAAGTTCCATAGACTCCTCACCCAAGAACGCGGTGGGGGGCCTCTGGCCACCCAGCCACTCCACCCCAGAGGATTGCCCAAGCAACAGAAGGCTGGCATTCAATAAGTTTTAAAGTTTTAAACTTTTAAAGTGCTGTGTGGCCTTGTCCTTCCCTCCTCCACCACCCATCCTGCTGCTTCTCTCCTCCACCACCCCTCCTGGGCTACCTTGGTAGTTATCCCCCTATTTGTGTGATGAATTAATAAAGAATGCATGAATGTGAAGCAACAATGACTTTATTGCCTCTACAAGCAGTGATCAAAGGGAGGAGGGGAGGGTGGTTAGCTTACAGGGAAGTAGAGTGAACCAAGGGGCAGGGGGTTTCATCAAGGAGAAACAAACAGAACTTTCACACCGTAGCCTGGTCAGTCATGAAACTGGTTTTCAAAGCTTCTCTGATGCGCACCGCGCCCTCCTGTGCCCTTCTAACCACCCTGGTGTCTGACTGTGCGTAACCAGTGGCCAGGCAATTTGCCTCAACCTCCCACCCTGCCATAAATATCTCCCCCTTACTCTCACAGATATTGTGGAGCACACAGCAAGCAATAATAACAGTGGGAATACTGGTTTCTCTGAGGTCTAACCGAGTCAGTAAACTGCATCAGCGTGCTTTTAAACATCCAAATGCACATTCTACCATCATTCTGCACTTGCTCAGCCTGTAGTTGAACAGCTCCTGACTACTGTCCAGGCTGCCTGTGTACGGCTTCATGAGCTATGGCATTAAGGGGTAGGCTGGGTCCCCAAGGATAACTATAGGCATTTCAACATCCCCAAAGATTATTTTCTGGTCTGGGAATAAAGTCCCTTCCTGCAGCTTTTGAAACAGACCAGAGTTCCTGAAGATGCTAGCATCATGTACCTTTCCTGGCCATCCCACGTTGATGTTGGTGAAACGTCCCTTGTGATCCACCAGTGCTTGCAGCACTATTGAAAAGTACCACTTACTTTATGTACTCGCTGGCTTGGTGCTCCAGTGCCAAGATAGGGATATGGGTTCTGTCTATGGCCCCACCACTAGGAAATCCTATTGCTGCAAAGCCACCCACTATAACCCGCACATTTCCCAGGGTCACTACCCTTGATATCAGCAGATCTTTGATTGCGTTGGCTACTTGCATCACAGACGCCCCCACAGTAGATTTGCCCACTCCAAATTGATTCCCGCATGACCAGTAGCTGTCTGGCATTGCAAGCTTCCACAGGGCTATTGCCACTTGCTTCTCAACTCTGAGGGCTGCTCTCATCTTGGTATTCTTGCGCCTCAGGGCAGGGGAAAGCAAGTCACAAAGTTCCATGAAAGTGCCCGTACATTCGCGAAAGTTTCGCAGCCACTGGGAATCATCCCAGACCTGCAACTCTATGCGGTCCCACCAGCCTGTGCTTGTTTCCCGAGCCCAGAATCGGCGTTCCACTGCATGAACCTGCCCATTAGCACCATGATGCCCACATTGCCAGGGCCCGTGCTTTGAGAGAAGTCTGTGTCCAGGTCCTCATCACTCTCGTCACCGTGCTGATGTCGCCTACTCGCCCGGTTTTGCTTTGCCAGGTTCTGGTCCCACATATTCTGCTGGATAATGCTTGTGGTGTTTAATGCTCTCCTAATTGCCAAAGTGATCTGAGCGGGCTCCATGCTTGCCATGCTATGGCGCCTGCACAGAAAAAAGGCGTGGAACGATTGTCTGCCATTGCTCTGAAGGAGGCAGGGGCGACTGACGACATGGCTTACAGGGTTGGCTTACAGGGAATTAAAATCAACAAAGGGGGTGGCTTTGCGAGAAACAGAATGACCCCCTCAAGGATAGAACTCAAAAGTGGGTTTAGCAGGCCGTTGATTTCATGGAGGGAGGGAGGAGAAAATGAATACAAAACAAATCTGGTCTATTTCTTGTTTTGATCCACTTCATCTATTTTTATACATCTTGCTGGCAGCAGACTGTGCAGTACGACCGCTAGCCATCATCATCTCCTGGGTGCTTGGCAGAAGACGGTGCAGTATGACTGCTGGCCATCATCTTCTGCTGGGTGCAGATTAAAAGACAGTGCACTGCCGGTAGGACTGAATCGCCACGAAACGAAACTTAAAAGGGAAATGACTTGGCTGAGTCACTCCCAAGTTTGCCCAGGTGCCCCTGACCTCATCGAGGTCGGTTAAAAGAGCACACTGGAGTACGTCAACGATGGCTACCCATCATACTGCACTGTCTGCTGCCAAAAGGCAATAAACTGCTGCTGTGTAGCAATGCAGTACCACGTCTGCCAGAAGACATACGGTGACGATTAGCTGAGCGGGCTCCATGCTTGCCGTGGTATGGCGTCTGCACAGGTAACTCAAGAAAAAAGAAGCAAAACGATTGTCTGCCCTTGCTTCCATGGAGGGAGGGAGGGAAGGGGGGCCTGACGATATGTACCCGGAACCACCCGCGACAATGTTTTAGCCCCATCAGGCACTGGTATTTCTACCCAGAATTCAAATGGGCGGCGGAGACTGCGGGAACTGTGGGATAGCTACCCACAGTGCAATGCTCCGGAAGTCGATGGTTGCCTCAGTACTGTGGACACACTCCACCGACTACATGCACTTAGAGCATTTGTGTGGGGACACACACAATCGACTGTATAAAAACGTTTTCTACAAAACCGACTTCTATAAATTTGACCTAATTTCGTAGTGTAGACATACCCTAAGTTCTTCAGTTCAGGGAACGAATACTACTGTGTGTGTGTTTACCATGCTTAGAACAATGTGTCCTAATTTTGGTTGGGATCAGTAGGGTCTACAGTAATGTAATTAATATCCATTATTTTCTATTAAATAAATACATATCAACATCTGATCATGAACGGTATATCTGTCAAGGAAATTATTCATTGCAAACTGTTTACTCGGTTTTAATTATGTCCCTAATGCTCTTATTTTTGGAAGTGGTTATTCTGCAACTATAACTTAAAACTAAGTGAGCTCATAGGCCCAAAAGGACTGCAATAAACAATGGCTGCAATAAACAAGGACTCTGCAATAAACAATGGCCTTCAGCATGAAGCCCCATGCCAGTAGGGAAGTTAGAAAAATAAATACAAAATACAATGTTCAAAAATCTATTTCGGCCAAAGGGCTGCAAATTCTAACAATTGCCAGAAGGTGCAACTGAAAACAACAGACGGATTCTCAGGTGAGGCCGGTATAGAAGTGTGCCGATAGCATGGAATTTTGCAAGCCTTTGGGTTTGTGTTGGTTAAACTGCTAGTCAGCAGAGAACAGCAAACGTACTGTATGCACTGCAGGGAATAAATAAAATAGGCTTTAGCTCTCACGATCAGCAGAAGTCTCTGTCACACATCAGTAAATCCTCCTAGGCTTGCCTCCACTTGGCCTCTGCTCCCCACCCCATGAAGTGAATGCCTATTCTCATTTACTATTTAATCCAAGAAATGCAAAGCGGTTGCGGGGGAAGGGGGCCTTGCATTTTTAATTTTGATACAGATCAAATATTGTAGTGATGCCTACAGTTAATTTAGGTGGAACTATTTACTACTACCCTATTTAAGGTTGCCTGACATAATAAGGCTTCCGTTATAAAACCCTGTTTTCAGTTGCTTAAAACTTTGCCAAGTTTACAGCTTGGGCTGAAATTTTCCATACTGTGTGTCTCCATCAGGTTTAATTTGTCTGAAAAGTTTCAGCAAAATCAGTTCAGCCATTGTTCAGAATGAGGTTAGAGGAAAATAATTTGTTTTGCCTATATTTTCCTTAACATTTTCGTTCAGAAGAGCTAATCTATGCTTTTGAGGAAGGACTTGAAATTTGCCTTGGGGGTTGCCTTTGTGGCAGGGACGTATCTCTGGTTTTTCTCTGTGAACATTTGGCCAAATTTGGCCAAGCTATAAAACTCTGAAAAATCTCAGTTTACACATGCTCAGTAGAGACATGTTAGAGTTTGTCAGCTAAGCTCTCTGAAGATTCTCTCTGAACTGCACATGCTCCAGTCTGGTGGTGTACGGGCCAAACTGGAGTCTCCCTGCAATTGCTCCTCCTGATTGTGAAGGGCCACAGTGGAACTGGGCACAGAAACAGAGCAGGGATAATGTCTTTCCTGTGCTCTCATACTCCCCCTGGTGGCATCCAGGCCCGATGAAGAAGGAGGGGGAAAGCCTGATTGAAATGCAGCGGGGACAAGGAGACTGTGACTGGCTGGGCCAGAGTCTTGGGGAAAAGACTGAGACAAGGGAGGGAGACTAGGTTTGGGACCAGGTGTAGGAGGAAGACTGAGATGTAAATCAGGAGCTTGGAGGGGGAGACTGGGACTGTGATATGGAGACTGGGAATGATCAGGTGAGGGAACTGGGGTGAGGAGCTGGGGTAGGGAGAAACAGGACTGGTATAGGTACTAGATGGAGGGGACACAAACAGAAGGGCTTATGCTTGGGAGAACAGAGGCAAAAGGATTTATAGCCACCACGGCTCACTCCCCTCCAGAATCTGGAATTAAGCCCAAGATTCCAGAGTTTCAACATTCCTTCGCGGTCAGGAAATATCTGTGCAAACTCACTGGCAAAGTGTGCATCTAGTGCTTGGTCCACATAAAGGATGACAGCCTACTACTGCTCTCATAGTATTTTCTGGTGTGTGTATATCTATGTGACTATATAATTAAAGATTGTATCATAAAGCATCCATGCAAGGGGGGCAAATTAAAGTTCCACAGGCAGCCTAAATTCTGAGTGCATAACATAGCAAAAGTAATGTTCTTTTTATGTAGTTTTTCCATGTAAATTTTTATTCCAGTATTCCAGTACTCTCATTTGCATTGATCTCAGCCATTTGTTTCCCCGACAGATTCCTGACCCACACCAAGCGTTAGGCATAGACCTCCCTTGGTGTGAGTCAGCATCAACAAATAAGAGTTCTAATAAAAAGCAATGTCTTTCTAGTGTACCTAAACAAAATACTGAACAATGAAGGATCAATTCTACATGTTAATTAGTTAGTTTTCTACTATTTGATTTCTTTTGATTTATATTGTAGCTTCTTAGCTAAGAACGGAAGTCTTTCTGAAATAAAAGTTGTTATTCAGTTACAAGCTGTTGGGCTAGATGTAGGAATCGCTGGGCGAAAGTCTAGGGCCTGTTAACTAGGTCATAGCATAATGGTCCCTTCTGGCCCCAAAATCTATGAAGAAAAGAGAAATGAGATGTCAATCCTCAGCTCTAGATGCTGTAACAGTTATTTAAAATAACATTCCTTAAAAAAAAAAAAGCCAGCAGCATAACAAAGCCCAGCTGCAACAAAATTACATTAAATTAACTAGCTAGTACTTTAAAAGTACTGAAAATAACTTCCCACACATACCCTTCAGCAGGAAGGCTTATGGAGTTTGGAAATAAGGAGTAGCGACCTATCTGCAGCCATTTTGTGATGTACCCCGTCGCACTGCTACTGGCTCAAGTAGTCTGGGCAACCAAACTGTTCAAACTAGCCTGGGAGGATTTAGTTTAGCTCAGAGTCCCTTTGTGATGTGAGCACTCTACAACTTCCTAGAAATTGCCGGAAGCCATTTCTGTTTGCATCCAGCAAAGAAGAAATAACATTGCAGTTGGCACCAGGTAGAAAAAGAGCAATTATTATTATTGCTGTTTATTTCTGTTAGGTAGTGCTTGAGAACAGCACACGTCAGGGCTATATTGTATGTAATGAATATTGTATGCAGCCCTTTCTGCCCCTTCCCCGGGCAGCCCCTGTTCCACCCAGGGTCCCCACCCCCAACTTGACCCCCACCCCTTTTGTTCCTTTCTGCCCCTCCACCCCCGCACTGCAGCCCCAAGACCGGAGAAGCTCTGTCACTGTACCATGGCCCCAGGGTTGCAGCGGGGAGTGAGAGCTCCTCCAGTCCCAAGGTCTCAGCGGGAGTTCGGGTGCTCGGGCTTCCCCTGCTGTCCCACAGCTTCTGCCTGGGACGGGGTCGGGGTCCACTGAGGGGGAGTGTCCCCCATCCTGTGACTTCTGCCAGGGACGGGGTTAGGGGCCACTGAGGCTTCCCCCATCCTGACTGCCCAGCGCTGCTGCTGCAGAGTGGGGTCAGGGCATGGGGGCTTCCCCCACCTTGCCAGCCCAATAGCGGATTTTGGGGGGGGGCCCTATTTGGCTGGGGCTCCTGGGCATGGGCCCTGGAGACCCAGTAGCTAATCCTCCACTGCCTCAGACACAGTCCACATAATGCGACAGGTAATAAACAGACAAATGAAAGGGGGCTTGGGGATAGAATAGTATCGTTTCTTTACAAAATATCTGAGCATCCTTAAATTTGCTAAAATGTGTATCATTTCATTTTTCCAACCGTATTGGTATATTTTTTCATTACTTTTAAGTCCAGCGTGTAAGTTACTTGGTTACTTCTGGAGGTGCCTGATTGAGGCAGGGAATGGAATCTTTTAAAATAGTCTTGAGTGAAATACTGATGCCATTGAATTCAATAGGGACAGGATTTCACCCCTGTTTTTTTTGGCCTGAAAGGCATCTGTGCTTCTTAAGGAAGATTACATGTGTGTGTTGTATCTGAATGTGTATGGAGAAATAAATGGGCCAGCTGACAATCTCTTATGCAAGTACAGACAGGGAAAAATATACAGAGACCTGCACTCCGGGGAGACCAGCACCCTGCAGCTGGAGAGGCAGAACAGGGTGGCCCAGCAATGCCTTGGCACTGGGGTCTGGAGCAGCTCAGATAGACCAAGGAGAGCAGCTCGTATGTTTTGTTAGGCTGCACAGTCTTGCTGCACACAAGGTTGCTCTGCCTTGGGAAAGATTGTCTTCATGGGGTGGTGCATCTTCACATTGTCCCCTTCTTAGGCTAGGGGCTAAAACCCCCGTCAGTCAAGGTACTGAGATATGAGCCTAACTTTAAGCTGGTGAGCAATCCCATTGACTTCCTCTGTTGGCTGCTTGGAAATGTACGCATGGTGGGTATGACCATGTAGTGCAGATTGAATTTCTTTTGCATTACAACACCACAAGCTGTTTTACGGCATTGGCAACTGACAGCATGACAGAAATTTGTCTATTTTAGTGTTTGTCTAAGGCTTTTGGGTTTAAAAAGTTCTTTCAGGTTTGGGCACTCTTTAAAATAGCTGCTGGCTGAGCTGAGCAAACCCAAGATCCATCTGCAGAACGTGCTATAGGCACTAGCTTTGGCAGCAATTTAACAGAGAGAACATTCATGCCGTAATTAAAGAACCTGTTCATTTTCATGGCTGTCTAGCCCCGCCCTGCCATTTTACAGTGATGTGTAATGTAGATGTACATTTCAGAAATGTCACAGTCCTGGCATTTTTACTCTGTATACTCAAGTGTAGCAAACATATGCGTCCATTCAGATCAATCCACTCTATGTAGAGGTGAAGATAGATTCTGCTAAGGAAAGGATACTTATTAGATCCCAAACCCAAACTATTACTAATCTCAGACATTCAGACCTAATCATATTCAGCATCTGAAGCCGTTAAGACCTACTCAACAAAATTGGGCCGATATGAGGTTTCGTAAAACCTTAGCGAGAAGCCATCATTTTCATGAAAAAGAAAAAATATTAAAATAGTGGATTATCATTGCTGTTGGAGGCTGCAATGGAACATTTTGCATTTTTGAGTGGTCACTATTGAGTCCTTATTACTAGTGGACTTGTGGAAACAACAGAAACAACCCGAGCATCAGGGCAAACACTAACTACTTAAAACTCTAGCCAGTCTCAACTTCCCTACCATGTGTCCAAAATCCCCTTCCTCCCACTGCATCCACTGCCCCTACATGCCCACCTGTGGCATCTCAGCAGGTTGCCAGCTTCTGCTGTAACAGCTGTTTTATTGTTTTGGTTTGGTTTGGTTTTTTAAATTTTGAATTCTGATTCTAATTTTCAAAGTGGAGACCAAACGCTGCCCATCTGTTGTGCCGGCGTAAGACTGCATTTGCACGTGCAAATGGGCATTTATGTGCGCATAAATAACACTCATATTTATTGAGCACTCATCCAGAAATCCAATTTGCATGTGTCCAAACATGAGGCACATAGGGGGCTTGCATTTTTACAAGTGCACCCAGTGGGCTCTGCTTTGAAAAGTCAGTCTCCTAATTCTCCCTTGAAATCAGACTCTCATGCGTCAAACAAGAGAGTCACAGATGTGGCCCAGGATAAGTATAAGTACATGGCCCAGGATAGACTGCCAGATAATTCAAGATGCTGAGATGGACTAAAAAGGTTGGTGAATCTTTGCAATTGGAGAAGGTGAAAATGGGGGATTAAAGGAGGAGAGAAGCCTCAAGGATTCGGAAGCAATTATTGAATGATGCTCAGGCAGGTGTAGTGCCAGGAGCAACCTGGAACTGCAAGTGCATTCCAAGTACCCAAGGCCAGAAATAAGCAGGAGAACTGATTCTAGATTAAGAAGCTGGTTGGAGGCTCTGAGCATGGAGAGGTGGGCTCAGAAGAAAGGGAAATCATCAAATTGTGTTCTGGAGCAGGAAGACAAGGCAACTTTGGTACAGGGAGAAGGGAGCAGCTTTGGATACACCTCTAGGCATCTGTGGGCTTAACAGAAATGAATCTGATCCTTTGAAGTTCACCCATCACCACTAATTGAAAAAATATCAATCAAAAGTTTCAACAAGAGTGCTGAATGTGCTCTGTTGGCATAGGATGTATTGACACAGGACTGAGTATTTGTTCTGTGGGAGAGAGAGAGGCTGCCAACACCTTGCCACCGTTTTAAATTGACAGAAAGCCTGATAAGATCCTGTGAATGATCCTTTTAAAGTGATAAATACAGTAGATTAGATTTTTATATGGAAATATACAGGAGGTAGGACAGCTTTTCTTGGGCTACCACAGAACCACAGGTTTACTGCAAGATTTAATAAATGTCACATTGCTGAAAGGACCATGAGGCAAATCCCCATCCGGTGCAAATCAGCATAGCTCCATGAGTTTCAGAGCTATGTAAGTTTACATAAATTGAGGATCTGACCCTCACATGTTAGCAGCTCAATTGGAAATGAAATGTTGACCCAAGAAGTGGTTTTGCAAAGAAACAAATGCCCAAGTCTTTCTGTGTCTGACACAGAATAGAGGGCAAAGGATGGATTTTCCAGATAAAAATCATTCCAGGAAATTCAGTCTAGAGTTATATTCTCACTACCCACTCAGACTGGTTACAGCCAAGTGTTATTTAGCAGGATATTTGTTAGCCTAATGTTTTGTGAATATTTTTCCATACAAGCTATAGATCATTTCACAAATTCAGTAAAAAAGCTTGCCTTTTAAACATTCATAGAGTATTATAGGGTGGGATTTTCTAAAGCACTCAACAGACTTACTCTGCTTCCACTGAACTCAATGAATGGTAAAACTTCTATTGACTTTACTGGTAAGTAGAGTTAGGCCAATTTTGAAGGCTTTCCAAATCCTGCACATAGTCTGTAAGAAAACACAGATTAAAATAGTCTCCTTATTCTAAAGTGCTTATAATCAAATACAAACACGGCCTCCCTTCATATCAGGCTTCACATGTGCAGATGGATTTAAAAAATGTACAAACTAGCTACTTTATGAAGAGTCTGATTGAACTCCCAGTTAAAGAAAATAGACAGACTGGGCATGATACTCAGCTGGTGTAATGCAGCCCTTGCCAGGCTAAAGGAGCTATGGCAATTGATATCAGCTGAGGATCTGTCCCACACCCCTGCAAGGCATAATTTTGTATCTGGCTCTTCTGTCCTAAAATGTTTTAGGTTAAATATTAAGAAAAGCTTGGTGACTAGAATAGCTGGACAATGGAATAAGCTGCCAAGGGAGGGTTATTGCAGATGTTCATAGTTATGCTCAACATCCAACTAATAGGGATGGTTTATGAGTAATGAAATAGGCTTTGCCACAATGGCAGAGGATGAACTAGTAATTGATTAGAGGTAAATTTCACACTAAACAATTCTATTTGACAAAAGATGATAGGTATATTTCAGAGGTCCTTGCTGAACTAAATATAAACTCTTAGGTGGATATTCCTGTTTCTTATGATGTGCAGAAGATACTTAAGGTAACAAGACTATAGAGTTTTTCCTTTTCTTTTAGATATCTTTAAAAAAATTGTTCTTCACCTCAGCAGAATGCAGTTGTCACCAGCCCAGAATGGATCCTTTTCTTTGTTATTTAGAAACTTGAAGGCATGTTAGATGCCCCCAAGTAGAGAAGACATAACACATGGCACACAGCAGAATATGAGTAATGATAACACTAAAGACAGAGGCTGATGGATATTGGAAATGACCCCCTCCTGACTGTCAGAAAAGTAAATTCAGGGTGATGCAATTACTTTTTTAATTGCTCACCCACTAATGGTTATGTCCTAATGAGATCAAAACCATTACACTTTTCTTTCAGCTGTTCTCGCATAATTTGTTTATGGGGGGAAGTGCTTGCTATCAGAAGACAAATTTTAAATAGGTATACCCAGAACATTGTCTAAAGTAAGAGATCGAACATTCTCGATGGCACGGGTTTATTTCTGGAGCCTGCAACGAGTCAAGAAAAATAATAATAAAAAAAGTGGGGAGCAGAACCTGGTGTGATCAGCATAGCTCCACTGAACCCATCAAGCTACCCTGCTTTGCACCAGCTGAGGTTCTAGCCCTGGAAGGTGTGCCGATAAATAGAAATGTGGAAGGCTTTTGTTTCAGATTACAGTTTTCAGCAGTAGGCTAGTGGAAAATAAAGGGTCAAATATTACACTGTCTTAGAGATGTAACATTTTCTTCTGTAGGATGGGGAAATGGTAACGTGATATTTGCTGTTGGTGCGACATCGCACAGGCTCCCAGACCTAATGAACATCCAAGGGCAAACATGTTCCTTTACATTTCTGTACAGCCATGTCTTTCATGTTGCTTTATGCAATCTTGTTAGTGATGTAAAGTGGTAGAATATTTTGCAAGCTACTGAAAGTTCTGTGAATTATGAATATTTTTGGTTTCTGGGTTGATTCCATCAGTATCAAAAACAAATTATGCTTTTCCTTTTCTTCATATTTGCACAGTTTGGGGAGTTGATTTTTATGCTTTCAATCTGAAAGCAAGTTAGAGTGAACATTTCAGAGTTTACAAATATCTGTAAAATTATACAGGCACAATTAAGGTAATGTTGCATACTTAATTCTCAATAGCTCAGCAGCTGATTTTAAATTATATTTGGAACTGAAATAGAGAGAGGGGACATGCAGAAGATTTGCTGTCATTTCAGATTGCAGTCTGTAAAAATGCTAATTAAAGCAGTGGGTCATATCTTGCAATGTCAAAGAGATGTGACGTTTCCCTTACTTGGAAACAATAATGTGCTGCTGGCTGCTACATAAGTACAAATCTGACAGCTGCCAGGAAAGGGCAGGAAAACCACATGCTGACAAGATTTCCACTTGTTCCTTATTATGCTGAAGACCTGAGGAGAATGAGCATGCTAGTGATGAGGGTTTTTCTTCTGTAACACAATTAAAACAAAGTATTAACAGATCTCCATATAGAAATACATTGACTAGACTCTACAGACTTTATTTCGGGTCCAGTTGTGTAAACACTTACACTACTGAAAATGTACTCACATGAGCTATAAGGTTGTACAATTGGGCTCCTTTGTTATGATGGCTAATATTTGTGAGCTATAGAGGCATTTCTAAATGCTTGACACAGTCTGTTATAACAATGATAATGTAAGGCCAGCTTATTCCTCCTTGCACAGGTTGTGCATTAAGGGGGTGGGTGGGGGTGGGCGGGGGAAATGAATGTTACAAGGAACCCCACCCTACACAAGGGCCAATTACAGTGTCTGTCCCTGCACTCAGGGATGCATCAAGACAGCCCCCTCCATTTAACTTGTCTCAGGGATGGGTGCCCGCAATGGATGGTGTAGCCTCTGTACTCCCATTCTATACTACAGAGCAGAGGGATGGATTGTGCCTGAGTGTCCAGGCATAGTGTAGGCTCACATTATGCCCATTAGAGGGCTGTACTCAGAAAGGCAGTGTGGTCGAGTGGATATGGCAACTAGACAGGCTTTCATGAGACATGGGATCTACTCATGGGTATGGCTCTGACCTTAGACACATTCCACCCCTGTTTCTACTCCCTGCCTTTGTCTGTCTTGTCTATTTAGATTGTAAGCTTATTGGAGCAGGAACCATCTCTTAATATGTATCTGTACAGTATCTAGCACAATGGGACCCTCATCTTGGGTGGGGTCTATAAACTCTACTGTAATGCAAATAAATAATATTAATAGCCCTTTATGGTGTATTTATTAATGAGAGCAAACTATGCCATATAGTAAAATCATAAATTGAATAACTAGTACTTTGAATTCTGATAAATAGTGTGCATGGTTCTTCTCCACCCCTAAAACAAATTTGCCATGGTATTTTTCATACGCCTTTACATATTTTCCCCTTACTGTTATTTGCAGTAACCCCCTAGAAACCTTGCAAATGAAATCTGCTTCCTTATTGAATTTCCCCCATCCCTTTGTCTCACATGCATGTGTACGAGTTTGTCATGAAAGCTGGGCCACTGCCATTTCAACTGAAAGCTCTTCCATTTTCTCTTTTTAAAAAAGGGGGGGAAAGCATTGAAGCATTTCTTTAAAGAAAAATATTGACATGATGAGATAGCCTTTGCAAAGAGATACAAGGAAGGGGAAAAGGAAGGTTAAATTTGGGGCTAACCAACCTTGACAGTGTTCTATAGACTACTTATGCAAACTAGGTAATGTCACAAACATTTTATTTGTCATTGCAACTCTTTAGCTCCTAAATTGCATGGATTATCTGGGAGATCAATTTGAGCAAGTGTTAGGTTGTGCTATTCTTACTCATATTAACGCATATTTACTGACACAAGTAGCCCCAGAAGTGAGTAAACACTAGCTGGCTTGAGTAAGAGATTCCAAATCTAAGTTGTGATTTTTAAGAGTCCCAGGACCCTGCAACTGTTTGAATGCAGACAGGCATACACGTGCCTGTGTGTATGCAATTGCAGGATTGGGGCCATTCTGATATACCCCTAAGTAAGTGCTCTGCTCTGCTCTGCAAAAGTGCTGAGCAGCAGAAACCTCTCATTGTGGCTCATGCGGACTTAGAAGCCTAACTTTGGGCTTCTGATTTTGAAAATCTTGGCCTAAGTGTCTAGGAAGGATTACAAGATTGTGACCTTAAAATGAGAATCTAAGCCTATTAGGAAGCCAAGGTGGGTGAAGTAAGATCTGTTATTGGTCCAATACAAGATATTACCTCACCCATCTTGTCTCTTTAATATCCTGGGACCCACATGGCTACAACTACACAACAGACAATAATATGAACACATAGCATGAGCCATAGAAAGAAGCAAAATCCCTTAAAGCCAGAGAGGCAAGGCAGTAGGCACCATACTGGTGTTTCCCAAGCCCCTTAGTGCCAACATCATGTTGTTTTGGCCCTGGAGGAATCTGGAGCCATTGAGGGTTGACACAAGCTAGCAGAGATTTCAGCCAGTAAGGTCGGTGGAAATCCACACAGGAGTTAGCATTGCTTCTAGGTACTCAGTGGGGCTTTTTCAAGGTGGGGAGAGCCAGTGGCAGCCTGGATGTCTCTGAAAGAGGGAAGGAGGTCCCAGAGAGCAACAGTCAGTTCTGATGCCCCAGGAGCCATAGGTTGCAGTTTCTTTGCTTCAGGAATCCTCAGGTTCAGTGAATTGTAGAGGCAGTGGGCCATACCATCGTTGTGTAAAGTGCTTTCTTTTTGGAAGAGAAGAGAGTGGCCATCAAGAGATATTACTGGGAGATATCAGGGAAGCCAAACTAGCTAGAATATTGAGAACAAAGATTGTGTCCATGGGTGGGTTAACTGTACAAGAAGATGAAGGAAGATGTAAGAATATAGCAACTTCAGGAACCGTATGTGAGCCACTGAACCTTGGAACTCATACTAGGTATTCTGCCCTGGACAAGGAGGAGCAAATCAAAGACTGAAAATAGCCAAACTAATGACTATAAATCATAAACACTGAGAGGGGGCCATTGGAAAGGAAAAAGATCTATGTTGCCAATTTGATAGAGAGAAACCTGTCACAAGATTCCTGAGATGCAAAAAGAGTGAATAGGATGGAATTGCTAGCTCCCAGAGGCCTGGAGAAAGGATATGACAAGAATGGAGAAGGATATTTTTACTAGTTTTCATCTGCATAGGGAACAAATGACATGAATGAAGGGAAATTGGATAAAGTCAAGGAGGACTAGTGTAGAGGGCTGGGGAATTCCCAATACCTGTAATTATGCTTCACTGCCTACACATGTGCACCCATCCTCAAGTCCCTTTTTAAAATGTGCATACGTATACAAAGTTTCAGAAAATTTACCCCCAATCCCCCAAATCCAACACATATTTTATAGGTTTTGTTTCTCTCACACATTTGAAGGCTATGAAAGGACTTGAATCTCAGACTATAAAGATGCATTGTAAGTCACCCAGATTTCTGTACTACATAGCTCCTTTTTAAAACAACAACAACAACAAGAGCAAAATTATGTTGTTACTATGGAGCTGGCAGCTACAGGCATATTATTTGCTAAATGGATTCCCTTTGTCAAATTTTCCAATATAGAAATTAGGTCTTTGAAGAAGGTTATTTCAAAGGATAATATTCATTCACATCCAGGAACAACTACTGAGGAGAGTAGATGATTTCATAAGAAAATGCCATTTTCCACACCTCAGCATGGAGTACATTCTAAGCATAACTCAGTCATTTGTAAACTCAAAAAATCAAGCCAGGATTATTTAGAAAAGTAATCATTGTTATGAATATGTTTGAAAAAATTATGAAACCCTAGTATTATAATGCTTCAAAGATTAACCAGGGCAACCTAAATGCTCATTTTCATTCCGAGATGCTCTACTTTGTGTAGACCATCATTGTTAACGTGAAAGGCTTGGTAAATCAAAGTCTTTCCTTGCACAGAGTACAAGAGATGCAGTGAAGTGATTTAACCTTCAGAGCATCAGCTCCTGTAATTGAACCACACATTTTTATTCACTGGGAAACAAGACAATCTATTGATGGTTTATTAAAAATGACAGAAAAAGGAGGACACGGTTTTATTAAGTTCAAGAAGACAGACTAACATATTTAGACAAAAGTCATGAAACTAACAGGCCTCTATAGACTATATCAATAAGAACATGAACAGAATCATTACTTTTTCAAATGCAGTGAAATAAAATATAGTCACTACTTTTAAAGCAGAAATATGCAGATGCATTAGGACACGTTCTTTTATTGATCAGCAACAGTAGATGCAATGTATTCGGGTATTGTATACTACCTCTGGTACAAGTATATAAGTACACACTATATGATAATGATAACTGAAGACAAGTAGGTTATTTTTATTTGGATTAGGTGCATGGTATGACAAGCTTCAGGGGGAAAAAGTAAATGTAATTGATTAAAGGTAAACATTATTAGTTGCTCCTGAGATTGTGAACAATCCCACTGCAAAAGAAATATAAAGGCGATAGAGAAATGCTCAATGAGAGACTGTGGGGATTTTTAAAAACTTAAAAGTGTAAAATCACCCTGCCCTCACCCACTCCAAAAGTGTAAAAAGGAGAAATTAAATAGAATAAAACCAACCAAACAAGGGACATATTCGAAAATTATGAATACCTAGCAGTTACAACGTCTGTATAGGGTCATGTAAGATGATATAACTAGGAAAAAACAGTATGAAACTGAACAAAGATAAATTTTAGCTGAATGTCAAAGGAAAATTCCCAACCACAAGATCTATTAGACTGTAGCATAATTTCCTAAGTGAAGTGATCGAAGTCCCATTACTTGGGTCATTTAAAACTAGGCTGGGAGAAGCACTGGAAAATACAAGCCTGCATGGGAAGATAGTGGACTAAATGACACAGTATTTTCCCCCCTCTAAATCTGCAAGGTTAGTGAAATGGGGTCAGAAAGGTAAGGAAACAAAATGCAGTATAAACATAGTTCATGAAAGGAACAAGAGAAAAGCATATTAAGACATAAAAAGCAAAAGAAAGACAAGAAGCATGTAACTGTTACTGAATAGGAAGTGAGAACTAAAACGACAAAAGGAAGTCTGAAATGTTAATAACTACTTTCATTTGGCCTCCATAAAGGTTCTTTATCTTTAAGTTGCCTCTGCTTCATGAAGGATAATGTTAACAGGATGCTTAATGCAATCATCATTAATGAGGAAAGATAAAGCTCACAATGCAGAATCAGGAAGTAATAAGCTAAAAAATACTTAGATAACTATTACACTGCAAACTCTTTGGTGCAGAACAGTGTCTCTTCATCTGTGAGTTTCTAACAGCACCTAGGACAATGGGACCTGATCCTGTCTGAAGCCAATGTATTATCCATGATAAATAATAATAATTTAAACTTACATTATCTGTCCCTTGTGAAACTGACCTGAGGAAAGGTAATATTGGAACCATTGGAATGATTTTTGAGAACTAAGAGAGGCTAGAGGTGAGGAACTTGGTGATAGGAAAGGGCAAACATACTATCTGTTTTGAAGAGGTATTTGAAAAGATATTCCAGAGAGAAAGAATTTCAACTCAGTGACTTTACTTTCATTAATTTATTTCACATAGTTATCTAAAGCAATTATTTCCAATCTAAAAGAAAAAGTTCATAAAGTAATTAGAACTAGAACTGGTTGTAAATAGAACTGGGCAAAAATATTTAGACAAATATTTTATTGAACCAAAAATGCAGTTTCAGTCGATCCTAAAGAAATTTGCCATGACATTTTTAGCCATTCATAAAATGGCCAGAAGAGGAAGAGGTGGCTGCCTCTACCTCTGAATTTCTCTTTCCCGCCCAAACCCTTTAGCCCCCTGGTTGGCACACTCATATAGGATTCAGAAGACCCAAGATCAAATAGCCACTGTGGGACACACCCAAAATGCACTTTTTCAATTCATCAAAAATTCCAAAACATTCCAAAGTCAGTTCATCTTGAACTCTTCCTTTTTTCCCTTCAATATTTTGGAACTGCCACTGAAACAAAAGATCAGTTATTTGCCCACCTCCAGGTGTAAATTTTCTGACAAAAGGTTGTTGAGGATTTTTTGAATTAAAATGGAATGAAATTCACACACACACACAAAACAATACCTTTTAATTGAAAATGTTTGGATTTTCTTCAATAAACAAACTTTTGCAAAGGAAAAAATCATTTCTTGATGAGCTCTAATTAGAATGTATTTTTGTAATGCATCTCAAACTCCCATTGCAATCAATGAGCATATGTGGTGTATGAGAAACATAGTATTTATATGCACCTTTGTAGAGATGCAAAATAAGAAGTTACATGAGTTCATCAAAAATAAATTGTGCAAGACTAAGTTAATTTTCCCTTTTGCTAAGATAACACTCTTTGGGGTAACGTATGTGGCCTCATTGGCCCATGTGCACACTCTGTTTTGCATGCATACTTGCTCTGCTACACCCTACTCTCCTCAATGGAAAATTTAACTCCTCACTAATTGCAATGAGGTCTACAGGAGATCAAAAAGATCCCTCAGCCACCAAGGATGGCCCTCTGTCCTCGTACTTCTGATCAGCCCTTGAGGCTGCATGCAAACAGCAAGATGACTGAGGCTGCAATTCAGCAAAGCTGCTAAACTTGTGCATTGTTGAATAGGGATGTACTTACACACGCGTTACATTGCTTTACTGAATCTGGGCATGAATCTGCGAAATCCAGCCAACCACAACTATTGTCACCCTGGCTATTGTGCTGAAAGACTTTGAATTTGAAGAGAAGGTTAGATAAAGATACATCTTTTTTAGGTCTGTCAAACGATTAAAAAAATTAATCACGATTAATTGTGTGACTAATCAAACCATTAAACAATAATAGAATACCATTTATTTAGATGTTTTTGGATGTTGTCTACATTATCAAATATATTGATTTCAGTTATAACACAGAATACAAAGTGTACAGTGCTCACTTTTTATTTATTTTTATTACAAATATTTGCACTGTAAAAAACAAAAGAACTAGTATTTTTCAATTCACCTAATGCAAGAACTGTAGTGCAATTTCTTTATCATGAAAGTTGAACTTACAAATGTAGAATTATGTACAAAAAATAACAGCATTCAAAAATAAATGTAAATCTTTAAAGCCTCCGAGTCCACTCAGTCCTATTTCATGTTTAGCCAATTGCTCAGACAAACAAATTAAATTTGCAGGAGATAATGCTGCCCGCTTCTTGTTCACAATGTCACCTGAAAATGAGGACAGGTGCTCTCATGGCACTGTTATAGCAGGCATCACAAGATATTTACATGCCAGATGCAATAAAGATTCATATGTCCCTTCATGCTTCAATCACCATTACAGAGGACATGCATCCATGCTGATGGTGGGTTCTGCGCAATAATAATCCAAAGCAGTGCGGACCGATGCATGTTCATTTTCATCACCTGAGTCAGATGCCACAACCAGAAAGTTGATTTTCTTTTTTGGTGATTCAGATACTGTAGTTTCCACATCAGAGTGTTGCTCTTTTAAAACTTCTGAAAGCATGCTCCACACCTCATCCCTCTCAGATTTTAGAAGGCACTTGAGATTCTTAAATCTTGGGTCAAGTACTGTAGCTATCTTTAGAAATCTCACATTGGTACCTTCTCTGTGTTTTGTCAAATCTGCAGTGAAAGTGTTGTTAAAATGGACAACATGTGCTGAGTCATCATCCAAGACTGCTATAACATGAAATATATGGCAGAATGTGGGTAAAACAGATGAGGAGACATACAATTCTCCCCCAAGGAGTTCAGCCACCAATTTAATTAACATATTATTTTTTTTAATGAACGTCATCAGCATGGAAACATGTCCTCTGGTATGGTGGCTGAAGCATGAAGGGGCATATGAATGTTTAGCATATCTGGCATGTAACTACCTTGCAATGCCAGATTCAAAAGTCCCGTGCGAACGCCTGTTCTCACTTTCTGGTAACATTGTAAATAAGAAGTGGTCAGCATTATCTCCCGTAAATGTAAACGAACTTGTTTGTCTTAGGGATTGGCTGAATGAGAAGTAGGACTGAGTGGATTTATAGGCTCTAAAGTTTTTCATTGTTTTGTTTTTGAGTGCAGTTATGTAACAAAAAAATCTACATTTGTAAGTTGCACTTTCACGATAAAGAGATTATACTACAGTACTTGTATGAGGTGAATTGAACAATACATTTCAACTGGTATTCTATTGTTTAACAATGTGATTAAAACTGTGATTAATTATGCACTTCCAGCATGACTACTGATATGCCCTTCCAGCACTGATAACTACTCTCTGGGAACGATTTTCCAACCAGTTCTGCACCCACCTTTTAGTAGCTCCATCTAGGTTGTATTTCCCTGGTTTGTTTATGAGAAGGACATGTGAGACAGTCTCAAAAGTCTTACTGCAGTCAAGATATACATCATCTACTGCTTTCCCTATCCACAAGGCTTGTTACCCTGTCAAAGAAAGCTATCAGCTTGTTTTGACACAATTTGTTCTTGACAAATCCATGCTGACTCTTATTTATCACCTTATTAACTTCTAGGTGTTTGCAAATTGATTGCTTAATTATTTAATTACATTGACAATCCTTTTGTTTTCTGATGCCTATCCTTGCGGTAAGCTATATATGTCCCACCATTTTAATTTCCTGGTAATTTCCCTGATTACGTTTAGGCTTGGCAGAACTGAATTTTAGCTTTTTTATAATTTTGATGGATAATATCAATGATTATTTTTAAGCATTTTTTATTTCTATAAATTTATATTTTCACAGTTGCAAGAAATTATGGGGAGTATGAAAGAGTAATTATTTAATGACAGTAGATGTTGAGATTCAAAAAGTTAAAGCTTTATAACAGTTAAAACCCAAATTATCAATGTCATGTTTAAATATTAAAAGTAAATATCCATACATCAAATTGTGATAATTTCTCAAGAAACATTTTTCTTACTTTGCTTATTCGTAAATTTGGATTATCATCGATAGAAATATTTTTCATCAGTTTGTATGTGTGTGTAAAATAGATATTTACCTATATTTACCTATAAAAATCACTCTACTTACATTATGTATGATAACACCCATTTTTCATGTTCTGTGTGTATATAAATCTCCTCACTGTATTTTTCACTGAATGCATCCGATGAAGTGAGCTGTAGCTCATGAAAGCTTATGCTCAAATAAATTGGTTAGTCTCTAAGGTGCCACAAGTCCTCCTTTTCTTTTTGCGAATACAGACTAACACGGCTGCTACTCTGAAACAAGCCTAATTATGTTATTCCAGTATTAAGAATTTGTGAAAACATATTTCTGTCTCAGAAATATCAAAGTCTCTGTGTGGCATTTGTATAGAAAATTTAACTCTCACTTCAAAATCTTTCTTTGCATTATCTTTTTACTGCATCAAACAAAATTAGAGCCCCAGTCTTTCAAACTGTGTGCAAAGGAGCTCCCATTAAAGTCAGTGAGCCTTCAGGCTCCAGTTCAGTAAGGTACTTAGGCATGTGCCAAATTTTAAGTATATGAATAGTTTCATTGATGTCACGGGGATCAGTTATGTCCTTTAAGGAAGACATGTGATTCGGTACACTGCTGAATTAGGATCTTAGTTTTCAAATTTAACCAGTACAATGTCCACTGCCTCTGGTTTCAAGAAGTTAAACAGTCTATTTGGCTGTAGAGACAATTCTCCTATAAATTTGTCTCTTCTTGCTTTGCTAATCTAAAAAAACTTGCCCAGGTAATTTTCTATATTAGCAGGGAAAAAAGAAAAATCAATAGATGATTATAAAATTGTATTTCTTATCTTTTAGTGCTTATCAGTAAAAAAAAAATAAATCTGGTTATCAGAAGACATCCAACCTTCACAAGGTTAGTGTGGATTTGCAGTACAGTAGTTGTGTCTGTGCTATTTTTTTTTTTTATTATAGAGCTGCAGCATGTACCTTTTAATTTGGTTGTCAGGGGAGACAGGAAGCAATAATTAAGGCTAAAAGATGGGGAATGGAAGCTTTATTAAAGTATATATTGAAGATGGGAATTTGATCTGAGAATTAGATTATGATTAGAGTTGTTAATGCAGCTGTGCCACTCTTGAGTGACAGAGCAGCAGATGAACTGAGCAGGCAATTATAACTACAGGAGTCTTCCTAATCTTTACAATCCCAACCTCACAGTCACATCCATTTAAATTAATTTTTATGAAGGCTACAAATTTACAGCTTCACCAGATTGGAAATTTGTTTGTTTATTATCCAGAGGAAATATTTTTAGGGAAGTAAATAGCACTGAAAGCCATCTTGTCTGTCTGCTTGTCTTTTTAACTTGCAGAATTAATAATATGAGATTAATCTGAAGGCTGCTGCCTTTATGAAAACTGATTGATTCTCAGCAGCCTAGCGTTATTATGATTATCTGTGGGAAGGTCAAAGGGAAGGCATGTAAAAGTCACAGCTGATTCATGAGTTCCCTATATTAAGCAGAGGATAAAATAGGAGGCTTGTGTTGATCAGTGTTATAAGTGAGGACTCAGTCTTCCTTGCATTACTGAAACTCTAGGAAAAGGATTTTAAACAACTTTGGACATAGTTATTTAAAGATGTCTGTTCAGGAGAGATAGCAAGAGTTCATTACTATGCATGCTGAAAATCTATTTTAAGGAGTTCTTTGCTGCACAAAGATTAATTTACCACTACATTCCCCCCTCCCCCCGCACTACTAATATAGATGTAAGCAGTGTCAGGATGAGCTCCACCCTGACATCTGGTGGTGAGGTGTGGCAAGTTGTGGAAAAGAACTTCAGGGGCCGATCTCATTTGCATAGGCACACCCACCACGCCTAGAATGAGACCATAGCTGCCCAAATGGTCACTTTGGCTGCTGTGGGATCCCCAGTGTCTCTGTTATTGGGGCAGGAAGAATAAATTGCTATTACCCTGATTATGGGAACTGTGCTTGGAACTGTACGTGGCCTTTTGTTATGATGGAGGGATTCACCATCAACTAAGTAGCACTCGCTAGGCAAGGGTCATGGGTTCCAAAACTGTGTGAATGGAGAGAGGCTGGGGACAAGTATTAATACTTGGTAGCATGGGCCCCTTGGTGAGGGCCTTACATGCTGATTGCACTTCCTCCTCTCTCCACTGTGGAATATCAGAGCTAATTTTGATTTCATTAGAAGTCTAGTTATAGGCTGCTGAGCTCACTTTGGGCTGACAGTGCACCAGCACTGGGGCTCCCCTACTATAAGCTGAATTCACCTAAGAGCTGAAATCACTGAGTGTTGTGTTAAGTAGTGGGGGAGCCTGAAGATATATTGTGGAGCAATTTGCGGGACGGCTGGTGAAGCAGTTCGACGCGGAGCAGTGTGTGGATGGCAGGAGCTGCTTGTGGGCTGTGGAGCTGAGTGAAGGAGTTCGTGGGGCGGCTGGCGGAGCGGAGCGCAGCTGAGCGAAGGAGTTCGTGGGGCGGCTGGCGGAGCGGAGCGCAGCTGAGCGAAGGAGTTCGTGGGGCGGCTGGCGGAGCGGAGCGCCGCTATGGAGCTATGGGGCGGTCAGCTTCAGATCACGTAAGGTGCCTCTTACCCCTGTCCCATTTCCACCCAGATTGGGAGGTAAAGCTCCGCCGATAAACTTTCGAACTCTGGGGCTGCCCTGACCAGGGACAGAGACTTTTGGGGCATTGGACTTTTGGGACTTTGGGTGATTTGGGGTTGCTGGACTCAAGAACCAAAGGGAAAAGGGCATGCCCCAATTTGCCTGGGGTGGGGTTGTTTTTGCTCATGGGTTGTGTTATGAATCCTGTTGGTGGTGTTTCCCCAACATAATGCCACATTGTTTCTCTCTGTTATTAAAAGACTTTTGCTACACTCAGACTAGGTGCTTGCGAGAGGGGAAGTATTGCCTCTTGGAGGCGCCCAGCGGGGGTGGTATATATTGGTCCCAGGTCACTGGGTGGGGGCTCGAGCCGGTTTGCATTGTGTTATTGGAATGGAACCCCTAGATATTGAACCCGGCCCTTGTTGCTGCCAACTCTGACGGGCAGAAGGGTTACATTTTTGGGGGCTCGTCCGGGATCGCCTGGGTCAGTACCCCTCGCAAGCACCTGTTGAGTGATCCACTACATTGGGAAACAATTTATATTTTTTTTTGTTTGTGCTTATATTTTGAGGAAATTACTGTTTGTATAATGGCTAATATGTCAGGTTTGTTGGGCCCTGGCTCAGCAGCTTCTAGCTCAGAGGCTGCAGCCTCGGCTGATGATTGGACAAAAGCTCTGGGGCAAATATTGGAAAAGGTTGTGCTTCCCCATGCTGAGTCAGACTCTTGTCGTAAGTTAAGATTATTTGCTGGGGAGGAGGAGTTTGAACCCTGGTTAGAGCATACCACTGAAATGCTGCAAGAGTGGGCCGTACCAGATGCAGAAAAGCGAAGATGCCTTATAGAGAGCCTTGGCGGCCCAGCATTAGATGTGATTCGCACCCTGAAGCTCATTGACCCTGGGGTCAGTGTGAAGGACTGCCTAGAGGCCCTTGAACACAACTTTGGGAGCGTAGAGGGCCCTGAAGACAGCTACTGTAAGTTCCTTAATTCCCGACAACAAAAGGGCGAGAAGGCTTCAGCCTACATACAGAGACTGGAGAGACTGCTTCAGAGAGCTGTCATGAGGGGAGCAGTGACTGCTGAGCAGATGGATCAGACCAGACTGGCTCAAATTGTAAGAGGAACTCAGTATCAGAACCCGATTCTACTTCATCTCCGGCTAAGAGAACGACGGGAACATCCCCCAAGTTACTCCCAGCTGATAAAAGAGGTCCGAGAGGAGGAAGAAAGGCAGGCTGCCAGTGAGTTTTGGGAAGCCCAAACATCGGAGCCAGCCAGCACAACACCACTGCAAATGGCCAGTGTACTGATGGTGAGCACCAGAGAGGAACTTGCCCAACAAATGCAGGTCCTGACGGAACGGATAGCTGAGCTGCAAAGTACCGTTGACCGAGTTAAGACTTCTAGGAATAAGAAGCCTCAAACTGTGGCGATTGAGAAGCCCGCACTTAGAGCCACCATCCCCCCCAGGCGAAGGGGGAAAGGTCAATTCTTCTGCTACCGATGTGGTCAGGATGGACACAGTGCTGCCAAGTGCCGTAATGAAGAAAACCCCTCCTTAGTGTATGGAAAGCTGAGGATCAGTTGGGAGAGATCCGGTAGCTGCCAGAGGGTCTGGGGACGGGGACCCCCCAGGTCTGCAGGATTTGAAGATTCCCCCAGAAAAGACTGTCCAGCTGGGATCCCTGCAGGACTGATAGGGCCTCGAGCAGAGGTCATGGTGAGGATCGAAGGGGTGGAGTGTAAAGCAGTGCTTGACACTGGATCTCAAGTGACTATTATATTTCAGTCATTCTACCAACAGATGCTTAGGCACCTGCCTATACAGCCACTGACTGGCCTTGGCCTATGTGGCCTCAGCATGGATGAATACCCCTATCAAGGGTATGTCATAGTGCACCTGGAATTCCCAGAGGAGGTTGCTGGGGTAAGAGAAGAGGTAGACACAGCTGCCTTAATATGCCCTGACCCTAAAGGGACTTCTGATGTGTCTGTGCTGATAGGGACCAACTCCAGTCTCTTCAAGGTACTCGCGGATTACTGCAGAAGGCGGGCTGGGGACCAGTACCTGAATACCCTGATGATCCATACGCTTTGTGCTGAAGCCTATAGGAAAATTGAGAGCGCTAAAAGGGACACATCTGAGCTACCGCTTGGGGCACTGAAGTACGCGGGCACAACCCCCTTAGTAGTGCCTGCAAGGACGGAGCAAGAAGTGCTTGTCATGAGTACCTGTCTGAAAGGCAGTAAAGGGACGTTAGCAATGATAGAGCAGCCGATGGGAGGAGAGCTCCCTGAAGGAGTGCTGGTCCCCAGTGGAGTCATAACCCTACCTGCTGAAGCCCAGGAAAGGGTGACTATATTGATTGCTAATGAAACGAGTCGTGATATTTTTGTGAAGCAAGGACAAAAGATAGCAGACCTCTTTGAGCCTGAGTCGATTGTAAAACCCCAGTATGAAACTCCAGTTTCGGCAATAGACCCAGCAAAGTTTGACTTTGGAGATTCACCAGTGTCCGAGGACTGGAAAGATCGCCTGAGGAAGAAACTTTGTGAAAGATCCAAGGTGTTCTCACTGCATGAGTGGGATGTGGGATGTGCAAAAGGAGTAGAGCACAATATCAGACTACATGACTCTCGACCTTTCAGGGAGAGATCTAGGAAGATTGCTCTCTCTGAGATGGAAGATGTGCGACATCATCTTCAGGAGCTGGCTGCGAATGGCATCATTACAGAGTCCCGCAGCCCATACGCCTCACCCATTGTGGTAGTCCGCAAAAAGAATGGGAAAATCCGGATGTGTATTGACTACCGCACCCTAAACAGCCGTACTGTGGTCGACCAGTACACTATGCCTCGAGTGCAAGACGCCTTAGACTGTTTGCTGGGAAGCCAGTGGTTCTCTGTGTTGGATCTTCGAAGTGGATACTACCAGATCCCTCTGGGAGAAGAAGATAAGGAGAAGACAGCCTTCATCTGCCCATTAGGGTTTTATGAGTTTGAACGCATGCCCCAAGGGATTTCTGGAGCACCTGCCACCTTTCAACGTCTCATGGAGAAAGTTGTGGGAGACATGAATTTACTGCAAGTGTTAGTTTATTTGGATGACCTGATTGTGTTTGGAAGAACCTTAGAGGAGCATGAAGAAAGACTTCTTAAAGTGCTTGATAGGTTGGAGGATTATGGTCTGAAGCTTTCAATTGACAAATGCCAGTTCTGCAGAACCTCAGTGAAGTATGTGGGTCACATTGTGTCCCAAGAAGGTGTGAGTACTGATCCTGATAAAATAGAAGCACTCACTACATGGCCACGTCCAAGTAACTACAGAGAACTCAAGACCTTCCTTGGATTTAGTGGCTACTACCGCAGATTTGTGAAAAACTATGCTACGATTGTAAAGCCTCTGAATGATCTTACCAGGGGACATCAGTTCAGCAAGAACAAATCTAAGTCCAAGAATAAGGGGAGGTCCCCAAAGCCTCCTGTGCAGAGACACAATGGCCCCTTTGCACCATTTGGGCCACGGTGGGATGAGAGATGTGAAAGGGCTTTTCAAGAAATCATTACTTGCCTAACTCATGCTCCAGTCCTAGTTTTTGCTGACCCAAGCAAACCATTTATCCTGCATACTGATGCCAGTTTGGAGGGTCTGGGAGCAGTCCTGTACCAGGAAGTGGAAGGCAAATGTAAACCTGTAGCCTTTGCCAGCCGAGGATTGTCTGATAGTGAAACTCGCTATCCCACCCACAAGCTGGAGTTTTTGGCCTTGAAATGGGCCATCACTGAGAAATTTCGAGACTACTTGTATGGTGCTCAGTTCCAGGTGTGGACAGATAACAATCCACTGACTTATGTGTTAACAAGTGCTAAGCTGGATGCTACAGGGCAGAGATGGGTGGCCGCCTTGGCTAGCTATGAGTTCAGCATTCAGTACCGATCAGGGAGAAGCAATGTAGATGCAGATGCATTGTCCAGGCGTCCGCAGGCTCCAGAAGTTGCTGTGATACCCACAGATGGAGTGAGAGCTATTTGCAGTGTGAGTCGCCGAGAGCCAGAGGCCCGTGAAGACTTTCAGGGATGTGTTGCAGAAGCTTTGGGCCTGCCCCCTGAATGCATGCCTTCTGCTTCGGTGAACTATATTGCATTAGACCAATCTCCTTTGCCCATGCTCAATGCGGCTGACTGGCAAGAAGCCCAGCGGCAAGATATTGACATTCGTGATACACTACTTGCCAAAAGGGAGGGGCGAAGCCCAACTGCGGTTGTCCCACCTAACCCGGAGGGTAAACTACTATTGAGAGAATGGACCAAACTAAAACTGATTCAGGGAGTGCTACACCGAATGACCACTGACCCTTTACAAAAACAACGAGCACAACTAGTACTGCCAAAAAAGTACAGAGCCCTGGCCATGAGGGCCCTGCATGATGACTTTGGGCATTTAGGGATGGAGAGGACCCTGGAACTTATTCGTAGTAGGTTCTATTGGCCCCGAATGGCTGAAGATGTTCGCAGGAAATGTGAGACTTGCGCTCGATGTGTTCAAAGGAAAACTCTGCCCACGAGGGCTGCATATCTCAAGAACATCACCAGCAACAAACCTTTGGAGTTGGTATGCATTGATTTCTTGTCTGTAGAGGTAGACAAGAGGAATGTTGGAAACATTCTAGTAGTGACTGACCATTTTACACGGTATGCACAAGCATATCCCACACGTGATCAGAGGGCCACCACCGTTGCTCGAGTATTGTGGGACAAATATTTCTCAGTCTATGGATTCCCGGCTCGGATACACTCTGATCAGGGGCGGGATTTTGAGAGTCACCTTCTGAAGGAGGTGCTGAAGATAGCAGGAATTAAAAAGTCTAGGACAACGCCTTATCACCCCCAAGGTGATCCTCAGCCAGAGAGGTTCAATCGAACCCTATTAGATATGTTGGGAACTTTGCGACCAGAGCAGAAGACAATCTGGAGCCAGCATGTCGCATTTCTGGTGCATGCCTACAATGCCACAAAGAACGATGCTACGGGAGTCACCCCATATCTCTTGATGTTTGGGCGAGAACCAAGATTACCCATAGACTTGTGCTTTGGTGTATCAGAGGATGGAGATAGCTATGAAACTCATCAGCAATATGTATCCCGACTAAGAGAAAAGCTGCGGGATGCTTATCGCTTAGCTACCGCTGCGGCTCGGAAGAACGCAGACCGCAACAAACATCGATATGATGCTAGAGTGCGTTCGCAGGAGCTCCAGCCGGGGGACAGAGTCCTGCTGCGAAATTTGGGTATTGCTGGCAAACACAAGATAGCTGACAGATGGAAGGCAATACCTTACCTGGTGATGGAAAAGCTGGGAGATCTGCCGGTCTACAAGATCAAACCTGAAGACGGTCCAGGGCAAATAAAGACGGTGCATAGAAACCTTTTGCTCCCTGTGGGGGAATTGGTAAGCACCCCTTGTGAGATGGGCCACGGCAGGGCCGCCGGGCAGAACAGAGGTGCTAGACCAAAGCCGCCATCCAACACAGACAGTGGGCCCCCTGCAGCTAACTTACCCCTATTCTGCACATCTGAGAGTGAGTCTGAGGAGGAAGACACAACCCTGGTGTATCCTGGGATGGAGACAAGATTTCAGTCTCGATCAGCTGAACCAAACGAGAGTTCTCCCTTTTCCGCCCTAAACCCATTGGCGGAACTATTTAGGCCCCTTTCTGATACCCCGGTGCTGCTGATGAGACCCCCCTGTGATGACAAACACAGGTTATTGGACAATGGGGACAGTCAGGTAGAGGATGTCCTGGGCACCTTGGACCCTCCAGCGTTAGAACTAGGAGTGCAGGGGCCTACGCCAGTAGCCGAGGGACCCTCCAGGGAAGCCTCTCCATCCGTCACTCAAGAGGATGTTCCCCTTACTTCGGCAACAGAGATTCTCAATAGACGAGACAGGGTGATAAGACCAGTGAAACGGTTAACTTATGATGCACCTGGGGTGACTAGTGAGGAGCCAATACATTTAGCACACAGGCTTGTGGAAGCTAAAGTGGGCTTCCTGAGGCCCTTTGGAGGAAACCAATGAGTTGGTATAAAGGGAGTGTGATTTGTCGGGACGACAAAGTCTCGGCTGGGGGGAGGATGTAAGCAGTGTCAGGATGAGCTCCACCCTGACATCTGGTGGTGAGGTGTGGCAAGTTGTGGAAAAGAACTTCAGGGGCCGATCTCATTTGCATAGGCACACCCACCACGCCTAGAATGAGACCATAGCTGCCCAAATGGTCACTTTGGCTGCTGTGGGATCCCCAGTGTCTCTGTTATTGGGGCAGGAAGAATAAATTGCTATTACCCTGATTATGGGAACTGTGCTTGGAACTGTACGTGGCCTTTTGTTATGATGGAGGGATTCACCATCAACTAAGTAGCACTCGCTAGGCAAGGGTCATGGGTTCCAAAACTGTGTGAATGGAGAGAGGCTGGGGACAAGTATTAATACTTGGTAGCATGGGCCCCTTGGTGAGGGCCTTACATGCTGATTGCACTTCCTCCTCTCTCCACTGTGGAATATCAGAGCTAATTTTGATTTCATTAGAAGTCTAGTTATAGGCTGCTGAGCTCACTTTGGGCTGACAGTGCACCAGCACTGGGGCTCCCCTACTATAAGCTGAATTCACCTAAGAGCTGAAATCACTGAGTGTTGTGTTAAGTAGTGGGGGAGCCTGAAGATATATTGTGGAGCAATTTGCGGGACGGCTGGTGAAGCAGTTCGACGCGGAGCAGTGTGTGGATGGCAGGAGCTGCTTGTGGGCTGTGGAGCTGAGTGAAGGAGTTCGTGGGGCGGCTGGCGGAGCGGAGCGCAGCTGAGCGAAGGAGTTCGTGGGGCGGCTGGCGGAGCGGAGCGCAGCTGAGCGAAGGAGTTCGTGGGGCGGCTGGCGGAGCGGAGCGCCGCTATGGAGCTATGGGGCGGTCAGCTTCAGATCACGTAAGGTGCCTCTTACCCCTGTCCCATTTCCACCCAGATTGGGAGGTAAAGCTCCGCCGATAAACTTTCGAACTCTGGGGCTGCCCTGACCAGGGACAGAGACTTTTGGGGCATTGGACTTTTGGGACTTTGGGTGATTTGGGGTTGCTGGACTCAAGAACCAAAGGGAAAAGGGCATGCCCCAATTTGCCTGGGGTGGGGTTGTTTTTGCTCATGGGTTGTGTTATGAATCCTGTTGGTGGTGTTTCCCCAACATAATGCCACATTGTTTCTCTCTGTTATTAAAAGACTTTTGCTACACTCAGACTAGGTGCTTGCGAGAGGGGAAGTATTGCCTCTTGGAGGCGCCCAGCGGGGGTGGTATATATTGGTCCCAGGTCACTGGGTGGGGGCTCGAGCCGGTTTGCATTGTGTTATTGGAATGGAACCCCTAGATATTGAACCCGGCCCTTGTTGCTGCCAACTCTGACGGGCAGAAGGGTTACATAAATAATGGTTGCAGCTTAAATTGGCATTATATTTTGATAGCCTACTTTTGAATATACAAAAAGATATGCTGCAGAACTGTTGAGAAACTTGGAAATGGAGACCATGAAACAGTACTATTTTGTTCCAAAGTTTATTTGGGAATGCAAGTTATGACTGGAATAAAATCTAAGCCCATCAAACCTTGTCATTGTTTTAACAGAATACTGTATGGGTAGATGTGGTATAGAAAAGTAAAATCTTGTTTTTTAGCAATTAAAGAGAGTAAAATGTATTTTTGGCTACTGGAGTTCCACTGTGGTTTCATTTAGGAAACCTGGAAGACACTTTAAGAAACTGGCCCCCTGCATGAAGCCCCATTTCAGTGAAGTACTTATTCCCATTACTGACTTTAAGCATGTGAGAATACTTCAAGTGGTGTCAGTGGGACTACTCATGAGTTTAAAGTTAGGTACTTGACTAACTTCAGCTTATGTCTGTTCTCTAATGGGGCTCCTTACATGTTTAAAGGTAAGCATGTGCTTAAGTACTTTGTTGGATTGAGGCTAAATTTCTCAGTACCTTGCAAGATTGAGCCGATACAGGATATATTTTTGATATGGAAAACAAATCTTGAAACCTCTGAACAGTATTCATTGAACAATGTTCATTTCATTATAAATAATTTAGAAATAAATGTTGGTCATCTTCCTATTAATTTAGTTTCTGTAAAGGTTACCAATTTTTATAAGAAGGTTGGTATAACACTCTATAGGTAAATTAAAGACAAAAATAAATATGTTTGTCTTAATCATTTTCATCCTGCTGTTATTAGAAGTTTAACATACTCTCACTTACTGAGCAAGAGAAGAATATTGTTTAATGTGACAGAATGTATAATACAGATGGATGAGGTGTGTGAAAGATTCCAACAAGGAAGACAGTGTGAAAAGATTATTAGAGAAATATGAAAAATATAACTGGAATTACACCAGAATTTCATAAAAATTGAGAGTATTGGAATTCCTTTTGTTTTTACATACTTCTATTTTTTCCAGAAATCTCCCTGCATCTCTGGCTCCAAGAGCTCAGTCTCTCTGTCTCATACTCCATGTGCTCAGAACCGTCCCACCCACACAGAAAACTTCGCAGGAGTGGGGCCTAGGTAATTTCTATACTTAAATGTCCTCTCTTGATTCTCATATATGAGACATCTGTAGAACTTTGAAATGATAACTCTACCATTAGACGGGGAGAAATAATCTGCTAATTGCATTGTTGTAGCCATGTTGGTCCCAGGATATTAATGGACAAACTTCTGATGGTGAAAGGAACAAGTTCTTCTTTGGGCAAGTATTCAGAGTGTCACAGCTAAATAGAAGGTGGAACAGAATGGTCTATTACTATATGTGCTAACTACTTATGCTAAACAGTCTGTTCCACCTTGTATTTAGCTGTGACAATCCGAGTACATTTCCCAGACCTGAATAAGAGTTCTGTGTAAGATCAAAAGCTTGTTTCTTTCATGAACAGAAGCTGGTCTAATAAAAGCTATTACCAATCTGCTGCTAGACATTTTTAGATAAAATCATTTTATTAATACTCTCATATTTCTTGGGATTGTACACGATTTTAGATCAAATAGGGAGGGAGACAGAATTAACAAAAGTGGGATTTGGGGACTTTTTTATCTAAAAACTTTGCCATCTCTTGGATGAAGTGAAGATTATAAATTGAGTTACTTTTGTAGCAAACGATGAACATATTCATTGATGTAAAATATGAAGATTCACTTAAGCAGAGCTAGCAGTAGCCATGTGTGTTCTTAGTGGGAGGTTTATTCTAGAGCAATTTTGGCTCTTTCTTTTTCAGCAATTATTTCATTTAGCTGAGTTGCTGAGTTTTTGCTATGATTTGGGAACACTCTTCATGTGCTTACCTTGGTTGAACAGTCAAATGGTAAATATTCTGCATAAATATCTATACAACACTTCTTTTCTTTCTTTTCTTTTCTTCTCACTCTTCCTGCCTTTGATTAATGTTGTTGTTCAATTATGATTCTTCAATTAGTATTTCCTCATTTCTGACTATTAACTGATTAATCTTAATGATAATTGATCAAGAGTAATAGAGTTTTAAAATAACATGTTATGTATTTTATTCAAAAGGTTGTGACTGGTCTTTTTAAATATCTTTGACTTATTTGGTAATTGCACTATTTATAGAAGATAAGTAATTAACATCAGTTGATATTAATGAATGTGAGGGGTATAAATGAGATTTTTTCCCTTCCCAAGGGAATGGATATTTTTGTGTCTGAGGAAGACACTTCTGTTGCATATATATATATGAATTCTATGTACTTGGCCAGGTTTTTCCCAGTGCGGGGACAGCAAGTACATCAGGGATCTGGTTCCACTTCAATGATTAGTCCTGGAACCAACCCCACTTAGAGCTACTGCCAGAGATGTCTGAGTTGTGCCATTGGAAACAGGGTCCTTAATGAACCTTACACCACTGGACAATTAGCACAGCAAAGAGGAGATCTGATATGCCAGGGGAATTATTGGCATTTGGGCATTTGCAGCTGAATTACAGCCCCTTTGCACTGCAAGAATGGGGCAGAATTCAAAGCCTGATTCAAAGATCATTGACAACTAAAACCTCTAGGACTAAATTTCACCACTGGTATCAAGAGGTGAGACTCAGCTCCATTCCTTTATCCCACTGACTCCTCTAAAAACTTTTTCAAACCACGTGATCATTCTGGCATAATGACCAAGTCCAGGTCTTCAAAAGGGAGCAGTGACACCAGGGGGAGTTCCCTCTTTGGTCTCAGCATCTAGCCTCAAATATAGAAGAAATCTCACTGATTTTAGTACCATCTCTAAAGCTAAGACTTATACTTCTACAATTACCATAGATGTTGGAAGTATCTGTTCTCTGTGTGGCATCCTAAAATCCCCAGTCCATCAGTTGTGATTCTTTCCAAATGCAAGACATTTGCTGATTTTCTTCATGGAAAGATTGCTAGCAGTATTACCTCTGCCAAGTCAAATCTGACTGATTCGCATCTTCACATTTCTCTCACCCCAACAGCATTCATTCTGCACTCTTCCAACTGCTCATTTTTTGTGACTAGCAATGGTTCCTCTTCTATCACTAGATTTCTCCATTACAATGTCTCATGTCTCCCCGGGATTAGATCTCGCCTGTACCCTCATTCCATTTTAGCTCAAAGACTTTGTCCATCTCCTTCATGAGCTCATCTTTCTATACATGTGCCACCAAAACGTCCATGTCCTTCACTGTCTCAACCTTTTCTCCCTGTCGAAACCTCCTAAAATTACTGGCTTTGCGAGATACAAAGATTCTATATCCAATGGAAGGGAGATGTAAAAATGACAGAGATCTGAATATTACATACCATGTTACACAGTGATACTGCAAAAAAAAAAAAAAAGATACTCAAATGCATACACAACATGTCATAGACCAGGGAAGTATTGGTATTTATAAGACAACACCTAACAAGTTTTCTACAGTTCTGGGCACCTGAATAGTGAGCAGATATTGGCAAGTTCGATGGAGTTAGAATTTGTACCCTGTATACAGCAGGCTCACAATCTTGGTTTTTTTGGGAGAGTTTTGCACTGCATGTAGTTAGGTAGGTTTAAGTAAATACCCTTCTTAAAATATGAAGGTTTGGGAAGCTTGATTTATTAGGTAAAGTTAAAAGTACATATTAATGTTCATATACACTGGGATGAAGAATGGTCTTATAGTTAGGATATTGGATTGGACACCAGAGATCTGGGACAGATATAGGAATTCAACCAGACTTCCTGTGTGATCTTGGTCCTGTCACTTAATCTCTCTGTGCTCCAGTTCCTCACTGGCAAAAGACAGATAATACCACTCCCTTTCTCCCACTCCTTGTCTGTCTCATCTATTTAGATTGTAAGCTCCTCAGGGCAGGTAGTGTACCTCACTATATGTTTGTATAGTAATAACAGCAGAATTGGGCCTTGATATGAGTGGCAGCCGCTTGGTGCTACCATAATAATAATACACACAAATACACATACACATTATTGATACTTCTGCAATTTATTGCATTGCTATGTCAATAGACAGGCATTTTTTTTGTATATTTAGTAGTTTTGATACTATTGCATTTGTAACTTTTTAAACATTTCTTTTACATACAGGAGTATGTAGTGTCTAGGAATAGGGTAGTTTGCCCTTAAATAGTTTGTGAGCCATTTAGTGGTGCTTACTATGTTCCATGTTCTAGAAACTGCCAGATACTATGCAATGAGGCCTATATGTTTGTATAGACTGAGGGCTTGTCAAATGTGCCACAAAAGGATGTGATTTCTAAAGCACACTAACGTTCTGTGCATGCACTGGTCTGTGTATATCCTGCTGGTGTGCTGTAACGTTATGTTGTTTGAAACTGTACTATGTTAAAGCACACTAGCGAACCTTTAGTGCACACCAGCAGGGCCTACACAATCAATTAATGCACAACATCTTGTTGTGCATTAGAAATCACACTCCTATAGAGTGCGTTACCCCATTATATGGGCAAGCCCTTAGTAAACACATGGCTATTCAGAACCCAACTGTGTCCATGCATTTTCTTAATATGATTTTTGTTGTATAAAGAGCAAAGACTACATATTTATTTCACAACTCTTCCCTACTCAAGTTATCCTGGTCCATAATAAGATATAGAATTAGTATATATAACAAAACTATTAATCATTACTGTACTGGATTTGAATAGGGATTCATTGTTTCCAAAAAAAATTGGAAATGAAATCATGTCCTTCTGACACGATGAGTTGTCAAGCATCTCTGCAAAATATAAAGTACATGTGTGTTGTGATCTATATTTTGAATATCATGGAGTTTGGGTGTGAGGTATAAGTCAGATCTTAAAGGTTATATATTTTCAGAATGACATAAGTGAGACAAACCTACATAATTGTTAATAATTAATTGAATAATTTATTCCGCATAAATGGATGGACTGTACAACTGAGCAATTTCAGGGTTAAAGTGTTCATTTTTCACAGATTATGAAATATCTGCAATAAATTCAAGTAATTATGCTATTAAGTAGTTCCTCATCTACTGAATTAATTAAACTTTATGTTCATTTCATAATCTCTTTCGACACCCTCAGTTACTGCAGATTTAATCCTCTTTGAACCTTTCTATATTTAGTTTTCTGATGATTGGTTTTAACCGATTGCTCAGTGCCCTAAGAATTAGATTGTTTTCTCACTTCATTATACTATTCATTTCATACACATGCCACCTCATTTTTGTACCATAGGTTATGAAATCACACAATTTATATCAGAATCTTCTAAAAGCCTAGGAATGCGAAGACCTATTACAGTATATGGGACAGGCTGAAAACTGTAGTAATTTTCCATTGGTTCAGTTTTGCATTTTATTTTAAGGGCTCTGTCTTTTTGCTTAATATTTCTTAAGATTTATCTCAAAATTTAATTGAATTGGAAAGAAAAAAATGATGGCTTTCTTGCTGAAAGGACATAAAGCTTGTGTTCTTCCAGTGTTCTACCAGTTTGGTACAAATCCTGATAACCAATATTTGCTCCTGCATATGTGAAAGAAAGATGTCCCAGTGTAGGGAAGAGATCTTATTTAGGTGCCTGACTTTAGGCACCCAGGTGTTGGGCTCACCAGATATTCATGATTTTCAAATATTCATGATTTTGTCTGGCATAAAAATGTATCCATTACTTGAGAAATAGCATGTGATCATATTATTAAAACTCTATTGCAGAGGTTTTCAACCTGGGGATTGTAACACCCCTAGAGGGTTGTGTACAGATATCAGGAGGTCACAACTTCCCTGCCTTTCCCATTTTTCTAATTGGGATGAGGATCACTGCTAGATCCTGTGTAGATGGGACAGGGCCATCCATATGGAAAAGGATGAGAAACATTGCTCTGTTGTACCTCATATGCTCTAGTGGTCAGAGTAAATGTTGAGGAATTTAACCTTAACGTTCACGTTGTCTGATTTGTGAGTGTTTTGTCTGATTCAAGATCTTAGCCATGAAGCTAACCCGATATGCTATTCCGTAGCATCGTAAGTACCAATGCTGGAGTTACACAGACCTAAAACTTGAAGTAATACAATGGTGAATCAGACCCTGAGTTTCTAAATGCATATATACAATTGTATTTTATTGTTTTTTATTTGCTTGTTTTAATGGAGTAATTATGCTTCAGTTCAGCAAAGTATTTAAGCATGTGCTTCAGTCCATCCTTACTCAGCAAAGCATGCTTAACTTTAAGTATCTGCTGAAGTCTCATTCAGCTTTGCTGAATAGGGATGGATATCTGGTGGTTTGAAAGCTCTAACTGGTAAAGTTCAGCACTTTAAGCAACAAGAGTATCTTAAAATTTGTTTAAGGGAGAGACTTTTTATTGACCTTGCTGTAAATCAAAAAATGGCTGAATGAATTTTGCTCAAACATTCAACAAGTACTTTCAGAAAGTCATGACTAATAGAAAGAAGGGGGACTTAATAAAAGACTTGAGGTAACTTTAACCGTTTCTGGCACTACGTTTGATTTTCTCATCTTACTACAGGAACAAACAAACAAACACACACACACACACCACCCTCCCAAAAGCCATTGCATACTCCTCAGTTTGACATGACTACAACATGAACATCAGAGATGTTCTGAACTGGAAAAGAAGATGTGGGGCTGATTCAAACTGCAGTACATTAACAAAGTTTGTTAGAAAGCTTATACCATGGCTGCCTATTTCACGCAGTGCTCTTTGGGTGCTGCTTCTATGAGGAAATACCCATATACACAGCTAGCTGTATAAATTCAGCTGGCTATTAAAGCAGCAATTCATTCATCAGTACTTCAGCTTGTAATAACCAAAAGGCAGGGTCTAATGAGTGGTAATGTCATGTTCTTCACATGAAGGTGTAGCATAATACACTTTGGAAGTGACTCATTTTTATTTTACATTGGGAATGTTATTTAATGGTGCCAAATTCCTACAGGTTGCAGTTAATCTTGTAGGATGCTGGCTTTTCATATTTATTTATTGGGTTCCACCTCTGGCCATGTTGTTTCCCACAGAATATAGCATAGCTTTGGAAGAGAATTTAGCAAGTGACACGTGCTGATTGCTTAGCAGTAAATTCAGTGGTTTCTAATCTCTGTGTGATCTGGACAGAAAGAGACCTGAGGTTGATCCTGAACTCAATAAAGAATTAATGGAGGGCAATATAATTAATGCCAATTAACATGGGTTTATGGAAAGTAGATTCTGTCAAACTAATTAGATATTTTTGTTGATGAAATTACAAATTTGGTTGATAAAGGAAATAGTGTTGATGTAAGGCACTTGACTTGGTATTGCATGACATTTTGACTTAAAAACTAGAAAGATATAAAATTAATATGGCATACATCAAATCATCAAATGGATTAAAAGATGGCTAGCTGATTGGTCTCAAAATGTTATTGTAAACAGGGCATCATCATCAAATGCATGTGTTTCTCATGGGGTTCTATTTATTAACATTTTGATGAATGACCTGGAAGAAAACATAAAATCATCAATGTTAAAATTTGCAGATGACACAAAATTGGGGGTGTGGTAAATAATGAAGAGAACAGGTCACTGATACAGAGTGATCTGGATCACTTGGTAAGCTTCTCTCAAGCAAATGATATGCATTTTAATATGGCTAAATGTAAATGTACACATCTAGGAACAAAAAATATAGGCTATACTTACATGATGGGGGATTCTGTCCTCTGACTCTGAAAAAGATTTGGGGATCATGGTGCATAATCAGCTGATCATGATTTCCCAGCGTGACACTGTGACCAAAAAGGCTAGTGCAATCCTGGGATGCATAAACAGGCGAATCTTAAATAGGAGTAGAGAGAGGTTATTTTACCCTGTATTTGGCACTGATGAGACTGATGCTGGAATACTGTGTCCAGTTCTGGTGCCCACAGTTCAAGTAAGCTTTGATAAATAGGAGAGGGTTCAGGGAAGAGTCACGAGGATGATTAAAGGATTAGAAAACATGCCTTATAGTGATAGACTCCAAGGAGCTCAATTTATTTAGCCTAATAAAAAGAAGATAAGGGGGGTGACTTGATTACAGCCTATAAGTATCTACATGAGGTACAAATATTTAATAATAGGCTCTTCAGTCTAGCAGAGAAATGTATAATATGATCCAATGGCTGCAAGTTGAAGCTAGACAAATTCAGAGTGGAAATAAAGGTGTACATTTTTAACAGTGAGAGTAATTAACCATTGGAACAACTTAGCAAGGGTCAAGATTGGCTGTTTTTTTCTAAAAGATTGGCTATAGGAATTATTTGGAGGAAGTTCTATGATCTGTGTTATACAGGAGGTCAAATTAGATGATCACAATTGTCCCTTCAGGCCTTGGAATCTACGAACTATGATGTTTTGACCAAATTTTTCATGTCATCTCTCAAAATAATGCACCCCTTCCAAAACTGGGGCTTGTGGAAATGATAGCATTGTGGTATTGGAAAATGCTGATCAATTTGTGGTATATTGCTAGTTTCCACACATAGCCATTAAATCATATATTAAATAGTAGCTTGACAAAGCATGAGATTAAGTAGTCACAAGAAAAGTGCTGGTTTGCACAATGAACCCCCAACCAAAAAAAAAAAAATTAACAAATTCTTTTGTTTGGGAGAATATAAGACATTCAGTACATTTGTCCATATAAGAAAGAAAAAAAATCAGTCCATGCCAAAGTTTTCTTGTTGGACAACCATCTCTAAATAACAATGTTTAAGCTGCCACTTGACAAATCACTTTTTGGTATTTTTGCTAAGGATTTCTCTATCTAGATGACAGATCAGGGTCTTCAAATCACCGAATTGCAACCGCACTTTAATCAGCAAGATCCTCAAGGAGACTCTGAGTATCCAGGCAACCAGACAGAGGAGAAGGAGAAGCACAGGAAATTGCTCAGCTCTGTAGTCTGCCAGAAGAGACTGCTGGAAAATTGGTATTAATGTAGATTAAGGGCCAGATTGTGGTTTTTCAGGCATGGTTGGCAGTGGGGTGAAGGGTGGGTTACAAAGGGGCCATCTTGGGGGATCCCTGGAAAGATTTCTGACTGACTCTTCCAGAATCCCTGCTGGGCGCTCCCTAGGGGAGCATAGCACTTCCAGCTAATACAGTCTTTAAAAGGATGCAGAATGTGCTTCCCTCGTCTCTTTGCCAGCTTCATCCTAACCCTGCACTTTCTGGTCCCCTGTCATATAGCTAGCTGTCCTAGGGGTGCTGTGCCCTGCCACAAGCTCTTTATTTTCAACTGGGAAGATTTGCAAATGCACAGATGGCAGTAATTCCTGTAGTGCTTCAGTGGGAATTAAGAATTTAACTGCCATTTGAAAAGTTTCCCCCTTATGATGACAGGAAAATGTGCTTTAATATTCACGCACTCCTCAAACATGGGGATGTTTAATTTGTACCGTTTCTCTAACTCATTACAATGTTTGGTTTAAAAACACACACAGAGGGATTGTTACTACTGTGAGTTACATATGTGAAGCACTAGAATCTAACTACACTGCAAATGGGATAACTCCTCATTTACTCTGCTGTAACTGAGAGCAGAAAGTAGCCCCTAACCTTAGCAAGCTATCAGAAGGTTTCCAGTGATGGCTTAAACCCTGACAAAGAAAAGTAACTCTGATAAATCACACAAAACTAAGCCTTAATTAAATGAAATTCTTTATAGCCTTTCCTGATCAGGGATATGTGGTCTAAATGTTTGTTGTTGATCTAACTGTCTTGTAAGTATGAATGTAAGAGAAAAATTCAGTGATGTACATTTACCTGCTTCATTAAAATAAGACACAGAATGACTTTGATAGCTGGAGGTGAGATGCTGTGGCAAGGATGATCTTGATTCTCAGCAAAAGAAGAGATTAACAAATTCCTGAATGAATGGAGGAGCTAGTGTAAGGACACAGAATAGAAAATAAAGTTAAAAATTCTCTTTCATTCTCTTCCACCATTTACTGCAACCCCACCATCTAATTCTATCAACATCCCACTATGCTTTTTTATTCATGTTCTTTGTAGTATTATTCGTTTCTGAAAAAATATTCATAAGCTTCATCATTATGGAGAAAATCAGATGTCTTTCAAAAGAAAGTTGGGTGAGTTTCATCTTTGAGGTGAAGAACATTTAAGTGAAGTAGCATCAAGTTCTAAATATATACTCAGTGAAGTTATTTTTGCAAATTCCTTCATAATGGAAAGATTGTAAGATACAGAATCACAATCATTTTCAGAGGGACTTATTAAATCTAAACGCGTCATATTGGTCTTTCATGTTGCTCATTTATTTTCTGTCTCAAAGATATTTGTTCGTAATGGCTGGAGGAAAACTATTGGCAAGACAGTTAGCTGACCCTTTCCCATTGCTCCTCACACTTTATTGTAGCTCGAGTATACACCTTTTGTTGTATCTCCTTAGCTTTCACAGGCCGATCAAGGGCAGCTCATATGAATGTGTGGATCAAATACTGCTGTAGGATGAGGCGTTGATGATTCTGTAGGGGGCATTCTTCCCCCTCAGGACTCATCTAATACCCCAGCATGGTATCTGGAGCTGCTGTGCTGCTGGGTCAGCCATCTTTTGCTTGGTGCTGTATTGTGGTGCAGGGATGAGTAGGAGCACAGCATGGCATTTCCACAGAGGTAAACGATTTATTGAAGATAATTCAGAAATGACAGATAGTCTGCATGACTTCTGGGTATAGTTAAACCATCATCATTAACCCTTAAAGCGTCCTTCAGCACATGGGACATAAAATTGAAGTTCTGGTCAATAATTAATAAGAACTCTGTGGCATTTTTCACAAGAGTGCATCTAGTAATGTGTGATATTGCACGTGCAATAAACAATATGACCCAAATCCCTACACTTGGCTGGGGTGGCTGGAGATTGCCCTAAGATAAAGGAACACCTCTTTGTTGTAAAGCCGTTGTAAGGGGCAGGAAAGGTGATAGGTTTAAGATTGCCAGATCACAGTGTTCTCTGACCCTGTGACTACTCAAACCTGTACTAAGGCCAGGCTTGGTCCCCAGCTAGCTCTAAATTCGGGGAGGTGGAAGGTAGTTTTGAAGGCTGTGATGTTCTCCTCTGGTGTTATCTGGATTGGTGATTGGCTAGGTCACTCCAGTCCTTGACTCTGGGAGCCAGCCTTACCCTGCTCTGCTGTGAGAACCCCCCACTCCTGGGCTGTTCACGCACAGCCTCTGGCATGGAAGCTGCTCCCAGCTACTTGCAACCAAATGACACTAGCCAATATCTCCAGTCCCAGATAAAACCCTAGGAACCTCCATCTTGCAGTGTCCAGTTATGCCTGCTGGATGCTGCAAACTTATATGAGTTTGTCAATTTAACAAAGAAATTGATATATACCAGGCTTGTTATCCCAATGGGAGTCTTCAAACCAAACGTACTGCTTCAGGTTGAATAAACAAACTAATTTATTAATTTTGAAAGATAGATTTTAAGTGATTATAAGTCAAAGCATAACAAGTCAGATTTGGTCAAATATAATAAAAGCAAAACACATTCTAAGCTGATCTTCACACTCTCAATGTCCTTACACATTTAGATGCTTCTCACCACAGGCTAGCTAGTTGCTCTTCAGCCAGCCTCTGCCCTTTGATCAGCACTTCAGTCGCTTTGTGTAGTGTCTGTAGATGTAGCTGGAAGAGAGAGAGAGCATGGCAAATGTCTCTCCCTTTTATCATTTCCTCTCTTCCCTCTTGGCTTTGCCCTCCCTTCAGAGTCAGGTGAGCATAACCTCATCACAGTCCCAAACTGACCAAAGGAAGGGGAATGACTCCCTCCTGAGTCTAACAGATTCTTTTGTTGCTGCCTAGACCAGTGTCCATTGTTCCTGTGAGGCTGGGCTAGGTTTGTCCCATCCATGTCCTGATGAGGTGTGAACTGCCTCTCTGCCCCTGGAGAGTTTTTGTCTGGGCCTGCTTTAAGCCATGAGGATACAGTTTCAGCCTCATAACTATATAGATGAAATTATAACCTATAACATTACTATAACATCTGATATACTGAGCATTGGAGCCTTCCAAAGACACTCGACTTGACAAACTTTGCAGTGGAAACCACACAATCATTTTTCAAGGATGAGCATGGGAGTGCTGGGTGTTCCCCCGAGGTACAGAGCATCACAAAGGGCACTTTTGCCTCTGCTCCAATCTGCCACAACAAACATGAGCTTGGGGCAATTGATGTGTTAGCCCACCATTCCCACCTATTATTTTTCAATTCTGTACAGTTGTGTAGTATTGCTGTGTACTCTGAAACAGTTGCCTCATTCAGCCTCAGAGGCGGCTGCTTTTCAATGGTGACGGAAATGGTCCACTAATACAGCACTTTTGACATGAAGGGAACTATGTAAATGTAAAATTATTATCACTATAGTTACCAGTACTGTGAAATAAAAAGTAAACTCTAATATTTTTCTTTACTTATGTTCTTTCAGCTCTGCTTAATAGCAGATATCCACAACACTATTTATTACCTACATTAACCCAGGGGTCCTTTTTCATTTTAGGCAGCAAGCTGTGAATCATCTACTGGGCATTTGACATGTACTGTAGGACTTTAGGGATTTAAGATAAATTAGACTAAGTTATATTAGCGTCTCATATTAGAATCTTTGTTTGTTTATAGACTACTTAGCGATTATGAGCAGAGATCTATAAAATGGAAATTATTTTGCACACACATAAAACTCATATTTACTAAAATACACTGGCTAATGAAGTTAACTTTTGGAATTACTTTAATTCCTGAAATGTAGAGCCTCTTTAGTTGTGGTAATGAGGTACTTGATGATAGGTAGGGCAGTCCTTAATGCTGAAGAGGGGTTTTTAACATCTTTATTATGCCTGATGTGATGCTGTGGCTAAGGAAGAACAAAAAACTTCTCCAAGCATCTTTTTTTTTCTTTGAGTCTGGCAAAATTGCCTCCTCATGGCAGATATATTTAGGAATATAAAAGGGCCAGGCTGTGTGAAAGGAACAGAAGAACAACAAATGCACACTTTTTTTTCATTTCAGCACTCCACATTGAGGGACTTTAATGCTGAGCAGCCCTTGTTTGGGAAAGTTTTAAAATTAAATAAAATACAAAGACTTTTCATCTATTTCCTGTGATGATGATGATGATAGCTCCCTCAGGAAAGTAAGTGGGTCAAACTTAGAGTGAGTTTACGTTTAGTTCATTAATATCTTTATAAATTCTGTTGTATGGCAATCACATATCATTGGATTTTGAGGGGCAGCACCTCAGCTGAATTATACTAGCTGAGGGTCTGTCCTTGAGTTCCCCCAAGCAGGTCCTTGTCATCCTCCTCAGAGCAAATCACATATTAGGTGCTGCCCCAGAGAAGAAAGAATAATATTATGGCAATTTGAGGCCTGATTGACATATGAAACAAAGCATGTGATTAAAAAGTACACTGTGCTCCTTTATGACAACTTGAAGGTCACTGGTAAACCACATAGCCGTTTTGTTCCTTTTATAAATGAATGCATAATAATCTACAGATAAATAATATACATTTTAATTATCATACTATATTATGTACAAAAATTAGGCATAGGACAAGATCTCCTAATTATCATTACTATTATTTGTATTACAATAGAGCTTTGGAACCCCAATCAATAATCAGGACCCCTTCCATCCCTGCTCATCAGAGCTTAAAATGTAGGTGTCAGACAAGACACAACAAGTGAACAAGACAGACAAAAGGGATTGAGGTGTTGGGAGGTCGAGACAACAATAAAATAAACACAAAGGCAGAAGTCTGCTACTGACATCACTGCTGTAAATAAACATATAATTTGTCCTGAGTGTAAATGAACAAGTTATGCAGACCATATCTGTCATCTAACTGTCATGCTATGTCTAACCATGATGGTAAGATTCTCAGTGGAGGAACCATGCCTTGTCTGACCTAAATCCTGGTCCTGCATGGGTAGATGGGTCCATGCAGGAATAAGGAGAGCCACATTCTTATTTCAGATTGATAAAAGGAACATGTGATCGGTAATTAGCCCAAAAGTATGCAGAAACATCCAACTCTGTCCTGTACCACAAAGGGTGCCAATGAAGTGTAGTCCTAATTTAGTGCATAGAGCAAGGTAGTTCCTGAAACTGTGTCTTTTTGATAGGATGTGCTGTGCCCAGTGGCAGTCCACCCAGAATTGGTAGGGGTCCGAATAATCTGCATAATAACAAATGAGGGAATTCACATGTAGGTGCCTAAAAAGCAGGACAAAGCAGAGCATCCTGATTCTTAGGCCATGCAAGAGGATGACAGTGGCAAGACAAATATTTGACTGTATTAGGTTGTGTGTCTGTATGGGTTGAACAGCCCATTTTGAAAATATTGGTTGTCACTGTGGGTGAAATCCTGATTCCACTGATGTCAATGACAAAACTCTCATTCTCTTTAGTGGTGCCCAGATTTCACCCTGTGTCTTTACATGCTAGCCCAGTGATAGCACATGTCACTGATTCTACCATTGTAAGAAAATATTCAGTGGATCCTGTCACTCCGTCATTAACTGACCTGTCCAATAGACACTTTATGGGCAACCTAAACAAATATGAGTTGCCTATCAGGGCGTGAGCCATTTTTTTGGCCATAACCTTCCATTCTCATCCTGGGCGTACATTGGTTTATGCTCCATCAATATCGCTTCATGTTACAACATTCCAAATAAGAAGTTACTCAAAGCTGTTAAGTGTCATCTGGTTTCACCACAAATGATTTTGATGCCAACTGGCCAGGTTCACTGAAGGGTTCATGATTCTTAGCAAATATTTAAAAAAATAACTAGTTTGAGATTTGAGTTTGTATTTAAATCCTGAACCAGGCTTTTCAGAGACATTTCGCATAACTCCAGAGACAAGCTGCTAAACAAAGTCAGTCAAGGCCCGATCCTCAAGATAAAAGAAGTACTGTACAACACACAAATAATGGTTCTGATTTGAATCTATTCTTGGTGACATTAGTGTAAATCAGAAAAGGAAATCCACAGAATTAAATAGACCTAAAAACAGTACAACTGAGTGCAGAATCAGGCCTATAGTGCTCACTTGTGCCTTCCATTCGGAGACAGTTCTGGTCACAACACAATCCACCTAATCATCCACTGTGCTTCCTTTATATTCCCACATAATCATCCTATTAATACCATTCTAACAGTACACCAGCAGTGCCTTTACCCTCAGACAGATTCTGTCCTTCAGCTATTCCATCAATGGAGGGCACATAAGTCCCTACCATAGTTAGACTGCTGCCCTGTAGCTTTTAAAGCATTTTAGTAAATACACAACTGTCTGTCTCAGCTGCTGGAGCCCTTGAAAGACTTGAGCTCAGGAAATAGTTTCTACCTGCGCCTTCTCTCCATAGGTCTGTATCCAGACCCTGCCATATCTCAGCCATGCACCACCACAGGCAGAAACTGGGACTTAAAGTAAAATTGAATATAAATCTGTGCTATCCACAGACATTTTGTGCACCAACCGCAAAGCAAGCGCAAGCTTGCAACAATGGACAACCTCCTCCAAAACCATAGAAAGAGCACAGCAGCTAGAATCAATCCCTGAAGGCCCATTAATGTCTATTAATCACTAAATATCAATCTTCAATTTATTTTTTCCTTGAATCTTTAGAAAAGCTTTATCAGGGGCAATGTATGTTAAAAAGAAGCAGTCTTTAAATATCCTTAAAGACAAATGAAAAGATTTATCTCAACTGGCATTACAAAAGTGTTTATGCACATTTAGATGACTTTACCTTTACGTCTTTGGCCTTCGCAGTTTTTAAACTAACCCTGTTTCTCAGAGCATAGTTATTATCCTGTTTCTAATGTACACAATCAAGAAGACATGGAGCTAATGTATTATCTCATTTTGAATTGCTTGTACTGGCCTCAGAAACAGCCATTTACGTACCTTGGACCATTTGTTTAGTACTTAATAAATGGCAAAGCAGGTTCGTGAAAGGTGCTATGATTGATTGCAGGAAACAGTCTTCCACAACAGCAATATTTGTCTGAGGACACTAGGAGAATTAGCAATAAGTATATATAGAGGGAGGTGGGTATTTCAGTTCCATAGGGTACATGGAGAAAGGCATTTGTGAGTACTGCACTCAGAATGCAGATTATTTATTTCTCTACAATTAAAACAAAAATCCTAACCTTTTTCAGAGACTATTTCTTCTATAAATTTGAAGACCACTGCTCCAATGCACTTTTAGCTAATAAAGGAATGGCTTCGCTAAAAGATTAAAAATATACTGTCTTTTTTCTTTAACTTGCTATTGAAAACCATGCAGTTCATTCACTGCATCCATGTAAACATGTAGGGCCAGGTTTGCAAAAGCGAGGCGCACCAGTCCCATTGACCGTAACTTCCTAAGCGCTATTGAAATTCCCACCCTTAGACAGCATCTGGGTCTGTTCCTGAGTTCCCTGCACACCCAAAGCTCTCACTGCAGTCAGTGGGAATTGCGGATGCTACACAAGGATGAAAGGGTATTGCCACCATGGGCCTGATTTTCCATGGTCTTGCACCTCGTGTAGTCATTCACATCAGTGCAAATGGGGGGTAAAATGCTACCACCAGTGTAACTGGGTGGAGCACTCTGATTTGTATTCATTTTGTACTGGTGTAAATGACTATGCAAGGCAGTGGAGAATCAGACCTTCTGTCAGCATTATACCAGACACTCCAAAATTATGTTTGATTTGTTCATTATATATATGTAGTGTAGGTGTAGTCATGTCAGTCCTAGGATACCAGAGAGACAAGATGGGTGAAGTAATATCTTTTATTGGACCAAATTCTGTTGGTGAAAGAGACAAGCATTCAAGTGCACAGAGCTCTTCTTCAGGTCTGGAGGAAGAGCAGTGTGTGGCTCAAAAGCTTGTCTGTCCCTCACCAACAGAAGTTAGTCCAATAAAAGATATTACCTCACCCACTTTGTCTCTCCTGTTTATTATATAATATTTATACCTAGTGTTTGGGTTTTTTTGTTCATTGCTAAGACATAAAGATTTGCTCTCTAATGGCTGATCATTTGGGGTCCTGTAGTGGTGAGTGATTCTTTTGAATAATGTTAAAACTTGCTGTTATCTAGGCAAGATATAAAAACAGAGCTTCCCATCATGATTCCCATATTGCACAGTTAGTACATACAGTCACCAATAGTGACTATTTTTTGCAGTATACCCCACCTTATCAATTTTTCCCTCAGGCCTTGCACCTCTTCGTATTATGGATTTATCAAGTTTAATTAGATATTGTGCATCAACTGTCTGACAGGGTTCATGATGTTAGTCACTGGTATTTGATTTTTTTGTAATTGCTACGCATGCAAAATGGCAAAGAAGTGCTCTTTAAATCAATAACACATAGTACGCTTCTGATGGCTAAAGCATAGAGGGAGTTAAACAGGAGAATGAGATTGAAAGGGAGGAAATGTAATCTTGGTAGCAGCATTTTGCATCAACTGGAAGAGGACAAAATAAGAAGGCCAGAGTGGAGTTTACACATCCAGGGTATGTCTACATGGAAATAAAAACCCTGGGGCACTGAGTCTTAGAGCCTGGGTCAGCTTACTAAGGCTCAGGCTGTGAGGTTATAAAATTGCATTGCAGATGTTCTTGCAAGGGTTGAAGCCCAGTATCTGAGACCATCCCACTTGCAGGGTTTCAGAACCCAGGCTCCAGCGTGAGCCCTAAGTCTACACTCTATTTTATAGCCCTGCAGTCTGAACCCCATGAGCCCAAGTCAGCTGACCCAGGCCAGCAATGGCTGTGCTGTAGGTCTTTTATTGCAATGTAGACATACCCCAAGATTTTTAGATGTAGGGAGAGAGAAAACCAGACTGGTCTTGGAAACATTTTGGAGAAATAAGTCAGGATTAGGATGCGCCTTTAATGCTATTACTTGTATTAATGGAGCACCTCTGGAGCACCAGTCATGGACCCCATTCTGCTAGGCTCTGTACAGAAAGAGAGTCCCAGTCTGAAAAAGCTTACAATCTAAGTATAAGACAAGAGACGGAGACAGACACATTGGAGCCCTTAGAAACAATGAGACAATACAGGTCAGCATGATTGGCAGTGGTCTCAGCACACCAGTTGACTAACCATTGGTTATCTTACATTTTTATTTATGTATTTATTTATTTATTGGAAGCAACATAGGAAAGAAAGGAACATGGAGCAAAGGACAGGAAGGAGTCACAGATGATCTTCAGTTTATGGGCTTAAGTAGCGGAGAGGATGGTCTGATATTCTCATCAGAATCAAGTAGTTTAATTATTACAGTTTCAAAGCCAGTGTTCAAGGATCCTATGTCCATCTTCAGTCAGTGCCTCATGGAACCATTTCCTAGTCTTAGAACCAGAATTTTCTTCTTTTTATTGTTCAAATGTGCTGTGTCTATTTCCCATAAAGTGTATTTTCAAAGAAATAAATGGGCAAAGGGATTTTTTTTCCTGAAGAGTTTATATGGCAGCTCACTTGTTACTGAGACAATTCATGTATTTATTTCTTTAGCTGTTGGGAGTAGCTGAGCAATACAGGAAACATGGCATGCAGGCTGCTTTTATTTTCATGTGTGCTACTTCATCTCAAGTGCTGCAAGCCCCGCAGTAAAATAAATTAAGGGAAGCTAATGGTATCCAGTCTTGCAGTGCTATAGGAATTCCTGTTGTCTTACTGCAGTTAATGTGCCCCTTTAGAGACCTAAGGGCCTAGTTGTTCTCTCACACCACTTTAAAACTGGTGTAACACCATTCACTTTAATGGAGCTGCTCCTGATTTACACTCACCTAACTAAGATGAGAATCAGGCCCAATCGGAGCACGCTCCCTATCTTTTTTACCATTTGTATTTTTAGCTACTTCTCCTAGGGAAAGGTGCTGGGGAGTTTGGGGAGAATGGAGAGTAACCTGTAATTCTCTTTAACATTATGTTATTGTGCCCTAGAAACATATCATACCAAAAGAGTAAATATCCAAAAGCATTATCAAGTGTTATTGCCATGTTATCCAGAAGGAGGCATATTCCTGCTGGTCTAGCTTGGTGCTGGGGCTGATGCTATCCAAATGTCAGCAGTGTTCAGATCCAGGGCTTTGGTTCTGTCCCAACTTTACTGCACAGTAAGGGATTCTGCTTTCACTGTTAATCCTGGGAACTGTAAGTTGGGTGAGGAGGTTAGGAAACTCCTCTACTTATCAACTATCCTAAGACCTTTGACAAGTGGACTGTAGTTGAAATGCACAGTCTATGATTTTGCTGCGTTTAAGTCCTCAGGACAAATTCAGACCTGGTGTCAGCAGGGGCAACTTCATTGACTCATTTGTGCCCACTTAAAACCAAGTCTGAATTGAGCCCACCATCTAAGTAAATGAGCATTTTCATTCCCTGGCTCCTTAGCAGTTGAACTATTGGTCTCATTACCATTGTAAACACCTTTGTAGCAAAACACAGAGCAAATGTCATTAGCCCAAATGGGCAGAAAACGCCGTTCCAGGTCAACTTCAGGTACTTCTTGAAACTTGGATGTACCAGAATACTGAGAAGCTGTGATCAGATCTTTCTTGCTAGGAAGTCAGAACTGTGATCTGTGACTATAAAGTCAAAGCAAAACAGACAGTTGGTGATACAGTGATGGAGAAGATATAGACAGTTTAATTGAAAATAGGGTGACATCACACTGAACTTAAAACTGTGAAATGCAGCTAGCTCGCTTACCCAGAACCTGATATGTTTCTGTCATAGGGTGAGCTGGCCTTTAAAGGGAGACCTGGGTTCTGCATCCCCAGTGACTAGTTTTACCATCAGGCATATGAAGGGAGTTTGTGAAGGGAAGTTGGCCTGCTGGAGATTATAAGTGCAGTCTCAGTTCTGTCAGGGAGGAAAGCTCAAAGAAGTTGGGGGATTGTGTGAGCTGCTCTATACAGAGACCCTGCAGTAAGAGAGGACATGGGAAGAGGCTCACCACACCGGCTAGATGGAAGGGCTTGGCTGGAACTAACTATTATGATATGCAAGGGCAGATGCCTTAGGAGGAAGAGGTGGTTTTAGTAAACACCAGGCATCAAGACTTGGGTTTGAGATAGTGAGACTGATGAATCTGTAGAGTATGAGAAGGATGGGTTTTGATTTGAGTTGACACTGAACTGTTATTTTTAATAAACCAGTACCCCAAGAAGGGGTATTGTACTTGAATGACATGAGAGTCTGTGCCATAACTGAGGACATCAAGATGAAGAAACTGAATTAGCATCAGGGTTCAACATTAGGATTGACTAAAATCCTACAATAGTTTCCGTATGGCCCCAATTCTAAGGGCTATGGATAAAGGCCTTTGGATATCCTTACTCTATATCCACGGAGGTCTATCCATCAAAATTCATTTGTGAAATGGCAAGTACTAACAGCAACGGTATCCAAGTATGGGACCCTGGGTAGTTTAATTTCTCTTCCGGTGCAATGTAAGCTAAAGACTAGAGTAACACACAACTTTCTACTCCTATAATCTTTTATTCCATAGGTGAAAAATATCTGTCAAGTGGTACAGGCTAGATATATCTCTGGTGACACTTTCCCTCTATATGCATTTTGATTTACAGGCGTGTCAGCAAGAACCCATATCCAATGCTTTGGGTGCTTTGGGTCCAGAAAGTCACACTATCATCTAAAAGGATGACCACACTACATTAAATAACACTAGCAATTTAGTGATAACCAAACCTCTGAATAGCCACCGTAATATTAACACCCTGCTATCGTTCGTACCCTTCCAAATTGCCCTAGACAATAGATGGTCCTTGCAGTCTATTCAGAATAAACAGGGTGTGGTAAGGTAGGAGGTGACAAAACAAGATGCAGATTTGAAGGGCCTCCAAAGAATCATAGAATCATAGAATATCAGGGTTGGAAGGGACCCCAGAAGGTCATCTAGTCCAACCCCCTGCTCGAAGCAGGACCAATTCCCAGTTAAATCATCTCAGCCAGGGCTTTGTCAAGCCTGACCTTAAAAACCTCTAAGGAAGGAGATTCTACCACCTCCCTAGGTAACGCATTCCAGTGTTTCACCACCCTCTTAGTGAAAAAGTTTTTCCTAATATCCAATCTAAACCTCCCCCACTGCAACTTGAGACCATTACTCCTCGTTCTGTCATCTGCTACCATTGAGAACAGTCTAGATCCATCCTCTTTGGAACCCCCTTTCAGGTAGTTGAAAGCAGCTATCAAATCCCCCCTCATTCTTCTCTTCTGCAGGCTAAACAATCCCAGCTCCCTCAGCCTCTCCTCATAACTCATGTGTTCCAGTCCCCTAATCATTTTTGTTGCCCTTCGCTGGACTCTCTCCAATTTATCCACATCCTTCTTGAAGTGTGGGGCCCAAAACTGGACACAGTACTCCAGATGAGGCCTCACCAATGTCGAATAGAGGGGAACGATCACGTCCCTCGATCTGCTTGCTATGCCCCTACTTATACATCCCAAAATGCCATTGGCCTTTTTGGCAACAAGGGCACACTGCTGACTCATATCCAGCTTCTCATCCACTGTCACCCCTAGGTCCTTTTCCGTAGAACTGCTGCCTAGCCATTCGGTCCCTAGTCTGTAGCTGTGCATTGGGTTCTTCCGTCCTAAGTGCAGGACCCTGCACTTATCCTTATTGAACCTCATCAGATTTCTTTTGGCCCAATCCTCCAATTTGTCTAGGTCCTTCTGTATCCTATCCCTCCCCTCCAGCGTATCTACCACTCCTCCCAGTTTAGTATCATCCGCAAATTTGCTGAGAGTGCAATCCACACCATCCTCCAGATCATTTATGAAGATATTGAACAAAACCGGCCCCAGGACCGACCCTTGGGGCACTCCACTTGATACCGGCTGCCAACTAGACATGGAGCCATTGATCACTACCCGTTGAGCCCGACAATCTAGCCAGCTTTCTACCCACCTTATAGTGCATTCATCCAGCCCATACTTCCTTAACTTGCTGACAAGAAAGTGACTTGCCAGCAATTTCCTTCTGTTTTTACCAAAGGAGTGAGCTCCAGCTTGAGTGCCCATGCTGCCAGAATATGGCATAGAATCATAGAATATCAGGGTTGGAAGGGACCCCAGAAGGTCATCTAGTCCAACCCCCTGCTCGAAGCAGGACCAATTCCCAGTTAAATCATCCCAGCCAGGGCTTTGTCAAGCCTGACCTTAAAAACCTCTAAGGAAGGAGATTCTACCACCTCCCTAGGTAACGCATTCCAGTGTTTCACCACCCTCTTAGTGAAAAAGTTTTTCCTAGTATCCAATCTAAACCTCCCCCACTGCAACTTGAGACCATTACTCCTCGTTCTGTCATCTGCTACCATTGAGAACAGTCTAGAGCCATCCTCTTTGGAACCCCTTTTCAGGTAGTTGAAAGCAGCTATCAAATCCCCCCTCATTCTTCTCTTCTGCAGGCTAAACAATCCCAGCTCCCTCAGCCTCTCCTCATAACTCATGTGTTCCAGTCCCCTAATCATTTTTGTTGCCCTTCGCTGGACTCTCTCCAATTTATCCACATCCTTCTTGAAGTGTGGGGCCCAAAACTGGACACAGTACTCCAGATGAGGCCTCACCAATGTCGAATAGAGGGGAACGATCACGTCCCTCAATCTGCTCGCTATGCCCCTACTTATACATCCCAAAATGCCATTGGCCTTCTTGGCAACAAGGGCACACTGCTGACTCATATCCAGCTTCTCGTCCACTGTCACCCCTAGGTCCTTTTCTGCAGAACTGCTGCCTAGCCATTCGGTCCCTAGTCTGTAGCTGTGCATTGGGTTCTTCCGTCCTAAGTGCAGGACCCTGCACTTATCCTTATTGAACCTCATCAGATTCCTTTTGGCCCAATCTTCCAATTGGTCTAGGTCCTTCTGTATCCTATCCCTCCCCTCCAGCATATCTACCACTCTACCATCTACCATACTACGCATGGTGAGGAGGACACTGAAGGTACTTACAGGAAAATGTAAAGAAGGAAACAGCCCAACAGTTTGGGAAAAAAATGTAAGGGCTAATTTATAGCTGCAAAATAAGGGTGTGAAGGGGAAAGGCTGGGCAGAAGCAGCTTTTGGAGCAATGCCCCGAGAAGTACAGAGGTGCCCAGGCCAGAGCAGCCATGGTAACACCCTCTCAAAGGTGCAGATGCACTGCCGCTGATATCAAGCCACCTCTGCTGGCTGTAACAGTGGACTGGTCAGATTATAGCCCCACCCTCGTCCTTTCCTTTCCTAGGGGAAGCCAGCACCACTCTTGGCTCTAATTTGTTTGTGTTCAGAGTAGGGTCGCCAATGGGATATAATACAGGCATATAATACAGGAGGTGAGAGTGGCTAGCATAATGCCCATTGTTACACTGAATTTGGAATGTGACTTGATCTACACTGAAGTGTCCTTGGAGACAGTGACAGTCGTAAATAGTGCAGATGAGATGGTCAGCTCTTTTCTTATACACAAAAGTGCTTCTGGAAATTTCAGATGCTTTCAAACGAAAGGAGGACATAGCGAAAAAATAACACATCAGGAGGCAGTTTGAAGAAAATACATGTCTGCACTGTGTAGTAAATTCCAAAAGAAGGGCCATTTGTTATCAGGAAAACAATGTGCATATTCTGAGTTATAATTGTCCTTTAAGTGATTTAAAATAACACAACAAAAATCTTAAAGTTGAAAATAACTTCCTTGGCAGCAGGACAGATTAATTAGGAATGTTGCAAAAAAACCAAAAAGTCAGGATCTTTTCAGACACAAGACTACTAGATCAATGTACTTCTATTGTTGTTTCATTCTTTTATTAACAGAGTTTGGTGCAGTCCAAAGGATCAGTCTATCTTGAGCTCACATGTAAGTGAAGGACATGGTATTCTGCAAGATCAAGCTCCTATTGTAAGGTATGTCATGTTATCCAGTTTGTATTCATGATCAAACAGTGCTTCAGTGAGAGAAAGGCCATTTGAAACACTCTTGGCATTTTAGAAACTTGAAGGAAGAGTATGTGATCATAGTTTAGAAAAATAAAATATTTGTGCTATTCTCTGGAGATCATGTAATTACAGTGGAACATGTATCCTACATAGCAGTAGTGACTGGTTTCAGGACAAAGAGCAAAGTCAGTGAGGAAACACTGAAAGGTGACCTGCCTAGACTTTAGTGCCTGGGGGTGGGCAGTGTTTTCCATGCACTCACCTTGCACAGGTATAGATAAGCGCACAAGGAACATTGTTAATAGTTAGACTGCAAGGAGCAGCAGTAGCTATGGTTTGGGTGTTACTGATGCTATCAGTCATCATAGAGGACCTTGAATGTGGGACTAGGTAAGCAAATAAAGAAACAATTATTTCCAGCTATTGTTTCAGAATGTTCCTTATTTATTTAGAATCCTAAAGGGTTACAGCGAGAATGTGGTGGTTAAGCCAACCTTGAGGGTCTGTGAAGCAAAGAAAATAGGGCTGTTTCAAATGGGTTTCCTCCATGTGCTCTTGGGTAGAATGTGCTGGAGTGAGAAGCCTACTACCCTTTGGAAGCATGAAGCATTTATTCCCCCACAGTGATTCAGCTCAGCTGCCTGGATCGGAGGGTTGTGGACCTACCCCTCCCCATTCCCATTGTAAAGGGCTGTCACCAATGTCAGTGCTAGCCTGCACAAAGACTCCTGTGTCCAGCTCAACTGTGTCTGGCTCCTGCTGAATGATGCAAAGTTGTGGAAAGCTTCTTGCTTCCATTCCTTTCCCCCTCCCTTCTTCCAGGAGACAGTCACAGTCTGACCCTTTCCACCTCTGCATTCCCCACTTTTACTCCACCAGTAACATGTGTTACTGTTGCATGTGAAACTGGGCTGGGAGGAAGGACAATAAACCTCTGCAAATTTGTCTGACCTAATCTGCAGGAGACTGCAAATCTTAAACTATTCTGTAGCACATCCAATGTGCAGAGCCTGTCCCCAACACACTCTTCCCCTTCCTCCAGCCATGTCCCCAGGCAGCAGAAAGTCTACTAAGGCTGTGCGCATAGTAACACAAGCTGTTCTCAACCCCCACCACACCAGGGGACCAGCATATACCCCATGATTGCCCAGGGAGGACTGATTCACCTAGCCATTATGGAGCTCCATTTAGAGTCTAATGGCCTAATCCAACGACCATCTGAAGGCAGCGGACAGACTAAATAAGGCCCTGACACTGCCCTCCCTAGCAGATGATGGCAGTGGCAGCATCTCCTGCTCTGTCCTAGTGCGAAATGTCTTTGCCAGCATAGCCAACCCTACCAGTTGCTCCCTGGCTCCCTGTGCCTACAGGGTTGAATCAAATCTATTATCCCTTGCAACAACAACAACCTAAAAAGACTTTAATCAGCTTCCTTTTAGATACACTTCAACTGATAGGCATTTCCCTCTGTTATAACATCAGAGTAGCAGAATATACAGTGTGAGTTCTTTTATATACATTTTATTTTACAAATTGCTTAGAAGTCCCATGAAAACAGACAGCAAAGTTTAAACATTCTTTGAGGAGTGATTCATTTCTATTGCAGTCAAAACATGTTCCTTCTGTGCACTTCTCATATAAGTTACAAGTGGGGGGAAAAAAAACATATTACAGTCTATATGCAGCTCATAGATCACTCACGGAAGTGCTTCCCATGCATGCATCTCAGCAAGCATCTCAGCATTCACATTGCTGTCTTCTTGATCGGACTTGCAAGTGTTATTTGAAATGAGATAGTTTCATTTATTTTAGAATTCCCTGCCACTCAAGGCAGTAACTCCTTAGCTATGGGGTGGAGGGTGGAAGAACAGATATCTAGCTGATCTCCCTGCCAATGCAGGAGTGTTTCGTGTGATTCGGTCTAGTCTCATTTTCAAATATTTCATAGTTTCTCTCTAGACATTTATTTATGAAAGGGTATGCAATTGTAGGAGACTAAAGGCTTGTTTACACAGTGCATTAGTTAATGTAGTTCCATTTTGAACTGTACTATGCTAATATGCACTAAGGAACTTTTAGTGCATGTCAGTAGGGTTCACATGGGCCATTTAGTGCACATCACATGTGTAAATGCACTATGTAGACAAGCCCTAATATTCATTTAAATAGGAACCAGTGTGTATCATTTCCAGACTTTTCTAACTGAATACCACTCTTTTATTACAGTAGTGCTCAGGGGACTCAATCAGAACTGAGCTTCATTTTGCTGAATGTTTTATAAACATACAATTAAAGCCAATTTAAATGATTGGAACAAAAAGAAAATTGTGGAAAAATGGCCCCTTTTCAAAAACATTTTTTATGAGAAGTTCTTAACCTTGTTACACATATTTACATTTTTAAAGAAAAGATGCATCTTTTCTTTCCCAGTGGATTTTTTCATATTTTTATGGAAAACATTATTGTAATAGTTATTTAAAAATTTCAGTTAATACAGAGAATGAAAAATGAAAACTTTGGATAATATTTTTGATAGCACCTTGATTAAATTAAAAAAATAAAAAATCTTAAAATTTTGGAAAAAGCCAAAATTGGGTTCATTTTGAACCCCTGAAAATGAAATCAACTTTGCATTTTTGAATTTTTTCATGAAAAATAGTTTTTGGTATTTTGACCAGCTCTACATACATAAATAGACAATTCACCTACAAAAGGAGCTTTCACTCTATAAAAATGGACAAGACTCCTTTTCTCCACCTCATGGTTTCCTATTTCCCTTCCCTTCCTGTGCATCTTCACTATGCAGACCTTTGGTCAAAATCTGTCCTCACATAAATGTACACAACACTCATTTTAGTCACTAGAGGTCATGCATGTTTACCTGAAGGGGGAATTTAGGGAATTTAGGGACTGATACTAAACATATTGAAATCAATGGAAAGATTTCAGTAAACATTGGATTAGACGTTTAGCATATTCTCCAAACTGATCCACAAATTGATTTTTGGAAATATTTCAGAAGCATGAGGTAATTATTTTTGAACACCATGTGTGAGAGAACATGGCAGAACAGAAATGGCTTACCCAGAATGAAGCAGGTGATTGAAGCATTTTATAGAGTCTGTAGAGTGCATGTCAGTGAAATGAAGGGGGGTGTCAGTCACATACATCTGTTTGTAATGGGATCTCATGGCCTACCTCGCATGACACAGCTGAAAAGCAGGCACATATGACATGCCTTTCATTTCACTGACATGCATGTCCCAGAATACAGCAGACCCAAATGCTTAGTTTTGGAACCTAATTTCTTGATGGCAATAAAAGTGACTTGACAGAATATCCCAGCACAGGAATTACACGGCTTTTGTGTGTGTGTGTGAAGAGAGGGAGAAAAAGAGAACCCCTATAGACCGGAATAAGTACTGTGCATGAAATTTATCTATGCACTATCAGTCTGTCTTTCATCTGAATTCATAGTTCATGCTCTACTCTAGTGTCAGGCATGTAGATAGCTACTAGCTGCACCCTGACCATATTTATAAAAGATGCAAGTCTGAAAATCTATCCAGAAGGCAGATCCACCCAGCTCGATCTATGCTGCAGGCAGAAAATGGGCTGGATTGCTTTCACTGTCTTCCCACATACACAGTGGACCAGGAAATATATCCCCAAGCAATAGAATTATCCTCACAAAAAACACATGACAGAAACAGAAGCAAAGACCAGAAAAAAAAAAATAGAGCAGAAAATTCTGACGCTCAAGTTTACAAATCTATTTTGTGGAATATAGCTAGATGGATTTCTTCATGGAGAAGTTGAATGGAATTTCCCCCCCCCCCGCCCGTTTCAACTTCACCGGCATTTTCAGATGTCAAGAAATGCTGTAAATTGACAGTTGAAATGCCTAAAGTAACTTAGGAAACTCTATCAACAATTATATTCCAGGCAATCTTATTAAATGTTATTTAAATTAAAGAGATTTCCACTCTTTTGTCTATGCAATTATGCTAATTAAATTGAAAGAGAACTCTGACATTTCCAATTATCATTTACCACAAATGGTATATATGCAAATATAGCAGAAGGTAAATACTGATTTGAGAAACCATAATAAATTGCATGGGATCCAGTCACAGTGGCAGAATTAGACAGAAAAATATGTTAACATTATCTAACTTTCCCCATCCAAAACAGAAGTCATCTGCAGTTCATAACAGTTAGAGAAACTGTATGTAAAACATTTTGAAATCAAAGGAAGACATCAAATTAGAAAACAAATAAACATTAAACCAGTGGTTCTCAAAGTAGGGCCGCCACTTGTTCAGAGAAAGCCCTTGGTGGGCCGGGCCAGTTTGTTTACCTGCTGCATCCGCAGGTTTGGCTGATTGCGACTCCCACTGGCTGTGATTCACTGTTCCAGGCCAATGGGGGCTGCAGGAAGGGCAGCCAGCACATCCCTCAACCCACGCTGCTTCCCGCAGCCCCCACTGGCTGGAGCAGCAAATCACGGCCAGTGGGAGTCGCAATCAGCCAAACCTGCGGATGCAGCAGGTAAACAAACTGGCCCAGCCCACCAGGGGCTTTCTCTGAACAAGCAAAAAGCAGCCCTACTTTGAGAACCACTGCATTAAACAACACATACAAAATTACAGTATAATGTATAGTGTATCATAAACACAGATGCTATTTAGTCTTGGTTTTCAACTACTAGCTAATACATGGTTGCTTTATTTTAATTAATTATGCATATTCAAAATTGGGGTTTTCTGATCTTTCAAAAATTTTACGAGACAGTTTTATGTAACTGATGGGGATGAATTACAGTTACTCATGGTCTTGAGTGATAACAATATGCAATAGCATCATTTAAACACTACTTTTAAAAAGGGCTGAGAGGCCTGAGTCTACAGCCCCCAACTAAAACCTCTCCAGTGCATCATCAAGTATCTACAACTTATCCTGAAGGATGACCCATCACTCTCACAGACCTTGGGAGACAGACCAGTCCACACTTACAGACAGTCCCCCAACCTGAAGTAAATACTCACCAGCAACTACACACCAAACAACAAAAACACTAACCCAGGAACCAATCCCTACAACAAACCCCGTTGCCAACTCTGTCCATATATCTATTCAAGGGACACCATCATAGGACCTAACCACATCAGCCACACCATCAGGGGGTCATTCACCTGCACATCTACCAATGTGATATATGTCATCATGTGCCAGCAATGCTCCTCTGCTATGTACATTGGCCAAACCGGACAGTCTCTATGCAAAAGAATAAATGGACACAAATCAGACATCAAGAATTGTAACATTCAAAAACCAGTAGGAGAGCTCTTCAATCATCCTGAACACACAATAACAGATTTAAAAGCGGCAATTATTCAACAAAAAAAACTTCAAAAACAGACTTCAACGAGAAACTGCAGAACTGGAATTAATTTGCAAACTGGACATCATCAAATTAGGCCTGAATAAAGACTGGGAGTGGCTGGGTTACTACAAAAAGTAATTTTCCCTCTGTTGATATTCACACCTTCTTGTCAACTGTTGGGAATCAGCGATGTCCACCTTGATTGAATTGGCCTTGTTAGCACTACAAAAAGTAATTTTTTCCTCTGTTGATATTCACCCCTTCTTGTCAATTGTTGAGAATAGGCCCCTTCCACCTATATTGAATTGGCCTTGTTAGCACTGACCCCCCAATTGGGAAGGCAACTCCCATCTTTTCATGTGCTATAATATATATATATAGTTTACTGTATTTTTCACTCCATGCATCTGATGAGGTAGGTTTTAGCCCATGAAAGCTTATGTCCAAATAACTTTGTTAGTCTCTAAAGTGCCACAAGGACTCCTCATTGTTTTTCCAGAGTCTCTGGTCACTCTGGCCACTGTGCTCAGGTGGTACAAAATGCCAGATTCTGTCTATAACTTGCCAATGGACAATTCCCTTGTCAGAGGAGAATTCATGGCTGATGTAAAGCCAGAAGAACCAGCTCCTGAATCACCCAGTCACCAACCCCTGTCAGGCACAGTGGTTTTGAAACTCTGCTCTACTAGTCCTGTCTTTCAATGGTATTATGCCAGTGGTATAATTTAGAGCAGCCTGTTGGTTACTGGGCTGGACACTTCAGAATAAGGGAGCTGCAATCTGATTCTTGACTGCCCCACCCTTTACTTTGCACCAAGCAGAGCTCAGCCTCAGGGGAAAAGAGGTTTTGCAAGGTACATTTAGAGCATAACCACCTGCTCTGCTACACAGCATTACTCGTTTTCCAGTGTTTTATGGCCATTGCTCCATGTGTTCTGCTGCTGTGGAATTTACGCAGCTGCAGAACTGTAGCTCCGCAGTCTAAGCATAGGGAGAGATGGGAATCTTTGCCCTTCACACAAGCAGTCAGCAGTGCTGCTTGGAAGGAGTAGATTTTTCTTGTGATCGTCAGTAACCACTAATTTCACCGTACACACAAACTGACTAAAAATATTTCTATTGATAATAGTTGAAATTTACAGATAGGCAAAGTAAGAAACATGCTGCTTGAGAACTTATTAGAGTTTGGTTTCAGGATACATACTTTGTACATTTTGACATGTGGCAGTGACGATTTGTGTTTCAGTGTTTATAAAACTTCAACTTTTGGAATCTCAGCATCTACTGTCATTACATAATTATTGTATGTCCCACCCCAAAATTTTCTGGAACTGTGAACATTTAAATCCTTAAAAATAAAAAAAGAGCTGAAAATCTGTAATTTTGCACAACTATGAAAATTTAAATGGATAAAAATGGAAAAATACTTAAAAATAAACAAATTTATTTCAAATTTATAAATTAAAATTATAAAATTATAAATCAAAATTATATAAAATAAAAATTAAATTCTGCCAATATTCTATCCATATTGCACAATCACATGCTGGGAGGTACGTCCAGCTAATACACGGGGGCAAACACCATGTCTCAGAAGATGTGTGATTGCCCATCAAATGAGTGCGGAGGGTCTCGTCCCAGACCAGCTGTCATTTACCCTTATAGCAGCAGCACAGTGGATTTCTCTCCTTCTCAGAGAAGCAGTAAAGCACATCCCCCAACGTAGGACCCAGAATGGTCTGAGGAATTATGCCCTGTCCCTGAAATCGTAGCTACTAGTGGTGTCTGCTTAATCATTTCTGTGCTGTCACTGATGGTCGGAGTCAGTCCTAACATTACTGGCAAACCCTGAGGTCCCTATTCAGTTGGTATTCAGCTGTTACTCATAACTAACACTGACTTCAATAGGAATGTGCTTAAGTGAGAACAAAATGAAAAAAAAACTGAGAACCAGATCATGCCCTTCTGATCCATGCCTGGAGGATTTCCTTTCCATATGCCAGTGAGCAAGGGACCGCTGTCTCCCTTTGACCCTGCATAGAGCTCTTCATGGATCTGTGGCTCTGTGCAAAGAGGAAGGTAGTGGATGGACTGATAGAGGAATCAGAGTAACAGCCGTGTTAGTCTGTATTCGCAAAAAGAAAAGGAGTACTTGTGGCACCTTAGAGACTAACCAATTTGAGCTCATGCTCAAATAAATTGGTTAGTCTCTAAGGTGCCACAAGTACTCCTTTTCTTGATAGAGGAATGGGCAGGGCGAGTTGGGAGCAGGGATGATGCACCCCAACCTCTCATCTTTGCCCCCTTTCTCAACGGAGACTCCCCTGAAAGTACAATAATGGAAATGTAATGTGGTATTTTCCCATTGGCCCAACTTTGACATAAAGCTCCCTTTTTTGTGGCCAGGTGTGACACAGATGCCCATTGGTGGTTCACTACTCACTGTCAGCAACTCTTGATGGTCCTGACATACTCCCTGCACCTAGCACACTGTTGTCATAATCTGTATCTAAAAGGTGTCACATAAGGTATTCTATACAAATTGGCAACGTGTTGGTCCCAGCAGTTGTTCCGTGGTGTATGTACACAAGGTGTGTACAAAGAGATATAAATTATGGGCTGGAATTATGTTTGTAAACTGTGTTTGGCAAGACAGGCATAAACCTAGCCTGCCCTAGACAAATGACTGGGGATTTGCTTGTCTGACCAGCCTGGTTATCGGGCAGAGGCAATGAAGTTACATTTATGTATAAGGTAAACAAATGCATCAACCTGACAAGTGTGGGAGAAGACAGCATGGCATCTACATCCCAGCAGTAGAGAGAACCTTTATCTGGGCTTACTTTTCAAAGAACACATTTCAAAGGTTTACTGGACTACAGAATGAAGGGGAGAGAACCCTAAATTATCCTTCACCTGAGGAGACAAAAAACCCAAATGCTTTGGACTCTGTGATTGGACTAAGGACTTTCCAGCCATCCTGAAAAAAAAAAAAAGACTATGATGAGGAAACTTTGAATAAAAGACTCTAACCTGAGTTTCAGCCTTAGTTAGAATATTTTCATTTTTGTTTGTAACCATTTCTATCCCTTTTACTTCTTCTTGGTATCACTTAACCTATGTTCTTATGTAAATAAACTTGTTAAACCAACTCAGTGCTGTGATTGAAGGAAAGGGGGTGTTAGCCCCGATTAAGTTAATAAACAGCTATGTACTGTCTCTTTAAAGGAGCAATGAACTTAATAAGGTTTTGTGGGTGCTACAGGAAGAGGGACTGAGCACTGCAGAAAGATGTTTTGGGGGGAGAACTTGGCACTGGAAGGGTTGTTGAGGTCCCTCTGCAAGGAGTAACTGGGCAGTGGAAGCTTGCGTGAACCCTCCATGCTTGTGGGCTGGCTGTTGGTGTCAGCGGTGTGAGCCACAGAAGCATAGCATTCTAGGTACCCAGAGTTGCAGGGCAGGTGGTGAGTGAACCCATTACTGCCCTGGGTGAACCCCAAAGCACCAGGGAATTCTCTAAGGAATGGAGCTGGAATTGCTACAAAAGCAGAAGAGTGTGTGGGCCAGACCCTTGCTTTCTTCTCGGGAAGCAAAATCATGCTGAAGCAATTGAAGAATGCAGAGGAAATTCAGAGGGGGAGTTAATCTCCTGTCCCTTTCATGGATGTTACTGGGGTGGTGGTGTACAAACTTGGCCTAACTAGAACCTCCAGATCTCGCTCTTTGTAGAGGAAAAAGATCACTCATGAAGGGACAATAGCTTCAACATGGAGATTCTGTCCCTTCTGGCAACTCATTTTATTTTAGAATTCCATTTGAATGAAAATACATCTCTATGGTGGAGAAATGCAAAAGAATCACCTGAAATTCCCAATTTATTTATGTTAGGTCATGCCTTTGGGCACAATCCTGAGCAAGGGGTGGTGTGCAACCTGCACCATTCCTGAGAAACACCTGTGTCAGGCTCACTTCCTCTCCTGTGGTCTTGGGGAACGTGTAAGTTATTGCACCCACTGAAAGAGTGCAGCTTGCTTGCTTCCTTCCGTTGTGTTTGCCTGGCTACTCTGGCCAGCAAGGAAAGTGGTGGAACCAAGACTCCACCCACTCTCTGTCTCCTCTCCTCCGCTTTGCTCACAGTGGGGAGTATATAAGGAGAAGAGTCTGTGTTCTGCACCACCCTGAGACCCAAGATCTGGGTCAATCACCAGAACATGGAGAGTGGGAGAGAGCCTTGATCCCTTGCTTAGCTGGGTAAGATAAGGGCACAGTCTAGCCCAGGGGTGGGCAAACTTTTTGGCCCGAGGGCCACATCGGGGTTGCAAAACTGTATGGAGGGCCAGGTAGGGAAGGCTGTGCCTCCCCAAACAGGCTGGCCCCTGCCCCTATCCTCCCCCTTCCACTTCCCACCCCCTGACTGCCCCACCTCAGAACTCCCGACCCATCCAACCTCCCTGCTCCTTGTCCCCTGACTGCCGCCTTCCGGGACCTCTTGCCCCTAACTCTCCCCCCGGGACCCCACCCCCTATCCAACCCCCCCTTCTCCCTGTCCCCGACTGCCCCCCAGGACCTCCTGCCCCTTCACCAATCCCCCCACCCTTCCCGCCCCCTTCCCATGCCGCTCAGAGTGGCAGGACTGGCTTATTAGAAAGCCTGGGAGGTGGGCGGGCACAAGCCGCACTGCCTGCCCAGTTGCGTGACTGCATGGTCGGGGGGACACCAGGGAAGGGGCCGGGGCTAGCCTCCCTGGCCAGGAGCTCAAGGGCCGGGCAGGATGGTCCACCCGCAGGCCGCAGTTTGCCCACCTCTGATCTAGCCCTTATTCAGAGTAATCCTTTAATTTGTTAAAATCCCCATTCTCCCCCCAACTAATACATCACATCCCCAAAGGGTGGCAGATTATTACATGCTGGAACGATGCACTGACTGATCACCGCAGAAGATGGAATTTTCCACAAAGGGAATGCTGACATGGCCTGAACTATAGTGGCACAAACAAGATCACTATAATTACTGAGAATTACTTATAAAAAAGCATCTGTTTATTATAATGAATACGTTTTTGTTCTTTGCAAAGCCCTTAGCTGGCAGTTATAGAATGTTGATCACAAACCTAATTAAACTACTCATCTACCAAAAAACATATTTTTTGCCTAGCATTAAATGAAGCAGAGTAAAAGTGCACTATAAATTATCTGTCTTCATTAAAAGAATTGTATTTTTTTGTTATTGAGCAGTAAAAACCCTTGATTTCTCTTCAGGCAGCCAAAAAGGGGCTGTAGTCTCTTTAACCCTCTCATACCACCAGCAGGCAGCAGTTCCCAATATGAAGTACACATGCATTTTGTATTAGTGGCATGTGTTTCAAACCCACCATCGCAAAATTTGAAATGTTGACATCTTAAGTAGCGTATAAACCCTTTTAAGAAGAGTGTGTTCCACACAAAAGCATTCAAGTTACTGCAGATTATTTCTTTGGTTAAAAATAATTCTGAAGATTAAAGTTATCAGTTCACAGTCTACAAAACTCTCGCTGGATTGCAGCCAATTATGAATTTAGCACAACAGGAAGAAAAAGATCTGTCAGGACTGAAATACCTATTTGTTCTAATAAAAAGAAAAGGAGGACTTGTGGCACCTTAGAGACTAACCAATTTATTTGAGCATGAGCTTTCGTGAGCTACAGCTCACTTCATCGGATGCATCCGATGAAGTGAGCTGTAGCTCACGAAAGCTCATGCTCAAATAAATTGGTTAGTCTCTAAGGTGCCACAAGTCCTCCTTTTCTTTTTGTGAATACAGACTAACACGGCTGTTACTCTGAAACCTATTTGTTCTAATAGTTTGCCATCTTGAGGCCCCTATCCAGCACAGCATGTAAGTCTCTGCTTTAGTGCTATGCTGGATTGGAACCTGAATCAGGAACAATTTCTTAATAAAGAAATACAGATCTAAGAAGGTTTACACAGGAGTGTTTCAGCATCTTGCAGGATTGGACCATATATTAGCATCATATCAGCTAGAGATGAAAAAGTGCTACCAGATCATTGAATCAGCACCCTAAGGCAGCAAGTTCTATCTCTGCACATGAGCCACCGTACAGGATATATCCAGTGTTAAAATGATACTACATTTAACTATAGCAAAATGCTCTCCACAAACTCACCATTCGCTTCATATCCTCCCCTGGAACCAAATCAAATCTATGCCTGCCTATTTTTAAATGCCTTTTCCTTCATATCGAAAGAGATTCAGATAAGGCTTTGCCATCAAATGTTTTAGTTGCCATTCTGGATGAATTGGCTATGAGTCTCATTGTCATTCCCCCATATTGTAGAAGGCATGAAATCAGCATCTTCACACATTGAAGCTATTCTACAATTTCACAAGTGAGTCAACTGGACCCAGTTTACCCATTGAGTTCCTGTAATGGTTTAGACTGGGAGAAACAAAAAATATGTCAGTAAAACTGCACCATTTGACATATAGCTGCAAAATTTTCATGGCAAAGGCAACACATATTTGTTTTGGGACACCCATTGCACATTCTTGGTCACTAATAAACATTAAATGGTTAATAAAAATATTTTAATGGCTTCCCCCATACTTGGGGCCTGAACTACAACAGCTGTAGATAAGCATTAAGGTGCAGATCACATTTACATCATAAATGCTGTTCTAATGAGGATTTAATTTTAGTTTTAGATACCCTGGTAAATTCAAGTTCTGCACTCACTAGCAATTGTGGATTCCCTGCCTCTACTTATGCTTTAAAATTTTCAGATTAAAGGCACAATACATATGTGCAAATTATCTATATTATAACTCTGACTATTCACTTTACCTGTGAGATATTATGCCCAGGAGAAACTAGATTTATTTGTTTGTAGTTGTTCCATGTGCTGATATTCTACTTATAAGCACAGAACTCGATTTCAGTGGGCCTACTCATGTAAGTATGGCAGTGTATGTAAAGTTGGGAAAAAGCTAACGCACAGTTAAGCTAATTCAAATGGTTGTATGTACCAGGAATGGCAATTGACTTATGCACGTGAAACTAGATGCTAGCAGAAATTTCACATCACGTTCTAGGGTGAGAATGGAAAGTTGGGGTGTTTTTGAAGAAGATCTTGAATAAAGGTCTCAACAGATCACTGGCAAATGTTTTTACCAGCATGAAACTGGGTGATTAGCTACTGGAGCATCCATCTTATCCGTTGATGTCTGAACCAACTTTAGATGGTAGATACATTGCACATTTTGACTGCTAATTTTCATAGTCTTTATGAAGGAAGTTCGAGACACTTTATGCTAAGGAAAACCACTGGTTGCTGCTATCCTCACATGGCCTGATTCCATGTCTCTGGATAATATCTAGAAATGTAGTTATCAAACTATGCATCACCTCCTTAACCACAACTATTGGAAAGAACAGAGGGCCATAGATTCTGCTGGAGAGTGTCTTATTCTCTGGATAGTCCAATTGAAGTCAGTGGGACTAACTCATGAAGTAAAGTACTAACCAGTATGAGTATGGGTATCCCTAGATATTTACTAGTTTTGTGCTTAACAAGAAACACTGAAGTTGGTTTAAATTGAAATGGAAGTCAGACTGTATTTGTTAAAATAATATATAGTTTATTGATGGTACACAGTGATAAAGACCCAAAGTTGTGAGGTGGAGGATTCATAAAAAGCAGTGAGCACTTCACAACACTGAGCCAATTTTCACTTTACAAAATATGTAGGTGCTTGTTTCCCTCTCCTTCTGGTGACCTATATAGGACATATTCTGGATTTGCTCACTGACCTTGGGCAATAGACTTGCCACTGCACATAGGGAAAAAACCTTGGTAGGATTCCAGCCTTGAATTACACTTTAATCCTAGTTATTAAAACAGTTTAAAGTAAATTAGTTCATGTTTTCTGAAAATTTTTAGCAACTATTTCAGACTCTTCCTTTCAGCACTAATAAAAGAAATATTTAGTATGTAGCATATGCTAGAAGATATGGTTGAAACAAAACAAAACAAAATAAATTAGCCATTAATATTTGATAACATAATTAAGCTATAGTCCCCGCAGTTGAGATCTGTAGTAGGAGATAATGGATGGCAATTTGAGTTATGCCTAAATTTATGGCACATAAAGTAGCTATGGTCTGTTATCTTTTGGAGAGCCTTCTCTGAAGGGGGATCTATTTTCTATAAGAGCAAGGAACTAAAGTTTCATTTTTATAAGTACTGGATCTGTTCAATATTGAAAATTGGCTCTGATGTCTCTGGGATGTGAGGTTAAGAAACTCACTCTACCCCATAAAGCCTGGGCTCACAGGGAGATATCCATCTCCCAACCTCAGATCAGGGTGTGGGGCGACAGAGCAGTCTGTCAAGGTTGTTATGACAGCCTGTGAGGCAGGGGCCTCTGAGATTACACAACAGTTTTTGACAGTCAAACATGTTGAACCTCTTGAAGATGATGGTCGCTCAGTCAGCACTGGCCCCCATGGGATTTAGTTGCATTTTGAATGCTAGAACAATCTCTCCTTCAGGGTCAAATTGTGACATTTAAGCCACTGGCCCTAGTAGGGGGCAGTGGAGAGCTGCACCAAGCAGCTCATGGGTATCACAGGAGGGATCATGCCTCAGAGAGAAACAATCCTTCCTTGGACAGCCTGGTGCATGGGGGCTGTGAAAGCAGCACCATCTTCAGCCTTTCATTTTAATAGAGAAGGTCAAAACTCGGAATTTCCATTCCACCGGAAATTCCGACATTTGTTTTTGTTCTGCATCAGAATGAAAATAATTGAAATTTCCTGGAAAATATATGTATTTTAAATACACTAATTTTGGGTCAATTGAAACATTCTCTTTTGATAAAATCAAAACCTTTGGTTCCAGTTATGACTTGTTGATTTTATATTATAATTTATAATAACATCAATTTCAAAACAAAAAAATCAAAATGTTTCATGTATTTTTTTTCTAAACAAAATGTCATTGAAATCGATACGTTCCAATGAAAACATGATTTTGATGAAACAGCTTTTTCTGATGGAAAAATATCCCATAAGGAAATTTTCTACCAGCTATACTTCTTAAAGCTGTTTCACAGTCCCAGCTCCATTACTTCCCTTTTGAAGCACCCAGAGATCCGGGGGGGTGGGCCCTGCGACCCTGCAAGCACAGGAACCACAGTGGTAACAGGCTATTCTGTCTAGCATGCCTGTCGTCTTCTAACTGGCCATAGATTCAAAATCACATGTACATTAAAATGAGTGTTATTTTGGTCAAAGAATGTGCAATAATCTGGAAAGCATAATGTATGGGTGGTTTGGGGTGCTACAGGGGAGAGTGTAATGTTTATCACTTTCCCCCTCCTTGGGTCTCCCAGCACCACTTGTACAAGTGTCATTTATTTCTGTTCTCCATCACTTTGCATAATGCAGGTGGGTCTATGGGCTGGATGGTTTCTGATACCTAAGTGTTCCAATAAATAAATGCAGCAGATGTTTACAGGGCTGCTTCTCTTTTCTTTGAGGTAAAGTGTACCCAACCTAGAGAGACTTTATTCTTGTCTTAGTGCATATGCCATCTTCATCCCTATATCAGCATATCACAGAAACAAAAGCTGTGATTCATGAGGACAGTCATTGTTGCCAATTGACATCAGCTGAGGATCTGGCCCACGAGATTTTATCTTTCTATGAACTGGGAAGAGCTGAAGAAGAGCTCTGTAAGCTCAAAAGCTTGTCTCTTTCACCAACAGAAGCTGGTCCAACAAAAGAGATTGCCTCACCCGCCGGGTCTCTGTATTGGGAAAATGATATTTTCAGTTGGATGTATGCAATAATACAATAGTAGTATCTTTAGCTCTCTGGATGGAAGAGGGAATGATTCAGGACCTCAGTATTTGTAATGGGATACATTAACTAGGTCTAAATTAATGATAAAGCTACTTAGTAAAATGAATTGGAATTATAGATCCTTAATGTGAAGACAAAAACTCTCTGGAAAACAGTGTTTTCAAGCCCGTAAAATAAAAGCTGATTCTGGTTTATTTTTGACATTGGTTCTGTATTTCCTAGTTAGTCAGACAAAAATAATCAGCGATATGTATTCAGAACCATCTCATGTTACTCATTTTAATAATATGAGATACAGTGGCATATCTTCCAATTATTAACTGCCTTATCTTTATCATTTAGTTTTCATGCTGAGCAATATTTTGCTGCATGATTGCTAAAGGCAAAATAGACCAATATTTTTAGCAGCATGTATCAACTTAACTGCAATATTCAGCAGCCAAAGGGTCATCCAGAGGAGATGCTTTCGTAAAAATATAAATTAACCAGAATTGGTTTATTATGATAATGTCCTTTCTAAGAAAAGAGCCACTCTGCTTTACGTTACTTAGATGCATATTTTCTCCCAGCCCTCCGTGGAGAAAGAAGTGGTTCGGGACTATTTAGAAAAGCTGGACAAGCACAAGTCCATGGGGCCGGATGCGCTGCATCTGAGAGTGCTAAAGGAGTTGGCGGATGTGATTGCAGAGCCATTGGCCATTACCTTGGAAAACTCATGGAGATCGGGGGAGGTCCCAGATGACTGGAAAAAGGCTAATGTAGTGCCCATCTTTAAAAAAGGGAAGAAGGAAGATCCTGGGAACTACAGGCCAGTCAGCCTCACCTCAGATCCTGGAAAAATCATGGAGCAGGTCCTCAAGGAATCAATTCTGAGGCACTTAGAGGAGAGGAAAGTGATCAGGAACAGTCAGCATGGATTCACCAAGGGCAAGTCATGCCTGACAAATCTAATTGCCTTCTATGACGAGATAACTGGCTCTGTGGATGAGGGGAAAGCAGTGGACGTGTTGTTCCTTGACTTTAGCAAAGCTTTTGACATGGTCTCCCACAGTATTCTTGCCTGCAAGTTAAAGAAGTATGGGCTGGATGAATGGACGATAAGGTGGGTAGAAAGCTGGCTAGATTGTCGGGCTCAACGGGTAGTGATCAATGGCTCCATGTCTAGTTGGCAGCCAGTATCAAGTGGAGTGCCCCAGGGGTCGGTCCTGGGGCCAGTTTTGTTCAATATCTTCATTAATGATCTGGAGGATGGTGTGGATTGCACCCTCAGCAAGTTTGCAGATGACACTAAACTGGGAGGAGAGGTAGATACGCTGGAGGGTAGGGATAGGATACAGAGGGCCCTAGACAAATTAGAGGATTGGGCCAAAAGAAAACTGATGAAGTTCAACAAGGACAAGTGCAGAGTCCTGCACTTAGGATGGAAGAATCCCATGCATCGCTACGGACTAGGGACCGAATGGCTAGGCAGCATTTCTGTAGAAAAGGACCTAGGGGTTACAGTGGACGAGAAGCTGGATATGAGTCAACAATGTGCCCTTGTTGCCAAGAAGGCCAATGGCGTTTTGGGCTGTTTAAGTAGGGGCATTGCCAGCAGATCAAAGGTCGTGATTGTTCCCCTCTATTTGAGATTGGTGAGGCCTCATCTGGAGTACTGTGTCCAGTTTTGGGCCCCACATTACAAGAAGGATGTGGAAAAATTGGAAAACGTCCAGCGGAGGGCAACAAAAATGATTAGGGGACTGGAATACATGACTTATGAGGAGAGGCTAAGGGAACTGGGATTGTTTAGTCTGCGGAAGAGAATAATGAGGGGGGATTTGATAGCTGCTTTCAACTACCTGAAAGGGGGTTCCAAAGAGGATGGATCTAGACTGTTCTCAGTGGTAGCAGATGACAGAATGAGGAGTAATGGTCTCAAGTTGCAGTGGGAGAGGTTTAGGTTAGATATTAGGAAAAACTTTTTCACTAGGAGGGTGGTGAAACACTGGAATGCGTTACCTAGGGAGGTGGTGGAATCTCCTTCCTTTGAAGGTCAGGCTTGACAAAGCCCTGGCTGGGATGATTTAGTTGGGGATTGGTCCTGCTTTGAGCAGGGGGTTGGACTAGATGACCTCCTGAGGTCCCTTCCAACCCTGATATTCTATGATTCTATGATTGGCAGAGACAGATATTGTTTGCATTACATAGGGAGCAACTGTGTTAAAAGTATTTCAGATGCACCATTATGAGTTCAACCCATTCTTTGGCTTCAAGAGGCTTGCTGGAGTAACACTGAGTCAAAACCTGCAGTTCTCAGTCAGGCAAGTAAAGAGGGATGGAGGAGAATGAGGTAAGATATAGAGGTTCAGGCACAGAATGAAAAAACATGAAAGATATGGTAACCCCAGTGTACAATAGGTGAAGAGGCAGACAGTCTAATACTACAGAGGGGTGGTAGGTGTAAATTAACACAGCTTCACTGAAGACAATGGAGCTACACCCATTTGCACCAAGTGATGATCTGGCCTAAAGAGTGTGAGAATCAAAATCTCCTCTTTACTCCATGGATATCGGGGCATAGTTGTGACATCACCAACAGTGGCAGAGCTAATAAGAGTGCAGAGGGGACGATCCCCCCCGTCCACCAGCGGCCTTTGGGTCTATGTGTGGTGCCTCTTCAAGCACATTATGCAATTGACAAATTACATAAATTTCCCCAGGGGACTGGAGAGTGAATCCACCCCACATTCACCTGCCAGAGGTGGCTCCTGTCCTGCAAATCTGGCCTAGCTACCCCTTTGTCATGACGGCCAGACAGCTGGGCCAAACTTGAACAGCACTGTGATCCTGTGCCACCCACCCACATCCTCCAAAAGTGTTGCCATCTTTTTTTTTTTTTGTGGGGGAAGAGGGAGGAGTACTTGACAGCCTGATTATACCTCAGAAAGGAGCATTAAAAGGTATGAACAAACTGGTTTTAATTTTTGCTTTGCAGTTCACCTTAGAAGTACAAAGTAATCTCTTTTATTCCATCAGCCACTAGCTAGCCCACTCCTGCATTTACATGTTTCTGAAGATCTATGGCACTTAAAGCACCATCCTCACTTCCAATTTTAGTGTCATCCGACAATTTTCCCCCCATACAAACATGCCTTGCTCCAAGTCATTTGTAAACAAGCTGCGGAGCTTGGGCCTCTACAACACTGAATTGGATAAATATAACACATGACTGAATCTGAAAGGGTGAACCAGGTGACTATGGACCTCAGTTGTGATGTTGGGCTCTGCCCTGAAGGAGGCATAAGCTCCTCCCTAGAGTAGTCCTGAGAAGGATCATTACTCAGAGACACACCCCACTGAGGCATATTTCCTTCCCTGTTTCTCTCCCTTGCTCTAGAAGAACGGAATTGTTTGTTTGTGTGCACGTCTCTGTAGGGAATGGAAGGGATAATAATTTACTGCTGGTCTATAACATCAGCAAATTATGTCACCTTCCACATTGGTTTACCTGTGATAGCCAGTGAATGGTAGAGAATGTGGACCCAAAGTATCCCTATTTCCTGACTCACCCTCAGGGCCAAATTTCCCATTAGGCATGGTAGGCACATGCCTAGGAGCATCAGCATTCTAGGGTTGCCTACAAATCCAAATTTTGCTGCTCCTGGGTCTTGGCAGGAGGCAGGGTCAGCTAAGGGGGAGATGGCCCCATGATGCCCTGTTGGACAGCTCCTTGCTCAGCCCGGCAGACAGAGGCACCTCCCAGCAGGGCCAGTGAGTGCGGGGGGGTGGGGGGGAAGGGCATGGCTTGGGAGAATGGGTCTCTGGGAGGGCTTGTGGGGGGGCTCTTGTGGGGATGGGGGTGCTGGGCAGTGGGGTGCTTGTGGGGAGTGGGGGAGGTCTGTGTGTGCTGGGGCACTGGGCAGTGGGGAGTCTGTGGGTGGAAGGGCACTGGTCGGTGGGGTGCCTAAAAGTTAAAAGTGGTGGGGAACCCCCCAACTGTTAGGAGCTCCGAGCTGCTGCAGGCAGTGGGGGCACCCCACAACTCCCAGCCACTGTGGATGGCGGGCATGGGGAGGGCTATGAGTCCCTGTTCTTAGGGGCACCCAAGGTGTATATCTGGCCCTGCTCACCCTTTCCCTCTGATCTCAGGGTTAGAGCACCTCCCTACTCCTCTTTAATCCAGGCAGCCTACACCCCCTCAATCTATTGTTGTAAAGGGAAATCATGCCTCACCAATCTATTAGAATTCTTTGAGTGTGTCAACAGGCATGTGGATAAGTGTGATCCATTGGGTATAGTGTACTTGGATTAGCAGAAAGCCTTTGACAAGCTCCCTCACCAAAGGCTCCTAAAAGCAAACTAAACAGTCATGGGATAACAGGGAAGGTCCTCTCATGGATGAGTAACTGGTTAAAAGACAGGAAACAAACGGTAGGAATAAGTGGTCAGTTTTCACAATGGAGAGAGGTAAATAGCAGGGGACTGAGGATCTGTAATGGAAACTATGCTGTTCAACATACTCATAAATGATCTGGAAAAGGAAGATAAATGTGAAGTAGCAAAGTTTGTGGATGATACAAAATTATTCAAGATAGTTAAGTCCCAAGGTGACTGCAAAGAGTTACAGGAGGATCTCACTAAAATGGGTGACTGGGCAACAAAATAGATATGAAATTCAACACTGGTAAATGCAAAGTAATGCACATTGGAAATAATAATCCCAACTACACATATATAATCATGGGGTCTAAATTAGCTGTCAACACTCAAGAATGAGATCTTGGAGTCACCATGGATAGTTCTCTGAAGATTGCAGCTCAATGAGCAGTAGTGGTCAAAAAAGCTAACAGAGTGTTAGGAATTATTAGGAAAGGTTAAGAAAATAAGATAGAAAATATCATGATGCCACTGTATAAATCCTTGAATACTGTGTCAAGGTCTCCCCGCTCCCCCCCCCCCCGTCTAAAAGGATATAGTAGAACTGGAAAAAGTTCAGAGAAGGGCAACAAAGATGATCACGGGTATGAAATGGCTTCCATACGAGAAGAGACTAAAAGGATTGGGGCTGTTCATCTTACAAAAGAAACGATTAAGGGGAATATGATAGCGGTCTATAAATCATGAATGGTGTGGAAAAATAAACGGAGAAATGTTATTTATTCTTTCCCACAATACAACCACCAGGGATCCCCCAATGAAATTAATAGAGAGCAGGTTTAATATAAACAAGAGGAAATACTTCTTCACGCAATGCACAATTAACCTGTGGAACTCATTGCCATGGGATCTTGTGATGGCCAGAAGTATAATGGGGATCAAAAAAAGAACTAGATAAGTTCATGGGGACAGGTCTGTCAATGGCTAGTAGTCAAGATGGTCAGGGATGTAACCCCATGCTTGGGGCCACCCTAAATCTCAGATTTCCAGAAGCATGGGGCGGGCGGTTGAAAGAGGAGTGGATTAGTCCATTGTTCTGTGCACTTCCCCTAAAGTTCTGGTACTGGTCAGAGACAGGATGCTGGGCTGGATGGACCATTAGTCTGACCCAGCATGGCAGTTTGTATGTTCTTATTTTACAGACCCATAGTCCAACACTCACTCTGTGGGTGAATTCCTGGGCATCAATGGGTATTTTGCCATTGACTTCAGTGGGGTCAGGAACTTCACCCTATGAGTTTACAGCCTGAACTATGCAAAACTTTAGAGGCAGGAGTCAAAATCTAATGCAAAAAACTTCAGTTGAGAAAATCTCAAAACTGGAGGACATCGAACAGTTTATCTAGGGCTGAAAGTAAATAAACTGATAACAGCTGCTTTGTACAATGCTTTTGCATTGTACTTTTACATCCCAGCATAGAAAATCTTATTAGCCCAAAGAAATAAGGATCTGTAGTAATTTTTAAAGAAACTGCTTACATGGTCACACAGTGAATTAGAGGCATGATCAGAGATCACACACAGAGTCCCTAATTTATGGAAATGAAGCTAGTTAAAATTCTGCTGCCACCCACACACAAAATTGGGTCTAATGAGATTTAATTCTCCCTTCTCTATTTTTGGAAAAAAATATAATAAAATGAAATCATCATCTATAAATCAATGTTTGCAAATTTCAAGTGTTGATCTAGTGGTGGCTTGTCATTGAGTCCAGTTGATCTCTATAGCTTGGCTTTGCTACAGATTTGCTGTGTAACCTTGAGCCAATCACTTAACTCTTCTGCTCCAGTACACCAATCTGCGGTATATATAAAGCTTTTTGAGATCATTGGAAGAAAGTGCTATAAAGGTACAAACTATTGCTAATTATTATTCTACTTTAATGTTATTTTTTTTCTGGACACAAAGAGATACCTTTGCACATACATTATACATTTTTAAACAAAGGCTTTTCAAACATGATGGGAATATGGTATACAGTACCAAATGGAATACATTTAAATTACATTCACTGCCGACACTTTACTCAGTCATTTTGCTATACCTGAAAATCAATTTGCTGGGGTTCTTTTAGCCAGGCTCTGGCTTCCACAGCAAGAAGATAAGATATAATTTCTATTGAATCCCAACTTCATGTGAGCTGACAAATTGCCCTTACTCTTCCAGTAGTTCTTTCTCCTTCCTCTCCTAATAGAACAGACAGTAGGGAAGTCATTCTGTAATGTGCTCCTTGGTGGGTTTCAGATTTTAGACTCTGAGTCTAGACCCAATGAGAAAAGTATATAGTTTGATGACCCTCTGCATCAATAATTTGGTTTAATGTACCATGAAATTAGGCCTTTTCTTGATGTAAGAGCATCCTGGCAATGATCTTTGAAATGTTGGCACTCCTTGTTGCATCAGCAGGAGCTGAGTCAATATGGGTGGTACAATTTACAAAACTCAATGTTCCTTCATATAATTCTTTGTGAAAAATCTTTACTTTTCATCTTAGGTTGGGTCATCATGGAACATTACATGATATACTGCTACATACCATATCCTGGTGCAAAGGCAATCTGTTTTCGTGTTCAACAGAGCTACAACAGCCCACTGAAGTTCAGTGAGAAAATATTAAATATTAACCTCATTGGGTTGTAAAAGCTCAGTGCAGTATGAATAGAGGTACTCCTTGAAATATCAGCAGCACTGTGTGACTCAAATGGCTTCTCGGATTTTGCTGGGAGATGGAACCAGCTGAGGGATATTGATTAATGTGGTGTCTTGCCAAACTGTTGAAATGTTACATAATTCCTGTGAAAAATAGACTTGAAAAATAATTAGGTAACCCTCCTATTTTAAGGTTCATCCTTGCATGGTTTCAAACATTTCAAGGCTGGGAAACACTTTGGCAAATAATTGTTAAGGTATACTTAATCCTGCCTCAGCATGGGGGGATGGACTTCCAGCCTTCCATTTCTATGATTCTCCACATGCTTTTAGGATCAGTAAACTTTTCTAAGCTACAGTCTTGGAAAAATAATCAGAAAGAAATAATTCTGTCCCTGACTTCCACCCTCCCCAATAACCTTCAGCACCACTACCTTGTTGCACCCAATAGGACCAGCATTAAAAATGTCTGAATGCACTGATGGAATGCATCAGGTGAGAGGAAGAGGATGGGTATCTACTTGCACTTGGGAGGATACATATTTGCTATAGCCTTTCCTAGCACAGCATCCTGGTCCAGCCACTATGCCCATTAAATAGGACCTCTATGAATTATCTCAACACAGGGTCATACACAGTTTTGTGAGACTATGGCCTGACTCATACTGAAGCAAGTTTTAACAGTAAAATTTAATTATAGGCAAAACAGATTTATTAGTGGGATTATTCTCTGAGAACAGTTATTTGCCTCCTGGTTATTTTGCCTCCTGGTCTTCAAGTTATAAACCAAACATCCATTGCAGACAGCAGGGTTGGTTGAAAAATTTCTAATGAAACATTTTCCCATAGAAAAATGAGGTTTTATTTAAATTGAAATTTTCTGTAGGAAACTATTGATTTTGGAGACATTTTCCATTGGCAAAATTGAAAGAAAAGATTATATTTCAAGTCAACACAAAATGAAACATTCTGTTTTGTGTCAACAAGTGTCTAAGTCCATCTGGGATGCCTCAGTGCCTAATGGGAGTTGTAGGCTTGGCTCTCTCATATCTCCATTCTTCCCTATGGGCCTTGCTCCTGAGCCAGGCCACATCTCTCATAATGCATCATGGTCTCTTGTCCCGACAAAACCAAATGTTAAAAAAAAAAAAAACAACAACAACAACAACCAAAGCCATAGGATGGAAATTCATTTTTCAATGAGCTGTAATCAATAGAATTTCTATAGGCTTATTGCAAAATTGTACATTTCAAAATTATTAATTTTCCAGTGTTGGATGTACACTATGTAGGACAAACATGGTGGTTCATTTCTACATCCCTACTGGTAATTAAACTCAGCCATCATTGCAAACTTGCCTAGAGTTTTGATAAAAGGGCACATAGCTAGGACCAAGTAGATCTTGAACTTAGTGGAAATAGGCATGCTGGAGGGGTAGAAGATATTGATGGATTAGTAACCATAGAGAGGAGAAATATCAAGGGGCTTACAGGAACAAATATTGACTGTCTGCAAGGCAAAGAGCAATAAAGGATTGTCTCTTGGAAAAAAGTAATTCCCTTGATTGCACATACTTCCCATTACCCTCAACCTGTGGCTTCAAACAAACCTCTTGCAGCCAGTCTCTCTCTCATATAGAGATATGGACAGACATTTTGTTTTCCCAAAGCCTCATGCACTCAGTGATAAACTCGGCTTAAACTGAGCAGCAAGAGCCTTTAATTCCTATGATTCCTGATGCTAAATTCTGAGGCAAAACTGGAAATTCTACATCATGATGTAGTAACTGTAAAGCCAAAGGGGGGGGTATTTATTTTGTATGGCACTAACTAATAAAATGAATGATATAATCAGTACATAATATCCCACAAGACAAAGCTGTTTTGGTGTGGGGCTGTGAGTGGTAACCTCTTACTCTGAGATTTCTATGTACTCTCCCCCCAGTGAAGCTTTGTTCCTGGTTTCTCTTGTTGCTGACACATGTTTCTGGCTTGTAGGTCTTGTTATTCACCACGGGTTCTGCTAATGTAGCTCTCTTGTTTCCATGAGGAAAATCCTAGGTACTACACCTGTCATTTTTCTGAGTGGTGCTCCATGGGTCATGGTCTACATGAGAGGAATGTTGGTCCAGTGGTTAGCATGTAACTTGAAAGATCGGGGTTCAATTATCTGCTCTGTCACAGACTTCTTGCATGACTTTGGGCAAGTCACTTAGCCTCTCTGTGTCTCAGTTCCCTGTCTGTAAATTGGGGATGATAACACATTCCCCAACTCACAGGAGTGTTATAAAAATAAATATATTCAAGATGGTGAGGTGCTCAGATCAGATACTATGGTGATGGAGGGGCCTATAAGTACAGTGAATTAATACATACACATTGATGCTCCCAGGCTGGTGTTTACAAGGGCCTTCAGAATGATAGTCCCCATCTCCCAAACCAACAACAACCCTACAATTAAAAATATAGGCAGACAGGATGATCATGGGACAGACAATCCCAGAGATAAATTACTTTAAAATAGTAAATATGTGTTCTCAGCACCTGTTTAAATAAGGAATATGATCAATATTACATCTATTACCAGTAAGAAAGCTTCTTTGACTGATCAATATAATCTGTTCTTTTCTTGTGTTATTTTTAATACTTTATTCCATATTCACAACAAAGTGGATACACCCAAAAACAGAATAACATTGATAATAGATAAACCTAACATCAAGAACATATAAACCACAGAATCCAAAGTCCTCCATGGAACTCTCACAAACCCACAGTCACATCCCAGAATGCTAGGTTTTCATTTGGAACTTTCAATTAGCCAAAAGTTGTATAAAGACTCTTGTAAAACTTCAGTACTGTGAACACACATCTGGAGAAATATAAATAATAAATAATAATACTGCATCCAAAGAGCTCCCTCTTGGATACACATCTACTGTCTGCGACCACTTGTGCAAAAGTCATTCCATTTCAGGATTACAATGACACTCATATTTATAATTTTTTGAAAATAAAATATATCTTAACCCTGAGATTTTCAAAGTCACCTAGGAAATTCTGCTACCCTGTTCTCATTAAATTTTAAATTAATGGAAAGTGAGTATCCAAAACCCATAGGCTGTCTTGAAAATCACAGCTTTAGTTTTTATCGATTTTCAAACAATTATGTTAAGTGATAATCATGGAGTCATTCAGAGGTTCATCCATCTGTTTATTTGGTAATATATAATATCCTCGTTCATATATTGGCCCACTTCTGACTATGACACACTACTTTTCATATTTGTGAATCTGGAGATTAGAACTTTCTGGAAGATGAATTAATACCAGTATGGTGTACAATATATATTTATATAACTGTAATATTTTCACTGCACCTTTAAGAGAAAAGTTGGGTTCCCTAGACTATTTGCAGGGGTACTTCCCAGGAATGTGGTCAAGATGGCTGCTAGTACCATCTGGGAGAGAGCACATACTGCGCTCTTTCTGAGATTTTACATTTGTTCTTTCTTTGTTCCCATTAATCTAAAATAAAAGCCATCTGATCTTAAAGCTCATTCTTTTTCTTTGTCCATGGGAAACTACAACAGGTATAGGGCACTTTATGGATAATATACCAATCTTGATCTTTTCAACTTTGAAAGTGCTACTTGCATCTCAAGAGCAGTAGTATGTATTACGGTCCTAAGTCTAGTACCTGAAAAGTCCCTTGAAGTGATGGGGAATTTAAGAAACTTGGATAAGCATGTGTATGCACAATATGTCCAAACCTCTTAGTGGACTTGTGAGACCAGCATTATTGCAAGATTACTGGTCCTTATTGATTCTGACTGTGTGTGTGTGTGTAATTCTCTCCTGGGCAGAGGCTAAGAACATGGTCACTTAAATCCCCCTTGTGTCCTTAAGATTCCTGAGGTGAATTTTACCCTATAAGAACATCTTTTTGATTTCTCTTCCAGACCAGAACTTGATAGTTCAGAGATATGTGAGATTTTAAAAAAATAATAAAAAGGAACCAAACTTTTCTGAACCTTACAAAAAGATTGATGTACTCTATGTTGTGAGCAACAGCTCAAGGTGTTGGAAAGGGAGAAAGTCTTATTTCATTCAATCTGGTTCAATGATTGCTAAAAAAGCTTCACATTTCAGGCAGTATTGTGTATGCTTGGGGCACTACCAAATTCACCATCCATTTTGGTCAATTTCACAGTCATAGGATTTTAAAAATAATAAATTTCAAGATTTAAGACATTTACATCTGAAATGTCACAGTGTTGTAACTGTAGGGGTCCTGACCCAAAAGCAGATTGTGTGTGTGTGTGTGTGGGGGGGGGGGATTGCAAGGTCATTGTAGGGGGTTTTGCAGTACTGCTACCCTTATTTCTCTGCTGCCAGTGGTGCTGCCTTCAAAACTGGGCAGCTGGAGAGCGGCGGCTGCTGGCCGGGAGCCCAGCTCTGAAGGCAGAGCTCTCCAGCAGCGGTGCAAAATTAAGGATGGCATAGTATGGATTTGCCACCCTTACTTCTGTGCTGCTGCCTGAAGAGCTGGGCCCTCAGACAGCAGCCGCCAGTCTCTGGCTGCCCATCTCTGAAGGCAGCAGCGCAGAAGTAAGAGTGGCATGGAATGGTGTTGCCACCCTTACTTCTGTCCTGCTGCTGGAGAGGTGCTGCCTTCAGAGCTGGCACCTGGCCAGCAGCCGCTGCTCTCTGGCCATCCAGCTCTGAAAGCAGTCAGAAGTAAGGGTGACAAATACCACACCCCCACCCCAATAATCTTTTGACCCCCTTTTGGATTGGGACCCCCAGTTTGAAAAACGCTGGTCTCCCCTGTGAACTCTGAATAGTATAGGGTAAAAGTACACAAAAGACCATATGTCATGGTCTGTGACACGTTTTTCACAGCTGTGAATTTGGTAGGGCCCAATGTATGCTGAATGAAGAATTTTGTCCACTACGTTTAAAAAACCATCGGACCCTTTTCCATTTAATTATAAACATCCAAATAAACATCATTTGAAAAGAGCTAAACAGAATTATTATTTCTTTCTTATTTATTTAGAAGAGTTGGGTGGGATGGTAGCAGTCTGAGTTACAGCTTTACTTACACTGGACAAACAGTGTCATGTACTAACATATATTTGCTCTTTCAAGTCCAACATGCTATTTTATCTTCATTATATATTCAAAGAATCACCTTTACTGGAGTTTGCTAAGATTATGGCATATGCCCCCCACCTCAGTGATTTGAGTGTATAATAAAGAGCAGTGATACACACTGCTTTGAAAAGAAAATCACGGAAAAGTCTTTCTTAGAATGGAAATGTCTGTTCTATACAGTCAATTTCATTATGGTGTTAGAAACACTTTTGCCCTAAGTGCTTCTTCCAGTCCTGGTTCTTAATTGTTGTTATTTGGCAGCGTGAAATATTGATGACATTGGTCAAAAAGATTGACAGCTGCATGAATTGTTATTAACCAGCCTGTTGGTTGTAGCTTAAAGTTCAATAAATACCAAGATGCAGCATAAGCCCTCAGGGAGCCTCTCTCTTTCCTGAACAAGAGGAAATTAACTATTTGATGTCTTTATTTAAAAGCTGTCTGACATTTCTGCACTACTTCTCCCCCCAGTTAAGTCTTGGAGGCACTAAAACTGAAGGCATGAGCTACCTATACAACACCCATCCACGTACACTCTTACTTCTCCATCCACGTACACTCTCATAACTGAGGAACATGACCCCCTTCCTGGCTTATGAAAAGGTGTAGACCAGATGCTACCTGAAACATGACTATCTGGGCTACTGTTCTTATCAGCATTCATTGCCATACCAAACTGGGGATGGGGGTGCCTGGGAGGAGAACAGCAAATCCCTCAGAAACTCAAAGAATCCAAGAGCAGGGAGTAGAAAAATTTCCTAACTGAATTACAGAGAAACTGAATTAAGGAAAGGCGAATGAGTGCAATAATGATATAGCCTGGAGATTCAGATGGTTGCTAGTATTGTAGGGTGCTGCCAACCCCATATATTTACACAGTTGTATAGTAAGTTATTGAAGACCTCATTTAATCAAGGCCCAAGTTTGTATATAGTCACTAGCAAATGTCAAAATCCTTTACAACACATGCTTAATTTCCTTTTTAAAATGGTGCTGTGTTATAAACCTGCTATCCAAATCTTAAATCCTGGTTAGACCTGAGAAAACTAAATTAAAAGGAAATAAATACATTAATGGAGGATAGTTCCAACAATGGCTATTAGCCAGGATGGGCAGGGATGGTGTCCCTAGTCTCTGTTTGCCAGAAGCTGGGAATGGGTAACAGGGAATGGATCACTTGATGATTACCTGATCTGTTCATTCCCTCTGGGATACCTGGCATTGGCCACTGTCAGAGGACAGGACACTGGGCTAGATGGACCTTTGGTCTGACCCAGTATGGCCATTCTTATGTTTTTATTCATAGCAAATGTTTTATTCAATGAATTTTGACCATTTTTCCTATTTGCAAGCCATCTTTGATTTTATCTGGTTTGTTTCTGATTTAGAGTTGTTCCATAAATATTTCACATGGACATATTTCACCATATTGGTTGTTCACAAATTGTTTGCTGCATGTGTTTGTTATGCATTATTCTTGATTACTAGCCTGTGATTAGTCACCTTCACTATGCAGTATTTCTGTTCCCTGACTGGACTACTGTAATTGTAAAGAGGAGGAGAGCATGACTGACAATTTTCAAATCAAGTTTTGATGTTTTTCTAAAACATATGCTTCGGGAATTATTTTGGGGAACTTTTATGGCCAGTGTTATACAAGAGATCAGACTAGATAATCACAGTGGGTCCTTCTGGCCTTGGAATCTCTGGAATCTATCTATGGAATCACTGAGCCTTTGATTCCATCAAGGTGAGGTCTTGAGGGGGGAAGTTCGTGTGGCATCAGGACATCCTAGGTTGGCGAAATTAAATAATTCTTAAGACATTTTAAAACATCCTCTTTTCAAGGCCACTTGAGTCAGGCATTGACTCAGACATCAATTTTGAATTTATATGTATACAAGTGATATAGCAGGATCCCTGTTAGCCTCTGGATCAGAGTCTAGGTACATTTCAGGAAGATCATTTTTCTGTTGTATTAATTCAACATTATTTATGTTTGTCACTGTTTTTGATAGTAGTCATCCCAATCATGATGAGGGATCAGTCAAAAAGACATGTTTCGTTCCTAAGAAGATGCCAGAAGACAATCCTACCATGGACGTCATCAGGAAAACTTCATCATAGCCACCTGATTCTTCTTCTGCAAGTTGAAGACTCTGGTGAAATGCTGCATGAAAGTACTTTCAGAGTAATACTGGAAAAAACAGGAATCCAGGGACCAATGGCAGTCCTTTTGAGCAAAGGAGGTATGGCAAATGACCTGGGCCAATCACAGGAGTGAGACACAAAGGAGAACAATGCATCTGGAAGACAGGACTGTTCAAATGTAGATGAGCTGTGATTCAGTTTATATTCCTCTGAAGGGAAAGAACAAGATGAAGAGGATGAATACAAAAGATATCAAGTGGTAATTTTGGGGGTGGGTGGGTGTGTTGAGCCCCTCTGTGCCTTTTGTTTCATGGGGAAAAAATCCACTGTTTTTAATGTTCCACTATAATGTGCTCAGTGCTTGATCATGAGTCAGTATCCCGGCTCCCACTGATGCCTCTCCCCTTTGTGAAATTCACCCCCAGGCAAAGGGGTAAGATGAGGCTTGCACACCTCTTAATCCCTCAAAATAGATCTTAGACACGTCTTGAATACTGTACAGGTCTTGTGCTTGCTAACAAATGCTTTACCTGTTCAAGTGACAGGAATTCTACCACTCCACCTGTAGGCTATTCAACAGTCTAGTAGATCTCACCATTAGGAAATGTTTCCTTAGTTAGGGCTTGGGTTTGCTTAATTTCTTAGTTACATCTCTCATAGTAATAAAATAAAATAAAATAAATAATAAATAATAATAATAGTAATAATAATAATATATGTTTATAGCCCTTTAGTGTCTTGCTGGCACATGGAACATGTGAATAACAATTTCTCTTCCATGTTTATAGTCTTCAAAATTATATAGACTTAATTTTTTTCTCAGAAATCAGTCACACTCAGGGCTTGTTTACACTGCCCTATGGTTAGAACTAAGGGGGTATGAATAGCAGTGCACACCAAAATGCTTTGCTGTCATTCCCCTGTGTGATTCCAGGGGCATGGATTAAAAGGTTCCTAGTTTGTGTTAATTAAAAGCTTCCTAGTTTTCCTAGTCCTGTTTGAAGAGGACCAATTTCACATGAACTATGAATGTTTTCGTTCATGCCCACAGCGTTCACATGGGGGAGTTACAAAACAGAACTTGGACACGCACCGGTATCCATACCCTCGTAATCCAGTCTGCAGCACAATTTAGACATAGACCCTGGCCATTTGGAATTCTCTCATGTATATTATATGTTATAGAGCTAAAGCTACATGAGAGTGGTTTTCCTAATTATACATTATGTTATACATTCAAGGACACTAAAAAGATTAATACTGTTTTTTGCAAGCTACAAAATGTAATAACTTTATGTGCAGCTTCCAGTATGTTTTCATTAGTTTGAGTATCCTTTTGGTTAAATGAGAAAATGTAATCACATGCTGAAAAGAATTGATAAGTAACTTGTTTAAACAATGGTCACAATCTTGTTGTCTTTCTTCTCAGCATCTGTAGTAATTTCAATGCTGACATTTAATCAATGCATGTAAATCACCTTGGAGGCCTATTATTCTTGTATTCATTAATCCAGTCAAGCAAAATACAAGCATGTAGGAGAATTCTATACAAAGGTATTGAAGTTGAGGTCAAAAAGTGGCACGTGTAGCACTCTGCTTTTAAAACTGTGAACCACCAATGACACATGGGCATTTGTTGTGTCACAAAATGTCTGAATAAAACAGGAAGATCACTGAGTACAACCTACATGGGAATTTTATTTAAATGATTTGTTTGGCTGGAAAATTCTCTGGTGAGCAGCAGGATAGATACACTGTAATGCAGTGCTATACTCCATGTCAACCATATAATATCTTTCTGTTTACTAGTTTCTGGGACTAGAGAAAGCAGAAAATAAATACATATATTGCTTTTCCTCAGAGGGCAAGAGTGATTTTTTTTAATCAAATGTCTAGGTGGCAAAATAAATGAACATGGTACAACTATAGGAGGTAAAGAATAAATTCCAATCATTTCTACTCAGGCAAAGGTATCTGAACAGTGCCTTGTCAGGGGGCTGTGAGAGTTTTGATATGCTGTTTTGTGGAGGCCTAAATTTATGGTCTATCAGCAGTGAAAATTTATTCATATTCAGTTAGATATTGAAAAAGAAAGTGATTGAAAGCTTCATAGTAAGCAGTGAACAAGTAATAACTACCAATATTACATGCAGACTTGCTTTGCTACTGATTTCACTGTGTATATGTCTCTACGGAAAAACCTCACCAACTTTTCATGTGATGTGATATTGTGAAGCGTCATATTTTGTCACTTTAAATCATGTCTCGATGTATGATATGGAGACCTATTCATAGTTTATTACAATAATGAAGAAACCAGCCCCGGCACTAATGATTGTGTAAGGCACAGCCATGTAGGAAGCACTGCTCATAACGTGATCTATGGGCCAACTGGGGAGTAGGAGAGTTGTGTGAGCAACAAGCTGTTTCTAAAGATTCACTGCCTTCTCCAGCAACTTTCACAGATGGAAAGGTTCTGTGACAACACGTGGAGGGAGACTGTATTCTTCCATAGAAAAGCAAAAATATTCCCTGCAGTAGATGATTTATAAAGGAAATGGTCATGAGTAGGGATACTCGGTCTTCACAGATAGGTCCAGGAGACCTCCACTCATATGAAGAAAATATTTTCTTCTCCTTTCTGAAAGGTCTGAAAATAATAAAAAAATCAGTCATAGTGGGCACAGTATTCTCAGCATCCTAATAGGACTGTAGTCTGCACATTTCCTAAATGCGTCCAAACGACAGATAAGGTCCAAAGAGGGAGCAGTCTGAAAAATAAATCCATGCTTTTGGATGTTGAAATACTATCCTTGACGTCAGATTCAGTTGCGATTCATACTCTGGAACTAGAGGTCTGTATCACTGAACAACAGTCCCTATTTTATTGGAAGAGTTAGTTACTTTCTCTGAAAGAACAGGAGCACTAGTGGCACCTTAGAGATGAACAGATTTATCTGAGCATAAGCTTTCGTGAGCTACAGGTCACTTCATCAGATGCATTCAGTGGAAAATACAGTGCGGAGATTTATATACATAGAGAACATGAAACAATGGGTGTTACCATACACACTGTAACCAGAGTGATCACTTAAGGACTTAAGGTGAGCTATTACCAGCAGGAAAGCTGGGGGGGGTGGGGGGGGACCTTTTGTAGTAATAATCAAGGTGTGCCATTTCCAGCAGTTGACAAGAACTTCTGAGGAACCCTGGGTGGGGGAGATAAACATGGGGAAATAGTTTTACTTTGTGTAATGACCCATCCCCTCCCAGTTTCTATTCAAGCCTAAGTTAATTGTATCCAGTTTGCAAATTAATTCCAATTCAGCAGTCTCTCGTTGGAGTCTGTTTTTGGAGTTTTTTTGTTGAAGTATTGCCACTTTTAGGTCTGTAATCGAGTGACCAGAGAGATTGAAGTGTTCTCCAACTGGTTAACACCTTACCTGATCAATCTTGTTACAGTGTTTATGCTAACACCCATTGTTTCATGTTCTCTATGTATATAAATCTCCCCACTGTATTTTCCACTGAATGCATCTGATGAAGCGAGCTGTAGCTCACAAAAGCTTATGCTCAGATAAATTTGTTAGTCTCTAAGGTGCCACAAGTACTCCTTTTCTTTTTGCGAATACAGAATAACACGGCTGCTACTCTGAAACCTTACTTTCTCTTGCTCTCCTTTGGAATATATCACAATTTCAAATTCAGCACTGAAGGTCTGCTTCCTATGTTGTATATTTATTGACTCTCCCACTAAAATGGCCCACTTGAAATCACTGAGCCAGAATTGGGGTGGGTATGTGACAAAAAAAGAAGATCTATAGCCACCTTTTGGCTCCTGATCTCTAAGAAGGAACTAGTCCATTATCTCTAGTCACACTTGATGGAGATTCAGACTGGGGAGCTACAATAGACAAAATATAAATAGAGTAACATGAAATATAGTTTGGAGTCTCCCTTTTTTATATTACAGGATCTAATTGATTTTTAAGGCAGACTGGCTTGAATGGCTGATTGAATAAATTACCTGTATAATAATTTTCTGTATGACAAACCTGAGTCCAGACACCTGCCTAGTACTGTTTGCTTTAACACACGTCTGTCCTGCTATCAGCTTCAGAAGCAGATGAGCATGCTGACTGAACAGTAGCATGCCTTAGAGGCACCCTTGAAAATGACCTTCATTTGAAGTGGGTCAGAAGAGTTACCTGACCAAGAGGCATTCTTATTGATTCATCTGCCTCTAAACAGATTTACCACCAGATATCTGCTTGAGAACGACTTGCTTTTCAAGCACTGGAAATTGAACAGCTGTTTAGTGTACCTGGTCAAGAACACAGCCATGGATGATGACTTAGCGTCCAGCATATATGGCCAGGTGAGAGAATATATACAAATATTCTTTCCTTCATGGAAATCTTAAACAATTATCTGAGGTATTTTCTGATGCTGTATCCTCCAGATAGAGCTGCCTGCTCACACTGTTGATCTGCCTGTTGAATATCTGAGCTCATTTGTCAGGGTGATTTTGTTTCATTTTAATGCATAAGCATACTTACTGAGCATAAGTAGACAAAATATCCACCAAAACAGCTATTTCAGCTTGATGATCTTTTGCCCTTTGGACCTCAAAGATCACATTAGGAAGCTAGTGCTAGACTTTACAAACTTCAGAGATCAAATGGCTGCATCCCGAGTCTTCAGAGTAGCATCTATGTTGATAAAAAAAAAAGTGAAAAATATATGTGAAAAAAGTGGCACCATCACATGATAACAGGCACACTGTAATAAAACTCCCACGAAATCCAAGCCTGAGGTTTGCTTTGAGAACGTTGAGAGAGGATTGCAGAGGTGTAAGAGAGTGTGTGTTTGCAGTGTTCATGATTTAGAGGATGAAATAAGAGAGCTAGACTTTGATAGCAGAAATGAAATCAAAACTAAAAGAAATATCAAAATTCCCATAAACATTCAAGGTGGGAATGTGCTCTGTTGTGCTCACCAGAGGCCACGTTCTCAAATATGACCCAGTCCCTTTGTGGCTGATGAGGCAGAACAAAGCCATATCCTTCTCCCTCCCCTCCGCTCCCACTTGCTAGGGAGAACTCAACTGGTATTAAGCCGATGGATTCAGATCCTTTGCTAGCAGCCCCTTGTACATCCCTGGGGGAAAGAAGTGTGTGTAAAAATAGCTGAGAGGGCAGGGCAGAGGTACACTCCACTACTTCCATCTTCCACTGGTGTTTGAGCTACTTAGGGACGGGGTCAGCACAGAATAGCCCTCCAAATCAGAGAACCGTTATTAGCACTCTGGCAGCCCCCAATACTGAACAGAGAATGAGGAGAGAATCTCATCCTAAATTGTGTGTGGGCTAATGCCCCTGTTATGAGCCAAAACTGTAGATAGGGAAAATAAAGGAAGGAGATTAATTTATTGTTTATATGGAACATGGACAAATGGAAGTCTTGAAAACTTTGTGCAAATGAAGATTTGTCCTCAATTTATATCCCAAGCAAACAGCTATAAAGTGATTTATAGAAGCTCCTTGAGGTACTTAAAGTGATGAATTTGTTAAATGTACAAACTCTGTAGGTGTGGTAGAGGTTAAAAACATTAAGTAGATTGAATGATGTGAAAGCTTCTCATTTATAATCAGTTTTAATCACATTCAATACTCCAAATCAGATTAAAATTGGACATCAGTGGTTTAGAATTAAACAATGCTTCCCCCTCTCCATTAACATGTTTTAAATGTCAACATTTTGGTCCCACAGCTGTGTGTTGTATAATTCCTGATGTGTGGAAGGTCATTCATTAATAGATTGCTAGGAGTAGGTTCAGCATTTATTATTGTTTGGAGGATCACTGCTGAGGGCACATAGTGGGTGCTCCCTGGTACACAAAGCGAGTGACTTCATATTACCTCACCCATCTTGTCTCTTTAATATCCAGGGACCAACATGGATATAACAACACTGTCTACAAAGGCCAAACTATCATTCCGCACTCAGTGAGTGTTTGCTTTAGTTAGGACAGTAGAATGTGACTCAAAGAAAAAGAAAGAATATAACAAAAAGCAGGTGGTTCCTGTTTGGTTTGTTCCGATAACAGCCTCACATAAACACCAGGAGGAAGAGAAGACTTTTTTTCATCAGGCAGAAGGTCTGATGTATCTCTTAGCGATGGGGAACCTGGACTTGGCATAGGCTGGAGTGTAAACGTGGAGACAAACACCCAATATTGGACATATTGACAAATCCCACAACTGAACACAAGAACTGACCAACATATGCAAGCATGTTCAGCTCAGTCATCGCCACTGCCATGAAATTACTATACGGTATAAATGCATTCTGGGTGTTGACATTCAAATCATAGAATCATAGAATCATAGAATATCAGGGTTGGAAGGGACCCCAGAAGGTCATCTAGTCCAACCCCCTGCTCAAAGCAGGACCAATTCCCAGTTAAATCATCCCAGCCACGGCTTTGTCAAGCCTGACCTTAAAAACCTCTAAGGAAGGAGATTCTACCACCTCCCTAGGTAACGCATTCCAGTGTTTCACCACCCTCTTAGTGAAAAAGTTTTTCCTAATATCCAATCTAAACCTCCCCCACTGCAACTTGAGACCATTACTCCTCGTTCTGTCATCTGCTACCATTGAGAACAGTCTAGAGCCATCCTCTTTGGAACCCCCTTTCAGGTAGTTGAAAGCAGCTATCAAATCCCCCCTCATTCTTCTCTTCTGCAGGCTAAACAATCCCAGCTCCCTCAGCCTCTCCTCATAACTCATGTGTTCCAGTCCCCTAATCATTTTTGTTGCCCTTCGCTGGACTCTCTCCAATTTATCCACATCCTTCTTGAAGTGTGGGGCCCAAAACTGGACACAGTACTCCAGATGAGGCCTCACCAATGTCGAATAGAGGGGAACGATCACGTCCCTCGATCTGCTCGCTATGCCCCTACTTATACATCCCAAAATGCCATTGGCCTTCTTGGCAACAAGGGCACACTGCTGACTCATATCCAGCTTCTCGTCCACTGTCACCCCTAGGTCCTTTTCTGCAGTACTGCTGCCTAGCCATTCGGTCCCTAGTCTGTAGCTGTGCATTGGGTTCTTCCGTCCTAAGTGCAGGACCCTGCACTTATCCTTATTGAACCTCATCAGATTCCTTTTGGCCCAATCTTCCAATTGGTCTAGGTCCTTCTGTATCCTATCCCTCCCCTCCAGCGTATCTACCACTCCTCCCAGTTTAGTATCATCCGCAAATTTGCTGAGAGTGCAATCCACACCATCCTCCAGATCATTTATGAAGATATTGAATAAAACCGGCCCCAGGACCGACCCTTGGGGCACTCCACTTGATACCGGCTGCCAACTAGACATGGAGCCATTGATCACTACCCGTTGAGCCCGACAATTTAGCCAGCTTTCTACCCACCTTATAGTGCATGGTGCATGCACTATAGTGCAAATGATCATGTTGTTGCTACTACTTTGTATCAAGAATGTGTATATCTAATAAAGCCAAAATGCTGCTTTCAGAGGATTGTAGCAGGGCTCTTTCAGGTCAAGGTGAAAATCATGCCATGTGTTTTGCCCTTTTAAGAGCCATTAGAATGCTATAACACAGAAACTTACTTAAGCTCACGTACTGCAAATATTGCCAAATACGCATGTCAATCCCATTGTAAGTATATATACATATCTAGAGGATAGTAGTGGAAAAACATTGGGATTAATTATAGAAGATAGAAAAAACAGATTTTTTTTTTGTACAATTTCAGGCAAAGCTCTGATGAAATGTGCAGACATTTGAGTGCCCATAGAAGAATGTGAGATGATAGTAAATTGGATGCAAAAGGAATTTGCATTGCATAATTACAAGGGAAATTACATATAATAATGGATCTGGCATTATACCAGATTTTTTTCCAGATGGTTTGTCTGCGGTGGATTTTAAAATTTCTTCCACAAGTCTGGTAGGAATTTGTTAATGAAAGATGTGGGATAAAGACATATGATGAAAACTGTAAAGTGATCAGTCTTAACTTTTAAAAGATCTCTAATAATAAACACAAGATAAAAGGTCCCAAAACAGATTAGGCTACTATCTCCATTACCGTAAATATTCAAGAACAGGTTAGACCTAATGGGACAGATCTTGGCCCGTACTACACCCCTTTTGCCCTGCAGGAGAAATCGGTCCCTGGCTGTGCACAAGAATGAGTTGTGGGGATGTATGAAAAGGCAAGTGTGGTGACCTGGTTGACTGAGTCTGATGTTGGTTCTCTTTAATCTCAAACTATAACATGAAAATGACAAAATTATAAAAGCGAAATGTTCTGGGTCAGTTCAGTATTATTCTGAGTCTTCCTAAGCCACTGCATTGCCTCAGAGTAGTTATAGTTAGGCTTAAGCATTTTTTAAAATTTGTGTCCATTTAAATATTCAGAGTCACAGGAAATTGCGGCGGAGGAGGGAATAATAATTATTTAATATCAATAGACATACAAAAAGTTAAAGCTTTATCAACTATTAAAACACAAATTGTCAACATCACATCAAATATAAAGAGTAAATGGCCTTAAATCAAACTCTAATAAGTTCTCAAGCAACATTTATCTTACTTTGTGATGTTGATATTGATAGAACTATTTTAAATCAGTTTAGGTGTGTACAGTGAAATTGACATTTACTGATATTTACCAATAAAAATCTAATCTTTCCAAGACTAGTTATAATTAAGGTGCCTCATTCTACCATTCTCCCCTATGGGCCAGGCTTCCCAGACAGACTACATCTCCCATGATGCACCATGGTCAGTGGCTAGCATGCTTAGTCAATACAGATTAATAACAAAACGTTTTGATTTGATTTTTCCAACCAAAAATTTAAAAAAATCTCCAAAATCAACATTTTCTCACAGAAAATGTCAATTTTGTGGAAATAACATTTTCTCTCAGAAATAAAACATTAACAGAAAATTTCTGACCAGTTCTAATTATAAGCCAGGTCCCCTGACTCCCAGTCCAGTTTTCTGTCTGCTAGATAAAACGGTCTCCCGCACAGCCTTCAAAATCAGAAAAGGTCTCCACAAGGTTTGGAAGGCAATGTTGTTACAACTTTGATGCTTTCTCATAATTACAGATTGGTCTGAACCAACACATTCAAATTATATGGAGGTTCCTCTAGGTCTGAATGTTGTAGCTTGGACCCATTTCTACAAATATTTCAGTTTGTTTTGCAATAATTCCAGTGTTGATTTTAATTTTAATTTTATTTTATTTTAGCTGTCTCCCCCCTCTCCCACCCCCCAAGATTTTAACTGCCTTGTAAATGAATTCTTCAATATAGTTTAGGAGAACAAATGTCATTACTCCACAACCAACAAATTAAAAATAAAAATATTATTCATGGCACTCAGAAACATTAAGTGAGATCCCATGCTGGTTTTGAAGCAGTACTTAGCTAACAAACTCTGTTCCCATACCTTTTGTACAGTATTCCTCTTACCATCAATTACTTTTGGAGCCTGCATTAAAAAGGTCTATTTTTTACCAACTGGAAAACAAAATTAGTGGGGAAATTGATTTTTATTAAAAGGATATAAAAGGAAACAAAATTAGAGTCTATTAAAATGTTCTTGCTAGTGTCCTTTTTTTATATTAATACATTTTCAAGTATAAAGGTGTCAGGAAAGCATATATTGTCTGCATGCATTGTATAAATAAATAGTACATGACTTGAGCAACAAAGTCAACAGCCCCAATTCTGAGCTACAGCTGGGCTAAACTCAACACGGCCCAGATGGTGGGGGCAGTATACATCTATCTATATTGATACAAACATCAGTATCTCTGAGGCTCCAGGATTCTGGGTCTGGTCTCTAGTGTGAGCTAGAACAGCCAAAGAATGGTTCGAACTTATACCTGGCTGCTAGGGAGAATTATTGCAGATGAGAATTACCAGAGAAGATCAGTACTTGGGCCATTACCCCCTTTCCTGGTAGCTCTTCTAAATCTAGTGACTACAGAAGGACCGTTCTGCCAACTGTACCTCACCAGGGGACATGCCTCATGAGCTGGTTCCACCAGTTTTACAATTCTTTTATGCCTAAAGGAACATCAGTGAGAGTCAGAATCTGAGCCTCTATGCTTATCTGAGAGCTAAATTCTTCTTTTAGCCCTGTGTAAAGGGCAGACCACTGATGCACTAGCCCCAAGAGAAGCAATTTTTCCTTTTGATCCCAGCAGTAACAGTAGCAGCACACCATGGCTGCAGCACTACCCTCCCCACATGGGCTCAGCTATACTGGACAGCCCATTGTGTGTGTTCGGAGTGGGTGCAGTGACTGGGCCCCTTACTCCCCACCTGCTCAAGAGGAGGAAGGATTAGATGCACAGTGCCTCTACCTGAAGTTCACATAGCCCACATAGGTGTGCAAAAAGGGAGGATTTCACTCTCTCTTGCACTCAGCATGGGCTCATAATCCACATGACAACTGAGCCCTTAGTCCTATAAAGATCATTAGACTCTATAGCTATTTGTCACGCTTCACTGTAAAGGGAGACTGTGTTGCATTGAATATCTCCACATCATTGTTCCTCTTAATGCCCTTTTTAATTTAGCAGGAAACTCTTCCTTTCATTTCTCAAAAGATTTGGGCATTTGGTTTTTCTATTTAAACCAAACGATCTATAAGGAAGAATTTCTGAAGATGGCACGTAGTTCTCTTTGTGATGCTGTGACAGGGCGCACTCGCCCCACACTGGAAGGGGAAGGGTTAACCAAGGAAACCAAGGCCCCTGCATTCTACTGGGCATGCACCAGCATAAAAGGAAGCAGCTCAGCTCAGTTGGGGCTGACGGATGGGGAGGAAGGATGTATGCATGCTGCTGACTTCAGCCAAGGATCAGCTGGAGCCTGAGGCTGTAGGCACTGGAGGGAACCCAGGGAGATGCCAAGGTACCCACGAAGGTCCCGCAGAGTCTGGAATAGCCGGGGACAGCGCAGACTGGGGAACCCAGAGACAGCAAAGATGCCCAGACCGCAGCATCAGGAATTACAGTAGAAAGCATCTTGGGAATTAGATAGTGGCCCAGTTAGTGTTTTGGCTGGAACAACTCCCCTCCCTGACCCAGTGGCACATGCTCCAGCCACTGCCAGGGCCCTGGGCTGGGTTCCAGTGGGCTTCCACCCCCACTCCCGCTTTGTGCATGGCAGCCCCCATCCTGACTGACCCTGCTGCACTAGGCCTTACTGCCCTGTCTCCCTGGGGGTGAATTTTCTGACTGTGGCCACTAGTCCTTACTGCCCTTCTATGAGGGATGAATCTATTGACTTTGGCCATTGTGCCACACTGCCCAGCTATTAGGGTCAAGTACATTAACTTTAGCCATTAGCCTCATTACCTGTTAAGAAGGGTGAGTATATTGACTTGGGTTTAGGAGGCTGTGTGGGGTGCACTCACTCTGCACTGGATGGGGTTTTCCCCAACCCCGTCACAGATGCTCAGAAAACACCACTTTTTTTCTTGAATTATTCAAAATCCATCAACAAATGTATAGTCTGAGAGTCTGTTACCCATGTAAGGATTAGTGAATTTAATGGAAAATCTGTTATTGGAGCAAATTAAGAATATAATCTTGGCTGTTAGTTTATGAAAACCAAAAGTTTAGCACTGTCACCTAGCACTGTCTGTATGTTTACATCTGTGCAACCCTATGCTGTCTGGAGCAATAAAATCTTTGCAGAAGTTCTCATGTAGCATTTTGCCTCTAAAATATGTTATTTGATAGAATCACCAGACTTAATACAGCACCTGTTATTTCAATCAATGGCCAAATAATTAAAACCTGACTGGATCAATGCTCTGCCCATCCTAACGGGCTCACTTATTTGTGATAGTATTTCTTGATGTAATTTTTCTAACTGATCAGAAGGGCCATGGCAATGGTTAGGAATAGTATTTATCAGGAAGGCTTTATCATCCTTAACAAAGCAAGGCAACTGGTGAGAAATGTTTTTCTGAATGTACCCTGAATTCTGAGGCACTTTGATTCAGACATGTTTGGCCACCTTCCTGTTGGCGCTGCTATGATCTTTCTGCGGGGTACTGCTTTTTCTTCTCACAGATGTTTGAGGCAGGGCAGATAGTTTTTATTCATGTGAGTACGGGAAATCAAACACAAATTGATACACTTGCCTGTGTCAAACAAGTCTATTAACACACCCTTCACCCAAGATTAATGATTGTGGTGAATGATTGGTGCTATCCAGAGAGATCACCGGATTAAATCCATGCATCTGGCAGATATATGAAAGAATGTGGGACGTATAAGGTGGGTCAGCACACAGCGGTAGCAACACTTCTCCTGGCCAGAGCCCTGAATCTCCAGGCAATTAATCAAAGACCAGCAAGAGCAGAGGACTGCAGCTGTAGCCCAGTGGGCTAGCTTGCCTTTATTATATTAACTGTTTTGAATTATATTCTGCTTTTATTATACTTAGCAGTAATGCAAGGAACATGCAGGCCTATATACTATAAGACATTAGCTTTAGCAAATTAGCATAAGGCTTGAGGCCTATGACCTTTGAACAGATGAACTTTGAACAGAACGGCCAATGGAAACCCCAAGTATTGGGGAGCCGAAAGTAGTGTTTAAGGGGAATTTCTGACCACGGGTACATGATCGGACCACAAGAGTGTCATGGCAATGAGTTGATGTATGTTACAGGCACATGAGCTACCTAACCACAAAAGGCCCATGGTAACAAATTGACGTAGATGATAATAACGTGAGATCGTTGATATACTAACCTATGGAAGAAAGATACTCTGCCTTTAGTAAGGTGAGAAAATACAAATAAGGAAAAGGGGCAAATCCCTTACTACCGTGGTTCTCAACCAGGGGCACGGGCCCCTTGGGGGGCTGAGAGCAGGTTTCTGGGAGGCCACCAAACAGACTTACTGGGGCCCAGGGAAAAAAGCTGAAGACCCACTGCATAGGGTTGAAGTCCAGGATCCCTGAGCCCGCCCACCTGCGGCTGAAACCTGGGATCCCTGAGCAACTTAGCTTCTCAAGGCCCCCTGTGGGGTAGGGCCCTAGGCAATTGCCCTGCTTGCTACCTCCTAATGCCAGCCCTGGCTTTTATATGCAAAAAAACCAGTTATAGTGGCACAGCTGGGCCTTGGAATTTTTACAGCATGTTGGGGGGAAAGGGGAGCTCAGAAAGAAAAATGTTGAGAACCCCTGCCCTACTGAATATGCAACAAACATAGTGGCATCAGGGTAACATATTATAAAAGTTGCATCCCAGTCTGGGGGCAGTAGGAGAAGGAGATGTAGCGCTGGGAGCTGCCAGAATGATGGCCACTGCTGATGAGGGGGAAGGTGATGGTGATAAGAAAGATGATGACTAACATTTCAAATTGTTCTATAAGTAAGGGCGTATATGGATGTGCAGATGCACATTCTGTGGTATCTCTATCTACCTGACTGAGTTGGACTGTTTGTGACTATGCTAAATATATTAATAAACTTTTTGTAAATAAAGGGCAGTTCCTAAAGTGTGAGTGTTGCAGCTGTGGACATTGGGGTTCCCAACTATATAATAACTTAAATAATACTAAGCCTGATCTTGGGACAAAAACCTGTTGACCCTCCAAGTGGCAACTGGGAATTCTTAAGTAATCAATAGAGATAGATAGTGCTACACAGCCTTCCTAAGTAGTTCAGCCCACATACACACAAATTAAAAGACTTAGAGCATGATTCTTGACTACAGTGCACATTCTATAGTTGGTCACATCTCTGCAAAGTAGGTGAAAGATGCCATCAATCATCTCTTTTCATAAGGGCCAGGTAGAATTGCCATGAGCTATGAGGATTTCAAGGACTACTTCCCTTCTCATCCCAAAGGGCTGTGTCTTCTCCCATACACACTACATTCTCCCACTTGTGACAGCCCACGAAGCTGGAACGGTACCTGTTAGTGGATTGTACTGCAGAAAGGGCTACAATCACTGTGTGTGCATCAGGGAGCTCTAGCAATGTCTCCATTTGATGGTTGATCTGTGCTTATCTTACAATGGATGATATTTTAAAGACACAGTCTAGTCTTGTATTAATCACTTTAAAAAGCAGTGACAAATGGTATTTGAAGAAAATGATAGAATAAGAGTAAATACACAAGTCTTTAAGAGACTGCAAAATCACACACATTTTCCTCACCATCTCAACAACTGGTATCCCCATTTACAGTTTCCAAATCAATGCTTGTAATGGCCAAAATTACAAGTCATGCATCAGACAAGTGCCAGCAGAATTACAGGCTATGACATGCTTTGTGCACAAGACTATATAAGTATGTAATGTAGACTTTCTTTAGATATTAGCTTATAAATATCAGGGTGGGAGAATGTACACAAGGCCATCCTATGATTTTGCATGTGATCTACAGCTCACTGAGTGAGACTTATCTGCATCTGCTTTATACTTCTATATTACTGATTAATGATTAAACAGGCATCTAATGGATGGTGGAGCTCTGAGGCACCATACCACCAGGAACGAACATGGTAAAATGCCACATTTGTGGGGGTGACTGAAATTATCTGTCACACATCAGAAATCTATGTGGTCCAACTGCAGCAGGCTAGCATGAGGTGATGCTTCCAATTGTTATAATTTCCCATGTAAACAATGACTCCTGATTACCTCAGGATGAGAGGATATGGCAGACAATTGGAAACAGAAGAACAGATGTCATCTATAGTCAGCTTAACTACATTTACTTCATCACTACAGGTTTCCCTCAGTGGTGAGTTATAAATCACATCTCCTGGAGTCTGTTTATTTTACTGTTACCTTAATTCTCTAAGTATCACTGTCACAGGGCAAACTCCTCACCCTGGATTTCTCTTTGCAAGCAGACCTCACACACTTACATAAATTCACCAAAACATACTTTATTTACAATATCTTATGTAACTTAATGTACCACCACCATAAGTTTTTTCCCAAGTTTCAGTGGAACCCTCCTTGGCACAGGACCAGGGAGAAAAGTCTCATCTCTCAGAGAGCCTAAGCTTCTTTGTCCTTCCTTCCAGCCTTCCCCAGTACCTTCCTCTCTCCCATGTACCAGTCCCCAGCTGACGAGTTGAATCCCTTGTTAACCAGTTAATCACCTGGTCCTAATCAATTATGTCCCAATTTGGGTCAGGAAGGCTGGTGAGCCAACCGTAGGCTACTTGCACTGTGTCACAGGGACCACACCTTGTGGTAGCTGGGGTGGGTGGGTGGAAAGAACCTGTCCTCCCTGGACAGATAGATGATAGGGAGCCACTCTATGGAGGCAGCCTCAACCTAATGGCTGAGGTGGTTCTTTCACAGCCCCAATATGTGGGGCAGGACTGGAGGGCCCCTGCAATCGCACACTGGCCAGCTCCTTCTTCCTTGGGCCTGCCCCACCAACCATGCATGCTATGTACCAAGCGTGGACTTCTGTATGGCCTTCCCAACAGCAGCCCTCCTCATCCTTTCCCAACCAGGGCAGTGGAACTAGAGGATAGCTATGGCAAAGTGGCATCAGCTTAATGTATCCCTGTAGGTTGTAAGTGTATTTATAGATACTATCAGCTAATATTTGGCTGTGTATAATCATTAAAAGAGCAATGAAGAATGAAAAGGCTCTCTAAATCAGATGGGGCACCTTGCAATCTAATATTTAAATAAACACTTTAACAGTTCCAGGAAAGTAGGAATTATATGGAACTATTTAGAAACATTTCCTCTGACTCTTCCTATTTTGGCCCCAAAACTGCTTCAATTCTCCACCCTGAGAGTGGCTTACTAGTCATCATATTGAAGGGGGGGGGCGCAGAATCAGGTCCTTTAACTAGCAGTTCTTCAACATAAAGTTGTGTGCCCTAATTTGAATTTCTAGGACATTATTACAGTGCAAACCCACCTCTCAAAGAACTGCACCATCATAATCTCACTGACAACTCTGATGTGGTGCCACAATTTTCTAGTGTTGCTGAATCTGCGAAGTGTTATCAGCCTAACTTCAGGCAATTCATCGGTAGCCTGAGACAAAGCAGGGGGGTGACTAAATGCTCCTTATTTCTAACAAATTATTTCTGATATACATATCGTATATCACATATAAATGCACATACACTTTAAAGAAATATCAGATGAGTGCAGATTCCTTTGTGAAAGAATGTGAATTGATACTCATTTCTTAAACTTTGGGTCCAAATATTTGCACAACTTTGAACCCTCCCTAATTCAAATTATTGCACCATTTATCCAGCTCCAACTGGGGCATTGTTTCATCACAAAAATAATTATTATTTTTATCACAGTAGTGTCCAGAAGCCCCAACCAAGACTATGGCCGCATTGAACTAGGCACTGCACAAATAAATAGCAAAAGACCTTCCCTGAAGACTTTACCACCCAAATAGACAAGACAGTGGTACAAAGCAAGCATTGTCATCAGGAGTGTACATATAGGGAACTGAGGCATACACAGAATAACCCAAGGTCCCAGAGGTAGTCTGTGGCAGAGCCAGGAATTTAACCTAGATTTAGTGATTCCCAATCCAGTCCTTAAACCACAAGACCGGGCAACCTTCTCCTCAGGGATGTTGGAGCTGGGGGTGCTGCCATACCACCTAGTTTGTAGTCATAATAACAAACACCAAATGAATGGTTTCCACCATCAGCACCCCCACTATAAAAATTGCTCCAGCACCCCGCTTCTCCTAAGAGTAGTCTGCATTCATTCAAGGATCTTAATGCACTTTCCAACTAATAATTGCCCTGTGAGGTACGTATTAATATTATACTTATTTCAGACAAAAGTAAAGAGAGGCACATAGTGGTTAAGTGACTTGCCTAACGTCAGCAGTGAGTTAGTGGCAGAACTGCAATTAGAAATCAGGAATTCTCTGTCCAATATAAAACTATCCTATTTAAAAAGATGCCATGCTCAACAACAACAAAAAGTTCAATTAATAAAACTGTGGCATGAATGTCAAAAGTGGCACAAAGTCCATAGTGTGTTCCAAGCCTATACTACTATGTTCACATCCATGGTTCGACTCACCTCTGCTCCACCATTGGCTTTGAAAAGGCAGGTTTTCAGACTTCACCATTAAGTTCCCTTGCAAAATCATTGATGAGAGTCTGGCTCTCTCTCAACACTCAGGTCCTTACATTGCCATACCTGTTAAAGCTGATTATTGTTCTGCTCAATTGCACTTCAACCGTCCTACCCACTGGAAGAGCTTTGCATTGTGCAGCCTCAGGCATGCCACTAACAGGGCTTAACAGTTGTGCCAGTTCATACAAACGTTAACTGCAGATAGTCATTTGCAGTATGAGAGAGAGTCACAATAAGTGAAACCTGCCACATTCTTTACAATATTTCAGAACACAAGGTTATTTTGGAGACATCTTAGGGCCAACCTTTCTCATATTTTCTGCTTCTTCTAGTGCCACAGGGAGGAGATCCTACAAGGCAGCGCTCAGAAAAGCAGTCAATAAATATATTTTATTTACCCTCTCCTTTTTTGGAGTTTGAAAGAATTAAGGATAAGCTAAGAGATGATTTTAGCATCAGAGTCAGCAATAGTGAGAGAAAGTGAGAGATTAAAAATATTGCTCTGATTTGAAAAATTGGAGGGGAGGCAAACAGAAAAGGAGTAGAGGAAGAAGGACAGACGTGAGAAATTGAAAAATAAGGAATGGAGACAGAATGGTGGGATAGACGGAAAGGGAGGTTGGCACCCGACAGACTTTTCAGCCTGGGCATGGAAGTGAAACATTTAATTGCTTCCATTTGCTTACTTGTTGAAAGGATGCTACCTTTTTCCAGGAGATGTACTTCATGCTTTCCTTACTACTTATTTATACTCCATTTAAAACTAAGCTTAGATCTTTTTATTGCTTGGACAATGCATTATTTATTCTCATTCTGTGTGTTTATTCAGGCACTTTCTGGCTAATAGTTGACTTATTAAATATAGCTCTTATATATCAAATACGTAATAAAGGAACTTGAAGTTTGCTATTTATTTTAATGGCACCCCATTATAAAATCCTTCATATGTTCCAGACCGTATCTCCCTGTGGGATAGGAAATCCAATATCTCTGAAGTAAATTCAGAATAAACAGGCATAACTCCAGTGAAGACATATCAGGCTTCATTTTTGTGTATAATTAAGTGGAAGTTCTGGATGACTTGACATGTGCATTTGTGGTTCTTTCATTCTTTCGTGATAATTTTCATTCTGACTAGCAGGGCCTCTCCTGTGTTTAACATCAGAAACAGTAAAGAGTTATAAATACAGTGGATAATGCAAGAAGATCTATTATCAGAACAAATTACAAAGTATAGATTTTACAAATTATTATGAGGGTTTTTTAAAAAATGTTAAAATGTACAGCAAGCACAGATTTAAAAGGTGATTTTTCAAGGCCATAAATGACAATTAGGCAACCAACTCCCATCAGTGAGCTATTTTTTCCTTTGAACATCTCTCCCTTTTTCTCTACTTTGTGTACAGCTCTGATTTAGTAACTTGCATAGCCTGATTTGTGCATCGCTGATGTATATTTAGAAGTACACTATTTTAGGGCTATTTGCAAATCTAAATTGGACACACACACTTCTAAAAATTCATAGGTTCATACATTTTAAGATAAGAGGGGATCATTAAGAACACCTAGTCTGACCGTAAGGGTCCCTCCCTTCCTTAAAATATATCAACCAATGAATGTGTAGAAGTGTGAGTGCCCAGTTTAGGTATGCAAATAGACCTCACGTGGTTTACAGAATTAGACCAGCTGTGACAGGGTAATTGGGGGTCCCTCCCTCAGGGGGTGGGAGAACCGGACCACATCCACTTATTTACACTGGGTGGTTACAACATTGGCCCCAATTCCCTACTATTCACAAATAGGAGCTCTGTCCTTTGTGGGCCTCCATAAGTGTCCCCAGCTGGGGGAATCAAACCTCACACTGTCAGTGATACTCTCTCCCTGAGGTCCCAGAAAAAGGGGGAATGGGCTGGTGAGTCTACAGTGCTGCCAACAATTCAGTCCCAATGTAATAGATTTGGGGAAATATTTCTGGCTGGCTCTCTGAGGCAAGCTCAGTTTATCTGTCTTACCCTAGGAGTCCACTGTACTCTCCCCAGCGTTGGGGTGAAGGTCTCTTACTTACAAGTGCCCTCTGTGATGTCAGGAATCGCTTCTGCAATCTGCTTCCTAGGGCAATCCTGCACATTCCTTCCTTCCTTCCCCTAGCTGACTGCAGTTTCCTCCCTTTTAAAACCCTTCTCCTTATCATGAATGATTGACAGTGCTGGATGGGTGGGTCTAGCCTTACCATCAGGGCCTCTCTGGCCCCTTCTTCATCTGTGTGGTATCTTTACACCCCATCACATCCTCCTCCAGTGCAGTTGGAGTTGAAAAACTAGCTCTTCCGTAGGATGTGTCTCAAGTATATGCAAACCATGGTAGGATTACACAGCTAATGCTTTCACTAAAAAAACAAAACTTCTCTTGGGCCTTTTTTTTCAATGTATTAGGCCCAAACGTGGTTTCATTCAGCATCAATGCTTTCATTCTCCATTGAATTTATTATCTTTTATGGACTGGAGAATTATGCTAAACTCTACCAGAAGGAGATGCATTCTATTGGTGCAAGACAAAAGGATGAGCTACTGAGGGTCTTCCAGTGCTCACTGGAGGTGGGAGTGTATCTTGTTCTGTGTTTCTGTACAGAAGCTAAAATATGGGGCCCAGATCCCAACTGGAGTTCCTACAATAACAGGAATATTTTATAATACATACAAATAGCTGTGGAGTCTAGTGGATGGAGATTAGACTGGACATCAGGTTACCTGAGTTCTATTCTCTGCTATTGACCTACTGTTGTGATCTCGTGATTCGTAATAGTGAGTTAATAATGCCTTTGTAAAGTGCTTTAACTCACTGAATGAAAATGCTATGTGAGTGCTTTAGATGAATGTATATATTTATGCCTTCTCAGCAGTGCTCAAGGCAGCTAATGCTCTAATTCTGGAACACAGTCCTATTACACAGAGGAAAGAGACAGGCCAATACAACATGGACAGTCAAATATGCTTTATTAGAAAATAAGATTCATTTAAATCCCAGCTTTCATCTGTGGATGAACTACTCTTCTTTAAACCTTAGGTGCTGTGAGTAGTAAGGAAATATAAAATTCAACACCTATGTGCCAACATGACTTAATTAAATCCTACTGAGTCCATAAAAGATGCCTTGAATTTTAAAGCACATTTTTTAGAAGCACTGAACTGAACTATATTCTCTTTCTTTGAGTAGATGGACTACACTGAGTTCCCCTTGGAGAGCCTCTTACCCAGCATTACAAACCCAACACCAACATGAGCTGAAATTTAAACTAAGGGTTTATAGGGGGAAGAGGTTTATTGCAAGATATTCTGCTCCTGGAGTACTACAAGATTCAGGAAACCATTAGGCACTCCTAGAATTCTCATTTAAATCCCAGCCTGCAAATGGATTGCTTAGAAAGCTTGGAACGCAATCCTTAAATGTTAAATTTGCATACTTCAATATAACTTTTTTGGAGGATTTCAACTGGAAAAAGCATGAAATCATGGAAGAATGGCTTGCCTTACATTCATTAAATGATCTCTTCCCTGCATACACATAAACATAACCGTATTATGCACCCAGGAGTGCTTGTGACTAGCAGAAAGTGAAGGGTTGACATCAGGCACAAGGAATCTTTATTCTGTCAGAAATGCCATAGTTTGTCAAACCTACAGTATTTTTCTGCCAGCTCCCTGCCAAAATCCTACTTGCCTTTTTATCATCACTCCTCTTTAGATGTTCTTGAATAAGAAACTGTAGCACTTAAACTCCCCAAATGCACACAGACTCTACCGAACAGGGTGAATATTGAATGTGGCTTACACAAGGCCCTAGCCACAGAATGGCAGTCTCTCACTTCCCACATGATCTTTCCATTACTCCAGTTGAAGGTAGTATATAATGTTGACCCCCCCCACCTCCTGAATGGAAAATCAAGGGGTGTAAGGTAGACTGAACACACATACACAGCCTACTTTTTAGGTGACTGTACCCTTAAAACTTTGGAGTATTTAGTGAATACTAAATTCATTAGAAGCATTTATTGGTCTTCACTTACTGTACGTCTGATTGATGACTTGCATAGTCTAGACTTTGATACACTATGTCATGCTTCAATGGAGAAATCCAGGAGACTGAATAGAAAAGAGAACATATTACACAACCTTTTGCTTTTTAATTATATCATTAAAGTTGAGGTTTGGACCTCCAGTTGACTTTCAAGTTGACTGGTTAGATGAAATAGTTCTGTAACAACTGAAAAAAGGCAATAGAGGTCAGTTACCCCAGTGAGGAAAAACAAATAATGTACTACTGAAACTCCCTGTTTTTGTAAGCATCTGTACTACATTTATGGAATTTCCTCACTATTGTTTCATTCTGCTCCTTTAAAATTTACATTTATTCCTTTAAACATTTATTCCTTTTAATATACATATAAAATGTCTTACTGGTGTGCCCAAGTATAATCCTGAGTACACATAAGGCAGTAGAAGATATAGAATCTATCACTGAGCTGAGATGACTATTTTCCAAGAATGAGATAGGAGTCAATTATAAATATGTTTATCCATGATTAAAATAATTAATTTTGCTAATTTACTACCTTAAGTCCTAGAATCAGGCCCTTCTGGAGCACCATTGAAAATCATCCTGGGCATTGTACAATACTTATTAAAACCTGAAGCAAAACCAAAGCTCAATGCTCAAAAGCAAATGTGCTTTCCATAAAAGGTGTTTGTCTTGAGACACACAACCAGGAAAATTGGGGAAGGATAGAAACAAAAACAAATGTTTGGTTAAAGCCCAATTCAATCCAGAAGCTTTGCAGTGGGTTCTGAAGCTCACCATGTCTGGCTGCTGATATACACTCAGTGTTCCACAGATGGTGAGCGGAGGTAGCTCTATCATCAGGCTTGGAAAGCTGAATTTCAGCTACTGACAGCAGAAATGTTCCCCCAGATTTCTGCTGTCAGGATGGGACATAGGGATGGAGGTGGTCTCTGCAATGCCTGTGTCATAGATTATGGAGGGCTTTAAAGGCTGTTGCAAACACTTTGAACTATAAACAGAACTGCACAGGTAGCTCAATGCATCATGGTGAGCACTGTACTTCTAGGCTTTGCTTCTCCACTGCATCCAAGTTACCCTCAGGGATCTAATTTTGGTGAACAATCAGGGGTAACAGCTCTTTGGTGCCTTCTGCCCCACACCATGCTGCTGAAATGCCCTAAACACATGCCCCACCCTGATTCCACTTACATCAGAGGGTAGTTGGGGCTGGCACAGAAGTTGGAAGAATCACTTCCACCAGATTTACACCTGCACAGAATTCTCCTGTACAGGAGGAATTCTCCACTGGCTTTTGTGAGTGCTTTGTGCTGCTCACCCAGGACACAAAGATGCCTTAGTGGACCAGAAAATCCAGCCCATTATGTTTATCCCAAAGGAATTTCATTTTAAGCTTCAAGCTTAAATCAACTGTCCATTCTGAAGTAGGTTAATTCCAGCTGAGGCACAAAATATGAATACCAGCTGTTTTTCAAACTAAGCTTATACCACATCTAGAAATGGGCAAACTTCTTTATTTGGATATAATAGGAATCCTCCACTATTCACCTCAAACTGGAACTGAATCTTTTGTGAAGCTTGAAAAAAATAATTCTTTTTCTCAGTCATTTCCATTTGCATATGCCTTTGCATTTTAGGGTTACTGAAGTGGAACTGAAGTGGAAAAGTTGACTAGGATAACACCAAGAGGCAACCTGACCTGGCAGTAGTGATAGCCAACCCAATCTGAAACTGACCAACCCCTGTGTCAGAACTTAAATTTCAAACATTCTGAGGCCCGATGCACCAATGCAGTTAGAAGGCATAATCAAGGTCTGGAACCTTCTGCATGAAGAAACCATAACTTTCTTAACAAGACCTCAGGTGTGAAGCTGAAAATCTGAGCCCCTTCAGCAGGCAAGGAAGGATGAGGTTCCATTTCCCGACCTCCATGAGATGGCCCACTGAACCCCTCTCAAAAATTGTATCATAATCAGTGGAACTGGAGTCAGAGGTCCAATGTTCCCTGGAAGGACTGTTATTGAGAGGACACCAGTGGAACAGGAAATGCGAGGGGTTATGCTGGAAGCAACTTGGCCACATGGATAGAGCAGTTCACAGGGTTTAATAAAGTTTCCCATTTTAATCTTAGCCTGCATTCAGCTTCACACTTTGTGAATGAACCATGGTGGCAGTGACTGAGCCGTGAGTTCTCTGCAGTGCAGCAGCTGGCAGCATAAGCCATGGAACTTGGTCTGAACTCCACCCTGCATGTTGCAGACACAAACCTAGCTCAGTGATGGATCTGGTGGAAGGAGGAGCTTCTGCAACTGACCATACAGGGGGACAACAACAGCAGGAAAGTAAAACTATTACGTTCCCATATTGCAGAACAAGGCAGGAGGATCTGCACCATTCTGAAGATCCCCTCTGTCTCAAACCTCACAGAAGTCCTAGGAGCCCTGGGGACCTATTGCTCCCCAAAGCAGAACAAAACTGTAGAATGACACTGATTTTTCGCTACGGGCCAATCCAAAAGGGAGGATATAGATCCTCTATATTACTGCTTTCTGGACACTGGTTGCTACGTGCAATTTTGGGGATTTCACAGACTCCCTGATTTAGGACAGGATAGTCTGCAAAACTTGGTATCACCATCAGTGGGAGTGGCTACTCTAGGAAGGCAATCTCACATTAGACAAATGCTTATAATGAGGCATGCAGCAGATGCCTCAAGAGAAAGGATGAACGCTCTAGGAGCCACAGCAGCCTCAGAAGTACATGCAGTGAGGCAACAGCAAAGGAGAGCAGATAACCAGGGTTCAGACCCACAGTGGGATGCATTTATCTCGGAGTCAGCATGAATGAATCCAGACGAAGTGCCCTGCCCTAGGACAGCACTGCGAGGAATGTAGGAAGTTGAACCAATTTAGCAGTGTGTGAAAAAGCAGAAAGATTCAGGCAGACTTGTAGAGGTGTATGGCAATTCAGACAGTAGTGATGACATCCTGACTCTCTCCTGGAGTCTGAGTGCATATCAAGTTGAGGCTCTCGTGACAGCAAAGCAGCAAGGGACAACAATTCCTACCTCAGTTCATGCAACTATAATATCATGATTGGTGTGGAGAAAGTGAATACGAAAGTGTTATTTACCCCTTCACATAACACAAGAACCAAGGGTCATGCAATGAAATTAATAGGCAGCAGGTTTAAAACAAACATAAGGAAGTACTTCTTCACACAACACACAGTCAATATGTGGAACTCGGTGCCAGGGGATGTTGTGAAGGCCAAAAGTATAACTGATTAGAAAAAAAATAATTAGACACGTTCATGGAGGATAGGTCTATCTATAACTATTAGCCATGATCATCAGAGATGCAACCCCATGCTCCAGGTATCCCTAAACCTCTGACTGCCAGGATACTGAGCTAGATGGACCACTGGTCTGACCCAGTATGGCCATTCTTATGTTATGTAACAATGTTAATGGAGAAACTTCCTGTACAATTTTAGGTGAAGAGTGGGGCTCCCTGCAATGTTATCCTCAGGGTGAATTGGACTCGAACAAACCAATTACGAAGAGCAGGTGCAACCTAATAATGTACAAATAGAGCATAATGCAGTCCGTACAAAAATCTGACCTAGCAGTAATTGACCTGAAAAATAACAGACAGTACCAACTGCAGTCTGTGGTGAAGAATGCTAAGCAGCCCTCATATAAGACATGGATCTGATCAGGGTTCAGCATCATAATTTTATAGAGGCAGTGCGAAAATCAAAAGGGGGAATCCTGTGGACAGTGGAGACAATTTTAAAAGCGCCTGAGGATGTTTTCAAAGGTGATGGGGTACCTCAAAGGAAAGGTGCAGCTGGAAGTAGACCCTTCAGTGGAACTTGTGTGCTTAGCACAAACGAAAATTGCAGTACACAAGGAGCTCAAAAGAAGCATGTTATCATAGTGCTGGTGAGCCTGGGTATGCAGCATGGTGGAGGTAAAGAAGCCATCAGGCACATTATGCATCTGCATAGACCTAAAGCTAATGAACCGGGCATTGAAAAGATTCCATCATCCATTGCCCATGATTAACAACATCTTACCAGAACTTTCTAAAGCCATAATCTTTACAGTATGTGATATGAGGAACAGGTTTTGGCACATCAGACTAGATCAAGAGTCCAGCATTCTCACAACCTTTGCAACATCGTTTGGTCACTACAGATGGCTGCAAATGCTGTCGGGCATAAGCCCAGAATGAGAGATATTCCAGAGAAGACTCACCCAAGCACTGGAAGGACTGTTGGGGGTGAAAATAATTGCAGATCATGTCTTCATTTTAGGTGAAGGGACCAATGGTACAGAAGCTGAACGAGACCATCACAGAAAACTACAAAGATGCAATTCAAACAGTGTGAGGTAACACACATTGGACATCTGCTCCCAACAGAGGGACTGAATGCAGATCCCAATGAGATCAAGGAAGTCAGAGACATACCAGCTCCAGTGGCCATGAAAGGGGTACAGTGCCTCAAAGGAATGATACATTTTCTGTCCAAGTTCTGTCCACACCTGACTGCAGTAGTGGAACCCATACTTCAGCTCACAAGACAGGATGCTGTGTGGGACTGGGCATGTCCCAACAGCAAGCATTTGATACTCTAAAACAAATGATAGAATCATAGAATCATAGAATATCAGGGTTGGAAGGGACCCCAGAAGGTCATCTAGTCCAACCCCCTGCTCAAAGCAGGACCAATCCCCAATTAAATCATCCCAGCCAGTGCTTTGTCAAGCCTGACCTTAAAAACTTCTAAGGAAGGAGATTCTACCACCTCCCTAGGTAACGCATTCCAGTGTTTCACCACTCTCCTAGTGAAAAAGTTTTTCCTAATATCCAACCTAAACCTCCCCCACTGCAACTTGAGACCATTATTCCTTGTCCTGCCCTCTTCTACCACTGACAATAGTCTAGAACCATCCTCTCTGGAACCACCTCTAAGGTAGTTGAAAACAGCTATCAAATCCCCCCTCATTCTTCTCTTCTGCAGACTAAACAATCCCAGTTCCCTCAGCCTCTCCTCATAAGTCATGTGTTCCAGACCCCTAATCATTTTTGTTGCCCTTCGCTGGACTCTCCAATATATCCACATCCTTCTTGTAGTGTGGGGCCCAAAACTGGACACAGTACTCCAGATGAGGCCTCACCAATGTCGAATAGAGGGGGACGATCACGTCCCTTGATCTGCTCACTGTGCCCCTACTTATACATCCCAAAATGCCATTGGCCTTCTTGGCAACAAGGGCACACTGCTGACTCATATCCAGCTTCTTGTCCACTGTCACCCCTAGGTCCTTTTCCGCAGAACTGCTGCCTAGCCATTCGGTCCCTAGTCTGTAGCGGTGCATTGGGTTCTTCCATCCTAAGTACAGGACCCTGCACTTATCCTTATTGAACCTCATCAGATTTCTTTTGGCCCAATCCTCCAATTTGTCTAGGTCCCTCTGTATCCTATCCCTGCCCTCCAGCGTATCTACCACTCCTCCTAGTTTAGTATCATCCGCAAATTTGCCAAGAGTGCAATCCACACCATCCTCCAGATCATTTATGAAGATATTGAACAAAACCAGCCCCAGGACCGACCCCTGGGGCACTCCACTTGACACGGGCTGCCAACTAGACATGGAGCCATTGATCACTACCCCTTGAGCCCGACAATCTAGCCAACTTTCAACCCACCTTATAGTGCATTCATCTAGCCCATACTTCTTTAACTTGCTGACAAGAATACTGTGGGAGACCATGTCAAAAGCTTTGCTAAAGTCAAGAAACAATAAATCCACTGCTTTCCCTTCATCCACAGAACCAGTAATCTCATCATAGAAGGCGATTAGATTAGTCAGGCATGACCTTCCCTTGGTGAATCCATGCTGACTGTTCCTGATCACTTTCCTCTCATGTAAGTGCTTCAGGATTGATTCCTTGAGGACCTGCTCCATGATTTTTCTGGGGACTGAGGTGAAGGGGACTCCTTCTTCCCTTTTTTAAAGATTGGCACTACATTAGCCTTTTTCCAGTCATCTGGGACTTCCCCCATTCACCATGAGTTTTCAAAGATAATGGCCAATGGCTCTGCAATTACAGCCGCCAATTCCTTTAGCACTCTCGGATACAACGCATCTGGCCCCATGGACTTGTGCATGTCCAGTTCTTCTAAATAGTCCCTAACCACCTCTTTCTCCACAGAGGGCTGGCCATCTACTCCCCATGCTGTGATGCCCAGTGCAGCAGTCTGGGAGCTGACCTTGTTAGTGAAGACAGAGGCAAAAAAAGCATTGAGAACATTAGCTTTTTCCACATCCTCTGTCACTAGGTTGCCTCCCTCATTCAGTAAGGGGCCCACACTTTCCTTGGCTTTCTTCTTGTTGCCAACATACCTGAAGAAACCCTTCTTGTTACTCTTGACATCTCTTGCTAGCTGCAGCTCCAGGTGCGATTTGGCCCTCCTGATTTCATTCCTACATGCCCGAGCAATATTTTATACTCTTCCCTGGTCATATGTCCAACCTTCCACTTCTTGTAAGCTTCTTTTTTATGTTTAAGATCCGCTAGGATTTCACCGTTAAGCCAAGCTGTTCGCCTGCCATATTTACTATTCTTTCAACACATCGGGATGGTTTGTCCCTGTAACCTCAACAGGGATTCCTTGTAATACAGCCAGCTCTCCTGGACTCCTTTCCCCTTCATGTTAGTCCCCCAGGGGATCCTACCCATCCGTTCCCTGAGGGAGTTGAAGTCTGCTTTTCTGAAGTCCAGGGTCCGTATCCTGCTGCTTACCTTTCTTCCCTGTGTCAGGATCCTGAACTCAACCAACTCATGGTCACTGCCTCCCAGATTCCCATCCACTTTTGCTTCCCCCACTAATTCTTCCTGGTTTGTGAGCAGCAGGTCGAGAAAAGCTCCCCCCTAGTTGGCTCCTCTAGCACTTGCACCAGGAAATTGTCCCCTACATTCTCCAAAAACTTCCTGGATTGTCTATGCACCACTGTATTGCTCTCCCAGCAGATATCAGGAAAATTAAAGTCACCCTTGAGAACCAGGGCGTGCGATCTAGTAGCTTCTGCGAGTTGCTGGAAGAAAGCCTCATCCACCTCATCCCCCTGGTCCGGTGGTCTATAGCAGACTCCCACCACTACATCACTCTTGTTACTCACACTTCTAAACTTAATCCAGAGACACTCAGGTTTTTCTGCAGTTTCGTACTGGAGCTCTGAGCAGTCATATGATGATGGATGCCCTTGTCCAGAAGGACTACCAGCCAGGAAAGATACAGATGCTCCAATCTGATGCATTGGAGAAAGGATTGGCTGTAGCTGTTTTGCAAGAGCAGCTGGTCATTTATGCCAGAAGAACTTGTCAGAGGCTGAATAGGGGTATGCCCAAATAGAAAGAAGAGCTTGTCTGTGTGTAGTGAGGCAGAGTGGCCTCCTTCCAGACTTGAGAATGAGGGACCATTACACTCCCCCTCGTGGGCATAGCCAAACCTGCCATGCCCCCCTCACTGGAAATACTAGTGCAGAACAGGAAGTGTAAACGGAGGGCCCTTCAGCTCAGTTGTGCAAGAGGCAGGGAAGGAGACAGACCTCTCCAGCCCGCTGCTGAACACCGGAGCTGAGCCAGCGCTGTATAGCACCCTGCCCCTGGAGGAGACTGAGCCAGGAGAGGAGTTGTCGGGACTGGTGTCTGCAGTGTACCCTATGCTGCTGACCCCATCCCTGGGGTGGTGTCCTATTCACTCCTTGGTGTTGTTTGTTGTCTGCCCCCGCCAGGAGACTGTGGGCCCCAGACTCTTTGCTTGTTGGCCACATTAGCCAGGAGGCTTAAGCAAAAGCCTGCTCTTTGCTCTGCCCCACCCATAGGGCTAGAGCCTACCCTATAGTCTTTTTGCTTTCTGCTTTAGCCCGGAGCCTTAGTCTAAAGGCTGCTTCCTGCTCTGCCCCGCTCAGAGGGCCATAGCTCTTACAGACTACTAAAAAAGAAAAGGAGTACTTGTGGCACCTTAGAGACTAACCAATTTATTTGAGCATAAGCTTTTGTGAGCTACAGCTCACTTCATCGGATGCATACTGTGGAAACTGCAGAAGACATTATATACACAGAGACCATGAAACAATACCTCCTCCCACCCCATTCTCCTGCTGGTAATAGCTTATCTAAAGTGATCACTCTCCTTACAATGTGTATGATAATCAAGTTGGGCCATTTCCAGCACAAATCCAGGTTTACATTCATAAACCAGTCGGAGAACACTTCAATCTCTCTGGTCACGCAATCACAGATATGAAGGTCGCTATCTTACAACAAAAAAACTTCAAATCCAGACTCCAGCGAGAAACTGCTGAATTGGAATTCATTTGCAAATTGGATACTATTAATTTAGGCTTAAATAGAGACTGGGAGTGGCTAAGTCATTATGCAAGGTAGCCTATTTCCGATTGTTTTTTCCTACTCCCCTCCCCACCCAGACATTCTGGTTAAACTTGGATTTATGCTGGAAATGGCCCACCTTGATTATCATACACATTGTAAGGAGTGGTCACTTTGGATAAGCTATTACCAGCAGGAGAGTGAGTTTGTGTGTGTGTTTTTTTTTTGGGGGGGGGGTGAGAAAACCTGGATTTGTGCTGGAAATGGCCCACCTTGATTATCATACACACTGTAAAGAGAGTGTTCACTTTGAATGGGCTATTACCAGCAGGAGAGTGAGTTTGTGTGTAGGGGGGCGGAGGGTGAGAAAACCTGGATTTGTGCTGGAAATGGCCCACCTTGATTATCATACACATTGTAAGGAGAGTGATCACTTTAGATAAGCTATTACCAGCAGGAGAGTGGGGTGGGAGGAGGTATTGTTTCATGGTCTCTGTGTATATAATGTCTTCTGCAGTTTCCACAGTATGCATCTGATGAAGTGAGCTGTAGCTCACGAAAGCTCATGCTCAAAGAAATTGGTTAGTCTCTAAGGTGCCACAAGTACTCCTTTTCTTTTTGCGAATACAGACTAACACGGCTGTTACTCTGAAACAGACTACTAAACGCTGTCTGCCCCAGCCAGGAGGCTGTGAGCTAAAGACTGCTAGTGGTTCCTCTTAACAATACAAAAAATAACTAGCTCAAACCCCCACCCAGTAATCTGGGAAAACTAATCACCACCTCTGGGAGCAATCATTTGGGAAAACACTACAGCAATTACTTGAAAGTACGCAGCTGATAAGTAAAACACCCACCCCACAGTATCCTGGGCGATGTTGGTTTTTCTCGGGTTCCCACCTTGTGGTGCGAAAAACCAATGGACAAACGTCTCTAACAGAACACTTCCTTTATCCCTCCACTGCACCCGATTCACAGTTTGTTGTCTGAGGTCAGCAATTCCCCAGAGTCGGGGGATGTGTTTGGGTGGGTTTGCCTCCCATGCCTGAGCAGAGAGGGTGGTTGAGTGATGGCTCTGCCTCTGCTCCTCAGTGTCACTGCAGTCTCTGCCACTGTTGCTTCACTGTCACTGGCATCACTGTCACTGGCATCACCACCTCTCCCTGTGATGCTGTGTTCTGAGGTTTCACAACTTACCCCAATTCCCAGTGATTTCAGCTCTTTAGTGATTTCACTGGGTAGTGGGGAATCTCTCTGCTTCTGCGTCTTCTGTGTTGTGGTCTCACCACACACTCTCTCTGTACCAGCTCTAAGATTCAATCTCCTTAGATTAGCTTGGCTGTAGACAATGGATCGTGTCAATCAGGGTACGCTAAGTACAGTCATACATACATACCCCACTGCCTTTACTCATACAATGAGGATAACAAAATTTCATTCACCCCTGCTGTCAAGGTTCCTTCCCCACTCTGAACTCTAGGGTACAGATGTGGGGACCTGCATGAAAACCCCCTAAGCTTATTTTTACCAGCTTAGGTTAAAACTTCCCCAAGGTACAAACTATTTTACCTGTTTTCCTTGGACTTATTTTTGCTGCCACCACCAAGCGTCTAACAAATATATAATCAGGAAAGAGCCTGCTTGGAAACAACTTTCCCCCCAAAATCCTCCCCAAACCCTACACCCCCTTTCCTGGGCAAGGCTTGCTAAAAATCCTCACCAATTTGCATAGGTGAACACAGACCCAAACCCTTGGATCTTAAGAACAATGAAAAAGCAATCAGGTTCTTAAAAGAAGAATTTTAATTGAAGAAAAAAAGTAAAAGAATCACCTCTGTAAAATTAGGATGGTAAATACCTTACAGGGTAATCAGATTCAAAACATAGAAAATCCCTCTAGGCAAAACCTTAAGTTACAGAAAGACACAAAACCAGAACTATACATTCCATTCAGCACAGCTTGTTTTCTCGGACATTTAAACAAAACAGAATCTAACGCATATCTAGCTAGATTACTTACTAAGTTCTAAGACTCCATTCCTGTTCTGTTCCTGGCAAAAGCCTCACACAGACAGAGAGAACCTTTGTTTCTCCCCCCCTCCAGCTTTGAAAGTATCTTGTCTCCTCATTGGTCATTGTGGTCAGGTGCCAGTGGGGTTATCCTAGCTTCTTAACCCTTTACAGGTGAAAGGGTTTTTCCTCTGGCCAGGAGGGATTTTAAAGGTGTTTACCCTTCCCTTTATACTTATGACACCTGCATTCAATGCTAAAGTGAATTTTAACCCAAAACAGGCAAAATTGACCACTTTGGCAATGCTGGTCTGACTGCTAACCCCTACAAAGAGTAGGTGCGTCTATGCAAATACAGTCTACTGATGAGATCTTTTCCCCTAGTTCATCACTAGATGTAAGGGGAGAGCTCATTCAGACCCCGATTAAACAAGTAGATATGAGGAAGCCTGGTTATAATCGAGCATGGATGAACCAGTTCAGATAAGAAAATAATTGCTCCCAAACCTTTATTGATCCTTGAAATTAAATGCAACTTGAAACCCTACTCTTCTGGGCTTTGGCAGGATGGGAAACAGAAACAAAACAGTCAGTGAAAAGCTATTCACAAACCGCATTTTAATTTTTCTGGAGAAAATTCCTACCTGAGTAAGGACTACACAACATGAACCATAGTATTTCTAATTCAGCCAAAAACCATGAAGCACTGGATATTTTACACAATATCTTATTCTCATGAGATTTGGAGGTCAAAGAGATTCTACTAAGCTTTGTATAGCCATCCATACTTTTGGGGACTTATCCAGACTAAAACTACAGATGTTTTAAGTGTCCCCGTCACTAGCTGTATCCTGCTAAATTGCTTGTTAAATATGACAAGTCTTCAGTGTTTGGGGAAAAATCTAAGTGTACTGACAATTTGCTTGATTTCACTGCATAGTCCTTGGGCAAGATGTTTCAGTTTGACTCAGACACTGACACAGACAGCAAATCAAGTCTGTCTGACATTCACTGGCACAACTTACCAAATTCACATATTTTGTGACTGTTCTGTAAGCATATTTTACACAATTTATTATTTCAAATATTTCCCTATTAATATTTAGCTAGGGAATTACTGGACAGCATACATCTCTAGAGTGTCTGTAAGGTCTGTGAATTTTAGATTAATATAAAGAATTTTCATAGCTTGCATACTTTCACAAGCATGTCATTAATACTATATTAATAAACAGAAGATCAGCAGTCATGTTTACTGTGGTGTATTGGAACCTGGTTAAAAATGACAAGCTATCACTTTCAGTGTGAGGAATTTCCTGGTTGCTTGCAGGCTAGGTGACTCTGAGGGAAGTCATGTGATTTGGGTTGTCTGGGTCAGCCAGTAGACAGCTAGCCTAGAAAGAGCCAACTTAAAGTAAGGGTTGGGGGCTGTGAATTGTATTTGTTTGCCTTAGGGAGCATGCTGTTCCCTCTCTCTCTCTCTCTCTCTCTCTCTCTGGGGTTTTTGTGTGTTATCATTCTGAATTCTAAGAAATAAATTAGTGTTATGTTGCAAACTTCCAGCGACATACTTATTTTATCTAATTTCTCTGTCTATGCTGTGAACTTAGCATTTACTCTAATTTTTCACATGGATGCAAACTATGTTTATCTATATCTTGTATATATCATATTCTGTGCCAATTTTTGCTACTGGACAGAATACACTTAGAGGGTAGCAATATTTTTTGTCCAGGGCTGAGTTTGTGAAAAGGAGGACTTTAGAACATGAAGTGTCAAATTTCCCATAAAATGGCAAATGGTCTTTTTTGTTGCTTTTTATTCAAATAACTTCACACTTTTTGTAGGGGAAATACTCCTGATAACAATAACTTTTAATACCTTCAGTTTTGATGGGTGGCATAGTAAAGTAAACAAAGCCTGAGGTTGGAAGTCAGAGACAAGTTATAATTTTGTTTCTGATTTGTGTGGGCTTGAGCAAACCACTTAGTTGTTCCATTTGCAAAACAGAGCTAACAACATAGGAGCTATCTAACTTTTTAGGATTAAGTGAGAAGTGATGCACTTGCTAATCCCTGTGTGTGAAAGCAAAAGACATCTCTGTATGGGTATGTCTACACTACGAAATTAGGTCGAATTTATAGAAGTCGGTTTTTTTGAAATCGGTTTTATATATTCGAGTGTGTGTGTCCCCACAGAAAATGCTCTAAGTGCATTAAGTGCATTAACTCGGCGGAGCGCTTCCACAGTACCGAGGCAAGCGTCGACTTCCGGAGCGTTGCACTGTGGGTAGCTATCCCACAGTTCCTGCAGTCTCCGCTGCCCATTGGAATTCTGGGTTGATATCCCAATGCCTGATGGGGCTAAAACATTGTCGCGGGTGGTTCTGGGTACATATCGTCAGGCCCCCGTTCCCACCCTCCCTCCCCCCGTGAAAGCAAGGGCAGACAATCATTTCGCGCCTTTTTTCCTGAGTTACCTGTGCAGACGCCATACCACGGCAAGCATGGAGCCAGCTCAGGTAACCGTCACCCTATGTCTCCTGGGTGCTGGCAGACGCTGTACGGCTTTGCTGCACAGTAGCAGCAACCCATTGCCTTCTGGCAGCAGACGGTGCAATACGATTGGTAGTCGTCCTCGTCGTGTCCGAGATGCTCCTGGCCACGTCGGCTGGGAGCGCCTGGGCAGACATGGGCGCAGGGACTAAATTTGGAGTGACTTGACCAGGTCATTCTCTTTAGTCCTGCAGTCCTATTGAACCGTCTTATGGTGAGCGGGCAGGCGATACGGACTGCTAGCAGTCGTACTGTACCATCTTCTGCCAGGCAGGCAAGAGATGAGGATTGCTAGCAGTCGTATTGTACCATCTTATGCCAGGCAGGCAAGAGATGAAGATGGCTAGCAGTCGTACTGTACCATCTTCTGCCAAGCAGCCATGAGATGTGGATGGCATGCAGTCCTTCTGCACCGTCTGCTGCCAGCCAAAGATGTAAAGGATAGATGGAGTGGGTCAGAACAAGAAATAGACCAGATTTGTTTTGTACTCATTTTCCTCCTCCCCTGTCTAGATCACACTGCAGTCAGTCACAGAGAAGGCGCAGCGAGGTTAATCTAGCCATGTATCAATCAGAGGCCAGGCTAACCTCCTTGTTCCAATAACAACGATAACTTTGGTGCACCATTTCTTATTGGAACCCTCCGTGCAGTCCTGCCTGAAATACTCCTTGATGTATAGGCACACCCTTTGTTGATTTTAGCTCCCTGAAGCCAACCCTGTAAGCCGTGTCGTCAGTCGCCCCTCCCTCCGTCAGAGCAACGGCAGACAATCGTTCCGCGCCTTTTTTCTGTGCGGACGCCATACCAAGGCAAGCATGGAGGCCGCTGAGCTCATTTTGGCAATTAGGAGCACATCAACCACCACACGCATTATCCAGCAGTATATGCAGCACCAGAACATGGCAACGCGATACCGGGCGAGGAGGCGACGTCAGCGCGGTCCCGTGAGTGATCAGGACATGGACACAGATTTCTCTGAAAGCATGGGCCCTGCCAATGCATGCATCATGGTGCTACTGGGGCAGGTTCATGCTGTGGAACGCCGATTCTGGGCTCGGGAAACAAGCACAGACTGGTGGGACCGCATAGTGTTGCAGGTCTGGGACGATTCCCAGTGGCTGCGAAACTTTCGCATGCGTAAGGGCACTTTCATGGAACTTTGTGACTTGCTTTCCCCTGCCCTGAAGCGCATGAATACCAGGATGAGAGCAGCCCTCACAGTTGAGAAGCGAGTGGCGATAGCCCTGTGGAAGCTTTCAACGCCAGACAGCTACCGGTCAGTTGGGAATCAATTTGGAGTGGGCAAATCTACTGTGGGGGCTGCTGTTATGCAAGTAGCTCACGCAATCAAAGATCTGCTGATATCAAGGGTAGTGACCCTGGGAAATGTGCAGGTCATAGTGGATGGCTTTGCTGCAATGGGATTCCCTAACTGTGGTGGGGCTATAGACGGAACCCATATCCCTATCTTGGCACCGGAGCACCAAGCCGCCGAGTACATAAACCGCAAGGGGTACTTTTCGATAGTGCTGCAAGCTCTGGTGGATCACAAGGGACGTTTCACCAACATCAATGTGGGATGGCCGGGAAAGGTGCATGACGCTCGCATCTTCAGGAACTCTGGTCTGTTTCAAAAGCTGCAGGAAGGGACTTTATTCCCAGACCAGAAAATAACTGTTGGGGATGTTGAAATGCCTATATGTATCCTTGGGGACCCAGCCTACCCCTTAATGCCATGGCTCATGAAGCCGTACACAGGCAGCCTGGACAGTGGTCAGGAGCTGTTCAACTACAGGCTGAGCAAGTGCAGAATGGTGGTAGAATGTGCATTTGGACGTTTAAAGGTGCGCTGGCGCAGTTTACTGACTCGCTTAGACCTCAGCGAAACCAATATTCCCACTGTTATTACTGCTTGCTGTGTGCTCCACAATATCTGTGAGAGTAAGGGGGAGACGTTTATGGCGGGGTGGGAGGCTGAGGCAAATCGCCTAGCTGCTGGTTACGCGCAGCCAGACACCAGGGCGGTTAGAAGAGCACAGGAGGGCGCGGTACGCATCAGAGAAGCTTTGAAAACCAGTTTCATGACTGGCCAGGCTACGCTGTGAAAGTTCTGTTTGTTTCTCCTTGATGAAACCCCCCGCCCCTTGGTTCACTCTACTTCCCTGTAAGCTAACCACCCTCCCCTCCTCCCTTTAATCACCGCTTGCAGAGGCAATAAAGTCATTGCTGCTTCACAGTCATGCATTCGTTATTCATTCATCACACAAATAGGGAGATGACTACCAAGGTATCCCAGGAGGGGTGGTGGAGGAGGGAAGGAAAATGCCACACAGCACTTTAAGCACAGCACTTTAAAAGTTTACAACTTTAAAATTTATTGAATGACAGCCTTCTTTTTTTTGGGCAATCCTCTGTGGTGGAGTGGCTGGTTGGCCGGAGGCCCCCCCACCGCGTTCTTGGGCATCTGGGTGTGGAGGCTATGGAACTTGGGGAGGAGGGCGGTTGGTTACAGAGGGGCAGCAGTGGCAGTCTGTGCTCCAGCTGCCTTTGCTGCAGCTCAACCATACACTGGAGCATTCTGGTTTGGTCCTGCAGCAGCCTCAGCATTGAATCCTGCCTCCTCTCATCACGCTGCCGCCACATTTGAGCTTCAGCCCTGTCTTCAGCCCGCCACTTACTCTCTTCAGCCCGCCACTTACTCTCTTCAGCCCTCCACCTCTCCTCCCGGTCATTTTGTGCTTTCCTGCACTCTGACATTATTTGCCTCCACGCATTCGTCTGTGCTCTGTCAGTGTGGGAGGACAGCATGAGCTCGGAGAACATTTCATCGCGAGTGCGTTTTTTTTTCTTTCTAAGCTTCACTAGCCTCTGGGAAGGAGAAGATCCTGTGATCATTGAAACACATACAGCTGGTGGAGAAAAAAAAAGGGACAGCGGTATTTAAAAAGACACATTTTATAAAACAGTCGCTACACTCTTTCAGGGTAAACCTTGCTGTTAACATTACATACATAGCACATGTGCTTTCGTTACAAGGTCGCATTTTGCCTCCTCCCACCGCGTGACTACCCCCTCAACCTTCCCCCCTCCCTGTGGCTAACAGCGGCGAACATTTCTGTTCAGCCACAGGCAAACAGCCCAGCAGGAATGGGCTATACTGAGTGTCCCTGAAGAAAAGCACCCTATTTCAACCAGGTGACCATGAATTATATCTCACTCTCCTGAGGATAACACAGAGAGATAAAGAACGGATTTTGGTTGAATGCCAGCAAACATACACTGCAATGCTTTGTTCTACAGTGATTCCTGAGTATGTGTTACTGGCCTGGAGTGATAAAGTGTCCTACCATGAAGGACGAAATAAGGCTGCCCTCCCCAGAAACCTTTTGCAAAGGCTTTAGGACTACATCTAGGAGAACCGCAAATGCCAGGGCAAAGTAATCCTTTCACATGCTTGCTTTTGAACCATGTATAGCATTTTAAAAGGTACACTCACCAGAGGTCCCTTCTCCGCCTGCTGGGTCCAGGAGGCAGCCTTGGGTGGGTTCGGGGGGTACTGGCTCCAGGTCTAGGGTGAGAAACAGTTCCTGGCTGTCGGGAAAACCGGTTTCTCCGCTTGCTTGCTGTGAGCTATCTACAACCTCCTCCTCATCATCATCTTCTTCGTCCCCAAAACCTGCTTCCGTATTGCCTCCATCTCCATTGAAGGAGTCAAACAACACGGCTGGGGTAGTGGTGGCTGAACCCCCTAAAATGGCATGCAGCTCATCATAGAAGCGGCATGTTTGGGGCTCTGACCCAGAGCGGCTGTTCGCCTCTCTGGTTTTCTGGTAGGCTTGCCTCAGCTCCTTCAGTTTCACGCGGCACTGCTTCGGGTCCCTGTTATGGCCTCTGTCCTTCATGCCCTGGGAGATTTTCACAAAGGTTTTGGCATTTCGAAAACTGGAACGGAGTTCTGATAGCACGGATTCCTCTCCCCAAACAGCGATCAGATCCCGTACCTCCCGTTCGGTCCATGCTGGAGCTCTTTTGCGATTCTGGGACTCCATCATGGTCACCTGTGCTGATGAGCTCTGCATGGTCACCTGCAGCTTGCCACGCTGGCCAAACAGGAAATGAGATTCAAAAGTTTGCGGTTCTTTTCCTGTCTACCTGGCCAGTGCATCTGAGTTGAGAGTGCTGTCCAGAGCGGTCAGAATGGAGCACTCTGGGATAGCTCCCGGAGGCCAATACCATCGAATTGTGTCCACAGTACCCCAAATTCGAGCTGGGAACGTCGATTTAAGCGCTAATCCACTTGTCAGGGGTGGAGTAAGGAAATCGATTTTAAGAGCCCTTTAAGTCGAAATAAAGGGCTTCACTGTGTGGATGGGTGCAGGTTTAAATCAATTTAACGTTGCTAAATTCGACCTAAAGTCCTAGTGTAGACCAGGGCTATGTCACATATGCACAAGACTCTTCAGATTTGGTTCTATATCACATGTTTGTCTGGATGGTCTCATTTTTCATTCCATCAAATTGCTTATTCTGAAGCAATGGTTCAAATTTGAAATAAAATGGTAGCTTCATCTACTAATGTTTCAGAGGTTCAATATTGTCCATTTCAGTGTTCTTGTTCTTGTTCTAATATTTACCATTATTTCAGCTTGTTGCCAGTTACTGGTGAATTTCTATGCTGGTTCAATTTTTGTGTGTGTACCCATACTGCCTATTTGAATTGTTCTTGTTAATTTTAGTTATTTTTGGTAAGTCAGTCAAACATACTAGGGTCTTGAGGGCCATAACAACAAAATAGTCATGCATATGAAACTATGGATTTCTCCATGAAGGAGTCAGATAGAAAACATTGTGTTACATGAATTTTATTACTTAGAATTCTGTTATTTCATCTCACAAGCCAGCAAAGCGGATGCTGGACTTCCATTCATTCCACTCCCGTGTAGATGACTGGTCTATAATGTAATACTTGTGGTTCTTTACCAGCCATTTTTGTAATGTTTTGGCATCACGTAATGTTTTGTTTGCTTGTGTGAGATCAACCTGTAGGCAGCAGCTCCCTTAAGAAAAAGGAGTCTAAGTTAGCAAGGAAAGCATATGGCTAGCACAATGGGGAACAGACTGCTTAGCATCTAAAAAGAATTCCATCGCAGCAGACAATAAACCCTTCTTTCAACAGCTCACTGCCTACACATTCAGAGAACTAGCACAGACATCTGTAATAGCGCCATCTGGTGACTTCCAATCCTGTCATGGTGCTGTTAAATTTCCAAAATAATAATCAACAGAAAGTTAAGAGAAGAAAATGAAAGATTAGTCTCGTTTTCAGCAACACTACAAATATGGTGGGCACACCTACTCTCACAAAGTAGTTTAGCACATTTCAAACAAGGATCACATATTTGTAAATAAAAATAACATCTGCAGTTTCAGTGACTAAGATAACAATTGCAGGAACAACAAGCACTCATGCTTCATAGCATTAGTGGAGCACCAGATGGGGCCAGAAAGAAATTTTCTTCCATGGTTGAATTTTGTGTGCCTGCTAAGCAGATAGCTACTGACTGAGGCGGGATGTTAGAATAGATGGAGCACTGGTTCTGTTCTGGCAATTCTTATTTTCTTAGCACTTGTACCAAGGAAATATTAAAGCATGCCATCTAAATTGCATTTGATATATGTACTGTGTCACACTTCAAACCACTGAAGCAATGAGGACAGCATGATTCATGTGGAGAATATGCTTGAATTACCTTAGGCATGAAGAAAAAAAATATCAGAGTTAGGTCTACAACCTCCTGCACACAGCATGATTTGGCAATCCGTGATGTGTTTGGTCCTCATAGAGGTGAAAAAGTATTAAAGCATTATCAATAGAAACAACACAATGTGTCTGTTTCAGAGCAGCAGGCACTGTTAAGCTACAGCTGATGGGCACAAATGTAAATGCACAAGCTCATGCATGCAATGGAAAATGAATTCACTGCCTGCCTAGATGTTATACACTGAATAAAGAAATGGTCCACCATGACAAGAGTAAGAATTCATTACTATCTCATTAAAAATGAGCAGCTCAGTTTTCAGATGGCATTGTAAGTATGTTTAATGTGTACCTGGAAAAAAATAAAAGAGAGGATGGCGAAAATCAGCAATTAAAGAAATCTGTATGATCACTAACTGCTAAACATTGCTTTAGCTTGATGTATATCTGGAAGCTTGCATAAAGATGCAATTCTACAGCTTGAAAAAAGTGGATTGTAATGTAGGTCACAGATGATGCCCCAGATACACCACACCTTGCTCCAGTTGAATGGGACTCCCACTGAAATAGCCAATAGAACTACAGCTTGCAGTTTCAAAAAGTGTTTAGGGTACAGGCAAATGACCTTCACACAGTTTTATGGGGGGTCTTGTGACTAAAGCTAAACCTGGTGAATAGCTTTAAAACATAGTGAGCATAAATGCTATTAAAAACTGGGAATTAACATTGATTTTCATAAATGCTTCTATTCACTTCCTCTGAGCATTCCATACAAGCAAATAATGGTTCACAAGCACAGCTGCAGAAAAAGCATTGTGTTCTTGCAACGATGAATGCTTTTTGGGACTTGGAGGTCATACAGTCAGGGAGCAGAAACCTTACTAAGTCATAAAGGGGACTGATCAGAGTACAAATACCAAATTATGCAATTGTCATTGTGAATGATCTAGCAAACCTTAGGCTGGAACATTTCACAGAAGTTATTTGTGGAATGATTTTAAATTATGAAGAGAGCAATGTCTTTTGGATGTCTTTCTAAAAGATATGTTGCAACTCAAACAGAAGAAACCCTTTGGTGAAATTCGATAGCCTGTGTTCTCCAGGGGTTGTGTCCCTTGCAATCTTGGCTAGCCATTGATGGACTTATCCTCCATGAACTTAGCTAATTATTTTATTAACTCATTTATACTTTCAGCCTTCACAAACTCCCATGTCAATGAATTCCACAGGCTGACTCTGCGTGGTGTGAAGAAGTAGAATCATAGAATCATAGAATATCAGGGTTGGAAGGGACCCCAGAAGGTCATCTAGTCCAACCCCCTGCTCGAAGCAGGACCAATTCCCAGTTAAATCATCCCAGCCACGGCTTTGTCAAGCCTGACCTTAAAAACCTCTAAGGAAGGAGATTCTACCACCTCCCTAGGTAACGCATTCCAGTGTTTCACCACCCTCTTAGTGAAAAAGTTTTTCCTAATATCCAATCTAAACCTCCCCAACTGCAACTTGAGACCATTACTCCTCGTTCTGTTATCTGCTACCATTGAGAACAGTCTAGAGCCATCCTCTTTGGAACCCCCTTTCAGGTAGTTGAAAGCAGCTATCAAATCCCCCCTCATTCTTCTCTTCTGCAGGCTAAACAATCCCAGCTCCCTCAGCCTCTCCTCATAAGTCATGTGTTCCAGACCCCTAATCATTTTTGTTGCCCTTCGCTGGACTCTCTCCAATTTATCCACATCCTTCTTGTAGTGTGGGGCCCAAAACTAGACACAGTACTCCAGATGAGGCCTCACCAATGTCGAATAGAGGGGAACGATCACGTCCCTCGATCTGCTCGCTCGATCTGCTCGCTAAAAGAAAAGTACTTTCTTTTGTTTGGTTTAAACCTGCTGCCTATTAATTTCATTGGATGACTCCTAGTTCTTATGTTGGGATAAATAATACTTCCCTATTGACTTTCTCCATGCAACTCATAATATTTATAGACCTCTACCATGGCTCTCTTAGTCCTCTTTTTTCCTAAGCCAAACACTCCCAGTCTTTTTAACCTCTCCTCATCTGGAAGCTGTTCCATACTCCTAATAATTTTTGTTGCCTTTCTTTGCACTTTCCCCAATTCTATGTCAAGAACGTATATGCTTGCTCTGAGGTCCAAGAGCAAGTGAGCAACAGACCTACTGAAAGTCTCTGGGTGAGGATAAAAAGGAAAAAGAACAAAGGCAATGTTATGGTGGGCTTCTATTATAGACTACCAAATCAGGAAGGGGAAGTGGGTGAGTCATTCTACAAGCATTCTACAAGATTAGCTAACACACATGAGCTAGTATTAATGGGGAATGTAACTTTCTTGATATCTTTTGGAAGACTATTACAGCAAACCATAACATGTCCTTCAAATTCTTAGCATGTGTAGGGGACAACTTTCTGATTCAGAAAGCTGAGGAAACAAATAAGGGATCATCCATTTTGGATCTGGTTTTGATCAACAAGGATGAATTAGTTGTGAACATGAAGAAGATGGTTAGGAACTTGGGAGGAAGTGATCATGAGCTGATATAATTCAAGATCCTATCGAAAGGAGGGCATGAGAACAGCAAAACAAGAACACTGGATTTCAGAAAGGTGGATTTAAACCAACTCAGAAAAATAGTAAGCAAGGTCCCATGGAAAGACCAATTCGGAACAAAAGGAGTTGAACAGAGCTGGAAGTTTATAAAAAACATAATACCAGAGGCTCAACATCGAGATAGTCCAACGCAGGCAAAAGATAAGAAGAGTAACAGGAGGCCAATGTGGCTGCACAAGGAGCTCTTTTTAGCTATCTAAAAACCAAAAGATATACATACAGGAAATGGAAGGAGGGGCATGTCACCAAGGAAGTATACATGGGAATAGTATGAACGTGTAAGGACAAAATCAGGAAAGCCAAGGCAAAGAATGAGTTACAGATGGCAAGGAATGTTAGAGACATCAAGAAGGCATTCTTCAAATATGTCAGAGAAAACAGAAAGATTAAGGACAGTGTGGGTCTGCTGCTCACTGGAGAAGGTGAGCTAGTAACATAAGATGATAGGAAGGACAAGCTGTTCAATGCCTACTGTGCTTCTGTCATCTCACAAAAAATAACGAGACTGGATGACTAGCAAAGTTACCATAGGCAATAAAGGGGAAGGGATGCAGATCAGGATAAGTAAGAAACAAGTCCAAGATCTTCTGACCAAGCGGGGCCTGATGACATTCACTGGCGGTACTGAAGGAATTCGCTGAAAAAATCTCAGAGCCACTGGCAATAATATTTGCAAACTCATGGATAACATGAGAGTCCCAGGAAGACTGGAGAAGGGCTAATGCAGTGCCCATCTTTAAAAGGGGGGAAAAGGAGGAGCCAGGGAACTATAGACCAGTCAGCCTAACTTTAGTACCTGGGAAGCTACCACAGCAATGTATAAAACATTCAGTTTGGAAATACCTGCAAGATGAAGGGGTAATCACTAGCCGCCAACATAGATCTACCAAGAACAAATCATGCCAAACCAGCTTGATTTCTCCCTTTGACAGAGAAACTGGTTTGGTGGATAGGGGGAATGCCATGTACATAATATACCTGGACTTCAGCTTTTGACACAGTCCCACATGACATTCTGATAAGTAAGCTAGAGAAATGTGGGCTTGGCAGAGGTACCATTAATTGGATACATAACTGGTTAAACAACCAGAAACAAAGAGTAACTATTAATGGAATGACGTTAGATTGCAAGGAGTACTCAAGTGGGGTTCTACAGGGATCTGTTCTGGGTGCGGTGTTGTTTAACATCTTTATTAATGACCTAGATATAGGAATAGAGAGCATACTGATCAAATTTGCAGATGACACAAAGCTGGGGGCAGGGCAATGGAATCTTCCCAAAAGTGAGGGGGCAGGTTCCCCCTCCCCCTCTGTGGCCCCTTCTGCCTGAAGCCCCGCCCAAGATGGAAAACAGAGCGGGCTGGGAGCCACTGACCCTACATCTGCCCAGGGTTGGCGGGGCTGAGAGCAGCCCCCGGCCCATGTTCCCACCCTGCGGGACTCCTGCTCAGGGAAGGTGGAAGGTTCGCAGCTCTCACAGCTGCCTGTGTGGCTCTATCCCCTGACCCGACTCTGGATGGGGGATGGGGACTCAGAGCAGCCGGCCGTGGTAAGAGCCAAATGGCTGGGCATCTGTGAGAAGCTGTGGACGCTCCATCTGCACTGGGCAGAGGGCCTGGCGGATAGAGACACAGGCTGCTCTCGGCCCCCACCCACACCCCGGGCAGGTGTATGGTCCGTGGTGCGATACCCCACGGTGCCCAGGCTCCCTGGCCGGGCTCCAGCTCTTGACTGGTTGGGTGTGGGACCTCAGGGGGAAGAAGGGAAGTGGGCACCGGAGCAGGGGGACCAGGGCAAAAAGTGGATGTGCCAGGCCCTCTAGTTCTTATGTTATGATATGGAATAAATAACACTTCCTTATTTACTTTCTCCACACCAGTCATGATTTTATAGACCTCTGTCATGTTTCCCCATTAGTCATCTCTTTTCCAAGCTGAAAAGTCCCAGTCTTATTAATGAAGTGAGCTGTAGCTCACGAAAGCTCATGCTCAAATAAATTGGTTAGTCTCTAAGGTGCCCCAAGTACTCCTTTTCTTTTTCCTCATGTGCATGCTGTTTAATACCCCTAAATCATTTTTGTTGCCCTTTTCTGAACCTTTTCCAATTCCAATATATCTTTTCTGAGATGGGGCAACCACATCTGCATGCAGTATTCAAGATGTGAGCATTTTATGGATTTATATAGAGGTAATATGATATTTTCTGTCTTATTATCTATCCCTTTCCTAATGATTACCAACATTCTGATCGCTTTTTGACTGCCACTGCACAATGAATGGATATTTACAGAGAACTACCCACAATGACTCCAAAATCTCTTTCTTGAGTCATAACAACTAATTCAGACCCCATAATTGTATATGTATAGTTGGTATTATGTTTTCCAATCTGCATTACTTTGCATTTGTCAACATTGAATTTCATCTGCCATTTTGTTGCCCAGTCCCCAAGGTTTTTTTTGAGATCCCTTTGTAACTAAGTCCAAAGCAGACTGCGAAGAGTTATCTTTAGTAATTTTTTATCTGCAAATTTTGCCACTTCACTGTTAACTCCTTTTTCCAGATCATTTATGAATATGTTGAACAGTATAGAACTTTGGGAGACCCTACTACTTATCTCTCTCCATTATGAAAAGAGACCATTTATTCCTAACCTTTGTTTCCTGTCCTTTAACCAGTTACTGATCCATGACCAGACCTTCCCTCTTATTCTATGATGGCTTAGTTTGCTTAGGAGTCTTTGGAAAGGGACCTCCTCAAAGGCTTTCTGAAAATCAACTGGCTCACTCTTTTTTACATAATTGTTGTCCTCCCCCAAAGAATTCGAATAGATTGATGGGGAATGATTTCCCTTTACAAAAGCCATGTTGACTCTTCTCCAGTGTATTGTCTTTATCTTTGTGTCTGATAATTTTGTTCGTCATTAAAGTTTCAACCAATTTGCCTGATACTGATGTTAGGCTTATTAACCTGTAATTTCCAGGATTGCCTCTGGAGCCTTTTTAAAACTCAACATTACATTAGGTACCTTCCAGTCATCTTGTATAAAGGGTGATTGAAGTAATAGATTAAATACCACAGTTAGGATTTCTGCAATAGTACCATTATACAAGGCACTGGTGAGACCTCACCTGGAATACTGTGTGCCGTTCTGGTCTCCCATGTTTAAGAAGGATGAATTCAAACTTGAACAGGTACAGAGAAGGGCTAGTAGGATGATCTGAGGAATGGAAAACCTGTCTTATGAAAGGAGATGCAAAGAGCTTGGCTCGTTCAGCCTAACCAAAAGAAGGTTGAGGGGAGATATGATTGCTCTCTAGAAATATATCGGAGGGATAAATACCGGAGAGGAGAGGAATTATTTAAGCTCAGTCACAATGTGAACACAAGAACAAATGGATATACACTGGCCATCGGGAAGTTTAGACTTGAAATTAGATGAAGGTTTCTAACCATCTGTTCAAAGATCCTAGTAGTTGTTCAAATACTCACAAATAAATGATCTCATCATTACATACTTAACACCCGTATGCAGGAAAATCTGCCATTATTTTTTTAAAACTCTATTTGACAAGCTTTTGCTTGAAGACAATACAGATGTTTTAAACCTACAATGTCATCACTTCTTGCCTCTTCTGTGTAACACCCATAAACTTTCAGTGAGTCTGAGCCTTGTGTATGCATAGTAAGGGCTATTTTAGGAATTTTTAGCGAAGAGGTATACCAAAATTAAGACGGGTTTTGCCTGTGAAAAGCTATCTTTTGCCATTGGAAGAGAAGATACTTTATGTTCCATTTTTCACAAACCTGAGGAAAGCAGATAGCTAGCACAAAGGGATTCTGGTCCATGACTGGAGTTCCCAGGTGCTACTGCAATACAAATAAATAAATAAATAATCACATTCTCAACAAGTCAAAAATTTTTTCCACAATACTCTACATACTTCTTCATGAGTTGAGTGATTGCAAGTCTTTGATCATACTCATCATCAACAAATCATGAGAAGTTTTCCTATTAAAATGTTCTCAATGTGCTGGTGTGTCTATCACAAGTCCACTCTGACTCTGACTTTTCCTAAACCACAGATACAAAAAACTCCTAGAAGGTGCTGGCTCCACCATGAATGATCTTGAAAAAAATACCTGAGAGAAAATTCTCTGTACAAAAGCAATTTTCTATATTTCATTTGTAAGTTCTTAAATCATTAGGACTATTTGCAGCATCACAATGTTTTAGGAGTATGTATGTTGCTGCTGCTTATTCATCAGATAAAACTGAAATGTGGTTTCCAAGAGACACCTGGCATTTTGAGCACTGTACACAGTATGAGGGAATCTGAATGAGTTTACAAGGAGGGAGGTTTTCAGCCAAAACTATCGTCCATTCTGCATGATAAGGATATTATAGTACTTGGCATTTACAGGTGTATGGCTCCTTTCGTAAGTAAGAATCAAAGCCCTTTAGAGAGGAAGGCTAAGTATTATTATCCCTGTTTGACAGCTACAGAAACTGAGGCACAGAGAGGTTAAGGCCCATGTCAGTGAAATCAATGGAAGTTACCAGCCAAAGTATCTCCAAGGATCTGAGCTTAATTCTCTTGCCTAATATCAGTGTTAGAGCAATTAATAGGACCATGTGGACCTCATATTGTGTACTTATATAGATCTGGAATAGAACTGGCAAGATGACTGTAGTATATAATAAATTCTGCAGTTGTGTTTCTTTGTGTGAACTTGGGATCCACTATTGTGATCTCTACCATCAACTTAATTAGCTTGGACTTTTGGTATGGCCTCTGTTCACCATATTTTATAAGTGTGTTCTAATCTTGCCATCAATATACCAATGTTAAATTTTATCCAGTGAAAACTGAAGTTACACCCTATACTACATCCAATCTATTAATTTTTCAGCACTTATTACAGCCATGACTAGCTTTGGATGTGCAGCTCTGAAGAGCTGGAAAAAGCCACCTTCCCCATTAAAACATGGCCTAAGTTTAAGATAAGAATTCCATAGGATGCTGTCATTTAGGAAGGAACTAAAATGTCTCAGATTTAATGCTGAATGTTATGCATTTTATTATTTACCATAGATCAGAGAACATCCTTCTTGGACTATAGCAGACCCCTACAGAAATGACATGTACAATCCATGAAGTTACCCTAGTAAGAAAATATTTCCAAACCTCAGCCAAATAACAAAGGCTAATAGAGATTCCTATAACCCACATGTAACCAAAACAATGCTTCTCACAGCTACAACTCAACTAACAGAGACAAATAGGTTCCTTGCTGACTCTTTCTATCCCCTAGACCTCTCTGGACTCAAATAAAAGTTTCTGAGCCCAGCTCTCCTTTTTTATACTTGCTGGTTCCCTTCTTTGCCTGTGTAGTTAGCTTCATCTGAACTCATCATTCAGCTGTGTTCATCAGCAAGGGCAAACTCCTGTTTTTGTTTTGCCTCTGGTTGTAATCCTGCCCGTGCCCATCACTTAGGATGGTAGATCTACTTCTCAGCTTAAGGGGGAGGGCTAAATCATTCCAAACTAAAATCATTATTTTTTATTAAAATCTGAATTATATTATCTCTAAACAAAATGTTCTATATGAAACATAAACATATATATGAAACATCTGCCCCTCATCACCATAATATCTGAGCAACTCACAATCATGGGTGGATTTTATCCTCACAACACTTCCAGGAGGGAGGAAAACACTATTCCCCATTCCACAGATCAGGAACTGAGGCACAAAGTCAGATTAAGTAACTTTACAGAAGAGAACCCAGATTTCCAAAGCCAGAAGAGAACCCAGATTTCCACTAGACCATCCTTTCTACTCTTCTTGGAGCCAGCACAGGTGGTATACATTTCAAAAGGTAAACAACAGTTAGGGCTTCTTTTTAATTTATGCCACTCTGTCCACTGCAAGCAGAAGGTTTTACTAGTGTTGAAAAATCCTGCTGTGGGTGGAATTCTACAAAGACACAGCAATTACCAGTTCCAAGTGAAAAAGTAGGATGACAGCTGTTCACTACACACCACAGAAATAGGTGTCCCTCCTGTACTTTAGTTTTTAATCTTCAAGCAAAACCTATTCAGGGTCCCTTCCCCTGAGGTTAAATAGACCAGTACTTTGTTGGTAAATGCTTCATATCACACACACAAAGATTCCTGCAAGCAAGAGTCTAAAATATAAACCCAACCTGCAAATAAACTCCTTTTATGAAAATCTCTTCTGTTTACGAGAAAAACTACAACAGTAGTCAAGCAGAAAATATATGCATCTTCCCAATTTCAAGTTACTGACAGATGTTTGATAACTGCAGCCATCACAGATGGGAAGAGGTTGTGTCAAGATATCTTATCCTGGGGGGCTATTAGTCTCTGATCTGAGATATGGTGCAAGGGGAAAAAAAACTAGAAGAAAATAGTAAGCACTGACATTAGAACCATTTATCACCTACTGCTGTGTGTGGAATAAAAGGATCCTCTTTGAAGATAGTCCATTATCTGCTTCTTGCTAGCTTCATGCTGTCATATGTTTTTTCCAGGAATCAATAAGTTTAGGAAGGCCACATTTGGAGAGTAAGTACTGTTATACATCTAAGTTTATATATTGTTTTTTTATTTACAGCAGCTTTTACCCATTTTCTGGAAGAAAATAGGTTTTTTTACATTTAGATATTTGCAGTTTCCTATATCTGTTCTTTCTCTTCTGAGTTACAGTTACTGAATTTATTTTTTGGAAGGATTAAAAAAAATATGGAACATTTTCTACCCTATCAGTAGAGTTCCACTAAAACTATTATGTGCCAATTTCTATTCTCTAAAAGTTCTGTTGCATTTCCCACTATATCATAGGATCAAACCTATTGAATATATACTGATTCCAGGCCCGAATCCTGAAACCATGTGCTGGTGAGTGGATCCCTGTGCCCTTGCAGAGCCCCACTTAAGTCAATAGGATTTTATACTGTCTCATAAAGGCGTCCAGATGTTTAGATACAGTTGCATGACTGGGGCACTGGATTATGAGCCTTCTAGGGCAAGGATTGTCTCTTTATCTTTGTTTGTACAGTACATAGCACTGTCCTGATAGGACTGTTTGGTGCTGCCATACTATAAATGCTTATTTATAACAACAATAGTATTGATCATTTACCAGATCAGTGTAGGAGCCATATGGTGTATCCATATTCTTGAATAAATAACTACAGTCAATGCCATTAACATATGTAGAAATTATTTTAGTTAGGGACGAAAATAAAAGTCTATTTAGGGATTTGTCTGATACTGTCATAGGTGGGAATTATTTGGTTACTACTATTAGGCAGAATATGGAATCAGAGTGTTAATCTATTTGGAAAAAGATGAAGTGCCTGAGGTAAATTATCCCAAGCCCTGGCTGGGATGATTTAGTTGGGGTTGGTCCTGCTTTGAGCAGGGGGTTGGACTAGATGACCTCCTGAGATCTCTTCCAATCCTAATCTTCTATGATTCTATGAGAGGTCTTTGCTTAACTGAAACTAAATCTATGACTGTGTTTATAGTGGTGAAGAGTCCTGTAGCACCTCATAGACTAACAGCTTAAGCTTTCGTGGGTGAATACCCACTTCGTTGGATGCATGTAGTGGAAATTTCCAGAGGCAGGTATAAATATGCAAGCAAGAATCAGGCTAGGGATAACAAGGTTAGTTCAATCAGGGAGGAAGAGGCCCTCTTCTAGCAGCTGAGGTGTGAACACCAAGGGAGGAGAAATTGTTTTTGTAGTTGGTGAGCCATTCACAGTCTTTGTTTAATCCTGAGCTGATGGTGTCAAATTTTCAAATGAACTGAAGCTCAGCAGTTTCTCTTTGAAGTCTGGTCCTGAAGTTTTCTTTGCTGAAGGATGGCCACCTTTAAATCTACTATTGTGTGTCCAGGGAGGTTGAAGTGTTCTCCTACAGGTTTTTGTATATTGCCATTCCTAATATCTGATTTGTATCCATTTATCCTTTTACGTAGGGACTGTCCAGTTTGGCCTATGTACATAGCAGAGGGGCATTGCTGGTACATGATGGCGTAGATTACATTGGTGGACATGCAGGTGAATGAACCAGTGATGGTGTGGCAGATCTGGTTAGGTCCTGTGATGGTGTTGCTGGTGTACATATGTGGGGAGAGTTGGCATTAAGGTTTGTTGCATGGATTGGTTCCTGAGTTAGAGTTATTATGGTGCGGTGTGTAGTTGCTGGTGAGAATATGCTTCAGGTTGGCGGGTTGTCTGTGGGCGAGGACTGGCCTGGCTCCCAAGGCCTGTGAAAGTGAGGGATCGTTGTCCAGGATGGGTTGTAGATCACTGATGATGTGTTGGAGAGGTTTTAGCTGAGGAGTTTATAGTGACTCTCTTTTATTGAATCTTCAGCAGAGACAATCCAGTTTTCTAGGCTGGAATTTTCAAAGGAGCCTGTGGAGTTAGGTGCCAAAATCCCATTGAATTTTCAATTGTAATTCAAGGGGATTTGGGGTACCTAACTCCAGTAGGTGACTTTCAAAATCCTGTCTTTAATATTTATTTCTGAGTTCATGTATCATTCTTTACTGCCTTCTTCTTAGGGATAATGCACTGAAAAACCACATACTCACTATCTGTCTCTCTTGCACATACAAAGACTTACACACCCTGGCTGTATGTACACTGACAAACTCTGTAGCCATAATTCACCACTGGTGCAGACCCATTGGGAGTAGCAATAATGGAGGCTATTGTGTAAACAGGACTTATGTGCTTTACCACCATGTAATCTAAGTCAGGTGGTAAAAGATCTAAGTCCTGTCTATACTACAAGTATCTACCTAATGTGTGTAACTAGGTACTCATGTGACCCCTCTCCTCATAGCTTTGGGATCTACACTTACAGTGATTATGGCTATACAGTTTGCCAGTGTAGACAAGATCAGTGTGTAAGGCACCCTATACTGGAGATAAAAGGTTCATAGTCTGAAATAAAGCTTCTTTTTATAAATAATTTTGAAATTTCAGGTTTCACTTCGACATGTACTAATGGTTCATGAAATGATATAACAATGATTTATGATTTGATTAAAAAAAAACAGGACGTGGATAGGCCTGAACTGAAATATTCAAATCTGGATCCAAACTTCTCTGGAATTTAAGAGTGCTTTTATCTGGGGTTTGGGGCTGACTTCCTATGAAGAAAAGGGCCAGCTGTGCAGTTGAGTTTTGATTCCAAACTTCCCTAGAACGTGTTTGGAAAAAGGATTTTGGTTTGATCCAATTTCTTGTTGAAATAAAAAGGTTTAGAATGAGATGTGATAAGTTCTAAACAAACTAAATGGAGTTCAGGATATCTGAGAAAATTTTAAATTTCAGAATGAAACACTCAGTAGAGAGGGCAAAATTGTCTTTTCTTGTTTTGCCTTGTTGATTTAGTGATCATTCTGAACTTGTTCCACATGCAGAACTACAATCAACATCAGTGAAACTCTCTTTCCCTTCCTACTTTGCTATTGGATTAAAGCTTCATTTGGTTATCCTGACGCTTTGGGCTCCCTTTCTCCATTCTCACAAGAATAAAATCTTGTGGCAATGCAGGGAAGGTGGTTCAGAGTGCTTGTTAAATTTTAAAGGGGCAGTGCATTGCAGATAGGATGACCAGATAGCAAATGTGAAAAATCGGGACGGGGGTGGGGGTTAATAGGTGCCTATATAAGAAAAAGTCCTGAATATCGGGACTGTCCCTATAAAATCAGGACATTTGGTCACCCTAATTGAAGAAGTGATTGCATCCCGCTGTACTAACTTTGGGAAACAGCCCAATCGGACAAACCCAAAGACTACATATCTAGATTGGACAGCAAGATGGAGATCCCAGTGCTAGAGGGGTTAGGAAGTTTCCCTTCCTTTGCACATTTTCTTCAGATTTCTGTGCACTCAGTGCAATCTTTGCACTGTGACAAATCCCAAATATGATGAGTCACTGCACTATGGTAAAGTAACAAATCCATGGCCACCTAGCCTACTTCATTGTTGTCATCTATAATGATTACCATGGCTAGTTGGAAATTTACAGTTGCAGCTGGGCTAGAATCCTCCTATTCCTCAAATCCTCCTACTCCAAAATCACAGCCCTCTATCACTTTCTCTGTTTATTAGCAGAGTGGGACTATGACCCACAGTTGGACAAAAATGTTTCCATCAAGTAGAGAGCAACGGTGCACATACTCACATTGGCCAGATCTTTATAGTATTATACCTGAAAACGCTGACTCCACAGCGGGAAAGTGGGAAAAGTTAAACTGCATCATTGTCAACCAATTAGTGTTGCTATTGTTTCAGCCAACAAGGGAGTGCTGCTGAGGAGTAAATAAATCCCTTGTTCTTGGGTGTAATAAAGCATCCTTTAAGAGCACACAAGGGAATAAAAATCCAGAGTGTGTTTCTCAGCTTGACTAAACTACCGCTGTACATTTTAACACTATTAACTCCCAAGTTCTGACATACCTTACACAAGAACAGAGAAGACTATGAGTAATAAAAAAGGCTTATCCTACATAGGTCTGCATTTAGAGTTTTAGTCCATTGTGGAACAGTCCTATGTGACAGCTACAAAATATCTATCAATGTTTATAGAACATTTGTGGACCCCTATGCAGGAATACAGTGAATAATGATGCTCAGACCTAGCTCTTATACACCGCTTTCCATCCATGGATCTCAAAGTGTTTTGCAAGACAGGTATCGGATTCCCATTTTACAGATGGAAAAAAATAAGACACAGAGAAGGAAAGGGTCAAGTGGTAGGATTAGAACCCAGGTCACCCAAGTCCCAGTGCAGTGACCTAACAGTCTCTTTGACTGCCTACTATACTACACTATTGTAAGCTAAGGGTGAAATCCTGGTCTCACTGAAGTCAATGGCAAAACTTCCATTGACTTTAAGGGGGCAAAATTTCACCCCATAACAGATGAGTTACTTTCTGCACCTTTCAGTATTTTACTTTCAAATATTTAATGGGTTAAAATGATTACTTTTATATATTGTTGCTTTACGGTACATGTTCACTAGTGACTGTACATGTGTCCATGCACATGGTTGTGCCATAACCCCACTATTTTCCACATGTAAATCCCAGAAATATATATCCGAAGGTGAGTACAGGGTAAGTAAGCTAGCCAGGTTTGGGTAAGTAGATGTCTCAGGCTGTGGCATGACCCTCTACCCATGCCAGTGTGCAGTGTGGATAGGGGCAAATGATGTGTACCAGGTGTCGAGTCTCAATAGACCTCCCTCCTCATTACCACAATGCCTTGTGATGCTGATCTGAAAAGTCAGGGAACCAAATAAAGTTGCAGTGTGTCTCTTTCTTTCCCTGTCCACTTCACCATTATTAGTCAGGCACAGAGGCAAGATTTTCTGGTGATGCCGGGTATGGCGGGGAGGAAGGGCGAGTGCATGGTGTTTGTGATTTACTTCTCCCTTTCCATGGAAACTCCGTGTGCTAGCTGAGAATGTAGTCAATTTCCAGTCAAATTTACCTCCCGGTCTTGTCCTGGCATAGATTGTTGGATGTACTCTATAGGACTGGAAAGCCACCTCTTTTCTATTCTGGTACCTTAAAAACGACTATGTTTTCCAAATGTTGGTCAGCCGTTAATGAAGAAATTGCAAACTGGTAACATAGCCCCTAGAAGGAAGAGCCACTCTCCCCCTTCACGCTATGAAAAGTTTATTTAAAAAACCAGTATATATATATATATATATATATATATATATATATATATATATATATATATATATATATTCCATTATTAGCCTCTGCTCCTTTTGTTGCAGGAGCTGCAAAATTTGTCTGAGAACCAAGGATGGTCGTGTTCCTGGACTGCTAGAAAGTATCAATATTGTGGCCCTCTACAGCAAAGTTTTGTTACATGGGGGGATTTGTAAGCTTCTTCCAAAGGAAAATTATATGTATAATGCTACCCTTGTCTTTGAACAGATGGAACCTTCGGCTCCTAAGAGGGAACCCATTCCACTGGGAGGGCAAGTGGCACCCCAGAGATAGCAGAGGCAGATGGAGAGGACCCTTGAGGGCCAGCTCATTGGCATGGACAGGAGGAACCAGGAACAGGTCGAATTTCTCAGGGCATGGGAGGATTGGGCTCTTCAGCCGGAAGAGATGTGAATGGAGAGGCTGTAGAACTGGAGGCTGAACGAGTTTGGGGTCTGCCTGCTGCCATGGCCGCTACACCTTTCCATGAACCTCCACCACCTCCTCCTCAGGCTGCTGCCCAGGGTACTGCACAGGGAGAGAGAACCCCTCCCCCACCACCTCCAGAGAGACCAAGAGGAGCCTGCAGGACTCCTGGGACCACATTCTCCACCAGCACGTGAAACCTTTCACAGCAGGACTCATCTGAGCATCCAGGGGGAGAACAAGGCGCCTACGGGAGTCCCTGAAGCCCACCCAGTGCCCCCCAACCCTGCACAGGAGGTGTCCTTGGTTGTCCCCAAGAACAATTTTCCACACTCATTCCCCCCATGACAAAGGGAGGAGGCGGGGGTGGGCAAGTAGATAGGTTCAAAGACCTTAGCATTTGACCATCGTCCACAGATTCAGTCCTGTTATATTCTGTTCCTTTGCATTTCCTTTTAAAATATTTAAATTACATGTCCCATACGCTACTTGTAATAAATTTTATGGTTTCCTTGATGTGTACGAACCCTCCATCTCAAGTATGAGAAATGTCATCAGATGGTTTCAGGTTCAGGTTTGAGACCCACGATTCACAGCACATGAAGTGGAACAGTATAACTGAATGGTGCCATCACACTGCAAACGCTTTTCTGTCTGTCCCACACCACATCCACAACCCCACAATCCTCGGCCCATGCAGCTTCCCGCAGCCCCCATTGGCCTGGAACGGTGAACCGTGGCCAGTGGGAGCTGCGATCGGCTGAATCTGTGGACTCTGTAGGTAAACATACTGTCCTGGCCTGCCAGAGGATTTCCCTGACGGGCCACATGCCAAAGGTTGCGGATCCCTGATTTAGAGCATATTCAACAGCTGCTATGGGGTGGGGCCCTCTTGGCCCCATGTGGCTCCTTCACTATCTTAGCCCTTGTGTGGGGGTCTGTAAACCCCATCACAGGTCCATAGCCAGCTGCTTCTGCACTGGTATGACTTCCCTGAATTGAGTGGTCTGGCACTGGAGGTGTGGTTCAAATTGTCACATAGCTCCGTGAAGTTCTGTTTCTTCATTCTGGAGTTCTGTGCCACTGCTGGTTCTCCTGCACTAGATCCACCCATGGGCATGCCCTGTCAATATTGACATTCACCATATCTGTTCCATGGGACCAGAATGAAGTGTCATTCACCCTCATGGTCAGCCATCTTCGGTGTGTCAGAAAGTTCTGTTCAGATTCCATCCATTCTATCAGATTCAGGTATCTCACCCATCGCCTATGGCACTGCATAAACATTTGTCCCACAATAAGGAGCAGGAGCAGGAGCAGGAGCAGAACCAGAACCAGAACCAGAACCAGATCTACATCAAGTTGCTCCTTGTCTTTCACCTAGTTTGGCAAGAGGGAGAGGTGAGCAGGAACTGCCATTGGAAAATGTGTGAAGGCAGGGGACAATACCAACAACACACAGCAAAGAAGTTCCCGGAGTGTCTCCTTGTGATGCACAGAACCCTGGGACACCACCTCTGAAATGGTAGAGCTAAAATCGTGAAACAAAAGTGGCAGTGTGGATGTGGGTTTATGTGTGTACACAGCCTTATATGCATGTCCAGCACAGCATATGTGGACACTTAGCATGGGTATGGGGAAGATGCATGAAACTGTACATGGTCAAATATGCACACCAGTGTAGGCATAGCCTAATCTCACCCATAGTAAGTAGACAAGAATTTCTCTCTGATAACCATGTATTATATTATAACCTTTACAGCAGTAAATAGAGTGTGTTGACCAGATTAGAGGAAGTAGGCCTGAGATGCGATCACTACATGCCATTTCAAAATAAGGCTTCTTACTTGCCAATGTGTGTTCATTATACGGTAGTTTTGCTAAGATTTTCTCTGTTGATATTAATGGGAGTCAGATTTGTTTGGTTTTGAAAACATCAGAACTTTGATGTTATATCTTATTTTCTTTTCCATTTCCACCTCAGTTTACATTAAAATAGCATGCTAATTGTCCCTTTAATGACAGATTCTTGCCTAGACAGCGCTAAAGTCAGGGCTAGTAGTTTGCCAGGTAATTTAGGTAGTCAGCAAACCATGAATTTCACACTGGGCACTTGTCCCAGTCTTTTTCTTTTGCTTCCATTCAGTGTAATAAACTATTATCTGAATGTGTTTATGGCACCAGATCCAAAAGATGGGGTTTGTTTGCTTTAATTTCTGTGCTCCAAGACACTAGGTTAGGCTTTGTCATTCTTTTTGTTTGAGATCATCCCAGCTCTTACATTGCATTATTTTCAGCTGATATCATCTTAGTCAGCACAACGAAATGTGATGTAAGCACAGCAGAAATCTGTCTAACTAGAGCTCCTTTGGTGGGAAAGCACTGTTGATCTCAGGCCAGAAAAGGGGATAAGGAAGCTTAAGCACTGATGCCTGGTTATTCTGCAACAAAAATGGGGGGCAAAAACATATGCAAAAATATTCAACATGATATTACTGCGATAGCCGTGTCCCTGCCAGTTCCAGCTTATTGTCAGTATAGCCTGCTAAGCACAGTGGAATTTAGTGCTGTGTGGGTGAACGATGTGCCAAAACCTTTGTGTGCCAACTGATATAGCTGAAATGCTTTGGGGGGCAAGTTGGCTGACTGCAAACTGAGTGAGAATTTCTTTTTGTACAACACTAGTAACCATAGTGGGATCAGTCTGCGAAAGAAACACATCCCCACCACGCCCATCCCACACACACTGCATATAAATCTATCTTTAAATATAACAACTGTAAGATGACAAGTCAGAAGTCCTTCTCCCTCCAAAGGAGCATGCTCCCTTCATTTTAACAGTATAATATTGCTTTTGTCCCCATTTCTTTATGAAAGTAGACTACAGTCAGATTCTCCTCACAGTGAAGTAACTGGGAATATTGCCATTGTTTACAAAGGGAGCCACCCAAAGTCCCACTGAGCTCAGTGAGAGAATCCTATTAATCTTCTCCCCTCCATGGACTACCTGTATTATGTTGAAGACACGGGGCAGAGAGTAGTGGGACTGCGCTCCCACATAGGTGGATTTGACTGAGCAGGCAGGGGTGGAGGAAATGGGAGAAACCATGTGACCTCCTCCCCAAAGCTCCAACTGACATGCTACAAAGGCTGTGTCAGGTGTTGGATGGTGCAAAGGGAGGAAACCAGGGACTCTCCATGTCACAGTATGATCCCTGATCTGCTTCTAGGCAGTGCAGCACCACACTGCCCCTTATTTAGGATTTGCAAAAATCCCAATCTAGCCCTATGTTAGTACTGTGTATCTATCTGCTGAGATACTTAGTCCCCATGTAATTGACAGAAATGGCCCTCCAGACAGCAGAATGTGTTGCAAAGTTACAATTGTATAGACAGAAGAATTGTAGATATTTGATCACAGATGGCATGGGCCAAATTCTCTGCTGGTGTAAATAGTTGGAACTGTGACCATTTACATTAGCAGAAAATATCATTCTTTATTTTTATCGAACATAAGAGCATAAGAACAACCATAATGGGTCAGACCAAAAATCCAGTATCCTGTCTTCCACAGTGGCCAATACCAGGTACTTCAGAGGGAATGAACAGAACTGGTAATCACAAAGTGATCCATCTCCTGTTGCCCATTCCCAGCTTTTGGCAATCAGAGGCTAGGGACATCATCCCTGCCCATCCTGGCTAATAGCCATTAATTTATCAAACCACCGTCCATGAATTTATCAAATTCTTTTTTGAACCCTGTTATAGTCTTGACCTTCACAACATCCTCTGGCAAAGAGTTCCACAGCTTGACTGTGAGTTGTGTGAAGAAAGACTTCCTTGTGTTTGTTTTCAACCTGCTGCCTATTACTTTCATTTGGTGACTTGTATCGGGGGTAGCCGTGTTAGTTTGTACCCACAAAAACAACAAGGAGTCTGGTGGCACCTTAAAGACTGACAAATTTGTTTGGGCATAAACTTTCATGGGTAAAAATACCACTTAAGAAGTGTTTTTTTTACCCACAAAAACTTATGCCCAAATAAATCTGTTAGTCTTTAAGGTGCCTCTGGACTCCTTGTTGATTTGGTGAGTCCTAGTTCTTGTGTTATGAGAAATAACACTTCCTTATTTACTCTCTCCACACCAGTCATGATTTTATGGACCTCTGTCATGTTTCCCCATTAGTCATCTCTTTTCAAAGCTGAAAAGTTCCAGTCTTATTAATCTCTCCTCATATGGAAGCTGTTCCATACTCCTAATAATTTTTGTTGCCCTTTTCTGTACCTTTTCCAATTCCAATATATCTTTTTTTCAGATGGGGCAACCACATTTTCATGCAGTATTCAATATGTGGGTGTACCAAGGATTTATATAGAGGTAATATGATATTTTCTGTCTTATTATCTATCCCTTTCCTAATGATTCCCTACATTCTGTTAGCTATTTTGACTGCCACTGCTTATTGAGGGGATGTTTTCAGGGAACTGTCCACAGTGACTCCAAGATCTCTTTCTTGAGCGGTAACAGCTAATTTAGATCCCCATCACTTTATATGTATAGCTCGATTTATGTTTTCCAATGTGCATTACTTTGCATTTATCAACATTGAATTTCATCTGCCATTTTGTCACCCAGTTTTGTGAGATCCTTTTCTAACTCTTCGCAGTCTGCTTGGGACTTAATTATCCTGAGTAGTTTTGTATCATCTGCAAATTTTGCCACCTCACTGTTTACTGTTTTATATATCAGTTTGTTCCAAAACCTGCTCCAATGACACCTCAGTCTGGGACAGTTCCTCAGATTTGTCACCTAAAAAGAAGCTATCCACTTTTTCCAGATCATTTATGAATATGTTGAACAGTACTGGTCCCAGTACAGACCCCTGCGGGACACCACTATTTACTTCTCTCCATTCTGAAAACTGACCATTTATTCCTACTCTTTGTTTCCTATCCTTTAACCAGTTAGGGGTTAAATCCATGAGAGGACTTTCCCTCTTTTCCCATGACAGTTTATTATGCTTTGGAGCCTTTGGTGAGGGACCTGGTCAGATGCTTTCTGAAAATCTAAATACACTATATCCAGTGGATCCCCCTTGTCCACATGCTTGTTGATCCCCTCAAAGAATTCTAGTAGATTGGTGAGGCATGATTTCCTTTTACAGAAACCATGTTGACTCTTCCCGAGCAAATCATGTTAATGTATGTGTCTGATAATTCTGTTCTTTAGTATAGTTTCAACCAGTTTGCCTGTTACTGAAGTTAGGCTTACCAGCCTGTAATTAACAGGATTGGCTCTGGAGCCTTTTTTAAAAATTTGCGTCACATTAGCTATCCTCCAGTCATCTGGTACAGAAGCTGATTTAAATGACAGGTTACATACCACACTTAGTAGTTCTGCAATTTCACATTTGAGTTCCTTCAGAACTCTTGGGTGAATGCCATCTGGTCCTGGTGACTTATTACTGTTTTATATATCAGTTTGTTCCAAAACCTGCTCAATGACACCTCAATCTGGGACAGTTCCTCAGATTTGTCACCTAAAAAGAAGGCTCAGATTTGGAAAAGAATGCTCCCAGAGCCTCTGTAAAGCTTAATTATAAAGTAAGTCACAAATTCTGCTCAATGGATGTGGAGGATCATGACCATATGAGAATTTATGCAGCTCCATTGTGCAGCAGGAGGGGAGGGAAAAGGCAAGATTTAAGGCATACAGCCCCATGTGGTTCTCCGCCCAAAACTGCAGAGTGAGGGAAGTGGCAAGGATGGTTAAAAGGTGGGAGTGCTGTCAATGGATCTGTGATTACTAAGATCCATGGACCATTTTCTTCTGTAGAGAAGAGCAGCAGGGTCTGTAATTTCTGCTTGCTAGAGCATCTTTCATCTAATTTTCTCAGCTGCATTCACACTCATAACTGTCATTTCCTGACTTTTGAGTATTTAATCATCTAATTTTAATATTCCCTTAATGTAGTTCTTTAATTAAATAATAAATAGCAGAAGACGTGCAAGTTTATGTAACTCGCATTTCCTTTTTTTTCTTTTTTTCGATTAAACAATTTCAGACTTCTTTTGTATTTTTGGCTTTTCTAGTTGAATTCTTTTGCATAAAATTTGTTTTTACCCATAAAACTGCTGTTTTCAAGAGTTTATAATAATTAATGGTTGTAAATCTATACAAATCACATGCCCTATGTTTGTACCTGTAACACTGGGAATAAAATTCATTGTTAATGTATGGTCAGAGAAGCCAGTCTTCCAGTATGTGAGCTAGTGTAGATTCCCAGTTACCCAACTGGCTTGTATTTTCTTTTCAAGCCAGCCAAGACAAAATGGAATCGTCACAAACAACAGAGCCATGTCCAGCAGAGAACAGTGGTGTACAATACTCCATCCACCATTTTGCAAGTATTACCCCATAAAGGGACAAAGTCTATATCAACAGACTCACAATTTAACATCCACTAACAATGTTATTTGAAAATAAAATTGATCCAGATCCTAGAAAAATCTATTGACCATCCAAACTGAGGGCTGGAAATAACAGCTACTCATCTGAGCGATTGGCAAACAACCCACTCACAGCTCTGGAATCGTTTGTAATCACAAGCATCATACTATCCCTCTGCTCAGCTTGCCTCCTCCATTTGTGAGAACATTCAAGGAACTGATATTACAAGAGGCCTGTTCCCCTTAATGGAAATTGAACAGCTTGCTGTCGGTTGACAGAAATTTGTATATGATTTTTTTTCAATACCCTGTCTGTTCAAGAAAGCCTGTCAAGAAGGGAGAGTATAGGGAAAGCATGACATGCATTTGCACACTCAAGAAACAAAAGAATGCTGGCAGACCTAATTTTAGGCCTACTGTACCAACCTTTAAAGTGTCCTCTTAAACAACACAATAAAATGGCAGGCGAGGGAAATAAGAAAATGAAAGAAGCATCTATTCAATTCATTTCAGGTTCTTATACTGCCCACCCCATCATGCTATCTGAGCATCATCATAGCATCCTCCTCCCATGTGAAATACAGGGCATGCTGTTCAAATTATACAGATTAGGGGAAGTACTTTGTATTTACTGGGGCATATCCTCAGCTGGTGTATGTTGTTATAGCTCCAGTGACTTCAGTGGATCTGAGGCTCTGCCCACCTTGTGTTGCAGACTTTCAAAATTAAGAACATAAGTTAGAAATATGCAACATAATGAACCAAATTCATCACTGAGGTAACTATGGGCTTTGGTGGAGACACAAGAAGAAGAATATTGGCCCAGCTTGTTTAAATGAGAAATCAGCCATTTCCAGTAGGTAACTCGCCCACCCCCCCTTTTTTTTAAGTCCAAAGAAGTAATCACTGCTGGAGTTTTCATATATATGCTGACACCATTGCTATTTAATCCTTTTAATAAATTTCAGTTTTGTTAATTTGACTGCTCTCATTTTATCAACAGCCTGTCTGTTATTGGTCCCCAAAGTCGTTTCTTCTGCCAGCTGAAGATGCAATGCCAGTATCTACCACCTCCTCACTCACAGGCCCCATTGTTCTGCTTCCGCTTAAGCTTCCCCACTTAATATCAGCACAATGGAATTGTGCCATAGGTGACAAATACATTATTCCTTCTCTTTGTACTGAACTTCCTGTCTTAATTACCAAACTCATTTTTCCTTCACATCCCACTTGCTCATTACTCATTTTCAGTTATGATACAGATATCCCTTAGACTTTAATTACTTCTTGTGCTTAAAAAGATAAATTAATTTTCTTATTAACCCCTTGACACCTCATTAAGGTCACCGTGTAGAACAATGCTCTCTATTTTGTGTGTGTGTGTGATGCTCCATCCAAATTATGCTAGCTTCGAAAGTACTTAAGATCTTCACTCCATTAACATGGAAGCAAGGTCAGCTCTTATTTATCATTTTTTTTGTTATACTTTATTCACAATGGACCAATATATCTCTGGCTCTTAGGCATTGTTCACAGTGGTGGGGAAGGGAACAAAAAGTCAACTTTTAACTCTGCCCCCTTGCTGCAGCCTGCATCGCAATCAGGGAGCATTCCAGTCCTTGTGTCTGGAGAAGTACAGGAACTGTGCTTTCCCTACTCCCCTGGGGTAGGGCCAGGGTGCTTTCCCCTGCCCCCAGACAACAGTCTGCAGACAAACTGCAGAACACAGAGAAAGGCAGCTCTAGGACTTACCTTTCTGTAGCAGAGAGCTTAGCATGCTTATCCAGGCTGTAGTTCATATCCCCACTCTGCTGATTTAGAGCAAGTTATTAAACCCCCATTTCTCCCCTACCATGTGAGTGCACTAGCCACAGGGTATTCTGGGGTGGGTTTCTCTCATTGAAGCTGTTCCACTTTGTATAAAAGAGATGGAGATGGGACCAGGGACTTGAACCTTCCTCTCCCGGCGAGGGTTGGGGGGGAGCAACCACTGGGCTACAGAGTCATTCTCTTGCCCAATGACAAGCTAGTCTTCTCCTCAGTCTTTGTGAGAAAAGGCTGCCCTGGAGTAAGCATTCTCTATCTCCTGGAGAATGTTCACAGAGGGAGGCACATTCAAGTGCAGGGGAGTCACTTCCCGACAGCCCAGAATTAGGTGACTAGGCCACACCCCTTTAATCAGCTTTTCCTATTTAGGCAGCTCCCTGCTCAGCCTGCTGGCTTTTGTGAATCCCATTCTTAGGTGCCAAACTCTCCCCCAGGCATCATGTGGTGAGCCCGGGCACCTAACGCAGGGCTGTGGATTCCAGCAGAGGGCCGGGTGCCTAAAGTTAGGTGTTGCGGTGCTGAGACTAAGTTCCCTTTGTGGATCTACCCCCTATTGCTGTGCACGAAGCACCCAACAAGACATGGAGCACAGTCCCTTTTTGCTCCTTGCATTGTTCCCTTTGATCCTCCCAAGTCACCCAAAAGCAGTTATTTTCATACAGCACTTACAATACATCCAAAAGATTAAGCAAACAACCTTGTCCAAAGCTGTTTCTACAAAAAGCCATAATCTAGGTGTTTTGATCTTTGTCCTGCTCTCAGCCCTATTCAACCTGGCCAACAAAAGCCCTGGCTTAATTGTACCTGAGTTCCCTGGACTGAAGAACCACATTATGAGACCTGTTGGTGCACCAGGCTGGTTTAAAAGAAGGTGTTTACATGTGGAGCTGACACTTAAGTACAAAGATACAAGAAAATTGACAAAAAAGCTTGCAATCCCTAATATATAAAGAAATCATGAAATGAAAACCCTTGTAGTAATTTAAATCCAGTTGATCTATTAAGACAACATGAAACTAGAAACTAAATATTTCATGGTATTACAACTGAAGTTTCAGGCTGTTGTTGGTGCCTATGGCCAAATACATGTTTTTCTGCTGGTCAGATCCCCACTCTCACATTTATTTTGCAACAGCGAGGCCTGTGTCCCACATATAAAACACACATTGGGTACACTACAGGTTATTAAGTACTCAGAAGATGGAAACTGATTAAAATGAGCAGATTTGGGGTCAGAAAGAGACAAAATCTACGTGGACAAATTGTTTTGTAGATTAAAAAAATTATTTTGCAAGTGTCCTACAAAAACATCTGGCCTCAGTGGAAAAAGAAATTCTATGGCCTTTGCAGGTAGTTTTCATTTCAGAAGAAAAGTTCATTGGTCAGGTAAGATTTCTCCCTCTGCATACATAAAAAAGACATGTTCAAAACTCTAGGAAGCACCATATATTTTTCTTAATCTCAGACACAGGCTGTGTCCTTGAGTCAGCCTGAAGATGTAGCCTGTCTTTTCTTTAGCATAGAGAAAACTTCTTTAATGGAAAGGGGTCAATATAGACAGGCACTTGCTTGTTTAACCAAATAAAGAGAATCTAAACCATCTCTGGAAGAAAAGAAAAATGAAAGCTTCACCAGTTTCAGGCCCAGTCCTACGTCCAGAGAAGTCAATGGCAAAACTCTTATTGACTTCTACAGAACAGATTTGATCCACTTATCACAGTGGACTGAGCCTCACACCCTCACTTTACAAAGAGAGCTCAGAAAGCCTTTTGCCAAGAAGTGCTTGAAATAATTATAATTATAGGGACAGGCTAACACAGGGACATGACTAAAGAGCTCAGCTCTCTAAAAAGGTGTTGAGTTCCTCTGATGCTGCCAAGTTTACAGAACCATTCAGCTCAGTCGGAGAATGTACTCTATTCTGTGAGGGGGCGTGGGGTGTCTGTGTGTAAGAAGAGCTCTGAATGCAGGGCTAATTGTTCTCTATAAGGATTTCAAATGTAAAAGGTTGGGAAATGTTTTTGAACAGCATAACATCTTCAGTGAAAAAAACCCAAACCTTACGTATGAAAAACAATACAAGTTCACAGCACCAGCCATTGACTTACCACAGTAGTAACTAAAAATGTGTGTTAGCAGTTGAGCATGGCTGGTTGGTCTCACAGTTAAACATGCTTAAATTACTACCTCTCTGACTCTTACCTTGTCCTCCCTTTCTCCCACCCAGCCCATTTATTTGTTTCAGCTACCTGCTGTGTCTTATAATTAAACAAGACTATAAGCTCTTAGAGTCAAGACTGATGTTTTTGCTATAGGTTTGTACAGCACTTAGTACAGTGGGCTTGGACCTCAGATTGAGGCCTCTAAGAATAATTAATAATATATTTGGAATCATTAGGAACACTTGGAATTAACTGTAATAAGTTACTCATGGGCTTTTTACAACTGTGGTTTCTGTAGTCTGGGCATTTTTTAAATATTTGCATAGTATTGGTAAAATAATACATTTAAATCAGTGTCATTTGTTTCTTTGTTCTTTCAAAATATTAGAGGTTCAAAGTCTAATTTAATTTTCATAAATTATAGCTATTGCCTGTCTCCTGTTTAATAGATATAAATGCTTTTATTACATTGCTATGGTATACCAAATAAAACATAAAGGTGTATACAGTGATATTGATGAATACATTTTCCAAAAATATATTTCCTGAATCCCATATCCCTGGATTCCTGCAAATAATATCCTGTAATGAGCTGTAGGTACTTTTTGATTAGCGTAGGGATGAGCATTCTGCTGTTTATCATCTTTCTTCCACCAATGTGACATCTCTGCTGATTACTCACATTATGGCTAATTTGCAGCTGATAATCAGTCCTAGTTTCTTAATAAACTTCTCATTAAGTGACTCGAGCTGTCACTTTACCTCCATGTTACTTTTCCTAAGTATAATCTGTGACCATTATGCAAAAGAAAGGACTGCTAGACGTCACACATGTCATTTGCAATCATGTACAAAAGCTTCAAAAGGGGCTTGTTAAATAAATGCCCTTCACAATTCATTACTGTAAAATGGAAAAGTATAATTAATCACCATATTGCCACTTCATTGCCATATTTTGTTTTCTGAAGAGGAGGGATGCTAAGCTAAAAAATATTTTGAAGAAAATAAAATACAGGTAACTCATGATGCTTTGGTTATGCCACTGTATGAAAGACTACTTTATCCATGTAATATAAGCCTCAGTGCATTGGTGTGGCCAACATTTTCAGAAGTGGCTGCTGATTTGAGGTGCCTCAATTTTTGGAAGCCCAACTTGAGCCTCCCTTAAACAGACGTAAGACCTCTTTTTAAATGTGGTCCTTAGTGTGGGTATAGGACCCACCTCATCCATGGCACACAATCTGCCCTTGCCACATGAAATGCTGTCCTCCAGCCTTCCCTGCCCCACCCCTGCATGGTGGTAAAGGGGTTGTTCACTATAACAGTGCCTCTGCTCCCTGTGTCCTGGGACCTTTCCCAGTTTTCTACATACAGTATGTATGTTGGGTTTTGCCTGTTCTCTTTCACACAGCAACAGGGGAGATTTTTCTTTTCTTTTCTTTTCTTTTCTTTTCTTTTCTTTTCTTTTCTTTTCTTTTCTTTTCTTTTCTTTTCTTTTCTTTAAACAGGAAAATAGAGAAGGGCTTGAGGGGCAGATGTAGTACCTTAAGCTATTTTAAACTCCTTGTTTGCAGCTGAGTTGACTTCAGGCTGATGGGCTGATTTTTAGTGACAATGGCTGAAAGGTAATTAATGACCAACTAGAGGAGATGGGTAAGCAAAATGAAGCCAACAGGGCCATGGTACAGCTGATAGGAGAACCGGAAATGTGAATTTTCACATTTAATTATAAGCTCTCAACAATAGCACACCAATATTTTTTTCCAGTGAATACTTGCTGCATATATACTTCTGCGGCATCTTTCCATTCTATTTATTTATTGTCTTGCTTCCAATCACATTTTTTAATGGTTTAGAAAAGAAATGCCATTCAAATGATTATGGGGAGATGTGCACACCACATAACCTTAAGCTACTGCCGCAGCAAGCTGCAGTATGTGTTTTGTGGCTATCACTGGATATACAGTATCTTTAAATCCTATTTATCCTTGGGCTTATGTGGACCCTGCTTTCCTAATTACCTTGAGAAGCTCATTTCAAGTGTGCTTACTTAAATTAAACTCTGCATCTCAGTATCTAACCTAATTTTTTTCTCCCTTTAATGTTTTGACTACTGTTCTCTCAGAGATAAAGATTCTCACTAAGAAGCCTGCCTCTCTTCTCTTCTATTTTAGCATCTTCTTAAACAAGGTAAAGCTAATAATAATAATAATATAAATTAATAAATAACAATTTAATAAAGAGGAAAGGAAAGCAATCAGCATTTAAAATGAACTAATTGGAAGGTTAAAGGCCTAATCCTCAGGTGGGGTAAACTGTCTTCAATAGGGCTGTGCCGATTCCTGCCAATTGGAAAGCTGCCCTATATATTCAGGACCTGATCCTACAAGGTGCTGAGTTTCTTCAGCTTGAAACCTCAGGACAGACTGGCCCAGGTACTAAGGCACCTAAACCCTAGACTCAGACACCTAAGGCTATGTCTACACAGCAAAACAAATCTTCGTCAGCAAGTTTCAGAGCCCAGCTCAGTGAGCATGAGGCTAGCACTATGGAGCTAACAGCAGTGTAGACATTTGTGCTTGGGCTGGAGCCCAGGTTCTGAAACTGGGGGAGGAGGGAGAGTCTCAGAGCCTGGGCGCCAGCCTGAGCCTGAACATCTACACCCCTATTTTTAGGCCCTCAACACAAGCCCCGGGAGCCTGAGTCAGTGGACCCAGGCTCTGAGGCTCACTGCTGCAGGGTTTTTTTTTGCTGTGTAGACATACCCTATGTACCAGTTTTGTCTCCACTGAGATCCACAAAACTCCCCCCAAACCCTGTAGGCACCGAAACTCACTCCGAGCCTAGGTATTCAAAGTAAAAGTTCCCTAGGCACTTATGTTGCAGCGTGTGGGCATTGCACACTGCTGCCTCATTCTAGGTGTCCAGACACCTATCTCCAACCTAAGCCCCAGAGCGATTCAAGACTCAGGGAAGATAGGCCATTTGGATGGCCCAAGTCATGTGCGGGGTCCTATGTTATAAGCATGCTCAGAGACATCTTCCAGACGGTGTCCCATTCAAAATCTAGCCAGAGGAGCAAGTTCCCACCTTATATCTTTTAGCCCAATGGTTAGAACACTTAGGTGGCATGTGGGAGACCCAGGTTCAGTTCCATCCTCTCTGCCAGAGGGGAAGAAAGAATTTGCACAGAAGTTTCTTGCATCTCAGAAGGCTGCTCTAACCAGTAAGCTATAAGATGCTCCTCGGTCTTTGTTGCTTAAGCCACTCCATTGTGAATAAATAATGAGAGAGTGGTTGCAGCAGGGGCACTGGACTCCAGGGTCTCCCACCTCCCAAGTAGGTGCCTTGACCACTGGACCACAAAATCATTCTCTTTCTCTCTCTCTTCCCCCATCCCTGTCCCCCTCTAGTCCAATGACTGGTACACTGTGGATAAATACTTAAAAGCCTGAGAGAGAGAGAGAGAGAGAGAGAGAGAGAGAGAGAGAGAGAGAGAGAGAGAATAACTCTGTAGTCTAATTGTTAGGGCACCCACCTGATAGGTGGGAGACCCTGTGTCCAGTCCCCAGGCACCACTCACTCTGTCGTTACTGATCCTGATCCACAGTGGAACAGCTTCAACAGGAAAGACTGAGAGAGCGCCTCATCAGACTATCCCAGAGCTCAGTGGTTAGTGCACTTTCTCATAAGAATGGCCCTACTGGGTCAGACCAGTGGACCATCTAACCCACTATCCTGCCTTTTGACAGTGACCAGTGCCACTGTTTCAGCAGGAATGAATCAAAGGTGCAGTTCCACTGCCAGCTTTAGGAACACCCAGCGCATGGGACTGCATCCCTGACCATCTTCACTTATGGCCATTGGTGGACCTAACCTCCATGAAATTATCCGATTCTTTTTTGAATCCAGTTATACTTTTGGTCTTCACAACACCCCAAGGCAATGAGTTGCACAGGTTGACTGTGCATTATGTGAAGTACATCATTTCCTTTGTTTTAAATCTGCTTCCTATTAATTTCATCAGATGACCCCTGGTTCTTGTGTTATGTGAAGGGTTAAATAACACTTCCCTGTTTACTTTATCCTACCATTAATGATTTTATAGACCTTTATCATGTTCCCCCTCCTAGTTATCTGATTTTTAAGATGATCCTCCCAGTCTTTTTAATCTCTCCTCATAGGGAAGCTGCTCTCTCCCCCTAATCATTGTCACTGCCCTTCTTTTTTGAGAGGGGGTGACCAGAAGTGCACACGGTATTTAAACTGTGGGCATACCAGGGATTTATATAGCAGCATTGTGATATTTTCTGTTTTATTACTTATCCCTTTCCTAACATTTCCTAACATTTCGGTATCATTTTTGACTGCCACTGCACATTGACTGAATGTTTTCAGAGAACTATCCACGACTCCAAAATTTCTTTCTTGAATGGTAATGGATAATTTTGGCCCCATAATTTTGTATGTACAGTTGGGATTATTTTTTCCATTGTGTATTATTTTTCACTTATCAGTGCTCAATTTCATCTGCCATTTTGTCACCCAGTCACCCAGTTTTGTGAGATCCCTTTGTAATTCTTTGCAGTCATCTTTGGACTTAACTATATTGCATAATTTTGTATCATCTGCAAATTTTGCCACCTCACCGTTTGTCACTTTTTCCAGATCATTTATTAATTTGTTGAAAAGTGCAGGTACTGATGTATATCCTTGGGGGACCCTGCTACTTACCTCTCTCAATTGAGAACACTGTCCATTTATTCCTACCCTTTGTTTTGTATCAAGACCTTCCATCTTATCCCATTACTGCTTAGCCTTGTCCACATGCCTTTAACTACCTCAAAAAATTCTAGTACTTTGGTGAGGCATGATTTCCCTTTACAGAACTGTATTGACTCATCCCCAATGTATTGTGTTCATCTATGTGTCTGATAATTCTATTTTCGACTACAATTTCAATCCATTTGCTTAGTACTGAAGTTAGGATTACTGGCCTGTAATTGCCACGATCGCGTCTGGCAATGCGTTTTTTAAAAGTAGGCATTGCATTAGCTATTCCCCAGTCATCTGGTACACAGGATGATTTAAGTGATAGGTTAAATACCACAGTTAGTAGTTATGTAATTTCATATCTGTGTTCCTTCAGCACTCTTGGGTGAATACCATCTGGTCGTGGTGACTTATTACTGCTTAATTTATCAGCTTCTTCCAAAATCTCCTTTTCAGGGCATGGACCATCAGCACCCATTCTGTGTAATGCCCTAGCAAGGGGTATAGAACTGATCAAATTCCTATTGACTTGGATAGCCCTCTGTCCATGACATCAATTTCCAGCACAAGCTCCCAATGCTGAATGGAAGTGCTCTAAAAATGTCTGTTGTTTTTTTTTCTAGAATGTCCTCCATAGAAAACCTCAGCAAAGAAACTAAATATATAGTGAATATTATACTATACAATCATATATTATTTCTCTTTATTTGGCAAATTGAAGTATTAAACTTGGGGACAGGACTCCTGACAAGCTCTAATTTTTTTAAGTGTTGGCTATAAAATAAGCTAATAATTTCCCAGGAACTGATTGTTTTTCAATAAGGAACAATTGCAAAGATGTGATTGTCTGTAAGTGTTTTGAAAAGATATTTTGACTAGATTAATTTTTTAGTTACACACCATCATCAAGTTTCTGTCACATTTCAATGTTATTGATTTGAAACAGAAGTGGAATTTTATATCATTTATTCTGTGCTGCATATTGTGTAATTATTCAAATGCTTCATTTTTATTTGTGCTTTCCTATTTGTTTTAAATGTTATTACCTGCTTCAATGCTTTTTCATTTTAGTGAACACACTGATAAATATTTCTATCAATTGCAGATGTGATTTTTGCATAAGTAACTGAAATCCTACTACCATGGTTTAATACAATATTAGACATCAGAGGAACTTGTAGAAGCAATTAAAAACTCTTTGTATATATCTGATTATTGAGTTATTTAAGAATGCTATTAAGGGTTTATTTAGGTTTAAAACTTTAAAGTCATTACTTTCACTGACAGTTTCAGACAGGTTAGGTGCTACCCCAATCATGGATTTTCCCTCACAGGAATGAAGAAATACAACGAGTCCCCACCTGAAGTTTCCTTTGCATTCTTCCCTGGATGGGGAGAATAGAGGTTGGAGAAGGGGGGAAGGGGTTAACTGAATAATGAGGTTAATTAGCCCATTTGTGAAACTAGGGCAGAACTATTCCTCAAGGTTCACAAATGTTCATGGGGGAAAGAACTTGTAGAAAAATAAAACCCATATCTAAGCTAGCACCATCCCTGGGTGTATCAGTGCATCTTCTGTTTCCTCATATAGGGCCAGATTCTACCACCTTTATCTATGAGAAGCAGAATCTTATGCGGTATGTAGTCCCGCTAAATCAATGGGAGTATTCATAAAGTAAGGGACTATTCAACATGACTGAATGTAGCAGACTCCTGCCCTCAGATTGTAACATTCTCAAGGAAAGGACCAGATCTTTCTTTATGTATTTATATAGAATAAATTTTGGTTAAAAGTTTTCAAACAAACCATTTTTAAAAAAAAGTTTTGGTATTTTTTAAATATCCCATTTTAAAAATGAAACCTTGAAACAAAGAGTCATTTGGGGGTATTTGAGTATTTATTTCCTCCCTCCCTTATCTCGTTTTTCAGTGGCAAAATGGAGAAAGTAAAAATGAACAGAAACAAAGGGAGTTGGGGAAGGGAAAAATTCAAACTGAAAAAACAAAAATGTTGGAAACGAAACATTTTTGTGAAAATATTTCAGATAAAAAATTGTTCCTTTCCAAAATCTGAAAAACAAAAATTATTTTGAGATTTTTTGGGAAATTTTCAGGAAAAATTGTTTCCATTTTTCAACCCATCCAAAATCGAGCTGTGATCATGATAAAGTATATTAGTAGCGCAGAGTTCTTCACTCAAGGGAACTCAAGGACTGTGACAATGCCCTGACCCTACCTTGCCCTAAGACAAACCAACATGGTGGATTTCTTCCTGGTAGGGTGACCAGATAGCAAGTCTGATAAATTGGGAGAGGGGGTGGAGGGTAATAAGCACCTATATAAGAAAAAGCCCTGAATATTTGGACTGTCCCTATAAAATTGGGACATCTGGTCACACTACTTCCAGGCCATAGAGAGAGAAATGCACCAAACTAGGGCAATGTAAGCAACAACAGGGAAAGTACCCTTCCTTCCTCTGAAGGTCCCAGGTTCAATATCTTCACAGAGCACTTCCTCAGATCCTGAAAATATTACAGCTTAATTATAACCTTCCACATAGAGAGATTAAAACTGCAATCAGAATGGCTAACGTTATGTTATAATAGTTCTGGCCTTATGTTTTCCTTTCCCTTAAAGGAAGTTCTAGCAGTAGGGGAGGAAGAGTTTTTCTGCATATTGCTTGCTAATATTTTTTTCACTTCCTTTGCATATTTTAATGCAATCAGCACAGCTCACATCTGCGTAGCAATCAAATTACAAAGTCAACATAATCCAATGAAATGGTGAAGAGCCAAATAATCAAATTCAGGTTAATATTAATTGCTGTAGTTTCTGCACCTGGATTTATTATAAAATAAATAAATAAATAAAACCAACATAACTTTCTCCAGCTATGTTCAAAGTTAAAAGAAAGTTGATTCTTTGTTTAATTTTTAACCATTTTTTTCTTTTCTTCTTTGATTTTGGGGATTTTATATACATATGCATGTATGTATCTATCAATCACCTCATAGCACTTGTATCATTTTTCCTCTCCAAAGAACTTTTAAAAATATTAAGTAATTTGTCATCCCTAAGAGGTACATATCACAGATTTACAGAATCTGTGCTATGCCCTGGCCTTTAAACAGTCTCCTGTGAGTAACCCCTTTAGAGTGGCAGACCCCCTGGATTCACCCTTTTCCACAAAAGCAGGCCAAGCAGTCTTAATGCCTCCTTGATTGGCTTTGGAGCTCTAGCACTCTGTTGATCACCATCACCTCTTACACTTTAATTTAGACTTCTGTGGAGACTTTCCCTTCTCAGGGAGTAGCACAACCAGTAAAGTATTTGCAGTGAGGCTGGGCAGTCTTTCAAAACAGGGTAGCATTTATTAGTCACCCTGAACACAGCATAAGAAAGTCCTTAGGTCAGCATGGGAAAAGTAAGTTTAAGAGAGAATCCATATTGGTAGAAGCAATGGTTTTGCCATGCTATGATCCTCTGAGATCCATCTTTGCACTCTCTGATCCTGTCTGTCTTTGTTTTTATGTCTGAGAGACCTTGTCTCTTCACAGCCACAGCCTGAAGAAACAATTTGTTCGCACCTGTCCTTTTGTCTCAGTTCTCCACCATTAATGCCATGAATTACGGGTTTAGACATGGTTTCTGTTGCCTAATGTTCAGAATAGTGGTTTTTACATTTTAAAAATATATTTTCATAATACCCCTGTTCCAAATAGATATTCCAAATTCAAATAATCCTGAAATGTAGCCAATAATTCCATCTAGATTTTGAAGTCTCCTAGTTGAAATAATATCAGATTGCAGAATAATCTTTTAACCAGCCATCAAGGTGTGTGCATGTTCCTGATAAGATGTTATTATATTAACAAAGAAGTATACAGTAATGATACATTTACTTTTACACAATAATCAGATTTAGCCATATTTCAATGAGAGTTATTCAGAACCAGAGGTTTATGCATAAACTCACTTTGCTTAATAATGTACAGTTTAAATAATAGCTAGATCTGCCATGGCTAGTGGTCTGTATAATATCTCCATAGTCAATTCCATATTCAGTTGTCCATATATGGTAGGTTGAAGTGTAGTTGACCAGTTTGTTATTTCTAACATTTCTTCTTATGGCTAGGGTTTCTTCACTTTGCATTTATATCTTCTGGTGTTTCCAGTCTGTGAGATGCACCATTAAACAACTTAAGTTGGTTAACATGATAAACTTCTTTGTTGCTGATTTGTCTCACGTTTCTCTTGTTTTCACTAACCTGAATTTATACACAGATTAACTTTGTTTATTTACAGTGTAATAGGGACCCAAATAATTTATAACACAAGCTATGTTTTGGTATAGTATATGTCAGAATATTGACCTAATTTTTCACTCTTAAAGTTTTTTGTTCTCCTTTGTTAAAATACAGTTTTGCTTTTTGTTTGATTTTTCCAGTTCTTTAGCACAAATATATATGTTTTAGATGCGGTTGCAATTATTGCATAAACATGTTCATTTTTATTTCCTTATCATGTGCATACTAATTTTACATAATAACTATAACATTCAACCACTAAAATGGATGCGCACAATCAATTATACAAGAAGGCGTACCGATCTCCCTCACCTGAGCACTTTGTTTTAGCAAGGGTTCGCAACAGTATTTTTACCCAAGCTTTTTAAAGTTAATTTGTTTATTACAGAACTTAAACTTCTGTTAAATATTTGGAAGCACAAACTTTATAAACCAATACATTTTTAATGTAGCACAAAATAAAATAGTATAAAAATGAAAGAAAATTAAGTTTAAATGCAGGTTTATGCAAATACTTTCAGGGTCATAAATATCACATTTGCATATGGTTTTGAGACAAATGTAGAAACCTATTGAAATTTGTTTAGTTAGCATTAACATTTTGCAACATCCCCAGATATCATATATATCTTTATACTTTTAAACATTTTGGCCATTACTTACTTATGACTATATTTTAATAAGAGCACAAACATGTTCATGAACATTTTTGAAAGATATATGATTTTATCAGTATTACTTGTGCATTAATGTTGAGGTTTTTCCCCCTACAGTTTTTTTCCTTGAACAAAAAACCTTTGATTAATTAAAAAAAAAAAACTTTTTGTTTCGAACTGCATTATTTATTGAGACAGAAATATATGTACATTTATTTATAACTGAGGCCTTTTTGAGCTTTGCAAAATGAAATGAAATAAAATAAAATAAAATAAAATGGTATTATGGTGGTGATGTCCCAAGCATAAAATTAAAATATTGTGAGACAATGTATATTAAAAACCTTTTTTTTATAATTATAAGTATAGAATTGGCTTTTGTTGCAACAAAATTAAAACAAAAATTAGTCAGATGATACACACAAAATATAGCAACATAGGTTAAGTTATTGGCTCTGGGAGGTGAGTGAGATTCAAGTAATTAGAGCAAGGGGAGCTGGAAACCAGGACTTCTGGTTTTTATTCTGGCTCTGGGAGAAGAGTGCCTGTTGCTTTTGTTTGCACGTCAAATTGATTACAAGGGGCGTTCTGCTTTCCTACAGATAACTGTTTCTGGGACACTCCATACATATTTTTAAGATTTATAGCCTGTCTTTGCAAGCCTAATTTTTCTCCATCTTGCTGGCTGCATTTTATTGGACAGTCTCCTCGTTTTCCCTTCATTTATTGTAACCTGTAAGCAAGAGGGTTATTACATTTCCTTGTACCTTCCCGTTGCTGTTTTAAGTTTTTATTTTGATCTTGTTGTAGCTTTGACCCTTCTTTTATTTCTTTGATTTGTTTCCTTATTTTTTTAACATTTACTTCATATAATGAATTCTGGGGGTTGTTGTGCCTCATGTCCTGCCTGGGTGAACTGCCCCATATTTACTTAAATATTTGCTTACAGAAAATTCAAGAGCTCCTTTATTCTTTTTGGCTGTCATTACTCTAATTTTAAGGCCCCAGTGTTCCGCTGTTTTAGCCTTTGCTGTATCTGGGCCTTTTGCCCAGAAAGTTTCACTTGTCATTAATCTTTATATATTCTTATAGTGTGGCTTTTCACCCAGGAATTCCTAAAATATTGGCATTTCACCTAAAGTGCTTTATCATGCGCTATCTATAAAACTGGTTACTTTTAAAAGGCATTTCACCTCAACGCAGTAGCACTTATTATAACACCTCCCCCCCTGAAGGCCTCACCTGCCAGCTGCACAAGTGTATGTGAGATTAACAAACACTACAGTCCCACTGCTTACTCAACGTTCTCCCCTCCGAGCAATTAGGTTGAGACCGCGCACTGCTTGGTTTGACTGACGTTTTCGCTAGACAGCTCCTGGCTCAGCTCCCCAATTTCTTGATAACTTGTACAGTCAGTTCCTTGACCACACTTTGCTTCATTATTGAATACATTCAAAAGACCAAATAACCAATGTCAATCAGGTTTTGTGCTACGAGTCAATAATAATCTAGTACAGGGAAAAGGTTCTATATGATACCAGTCTCTAGGTAGCTGATCATGCTGCATTGTTACATTCACCTTATGCAGGTGAGCTCCCAAAGTTATACATTCAGCCAGGAATATTTATAGAATGTTTTTACAAGTTGTACAATTATTTTCACGTCACTAAAATCCAACCCACCAGTTCATCCCCGTTCCTTAACTTGTTGTTTTGTTCCTCTCCTTATCTGTTTTGGATAGTAGCATTCCAGGTACTGATCTGTGAATGTACCTCCTAGGTGTGTACCAGGGTAGAACAATCATATATTTTGTCCTTTTCCTTTGTGACATTCCAGTAGCGGCCTGTGAGACTAACTCCCTACCTGTGCTATAGCAAAACACTCATATGTCCTGATCCTGATCATTTTTTTATCTACTTAAGCCCAAACTTATTTCAGCTAATGCAAGGTATTATGGGATACTTAGCACAAGTGAACTGAATTATAAAAGACAGGCCAAACTGAGCTATATAACTATCATTATGATTATGTTCTTCATGCATACTTATATGCATACTTTGAATATTACAAATATCCCATTTATGTGACCTATCCGAATGATGATTGTTGACCAATATATGCTGGCTAGTATAATTAATATTAAATATTATACTAGCCAGCATATATTGGTCAACAATCATCATTCGGATAGGTCACATACACGGGATTTCAGTAAAATTCAAAGTTTAAAAGTGGCCCATGCTGCTGCAAAGTCTAATTTCAATTATTAAATTTGTCTTCAAGAAGGGGGAGGAGGTGGAATGCAGGTGTGGGAATGAGAATGAAGTCTAGGGCATCATGGAAAGGAAGATGCTGTTTAGCAGGATGGAAATGTCAATTACAGGATCAATCACAGTTTAACAAGACATAGGGCCAACTATAGGAACCTCTCCATGTGCAGGATTCCTACTGAAGTAAGTGGAGTGCTACAAAATTGGACTTAGTCCTCCCATTGTCTTTGATATGCATTCAGGATGGTAATGGGTAATTGGTAAGTAATTACCAGTTATGACATTAGATTGTCTTGTGATTTCACTTGGGCAATGAGACCACACAGATCAAGTCAAAACCTACAGAAAGTAGGGTGGGGAGGTTAGCTATAAGGTCCTTGAATATGTTTATGTGCTACTGGTGGGCTCTACAATAATATCCAGAACATGCTATTGTACAGAATTAGTTTGCAGCCAGAATCTCAATATCAACCAGAATTGTCAATGGGCAAGAGCACAAATGATGTTAAAACATCTGTTTGCTACCACTTTACCAGTACAAGTTCACTTCTTTAATTAAATTCAGAGTTGAGGAAGCCATAGAAGTCGAAACAATGCAATGGGCCTTTCTTTCTCCATAGCTAATTCAGAGCTAACTTAGAGATGAGTAAAAAGTCTCATGCTCAAAGCAGACTGAATTGATTTTGTTTTTTCAGTGGAAAAAATTGCTTCTTGACAATGCTGCTTAGTTTAGTTTCACCATAGGAGAAAAGTAATTTGTGCCTATGAAATTATTTTACAATTGGAATAAACAAAATTTAAATGTGCAGGGGAAATTCAAATACAAAGGTTAAATATCACTCTCTGGGCTAGCCATTAGCTATCTGAATATCATGCACACATGACCAGCAGCAATCAGAGTCATGGTTGGAAGAAGCAGGATCTTGAATGGGCTTCCTGCCAAATGAAAGGAAGCATTTGTTTCCTCTTTTTTTCTCGCATGTCTTTACTGGGGGAGTTGGTACCTGAAAGGAAACAATCTGTAGGAGAAAGACAGTATAGCAAGTTATAGTAACATTTTAGTATTGAAGGATGCTAAGCCCATCTATCTATCAAAAGAATAGCACATTGTGGAAGGGGAGGAGAATGCTGCACTTCTCTTGATTTGTTCCCTTTGCTGGAATTGGTGACAAAGGCCAGATTTTAAAAGGTTTTTAGGTGTTTCAAGATGCAGATAGGCACCCAGTGGGATTTTCAGACGTGATAGGGGCCTAACTGCATCTTCAGATGCCTCAATGGGTTTTGGATCAGGGTCAAAAGCCCAGATCCACGAAGGTATTAAAGCTCCTAACTTCCACGGAAATCAATGGAGCCGAAATATCTTTGTGGAACTGGGACAAAGTCACTTCTAAGAATGGAGCAATAACTAGAGTGGCACTTCAGAAAATTCTTCAGAAGAACATAGTTTCTCAGAGGCCAGCAGAAACAGCATCCACCATCATTCTCCATATCTGTGTATTGTGGTGCTCAGAAGCTCCAACACTATTGCACAGCCATGAAGAAAAGATGACTGAGAGCAGTCAGTGCCCTTTGCAAAATGTCATTAATAAAACTTTATTACTTACTGTCAGTTAGCGTTTTTTAAATTATTCTTAGAATTCATTATTACATTTAAAATATATGTACCTGCTCTTGTTCTCACTGAAGTCAAAGGCAAAATTCCCAGTAGTTCTAAGCAGGCTTGTAAAAATAGTTCAATTCTAAATAACGATGGCCCAATTCTGCTCATACTTACCACATATATCTTTACTTATGTGGGTAGGTCTATTAACGTTATCCATGTGCAAAAGTGTTTGGGCCTAATGTTGGTCATTTGACAGCTTGTGTAAATATAATATTTGTTACTTTCTATATTGATTTGACCAATTGACTTTGCCAAAGATCCTTCACTCTGCCCTCTTTTTCTATTTTAATGATTTCTACCAAAAAATAGACACTTCCAGGAGGAAAATAATAAAGCTATATAACTTTTTTATCACTTTTGAGGGAATATATATCTATATATGTATTTTGCCTTCAACTTTTTACTGTTTACCATTTTACTGTAAGTATAAGAAAAACTGCTTTAGCAGAAAAAAGGGTGATTCTTCACCTGGCAAAAATATATGATTGGTTTTAAAGTGAAAGTTAACCAAATATTATCACAAAAGCTATGCTTTTTTGAAACCTCATTTCAGCAAGGTACTTAAGCATGTGCTTTACTTTAAGCACATGAGTCTACTCAAACACTTAGGCACGTTCTTAAGTACTTTGTGCTAAATTGAGGCTTAAATGGCAAAAAATCTGACATTTTGTCCTGATCCAAATTCATCCATTTTGATGAGTGAAATTGCTTTTGTTCCTACAACTCTGGACGGACTTCTACAGGCATCTCTGACAACAGCCATTCAATTTATCCAAATATAATTGCACCAACACAAACAGATGCTGCTTCTTGCAGGGCTTAGGCAATTCAAAAGAGCTTCATGTGAAGGTGACAGATTTTTGCACTGTAAAATCCTAACCAGTTAGACTGCTGATCAAATTAATTTTTATCACAGCTTTTCTGACTGGCCTAAAGTATAAGGACAAAATACTTAGCATTTATATACTGTTATTTTATCTTCAAACCACCGTACTGAAGTTAACAATGGAAACTAATCCTCATAGGACCTCTGTGAAGTAAATACAGTAACAAAAATGCATAATTAATAATCGTTTACACTTCTACAGTGCATTCTATCTGAGGATCTCAAAGTGCTTTATGTACTTTAATGGATAAATCCTCACAGATACACTGTGAGTTAAGCTTCAAAACACCAAGTAAGTATCATTAGCCCCATTTTACAGGTCTAACAACGATAATATCTCCCCTTATATAGAACCTTTCATTTGTATGTCACACAGATATTTAGAGATATTAATTAAGCATCCCAACATCTGAGAGTCAGATTTTATCCCTTTTTGACTAGAGGCTAACCTGAGGACAGAAAGATTAAATGTCCTGCCTAATAGCCAATCTGGGGCTAGAACCCAAGTAGCAGATTTCCAGCTTTGGGGTCTAAGCAAGATCAACATTGCCTAAACAATATTATAGTATGAAACCACAGTGGCCTATCCTGGGCTCTAGTTCTGCCACTGACTTGTTGTGTGAGGTGGGGCAACTGGCAAAGTCACTTTGTCAGGAACTCACAGCTGAACCCAGACCCAGCTCATTGCCCTCAAGTGATTCAGCTAATGAATCTGGCCTCTTGATAGACTGAAGACTCCAGAAGGCACATTCTTAAACCCTGCCGCAGGCATAGGTCCCTGGCTGCTCAATAGTCTTCCATGCCTGAAGTTATGTTTCTGGTCCTGCTTCTGTGCTCAGCTCCTCCCTTATGTCAGGCCCTTGTTCTTCCCCTGTTCTGGCTGATATTCTGTCTCTGACCCATATGACTTCTGACCATGGCTCTGACCCTCAGCTCCAGATTCCTGGTTCTTGGTCCTGGCTCACACCCTGGACATAGTAACTCGGCTCCTGATTTGGGCTCTGACCACTAGGCATAGTCACCTCTGTTCCGAGCACTAGGCCAGCCTCCTGTCCTGACCATTAGGCAAGACTTTCCCACAGCCGGGGCCTTAACCCACTTTAGCATTTGTACATCCTAGTTTCCCCAGCTATATAATAGAGATACTTACACTTCTCTACTTCATAGGCATATTGTAAAACATTTAATTAATATCCCTTATAAAATCCTTGGATGAAATGTGCTATGTAACTTAACACATAGCTTATCATATAACAACTAATTTACAATGACTATGGAGCTTACTAGAATTATATAGTCAAAAGAGGTTGGCATTATCTGAAGATGAAGCTAAAACTGGCAATCTCAAAATTAGGAGAGTCCCAGAAATCTACCTTTCCATTTCAAAAGTAATAAAACACTTCTGTAGGTCGAGGAAAAAGCTGAAGAGAAATATTTTATTCGATTGTGAAACATAAAACCATTGACCTGTCTGAGGGAGGGTGCATGGGCCGTAGTGTGCAATACACTATGATGTCGACATGGTAAGCCCACAGGGTTTTTCCTATTCTCGCCCAAGTCTCAAACAATAGCAACAAAAGAAGACTGTAAAAACCTTCCCATGCAGTTCAATCTTTTAGGGCAGTTTAACCAGGCCCTTTGAAATTTCCCAGGCTTGACGCAGCCGCAAGATGATGCATCCTGCCCCATTACACTGTGACATGGTGTCAGCAGCACAGCTTGCGATCATCCCTCTCCCTCACATCTAACTACTAGGACGCTGCTATATGGGCCTGTTTCTTTCACATTACCAGAGGGGGAAGCAGACACAGGGGGGACAAAATGCTTCCTTTTTCTGCCTGCCCTTGACATTGTTTACAATCTATAAATACAGTATCCGTGATACAATGCACTTCAACCTCAGCTATTATTTCTCTGGGCCCAAGGACAGCAAGTTTGTCACCTGGAATTAGAAGAGCCTTTCTTGCACAGAAGGAGCCTCTTCCTCTTGCCGGTTGTGAGTGGGGTTTTTGTTTTGTTTTTGTTTTTGTTTAGATTAAGAAGTACACTTTTATTCTCTTCTCCTATTTCTATCCTGGTAAGATGCAATTCTAATGCTGCACTCTTTTGGACAGCTCATTAGCCACATATGCAGCACAGAAGGCACCTCTGCTAAATGATCTAATGGTCTCATCTAGCCTTAAATTCTATGAAACTATGGGCTTGTCTACACAGTGTATTAATCTGCACTAGAGAGGTGTAAATTCTCATGCGTAGTAGGGTGGTGCATGCTAACTGGCCCATGTGTACTCTGGTGGTGTGCACTACAAGTTCTCTAGTACTCTCTTAAATAGGACTACATTAATGCACACTAGGGAAATTTTAGTGCACACCAGCAGGGTCCACATGGGCTAGTTAGTTTGTAACATGTTGATGCGCACTAGCGTTTACACCCCTATAATAAAGCCTAAGGAACTATGTAGACAAGCCCTAAGACTATGAAACTGGGGGATCTGCTTGGTAGATGGGAGCTGTCAAGGTTCCTTCCCCACTCTGAACTCTAGGGTACAGGTGTGGGGACCTGCATGAAAGACCCCCTAAGCTTATTCTTACCAGCTTAGGTTAAAAACTTCCTCAAGGTACAAACTTTGCCTTGGCCTTGAACCGTATGCTGCCACCACCAAGCATTTTAAACAAAGAACAGGGAAAGAGCCCACTTGGAGATGTCTTCCCCCAAAATATCCTCCCAAACCCTTGGATTTTAAGAACAATGAAAAGCAATCAGGTTCTTAAAAGAAGAATTTTAATTAAAGAAAAAGTAAAAGAATCACCTCTGTAAAATCAGGATGGTAAATACCTTATAGGGTAATCAGATTCAAAACATAGAGAATCCCTCTAGGCAAAACCTTAAGTTACAAAAGACACAAAAACAGGAATATACATTCCATCCAGCACAGCTTATTTTACCAGCCATTAAACAAAAGGAAATCTAACGCATTTCTAGCTAGATTACTTACTAACTTAACAGGCGTTGGAAGGCTGAGTTCCTGATGTGTTCCCGGCAAAAGCATCACACAGACAGACAAACCCTTTGTTCCCCCCCCCCCTCCAGATTTGAAAGTATCTTGTCCCCTCATTGGTTATTTTGGGTCAGGTGCCAGCAAGATTATCTTAGCTTCTTAACCCTCTACAAGTGAAAGGGTTTTGCTTCTGTCCAGGAGAGATTTTATAGGGCTGTATACGGAAAGGTGGTTACCCTTCCCTTTATTTTTATGACAGGAGACATATAGGATGATGCTTGTCACCAGCACTAACAAGACTTTTGGAAAGAAGCATGCAAGAAGGAAAGTATAGTGAATAAGGCACTGGACTGAGACTCAAAAATCTTTGTGCTCAATTCCTGGTTCAGTCACAGACTTCCTGTGTGACATTGGGCAAGTCACTTGTCTACTCTGAAATAATTTCAGTTCCTAATCTGAAAACTAGGGATCATGCTTCCCTACCTCACAGGGGTGGTGGGACAATAAAATCCATTAATGATTATGAGGCAATGAAGGTGAAATTCACCCCAGGCAGAAAACCAACACAGAGCACCACTTTGCACCCACCTAACCATCACTTGTTAAGTCATACACCTTGCTCTGACTCTCTGAAGAGGGACGAATGTCACCTGGAGGTATTTTCCAACCAAGCCCTCCCACCTCTCCTTAACAAAGTGTGGCGAACCTGATCTGATCCTTTGTGCAGGAGGTAGGAGGCAGAGAGCTGGCAAGCACAGCCTCATGAGGGCATGCTGTGTTTATGTGCTGTGAAGGAGTGGGGGAAATATGAAAGTAAGTCAGTAGATACCTGACTAGCCAAATCCCCCTGGTGAGGGCTGTAGTACAGCCTATTACTCAAGTGGTTTACAGGATCTAGGATTTCTCACTTTATGAGGAACAAAGGGAATGACTCCAAAGCTTAGTGGATGCTAGAAAAGTCTGGTGGTAGAACTATATCAGTATAGCTAGACCAGAAAACCCTCCTAGTACAGAAGCATCTTATACTGGTGAACAAGCACTTTTGTCAGTGTAGCTTATACTGGTACAGTGAACAAAATAATCTATACCAGTTGTAGCATGCTGCTGGGGATGCCCAGAGCTGTGAGCCTCTGTGTTAACTCTCTACCTCAACAAGAGCGAGCTTTGCTGGTGATTAGACTGTTTGTTAGCTCCCTGCCACACCAGCCTGTCTTCCTTACCAGCAGACCTCACAAGGCTCTCCCTGCCCAGACCTCGCCTAGCAGGTAACAATCAGTGAACTCCAGCCCCTGAGCTCCTCAAAGATGTCTCTGCAATGCACAGCCTCAACCACTGTGCATTCACAGATACTAAATTCACTGCTGTGTTAAGGAGTCAGTATATCACAGGTTCTTAATTTACTTAAGGTAAATGCAACCCTTCCCTTCAAGCACAGCACTGAACTGGTCTATAGTAAAACAAGTTTATTAACAAAGGAGCATGGATTAAGTGATACCAAGTACAAGAGATAAAGGTACAAATGGTTACAATCCTATAAAAGTGAAAACACACATCCAAAAGTCTAAAACTTAATCTAGCAAGACTCAGTCTTTGATCAAGGTGGTTTCTCTCACCTTGAGTTTCCTTTCCAGCTTTATACTGGCCAGCCTGGACCCATCACAGAGATCAGATCACTTATCTCTATAAGGTGAAGGATAAAGATGGAGTCTCTTTCTCTTCCTTATATTCCAAAAGGGATTGCCTTTGCTTTACAAGTTAGGAAGGCCTCCTGGAGATTCAGCCTCTTGTGTGTGGGTGAAGGAGCCATGTTAATTCTCTGTCTCTCAGGTTCAGACTCTGGATAACCTCTGCTGGTTTAGCTTGATGGCTTCATTTACTGCTAATATGTAAATTGAGGAACCCACATTCCTTTGTCTAGGACAGATCTATTACCTGGCTAGGCTCTCTGGTCTTAAACATGTTCTAGTATCATACAGAGGGAATCCATAACATCACATATAAGGTTAACACATGCAGTTACAATTATATTAATAACCAGTGTGTTGTTAGCTTTCAAATGATATCTCACAAGGCACATTTGGTACAAATATTATTGCAATAGTGTTTAGGGTGTGAATATAAGGGTGTCTAGGGTCGCAGAGCAAAAAAGTCTTTCTCCGGGTATAACCATGTACTTACTTTCCAGGATAGAAATGTTGTAAAAAAAATCACACCTCTAATGACATTATTATACCAGCAAAGGATTCAATGTAGACCTAGCCAAAGAAGTCATTTTTTAATGCATGGAATAATAAACACATCCCTCCTGTTACTATTAGCAGGAGTGGTATGTCCCTTTATGTCAGGAGCAGCACTGAATACATATGCCTCCACGTTAGCAAGTACAATGGAAATTGTTTTCTGGTACCATTAACTATTAATCATTATAGTCTGATTTAACTTTATTCTTTAAAAAATTGTGTCATGCAAGAGAGAGGCCCAGTGATTTATTTCAGGTTTTAGAGTAGCAGCCGTGTTAGTCTGTATCCGCAAAAGGAACAGAAGTACTTGTGGCACCTTAGAGACTAACAAATTTATTAGAGATAGGTTAGAAGTTACGATTTAGAGTGGATTTAGAAGCTTGTTCCTATCAATTCTTAATGATGCTGGAAACATGGAAATACATGAATTAAGATATTGCTTTACACTTTAAAGTAAGGCGTTGATTTGATTAGCCTGGTGCATTTGAGGAGATAAAAGATACAGGGCAGCTGTTTCCTCCCCCCCCCCTTTTTTTTTTTTTTGTCAAGAGGAACTGAAAAGCAAGATACAGAGTATATTTATAGCATATATTCATCTCCTCATCCTGTCAAGTCTTAAAAGGGGTTTGACCTAAATACTTAAAACTAGTGTATCATTTGTAAGGAAGAGACTGTACAGATTGTAGCATTCTAAGACAGGATTTTTAACTTAAAACGTATAAACAATGTGCATGAAGTAACTATAAATCACCTGTAAAATAGTTCAGATTACAAACTAGAGGTGAAGGAAGCAAATCTCCTTAATCAATGCACATGTACCACAGCACTAGTCAGGAGTGCTTGGATACTTCTGAAAAGAATTAAAGAATAGCATTGCAGTTTAGTACTAATTAGTGTCTGTCTTTCACTGCCTTCTGCTGGATGGGAAAAAAATCAGTCATTTTCATGCGTTTAGGCTAAATTCTGGACCCACTGCACACACCAGGTGAGTGGATCATGCTGGGCAGGACTGTAGAGCTGTAATGGATGGACTCTTCCCTCCAAGCTACATGACCTACTTCAGGGCTGCAGTGGTCCTGTTTCCAGAGTTGAAAGTGGGAATGGCTGGTTGGTTCATGTACTCACAGATCCAATAGCTCTATCACCACTTGCTATGGCATCTAGGTGTTTCCACAGTGCATACCTGACTGACTTTACAGGCACATCTTCCCACTTTGTTGGTAGATGGACTTTCTTGAATCAGGCTAGCTCACCTCTGAGTTACAGCTGAAATTTCATACAATTTATTACAGAGACAAGAGGAGGTGAGGTAACATCTTTTATTGGACTATCTTCTGCTGGAAGTTGATCTAATAAAAGATATTACCTTCCCCACCTTGTCTTTCTAATTTTCTTGGACCAACATGGCTAAAACACTGCCAACATACCATTTATTACTCAGTTATATTATGTTTTATTTAAGGAAGATGAATTTGTATAAAGCCCCAGGTAAATCATTTATTCTGGGATTATCCTCTGCTCTTCTTTCCTGGCTCTTCATAGTCTCTGATTGCTGTGCCACCTTTAAATATCATTGTTTGTGCGAGTATAAAATGCTACCATTTTGATCTTGTTTTTATTTCTATTTTGCATGCACTGAGCATGTCCTGCTACCTCCCCAGGGTAGCATAGATACAGCATAACAATTCTATGCCACAACTCTTGAGCTCTAGCAGGAAGGGTGTTCCCAGGATAAAAGGGAGCGTAGCCAATGCGTCCCTTGGCCCGAGTGATTTCTGGTAGCTTAAATGGCCCATTGGAGGCAATAAAAAGTGAGGAGCTAATTTGAGTCCTGATGCTGCTCTAAGTTGAACATGATCAGAGAGCCATACGGGTGATATAAAGCCCTTCCTGTCTGCACTGAGCACAGCTCAGCTGGAGTAGCCAATTCACTTTGTACTGGTATAGACTAATAGATTCCTAGGGTCCAGAGCCAGAAAGTGATCATCTAGTCTGACATCCTGTATAATACCATAGAAATTCCCCCAAATAATTGCTTTTAGAAAAACAGCCAATCTTGATTTAAAAATTAAAAGGAGTACTTGTGGCACCTTAGAGACTAACCAATTTATTTGAGCATAAGCTTTCATGAGCTACAGCTCACTTCATCGGATGCATACTGTGGAAACTGCAGAAGACATTATATACACAGAGACCATGAAACAATACCTCCTCCCACCCCACTCTCCTGCTGGTAATAGCTTATCTAAAGTGATCACTCTCCTTACAATGTGTACGATAATCAAGTTGGGCCATTTCCAGCACAAATCCAGGTTTTCTCACCCTCCGCGCCCCCCCCCCCCAAAAACTCACTCTCCTGCTGGTAATAGCCCATCCAAAGTGACCACTCTCTTTACAATGTGTATGATAATCAAGGTGGGCCATTTCCACCACAAATCCAGGTTTTCTCATCCCCCCCCCTTTTTTTTTCCAAAAACCACACACACAAACTCACTCTCCTGCTGGTAATAGCTTATCCAAAGTGACCACTCTCCCTACAATGTGCATGATAATCAAGGTGGGCCATTTCCAGCATAAATCCAAGTTTAACCAGAACGTCTGGGGGGGTGGGGGGTAGGAAAAAACAAGGGGAAATAGGCTACCTTGCATAATGACTTAGCCACTCCCAGTCTTTATTTAAGCCTAAATTAATAGTATCCAATTTGCAAATGAATTCCAATTCAGCAATTTCTCGCTGGAGGCCAGTCCTTGCCTACAGACAGCCCCCCCAACCTGAAGCAAATACTCACCAACAACCACATACCACACAACAGAACCACTAACCCAGGAACCTATCCTTGCACAAAGCCCGTTGCCAACTGTGCCCACATATCTATTCAGGGGACACCATCACAGGGCCTAATAACATCAGCCACACTATCAGAGGCTCGTTCACCTGCACATCCACCAATGTGATATATGCCATCATGTGCCAGCAATGCCCCTCTGCCATGTACTTTGGTCAAACTGGACAGTCTCTACGTAAAAGAATAAATGGACACAAATCAGATGTCAAGAATTATAACATTCATAAACCAGTCAGAGAACACTTCAATCTCTCTGGTCACACAATTACAGACATGAAGGTCGCTATCTTACAACAAAAAAACTTCAAATCCAGACTCCAGCGAGAAACTGCTGAATTGAAATTAATTTGCAAATTGGATACTATTAATTTAGGCTTAAATAGAGACTGGGAGTGGCTAAGTCATTATGCAAGGTAGCCTATTTCCCCTTGTTTTTTCCTAACCCCCCCCCCCCAGACGTTCTGGTTAAACTTGGATTTATGCTGGAAATGGCCCACCTTGATTATCATACACATTGTAAGGAGAGTGATCAGTTTGGATGAGCTATTGCCAGCAGGAGAGTGAGTTTGTGTGTGTGTGTTTTGGGGGGGGGGGGTAAGAAGACCTGGATTTGTGCTGGAAATGGCCCACCTTGATTATCATGCACATTGTAGGGAGAGTGATCACTTTGGATGAGCTATTACCAGCAGGAGAGTGAGTTTGTGTGTGTGTTTTTTGGAAAAAAAAAAGGGGGGGTGAGAAAACCTGGATTTGTGGTGGAAATGGCCCACCTTGATTATCATACACATTGTAAAGAGAGTGGTCACTTTGGATGGGCTATGACCAGCAGGAGAGTGAGTTTGTTTGTTGGTGGGGGGGGGGGGGGGCGGAGGGTGAGAAAACCTGGATTTGTGCTGGAAATGGCCCAACTTGATTATCATACACATTGTAAGGAGAGTGATCACTTTAGATAAGCTATTACCAGCAGGAGAGTGGGGTGGGAGGAGGTATTGTTTCATGGTCTCTGTGTATATAATGTCTTCTGCAGTTTCCACAGTATGCATCCAATGAAGTGAGCTGTAGCTCACGAAAGCTTATGCTCAAATAAATTGGTTAGTCTCTAAGGTGCCACAAGTACTCCTGTTCTTTTTGCGAATACAGACTAACACGGCTGTTACTCTGAAACCTGATTTAAAAATTGTCAGTGATTGAAAATTCACCATGATCTTTGTTAAGTTGTTCCATGGTTAATTACTCTGTGTTAAAAATTTATGCCTTATTTCCAGTCTGAATTTATCTTACTTCAACTTCCAGCCTTCAGATCATTTTACACCTTTGTCAGCTAAAAGAGCACATTATTAAATATATCTTCCCCCGTGGAAGTACTTATAGACTATAACCAAGTCACTTCTTAATATTCTCTTTGTTAAACTAAATAGATTGAGCTCCTTGAGTCTATCACTATAAGGCATGTTTTCTAATCCTTTCATCATTCTCATGGCTATTCTCTGAACCCTCTCCAATTTATCAACATCCTTCTTGAATTGGGGACACTAGAACTGGACACAATATTCCAGCAGCAGTAGCACAAGCACAAAATACAGAGATAAAATAATTTTTCTTCTACTCAAGATTCCCCAGTTTATGCCACTGCATGGCTCTGGCAGCTTCTGTTCATCTGATTAGCAACCCCTACCCCTGAAATCTTTTTCAGGTTCCCTGCTTCTCAGGATGGAGTCCCTCATTGTGTAAATATGGCATTTGTCATTCCCCTCTCGTTAAACCTAGGCACGTCATGCCCCTTACACATCTCATTGTCTCAGTTGATTCTGCAGGAAATGAAGTAATTGGGTGAACAGAGATGGTTGTTATGACTAGCCTGAAACAGCGGTGATGCAAATATTTTCAGTTCTAAAATGTGTGCCAAGAAGTTTAACAACAATCTTTAATGAAGTGTTAGGGTGACTAGACAGCAAGTGTGAAAAACCAGGATGGGGATCGGGAGGTAATAGGACCCTATATAAGAAAAAGACCCCAAAATCGGGACTGTCTCTATAAAATCAGGACATCTGGTCACCCTATGAAGAATTTTGCCAGAGGTACTGTGCTGTTGCTGTCCCTGACTTCCCTCAGAATTGTGACAAAAAACATTATTTCACAGACATAAAAGTTATCAAAATTCCTGCACATGATGCATTGCATAATTCATTTAAAACCCAAAGCTAAATGATGAGTCTTAAGGAATAGAGCTTTGCAGTAGAGTCTGTGGAAAGTTAGCTGGTGTAGCAACCAACTAATGGTTGAGGGAATCACTGAACATAATGGCCCATGGACTTGCACCTTGTGTAGACCTTTATACTGGTGCAAAGTGAGTGTACCATTGGAACATGGTAACATTTTACACTTCCTTTGCACAGGTATAAGTGACTAACACAAGATGCAAGGCACTAGGATCTTGAATTCAATGGGATTTCAGCACCAAAATAACTTTGAGGATCTGGGCCAAGGCTCTTGTGCTCTGCTAGACAATATTTGGGGCAGATTCACAGGTGTGCTCTGGTTTCTTTGTACTACTTGGATGACTTTTAATAACCCTCCAATGCTCTATCATTTTCTCTTTTCCAAGTGAGGGGGGGGGGTGTCGAGTTCCTGGCTGTAGTGCATTGTAGAAGATGTAGTCTGGCCAGAGAGCCCTGTCCACTGGGAAGAATGAGAGCCTAAGACACCTGAATATAACTCCCATGAGGCACAGTGGTACCATTCTGAATTGAAATATTCTGGGCTTGGGTCAAATATTTTGTTTTTTGTCCAAAATATTTCAGGTTTTGATATTTTTCAAAGTTAAAACTTTTCCTGAGTTTTGTTTTAAATGTCTGCATTTTCAGCAGGAAAAAATGTTTCAGTTCTGTTTATCAAAATGAGATATTTTGATTCAGGTCAAACTGACCCAAACCAAAATATTTTGTTCTCATTTTCCAGACAAAAATTGAAACATTTGGGGGGTGGGGGGGATCACAAATTTTCCACCAAAACATTTTTGCTTTTGCAGAAACTAATTTTTCTATCAAAAATTATTTGATGGAAAATTCGTGACTAGCACTATGTTGTACACAACATGTTATTGAGCTCTCTGAAACTTTTCAGCAGCTGTTATAATACCCTTTATTCCCATGTCTTCTGCTTGACATGGAAGTTAAGTTTCCATGGCTGGAGTTTGCAAACATACAGTGGTTCCTCCCCTAGCAGACCAATTGAAATGTCTTTTCCTTCAAGATGCTTATTTCAAAAAATATACCAGACTGAAATATATGCAAATGTAGCTCAGAAACACAAGGGATTGTTTTGTTATAAGCAATAATCAACTCAAGCATTACAAACATTCAGCAGGTAAATAAATTGGCCTATGGCACTGCAAGAACTATTCTGTTTTGAAAAGCCTCATAATCATTGTCAATGCATCTACATTACAGAAACAAAGAATAAGAAGGATATAATCCAGCCAAATTGAGCATGCAAAGAATCATCTGGGAGATGAGAATGAGCATCCACTTCTTTTTAATGAATGGTGATTTCCTTGTTTGAGCTAGATGATCTACTGAAAACACCTTCTGATGTTGTATAAATATTCCACTGTAGAATGAAATCAAGCTGTAAATTAATGAGTTTTTTCCTGAATCACTTAGATATTCTAATACTGTTAATAACATTTTCCATCTCAAACTCATCTTATTTTATTTATTATGATACAAATACAATACCTTATTCAGCCCAGGAAATTCTGATTGGAAAAAAATAGCTGGTATGTACAGATCTCTATTTAGAACATTTGTAATAAAGAATATACAATGCTTAGTCTATGGGATGAAAATAGTCAAAAAGTCCAATACCCGTTAAATATATCCATATAGTTCAAAAGCTGAAACCCCTTATATGACTAGTCCCCTTAATTCCAGGGGAATTACTTGCCTGAATAAGCATTATTTATGTAAGTAAGGGTTTTTCACAATATAGTTCAATAGTCTGTAGTCAGAAGTATGTATCCAAATTTCCTTTGTCAATACAAGAAAGAACTCACCAAGTGAACCCTTAAGAAGATTTGCTTATTGTAATTGGAAGTTTAAACATAAAATCTTAGAATACAATGCTATCTGTCTTAAAAGAGATTGGATTCTAGAACTGTAAACTTCGTCTTTCCAAAGTATATTGGAAAAGGGGCCTGTACTTTTACAAAATAAGGAGGAAATCCTGGCATCATTGAAGTCATTGGGAGCTTTGCCTTTAACACCAGTGTGGCAGGATTTGTCAGCAAATTTAATTACAATACTCTGAGAAGAATACATTCTGAAGTGTTTCATGTTTTATGTGTAACCCCTTCAGAGGGGGTCCTCATGAAATACCACACTGAGCCTCTAGGGGACTCACCCTGGATTATAGAAGCTCAGGACTCCTTTTCCCAGAATACCTCAGATCCATGGCAGAGACAGAACTGGCCAGCAACACTTCCAGAACCAATTAAAAGCCAGAACTCAGAAACAAAGGGTTGGTTTTACTTTTGGGTTTGACTCTGTTTTGAGTGTGTGTAACAGAAACAGAAGCATCATAACCACAGAGGACCCTTCCACATTCCTATTGCATGGAATATTTTGAGCCCTTTCAGGATTGCTTTGGCACATAACAGTGTCATCTCAGCAGAGACCAGAAACCCAGGAGGCTGAGGAGAGAGTCACATCAAGCTATCAAGAGCCAGCCTAACTGTGTGGTAAAATCCAGACCAGATAGCTGCAAGGGTTGTTTTCCCATCCTTGGTGTGGGTACTTTGCAAAAACACTCTTGTTTATTTATTTTGCTCTTTTGTTTTAAGACAGCCACCATCTTCAGTGCTGCACCAGCCATCAAAGACTGAGCTTAAACTCTCTGATTTCGAGGCAGGTGTCGAGAGTGATCAGGGTGGTGTGTATTGGCTGTAATTGTTGGGAGAGGTAGAGTTTCTGTATTATTAATTTTGTCTTTCATTATCCTGATCCCTGCTTCCATTGTCACCTATCCTGAGTTCCCAGTTACTGTCATGTTCCTGTGGGAATTATGGTAGCTATTTTATTATTTGTGCTCTGACATTCCTCTGTATGAGATTGTGTGTTAAATATTTTCCCACGTATCAAGCCCTCTGTATTCTTTGCACTAGAGGAGTTTCACTGGGTGGAGGCACCAGGTGCCCTTATAGGTAAACCCAGACCCATAAACCTGAGGAGAAAAGAGAGAAGGCTGCAGCTACATCTCAGGGCTGGGTTACAGACGCTTTTTTTTTTTTTTTGGTTAAATGGGATCTTAAATTAGAGAAATTGGTCCTGATTATGAACAGATAAACTCATCTATCCGTCAATATACTATATTACCTCTACTACAAGATACTGAAGATCATATTCAATAACCAGTCTGAGCCAGACTCCTGGCTGCAGTTACAGGGAGAATAGCCAGCACTTACAGATCAAGCATTACCTGTGCAGGAGTGGATTCTGAGGGCTGCACATACAAAGCTATCGTCACAAAGGTTTGTTAGTACCAGTACAGCTGTACCAATATTAGGAATGGTGAGATTTTTTGGTAAACATTCCCAAGTGCAAAGATGACAATAATATATACAGAAGTATGGTATTTCTGCTTGTAATGCACTGTAATCTCTGTTCTTCCCCTCACAAATATAATGCAATAATGTTTCTTCTCCCTGTCTGACCCAGAACTTCAATTTTCTCTCTGCTTTTTAAATCCTGGCTAATTAAAGGATTTTACTTCCTTGTGACACCGGACTCTCATGCCAAGCTTCTAATTACAATGACTGTGTAGTGTTCTATTAATTGTGGATTTTTGCTTCTTAGATTTGTGGGTTAATTGGTAATATCTGCATTCAACATTTTTCTTCAAGATGTTTTACATTAAAGTAATTAACCTCCTATCCAGGACAGTAGAGAGTAACCATTTACTGGCATGTTATTTCCTCTTTCCCAACTTTCTGAAGCTCTTCATTTAGGGTTGTTGGTTAAATAATGGAATGGGAAGAACAAGATGACATCAAAAAAGTACTCTACTTTCAAGAAAACAGTTTCAAGGATAGTCAAGCTTCCTTAGTCTATTGGACTGTCATTGATGCATAGAGTTAGATACCTGCCCCTGTTTTTCAAAAATACGGTACTTAACTTTTGGAAACAAGGGTAAGCTTATCTTGCACATTTTGGCCTGGTCCTTCATGTTGTTGTTGTTTAGTTGTTGTTTTGTCAATCTCCAGAAAAGCATCTTAAAAATATGAGAAAAAGATTACTTACTGGATGGAATTTGAATAATAACTTTACAATCAGGGCTATTACGAGACTTCATTTATTCATATTTCTAAAATGTTCCTCACAGAAGACACTGTAGACATGTCCTCATCAGACTACATGTTGACAGGATTGCCAGCCTCAAGTGTTCAAAGATCATGAGTCAGGCCACACAAAATCCAAAGATAGGCTTAAAATTAATGAGATTTTTAAAAAATATATGTTTTGGTTTCTTTTTATTTGTCTTCTGGCAAATGTTCTTTACAATCTGGAACTTTTTTGTTATCATCTGAATAGCTCTGCCACAGACTTCCTGTGTGACCCTGATCACGTCACTTTAATCTCTCTCTGTTTTAATTCCCTGATCTATAAAATGGCATAATAACACTTCCTTTTTCCAAGTCTTTAGCTACCTCATCTATTTAAAATGTAAGCTCTTTGGGTCAGAGACTGTATTTTATTGCATATTTAGTGCCTAGCATCATGGGACTCTGATCTTGGTTGGGCCCTTCAGGGCAGTAGCTCTCAACTTTTCCAGACTACTGTACCCCTTTCAGGATTGATTTATCTTGTATACCCCCAAGTTTCACCTCACTTCAAAACTACTTGTTTACAAAATCAGACATAACAATAAAAAAGTTGCACAGCACACTATTACCGAAAAAATTCTTACTTTATCATTTTTACCATATAATTATAAAATAAATCAATTGGAATATCTATATTGTACTTACATTTCAATGGTTAGTATATAGAGCAGTATAAACAAGTCATATGAAATGTTAGTTTGTACTGACTTCACTAGTGCTTTTGTATGTAGCCTGTTGTAAAACTAGGCAAATATCTAGATTAGTTGATGTACCCCCTGGAAAACCTCTACGTACAATCAGGGGTACACATACCCTTGGTTAAAAAACACTGCTTTAGGGTCTGTCAACACTGCAATGTAAGAATAGGGTCAGGGGGAATCAAGCCTGCTTGCTTGGTGTTTACAAGCCTGGATCTGAGCATCCACACTGAATATGGACCCTAGGTTTAGAATTTCTGAACCCAGGTCTCACACCTGCACTGAGATGTTTACCCTGCATTATGCAGATCCAAGTCAAACCAGCCTATCCCAGACTTCCTAGCACCCTTCCCAGCTGTAGACACTCTAGCCCTTTGTTCATGGTGCAGTGTGGGAAAACTTGAATGTTACAGGAAGTTGCATGTTACAGGAAGTTGTCAGTCTGTGAACACAGCCTGTCTTTTGGGTCTGCAAGCTCCCAGAAACCAGAGTTAGCAACACAGAGGAGTCACCATTTGAAGAACTTGTCTTGCTTGGGTTTTCACAACTATTTCAGGAAACATGCAGAGCATCAATGAGATGCTGATGGACATTTTGGTGGTATTTTCTGACATACCAAAGGCTCCTTTTGGAGGAGGAAGATGACAATACAGACAGGGCAGAGTTGAACAGGTTAAGGCTGCTCACGACTCTCAATACGTTCGCTGATGCCTCCTACATAGACCAGTACTTCTGGAGAAGGTCCCCAATCAGACTGCTGGGATCACATAGTCATGTGGACTTGGGAGGACAAGCAGTGTCCTTTTGCATGAAGAAAGCTACACTTCTCCATGGAATTGTCCTTGGTGTTCCTGATATGCATCACATGGTACTGTGGAGAGGATTCAGGACGTGGTACAGATGCAGCAAGACCTGTATTCTTGCAGCCATTAGCACAGCCAGACACCCAAACAGGTGTTTCTCCTCCACTTTATCTTCCCCCCTTGTCAAGGTTCCTTCCCCACTCTGAACTCTAGGGTACAGATGTGGGGACCTGCATGAAAACCTCCTACGCTTACTTTCACCAGCTTAGGTTAAAACTTCCCCAAGGTACAAATTAATTTTATCCTTTGCCCCTGGATTTCCACTGCCACCACCAAACTTTATCTGGGTTTACTGGGAAAATGTAGTTTGGACACGGCTTTCCCCCCAAAATCCTCCCAACCCTTGCACCCCACTTCCTGGGGAAGGTTTAGTAAAAATCCTCACCAATTTGCATAGGTGACCACAGACCCAAACCCTTGGATCTTAGAACAATGAAAAAGCATTCAGTTTTCTTACAAGAAGACTTTTAATAGAAGTAAAGGAATCACCTCTGTAAAATCAGGATGGTAGATACCTTACAGGGTAATTAGATTCAAAACATAGAGAATCTCTCTAGGCAAAACCTTAAATTACAAAAAACACACACAGACAGGGATAGTCATTCTATTCAGCACAGTTCTTTTCTCAGCCATTTAAAGAAATAATAATCTAACACATACCTAGCTAGATTACTTACTAAAAGTTCTAAGACTCCATTCCTGTTCTGTCCCTGGCAAAAGCAGCATACAGACAGACACAGACCCTTTGTTTCTCTCCCTCCTCCCAGCTTTTGAAAATATCTTGTCTCCTCATTGGTCATTTTGGTCAGGTGCCAGCAAGGTTACCTTTAGCTTCTTAACCCTTTACAGGTGAGAGGATTTTTCCTCTGGCCAGGAGGGATTTTAAAGGGGTTTACCCTTCCCTTTATATTTATGACACCCTTCAAACAGTGTTTCTGTTCCAGAAACGGTGCTGCCAGTGTCTCCTCACGTGTTGCAATTCTATCATTCTCTGCAGCCTGTCTGTGCCTTTCCACTTGCTCTGAGTCTTTCCCTTTGGTATTGCACCTGCTGGTTGGCCTTGACCAGAATGTTCACCATACATTCATCACAAAACTGCTTCCTCTTGGACTTGTCTATGACCATTTAAAATCCCAGGCTCTTGCTGGAGTGGGACCAAGCTGCTGAGGTACAATGGACTTCACAGGTTGAAGGACCTGAAAGCAGACATCAAGCAGTTCATTACTGACTCAGTCCTTCAAAACAGGGTCACTGCATCTGCAGAAAAAAGTGTCTTGTGACCCTCAAGGCCAAAAAATATTATACAATATACTGAAGCACAGTTTTAGAAAGTAAGAAGAATGCTTTCCAGAAGCTCTGTGGACATAATTGAGTTAATCAGAGTGAAAAGGGAAAAGAGAAGATGATCCAATAAAAGATATTACCTCACCCACCTTGCCTTCCTAATAGTCTGGGACCAACATGGCTACAACACTGAACATGGCACAAACAATGGTAAGTTAAAATTTATGAATGCTATATGTTTAAAAATTGCAGACCATCTTGGCCTCTGGGAGATGGGGGCATGGGATAAGTAGTGCAGTATGGCTTACTGTCTTCTCCATCCATTCAGGCAGTCCACATCCTGGAGGACATAACAATCCTGGAGGTTCCAGAATGACAAAGGGACATCTTATTCCTAACTGTCCATGGCAAGCCAAGCATATATGCCACAGAGCTTCTCAGACTTATGGTGACTAAGCAGCACATCTATGAGTGGAGTGGGATGGTGGAAGTATGTCCTTCCCTGAAATGTGACTACCTATCTGGAGTTCCTACTACAGGAAAGGTTTCCAGCTATGAGCACCTAGGATTGGGTCAAAACTCATGGGAGAATCAACAGGATCCTGCATTAGCACCCACATGGATTAATGTCTCCCTATAGCTTATGTTATAGCCTGCTCTGGTTGCACCTACCTATAGACTATGTGCAAACGCATGATATGACAGACTCTCAAAGAACTACACAGTTATATGCTTCCCTCCCCTGGCATATTTCTGGACTGCATACAATCCCCCAGCTCTATTTTGGCCATTGATTTTGTCACCCATGGACTACATTTCACCCTCCCCACTGTACAGTTCACTGTTTACATGTGGCTTGTTATGCTGTCATGTGGTCAATTTGTACAGAGTGGCATACTAAAAGAGAAGCCAATATAGGCTCTTCCTTAAAAGCCCTGACATATCTCAAATATCAAGTCAAAATATAAATTTAAGAGTTTGTTTAACTGTTCTTTGCACTTCTTGGAATCCATTTTTAATTCCAGGTTGTGGGGTAGATTTGGAGGATGCAGAGGTGCTGGCATTCATTCAGCCACACGTGGATACACATCACTACACACAGCTTGTAAGAAAAATTGCATTGGTTCAGAAACCAGAAATCCTCCTAGCTGTATATAAATAATAGACGTGGAGCCCAACATTTACCATGCTCCGGGACTACTTCTGCATCTTCTGTTGCCAGTTCTCCTGTAGGCTGCTCCTCCAACCAGTCATCAAACAGCTGCTCTGAGTATGGACCCAGGATTTGCTGATTTGGTAGCTATGCCACCTTGGGGACCAGTGTAAGCACCAGAGTCACTTTGCTAGACTGATCCTGCACCTGCTGGCTGCCCTCCAATTCAATACTAGATTCTGTGATCAGAAGTTCATCTCATGGCTGGCCAGGCTATAGTGAACCTCTGTGGGCTCACTGCTCACCCCAGTGCCCTGCACCTGGTCAAATTCCTCATAAAAAGAGGCAGGATGTTGGGGAGTTCCCAGAGGTGCGACTCTCATGCCTGGCTTTCTGATAGTCATTCTTGTGCTGCTAACTCCGCTTTCTGCACTGGACACTGGTCCAGTGACTCACCAACGCTGCTGGCTTCTTTGCCATTTTCTGATATGCATGGTCATTCCTGGTATTTCTTACTGAAGTTGAATATTTTGATTGCCTTGCCCCAGAGATTGACCAAAATCTGACTCTGCTGCCATGACTAGGAAGCAGGGCACTTGGCAAAGGAGTTCTTGTTGGTGGCCATTGCAAACACCTGAGAAAGTTCACACTGTTGCAGCTCAGTGGTCAGAATAAAACAGAGGGGCTCAACACTGAGCAGAGTACTTGAACCAGGCAGGTTGCTTCTATTTCCTGAGGGTTAATTGGCTAGTCTTTGGCTAGAAAGGACAAGGAACACCAGCCCATAGGATTGTGGTTAAGAGGAATACTTTGAGAAGGAAATAATATGGTTGGTACTGGGTGGCAAGATCTTTTCTGATAAGGTGAACTGCACATGCGATATAAAAAATATTTGGAAGAGTCACATTACTACCCAAAAAGGCTATTAGAAGGCTGCTTTACATCATTGTTTTAAATCGTACCCTTAGACCTTCTGGCTGGAGCAAACTGTATTTTTAATTCATTGACCTATAAAATGATATTAGCCACACTGCTTAATGCACCTAAGACACTCAGATACTACAGTGATGAGAGCGAGACAAGGTCTTTTACAGAACAGAATTTGAAAACGACATGGCAGACATTTCATTGATTTCATTTGTTTAAAATGGCATTAAAATTATTGGATTGATTTAGTCTATAAAAGGGGAATACAATCTTTCCAATCAAAGGGAAATTGGCAGCTGCAAAAGAGATTGGTGCTTACAGTCTATCCCTGAATGCTGCCTGATATTGATGAAAATGCAATTTAATTAGGATTTTTTTAAAAAGATCAGATCAATTGATCTTGAAATGGTTACCTATGGTTTGTCATTTGATTGCTAGGGGTTTAATACAAAGCCTTCCATTGACTTCCAGAATGTTGCTGATATTTCAGTACAAGTTAAGACAAAGAAAATTCAATTGTTTTTATAGCACACAAAATTCCACTATGCGCTTCTGAGGGATTGTGCAATTATGAGGATATATCCCTAATCATTATTCTTTTGCCCCTATTTTCAAGTTACTTTCAATCATAATCAGCACTGCTCTGTTCTGTGGCAAAGAGGAGAGAAAACGTTACGCCAATTACTTGACAATAATGCCAAGCAAATGTGCACCGGAGGAAGGTAGCAGTATTGCATACCGGCCACCAGCCTCCATGGGCAGGCAGCACACACTTTAGAATATCCATGTTAGCGCAATGGGTATGCAGTGGAGTGATGCTAAAGAGAAGACATGATGCGTGGTATGTTGTCAAAACAATTGCTTGATTTTATGCAACAAATTACAGCCTAAGTTAATGTTAAACTTTGCAGCATTAACTTCACATCTGTGACTTCAGTGCTCTCGCCAAGAGGCCAAGCAGTGCACTGTGGAGGGCTGGAGACAAGTGATCCACTGTGCTGCCTGTTCTAGGTGTGGGGGGAATATGAAGGTACAAGGATGTGCACCAGCTGTATAATAATGAACCAAGACTCATAGGGATCATAGATTCATGAGGATCCAAGTATGGGTGTGTGGCCATGCCCCCAGCTTCTTATCTGCTGTCAGTGACATTACCCAAAAGAGGGGAGAATGCAACTGTGTCAAAACCTATTCCATGTGGAATTCTCCCAGTAAAATTTTCCCTTGTGTATTTTTTTCTCTTGGAATGGGGAAAAAATAGTTGTTTTGTTTTTTTCACATTCACAATTCTCTTCTTTTTCACTAAACATAAATTAACATCTCCATTTGTACATTTCACCCATGGAAAGACTCTTCTCTCCAGACTGAGAGCAAGAAGACATGGGTAGAATTAGTTACAATCTAGCAGGCTAAATTAAAAACAAACAAAAATGTATTATTCCAAGGGCAGCTGTTGCCTGATGAGGACATTTCACTTACTAGCGAAATATTAAATTAGATGAGCTTGCAGTGCCCATAAACATGTTATGTCTGTATGCTATAAGAAAGATAACAGAAGTAATCAATAGAATTTAGAATCACATTTTAATTAGTCATATGAACTGTTTAACACAGAAACACTGACAAGGCACAAGTAACACTGTAATGAAGCTGGTTAAAGGTTTAGATGGGATAGCAATATAAATGCCCTGTCTAATAAGAATTTTTATTCAAAATAATGATTTCAGTATATCACTATAACTAGACTAAAGGCCATATTAGAAATACATCCTACTTGACTCTACTCCTGGGGATAAAGAATCTCTTGTTGCTTATGGACCTTACTATTAAAAAATATGCAATTCACTTGTAGAATCACTTGTATCTTAGAATATTTGATTTGCAGTTCAAGTGAAGAAGTTAGGTAAGATCTGAGTTTACAAATTGGTGTTCACTGAATAATTCATGAATCTCGGAATTAGAGATTGTTGAGTAATATCTGAATAATCTATTTGTTTAATTTTTATTAACTGACAAACAGTGTATTTGTGAACAATTATTTGTATTAAATTAGCAGCTCAATAGTTGGCCAAATAATAGTTTACCAAATAAATTATTACAGCTTTTACCTCATATCATTCAGCAAAGAAATCAAAGAGGCAGCTAAATTTAATAAAATAGTAATAGTGGAAGGCTCACCCTCATATATACCAGTCCAATGTCACAACAAGTTAACACTTAAAGAAGCAATTTCTTGACACTCTAACTGATTGATTCTTGAAACAGCTTCTGCTATAGCATGCGAGAGGAGAGGATATATGCTTTACTTAGCCCTATATGTAACTCACATGAGTTAGTTCCAAAAATAACTACAGTTGAGCCACTAGGCAATAGTGATATGATACAGTTTAGTTCAATATCCACAGGGGAGGAATCATACAAACAAGTAGGACTGTGATACTAAACATTAAAAAAGGGAATTAAAAATAATAATAAATGAATCTAGCCAAAAGGAATCTAAAATCAAAAGTAAGTAAATTAAAAATACTTAAATTCAACACGGAGCCTACTTAAACATACCATAGACCTATAACATGTGTATCTATCTTGGCTCTTTATATGGCCCCTGTTCCCATAGTATCTGAGCACCTAATAGTCTTTAATACATTTATCATCACAACACCTCTGTGAGGCAGGGACGTGCTATTATCATTCTGTAGATGGGGAACTAAGGCACAGGCCGCCTAAGTAGCTCGCCCAAGGTCACACAGGAAGCCTGTAGTGGACCAGGGAACCCAGGTCTCCCAAGTCCCAGGCTAGCACCGCAAACACCTCTTCTCATTGCCTAGGAAGCTGGAAAGCAAAGGGGCTAAATGGGCAAGATTCAAAAAGCTATCAGAGCACAACTGTGTAGCCATTTTGATAAGAGGTGATTTGCTTTTACCTACTACACATTAGTTCAAAAGGTACAGTAATAAAGTTATCAGTAGAATGAAGACCTTGAGAACCACATGAGAAAAATTCACTAAGTATTCTCTATTAATGTTACAAACTTTATTAGCAAAACAAACAAGATCACACACTGATACATAGGAAAGGAGATAGAATCAATACAAAATGTGCAGCACTTGCGCACTCACTTCACCTCTTGCAGGGAATCCCAGAATAGGTGAGGCAAACCACAAGTCAGGGTCCACACTAGGGCACTCTGAACTAGCGGTCAGAGCCAAGGACAAAGTCTGGGTTCATGTCAGAAACTGGAGTTAGGACGAGAAAGCAGGAACCAGGTGTGTTAACCGGAGCAAGGAGCAGGAAACAGGAACAATGTGTGGTAATAGGAACAAGGAGAAATAACCAGGTGAGGAGGCAGAAACTTTGTCTCATGTATTTAGTTAGCAGCAGACCTAGCAATTAGTTGCTCAGACAAGGAGTGGGAAGGAAAGAGAAGCTTTACTCCTGGTGGTGTCCAATAAATAGTCTGCTTCTAGTCACGCGACCCTACTGAGTCAATCGTTATAGCCCCTGGTGGGGGGCATTAGCTCCAGCTCCCTCATGTAACCCTGCAGCAACTCAGCAACCCTGGGTTTGAGATCTGCAGTGTATGACAACATGTGTGGTCATCAGGCTGACACATTCCAATGTAACCACATGCTGGGCCTTAACTTTTATAGGGGGGGTTAGTAACTCCAACCATATCTTATACATATTTAGTGATAGTGTCAACCTTCTTTCCTTATATATACTTCTACACCTCAATAATATTGGGGTCTCTATCTTCAGTAGGTCAATTAGTCAATTACATTATACTCATTAGCATTTACATCAGTTAGATGCCATGGTACACCTGCAGTTAGTACATGTAAGTTTTGGTTAAGCTCAACATCCTTTTAAACTTTCCCTAAAATTCCATAAGTATATTTTTGTGGTACCTCACTTCACCTTTTACCATCACATACCACTCTTGTTTAATAGTTGATGGACTTAAGGTCAAACTATTGGTTAAATACAACTTGTATAGTAGCTGCATACATCATTAATACCATACCATTTCATACCAAGCTATCTGGGCCTGGGCTATGCTAAAACGAATGTCATACAGTAACAGGAAAACTCTTTGTCACAGGACATCATTCAGGTCAAGAGCTCAGTAGGAATTAAAAAGAGAATAAGACCTTTATACAAATAAGGAGAACATCCAAAATTACATTAGACAGAATAATAATATTTTTAGAAGACATATAAACATTCATGCCTCAGGGCATTAGCCAACCACTAACTGAGGGGATTAGAGAAAAACTTCCTTCAGGGGAAAGATTATTCCATAACTGCCTGATTTACACCTTCCTTTGAAGATCTTTTATTGGGTACTGTTAGCCACGATACTGGAATCAGAGAACCATTGGGTTGATCCTCTATGGCACTCTTTCTCTTCCTAAATTATTCATAATATTTTTTTTTCTTATTCAAGTAGCACTAACTTGAATATTGGTGTATTTGTTTACCTACTTTTCTAAAGGTCCAACCACGCACCCAAATGCCAATTGCATTTAATTGGCATCTTACCATTTAATTACAATGAGAGCAGAACTTGGACCCAATTCTGTAGCTGCTCTGTATGTAGAATTCCCACTGGAGTAACTGGAAGTGTACTCGTGGAGCAGCTGAAGAATCAGAACTCAGCTTCACAAAGAAGAGAAGGAGAGGAGTGAACCATGTCATTAGCCAATTCACTGCTTGGGTTAAGCCAATATGGCTGTTCTATACACTTTCACCTCCATGCTAGGTGCATATATATCCATTATAATGGGCCATATTTGGTCATCAGTAGCAGAATACGTTTTGTCACATTTGCTTAATTAAGCTGTCACCTGTAAATTCTAGTGTGTACAAATTCCACCATAAGGAAAACCAAACAGTGCTCAAAGCTTTGTTGAGCTGGGTGGCTCAGAAGTATAATAATAGGACAGAGCTTTCCCCCCCACACACATCTACAGTACTAGTTCAAATCAAGCACAGACAATAGTAACTAAAGTTTGCACCACGTCATAGGTAATAAGTTAACCGTGAGAAATGAGACTACTAGTCCCAGTTCAGTTTGCAGTGGGCAAGTGTCCAAAACCAAACCACATCTGCATATACTGGCAATCTTGTTGGAGTAGCGTCATTGAAGCGGACAGGGACAGAATAGGCATTTCTATTGAACTACTCTCTACATCCCCACCTCCAGCTCAAGAGCGATTTCCAGTAATGGAGCAATGACCTTGGGTTAGTGAGGTGTGAGAGTTATGTTGAAGTATATGGGAGTTGAAGGTACTCAGCACCTCATTGGATCAGGTCCAGAGTAGGGAAACTTGCACTACTGCTGACAGAGCTGTATCTACTCTTCAGAGAAATAGAGGACCTTGGAGTTCACTCTTGGTGTGCTCTCAGAAATCTAGATGTCATGTATGACTCCAAAGTTTCATTGGCAAAGAACACTATAGTGTCTTTTTACCCTAGATTTTGTTTTATTTTCTTTTGTTTATTTGTTTGGTCTGGTTCCCCCCAACCCCCCCCCCAAAAAAAAATATATAGTATGCTGCTTAAGATAATGCATTCACTTTAGAATCTCTGTATCAGTCTCATAATTCCTGTATTGACTCTATGGTTTCACTATGAACAGGACTAATTATTGAAATGTTTTTCATGATGTCCTTTTAGCTCTTGCCATATACCATCTTCACTTGGCCTAGAATGTGGTAGCTCAGTTTCCATGTTGTCCTAATAAACTGACCACATCAGAGCTGTTTGTCAAATTGTGTAGCTCCCAGAATGCCAGACCTAAGTGGATTTAAACTGTTAGTTACATGTAAAATAGTACAGAGCCCTTCATAGGCTACAGCAATCTCACTTATTAATAAATTAGATAAAATATTTTCATCTCCATTTTATCATAATGTTCAAAGTATTTAAATCTTGATTGTTAAAGTTTTGAATTTGTTCTTTAACAGCAGAAACTGTTGATTCAGGGAGTTTGTTTTATTATTTTTTTTTTTAGAATGGCAACTACTATTGTGGTTTAGATCTGCTCGCTTAAAAAATCCCAAATCCATTTTCACAGTTATGATAAAGTTCCACTGTACGATTTCTAGCACAGCAAGGACAGACTCAGTCGATAAGAATAGAAAATGATTTTGAAACTAACTCAGCATCTTTAAAGAATTTGACTAAAAAAATGCTGTTTTTCTCCTTCAGTAAATCCTTGAAAGCCATTATGACAGTTTTCTTGCTTAACTTTCCTAAACATCCCCTATCAGCAATAGCTATTTACAATATTTAATAGTCTTTTTAATAAATATTGTGTGAAAGCCATAGATAACTTTACACCTCCAATATTGCTTTTCATCAGTGTTCAGATACACACACACACACACAAAATTTTCACAAAGACAATACAGTAGAACCTCAGAGTTATGAACACCAGAATTGCGAACTGACCGGTCAACCACTCATTTGGAACCAGAAGTATGCAATCAGGCAGCAGCACAGCTCCCCCCACCCCTCCCCACCCCCCAAAAGAAGAAAACAAATACAAAAGGAGTACTTGTGGCACCTTAGAGACTAACCAATTTATTTGAGCATGAGTTTTCGTGAGTGAAGTGAGCTGTAGCTCACGAAAGCTCATGCTCAAATAAATTGGTTAGTCTCTAAGGTGCCACAAATACTCCTTTTCTTTTTGCGAATACAGACTAACACGGCTGTTACTCTGAAAGCAAATACAGTACAGTACTATGTTAAATGTAAACGACTGAAAAAATGTGAAAGTTTTAAAAAAAGATTTGACAAGGTAAGGAAACTGCTTCTGTGCTTCTTCCATTTAAATTAAGATGGTTAAAAGCATCATTTTTCTTCTTCTGCATAGTAAAGTTTCAAAACTGTATTCAGTCAATATTCAGTTGTGAACGTTTGAAAGAACAACTATAACGTTTGATTCAGAGTTATGAACATTTCAGAGTTATGAATAACCTCCATTCCGAGGTGTTCGTAACTCTGATGTTCTAGTGTAGGAGATTATGGAAAGTAAGTCAAGTTTTAAATTATAAGAAATACAACTGAATAAAAATGGACTAAATAACAGGTCCGCTACACCTATATTGACAAATAGGTATTGTTTTATTTCTCAGGGGATAAAAAATCTGATAATCCTGAATTATAGGCTGGATCTTCTGGTCTAGTTAATTTGGGGAAAGGTGGATTTAAAGGAAGGGTCATGGTGGCTGTAAACTGCCTTTATGCTCCTCCCCCCACACACGTACACTCTAATCTTGGGGCCATCCTGATTCCCATAATAAATTGCACCCTACTGCAATTTGCAGCCTGCAGTCTCTAGTTGGCTGTTCTGTCAGCCAGGGATGGCTGGAGTAGAGCATTGCTACAGTCATGCCCCCTATGCCTCATCATGTCTCCCCCATATGCTGGGGAAGGAATGGCATAGAGCCAGCTATACGCCACCTGGAGATTCCCCCTAGACCAGGGAAATCCACAAGCAGCTTGTGGTGCTTGTTTTCTGCCTGCTTTGTGCTGCCAGAATGGAAGCCAGGATGGAGCCCTGATTGTGTTAAAAATATGGGATTAGACCCTGAAGACCTTATTGAAATGAAACCCTCCTTGACTTCATGCAGCTGGAGGGACTGACGCTGCTCTAAGTAGTGGCAAAGCAAAAGGCGAAGTTGCCAAGGAATAGCAATACAGCATTGGTTCCAGAGTGGTAGCCGTGTTAGTCTGTATCAGCAAAAAGAATGAGGAGTCCTTGTGGCACCTTAGAAACTAGCAGATTTATTTGGACATAAGCTTTCGTGGGATGAAGTGGGTTTTAGCCCACGAAAGCTTATGCCCAACTAAATTGGTTAGTCTCTAAGGTGCCACAAGTACTCCTCATTCTTAATACTAGCACTGTGAAAGATGAAGAGGCTGTGTGTCCTGCTGCTGTGATTACTAATTTATTTAGCATTCACACTTTAGAATTTAGTGAGGATTCTTTTGTCACATGATTCTTTACAGCAGACACCAGAGAGATGGAAGTTAAACAAATTAAAAAATCTGTTTATTGCCTTAGGCATGTTTTACTTTGTCATTCAGTTCAGCATTCCGCTTTTAATGGCTCACTTAGTTAAACCTGAACTTATGACTACTATTACTTACTACTATTAATAAAGGCTTGTTTTGTGAGGGCTTCATAACTGTCATCACAGGGTATCAGCCACTAATTTGTTTTGTTCCTACAATGTGTTTTATTTGGGTCCTCCCTTGGAAAACCACACAGGCTGCAGGGACTGCAGAATGTAGCAGCATAACCTTAGAGCCCACTGTGACTGCTGCCTCCTAGAGAGAATTAAGGAGGTTATACTCTATCCTCCTCGCACACCAGTTTTACATCGGTGAGGCTCCATTGAAATCAATGCAGTTATTCTTGAGTTACATTGATGTAGGAGAAATTAATACTGTCAGGGAGACTGGCCTATGGGCCAAATTCTGACCTCAGTGAGACTGGTTAAAATTTCCTCAACTGAGCCACAAGTTGTATCTATGTTAGCCACCTTAAGAGGGCCTAGCTACCTGTTGTGCAACTCCAGGGAATCCTGGATCCTGTATGCCTTTGAAAATCTGCTCTCCTCATGCTCTCCTCATGCAGGTGCATAAATGGGAGCTGAGCACTTTTGAAACCCTGGAGCTCAGTGCATATTTGGGCCAAAGTGCATTGTAATGAACTGCACCACTGCCCTCTACTGGAGAAAATCAGAACTGCTCACCTATGTGTTTAAATCTGTTTCTGTACTGTTAACAGCTAACAGAGATTCTTCTTTGAGCTCCAGCGGCAAAGGCCCATTCTTGTGAACTAGGAGGCTCTGTGCTCAACTGCTACAGTTCACAAATGACCTTTGTACACAGCATACTGACCACTGGGACATCCTAGATGGTCAGTTATTTTGCACTGCTAAATATTTTTGACAGGAGCACTGGTTTGTAAGGTTACTTCTACAGTAATAGAGCACAGGAATCCCGCCCCCCCCCTTTCCAGAAAGACATTTTCTGCCCTGCAGAATGAGCTTCACTGAACAACACTAAAGACTTGTACAGAAAAAAATAGACTCCACCTATCTTCTGAAAACGTGGATTTAAAAGGCCTCGTGACCACCTATATATAGGTAATATAAGGAGGGTTGGTGGCTGAACTAAAATCCTCCCAAAAATGTTTTGGGTTGAACAAAACCAGAAATCTTTAGTTTTTTCTTGCCAAAAGCCTGAAAAAAAGATTGTTCCACACAAAACTTCTTTTATTCTCATTTTTGGATGTTTTTTACCTTTTTTTAAAAAATGAATCTAGCTAGATTTCAAAATGTTGAAACAAAATATTTCAACTTATTTTTTTTTTCCTGGCCAACCTATTTGCTAAATTTGTCTTGAAATTCCATTTGCTTGGTGAATAAACTATTCATCCAAGAGCGTTCACCCAGCTCTACTGAAGATTTGAGCTGTCTGGAAAAATTCGAATGAAACAGTTTTTATTAGAACTTGCTGACTTGTTGAAACATTTTGTGGAGACAGTTAGATTTCAGTTAATTTCTCATGGCACCCTGATTTGCTGCCAGCTCACCCACCCTGTTCCTTGGAACATGTCTGGAGGGCTGACTGGGGAGCTGAAAGCCTGGCAGTCCTGGCTCCCCGGCTCAGGACTGTTTGGCAGCCTGGATCACAGGGCTCAAGACACCATGGCAGGGACCCCAGAGTGGTTCTCTGGCTGAGAAGCAAAATGAAGTACTCTCCTTTACTATGCAGAGAACAACTCGGGGGCGGTATCTCAGGGCCAGCCCTAAACCAAATGGAGTCCCAGGTGAGGAGCATCTGTGGCATTTCTTAAACTTTTGAATACCTTATTTTGTTTTGCATTTGTAGCTCATTTCATGACTTCAATGCACGATTTGCATGCACATTTATCCCTGTCATATAAGACGATAAATTTGCACACTAGGATCTGTAAATCTGTATTTATTCATGCATATATAAGAAAATGAAAAAAATGGTTTCCTTTAAGCTTATAGAAACTTTTTAATTTTAAGAATAACCGAAATGTACTAACATCAGGAAATTGAACTGTGCACCAACATTGGGTGGACTGGTATTAAATAGTTTTATACTAGGTGACAGCTTTAGAATGTTAACCTAGTCCATTAGTTCAGAAGGACGCTTTGCTCACCTTTGCCCTTGCAAACTGAAGCTCAGCATAAGAGAGATCCAAAGACTGGCCAATGGCATTTTCAAGCAAGCAATGTCAGTTTCTCATCAGCCATCATTGACTGGAGATATGTTTTAATGAGCCTGAGCTTTGAAAAGCTGTGCTCAGCATTTACAACTGTGACCAGCAGCGTGAGCAGACTCCTCAAAGCTATCCACACATTAGGAAAAGTGTCCTTCAGCTCTGCATCATGAATGAATTGGAGAACTTGGAGTGGAGAGTACTTCCCATGTGGCAAAATGTGATGGATGTTGTCCAATTTGACACAGAGGTCCTTATCATTGACATCCAAACATTCCCCATGTGTCAGCATCCAGCAAAGCGCCGTACAATTGTTCAAGAGTGTTTTTTCTGTCTGCTGGCAGCTTACTAACATCATACAAAAAACCCCAGACCTTTTTGCAGTGCTTCATTTGTCCAAATCTTTCTTCAATGGACACTCAAGCAGTGTCAACAAGTGAGCAAAAAAAATTATTCTTGAATTTTTCTTATGAGCTTCCCATCACCTCATTGCTGCCCTCGTAACCAAACTGTCTCTTCTTCAGAGTCTTCTGAATACGAGTTTTCTTGAAGACAGGCTCAGCTCTTAAGTTTTCCACCATTTCTTTTGCAGCAGGGATGGCATCTTCAAATCCATTGTCTCTGTAGGCCACAAAGAAATCAAGGCAGCTTCTCCTCAAAGTAATAATGGTTGTGATGTCCATCGTCTGAGTTTTGTAATGCCTTGTGTCAAGGTTCCACCCCACTCTGAACTCTAGGGTACAGAGTGGGGACCTGCATGAAAAACCTCCTAAGCTTATCTTTACCAGCTTAGGTCAAAACTTCCCCAAGGTACAAAATATTCCACCCGTTGTCCTTGGATTGGCCGCTACCACCACCAAACTAATACTGGTTACTGGGGAAGAGCTGTTTGGATACGTCTTTCCCCCCAAAATACTTCCCAAAAACTTGCACCTCACTTCCTGGACAAGGTTTGGTAAAAAGCCTCACTAATTTGCCTAGTTGACTACAGACCCAGACCCTTGGATCTTAAGAACAATGAACAATCCTCCCAACACTTGCACCCCCCTTTCCTGGGAAATGTTGGATAAAAAGCCTCACCAATTTGCATAGGTGACCACAGACCCAAACCCTTGGATCTGAGAACAATGAAAAAGCATTCAGTTTTCTTACAAGAAGACTTTTAATAAAAATAGAAGTAAATAGAAATAAAGAAATCCCCCCTGTAAAATCAGGATGGTAGAGACCTTACAGGGTAATTAGATTCAAAAACATAGAGAACCCCTCTAGGCAAAACCTTAAGTTACAAAAAAGATACACAGACAGAAATAGTTATTCTATTCAGCACAGTTCTTTTCTCAGCCATTTAAAGAAATCATAATCTAACACGTACCTAGCTAGATTACTAACTAAAAGTTCTAAGACTCCATTCCTGGTCTATCCCCGACAAAGACAGACTATAGACAGACCCACAGACCCTTTGTTTCTCTCCCTCCTCCCAGCTTTTGAAAGTATCTTGTCTCCTCATTGGTCATTTTGGTCAGGTGCCAGCGAGGTTACCTTTGGCTTCTTAACCCTTTACAGGTGAGAGGAGCTTTCCCCTGGCCAGGAGGGATTTTAAAAGGGGTTTACCCTTCCCTTTATATTTATGACACCTTGCATACAGCGTTTACTTGGAACAGGATATCATGCAGAAATTTGAAGTCAGTGATCTGGTTTGCCAGGCTTTTGCCTGGCCTGGGCTTTACTTGACTGTGCCAGTTCCATCAGGGCATCATAAACTTCCGTCGCTTGGTACTCCACTGGCCTTTTGCTGTCAATGCAGCTCTCCCAGTGAGTGTCACTTAGAAGCTTCATGGTCAGATTTGTAACATTGTCCACTTGATAGTTGATGCTGATTTCCCTTTTGTCGCTAGCAGCACCTTAAGCCCAGCGCCCCCCAAGTCCACGACCCCAGGAGGTCCCTAATCTGGCCCTGCTGTATCTTCATATACTGCTACATTCTACTGCTTTGCAGCTGACATCCTTCCTCTGAACACTTTTCAGAGTAACAGCCGTGTTAGTCTGTATTCGCAAAAAGAAAAGGAGTACTTGTGGCACCTTAGAGACTAACCAATTTATTTGAGCATAAGCTTTCGAGAGCTACAGCTCACTTCATCGGATGCATACCGTGGAAACTGCAGCAGACTTTATATACACACAGAGAATATGAAACAATACCTTCTCCCACCCCACTGTCCTGCTGGTAATAGCTTATCTAAAGTGATCATCAGGTTGGGCCATTTCCAGCACAAATCCAGGTTTTCTCACCCTCCACCCCCACACACAAATTCACTCTCCTGCTGGTGATAGCCCATCCAAAGTGACAACTCTTTACACAATGTGCATGATAATCAAGTTGGGCCATTTCCTGCACAAATCCAGGTTCTCTCACCCCCTCAACCCCCTCCCAAAAACCACACACACAAACTCACTCTCCTGCTGGTAATAGCTCATCCAAACTGACCACTCTCCAAGTTTAAATCCAAGTTAAACCAGAACATCTGGGGGGCGGGGGTAGGAAAAAACAAGGGGAAATAGGCTGCCTTGCATAATGACTTAGCCACTCCCAGTCTCTATTTAAGCCTAAATTAATAGTATCCAATTTGCAAATGAATTCCAATTCAGCAGTTTCTCGCTGGAGTCTGGATTTGAAGTTTTTTTGTTTTAAGATAGCGACCTTCATGTCTGTGATTGTGTGACCAGAGAGATTGAGGTGTTCTCCAACTGGTTTATGAATGTTATAATTCTTGACATCTGATTTGTGTCCATTTATTCTTTTACGTAGAGACTGTCCAGTTTGACCAATGTAAATGGCAGAGGGGCATTGCTGGCACATGATGGCATATATCACATTGGTGGATGTGCAGGTGAACGAGCCTCTGATAGTGTGGCTGATGTTATTAGGCCCTGTGATGGTGTCCCCTGAATAGATATGTGGGCACAGTTGGCAACGGGCTTTGTTGCAAGGATAAGTTCCTGGGTTAGTGGTTCTGTTGTGTGGTATGTGGTTGTTGGTGAGTATTTGCTTCAGGTTGCGGGGCTGTCTGTAGGCAAGGACTGGCCTGTCTCCCAAGATTTGTGAGAGTGTTGGGTCATCCTTTAGGATAGGTTGTAGATCCTTAATAATGCGTTGGAGGGGTATTAGTTGGGGGCTGAAGGTGACGGCTAGTGGCGTTCTGTTATTTTCTTTGTTAGGCCTGTCCTGTAGTAGGTGACTTCTGGGTACTCTTCTGGCTCTGTCAATTTGTTTCTTCACTTCCGCAGGTGAGTATTGTAGTTGTAAGAAAGCTTGACAGAGATCTTGTAGGTGTTTGTCTCTGTCTGAGGGGTTGGAGCAAATGCGGTTGTATCGCAGAGCTTGGCTGTAGACGATGGATCGTGTGGTGTGGTCAGGGTGAAAGCTGGAGGCATGCAGGTAGGAATAGCGGTCAGTAGGTTTCCGATATAGGGTGGTGTTTATGTGACCATCCCTTATTAGCACTGTAGTGTCCAGGAAGTGGATCTCTTGTGTGGACTGGACCAGGCTGAGGTTGGTGGTGGGATGGAAATTGTTGAAATCATGGTGGAATTCCTCAAGGGCTTCTTTTCTATGGGTCCAGATGATGAAGATGTCATCAATATAGCGCAAGTAGAGTAGGGGCTTTAGGGGACGAGAGCTGAGGAAGCGTTGTTCTAAATCAGCCATAAAAATGTTGGCATACTGTGGGGCCATGCGGGTACCCATAGCATACTCACTGCCCCTGCCTGGGTAGGTAGTCTAAGGTGTTTACAGGCTGTGGGGTACTGACATTGGCTGCTCTTGCAAGTTAGGCAGGCCTCTGTCCCAGTAACTCTCTTCTTCTCTGTCCTAGTCCCCATTCCTGGGCTGGATCTCAAGCGCAGAGTAAGTGGACAGTTTGCATTCCCAACCTCTGCCTCTGTGCTGCTCTCGGTGGGACTTTCTCATACATACATTTTAAAATTCTTCTCTGCAGCATTGCAGTGTATTCGCCCAAATGAAAAGTGATGCCATAATGGCTAATGCGCCAATAATTATGTCATCATAATTTCAACTGAGGGTGTATATCTCTGTGGCTACCCAGTTTGGGGTGAACCAAGGGCTGGATTGCACAGTTTACAGTAGCATCAAAGCTGCTTAATTGAAACCCTCAAGGGGGCCTCTGCTAGCTAGGTATCTTTGGAGCATGGCAGCACTCTGGCCATACCCCCTCTGCCTGGGGAACATCCCCAGAACTCTTCCAACTCAGGGGGCTGAAAGAGGGCAGCATAGGGACTAGTTAGGCCAGCTCTACACCAGCTGTGAGAATCCCCAGCTGGGAAGATCTGACTGCTTTCATGACTTTTTGTGCCACAGGCTTTGAACAAAGGGACCAGAGTAGGGCCTCATGTTGAATCCATAGGGTATAATTTTCATCATGCAAAATAGCATGGAAATAACTGTCTGACATAATCACAGCATTTTGGTCTGCTGGTTTGTAATTTTCTGGAAGGGGAGGGGTACTCTTTGTATTCTCATGGAAATGACAGAATGTCTCTCTCCTTTGCCCCTCCAGGGAGCTGAGAGAATGTGTCACTGATAAGGAAGTCATTTAGAAGGCATTTCTAGGATATCATCAGTCAGGCTTATAAGCAGCACAGCAGGAAGGAGATCAAGGAGACCAAAGCAATTAGCAAGCAAAAGTTAACTCCCTGGTGAGGCTGCAAGATCTCTGAATTCTAGTACTCTCTGTCCTATTCTGAAGGCCTTTAGTTTTGACTGAGGTTTTTTCTAGGCAAAAAAGGTTACAGGGACAATGCTTCAGTGCTATATATGAACACAACATAAATGTGAAACATATGTAGACCTACAGGGTAAAAAAATTACAAAGCGCCTACATGATTTAGGAGCCTAAGTCTCATTGAAAGGTTGCTAGGTCTGCACTGTGCTGCAGTGTGAACTACCGGGGTATGAATTGCAATGCCCACCAAACTTCTGCATCATAACTGTCCCGCGTGGATGCTGCTGGCACAAACTACTAGAAGCTACGAAAAAAGAAAAGGAGTATTTGTGGCACCTTAGAGACTAACAAATGTATTTGAGCATAAGCTTTTGTGAGCTATAGCTCACTTCATCGGATGCATGCAGTGGAAAATACAGTGGGGAGATTTATATACACAGAGAACATGAAACAATGGGTGTTACCATACACACTGTAACCAGAGTGATCAGGTAAGGTGAACTATTACCAGAAGGAGAGCGGTGGGGGAGGAGGGGAACCTTTTGTAGTGATAATCAAGGTGGGCCATTTCCAGCAGTTGACAAGAATCTGTGAGGAACGGGGGGGGGGGGGGGATATCATGGGAAAATAGTTTCACTTTGTGTAATGACACATCCACTCCCAGTCTTTATTCAAGCCTAAGTTAACTGTATCCAATTTGCAAATTAATTCCAATTCAGCAGTCTCTCGTTGGAGTCTGTTTTTGAAGTCTTTTTTTGCCATCGAATGGCCAAAGAGATTGAAGTGTTCTCCAACTGGTTTTTGAACGTTATAGTTCTTGAAGTCTGATTTGTGTCCATTTATTCTTTTACATAGAGACAGGTTTCAGAGTAACAGCCGTGTTAGTCTGTATTCGCAAAAAGAAAAGGAGTACTTGTGGCACCTTAGAGACTACCAATTTATTTGAGCATAAGCTTTCGTGAGCTACAGCTCACTTCATCGGATGAAGTGAGCTGTAGCTCACGAAAGCTTATGCTCAAATAAATTGGTTAGTCTCTAAGGTGCCACAAGTACTCCTTTTCTTTTTACATAGAGACTGTCCAGTTTGGCCAATGTACATGGCAGAGGGGCATTGCTGGCACATGATGGCATATATCACATTGGTAGATGCGCAGGTGATCGAGCCTCTGTTAGTGATTAGGCCCTATGATGGTGTCCCCTGAATAGATATGTGGGACACAGTTGGCAACAGGCTTTGTTGCAAGGATAGGTTCCTGGGTTAGTGTTCTTGTTGCATGGTTGCTGGTGAGTATTTGCTTCAGGTTGTGGGGCTGTCTGTAAGCAAGGACTGGCCTGTCTCCCAAAATCTGTGAGAGTGATGGGTCATCTTTCAGGATAGGTTGTAGATCCTTGATGATGCATTGGAGAGGTTTTAGTTGGGGGCTGAAGATGATGGCTAGTGGCGTTCTGTTATTTTCTTTGTTGGGCCTGTCCTGCAGTAGGTAACGTCTGGGTACTCTTCTGGCTCTGTCAGTCTGTTTCTTCACTTCAGCAGGAGGATATTAGTTGTAAGAATGCTTGATAGAGATTTTGTAGGTGTTTGTCTCTGTCTGAGGGGTTGGAGCAAATGTGGTTGTATCATAGAGCTTTGCTGTAGACAATTGATCGTGTGGTGTGGTCTGGATGAAAGCTGGAGGCATGTAGGTAGGCATAGCGGTCAGTAGGTTTCCGGTATAAGGTGGTGTTTATGTGACCATCCCTTATTAGCACTGTAGTGTCCAGGAAGTGGATCTCTTGTGTGGACTGGTCCAGGCTGAGGTTGGTGGTGGGATGGAAATTGTTGAAATCATGGTGGAATTCCTCAAGGGCTTCTTTTCCATGGGTCCAGACGATGAAGATGTCATCAATGTAGCACAAGTAGAGTAGGGGCATTAGGGGACGAGAGCTGAGAAAGCGTTGTTCTAAGTCAGCCATAAAAATGTTGGCATACTGTGATCCAACTGAAGGTTACCAAAAGAAACTACACCATCTGCTCAGGAAACTCCCTGAAAAAGCACAAGAACAAATCCGCACAGATACACCCCTAGAACACCGACCTGGGGCATTCTATCTGCTACCCAAGATCCATAAACCTGGAAATCCTGGACGCCCCATCATCTCAGGCATTGGCACCCTGACAGCAGGATTGTCTGGCTATGTAGACTCCCCCTCCTCAGGCCCTACGCTGCCAGCACTCCCCGCTATCTTCGAGACACCACTGAGTTCCTGAGGAAACTACAATCCATCGGTGATCTTCCTGAAAACACCATCCTAGCTATTATGGATGTAGAAGCCCTCTACACCAACATTCCACACAAAGATGGACTACAAGCCATCAGGAACAGTATCCCCGATAATGTCACGGCAAACCTGGTGGCTGAACTTTGTGACTTTGTCCTAACCCATAACTATTTCACATTTGGGGACAATGTATACCTTTAAATCAGCGGCACTGCTATGGGTACCCGCATGGCCCCACAGTATGCCAACATTTTTATGGCTGACTTAAAACAACGCTTCCTCAGCGCTCGTCCCCTAATGCCCCAGTCTACTTGTGCTACATTGATAACATCTTCATCATCTGGATCCATGGAAAAGAAGCCCTTGAGGAATTCCACCATGATTTCAACAATTTCCATCCCACCATCAACCTCAGACTGGGCCAGTCCACACGAGAGATCCACTTCCTGGACACTATGGTGCTATCCTTACCTGATCACTCTTGTTACAGTGTGTACGGTAACACCCATTGTTTCATGTTCTCTGTGTTTTTAAATCTCCCCACTGTATTTTCCACTGCATGCATCCAATGAAGTGAGCTGTAGCTCACAAAAGCTTATGCTCAAATACATTTGTTAGTCTCTAAGGTGCCACAAGTGCTCCTTTTCTTTTTGCGGATACAGACTAACATGGCTGCTATTCTGAAACCTAGAAGCTACCAAGCGTGCCTTAACGAAAATGTTAGTTTGTGCCACCATTGTCCACACAAGGCAGTTACATCGTAACATTTTGGTGTGTGCTGCAATTCATTCCCCCGTAGTCCAACTGCAGGGCTATATAGACAAGCTCTTAGGCTCCTAAATTACTTTTGAAAATGTGACTTAGGCACCTAAGGTGCCTTCTGAAAGCACTTAGGTGCTTTCTGAAAATTTTACCCACACACAATGTGTGGATCAGTAGGGTTAGGATGCTACCCAAAACTGAAATCGCATAATTAGACACTGAGCAAACGTAGGACTCATTGTCTTATGCAGTTACTCCAAATGCAGAGTCCCCTCTACATTTCAGTCCATTTCTTACACTAATATAAGTCAATTGACTTCAGTGTTGTTTCTTCTGATTCACAATGAAATTAAGTCAGAAATATCAGGCCCCACATCCATGGCACTCCATTGGCAAGGGAACAGGGGGGAGAATTGTGAGGAGTCCTTTTATATTAAAGAGAGGATCTATTTAATGTACAAAGACAGGTCTGTTCAACTATACACATTTGCATCAAAATGGTTCCAAATACCATCTTCTGTAAAGTACATGTAAAACTTCATCCCAGGTGTTGCCAGACTCTTTCATATGTGATCAGTTCTAATTTTTCTGAACAAGTGCAAAAGGGTGTCATGAGGACATTTGCACCCTGAAAGAGTGGCATGGGCCATTGTTATTCTATCAAGGACTTGTCACGCCAATAGATAGAAAATGAATTATTTTCAACTATTTCATGCCATTGCTCATCATTTTCAACTGTCATGCTGGATCCATGACAGAGTCATGAATAATGCCAGTCATCAGCAAGGTGTCTGTTATAGTGTATGAAGAGTAAAAAAAAAATAAAAAATTTCTGCTCCAATTTGGAGCTAAATATAAAACTAAATCTGAGTTGATATTTATATAGAGACAAAAATTTCACTGCTGTAATGCTGAGATAGTAGTTACACTGCAGATTTCTACAGTTATTAAAGTGATTTACTATTACTAGTTTCAATAAAGAGATTTACTATACCCAGAAATAATTTAACAATTCTATTAATCTATTTTAGGTACTTCTATGACCTGTACTACCTTAGCATCTGCATGCCTCACAATCTGTAATGGATTTATTCTGAATCACCCCTGTGAGGTAGGGAAGTGCTATTATCCCCATTTTACGGATAGAGAAATGAGATACAGAGAGATCAAGGCCTGGTCTATACATAAAACATAGGTCAACATAGCAACAGCACTCAGAGGGTGTGACAAATCACACCCAGAATGCTGCAGCTACGTCAACCTAACTCCCCAGTTTAGACACACTGAGGTTGAGAGAAGAATGCTTCAGACGTTTGGCAAGATTTCCTACACCAATGGAAAAAACCCTTTTGACACTACTCTGTATCTACCCTACAGGATTACAATGGCATAGCTGCAATGCCGTAGCACACACATGGCCTAAGTGACTTGTCAGAGTCACACAGGAAGTGTGTGGGAATGCATGGATTTGAGCTGAGGGCTCTCAAGTTCCCATCGACCACCTAAACCACTGTACTGTCCTTCCTTTCTGTTATATATTCAGGTGTCCCTGAATTTATTGCCTCCTTTTGACTGGAAAGACATGAGAAAATTGTGATGGCTTGATCCTGCAAAATATACAGTCCCTTCCTAAGAAATGTTCTGCATCTACTGGACCAGGTCCTAATTTAGAACTTTTTATTCAGGCTGAAAAACACTTAAAATAATAATTTTATAAGGTTAAATTCTGAATATGAGTAAAGAAGTGGTTGGGGGATGCTGTTTCTTATCTGAAATGGTTTTGCTTGTCTTGAGTCATTTGTAATTGCAGCAGTGCTATTATTATAGATACCAGGTCTAGCATTTGTAGTCACATGAATGAAGAATAGAACTTACTATTCCAATTAACTATGTTAAAAATGCATTCTTTTATATTGATTATCTGCAATATGCTGGTTAAGTGTTGTGATCCTGCCTCCCACTAGTAGCTGGCCTGCATTGAGGAAAAGACTTATACAATGACTTGGTTGGGTAAAGTGGTCAGAATTTATACTCTCGCTGCCGAAGGCCCAGAGTCTTTTCCCAGCTGATGACCCATGTGATTTGCACGTAAGTTACCACAGAAGCTTCAGTCAAAATGCCTGACTATGTCAAACTATTTGTCATGATTGCTTAAAAATCTGACATTTGCAGGCAGTGGAGATACATGTTTTTAAACCAGAGATGAAAAGATTATTGTTTACCCCAGTGGAACTCCACTATTTGGCAGCACCTGTACTGCCAGGGGCGACATATGAAGTTCCTTGATGCATTTATTAGACATTGCTTGTGTTAGGCCTATATCTTTGGATCCTGGATGTAAAAGGTTATTCTGCATCAAGTTAATGTGAAAATCCAGAACAATTTGTAAATACAGACGGACAAATAGGGTTGTTGACATCGCTGCCTCTAAGGGAAAAAATGGTAGGTGTATGAAAAGAATTCTTCATACAAAAAAAAAGGAGTACTTGTGGCACCTTAGAGACTAACCAATTTATTTGAGCATAAGCTTTCGTGAGCTACAGCTCACTTCATCAGAGCATCCGATGAAGTGAGCTGTAGCTCTCGAAAGCTTATGCTCAAATAAATTGGTTAGTCAATAAGGTGCCACAAGTACTCCTTTTCTTTTTGCGAATACAGACTAACACGGCTGTTACTCTGAAACCTGTCATACAAAAAATAATTTGACACCAAAAAACCTGTGCTGGCTAAGGGACATTGAAAGTACCTCCAAAATATACTACAAATTGCCTAGTACTGAACTGTGTAAAATACACCACAGAAAAATGATGAAATCCTATAAAATGAATAATTGACTTTAAAATAAAACAATGGTTACTTACCTGTAATGTAACTGTTCTTCCAGATGTGGGCTCAGCTGTGTATTCCACTTAGGTGCACATGCACCCAGAGTGCTGAAGCTGGAGAGCTTTGCGTTAGCAGTAATCATCAGGATGATGCTCAGGCCTTCTGGACCTTGTAGCCCCTCCCATAGCTATTTAAGGGTCATATCAACCCGACTCTCCTCAATTTCTTGGTATCAGAATCCAAGATGGGAGACTCTGATGTAGAGGGGAGAATGGGTCATGAAATATATTTTTGCATCACATCTCAAAGAACAACAAATACAGTACAAGTAAATAAGGTTTTGTTCTCTTTGAGTACTGCAGACATGTATTCTACTCAGGTGACTCACAAGCAGTACTGGCAGGAGGTGGGTCTTGGAGTTTACTTAAACAGTGATTGAAGATCTGCCTTCCCAAAGTTTGCATCCTACCTAGATGCCATGATAATAGCATACTGTATGGCAAAAGTCTTCAAGGAAGCCCAGGTACCAGCATGGCAAATGCCCAAGATTGAAACATTTCTGAGAAAAGTGATCAATGTTTCTTGAGCCCTTTTCAGATGATCCTGTAAAGTCTGTCAATGGGACATGGTCTGAGCCTCTTCATAAGCCATAGTAATGCAAGAAGTTATCCACCTGGAAATCATCTGTGTAGATACCAGCTGACCATTCTTCCAATCCATTCTTCCAATAAGAGACAAAAAGCCTTGGTGATTAAGAAAATGATTTAGTTCTTTACAGATAGAATGCCGGGCATCACCTCACATCTGACGTATGAAGCTGCTGTTCATTTCATCTGCACTGAGTGTGGCTCAGGAAATAATACAGCTAAGTAAATAACCTGATTATGGTGAAATTGCAAAACTGCTTTGGGCCAAAACTTTGGATGTGGCCTCAAATGTCAGAAACCAAGGTGGGAATGGTCAGGCCTAGTGGCCGGAGCCGTGGTTCTCGGACCTAGTAGTTGCAGCCAGAGGTCAGAGCTGAATCAGGAGTCCAGAGTGGGGTTGGAGCAAGGCCAGAGTGAGAACAAGGCTGGAGCAGGACTAGGAACGGGTGGGAGGAAAAGCAAGGGTGGAGCAGGATAGGAACAGGGAAAGACCAAGGCTGGGGAAGTCTATGGTTTGGGGAGTCTATTGCCACTAAAGGTGGGGGAGAGTTTGAAGCCCTGGAGTGAAGTTGAGCAGACTGAGTTGCTCTTCCACCTGTTAGGCTTATGTACCTACCCTGAGAGTCACCAGACCAGTTCCTGGCTTCTGGATTGGCTGGAGCCTAGCACAGGAATGACTCAACAGTGCATGTGCCTTAACCAGGCTCTAGTTCAGGGATGACTCACCACCATACATCAAGGATACTTTGTCTTTGAAGAACTGTGGATATGGAGGCCTTGCCATAAGTACTTGCATTTTGCCAACCCTTCATGTGGAAGTTAGAGCAATAGGAATGGTTGTCCTTTGGGAAAGGAGAGACAACTAACAAGTTGTTAGTGATTCTAATGGAAGACCCATAAGGGCAGCCAGCACAGACTTGAGGTCCCACAACTGGACCATTTCCTTTACAGGTGGAAACATGCAGACAATGCCTTTGAGAAATCTCACTACTATGGTGTTTGAGAAAAATGACTTCCCTTGGATTGGAGGATGAAACACTGAGAACACCTCCAGGTGAACTCTCAATGAGCTAACAGCCAGACCCAAGGACTTCAAATGTAACAAATAATTCAAAATGTCCTGACCGCTAGCTAACATCAGTTGAATTCCCTTAGATATTGACCAAACAAAAGAAAAAAAAAAGCTCCCACTTGGACAAATAAGTAATCGTACTTGATAGTCTCCTACTATTAAGAATGACCCTTTTCACTGCTTCCAAACATTGACCTTTCTCCTTATCTAGCCATGCACCATCCATGCCATGAGGTGCAGCATGCTTAATGCTGAATGTGCAACCTGGGTGTTGTGGTTGGGAAGCAGAGGTAGAGATCTGGGAGGTCAAAAAATAGACTGATAAGGTCAGAGAACCAACACTGTCCTTTCCAAAATGGTTCAACAAGAATCAGTTTAGCATGGTCCAGTTTCATTTTGAGGATAATCTGAGAGATGAGGGGAATAGAGGAATGACATATGTCAGAGCCATGTCCCAGTGCAGATGGAAGGCATTAGTTAACAATCCTGGACTGAGTTCCTCTCAAAAATAACATTGGCGGTACTTCTTGTTGTCCTTTCTTGCAAACACATGATGATCCATTCCCTGAAGATGGACCTTTCCATGCTGCTCTTATAGACCACTAATGGTTCTCAAAGAATGTCCTGAGATGATCATCCAACTGGTTTTGAGATCACAGTAAGCCTAAGTCTGTGGGCATGATATCTTCTTTGATGCAAAAGTGCCAAAACTTCATCGCTTCTTGAGAAAGCTGGCTAAAGTGGACTTCTCCCTGCTTGTTCACATAATACACAGCAGTGGTATTGCCAATAAATATGTGAACCCCTGCTCCCCGATCTGATCCTGAAAGGCTCAGCAAACATTGAAAATGGCTCGAAGCTCCAGTACCTTGATATGAGAAGACACTTACTGTTCCAAATGCAAACCATGAACTTTTAATGCCCCTAGTTGTGTTCTCCAACCCTATAGCAGAGGCTCTGGTGACTACAGTCCTGATTGGTGAATGACGGGCAAAGGGAACACCCTGACATACACTGTCCTGTTTCACCCGCTGCTGTATAGAGTCCAGTATCTCTGGAGGCAGTCAGATAAGCCTACCCAGGGACTGGCAACTCGGATGACAGACTAACCTCAACCACGACTGAAGAGGGTAAAGATGAAATCTCATATGCTGGACCACATAAGTGCATGTGGTTGTGACACTGGCAGACTAGGTGCCAACTCTTGCTAAGGCTTTAGGAATCAGCTGAGTACTGACAAATTCATTGCTGAAAACCAGTCTGTTTCACCTGTATGTGAGTATGGTTAAGATGGGCATTAAACTTATAACAATGTGTTTAGTGTTTAGACTTTATGAAATGCTTATAAATTGCTGCATGCATTAATCTGACTTTTAATATCTTTATCACATGCTAGAAGATAATATTTGAGTTTTTGTTTTATGACTGTAAAAAAATATTTGTTCTGAAACTGAGTCCTGTCAGAAGGGTGTGGCTCTGCATCCATATTCTTCATAGTCGTATGATTATGATTTAATTATAACATAAATATAGCACATTTTGTACAAGATATATATTGGCAGATGTAATTGGAAAAGTTATGATTTGCTGAATATGATTATTTGTGTGCATGTATCATTTTTGTATTTGACTCTAGATCTGTATTTCAAACGTGCTTACTCTGGAAAACACCCACAGCTGTTAGTATATAGGCTTGTTTGTCAGTCTAAGATAGAATTTTGGGTTTGACCTTTTGATACTCTTATATCTTATATTAATATGTGTAAATAAAGGACAAAGACACTGTGTATGTTGCTTTTCCCTGGCCAGATGGATTTGTTAGTACAATGGGAACAGATAAGAGCAGTTACAGGGCATGGTGGGAATGTAGTATATGAGCACACTTTAAGATTGCCTCAACCCCTATCTTAAGGCAAAGTCAAGCAACCAGTCGGGAGAGGCAAGGGGGGATTGGGAAGAAGGTATAAAACACTAAAAGACCAAAGAAATGACTGTCCCTTACCATTGCACAACCCCACTCCTTACTACTCCCATAGGATATAAAAGAGGTGGGACAAAGACCCTAGACTCACGACCCTCCAAAATGGAACATAACCATAAGCTGCAAGGGATAAAACCGAGAGAATGTATTTCAGGTATATTTGGGCCTGCTAAGAAGTGGGGGAATGGGGAACAGGGACACAAGCACAACTCTGTGGCGTCAGAGCTGGGAAGGAGGATACAGGGTAAATGTTCTGCAGTGTTAGAGCTGGGAATGGAACACCGGGAAACAGACTCTGCCTGCATATAGAGCTATGGACATGCTTGCTTGGAACTAACCTCAATAAACATTGCATTGCTTGCACTTCGGCCTTCTGGTCTTCTGCTTTCTGTCTGTGTGACAAGAACCAGAGGAGAGGGTGAAGGGAAAGCCCTCTAACATCAGGTACAACAATGGTAAAATTAAACAGTGCTAATGGCTCATCAACAAAGACAATGGGTTGTGGAAAAGCTTAGCCTTCCTGTAACGCTTCAGCCGTCCTGTAAATAATGGTTCCTGTGACTCAACAAGGCCTGGAAACTCCTGGAAACACCCAAGGAACAAAGACTGAACTGGAGGAATTGTTGGTCCCAGGCTAAAAGGATTTCTAGCCTGTGTATGGAAACCTGGTGGACTGCTTGTATCATCAGCCATGGTGAGAATTTCCTTATTCATATCCAATCTTTCTAGTATCTTGGACTTAGTTTGTGGTTTTGTTTATTTATTAGATTATCTGCTTTGATCTGTTTGCTATCACTTATGATCACCTAAAATCTATCTTTTTGTAGTTAATAAACTTGTTTTATGTTTTAACCTAAACCAGTGTGCCTTTGACTGAAGTGTCTGGGGAAAATCTCAGCTTGGTTTAACACAAGCATATTGTGCATATTCCTCTCCACATTGAGGGAGAGGTGAACTGAGTAATAATTTCATACTGGTCAGGGTTTTGGCCAGGACAGGATGGTACAGCTCTGAGGTCCTAGGCTTGGAAGCTGGTGATATCTTAGCTGTAGCCTCTCTATTGTTGTTTCATGCAGTGACTGGCCAGTCTGTATGTAACTGCAGCTGGCTGTGTCCCTGCCTGTGCAAATGCTGGTGGGCGTGTAGGACTGGGAGTGGTCTATAGCCTGTTGCAGCAGCACAGTGCTGAGTGGGAGCCCCTGGCTGGTGAGTCAGAGGGCTCAGAGGTACCCAGTTCCTGTGGCACCCCAGGAGGAACCCATCCCAGAGGTATCATCTTCTAACCATCAAGAAGGCCTGTCAAAACTTTCTTAATTGCCCCTTCAGATCCATGGTGAGGTTATGTGCAAAAGGGCTCGTTTCATCAGTTTGAATCCTGGAAGAAGGAAATAAAAACAGGTGACAAAAAATGTTTTCATCTCTCTTTTGCTGTATGGACTCTCACAGGGCTGGATCTACAAAAAAGAAGTAGAGATCCCCTGTTTCAACCTGGTTTAGCCCGAAAAAACATCCAGAGCTGACAGATTACAACAACTCTGTCACCTTTAAAACCATAGACTGGTACTCATTTGTGTATATATGCTTGCCTGCTTTAATCTTGTAATAACTCTCTCATTTCTTTTTCCTAGTTAATACATCTTTAGTTAGTTTATTACAGGATTGGTTACAGTCACTGACTTTGGTGAGAGATCTAAAGTACAAGTTGACATGGGGTAAGTGACTGGTCTCTTGGGACTGGAAGCAACCTGAATATTTTGTGATCTTTGGTGTATAGAAACCATTTATCACTAAGTCCAGCTTGTCTTTGTGTCAAGACAGACTGGAATGACAAAGGAGACTATCTGTGACTCCACGGTAAGACTGTTATAGTGCTTTAGGAGTTCACACTTGGTCCTGGTTTGGTGAAATCTAACTATAGAACACACAACCAGTTTGGGGTCTCTGCCCCGCGTCTTAACAGTCTGCCCTGAGGTTGGCACTCACAGGAATGAACCATTTCATATAGTGTTGCAGTGGTCATATGGCCTAGTAACTTCAGGCATACCCAGACTGTAGTTGAAGGTTGAGACTGAAGGTACAGATGTAGGCTTCAATTGTCTGGAATCACTTGTGGGAGAAAGGACCTCAAATTTGTAGAGTCTAGTAGGACTCCAATGACCTCAATTTTTTTCAGTTTGAATCAGCGTAAATGTTGTTTAGTTCAAAATCAACCCTAGAGGATTGAAAAGGTCCAGTGTGGAGTGAAAATGACTGAGGACTTGTTCTGATTTGCCGCTCACTAACCAATTGTATGCCCTACATGAATTAATAGTTACCTAGTTAGTTAATTTCCTATCTAAAAAAGTAGATTCTCAGCCCAATTGTATGTGAAGACATGAATTCTCTTTTTCCTGAGATAAGCTGTTACCACTGTCATGCACTGTCATGCATTTCATAAGAGACATGTGGGGCTGATAACAGAACAAAGGGGATAACTGTATCCTGATTATGTTAACTGATAATGTTGACTATCACTTTTGGTGCATTCTGCAATTTTTTTAAATGAACAACCTTCAGTGGTGTCAGTAACCCCTTTTATTCACTCTCCTTAAACACATGAATACATGATTTATTTTGTTCATAAATGTTCAGGGAAACTGTCACAAATTCTTCTGTGAATAAACATTTACAGTTATTCCTGCTGCAAGTGTTTACTCCATCGTCTGGGGAATTCTTTTTGAGTTACAGGATCATCCAAACCGGGGGCAGAAACACCAGGTGTGACACAGAATTCCATTGGTGCCAAATGGCGATGTACTCAGCAGGTGCTCAATATAAAAGGCAAAATGCGATCTTGTACCTAAAGCACATGTGCTGTCTGCTGTGAATTGCTTGATTCACTGTGAAAGAGTATTCCTTTTGTTCTCAGAAATGTATCATCTTAAATTTTACTCTTCCTTTTTACCCCCTACAGGTGCAAATGTTTCTATGATCCCCCTATCATCTCCGTCCCTGAGCTTATCGTAGATTAGAAGGCGAAAAAAACACACTTGTGATGACCTGTTTTCCGAGCTCAGGCAGTCCTCCCGCACTGATAGGGCACAGCTGAATGCATGGAGGCATTCAGTGGCAGAGTCCAGGAAAGCATTAAATAAGCATGATGAGAAGAGGCAGGAGGCGATGCTGAGGCTAATGGGGGAGCAAACGGACATGCTCAGGCGTCTGGTGGATCGTCAGGAAAGCCAACAAGAGCACAGACTGCCGCTGCATCCATTGTACAACTGCCTGCCCTCCTCTCCAAGTTCCATATCTTCCTCACCCGGACGCCTAAGAATGCAGTTAGGGGGAGGCTCTGGGCACCAGCTACTCCACTCCAGAGGATGGCCCAAGCAACAGAAGGCTGTCATTCAAACAGTTTTGATTTGTAGTGTGGCTACAATAAGCATTGTGCCCTTGTCCTAGCCTCCTCTCCTCCTCCCCCGCCCCACCCTACCCCACCCAGACTACCTTATCAGTTATCTCCCTTTTTAAAAAATTAATAAAGAAAGAATGCGTGGTTTCAAAACAATAGTGACTTTATTTCCTTTGCCAGCTGTGATCGAAGCAGGGAGGGTGGTTGGCTTACAGGGAATTAAAATCAACAAAGGGGATGGGTTTGCAGCAAGGAGAAACACACATAACTGTCACACCATAGCCTGGCCAGTCATGAAACTGGTTTTCAAAGGCTCTCTGATGTGCAGCATGCCTACCTGTGCTCTTCTAATTGCCCTGGTGTCTGGCTGTTCAAAATTGGCAACCAAGCAACCCCACCATAAATGTTTCCCCCTTACTCTCACAGATATTATGAAGCACACAGCAAGCAGTAATAACAATGGGAATATTGGTTGCACTGAGGTCTAACCTAGTCAGCAAGCAGCGCCAACAAGCTTTTAACTGTCCAAAGGCACATTCTACCACCATTCTGCACTTGCTCAGCCTATAGTTGAAATGCTCCTTACTACTGTCCAGGCTGCCTGTGTATGGCTTCATGTGCCATGGGAGCAGGGGGTAGGCTGGGTCTCCAAGGATAACTATTGGCATTTCAACATCCCCAACAGTAATTTTCTGGTCTGGGAAGTAAGTACCTTCTTGCAGCTGCTCAAACAGCCCAGAGTTCCTAAAGATGTCAGCGTCATGCACCTTTCCCGGCCATCCCACATTGATTTTGGTGAAATATCCCTTGTGATCCACCAGTGCTTGCAGCACCATTGAGAAGTACCCCTTGTTGGCACTGGTTGGCAAGGTGGTGCCAAGATGGGGATATGCGTTCTGTATATCGCCCCACTACAGTTAGGGAAACACATTGCAGCAAAGCCATCCGTTATGACCTGCACATTTCCCAGAGTCACTACCCTTGATAGCAGAACGGCAGCATTGCATTGGCAACTTGAATCACAGCAGTCCCCACAGTAGATTTTCCCACTCCAAATTGATTCCCGACTGACTGGTAGCAGTCAGGCATTGCAAGCTTCCACAGGGCTATCACCACTCACTTCTCCACTGTCAGGGCAGCTCTCATCTTGTTATTCTTGCGCTTCAGGGTGGGGGAAAGCAACTCACAGAGTTCCAGAAAAGTGGCCTTACACATGCAAAAGTTTTGCAGCCATTAAAAATCATCCCATACCTGCAAGACTATGTAGTCCCACCAGTCTGTACTTGTTTTCCAGGCCCAGAATTGGTGTTCCACTGTATCAACCAGTCCCACTGCCGCCATGATGTCCCAATTGCCACAGCCTATGCTTTCAGGAACATCTGTGTCCATATCCTCCTCACAATCGTCCTCGTGCTGCAGTCTCTTAGCCAGGTTCTGCACATACTGCAGTATAATGTGTGAGATGTTTACAATGCTTGCAAGAGCAGCGGTGATCTGAGTGGGCTCCTTGCTTGCCATGCTATGGCGTCTTCATGGGAAACCCAGGAAAAAAGGCGTGAAATTATTGTCTGCAGTTGCTTTCATGGAGGGAGGGAGAGAGGGGAGATGACAACATGTACCCAAAACCACCCGCAACAATGTTTTTGCCCCATCAGGCATTGGGAGCTTAGCCCAGAATTCCAGTGGGCAGTGGAGACTGCGGGAACTGTGGGATAGCTTCCCACAGTGCACTGCTCCGTGAGTCAATGCTAGCCACAGTAGTGAGGATGCACTCTACCGACTTAATGCGCTTAGTGGCAACATACACAATCAACTGTATAAAATCGATTTCTAAAAATCGACTACTATAAAATTGACCTAATTTTGTAGTGTAGACATACCCTAAGTCTTGGCTTCTTGGGGCTAGCAAGCACTGCAAAAGTCTGAACTTTGGGGTGAGAATCTACTTTTTTAGATAGGAAACTAATTAACTAGGTAACTATTAATTAGTGTAGGCCCTAGTTCACATTTTATTATTTTGTTTTGTGGGTAACCATTTGTTTCCATCACTCTCATATGTTTCTTTTTGAATTTCTATTCTTTCTTAAATAAATTTAGTTTTGTTTTATTATAAAAACTGGTAAACTGGGGTTACTGTTCTTTTGGGAAAGTAGGATCTGGGATTCCTGTGGGTATCTAGTGCTTTGGGGCCTGGATACCACAGGGGACACTCTGAAGGGACTCAAGGGCTGGGGTGCATCTATTGTCAACCTGCTGGGCAAAGTCAGGTCTGGTCTAGCCCAGAGGAGAGTGCTTGAGTGACTGACAGGCTGGTTGTGTTAGGGAGTTAACACCCCGCTCGCACAGACAGGTGGCAACAAGGTGACTCACAGCCCTAGGTGCCCTGAAAAACATCACACCAGGTGACCAATCACACCAATCAGGGCAAACTGAATATTAAGAAAAGTCAAGATTCAAAGCAACAGTTGTGGTGAACAGTACACGAGAAGTATAGTAACATGTACTACTTGCAATATTGCCAACTCTCGTGATTTTATTATGAATCTCCTGATATTCTTAGGTTTCAGAGTAGCAGCCGTGTTAGTCTGTATCCGAAAAAGAAAAGGAGTACTTGTGGCACCTTAGAGACTAACAAATTTATTTGAGCATACGCTTTCGTGATGCATGCATCCGATGAAGTGAGCTGTAGCTCACGAAAGCGTATGCTCAAATAAATTTGTTAGTCTCTATGGTGCCACAAATACTCCTTTTCTTTTTGAAGATATTCTTAAATTCCCAGCTTTTGGCTAATTAAGAGTGAATCTGAGCTTTCATTAAAAATAATAAGTTTATAGCCCTCCTGGGTAGAGGGGAAAGCTTGAAAACATGATCTAAGTACATCCCAAAAGCTCAAAACCAAAGGGCAAATAAAGAGACCCCTATTTATTTGTTTGTTAATTTAAATCACATGATTTATAAGGCAATCTCGTGATTTTTAGCCCTAATTCATATATTTGGTTGATGGGGATTGGCTATAGTGCATTAACTGAAAATTTTGAAATAATGAATACATTTATAAACAATGAAGTTTATTCTCAGATAATTCACAAACAGAATTAGAGTCTAAAATAAAGAAATTGTTGCTGTGAATAGTTCACCCATCTATAATATAGTAGATGGTACAATAATAAATGTTGTAATGCAACCTTAATCTGAATAATTTAGAAGGAGTCTTGAAATTTACCAGGTAAAGGATGTCCTTATCTATGCAGACTTCTTGTTTTTAATTTAGCATAAAATATAAGTCTCTGATTGCCACAAGTTGATTTGGTTCCCTTAAAAAGAATTATTAAAACAAATAATCTGAATCATATCTTGACTAGCACCATCGGAACATATGTAAAATGGAAACTAAAGGGAAATTCCACACAGATAGTGAGAAGTTTAATAATACTGAGACTATAAAAATCCCCAAACAAATCAAATAATTTATTCAAAAGAAAACATATTAATATGTGCTTACTAAGGGAAACAGAATAGAATACAAAGGAAAACCAAAGAGGAGTGAAAAGTTTTTATCATTCTCCAACTGTTGTGTATTATTGCAAATAATAAGTGTATTTGGTGGAACAAACAAAAGCTGCTTAAAAGTGTGCACAGAGGTACATTAAATTATTCATTTAGTCATTACTGATCTCAGATGAATTAACAAATTGTGTGCTCTAGCTGAGCACAAAGTTATTCATCTTAGATTTAATCTTTGAGGAAGCCGAGTTACATGATATTAATGAAAAACACGAACAGAACACAATAGGCAATTTTCTCACAAAATGTTTGACAACATAAATTATGAACCTCGTTATGCTTAGATTAGCTCAATAATTAGGAGCTAGATTGTGGCATTTATGCCACAACCTAATCTAGGGAGTGCTGCAGAAATACACTGCTTTCAAAGGGACCCTATGGAGGAAGGGTAGCCTTGAGTTTCTGTTTATAGACTGAGGCACTGAACTTCTTGGTAGAGTTGGCCAATTTAAAAAAAAATGTGAACAGTAAATTTGCCAAAAAATGCATTTTTCAGGCCACTGAAACTATTCACTGACCCAAATTTGAGATAACTTGGCTGAAAAAAACCCTGACAAATTAAATTTAATCAATGTTGAAATGTTTCATTTTGACATATTCTTAACAAATTGTTTTGACATTTAATTTCAAAACCATGTTCAGATGTTCGGTTTGACCCAAACCATATTTTGATTTGTTTTACCAAGGAAAACAAAGTTTCAGTTCCAAATGAACCAAATAATTTTTCACATTTTTCAGTTTGGCCACGGAACCAAAAAAATCAATTTGCTCTGCTCTAGAACTAGTCCAATTCCTGCTCTACACCTGACATGTGCGAGTGTGGGCAAGTCATCCAGGGTATAAATATCCTGGGGTGGGGAGGAACCCACATTAGCAAATCTCAGAGCCTGAGCTCCAGCCTGAGTGGGAATGTCTACACTGCTACTTTTAGCAACATTGCACAGACCCAAGCCTGTAGACCCGGGCTCTGAGACTCACTGCCACAGGTGGTATTTTGCAATGTAGACATGAGGCTAGTTCCCTAGGAAAAGGGGGGTCTTTAGGTCTTCCCTAACTCAGAAGGGTGTTGTAATGACAAATACAATGGTAATTATGAAGCACTAAGATTACATGGTGACAAGAGCCACATAAGTACTTTAAGTAGATATGCCTTTTGTGGGTACAATCTCTCCTCTGGTGGCTTCTCCATCCAGAAGGCAGAAGTCTTCTTCGTCCATTAAATCTCCCCAAGTTTGCTGGACCTGCTCGGGGGGCAGGACCAGGGGGAAAAGCCTTTACCATGTCCCATTTGTGGCAATTCACTCCGGTGGGGAGGAACTGGAGTGAACAGCTCCATTCAGTATAGGGTCTTTTGAATAATGCTATAAAAATGAAGCTTCAGCCAGGTCTATATGGCCAACAATAGTGTCCTTAGCCAAAATATTCTGTCTCCCTCAACCCTTATACTGTTGTATGGCAGTTGGTAGCTACTCTTCACCCCACTTGTCACTGCATTTCAGGAACGTTGTATGTATATATCTGTAAAGTGCATTGGGATGGAAGGCACTCTATAAAAGATAAAATATTAATATGATGATGCTCATTACAAATAATCTTATAAAAGTGACTGCCAAAATCCCATTTAAAACAGAGGCTAAAAATAACCTTTTTAATAGAAAAAGTGTGGTAAATCAATTGATTTCTTTCCCCCTAGGACTGATTATGCAGACAGTTTATAGGAAAACTAATTTAAGTTTACTAGAGAAACCAGATTATGGGCAGAAGAGACTAGTGGGATACAATACTCCTGGGGAACATTTTGCTCTTTATTTACAGGAGGCTGGATGGACTTAGTTTGCAGTAGTGGCATGAGACATCCAGGTGATGTATTAAAACAGTGAATACCTACACTGTACCTCATTTGAATGTAAACAGACCTTGCTTTTTAATACAGAAATAATAATAGTTGGTTCAAGTAATCAATTAAAAATTCCTCAAGTGAATTCCTCATTTTCTAATGAATTATCTTCAATTAAAGTATAGTTTACCCTGAAACCTATTGCTTCTGAATGTTAATGTTAAGGCATATTCCTCCTGCACTAAAAGTGTTGATAAATCATTACCGCAAGCAGTGCATACATTCTGTGTTGCTCTTATTGTATAGTTTGCATATGCTATAATGAAAAGCATAATATTACATGGATGGCTGGTTTTTAACCCCTTGCCACAGCAAAATGCTGTAATAGGAAATGACATAAAATGTAGTACAGAATTATTCACAATCATTAGAAAACTACCATAGAAAATGGGAAGTGACAGAAATAAGCAGGGAGTGTTGGAAAATGGCTTTGTCCACAGTGAGGGTTGCCACCTCTGAGATACAAAAAACCCGAGACACCTGGGATGATCCCGAGCCCATACAACTGGACATCTGGCAGTGTGTATTGAGCACACTTACAGATCTTCTGTGACAGCTACCTCACAAAAGGGACAGTCCTTGGAAAACCCTATCCCTACCCTTGTAGTCTTTGAACAGGCATGTAACAGGGTAGTCTGCCCCGCTAAAGGCTAGGGGCTTGAGTCCAGTCAGCCCTGTTCTGTGGCAGAACAGGTGTTTGGGCCTGATAGAGGGGACTATCAGACACAATTGGAAAGGGGTTGGGTGATTCCTATAAAGCAGTGGTTCTCAACTAGGGGTATGTGTACCATTGGGGATCCGCAGAGGTCTTCCAGAGGGTACATCAACTCATCTAGATATTTGCCTAGTTTTACAACTGGCTACATAAAAAGCACTAACGAAGTCAGTACAAATTAAAATTTTGTACCGACAATGATTTGTTTATGCTGCTCTATATACTATACACCAAAATATAAGTACAATATTGATATTCCAATTGATTTATTTTATAATTATATTGTTAAAATGAGAAAGGAAGCAATTGTTCAGTAACAGCGTGCTGTGGCACTTGTATTTTTACATCTGATTTCGTAAGCAAGTAGTTTTTTAAGTGAGGTGAAACCTGGGGGTACGCAAGACAAATCAGACTCCTGAAAGGGGTACAGTGGTCTGGAAAGGTTGAGAGCCAGTGCTATAAAGGCTGAAAATGCTCAGCTGGGGCAGAGAGCTACAGGCAGCAGGTTTGCTACTGTGGCAGGGGGCTGCCAGACAGATAGCCTCTAGGGGACGTCTACACAGCAATGAAAGACCCACAGCATGATCACGGCCGGTCTGGGTCAGCTCACTCGGGCTCCCGGGATTTGGGGCTAAACATATCTGTGTAGACATTCGGGTTCAGACTGGACCCCATGCTGTGGGACCCTTCCCCATCACTGGGTCACAGAACTAGGCCTGCAGCTCTAGCCTGGACATCTACACAGTAATTTTACATCCCTGCAGCCTCAGCCCTGTGAGCCTGAGTCAGCTAACCCAGCCCAGCCATGGGTGTTTAATTGCTGTGTGGACATCGGAGATCTGGGGAGTAGCTTAGTTTTGCATTCCTGTGTGAGTGAGTTTTATGTGTGAATAATAAATAAAGCTTGAAGGAAAAGAGCCTGATCCTGACTCTGGTGTGGTGTCACTTCAGCCTGACTGGGGCGACAGGGCAGTAGCCTACAACGCCCAGCTCCTGCTGGGTTCAGTGGCAGTTCTGTGAATGGAATGGAGACAGGGTAACATTCAGAGACTGCACACTTCCAATGCACCCTAAGCTACATGTGAAATCAGAAATCTTATTATTCCTCTTGTATTGTTGTTAAATGATGGCTGATATGGGAGAATGTACCTAGGAGTGGGTGCTGCAATGCTTGTACTTTTGCACAGGGGTTCATTTCATTTAGATACCATCCTTTAAACGTTTGGAATTTATTTTTAAATTGATAGACAGAACTTAGAGCTACTCCAAGAACAACATGGCGGGATGGGTCAACCTCTTACTTCTGGTGGTGGTTGTCAGATAGCAGAAGGAAGCGGTCAACTGGGAAAGCAATTGAAAATATAAGGGAATTTAAAGTTTTCCAAATAAACATTTTATTTATTTATTTACTGGTGACCTGGAATTTCATCATAAACTCTATGCTGAGAATCAAGCCCTGATATTAAATGTAACATGCTGTAATATCACGTGCCTCCTTCCACAATCAACAGCTGAACGAGAGCAGCAGTGAGCTAAACAGTCTGCTGGCATTTACTGCAATTCACAGACACTGTTAGATTAGGTCACACAACCAAATAAAACTCTTCCTCCCGAATGGGAGACCAAAGATTATGAACCATGATTGGAAAGTAAATGCAAACAGAACTCAAAGCAGCCTTATCAGATTCAGGGTGCAGGGAGGGAGAAAGCTGGCAAGTCCACCAGGATAAATTCAATTTGGAAAATGTCTACGCTGTAAACGCATAATATTGTTTTCAAGACTCAAAATAAATGTCAGAGTTGACACAGTCACTCCATATCTTCCTATCTCTGTTACTGTAGTTAAACTTTTTGAGGGAGGCTGGATATTGAAATGTCAGGGAGAAAATAAGGTAAGAAGTGAACACCCTTTATTTTGTTCAACAATTATAGTGCCCATTTATTTCAAAGTTCCTTACAGAAATCTTCAGTTAGGATCAGCAGACTCTTCTTTTTAATGTGCACCACATAGGATCTGACAGGAACTGAACAATTCCAGAGTAATGCATGTACTTCTGAAACTGGGATTTTGTTGAACTCTAGCTACTGTCCCTATTGCTGAAAAAAAGGAGTATTTCAGGTTTCATGTCTGAACACAAAGAGGATGATTTGACTTAAATGGGAGAAGCCACTATTCTTACACAACACTATATGTTTTCAGGTTTCCATGATAGGGACCAAGCTAGGCTGACATCTCTGAGTACCAAAGGCAGACTGGCTTATTTGATAACTGTAAGAGGATGACTTATCTCATCAAGGCTAGAGACCTGGGGCCTGCCTATTCTAGTTATTAAGTAGGCCTACCTGAGCAGTTATGAGGTGATGCACCCTATAAGAGACTGCAGAAAGTGAGAAAGGCTCCTGTAGGGAATGCCCTGAGACCAGGAGAGTTGCCCCAGCTAGGAAGGGCTGAGAGAAGCCTGTTAAAGCAAGGAAGACCCTGAGACAGCGGGGAATTTGGGGCTGTGCCTGGCTTAACACTGGAGGAAAGATTTTTGTATTTAATTTTGAACTTTAAATTAGGGCTGTCAAGCGATTAAAAATTAATCATGATTAATTGCACTGTTAAACACTAATAGAATACCATTTATTTAAATATTTTTGGATATTGTCTACATTATCAAATATGTTGATTTCAATTCTAACACAGAACACAAAGTGTACATTGTTCACTTTATATTTATTTTTGATTACAAATGTTTGCACTGTAAAAAACAAAAGAAATAGTATTTTTCAATTCACCTAATACTAGTACTGTAGTGCAATCTCTTTATCATGAAAGTTTAACTTACAAATGTAGAATTATGTACAAAAAACCTGCATTCAAAAATAAAACAATGTAAAACTTTAGAGCCTACAAGTCCACTCAGTACTATTTCTTGTTCAGCCAATCACTCAGAGAAACAAGTCTGTTTACTTTTAAAGGAGACAATGCTGCCCGCTTCTTGTTCACAATGTCACCTGAAAGTGAGAACAAGTATTCTCATGGCACTGTTGTAGCCGGTGTCACAAGATATTTACATACCAGATGCGGTAAAAATTCATATGACCCTTCATGCTTCAACCACCATTCCAGAGGACATGTGTCTATGTTGATGATGGGTTCTGCTCGATAACAATCCAAAGCAGTGCAGACCAGCGCATGTTCATTTTTATCAGCTGAATCAGATGCCACCAGCAGAAGGTTGATTTTCTATTTTGATGATTTGGGTTCTGTAGTTTCCACTTTGGAGTGTTACTCTTTTAAGACTTCTGAAAGCATGCTCCACACCTCATCCCTCTCAGATTTTGGAAGGCACTTCAGATCCTTAAACCTTGGGCCGAGTGCTGTAGCTATCTTTAGAAATCTCACATTAGTACCTTCTTTGCATTTTGTCAAATCTGCAGTGAAAGTGTTCTTAAAATGAACAACATGTGCTGAGTCCTCACCTGAGACTACTATGACATGAAATATATGGCAGAATGTGGGTAAAATAGAGCCAGAGACATAAAATTCACCCCAAGGAGTCCAGTCACAAATTTAATTAACACATTATTTTTTTAATGAGCATCATCAACATGCTCTCTGGAATGGTAGCCGAAGCATGAAGGGGCATATGAATGTTTAGCGTATCTGGCATGTAAATATCTTGCAATGCTGGCTACAAAAAGTTCTAGGGGAATGCCTGTTCTCACTTTCTGGTGACATTGTAAATAAGAAGTGGACAGCATTATCTCCCGTAAAGTTTAACACACTTTTTTGTCTTAGCAATTGGCTAAACAAGAAGTAGGACTGAGTGGACTTATAAGCTCTACATTTTTGCATTCTTTTGTTTTTGAGTGCAGGTATGTAACAAAAGAAAATCTACATTTTTAAGTTATACTTTCATGATAAAGAGTTTGCACCACAGTACTTGTATGAGGTGAATTGAAAAATATTGTTTCTTTTGTTTATCATTTTCACAGTGCAAATATTTGTAATAAAAATAATAATATAAGTGAGCAATGTACACTTTGTGTTCTGTGTTGTAACATAAATCAATATATTTGAAAATGAAGAAAAACATCCACAAATATTTAATGAATTTCAATTAGTATTCTATTGTTTAACAATGCAAGTAAAACTGCAATTAATTGTGATTAATCTTTTTGAGTTAGTCACATGAGTTATCTGCGATTAATCGACAGCCCCACTTTAAATTAATAAACCAGACCTTACAGAGGGCTGTTTTTATTGGATTTGTAAAAATCTCTTTTTGAATTTACTGAGGAACCAGGAGGGGAACTGAGGGGCTGTTTGCCAGGCTATCCTGAGACTAGGAGGGAGTTCTGAGGAGCGGTGTCTTCAGAGGAATCTGGAGAAGAGTGGTGGTCAGGCACGCTGCTTCCAGAGTGTCTCCCTGCTGGTTCTTTCTGAGGGCTCAGGAAGGCAAGCTGGACATGCGCTAGTGCTATCTGCCACTGGAGCAGCCTGAGTAGGCCAGGTTGACGTGAGGGGGCAGGCCTATGTTTGTGCATACGTGCCATGTTTTGTGGGCTGACTATCTACAAGACACACCTTGCTGCAGCAAGAGGGACCTGAACTGTTTCTCTGATAGGTTTTGGGAAGTTGAAAACTAAGCCTACAATCAAGGAATGCTTCTGTTAAGATCAGTCTCTGTGTGAGGATGGTGTCCCAGACTTCTCCACCACTCCTCTTTTCCCCACAGGTACCTCAGCAGCTGTGTTGCTCTCAAAGTTCAGTCAGAAGGGGCCTGCAACATCTGGGTGTGTGAGAGCGTAGCATTGTGTGTTCCCATGAAGTGTGGCACTGTGCATATGGGAGCCACAGGCAGTTAGCGTCTTATAGGTTTCTGCAGAGACAGCAGCATGCCAGCATGTGGTTAGAAATGCTTCTGGGCCTGCAACATTCTCTCCTTTGCATGTCAGATCAAGAACCCAAAGACTGCCTGTTCCACTCATGCTCAATGGTGTGTGGCTAGAAGGTCTTGTAACCCTACTCCATTCCCTCCTCTGCTCGGGCCTTTCATAAAGCCAGCAAGTTTATTGGTGATCTATCTGCAAGTGACGCTAAATCGATAAAGGGTTCTGTGAGCCAGCAACCGGTAGGAAATTGATGGTATCAAATGGCTTAGTCTATCTCCATCTGCTGGCTGGGAAGGACTATGCTGGTGCAGAAGATAACCCTCCCCCTTTATGCATTATGTAATCAGGGTTCAATTCACATCTGCAGGAAGTCACAGAAGCCCATATGGTAGTTGTATTTGTAGTTGATGGCCAGATTTCATTTCTTGAATGTCACTGGATTGACTGCTCTTATTGGAAATAGTAGTTATTTATATGACTCTCTTAGTTTATTGCCTTTTATTTTTAGATAACTTTTTGCTAAATGCTAAAAACAACAGCAACAATAACAATCAGCTATGAACATATCCACTTTGCCACCCACAGCCCTGGAGAACATGAAAACAATCCAGTGCATGGCTGTATTTTAACTCTGAGCTTTTTGCTTCCTCCACTTCCATTATATAAGCATGGTACAAATACCAAAGGATCAGACACTGCAAGCATGACAGGAGCTGTTGCCATCACAACCTGAAGTTGGAGATATGGCATAAACAAAACCAGAGCAAATGAGCAACCCAACAAAGATTGCTCATCAGCTTTGTTTTTGCCAAACCATATGTCCAGACGATATTATCCATGTTGAACAACAGCAGCCCCAATTACAGCATTTACCTTTTGTATTATTGAGATGGTAGTGAATGCACTGAGTGATATAAGAACATAACCCATTCAAAAGCTACCAGTAAAACACTAGGATGGATCAAAAATGTACCTTTTTTTTACACTATCTGCATAAATAATGGATCTAATTGTCAGATGAGCCAAGCCCATGCCCAGAGGCACAGCAAAGGTGACCATACATCTCCTCTCTCCTCCTCTGCTTCTGGAGCCAGCCTCTGGAATAAAATTGGAGTAGGTTTGGAGATGTTCTAACTTACAGTGGTTTCCAACAGCCGTTAGGGGCTGATATGACAGATGGGAATTGTCGGGGTGCAGCCTTCTCTAGGCCCTGTGCCAGAGTGGTGGAGAGGAAAACAGATGTAAAGGTGCTGTTGAGGATATCCTCAGCATGTGGGACTCCCAGCTTGCATAAAGTGAAAGTAGCTCTTTATGGTACCTACTGTCCCTCTGCTGTAGGGGCAGGTAAGGAGCATGCCAGGGGGTGAGACAGAACACTCCACTCAATTCCCAACAAGCTTAGAGATGTAATTTTTCTCCTTCTGAGCTGCATCAAGCATACACTCAGTGCAACTGAAGTTCCAGCCCTAAGCATCTGAACTATGGAGCTATAATTCTCTTGAGGGGTTTTGGAGATGCCAAAAACAATTAGATCAAAGCATATGACTCTAACAGGTCTCTTAGTCCAGAAACCTCTTACATTTCCACTGTTAGGTGCTTAGTTAAGTATAAAGGGAGCATATAGGGATGAGAGAGACAATGGCACCAGGTACAAAATGGATTGCAAAATAATTAGTGTGCTTCTATTGCTGTTACTGCTGTGAATTATCTGAATTGTGTGACTCAAAATCAGAACCATTATAAAGTGTAAATAGCAGACATCATTTCAGTCAATAAGACGTTGAAATAATGTCTGTGAGACAACTGGAGTTGTCACAATTACAGTGATTGAAGGCTGGAAACCTAGAAGAAGACACAGCTGAGGAAACAGTGCAGCAGAGTTGGGTGAAAGTCAGTGGTGTGAGGACTCAAGGTCTGAACCGCTTTTATTGTTTTGGTTCTTGTGCATTTACATCCTTTGCGTTTCAGGGTAAAAGAAACAAAACAAAGCAAAACCTGAACATGAAACTCTGCCTAGGTTGCTGCCTTTTGCCTGAGTTCAGGTCCAAACCATTTGAAACCACTGAATTTCTGTTGTTCCCAGAAGAGTAATCTGTCCTTTGCATCTGACACGAGGCCCATATATATCAAAAACTTCGGTCAGGCTCAGCTGAAACACACCAGGCTAATTAGAAAAAAAAAGATCATGTCACATCAAAAGGTGAATGAACTTGGCTGGGTTTGGAGTTTGTTTTGTGAGTTTTCTGCCATTTGTGCTCTTTTTTTGAGAGAGAGAGAGAGAGAGAGAGGGAGCAGTTTGTGGAATTATGACACTGTCAGATCCCAACTTCATACTACTTCACCCTTAGACCCAAATCCAAGAGTACACCCTTAATCTACCCCTGGATGTAAACAGCATGGGCCTTGAGTCTCCACTCCTTACATCTTGTGGAGTCATTTATAGCTGTGCAAAGCAGGTGTAAAAGGGTATTGTTCTGATATGGTAGCATGTTGCTCCCATATTGCTCGTGCTTCGGTTAGGTATAGATAAAGGGTAAAATTGTCAAAAGTAATTTAGGATCCCAAATCTCACTGATGTTCAATGAGACTTAGGGTCCTAAGTGCCTAGGTGACAAATATGTGATGGTATTTAGGCATCTAAAGATGTATATAGGCACCTAGTAGCATTTTCAAAAGGCATCTAACTCCCATTAAATTAAGGCTCCTAGTTTTGGTAGCTGGGCCTGGGCACAGCTGCCTCAGTCCTCAGTCCGCACAGCTTCTCAGTGCCTCTGTCACACTGAAGCGCCCAGAAGAATCCTCAAACGAGACATTACCCTGCCTATCTCGCCTTTGTGGCCCAGGCTGATAGGTGATAGACAGAACAGCTGACGGGGCAGGGATTAGGAAGGAAGTCTCCCAGTGGTTAGGGCACTCACCCAAGATATGCCTGGTATGGAGAAGGGATTGGAGCATGGCACTCCCACTGCTCAGGTGAGTACTCAGCAACGGGACTGTAGAGGCAGTCCCACCTGCTTTGTGGCCCATTGAATATTTAATTATGTCATACACGGTGGAACAAGTACAACAGGAGAGACAAAGAGAGAGACCCTGCACCAGAATACCCCATAGCTCCGTGGGCGATGTTGGTTCAAATCTCTTCTCCACATCATTGGGAGGAGAATTAAAAACCTCAACTCCTTAGCCCATGTCTAATGAAGAGATCCTAGAGATCCAGGGCCTACTTCCAATTTTTGAGTGCTTTAAGAGTTAGCTAGATATGTGCTGTTAACACTTGCTAACATAGCATTACAATGTACGTTACATGTTCCCATGTCTGACCTTTTCAGAGATTTCAGCTCCTGTTTGTGGGTTCATTCCCATGACCAGCAGTAACGAGGGATTCTTTTTGCTGCTCTTTTTCTAGACCATCTTATCTTATTTTGGCCTTATAATTCATCTTTCACAGAGCTTCCTTTTAACTCTCCCAACCTGCTTGCAGCCACAGGTATACATTAAGTAGAATTTATGCAAGAACATTTGCCTGAAGATGACAATTAGAGGTAGCTGCAGGGTGTGATTTGTCTAGGTTTTTCTCATGTTTTAATGTAGCTTGACCTATTGGTGTTCCTGCAATGTCTGCTGGTGCTCCTGGAAAACTGCAGAGAGCCCAGACAGACTGCAATTCCCTGATAAAAGAAAGCGAGAGAACATTCAATTTCAGGTGGTTGTTTCTAACGGGACAGTGGTTGTTGAAAGACAAGTATAATACAGAGCTTAGCTCTATCTGAAGGGCCAAATTTTGCAGTCAAACACTGCAAATCCAAAGGAGTCCTAGCTTTGCACCTGTGTAATTGACAGAAAAATTCAGCTCATAATGTATTAAGGGGAAAGCAGCAGCCTCTGCTTACAGATTTTCCTTCTAATTTTTTTTTCTAGTTGCTCAGAACTATGGGCTCCACCTCTCAGAATGAAATATTCCAGGCTTAGTCCCAGATTCTCTACTACCTTGCACCATCATTAAAACCAGTACAAACTGAGTGCAGTACAAGTGTTAAGCTCTACTATTGACATTTGGTATAATTTTGTATTCACGTTGGGCATGTTTAAATTATTGCATAGGTGCAAAGCAGGGGAGAATCTGGCGGAAAGTCTGTGCCTGGAGTGATTTTTGAGGTGGTTGTTTGTTTATTTTATGTTCAGTCATATTTTATTATGAGGAGAGATATCCATATACACCTCACTCTTATGTACAACTCTCCAGTCAAACCAGATAAGGGTAGAATGTTAAAGTTTCATATGGAAAGGACCCTCATTGAGGAGAATTGATTTTCAGTATCCTGGTGATTTTTTTTTTATTTGACTCAATTATGGACCTGATTCTACTTTCATTTTACCCATATAAATCTGGGCTAATTCCAGGGATATTAATGCAGTTACATTGTTGTAAACCAGTGTGAGATTCTATGACTTTTCAAAAACAGCATTCATTCCAGGTACAGTACATTTTGCATAGGGTATTTTGTTAAGCTCATGAACAAAGTGCACAGCTAAGGATAGCTGGGTGGTGTGTCTGTGCACAGTCTGAAACATAGGTAGGTGCAAAGAGGTTAGGGGAAGGAAATTAACAGAAATTAGACTAAGCCAACGCCTCTTACAATCTGATAAGGTACCAAGTAGTTAGGGAAGACCCGACTATGGGCTTGGCCCCACATCACACTTGGTGGGTACTGTGCCATTAACTTTAGAGGAAGCAGGAGAAGATCTTAAGGTTTGCAGCTGGAAATCCCCCAGTGATACACATCAGGAGCTCTTAGCATGCTCACTGTGCATCATATAAAGTAAAAGCCGCACAGCTGCCACTCACACCTTCTTGTCAACTGTTTGAAATGGGCTACCTGTTCTCTTTCATCTTACATTTAGACTGTACACTCTTTGGGAAAGAGACAGTCTTTCGTTACATGTGTGTACAGCACTTTGCACAGTGGGGCCCCAATCCTTGACTGGTGACCTCAAGGCAGTACTGCAATACTATTCAAATAATAATAAACTATACTTACTTCATTGGAAGGAGGCAGCATGGACAGGCCTCAAGATATTAAAACACATACATTTTAAACATTTAGGTCAATGGGACAACACACGTGCCTAAGGCTGTGCATGTATATGTAGCTAAAATATCGAGCTAGTTAATTGTCTCATCCTCTCGTTTAAAGCTAGGGAAACTTACACTGCTAGTGGAAAAGAAATTGTACAGTGCATAAGTGTGAGAAAGTATTACAAGATATACCTTAGGAATCAGAGACTGTATAATAGAAAAAGTATTTGGCAATGAAATTGTACTAGACTATCATGCAAAAGAGATTAGTATAATTATAAAAGAGAAAACATTAAGAGATGTCACACAAATATAACTAAGGTTATAGAAAAATATCTGATATAATGTGTTATTTGAGAAATAGCATTTGATCATGTAATTAGAGATTGTTTATTGTTACGAATACTCGCCAGGGGCAGCATTAAGGTTGTTTGTTCAACCTTAACTGTGGCATTTCCTGACTTTTGAGTGCTTAACTGTGAAACATTAGAGTTGAATTGCCCTGGATCTTGTGTAGGTGTGCAGGGAATGAGAAGGTCTTAAAGAGCCTTCCCTATTCCCTCCACTTGTGTGCAACTTGCGAAAGAGCCAACATACCCACAGTCCCTATGCTCAATGATGCGTGTCCATGCAGAGAACAAATGACTCCCAAAAGGGAATAAAGGCCATGCTGATGCCTGCAGGATGCAGCATGCATACTAGGGAGTTTGGGGAAAGCATGTGTCATCTCTCTTTTCAAGCTCCCTCTGGGACTGTGTGGTTCTGCACTGCAGGACAGTGCCAAATGGCACAATTTAGCCCTTAATGGTCTCTGATTTAACACAGTGTTCCATGTGAAATATCTTAAACAGAGCCAATGGTGTCTTAGGTAACTGCAGGTATATTTTTCAGGCTTAACAATCCACTTAAGAGCTTACGTTGGATGGAATGATCTTGAAATAGCTCCAGGCACATATAGTGTCGGACAAAGTGGGGTTCGCATGTCCAGAGGGAGCGACACAATTAGCAGACAGACCCAAGTAAAATTGTTGCTTTTAGTGTGTCATGCTGTTGACATCAAGGGGTCCTGCCTACTGGGTTCACTGATTGAGCTTCTCTGTTGCTAAGGGCTCCAACTTTTTAAAGCAGTATGTATGTATATGAATTTTTATGCTGGATAAGGTCATGGATGAGAGCACATCATGCTATTAACACTTTTTAAATGTACTCACCCACATTGTGGGGGCTCCCTGTTGAAGGAATTGTTTAGGGTTTTAGATTATACTGCTGTACTCTGTATGGTCCTAATCCAGCTCCCACTGAAGTCATAATGCTGTGACAATTCTCAGAGCACCCAGGATTGTGAGTCACCCTGTTACCTCCTTGCTTCAGTGAAAGAGAGAGACTTGCTGATCGTAAATGGGTGTCACTTTCCTGATATCACCAGTCTGTTAGCCACCCAGACAATCTCTGTAGATCTCTGCCAGCCCTTACTTTGCTTTGCAGGTTAACCTCAGCCCCTCTGAAAGGGTCCCCATTAGTATCCAGTCCCTGACACTGGATACTCACAGAAATTAGCAGGTAAGCTGCCTCTGAAGGAACAGTTCACACACAGCTTGACTAGTACAACTCAGGATCAGGTCCTTTATAACCTCATAGCACTGAAATATACTTATAGTGAAACAATCATAAGGTATTTATCAAACGGTAAGTTTTGAGAGATGGTGAGTAAGGATAATAAGTGGAAACAGAAACGGTTACACATATGAAATAAAACATGAAACACAATCCTAGGTCCACACTTATCATTGGTTACCTTTCCTGTTTAATAAAGTAGATTTTCTCCCAAGGATTCCATCTTTGATGGACCTGCTGCTTTTCAATCAAAACCAGGATCCAAGTGCTCACTCCATGCCCTTCAAAGGGTTTCCTCCATGAATAGATGACAAAATGTTTTATTTGTCCCCCAGTTATAGTCCACTTAACCCTTGAAGTCCACTCCAAGTAACCCGCTTCTCCTCCAATGCTCGTTTTTCCGGTTGACTTCATGTCTCTGTTCTTCATTCGCATTCAGTTCAAACAGGTGATTGGAGGCCCATTGTGAAACAATACAATGCTTAATTTACATGTCAGTTAGCTAAATGGACCAGCACCCTGCCTCTGAGAGAAAACCTGTTTCTGCTGGTGACTCATACTTTGATACACACTCTGAGGATATATTTTCAGTATATATGCACCACTCCTCATATATCATCCATCCATACATCTTGCAATGATTAGGAAGAGCAGACTGACCTAAGCTTTTATTAGATACCTTACATGATATTCTTTATGGATAAATACTCTGTAAGCAGTGTGTTAGGCGTAGTTTGTCAGTTCTGTTAGGAATTGCTGACACAGAGTAGTGAAACCTTTGCCAGTTGGCACCGCCGGGTCTCTGTGTCACAAATGCATATTCTTAACTAAGGCTTTGTCTACACTGGCAAGTTTTGTTACCAAAAACTGCATTTTGGCAACAAAACAGCGATAGCGCACACACTGCAATGAGACTGTTGTCGAGAAAAACGCCCATTTTTGGCAACAAAAAACTTCCACCCCTGTGAGAGACTTTTGTTTTTTCCCCTCCCTTTATTTTCGACAAACAGCCAGTGTAGACAGCGTGCCTTTTCCCCCCGATTTTATTGGCCTCCAGAAAGTGTCCCACAATTCCCATGCTGCCGCTCTGGTCAGCGGTTTGAACTCCACTGCCCTGAAGCCAACCCACCCCTCCCCCTTGCAAGCTCCGGGAATTTTAAATCTCATTTCATGCTTGCTGGCTTCCCAGGTGGCTTCTTAGGTGAGCATGGATGGCCATCGCACCAAACGCACGCCCACTTGGACCGCGGCTGAGTTGTTGGATCTGATCAGCATATTGGGAGAGGAGTCTGTTCAGTCGCAGCTGCGATTGACCCATAGGAATCGGAAAACATATGGGCAAATTTCTCGAGGTTTGTGCGAAAAGGGCTATGATAGGGATAAGCAGCAATGCAGAGTGAAGATAAAGGAGCTGAGGTAGATGTACCATGTAGCACGGGAGGCAAACCATCGCTTCGATGGTGCACCGAAGACCTGCTGCTTCTCTAAGGAGCTGAATGCTATCCTCGGTGGTGACCCTACCTTCATCACCAATAGCCCCATGGATACTTCAGAGGCAGCAGAAAGAGGGGGTAACCCGGAGGCTGAAATTCTGGATGAAGAAGTGGAGCTAGAACAGGATGTGGAGTTCCCAGCAGGGTCACCTGGTGGGGCAGGCAGCCAGGAACCTTTTTCCACTCCAGAAATGCTCTACAGGGAGCAGGGAGCAGATGAGCCCCCAGGTAAGTTGCTGTGGCTTGTGTAGGGAATCAAAAAGTGGGAGGCAGGTAGTGCTTTATGCGAGCTGGACATTGCCCTGTGTAGCTAATCTGCATGGCCAAGCAGGGTGTCGATGGACATTGAGACCTGCAGGGAATCCTCCAGAGAGGCTCTGGAAAGTTTCTAAGAGGTACTTGTTAATCCTCTGCTGCAGACTCCAAGGGATTGCAGCCTTGTTAGTTCCCCCATTGTAGGAAACTGTACCATGCATTTAGCAATCACTGGAGCTGGGACCAAAGTGGCACATAGCTGAGCTGCATATAGACTGGGTTGAAAGCCGCAAGCATGCAGTAGCTGTGCCCTGGTTTTCCTGCTCACCCACAGCAGTGAGATGTCAGCAAGCTGGTTGGCCACCTGTGAAAAAATGTGTGATAATTTTAGAATGACTTCCTTGCAAAGCTGCCCTGCAAGCCGTGACCGTTTTGTCCGTATGCACAACTGCCTTCCCCCCACTCCCGACACTCACAGTGATTGGGGGGCTCGTGCAGCTGTGTGCCTGCCTAGAGTCAGTGAGAAAGTGATTGCTACTCTGCAAAAGGCCCTGGTTACTAAAATGTTTCAGTTGTTTGCTGGAATGTAACAATCCCTTGTCTGTGCAATGTCCACAGCAACAGAGACCTTGAGGAACGCACCACGCACCCCTGCCGACCGCCTTCGGCAGAGAAGGAAGAATCCGAGACACAGAAAAGAAGACGTATTTCAGGAGGTGCTGCAGCACAATGAGAGACAGACCAGGGAATGCAAAGAGTGCTGGGAAGCCAATGCAGCTTTTGCCAGGCGTGTGGTGGAGTGAATGATAAAAGTTATGGAGGATCAGACAGGCTCAAGTCTTTGATACAGCTGCAGACTGAGCAGATCCGAGTTCGAGCACCTCTGCAGCAGATGCACAATTCTTTGCCAACCCCACCCCCCTCTCTGCCCACACGTTCCTTTTCACTTCACAGCACCCCTGAGTTTCCCCATCGCTCCACCCCCTCTCACAGCTCGAACAATGATAGCTGGAGCTACACGCCGTTGTGAGATTTTACTCTTTTTAACAATAAATAAAAGCTAAGGTGTTTAATGGTACAGCGTTTTCATTCTGTGTTCTACAAAAGCATATAGCCATCAATTCACTCTCGGGACCAGGCTTCTAAAGCATTTTGTTGCATGGAGCTTGGGCCCCAAAACTGTACATAGATGCACCAGGGAAGCAACTCCAAAGCAGACATGTGTCAGTGCCCCCGTTGTCAAAGTGGTTCCTCAAAGCCGCTCTGATGTTAATAGCAGCCCTCTGGGCTCCTCTGACAGCCCTAGCATCTGGCTGTTCAAACTGTGCAGCGAAGCGCTCTGCCTCCATGCTCCACACCTGAGCAAACATTTCACCCTTAAGATTCACACAGATTATGCAAAGTGCAGCATGCGGCTATGACCACGGGAATATTATCTTCGTTAAGGTCTAGCCTGCCATTGAGACACCTCCAGCGAGCTTTCAAATGGCCAAAAGCACATTCGACTACCATGCGGCACCTGCTCAACCTATTGTTAAAACGTTCCTTGCTGTTGTCCAGGTGCCCTGTGTAAGGTTTCATGAGCCAGGGCTGCAAGGGGTAAACTGGGTCTCCCCGGATTACTATGGGCATTTCCACATTCCCCACTGTGATCTTGTGGTCTGGAAAGAAATTCCCCACCTGCAGCTTTCTGTACAGGCCACTGTTCCTGATGATGCATGCATCATGCACCTTTCCAGACCAGCCTGCATTGATGGCCGTGAAACACCCCCAGTGATCCACAAGCACCTGCATCACAATGGAGAAGTATCCCTTCCTATTGATGTATTCTGAGGCAAGGTGGTCCGGCACTAAAATTGGAACGTGTGTGCCATCAGTCGCTCCGCCACAGTTAGGGAAACCCATCTCTGCAAAGCCATCCACTATTTCATGCACATTTCCCAGAGTCACAGTTCTCCACAGCAGGATGTGATTTATTGTCCTGCACACTTGGGGTAATAAGTCCCCAGCAGTGGACTTCCACACTCCAAATTGATTTGCAACTGACCGGTAGCAGTCTGGATTTGCCAGTTTCCACACAGCGACTGCAACACGTTTCTCTACTGAAAGGGCAGCTGTCATTCTGGTGTCCTTGTGCCGCAGGTCGGGGACCAGCTCAGCACATAGCTCCATGAAGGAAGGTTGCTTTATGCATCCTAAAGTTCTGTACCCACTGGTCATCATCCCTCACCTGCATGACAATGCGATCCCACCAATCCGTGCTAGTTTCCTTAGCCCAACAGGGATGGTCTATCCTATGCAGCTGCTCTCTGAATGCCAAAAGCACTGATAAGTTGCTGCTATCCATATCACACTCGGGTGCCTGCGATTCATTCTCTGGCAGTAACTTTGCGAGTAACTCTGCTGCCATGCGCGATGTTCTCACGAGAGTTAACAGCGCATAGGAGAGAAGTGCGGGATCCATCCTCTCTCGCTGCAGATGCTGGCGCACACTACAAAGACTGACAGTTGGAAAAACGGTGCGAAAGGAAAGCCAGAATGGCACGAAAGGAAGTCAGAAACCATTGGAAAGCTGGGACACAAAGCGGTGCATGACGGGACATTTTGCTTGTCCCAGGATGTGCCACGCTCCGTTTCTGCCTTCCCACAACACCTAGCGACAGATGGTGTCACCGGGCACTGTGCAATACATACCCACAGTCCATTGCTCATGCTGTCGACAATGGTGCTCTGAATGTGGACACAATCTGTCAATAGAGGGAGCAAATGTAGACTCACTTTGGCGACTTTGATTTTGTCGATTTTTTCGTGTCAACATGGACAAAACTTGCCAGTGTAGACAAGCCCTAAGATGTTAAAGAAATTAAAAACCATTTGGCTACTGAACCAATTCTAATTCGGTACACAGAGCATTTGAACTTTGAAACAGTCCACAGTTTGTGGCAGATGGAGGGGAGAAAATGTTGATGTATAATTAGTTATTTAGAAACACCTTGTCCAATGATCAATATTGTTATAACACAGAAAAGGTTAAGGGCTGGATTCGTAAAGGAATGTGGGCACCTAAAGATGCACCTAGTGCCTAGTGGGTTTTTCAAATGAAAATCAGTGGGAATTAGGTCCCTGGATGCTTTTCAAAATTTCCCTAGGCATCCTTCTGCATATTTAGGCACCTAAATACCTTTGAAAATCTGGCCCTAAAATCTTTGGATTATCTCTTACTAAGTGTTTATACAATATCTAGGATAATGGAGTCCTGATCTAAGTTGAGATCTGTAGATGACAGTGTAATAAAAATACAAGCAAAGCTACTCAGACAAAGATTAATTACACTGTGTCTCAAATTAAAGTCTTATGCGGGAAGCATACAAGATTTGTAGTGAGAGTACATAGCTGTAACTCTGAAGTTACTTGCTTGGAAGCAGCCGTGCTCCTATCCCACATCAGAAGAGAGAATGAACAGTAGCAACTAATCAGTGTTCAGGTTCATAAAGCCACCACTCCAGCAAGAGCAGAGGGATGTTAGTTCTCTTGAGAGTCCAGAAGCAACTGAGCATTTTGCTCCTTACTCTGTCCAGCAACTTAAAAGTAATTAGTCAGTGCCTAGAACAGGAAAGATTTTTCTTCATGGATTACCTCAAGTTTAGCAGGATATAGCAAAGGTGCCATTACATTTATATCCTAAAGGCTTGTTTGGGTCTTGTCAGTATTTTCCTGCTATTTTGCATAGCTAGATTGAGATCAGGAAAGATAAGCATTCTGCCCCCTGCCATGATAACGTAACTTACTAAGCACTTACTGTTTTCTGCTTCTCTCCAATGTCTATGATCCCTGTGATCCCAGTTGCATTTTGGCCCTTCCTTGGTCTTACTGGAGTCTTGTTCTACAAAATTAAAATAATGTATGAAGCTTGAGGAGAACTTACTCTTCAAAATCACCTTTTTTTTCTTGTTGTTAGAGACTTTACCAGCAACTCCTGCAAATATAGTTATTTTTTGCCCTGGCCTCAATCTGACTCTCTAACAAAGCTACTTCTCATGGCTCACCCACCAAGTTTTTTTGTGATTCCACCTGCTTTTCCATATAGACCAAGAACCCAGACCTTCTACTCTAGCATCTTCTAAGGGCATGGATACACTACAAAATTATGTTGACTTAAATTAGATTGGCATACTGCTGCTGCAGTAATTGCTTTTACTCTTACATGTCCACACTATGCTTTTTGTGTCGCCAGTGTGTGTCTTCATCAGGAGCACTTATACTGGTTGTACTGTCAGTGTGGGGCATTCTGGGATGGCATCTGAAAGCTAGTAACAATCGATGTAAGCAACACAGTGTCTACACTGATAACTGCGTCGACCTAGCTACATCGACATTGACTATACACATCTCATCAAAGTGAAGTTATTAAGTCAGCATAGCAGGGCAGTTATGTCAGTGGGCTCAAACTAGTGTAGACACTTTCATAGTTAGGTTAAACCTAAGCTGCCTTGCGTTGACCTAACTCTGTAGTGCAGACCAAGCCTAAATTACAATTTTTGGTCTCCATCAAACCCACCATTTCTTCTTTTGAAAACAACACTCCTAACATGTTCAGTTCCACATTGCATTTAGAGGAATGACTCCTCAGGTGCTCCAGACTCGTATTTGGATACAACAAAGGTTGCTTTATTTCATCCATTTGTCCTCCCTTCCCTATCCACCTGTCTCATGGGAGTGAGTGGGTGCATAGTGCCTGGTAATACTTCTGTCCTAAAGCAAAGGCTAGGTTGCCATTTTGGAGTGCACAGGGGAGTTCTTACTCACCTGTCAGTCCAAGTCACAATCTAGTCCTGAATGAGTGGCATTTGTGAGAGAGAACATACATAACACAATTAAATCTTTCCCGTCCCTTTTTTAGCATCTTTTCTTCAAGTTGACTCTTTCTCCCTCCCTCCCATTGTTACTCTGACATCTGTCCATCAATTTATTCTAACCAATAAATTATTCAAAGGTGTTGTCATAAAAATAAAGGGAAGGGTAAACCCCTTTTAAAATCCCTCCTGGCCAGAGGAAAAATCCTCTTACCTGTAAAGAGTTAAGAAGCTAAAGGTAACCTCGCTGGCACCTGACCAAAATGATCAATGAGGAGACAAGATACTTTCAAAAGCTGGGAGGAGGGAGAAAAACAAAGGGTCTGTGTCTGTCTGTATGCTGCTTTTGCCGGGGACAGAACAGGAATGGAGTTTTAGAACTTTTAGTAAGTAATCTAGCTAGGTATGTGTTAGATTATGATTTCTTTAAATGACTGAGAAAAGAGCTGTGCTGAATAGAATGACTATTCCTGTCTGTGTGTCTTTTTTGTAATTTAAGGTTTTGCCTAGAGGGATTCTCTATGTTTTGAATCTAATTACCCTGTAAGGTATCTACCATCCTGATTTTACAGAGGTGATTCCTTTACTTCTATTAAAAGTCTTCTTGTAAGAAAACTGAATGCTTTTTCATTGTTCTCAGATCCAAGGGTTTGGGTCTGTGGTCACCTATGCAAATTGGTGAGGCTTTTTACCAAACCTTCCCCAGGAAGTGGGGTGCAAGGGTTGGGAGGATTTTGGGGGGAAAGGCTTGTCCAAACCACGTTTCCCAGTAAACCCAGATAAAGTTTGGTGGTGGCAGTGGAAATCTAAGGGTAAAATAATTTTGTACCTTGGGGAAGTTTTAACCTAAGCTGGTAAAAGTAAGCTTAGGAGGTTTTCATGCAGGTCCCCACATCTGTACCCTAGAGTTCAGAGTGGGGAAGGAACCTTGACAGGTGTGTTTCATGAGTATGAGGATGGCTGAAAGGCAATAATAAATTCCATCCCTTTCTACAGCGTGCTTGCATCTATAATATGGGAACACTACAAGGGAAAAGTGAAGTAGCTGATTTAATGAGTTATTTATGTGTTTTGCAGAAGTATCCTCTCAAATGCTTAAAGTAATATGACTTTAATGAGCCATGTAGGCTCTGTAGTTTTTGCTTTGTTGAACATTTTCCCCCGGTAAACTGAGTCATTAATATTAATTAGAAACTGAGTAGCCAATTACAGGGTTGAATAGGAAGTGAGGGGAAAAACTGTTTGGAAACAAAGTGTCTGTACATACACACTGAAGGAACTGGAGGTCACTAGAATCTGTGGGTTTGGATTAGTGAACACTGTTGAGGTCTAATTAATGAATACACCTCGCTCATTCAATTGCAATATCAGATTTTGTTTAACTAAAGCAAAGTGGTTATCAATAGAATCATAGAATCATAGAATATCAGGGTTGGAAGGGACCCCAGAAGGTCATCTAGTCCAACCCCCTGCTCGAAGCAGGACCAATTCCCAGTTAAATCATCCCAGCCAGGGCTTTGTCAAGCCTGACCTTAAAAACCTCTAAGGAAGGAGATTCTACCACCTCCCTAGGTAATGCATTCCAGTGTTTCACCACCCTCTTAGTGAAAAAGTTTTTCCTAATATCCAATCTAAACCTCCCCCACTGCAACTTGAGACCATTACTCCTCATTCTGTCATCTGCTACCATTGAGAACAGTCTAGAGCCATCCTCTTTGGAACCCCCTTTCAGGTAGTTGAAAGCAGCTATCAAATCCCCCCTCATTCTTCTCTTCTGCAGGCTAAACAATCCCAGCTCCCTCAGCCTCTCCTCATAACTCATGTGTTCCAGTCCCCTAATCATTTTTGTTGCCCTTCGCTGGACTCTCTCCAATTTATCCACATCCTTCTTGAAGTGTGGGGCCCAAAACTGGACACAGCAATAGGGTAATAGAGTTCTATAGCTGAATTTTTATTCTCCATTTTTCCTTAGCAGTTTTGAGTAGATAGATAGATGATGTCATAAATATAAAGGGAAGGGTAAACCCCTTTGAAATTCCTCCTGGCCAGGGGAAAGCTCCTCTCACCTGTAAAGGGTTAAGAAGCTAAAGGTAACCTCGCTGGCACCTGACCAAAATGACCAATGAGGAGACCAGATACTTTCAAAAGCTGGGAGGAGGGAGAGAAACAAAGGGTCTGTGTGTCTGTCTATATGCTGTTTTCTGCCGGGGATAGACCAGGAATGGAGTCTTAGAACTTTTAGTAAGTAATCTAGCTAGGTATGTGTTAGATTATGATTTCTTTAAATGGATGAGAAAAGAATTGTGCTGAATAGAATTACTATTTCTGTCTGTGTATCTTTTTTGTAACTTAAGGTTTTGCCTAGAGGGGTTCTCTGTTTTTGAATCTAATTACCCTGTAAGGTATCTACCATCCTGATTTTACAGGGGGGATTTCTTTATTTCTATTTACTTCTATTTTTATTAAAAGTCTTCTTGTAAGAAAACTGAATGCTTTTTCATTGTTCTCAGATCCAAGGGTTTGGGTCTGTGGTCACCTATGCAAATTGGTGAGGCTTTTTATCCAACATTTCCCAGGAAAGGGGGGATGCAAGTGTTGGGAGGATTGTTCATTGTTCTTAAGATCCAAGGGTCTGGGTCTGTAGTCACCTAGGCAAATTGGTGAGGCTTTTTACCAAACCTTGTCCAGGAAGTGGGGTGCAAGGTTTTGGGAAGTATTTTTGGGGGGGAAGACGCTTCCAAACAGCTCTTCCCCAGTAACCAGTATTAGTTTGGTGGTGGTAGCGGCCAATCCAAGGACAATGGGTGAAATATTTTGTACCTTGGGGAAGTTTTGACCTAAGCTGGTAAAGATAAGCTTAGGAGGTTTTTCATGCAGGTCCCCACATCTTTACCCTAGAGTTCAGAGTGGGGAAGGAAACTTGACAGATGATAACAAGGTGGCACTGGAAGCATCATGTATTGTAAAGGTTGCCTGACACTTCCCATTATTAGACTCTGTTTTCGGTTTATTATAACTTTCCAAAATGTTAACTGTGTGGGCTGAAATTCTGTATGCTTGGTGTTTCCCTCAGGTTGAATTTTTCTGAAAAATTTCAACCCAAAAGATTCAGCTGTTTCTGAAAATGACGCTACTGAAAAATACATTGTATTGTGTTAAAAAAAATCTGGTGATCTTTTCCTTGAGATGCTCTAAACAGGAACTGGACATTTGTCCTTTGCATCAGGGATGTGCCTTTTGCCACCTCAATAAAAATTTATGTTCATTTGGCCACGTTATAAGCCTTTGAAAAATTGCAGTTTGTACATGCTCAGTTATGACTTACTAGAGCTTCACACCTAAAAGCTCCAAATATTCCATCGATATAGATCATACTGTAGCCCAGGCCTTCAGTGGGCTGAGCATGACTTCCCTGCAAGTGCAGCTCTGGGATGCAGTAGGTCAAGCTGGGGCTGGGCTGGGCACCAGAACGAAAAGCAGGGATGCTGTCTCCACTATGCTGTCAGTGTGCGAGCACTCAGGCAGTGTGGGAATGGAAAGCTGCCTGAATAGAATGGGACAAGAGTCAGACCTGGAGATGGGAAGAAGAGACTGGGACAAGAAGCCTGGGGTGAGGGTGGGTGAGAATACAACTGAGACTGGAGATTTTGGGGGAGGCAGATGGAAACTGAGACAGGGAGTTTGGGGGTAGACTGGGATTGGCTTGGCAAGGAGACTGGGACTGGGAACCAGTACGGCAGAGGTGGAAAAGGAGGTAAGAAGTGAAGGGAGACTGAGCTGATGAGAGGCCAGGGTATTAAGAGGAGAAATAGAATTGCTTAGGCAAAGAAACTGGAATAAAATGCTTGAGGGTGAATTGAAGGAGGGAGAAGCCTGGGAATGAATCAGGGTTGTATAGTGAACAAGACTGTTGTCTACACGACCCCTGCTTCATTTATTGCAGAAGTTGGAATGTATGTTCTGAATGAGACTGTGGTGGATTGCAGGAAGTGAAAGGAGGGTCCACGGTGAAGGCAGTTGCGAATTGGATTCTCTCTCTTCCTCTGTCAGAGAGCTCCTATGTGATACTAGCTGAGTCACTTCAACCAACCATGGCACTGGACGTCACTAATGTTGTGTTCCTTACCTTTTGAGTGCCCAACTTGAAATCCTGGGGTGTGATTTCAGAAGTGCTGAGCACTCACCACTGTAACTGAAGTCAGTGGGATCTGTGCTTGAATATATAAGGGCTATATCATGGGTGGCCAAACCGTGGCTCATGAACCACATGTGGCTTTTTTACAGTTAAAGTGCGGCTTGCAGAGCCTCCCCCCAACCCCACCCCCATTCTCCACCTACCAGACTGAGGGGTGGAGGAGCTCAGGACCTCTGCCTCAGCAGGAGCGGGGCTGAAACCCCGAGCCACAGCAGATGCATCCCAACTCTCAGACTTCTGAAGATTGTTGTATGCAGCTCGGCGGGTCAGTAAGTTTGGCCACTCCGTGCTATATAATGATAAGAACTCTCAAAATCAGTACCTAGTTGTCTCAACTGGGGCACCCAGAACAAACTGACACTTTTGATGTTAAAATGTCTGTCCATCTCCCTATATGTAAAAAAATTAATGTTTGTGAAACACTCAGACACCATAGTGATGAGAGCAATAGAAAAGCACAATTAGAATAGTGTGCCGTAAATAGGATATGGGGCCACACACTGGACAATGAGGAGAAAACAAAATATTGAATAGCTGCTCATTAATCCTGTGCACAGAAAGAGGCCCTAGTCTTGTGGAAATAATAGTATATGATCATGTGTCAGGACTGAGGGCTTGTCTACACTACCTGACAGATCGGTGGGCAGTGATCGATCCAGCGGGGGTCGATTTATCACGTCTATTTATCGCATCTAGTATAGATGCAATAAATCAACCACTGAACACTCTCCCGCCTACTCCGGTATTCCACCAGAACGAGGAGTGGAAACGGAGAGCGTCAGCTGTCAACTTACCACAGTGAAGACACCAGGGTATGTAGATCTAAGTACATTGACTTCAGCTACACTATTCACATAGCTGAAGTTGTGTATCTTAGATTGACCCTGCGCGGTAGTGCAGACAAGCCCTAAGGAGCCACAACTAGCTTTCTTACCTGCTAGCTTAATCCTCAGGCAGTCTAATGAGTGCAGGTGACCACATTTGAGTCACCTGAATGACAAACCACTTGATTTGCTGAGGGGATCAGCAGGCCTGCTCTTAAAACCACCAGCAGCAGTCGGGTGCTGGTGGCACATAACATTTGCCCACAGCTGTGACAGCCCCTATGCTTGCTTGTTCCCAGCCTTGGCCCTGCCTTGTTTCAGTCCTGGAACTGCCTCACTCCAGGTGATCCTGGGCTCCAATTCCTGATTTCTGGCCCTTGGCTCTGATGTCTGGCCTCTGACTCCTGCTCTGATCCATAGACATGAGTGCTCACGTGCTGGTCTCTGACATCATATAATTAAAGATTATATCATACTGCATATGCACAAGGTAGCCAAATTAAAGTTGCATAGGCAGCCTTAATTCTGGCATTTTCCTAACTTTTGAGAGCTTGACTCTGCAGCCTTAATACTGTTCTATTAATGGTGTGTGTGTGTTATATTAATGTATTAGGAAGACTAATTCTTTCTCTAGGAGCTAGTTTGATGTTTATTTACATAGCCAAGACATAGCCATTCCATAGCAGATTATTTTATTGTGTTTACCTCAGTTCTATGTCCGTATATTTGAGGGTTTTAGGCCCCAGATCTGACCTGTCATACTGTAAAGATATTTGTCTTTAATAGGGAATATTGTCTGGATTCTAAAGGCTGCATTGTGACCAGCTCTGCATAGACTCCTCAAGAGGCAAGAGGTTGCAAGGAACCTTCCTTACCCTATGCCCCACATCAGACAACGCCCAAAGTGGCTGGGGAATGCAGGCACTGAATGAGGTTAGGTAAGGTAAGAGTGGCAAATGGTCCTGCCCCATGTCTTCACCAGTGGGCAGAGCTGGCCAGGCACAGGGGAACCCATGCTTTGCCTTGTAAAAGGCAGAACACCTGTAGGAAGCCAGGAACTATGCTGGTTGCTGAATTAGCTAAATATCTTCCTAGGGTTTCAGCTTCAGCAAAGTCCTTTACCACCGCTGTCTCACATCATCATTACCGAGCCCAAAACACCTATTTTCAATCATCTGCTCTGAAATACAGAATAAAAATGTCACCGTCATCACTGTTCATGTCTAACTTTTCAATATTTCTATTTTCCTGACAAACAGCAATAAAGCAGGTAACAAGTACTCCCTGAGCTGTGCTGATAGCATGGCTGACATAGTGGATACTTCTGATAACAAGGAATCAAACCAGCTAAGCCACATTGGCTTTTCCTCTTTTAAGAACAGAGAGAAAACAATGGTTTCAATATCAAGAAGGACAACAGCAATAAATAAAAATGTTGACAGCTCTCCGATAACAAATTTCATCCCAGGATGTCCAAGAGCTTTACAAACATTAATTAATTAATCCCCAAAATACTTGTGATTTAGGAAATGGAAAATATATAGGAATTATTTTGCCCATCAACAAAATGCAGCTACCTCCAGAGTACAAAGAGGCTGATCTCCAGTACCTAGTAACAAAACACAACTGCTCAAGCAGAAAGTGAAAATGAATACTATACCCAGGTGAAATTCCAGAGGGAACACAGGGTGCCAGCCTGTAATCACTAAAGCTGGGCAAAATATTTTCAGCACGGAGTAAATTTTCTGAAAAATACATTTTAGGGACACCAAAATTATTCACAACTTTGAGTGAAATTCTGTTAATAGTTTAAAAAACAAACAAACAAAAAAACCCTGAAAACAAAACTACTGAAAATGTCAAAATGGTTCATTTTGACAATATCCAGATGAATTAAAATTTGCAATGTTTCCTTTGAACCAAACTTTTTTTTTTTTTTTTAGTTTTCTGTTTAGTTGAGGAAAAAAACAAACATCTGTTTCAGTTCAAAACAAACCCATTTTTTTTTTCAGATTTTTCAGTTTGGATACTGAACCAAAAAATTAGTTATTAACTCAGCTCAGAGAACTGAACCACTGCTGATTGATCTGTTGATAGGTGAATAGAGTTGGTAGATCAGGCCTAAAACACCACAGTATTTCCATTTATTCCGAATAGGAGATAACTGTGATATTTTAGATACCGCTGTGCTAAAATATGGGTAAAACAGAGAACCACAGTCTCACTTACACTCAGGCCCATTCACACCAGTGTGGCAAAGGGCCTTTAAGTGGATGCAGTTACATTTATGAATTGGCCCTTTTCAGTGCCAGAGTATGTAAAGCAGCTTTACAATAAATGAGAATCAAGCCCTGTCTTTTTAATGGCCAACAATACACACTAGTAACATTTGGTGTAATATTAGAGGCTAACCCATAGAAAGAATTCTTTACATCAGGTGCACATTTTACATATGGAAACTAATTCCTCTGGAACCATCCCTGAGCCACATCTTATTATATTTGTGCATTTTAACTCATCCTCAGCTGAACAACTGATGGTTTAAGAATCAGTCTAAAAAAAAAAAAACTTTCTCAGCTATAGAGAGACCTACTGTTTTTCCTGTCTAGCTAGGATCCTGGTAACTTATATGGCTACATTACTCTTCTGGGTTCTAGTCTCTCTTAAGGCAAATTTAATTGCAAATAATGTGTGCGTTTTTTTTAATCAGCTAAGCATGGGTCTGCGCCTGTTGGTTTTGCTTCTGTTTATCATGATAAGTTTCAGGCTTGTTTATAGCAAAATGATGTGCTTGTGTGTTTATATATTTATATACTGTTTCCTGAATTAATAAATAGACTTATAGTACATGCATCTTAGTATCTCCTATTAAAATATCAAAGATTTTGTTCTCTTACCCCCACCTTATTACTTCACTGGGAAATATACAAATCCAGCAACAGTATTTCTTTTTCAGGAAGTCCACTGGCTATTGTCATGACCCACAGATCTCCAATCGGCATCTGCAGCAGTCCTGCGGGAACCATCATGCTCCAGCCTGCCACCCAACAGCTTACCAACATCAGCTAGACCCAGAGCTCCTTGAAGCCTACCTTAGATAGGAGGCTCCACCCCTGGACTCCAATTGGTGGAACACCAGAACTCCTAATTGGCCCAGTCCCCCTACTTAAACCTGAAGGAGGAACAAGATGTTGTTTGTACAACTGGGGTCAATCCTGCTTTGGACTGCTCACCCAGTGCTACCTGCTTTTCATAGAATCATAGAATCATAGAATATCAGGGTTGGAAGGGACCTCAGGAGGTCATCTAGTCCAACCCCCTGCTCAAAGCAGGACCAATCCCCAATTTTTGACCCAAATGGCCCCCTCAAGGATTGAACCCACAATCCTGGGTTTAGCAGGCCAATGCTCAAACCACTGAGCTATCCCTCCCCCCAAAAGCTATCCTTTTGTCTCCTGGTTTCATGACACATGGTTCTTGATCTTGGGTTCATCTCCTGATCTCGACCTCCTGGTTTCTTAACCCAGCTTCCTTGCTTGTATCTGACTATTGGTTCCTGAACTTTTCATTCTCAACCCCAGGTGGTGTGGGGACCAACCCCATACTAACCACTAGGCCCAGCTGCCTATGTCCTGACCCTGACACCTATGTAATTTGATGTACAGCACAAAACTCACCTCTTCACTATTCATTGGTGCATCGATTGTGTTAAATTTCTACATGGGCATGCATACAAATTGCCATGTGGGAGTATCCTGCAAAAAGACCCCACACGATCATTTTGCTGCCTTTCCTGGCAGTGGCTGATAATTAGATATTTTTAAGAATGCTTGAGATAGTAGGGGCAGAGGGAAGAGCATTCCACAAAGGATCCCTTATCTTCATCCCAAAAACTTCATTAAAGAAGTAATAGAAAATAGAAAAAAAATGCTGCTTTGTGTTGGTGACCAAGAAGTATCTATAACCTCTGGGTTTTCCCTGAAGAGGATAGCTGTGGCTTAGTGCAGGAGAAGGTTTAATGTGTCCTATGGGACTCCTTTTTTTAATGTGGAAAAGATTCTATGGTCTTAGATTTTGCAGCAGTATGGGGTTTTTTTTTTTTACAAAACATACAATTTGGGGCCTGCTATGACCTGACTGTGTCTGTCTGAAAGGCATCTGTGAGTGTGCAAAGTGCAGTAAATCCTTATTGTCCTGGAAACAGGGTAGCTGCCGGCTTAGTGTGAAGTTGTTTCCTCGTTTCTGTATATAGTTTCTGTTTGAAATAAAAAGCGTTTATCTTGATACTAGTCTGTTCACCTGTGAGATTCTATAGGGGCTTCAGAATAAGGGTTTTAAAGCAGAGATACACTTAAACTGCAAAATAAGAAATGATATCCTTATCCCAAAACCCTCAAGACTGGGGATATTTGGATCTAGATTCACAGAAATGAATGGAGGAGATCCAGGTCCAGATTCAAAACCTATCACCCTCTCAGAGCTTGGGGATGTTTGGGCTTGGGGATTTTGCTTCTGGTCCATCTCTGCTTTCAAATGTGGTTCTGCTCTGAAAAACGTCTCTTTCAGAATGACATTGTGGGGTTCCATGGGTTTTTAATGATCCCATAACTTATTTATTCAGTTTACCAGTTAGAAAATGACTGGATTATCAGTCCCCCAGTGTAAAGATGGACTCTTTTTAGTGCTTTTCTCTTAATTTCAAAAAGAGCAGGCATATGGGAGGCAGGGAAGTGAATTTCAAATATTTAATTGTAAATGCAATACAGCTGTAGTTTTTAATCTGCACATGTTCCATTACATAATTTGTTTGTGACCTTAAAGAGCTTCTTTCTCCAAGAGGGGATGGTCTGGTTCATTGTCAGGACACCCACAGCCCCCCTCAAAAGGAAGATTCACAGAATGTGCATTGTATCCCTTGCAGTTCTTTAATTTGCAAGTACACTGCCAATCTGGCAGTGGCAGCTACATTCAGGAACCTGAAACATTGTTTCTAAGGCATGATACAATTCACTGCCTCCAAGAAAAGTGGCAGGAGGCAATGAGTGGAGTAACTGCCAAGCAGGGCACCATAGCATGATTTCATCAATACTTGTAAATCAAACCAGCGATGCACGCAACTTCACAAACAAGAGGTTTCCTTCTTACAGGCTAGCCACCTTTCATCCTGCTTCTTTTTTCTACCCTAATAGGCTTTGTACGCTGTTACTGGCTGGAAGCTGGAATTTATACACTGGGTACAAGTACAGCAGACATGAGATTGAAGGACAAGGCAATAGCACTTTCTTCATTAAAATAATTAAGATCCCATTTTAGGAAGCCATCCCTATTAAGGAAAGGGGCTTAAGCATGTGCTTAATCCGCACTGGGACTCAAATGCTTAAGTGCGTTCCTTAACTGATGCCTAATTTAGTAAACAGAAGGCACCAAATATTCTTTCATTGAGAGCAGAATTTGCCCTAAATGGAAAAATCAGGTAAGCATACTCTCCAATTATTACTTGCGTTCTGGAGTCAAATGAAATGCGCTGTTATAAACGGAATGCAAAAACAACAGCAAAATTAATTACAAGACCATATAACTGTTTTGCTTGTTCTATGGAACATGCATAAGGAGGAAAAATACCTGGAAAATTATCCAATAAACCAAATAACTTTTCAAGTGTGGAGCTTTTCTCCTCTTTCGGGCATATAGCTATTTTTACTGTAACAAATATCCATATTAGATAAAGAGGCCAAATTCAGAATACGTCCGCTGGATCCTAAATCCTCAGTCTTGCAAACACATGTAGATAAATATCTTCACACATATCAAAACTTGTCTTGAGCTCAATGGGACTGCTCATCTGACCAAAGTTATGAGTGTGTGCTAAATCTTTTCAGGATCGGGAATTTAGACCTGGATTCAGCAATGTGCTTAAGCAAGTGCCTTATTTTAAGCACCTTGCTGAATCTTCTATGCCTTAGTAACTTTTAGAGCTAGACAAATATTGGTAAAAGCATTCATGTGAATTTTCTAATTAATTTGCTTCTGTCATGTTTATGTCCCTTTTATGTCAGCTTAGCAGGAACATTTGCACAATGTTTTGGGGTTGTTTTTTTTCCAGCCTTTAACTTATTGAAACCTGATATGGAATAAAGACAACCAACCACTATTTATTGTCATACTTTCTAAGGTCAGTTCCATGGTACCCTAGTGCTTCATTAAAGAAGCACTGACTTTTTTGTTGTTGTCTTTGTTGTTGGCTTTGTAATAGGCTTTGCAGACAACACTCAGGAGAGATGAGAGTAATTGAGAAGAGACGTGGACAGGGCAATAGGTTATTGTTTAGAATCTTAGCTTGTGGCTATAGTAAATTTAAAGAATGCCCTCTTTCAACTGTCTTAGTTATGTCTTAGTAAAGTAAGTGCCCAGATAAGATGATGATAAAAGCTCAGGGAATTATAATGAAACTAAATAAAAAGATATCAAGAAAGGAAACTGCCCCCTAAAGTGCACAGTCAGTGAATCCTCCACAGTCTGCTCACACCCCTTCAGCCTTAAAGATATTTCCCTGGGATAGATGCCAGCTTAGGATCCCCATCAGTGTGCTTCCATTGCAGAAGAGAAGCAGAATGAGGCATGATTGAGTGGGGCCTTCTGAATTAAATAATTAGACAAATCTCATCTGGGAGAACTTTGCAGAGATTTCTTCCCCTTCGGTTCCTTCCTCTGGGTTTTACTGTTGGACTGGGTGGCCCAGACCTAAAACAGCTACAATAGAGACAGGAAATGAGTGTCAAATTTTGCACTTGCATAAGTCCAGTGTAACTCCATTGAGGTCAGTGGAGTTCCCCTGCATGTATATAGGTGTAATAGAGACCAGATTTGGGGTCTAAAGAAACTGATTCTGTCTGAAACTGAAAATGCGTCAGGAAAAACAATAAAGACACCTAAATTTCAAACATTTATATTTTTCTCTTCTAGCTGGAATTGTGACTTTAATATTCAAGGACCTAAATCTGAAGTCCATTTGGAAGATTTCCACTGAAGTTGGGTTCTGAATTTTTTTACTCAATCGAGGCACAGGTAATAATAATAATAATCAATAATAAAAATACTAATAAATAAAAACTCTCACTGAGTTCAGTGGGAAGTTTGCCAGAGTGAGGAATTCAGGATTGGGTCCCTGCTAGAATAAAAGGAACTGAAAAGGAGGAAGTAATCTGGGACTGGTGGTTTTGAAATAAGTAGAAGCACAGAAAGTGAATTTAGCCTGAGGCTAATATAAGTCTTTTTCTCTAACTGGTTCTTTCAACATAGCAGCTACCTCCACTGATTAATATATTTACTGCAAAGTGGTACCAACTCATTCACAGAAGTGAGCTTGCAGACAATTATAATCCGCTGAAAGAGTATAAAGTCCTATAAATTAAACTAATGAGTTTGGAGGCATTACTCAACTAGCACCATATTTGGGTAGTGCTACAAGTAACCTTTGGGGATTACAAATTGCAAACCAAGATGAAAATTCTAATCAATGAAACGGGGAATTTAAAGGACAAAAGAGAAAACAAGTGCATGGCATAGAAGCAAGTACCTAAGAAAGACAGATGTGAGCCAGAAGCAAGGTCTGGAAGCAGTATGAAGAGTGAGAAAAAGAACTAAAATGGAGAGAGGAGAATTCAGAGGCTAGAGCTGAAGTAAGAATCAATGAAAGAAGAGGAAGGCAAGAAATTAGCATAAGAAATAATTGCTACTAAAGCCAGGATTGTCCCTATCATTTCAGGAGTCTTTGTGTTGACCGCCAGCTATGTGTTATAAAAGCTAATAAACAAAACAACACCCAAGTCCCTTTGAATAGCCCAGCTTAAAGGCTTGAAACAAACTAAAGACTTCATGGTTCTCAAAATATATCACAGTCATTGGAAAAGTGAAAACCATCAGGGATTAAAAGACAGCATTTAGAAGACCCCAGTGTTAAAGTGATGCACGATACAATGTGTATTTACAAACAACCATACATCTCACCCCAGTATCAGCCATGACAGCTGCACTGTAAATCATCTTGTCTAAACACACACCTTTTAGGCATTTTTATTTTCAATATTCCCTAGGCAGAGGTTGCAATTTCTGGATCATCTGCCTGCAAGAAGGCAACCAAATTAAATAATTTACTTTCCAATATAAAGAAATCAAAACACCTTCCAAACCTTGTTTCCATTACCAATTTTCATAGCCATCATAATCATGAGAATTTTCATTTCTTTGTAAAGTAGTATGTAATGTAGGGTTTTTAGTATCAGTCTATATCCACATAAACAACAAGGAGTCCGGTGGCATCTTAAAAACTAACAGATTTATTTGAGCATAAGCTTTTGTGGGCACTTCTTCAGATGCATGGAGTGAAAATTATAGATGCAGACATAAATATACTGGCACATGAAGAGATGGGAGTTACCTCACCAGTGGAGAACCAGTGTTGACAGGGCCAATTCGATCAGGGTGGATATAGTCCACTCCCAATAATAGATGAGGAGGTGTCAATTCAGGAGAGGCAAAGCTGCTTTTGTAATGAGCCCGCCACTCCCAGTCCCTATTCAAACCCAAATTAATGGTGTTAAATTTGCAAATGAATTTTAGTTCTGCTGTTTCTCTTTGAAGTCTGTTTCTGAAGTTTTTTGTTCAAGTATAGCTACTTTCAAATCTGTTATAGAATGTCCAGGAAGATGGACATGTTCTCCTACTGGCATTTGTATGTTACCATTCCTGATGTCCGACTTGTGTCCATTTATTCTTTTACGTAGGGACTGTCCAGTTTGGCCAATATACATGGCAGAGGGGCATTGCTGGCACATGATGGCATATATCACATTAATAGATGTGCAGGTGAATGAGCCTCTGATGGTGTGGCTGGTGTGGTTGGGTTCTCTGATGGTGTCACTAGAGTAGTTATGGCGACAGAGTAGGCAACGAGGTTTGTTACAGGAATTGGTTCCTGGGTTAGTGTTTCTGTGGTGTGGTGTGTAGTTGCTGGTGAGTATTTGCTTCAGGTTGTGGGGCTGTCTGTAAGCAAGGACTGGCCTGCCTCCCAAGGTCTGGGAGAGTGAGGGATCATTTTCCAGGATAGGTTGTAGAACGTTGATTATGCACTGGAGAGATTTTAGCTGGGCGCTATACGTGATGGCCAGTGGTGTTCTGCTATTTTCCTTGTTGGGCCTGTCCTGTAGTAGGTTGACAGAGCAAGATGGGTACCCAGAAATCACCTTTCTCCTCACTTCCCCTGGTGGGTATTGTAGTTTTAAGAATGCTTGATAAAGATCTTGTAGGTGTTTGTCTCTGTCTGAGGGATTGGAGCAAATTCGGTTGCATCTTAGGGCTTGGCTGTAGACAATGGATAGTGTAATGTGTGTTGTATGGAAGCTGGAGGCATGTAGGTAAGTATAGCGGTCAATAGGTTTCTGGTATAGGATGGTGTTTATGTGACCATCACTTATTTGCACTGTAGTGTCCAGGAAGTGGATCTCTTTTGTGGACTGGTCCAGGCTGAGGTTGATGGTGGGGTGGAAATTGTTGAAATCCAGGAGGAATTCTTCAAGTGCCTCCTTCCCTTGGGTCTGTTGAGGACTCAAACCCCAGACGGGCACAGTTCGTTGTCTGACTGGAGAGAGACAGGCAACACCAGCAAGGTCCGAACTCAAAGCTCTTTATTGAAGAGTGCACACACAACAATAGAGAACAGCCCGTCTCCAAAGAGAACCAGCCAACCTCTAAGTAAAACTCATAGGATTTTATAGACAGTCCTGTCGCGTCACAGATTTATTCATAAAGCAGCCCACCCCTCCCCTATATTAGTTAAAATTCTTTCTCTATATGCATGCACATATACCCCCCTTATTGTAGATAACTTTTAGCAAATTGTAGTGCTTCACTAACTTTCTTATCGGTATGGGTGTCAACCAGGAGACGAGGAGTTAAAACAGATATAGCACAAGAGCAGGGAGTGGAAAACAGGGCCTCTGTATCTCAAGGACTGTTCCCAGCACATCTGGTACAAGAATGCAGACCTCCCCTTTTTTCTCACTCTCTGTAACTTAAACAAATATTCCTTCATTGTACTTTCAGAGACTTTCCCAGCAGCCTCTCTTAGCCTGACTTTGGTTCGGTTGGCATAACTGCCTCCTGTTTAGCTTTTCTCACCTAACAGGTCCATATGATGAAGATGTCATCAATGTAGCACAAGTAGAGGAGGGGTGCTAGGGGATGAGAGCTGAGGAAGTGTTGCTCTAAGTCAGACATAAAAATGTTGGCATACTGTGAGGCCATGCGGGTACCCATAGCATTGCTACTGACTTGAAGGTATAAGTTGTCCCCAGATCTGAAATGGTTGTGGGTGAGAGGTTTTAGTGATTATTATGGACAATATTTTGCAGTTCTGCTTCACTTTTCATCTGAGGTTCTCAGACATTTATCAGGTTTCAGAATAGCAGCTGTGTTAGTTTGTACCCGCAAAAAGAAAAGGAGTACTTGTGGCACCTTAGAGACTAACAAATTTATTTGAGCATAAGCTTTCATGAGCTACAGCTCACTTCATCAGATGAATGCAGTGGAAAATACAGTGGGGAGATTTATATACACAGAGAACATGAAAAAATGGGTGTTACCATACACACTGTAACAAGAGTGATCAGGTAAGGTGAGCTATTACCAGCAGGAGAGCAGGGGGAGGGGACCTTTTGTAGTGCTAATTAAGGTGGGCCATTTCCAGGATTGACAAGAACGTGTGAGGAACAGTGTGTGTGTGTTGGGGTGGGGGGAATAAACAGGGGGTATAGTTTTACTTTGTGTAATGCCACATCCACTCCAGGATTGTCTGGCTATGTAGACTCCCTCCTCAGGCCCTACGCTACCAGCACTCCCAGCTGTCTTAGAGACACCACTGACTTCCTGAGGAAACTACAATCCATCGGTGATCTTCCTGAAAACACCATCCTACCTACTATGGATGTAGAAGCCCTCTACACTAATATTCCACACAAAGATGGACTATAGGCTGTCAGGAACAGTATCCCCGATAATGTCATGGCAAACCTGGTGGCTGAACTTTGTGACTTTGTCCTCACCCATAACTATTTCACATTTGGGGACAATGTATACATTCAAATCAGCGGCACTATGGGTACCCGCATGGCCCCACAGTATGCTCACATTTTTATGGCTGACTTATAACGCTTCCTCAGCTCTCGTCCCCTAATGCCCCTACTCTACTTGCGCTACATTGATGACCTCTTCATCATCTGGACCCATGGAAAAGAAGCCCTTGAGGAATTCCACCATGATTTCAACAATTTCCATCCCACCATCAACCTCAGCCTGGACCAGTCCACACAAGAGATCCACTTCCTGGACACTACAGTGCTAATAAGCAATGGTCACATAAACACCACCTTATACCGGAAATCTACTGACCGCTATGCCTACCTACATGCCTCCAGCTTTCACCCAGAGCACACCACACGATCCATTGTCTACAGCCAAGCTCTACGATACAACCGCATTTGCTCCAACCCCTCAGACAGAGACAAACACCTACAAGATCTCTGTGAAGCATTCCCACACTACAATACCCACCTGCTGAAGTGAAGAAACAGATTGACAGAGCCAGAAGAGTACCCAGAAGTTATTTACTACAGGACAGGCCCAACAAGGAAAATAGCAGAACGCCACTAGCCATCACCTTCAGCCCCCAACTAAAACCTTTCCAATGCATCATCAAGGATCTACAACCTCTCCTGAAGGATGACCCATCACTCTCACAGATCTTGGGAGACAGGCCAGTCTTTGCTTACAGACAGCCCCCCAACCTGAAGCAAATACTCACCAGCAACCACACACCACACAACAAGAACACTAACCCAGGAACCTATCCTTGCAACGAAGCCCGTTGCCAAATGTGTCCACAAATCTATTCAGGGGACACCATCACAGGGCCTAATCACATCAGCCACACTAGCAGAGGCTCATTCACCTGCACATCTACCAATGTGATATATGCCATCATGTGCCAGCAATGCCCCTCTGCCATGTACATTGGCCAAACTGGACAGTATCTACATAAAAGAATAAATGGACACAAATCAGATTTCAAGAATTATAACATTCAAAAACCAGTCAGAGAACACTTCAATCTCTTTGGCCATTCGATTACAGACCTAAAAGTGGCAATTCTTCAACAAAAAATCTTCAGAAACAGACTCCAGCGAGAGACTGCTGAATTGGAATTAATTTGCAAACTGGATAAAGTTAACTTAGGCTTGAATAAAGACTGGGAGTGGATGTGTCATTACACAAAGTAAAACTATTTCCCCATGTTTATTCCTCCTCCCCCCCCGCACTATTCCTCACACGTTCTTGTCAACTGAGGGAAATAGCCCACCTTGATTATCACTACAAAAGGCTCCTCCCCAACCCCTGCTCTCCTGCTGGTAATAGCTCACCTTACCTGATCACTCTTGTTACAGTGTGTATGGTAACACCCATTTTTTCATGTTCTCTGTGTATATAAATCTCCCCACTGTATTTTCCACTGCATGCATCCGATGAAGTGAGCTGTAGCTCACAAAAGCTTATGCTCAAATAAATTTTAGTTTCTAAGGTGCCACAAGTACTCCTTTTCTTTTTGCAAACATTTATCAGACATTAATCAGTCAATCTGGGATATGGATAAGTGTTGTTATACTTCTTTTGCAGATATGTAAACTGAGTCATAGAAAGGAGAACATTTGGGCTATGAACAGATGTCCTGCAGATGAGATCTACTAGGAGGAAGAGAATTCATCCAGGTTATTGTTTATTAAGAGATTGATACTCTCTATGTTAAGCATTGAAGTGATTGAATGTTCAATCAGTTCAAACATTTGGGGCGAAATTGACACCTGTGCAGAGAAACGGCACAAGGCCTATGCACAGCGTAAATCCTACTTAAGTCTTCATTTGCATAGGGATCAATTTCACCCTGCCTTAAGAGGGAGATCCATCATCTTTCCAGTATTATGGTTATAATTCTTATTAATTATTAGTGTATTGGTGATGCCTAAAGGGATCAGTGCCCCATTGTGCTAACCACCATAATCATACTTAACAAAAACATACTCCCTGCCCCAAAGAGTCTAACCCCCGATCCTGCAAAGAGTTACTTATGTGCTTAACTTTATGCATGGTGAGCAGTCCCATTTAATTCAGTGGGATTACTCAGAGTGCACAATATTAAGCACATGAATAAATCTTTGCAAGATTGTACCTAAATTATAGTGGAGGTTCAGAAGCTCTTTCTCTTTAAAGTGCTCTAAAATCCATATGATTACTTGGATTGCCTTGAAATTTAGTGTTCCTGGGGGTGGTTTACGATGGGGTCAGTGATTCAAATTTGAGGCCATTTAGCCAAGGAGTTCCCAAGAGACACTCTCCCCCCCACATCAGTTTTACTTAAATTAAACTTGACCTATTTTGGAAGACTTTTTTGCACACAGACAGAGATGGAATCAGGGCCCCGATTGTCAGACCAGGGTCTGAATACAGTGCATAACACCCACCAGACCTTTGGGGAAAATCAAATGAAAACGTTGTTTGAAAAAGAGTTTGTCTCTCCAGTTAGGCTCACGCCAAGCAGTTCTAAAGCTCAGGCACCTAATACATTACACTGAGCATGTATGGGCAGAAGAGGTAATAGGATTTTTAGCCTTTGCCATTTCATGCGAGCTGAATAGCTCAAGGGGATGAGCAGTAGTCTGTGCAACATGGTCCAGTATCTCTGCAAGCCCCACGTTGGTCAGAAAGCTGTACAAGGTCAGAAGGCATATTTCTAAAATTTGTATTGTTGGGTTTTTTATTTAATTTTGTATTGGCGGAGCACAGAGTGCGGGAGGATGCAATCAAAGTATTTTTGTACAAAAAAAAATAGCTGGGCAAATGCCTGCTGGCAGGGGAGGGGCATTTTAGGGGGTGGAAAAATGGGAGAAATATGGATGAGAGGAGTTTGGGGCTTCATTGAGGGGAGGGGGGATTGTGGGGATGGCTGGTTGGAGAGGTAAGGAGGGTTGGGGAGCTCAGGTGAGGGACACTGGGAAGAGGACGTGGGGATGAGTGGCAGAGGAACAGGGCAGAATAAGGGCAGAGTCAACCCCACATTCTCCCCTTTTGTGTGTCGGAGCCCCTCTCCCTACCTACGTGTGTGTGCCAGAATCTGGACCCCCACTATCTCTCTAGTGAGGTCTGAGCCCTACACTTTGCCCTCCATATGTACTAGGATCTGGGGGTCCCTGCCCACCAATGGGGCTTTGACCGCCCCCATGTGAACCAGGTACTGGAGGGCACTTGCCTTTATGGGAGGGGGCCAGGATCTGGGGAAGCCCTGCCCCTCTAGGGGTGGAGCTTAGAACAGGCATACTCAGATCATACGCCAAGAGCACAGTGCTGACACTGAGGTGAGGAGCTGAGAACAGGCATGCTTGAAATTTGTCAGAAACTCTCCAGCATTGGGACCAGTTCTCACACCTGAAAGCTACTGTTTCAGGCTGTATTAATCCCCTCTTTCAACAGAGAGCATCTCATTGAGTTGAAAAGGACATTTCATGACTCTCTGAGGGAAAGTCTTCACTTCAAATGCTGCATCAGTGCAGTGTAGCACAAGTGAGCTGTAGCTCACGAAAGCTTATGTTCAAATAAATTGGTTAGACTCTAAGGTGCCACAAGTCCTCCTTTTCTTTTCACTTTAATAAAGACTCTCTCTCTAACCCACCTCCCTGAGAGGTGGTAGCTAATGTCAGCGGGAGAAACTCTCCTGTTGCCATAGCGCTGTCTACACAGGGGGTTAGATCGGTATAACTGGGTTGCTCACGGGGTGTGGATTTTTCACACCCCTGCGCGACAAAGTTATACCTATAAGGTCTGTATTGCAGACTGGACCTGAGCCAGCTATGCAGCAGATGATTGTGTAGAACCCTTCCCTCCATTCTTCTTCTAATTTCATAGAGTACTATGTAGAGTGGAGTGCCAGCTCTCCTCCTGCTAAAGTTGGGCCATCCCTCCTGTTGAAAGGACAGTTCCTCTAAGTGCCCTAGAATTGGGGTGCTTACATGGATTGCAAAGAAATTTTCTATTGTGAGGCAAGGTTAGTGACCCAAAAGTGAGGTCATTCTGAGCAAGGGGTTCCTGAGATACAGCCTCCACAGGGAAAAAGTCATGAAGTTCACACATTCTCAGCTTTGAAGTTTGAATCAGAAATCTGACAATTAAATAGAAAGCTGAGAACATTTGGGCAAAAAATCTGCCTTTGTCACATGGTTGGGTGGGTGGTGGGTGTTTGGGAGTTTTATTTTGTTGAGAAAAGTAATCTGAGTATAGCAGAATATTCAGAAGCTGCTGAAACTATTCTGTGAACATAAATTACTCATGTGAGTGCTCACTGGGAGGGGAGGATGCTTAAGAGTTCAAGAGTAAGGGAGGATAGAGGTGGGGTGGGGTCTGCAGTGAGGGTATTATGAGGAGGGGCATAAATAGGAATTGGTAGTGAGGAAGGAAGAAAGGATGAGGATTGAGCATTCAGGTAAGGGGAGAAGGGAGCTGATGGAAGGGGTTGAAGAATGTGAGGGATAGCAGTGGAAGCTGGGGGCTTAGAATCATAGAATAACAGAGTTGGAAGGGACCACTGGAGGCCATCTAGTCCAACCCCCTGCCCAGAGCAGGACCAATCCCAACTAAATCATCCCAGCCAGGGCTTTGTCAAGCCTGACCTTAAAAACTTCTAAGGAAGGGGACTCCACCACCTCCCTAGGTAACGCATTCCAGTGTTTCACCACCCTCCTGGTGAAAAAGTTTTTCCTAATATCCAACCTAAACCTCCCCCACTGCAACTTGAGATCATTACTCCTTGTCCTGTCATCTGCTACCACTGAGAATAGTCGAGATCCATCCTCTTAGGATCCACCTTTCAGGTAGTTAAAAGCAGCTATCAAATCCCTCCTCATTCTTCTCTTCCGTAGACTAATCAATCCCAGTTCCCTCAGCCTCTCCTCATAACTCATGTGTTCCAGTCCCCTAATCATTTTTGTTGCCCTTCGCTGGACTCTCTCCAATTTCTCCACATCCTTCTTGTAGTGTGGGGCCCAAAACTGGACATAGTACTTCAGATGAGGCCTCACCAATGTGGAATAGAGGGGAATGATCATGTCTCTCGATCTGCTGGCAATGCCCCTACTTATACATCCCAAAATGCCATTGGCCTTCTTGGCAACAAGGGCACACTGTTGATTCATATCCAGCTTCTTGTCCACTGTCACCCCTAGGTCCTTCTCTGCAGAACTGCTGCCGAGCCATTCGGTCCCTAGTCTGTAGTGGTGCATTGGATTCTTCCATCCTAAGTGCAGGACTCTGCATTTATCCTTCTTGAACCTCATCAGATTTCTTTTGGCCCAATCCTCCAATTTGTCTAGGGCCCTCTGTATTCTATCCCTACCCTCCAGCATATCTACCACTCCTCCCAGTTTAGTGTCATCCACAAACTTGCTGAGGGTGCAATCCACACCATCCTCCAGATCATTAATGAAGATATTGAACAAAACCGGCCCCAGGACCGACCCTTGGGGCACTCCGCTAGATACCGGCTGCCAATTAGACATAGAGCCATTGATCACTACCCGTTGAGCCCGACAATCTAGCCAACTTTCTACCCACCTTGTAGTGCATCCATCCAGCCCATACTTCTTTAATTTGCTGACAAGAATACTGTGGGAGAGCGTGTCAAAAGCTTTGCTAAAGTCGAGGAATAACAAGTCCACTGCTTTCCCTTCATCCGCAGAACCAGTTATCTCATCATAGAAGGCAATTAGATGTATCAGGCATGACTTTCCCTTGGTGAATCCATGCTGACTGGTCCTGATCACTTTCCTCTCGTCTAAGTGCTTCAGAATTGATTCCTTGAGGACCCGCTCCATGACTTTTCCAGGGACTGAGGTGAGGCTGACCGGCCTGTAGTTCCCAGGGTCCTTCTTCTTCCCTTTTTTTAAAGATGGGCACTACATTAGCCTTTTTCCAATCTTCCGGGACTTCCCCCAATCACCATGAGTCTTCAAAGATAATGGCCAATGGCTCTGCAATCACATCCGCCAATTCCTTTAGCACTCTCGGATACAACGCATCTGGCCCCATGGACTTGTGCATGTCCAGTTTTTCTAAATAGTCCCGAACCACTTCTACCTTCACAGAGGGCTGGCCACCTACTCCCCATGCTGTGCTGCCCAGTGCAGTAGTCTGGGAGCTGACCTTGTTCGTGAAGACCGAGGCAAAAAAAGCATTGAGTACATTAGCTTTTTCCACATCCTCAGCCACTAGGTTGCCTCCCTCATTTAGTAAGGGGCCCACACTTTCCTTGGCTTTCTTCTTATTGCCAACATACCTGAAGAATCCCTTCTTGTTACTCTGAACATCCCTCGCTAGCTGCAACTCTAGGTGTGATTTAGCCTTCCTGATTCCATTCCTACATGCCCGAGCAATATTTATATACTCATCCCTGGTCATTTGTCCAATCTTCCACTTCTTGTACGCTTCTTTTTTGTGTTTAAGATCAGCAAGGATTTCACTGTTAAGCCAAGCTGGTCTCCTGCCATATTTACTATTCTTTCTTCATATCGGGATGGTTTGTCCCTGTAACCTCAATAAGGATTCTTTAAAATACAGCCAGCTCTCCTGGATTCCTTTCCCCCTCATGTTATTCTCCCAGGAGATCTTGCCCATCAGTTCCCTGAGGGAGTCAAAGTCTGCTTTTCTGAAGTCCAGGGTCCGTATTCTGCTGCTTTCCTTTCTTCCTTGTGTCAGGATCCTGAACTCGACCATCTCATGGTCACTGCCTCCCAGGTTCCCATCCACTTTTTCTTCCCCTACTATTTCTTCCCAGTTTGTGAGCAGCAGGTCAAGAAGAGCTCCGCCCCTAGTTGGTTCCTCCAGCACCTGCACCAGGAAATTGTCCCCTACAGTTTCCAAAAACTTCCTGGATTGTCTGTGCACCGCTGTATTGCTCTCCCACCAAATATCAGGCTGATTGATGTCGCCCATGAGAACCAGGGCATGAGATCTAGTATCTTCTGCGAGTTGCCGGAAGAAAGCCTCATCCACCTCATCCCCCTGGTCCGGTGGTCTATAGCAGACTCCCACCACGACATCACCCTTGTTGCTCAGGCTTCTAAACTTAATCCAGAGACTCTCAAGTTTTTCTGCAGTTTCATACTTGAGCTCTGAGCAGTCATGCTGCTCCCTTACATACAGTGCAACTCCCCGACCTTTTCTGACCTCCCTGTCCTTCCTGAACAGTTTATACCCATCCATGACAGTACTCCAGTCATGCGAGTTATCTCACCAAGTCTCCGTTATTCCAATCACATCATAATTCCCTGACTTTGCCAGGACTTCCAGTTCTCCCTGCTTGTTTCCCAGGCTTTGTGCATTTGTATATAGGCACTTGAGATAACCCGCTGATCGCCCCTTGTTCTCAGTATGAGGCAGGAGCCCTCCCCTCTCACACGCTCCTGCTCGTGCTTCCTCTCGGTATCCCGCTTCCCCACTTACCTCAGGGCTTTGGTCTCCTTCCCCCAGTGAACCTAGTTTAAAGCCCTCCTCACTAGGTTAGCCAGCCTGCTCGTGAAGATGCTCTTCCCTCTCTTCGTTAAGTGGAGCCTGTCTCTGCCTAGCACTCCTCCTTCTTGGAACACCATCCCATGGTCGAAGAATCCAAAGCCTTCTCTCCGACACCACCTGCGTAGCCATTCATTGACTTCCACGATTCGACGATCCCTACCCTGGCCTTTTCCTTCCACAGGAGTGGATAGGCATACGAGTGGATAGGCCTGTCAGCCCTGAATTCTTCCCTTTCATGTGTGTGCTCAGACATGCAGGAGCCCTGATCCTCTTGGAGTGTTGGAACAACTCTCCCTAGCTCTCTATGTGAGCTGGGATCTGGGGTGCGGGGAATAGAGGTGGCAGAAATTTAAATGTCTGAAAACCAGAATAGTTAAGCTACATATCACCCCAATGTGGGGTAAGGAGCTGCATTTGAAGGGGGCAAACTGAATGGATTTGGGGAAGCCTGGCTGAAGTAGGGTCAGGAATCCCAGCTAGGGGTTGAGGGAGTGAGGACCCCAGTGCAGTGAGCATCATGGGCAACATAATTAATGCCCTGAGCAAATCTTCTTTTTTAAAGAAAATTCTCTACAGTGCAAATGGCAAAGTGTTGAATATCATGGAATTTGCATAGAATTAATTTAACTAGCAAACTTAGTCAATTTCAGTTGCTCCTGTAGATCCATTTTTGGACACACCCAGCCTGTTGTTTGCTGCCTATTTGTTTCCCCCTCACCAGTCTATTCTTCCACACAGACATGTGCACAGCTCTTCCATACACATACACAGCAGTCTATTCCCCTGCATGCACACAGCACTGTAAGCTAAGGTAACATTTACAAAATCATGATTTGGGAGCATTTTCATAATTTCTGTGCCCTCTGTGAAACTGTGATTTACACAGGGCCCTATTCATAACCACAGTAGCATGCAGCCTTCCAGTAAGACCTGGTCTACACTAAAAAGTTAGGTTGACCCAGTTACATCTCTCAGGAATATGAAAAATCCACACTCCTGTGCAGAGTAGTTAAACTGACCTAATCCCCGTGTAGACAGTACTAGGACAAGGGAAGAACTCTTCTGTTGACCTAGCTACTGCCTCTCCTACACCGATGAAGGTAGTGTTTACAGTATAGCACTACAGACTATTTCAAGTGTAGACAAGCCCTAAGTTGCTGCCTGTGATATGTGTATGCAACAGCACAGGACAGGAGACAGCAAGGAGAAATTTCTTACATGTTAATGGCTTCTACTGTGCCAACTAATGGCTTAATGGGGCAGAAAGGGACAGGGAAGTTGAAAATGTTGGCAGCGGGGGATGCATGTTGCAGGGAATGGTGAGGCGGGGGTGGAGGAAAGACACACACCAGTCTTCTCTCAAAAGCTTAAAGTTATGGTAACAACCATGTAATAAAACTGTCAGTGTTTTGGGACATAGACCATGGATGATGTTTCCCTCAGGGGCCCTGTCATCAACCAAACATTGCAAGCATTTCAAAGCAGGACCATTAGTCCCATTTCATTATAACAAAATGTACAGAAGGGGAACTGAGGAATCACAGTGCAACCATATGACCTATGAGAAAGATTGCTGGACTGGGACTATTAGTAGTTGTGCCACAGGCCTTAACTCTGCTCTTTTTGAGCACTGCCTCAGAAACACCTTTGCCACTAGGGTGACCAGATGTCCCGATTTTATAGGGACAGTCCTGATTTTTGGGTCTTTTTCTTATATAGGCTCCTATTACCCACGACCCCCGTCCCAATTTTTCACATTTGCTGTCTGGTCACCCTATGTGTCACACATACTTGCATTCTACCATTTCACTGTAAAGGAAAGGAGTTACTTGCACCTGCCCTAAATGCAAACATTTGGCCTACTTTTCTGACAGAAATACTATTGGCCTCAACTCTGTATTTCCTAGCCATTGTATATATTATATACAAATGGAATAAATGGGAAATTTTATAGTAATGAATGTAAATCAGAAGCTAGAAATTTTAGAAAATTGATAAAGGGAGTGAAAGGATACAAAGAGACATCTATAAGAAGTTGTTTTTTAAAGTATATTAGGAACAAAAAGAATCCTAACAGTGGCATTGGTCCATTACTAGATGGAACTGGAAGAATGATTAATAATAATGCACAAAAGGCAAAAACATTCAATAAATATTTCTGTTCTGTGTTTGAGAAAAAAACAGATGTGTGTATACATATAAAATTATAGATATGCCATGATTACATCATCTGTTTTTCCCAAATACAGAACAGAAATATTTATATGTGTATATATATTACAATATGTATGCATATTTGTAATGTATACTACAAAAAGGATGGTAATCAGTTGTTCTCCATGTTCACTTAAGGTAGAACAAGAAGTAATTGACTTAATTTGCAGCCATGGAGATTTAGGGTAGATATTAGGAAACACTGTCTAACTATAAGAGTAGTTAACAGGCTACCAAGGGAGGTTGTGGAATCTCCATCACTGGAGGTTACTAAAAACAGGTTGGACAAGCATCCATCAGGGATGGTCTAGGTATACTTGGTCTTGCCTCAGCGAGAGGGGATGTACTAGATGACCTCTTAAGTTCTCTTTGAATCCTACATTTCTACAATTCTATGCTTATTTGTGGATTGATTTAGAGAGTTTGCTCTTATGCACTTTTAGCACTGCATACTAAAGGGGAAAAACATGTGATAGGATGAATTAATTTAGAAATTCAGCATTCCATGTGCACATTGCACATTACAGGCTTGATCCTGCTGCAATGTGGTCAGTGATAAAACATTCATAGTCTTTCAAGGGAGAAGAGTCAGGCCCTATCTTTTTTTCAAGATTCTGGGTATCTACAAACATTCCCTTCATGCTGAAAAGGGATCTGCTCAGGCCCTAAGTAAAGAGTTTGGAAATATAAGTTTTAGTTTATTCAACCTCTGAGAAGTAAAGCACAAGCATGGTCCTACAGTGCTTACCACACTCTAGACTCTAGAAGTCAATGGGTGCTCCATACACTAAGCAAATATTTGTTAGAGCTGTGAATCTGTTGAAACAGCTATGCACAGCAGAACAAGGTAAGGACAGAGTTTTAGCTCCATCCATTTCCTGCCATCATTTTTTTCCACAATACTCCATTAGGTTCAATGGTAGTTTTGCCTGCAGGTCGATGACAGACATGGACGTTATTTTGTTTCTAAATATTGTGATACAATATATCCAGAAGGCAACAGGAGAGTGTTAGAAGGGAGCCTTATTCCCTGTAGATGGAAGAAAGTTTGCTATAGATTAATTAAAGCACCTGAAGCCCATTAGAGCACCTGAAGCCAGTCACCTGATTAAAAAAAAAACCTGCTTCAATCAGGCAAGTGGAGAAGTTGAAGCAGAGTGGATTGATGTTGGAGTAGAGAGCAGTTTGGAGGAGTTGAAGCAGAGTGGATTGGCATTGGAGCAAAGAGCAGTTTGGAGGAGTTGAAACAGAATGGATTGGTGTAGGGGCAGAGAGAAGTTTGGAGGGAAGCAGAGGAAAGTTTGGAGAAGTGCTGTGGTGGGCTAAGAAGACCAACACCTTAGGGTAAAGGGACACCTAGTTTGTGGAGAGGGAGGGCAAGAAGCCCCACAAGCTGAAGGGCAGGAGAGGGAAGTAGCTCAGGGGAAGGAACCGCTAGTTCAAGTGGTTTACTGCTATCCCTAGGGCCCGTGGGCTGTGACCTGGAGTAGAGGGCGGACCCGGGTCCCTCCCTCTCCACTCCCCTCCTCTAGGACACTAGTAGGGCAGTTAATACCCCAGTTCAGGGGCAAGAAATGATGCCCTGAAACTGCCTCCCCCCCCAAGAAGAGAAAAGGGGAGACCCATGATAGTAGTGCCGGCAATTTGCCACACGTGATGTTAGCAGTGGGATCTACGCGCTGGGGACTTAAACCAGGGTTAGCAAACCCCACCCCCCACCATCCCTAAGATGGATGACGTGGTCAAGGCCCTAATACAAGCCACTGCAGCCCAGCAGGAGGCTACCCAGGTCCAAGCAACTGCCCAACAGGAGGCGACGCAGATGCAGCAGGAGACTAATCGTCTGTTGATGAGTCTGGCTGCCCAGGACCAAGCCCTGCTGCAAGAGCTGGTGAACCAGAGGAAGGCCCTTATGGAGCTGAACTGCAACTGCGACGGGACCTGGACCATACGGGCCAGCCACTGCCTACAGAAAATGACATGGGAAGATGATGTGGAGCCATACCTCCTTGCTTTTGAAATAGCAGCCCTGCGGGAGGCCTGGCTCCAAGATCAGTGGTCTGGTATTCTTGCTCCGTTCCTGTGTGGGGAGGCCCAGGAGGTCGTCTACAATATGGCCGCGGAGACTGCAGCAGATTACCCCCAACTGAAGGCAGAGATCCTGGGCAGATCCGAGTAACAACGGCATTGTGAGCCCAGAGGTTCCATGGGTGGAAGTATACGGAGGACAAGACACCCTGATCGCAATTGTTTGACCTGATTCACCTGACTCGGAAATGGCTGCGCCCTGACACCCTCAGCTCTGAGAAGATGATGGAGCTCCTGGTACTGGACCGGTATAGGAGGGGGCTACCACCAGGCCTCTGGGCTTGGGTTGGCCAGAATGACCCCTCCACTTATGATGAGTTGGTCTCCCTCATGGAAAGATAGCTGGCAGCCTGCAAACTGTTCCAGACCCCAGGGGGTGAGACACGGCAAACCAGGAAGCCAGTCCCAAAAAAACCAGGAAGCCAGTCCCAAACCCAAAGCCCCGGACTGTCGAGAACTCCAGGAGAACCATAACTGGGAGGAAAGACACCAAGAAATGGCCTGAGGCCAAGAAGGGACCTGGGGGGTTGGGAAGAGAGGGCTGGGGTGCCCGCCAAATAGCCCCAGGCAGAGGGCGGCAACCGGAATAAGGGGGTGGTGTTAATGAGTGTGGGGAATTGGGGCATATAGCAGCCCAATGCCCCAACAGGGAAGAGCCTATGCAATGTAATCTGGGGGATCACGGAGAGCAATGTGGCCTAATCGGCTCAGTAGGGGTCGCAATGACCTCGCATGGGTATACAAGATCAGTAAAAATGAATGGTATCGAAACCATAGCATTAGTAGATTCCGGGAGTGCTGTCACTGCTGGTGCTGGTCTCGGGGAAGTTGGTGGGGCAAGACCAACTAACCCGGTCCAAAAACACAGGGGTAACGTGCGTTCATGGCACCATAAAGCCTGGGGTGTTTAAAGGTATCTAAGGTTGTCAGTTCCATGAAAGTCAATGGAATTTGGGCCTCAAGCTCACTTTCGCTTCTCTAACAATCCCAGTCTCAGTCGTTTTTATCAATTAGCCCAAATTATTTGTTAATATCAATGATTATAAGGATCTGTTTAAAAAAATACATTTGGAAGCATAAGAAATGTTATGAAATGTAAATTCCCTTCAGGGAAAGCAGTTAGGGCCAAATTCTGCCACCTTTACTCACAGTGAGTAACCCCATTCATTTAAATTGGACTACTTCAGAAATAAGGTTCTATTTCTAAAGAGGCCTGGCCCACAGCCTGTTGCAGTCTATGGGAGTCTTTCCCTGATTTAAATGGGCTTTAGATCAGGCTGATTGCGAGGAAGGGTATCAAAATCAGGTCTTTCTTAATTACCACTGTCACCATGTGAAAGAACAGGGTATGATAAGCCCCTACGATCTCTGAGTCCAATGCTTACTCATGCCCTGATATGACAGTTTTTACTGAGATAAAACTCCTACTGGCTTCAATGGAAATTTTATCAGAGGAAAGACTGCAGGATTTGGTCCTGGCACATGTTTTTAGGTATAAATCACATCTATACTTACTAAACCTGAACCTGTTCACAGTGACATCAGTAATAGTTTTACCATTGACTTCAATGGGAACAGAACATTCAGGAGGGATGAAACAAGAATAGTCTTTTTCAAGGTTCAAAAGAAATGTAGATTTGCCCCCCCCATTATTTGTTATGCCTTTGTGCCTTGTGGTTCTCTTAGAAGGAAATACTGAATATCATAAAAGGAAGGCACTTGTTATGAGTAGGCTTGGCAGAATTCTTTTTTAGTAATTTTTATGAAAACTATCAATGTTTATTTTTAAGCTTTTTTATTATTGATTTATACATTCACAGTTGCAAGAAATTATAGGGGGGTGTCAAATATAATTATTTAATGGCAATACATGTTGGGATACAAAATGCTAAAGCTTTATGACTGTTTAAACATAAATTGTTAACATCACATGTCAAAATATACAGAGTTAAAATTCTTAGATCAAACTCCAGTAAGTTCTCAAGAAGCTTGTTTCTTATTTTGCCTATCTGTAAATTGTAATTATTTTCTATGGAAATATTTTTTCATTAGTTTGAGTATATAAAGTGAAATCAACATTTGCCAACATTTACTGATAAAAATCTAATCCTTCCAAGCCTACTTATGGGATTTCCCGGTCAAGTTTTCAGACAGCTCCAATAAGCATCCAAGTGCTCTGGTACTTATCCAGACTTTTTGAGCTTCATCCATCCTTAATACTGAGACCAAAGTCATACAGCCAAGTCCTGAAGGACCTTGTTTGGTTTCTATTCAGCCCTTACTCAGTGAATTCCCTTTGATTTCTGAGTAATGACTTCAGATTTTGGCACATGATAATTTACAACCCTATGTGCCAAATTTATAATGGGATTATTTCTAGGACTAGTAGCTGCCCTCTAGACAAATGAAGAGGATATTATGAAGCGATCATAGGAATCAAAGTGCAATTGTATCTTTATGTAATATATGGATAATTTGTGTGGGACTGGGATATGTTAAGAAAAAGAGAGAGATGGCTGTATTTGTTTTCCTTCCCTCCAATAAAGTTATTCAGAATTATTTGACTACTTAATTAAACAAACAAAAGAACAACTCAAAAAAACCCAACCAAGCAAGCATATAAAAATTTACTTTGTGTTTCTTCTAATATATTTAAAACCACAAAAGACTGGCACAGATCCCTCAGTTATGTCCTGCTTAGAAATGTACATATAGCACACACTAAATGGATTGCAAATATTTATAACAATAGTTATAACATTTATTCCTGGAGTTCAAAATACGAACTATTAGTTTGATTGTGCACATAAGTCATGTGTCATTTTTTTCTGTTCTATGATTAGATGAACATAGTTCTTAGAACCTGATTTCCAGTACTAATGAGTTGAATGTTAAATTTAATATGTTTTAATACAATTATTTTTCTGTGAATATTTCTCCAATATTCAGTTAAAATATTCCTACTAATGAAACTGTTTGCTAGAATATGTGGAAAAAGCAGACGAAAGCACCATGAACACAAGCAATACAAATTTAATTTTTTTTTAATCTGAGCACATATGCACAGAAGAGTTGTTGAAGTATGTACCCAGATTTAATTATTATTATTAACAACAGTTATTTAGTATAATACATATCTGCAGAAGGAGATATTCCAAGATCTTTTCATACAAGGCCAAAATGATGAACGTGATACAACTAGAAAATTAAGCTTCTGTCTTTACTCTATATCTTCAAATTATAGTATTTACTCCATATTCTGGCTATATAATTTATATGAATTTAGCATATAAAAGGCTTTCAGTCACAGCTTTATGATGAAGAGAATAACTAGTTAGCAAGCAAACACAATGAGGAAGGGTTTTTTTTCCACTTTCAATCATCCTAAATCTACTAAATTAGTCACCCATAAAATGTTTAAAAGAGTAAAGAGAAAAGTAAAATAAAATAAAATACATTAAGATCTGAAGTAGCCTCTACAGCTTCTTTGCTTGAGTCAAATTGTACTGGTTTTCTTCTCTGAGCAAATCCACTCTCATAGATGCACAGAACATACCCAATCACTTCTCAGTTTTGTCTCCTCTCTTTGGAATTCTGGGGTTCCTGCTACGAGTGAGAAGAATCTTAAAACCTAATGCTGTGAGTTACTGAACCAAAGGGGGATGAGGGTCTTTAGGACATACTCTTCAGGAGGGTCTTCAGGAGATCTCACAAGAGGTGCTCATCACCTCTCAGGATTAGATCCCCAAAAAAGAAAAATGAGGAGCAATGAAAATGGAATAGAATTTGGATTTAGATAGCTCATTTCATTCTCAAAATAGCCCAAAATACTTTAAGTAATGTAAGTTAGATACCGGCAGTGCATGGACTATTTAGGGACACATAGAAAGCTTTCCATGGCTCACACACAGGCTTGGGCATTTTACTGAGAGGTATGTTGCCTATATTCAATATATACAGTAATCACTATGAAGTTTTACTAATTAGAAAAGTGCATCACATGATCAGTATACAGTAATGTGGACTGTTTGTTTATTATATTTAATGTAGAGAAGTATTAACTTCTTAGTTCACTTTTGATAAACAAACGGAATGTTCATCTGTAACATTACTTGTAAAACAACAGTTCCCAATTGGTAAAACAACACATTACTGAAAAGTATTGCAGAAGAGAACAGACTCCTTTTTATACTGTTCTGGTCATGTAGAAAGTATCTCAAAATGAGGCTGAATAATGGTGTATTGAGACAAATTATTTCTGTTAAATGTATAAAGAAAACATTCCTGTAGTGACAGACAATATAATTCATCTAAGCCTTCCAAAAAGCAATGTGGTGACACTCAATGTCAAGTGCACATGAAGATCTTTTACTGAAAAGAGACAAACTACTTCTTCTTTCATCTGAAGCAGCCTGCCATGATTTGATGAAGCAAGAAAAGTTGGACTGGCTGTCTGCTAGGAATCCTGCTATTCATACAGTTGATCAATCAGTTCATGTAAATATGAAAACCTGTGCATTTTCCACATTTATTCCCCTAACAAGAGGCTAGCGGCGATAAGATTTGACCACCAGTTCCTATCAGCCTGTCCGTAAATAAGAGAAGACATCATCTTAGATTATGCTACTTCTGGCCAGCAGCAATCAAAATGTCACTGACCCAACTGGTTTACATGATGCTGTGGAAAGGCATGACAATCTAGATAAACTCTGCATCTTTTGGAATGGCAGAATGAATTTCTGCTGAATGCGGAAAGAGATAAAATAAGACTCCAAAGAGAACACACCATGCCAATGAAACCAGTATGTTAAAAATGCATGAGGTGATTTGACACAAAATGTCGACTAACAGAAAATACTTTCCTAAAGTAAAACTGTGAAAACATTACATTCTAAGTATGTCAGATGAAGATGGTGGGGTGGGGTTGGGAATTTAAGCTAGCACAGAAGATTTACAGTATATTATATTGTAAATTCTTCTGAAAACAAAGGATTTAATATTGATGCACAATCAATATATAAAAATCCTAAAGTAACAAGTTAAGTGGTTTAAGATGTGCTCACGATAATTGAAAACAAAGTCTTCCTAAAGTCCTTTTACAGCTGACTCTAGCTACAGTTTATGGTACAAATGCTTTTCAATTTACAGTTCTATTTACAATCACAGATACCTTGATTCTGCATTTAGAGTGCTCTTCTTCAAAGATTTCAATATTTCTAACGTTAATGATAAATTCATGCCTCTTTGTTTCCTTGCAGCATCTGTTTTAAAGCAGCAATACGCAGTGTGGACATGTACTACAGCCAAAGAACTTATGCTGCTAATAAACAAAAAGTGCATGAATTTGTATTTAAACTGGCACTCTAGACCTTCTCAAGATGATACATTTGAAACCAGGTTGCTCCATTACTCCCGCAGTAAATAAATGTGCAGAAGCTGATCTAAATGTAGGACACTTCATCCTTATACTACCAAGCTGTGTCTTTGAACATCTTTCTCACACTACTAAACAATATGTTATCAGATTTTAATATTGAAGCCATTAAAGATTTCCCCCCCCCTAGTGTTTTGGCTAATGCATGATGTAGGCTGGACTGTAAGTACGCATATGGGACCTATGATGATTCATATCTTTAATGTAGGCCCCAGTGGTCAACACCATTCAGCTGGGGCAACCATTTGCGGCAGAAGGCGAGAAACCAAAACTCCAAGGTAGGTCAGAAACTTCTTTGGCAGCAGTTGTAGCAGGAGCAGCGAAGAGGAGCACCAGGAGGGTACCTGCTGACCCTTCTCAGCTCAGACTTAGGCCTCAGTGGTACATCCCCTCTACAGGGCAACCCCATGAGGATGGGCCCCCAGAGGGCAGTAGGGAAGGAGGATGCAGCTGGATTTCATGGAAGGTCTCACACCTTCACAAATCTCAGAGCCTTCTCAGTGGTGTCAGAGTGTTCTGCTCATTTTTGCTAACAGGGAGATATTCAGAGAGCCCTTAAGCCAAGATTGGGGTTTGACATCTTACTGAATGTCTCTGTGTGTGTGGTAGAGGTGGGTTGATGGAGCTTCGGAATGAGAAAGATTTTTGGTTTTGATTTTTAATTTTAATCTTAAAAAAAACAGTCAATAAGTAGTTGTTGGTTTCAGAGTAACAGCCGTGTTAGTCTGTATTCGCAAAAAGAAAAGGAGTACTTGTGGCACCTTAGAGACTAACCAATTTATTTGAGCATGAGCTTTCGTGAGCTACAGCTCACTTCATCCGATGAAGTGAGCTGTAGCTCACGAAAGCTCATGCTCAAATAAATTGGTTAGTCTCTAAGGTGCCACAAGTACTCCTTTTCTTTTTGCGAATAAGTAGTTGTGTATTATTGGGCAAAATAAGATATGGAATAAAAATGGAAACTGAGGTAAGATAAAATAAAAAAATATAGGAGTGGTGGGAGGGAACTCGCCATAGTTTAGTAGAAGGGCAATTAGAAACAGATAATTATTGGGTTTATTTTTAAATAAACCACTTTGATTGCATGTGTCATCCTTTTTTGCCCTCCACCTCACTATGTCTTATCCTGTTAGATTGTAAGCTTTTAAGGGCAAGGCCCATACCTTCTTATATAGCACCTAGCATTATGGGATCTCCATATTCATTGGGACCTTTGTCTGCTACCATAGTACAAATAATAATTAATATTATCCTAATCCAAGAGTTGTTCGGTGGCCCATGTGAAAGAGATTGATGGTCTCATGCCAGTCTAATTTCGAGGGGGCAGTTATCCACATCACAAACACCATGAGGTATAGTTGTTGGAGATATCAGCAGATATCAAGGCATAGAGACTGAACTTGCTTCCCTCTCCCTGATGTCATCCTTCTAGGTTAGAGCTGAAGCATATTCGTGATGCAATGTTGAGAATTATTCATTGCCACTGCCCATGCTTTATGTATACTTGGGTGGAAGATTTTAAACCCCAGGGATTTGAGTTAGGCATGTTTGATCAATACTAGAGTCAATAAAAAGCAAAACAAAAATTACACATACAAATGGATAGATATTATGAACAAGATTTTCAAATAAATTAGGTGCAGATGCAAAATGCACATGCACCTCTGTGCCCAATTTTTTGGGGATGATTATTCATGCAAATAAAGGGAATACATGTGCAAACAGCCAATCCTCATCATTGGCATGTACTATTACCTACTTTTCACATGCAATTTCAATATCTGCAGTTGCAAATTATGGGCACAATTGCACATCTAGCCTGTTTGAAAAATCTGGCCCTGATATAGCTTTGCTTCTAGACAATTTTCATAGACAAATTCAAGGAAGAATTGAATTATAGTAAGCTCATTAGTACAGCTCCATGTCTGTCACAGAGGTCATGGAAGTCAGTGATGCCGTGACTTTCCATGACCTCCATGACCACTGCAGCAGCTGGTGCGGCGGGCTCCAGGGCTGCCTGAGCAGGTCAGGCAGCCCCTGGGCCAGTTGCTGCTGGGGCAGTTTGGGTGGGGAAGGGGGCTCAGGGCTGGTGATTGGGGTGTGGGGCGATGCTTAACGGGGGGGATACCCAGAAGCGGCCAATATGTCCCTGCAGCTCCTAGGTGGAGGGGCCAGGGGGCTCTGTGTACCGCCCCTGCCTGGAGGCACTGTCCCCACAGATCCCACTGACTGCAGTTCCCGGCCAATGGGAGCTGCAGAGCTGGAGCTCGTGGTGATGGCAGCGCACTAAGCCCCCCTGGCCTTCCCTCCCCCTAGGAGCTGCAGGGACATTCCGGCCACTTCCAGGGAGCTGCACAGAGACCAGCAGGGAGCCTGCCAGCCCCACTAATCCTCCCCACTCCCAGCACCAGGAGGGGTCCTTGGCCTCATGCCGCCACACACACCCCCGCAGCACCAGCAGGTGTTCTGGGCTGTGTGCCGCTGCCCGCCTCCCCCCCAGCACCAGCAGGGGTCCTGGGACCCCCCCCCCAGAGCATGTGCCTTCTCCCCCCAACCCAACCAAGTTTTAATTAGGGGTATATAGTACAAGTCATAGACAGGTCATACATTTTTGTTTACTGCCCATGACCTATCCATGACTTTTACTAAAAATACCCGTGCCTAAAATGTAACCTTACTCATTAGGGATAGTATAATTAATTGCTTGTCCTTTGTTCTGTAAAGTACTGTATATTTACTCACTATAAGTAGTTTTTAACAATATTCTCTAATCTGTTATATTAATGCACAAGCATAAACGGATTATCAGAGGTAATAAAGGGTTTTTTATAGATTTGTGAAGAATATAAAGATGGATTCCTTTATAAATTAGAATGGAAAATTAGAAGGAATCAATAGCTGAGGTATGACAATTAATTTCCCCCAAACACACCCCTTACTAATGTTTGGGCTAAGCTTAGAGTCAGTATAGGAACAGTATTAGTCCTGTACTCAAAAATAATCTCTCTAGGGATATGGATGATAAATTACAAAGTAGGCAGATAATGCTAGACATGTTTATTAAAAGATCAGATATACCAGTCACTTACATGACGCCAAACTGGATGGATCACATATATCTAGAATGTCCGAAAAACAGCCAACAAATTGAACAGATATATATTGAGTTGTCCAGAGAGTCATTTATGTAATTTAGATAGGGGGATAAATTACTTGGATTGGCAGGGGGTGGGGAGTTTTGTGCGTTTTTTGGTTTTATTTTTAGAGATCTTGCCCAAATAATTAAAATATGTTAGATGACAAAAAATTGTCATCACAAATGTAAATTCTATAAAACTTTCAAGACATTAGTAGCAGCGTATAGTACTCGTGGTCATTGACTAGGCAGAAGATATCCTTTTAGGACAGAAATTGATTGAAGAACAGGAAAAAAGGAAGTCACAAATGACATTCTCATGAGAATGAATTGATGCAACGTGTTCAGGTTAGAAAAAAATGTGTATCACTGTATGTTTTCAGCATGAAGCTGACATTTCTTCCACGCGCCTGCAAAATGTAAAGTGACATTCTTTTATTTTCCACAGGGACAGCTGCTATAATTCCCAGCTGAAAATTGGCCTCAGCTGAAGCAGGAATACATGTAGATAATAGTCATGAACCAGCGAGCGCTGCTTGTTGACCCATTATCAAATTGCTTGTGAGCTGTAGTTTCAGTTGTAATTCCAGATGAGACACATGCTCTTTCCTTTTTTGTCTATTTCTATAACTTACATTTGCAGTAACACTACAATTTAGTGCATACTATGACCTGTCTTAGCAGTGTATCCTTTGCTCAAATGAGGTTGATGGTCATGCTCTTTTTTTTTTTAATAAAGTGCTCCAATCAAGGACTTACTGCTTTCTTGTGAGTAACACAGAAATGTCAAAGTATAACTTCTATTTCAAAATAAGTGTAAATGGATAAGCAGACTAGTGAGTGGAGGGATCTCTGACCTGCCTACATAGAAGTCTGTGATTATCTTGGAAACATCATTATAATTTCTGAGTAATCCAAACTGATGAGATACGTTGGGAAAAATTATTTCTGGTATAACTCTACTGAAGTCACTGGAACTTACAGCAAGGAGAAAATTGGACATTTAGGTGACAACATCATTCCCTCACTCCTTATTTCACTGCACCAAGTGCAAACTTCTTGTTCTCACCTTCATTTCTTGTCACAACTGTGCTCCTCAAGACTTGTCTGCTCTCATCACTTATCATAGTTTCCCTGCCTCCTCTACTGCAAGCTTGCCATACTTGTTTTGTTGGCATCTCACAAAAGTCTTCTAGTTTCTTTTTCCATCCTATCCTTACACCTAGAACATCCTCACTGTTCTGATCTACAAGGTCACTACCCTTTTCTCAAGGTCTTCTTCTGACCAGATGTCTATAGGCAACTAGCCATCTGTTAACAACTTAAAGAAATGAGGAAAGTTGTGACTTAATTTATATATTTATAATTATCTGGAAAAAAACCATTGCTATGAACACAGTATATGTTTGTTTGTATTCCTCTCCTTCCAGACTTCCTATGTCATTTTTATTTGATTGTAAATTCTTTGGGGAACAGACCTGATCTTCATATTTGTTTGTACAGCACTTAACAAAACAGTGCCTGATCCTGTGGTCGCTACTGAAATATAAACTACAGAGTAGGTAGAAGTTGTTTCACATAAAACATTTTTATTGAAAATGAGGTTTTTGTGAAAAACCTTTTTTTTCAGGAAAAAAATAGCTTAGCTAAACATCTCTTTAAAAAAATTCAAAATGAAAAAGTTTAAATGAATTAATTCAGAGAATTTTCATAGAAAAACAAAATACATTTCTTCATATTTTTTGACAATTTTGGCAGTTTTGACCATCCCTAATAAATAAAAATAGTGGTAAAGTGGTGACAATCAGCAGCTCTGAGTAATATTAAAAGAGGAAAATATGTGACTCCCTCTGTTTTGAAGATGATATAATTCCAGCTACACTCTTTCAGCCAATTCTTTATGAGATTACTCTCCCCTCCCCGCAGTACACACAGTGGGACAAGTGCTATAATTCCATTTTTGTCTGTGTGTGAGATTTGTATCTGCATGCATGGGATCTCCCTTTCTAAAAGAGTACTCCAAAACCCAAATATATCAGGGGAAAGTTTCATTGAAACTTGGTTTGGCTATAAAAACCACAATAGCATGAATTACAAATCCATTTATTTTTATGGTGATAACAAGTACTGTATCCAATGTAGAAACATTTAATATTTCAGAGACGTCAAAATAATTCTGTGGAGAGAATGAATTAAAAATATTATCTATAGTCTGTTGGCCATACCTACTAATTTAGGGTCATATACCTCAGTTGATTCACAATGGAGTTCCAACACTAACAAGGTAAAACTTGTTCAGTGATGGAAGGTAGAATATAACGTTATTGTTGGCAGATGATACTTGTCAGAGATGGTCTAGATAATATTTAGTCCTGTCATGAGTGCAGGGGACTAGACTAGATGACCTCTCAAGATCCTTTCCAGACCTATGATTCTATGATTGATTATGTATAATTAAATTGTGATAGCCTTACTTCTCAAGTGGGGCTTACTCAAGTAGCCCTATTGATCTCAGTGAAGGTACTATTCAACATGAGTAAAAGTATCAAAATCTGGCCCAGAGGAGACAGACTATCCCTGACACAATTTAGCCCTGATTTTCAAATGTGTTTCAGCTGGAGATGAGGGTGCTTAGGACTTCTGAAAATTAGGCCTAGCAAGAAAGAAAAAAACATATGGTGCAATTTGGACCACCACTACATCTATTTTTTTTTATTTGGCCATCTGTTCATACAGCTATCTAATTTGCGCTCAGAATTACAGAAATTGTGCAAATCAAGTGGATAAATGCTCACCTAAATTATTTGAAAATCTGATGTTAAAGTTACACAATTAGCCTTCAAAGTTAACAACCCTCTGTGATGAATCTGTTCAGTTTATATTTGTCAAAGCCAACATTTCAGGTATTCTGTAAACTCATTTTGAGAAGATTGAGGTGGGGGAGTGGGGCCCAGGAGAAGGTCCTTGCAGTCCCTGTAGTTATTGACCAAAATTGAAAGAACACTGGAGAAAGGTGAGGACTCTGAGGGAGTGAATTATACAGATCTAGGCAAAATAAGAAACTCCTATATGCATCTGCTGTGCTTTTTCTATGAGTAAAGTGTAATTGATTTAGAAATGCCTCTGCAAAGTAGTATCTCACTTGCTTCAACTGTGGTGTGTCCCCGGAGAGTTAAACTGCACTTTAGAGTGGAACTCTGGGGATGAAGTACTATAGTGCCTGGAGTGTCTTGAGAGCTCAGCATGAATATTAGGCAGCAGAAGCATGGGTTCCATTCTCTAGAAGGGCACCAGATGGATAGTGTACCCAGAAAGTGTGCCTAAGGTGCCAGAGACTGTGACTAGAGGCTGCCCAGACCCAGAGAAGCTTAGAAGCATACAGATTCAGTGAGTGGGTCCAAACATAGCTGACTGGTGAGAATCTGCTAGGAGAACTAACACCAGATCATGACAACATATTTGACACCAATGCCATACATCCGTTGTGGTCAGGACTGCATATATGCAGAAATATAAATCTGAAAATCACCAGCTATTTCACTCTAAAATTCTTCATGTTTTAGAACTTAAAAATACTAACAATTTAATTTAACTTGGTATAACAGGCAACACATAAGCAAGACCTATGTGTATATAATTATAGTATGTTTCTAGAAGTAGTTTGGTTAGTTTGTCAATCAAAACTATATATGCACAATGATACGGTCTAAATTAGCTGTTATCACTTAAGAAAGAGATCTTGGAGTGACTGAGGATAGTTGTCTGGCTATAATGAAAGGACAGGAGACATTTGACAAGGGTTTAATCAGGCCGCAACTTTATTATTAGATGTCTGGGACTACCTGACAGATACCAGTGTGCAGTGCAGGTAACCCCATGTTTATTCCATAATTACCCTGGGGGCTTTTACCAGCTCCCTCTCTTTTCCCATTCAGGTCCCTCCAGCAAATCCATGGCCGGGCCCTTACGATACCCAGGGGATTCCACCAGCTCCTCCTCTTTTTCCATCCAGCTCCCTCCAGCAAATCCATTGCTGGGACCTTACCATTCACCCTCTTCTTGTAGGAGGTTTAAGGTGGGCTATAATAAAGGGGGTAGGCTCCCTGCTGCACCAAATCATAGGAGTCCCCAACCAGCCCCCATTCGCTCCTTTTCTGAACACCTCTTTTTAAGACCTTTTCCAAGCCATTTATCTGGTCACTCTATACCTTTCCTCTGGAGGCCCTGCACTGGATATCCACCACAAGGAGGCACCAACCATTAGCTTGGCTACCTCCTCATCAAATGCCCTCTTTTATATCAGTCAAAAACATGATAGCACCTAAGTCTGACAGGTGAACCCCATCCTCCCAAAACAACTCTGGTGCCCCATATTCTATGTCAGAATGTGAAATTACTGCCCCTCCTAGGGTCCCAAGGAATTTGGCCACCTCCCTGTTCAAATATCTCCTTGCCTTGTCCACCCTGGAGGGAGGAGGGGGACGACTCATGGCTCCCCGCTAGACCCTGCGCTGAAGCATGTCTGACCATACAATGTTAACTCCTGGAAAAATTTCAAGGATCAGCCTCAAGTCCTTCCTTGCTCCGAGCATTAGTTCCACCCCTTTAAGCATTCCCAAATTGTTTTCCCCTAGGTGTACCACAATTATATCTGGTGGCCGCTGATGGGCCCACACAGCATACAGCAGCGTTATCATTTGGTCCCATAACATGTGCCTCTTTGCATGCCAAGGGAATACCGCTTCACCACTGAAGCCCAGCTGCAAACGCTTGGGCAATCTGGACATGTGCCAAAAGACAATACTGTGCCCACAGATCCACACCACCATTTGCATGGTTGGTTGTCCAACATTTGTAATGAGATTACAACAGATTAATGTTGATTTACCACCTGAGCTCTTACATATGTTTGGTATGCTTCCAAATGCCAACACCTGATTGCCTGAATAGCCTCTGCTCCCATACCTACCTGTGCTGCTGATGTTGCCACCCCAATTCTGAATGAGTGGGAACCAAATTCGTGGGCTGGCAGCCCCAAACTCGTCAGCCCCTGTCTCAACATGGTATTAAATTGATATGCTCTGAGGGGACTTCCATCATCATGCATAAAAAGAGGGCCTTCCCCATTTCAACTTATCACCATGTAGGGCTTCAAAGCCTGAACAGGGCAGATCCCAGGCTCACCACTCTCCTGGGGAATAACAAATTCACCCTGGCCAACTTGATCAATCTTTTACCTTCGCAAGTGTAATATCACTGAATGCTCATGCCATTGTATATCACGCAGTTCCAAAGCCCGTCCCATAGAGTCCCTAATGGACCCAGGTACTAGCTTGCTGATCCTGAAAACACCAAAAAATTCTATCAAGAATGCTGCCCTGAACAAGGCCACCTCCTGTCCACTATGACATACAGTGCCAAGGATCTGCATGAGATCCCTGAGTATGTAAACTATCATGGGACAATGGGAATCCTCCCTGGGACCACATGTATGCGACCACCCCTCCAGAAACCTTTGAACTAAAAAAACATTGCAAGGATCTGGATAGCCATTTAGCCTACAGATGAATGTAATGGCAGAAAGGCAATTTGAGATTGTGGAGGACGCCAGTTGATGGGTTGCCAATGACAGCATGTACCACAGCACCTGTTCCTCTGTAATGGGCCATATTGTTGACCTGCCTTCCTGATCCTGAAATTGTATGAAATCATTAAAACCTCTCTCATAGCTCTGCCACGTGCATGGAGCAACTGATCTCCGGACCACTGACAACCATCTTAAGCCAAGGTTCCATCGTGCCAGTGGCCTCTGCCTGGGTTTCTGCCTGGCTCCTGGTGCCAGCTCCAGAAGTCTGTGGATCTGAAAATGAGATAAGGCATCTGCTATGCCATTATCAACCCCAGAGAGGTTATGAAGTAATGTATATTACCTAGAGCCTTCTCAGGGGCCCAAGCCTCAGGGAAAAAACCCACAAGTTCTCGACAGGCTGCTCAATGTACAGTGGCAGTCAAAAAAGCGAACAGAATATTAGGGACCATAAGGATAAGGGATAGATAAGACAGAAAATATCATAATGTCACTATGTAAATTCATGGTACATCAACACTTTGAATACTGCATGCAGTTCTGATCGCCTCATCTCAAAAAATATATATTAGAATTTGAAAAAGTACAGAGAAGGGCAACAAAAATGATTATGGATATGGAACAGCTTCCATATGAGGAGAGATTAAAAAGACTAGGACAGTTTGGCTTATAAAAGACATGACTCAGGGGGATAAAATAGAGGTCTAGAAAAATCATAGAATCATAGAATATCAGGGTTGGAAGGGACCTCAGGAGGTCATCTAGTCCAACCCCCTGCTCAAAGCAGGACCAATCCCCAACTAAATTATCCCAGCCACGGCTTTGTCAAGCCTGACCTTAAAAACTTCTAAGGAAGGAGATTCCACCACCTCCATAGGTAACGCATTCCAATGTTTCACCACCCTCATAGTGAAAAAGTTTTTCCTAATATCCAACCTAAACCTCCCCCACTGCAACTTGAGACCATTACTCCTTGTTCTGTCATCAGCTGCCACTGAGAACAGTCTAGATCCAGCCTCTTTGGAACCCCCTTTCAGGTAGTTGAAAGGAGCTATCAAATCCCCCCCTCATTCTTCTCTTCTGCAGACTAAATAATCCCAGTTCCCTCAGCCTCTGCTCATAAATCATGTGTTCCAGTCCCATAATCAGTTTTGTTGCCCTCCGCTGGACTCCTTCCAATCTTTCCACATCCTTCTTGTAATGTGGGGCCCAAAACTGGACACAGTACTTCAGATGAGGCCTCACCAATGTCGAATAGAGGGGAACGATCACGTCTCTCGATCTGCTGGCAATGCCCCTACTTATACATCCCAAAATGCCATTGGCCTTCTTGGCAACAAGGGCACACTGTTGACTCAGATCCAGCTTCTCATCCACTGTAACCCCTAGGTCCTTTTCTGCCGAACTGCTGCCGAGCCATTCAGTCCCTAGTCTGTAGCGGTGCATGGGATTCTTCCATCCTAAGTGCAGGACTCTGCACTTGTCCTTGTTGAACCTCATCAGATTTCTTTTGGCCCAATCCTCTAATTTGTCTAGGTCCCTCTGTATCCTATCCCTACCCTCCAGCGTACCTACCTCTCCTCCCAGTTTAGTGTCATCTGCAAACTTGCTGAGGGTGCAATCCACACCATTCTCCAGATCATTAATGAAGATATTGAACAAAACCGGCCCCAGGACCGACTTTTGGGGCACTCCACTTGATACCGGCTGCCAACTAGACATGGAGCCATTGATCCTTACCCGTTGAGCCCGACAATCTAGCCAGCTTTCTATCCACCTTATAGTCCATACTTCTTTAACTTGCTGGCAAGAATAATGCAGGAGACCGTGTCAAAAGCTTTGCTAAAGTTGAGGAATAACACGTCCACCGCTTTCCCCTCATCCACAGAGCCAGTTATCTCGTCATAGAAGGCAATTAGATGCATCAGGCATGACTTGCCCTTGGTGAATCCATGCTGACTGTTCCTGATCACTTTCCTCTCCTCTAAGTGCTTCAGAATTGATTCCTTGAGGACCTGCTCCATGATTTTTCCAGGGACTGAGGTGAGGCTGACTGGCTTGTAGTTTCCAGGGTCCTCCTTCTTCGCTTCTTTAAAGATGGGCACTACATTAGCCTTTTTCCAGTCGTCCGGGACTTCCCCGGATTGCCATGAGTTTTCAAAGATAATGGCCAATGGCTCTGCAATCACATCCGCTAACTCCTTTAGCACTCTTGGATGCAGCGCATCCGGCCCCATGGACTTGTGCTCGTCCAGCTTTTTTAAATAGTCCCAAACCACTTATTTCTCCACAGAGGGCTGGTCACCTCCTCCCCATGCTGTGCTGCCCAGTGCAGTAGTCTGGGAGCTGACCTTGTTTGTGAAGACAGAGGCAATAAAAGCATTGAATACGTTAGCTTTTTCCACATCCTATGTCACTAGGTTGCCTCCCTCATTCAATAAGGGGCCCACACTTTCCTTGACTTTCTTCTTGTTGCTAACATACCTGAAGAAAACCCTTCTTGTTACTTTTAACATCTCTTGCTAGCTGCAACTCCAGGTGTGATTTGGCCTTCCTGATTTCACTCCTGCATCCCTGAGCAATATTTTTATACTCTTCCCTGGTCATTTGCCCAATCTTCCACTTGTAAGCTTCTTTTTTTGTGTTCAAGATATGAATGTATGTGGAGAAATTGAATAAGGTAGTGTTATTTACCTATTCCCATAACACAAGCACCAGGGGGTCACCCAATGAAATTAATAGGTAGCAGGTTTAAAACAAACATAAGGAAGTACTTCTTCATACAACACGGTCAACCTGTGGAACTCATTGCCAGGGGATGTTGTGAAGGGTAAACGTATAACTGGGTTCAAAGAAGAATTAGATAAGTTCATGGAGGATAGGTACATCAATGACTATTAGTCAAGATGGTCAGGAATGCAATTCCATTCTCTTGGTATCCCTAAACTTCTGACTGCCAGAAGCTGGGACTAAACAACAGGGGATGGATGACTTGTTAAATTGCCTTGTTCATTCCCTCTAAAGCATCTAGCTCCAGCCACTATCTGAAGACAGTATACCAGACTAAGTGGACCATTGGTCTGACCCAATATGGCCATTCTTATGTTTTTATTGTCTTAAAAGTCAGACAAGTGTGCTACTGAAGTTCTAATTTTACAGTTAAATGTAAATGGTACTATTATAAGAACCCCAGATTTTATATGTTTACTCTATATTTTTAAAAACATAAATAATGTGGGTTTAAGGAAGTATGTTTAAGGATGAAATGTTCTAGGGAAAATGATTCAAAAGGCCAGACAGGTAGACAGACGCCTTAGAATAGGGTAATATACACGAGATTTTGCTGAGAAGAAAAGCTTGTGATTTTACAGAGATCAATTTTCAAATTTAGTAAACATCCACAGAGAGAAATATGTCTGTCCTTAAATACTGTTCCTAGGATTTTTGTTGCAATGTAAGTAAATACACAGTGGAAACTGCACATTCAATGTCTGAGGAATTCATGGTGCGATAAAGAAAATAAGAACCTCCAAGGGAATAATTGCTTCACTGTGGGGAACTCATGAAACTTAACTTGAACTTTAAATTGATCTGCTTTCTTATTTGTTACTACTGGTGCACAGTAGCATGAATAGGAAATTGGGCAGCTATAAAATGGGTGGTTTTAATGTTATACAGTATTCTAATGGTATTAGTTTTGTAATGTATGTTGGAGGCTTTTTGCCCCATCTAGATTCTCTATAACTTATATATAACTTATATCTTATATATATAAAACTCTATAACTTATAGAGAATCTAGATGGGGCAAAAAGCCTCCAACATTCATTACATCCAACATATATTAAAAGCAGAATCATATAACTGGATGCTTCTAATTATGAATTGAACTGATTGCTCTGAGCTCAGGGAACGGAGAGCTGAATAGCTAGTCTCTATCTCTCCTTTAAAAATAAATAAATGATGTGTTCATTTTCATTCTTTCCATCGGCTGCAGAACTGTGATCATTACCATATTTCAATAGGTACCCTGTGTACTCATTCATGCTATGTCCGGGCAGAGGGCTTACAGGATTACAGGCTTGATTTCCCCTGAAAGCCTCCTTTCCGGTAAATATTGTGGCAATTTGAAAGGATTACTTTCTTGTGTCCCTCTCAGTTTTTTCAACTATTTTTGATTTGATGGCACCAGCTGTTAGTCACTTAAGGGTGACAACACAACTCTCATCATCTCCTTATACAGTAGACACACATTATGCTTCCCAATCACAGACAGGGTTCCCAGGGGTGAAAACGAGGAAGAGAGGAAGCAAACTGAATGGTTTTCTCTGCAGATTGGTCTCGAGGTCTAACTTATTTTCCCTCAAGAAAATAGTCCGTAATATATGTTGCAATTTGCAAATACTAGTTGAGATTTTTTAAGCCATCTGTTTTAAATAGCTTGGTTAAATTCAGTCAACAGCACTCAGTTTATTTCCATATTTTGTCAGTATATTGCTATGTGTTGTGGGGCGGGAAGGAGGGGGAGCCATGTTAACTTCCAATCTATGTTCTCATCTATATGTGCTGGTTGATTTGTCCCAAGAAGTCCTTTAAAAGTTGTTTCATGTCCTCATCTGTTTTTGGTTTTCCATCACCACTTTTTAAATTTGTTCTAAGATCTTGAATAGAGGAGCTGAAATTGACGGTCTCACTTTTATCCCCTATACCTAAGTGTATGGGTCAGGCAAGAAACAATTATGAAGCAGCTGAGCTAATGCTATCTGAATACGGAAAATTCTCCAAAATCATACATCTGATGTACATTTGTACCTAGAAAGGATGGCCCTTGACTGAGTTCAATATTTTACTCGTAAAGATGTCCATATGTAAATTACCCTTGACTGGTAGAAATAGAGAATTAATCAACTGGTTCATAGGATGTGGCTTCACAAGATAAAAGAGTGAAGTATTGATTCACCTTTTTTATATTAGGAAGAGAGGATAGGTAACTTGTCCAACATCACACACTCACTCTGTGAGAGAGGTGGAATCTGATCAACACATTCTGAATCCCAGTCTGGTGATTTAATCACAGAACATCTTGCCCGCGCTTAAATCACTGAATTTCAATTTGAGGCACTACCAAATCCTTTATAACACTACTTATGAAGAGATTCTATTCAAAATTTGAGCAATTTCATTACTGAAAGCCCAGTTCCTGGAAAATTGCTATTCTAAGTTCTTTAGAAGATGCTAGTTTTTAATGTTAAAGATATGGGAGTCAGTGATGACACATATTCATGAGGTTATTTGCTTAGATGTCTCTCTAGGTACTTATACAACACTCATCACAAATTTCTTCCCAAAATCCCTGGTGAAGTAGAGAAGTATTATCATCATCCCCCACCTTACAGATATGGAACTTTTACACATTGGCCCTAGTTCAATGGGACCTTCCATTTACTTCAGTGGGCACTTAGGACCACAGGCTGCAAGACTTAAGTCTCTCTCAACACATTTGCAGCAGAGCCAGGAATTGAACCCAGATGAACCAAGTCCTAGTCCAGTGCCTTAGCCACAATAACATTCTTTTTGTCTCTCTTGTTAGTACTTATTTGCCAGAATGTTAGATTAGTTATAGTTAGCACTCAAATCAAATACACAAAAGAGAGAGATTAAATGTTATGTGATTGTTTGGGTTAGGTTTGAATACACCAGAAAAATGAGCTTTTATCTTCACAATATCAGAAAATAAAAACCACGCCATTTTGTACTGAATACAGATTTAAACACAAATATGAACCCAAACATAAATATGAACCTAGGAGGAAGTAAGAATAACTGTGACCTAGACACACCAGAACATCAGGAGTGCTGGACAACTTGATCTTCCTCCCCAGGCCTCCTGAATGGACTTTTCCACCCAAGTCCAATAATGGACTACTTGATCCTCGTCTCCCAGGCCTTCTTAATACATTTGTTTTTTTCCAGATTCTTATTTGCTTGTGCATGGTGCTGAGAACCCTTCACTCTCTTTGATGTCATGGGGACTGAAGGGAACTGACCATTTTGTAGAAGGTGATTATCAACACCTCACAGATTGGATCCTGAAATTACTACTGTGAATGAGTCGCCTTGGGATATCAAGCGTGAATACCAATGAATCTGCCTTAATGAGGCTCTATATGTCAGAACCCTGCAAAATAAAAAGTTAGTCATGGACTTATCCCAACATTTTAAAAGAAATTATGCTATGGGCTTGGAGATTTATGTTATTTATTTATTTATTATGAGTTCAGAATGCACACGTAAAATGAAGGCAGTAAGGACTAATCCAAACTGCTCGCCATTCCTGTAACTGAAAAGAAAAATTAAAATAGTTTGAAGACACACACCCACACCCATATATATATATATATATTTTCCTGAGCCCCTTCCATAGCGCCTATACCACGCTGACACAAGAGCCAACCAGACGACAACCTCCTCTCACACTCTTCTTCCTTCTGTACAAAGGAAGACTTATATACATATAAGCCTTGTTTGGTAGTTCTTGGCTTCCATCAAAACATAAAAACAAAAGGAGTACTTGTGGCACCTTAGAGACTAACAAATTTATTTGAGCATAAAAGCTTTCATGAGCTACAGCTCACTTCATCATATTTTCCACTGAATGCATCCGATGAAGTGAGCTCTAGCTCACGAAAGCTTATGCTCAGATAAATTGGTTAGTCTCTAAAGTGCCACGAGTACTCCTTTTCTTTTTGCGAATACAGATTAACACGGCTGCTACTCTGAAACCTATGAAAACACAAGACAGTCCATTTTATGCAGCAAATATCATCCATGGTATAAGCCCCAAGTCTTGTGTTGAGAAGTTTCCCACTGAAATTTGTTGTTGCCTTTGTACAGAAGGAAAGAAGAGTGTGAGAAAAGGTTGTCCGGTTGGCTGTTGTGTCAGCATGGCATAGGCACCGTGGAAGGGAAGTCCAAAGTGCAGAAGAATTAAAATTAGCTAATTAAGCTAAAAGGCTGCATTCAATTCCTGAAAGTATTCTCATACTTCTGGGTTTCAGTGAAAAATAGTACCAGAAGCATCAGAATACCAGGAGGGAGAAAGGCTTTTCTTACCAGCCAAGACTAGAACTGTAAGTGCTATAAAACTTAGGGGTCTAGTTCCTAGTCTCTAGAAATTCCTACTCTTCTGAAATTTTCAGCCCAGCATTGCATACCCAGGTGACCTGGATAATTCAGATAAAATTTGGATCCAGAATATATGGATTTTAATATGAATTGTAACTTGGATTCTGAAACTTGTGTTGTTTGCACATTCCTATTCTGTATTATTTATGTATTTATTTAGATATTTATTTTGTATTACTGTAGCCTTTTGGAGCCCAGTCATGGAACAAAATGCCCTTATGCTAGGCACAATACAAGCACACAACAAAAAAATGGTCCCTGCTCCAAAGAGCTTACAGTCTATTTGTTGTACACTTCAGTGTTGTTGACATTTAAGGAGAGAAACATTAGAAAAGTACTGGGATTGTTTTCAGTCAGTCAGTCTTCACGAGGCAAGATTTGTTTAAAATGAAGCAATAAAATTGGCAAATATAGTCAACTAGCTGAATCATAGATTATGCTGGTCGCACCTCCCAACCAAGGTTCTAAAAGTGCCTTACAAAGCTGGGTAAATATTCTATTATTCCCGTGTACAAATAAAGAAACTAAGGTGCAAGGGAGCATAGGGCCCAATCCTGATTTCAGTGTGAGCGGATTACTCTTATTCTTGTTCTTTACAGGATCAAGTCTTAAGTGTCTTGACTTAGGTCACCCAGCGGGTGAGCAACCGAATCCTGACTAGAAGCTGGGTTTCATTACTAGAACACATTACTTCTCATGATGGATGGATGAATGAATAGTAAAAATCTCTTAAATGGACAGGAGACAACTTCTGAATAGCTGCTAGGAATTAAAATAATAACAGTTAGTTGATAAATATATTTTGGGGCTTAATCTTCAAATCCTTAAACACACAAAATTTCTCTGGGGACCAATTCTGAAGTACTTACTCTTTCAAAACTAACATGGATGTCACTAAGATTTTTGCCTGAGTAAAGACTTCAGGATTGGGACTATAATGAACAAAATACTTTTCTGAGAATAAGGAGAGAAAATAGTTAAATAAATCTTTTTACCAGCACATATATTGTAGTCCCTGTAATTTTATTTGACCAATTGCTATGTGCATAAGCAATTCTTTCCTGTGGAACATCTGCCAAAATAAATTAGTTTTAAATCCAGCTGTGATTAGAAATAGTTGCAATCTCAGTTATGAACAGATAAAAAAATCTAATATTTGATAGATTTTCGTTATCTATCTCAAATGAGGACAAGTAGTGTTTAATAGCTAGCAAACCATTAATGGGTTTTGTTTGTCCTCTGGAAACCCTGCTCTCTAAGTCAAAACAGCAAAGGGTTTTTTTTTACCTCAAGAAATAAAATATGTATCCTCACTTAGTTATCTGAAGTATAATTTTTTTTCTAAAAGAAATTAGTAGGATGAATACAGCTAGATGAAACTAAAGCTGTGTCCAGTTTTGGGCCCCACACTACAAAGAAGGATGTGGAAAAATTGGAAAGCATCCAGAAGAGGGCAACAAAAATGATTAGGGGACTGGAACACATGACTTATGAGGAGAGGCTGAGGGAACTGGGATTGTTTAGTCTGCCGAAGAGAAGAATGAGGGGGGATTTGATAGCTGCTTTCAACTACCTGAACGGGGGTTCCAAAGAGGATGGATCTAGACTGTCCTCAGTGGTAGCAGATGACAGAACAAGGAGTAATGGTCTCAAGTTGCAGTGGGGGAGGTTTAGGTTGGATATTAGGAAAAACTTTTTCACTAGGAGGGTGGTGAAACACTGAAATGCGTTACCTAGGGAGGTGGTGGAATCTCCTTCCTTAGAAGTTTTTAAGGTCAGGCTTGACAAAGCCGTGGCTGGGATGATTTAGTTGGGGATTGGTCCTGCTTTGAGCAGGGGGTTGGACTAGATGAGGTCCCTGAGGTCCCTTCCAACCCTGATATTCTATGATTCTATGATGCAGTATATCTGAATGGAATAGAGCTTTTGTAAGAGTTTCAAATTAAAGCAATTGTACAACAACAACAATTTTCTTTTTAAAAAGCAGAAAATTAAAGAGTAATACTGAGAGATCAAAAGGTACAGGACAGGTATTATTTGTTTATATTTTAGTATTGCCTCGTGATCTACAGACATTTTAACTGCAGGATTGATCCAGCATCCACTGAAGCCAGAAGAAAGCTTTTCATTGGGTACTGGATCAGGCCATAGTTTTACGTTATGCTTCTTATCCTCCACCCTTTGCTGCGCAAGAAATGCTTCACAGCAAGACCTGTCATAATGCAATTTTTTTATTCCAGTCAACTCATTATGATCCAGATTTTTTAAAGCAATAATTTTAAACTTTTACAAGAAGATTTGGTGCCAGTAGATTTGTCTGTCATATTTAGAATATCATTAATATTGCTAATACATATCCCTATTACATTAGGTATACAAGAATATTTTGCAAATCCTGAATCCCCATGCTTCTCAGACTCTATGTAATTTACATTCTGCTTTCTGTCCCCTCCACTAAAATCTCAGAATACTAGGATCACTTATGATACTGTTACGGTTAAGTCAAGAAGCTCTTCTGTTACACTTATTGTCTGATACTTGCATACTCCCCCTCCAGCTTCATGACTCTGCTTTTCAAACTACCCTCCAAATTTCCCCTTAATGGTTTCTCCTGCTTTCTGTCCATTGTACTCAGAACTCTATCTTAATTGCCTTGTCTTTTCTCTTTACATTTTCTCCTAGGAGTCCTCATCTGCTCTCATGGCTTCATTTGGAGAGCAATGACACCCAAATCTTCTCTCCACCCATGACATTCCCACATCTCACTATCACATCAAATTAACCATGCTAAAAACTTTGCTCACTATTTTTGCCTCCAGACTTCCTTTCTCCATCACAGCTGAAAAATCCACACACCTTCATGTCATCTATGCTTGCAACCATAGGTGCTGGAACTAGGTGTGCTGGGGGTGCTGCCCTGGCTTGAAGTAGTTTCCATTACATACAGGATTTACAGTTTGGTTCAATGGCTCTCAGCACCCACTATAAAAATTGTTCCAGCTCCCCTCCTTGCAACCATGTCATAGTGTTTATCTCCTCAATTTGTTTTTCACATGTAGGCATTTGCCAAACGCTGTCATTTCTTCCCCTACATAATTAAAATTCTAGACTTCCTGATTTACCTGGTTCTCACTTTGCTCCAGTGGAATCTTCAGAATAGTGCTGCCAATATCCTCTTTGTCCCCTCTTTGAATACCTTCCCTCATCCTTCATCTCAGCATACAGTGTCTTGTTCTGCCTCTCCACTATGGTAATGGTCTCCTCCAAGTTTTCACTGATTCAGTACCATCATCTAATACATTGACATATCCTGAAGATACCTGTGACATCTATATCCCTTTTAGCAAACATCTATTTGCTTTTCTTCTTTAGATTGTCTTCAAGCGATTCTTCTAAATAAACCTGAGAGAATGGTTTTATCCAGGGCATACTACTTTACTAAATATTTGTGACATTGATTATGTGCTGTCTCACATCTATCAATGACCTCTTGGTTATCCTAAACAGAGTCCTTTATCATCAATTGCTCCATGTCATTGTCCATTTCTAGGTTTTTCATAGTCACTCTTCTTTCACTTGTCTTAAATTCATGAATGTAGTAGCCATTTTCTCCCTTATTTTTATCCTTACATCTATGTGTGTGTTGCAATATACAGCAGCTGACCGACTGCTATTTAAACAATGACAAAAATACTCCAGACATATATTTTATACATCACAGTATTGGCCTCTCTATGTCAGAGGTTTTTAATATCTATTTTCAAAGTTTCAGTTTTTTATTCTAAATATTTCCATATGTAAATGAGCCTGAGCTTGTTACCTTGATCATTCCCTTACCTTCTTCATAGAATTTATCACCAGAAAACAAAGAAGCCACAGCATGAAGAAGAACTTGTTACCTTCTAGAATTTTGCTTAAATATTGTTCTTTCAGGTTTGATGATTTTTTTTGGGGGGAAATAACAGAATCTTGAAAAATGAATAGAGTGAATATAACATGCAGACTCTTTAGTTACTTTGTGCTTCCCACTGAAAGGAACACAAAGCACATTCATACATTAATTAATTTGACCTATGTGGTAGGTAAATGGTTTGCAGAGAACACTAAAATACAGGGAAGTTAAGTGTGTGGTCCAGTGTCACAAACCAATTCTTTGGCACAGCTGAATCTGACCAACTGTATCCCATTCTCGTAACTTAACTATCCTTCCTATGCTTACGTTCCTGAGTTTGAATTTGCAGTTATTACCCAATGTCTTATATTATTATTCTTAAAAGTTTCTAATAATTAATTATTTGAGTGATTTCTTCACCAGAACCCAAGTCTTAAGGAAATATTGATTCTAAGTTCTTCCCTTAATGGGGAAGATATGCAACATAACAATGACATTGGGCCAAACTGGAATCCTGGATCTGCAGAGCAAACAGTGCACAAAACCTTTATTTATCACATGGCTACACAATTCCCCACATGGCTCTCACGTCCAAGTGTCTGTATATGCATATGTGTGTGTGAGAGACACTTGTAGTCACAGAATATAAAATTTACTCCATGGAAAAGAAACTATGCAAAGAACAGATTAATGGCGCATCATTAAATATCCAGAAGTCAGGAATCGCCAATCAAGGTAACGTGCATCCTTGTGCACATGCAATATAATGCATAATGACTCCTGATTTGCAAAGTGTAAAAAGATTCCAGTCTGGCATCTGATTTTCACCCCACAGTAAGCAACGAGGTCCTAAACCTGAAGCCACTCAGAGAAAAGAAAGACACTCCAGAATTATTAACAATAAACCAAAGAGATTATTTTAGAGACCAAACATACAATATAATTGTAATGGCACTAGTACAACAGTATGTTATATTTCCGCACCCATTACATTTCTGATATTCAAAAGTATTCATTGTTGGAGTGACTCTCTATAGACCTACAACCCTCAAGCTTCAAAATCAGAGATGTTTTGCACTTCGTTTTTAAACATATCCGAAAACTGTATTTGAGGTTAATGGCAGAAATGTAATTCCCTCTGGGTTGACAATGTGACCAACTGTGGAACACTGCACCTGAAGCAGCAGACGAAGGTCATATTTCCCTGCCATTAGAGTCACCCTGATTGAATCTAGAGCCCAATCATTTTCTCTCTGAAATGAAAACTTATTTTTAATATTTAATTGCACCTTTTTGAAAAGCAAAAAGAGGGAAAGTTATAACAATTTAATATTTATCTATACATGAAAATCAAATAGCACACAGAATGCAGTTTTCTTCTAAAAAGCAACATGATTTACAATATATGGATAGAGAAAGCTAGGACCACATTGGTTCAGCCAAAACAGACAGAAAATAATGTCTTGAAATTGCATCTGCCAAGAGTCAAATTCAGAGATAACACAAACACTGGTGTACACAGTGCAAAATATTTATGACAAATGGGTTGATGGGCTGCTGTATTTATACCCACTTGTTCATTGCTTTTTCCAGCCTCTGCTCCCCTTCCCGCTGTTAGCTTTGAGCAGGTTACGCTCATTGACAATGACTTTCTGATGCGTAGCTTACACCATCATTTACATCATCTCTGAACTTGGCCCCAGGAGTTGAGGTGGAGACCGCTAGTCAGCAGAGATTAGGATTCTTTGAGTAATGCTTTGAGTGTCTCTGGTGAAATCTCTATGACAGGACTATTTTATTAATTTACTATTATTTTCTTTAAATATTTTGGAAGCTGACAATCACTGCCTGAAATCATTTTCCTTCAGCTTGAAACCAACAGCAAGAGACTTTACCAGATGCTGAAAAATAACTATTTTTAGCTAGAGAAGTCTGAGTGTTGGAAAGCAGTCACACTGGGTGGAAAACTATGCACACTGTACATGCTACCCAATATATTTCAAAAGTCTCCTCAGATTATTTTCTACATTCAGCATTTTATAAACCTGGGACCGTTTCAAGGGAAAACATTTTCCTTAGTAATGTTAGGAAGATTTTCTTTCCTGTTCGGAGAGAGTGAGAGACAGAATTGAAAAGATTTTATTTTGTTTGTAGTGGTGAGGTTCAGATATTTCAGTTATAGCGTGAGATCTCACAAAGAAGAGAGGGTGTTAAGAGACATCACAAGTGATGATAATTTATGTGACAATTTCCAACATAGCCATCCAGTTATTTAGCTGTTCCACTGTATTCCTAAAGGAGTAATACACCTTTACACATCGAGACGTATGCCTCAATCACATGGCCTCTTAATAAAATTCTCCAAAGGATAAAATAATTATTTGTAGATGCTTGTTTTCCATTTTTTTCTTTAATGCTACTGATTAAATAATAACAAGAAACCATGTGATGAATGCAGCAAAGATAAAAAAAAAAATCACTACACATAGATCAGATCCCCAGGCCTCATACAGCTTGGCTCAGTGCAGGACCCAGAGTGAGGCAGGAAAAAGAATGGAAATTACCAGGTCCACCAAGCAACTTTCTCCCAAAGTTCTATTTTATTCAGACACTGCTGCAAAGTTTGGATATGGATTCAGCTATGAACTTTACCAAATTCTGGAGCATTCAGATCTGAGATTTATACACAAGCCCACATCTAATCAAGAGTGTTATTTTTTATACCCTTTGGTACATGAGTCCATTAAAGTTGCACAGGATTTCACATTTCTGGTATTCCACGTTTGGTTTCAGGGTTTTTGTTGTTGGGTTTTTTTTGTGGGGGTGGGGGTGGGGGTGGAAGCTATTGGCATTGAGTGTAACAAATCTTTGGTCAAGGAATTCTTAAGAATTGTACTCCTATTGTTGGCTGGGATCAGTTTTCATTCAAACAATGTATCTGTTGAGGCAGACAGACTCACCTACCTTAATATGAAGAGAATACGCTCCTTTCCCCTTGTTCCCCATGAACTCTTCATATACTCTTAATGGGAGATCATATTTTACCCAAGAGAAAACTAAAAGTTATATTCATTCCACTCTCCAGCATTAGGTTACTTACAGTATGGTCGTTAAGTATGTCATTCTTGTCTGGAAAAACATATTTCATTTCTATTGGGTGCCAATCTCTTGCATTATGAGTAGTAAGGTTTTTCTAATAAATAACGTCCTATTAGTCAATGACAAATCAAAATATCAAGAGGGTGGGCATTCATGAAAAGATTCTCTGAAAGGGGCTACAGCTGAATGCTATCAGAATAAGTGACTTGCAGTGGTTGCTGCTGTTATTTCTGGTGCTTCCATTGCTTTCGGTTATATCTGTTCCTTATGATGCAGGACAATGCATGGCTTTTGAGTGAATACAAGCCAGTAATTCACTCAAGTAACTCTGCTGACATCATAAAATGCACATAATGCAACTTGAGTGATTTGTGAATGGCAGAATGTGCTCAAATGGGTACTTACGCTGGAGCCTCGCTGTTATTTATAAAATGTACCTTCCATGCCTAAGCTTTTAGCCTTCTAAGGTTTGGGGAAAAAAACAGAACATTTTACCAGTCACTTTAAAAAGCAAACAAACAAACCAAAAGAAAAAACCTGTGTTTGTGTGTTTCTCTCTTTTTCCATGGTTTCAGAGAAACCTGCCAGTGCCAGTGCCCTTTCATTAATACCATAAATTTCACACAGATTGACCTCATTAAAAAGTCTGTACCGGATTACCTATTCTTTAATTTAGAGAGATGAACATTTCAAATTTACACACTCTATATATCCATCTAAATTCCCTTTCAGTTGAGTTTTGAGTCAAGACGTGTATTTTTTAAAATCTGACCATGTACAGAGCACCTCAATTCTACGTAACACATGATGGTGTGCCGTGGGCGCACAGCTTTATTGGTAGCCATTTGAGATGCATACATGGGTTTGTGGGGCTTTGCCACTGATGCACAGCATGTGGCTTCTCTGGACTATGGAGCATCTATGCAGCATGAGAACTAGAGAGCCAATTTGTAGGGGGAGGATTTTCCTTACTCCCACTGTACTGTGGGTTGGTTAGGGGCAAGCACATTCTGCCTCCCCCCATTCCTTTATGGACTAGGATTAGCTGTCTTTATTAGATGCCCCCTAATGCAACCTAAACCACTCTGTTAACCTGGGAGAGGATGTAGGGATCCACCAAGCCCAACAGAAAGAGGCAAGCCACCACGCTCTAATCTTAACACATCAGAAATTAAGGAGGGATCCCGCAGCTGGGAGATTTTTTTGGGGAGGGTGATTATGTGGCCAAGGGTCCACATAAATGTATTGATGAGATGGAATGTGGTTAGGTAAATTTTCAAAAGCACCTGAGTAATGTAAGAGGCAAAGTCCCATGGAGAGTCAATAATACCTAAGTGCTTTTGCAATGTCACCTCTGTTCTTTCCTTCTGGCGTCTAACTGCAGTGTTCAAAGTTACATGCCAAACTGTCAAAAACAGCCACTGTAATTATGCCTGAATTTTATGATGTGCAATTTCAGAGGCTGAGTTAGGATAGCAGAAGGTTTCACCCTCTGTTTTGTCTGTGAAGAAAGCATGATCAAGACTTTAGTACCATTAGAGTCTTTAATATAAGCAAGCAGGCTGACTCATTTAGCAATTAGCAATAAACTTTCCAACACCCCAGTAATTTAATTACCTCTAGCCAGCCACTTGAATACTTTCTATATGTGGTGCTTCTTTATTTCCTCATCTTATCTTTTTTTTTAAAATTTAGCACTCTCTTATTTCAGTTATGCCATAATCATGTACTTTACAACGTCATTTATGAATCATTTTGTAAAACTTATTGTGAAGATCTGAGATGAACTTCATCTCCTCCATCTAGTTGGAAAGCGAGGCCTCTGAATGAATTAGAGGAACATGATTTTTCCCTTTCCGAAAGCACTTTGGTTGTCCTAATAAGATAAGATGTTCCCCATTTGATCTTGAAATAGTTAGCTGCCTTACAATAACAATTTCATTTCAGCATTTTCAGCCATATTATTTACATGGAAGATTGAAGAATGTACAGTACTTTTTTTATTACTTTATAAATCATTATTCACTCACTAGTCAGACAGCAGTTGGGATTAACCACAGTTTTGAAGCAACCATATGTTGATAAGAGCTGCACAAGAGACATACTCTCAAGGCCAAATCAACATGTAGCCTGATTAGCCAAGATAGGCATTGTTATTCTCTATGTCAAGTTGGTTGTGTGGAAGAATTCCTTCCACACAGTTTGAGAAGCAGCAGAAATGAAGCTAAAACTCAGCTGTTACTGTACCCAGAGAGCTGCAGTACCCACTATTACCACTACATTCCCCCTCCACCACTAAGAATGGGTGAATATTCTGTGACTTCGTTGATCCACCAGCTCAAGCCTGGCCACACCCCTTGCCCACTCTGGCAGTGGCAGGAGTGCTGGAATGCCATGTAGTGCAAAGCTCTGGTGCAAGAGAGAACTGCAGATCTTTGTGCAGAGTTCCAGATCTCACCACCACTTTCCATTGTAGAACGTCACAGGTTCCTTTACTTGAGGGCAACTATGGAGGAGGGGAAGGATTTTGCCAGGTGATCCCTACGTGGCTTGGTAAGAAACTTAATGTGTTCATCTTCAAATAAAAAATGCCCCAAACTAGGACTCCAATGCTCAAATATCAGGACTTATGGGAAGCAAGGTATCAGTTCATCCTGTACTCTAATTCTCCTGTGCCAACTGCTGGGCACTCACAGCTGACCTTTTCAGCAGCTTTGACTAAGAATACCTTTGTGATAGATACTGTCAGCTGCATGGTCTGTGTTGTCCACAGAATTCTTGGTGTTGGGTGCAGGGAGGAAGCATCATTTTGGAAACCAGACTGTAGCTAGTGGAAGACTTTGAAGATGAGAACCAGGACCTCAAACTGTCTCAGAAACTCATCAGGGAGCCAGTAATGGCAGTGATCTGTTCACTAGTTCTTGGTAAAAGATGACCTGCTGTATTTTGGACCAGCAGCAGGTTCTTCATGGTTTTGTGTGGGGGCACAAAGTAATAAAGATGTTGTCGTAAATATAAAGGGAAGGGTAAAACACCTTTAAAATCCCTCCTGGCCAGAGGAAAAACCCTTTCACCCTGTAAAGGGTTAAGAAGCTAGGATAACCTCGCTGGCACCTGACCACAATGACCAAGGAGGAGACAAGATACTTTCAAAGCTGGAGGGGGGGGGAGAAACAAAGAGTCTGGGTCTGTCTGTGTGATGCTTTTGCCAGGGACAGAACAGGAATGGAGTCTTAGAACTTAGTAAGTAATCTAGCTAGATATGCATTAGATTCTGTTTAATGGCTGAGAAAATAAGGTGTGCTGAATGGAATGGATATTCCTGTTTTTGTGTCTTTTTGTAACTTAAGGTTTTGCCTAGAGGGATTCTCTATGTTTGGAATCTAATTACCCTGTAAGGTATTTACCATCCTGATTTTACAGAGGTGATTCTTTTTACTTTTTCTTCTATTAAAATTCTTCTTTTAAGAAACTGAATGCTTTTTCATTGTTCTTAAGATCCAAGGGTTTGGGTCTGTGGTCACCTATGCAAATTGGTGAGGATTTTTATCAAACCTTCCCCAGGAAGGGGAGTGCAAGGTTTTGGTGAGGATTTTGGGCGGAAAGACATTTCCAAACGGGCTCTTTCCTAATAAAATAAAACCAGTTAGACGTTTGCTGGTGGCAGCGGAAGTCCAAGGGCAAAAGGTAAAATAGTTTGTACCTTGGGGAAGTTTTAACTTAAGCTGGTAAAAGTAAGCTTAGGAGGTTTTCATGCAGGTCCCCACATCTGTACCCTAGAGTTCAGAGTGAGGAAGGAACCTTGACATGGTGGCAGAGCGGTGGAATCAACTTGAAATCATTTTGAGATTTTTTTGAACCAGAAGCACAGATTTGAAAAGGAAATATTTTTTTTTCCTTTGGGCTGCTGGAAAGCAGGTTAAACTTAAAGCAAGTTAGAGGTTTTTTTTTTTCTCTGCTATGGGGCCAGAGGAGAGACAAAAGGGAATTGTCTTTTGTGAGCTGGAGTTTTCTCTACCTAAAGGCAGGGTAGTTAACCTCCTGCAGGGAAATTCACAAGTCTTCACAGACCTGAAGTTTTTTTGTTTTTGTTTTTTTGTTTTTTTGTTTTACCTAAGAGCAACTAGAGGGGTTTTCTGCCTATTTGCCTGGAGACAAAGGTGTTAGGGGTTTTTGAGGTTTTTTTTTTTAGGATTTCTCTGTAGGCTGACAATGTCACTGTCAGAGAATATAGGTATCATATTACTGCACAGCAAAATTTTACAAGCCAAGGTTTAGCAAATTTCATCCTGATTTGATTCCTCCTCGTCTCCCCCCACACCGCACCCCACCCCTAACAGCCAAATTACAGATTCCTGAATAGTTTTATAATGGAAAAATTGACACAGTGTTAACCATAGCAGTATGTATGGCACAGCAATAATATCAGTGCTGATGACAAATGTCATTAGTTTAATGACCATAGTTATCTATTGTCATAGTTAAGGAGGTTCCTTAATGGAGTTGAATCTACTTTCCTTAATGGCTAGAATTAAGAAAATATGTCACAGCTACATTAAGCATATTACCTGTAATTTGTACAAAGAAGCTTTAAGCTTGAATAATTGCTCCTACTTGACATACCATTAACCAGAAACTGACCAGAACTTAGTAAAATATATCTGGACTTCTTTAGCATCTCTATTTTCCCCATCATATCAGCTCTTATTACCATTTTATAAGTAATCTGGATTAAATGAGATTTGACTGCTTTGTGTGCAGTCATTGGATAGGTACATGATTATGTCTTTAACAGGGTTGATAAAGTGAACTGGCATATTGATAATAAATGTAAACACTTATAGTGGTATCCATGAAGGTACTGAGGAACCTAAATCTTGGGTTGGGCTCCATAATCTCCTGTGGAACCAAGTTGTGTGTGGGGCCCGTTCTGGTCGGCAGCTTCTGAGCATGCCTACTGGAGGAGGAAGAGCCACTTCTGTCACCTTATAACTTCTAGCCTAGTGGTTAGAGTCCTTGCCTGGGATGTGGGAGTCCCAGGTTCAATTCCCTCCTCTCAACCAGAGGAGTAGAAAGGATTTGACCAGGGCTCTCCTACCTCTCAGTAAAGTGCTCTAATTACAGAGCTATGTGATATTCTGATGGGAGAGGCTTCCTCCGTCTTCTCCTGTACAAGGTGTTCCACTCTGGATAATAATGAAAGAGTAGCTGGAACGGGACCCAGGGTCTCCTATCTCCCAGATAGGCGCCCTAACCACTGGACAATACAGCCATTCTCTCTGGCCCAATGATTATTAAGTATTTATCCACAGTAGAACAGTCCCCTTAATAAAGCTGGTTGCCACCTCCCACTGTCTTCAATATGATTGAAACTATCTGGAAGGCTGCTAAGGAGTCAGGCTTCTGGCTCCTCATACCACCCACCATGCCAGCAGCCTACCTGATGTGTTGCCAGGCCACCTTAATCCTCCACATCTCCAGCTCCCTGGCATCTGGCTTGCTGCCTACAGTGTAATCCAAAACGTTCTATTTTGGTTCTCACAGAATAAGTTTTGGAGAATTTTCTTCCCAGAAAAGATTTCAAATTATTGATATCTTGTCCTGACTCCAGACAAAAAGTTCTTCCAAAATTAAAACAGAAAAAATTTGTAGGAAGAAAATAGTTTTTCAGACAGATTTAGCTCCTAGACATGTAAATGCACATTGTAAACTAGCCTCAGTGCAACCTAATCCCAGATCAGTATTACTGTTTAAACTCTAAATGTGCTTAGCACTGTAACCACCACAACTATAAAGAACATCCCTATTTCTAATAACTTTCTATTTATGATGGAAATCTAGTGATAGGGGAACCTCAAAAGATTCAGAATTTTTATGCTTCAAAATTTATGGAAACCCCCTGAGGTTGCACCATACTCTGTCCCTCAACAGTCCCCTTTGCAAACTTACCCGAGATGGTCATCTTGGATGGAAAGACCAGTAGCTGCACTATCTCCTTTCTAATACATTGCTGAATTTTTAATGTTATAGGGAAACATTTGGCCAGTTTAACATTTAATATCTGATATCTGTCATTCCCCAGATGGTGTTTCCTGGCCTGACGCCTCAGGGCACTGGAGCACAGGGAGAGTAACTGGCACACTCCTGAACTCATAAAACATAAAATGTAAGAGTGATCTATAGAATGAAAGCTAAGCGTAGGAACTGTCACCCCTACACGGTCCTCAGATATCTTTAGCATGTGTCCATTGCTCTTTAGGAGAAAGATTTCTCATTAGTTGCTTACTGAAGATGACACAGCCTGCATCTCCTGGTACCTAGTGTTTCAATGAGGAAATAATATGTTTGTGTTGTTTATTATTATGAGCTGTCACTCTTAGGAATCCACTTGCAGTGTTTGACTGCACTTTAATTTTCACTGTAGATAGAACAGTAAATAGCAATAGCAAAATAAGGACCCAATCCTGCAAACACTGACACACATGCTTAAATTTAAATGAGTAGTGCCATGGATGTCAATGAAATGACTTGGAATAGTAAGTGAGTAAGTATTTGCAGAATTAAGGCCTCAGATTCAGCATGTAAAAAACCAAGCTTATGTACCCTGGAATAAACGCTCCACAGCACAGATATTGAAAGGAAGGAGATACAACCTTGGGGTCTTAAAATGCTACCTATGCTTCAGGAAGGAAATGTCTTTTATACAGGAATTAGGTGTTAATGAAGGGAACTCACCCTTTAGTGCTGGGAGCCAATAAGGACACAGGTGGAAATGTAAGGCTCCAAAACTGTATCTGGTATAGATAAATTTAGATCTAATTCAGTATTCATTGGAGCAGGGGGACAGAAACCTGGGGCTCCCACCTTCCAGAGGAATGGCATAACCAGTGGAATATAGAGACGTTCTTATTTTCTCTCTGGCCCAATGAATATTTAATTATTTGTACACAGTGAAACAGCTGCAGCAGGAGAGTTTGAGGGATCCCTACCCCAGAGTCCAGTGACTAGGGCACTCTCCTAGTAGGTGGGAAGAGACCCAAGTTCAAGTTTCCGCTTCATATCAGAGGGAGGAACTGAACCTGGGTTTCCCACATCTCTAACCGCTGGGCTAAAGGTTATAAGGGGGAACATGCCCACCTCCTCCTTGCTGTTTTGTGAGAAAGAGCTTATGCATCTCACTCCAGAAATGGCCTCATGGCTGTGAATCCCAAGCAGAGGAAGGGCTTCCCTCTGCCTCTGATTATGGGTATGTCTACACAGCAAATTATAAACCCACAGCTGACTCGGGCTCCCAGCACTTGGACTCACAGGGCTGTAAGATTGCAGTGCAGGTATATGTTAGGGAGTGAGTTGAAGCCCAAGTTCTGGGACCCTGTGAGGGAGGAGGGTCCCACAGCTCAGGCTCCAATCTTAACCCAAATGCCGACAATGCAATTTTACAGCCCCTAAACCCAAGCCCTGTGAGCTTGGGTGAATTGATGTAGGCCATCCGTGGGTGTTTGTTTGCTGTGCAGATATACCCTTAGATGCCAAAGTCCCTTTGAAGGGAAGAGTTTGGGACCTATCCACCCTACTCCTCAGCATTTCCCATTGGCTAGGTTAGGCAAGGCCCCACTCAGTGTGCTGGTTTTGGTGGATCCCAATCGTAGGTGGCTCACTCTACCCATGCATCGTGGAGCACGAGTGTCTAAGCAGGGATGTGGTTTCCATTGGGCGACGGGGTGCCTAAACATTAGGCACTGTAACATCGAGTCTGTCCCTTTGTGGGCATAGCCCTCAGTCTCTTTAAAATCTTTCTTTTCCTCGGCACCTGAGTCTCACAGTAAATTCTTTGGCAGTCGTGTGTTAAGGACACAACAGAAAAATAAAAAGAATAAATACATAGAAAATAAAACTTAGAGTTTTGGAGATCCAACTTCATGGAACTTTTTTATACTGTGAATTTATATTGCTAAGCCTATTTTCCTGTATGTTGCCCAACACAATTCATAACACTTATTCAAGAAATTAAAACAAAGAAAAAGATGGTGAAAAAACTCAGGAACAATGCATGTGTGCGGCTACATACCTGAGATCTCTGAACCATTGCCCAATAGATATTTATTTTAACACTTGAGTCCATTTTATCACCAGACACTGAAATTACAAAGATTATTTGTCATTGTATTGCAAAAGGACAAATATTGTAAGTCTGTTTCTAAAGAAGTTCATAAATACTAATTTTCTTTAAACTTCATTTTCCAGGCTGACATGTCATTGAAAAGACAAGTCATATATGTTTGTTTATTATCAATCAGATTTTTGACTGTGTTTTCAGTTCTTTCCCAGATGGAGGAATATGAATAAGTAGACAGTCAGGCAAATACATTATGCTTTCCCTCTTAGTACATAGAAAATATTATGAATGCACCATTTCTCTAATATCTTCCTTAACTGAAGGAATAAGCCTGCATATGAAGAAGTTTCAGAGTAACAGCCGTGTTAGTCTGTATTCGCAAAAAGAAAAGGAGTACTTGTGGCACCTTAGAGACTAACCAATTTAGTCTCTAAGGTGCCACAAGTACTCCTTTTCTTCATATGAAGAAGGATTCTGAATGGCACTATATTTCTGTACTCTATGAAGTAAGATATTCAATAACTCTTAGAGCCAACTGCATTTATTCAGGCTGCTACTTCTATTGACTTTAATGGGACTTTTGCCCACGTGAGGATTGTGGGATCAGGCTCTTACTAAATTATCCTTTTATGTAGACGTATTAAATCTAAGCAGAGTCTTTCATCCATGAATTGGGAAATTAAAATATATTAATACAAAAAGCCTTCTTGATAACTGCATTGATGGACAACACATAGTTTATATTTAATCACCTATTATTTGTAACATGTCATAACCATCCATCATAGGAGCAAGAAAATTGTCTGGCCTTACTCCTACACTACATGTGGTAATGGAAGTATAATGGGGAAAAAAGTTCAAGGGAAAAACTCATTGCATAATTAATGTTGTGTGTGGATGATTTAACAGGGAATGATGTCTACATACTGTGTAGAAGGGCTTTATTGAACCAAGCATCAGTAAATATTAAGGCTTTTCTAATACATTTTTATGAATCATGCATTAAGTTAAAGGACACAGGTCTCATATGGACAGTATCGCCAAACATCACAATACAAAAATTATAAGTCAGACTCCAAAAACTCATGAGACTGATTTAAAAATCATGAGATTTCAATGTATCATTTTTAAAGTCATATTATTTGTATATCCTAATTGTCTTAGGTGATGGGAAAAGCCTTGACCCCCAATTTGTGTGTGATCATTTCTGGTTGAATATTGTCAAACAAAAATGCAAACCACCCCCAGCTGATTAGAGGAAGCCTCTAATTACTGTAGTCTAACTTTCTAGGAAGGAGGAGCTGCCATTTTATTACTATCCATACTCCTCCCCTTTCACTGTCGTGCTTCTTTTCCCATCCACCAAAACTCTCTCTTCACGGCCTCCTGCTCTCAATCCTCCTCTTCAACCTCAATCTCCTTCCTCTTCTTATGTCTTCTCTACACTATGAAAATTTCTTGTGGATGACAGTGGCTGCCACTTACCCTGTCTAACAGCACGTGCTGGCAAGGGTAAATTGTGTCTGACATTGCTTCCAGAAACCAGAGATTCAAGTCTAGTATAAACTAGGCTTCATTTACCTGCATGTCACATTCCTCCTCCTTCACCAGGTGAAATGTGGCCCCATGCAGATGTCTACTCCTTTTGGATACAGCTTCTTTGTTTCCTGAGCTCCGATTCTGCTTTCTGTGGGCTCATTCAGAATGTTTTGAGTCATTTATTCTAATATTTTGTGTTGTTTCAAGGCGGGATTTAGCTAAGCTGTGTATCACAAACAGAGCTGACTTTTCTTCTGAGCTGTCCAGTCCTCTGAAGGTATGTCTACACAGCTCATGGCTGTGAGTTTCTGAGCCTGGGTTGACAGACTTAGGCTTACGCTACAGCACGAAAAATAGCTGTGTAGATTTGTGGCGCCTTGGGCTGGAGCTCAGGCCCCAAAGCCTAGGGAAGGGGATGGGTTTCAGAGCCCAAGCTCCAGCCTGAGACAAAACTTAAAAGCATTTTTTATGCACAGCTCTTTTTAGTATGGCACTACAAGCCCACGTCCGTCGACCCACGCGTGGAGGCTTGCTGCTGCGGGCTGCCACTGGCTGTGTTGATGTACTGTTGGAGCACGTGCTTTGGTTCTATAGTTTCTTGAGGCAGAAAGCTTCGTGACGTGGTGCAACTGTCATTTGTTTCCATCACTGAAATTCTTGTCATATAATAAAATATGCATTCAAAATTTCTTTGCTTTATACAGATTTTCCTCCTCCCCTCTGGCAATGAGCTTGCTACACTGAGATTCATTATGACCTCTGGCTGAGAGGATGCTTTTCTCACTTAGGGCCTGATCCAAAATCTATTGAAGTCAAAGGAAATACTCTCAGTTGACTTGAGTGTATTTAATCAAGCTCTTACAACTTGGTGTGCATTTCCTGGAGTTCACCACTGACATACCCTTTGCTGTGGTTATTTCGATTGGTCAACAGAACCCACTTTATCAGAACGCATTCCATCGTATTGCTCATAAGAACCCATTGCTACAGTACATGGCATGGGAAGAATTAAGTGGATAACAGCATACCCAGTCACTTATGGGAGGAAGGGTCACCGCTGCCACAAAAAAAAATGAACTAATAACATAATCAAAGCTAAATACTTAGGCCCCAATCCAGTAAAGCTTGAAGCACATGCATAACTTTATGAACATGAGATAATCCATTGGCTTCAACAGGGCTATTCACATGCTTAAAAAGATGTGCACTTAATTAATTGCCCAGCTGGATCAGGGCTTTGCAAAGAGAATGTTCACTAATTCAGACATTTTGCCATAATTTGTACTGAGAAAAACAATAATCTGATCTGAAATGTCACTGATCTACATCTGGATATATATCAAAGTGCTGACAAAGCCTACAACCCCCTGGTTTTCTAATATCCCAACTGTATTATTATTACTTGACACATTTATGTTGAAAATATAAACCCTAGCACAGAGTATGACAAAATGTAATGGAAATTATTTTCCTTTATTTTTCTCCCTTTTCTGTAACACATATCCTATCTATCCTATGAAAACGTCAATATATTTTAGAAATCATGAACCTTTATGACTAATTTCCTGTACCAAACTATAATTACTTTAATTCTACATTGCTGGAGAGAATTTGAAAACAGGATTTCTTTAGAACAAAATTAGCTTATATAATGAATAAAATGATAAATCATATTAGCTTAATTAAAATATATTAACATTTTTGTTGCATATGAATAAAAAATCAGACACAATGAAAGCGGGTTCCTCATAAAAAGACAATTTATGGAGATTTATGAAGATTTTAGGAACTTGCAAAATTCCATTATTTAACATCTCTAGTAAGATCTTTACAAGCATACATAATGAAAGGCCTAAAATAATTCAATAAATGAACTTATGTTTAAAGTCACATTGATTCAGTGCAAGTAAAGGATCTGGAAGTTAATATAGAAGAAAGGGATAATCAGTAGTTAAATAAAAACATTGGGTTATATTCTGTCAAAGATTGCAAAACAAACAAAGAACAAGTAAACACTGCTTTAAAGCACTCTTTAAAATCTGCCTGGTACTTTAGGAAAGGGTTTTGTTCTTCTTTGTGCATGGCATTCTTCTAAATATCTTTGACTGCTATTGCCTATCATGCTGACCATGATTATGATTATGGTCATTATTTAATGTTTCCTTGTGTTCCCCTCTCTGTCTCTTGTATCAGCTGTTCTCATTTGTCGTATACTAACTTTAATGGGACGTTTGCCCGCGTGAGGATTGTGGGATCAGGCTATTACTAAGTTATCCTTTTATGCAGACGTACTAAATCTAAGCAGAGTCTTTCATCCATGAATTGGGAAATTAAAGGAAGTATTTTTCATATAATGCATGGTCAACCTATGAAACTCCTTGCCAGAGGATGTTGTGAAGGCAATGAATATAACAGGGTTAAAAAAAGAACCAGATAAATTCATGGATAGGTCCATCAATGACTATTAGCCAGGATGGTGTCCCTAGCCTCTGTTTGCCAGATGCTGGCAATGGGCAACAGGGGATGGATCACCTGTTCTGTTCATTCCCTCTGAGGCCCCTGGCATTGGTCACTGTTGGAATACAGGATGCTGGGCTAGATGGACCTTTGGTCAGATCCAGTAGGGCCATTCTTATGTTCTTACTACACATTTGTTGGGGGCAGGGACCATCATAGAATCATAGAATAACAGAGTTGGAAGGGACCTCTGGAGGCCATCTAGTCCAACCCCCTGCCCAGAGCAGGACCAATCCCAACTAAATCATCCCAGCCAGGGCTTTGTCAAGCCTGACCTTAAAAACTTCTAAGGAAGGGGATTCCACCACCTCCCTAGGTAACGCATTCCAGTGTTTCACCACCCTCCTAGTGAAAAAGTTTTTCCTAATATCCAACCTAAATCTCCCCTACTGCAACTTGAATCATTTTGTTCTATGTTTGTGCAGTGCCCAGCACAGACAGTGCCTGGTCCCATGACTAGGGATCCTAGGTGCTACTGCAAGACAAATAATAATAATGACCATAGTCATATTTCTACATTTCCTTCCCCTATTCCAGGCTCTTCGTGCTGCTCCAGTGGGAGACAGTGGTAGAACCTAGCCCTAACTGTCCAACTGAAAATTCCCTCAGTGCAGGGAAACAATCAGCTAGAGTAAAGTGGTATAGCCAGCTTCGACAGAAGTTGTCCCCCAAGTACCGGGTCACTGTATTCTGCTAATTTACATAGGGCATATGGCACTTAGACGCCATAGCCAGTTGGCCTAAATTACAGCTGCCCCTAACCAGCCATAATTTATTCCAATTTGCTAGGTTCAGATGCACTATGAGACTTGGGGAGATGTATCTTGCTCCATGAGACCTCTTCTCTCTGGCACTGAGTGTGTGTCAGTACAAATATCTAAGTCTCTAAGCATCAATGTTACTTCATCTGGATCAGGATCTCCAGTATGGTATTTATGTTAGTTTTATGTTTATGTCAGGAAACAGTTCCTAGGGTTATTCCTTTTAAAAATAGTGTGCTGGTGATTTGTACACAACCCTTCTCTCGTCCTTCCATTTAGGTAATGGCACTATACAACAAAAATAAGACATATTTCAAAAGTTACCTGGTGACTGGGAGGTCAATTCCCTCCCTCTCCTCATGTGATTCCCACCCTCTCCCATATATGATTCTCTGCTTCCAAGTGTACAGATGTTCCCTGTAATGTGGGAAATTCTGTACAGTCACATATGGTTAATCAGGGCATTTCAGTAAGCAGGCAGATAGCACCGTCTAGCTCAGAAGACCTGAAAGCACTTTGCAAATTATGGTCTTTTGCAGCCAGTGAGATCCTTTTCTGAGTTAAGATATGCAGGAGCACGTCCTTGATACACACAGCAACACTATAAGGGTACCCACCTTATATAAGAGTGTATTACTTTTTTTTAAAAAGTGCCATGAGGTTTGGGACCTTTCATTTTGTCATCAAGCACACTATAGTCTTCTGCATTTTCAGCCCATACAGCACTTCTAATGATTAGGCCATTATAACAATCAAGCCTTACCTCTTACCTAATACACATGATAAAATTTGACCCAGTGATTCCTGTCCTGAGCCTGTTACTTCTGCTTGCATAAGAGCACAACTTTTAGAAGGACATCCAAGAGCCAGATTCTGTTCTGTACATGAGATTAACTCCAGGGCAATGTCATGGATTCAGTGGAATTACTCTGGATTTACACCCATATAAATGAGAACAGAATTTGGCCCACAGAGTACCACTAGGGTTGCTAACTTTCTAATTGCAGAAAACCACACACCCTTGCCCTGCCCCTGTCCTGCCCTGCCCCTTCTCCAAGGCCCCTCCGCTACTCACTCCATCCCCCTCTTCCCCTCCCTCTGTCGCTCACTCTCCCCCAGCCTCGCTCACTCTCTCATTTTCAAATTGCAGGCCACAGAACCTCACCCTAGCACATTATATTGCACCTTGCAGTCACAGACATACTAGAAATTTGGGATGAAGCCAACGGGAGTTTTTAATCACACAAGCAGGCTCATAGGAAAATTTAAGTATTATTTTAATTGTCTCAGGCCCCATAGTAATTAAAAACCCAGTCTTGCAAACCTCTTCTCATGTGAGCAGTCTGTAGTCACGTGGTGATGGAATTCACAATTAATTTCAATAAGAGTTGTGGGAGTGTACAAAATGCAGGACTGAGGACCTGTTGGTAGCCCAGAATTTGGCCTTTTAAACAATGTTCTTACACACACACACACACACCAATTTTTTTCCACATTATATGCACATTCTTTGGTCAGTAAGTATCAGCATATGACCATTTTTGGACAGGTGCTGGAAATGGATAAGAGCTCTACGCTGACCTATATTGGAGCCTCCTGAGAATTACAAGGCCTGTATATGCTGTAACGCTACAGCTATGATATATTTAACTACTAAAGGCTGAAGTGAGTTCTAACACATACAGCTTTTCCCCAAGTCTGTTTAAGCTCTGAAATGTCCAATAGGTTTTATTGATTTTATACCTTCCTAAGGTAGGGGATAGCAGGGTCTGAGTGAAGTAAATGGGAATTTGGGATACAAAAGGAATGTAGGCTCCGGCCGCTTATATCTGTTTGCAGTGTCAATGCATTTGTTAATATGCTCATTTTTTTTTCAGAGTAAATATTTCAGTGGTCTTCTTTTATTTAAAGGAATTTTGCTGACAGCCCAGCACTTACATGTAACCTACAAGAGGTGAGTGGGAGGGATTTTTAAATATTATGAAAAATGCCTCAATGACAGTGTCTTTTTTAAAATTCCCATGTAACTTTTTACCTCTGATTATCCTCAAACTTAACCTCTCAAAAGAAAAGTGTTTTTTCATAAAAGGCAAACTATATCAGATTCACTGAATTACATTGTTTCCAATTTACATGCTACACAATAGATACTGCTTTTATGTTTAGCTTTTCCCAATATTAACTCAAGGCTATTTCTGCCATTTGTGTGATGTTTTACATCACAAGATTCCAAGCAATGTTGCTAAGTCAGGTGACTGCATTTTTTTCCATATTTTTAGCAACATGACCCAGTTTGAGAGCTCTCACCCCTCTCACCCTCAGGGAGAACTGTATGATCCTATTGGAAATGGCGGAAGGACCCCACATTTCTGATTTGTTTTGGCAATGCTTATGCATGAGAAAAATGGAAGAAGCTACCATATGCCTCAATCAAGTTGGATTTGCCAGAACTAGAGTAATAAGCCAAATTTCTTTGAAAGATTTCTCATTCTTTTTTGTGTGATTAAGATGGGCCTGCCTTAGTGAGGAATGAATGCAACATGTGCTTCTCTCCCTAGGTCCAGCTGGGACCAGCTTCTGGACTCTTCATTTTGTCAGGTCATATCTTCCCCTCATGACTCCAGATGGTACTTTTGTTTCCTACTTCCATTTTCTCTAATTCAGATCATCCAGACATACAATAATAAGTAGCATAAAACAATATTATGTTAGCACAAGAGCTCCCTCTGGTGGTAATGATGTTACTTTCATTGCTAGTTCACCATATAATAAAGGTCTCAAAATGGCTGCCTCCTGTTAAAAGACTAATAAAGGACTAAAATGCCTCCTTTCTCAACCCAGTCATACTTACTTTATTACTACTGATAAATATATTTTAAAATAATTTCCTACCACGATGGGCCAATATTTCCATATTTGTTTTTTTTTTCATAGAAACACACAGAAAAAAATTATTTTCATTTTAAATATTGAGATTCATTTATTTCTATCATAAGTTGAAATCCCAGAGCCTGTAATTTTATTTAATGTTTTTAGGAGCTCAGGTATTGGAGAAGGTGCCAAAGAAGGCTATTGGGCTTATTCAAGGAAATGAAGTTACCTGATTTCAAGGCTGAATTCCCATTCTGGCACTTCAAGTGCAGAAGGTGGGGACCCCTCAAGAATTCTAAAAATTAATACTTGCCACTCCAGGCTTGTAGTAAACTCCCAAGGTTTCTCTGACCGTGGCTTGGTAAACACTGCCACCACCCAAATGCAAAAAAAAAACCCAAAACCCTTGGACCCAGGAAGGAGCACTTGGGAATTCTTCCCTGTGGGGTACACTCAAGCCCTTTCACCGCTCCCCCTCCGGGGAAGAGCTGAGAAGAAAACAAAGGAAATTAGCTGTTGCCACAAGCTAATCAAACATTATAGGCACAAACCTCTTAGGACACAACAATCCAAATTCTGTTCTTAAAAAAGGTAAATTTTATTAAAAACAAAAAGAAAGAAAATATATCTGGAACTTAGGCTTTTGCTGAATTTTAAAAGAGCAATTCCAAAAATTAAGCACCCAAAATAGCTTTCTTGGGGTTTCAACTTAAAGCAAACAAAAGCATCTGGGGTTAGCACAGAGGAGATCCACAAGCTAAAATAAAGAAATAAACCTGATCACATTTATCTAAACATTCCCTATCCAAATGATTCCTTCTAGGTACAGAAAATAATTTTTCATACCTGCTTCAAACTTTACACAGCATTCCTGCTTATAGCATTACTGCTCCATGTTCCTGGAGCCCCAAGAGAACAGACAAAGGGACACTTTCCCAATTTTAAAAAGTTCTAGCTTTCCCATTAGCTCTTTTGGTCAGGTGCCCACTTTTTTTCTTTACCTGGGAGACTTCTTAACCCTTTACAGGTAAAACAAGTAGAGAACTACCACCAAGAGGGATTTTATAGCTAAACGGCTGGCTGGGTGTCTATCAAAGGCAGCTACTCCCTCCCGCCTTTATTTATCACACCTGCCTCATGAGGTTGGATGTCAAGAATGGAGTACCATGTGTTTTGCCTTGAAAAATGGACTTGTACTAGGCTCAAGAGCAAGGCCTATTCAGACTGCAAGGTAGAGCTGTGACATGGGGTCATCTATTAAAGCTGTAAGAGGAGATTTTGATTGGATATAAGGAGAGACTTTTTCCTTGTAGTGGGCAATAAATATATGGAATAGGCTTCCAAACAAGATAGCTGGGGGCACGTATAAAAAGAATTTTGGGCTATACTGATACATGATTTTTAAAAGAACATACCCTCCTATACCTAAATATGTTATATACCCTACTTTTAAGTAGGGTAGAGCTTCGAAGAGGCAGGGCGAGGACTAAATGCATTTTCAGCTCTTCCCATTGACACATTTTTGACGTTTCCATGTATCTATAATATATTATAGAATAAAGCTACTGCACATACATTGTTACTTCACTTCGGCTTTGTTTACACTTAGAGCATGGGGTGTGATTCCCAGCTCGCCTAGACATACTCGTGCTAGCTCTCACTGAGTTAGTGTGCTAAAAATAGTAATTTAGCCAGTGTAGCATGAGCAGCAGTGAGTGGTGACACCAGTGCCTGCTCTAGGTTTTTTGCCTCCTCAAGCAAAAAATTTTCCACCCCAAGCTCAGGTGGGGCTGGGGCTCACAGGTGGCACTGGAAGCGAAGGGAGTGATGTCACCTTCTCTCAGCACCTGCAGGGGCTTTACCCCCTCCCCCACCCGGCTGCGCAAAGAAGCCCCGATATAAGGGGTGGCAAAAGGCAGCGCAGCAGCCAGTGCGCAGATGAGGTGGTGCAGCCCCGGCTCCCCTGCAGGACTCGCCCTCCCCTCCCCAGGTAGTGGCTGGGCCCTGGCAGCTCAGCATCCCGGGGCTGGGGCTTCCCCTTCCCGCTGCAGCCCTCGCCCCGTCTAAGTGGCGCAGCTCTGAGAGCACAACTGCCCCCCCCAAAAAAGGATGGCTGGAACGCTGCCTCTGGAAATGTGCGGCCCCAAGCACATGCTTGTTTTGCTAGTGCCTAGAGCCGGTCCTGGGTAGCACTGCACCACGTACATCCCCATGGGGTTCAGGTGAGCTTGTATGTGACATGGATAGCCCGTGCCGCTGCTCACCACTGCCAGTACTGCCCCAGCTATGCTACTGTTTTTAATATGCCATTCAATGAAAGCTAGCGTATGTCGACACGAACTGGGAATCACACTCCTAGCTCCAAGCATAGACATATTCTTAGAATCAAACCATTCTATACTTTAGCAGATGAGTAGAGATGGGCTGGAATCAGAACCCTGGGATGAAACTTAACAACTGGACTGTATTTCTGAACCAAATCACCTACAATATTTCAACAATGATCATATTAAGGTCAGACACTGTGATACAAACGTGACAGCAAACCTCTCCCAGACGAAAAAAAAAAAAAAGTGAGGTGCTTATCTTTGAAGATAAGCTTTGTCCTGAATTCACCATACAGTTGTCCTTTAATTCTTTAAAAGAAAAGGAGTACCAGTGGCACCTTAGAGACTAACCAATTCTTCGTAACACAGGTGGTCAGCATACTCAGGAAACCCAACTGTCCCTACCTCTCTCTCTCACTGAAAGAGAAAGCAGGGATGGGAGGTGGGGGAAGATGTGAGTTGAATCCTTTTCTGAAAAAGTCTGGGTTTTGTTTCAGGGATGGATGAAGGGTTTAGGCTGTGGGGAGTGAAGAGGGTGTTTATTTGGCAGAGATATTTTATTCTAACAGAACTGATTCACATGCTATGTTCCTCATTTGAATCAATCTGTGTGGGGCAAAGAATCTGTCTTGATCCAGTGGTTCACCTAGTTCCCAACTTTCAAATTAGCTTTTTTCAAAAAATGCTGAGGCTCTGAGGTATATCTAAAATACGTACACTTCCTGACAACAATAAATTAATGCCTTTTTATCTGAAAATCATCTCAGATATTCAGATGATGAGTAAGTTCTTGCAGTTTCATTTCTGCTTATCCCTGCAGACTCTCAAATTACTCTGAAGCCACCAGCATTTCTAAAAGCAAGACACATTGATTTACTCATTATATGAGGAAACGGCAAGTTAAGCAAATTTCAGAACTCTTTTCAAACTCCAGAGTCTGTTCAGAAGTGATAAGACAAGACATCATATTCAACTCGGTAAGCTTTTGTGTTGAGATAGTCCTCAGCAAAAGTATTTCTGTTCTGCAGGGATAGGGAGAGAGAGGGGGGCTGTTTTCCCTCTTCCAGTAGGAAGGAGAAAGAGAGGAAAGTATCTTCAGATTCTAATTCATTTACTGTAGCTGCTTTACTTGCTCTTTCTCTGAAGGAAAATCAGTGAATTTTGTATGCTAAAATTGACTTTTAAATGAAAACCCACCATGCAAAATTTTCCTAACCTCAACTGAGCGTATCAAAGGCATGCAGGAAAAATAAAAAGGAATTTTAAGATCGTGATGGCAAATTACTCCTGTTCACAAAAGAACAGCAGTTAGATTTTGCTGGGGTTCTTTTGTGACCTCTCTACATATATAAGTGAATTTCACTTTCAGTGAGACCTGCCCACAGTTTACAAACATCTCAAGTATTTCACTTGAGTAGGAAAATCAGAACAATATTGTATGGAGTAAAAACAACAACAAAATGCAGCTACTTTAGGCTTGGGACAAAACAACATGGATCAAATAAAATCTAAACTAATCCAAGATTGGATAGTTTAAACGTTTAAGAATCAGTTCTGTGATAACTTGACTCCTTAAAAACACAGGTTCCAGTCCCTCTTGGATTAGGGTATCCTGCTGTTCTTCTGATGTCAGTAAATTAAGTAACACATATTCTGTCATTGATACTCTTTTGGATAAACTACTGTTCACTGATAGCAACTTTTGCTCAACTGTTAGCTATCTCAAATACATTTTTAATAGACTATAAAAGAAATTAGGTTTATTACCTCAGTTGAATTATTGAGTAAAAAGTGGGCTGCCTTTAAGTGCCCAAATTGACACACACAGAATGCAAGGACATAAAGAGACAAAATTACCTCACTTTATATTATGTATAGTTTGGCTTCAACTTTTAATCATCTAGGCTGAGGAGACATTGACCTCTGCTCCTGAAGACTTTTGGGTGTGCTATATATAAAAATGAAATGCCTCCCACTCTATGAGCTGTGTAAGAAGAATGCTGAGTTGACAAGGAAGGCAATCAAATCCCAAAGCCAGAAATCTAACAGATTAGGTAAAGTAGAAACAACAGTAGCTCAGCTGAAAGATTTTTCACCTACATACACCTACCCCAGCCATTAAATCTTAAGGGTGCAGTTTTGTAGCATGGAAATGCCAACCGATGGTAAAATATAACTGTAACTTACAGAACTATAAATTAAAAGAAGGTTGTCAGTGATCTGAAAGGTCAAAAGAATAAAAAGGTAAGGTCTTCCGAGAGCTGTATGTTTCCGAACTATTGGGGGAAATTCTGCACGTTAAGCAAAACGTGCCAAATTTGCCATATATATATGCAAATAATATTTTTTTCTTTCATACTTGATTCATGAAGTGACAAAATGTGTGGTCTTTTCCCTTGATTTTGTGTGTGTATTATGCTGAAAGGTATTTTTCAAAAATGAAAATTGTGTTTTTAATGTCTCATTTTTGTTAGAGAGAAAAATATAAAAAAACCTTCAGATTTCATAGGATTTGGTTTAGTATAAATAGAACTAGTCACAGACAGACAAAAAAAATCAAACTCACTTCTGTTACAAATGAAATGGACAAGTTCATGGGTCATATTATTCATTATTGTGACTTTTCAGATAGCTTATGGGTATGTATTAAAATATATGCAAAACCCAAATGTGTTACCAATTTTAGCCTATGTGTTTATCAAAATTCATACTGGAAACACATTATTTATTATTCTCTATCCAATAATCTTATTCTCCTACTTAAAAAAAGTTTTGATAATCTATTCCCAGAAGCTTAATTTTGTGGTTATGAGTAGCCTTACTGAAGTCAGCTGTCTGTGATCAATTGAGCTACTAAACTTTGTAGAGTTAAGCATGTGCCGAAGTGTCTGCAGGATCAAGATCAAAGTGAGGAAGAAAAAACAATGGCATGTGACCAAATACATCACACAAAAAACAATTAGTGACTAATGAAAGCAAACATATCACTAGCAATCCATGGTCTAAATATTATTCATTCACACTAATTGGCAAATAATTATAAATAGTAAGAAAATTGGGATCTGTTGGAAAATGATACACTAACCAAAAAAGGAGCTGATATCAAAACAATTTTAATTCATAATGAATAGTTTGACAAGTGGTAGGTACAAGACAATATGAAATGTCTCTTGGGAGTTTTCTGTTCCTGATTTTCACCTTGCTTTTTTTTGGTAAGGTCCTACCTAGCTAGTCAGGTATTTTCATATTGTCCTTTCTATTACTACCAGCAAACTTTATTTGCTCTTTACTGACATGGAAAAAAAGAGCAGGGACAAAATGGGTACCTTTAATATAATGTCATCAAAATGTCTGATTAATAAAAACAAATTAGAGCAGTTCATATGGGAAGATAGAAAAGTTAGCAACTGTACGGATGGCGGGTGGAGCGTCTCTTAGGGAAGCCTAGCCCACGGCTCTGTCCCCTGCCTGGTGTCCCTCCCCCAGCCCTCTCCCGCCTGGAGGAGTCCCAAGTGCCCCGCCTCAGCTGGAGGAGTCCCGGGCCAGTCGAATCCCCAAGCCGCCCCACACACACCTGCCCAGAGCTGACCCGGGCCAGCTGCAGCCACGCCATGGCACGCCTCCCCAGACCCCACGCCGCTACAGGGAAAAGCCTCTCACTCTCGTCGGAAGAAGCTTTAGATATGATCCATACAGGTTCCTGGGCCACAGAGCTACTCATCTTCCTTGGTCCATCAGTAGTCTCAGGAGTCTGGAGAGATTTCTGATGAACCCAGGAAGCTGAATAGCACATACTGCCTGCTCAACCACCTCGGAACCTGCATGGGGCATAATAGAGCAAAAACTTCCCCCCAAAACTTCGCAACCAGGGGTCCAGCAGCAACAGCAGCACGAGGGGAGACAGAGCCTCCCCGGCCTATTATACCTGCTGTCCAGAGCAACTGTTAGCTTATTTTGAAGTGCTGCATGATCCTTGCTGAATTCTTTCTTTGATTTTTTTCTAAGGTTCCTGGGAAATGTCACATAACATCTCTCCTGTCCTTCCTCTCTCCCTCCACATGTTCTGTAACATTCTGACTTTGCTGAACTAGGGCCAGGTTGTTTTACTACTGTCAATAGTCCTATTTCAGAGTAACAGCCCTGTTAGTCTGTATTCAGACTCCAGGGAGAGACTGTTGAATTGGAATTCATTTGCAAATTAGATACAATTAACTTAGTCTTGAATAGAGACTGGGAGTGGCTAAGTCATTATGCAAAGTAACCTATTTCCCCTTGTTTTTTCCTAACCCCCCCCCCCCCAAGACGTTTTTGTTAAACCCTGGATTTGTGCTGGAAATGGCCCACCTTGATTATCATACACATTGTAAGGAGAGTGATCACTTTAGATAAGCTATTACCAGCAGGAGAGTGGGGTGGGGGGAGAGAAAACCTTTTGTAATGGTAAACACCCATTTTTTCATGCTTTGTGTATATAAAAAGATCTTCTATACTTTTCACGGTATGCATCCGATGAAGTGAGCTGTAGCTCACGAAAGCTTATGCTCAAATAAATTGGTTAGTCTCTAAGGTGCCACAAGTACTCCTTTTCTTTTTGCAAATAGTCCTATTAACTTCATAGATTCCAAGGCCAGAAGGGACCAGTCTAGGCTGACCTCCTGGATAACACAGGCCATGGAACTTCCCCAAAATAATTCCTAGAGCAGATCTTCTAGAAAAACATATAATTCTCATTTTAAAATTGTCAGTGTTGGAGAAACCACTATGATCCTTAGTAAGTTGTTCCAAAGGTTAGTTACTCTTACTGTTAAAAAATATACTTCTTATTTCCAGTCTAAATTTGTCTAGCTTCAGCTTCCAGCCATTGGATCATGATCTACTTTTCTCTGCTAGATTGAAGAGCCCATTATTAAATATTTCTTCTCCATGTAGGTACTTATAGACTGTAGTTCCATTGACATCAATAGCACAAGAGTAAATACTACACCCAGTAATAAAGGTTTCTGGGGCGGATATCTACAACACTCCTCTGATTAGGGACCATACTTTCATTCTCTTTGTAAAGGGTCACATATACATTTATGAATAACAATAACACTATCATTGGCTAATAACAAATATATAGTTGCTAATATTAATTGTCTGATACTACACTCGCTTCCTCAGTCAGCTTTCCCAATGATTTCCATAGGGGTTTTGCCTGAATTAGGAACCCGGGACAGTGCAACAGCTCCCTAATTGGATTCACTATGCTAATAACAAGCACTTAGCTCAAGGCTGGTTAATTTAAAAATGTAGTAAGTAGTTGACTCTGAAATTTTCTATATTGATTCTCTGTTTAATGGTATAAGAAATTTAAGAAATACATTGCTAATATTTCCCTCTCATATTTCCTTGCATGGAGGGTGCTACATTTAAGTGCACCACCTATCATTCGGAATGGCCAAATGTTTCAAAAAAAACAAATTCCAAATATGAGATGAAAAGGCAAGGCAGAAATACTTTCTGTATCCAGTAGGATGTGTACTATTATTATTATCTGATCCAGGCTACTTCTAGAAGGTAATTAAACTCCAAATCATGATATGCCATTGCTCATCATTATGCTGCATGTCTCTCAGATATCTGCCTTATCAGCTCACTATTGATCTTTACAGAAACTAAGTTAAGAAAAGCATTATCTTTACCCCTGAAGTAGGACATGGCTGTCAAAAAAAAAAAAAAAAAAAAAGAATACTGGCTTATTTATAAGGGGGAGGGTTGAACAAAAAAAATAGAGTCTCTCATTTTATCCACCAAATGCTTAAGAAGCATTTACATTGCAGGATTCCAGCGAAAGCAAGGAATTTTAGAGTTGTGCTGTAGATTTATGTTTTCTTAGCAGAGAGGGACAAAAATCACTAGATGTTAAAAACAAAAACCCACAAGCCTAATATCAATTTGAGATTTTCCCCCCATCATTATTTTTATGACTGTATTTCAACTCTTGATCCCTCCCTTCTGAATTATTTCATTGCAAACTTTATAATAAAATATCAGTTATACAATTAGAACTTATTATTGAAAAGGGGGGCAAGGGACTTTGATGCACAGCTGGTAAATGTAGCCAATAGTACTTGTCAACAAGTACAGACAATCCCAACCAAGGGAATTGCATCCATGTCACAAACACGAGCCTCTTTTCTGAACATTTAAGCAAAATTGTCATCAGCAGCAGCGTAAACAATACTGTTACATTTTAAGAGCTAGATCCTAGCCCATTAAATGGCCCTTTTAGGTTGCACTAGGATGCATAGAAGCCATACATTTGATTTAATACAGACACTCTCTTGCAGCCCCAGATATAAAGGACATGGCTCAGGGAAAGAGAAATAGCTACAGTACTTCCTGTACTGTGGCAATCTCTGAGGGTATGTCTACACTGCAGCTGAGAGCGAGCCTCCCAGCCCAGGCGGACAGATTGGAGCTAGTAGGGCTCAAGCTAGCAAACTCAAAAAAAGAAGTGTGGATGTTGCGGCTCAGACTGGAGTTGGGGATCTCAAGCCCTGGGGGTCGGGTGGGCTTGAGATCCTGAGCTGAAGTCCAAACCGCAGTGTCCACACTGCTATTTTTAGTGTGCTGGCTCAAACCCTGCCAGTGTGAATCTGTCTTCACCGGTTGGGAGGCTCGCTCCCAGTTGCAGTGTAGACATACCCTGACTGGCACAATGGGCCCCTGGTGGGACTTGCTGCAGCTGGAATAATTGATAGCATCTCTAGGGCTACTCTAAATTGCCCCAAGGGCCAAGCCCATGCCTGGCCAGCCCCCTTGTACAGGAGACCCATAGTGCTCTCTGTGCTTCCCCCTCTCCACACACTCCACTTGCAGTGAGTGGAGGTTAGCTACAGAGGAGGACTGAGCCTTAAGATTTTTTTTATTTTAGTCTTAACCACATGTTTTGTCACATGTTCCATACCCCCTGGTTTGTCTAAATTCCTCAGCAATGTGGCTGGAACTTAACCTGCTACCTAGTAGGATGAAATAAATGGTTTGTCAGATCCTGCCAGACACCCCCTTCCAGCCATTCACTGGACTGTTGTGCAGGGAATCCAAGCCTCTATATTCTTGGATCCCCCAGGTGTTTTAAGGCCTGCAGTCTGAACAGAATCCAGGCACTGCCCCAATCTCAGTATGCAGACCTTCATTCCAGCACCCCCTTCAGAGAGCTGAAACCCACTGTCTAGTTGCCTAGCCTCTCTAGGTACAGCAGTGCCCCTTCCAACCCCTTCATACTTGAACACACCCTGTCCCAGAAATCCACCTTAAAGGTGTGAAACTTCTGGTTTAGAGTTTAACTCTCTTAGGGACACACTGCAATTGTGAAGCAGTTAACATACAGAGGGAGACTTTGCACAGAGTCTAACACACTTGTCCCTTGACTTAATCATACAAAGCACAAGAGTGCAGGTTATACAAAACAGTAAATGCTACACACTTGTTCCTGGCTCAGTTTCCTCACTTCCTAGCTCATCCTTTTCTTGGGAGTCCTTAGGGACCATTGGTTTCCAGGCAGCATATTCCCTGCCTCACAAGGCATTACTTCCTGGATTGCTTCACTGTCATGGACTGGAGAAAATGCCAGCCACTGAGCAGGACAACGTCTACTATTTAAAACAGCTCCCTGTCAGGTGACACCCTTGTCAGCTTCCCCCACACAAGCACAAATCCCTGCCAGGTGACTTCAGTACCAAGGTGACCTCTCCCCTGACAAACCATTGCCCATGGGTAGAAGCTATTTTTTTTTACTAAATTTTCAATGATGGCAATGTGAAGCAAACTAACCTATATTAACCCTGTATCTCTATGTCTTGGGACTTCTAGGCCAATACGGAGGCAAAAAAGTCGCTAGAGAAAACAAAAGGCTGCACCTTCAAAATGGAATTGGCAGCTTGTACAGATACACAAGAGTTCATAATCTCACACAGAATTAATCAATTGTACAGACAGATTCCCAAACCATCACAGATGTAATGAACGAAACAAACTGAAATAAGTCAAATGTAGGCTGCAGAGAATTGTATCCAATCACTGAGGTTTTTTGAAGGACCTGGTCAGCAAAAATGTAACACTGCACTAGTCAGGGACTATGCTGACTACTGACTGGCACTGGTAGCACCAGTCACAGCAAATTTTATAGCTTTCAGGTGCCAAGGATTCTAACCTGACAATAAATGACATTCTGGAGATGAGGTGCCTTGTTAATTATTGTCCTTATTCTAAATCTCTTCTTTAGTAATGGGGAAAGAGGAATTCCTGCCCCTTTCACTGAGGCTGCAGATGGCCTCCTAGGAGTTGCGTAGAAGAGGGCAGGATTTGTGGGGCCACATAGAGACTATCCAATGCCATATAATACAGTGCCCCACTTTGCAGGGGCTTTCTGCACAGCCTAGTGCAGTATCAATGGGCGTATACAGGAAGAGGGAAAAGTGTGACCAGACACAGTATATGTATACTTTATTTTAAGCAGAATGGAAACACCACCTACCTACAGGAGCTCACTCTTTCCTGCTTCTCTTTCTGATGATCTGGTTCTCAGGATCTTTTTCTGGGTCATCTCTTCATGATTTTGAGGTGTTCACTTAGGTTTCTTTGCCTATGCTTTTCTTTCCATAGCTTCCTCACTGTGCACCTCACTGTCTAAATAGGCAGTTCTGCTATCTGTGAAGGTGATCCTATCACCAGATATTGGCATGGCCTCCTGAGAGATTATGCAGATTTTTTTTCTTTGGAATAAACAATTGGGCAGAAATGTCAAGGCCGCTGCTGACAATGTGAGCCAAATTCAGACCTGATGTAAGAACCTACTTCTACAGGTCTGAATTTGGCCCAGTGCTATTGTTTGAATCATGAGTCAAATCAACATATTCCAAAGGAAAAATCACATTTGGAAAGGGGCTGCAGCCAGTTCTTATTGGCACATGACTGGGAGGAGTGGAAAGTTTATAATTTGGACTAAGTCCTTACAGGTTCCAGATCTAGCCTAAATAAGTCGAGATATGGCTTGGTGTTGGTTGTGCGTAAAACTCTAGCTGTGTGCTGGGGGACACTCTTAGTTTATGGGACAGCTGAAGAATTCAAAATATCAACAGACCCAAATTATATTGTTAAGAATCTCAAGGGATAAAGAGAAATTGGATGGTATCTCTAGTACAAACACAGGAATGGCCATAGTGGGTCACACCAACAGTCCATCTCTCTCAACATCTTGTCTTCCAACAGTGGCCGATGCCAGATGCTTCAACAGGAATGAACAGAACAAGGCAGTTATTGAGTAATATTTGCAGAGAAATGAATTTCATTAAACTAAGGACTTATCAACACAGGGGCATCCAGGAAAAAAAGGATGAAATTCAATAAGGACAAATTAAAGCACTCCACTTAGGAAGAAACAATCAGTTGCACACATATAAAATGGGAAAAGACTACCTAGGAAGGAGTACTGCAGAAAGGAATTTGGGGGTCATAGTGAATCACAAGCTAAATATGGGTCAATGGTGTAATACTGTTGCAAAAAAAATCATCATTCTGGGATGTATTAGCAGGAGTGTTGTAAGCAAGACACAAGAAGTAAGTCTTCTGCTGTATGCCATGCTGATAAAGCCTCAGCTGGAGTATTGTATCCAGTTCTGGGCACCGCGTTTCAGGAAAGATGTGGACAAATTGGAGAAAGTCTAGAGAAGAGCAACAAAGATGATTAAAGGTCTCAAAAATATGACCTATGTGAGAAGATTGAAAAAACTGGGTTTCTTTAGTCTGGAGAAAAGAAGACTGAGAGGGGACATGATATATACTCAAGAGACCAAAAAGCCAATGTCAGACAGGTTTATTGCTATAAGTCAATAATGATATAGTACAGGAAAATGGTATTATATTATATGACTCTCCAGAAAGCAGTCTTGTGCAACGCTGTTACATTCACCTTATTAAAAAAATGGGCTCCCAAAGTTACACATATCAGTTGGTATTATTTACATGATAATTTTACAAGTTACATATCTCAATAAAATCCAACCCTTCCATTTGTTCCAATTCCCGAACTTCTTATTCTGTACCTTCATTATATTTGTTTTGGATACTAACATTCCAGATATTGGTCCGATGAACTACTTCCCTAGATTGTACTCAGACATGGATTTTGATAAGTTTCCAAATACTTACTTCAGCAAATGTAAGTTGTTATGGGATATTTAGCATAAATGAACAGGAATGTGGTATAGGTCAATTTAAGCTATATAACTGTTACAATATTTATGCTTAATGTTGCTGGTGCTTAATGCATACTAATATACATAGATATAGATATATAGAGAGAGTGGATAATACATTTTATTAATATTTAATATTAATATTAAACATGTGTATATATGTAAATGTTTTATCTACACCATATATATATCAGGATGCATTAAGCACCAATTACATTAAGCACAAATATTGAATATGTAGACAGCATATATTAGCCAAGACCATGTAGACAAGCCCTAAATTTAAGATCGTTAGAAATTGTTTTGTGTGACTTTGGCCATTGGTCACTATGACAGTGGAACACAGATGTCATAAAGATATGGGTAGAGAACAGAACACTTTTGTGCTTTCTTTCCAATCTTACCTGTCTATTGTGTAGGGTCTAATTCTAATCACTAACTGTTCATTCCTTTACCAGTTCTGGAGTACATGTGACCTACACAGAGGGTCATTTTATTTATGACACGTACAGTTCAGCATGATTGTGTTCCTGAATCTTGTGTAGTCATGTCTGAATCTTGAGTTTTCTACCTCTTTTGTCTCCATCTTGTCCTTGAAGTGATCTCTAACGAAATGCAGCAAAATCTTACTCTCATGGGGCATTGATTATTCTACAGTTTCACACTCTGCCTTTTCCATTAGCGTGATATGGGTTGATTATTTGTACCATTATCCAAACTATTCCCCTTTATGTTACCTCCACAGTTACTGTAAAATAAGATGTTCTTCATTTAACTGCTAACCTTTTTAGTCAGTGTGACCCTTTTAATATTCTTAATAGTAGTGAAAAAACATTAAAAATCTATGGGGAGATTATCCATGTTATAAAGTAAAAGTGGATGCCAACAAAGTACATGACCAAAACCCATGTAAAATTAGGATTATGCACTATTTTCAGACGATAGGAATTGATTGTGCTTCCACTGGCTTCAATGGGAGAAAAATTGGATGAGACAATAGGTGTAAAACTAAAAATTTCTAGCCCTAGGACTTCAGAAGTTAAAGTATCATACATAGCATAATAAGAAGAAAATAGTATTTTAAAGTCAAAGTGCTGTCACTGTGAGTTCAAAGCACTTTTCTGGGACTTCACTGTTGTCAATTAAATTTCGATAACTTTAGGCATGTAGGGAATTTAGGGTCACTGGAAAGCAAGAGAGAAGCAACAATGAATGGAAGTGGTAATGGGGAAACTTGCAATACAGAAGTTGGGTGGGCAGGCGACACAAAATTTGGAGTTGGGAAGAAAAAGCAGATCAACAAAGGACTAGGTTACTTACATATTCCCTTGGGAAAAAAACATATTGAATTTGGTTTAATCTCTGTGTTCTTCTTCTTCTAAGTGATACTGATATTTATTATTTATATAATTCTACATATGGGCCTCATCCTTCATGGATAAAAGAAATCACAGGTGTCTGCCCTAAAGAGCTGACAGTTTAAATCAGACATAACATAGCAAAGGATGAAGCAAAGGATGCTGGTGGAGTGATAGGGGTGGGAGTATTGGGTTGAATGAGGGCTGTAACAGTGAAATTGGTTTCTTTTTATACACAGGTCTTAGATGAAATTCATCCCTGTGTAGGAGACTCATCAAAAAATCTGCACACCCTTAAGGTCTTATTTTGCGGAACTTAACTGATGCATATATGTTGTTGTGGTCCACTATAAGGAGTAAATATTAACTCTTGTTCATTAGTTCTTGGTTTAATTTATTTGATACTTGGGGTGGGAGTGAAAGTGGATGTATTGTATGAACATTTATCTCAAAAATTTTTGAAGCCAACATAATCTTTAGGTAAATTACCTCTTTATTATGTCCATTTAGGGGATGTTGTACATTATGCCACATAGTATTAACTGTCCAATCCCCAGTTTAGTAGCTATTTTTCCTGTAGCTCTGATATTAAGTGGAAGCTTTATGAACATTGTTTGGTAGATAGTTGTTTCACTCTTAGTCAAACCTGGAATATCCTTGCTGCTTTATATAATTCCCAAAGTATTCTTTCAAAGCAGTTATTGATGCTTTCTGGCTTCATTAGCTCTTTTGCCATCTGCTTCCTTGATGACATTGCAATGAGGAGTGAGTGATTTAGGATAATGCTTGACAATATCAAAGATTTTCTTTTCTGCTACTCTAATTCTATGCACTTTTCTATTGATGTATCCCTGCTTGACTCACCTCATCAATTGTATCTCCCAATCAAGGTCTCTGCAATCCGCTTCTTCAGTGTCATGTGATGGTTCCTTGATTTTCATACTCGTCTTCTCTTCATTATGCCTAATACCTCATACATTAGCCATAGCTATTTTATGTACTTTCTTTTTGTCCCAGTTACTTAGTTGCTTTTTTCAGGATCAAATTTTAAACCTCTCCAGGATTAATAACATTATTTGTTGCCCTCTTGACGATGTCTCAGATCATTTAAAAACAACCATTCACTAGTTGCCATTGATCCAGTCTAGTGAAAGGACAGACCTTTCTTTCTTGTGCTTTATTTAGTGGTAATAATTGATTTGCTATTCTGAGAGGCACTGTGGTCCAACGGCGAGGGCACTGATCAAAGAGCCAGAGACTTGGGTTCTATTCTGAACAGCACTACTGCCCTATTCTGTGACCTTGGGCAAGTCAGGTAACATCTGAAATCTGTGGAAGAAAAGTGCTATATAGGTCTGATGCAACTCCCATTAAGTCTCTCCTTTAACTTCACTGGTGTTGGATCAGACCTACAAGAACCAAGGGTGAAATACTGGCCTCATTGAAATCAATGGCAAAGCTCCCACGGATTATAGTGGGTCAGGATTTTTCCTCAGGTATTTATTTATAATTATTTATTATTAAACTATTCCATTAAAAGAGCTACTTTACAGCGGAAAGGTTGCCAAGTTAAACACCCTAATGTCAGGAAATGATCAAGTTCAGTTTGCAAGTTCGCCAACTTAGATCAGGTCTGAATATGACCACATAGTATGTACAATGTAAACATTAAAAATAAAATATTTGAAAGTAGGTTTTGCTTTTAGCTATCAGTTCAAGCTTCTGTTCTCCCTGCATCTGCCACTCCACCAAAAGCAATACCCTCAATACCTTGGCAACACAAATCCCTCGTTTCTGGACTTTGTTAAGCAAACAGGAACTTACTTTCAGGTATTCTGTGTCAAAATGTAAGTGCATTAAGTACTTTATAAAGCCTACAGTTCTATATCTGGTTAATAATTAAGGTTATTTTTAATTGTGTTCTTTTTATCTGTTTTCCTTCTTGTTCAGACTGTTGAGGAGGGTGTGGGCTGAGGTGGATGCATTTCTGAGCAGTCCTTGTTTTATGTTTATGTTGGGCTTCTTAATTTAGGAAAAGAAAAGGAGTACTTATGGCACCTTAGAGACTAACAAATTTATTTAAGCATAAGCTTTCGTGAACTACAGCTCACTTCATCGGATGCATTCCGCAAAAGGTGCCACAAGTACTCCTTTTCTTTTGCGAATACAGACTAACACGGCTTCTACTCTGAAACCTTAATTTAGGAGAGAAGTGCCAAGAGCACTGGATAGGCACAGTAGTGGGATGTACTAACCCCACACTGGCGAACAAAGGGTTAAGGAGCAGCTCTGAGCCCACATGGCCCCACCCTGCCAGACCTGCAAAGCCTGCACAAGCTGGAGGTGGAGTTAAAAAAGCGAAGCAGAGTGGCTTACAAGAGGCAGACAGTGAAAGGGAGCAGATCTCTGATCTGACCTCAGGGGAAATACTGCCCAGGAGCTCTTGTTGCTGGAGACCTGGGCACACACACTTGATAAAACCTGCTAATGAGAGACAGGTGACTGATTTTGAAGGTCAGAAACTTGATTTGTGATTATTTAATTTACCCTGTTGGGAAAAAAGGTACCTAGGAAGGAAGTGATCCCAGGAGGCAGCTGCTTAGCATCCCATGGTACAGAGCATAGCTGCCCATCCTTGGGCTCTGGATCAGAGCCCGGTGGGGAGAGTGGGCTCAGACTCCCTTACCAACTCCAAAAGATGGGAGAATCCAGCTAGGGAAGATCCTGAATGTTCAAGGGCCCAGGCCCCAAGTCCCCAAACTACAGTGAAAGCCCTGAAGGCCATGCGAGCACTGAAAGTCTTCTTTGTGATTGGACTTTCTTTTGGTATACCCCAAAAGGGGTGGACTGGAAAGTGAGTCCGGCTGAGTCACAAAAAAGAAAAGCGGGGGGGGGGGGGGGTCTGTCCCAAGACAGAACTGAAAAGGGGGGACGTCCGGGAGTGAGACAGCCTGCTGCACCTCTGTCTAACCAGTAGTGAATGAATGTATGTGAATATACCACTTCACTGTCATCTATAGCTGTAGTTTAAAAAGTGGAATAAATAAATAAACAATAAACTCTGTAATTTGCTGTTAAAACAGCTGACTTTAATTAATAAAACAACAATCAAGTTAATCACATGAACTAACAGCACTGAGAATACTGTGGGTCTACTATGCTACTGAAAACACTATCCTGTCTAGCCAGGTACAATGTAGTGTTTGAAATTCTGGAAATGAAAATTGCAACTGCAATGGAACCAGCAGCAGAGAGCTCCAAGGATCAAGTGCAGATTTGTGACCAGATTATCAGACAGATGAAATATACAAGTAGTAATATGGCTGTTAGCTTTGGTACTAAAAGCTATAGGGAGAAGATATCAGACAGTATCTTTTAGCCTGATAATGTTCAATGCAGGTGCCTAAAATAACTAAGACTGCAAAATCCGTAAAATAAATTGCAAAGAACATGATCCTAAAATGCATTGCAAAAGCATTTGTGGGGGGAAAAGAATCACTAAGTAGATAAGATCAGTAGGCTTAGCCTTTAAACCCATGTCAAAAAGACTTTGAAATGAAATGCAACTTCAAAATATCCTTGATAACTACAATATTGAATAAGCACCTGAAAATATTTGTATATTTGCTCCATTAGTGCAAAGATAAAATCTATTTTGGCACAATGATTGTTGTTAAGACAAACTATACTAACAGCTATTTGTCAGTGGTACCAATTTTTTCCTTTATTTAGACTAAGCAATAACTATGGTGTCTCACATACCACTGAGTGATTATGTTTGGCAGATGTTGACATCGTAACCGTGATCATTTTAAGATCTTGATTCTCCAGTGCATCTGAACTCTACTCTGACTTAGCGGAGACAAGTACTGCAGGGTGTTTGACTGTTGCTTTGCAATCTTTGGTCACCCAGCTCCAGTGTGAGTTAAAACTGCAGGGCAGCAGTTTTAGTTTATGCCACAAGTTTGTGGTCAAGAACTTTAGAATTCAGATACTTACCCAGATCTTATTAAAGCTGTCAGAACCTTTTTGGTATGCAAAAGTGGGCTGCATATCTCACAGGGACAGCACTGCCTCCTTCAAGTCACACTGGGAATACTATAAGGACAAATTGCCTTTTTTGGATATATTTCCCCCATCTTTGTGCATTTCTGCTTTCAATCCCAGTTGGACTCAGACACACTTAAGGGACCAGATACTGATAATCTAACTCATGTGTAATAGCACATTAGTCCCTATTTATGGAGTCAAGTGCTATTCGACATGAGCAAAAATATCAGAATCTAAACCAACATGAATAAAGAAAAAAGTTCTCTAAACTCTTTTAAATCTTGTAAAAGTTTGAGTTTTAGCTGAAAGCATATGAATTCTTTTTATTTTACTCAGACTGGTGTCTAACCTTAATTTAATTGTCCATCTTCCGTTACACTGAGCTACACTAATTTTTTGTTTAGAAGTGTCTTTTCAGTGTCTGTTTCCCTTTTTGTAACCAATTTCATATAAATATCTGCATTTCTCTAAAATAGTTGTCTAAACTCCCTTTTTCATGCCAGTTTTGTTAGTTCATTTTTCTCAAATGTTTATTGTTTGCTTCAATTAATCCCTCCTTTTCACAATTTTAGCTATGTCACTGTGAAGTTTCCTCTTCTCAAGGAAGAAAAAAGCAGACCTTCTTTAATCCTGCTTCATAACTAGTATTAAATTAGCTTCTTTGAATTTCAACCCTTTAAAGCAATTATATTCTCTCTTTTTCTTAAGTGCAGATGCAAATTAGGATAAAGGCATCAGGGATTCCACTCCCCCCCCCCCCATTTTTATTCCTAGCAATTTGCATTAACTAGATATTCCTACTTTTTTTCCCCTCCATGACTCAGAGTAAAACATGTATTATATCTTAAATTAGAAAAATGTAAGCTCTAGAAACTTAAAGCCAGTGCTTAAATGATACCATTCCTTCACTTTGTATTTCATTTAGCATTGTTTTTTTCCCCACAACATAGTGTCAAACAATAACTTTGATATCTTACTGTAAAGCAGCTTTTTCAAAACTCATTGATGAAGTATATAGGTAATATTTCAGATAACGATCTTTGCAGTACTCAGTAAACTTTTTCAGATGATAAATTATCTGTTTTTGTCTAGTACTTTCTTACTCCTATGCCTTCAGTTTTCATTTGTCCCAGTGCTAGTATTTCACCTGGTCCCTTGCTCACACTGGGCACTTTAATGTATAGACATGCATGAAATGGTGATTGAAAGTATTTTTTCCATTTCATGTCTCAGAGGGTTTATTCACAAGCAATTGAAAAGTGATGCGCCTTTTTGACCAATTCTTGAAACACTCTGGTCTCTTAAGAACTTAGTAAAGATTTATTAGTGATAGGCAAGCATCAAAAAGTTTAGATACTTTTCTGAAGCTTTTTCAAACTCATAATGTTTTATCTGCTTTTATGAATATTGTGACAGATATGGCAATTTCCTGCAATATTTTCAAGAAACCTTACTGAATTAAGTTTAAGTATCTTAGGAGTTCATTGTACTAAAAGAAAAGGAGGACTTGTGGCACCTTAGAGACTAACCAATTTATTTGAGCATAAGCTTTCGTGAGCTACAGCTCACTTCATCGGATGCATACTGTGGAAAATACAGAAGACGTTTTTATACACACAAACCATGAAAAAATGGGTGATTATCACTACAAAAGGTTTTCTCTCCCCGCACCCCACTCTCCTGCTGGTAATAGCTTATCTAAAGTGATCACTCTCCTTACAATGTGTATGATAATCAAGGTGGGTCATGTCCAGCACAAATCCAGGTTTTCTTCTCCCCTCTCCCCCCACAAACCCACTCTCCTGTTGGTAATAGTTTATCTAAAGTGATCACTCTTGGGGCGGGGTAGAAAAAACAAGGGGAAATAGGTTACCTTGCATAATGACTTAGTCACTCCCAGTCTCTATTCAAGCCTAAGTTAATTGTATCCAATTTGCAAATGAATTCCAATTCAGCAGTCTCTCGCTGAAGTCTGGATTTGAAGTTTTTCTGTTGTAATATCGCAACTTTCATGTCTGTAATCGCGTGACCAGAGAGATTGAAGTGTTCTCCGACTGGTTTATGAATGTTATAACATTTTGTAGTGATAATCACCCATTTTTTCATGGTTTGTGTGTATAAAAACGTCTTCTGTACTTTCCACAGTATGCATCCGATGAAGTGAGCTCTAGCTCATGAAAGCTTATGCTCAAATAAATTGGTTAGTCTCTAAGGTGCCACAAGTACTCCTTTTCTTTTTGAAAATACAGACTAACACGGCTGTTACTCTGAAACCTGTCATTGTACTAAAAATGCAAATGTTGATGTATTATTGTGGGACTGTATGTAACTTCTTTGAGAAGAAGATATGGCTAAGGTAAACCCAGGAATGGGTTTTGACTTTCAAAGGACTCTTTGAAACAATGTGCTAGCAAAACAAAGTTAAGTGGGATTCCTAGGAAATACTTGGGAGGAAAAGAAGGCGACTTCTCACTTCTAGACCCAACCTTTTGAAGCTGTGCCCTGAGAAGAAACATGATCACCTGTTACATGAGGACAAGATCAGAGGCCCAAATTGAATAAAGACTGACTCACAAATTCATGGCTGTGCTAGTTTGATGTGAAAGCTGTTATGAATTTGTGATCACACAAAAAAATGCAGTGGAGTCAGAAGGACTGCTCTCCTGCCAGAACCCTCGCTGGAGTTGGGGTGATATCTGGGAAGCTTATTAGCATGCATGTAAATTTTATTGTTTTTAATATGTTTTCACTGTATTGCTTTCACCGTAGGAATAAATGTGTTTGCTTAAAACAAGTTGTGTGGTAAATTAACTGTGGGTAATTACACTGCTTATAGCCTTTGAGGAGAAAAGTAAAACTCACCTGCTTAGGCTTTCTGACTTTACTGGGGAATTTGCAGAGTAGGCAGGGAACTGTGAAGCCTGGAAATACCCTGGTCAGGAGGGAAGGGATGCATGTCTCTACCCAAGAGAGGTGAGAGATGGGGAGCTGGAAGCCTGAGAGTGGTTGGCCTCGCTGGCCACAGGGGGAACAGGTCAAGGTGCCCTGAACTGTGACAAGTATAAACTGTAGGAAGATTTACACGGTACTCCTGTTCTTTTTACCTAGAAAATGATTTTTTAGGAAGAAAGATTCAAGCAAGTAACTCGTTTAATGACAATATATTCAGCATGTAAAAGAGTGCATCACAGATGACAAATATTTCTCCAAGATCCAGTTGCTAACATGTTCAGTTTGGGAACTGAACTGCAATAACACTGTCCGACTCCAAATGATGTTACATTTTCCACTAGAAATGGAAAACTATTAAACTGGCTTTCCCAGTAGGTTTCAAGTACTTCTTAGCACTAATCAGTTTGGGATGGCAGTGTGAATAGTCTTCCTGAGCATGTTTTGATACTTCTACTTCCCACCTCAGCCAAAAGCAAAAAGTGGAAGGAGATGTTGAAATGAAACTGCAGTAGTAGAGCTGATCAGGAATTTTTTGACAAACCATTTTTTGATGGAAAATGAGGCTTTGTCCAAACAAAAACTATCAGTAGAAAAGGGTTGATTTTTACAAATTTCTCATTGAAAAAAAGAAAGGATTGAAATGGTCAGTACATTCCTTTTCGATATTTGCAAAACAAAAAAAATATTTTTTCGATTCAAAATGACTTAGTTTAGAAATTTAAGCTACTTATGGTTTTTAAAAAAAATTAAAAGGTCAAAATCAAAACAAAATGTTTTGAAAATATCAAAGTGAAAGGTTATAGTTGACCTGAGCCAAAAAAAAAAAAAAATCAGATTGTCAAGTCATGAAAATTTGAGATTTCAACTTTTCTTTCCAAGTCAGTTTTTTTAAAATCAAAAGTTTTCCTAGAATGGGAAAACCATTTCTATATTTAGTAGGGGGTCTCACCTGTGAAGCAAAATTATCTGTCCAATGTCTCCTGATTCCCAGACTCGTTATCAATCTACTAAATAGTAACCTCTGAAAAGGGGAGTTTAAGATCTCAGCATTCTTCCTGTTCATTTCTCCACATTTACTTTCACCATCCCCCTGATACTATTCTATGTCTGTTCACCTGCTACTCGAATACAATTTTAAGGTGCACAACACATTTTATTACCACCGTCACCTTTTATTTTATTAGTAGAATGGCAGACACCTTGCGGAGCCTGCTTTACTATATTTAATGTTTTAAAACAGCTTCCATTATAACCCCCCTCATTTTAATACACACAACTTTCCTAGAAATTCATATTAGGCTTGACCTTCCCATGTCTGGTACAGTATCTGCCAGTATATGTACGTATTAATCGTTAATTTGATCACATACCCTCCTTTGAGTTGGACAGTCTTCCATTTAAACAAATTCTAACTTTTCTAGACAGAACTGCCGCAAACAGCAGAAGTCTGATGCTCTAAATGTAACAATTCATAATCCTCAAATGAGGATTATTGTCTCTGCTATTTGGGAAAAAATGGTTTGATTTTAACAAAGATATGCTCACTTGAAAATCATGTGCTGAGCTTGTGCAGATTTATTGTTATATACTGTTGTATTGTAGTAGCACTGGCAATCCATATCATGAACTGAGAATTGAGAACCCATTGTGCTAGGTGCCTACAATCCGAGGAAGTAGAAATAAATAGTAAAAAAGAGTCCTTATATTTAGAGATCCACTGAAGTGACTTTAACCTCATACCATTGCATCGTCACCATTAAACCTCAACATCACAGGGAGCAAGATATTCTGCACAACTGATAATAAAGACAATTGACAATATGGCAGAATTCATAGTAATACCTATTTCCAGACTACCTAGGCTAAACTAACAAATCCATTTCATCCTTGATGAAGCTCATCACTGCAGTCCAGCTGTTAACTCCACCAGGGAGACGGTCAGCCTCTCACAGTAAAAAGGTATTCATTTACATTAGGAAGACTGCCAAAACAATTGTAATTGTAATAGCAAAAGCAGTGATAATTATGGGTAACATTATTCAAATACCCATAGTGTTACAAAAAAGGTTGACTTCATAATACTGAAAATAGATTCTATCCAAAGGCTTCTTCTACAAAAATAGTTGATCGGCTAAGGTAGTCTTCAGCTGATGTCAATCTTTACCACCATCACTGGTCCTGATCCTCCACTCTGTTACACAAGTGCAATTACATTAACGTCAGCCAAGTCAAGCTGGCATAAGAGACGGGAGGATCAGGCCTGCTTTCTTTGCAACAACTGTTATGGCATTGCACACAGTAATGTATTTCGTAGGAAACCTTCTACTTTCCTGCCTTGATGACTTGTCAGTGTGCTGTTAACAAGATGCTGTTAGACTCTGAGGGTCTGACTCTGCTCCCTTTGATACCAATGGAAATACTGTTAAGTTCACGGGTGCAGGATCAGGACCTGTTCTGGGCTGTTCTGTGAAAGTACTGTAATGTAATTCTGCGTTTTATGCAACTAGATTATTTATTAAAGAAATTGCTACAGTAACATATTTTTTAAATGTACTCATGTGATGTTACCAGTTATTTCTCAGTCTGAAAAGCAGCACAGATTACTTTTCAATTTTTCTTCTAACCTCATCATTCCTCTCTTAAGCATGACTGATGATTTTCATACAGACACGTTACTTGGTACAGCGAAAGGACATTTCAATATGCAGAACATGTAAGTCTAATGCAGCTAGGGTCAGGACTGTTCATTAGTAAGATTACAGCCATATAAAGAAAACGGTAGCTAAAATGTAACAGATTCATATCCAGTAATCAGTAGTTTATAACATTGCATTGTAAATTTACAACCTATTGTGCATATAAGTATGTATGTAAATAATTTTATGGCATATGTAACCTGAACCACTTTTCTTATGCTAATTTTGTGTAGCATTTCTTCTACTTCTCATTTAACTTAATAGGAAATATGGAATATTACAAAGCTGATGCCTAATGATCATATAGATTCATAGATATTTTAGGTCAGAAGGGACCATTATGATCATCTATTCTGACCTCCTGCACAACGCAGGCCACAGAATTTCACCTACCACTCCTGCAAAAAACCTCACACCTATATCTGTGCTATTGAAGTCCTCAAATCGTAGTTTAAAGACTTCAAGGAGCAGAGAATCCTCCAGCAAGTGACCCATGCCCCATGCTACAGAGGAAGGCGACAAACCTCCAGGGCCTCTTCCAATCTGCCCTGGAGGAAAATTCCTTCCCGACCCCAAATATGGCGGTCAGCTAAACCCTGAGCATATGGGCAAGATTCACCAGCCAGATACTACAGAAAATTCTTTCCTGGGTAACTCAGATCCCACCCCATCTAATATCCCATCACAGGCCACTGGGCTTATTTACCATGAATATTTAATTACCAAAACCATGTTATCCCATCATACCATCTCCTCCATAAACTTATCGAGCTTAATTTTAAAGCCAGATAGATCTTTTGCCCCCACTGCTTCCCTTGGAAGGCTATTCCAAAACTTCACTCCTCTGATGGTTAGAAACCTTCGTCTAATTTCTAGTCTAAATTTCCTAGTGGCCAGTTTATATCCATTTGTTCTTGTGTCCACTTTGGTACTGAGCTTAAATAATTCCTCTCCCTCTCCAGTATTTATCCCTCTGATATATTTATAGAGAGCAATCATATCTCCCCTCAATCTTCTTTTAGTTAGGCTAAACAAGCCAAACTCCTTGAGTCTCCTTTCATTAGACAAGTTTTCCATTCCTCAGATCATCCTAGTAGCCCTTCTCTGTACCTGTTCCAGTTTGAATTCATCCTTCTTAAACATGGGAGACCAGAACGGCACACAGTATTCCAGGTGAGGTCTCACCAGTGCCTTGTATAACGGTACTAAAACTTCCTTATCCCGAGTGGAAATACCTCTCCTGATGCATCCCAAGACCGCATTAGCTTTTTTCACGGCCATATCACATTGGCAGCTCATAGTTATCCTATGATCAACCAATACTCCAAGGTCTTTTTCCTCCTTCGTTACTTCTAATTGATGCGTCCCTAGCTTATAACTAAAATTCTTGTTATTAATCCCTAAATGCATGACCTTACACTTCTCACTATTAAATTTCATCCTATTACTATTACACCAGTTTACAAAGTCATCCAGATCCTCCTGTAGGATATCCCTGTCCTTCTCTAAATTGGCAATACCTCCCAGCTTTGTATCATCCGCAAACTTTATTAGCACACTCCCACTTTTTGTGCCAAGGTCAGTAATAAAAAGATTAAATAAGATTGGTCCCAAAACCGATCCTTGAGGAACTCCACTGGTAACCTCCCTCCAGCCTGACAGTTCACCTTTTAGTAGGACCCATTGTAGTCTCCCCTTTAACCAGTTCCTTATCCACCTTTCAATTTTCCTATTGATCCCCATCTTACCCAATTTAACTAATAATTCCCCATCATAGCTAATGGGCTGATGATTCTGTCTCTCTGTCTCAGTCCTTCAGCCATCCCACTAAAAACAATGGGACTGCTTGGAGAGTAAGGTACTATTCCATATGAGTAAGGATATCAAAACCTGGTCAGATAAGACCATAACGTGCACTAAAAACTATAGCATTTTTAGGCACCAGTGACACTGGGATCCTGTGCTCCTTGAACACACCCAAATTGTGAACTTCTTGAAGAACCTCACCTTGCTATACCTGCAAGATACTTCCCGTAGCCCATCAGCATCACCTATATTTTTCCTGGATTGAGGTCTATCCTGTTCACTCTTGTCTAAATTCTAATCCCAGGCAGGGGTTAGGAAAGCACAGAGAAAGAACTATCTGGGTCTGACGAAAATGAGACTCAAAGTCAAATGCAATCTGAGTGGTACTATCATGAAAGACCTGTTCACCTTTCTGTCTCTACTGTCCCTCTAGTTCACATACATGTTAAATGGGGGACCGGGATCAAAAATTGTTTTGATGAGCAAAACATGACCGATCGCTCAGAACAATCAGTTGCCCCAAAGGCATCCTGTTGGATCTGTCAGGGAGGAAGAATAAAATCATTCAAGAGCTGAACCATACCATAAGGCCTCAGATTTAGCCATCTTAAAATCATCTGTCAGGGGATTGCTATTTAATTATTTGTTTTTCATTTATTATCCTTCACTTAGGCTCAGTTTAGGCATCAGTAGTTCCAGCCCTAGTTTTAGAGTGCTAGGAAGAACTAAAGAACCATATAAAACTTATTATAAATGGTATCACAACAAGAATATTCAGATGATCTTTGACCAAAAGCAATAAGTCATCAAACACATTGTGTAGCCCTGTAGTTATGTTTCTAATAAGCCAGGAAGCCTCCGACGGCTAGTTCATAATGGATCTGAGAAGTAAGCTAGAAAATTTATTCAATGAGGATAGCTTGCAGGTAAGAAAATAGGCCACTAAAAAAAAAAGAGAATGATACATTTGAAAGCATGCTTCTTAACTCCAACCATTCTTTATTCATACTCTAGGACAGTGGTTCTCGAAGGCGGTCTGCCGCTTGTTCAGGGAAAGCCCCTGGCAGGCCGGACCGGTTTGTTTACCTTCCGCGTCCGCAGGTTTGGCCGATTGCGGCTCCCACTGGCCACGGTTCGCCGCTCCAGGCCAATGGGGGCTGCGGGAAGTGGCACGGGCCAAGGGACATGCTGGCCGCCCTTCCCACAGCCCGCATTGGCCTGGAGCGGCAAACCACGGCCAGTGGGAGCTGCGATCGGCCAAACCCGCGGACGTGGCAGGTAAACAAACCGGTCCAGCCTGCCAGGGGCTTTCCCTGAACAAGCGGCAGACCAGCTTTGAGAACCACTGCTCTAGAAGATAGTGATTAGCCACAGGAGGCCTAGACCTACTGACTCCATTCATTCAGTATGCCACTCTAGTTCAAGAGGGAAAATGTAGTAGACAGTGCTACCTTAGCCTGTCACTACTTTTTTGAGCTTCTAAAAATGCATTTCGGGCAGGCCCAGCCTGAGAGCTTCCTGTGCCCCAAATAAGACGAGATTAGAATTCCCAGCAGACAGTTTGTGATGGAAGAGCTTTAGTGAGATTTTTACATAAGTAAAAAGTCAGCTTCAGTGTTTCCCTTCATTTCATGGGATACAGGAACACACATAGTTCCTGCTGCATTTCTAGATACAGGCATTGTTAGCATCACTGATGTGTCAGCAGGATGAAGCTAGAAGTAGAAATTAGTTTTTTCTGTGGTTAAAAATGTAAGCATTCATACAGTGTCACTTAATATAGGCGGTTGAAAGTGATTTCTGGGGCAGGGGGTGGGGGTCCGGGGGACGACAAACCCAGAGCATATTTGTAGTTGTGGGTGTTCTACCACATTATTGGTAGCTTTTAATAGTATGAAAATGGATGCACAGCTAGTATCACAACTCACATTTTGTTGCCAAATACCTAAGGTCCTGCCGGAACATTTGGAAACTAAGTGGGCAGTAATCTGATAAGCCAGAAAACCTCTGACAACCAGATCGAAATGTATCTGAGATGTGATTCCCTCATGCTGTGACATATTTCAAGTGTCCCTGAGGCCTACCCTTTCAAAAGGTGTTTTGGCTGTAGGAAGATGAGTTCTTTTGTTATCTTGGTAAGTCCACTCTGATCGGATTCTCTTGCATTTACATTGGTATACAACAGCTGTAACCCCACTGACTTCAATGTTTCCAGTGTAAGTGAAAGAGAATTAGACCCCCTCACTAGTGTTTGTGTGGCGGTCTTTGTGGTTCTAGACCATTTAAGAATTAGGAGTTTCTTCTCCTATCATTGTGGTCCACTGTATACCACAAAGCCTTATCATCTAAGATTTGAAGTACTAACAACTTCAGGAAATATGACTGCACATTTTTTGTCACAGGAAGTGCTACCACAATATCATATGCAGATGCTAAGGTAGATCCTTGCCCTAAAGTCTGAAATCAACCAGCTCCAGGATTCTGAGCACTGATTAAGGATGCTTCTTTGCTGCTGAATAAAATGACCCTTCTTTACACTGATTTATTTGGGATCTGGACATTCTGTGTACATGGAAAGCAATCCTACAAGAAAATAATTTAGGAGTACATGAAGCAATGTATCTCATTATTCTATGCTCAGGCTCAATACTTGTGTTTTAGTGAAATACCCCTTTTAATTCAAAAGTAATAATGTAGAAGAAAAGATAGTAAAGGTAGGGTAAGGGGAATTAGCTTGATGTTTAGTGGAGAAACAAAAGGATCTGAAGTATCCATTGGTTCTAAGATGCTCTGGAGAGTGATGGAAGTGTGGAAGATAAAGAATCTATGAACTATATGTAAAATTAATACAATGGTAGCCAGTTGCAAGTTCAAAATTACAAACTGATTCATCCCACAAGATTACCAGTACAGAAATTACTGTCAAAGCACTGACCATCTGTTTAAAAATACAATTTAAAATAATCCCAACTGTAAATTTATTCACTGTCAAAGCTCTTTAGGATTTGGTAATTCTCAATTTTGTAGTTTGTTTGCTGTCTTATGTCCTGAGCTAAATGAGTCTGAAATTCCCCAGTTCCCCAACCTGTGCTTTATTACAAAAAAATCTAAAACATTTTATAGAAAATCTTGCAATAGATTTTTGTAAAAGCTATGCGTTGTCTCACCAATAAGAAAGCAAATTATATTAATCTTCACTGTCACAAATTGCGAACACACACTCCCAGTACTCTATTTGAACTGCATGCAAAATTCATAAGGCTAAAGAGTTAATCATAGAATCATAGAATATCAGGGTTGGAAGGGACCTCAGGAGGTCATCTAGTCCAACCCCCTGCTCAAAAGCAGGACCCATCCCCAATTAAATCAACCCAGCCAGGGCTTTGTCAAGCCTGACCTTAAAAACTTCTAAGGAAGGAGATTCCACCACCTCCCTAGGCAGCGCATTCCAGTGTTTCACCACCCTCCTAGTGAAAAAGTTTTTCCTAATAGTTAATAGTTAATCCAGCATTCATTTTGAAGAAATGGCTCTAGAAAGACCATCCAATGGATTGAAATTGCTTTTTTAAACTATATTGCATTTTACACTGTATAAAACATATGGTGGTGACATTTAACTTAATGTCCTCCAAACTTACAGTATCCAGGTTGAGATTTGCAAAACAGTCTAGAGGAGCCAGAAACACATAACGGTATGTGACAAGGTGGGTTTACTGGTTCCTCGCTCTCCAGCTTGAGGGAGGCCACTCCACCTCACCTCAGGAAGACTTCAAGTCACAGTTTGTAGGGGAAACTCTAGCCCCTTGGTTGGGGCAGAGCCAGAAACAGTCTATAGCCCAGCACCTTCAAGCAGGGTGGGGCACCAAACAGTCTTTGTCTCCGGCCTGCAGTCAGGGCAGAGCAGCACAGAAGTCTGGGGCCCGGACCCTCAGGCAGGGTGGGGCATGAAACAGTCAGGCGTCCTTACTCTAGCGGACGGACAACAAACACAGGCCTCTGGGCCTAAAGGTGGGGAGGCTGCCACCCCTGAGATGGGGTGTCAGGAGTAGGGGGCCCAGGACCACACAACCCCACTAGGTCCCAGCCCAGAGTCCTAACAGTGGCAGAGTGTTCTGCCATTTTGTCAGCAGGGAATCCCACCACAATGCTCTAACTCACACTCCAGCAGCAGAACTAGACCAGAGTCTGGTTCCCCTGGGATACTTCCCACTGCAGTTTGGGTGTAGGGCCCTGTAGTCCAAAGGTCCTCCGTTTCCTCAGGGTACTCGGCCACCTGCAGTCCCCACAGCTCCTTAGGGCATTTGTCTGATGGTTGTCCTGGCAGCTCTTCAGGGTACTCGTCTGTCTCCTCCAAACACAGGGCGCAGCTCCACGCAGGGCCTAGTCCAGGATCCTGTGAGATCCCAGCTCCCTGGAAGAGACGTCTGCTCCCTCTGGTGCTCAAACCCCGACTCAGCTCTGGGGCACTCCTTTGATACTTCCTGTCCTACCCTGGGACTTCTGGTGAGGGGGCGGGGCTTTATTTTTCTTTTCCCAGCTAGTAAGTGCACACTGGCTCGCAACATTGTTTATTGAAATTAAATAGAAAATGTGTGTCTAAATCTCCACAACTACTTTGAAAAGTTCATCCAGCCTTCATTATCTTTACAACATAAGCAAAGATAATATGGGGTTTGATCACAGAAGGGCCAAAACCAAAATCTTGAATCCCAACATCCTTGAACTTGAAAGCCAAAACTAAATCCCAAATTTTGCAAATGGACCTATTTTTATGATAGAAAGAACCAAAAACTTGAAGATACATACTTGCCATCTTTGGACTGTTTGAAATTTGCATTAGGATCTGAAATGGGAAGCTGGATCCACTTCAAGATTTGTTATAAAATAGCTTATGTGACCATATAGTTACAATCCTATGAGATTTGGTGACAGGGAGGGCTCTGAAGCATCATGCCTACAGACTTCCCGTACACAAATCCACTCTATCCCAACAAACACAAAGGGCTTAGTTCAGAGTGAAATAAGGCTTACAAAAAGAATGTAAGAAAGACCATAGCAGAATGTTTGACACTGTTGGCTGGGATCCTTTACAAAAGCAAATGTATGTAGCATTACATCCGAAAAACTATGTTAACAAAGTGCTTAAGGTTGCAAAGTCAAGCACTCAAAAATTAGGAAATGCCAGAATTAAGGTTATCTGTGCAGAATTAATTTGGCTCCCTAGCTCAAATGCATTATGATACAGTCTATAATTACATGATTACATACTATTTTTTTCCACGGGGCCCCTGCCTCACTTAGTCCATGGGAGGCATTGAGAAGGCACAATTGGAGGAGGAATTCTGCTCAGTCCCTGCAGCTCCTGTATGGTGCATGATCCGTCATTGTGGAGATGGAGCAAACTCGGTTTAATGGGCACATAGCAGCTGTGAAGAGGATGGAGCATGCTCTCTGTAGATGGAATCTTAATAAAAGTTAGCTGCCAAACTCTAACAAATTTCTTTTAATCATGTGAAAACTGAGATTTTTCAGAGTTTTATAATTTGGCCATATTTGGGCGGATTTTCATGGGAAAGGCAAAAGACTCATTCCTGACACTAGGGCAACGCATCTGCCACATTTCAAATCCCTGCTCAAAAGCATGGGGGCACCAGAGGTTTGTAAAAATATGTTTATCCATATAAAAAAACAATGCTTAAACCAACTTATTTTTCCTAATCTTCATTCTCAGAAATGACTGAACTATTTTGGCTGAAACTTTCCAGAAAGATTAATCCTTACCCAGATACCCAATACAGAAACTTTCAGCATGAACAATTAAAGTTTGGCAAAGTTTATAAGGAAGTGAAAACAGGTCTTATAATGGAAAATGTTGGGCAACATTCACTGTAAGTGTCACTACCTGTGTCACCTATAATATATGTTCATGAAAGGCTAAACTATGAATCTTCAACTCAGATGTTATTTTCACTTTAACATAGGGATGTCCAAGCTGTAATCCACCAAAGGTACTGATAGATGTCTAAGTACCTTAAAAATGCCTCGGGAAAATACTCAGTATTAAATGGAATGAATTTATAACAAATGCCAAGATTTTCCAGAGAGTTCAACAATGCCTTATCTCTAAAGTTATCCAGAAAAGAAGATAGGAACTTTTGGGATATGTGTTAAGAATTAAGCTGGAGTATTTGCCATAGCATGTATGCCATTTGGCAACTGAAGGAAAGTGTAAAAGGGGCCTCCCAAGAGAATCCCTCTATCAAGCAGTAATTAGATACTAAAAACTTATGGAACTTAACAACATAGAAGACATGAAAAAAATCAGCCCAGAATAGGCAAGGATAGCTGAGTCTTGTTTGTACATTAAACAATGTCTGAAAGTGCAGGAAAAAATAAGATTTTTGCAGCTAAACACATACACAGTTATTTTGTGTCAATGGCTGTGGTAATGACAGAAAGTTCAAGTCCAGTTAATGCAACAAACTTATCATAGAATAACAGAGTTGGAAGGGACCTCTGGAGGTCATCTAGTCCAACCCCCTGCCCAGAGCAGGACCAATCCCAACTAAATCATCCCAGCCAGGGCTTTGTCAAGCCTGACCTTAAAAACTTCTAAGGAAGGGGATTCCACCACCTCCCTAGGTAACGCATTCCAGTGTTTCACCACCCTCCTAGTGAAATTTTTTTCCCTAATATCCAACCTAAACCTCCCGCACTGCAACTTGAGACCATTACTCCTTGTCCTGTCATCTGCTATCACTGAGAATAGTCTAGATCCATCCTCTTTGGATCCACCTTTCAGGTAGTTAAAAGCAGCTATCAAATCCCTCCTCATTCTTCTCTTCTGTAGACTAAACAATCCCAGTTCCCTCAGCCTCTTCTCATAATTCATGTGTTCCAGTCCCTAATCATTTTTGTTGCCCTCCTCTGGATGTTGTCCAATTTTTCCACATCCTTCTTGTAGTGTGGGGCCCAAAACTGGACACAATACTCCAGATGAGGCCTCACCAATGTCAAATAGAGGGGAACGATCACATCCCTCGATCTGCTGGTAATGCCCCTACTTATACACCCCAAAATGCCATTTGCCTTCTTGGCAACAAGGGCACACTATCGACTCATATCCAGCTTCTCGTCCACTGTCACCCCTAGGTCCTTCTCTGCAGAACTGCTGCCTAGCCATTCGGTTCCTAGTCTGTAGTGGTGCATTGGATTCTTCCGTCCTAAGAGCAGGACTCTGCACTTGTCCTTGTTGAACCCAAGAAATTGTTGTACCCAAGAAATTGTTGAATTTCTTTTGGCCCAATCCTCCAATTTTTCTAGGTCCCTCTGTATCCTATCCTACCCTCCAGCATATCTACCACTCCTCCCAGTTTAGTGTCATCCGCAAACTTGCTGAGGGTGCAATCCACACCATCCTCCAGATCATTAATGAAGATATTGAACAAAACCGGCCCCAGGACCGACCATTGGGGCACTCCGCTAGATACTGGCTGCCAACTAGACATGGAACCATTGATCACTACCCATTGAGCCCAACAATCTAGCCAACTTTCTACTCACCTTGTAGTGCATCCACCCAGCCCATACTTCTTTAACTTGCTGACAAGAATACTGTGGGAGACCGTGTCAAAAGCTTTGCTAAAGTCGAGGAATAACACGTCCACTGCTTTCCCTTCATCCACAGAACCAGTTATCTCATCATAGAAGGCAATTAGATTAGTCAAGCATGACTTTCCCTTGGTGAATCCATGCTGACTGTTCCTGATCACTTTCCTCTCGTCTAAGTGCTTCAGACTTGATTCCTTGAGGACATGCTCCATGATTTTTCCGGGGACTGAGGTGAGGGTGACTGGTCTGTAGTTCCCAGGGTCCTCCTTCTTCCCTTTTTTTAAAGATGGGCACTACATTAGCCTTTTTCCAATCTTCCGGGACTTCCCCCGATCACCATGAGTCTTCAAAGATAATGGCCAATGGCTCTGCAATCACATCCACCAATTCCTTTAGCACTCTCGGATGCAACGCATCCAGCCCCATGTACTTGTGTACATCCAGTTTTTCTAAATAGTCCCAAACTTATATATGTATAATATATAAACTTCATATATTTAATATGGGATGAGACATTTTGACTTATGGAGCTCCCACTAAGGGACCCAAACTCAGCTGCCTGGAGGCACTAGATCCTGGCACATCAACCCACCTTTAATTCTGCATATACAAACCCTAAAAACAGGAAAGATATGAGCTCTCATTTAGCACAGAATTGAGATGTTGAGAACAAAACTAATCAAAGAACCAGAGGACATAAAGAGATGAAATTATTTAATTGCCTGTAAACCAATCCTAAGAGCCTGGGTATCACACAAGAGGAATTGGAATTGTTCATTTACAAGCATAAATTTGATCTAGTTGGTATTTACTGAAAACTGCTGCGATGATTTGCATGATTAGAATGTTAAAATCAATGGTTATAACCTATTTAGGAAGGATTGAATGGGAAAAAAGAACGGGGACTGGCACTCTATGTCAAAAATGTCATTACCTGTTTCTGAGTCAATAACAACTTGGAAGAAAATGAATTTGAATCATTATGGATCAATGTCCTAACAGATAAAGGATAGGATGGGGTATTCATAGGTGTCTGCTACAGACCACCAAATCAACTAGGGAACAGGGCTACCATCTCCTTAAACACCTATCTATACTCAGTAGGAAAAAAAAGCTGTGTGACCATGGGAGTCTTAAATTTAAATAACATGCTGGAAGTCTTATTCTGCTTAATTTCTTAATATTAAAGATGACAATTTCCTAATTGAAACTGTTGCATCTAACATGGGGGAATTCTACTGTTAGGATATAGATATTCAGGCCTGTCTGCAAAGGCCTGTACTTTAAGAATTTAGGGGTATTCTTATCACTTGGCTAGTTCTAGAGGTATAAAAGAAAGAATCAAAATCACTGTCTGCTGGTGTAAGGGCCTTCTCTTACTGTGACAGTTTGAGGCCCTGTTCTTAGGCTAAGGCCTTTGGCTAAGCAGCAGAGGCAGCCATAAGCTGGGAAGCGAACAGTCACATCCTCACATTCCAAACTAGTCACATTGAAATAAGGTGCTATTGGGCTGTCAGGCACTATCAGGACAGGATTGTATTCCTATCACCTCCAGAGAAAGGGAAGTGCCTAGAAAATGTAGTTTGATAGCATCCTGTCTAGCAAGAACTTAGTCAAACTTAGTTTGATAGCATCCTGTCTAGCAAGAACTCACTTATCAATAGCTGGGATGTGAAATCCTCACTTCTGTATTGTTTTGTCATTATAGTTCCCACTTTGCTATTGTTTGTCTGTATAATCTCTGTCTGGTTCTGTGATTGTTTCTGTCTGCTGTATAATTAATTTTGCTGGGTGTAAACTAATTAAGGTGGTGGGATATAATAGGTTAGCTAATCATGTTACAATATGTTAGGATTGGTTAGTTAAATTTCAGTAGAATGATTGGTTAAGGTATAGCTAAGAATAATACTATATAAATTAGGGGCAAACAGGAAGTAAGTTGGGATTCGAAAATAAGGAAAAAGGAACTTGTATTTAAGCTTGCTGGAAGTTCACCCCAATAAACATCGAATTGTTTGCACCTTCGGACTTCGGGTATTGTTGCTCTCTGTTCATGCGAGAAGGACCAGGGAAGTGGGAGAGTGAAGGAATAAGCTCTCTAACATCTACATTAGACTTTGTCTTGACAGATAAGGAGTAACTGATCACAGAACTAAAAATGAATGGTAATTTAGGTACAAGTGATCATGACTTAATCACATTAATAATATGCAAACAGAATAAATTAGCAATATGTATATTCGCTACTTTAAAACGGCCAGTTTCACATAGTTGAAAACAATTATGAGCCAAATCAGCTGTGAGGAAGAATTTAATCACAAAAAATGTGAATGATAACTCAGAATTGCTGAAGAACAATTTACTAGATGCCCAAAAAGCCACAACTGAGAAAGAAGACGCTACTGGTAAACAAAAAAATGACCTGGAGAAGCAGAGGCAGCTGTAAAAAATTATATTATACAACAAATGGAAGAAAGGGGAAATTTATAGCAAAGAATATGACTCAGAAGCTAAGAATTATAGAAAATTGATAAGGGAAGCAAAGGGACAAAAGGAGAACTCCATGGCCTGCAGAGTTGAGGCAATAAAAAGGAATTTAAGTATATTAGGAACAAAATGAATCCTAACAATAGTACTGGTTCATTACTAGGTGGAAATGGTAGAATGAACAATAAGAATGCAGAAAAGGAAGAGGTGTTCAATAAATATTTGTTTTGTATTTGGGGAGGAAAAACAGACGATGTAATCATATCACATGATAACTCTTTTCATTCCTCTAGTACCTCTGGAAGATGTTAAAGAGCAGCTATAAAGTTAGATATTTTAAAATCAGCAGGTCCACATAACATGTATCACACATCCACAGGATCGGTGTTATGATCCCAGCTTTGGAACAGTTTTTAGGAGGAACCTCTTCAGTGTGCCAGACCTCCTAGAGGTCTGACTCATCTTCCAGGTAAGCCATGTGGCCTCACCACCTCCTTAGACTGGACCTGTGAGCCTTCAGAACTCCTGCTTCACACCATGAGTTCCATTCAGCAAGTCCAACTGAGACAGATTCCTGATGGAGACTTGTACTCTCTTCAGTGATTAATGCACCTCACCAACCATTTACAGTGACACTCAAACAGTGCTGTCAAAACAGTAGTGCAGTAGTCCAGTTCATTAACAGGAATACTGCATAGGAAGTCCTTAGGTTAGCACAGATAAATTAAGGTTAAAGCATAGCCCATTCTGGTTAATCCAGAGCCCAGCCAAGCTGTACTGCAGGGCCATCCCTAGCTATTTTGGTGCCCTACACGGTGGGTGGGGGGCACTTCCTGCTGGAAGTGGAGTGACCTGGCCGCAGCCTCTCCACTCCCCTGGCTCCCAGGCTTTGGGGGAGGGGGGAACCGCCCCTCAGCTCTTGCCAGCGGCACAGCTGGCAGTCAGCGGAGCGGAGCAGGCTGGGGCTGGGTTGCTCTACTTACCGGTGAGTGCAGGCCTGACCACTTCTGGAGTCCTCGGGGGAGTGGTGGCAGAGCAGGGCGGGAAGAGGGGCAGGGGCTAGGGTGGAGCAGGGGCAGGGGTTTTGTAGAAGGGGTGGAGTGGGGGCAGTGGTGGAGCAGGGGTGGGAAGAGGCGGGGCTAGCGCGGGGGCCATGGGGAAGACGTGGGGTTGGGTCAGAGCAAAAAAAAAACAAAAACAAAAACCCAGAGCACAGAGTTGTAGAGGATAAATTACCTAAGAAAATCCAAAAATGTAAAACGATACCTCACTAAGAAGAATGTTTCTGGCTCAAAGCATAAGAATGGCCGTACTGGGTCTGACCAAAGGTCCAATTAGCTTAGTATCCTGTCTTCCGACAGTGGCCAATGCCAGGTGCCTCAGAGGGAATGAACAAAACAAGTAATCATCAAGTGATCCATCCCCTGTCGCCTATTCCCAGCTTCTGGCAAACAGAGACTATGGACACTGTCCCTGCTGATCCTGGCTAATAGTCATTGGTGGACCTATCCTCCAGGAATTTATCTAGTTCTTTTTTGAACCCTGTTATAGTATTGGCCTTCACAACATCCTCTGGCAAGGAGTTTCACAAGTTGACTGTGTGTTGTGTGAAAAAATACTTCCTTTTGTTTGTTTTAAACCTGCTGCTTATTAATTTCATTTGGGGACCCCTAGTAATTGTGTTATGAGAAGGAGTAAATAACACCTTAAATAAAGTTATTTACACCAGTCATGATTTTATAGACCTCTATCATATCCCCCCCTTAGTCGTCTCTTTTCCAAGCTGAAAAGTCCCAGTTTTATTAATCTCAAATTCCACTCAAATTCCAAGTGAATACGTGGCAGCCAAATCAATCAGAAATGCCAGAGCTGAAGAGAATCAAATGGCTACCAAAGCCGACATTGTGGAGATGATCTCTGAATTTAAGGTCATGAGAGATGATCTGATGACCAAGTTTCTCACAATGAATAAGGAAATTACTGACTTGGAAGCGTGAGTCATAGTGCTAGAGAGTGGCCTAAGAGAAGCAAGCGGCTGCTTCGCACTGATGGAGTAAAAAGAGAGGGAGAGATACAGCTTAAATTGGACATTACAGAAAACAGATCAAGAAGGAACAATATCAGTATTGAGAACTGTTTGAAACTGCTGAAGGAGGAAACCCAAACTGGTTTGTAAAAACATTAATTGTGGAGTTGTTACATCTGAATTCTCTGGAAGGGAGCACACAGTGGAGGGAGCACACAGAACACTGCTCCTGCTACCTGGACCTCATTGTGAAATTTCAGGATTATCAGCAGAAAAAAATAATTATGAAGAAAGCCAGAGAGCATTCAGAGCTCATACTCAAAGCCCACAAGCTGTAAATTTTCCATGACCTTTCTGCCCTAACTTTAAAAAATAGAAGAGAACTGGCAGGGATTACAGTAGCACTCAGATGCACAGATATCCACTACAGATGGGGATTCCCATTTAAATTCTTATTCAGCTTCCAAAATCAGTATTATATAATAAGGGACTAAACAAGGAAAAAATACCCCAAGTCACTTGGGATAAAAATCCAAATCTCAGATGCAAGAAGACTCTTGGGAGGCAGTAACTACAGATAAGCTGCTGAAACAATCTTGGCAAATGGTGAAACCCAGGAAAAAGAAGGCAAGGAAAGAAAAGACAAAACAGAAAACTCTAGAGACCAAACTAGCAATGGAAGAAGTGAAGCTGAACAAGAGAACTCAAATATCTGAGTAGTAATCCAAAGAATAACCAGAAGGGACTAACCAGAAGGAATAAGCAGCTGAAGTGTAACTATAGTAATATGATAAAGAAAATAGTATAAAACTTATTTTAATTGGGTTGATCAGTAATATTTATGTTCTGTATTTCAAAACATAGCCAAAATAAAGGAGAATAAGATGGGAGTGGGGGAGGATTTTAAGGTTGGAGGAGATTGGAGAAGAATTGAGAGGGGAAGGGGAGGAGCCTTTAGGGGTTCTGTTAAATCCTCTCCATAACTCAAATGATCAGATGGCCATCTGTCCCTAAGGGCGAGGGTCAAGATCCCATAGGTGGAGAATATATCTCCTTTGGATTGCAAGAGAAGCAGTCCACGTGCTTATGGGGAGAGTACAGGCATTAGGGCTCAGCTGTCATTTGGGGGGCTGTTTCACATGTTGGTATTTCATTTGTGGATTTCAAGTAAGGGTAACACAAAAGGGAAGACGGTACAAGAGCAATGTATTATTGCGCCAGTTAAGAACAATCAGCAAAAGATAGGTACACACCATAATGAAATATGTGCTCCTTTTGCCACTCATTATAAAAATCTCTATTCCTAGATATTCCAAGATCTGAAATTATTCAAAAATATCTGGTAGTAGCAAACTTGCCAACAATAAAAAAAATATTAAAGAAACTTTAGATAGAGAAATAACGGAACAAGAAATCCAAGAGGCAATAGCATGTATGAAAAGTAGTAGAACTCCATGACATGATAGCTTTCCAGCTGAATTTTACAAGTTATTTAAGGAGGTATTAGTGAGTCCTTTGAGAGGTACTATCAATGGTATCCTGTTAACAAAGGAACTTCCACAACCTATGAAAGAAGCTACTGTTGTGCTTCTCCCTAAAGATGGAAAAGACCTTACTTTATGCAGTTCTCATAGGCCAACATCTCTGTTGAATCATGACAAAAAGATTTTAGCAAAAATACTAGCTAGCCAATTGTTCTCAGCTCTTATAAATCCAGATCAAACTGGATTTGCTAAGGATAGACAGAAGTCCGACAATATTCGGAGAGTACTTGGAATCATCCATAATGCCAGATCAAAAAAAGATCCATTTCTCTTGTCTTCTCTAGATGCAGAAATAGCCTTTGATAGCATAGAGTGGAACTTTCTGTTTCAAGTTCCTTAAATGGATAACTGCTCTTTGCATCAGTCCAGTAGCAGCTGTGTGAGTTAATGGGGCTAAATCTCCCCTGTTCTTCAAACACATAGAGGAACGAGGCTGGGATATCCATTGTCTCCTTTACTTTTTGTGCTGGTCATGGAGTCTTTTGCACAGAGGATAAGGCACAATGAATCGACGACAGGAATAAAATTTACAGGAATACACCAGCAAATACCATTATATGCAGATGATGTAATATTATTTTCATCTAAATCAAATATTTTCCTAAAATTAGTTTCTAAAGAAATCCAGGATGTTGGGAAAGTATCTGGAATTCAAACCTCAAAAACCTAGAAGAGCTCTAGGATTTAAAACGTCAAGCCATTGAAAATGCATGAAAAAGGTGTGGAGTACTGGAGGAAGTATGCAATTTCTTGGTTGGGATGATTAGCCACAGTCAAAATGAATATTCACCAAGGATAGCTTTCTTGTTTGTAATTATGCCAGATAAAACCCTAGAAGGAATACAGAGGATGTGGTTAGAATTGCTATGGAATAAGAGAAGACCCAAAGTGAGGGCAGATACTTTGTACAGGCTCATTAAACAAGGTGGACTAGCTGGTCCAAATATTTTACGGTACTATCGAGCCAGCCATGTCAAAGCAGTGGTGGGCTGGGGTCGCTCTAACCCAGGCAAATACTGGGTCTTTATTGAACAAGAAAACTGAGGCAGTGTGAACATCACTAAGCTACCATGAATAATGATAAAAAATCATGCCCTCCATAAATTTATACACATCCTTTCACAAAGGCTGCTCTGTGGGTTTGGAATAGAACTAGAGATAAGATCAGGTTTTCCCCCCCCACCACCACCACCACTGAAACCTATAGCAAATAATTCAGATCTTAACCAGAAAGCTTCAAAGATGGGGGAAGCCATGGAATACACATGGTTGTCCAGCTATTCAGTAAAGAAAGTTTTCTAACTTAGAGATCAAAATTAACTTTTACTGGCCCGCTCTCCTATGGTACCAGTACTTTCAAATCAGGCTGAATGTTTCTTAGTTTTCTAGAGAACTTGTTCTATATGGAAAGCTAACTTTAATAGAAGTGATGGTGTCTGGTCAATTAGGAAACAGAGAAAAATTATAACTGATTTATATTAATCTCTGCAAACAGCTTTCCTAACAAAAAAGTGTCCATATATGAAACGCTGAGAAAGGGTTGTGGATAGACAAATTATCCCAGAGGAATGGGATTTGGTCTAGAAAAGAGGGCCAGCAACCTCAGTCTGTAGCACAATAAAAGAAAATACAGTTTCAATGATACCTCACACCAGACAGGTTAATATATAAATATAGATTGATTGGAGATAAAGTTGGAGAAAATGTGGGGAAAGAGGAGATTTTACACATATATGGTGGACATGTCCAGACATTAGAACATATTGGGATGCAATCCATAACCAAATATCACAAAATTGTGGGATATTTATTACCAAATGTTCTTTTGGTAATCATTCTGGGGCTTTCAAGTGGGAATGGTCACACAAAAACAAATGACGAACTAATTTTTTCATTAGCTAATAGTTGCTCTTCTATTGGTAGCCTCTCATTGGAAAAAGAAAAAATAGCCCAACTATTGAGGAATGGTTCAAAAAATATGGGAGGTTGTGGTTATGGAAAAATTAACACACCAAATATCTACACAGCAAAATACACAAAGGACAGACAGATACTTAGATATTTGGTTACCTTTTATTCAGTCCTTAAACAAAGTATATTCTTCACTTGCAAAACAAACAAACAAAAAAACCCCAGCGCACTTGTCCAATTTTTTTGAATATTAACATGTGATAGACATAGAGGTTTGTTAAATATGTGTGTATCAAGATTTTACTCAATATAATAAAGTCTCTAGAAATTACATAGGTGTTGTAATGATGCTCAATCTGTAATATAACAGTCTGTTACACAAAATGATCTGATGACAATATTCCTGTATTATGTCTCTTTAAACAAAAGCTAATTGTTGTAATGACTGTTTTGTTGCTGATATTTATATGGCAAGGATTTGTAAACCTATTTCCTAAATAAATAGTTAAAAAATCCTAGAATGATATAAAATTAACATAACACACAATAAATGGATTAAAATTTGGCTAACTGATAGTGTCAGAATGTAATTGTAAATGGGGAATCATCATTGAGAGAGTGTTTTTGTAGTGGGGTCCTGCAGGGATTGGTTCTTGACCCTACACTAATTAACATTTTATCAATGACCAGGAAGAAAACATAAAATCATCACTAATAAAGTTTGTAGATGACACAAAAATTGGGGAAGTGGTAAATAATGAAGAGGACAGATCACTGAAACAGAGCTATCTGGATTGCCTGCTAAATTGGGCTCAAGCAAATAACATGTGTTTCAATATGGCCAAATGTAAATGCATACATTTAGGAACAAAGAATGTAGGCCATACTTAGAAGATGGGAGACTGTGATCTGGGAAGTAGCAACTCGGAAAAAGATTTGCTAATAAGCAGCTGAACATGAGCCCTTAGGGTGACACTATGGCCAAAAGGACTAAACGCAATCCTTGTTTGCATAAACAGAGGAATCCCGATTAGAAGTAGAGAGGCTATATTACTTCTGTATTTGGCACTGGTGTGACTGCTGCTGGAATATTGTGTCCTGTTCTGGTGTGCACAATTCAAGAAGGATGTTGATAAATTGGAGAGAGTTTAGAGAAGAGCCAAGAGAATAATTAAAGGATTAGAAAACATGCATTGTAGTGATAGACTCAAGGAGCTCAACCTATTTAGCTTAATAAAGAGAAGGTGAAGGAGTGAGCTGATTACAGTCTATAAGTAGCTACAGGGTGAAGAAATATTTAGCAATGAGTTCTTCAGTCTAGCTGACAAAGATATAACATGATCCAAAGGCTGGAAGGTGAAGCTATACAAATTCAGACTGGAAATAATGTGTACATTAACTGTGAGGGTAATTAAGCAGTGGAGCAATCTACAAGTGGTCATGACGGATTTTCCATCTCTGGCAAATGTTAAATTCAAATTGGATAGTTTTCTAAAAGATATGTTCTAGGAATTATTTTGGGGACTTTTTATAGCCTGTTTAATACAGGAGGCCAGACTAGATGATCACAGTGATCTCTTCTGGCATTGGAATCTATGAAAACATGTGATCCAATGCCCAAGAATATCGAGAAAGTACCCACAGTCTGTCTTGCCTAGCTTCTAAATCCTTCCACTTTCCCTGATGTTCTGTGTGGTAAAGGTAGTTCACTAGATGCTTTTCATTGCCTTCTTTAACTCTGGGTCCTATGAAACCCAAGGCTAGCCCTTCATCAAGGCTTTTTATGATATTTTTATATAACTTACACAGTAAAACTGCAGCACCTTCTCAGACATCCCCTATCCATGTTAAATTCAAATAATTTAGAAATCCTCCAAATTTTCCAAAATCAATACATTAATCAAGGCACAAGGACTTCATCTTTGTCTCTCGATTCACTCTCTCCTTGCAATGATTATAATGGAAGACAATGCAGAACCTGATGCCTGTCTTGCCCGATTTTATACATGTTGCATGTAACATTGTGCACAGTCGCTCTATACTAGCTAATTTTCCAAGAAAGCAAAAGTGAGGGAATATTCATTCCCCTGCAAACTTTGTTTGCTGGGATTGGAGCCAAGTCTTAGAAATTTCCTGAGGCAACTTCCCTGGACTTGACCTGGCGTATGGCCACCAAACATCTCTGGTGCTCCAATGCCTCCTTGTCCAATTTATCACTGACGTGAAAACAGTTAATCATGGCTTGGCACAGGAAACTTTGTTCAATAAGGGACATCAGGAAGCAACGCTGCCAGCCTCAGTGTAAATTCATTGCCAGTGTTTAGCACCAAATGAATGGTGTAATTTTACTGCTGTCACATAGCTTCACTTTATTTTTCAAATACCCAACCTGGGGTGCCTTGTTAGCATATGTTAGATAAACCATTTTTCTTTTGTTATAAAGGATTTCATTTGGCAGGATATCTAGTGTTTTTTGTAAGCATCCCTGAATGAAAGCTGTACTGGACAGGACTTGTGACAAGGAGGAAACTCATCTTTTCTCTGCTTCTCACGGCAGTGTTTTCAGCAAGGCATTCACATGACAAAAAGGAACATTGATGCAACCTTTATAAGACCTGACCATGGAAGGTCAGTCCTTTTCTGTGGTTTCTGTTCAGTTTTACATTACTTTGATGGTTAATGATGCAATATAGCATACTTGGAGCTAGTCAAGAATGGGGGAGGAGGGCATATTTGTAAATATTTTGAGAACATTTTCATTATAAAGTTTTCTCTATTTTACAAAATGTTTGAGATTTTTTTCTTTTTCCTCCTTTCTCCTTATCTTCCCTTCTTTTCCTCCTTCCTCTTCTTTTTCCATTTTTCCATTGAAAACAGGGGAAATAAGGGGAAACACACACCAAAAGTGGATTCCCCCATCATCATTTTCTACTTGAAAACCAACAATGTAAAACAACACAAATTTGTCACAAAATACATGTTCTTGTCAGCAAAATTAATACTGACTTTTCATACTAATAGGGCTAGTCTGCAGTACCACGCTACATCTGGTGATGATGAGCTATGCCAGCAGGAGAGCGCTTTCCTGTAGGCATAATTACTCCATGTCAATCAGAGGCAGAATCTATGTTGGCGGGAGAGTGTCTCCCACTGACTTAGTGCTGGTGTGGGCAGCGCTTAGGTCGATGTAACCTGCGGCGCTCAGGGGTCTGGCTCTTTGACACCTCTGAGCAATGTAAGTTATATCGACTTAAGCTGTAGTGTAGACAAGTGCATAGTGAGCCAATCAGTTGAGTAAAAAGGTGCCATTTATACAGATTGAATTTTCATAATACACCCACACCATTAACTGTTGCTGTTCACTGAAATGTGGCCCCATGGTGTGTAAAATAACCACTTAATATCACATAGATCTCATTGATCTTAACATTTCACAGAAACACAGCTAGAATTCCTTAAGGATTTTGATAGACATCATATTTTTGGTGAAAGGTTGCTTGATTGGCTCTTTATAGTAATGAACAGAGCTGAAATAATTTAAAAAATACTTACAAGTAGAAATGGGCTCAAGCCACAAAATTTGGATCCAGACTCAGAACCAAACTTTCTCAAAGTTTCAGGATTTTGGGATCCATGGTTTTAGTTTGGGCCCATCTGTACTTGTAAATATACTTAATACTTATATTTTACTTCAGGGCTACATTGCAAACCTTACATTTGGTGACTGTATATCTTTTTGGCTGTCTCCATGTACATACAGGAGAACACCATATAATATCTTTAAATTCCAATTTCTTTGCTCTTCTTTCTGTCCAATCAGTTCTTTTCCTCTTCTAGCTGCTAACTCCCTTTTTCTGTGTCAATATTCCCCTGAGAACCAAATCAGTCATATTATAGTTTATCTGTACTTCATGAGTCTGTTATTAATCATATGAACTCCCTTTACCATGGTGTTTCTTTTATTTCCATACTTTTCTCCAATTGCTTTTTCAGCCTTTTATTACTGTTTGTAAATATTGGTAAAATTCCTCCTCTCTGTGCTATGAGGTAAGGGGTGAGAAAAGCTGCAGGTCAGGTTTGGAGGAATGGAAGAAGGGATGCCAGCTCCACAGCGTTCCCTCTGGACCCTCACTGACCTAGCAGAAGCATCTTTATGTACATTTATCAGTGCACTGCAAGTGGGACTTGATAGGCAGGGGTGGAAGAGACTAGAGGCAATATCCAGCATTATTCTGACTGAACTTTGAAGGTATGTCCCATACACACTTACTACTGATCTTTTCACATTAATTTACACCAGTTCCCCCATGAGATGTGCAACAAGGGAAGCAGCAGTCAGGGACACCATGAAAGCACAGTTGTTGGGAGCAGGCAGTGTGGAAGTACAGGGCTTCCACAAAGATAGCCGTGGCCACTGGTGGACTCCTGAGCTCTGTCGGTTTCAGGGACATATCTTACCTTCCCATATGGCAGAGGGAGAAGACACTCTTCCTTTGAGGTAACTATAAGTCAGATCCTCTGAGACTAAACTGTTGAGATTTTCTTGTCACATACATGAAAATAACCACATGGAGGACAATTTGGCCCTCTATGATTAAGGTATCTTATCTTCAGTTTATGCTCCACATCTCCAGCTATATATTATATATCCAATCATTTGTACTGAATTAATGACGTGCTGCAACACTACACTATACATTGTTGTTTAGAACGTATAGATTCTTGCTTATATACTGCAAATTGAGACATTTAATTTCAGAGTAGGGTTTTTCATTGTATGCAGTGGACCTCCCTTTCATGTTATTATTGACAATATGTGAATTGCTTTCTTCTTTTTCTAGACTTGTGCCCATTGATAAATGTAACTGCGTGGCTGGCGAAGCAGGGGGCCGGAGTACATTCATGAGCAGAAGGCAATGTATAAAGAACCTTTCCTGTAGAACCTTTTCTGCCCACCCAAGTCAGAAGAGAGCTTTCAGAAGCCATCACTTTATGAGTGTTCACAGATGAAAACTGATTAGTTTGTATTTGCACACTTGAATCTAGATGGAATGAATTCCACCATTTCTGACTACAACTTTTCATGGCTAAATGGATGGGATTCTGCCTCTAAAAAAAATTGGGGCCTGATTTTATTAGTAGTACTGACAGCAAACATTTATATTATAATAGCACCTATAAGCCCCTATCAAGATTGGAGCCCCATTGTGCTAGGTGATGCATAAATACAGAAATGAGACAATCCCTGTCCCAAAGGCTATGCACCTAGATGAGGGGATCGGGATATAAGACACAAGAAATTGAATATAGTGAAAAGCTGCATCTGCTTGGGTAGTTCCATATTTTATTTTCATTTGACACATGCTGAACTCCTATTGGTTTCAGCAAGGAGTTCTGCATATAGAAGGCTTGCGGCACTGAGCACTAAATTTGTGTGTATATGGAACTTTTCCCATTTGGCAGAAAAAAATAAATAGTCAATATTTTGTCATGTTTAGCTGTTCCAGACTGTGTAAGGAGAGATGCCACTGACCAAAGAAGGGGCCTGATCTCACAAGTTGTTGAGCACTTCCTGTGGTATCAGGACATCCTTAATTGTGCTGGGCTCAGCTGCTAGTCCCTACTGGATTTGGGAGGACGGGACTTCCTCTTCCTCCGCACGGCATCCAGGGCCGGGTCAGACCCACCTCTAGATTCCCCTCCCCCGCCCCCACTGCAGGAAGCTCTGCAAGCTCCCCCTCCTGCCTGCTTCCTGCACCCATTGTTCCTCAGCTGCAGGGAGCTGCTCTCCCATCCACCCAACCTTGATGCATCCAGATCCCCTCATACCCAGACCCTCCCATTGAAACTCACCCCTCAGACTCAGAACCTACCAGATGAGCCCCACTCACCCTGGATCACCCAGACAAGCCACCCACACCTGGATCCCCACCCCACCAAGTCCCAACTAACTGCAGCTGGATCCTCATCCCACTGAGTCCCACTCCCCCAGCATCTGGATCCCCCACTGAATGCCCAACACCCAGGGCCCCCTGCCAAGCTCTATCTTCCCCCACCTAGACCCCCCACCTAGACCCCCCACTTAGCCCCAACTACCTTCACCTGGACCCCCCTGCAGAGTCCCATTACTGTTGCACCCAGAACCCCCCAACAAGCCCCCATACATCCAGATCCGCCCCCATACCTGGATCCCCCACTGACCCACCCACATCCAGATTGCCCCCACACAGAACCCTCTCAACCCACACCTGGATCCCCCCCCACACTAAGCTCCTCCACATTTGGACCCTGCCATGCTGAGCCTGCCTGCCCATACCTGGTGCACCTGGCATGGAGGGGCAGGGCCATGGGGAGTTTCTGGGGCAGGCCCGGCCTTTGCTTTGTGTCAGGGTTGGGTGCAGCCTCACTGCTGAGTCCATGTCCCGAGCTGGAGGAGCTGCAAAGTGATCTCCTACCTCCATGCAGTCAGTGGCCTGTGCTCCCCGATGCCATGCTGGAGCCTCCACATTTATTTGACAAATACATTTTGCAGAATTTTAAAATAATGTGCACAGAATTTTTAATTTGTGATGCAGAATGCCCTCAGGAGTAATTGTTATAGATGCTTTGAAGGCACTGGATTGAGAAAGGAGTAGCACACAGCTGCACTATCACAGAACCATTGGCCAGGCACTGTGCCTACAATTCTCCCCGAGCACCTCTATACCACTAGGATGGGGCAGTGTATTATTGAATCATTCCTTTACAAGACGGAACATTCTTCCCCTTCTTGCCCAGCCAGCACCACCTTTGTGGGAGAATCATCTCAGTTTCAGACCCGAGCTCCTCTCCAATGGCATAAGATCCAGATAGATCTCATGCTCACATGCAGAAGAGTGCATTACTCCACTCACAGTTGCCTACTAAGGCACAATATAGCCCCATCATAGGAGTCACAGATGATATTTGCCTTTACTATCTCTCAAACATATGTTTAACGGCTGTGTTTTCTTTGCTTAATTGGATAAGTAACGTGCAAATCCAGTGTGCTACCTTAAAATGAGCAAAACTGGAGAAATCTGGAAGGGCCTCAAGAAAAAACAAAACAAAAGGAATTATTTTTAGAACACTGCAGAATGGTTTATAAGAACTGCATACAGCTTCTTTTAGTAAATGTAGTAATAAAGGTTCATTGATTAAAAGAAATTGGCTCTATTGCTCATAATAGCATCTCATTGATTGAAAAGCATTGCCTATAATGGTTTCCTTCAAAGCACCATCTGTTATGTATTAACCTTTCAGCCTTCAGAATCATGGGATATGAATTTCTTGCTCAAACTACTGGTCAGATGACCCATCCATGACATTTAATAAATTGCACCTACTGCACATAGATTCAGGATTTCATAAAAACAGGGAGAAACGCATTATGAAAACGGCAGATTTTTCATGACGTATGGTAGAATTGAATCCTTTATGTTAAAATACAAAATCAGCAAGACCAGGGGCGAAGTTCAGTCTCATTAAAGGTACCAATCAAATATTAATCAGCCAGACTTTAATGGCAAATAGTGATGCAGTGATTCAGCTTTGAATCTAGCATGTCTAGTCTTTCAGGCAAAAATAGATAAACACAAGACGATTTCTAATTTCATCTTTGTACAATTTAGAATGGTTCATACATCTACTAAGATATATATTCATCTATTTAAGTTCATACACATAAGCTCATCTTTCACAAAACATTTTTCCAGTTTTTAAAATTCTGAGGAATTACAGTGGCTTATTAATTATTGTTATTAGGGGACCAACATGTTGGTAATAAAATCAGAGTTTCGGTCATATCACTGTAAATGATTGTCCGGTCTGTTTTCTTGCAAAAATAATTTTTACCTTTTCTCTTTTCATTCTTTATAAAAATTCCTTGTTCATTTTAGATTTGCCTCTAATCTAGTTTAAGTATAATTGAAATGGGGGAGGGACTTTTAAAGTTAAAAGCCAGTTTGTTTTCTTCTTTAATAAGTCATGGTTCAAAAAGAATTAACTGCCTTTCCTCTTGAATATTTATGGTATGAACAACAATGTTTTAACCCTTGAAGAAGCACATCTTTGTCACTATACACTAGATTAACTAATATTCAAATCTTGACCGGAGAATTAAGGAACCTATAATTAAAAATAAAATGGATTTCAAAAAGTCCTAAGAGGTTTGCTGGGGATTCCAATTCAATTCATCTTAGTCAGGTCTTAGCGGCTTCTTGCATTAATAGAGTCAGACTGTATCCACATAGGTTTTAATTAGTTTACAGAGTTAGTGATTGCTGCTGCTCATAATGGGGATATAAGTGGTGCAGGAAAAAAAACCTCTCAGATAATCAAACACTGTACATTTAATAGAGGAATCTGCTGAAGTGCTAGCATAGTGGCTCACGCTGAACAAGGTGGGGAAGGAGAGAAACAGAATGAGGAAGAAAAGAGACATACATAAAGAGAAAGACTGAGAAAGAAAGAGAGCTAGGATGGCTCACACTCAACAAGGTGGGCAGGGAGAAAAGCAGGAACAAGGAAGATAAGAGACATATGTAAAGAGAAAGACCTAGCCCTGGTCTACACTAGGACTTTAGGTCGAATTTAGCAGCGTTAAATCGATGTAAACCTGCATCCGTCCACACAATGAAGCCCTTTATTTCGACTTAAAGGGCTCTTAAAATCGATTTCCTTACTCCACCCCTGACAAGTGGATTAGCGCTTAAATCGACCTTGCCGGCTCGAATTTGGGGTACTGTGGACACAATTCGATGGTATTGGCCTCCGGGAGCTATCCCAGAGTGCTCCATTGTGACCGCTCTGGACAGCACTCTCAACTCAGATGCACTGGCCAGGTAGACAGGAAAAGAACAGCGAACTTTTAAATCTCATTTCCTGTTTGGCCAGCATGGCAAGCTGCAGGTGACCATGCAGAGCTCATCAGCACAGGTGACCATGATGGAGTCCCAGAATCGCAAAAGAGCTCCAGCATGGACCGAACGGCAGGTACGGGATCTGATCGCTGTTTGGGGAGAGGAATCCGTGCTATCAGAACTCCGTTCCAGATTTCAAAATGCCAAAACCTTTGTGAAAATCTCCCAGGGCATGAAGGACAGAGGCCATAACAGGGACCCGAAGCAGTGCCGCGTGAAACTGAAGGAGCTGAGGCAAGCCTACCAGAAAACCAGAGAGGCGAACGGCCGCTCCGGGTCAGAGCCCCAAACATGCCGCTTCTATGATGAGCTGCATGCCATTTTAGGGGGTTCAGCCACCACTACCCCAGCCGTGTTGTTTGACTCCTTCAATGGAGATGGAGGCAATACGGAAGCAGGTTTTGGGGACGAAGAAGATGATGATGATGATGATGAGGTTGTAGATAGCTAACAGCAAGCAAGCGGAGAAACCGGTTTTCCCGACAGCCAGGAACTGTTTCTCACCCTGGACCTGGAGCCAGTACCCCCCGATCGCACCCAAGGCTGCCTCCTGGACCCAGCAGGCGGAGAAGGGACCTCTGGTGAGTGTACCTTTTAAAATGCTATACATGGTTTAAAAGCAAGCATGTGAAAGGATTACTTTGCCCTGGCATTTGCGGTTCTCCAGGATGTACTCCCAAAGCCTTTGCAAAAGGTTTCTGGGGAGGGCAGCCTTATTGCGTCCTTCATGGTAGGACACTTTACCACTCCAGGCCAGTAACACGTACTCGGGAATCATTGTAGAACAAAGCATTGCAGTGTATGTTTGCTGGCATTCAAACAACATCCGTTCTTTATCTCTCTGTGTTATCCTCAAGAGAGAAGATATAATTCATGGTCACCTGGTTGAAATAGAGTGCTTTTCTTCAGGGGACACTCAGAGGAGCCCATTCCTGCTGGGCTGTTTGCCTGTGGCTAAACAGAAATGTTCCCCGCTGTTAGCCACAGGGAGGGGGGAAGGTTGAGGGGGTAGCCACGCGGTGGGGGGAGGCAAAATGCGACCTTGTAACGAAAGCACATGTGCTATGTATGTAATGTTAACAGCAAGGTTTACCCTGAAAGAGTGTAGCCACTGTTTTATAAAATGTGTCTTTTTAAATACCGCTGTCCCTTTTTTTTTCTCCACCAGCTGCATGTGTTTCAATGATCACAGGATCTTCTCCTTCCCAGAGGCTAGTGAAGCTTAGAAAGAAAAAAAAATGCACTCGCGATGAAATGTTCTCCGAGCTCATGCTGTCCTCCCACACTGACAGAGCACAGACGAATGTGTGGAGGCAAATAATGTCAGAGTGCAGGAAAGCACAAAATGACCCGGAGGAGAGGTGGCGGGCTGAAGAGAGTAAGTGGCGGGCTGAAGAGAGTAAGTGGTGGGCTGAAGACAGGGCACTGAGAGAGGGAACGGGGGCCTGACGATATGTACCCAGAACCACCTGCGACAATGTTTTAGCCCCATCAGGCATTGGTATCTCAACCCAGAATTCCAATGGGCAGCGGAGACTGTGGGAACTGTGGGATAGCTATCCACAGTGCAACGCTCCGGAAGTCGACTCTAGCCTCGGTACTGTGGAAGCACTCCGCCGAGTTAATGCACTTAGAGCATTTTCTGTGGGGACACACACACTCGAATATATAAAACCGATGTCTAAAAAAACGACTTCTATAAATTCGACCTTATTCTGTCGTGTAGACATAACCCTAGAAAGAAAAGGGGAGCAGAGATGGATGAATAGAAAACAGTAAGAGGAGAAAAAATAATGAAGGATATACAGTATTAGCAAGGAGGGTCAGTAAAGCCCCTTGTAAAGTAGATTATCTCTGTGCAAAACTTAAATATCTTACAGGTTGCATAGGAATGACTAATATTCTGCACTGAAAATCACTGTGTGGCTTCCAATCAGAGATTAAGGAGTCTGATTACACAAATGGACTGTAGGGCTGGAATGCTCAGTTCCACTCACCTGTTTTTAACTGGGAGAGATCTTAAAAAAGCTCAGCTCCAGCAGTAGAGGCTCCATTTTCAAAAGAGCTCAGTTTCCATTTAACCAATGAGAGCACTGGGGGCTGAGAAGCTTTGGAAATCTGGCCACTACACGGAGGTGCCAAACTACAAAAGATTTTTTTTCCTCCTGCTGATAATAGCTCATCTTAACTAATTAGCCTCTTAAAGTTGGTGTGGCAACTTCCACTTTTTCATGTTCTCTATATGTATATATATCTTCTTACTATATGTTCCATTCTGTGCATCTGAAGAAGTGGGCTGTAGCCCATGAAAGCTTATGGTCAAATAAATTTGTTAGTCTCTAAGGTGCCACAAGTACTCCTGTTCTTTAAATGGGAGCTGATGTCTTTTGGCAATTTAGTTGAGGGTCTAAATGTGAGTTGCTGAACTCTTTTTGAATTCTGACCCACTGGGCCCAAATAAGCACTTAGTAGCCACATGGAAGGCAGCAAGACTGCTTGTGTGAGTACAGCAGTACTTGCCATAAGTGTGGGTGGCAGAAGGGGGTTCAAGGAAGTTACCCAGGTCTTACCTATGAGATCAATTTATTACAATCCCCTTTTCCTTCAGAAAAAGCATGACTAAGCTGAACAGTGCTTAATTTGTAATGAAAGAAGTGCCAGGGCTCAAGCAATTTTTATACTTTCATACCTGACACGGTATGTCTCAGAGGTACTGGGGCGATGAACTGCCAAGCCTAGAAGTGCCGGGGCTCATCCCTGGCAAGCCCTGGCACAAATTAAACCCTGGGGTTGAAAGACTGCTGTATACAGCAGCGTTATGAGAGTTTGTCCTTGGTTTTTTAGCACACCCTTAACAGTAACCACCTTTATTACATTTCCTGCATCAGACCCCAGTATACTTCAGCGTACATCCCGAACAGCTGATTGGGGATCAGACTGGGAACAGTCCACCTTATTAATTGGGCTAATAAATAGCACAGTGAGAGCAGCTGGAGAGCATGACTAATACTGCTCCAGCATGGAAATCTGTTATTCAGATTGACTGCACATCATCAAAATGGAACTGCAAAGCTCTTTTAAACCATTCAAGACGCAATGTTAGCACTGGGCTCTCACATGAGGAGTAGCCTATGATAATTGGGCTGTAAGTCAAGCTTCACTGGGTCAGGGAGGATCATCCCAGCACAAAGGTGATACTGTGACAGTGTAGACCCAGCAAGGAGATTTATAATCCACATGCCTCCCAGCTGCCAGCTTCACAAAATGAAAGAGGTGGAGCTACAGAAGGAAGCATGGCCAGGACCCTTAAGAGTGTTTTCAACTCCCTGTGGCTGTGTAGGACAGAACAGATATCAGGGTTCTGATTTGCACAGAAGCACCAGGTTCAAGGGGATTTTTAAGCTACCTTTGCACCACACTCTGTGACTTGTGTTCTATGTATTTTGGCTGCATCTAAAGATCTCACCCACAGACTTAAAAATGAGAAAGAATATTTAAACATCGCATTTGGTCAGCATTTCTTTCTCTGTTATGGCAAATGCTAAGTCCTGAAGATTTATGTTTTATTTCCAACAGTCGGTGCTAGCTGAACAACGCAGGAAGCTCTTTCCTGCCTGCCTTGCATTTTCTTAAAGACATTTATGACATTTTCATGGGAAAATATAGAAACTTTTGAAAGCAGTTCCTGGCACATAAGTAAAGAAAAAACTGGTTTTCAAATACCAAATGTAAAATATTTACACTGTTACAAACCCAACAGTTTAGAATATGGACTGCAGGTAAATCTCACTTGTGCAGGAGACAGAACTTCCCCTGGGATAAAAGGCTACATTTCTAGATCTCTGTGCTGTTTCACTCTCCAGTGCAGAAACATCAGAATAAGAGCTGTGTTGGCAATGAAAAAGTGAATGGCAATTATTCTCTGGAAGCTTGCAGTGCCAGATTGCTATCAGTCAGTGGGCAATCAGTTTGGAATTGGGAATCTGCAGTGAGGGCTGTTGTCATCCAAATGTTCAAGGCCATTAAGCGTCTCCTGCTGCATGGGGACTGTAACTCTCATCAATGTGCAGGAAATAGTAGATGGATTTGAAGCAGTGGGGCTCCCGAACTATGGTGGGGCAATAGACAGGATGCATATCCTTGTCTGGCACCAAAAGTTGCAAGCAGGAACATGCTTCCCTGACTGGTGCATTCACACTGCTAATGTTGAAATACTGATAGTGATTCTTGAGGACTCAGCCTACCCCATGCTCTTGAAGCCATAGACTGACCACCTCAACAGAACCAAGGAAAGATTCAACTACCAGCTGAGCAAGTGGAGGATGACTGTTGAACGTGCATTTGGTAGACTCAATACTTGCTGGAACTGCTCAAAGACTAGACTGGATCTTAGTGAGGCAAACATTCCTACTGTGATTGCTTCATCTTGTCTAGTACATAATATTTGTAAAGTGAAGAGGTAAAAGCTACTGGCAGGGTAGAGGGGTGAAGTGGATCAGCTGTCTGCTGATTTTGAACAGCCAGACACAAGGGCTATTAGAAAGCCAACTGTTGTGTTATACTGTTGAGGGAGGCTTAAAATATTATTTTAACAGTTGCTGCATGGTTTGTATCCCCCTGAGCGTCCCTCCTCTCCTTCTCACTGTGCACTTCAGGGGTGGTGGTGCAGTCCCTGTCAAGTATGGCATGGGGACCATTGTAGAAGCAGCAGGTCTGTGGGGTAGCTCCAGATTTGTTGTTGCCCTCTCTCGCCTTCTGATATAACAGCCAAACTTCCTTGGCTTTCACCTGGCATTGATGCTCATCCTTGTCATGCCCCAGGTTTAGCATCCTCTATGCAATCTGCACATATATACGTATATTCCTTCAGTTGCTCCTTAGCTGGGCTTGCATAGCCTCTTCTCCTCACAGGCAGAGGAGAGTCAGGACCTCTGTCCTGCTCCAGGAAGGAGCACTCTATGTGTAGATCTTTGTCTACACTGAGCCAACATGGGCAGATGCTCATGAAGGTAGACAGGGACGTATATTTTCCCAGGTGGCCCATGAGGAAAAGGTATTTCAAAAACATGGTGGGGAGCGGGCTTCTAGTATCTGTGAACCCTGAGCAGTGGAGTTCAAAACTGTGACTGAAGCAGCCACTTTTGCTGGGACAGAGGCATTGTGGGACAGCTACTGGAGGACTGTTAGGATCAGAGATAATACAGGCTCTATATTAGTACTATGTCAACAGAAGTAGTCGACTGCATCTCTATGATGTTTGAGGATGTGGGATTATTAACCTTTTCCAATTTGGCAAGATCCTTTTTGAAGTGTGGGCACCAGAACTGGACACAGCATTCCAATCATTGTCTCATTAATGTCTTATAAATGTTGCTTAATGCTCTACTGGAAAGTGTTCAAGTACTATGGGTATGAGTGCAGTATAAGAATCTGAATAGAATAAGTGATATTAACTTCTGTGAAGACAGTCATCACAAGGCCTACATAGTATTTAAGTCCCACTTAAGTACTCAAATAGGTATTAACGGGGACTCAGTTTTGATTATCTTAGTTTACTGTATTAAATGTTATTAACATTTGAAAAAAATGTTATAACTTCACCAGAAATTGTTGAATGAATGCCTCAAATTTTGGAGATTTAAACAACTTGATGAGTGATTCATCTCCTTATTTTTAAATGTTTGCATGACAAACTTAGTGTGTGAAAGAAGGAAGCAGATGGGGCAGCAAAATAATTTTGCCATCTCACGTTGTTGGGAATGAAAGCTGAGATACATATAGAAAAACAGTTCTGGAGAAAAATAAAATTTGACAGGAAATTTACAATTGGAAATAGTTTTTTTTCTCTGTATATGTGTGTGGGCATGCACACACGTGCACTGCTATAGATGAGTCAGGTATTAAATACACATTGGTTTACCTAGAAGAAACTTTCTTTAAAAAAAAGAGGAAAAAGCTCATAGACATTTTCATCTCACACTCAGTAATAAATCCAAGTACCCTTTATTTGCAACTGTGGGTAGTAACTTGAACATCCATAGATCTTCTCAGTGGGAATATTTTCACTTATCTCAGACCATGCTAGGAATGCAGCTGTTGTAGATAATTCCCTTTACAATGTTTATATTCATTAACAGATTGAGCAGACCCCAAACACAAAGAGTTTCTTCTGTATTTTTTTGGAGACCTGAAGTCATGTCCTAAATGTTATAATGTCTCTGAGGACATAATTCTTCACAGACACATGTAAGGGGTACCAAAGTTACCTATAAGCACTAAAAGTGGAAAGTAGGTGTGAGAAATGTTAAAATAAAAACTTCAGGAAAAAGAAACAGCTTGGTTCCATGATTAGAACTGTGAATTAAGTTAGCTTCCCAAATTGGCTTGTTCTGAGTATCACATGCAGGAGCATGAACTGCCCTTCTTGCTAGCCCAAAACAAATTTCATTTCAGAGTTTAGGAACAAAATAATGATAACTAGTGTGGACTATACCTAGCTGCAAATGTGCCAGCTGTTCCCCTGTCATGTGGCGAATATATCTCTTATGGCAGTTCCTTTCACTAGACCCCATTTTAGGGGAATCCTGCTGCTCCCAATGAAGTCAATGGGAGTATTTCTATTTATATCAATGAGAGCCTGATCAGGACCCATTTTACCACAGACATCAGGGTCTCAATCAAGTTCCCATTGCTGTCAATGGGAACACTCCCATTGACTTCAAAAGGAGCAGTGTCAGGACTCAGGCTTGCATTGTTCTATAAAGGAAGCCCAAACTTGTCCTACATTTGATAAGAAGACTGAAAAACATGTGCCTGTATATGTTACAAATTACTCTGGTACTTAACTTTGCTTTATGTTACTACTTTCCCTGCATTATGACACCGTATATAAAACTTTAAATAGATTTAATTCACCTCACTGTTTCTCAAATGGAAGACATGGGAGGATTCAGAGATCCACCAAATTGTCATGTAGGAAAGATTTCTGTACTCTAACTTCATTTTAAGAAAAAAATGTTATTACTTGGCCCAGATGTATAGTGGCCATAAACTGATAAAATTATCCAGAAAGGCCTTGGAGACATCTGAGTATTCCCAGTTTAAATAGCAATATGTGGAGGAATACATTTACGTTTTTATTAGCTTGGTTCCACTTTATGTAACCCCTAAAGGGCAATGTTGTTCCATATATCTTGTCACAGCAAAATAGTAGCTGTTTAGTGTGTTTATTTAACCAGCTAATGTTCATGGGCTTATCTGCCACTTTAAGACACTAATGCTGTGCTGATCTTAATGTCATTTGTTTGTTATTACCTACCAGGAAAAGGGGATTTTGCAGTTTGTTTTAAACCCTTTGCTCGAATATTTACATCTGAAGACTCCATTCCTGCAATGGGTTCCATGCAGCTGAGACTCTGGACCCATGCAAAGCCCTACTATAGTCAATGCTGCAGGGACCTTTTGGCATGGGGTTCCCTGCAGGACTGGGGCCTAAAAGACTTCATACTGTGTAAAGTGTAAGTACAGTTACATAAATAATCTCACACATTCAAAGACATGAGTGAAGTTTATGGGAGGGATGTGGTTTTTTTTATTAAGCCACTTAGCCAAAGGCAGTTTACAAAATGGGTTTGAAGTTGTATATTTGGCCTGCTCCTTGGCCAGACCATATCCAAGAGGAGAGGGCTCCTCCAAGTACAGAACTCCTCTCCTCCACACAGAAGGGGGCTCAAATGTCAGGTGGGACTGTTCTCTCCCTGGCTATGGACTCAGTAGAAGGCTCCACGCAAAGCTTGGGATCCATGTGGCTTCAAGGAGAACCGACTCGAGATTCTCCCACACTTTGCCCCATCCGCCTCATCACAGAAATTACTTGGAAACATTTATAAACCTTAGCTGTTCTAATTTTATTATGGACACCACCTTGCCCTGTAGTTCTTTGAGACATTCCAGCCATCATGGAATCTCTGGTAGTGCAGCTCCAACAGTTATTCAGTGAGGATAGGTGCTGCCATGGGGACAGAGTTGCTCTCAGGCCTCTGTGTGGATGGCTCTGGCCTCCCATAAAGTTCCAGGGATCTTTGGGGATCCTTCAAGTTTGGGGATGGCTTTTCTTTGGCCCTTGGGTCAGCTTGTATTCTTCCAGCAGAAATGAATTGGGCCCAATGAGAGTCATAAGTGTGAAGTCCCATAGCACTCTGAAAATTTACCTCAAGAAAGGAGCAGGGACAGGGAATGAGAGCAGAATTCTAGAGAGACATGTGTGCCTCTTTATTGAAACACTGCAGACTATGAGTGTGAGAAAAAGTTTTGCTGGATTTTTTTTGCTGCTGTTAAGAATTTCATAACCACAACGTCCATCTCTCTCTGACCTTGAAAAATTTCTTACAATCTGTGAACATTTCTTGCTGTGTCACAAAAATTTTACAAAGAATAATTCTGACCCTACTGAAGTCAAAGACAATTGATTTCATCTCAGATGCTTTGCACTCATCTTTCAATAGGTGCTTCTTTTAGATATCCAAATGTCTGGTTTCTAGAGACAGGCTTGACTTAAATGATTGTTTTTATATTCTTCTAACAGGAAGTGTGGAGAAAATTATTAATGTTATTTAGATATTATATTGCAGTCGTACTATAAGACATACTTTCTAATCCTTTAATCACTCTGGTGGCTCTTCTCCAAACCCTCTCCAATTTATCAATATCTGCCTTGAATTATGGACACCAGAACTGAATACAGTAATTTCAGCAGCAGCTGCACCAGTGCCAAATACAGAGGTTAAATAACCTCTCTACTCCGACTCAATATTCCCCTACTTATTCAGCCAAGGAATGCATTCGTCCTTTTTGGCCAAAGTATCTCACTGTGAGCTCATGTTCAGCTGATTATACACCATGAACCCTAACTCTCTTCCCAGGAGAGATTCCCCAGTCCTGTAAATATGGCCTACATTCTTTGTTCCTAGATGTAAAACTGTACATCAGTCCATATTCAAACACATATTGTTTGCTTGTGCTCAGTTTATCAATTGATCCAGATTGTACTGTATCAGTGACCTGTTCATTATTTACTACTCCCCCAACCTTTGTGTCATCTGCAAATCTTACCAGTGATTTTATGTTTTCTTCTAATCATTGATTAAAATGTTAAACAGAGTAGGGCCAAAAACTGATTCCTGCAGGACACCCCTAGAAACACATCCACTCAGTGATAAGGTTTCAGTCAGGGTTCCATTGTGTGAGGCATTATATAAACAAATATTGTCCCTGTCCCAGAAAGCATAACCTTATGATAAGATTCTATGGGACAAACAGGCATTGGGTGGTTCAAGGGACAAGATCACACTTGTGATGGGTACGTTTGCATAATGAGTACATAGTCTCAATTGTCACGGTAGAACAGCTTTTTTTAATGTTAATCATGGCTGCAATTTAACTATAATAATACAGATACTGAAGCAATCAGACTGGTGATTGTAATGTGGTGAATACAGTGCAAGGAACTACATAATTCACTTTGTTTGATTAGGGACTCGGGGTAAGCAGAGCCAAAAAGGGATAGACAGCAGCCCATTCTTTGTATGTAATTGGGGAAAAAAGCTGTTCCTCTGGACTGGAAATAAAATAAATGTTTCTTGGTTTAACACATCTACTGTTATCTTCTTTTGGTTACCAGGAAAGACTATAGTGACCTAAATCTATTCGTGGGAATGGGGAGTAGGTACAAGTCTTATTGTTTTGTTGCGGCAAAAAAATAGTTCTGTTCAAAGAGCTACACTACAATTAACCACTTAAAAGGGAAAAAAATAATGGAATAAAAGGTAGCTATATTCGTATACAGCAAGTTCTAAGAGTGTTTACATGATTGATTGACCCACCAATTACATATAAATGCTTTTAATGGGTCAATCAATCATGTAAACACTCTTAGAACTTGCCGTATACGAATATAGCTACTTTTAGTCAGAATCATTTGGCATAAAAATAGATTGAGGAGATGCCTGATATTCTCTCACTAATAATTGTTAATGGATTCATCTCTTTCCCTCCTTTCCTCTTCCCCCTCCCTCCTCCTTAAAAGCATTTTGAAATCTCTCTATTCAAATGTGGATTCTGACTTTTATCTCTGACTTTTCATTGAATAACTAGCAGAATAATAAAGTTTAATCTTTTCATGTTTTGGATGTTTTTTTTTTTAAGTTTTCTTTTCTAAGGACATTGTAAACATTGTATTCATTTCCAACTAGTTTTAGTCTCAATAGGGGTTTTGTAAATCTTGGGCATGTGGTTCTGCTCACCTCCTTGATGTGAGGTCTCCCCTCAAACACATGGAATCATCTTATCTGCGACCCAAAATCAATCGAGGGCCCCAAATCTAAATGTGGGTGCTTAAATATTTTGTCACCTAAGAGATGGTATAGGCATCTCTCTTCCATAGCATTCTTGTGCAGAAGACAGCTATGATACTACAGGGTTATGTCTGGAGAAGATGGGTATGTGAGCATAACCCTGCTCCCTACCTCTCCGTACTAGTTTTTCAAAGGTGTAGGAAAGGCTGCTAGTGAAAACTTTCCCCACAGTGGGCCTGGATGCACTATGCCAGCTCCTGGCCTTTATCTGTCTAGGTCAGTGGTGGCCAGCGGATTGCAGGTTGCCCACCACTGGTCTACGTTCTTATAGGACCCACGTAGGTGTGTCGGCATGAGCTATGGAGGCAAGGGGAAAGAGAAGAGCGAGAGGGGGTGGAGTCTTGGGGAGAAGAGGTGGCACGGGGGCAGGATCTTGGGGAAGGGGCAGTGCAAGGGCAGGGGTTTGCGGAGGAGTGGCACGAGGGTGGGAGCTCAGGGAGAAGGGGCAGCGTGAGGTGGGTCTTCAGGGAGAAGGGGCATCGCAGGGATGGGGCCACAGTTTGGGTGCTTGTGGACCCCCTTAGTTTTAGGAAGCTTTTGCTGCTCCTGGACCCACATCACTATAGTACATATCTCAGCATCTCTGGTCACTACAACTTCACTATAGCCTTCAGTATGGCCATAGGTATAAATAACTTATGGTTTGACCACACAGAGCAGCAATGTGCATGATGGGAGTGTGATTTCTAAAGTGATTTCTAGTGGTGTGCACTAAGTGGTCCATGTAGCCCCTGCTGGTGCACTTTAGCAGAGCATTGTTTGAGAAAGTGCTATGTTAAAGCCAGAGATGACTCATGCCTGCTGATAGTGGGGGAAGGGGGGCACAACCCCACAACAGTTCAAGACACAAGCCCCCAGGCACTGTCCCCCCTGGAAAGCACCAACCCCCTCAGCTCCTAGCTGTTCCTCTTGCCCCTGCCTCTGCCTCTGTGACCATGTGATGAAGCAACCGGGGTGGCATGTGACCCCTGCAGTCCTATCCCCCCCTCCCCACACACGTTGCTTCTGGTTAAAGCACACTAAGGAATTTCTAGTGCGCATCAGCAGGAACTACATGGACTAATTAATGTGCAATGAACTTTAGAAACCACACCTCCAAAGTGCACATTACTCCTGTGTACAGATAAGCTCTAAATCCTATAATACAGTTGTTTAGATGAGTTCAATACTTAAACAAGCTCACAGGGCATTAGAGTGTGGTCAGAAAGATAGGTTATGGCATCTGGTACTGAAACTTTTTAGTTGCAAGGATAAAGTTTACAAGTTCTATATAAAAGTGACTGTTACATTGGCTTAGCTCCAACACTGTGGAAACTGTTGTTATTTATCTGTTGGCTACAACTTCTAAGTTTTGACACATTTTGTTTGCACTCTTCAGAGAATGATTTAAAATACTTTTTGCTTTACAGGCTGCGTCTGGAGTTTTAGAAAGGCCTCACAAAGAGGCCTCTGCTGAAGAAAGTTTTTCTGTGTGCTAATATTATGAAGAGGAGAGAAACAGAGACAAACACTATTCTGAATTAATAATGAAAATTGCAGGAGGATATTGGGCAGTTCAGGCAACCAGAAAAGACATTTTCATCTTTTTAATACATAAGGCCACTTCAGAAAGTTTCAACAAAAAAATGGATGCAGCTTGTAATCCTCTAACATAACTGGTCAAATTCTGCACTGGTGTAAACAAAGTCATCTCCTTTGACTCCTAATAGAGTTATACCAGAAAGAAATACATAATATTTAGTCTATTAGTAGGGTGAGAATGCCTAATTCACATGAAAAAATAATTTGGTCCTAAATCTCTCTCCTCTCTATTAATCCTTATTGTTGGATGAAAGGGGAAAGGGGAAAAATGGTTTTTCCACATTGCCTGTCAAGAATCCAAATGTACATCCAATGCAATGGGTTTACTCTTCTCACAGCAACCTGACAGGCATTAAATGGCATAGCTTCAACCTTTAAAGACAACGGTGTTCGCTTATGAGATACCTGTCTAAGGTTGTTTGACCTTGAACTTGTTCTTTCTGTATCACTGCACTAGGATATCAGCGTACAAACAATAAACCTGAGTGGCCTATGGAAAACTTACTTTAAGTTTATATTTTTCCATTATGTGAAGTATTTTGTCTCTAATAACTCAGACAAAAATGTTTCAGACTTTCTTTATCCCAGAAGACTTCCTGATCTTTCTTCACAGAAGAAACATGGAAATTTACTATGTAGATTATCCAAGCTACCAGGTGCTACTTACTAACAAGGATTTTGGAGGAGAAAGATTCAGATACAGCTACAGACAGTATGAGAAGCAGAACTCAGGGGCAGTAGGGATGCATGCAGAGAGGGGCAGAGACAGGATAAGAGGCATTTTTGAGTACCAGAGCATAATCTTCTCCAGAATCTAGAGTTGAACCTAGGATTCCTAAGTCTCAGCATTCCTGTTGTGGCTTGCAAATAGCTGTGAAATCTAGTGGGAAAATGTGCATCTCATCCCCTTCTAGTGACTACTCCAGCTACCACTTACTCCATTAACTCAAGAAGAGGTCGGTGCTATGGAGCTCAAGGTTCCAACCCTGCGCATGATATGTAGGATAGTCAAAATGGTTCCATATACTGGAATTTCTGTTTTTTTTTTTAAAAAATCTTCAGAAGTTACATTAAACTATACTATGTTAAAAGAAAGATGCAAAAGATAGTACATGATCATGTAATTTAAGATTGTATCATAATGTATATACACAAGGCAGGCAAACAAAGGTTGCATGGGCAAATCTTAATTCTGGCATTTCCTCAATTTTTTTTGGTTGACTTTGCAACCTACATTTGTTTTCACTTGAGGTTCTTTCTTTCTTTTCTTTTTAAAGAAATATTTATGGTGTGATTTGCAGGACTACTGAGCACCCACAAATCCCATTAATTTCAATGAGAGTTGCAGGTATTTTCCCCCTTTCTGCTAGTGCAGATCTGGGGCTATAATTTCTTACTAAGGCTGTGATTCTGCAAATGCTTAGACATGGGAGTAGTCCCATAGAATGCCTAAAGCTACTCAGATGGGCCAAAGGGTTGAAATAATCTATTTTACAGCTCCTCCCAGTTCCAGTGTATTCATACATTATTGCATTGCACGTATTTATGGTTTAAGACAAGCTGTCACTGTTGCAGTTTGTTTATGTCTTAAATATAGTTTCAGAAGGCAATTAATCACTGAATATTTATGCCAAAAAATGACATTTTATTAATAAAATAATCAGAAAATTCCAAAGTTTACAAAGAATTTCAAAGATTAATAAATAAAGTCCTGCCCCTACTTGGTTACACTACTATAAATATAGAATATAAATATTTATATTAAGCGTTCAATTAATTTGTAAACTTGACAAAAAATGTTCAGTTCTTGTATTTTTTAGGATTTTTATTTCAAGCTTGTGCTGAATGAGTGTATATAATGTACTGAATAGATTTACAAACCTACTGATAACATTTATTAGAGGTAGGTGATGCTGATCACACCTGATTTGGGATCTACCTTGAGCTCGTGGTGTAAATTGACTTAAATCAGCTGGAGTAAATCCACTGACTTCAACACCACCATCTTGATTTATACCATTTGAGTTTCTGGCCCAGGATCAACTCCAGTATTTTTGCAGACTGAGTTTTTCTGAGATGGGCCCATGAAAGGTCAGGAGGATTTGATTTCAGGGACCTAGTTTGTGATGAATTCATCATGCTCTATTTCTAGCATCACAGAGCATACATATAAGTACCCACACAGCATATGTTATTTGCCAATAAAGGACTCTTTACTTCTTTCCCTGGCATGGTTTGGAGGGGAGTAAAGACATGTGATTTAAGAACACTCTGTTCCCTAAGCCAGAGGCTGCTTTGTCTATGTTGAAGGTTTTCCAGGGTGCATCTGGGCAACAGGTACTCTCTGAAACATGCTCCCTACAGGATCCTGCACATTTCCAAGCATCAGTCCATGCAGGAGTTTAATGTTGGTGAATCCCAGAGTCCCCTATTTCACTGCTGCTGTACAGGTGTGATTCACAGGCCAGAGTAAGGGCATCCCAGGGGCTTCTGGAATCCAATACTTCTCAAAGCAACATTGCCATTCAGGAAGTAGACACGTGGAAACTCTCTGCCCAGAGGCTGTGTAATCAGTGCTTAGGAGCCGAGGCCCAGATCCAGAAAGGTACATAGGTGCCTTAGTCCCATTTTTAGACTCCACGGTAACCTACAAAACTCTTGCTTAACCCTGTTGGCACCTAAAAATCACTCAGCACCCACATTTTTGCGATAAAAGCTCCCTAGGGACCTAAGTTTCTAGCTCTGGGTATGTGCACTGCTGCCTCACTCTAGGCACCTGAATGCCTCTCTCCCACCTAAGCCCCAGTGTGATCCACCAACTGGGAGAAGATAGACTTTGGTCTGCCTATCGCACCCAATTCAGCAAGTATGCTCAGAGGCCACCTACCAGGTGGGGTTTCATTCCAAATCTGGAGACCAGCAGAAGAGGAGAAGAAGGTGGGGGTAGTAGTAGTACCACCCACTTCATAAGTTTTAGCCCAGTGGTTGTGGGATACCTATTTTCAATTTCACCACTGCTCTTGCCTTAGGTGAAGTAAGGATTTGAACAGGGGGTCTGCCTACCTCTCAGGAGAGATGCTCTAACCACTGACCTATGGGATATTCTGAGAGGGCAAGGAGGCTCTCTCGGTCTCTTCTGTTCAAGTTGTTCCAATGTGTATAAATCATTAAAAAGCCACAGGAGCATGGATACTGGACCCTGAATCTCCCACCTCTCAAACGAGTGCCCTAATCACCAGGCCACAATCATTCTCATGCTTCCTCTGTCTCTGGCCTAACAACTGTTTCAGTACGTACACTTGGTAGAAAAGCTTCAACAGGAGAAATTGAGGGACACCCCCTGCCATCAAAATATCCCATTGCTCAGTGAGTAGAGCACTCTCCTAAGAGGCAAGAGATGTCCTGTTCAAACATTTTCTCTTACTCAGGCCCCGAGGGAGGGAATTGAATGTGGATTTCCTAAATCCCAGCTTAGTGCTCTAACCACTAGGCTAAATGTCAAAGCAGGCATCACCACCTCCTCCTCTTGTTTTGTGTGGAGTGAGGCAGGTTCCTACGTAATTCTCACAAGAAACAATTTAGATGCCAAAGCCACCTGACTCCAAGAGACTCCCTGCTCCCAGCTATGGAGCAATAAACAAAGATAGGCACTTCCCTGCAGCCTCAACTTAGGTGCTTATTTCCATGAGAGGGAATGGGCTTCGGATACACCCTTCAACTTGGCATTTCCCACAGGCTAACTGAGGCAGCTCCCTGCCTAGCATGCTGCCTTTTGTGGATCACATTGCAAGATGTCTTCCTGCCTCCATTCATTGTATAGGGACCCTAGGAACCTAAGTCAAGCTTTATGGATCACAGTGTTGCATTGTGATTTCCTGTGCACCTGAAAATTAGACACTACAAAATTCAGTATTGCAGTGCCTAAGGGCTTGGCTACACTTGCGAGTTACACCTCAATAAAAGGAGCCCCGGGCGCACTAGCTCACTACCCGTCCACACTGGCTGGTACTCAACCTCGGCAAGTGGAATAACGTTTGCTACGCCCCTGTTGGAGCGCCACTGCACCAGTGTTGACGAGGTGTTGTTTACTGTGCTCTGATCAGCCTCCAGAAATGTCCTATAATCCCCTTAAGTCAAGTGGCCACTCTTGTCATTGTTTGGAATCGGCTGTAGGAATACGGAAATGCCCGTTGAAAGCTCCGTTTCTGACAGCCAGTTGCTTATCTGCTACGAGACAAAGCAACCATTACTGTGTAATGCTGTGTGTGAGAGAGAGGTATGGTGGGGAGGGAAGTCTGCTACTGTCTGAACTTACAAGACAGCACACTGACATGCTCTCAGCCCCACAAAAACCCACTCTCTCTCCCCAACCACACACACAAAACACACTCCCTGTCACACTCCACCCCACCCCCGCCATTTGAAAAGCATGTTGCAGCCACTTGCATGCTGGGATAGCTGCCCATAATGCACCACTCCCAATTCCACTGCAAGTGCCGCAAATGTGGCCACACCAGTGCACTTGAAGTTGGCAGTGTGAACATACTGCAGCACTTTCCCTACTGCGCTCTACGAAGGCTGGTTTAACTCAAAGGGCTCTACATCTGCAAGTGTAGCCATGCCCTAAGACTTTGTGGATCCAGGCCAGAATGCCACACAGATCTCTGAGCTTTACAGATTTTCCTGTATGTCAGAGACCAGGACATGGGCAGTCATGCCAAGTGGTTGGAGCAGGAGTCAGTAAACAGGAATAGAAGCCCAAGGTCAGAGCTGGAGTCGGAAGTCACATGCCAGAGCCAAGGGTGAGGAACCAGAGTCAAAGCTCCAAACCAGAGTCAGAGGCCAGAGCGAAAGTCAGGAATCAGAGCTGGGTTACCTGGAATGAAGAAAGGCTGGGAACAAGCAAGCACAGGAACTATTGCAGTCATGAGCAAAGGCTTTGAGGAGCCCCCAAATTGCTCCTGTTCCTGGGCTTAAGAGACTGTCTGTTGATTCTTCCTGCCAATCAGGCAGCATACTACAGGCCAGCTGTGCCTGTTAGATTGCCTGGAGACATGCTCTGCTGTAGGCCCTGATTCCTGACACAGCGTCCTTAGTTCCACTCCATGAGTCCCACTTTGGGAGGATACAGTGTAATGAGATGTGTTGAATAGTAAGCAACTCTTAACTGAACTTTTCAATTCTGCCTTTTCCTTTGCAGCTCTGTGTCATGAAAGGCATTCCCCTTGTGTTCTTCTCGGGGTCTTAGGATGTAAAAAACCAGCCCACTTAAAATAATACAAGAAAGAAGATAAATCTGTTTCATGCAATTGATTCATCTAAAAAGAACACAGTCAAACAATGATTGACTTGTCTTTTTCTGCATAGTCTAAATGCAAATTATCCACATTTCCTGAAAAAAATACAATAGAAGAGTTACAGTTAGAAATATAATGCTAAATTCCATAGGGAACCAAAATGTAACTAAAAGTTGGTCAGAAGAATTTTAGTAACAGCCAAAAAAATAAAATGGATCACACAGCAAGTTAGTGGGAGGACTGAGATGGAAGCCCCAGCTTCTTTACACTTAGGCCAGCATCCTATCCCTAAACCATGAGCACCCCCTTCCATGTCAGTATTTAGATTTACCGAGAAACTAATTTTAAAAAAAGAATGACAAAACCAATTACTTAGCTGTACAGTAACTGTTCTTCAAGAGGTGTTGTGCACATATACATTCCACTGTAGGGGTATGTGCGCTCAGTGCACTCAAGCTGGAAAATTTTTCCAGCAGTACCACTAGGCGGCACATGCACCCCTGCTCTCCTCGTACTCTCAGGTGAGGGCATAAAAGACCCATGTCTGCTGCCTCCCTGTCCATTCTGTCACACTGCTGTATGTAAAGTCCAAAGTAGAAGGGAAGGTGTGAGAGTTGTGGAATATGTATGTGCATGGCACATCAAAGAACAGTTACCACACAGGTAAGTAACCATTCTTTTACCCTTTGAGGGACTGGGCACATATTGCACTGTGGGTAACTCATCAGCAGTTCCCTTGTGTGTGACATCTGGTCCTCTGAACAGAAATTGTAACACTGACTTGCCAAGGTTGGCATTGTCATGAGAGGCTTGAGAGATGGGATAATGAGTGGAAAAGCTATGCACAGATGACCACGTGGCTCCCTTGCTTCTATCAGATATTGGAACATTGTTCTGAAAAACTGAGCCCTGGTGGAGTGAGCCATTATTCTCAGTGGAGGAGAGACTTTAGCAAGATTGTAGCAGAGCTTAATACAGTCAGAAATACAGTGTGAGATTACTGAGTTGACACTGATTGACCTTTAGTTCTCTCAGCATGGCTACAAAAAGTCTGGAGGAAGTCTTGAAGGATCTAGCTTGGCCCAACTAGAATGCCAGGGCTCTATGAATATCCAAGGTATGAAGCTTTAGATGACTGCAGTTTCAGAAAAAAAAAAAAAAACACAAGAACACTAATCATTTGGTTTAGATGGAAAGCTGACACTACTTTACACATAAGCTTAGGGTGTGGCCTCAGGGAAAGCTTGTCCTTATGGAAGATCGTGAAAGGAGATTCAATCAGGAGTGCCTAAAGTTCTGAAACTGTCCTTGCAGAAGTGATTTCTACTAAAAAAAGCCATCTTCATAGACAAAGATAATGAACGTGTAGTCATAGGCTCAAAAGGGGGTCTTATTAATTTGGAGAGAGCTAGATTTAAATTCCATACAGTTACATGAGCAGACACAGGAAGATAAACATTGATCAGGCCTTTCAGAAATTAAGAAAAAGAGTGGATGAGAAAAGATGGAAATCCATCTACTGGCAGATGTATAGTGCAGAAATACAAGTGGACTCCCGCAGAACTAACTGAAAGGCCTGTCAATTTAAAGATGTAAAAGATAATCCAGCACATGTATAACCTCTGTGTGATGACGGTGATAAATACTGAGGTTGCATCCAAACAAAAAATGTATTCCACTTCACTGAGTGCATGGCTCTAAAGTGGAATCCTTTGTACGGCTCACCTCGATGATCTGAATCTCTCAGGAGCACAATGCATGAGCAATTATCCTGAGTATTTAAACAGAGATCATCCACACCATAAGGTGGAGAAGTGTTCAGAGGTTGAGATGCAGAGACTTGTACTGGTTCTAGGACAGAAGATGCTCAACTAGCAGTAAAGTTATTGGTGACTGGATGGGCAAGCTGATGTAGATCCATGAGCCAATATTGTCTTGGCCACGCTAGTGCAATAAGAATTAATGATTGTTTGTCTAGTTTAAGTACTGAGTCCTCTCATTCTGAGAGGACTCGAGGAAATGCATATAGGAGATGACCGGACTATGGGGGAAAAAGTCACCTGTGATGGAACCCAGTCTGTGATCTGCTCTGGAGCAAAATGTCATGTACCTGTGTTCAGGTTAGCTGCAAACAAATCTATTACTATATATCCCCTCTAGTGGAAAATCCAGAGGAGAATGTGTTTCCTTATTGACCACACTTGTTGGTCTATGAAACCCTGCTGAGGGAATTTGCTAGAGTTTTTTTCACTCCTGGAAGGTGAAAGGCCTTCAGGGAAATATTGTGATGAATGAACTAATTCCACAGGAGGATAGCCTCCTAGCACAGATGACGCAGTCGTGCACCTGCTTGCTTGTTCAGGTAAAATATGGTGTTCAGACAACACCACTGCCATCTGGTTCTCAGTGGTGGACATAAATATCTCATAGGTCCAACAAATAAGTCTGAGCTCCAGCACATTTATGCACTTCCTGGGGTGGCCAAAGAGCTTATGTCTGTAGTTGGCCGAGATGGGCTCCCCAATCTTTGGGAGATTCATCTGTTAGCATTTCATGGTCAGTCCTGGAAATAAAAACTGAACTCTGCTCACGCTGTAGGGATCCAACCACCAATTGGGAGACTGAGGCACTCACGCAGCTACATGAATCCACATGTCCAGAGGGTGCCTGGCAGGGTAATATACCAAGTGGAACCAGGCATGCAGACAGCAAAGATGAAATCTGGCACTTGGAGTTATGGATGTGCATGAGGTCGTTTGGACCAGGAGTTGAAGGCAGCATGCACTGTTGTTGTTGGGTTGGACTTCAGGCTTTTGGAAAGGAAGTCTATAGATTGATACCTCTCCTTTGGACGATAAGCCATGGTTGTCCTGGCATTGAGGTCTGCTCTTATGAAATTTATGTGCTAGGTCAGTTGTAATTGTGATTTGTCCTAATCTAGTTTCAGGCCTAGACAGGAGAAATTCTGTCTGATCACTAGGACACTGTTTTGGACCCAGTTGCTTGATGCTGAACAAACTAGCCAATCGTCCAGGTAAGGAAATATTTTAACACCCAATCAGTGAAAGAGGGCTGCTATCTCTCCAGTGCACTTGTTGAAGACCCCCCCAAGCTGATGACAGACTGAAGGGAAGCACTGTGTGCTGGCAATGGTTGATGCCTACTGTGAATCAAAGGTACTTCCTGTGACAGGTGCTGAATACCCATTTACTGACTTGATATTTTCCCTGAAGGGAGGAGATTGTTAGCATGCGGTCCTCGATCAGAAAAAGTCAAAATGATTGCTTCGAGATTGCAGTTGTCTGATGAGAAGAGCCTGCTGCAGCCAAAGGGAGCTGGTGACATTGAGGAGGTCTTGACTTTCTCTTAGAAGCAGATTGAGGCCTCTGATGGAAAGAGTCTGGAGTAAGATCGTGGCTTAAACTGTTGTCCTTTCATAGCAGGAGTGTAAATGTCTTACAAACAAAGTGATGCACAAAAAAGTCTTTTGGTGTGCACATCGCATCATCTGTTTTAGCAGAAATAATTTGCACCCTCAAAGGGTAAATCTTCTGTTGTATTCCGCAATTCTTTTGGAATGCCAGAACGCCGCAGTGAGAAAAGCGTCTCCTGGAGACTGCGGTGGTCACAGAATGCAAATGATATCAGTGGCTGCCTGAAGGGATGTAAATATATGAGCTGCAAGATGACCCTTGGAAACCAAAGCTAGAAACTAGTGCCTATATTCATCTGGAAACTTATCAGCAAACTTAGAAATGGCAGGGACATTATTAAAATTGTATTTTGACAAAACACCTTGATAATCTCATTTGAGGTGTGGCAGTGGAATAAACTTTAAGGCCATGTAAATCCAATCTCATAAATTCATCATCATTGGGAGTGGTATTAGTTTAGGCTTTGATGGGTCTGCTTATTAGTGGCTGTGTCCACCAAGGAATCAGGAATTGGATGGGTAAAGAAATAGCCAAAATGTTGTGGAGGGATTTAGTATCATCTGTCCACTCACTTAGCTGTAGGAGGAATAGAGACTGGGGTCCCCCAAAGAGTTTTAGCTGGCTTCATTCATAGGAAGGGCAACCCTTCCTGGAGCAGTAATCTGTAAAATATCCAGGACGATATGAGGATTCTCCTGCACAATCTCTGTCTGCACCTCTAAAGAAGTACCCATCCTTCTTATGAGGTCCTGGAAAGCTTAAAAGTCCTCTTGGCAGGGAGAAGGGGAGAGGTCTACTTCAGAGTAACTGGTTCACCAGTGAAGAAGAACAATGGGCGGGAGGGAAATGTGTAGTGTTCCCTCCAACAATTCTCCCTCCTCCCTGAAATCCAGCACAGCAGGTTGAGGAATGGTAGCAGGATGCTGAGAAAATAAATCCTGTTCTGGGGAAGGAGACTTCTCCCTAGAAAGTGAAAGAGGTGAGGGTCTGGAGTCTCTAAGGGAAGCCCAAGACCAGTAAGGTGATAGAGCATATAGCATAGACTGAGTCATCCATGACAGGGGACTGGAGCTTCACTGTAGGGAAACCAGTCCTGGGCTTTAGTTCTGGTAGTGAAAGGACTATAGGGTGTTCTGAAAGATCTCAAAAGGACAAAGAAGAAACACAAATCTCTTCAGTCTAGGAAGGAGAAGCTCCTCCTTGTTGGGGTTCTGGGTGGTCTGGGTATTGAAGACACATGAGACTCTGAAAAGGGCAAGGGTTGGGGTAGCTGGGTATATAGGGTTTTACAGGAATCGCCTGGGTCGGATATATGTATAATAGTTCAACAAAGGGTGGCATGTAAGCAGTCCATTGGTCATTTATAGTGCAAAATGCATTGTGACAAAAGTTCCTCCTCTACCTTGGTTGGTCTTGCACTTATTGGTGGATCTGCTCACCTTAGAGCTTCACGACAGCCCTCAGCTTGGCCGTTTTTCTGAACCCACAGTCCAGGTCGACTCCTCCTGTGTCTGACCAGGAGTTGGGAGGTTTGGGGGGAACCTGGGCCCGCCCTCTACTCTGGGTTCCAGCCCAGGGCCCTGTGGACTGCAGCTGTCTAGAGTTCCCTCTGGAACAGCTGCGTGACAGCTACAATTCCCTGGGCTACTTCCCCATGGCCTCCTCCCAACACCTTCTTTATTCTCACCATAGGACCTTCCTCCTGGTGTCTGATAATGCTTGTACTCCTTAGTCCTCCAACAGTCCGCGTTCTCACTCTCAGCTCCTAGTGCCTCTTGCTCCCAGCTCCTCATACGCACACCACAAACTGAAGTGAGCTCCTTTTTAAACCCAGGAGCCCTGATTAGTTTGCCTTAATTGATTATAGCAGCTTCTTGATTGGCTGCAGGTGTTCTAATCAGCCTGTCTGTCTTAATTGTCTCCAGAAGGTTCCTGATGGCTCTGGAATCTTCCCTGTAACCTTACCTAGGGAAAAGGGACCTACTTAACCTGGGGCTAATATATCTGCCTTCTATTACTCTACTGTAGCCATCCGGCCCGACCCTGTCACATCATGTATGGATACTATTTAAGGAGTTATGTATCTATTATAATTATAGGTCTTAGGGTCTTGAAACCAAATTAAATTAAATTAAAGCAAGTCACCACGAGTTGATATACCTCAGGAATGTTTCTTTCAGGAAGGAGGTAATAGACATTTATCTCTGTCTGGCCATTTGGGTATTGTATGCCTCATGCTGTATGCCTATTTGCATACTATGCAGCTGTGAAATGAAAGATTGCAAAGTCTACAAGATGAAACAAAGAACAGGGGTGTCCTGTTTCTGAATAAGCAAAATGATGAGACTGGTTTATCTTTGGAGCAAAGACACATGGAATCCTTCACCTAGGAGGCAAGATGACAGCATGTCTACCTCATGAAAGAATTCAGAGTAGCCATGTTAGGCTGTATCTGCAAAAAGAAAAGGGAGGACTTGTGGCACCTTAGAGACTAACAAATTTATTTGAGCATAAGCTTTCATGAGCTACAGCTCACTTGATCAGATGCATTTAGTGGAAAATACAGTGAGGAGATCTATATACACAGAGATCATGAAACAATGGATGTTACCATACACACTGTAATGAGATTGATCAGGTAAGGTGAGCGATGACCAGCAGGAGAGTGGGGGGGGGGGGGGCTTTTGTAGTGATAATCAAGGTGGGCCATTTCCAGCAGTTGACAAGAATGTCTGAGGAACAGCGGGGGTGGGGAGGAAATAAACAGAAATAGTTTTACTTTGTGTAATGACCCATCCACTCCCAGTCTTGATTCAAGCCTAAGATAATTGTATCCAGTTTCTAAATTCAATGAGAGACTGCTGAATTGGAATTGAGTCTGTTTTTGAAGTTTTTTTTGTTGAAGAATTGCCACTATTAGGTCTGTAATCGAGTGACCAAAGAGATTGAAGTGTTCTCCGACTGGTTTTTGAATGTTATAATTCTTGACGTCTGATTTGTGTCCATTTATTCTTTTACGTAGAGACTGTTCAGTTTGGCCAATGTACACGGCAGAGGGGCATTGCTGGCACATGATGGCATATATCACATTGGTAGATGTGCAGGTGAACGAGCCTCTGATAGTGTGGCTGATGTGATTAGGCCCTATGATGGTGTCCCCAGAATAGATATGTGGACAGAGTTAGCAACGGGCTTTGTTGCAAGGATAGATTCCTGGGTTAGTGGTTCTGTTGTGAGGTGTGTGGTTGTTGGTGAATATTTGCTTCAGGTTGGGGGGCTGTCTGTAAGCAAAGACTGGCCTGTCTCCCAGGATCTATGAGAGTGATGGGTCATCCTTCAGGATAGGTTGTAGATTCTTCATGATGCATTGGAGAGGTTTTAGTTGGGGGCTGAAGGTGACAGCTAGTGGCGTTCCGTTATTTTCTTTGTTGGGCCTGTCCTATAGTAGGTAACTTCTGGGTACTCTTCTGGCTCTGTCAATCTGTTTCTTCATTTCCACAGGTGGGTATTGTAGTTGTAAGAATGCTTGATAGAGATCTTGTAGGTGTTTGTCTCTATCTGAGGGGTTGGAGCAAATGCGGTTGTATCGCAGAGCTTGGCTGTAGACAATGGATCATGTGGTGTGGTCTGGATGAAAGCTGGAGGCATGTAGGTAGGCATAGCGGTCAGTAGGTTTCCGGTATAGGGTGGTGTTTATGTGACCATCGCTTATTAGCACTGTAGTGTCCAGGAAGTGGATCTCTTGTGTGGACTGGTCCAGGCTGAGATTGATGGTGGGATGGAAATTGTTGAAATCATGGTGGAATTCCTCAAGGGCTTCTTTTCCATGGGTCCAGATGATGAAGATGTCATCAATGTAGCACAAGTAGAGTAGGGGCATTAGAGGACAAGAGCTGAGGAAGCGTTGTTCTAAGTCAGCCATAAAAATGTTGGCATACTGTGTGGCCATGTGGGTACCCATAACAGTGCCACTGATTTGAAGGTATACATTGTCCCCAAATGTGAAATAGTTATGGGTGAGGACAAGGTCACAAAGTTCAGCCACCAGGTTTCCTGTGACATTATAGGGGATAGTGTTCTTGATGGCTTGTAGTCCATCTTTTTGTGGAATGTTGGTGTAGAGGGCTTCTACATCCTTAGGGGCTAGGATGGTGTTTTCAGGAAGATCACCAACAGATTGTAGTTTCCTCAGGAAGTCAGTGATGTCTTGAAGATAGCTGGGAGTGCTGGTAGCGCTGGTAGTGTAGGGCGTCTACATAGCCAGACAATCCTGCTGTCAGGGTGCCAATGTCTGAGATTATGGGGCGTCCAGGATTTCTAGGTTTATGGAAGGTCGAAACAACAGACTGGACTTCTACATAGAGTGCTTCCACTGACGTGCACGGGCTGAAATTGTGGAAAAACAGCATTGCTTGCCCCATAACCTCAGCCGTGCATAACACTATGCCATCCACAGCCTCAGAAACCACTCTGACATCATAACCAAAACAGCTGACAAAGGAGGTGCTGTCGTCATCATGAATAGGTCGGAATATGAATGAGAGGCTTCTAGGCAGCTCTCCAACACCACTTTCTACAAGCCATTACCCTCTGATCCCACTGAGGGTTACCAAAAGGAACTACACCATTTGCTCAAGAAACTCCCTGAAAAAGCACAAGAACAAATCTGCACAGACACACCCCTGGAACCCCGACCAGGGGTATTGTATCTGCTACCCAAGATACATAAACCTGGAAATCCTGGACGCCCCATCATGTAGAGAGACAGCAGGGCCTGCAAGGCCTAGAGGGGAGTGCTTGTGCTGACATAGGCTGGTGGGGTTGGGGAGCTGACACACAGCAGGCACAGACAAGGCTTCATCATACTAAGGGCAGATGGTAATGAGGTGCCTCCCTACCCTGGGTACTTCTAGGTGGCATCACAAAGGTGAAAACAGAATGTGTAAGAAATCACATTTTGATTCTCTTTCTCTATTATGTGATGCGACAGATATTCAGATAATCAGAGTATCTCAGAAGAGATCCAGAACTGGTTATCCAGAAGTCTGGTAGAAACAAAATCCAGACCCAAATTCTCTGCTGCACCAGCTGGTTCTCTCTTATGGCTCCTCACTTCTCAGGACAGGTCTGTACCAGCATAAGTTGGAGCATCTTGGAGGCTGTTCACTGATCCCAAAGGTGCATATGCCAATGGGGAATAACCAGAAAACAGCACATTCCAGCATGCTCCAGCCCCTATGTCAGAACCAGGGGGCACAGGAACCAGATATGCCAAGTCGGTGCCAGCTAAGAGCTTCCCCATGTTACACAGAGTAGTGCAAAGGGGTAGGAATGTAACAGACAAACTGACCATCTGTTTCTATATAAATTTTGGATTCAAGGGACAGAAGAGAATATTGTATGATCCAGCATTCTGATGATTGGAGTAAGCCTGTATTCAGCAATTACATTAACTTGCATTCATTAACTTTATCATTCAAACAGGAGAAAAGGCAGCACATGCTAAATATGTCTTTCTTTAGGTAGTACATACTGTATGTGCCTGCCAGTTCTTACATCTTTCCACTTTTCTCTTGGTAACTAGCTTCAGTTTGCAATACTTATTAATAAAACACTATTACATTTCACCTCACAACTTGGTATGTATCTGACTTCTTGTCTTCAGTTACTTGATAGTGCTAAAAAAATATTGCAACAGAAATGTGAGATAAAAGTGTACTCCTACTGCTTTGGACAAACATACACATTGTTTAATGCCAGACCTTTTCTAGGGCTGTCATGGAGCTTTCAAGCAGTATATCTTCAGTAGCACTGGAACCAGTGACACATGAAGCCTAATAAAAATTCCAGCAGCCTAAGCTTTTATGCCTTAGCTCTGTTGACTTCATAGCTGGTTTCCTTGAGGTTAGTTTACTGTGAAAATAAAGTTCTATCTGCTATTTGCAAAAGGGAAGCTTGAAGAAACAGCAGCAGCCTTGCTAGAAGTAAACTGCTATGAGATATATTTAGTAAAAAGTAGAGAGCTGAATTGTTTGGGGGCAGGAAACAAAGCTTCCTTTAGCAGCAAAAATGGGTTAAGATCAATCAAAGAGCTAAACATTCTCCAAAAAAGCTTATAATTTTTTTCCTGAAAAATGTTTTTATCACAAAAATAATCCCCAGTTCTCAATTCATTACGTCTTCCAATGTTATATGATACTAAGTATTTTCTTCTCAAACCAAGAGATGCTCAAAAAATCATGAATATTTATCCCATAGCATTTCAGCATTTGTAAGGCAAAATGCCTTCAACATTTTAAATTAGGGTTTAAATTCTCTCTGTATTCCAGCAATTTACTAATATTTCTAGCAAATAAATTAGAAATTTTGTTTTTAGGGGTGCTTATGTTACTATTAATATTGTCTGTAAAATAAAGTAGCATTTGATAGTGCACAACTGTAGATGCATTGTAGATAGTAAACGCATCAATGTTCCAGTACTTTGCTCTGTGACAACTAGAACGTAAATGCGTGTGTTATATAGCTGTACCTTCAGGAGTGAATGAAAGGAAAGAATACTACCCTAATGCTCAGTGAATGGGGCTATTACAGAGCGTACAATGCTTAAACATTCTCAGAGGTCCACTGTTTATAAAGACCACCGTTTTACAAAGTCATTTTGGTTTTTTAATGATAAATCCATCATTTGACCCCCAATATTATATCATTGCAAATGCAAAGATAGGGAAATCAGCCAATTATTCTAAATGTGCTTTTTGAACCTCTATCCTTTTGTCTGATTGCTAATTGTGGATACCTGGAGTTCAGTACACAGCCTTACAGATTTTCACTCATTACAGCAGTGATAGCAATGGGGCCCAGAATGAAGGCCTACTACCCAGTACTGCATAAGTAAATATCCCTCTTTGCTGTAGCTAGAGGTTGCCCTGATAAAAGTGGTTTCAAGACTTTTTTAAAATGATCATCACGGCTCATACATTGGCACTGTGGAAGGATGAATTGCTTAGGAGTCTGGCTGTTAGCCGGATAATGGGACACTAGATGGGAAGGGCTCTGAGTTACTAGAAAGAATTCTTTCCCACATGTCTAGCTGCTGGGTCTTGCCCACATGCTCAGGGTCTAACTGATTGCCATATGTGGGGTCCAGAAGGAATTTTCTCCCAGGTCAGATTGGCAGAGAGCTTGGGGCTTTTCGCCTTCCTCTGCAGCATGGGGCATGGGTCACTTGCAGGTTTAAACGAGTGTAAATAGTGGATTTCCTGTAACTTGAAGCTTTTAAATCATGATTTGAGGATTTAAGTAACTCAGCCAGAGTGTGTGTGTGTGAGGCTTCTGGGGCCTGCAATGTGCAGGAGGTCAGACTGTATGATCAAGATGGTCCCCTCTGGCCTTAAAATCCATGAGTCTATGAGAAGTGAATGGCTTGATTTGTTGCCTGGATGATGAGTGTTTGGCAAAAGTTGAAAGCAAAGATACATTTTATGTCAGGTAGCTGTTCCTATCCTGTCCCCTTAACAGCAATGGGCCAATTCCACTGATGAGCAATGCATGTACCAGCACACTGGTGCATTTGGTTAGTGCAATAAACAGATTTTCAGATCATACTCAATGCTTTGCTACTGCCATTGCATTACAGGGACTGAAGAATACTGAACACTTTCCGTCCTCATTGGTGACAACCACTGCCAGAACAACACCAATGCTAAGCCTGGTAAAGATAGCTCCAGGGTTCTAATCCATTCCATTCCCTTCTCCACAACCACCAACTTAAAAACAATAGTTTGCACAATCCAATGTCTGCTAAAATAGCATTGCGCCTCTAATGCAGGGTCTTCAGCTCTGCCAATAAGGAATTAACCGAAGTAGCTATACCTGCATCTGACTAATTTGGCATGAAATAACCAAACTGGTAAATAATAGTGACCTGACTGTGGAGTGTTTGTCATTGGTGGTAAAATAAGTAAATTCTGTGCTATCTACTGGAAAAGTGACCTGTAGACAGTATTAAAAGTAGAGAGAAACAGGGACTCCCAAAATAAAATGTGATAACTGATCTCCCCAAACCCAAAGAGAGGGACATCAGTTGCTTACATTAGGATGACTACACTAAACAAGATCCTACCAACTGGTTGTCCTATCATTGAAAACTCTTCACATAGTGGAGAGGAGATAGGAAGCAGGCAAAGGCATTCCCATTTGGCCAGATCCTTCTGCTTCACTGAGAGTCACCACATATCTTTTCACTCAAAAAAGTGGGTAGGGAGTGAAAAATTGCTCCAGAAATGACATTAATTGATTATAGATAGTTTGTAATGTGAGCAATAATCAGTAGTTATGATTTCAGTAAGTGAGGAAGGTCCAATTAATGAAGAAACAAACAGTGTTTAACTCAGTGCATTTACAGCTCCTGGAGACCCGACATTTACAGCTCCTGGAAGTGGCATATAACCATAGCAATTATCTGTTGACAGAGAGCCCAGTTATGTAAAGCAAAGAGGTATTGTAATGCAAAGAAAGATCAGACCAGTAAAGTTAGGCACACTGCTGACAGAGTGAGGATATTGGCTCTTGCTGAGTAGCACTGGGCAAATAGTGCAAAAATATTTCCGCAAATGTTAGCTAGAAATTAAAAATGAATTTGCTTTGGCCTTGTTCACTTTTTGTGAACACCTGAATGATTCACTTGAATTGCTTGCAGAGAAAGATAAGCACACAAGCATGGATAACAAAATCAATCTTGTGAGTATTCATACTGGAAATGATATAGGTTATATGGGGTGAGACTCTGTTGTGATATCAGGTGACAGGACTCCCCAAAACCCCTCACAAGCACACTAGCAACTAAATGTGTCAGACAAAGATCTGATCACACTCTTAGCAGCTAGCCCATGCACACCCTGAAAATAATTTCAGTCCATATCCTCAGCTAAGGTTGAGGAGCATTCAATACAACTGAGCAGAGGGACCCAAGGCTGCTCTTTGTGTTCCCTCAATCCCAAGAACACTCTGAATCTGAGCAGTCCCCCAGTTCAGTTTAGAGCAGCTTTTCTGCTACCAACTATCTCAAAGCTCAGCTATAGCAACCAGAGGTGCTGGAGTATAGGTTAGCAACTTGAAAGTTTCCTTCCCCAACCATGCCTCCTATAACCAGCAGCTCTAGTCAGATGGCAGAGGAACCCCTACAGTGAATTTGTCACTTGAAGAAAAGTCTGGCAGGTGCACTTAAAATTTGTTTTAGTGAGTAATTGATAATTATTATTTGTACTGTCATAGCACCTAGCAGCCCCAGTCATAGTCCAGGACCCTATTGTGCTAGGTGCTATACAAATGCAGAACAAAAAGAACAAAGAGCTCGCAATCCCAGGATAATAAAAGAGAGACAAAGGTGGATGCATAAGAGACTGATGGGGAAGCACAAGGAAACCATAAGACAATATTGGTCAAGTTCTTAGGCAGTGGTCACATCATACTTGACAATGATTAGGTGGCTGGTATGTGAGACAGTTTCTTGAATAAGGATTACATCACAGCATCTTTAAGGGTAATTGGTAACTAGAAAAGGTCTCTTCTTTAAATCAAATTTTCCCATCAAAAATTGGGTTTTGGTTAAAAACAAAAACTTTCCAGGGGAGGAAGAGTAGGTTTCGACCAACTTGCTGGCAGCTTGTCTTCCCTCAAGGAATCGTTAAAACTCTGTGTCAGTAAAAGATTTTAAAGCATTCCCCAGTGTTTTTCACCAGGCAAGAATCCAGCTGAGAGGATATTAACTGAGCCTTACATTTGTACTATGCCCCCTTTATAGAATGGTAAAATGAAGCACGGTGAGGTTAAGACCCATTTCATGCAGCTGGCCAGTGGCAGAATTGACAACAGAATTCAAGACTCCTCAAATTTATCCCCCCACCCTATTCTAACCATTAGAATACAAAGCCTGTCTGATATGGCAGCTATTGCAGAACAGAGCCCAAGCTATAGCAGTCTAATATATGCAAGCACTTTCTGAAGTTCTTCAAATGAATTTTAGCAAGTGTAATTCCTGTGATTCAGTCAGAAGTTTAGGTGATCACATTAAAATTGCTTGTAAGCCTCATGTTAGCACAAACAAAACAAGAAATGGAAGACTGGTAATTCAAGAGTCACACCTTGTGATAACTTCTAAATTTCTGTACAAGTTAACTTTCAAATTTGTATTACACTCACAAGTTACATATTCATAATTATTTATATTTATTTACAGAATTGTGGGCAAAATCCTGCAATGATTCAGTCCTTACTCAGTCATGAGAGTTAAAGGGAACTGTGCCTGGGTCAGGAATCAAGTAAGGGATTCAGGATATCTTGCATATTTCAATATGATTCCACTGCGTTCATTAAAGAAGAAATATTGCAGAATTTTAATGGAGATTAGTGGCGATTGCTACATTTAAGTTTTCTTAAGTGTTTCCATCAACCATTCTGCTCCAGTGGTCCATATAAGAACACTACCTTTGATTTTAGGCATACTGGGTCAGTTGCTAAAACTCCCCTGAAGACTTGAAAGTGCCTCATCAATAGTTATTTTAGTCCATAAAACTTGGTTCACACCATTCTGTGACTCTTCTGTGCATTCTTTCAACAGCTGTTTAGACTGTTCAGAAATTGAAGCCACTTTCTTGCCTCCTTTCACCTAATCTGGACAATTTAAGAATTCAGCCAAGGGGGAAGCCTAAGCGACTTCACATCATGGTCTGCTGCCACCAGAAGGGCAATACTTAGTCTAATAACAGCTATCCATGTTATGGCAATTAGTTTGGGTAGCACACATCTGTTCCAGAGGCATGCAATGGGCTAAACTGTCTGCTTATTTCAGAGAATTTGGAGTATACGTAAACTGGCCAAAAAGTTGTTTCATTGGAAATCATGGGAGCCAGATTTTCACCCATGATGATTCATAGAATACCAAGTGAGATGGGATCATTGCAATCATCTTGTCTGACCTGCTGGATAACACAGACAAAAGGACTTGACTCAATTAATTCTTGTTTGAACTACAGCATATCTTGCAGAAAAAAAACCATCCAATCCAGTGTCCCAGCATTGGAGAATTCAGTACAGACCTCAGTCAGTTGTTCCAATGGAGAATTACCCTCACTGTTAAGCAAATGCACCTTATTTCCAGTCTGACTAGGTCTACTTCTAAGATATTGGCTCTTGCTGTAATTTTGACTACTAAATTAAACAGCCTTCTATTGTCAGATTTCTGTTCCTCATAAATGTAGTGTTGTTGTAGCAGCTGTGTCAGTCCCAGGATATTAGAGAGACAAGGTGTATGAGGCAATAACTTTTACTGGACCAGCTTTGGTTGGTGAGAGAGACAAGCATTTGAGCTTGACCTGAGGAAGAGTTTGAAAGCTGGTCTCTCTCACCAACAGAAGTTGGTCCAATAAAAGATATGAGCTCACCTACCATGTCTCTCTAATGTTCCTCAGGTAGGCCCTTACAGACTGATGAGGTCACCCTTTAACCTCTTCGTTATGTGAAACTGACAGACTCAAGTTGCTCAGTCATGATAAGGCATGTTTTCCAATCCTTTAAATCATTCTCAAGGCTCTTTTCTGAGCTCTCTACAACTTTTTGACATCGTTCTTGAATTGTGGACAACAGAACTAGACAGAATATTCAAGTAGCATTTGCACCAGTGCGCAATACAGAAGTAATACAGCCTCCCTACTCCTCCTCGAGAGTCCCTTGTTTATTCATCGAATAAGGATCACATTAGCACAGAGTACCACACTGAGAGCTCATGTTCAGCTAATGGCTCCCTGTGGCCCCCCCAAGTCTTCTCCACAGTCTCTGCTTTCCAGGATAGATTACACCTCTAAGTAGAGCCTGCATTCTTTGTTTCTAAATGTATGCCTTTACATTTGGCTGTTTTAACATTAAATGATCAGTTGCCAAAGTACAAAGATCCTTTGTTCCTAAAATGATATAGATCCGCATTCTTAGAACAGTTGAGCCCCTGTGGGCAAGATTTTCAGAAATAGAGTTTTTGGCTGCCTACATTTTTGACTGCCCATCTCAACACACCTTAAAAGGTTCTGATCTGCTTGAAGACAGATGCTAATGTGGAAATTGGGCCCCTGTAGCATGTCTCAAGTTGGGAACTAATATTAAAGGCACCCAAAATCATGAGTCACTTTGACATCCTTGTCTGTGTGTGTGTGTGTGTATATAGACTTTAATGGGTGATTAATCAGCTACATATACATACATGTAGCTGATAATCGCCCATTGCACTCAATGGTAAGTCTCCTACTGAATTCAAGGGGTGTTGGATCAGGCCCTGTGAAAACTAGGTGGGGAGCGGGAGGGGGGAGAAGGATTTAATGGACATGGCTGGCTTTACAATGCTAAACATGTGAAATATGGAGGGGGGGTGCACACGCACATGCGCACATATATATTCATGATGGCATGGCACAGCCAATTTTACTAAACAAAACCAACCAACTAAACAAAAAAGCATGGAAGGCAGTTTCTTATTTAGAGGCATTAAATGTGTTGAAAAACAAACTTAGAGAGCCAAATTCATTCTTGCTGTATCTCCATTAAAGCAAATGAATTCACTCTTGGAATGAGTTTGTCTCTTATTGTTTAAAACTTGAAATATTTTGCCCGAAAATACTACCTTGGATGATCTCACTTCCTTGTGATTCTCACTGCTTACCCAAATGAGGATTTATCAGCACAGGAATGATTGTGTCAGCTCAACTCCACAGGCTGAGGATGGATACCAGAAGAGCTGTCTGAAAGTGGAATTTCCATACTCAGGAAATTCCAAGTTTTTGAAATGTTATTTAATTTGAAATGTCATTTTAATGTTATTTATTTAGAACAAAAAGTTGAAATTGCAGAACTTTTTGCAAAACAAAATAGTCCAAAAATAGTTTCAACTTTATGGAAATGTTGATAAATCAAAACATTTCATTTTGACTTTTCAGTTAATAAAATATTATAAGCATAAAAGTCAAAACAAAACATTTTGATAATTTCCCAGTGGAAGTTTTGATGGAATTGATATGCTCCTGCAAAATGTTTAGGTCTTGTGAAATGAGCATTTTTTGACAGAAAGCCTTTCCATTTAAAAATTGTCCACCAATTCTAGATACCACTGAAATGTACATAAAATAGCTAATGTCCCCCTTTTGAAGTTTTGTTAAACGCGTGCTCCTTGTAACATCAATATAATATATCTGAATGTCCATAAAGAAAGTGAAAAAGAAAGAATCCTATGATCATGAAATAAACTAAATAAATCTTTGTTCCTTCAAGCATAGACAGTATGGGATCTGTACACCTTGTGTGTATGGAATTGCAAACAGGCAGGTTTTGAAGGCTAGTTGTCATATAACCTAGAAACATGGACTGTGCTCTTTAACTCTTATCCTTTCCCTTACACATGACAGCACTTGAGTGCCTTAGAATTCTAGCACATCATATTCTTCTTCATGATATGTATTTTTTAAAATGGCTTAAGCAAATGGAGCAATTGAATTTGCCTCATGGGTTCCTACCTACCCATGCAAATATCTTGGTTTAATCATGTGTTTCTTCAGCTAATCAACCAAATATATAGCTCTGTTAGAGCTATGAAAGTGTGGGAAAACCTGATGAGGAATTTATCTTTAAAAGGAAACAAGTTCACACCTCACAATGATGGAAGCAGCACAATTAAAGGCAATGGATAATCTAAAAACTATAAACAAATGAAAGCCAGAAATGATTTTTTTTAAATACATAGTCTCGAATCAAGACTAAAATAAACCAAAGCTACACAGAGGCTTCATGCCTGTCATCATTAAGTATTTGACTGTCTCAAGTGTAGGGAGTGTCCTGTGGCAGCTGTAGTGAGACAATTAGGAGGAAGCAGTGTTCCTTCTAGCTTACAAAATCAAAGGGGATAATACACTTGGTAAGTGGTTACTCAATATTACCATCAGGACCAGCAAACATATCCAACCCTTCCCATCGACAATCATTGCTGTTTTCAGCCAAAATAAACTTAATATAATGAAGTAGAATACACATATATGTACAGAGACTTTGCTTGAAAAAATATGTGTATCCATGATATGGAAATGTCCACTTACTCAAGGGTAAAAAGATTTTTCTGTCTCTCGCTCTTTGTGCGCATACCCTGCCCATAAGCAGTCTGGAAAGTTCCAGCATGTAAGCATTGCACATCTCAGTCTAGCAGTCAGTATACCTTCATTTAAACTCACCTCTCTTTCTCCCAGCATTTCCAGCCGTTCCTTCCGCCCCCCCCCCCAATTCTTGCTCTTCTCTTCCTCCAACTTTTCTTACTATAACGACAGGTTTCAGAGTAGCAGCCATGTTAGTCTGTATCCGCAAAAAGAAAAGGAGTACTTGTGGCACCAAACAAATGTTAGTCTCTAAGGTGCCACAAGTACTCCTTTTCTTATTATGTTATCTCTCAACATACTTTCAGAAGCTGGCCAGAATGGTATTATTGAGGAAGGCATTAGTGAGAAGGTGGGTCTTGCATTTTGTATGCTAGAGGATTCAGTCTGCTCTCCGCTGGCAGGAAATTGCAGAGGTGCCAATCTAAAAAGGTTAGGAATTTCACTGGTCAAAACTTTTCTGAGGGAACAGTTTTCCCTCAGAGAACGTTGATTTGATGAAATCAAAATGTTGTGTGGGGATGTATTAAATTTTCAGCTAAAAATGATCAAATGCTCCATTTTGATAATGGAATATAAGAAAGTCTAAATGAGCCACTCTGATTTGGCATGTAAATATTTCTGAAACAAAATTTTTCAGTATTTATTTCGCAGGAAATTTTGACTTTTCGGTCCAATTTGGAAGTAAAGGAAAATTTGAAGTGTTGAAATTTCCCATGGAATGGAAATTGCAAGGTTTAAGTGGCTCTAACTAGAACCATCGCCCTAAGCCATGTTATACCATCCAAACTAGGTGCAAGTAGCAGTCGCTTATAGTCCATAAATGGTGGGCATAATTCTAACATCTATAACTGTATTGGCTTTGATGAAATACTCTAGATTTAGGCTAGTGAAACCGAGAGCACATTCTGGTCCTTATTTTTATTTAAAAACCAAGAAAAGGTAGTGGTGCTTTGGAGAGGGGGAAAAAACATGATAAATATTGGATGAGCTCAGAATTTAGAGATTGTCTTCTATAACAATTTCCATTCACCTTCCTTCCTCTCTTATATAGCAATGTTAGCGCACGGACAGATCTTGTCCCTTTAACTGCTATGATCCCATTCTCATATAGCCTCAGAGCATTCCAAGGAAGAGAATAATTTAGTCTCTTAGGTGCCAGAGGGCTCCACAGACAGATGCCATCTGACCCAGTTGCTCTAACAGCAGAAAACACGTCTGCCTTTAAATCAGAGATGTGATAGAAGAGGGGTTAAGATTCATTCTTATTCTTTTGTGTCTGCTTTGTCTTCACTTATTCTGCATCCTAAATTCCCCCCTCCCCATCATCTCACCAATGACCATTCTAAGTAAAAATGTAAACTTGATAACAAAACAATGGCATATCAGTTTTACAAAACACTATCAAACGATACACAGTAATGTGCAGTGAAAAGCTAAGCATTAAAAAAAAATAAGAGATAGCATTTAAGACAATTTTTCTATGTAAAACAGTAATAGGTCTGACCTGCAGTTTAAAAAAAATTCTGTAAATGTCTAAGAAAAATGCCACACCAAAACGTCTTAAATTTTCTCTAGGAAGGGCACATTTTTCTATTGTTTTTTGTGAACTTTGTACTCCTAAGTGTATGTTTTATATAGCTTTTGCCTTGGAACTCCCTTGTTTCAATCCTCTAAAACTGTCAAGAATGACTCCACCTGCTTTATTGTTCCCATAAATTCATATGAAACTGGTAGCTAAATCCAATTTGTGTCATTCTGCCTCTTTGTAGCCCATTCTAAATCTCCCAGCATGTTTCACAAAAGTAGAATCCTATTAACACCAAATAACCACCTCTGTATTTTATTCTATGGTTATTACAGTCCTTCTTGTGTCACAACACCTAAAGAATCTTGTCTCTCCATGAATCTATGATTGCCAGAACCTTCAACCTCATTACCCAGAGAAAGTTTTCTATCACCAATCTTTTTATCTGACAGGCCTGTTCCCTTTTTACTACTTTTTCCTTATAAACTTAGGTCTCACATGCCTAGACTCAATATTTTGTCAAGATATCAGCTAAACTGTAAAGTGACTATTGAATCAATGTGAAAAGAAATATATGTAAATAAGAGATGGGCCCAATCCACAATGTTATTATCCAGAATCCAAGTTGTTCAGATTTCGGGTTTTATTTGGGTCCATTTCTAAAGTAGAGTTTTTACTGCATTCTTAATAAATGAGAGACTTAATTAACGATCAACTTTAATGCAAGGCTTTTCTTGTGCAAGACATAAATAGGGAGAATGTCCATAAGAAAAGTTTTGTTAGATATGTAGAATTAGCAATAGTCTGGGCTTCATATTGGTACTTTAAAAAATAAAATGAATAAGCTAATTATTCAGATTTCAATTTACAGTTCTATACCCTTTCCCAGACAGAAAGTTGCAAATGCCTAGAGCCAGATCCTGAGCTGGTGTAAACAGATGTAGCGCCATCAAAGTCAGCAGAGCTATGCTGGTTTACTCCAACTGAGGATATGGACACTAGTCTACACTGTTTGAAGCAGCAAGACTAATTTTGCTGTTACTCTTAAACCATGTACTGTGTATCTATTCCAATGTGTTCACCAGTTATCTGTTCATAAACATCCCAAGCTCTGGGTGCGTCTATGCACATTAAAATTCAGTGATTGCGTGTCACGTAATAGGTTGCTCAGAAGTAAAAAATAAAATCTACTCCATTCCCAGGGCACAGACAGGTACAGAACATAGGCAGCTCTTGTTCCCAGTCCCTTGCTTTTAACTATTAAATCAGGTTTTATCATATAATTGTCTAGAAATGCACCTTTGCAAAACTTGTTTACTGCCACTAGTTCAAAGACTGTATAGAGATAGCTACTGCTATGGAAGTGCATGGTGCACTTTTACCCATGCTGCTCCCTGGGGACTTGATCATGAGCCCATTGAAGTCCATTGTGAAGCACCTATTGATGTCAATGAGACAGGATCAAGCAAGTGACTTGGCAGCTAGAGTGCCAGAGCTGAGAAAGTCAGTATTAAAGTACTTTTCCCCTTAAAAAAAAAAAAAAAGAAGATGGGATTGAGAATCTGATGAGGAGGAAAAACAGCAGGAGCCTCCTGTGAGGGAAGCAGAAGAGGGCATTAAGAAACCACTGCGTCCCCTGGAAGATTCTTGCATGGCTTCTAAAAATACATGAGCTATCTATCTGAGAACAGCTGGTTGGTAATTTCCCCTCAGAATGGATTTTCTCATGGAAAATTCACTTTCTGCCAAATCAAAATTTTCCCCAGGAAAAAAATTTTCCATTGGAGAATTGTTCCCAGTTCTGTAGCTCCCCCGCTCCTTATAAACCTACTTGGTGGACTGATTGGAAACCTGGTCTTCCAGGGTCACTTGTTCCAGGGAAGCCCACCAAGCAGAATGCCCTGGAGATGAGCCTATCAGGGCTTCTAGGAACCTGGCTTCTTGGCAGCCTGGAAGCCCCATCTCTCAAATTCCCAGGCTCCTGAGGCTGCCAAGGCTCTGGACAGCTCAAGAAGCTTTGGAAATGTTTCAGAAAGATTGAAATGAAATTTCTTTTCAAAATGAAATTTTAGAATTCCTGTTCTACAGGATAATTCACATTTTCATTCTGTTTCAGATACTTTTAAATTTCCATGGAATTGGCAATTCCAGTTTCATATATGAGCATGTAAGACAGGCTGTGCATTGGGTAGCGATGATAATAGTCTATTTTTTACAGGGTCATCTCTCTTAAAGGGGGCCTGGGAAGACAATAATAATGTTAAAAAACCCCACACATTCCTTGCCTAGGTTACTCATACTCTTAGATTAGAAAAACTGGCTGGATTTGCTTTTCACCATATACAATGTTTCTTAATTAGGCAAGGCAATATCAATTTCTGTCTCTTGTGCCCTAACTAGGTGCTTATATGGTCATCACCATAGTTTTTAAAAAAAGACCTTTTCCAGTGCTCTTGGGTTTCCAACACTGCAGTCAATTTGTAATTTTAAAAATAATTTTTAGGGACGTAAAAAAAAACCATGAAAAATTCTCATTCAATTTTGGATTTTTAAATTGAAAGGCCTTCCATTTTAAAGGCCTTCCATTTGGGACCTAACATTTTCATTCAGTTGTCCACTTCAGACCCATTTCTATCATGACACCCACAAGGAGTTAATGAGCAAGCCAGAACAGGGACAGGTACTGTGGTCTTGAATGTAGGTCCATGGTGCCACCAAGGGAAAGCCATCATGCTGCAAGGTCAGACAAGGGATCTGAAGCTAATACCTCACAATCAGAGGCTACACCCTTTGACTCAGCAGGATCAGATAAATAGCATTAGACTGCTGACTGGACACCATTTAGTATAAAGCTTCCTGTCTTTTCCCTGCCGCAACTTTTCTGAGCAACTAGTCTGTTGCTTCCCAGAGCCCCCTGAAACCAAACTCGTGCTACCCAAACCAGTTTTCTGAGGTGCCTGTATCCCATCCTGCCAAACCCCTCACTGGATCTGCCCCGTACCTACACTAACCAGCTCACCTCTGCGTCTGACTTGTGCACCAATTACCATCTTCTCACAGAAGGATATCCCAGCTGCTGTCCTTGCCTGCACCACGGACTATGAAACCTGGTTCACCCTTAAGACTACTCCTCCCTGATCTCTCAGAGGGGCCCAGCTGCTCCTCAATCATATGCATTGACAATGCCTACTGACCCCTCGCCTCAGCCCTGACCTTGAACCCTGTGGCCCTGCTTGCTCATAGCAGGCCTTCACAGACATTTATGATTTTGTATGCAATTTTTTATAATTTCTGCATCATGCCTGCAAATGCCTTTCCTACGTAAATTTATGATTTTACTGCTTTAACTCCCATCCATCCTCCGCATCATCTTCCTGTCATTATATCACCCTCTTTTTTGTATTAGTGTCTGAAAATAAACACCAGTCCTGCAAAAGAATAGGATGTTCATAAATTGGAGTGTTCAGAGAAGAGCCATGTAGGGTAATCTGACATCCTGATAAAATTGGGATCCTCTTGATATTAGGGACTTTGGCTCCTGTCCCAATCTAAGTACCATGGGGGAACATCATTTGTCCCGATTTTTCGTTGGACTGAAGGAGCCCAAGCCTGAGCCTTGTCATGAAGGGCTGAAGGAGGCTCCTTCAGCTCCACAGGGCAAGGCTCAGGCTTGGGTTTCTTCCAGGAAGGAGCCTGAGCCATGCTGCATGGGGCTGAAGGAGTCTGTGCTGTGGGGGGTTGAAGGACTCAAGCCCCAGCTGCACCATGTGGGGCTGGATACTGGACACCTGAACTAGGAATGTTAGACTTATATGAAGAAAGTGAGAAGTCTGCAGAGTCAATAACCACTCTTTAAAAACCTCACAAACTGGCCTTAGCCAAACTTTTTCCTTTTGTGTCGACAATACAAATGCCAATTATGGCCAGCAGAAATCTGCATACCAAAACCTGAAAAAGGAGAATGGAAATATTTTACCTGCCTACTGCCCAGCCCACATTGTGCATAATGCAATGAAACATGCAAGTGATGCTCTAAAAATGGACATTGAGTCACTGGTAATTAAGGCATTTAATCACTACAGTCGCTCTACTAAGAGAGTGGCCATGCTGAAGGACATGTCTGAGTTTGTGGACATTGAGTTAGCTGCTTTGTTAAGCCATGTCCCAACACAGTGATTGAGTCTTTTCTCAGCTGTGAGCAGACTGGTTAACACTTGGCAAGGTGTCAAGAGTTACTTTGTTTCTCTGGTCGGTGACAAGTGTCCACAGAGTTTGTGGCCTCTTTACTGAGAATGTGCATGGTGAAGAAGGTCAGGAGACTAGCAGTGTTGAGGTTCACCTCTATTTTCTACAGAAATACTTAAAGTGTTCAGCAACACTGTGCTCTGCCTGTAGAACACTAGTGTGACTGTATGTGAAGCGTATGCCATAATGAATGGTCTGCAAATGAAGCCACAGCAACCAAAGACCAATTCTTCAGTACTAAAGTTGAGAAAGCGTTCATTGGAATGACACCTTTGTCTTCAGAAGCCCTTCGCAAGGACTTTACCAAATGTTATGATGTTTCTGTCAAACATCTGGAGAAATGGTGTGACTTTTCCTCTAGTGGCTACTTATACAACATTCAGTGCTTTAATGTCAGCTGAGAGAAGGGTCTATCTGAGGGATCTGTCTGCAGTTTTAACAATGACTCTCCAGAATATTGTGGACCTGGATGAGCTCTACAATGAGCTTTATACTGACTGAGAAATCATCAGAACTTGAGGGGTGGGGGGAGAACTATTGGATCAGATGCTCAGCAGTAAGGGAGATGATGCTAATCTTCCTAACAGGAAGAAGCTGATTTCATTCATGCTCAGTATACCAGTCTGTAATGCTTATACAGAGCATATATTTTTCAATTACGAAGAGTGTGGAGGAATCAAAGCAGTACTGAGCTGGTGAGGTTGGAAACGCAAGTAAAAATGAATTTCAACATGAGCTGCAAGGAGTTCTACACTTAAATAATCAGCAGAAAGGATAGTGTGTGGCCAAGTCATCCAAGGAGTGCAAGACAGCTCTCAATTTTCAGCATCAGCAATGTGATGTACAAGGTAGACCTATCTGCACTATTTTAATTTAATTTTTTAAATCTTATATACACAAAACTTACCCCTCTCCAGAAAAAAGGGTCCCATTTTTTCCCCACAGTTGCTATCTGGTCACCCTACAGCCATGAGAACAATTAAAGGATTATGCAACATGCCTTATGGTGATAGAGTCTAGGAGACCAACCTATTTAGCTTAAAAAGGAAATAGTTAAGGGGTAACTTGATTACAGTCTATAAGTATCTACCTAGGGATCAAATATTTAATAATGTGCTCTTGAATCTAGCAGAGAAACTCATAACATGTTCCAATGGCTGGAAATTGAAGCTAGACAAATTCAGACTGGAAATGAGGCATAATTTAACAGTGCCAGTCATTTATCTTTGGAACAATTTACCAAGAATCCAGAATCCAGACAATCCAGGAAGTTTTTGGAAACTGTAGGGGACAATTTCCTGGTGCAAGTGCTGGAGGAACCAACTAGGGGCGGAGCTCTTCTTGACCTGCTGCTCACAAACCATGAAGAATTAGTAGGGGAAGCAAAAGTGGATGGGAACCTGGGAGGCAGTGATCATGAGATGGTCAAGTTCAGGATCCTGACACAAGGAAGAAAGGAAAGCAGCAGAATACGGACCCTGGACTTCAGAAAAGCAGTCTTTGACTCCTTCAGGGAACTGATGGGCAAGATCCCCTGGGAGAACAACATGAGGGGGAAAGGAGTCCAGGAGACCTGGCTGTATTTTAAAGAATCCTTATTGAGGTTACAGGGACAAACCATCCCGATGTGTAGAAAGAATAGTAAATATAGCAGGCGATAAGCTTGGCTTAACAGTGAAATCCTTGCTGATCTTAACCACAAAAAAGAGGCTTACAAGAAGTGGAAGATTGAATAAATGACCAGGGATGAGTATATAAATATTGCTCGGGCATGTAGGAATGAAATCAGGAAGGCTAAATCACACCTGGAGTTGCAACTAGCGAGGGATGTTCAGAGTAACAAGAAGGGTTTCTTCAGGTATGTTGGCAATAAGAAGAAAGCCAAGGAAAGTGTGGGCACCTTACTAAATGAGGGAGGCAACCTAGTGACTGAGGATGTGGAAAAAGCTAATGTACTCAAAGCTTTTTTTGCCTCTGTCTTCACGAACAAGGTCAGCTCCCAGACTACTGCACTGGGCAGCACAGCATGGGAAGGAGGTGGCCAGCCCTCTGTGAAGGAAGAAGTGGTTCGGGACTATTTAGAAAAACTGGACGAGCACAAGTCCATGGGGCCGGATGCGTTGCATCTGAGAATGCTAAAGGAATTGGCGGATGTGATTGCAGAGCCATTGGCCATGATCTTTGAAAACTCATGGCGATCAGGGGAAGTCCTGGAAGACTGGAAAAAGGCTAATGTAGTGCCCATCTTTAAAAAAGGGAAGGAAGAGGATCCTGGGAACTACAGGCCGGTCAGCCTCACCTCAGTCCCCGGAAAAATCATGGAGCATGTCCTCAAGGAATCAATTCTGAAGCACTTAGATGAGAGGAAAGTGATCAGGACCAGTCAGCATGGATTCACCAAGGGAAAGTCATGCCTGACTAATCTAATTGCCTTCTATGATGAGATAACTGGTTCTGTGGATGAAGGGAAAGCAGTGGACGTGTTATTCCTCAACTTTAGCAAAGCTTTTGACATGGTCTCCCACAGTATTCTTGTCAGCAAGTTAAAGAACTATGGGCTGGATGGATGCACTATAAGATGGGTAGAAAGTTGGCTAGATTGTCAGGCTCAACGGGTAGTGATCAATGGCTCCATGTCTAGTTGGCAGCCGGTATCTAGCGGAGTGCCCCAAGGGTTGGTCCTGGGGCTGGTTTTGTTCAATATCTGCATTAATGATCTGGAGGATGGTGTGTATGGCACCCTCAGCAAGTTTGCGGATGACACTAAACTGGGAGGAGTGGTAGATATGCTGGAGGGTAGGGATAGGATAGAGAGGGACCTAGACAAATTGGAGGATTGGGCCAAAAGAAATCTGATGAGGTTCAACAAGGACAAAGTGCAGAGTCCTGCACTTAGGACGGAAGAACCCAATGCACAGCTACAGACTAGGGACCGAATGGCTAGGCAGCAGTTCTGCAGAGAAGGACCTAGGGGTGACAGTGGACGAGAAGCTGGATATGAATCAACAGTGTGCCCTTGTTGCCAAGAAGGCCAATGGCATTTTGGACTGTATAAGTAGGGGTATTGCCAGCAGATCAAGGGATGTGATCATTCCCCTCTATTTGACACTGGTGAGGCCTCATCTGGAGTACTGTGTCCAGTTTTGGGCCCCACACTACAAGAAGGTTGTGGAGAAATTGGAGAAAGTCCAGTGGAGGGCAACAAAAATGATTAGGGGACTGGAACACATGAGTTATGAGGAGAGGCTGAGGGAGCTGGGATTGTTTAGCCTGCAGAAGAGAAGAATGAGGAGGGATTTGATAGCTGCTTTTAACTACCTGAAAGGTGGATCCAAAGAGGATGGATCTAGACTATTCTCAGTGATAGCAGATGACAGGACAAGGAGTAATAGTCTCAAGTTGTAGTGGGGGAGGTTTAGGTTGGATATTAGGAAAAACTTTCAGTGGGAGGGTGGTGAAACACTGGAATCCGTTACCTAGGGAGGTGGTGGAATCCCCTTCCTTAGAAGTTTTTAAGGTCAGGCTTGACAAAGCCCTGGCTGGGATGATTTAGTTGGGATTGGTCCTGTTCTGGGCAGGGGGTTGGACTAGATGGCCTCCAGAGGTCCCTTCCAACTCTGTTGTTCTATGAAAAGAGTCATGGTGGATTTATTGAATTGAAATTAGGTATTTTTCTAAAAGTGTATCTTGGGGAAATTCTGTAGACTGTTTTATACAGAAGGTCAGATTAGATAGGTGGTGGGCAAGCACAGGCCCCAGGGACGTGCTGGCTGCCACTTCCTGTGCCTCTCATTGGTCAGGAACGGTGAACCATGGCCACTGGGAGCTGTGAGCAGCCATGCAAATGTAAATAAACTGTCTGGCAGCCCGCCAGCAGATTACCCTGATGGGCCGTATATGGCCCGTGGGCTGCAGGTTGCCAACCACTGGTCTAATGGCTGGGCACCAGCAAATATACTCTTATCTCTACTTCTCCCTCAGGTCAAATATTGGAGGCTAGTGCTGTAAGTTCTCTGCAGATGATCATGGAGTCAGTAGACGAACATGGACTCTGCTGTGCAAGTACTTCAGATAGTGTGTACATATATTTTAAGGATCAAAACTAATGATAGCAGAAGGGCTTGGAGGAGAACAATTTTGGAAAGATGATTATTTGTATTCCAGTAGTGCTCCAGTCATGGACCAGGATACCATGGTGGTAGGTTCTGTTCAAATACAGAATAAAATAGGCAGTCCCTACCCCTAAGCTTTCAATCAAAATAAAAGCTTACAAGTTTCATGAACTAATGTACTCCCCTGGGATGTGTCATTCCAAGTAGTTTAATGCATATTATGCTACACAGTTTAAAGATCACAATAATTTTTTAAAAAAAAGTCCCATAACCTAGCAGGATGGAAAAAACTCAGGAAAATACAGCTCTTTTTACTTATAAATTTTTTTCTAGACTCAGTTTACCCATTAAAAGCATATTCTCCAGACCAAAAAAACAAACAAAAAAACAAAACTAAACTGAAGACAGTAATTTCACCTGCCAAACCAAAGTGGAGATGAGGATAAAGAACAATTAACACAAATTAAAATTGCTATTCCAAATTTCTGGAGATATTAAGCTGCTTAACCTATACATATTGAAATTCATTCAAAAATATATATATAAAAAACCTTTAGCTATATTGATCAGAAGAGCTCAGAAGTGCTGGCAATACATTTCTGACATTAGTTTATATACATATTGACTTGTTTATTTCATTTAATAAAAATGGGCCAAAATACATGCTTTGAGCATCCAGCAAATTTCAAGTTGCAAAATCAAAATACACATCTCAGTCAGCTTCACTCTTTTTAAGAAGGAGCAGCTTTTAGTGTTTATTTACTGTGATTCAAATAATAATAAAAAGTCCCCTATCTAAAAGGTTCTAGGCACCCTCAAATATTTAATACCATAATGAAACTCCAGCAGCATTGAAAATCATCATTCAAAAAAAGACTTCAAACAGCCAACAACCTACTAATATCACTGTCATAAATATAAAGGGAAGGGTAAACCCCTTTAAAATCCCTCCTGGCCAGAGGAAAAATCCTCTCACCTGTAAAGGGTTAAGAAGCTAAAGGTAACCTCGCTGGCACCTGACCAAAATGACCAATGAGGAGACAAGATACTTTCAAAAGCTGGGAGGAGGGAGAAAAACAAAGGGTCTGTGTCTGTCTGTATGCTGCTCTTGCCAGGGACAGAACAGGAATGGAGTCTTAGAACTTTTAGTAAGTAATCTAGCTAGGCATGTGTTAGATTATGATTTATTTAAATGACTGAGAAAAGAGCTGTGCTGAATAGAATGACTATTCCTGTCTGTATGTCTTTTTTGTAACTTAAGGTTTTGCCTAGAGGGATTCTCTATGTTTTGAATCTAATTACCCTGTAAGGTATCTACCATCCTGATTTTACAGAGGTGATTCCTTTACTTCTCTTAAAAGTCTTCTTGTAAGACAACTGAATGCTTTTTCATTGGTCTAAGATCCAAGGGTTTGGGTCTGTGGTCACCTATGCAAATTGGTGAGGCTTTTTACCAAACCTTCCCCAGGAAGTGGGGTGCAAGGGTTGGGAGGATTTTGGGGGGGGAAGATCTGTCCAAAATATGTTTTCCCAGTAAACCCAGATAAAGTTTGGTGGTGGCAGTGGAAATCCAAGAGTAAAAATAATTTTGTACCTTGGGGAAGTTTTAACCTAAAAGTAAACTTTGGAGGTTTTCATGGAGGTCCCCACATCTGTACCCTAGAGTTTAGAGTGGGGAAGGAACCTTGACAATCGCCTTTCCACCTCTTCATTGTTCTGGGAACATATCATCAGTCCTCTCCAAAGATGTCAGAGTTGTAGCGTTTAAGGTCAGAAGGGCCATTATAATCCTGTAGACCAACCTCCTGAAAAGCCAAAGCACCTCTTAAAAAAAAATAGAATCCAGACCACTTTAAAGAGCTCAGATGGAGAATCTACTACACCCCCTCAGTAAGTTGTCCCAATGGTTATTTACCTTATGTCTTTTGCAGCATGCCTGGAAGGTCACCAAATTCAGGCTATTCTGGGCCAAAGAGGAGTGGGAAGCAAGTTCCAGAGTTCAGGAAACCTACTCTTTTATAACAAGGGGGACCTAGTTCAAGTGCCACTGTTGATGGCAACTGTGGCAAGGTAACCCAGGGAGACAGGCAATCCTTCAGGTAGACCAGTCCCATGCAAATACTAATACCTCAAACCCTAATTCCCTCCCAGGGAATGTTCTGCCAGCAGACCTCACAGTTATTGCCCTGATGGCAACTGTGGAAGGGTATATCTGGCACCTTAAAAAAAAAAAAAAAAAAAAAAAAGGAGGGAGGGGATGCATTTCTGTATAAGGACTAAAAATATAGTTTCAATCCAAATAAAGCAAATGTAGCTAACCTGCACTCCCCAATCTTCCTTTAGCCTTTCTCCAGCCAGGCTTCTGTCTGTCTCAGTTTATTTTTCTTTTATTCTTTCATTTTCTATTTGTATTACTTCCTTGAGCTTTAATCACCAGCAAAGCAAAAAAAAAAACTAAGCTTCACATCTTCTCAGACGTATTACAGACTGCAAGTCTGGACTGTCTCTTTATATTATAATCCTTCACAGTTATATCCATAGATAGACTTCACTTTGGTTTCATTCTAGTCTTTTTCCCCCTCCTGTTATCCTCTCTTGAAATTTCTTACATTTCCATGTGCTGGGGAGGAGGCCTTTTCTTTTCAGCTTGAGATAATGTGATTTCAGAAATCTGTTTCATTCCTTCACATCAAAGGAGTCTCTATTTCATTCAGCATATTTTGCACTGAACAATTCCTGCTTTCTTTTGTTGGTATTATACTTGCTTTATTTGTTAAGAGATATTTAATTGTACATTGTATTGATCTTCAGTTCTTTCAGTAACTTGACTTTTCGGAACTAATTCGCTGGCTTATAGAATAGACAGCACCCCCTCTATTACCTGTTTCCTTCTCCCATTGTTAGGAGATTAATTCTAAACAAATGGCTTTACTGGATAGTTACACTGTAAAGATCTTAAACTGGCTTGATATCAATAAGTCACTTTTAAAATTAAGATTCCTTGGAGACCATGAAGATTATGTTTATTTTATAATCATTATTTTTCTCTTCAATTTAATTTGGTTTTTACATTTCCCCCTGCATTAGAATGTATTAATCTTATGCTAAAACTAGTCTTGGGATGTTCCTATGTTGCATAGAATTAAATGCATAATGATCAGAGTTGTGGATATAAGAAGCAATAAAAAGCTTTCACTGTTGATGAAATGCTGGATAAAAGCCAAGACATTAATAAAATGCAAAAGTTGTTTACTGCTTGTATATTCCAACACCATAAACATCACTGTCATATGCACAAGATATGCAATGTTTCAGATAGTTTATTTGAAACTATTTCAATATGTTAAACAATTCACAGGGTAAAATTCATAATTGAATAATGTGGAGGTGACACATTTTCAGTAGTATGCATAAAGATAACATTTTAGGCAGTTTTAAACATTCAGTAAGGAAACATTCACTCCTGTGAAGTATCAGTTTTAGTTTAGACAAGCACTTATAGTATCATTTAGTGAATATTCATTAACATTAATAGGTGAACTTCAAAAGTTTGGGATTTTGGTTTTGAATCAGAACCAACAGTGCATATATTTATGCAAGCCTAGTGAGAGTCAAACGTCATTCTCTCTTCCCTGCCTTCAATCCTCCTCCCTCTCCCCCCAGTTTAAAAACATTGTTCCGCCTTCCCTCACACTGATCTTTCCTTTCCTGAAACTGTTCTACACACCCTGAAGTATTCCCCTTGATCCTTCCCTGGCTCTGACCCTTAAAAGGCTATCTTTGGTGAGAATCCTTCAGCACTTATAGGGCCAGATTCTTTGGAATGTTCTGGCCCCTCAAAGCAGCCAGACTGTATTAAGGAGACTAGGGCCATTTTTTTTTTTTTACTGGACTTTGACCAGGTCTCTCCAGTCAAATCTCAAAACTCCCTAGAATTCTTTGTCCCCTTCTCATTCCAGGGAAAGCCTTCAACCGTTTAGATAGGAATATAGTGACAACCACCCTTTTGACCAACACACCAGAGATTCAAACAAGGACCTCTGGAGCTAAAAGGATGAGATAAAGAAGCAAGGTCTGGGAGCTGTAACAGCTCATATCCTCTGAATCAGCACAGAGGCTAGAGTAATCAAGATCTTACCACTGGATTGTAATAGCATCCTGACTTGCAGCAGCTATTACCAGACCTGCTGAACCACAAGATGGATTTCACCAAATGGAGGGTTGAAAACAGGCTGTGTCATAAGAAGACCATAAGAATGGCCACAGTTGGTCAGACCAAAGGTCCATCTAGCCCAGTAGCCTGTCTTCTGACAGTGGCCAATGCCAGGTGCCCCAGAGGGAATGAACAGAACAGGTAATCAAGTGATCCATCCCCTGTTGCTCATTCCCAACTTCTGACAAACAAGCTAGGAACACCATCCCTCCCATCCTGGCTAATAGCCATTTATTGACCTATCCTCCATGAATTTATCAAATTCTTTTTTGAACCCTGTTATAGTCTTGGCATTCACAACATCCTCTAACAAGGAGTTCCACAGTTAGACTGTGCATTGTGTGAAAAACTTACTTTTTTTGTTTTAAACCTGCTGCCTATTAATTTGATTTGGTGACCACGAGCAATTGTGTTATGAGAAGGAGTAAACAACACTTTAAATAAAGTTATTTACTTTCTCCACACCAGTCATGAGTTTTATAGACCTCTATCATATCCCTGCTTAGTCATCTCTTTTCCAAGCAGAAAAGTCCCAGTCTTATTAATCTCTCCTCATATGGCAGCTGTTCCATACCCCTAAATCATTTTTGTTGCCCTTTTCCAATTCAAATATATCTTTTTTGAGATGCGAGACCACATCTGCACGCAGTATTCAAGATGTCGGCATACCATGGATTTATATAGAGGCAATATGATATTTTCTGTCTTATTATCCATCCCTTTCTTAATGATTACCAACATTGTTAGCTTTTTTGACTGCCACTGCACATTGAGTGGATTTTTGAGAACACTATCCATAATGACTCCAAGATCTCTTTCTTGAAGAACGAAGAAAGTGAAATGAGGAGTCTGGTGGCACCTTAAAGACTAACAGATTTGGGCATAAACTTTTGTGGATAAAAAGCCCTTCACATGCAGATACAGACTAACACGGCTACCCCTGTGATACAAGAAATTGAAGTGTCCAAAAATTTCATATGGTGGGGGGAGGGGAAGAGCTAGTTCAGTTAACCATTTAGGGTTTTTTGACTCACTTCACATAAAATATTCACGGCAGCTCATTTAGTTTGATGTTGCACTCAAACTTTATTCATTGAGTTTAAGAAGCAAACAGCAAGGAATGTTTACTGCCAGCATTACTTACTCAGTGGCTGATGCTGCATCTTTACTCACATGAGTAATGATTACAACAACCGTTACTCCCATTGACTTCATCTGGAATACTCAGGTGGGCAATGCTTCAAGTGAGCAAGGATTGCAGGATCACACCCTTAAATTAAATTGGATGCTTCATATAAATGAACAATTCTACAGAATCACTAGTTAGTGTGTTGATCTCTAAAGCACTTAATAGCAGAGGACTTGTCTAGACTTGACACCATCTTGCTAAGCCTTGTCCTGATACTTCATTGTGCTTGGATATTACTCATCATCTAAAAAGAAAAGGAGTACATGTGGCACCTTAGAGACTAACAAATGTATTTGAGCATAAGCTTTCATGAGCTACAGCTCACTTGATTGGATGCAGTCAGTGGAAAATACAGTGGGGAGATTTATATACACAGAGAACATGAAACAATGGGTGTTACCCTACACACTGTAAGGGGAGTGATCAGGTAAGGTGAGCTATTACCAGCAGGAGAGTGGCACAGGGGGAGGGAGGGAAACTTTTGTAGTGATAATCAAGGTGGGCCATTTCCAGCAGTTGACAAGAACGTCTCAGGAACAGCAGGGAGTGGGAGGGAGGGATAAACATGGGGAAATAGTTTTACTTTGTGTAATGACCCATCCACTCCCAGTCTCAATTCAAGCCTAAGTCAATTGCATCCAGTTTGCAAATTAATTCCAATTCCGCAGTCTGTCGTTGGAGTCTGTTTTTGAAGCCTTTTTGTTGAAGTATTGCCTATTTTAGGTCTGTAATCGAGTAACCAGAGAGATTGAAGTATTCTCCAACTGGTTTTTGAATGTTATAATTCTTGACATCTGATTTGTGTCCATTTATTCTTTTACGTAGAGACTGTCCTGTTTGACCAATGTACATGTCAGAAGGGCATTGCTGGCACATGATGGCATAGATCACATTGGTAGATGTGCAGGTGAACGAGCCTCTGATATTGTGGCTGAGGTGATTAGGCCCTATGATGGTGTCCCTGAATAGATGTGGACACAGTTGGCAACGTGCTTTGTGACCCTTCACTCTCACAGATCTTGGGAGACAAGCCCGTCCTTGCTTACAGACAGCCTCCCCAACCTGAAGCAAATACTCACAAGCAACCACACAACAGAACCACTAACCCAGGAACCTATCCTTGCAACAAAGCCTTCTACTCTGAAACTCATCAGGTTGGCAGACAATCATGCCTTCATTCGGGGGGCCACTGGGGGTGGAATTTAACTCCTTGTAGTCATCTCAGCCCCTCCCCCTGCTTTTACACACTACCCAACACTTTTTTCCTACCCAAAACATCCTTAAAAAACAAAAAAAACCTATTCTCTTCATTAGTGGAACCTTCTCCCTCCTACAGGATCCCTCCCCACCCCTGTCTGTTCTGTTCATGTTTATGTTTTAACAAATATGAGGCATAAAAAGCAATATAGACCAGAAAGACAAGGTGGGTGAGATATCCTTTACTGGACCAACTTCTGTTGGTGAGAGGCAAGCTTTTGAGTTTAGACAGAGCTCTTCTTGACAGTGACTCTCACTAACAGAAGTTGGTCCAATAAAGGATATTACTCCACCCACCTTGTCTCTCTAATATCTTGGAACCAACATAGCTACAACACTACATAGATAGAATGGAATAGTTTTCTTTGAATTGCTTTTTCATAGTGTCACTGACACTTATTTACCGTGAAATTATTGTACACCTTCCTGAGTACCTTGGCACAAGAATGGTTTCTTGGTAAATTATTGCATTAATAGGCTAAAGAATTCCATTGTCAGAGTGGAAAGTTTGCTACATACTTAAGTTTGATACAAAATTGGAGTGCTGATAATATGCAACTGAAAAGTCACTCCAGTTTTGAATTTGTTGTGTTAGCACAGATTTTATGCTGGATTCATTTCTAGGATTGGTAACCTTTATAACATTTTAATCTGTATTTCAGTCACTACATTTGTATTGAATCAGTGATTTACGAAGGCTGGGCATCTTTTTTCATATTCTTTTCTATCCATACTAATAAAAATGGAGTCAGCTCCCATCTCAAATGCTGCCACCTACTCTTCCCTGGACTCCCAGCTTTTCATTGCACCCGTCTGCTCCATCCAAAGGTCTGTGCCTAAAATTATCTTCTCTTGAACACATTTTTGCAGTTTCAGTTCCCCTTTATCTCTACTCTCCTTCAATTCAAGCTTCTCACTCTTGCCTTCAGAATCTGTCACGACACCCTGACTACATCTTAGCCTTCATTTTCTTCAAGTTCCCATCCTAATACATCTGATGCACCCCAGCCAACTACTTAAGCACGTTTTCTGCATCCCCATTTTAGGGCCGATCTACACTGGGAACTTACGTTGGCAAAGCTACTTCTCTCAGAGGCGTGAAAAATCCAAACCTTTGAGACACATAACCCTATCCTGACCTAACCCTTGGTGTAGACAGTGCTAGTTGACAAAAGAATTCTTCCATCTCAGGGAGGTGGATTACCTATGCTGATGGGAGAACCCCTCCTGTCAGCGTAGGTAGTGTCTACACTTAATCTGCTACAGCAGGTAATTGGAAAAGTGATGATATAGTTTATTCATGCATTTGGTCTCAAGCACATGAAAATTCCTTAGATTTCAGTCTGAGCAATTTTTAAGGTTCAAGGATTAATGGAAAAAAAGTTTATTTAGACTCAGACTCATTTAAGGCCAGAAGGGATCATTGTGATCATCTAATCTGACTTCCTGCATATCGCAGGTCACAGAACCTCACCCACCCCCTCCTGTAATAGGCCTCGGGTTTTTTCTTCCTTATGTTCAGGTATTTGAAAGATAGTTAGTCATGAAATGTAGGTTCTCTTTTGTACACAAAACAAAGCCAAATGTTAGATTTAACCACATCAGTCTGTGATATGCTTTTGACATGTGATCTGAATCCTGAAGATTCAAATAGGTTTTCTATGTCAGCTGTGTTAGCTAGTTTATGGAACTAAGCTTCATCTGTTATTTTAGGCACTGGCTAAAGATGTGTTTCTTGGGTTAAGACACTTCGGCAGTCATCAGGCAGATTTGTGCCCAGTGTAATAGCTTTCAGAGTTTTTCTTCTCCTGCCTGCAAGTTTGTAAGAAAGGATTGTATTCCCTGTTTTCCTGAAAGATTTAATATCTCCTTGCTAAAAATAAACTTAAGACTAGTTCATGGAGTTTTCAAAATTGCATAAGATGACAGGTTTTGGTTGCTGAGTAGTTTATACTTTGGCCAATCACAAAGGGTAAAAATCTGAAGTAACTTATTTTAATATTTTATGGTTCAACTAATGTGGGGAGGGACTAGATTGCTTGCTCTGGCTTAAACCTAAAGACACAATGGGGCATAAGCTAAATCACCTTCAGTGTAGCCATGGAAGTCATGGAGCCTCACAAACACTCATTCGAGACACACTTACTCCTGCCAGAGCTCTAGAGGGTAGTAATTCGCTGCTGGCTTATACTAGAAGTGAGTTATGACAGCCTGCGATAGGGTGCCACTCACCATGCTAGCGCCTACTGCTGGTCATCTTGCAGATCAGCTCCACAAGTTGGTACGCCATCATTTCTGCTCCTGGACCCATGTTGCTCCCAGGACCATGGCATCCTCTTCATAGCACAGCCCTCCGGCTGTGTCACACGGTTATCCTCCCTTCCAGGGGACAGTTCCACAGTCCAAGTGTCCAGCCACTGCACCAGTGCCAAGGGGGGGGGAAATCCAGGCCCACCCACTATTCTGGGTCCTGGCTCAGGGACATGCTGCATCCCCTCCAATCTCTCAGTTTATTTCCCTGGGCCACTTCCCCATGGCTCCAGCACCTTTTTCACCCTTGCCCCAGGACTGCAGTCTGCAAATCCCCGCAGCCAGCCAGGAGCTCTTCTCTAGCTTCCCTGGTCCCTGCTAGCAGCATTGCTGTGTCCAGGATGCTGGCTTTTTTCTGCCTGCAAGGCAGCCAGTCCTCCCTCCTTGAGCTCCAGGGAGGAACTGAACCGACTCTGCCCTGCAGCTCTTCTTAAATTGGCCTGCCAGGCTTCTCTTTGCAGCCTCTCTCCTATTGGCTGCTTTCTGTGCAACCTCCCTAGGGCTTCATTAACCCCTTACAGACCAGTTTGGGGTGGATATCACATCACACAGCCCCTCCAACCAACCAACCCAGGTACATGGGCCAATGCATGGGGCACTTAATTGATTCTGCTCATTTCCCACCCCTCTTCCTTTTCCTGCTCACCCCTGCCTACCTGTTCTAGGAGAAGAATAAGTAGGTGCTGCGTGGCATATAAGGAAGGCTCTTATTTCCTTTCCCTCCTCTGCATGGGTGTGAAGCCTGAATCACACTTTAGTCCTTTGCAATTATTTTTTGCCTCTTCTCTTGGAATTTGTAGCTTTGGAACTGATACTCTGCCATCACTATCTACTTAGGTTCTCCCCCGACACCCATCTATTGCCGATGATGGATGTGGCAATATAAATGAATAACTGAGTAGGGCAGAGTGATTAACTATAGAAGAGTAATTTTTAAAAGGCAAAGGAGCAGCTTGCAGGGAAAAAAAAAGGTGTATGAATGTAGCAGGAGAGTCAGTATTTTAGTGAACATTACTTTATGTTGCTATTTCATGAGTGATAGGCAATTCTATCATTTCAATATTATATAATTGCTTCCCCATTAGAGATGTATTCATTTTATTTGTATTCTTTTAAGAGAAAAGGAGCACCTTTCCATAGCTCTAGGCACCGATTATTAATTGTGCCTTTCTTCATGCAAACCTCCTACTTGGAAAGTGTGGTTCCCAAGATCACTGTACTCATGCACAGCCATGGCCACTTGCACTAATTATTAAACATGTTTTGGCCACATGGTTCTGCCTGCTAGGCAAGCAGGTTACTCTGTGTGGCAGCTTTGTTCTACAAAGGCAGACGAATAGAATTCAGACTGTCTTTTTTAGAGTGTAAGATCCTCAAAGCAACCCACTGTGTAGGGTCTAGGAGTGCTGGGCACATCTGTGGCAGTGTAGAAATAGTAAATTGTGACACTGATCCCTATTGCGTTGCTTCTCCTCCTATATCTCCTTCTCCATGTGGCTTACTACTAGGATATGTGTGTGTATGTATTCACTCTTGAACAAAAGGGTTCCAGAGTTGGCTTTTCAGAGCCTATCAAAAGATGGTCACCTACTATTCTCACTTAAATAACTTCACATAATACTGGATGTAGGGAATCAAACTATAGTTGGCTAACGTTTTCTGACAAATTTTTGAGTGCTGAAAAGCAGGATTTCAACACAAACAAATATTTCACAGAAAAAAAATATTTCTCCACCCCTCCCATTTTTTGGTGAAATTTCAAAATTGCAAAGTTGTGGCAAAATACCACTTTCACTGTAAAAAAAACCACACAAATCCCAAACAACTTCTCATTACCCCTTTTCCACTAAAAAAGTGAAAAAAAAGTTTTTTCCTCTCTCTGTCCCTTTGTGCTGTTGAGGAGGATGAAAGCCTCAGGGAAGGAGAACATCCAACTGCAGCAAAGTGAAATGATTGCATAGTTGGGACCCTCCTCCCAGATGATGTTGTGGTATCCTCTCACACTGAGGATACTTCTCCGGGGGAGGGAAGTCCAGTTAAGAAGAGACAGGTATTAGTAACAGGCAATTTGATCATTAGAAACAGATAGTTGGGTTTGTGATGACTGGGAGAACTGCATGGTGACTTGCCTGCCTGGTGCGAAGGTTGTGGCTCTCTTGAGACATCTAGATAGGCTTATGTGTAGTGCTGGGGAGGACCCAGTGGTTGTGGTACATGTAGGTACCAAAGACATGGTTAAGGATAGGAGAGAGGCCCTGGAGGCCAAATTAAAGCTGCTAGCTAAGAGACTGAAGTCCAGGACCTCCATGGTAGCATTCTCTGAAATGCTTCCAGTTCCACGCACAGGGCCAGACAGGCAGAACTGCAGGGTCTCAATGTGTGGATGAGACTGGTGTATGGAGGAGGGGGTTTAGATATATTAGGAACTGGGGTATCTTTTGGGAAAGGGAGAGCCTCTACAGGAAGGATGGGCTCCACCTAAACCAAAACGGAACCAGATTGCTGGTGCTTAAAATTAAAAAGGTCGTAGAACAGTTTTTAAACTAAGGGCTGGGGGAAAGCCAACAGGTGCTGAGGAGCATGTGGTTCGGACATCCCTTAGGGGAGGATTGATAAAATGGAGATTCCCTATGTCCTAATAAGGAGAGGATGGATAGTACTATCCATGGATAGTAATTCCATGCTCGAAAAAATAAGAATGGCAGTAGAGCTATATTACAGCCCACCTGACCAGGATGGTGTTAGTGACTCTGAAATGCACAGGGAGATTAGAGAGGCTATTCAAATAAAAAAACCTCAATAATAATGGGGGATTTCAACTATCCCCATATTGACTGGGTACATATCACCTCTGGAAGGGATGCTGAAATAAAACTTCTTGACACCTTAAATGACTGCTTCTTGGAGCAGCTAGTCCTGGAACCCACAAAAGGAGAGGCAATTCTTGATTTAGTCCTAAGTGGAGCACAGGATCAGGTCCAAGAGGTGAATATAGCTGGACTGTTTGGTAATAGTAACCATAATATAAGTTTAACATCCCTGTGGTGGGAAAGACTCCACAGCAGCCCCACACTGTAGCATTTAATTTCAGAAAGGGGAACTACACAAAAATGAGGTTAGTGAAACAGAAATTAAAAGGTACAGTACCAAAAATAAAATCCCTGCAAGCTGCACAGAAACTTTTTAAAGACACCATAATAGAGGCTCAACTTAAACGTATACCCCAATTTAAAGCACACACAGTAAGAGAACCAAAAAAGTGCCACCATGGCTAAACAAGAAAGTAAAAGAAGCAGCGACAGGCAAAAAGGCATCCTTTAAAAAAGTGGAAGTTAAATCCTAGTGAGGAAAATAGAAGAGAGCATAAACTCTGGCAAATGAAGTGCAAAAATATAATTAGAAAGACCAAAAAAAGAATTTGAAGAACAGTTAGCCCAAAACTCCAAAAGTAATAGAAAAAAAATTTAAATACATCAGAAGCAGAAAGTCTGCTAAACAACCAGAGGGGCCATTGGACAATTGAGATGCTAGAGGAGCACTTAAAGACAATAAAGGCCATTGCGGAGAACCTAATGAAGTTTTTGCATCGGTCTTCACTGTTGAGGATGCGAGGGAGATGCTCAAACCTGAGCCATTCTTTGCGTGACAGATCTGAGGAATTGTACCAAACTGAGGTGTCAGAGGAGGTTTTGGAACTAAATTGATAAACTAAATGGTAATAATCTCCAGTACCTGATGGTATTCACCCAAGAGTTCTGAAGGAACTCAAATGTGAGATTTCAGAACTGTCATTTGTAACCTATCATTTAAATCTGCTTCTGTACCACATGACTGGAGGATAGCTAATGTAATGCCATTTTTTAAAAAGGGCACCAGAGGTGACCCTGGCAACTACAGGCCAGTAAGCCTAACTTCAGTACTGGGCAAATTGGTTGAAACTTAAAATAAAGAACAAAATTGTCAGACACAGATTAACATAATTTGTTGGGAAATAGCAAAAACCATGTTGACTAAGGGAAATCATGCCTCACCAGTCTACTAGACTTCTTTGAGGGGGTCAACAAGCATGTGGTCAAAGGAGATCCAGTGGATATAGTGCATTTAGATTTTTAGAAAGCCTTTGACAAGGTCCTCACCAAAGACTCTTAAGCAAAAGAAGCAGTCATGGGAATAAGAGGGAAAGTTCTCTCATGGATTAGTAACTGGTTAAAAGATAGGAAACAAGGGGTAGGAATAAATGGCCAGTTTTCAGAATGGAGAGGGGTAAATAATGGTGTCTCCCAGAAATCTGTACTGGCCCAGTCCTATTTAACATTGATAAATGAAAAAAGGGTAAACAGTGAGGTGGCAAAATTGGCAGATCATACAAAACTAAAAGGTAGTTAAGTCCCAGGCAGACTGCAAAGAGCTACAAAAGGATCTCACAAAACTGTGTCTGGGCAACAAAATGGCAGATGAAATTTAATGTTGATAAATGCAAAGTAATGCACGTTGGAAAACATAATCCAAACTATACATATACAATGATGGGGTCTAAAGTAGCTGTTACCACTCAAGAAAGATCTTGGAGTCATTGTGGATAGTTCTCTGAAATCATCCACTCAATGTGCAGCGGCAGTCAAAAAAGTGACCAGAACATTGGGAATCATAAAGAAAGGGATAGAGAATAAGAAATAAAATATCGTATTGCCTCTATATAAATCCATGGTACGCCTACACCTTGAATACAGTGTGCAAATGTGGTCACCATCTCAAAAAAATGAGATATTGGAATTGAAAAAGGTTCAGAAAAGGGCAACAAAAATGATTAGGGGTATGGAATGGCTGCCATATGAGGAGAGAGTAATAAGACTGGGACTTTTCAGCTTGGAAAAGAGGCAACTAAGGGGGGGGAAATATGATAGAGGTGTTACCAAATATAAAATCATGAGTGGTATGGAGAAGGTAAATAAGGAAGTGGTTTTTTACTCCTTCTCATAATACAAGAACAAGGGACCACCAAATGAAATTAAATAGGTAGCAGGTTTAACACACACACACACACACAAAAGTATTTTTTCATGCAACACACTGTCAACCACTGGAACTCCTTTCTAGAGGGTCTTGTGAAGGCCAATACTATAACAGGGTTCAAAAGGGGACCTAGATAGATTCATGGAAGATAGCCATTGATGGACCTATTGGCCAGGAATGGTGTCCCTAGCCTCCATTTGCTAGAAGCTGGGATTGGGTGACAGGGCATGGATCACTTGAGGATAACCTGTCTGTTCATTCCCTTTGAGGCACCTGCCATTGGCCACTGTCAGAGGACAGGATACTGGGGCTGGTGGACCTTTGGTCTGACCCAGTATGGCTGTTCTTATGTTTTCAATGGAGATGGAGAAGAAAAACTGGTTTTTCCTACAAAAGTGAAACAAAAAAATTCTTTAGAAATTTTTCATTGAAGAACAAGAACAGATTTGTGAAGAGTTTCAAGCAAAATGGATTTTTTTGGCGGGTGAAAAAAATCACTTTAGTAAGTGGCACTATCCTGAGTGGATTGTACCTACCTCTTACAGATAGCTTTGGGGCTTGTTTCCCTTCTTTTTTCTTTCAAACCCACTTTTTGCAACCTTTGTATAATCCATTATGCCAATAAAGTCTTGCTGAGTTAAAATTACCCAGTAACCCAATTTGTTAGAAAGCAAGGTGTAGACTCCTTGGGGGTCCTCCATTTCTAGAATATATTTCAACATTACGGCTTTCATATCTTTGTCACTTGTGCTGCAGGCCCCAAATCTGGATTTACACTGCCTGTCCACCATTATACTCGAGTCATCATTCTATTATTGTTTGATACAGTAGCAGTCAGGAATCAAGAGGATTGCTTTACTGCATTTTGATTGAATGAAAGCATCCATTTGTATTATCTGAATATTTTAATCTTAATGTGCCTAAAGAGACCAGATTCTTATTGAAAGTTCTTTATAATTTTATATATTGTATGGTTCTTCTTAACTATTCAGAAATGCAAAAAGTGAATGGAGCAGAAGGAGACTGCTAATATCCTCTCATTGGGAGTGTGTAAATCTCAGGGAAACGCATGCAAATACTGACAAAATTGATAATGCTAAATACCCTTTTAAATCTTATTCCCAAAGAGATTTATCTTAAATTATCTACATTTTCTTAATCATTGAGGAAGACCATGCAGTATAACTGGAATTAAATAAGATATTAAAATACTATTTTAGTGATATCTTTTGGACTGTGTGAAAAGATAATTAAGACCCAAGATCTAATTATTGTATACTCAGTTACCTCTGAGATATTCTCTCTTTATCATGGCAATTGTGCTCTGAAACTAGATTAACCATTACCAAACTACCTTTCAAAGCCATACCCAACTGGAATATACATGGTCCTTAACCGAAATATAGGCATCTGTGAATGTATGTTTAGCTCATACACACAGCATCCTCATTAATGGCCATGGTTACTCTGTCCATGTGCTGTTGTGTGAAGAAAGCATTAGAGGGGATGATTTCTCTCAGAGATATTATTCGGTAAGTACTAGATATTAAAGCATACAGTTAGTCATGAGGTGTTGAAAATGAGGTTGAGGTCCCTATTCTGCAATAGTTGAGATTTTGTCTGGAAAGGAAATCTCTATGGTTGGCAATAGACAACTGCTTATCATCAGGGAAGTTTCTGACAATCTGAGGCCTACAACCACAGGTAGCACAGGAAAGAGAGTGTTCTAGGCATGCTCCTCACTCCTCTTTTTTAGCATATTCACTAAAGAGTGAGCATCTCACATAAGCTCCTGGCATTGAAACCCTCTTGTCAAGAGCTTGCAGCTCCCCAGCACTACAAGATCTTTACCTCACAAATTGTGTGAGTGATAGTGGGAAGAAAAAGGTAGATGGGCAGAGGAATCAGAGGTCCTTCACTCTCTGGTCCCTAGTTCTCCAGTGGCTGCATCCAAATGGAGTAATTTTTTGTCACCTCAACCCTCCTGGTAGCTGTTCCTGTTCCAAACAAGGCTTTTTAGTGGACCCCCCCCCCACCCCACTCCCAACTCCTGCATGGTTTCTTCCCTGTCCCTGGCTGGGATTTCCTTTGCCCTCTCACCCTACAAGCTGCTTTTGTCCCTAACCACTGCATTTTGGTCCCCTCTTAATGTCTGCTGTCCTCAAGTGCTTCCCCTCTGCAACCCTCCTGGGAGCTCCTGCCCACTTCCTCCTAATGGCACACACTGCACCTGAGTAAGTGCCCTGCCACTTATTTTCAGCGTTGCCTCCTCCTCCACTCCTTTGGCACTTCTCCAGGCTGTCTCTGACTCCAAGACAAGTCCGTAGCTTAATTCTACAATCTAAGCTGTGTTCACATGAGAGGGAATCAACAATAATGCAGGAACATTTAAATCATAATGTGCAGTATCATATTATGAACAAGGACTCTGGTATCACCATAAAGAATACCAGATTTATTTGGTCATACACTTTTGTGGGTAAAAAACCCACTTCTTCAGATGCATAGAGTGAAGATTACAGAAACAGGTATAAATATATATTGGCACATGAAGAGAAGGGAGTTGGTTCTCCACATGTAAGGTAACTCCCTTCTCTTCATGTGCCAATATATATTTATACCTGTTTCTGTAATCTTCACTCTATGCATCTGAAGAAGTGGGTTTTTTACCCACAAAAGTGTATGACCAAATAAATCTGGTAGTCTTTAAGGTGCCACTGGACTCCTTGTTTTTTCTGTGGATACAGACTAACACTGCTATCCCAGTATCATATTAGAATTTCTAATGGGTGACCCACCAGGAGAGATTTACTTATATAAGACTTTTGATTCTGGAAAAAAACCACACAAAAAACACCCTGCATATCTTGTATAAAGCCTATTCTCAGGGCATTTCTGCACTTATACTTTTTATCCAGGTTGGAAATAGGAAGTAGAGAGTCATGAGCCATAATTCAAAATCAAAGGCAAGTATACATGGGAAAGTAGTAATCCAAACATAGGGAGAGTGGGAAAAAAAGATTGGTTCCTGTTCTCGGTGAATTTTTATTTTATCTGAACCAGTTTGACCATCTCTAAATAAGGTGAAACAGGTCATGCCATGCTAAAAGGACTACTAAAAAAAAAAAAAATAAAGCACACTATTAAAGCAACACACCAAACAGAGACCCCAAAATATTTACTCTGCCATTATCGAGGTCAAGAGACATCAAAGTCCTGATGGAAAGAGGAAGGCAACAGTGGATGGAATATTTTGAGAAAATGAGGCAAGGTACCAAGGGAAATTACAGACTTCAGCAAGAATGTCACCCTCACAGCCATGAATGAAGCTCTAGCCCTTCAGAAGAAAACTTAAAGTTCAGTTTAAAAAAGAAGAAATCAAACCATTTTAAAAATGGAAAGTGAATCAAATTCCACATCATAATTCCTGAACTACTTAAAATAAAAGATTCAGGTAAATATATAGTTAGCTCATTTGATGCAGCCATTCAGGATGTACAGAATAGAAAACAAAAGGAACGGGTAATAAGTTGTAAAATAATGTTAAATTTAGTAAAGTGGACTCATTTACATGTGCTATTCACTACTCATTGTGTTCAAGGAAGAATTAACCAGACGGGCTCCAGATTCAGACCTGATTCAGTCAGCAGCAACTTACTTGACAATAAGGCTCCTAGGTCTTAGGTAAAGTTTAGAGAAGAATGTTGATTAGAGATGGTTGGGAATTTTTCAACAAAATATTTTTTTCATTGAAAGTGCTGATTAATTGAAACCATAACTGTTAATGGGAAAGTGTCAGTTTTGACAAGTTTCCTATTTTGGAAAAAAAATCAGAAATGTTTAACCATCCCATTTCAATATTTTCTAAAACAAAGTTGTTTCAAAATGCCTTTCAAAGTTGGATTGATCCAAACTTATTTTTTTTCCCCAATAATTTGAACTTTTCATCTTGGTTTGAGATGGGAACCCATGTCAAAATCTCAAAAATTGTCTTGGGAATTAAAAGACCATTTCCTATACATCTCTAATGGGGCTGGACCTGCCTGGTAACCAGCTGACTTCAGCAGTGGGCCATGACTGCTTAAGAGAAAGTTCAGCCCTCCTTCAGCCATCTGGGTGGGAGACCCCCTGTTACTCCCACCCTCTCTTCTCTTGTGGGAAGGGGGGCAGATCACCCTGCCAACACCATGGAAGCAGAGTGAAGTGTGTGGTGCTAGTGTGGGGGAACTGTAGTGTTGCAAGACTCACCTCCACGGTGCCTCCTGCTGGTTGTCCAGGGAATTAGCTCACCAGCCTCCAGAGCACCCCCTGCCAGCCGGTGTCTCACCTGTCACTGGCACTCCTGTGTCCCTCCAGGGCCCCAATGCCCCTTTCACTTGGGTGCTGCCCCCAGCAGTACCCCCATAGTCTCTGGGTCTCCTCTCCCCAGGGAACCCCCAAACCCCACCTTGCCTCAGCCTACTGCCAGTCACCATCTAGCCCTGTTTCACTGGGGCCAATTGCAATCTGCATAAGCCAATCATCATAGGCAAGGGGGGGATAGGACCTCTACAGCCCCAGAGCCTATTTAGGCCCCACACAAGGTCCTGCAGCCTAGGGATTTCCAGACAGGAACTCCCTAGCTCCTCCTGTCTTCCCCCAGTACTGCCCCACCTCAGGTTCCTCTTCAGCTCCCAAGCAGCCAGATCCTTCCCTCTCTGCAGTCAGAGACAGAGTACCTGCTCCTGGCCCACTGCCTCTTATAAGGGCCAGCTGGGCCCCGATTGAGCTGGCCACAGCTGCAGCTGCTCCCTTAATCAGCCTGGGCTTTTCTCCCAGCCCCTAAGCCTCTTCCAGGGCTGGCTTTAACCCTGTCAGGGCTGGAGTGGGTGGCCACGCTGCTACGGAAGGGAGAGATCAGTCTATTCAGGCCGCCCTACTGGGGGCTGGAGCTCTCTCCCTCCCTCCCTGGAGGGGCCGCTGCTGGCTAGAACCCCTTCTGGGAGCCACTGCTGTTGCTGCTGCCGTGCGGGGGGGCTTGCCGGCCTGCTTCCCCATCCCCACCACTCTGGAGGGAGGAGAAGTGAGGACCCCACCACCACTGTTGTCACCCCTTCTGCCTGGGTCCTCACCTGGCTGGCCGCCACCTGCTTGCTGATGCTCTGAAGCTTGCTCCTTCATTGAGGAGGAGGAAGACCGCTGTGAGGAATTGTGAAGGGGGTCAGTTATTGGACTGAGTGACTTTAACAACTGGGGTGGTGGTAGCCTTTTGCTGCTGTGGGGGGCCAGGGGAGAGGCATGGAGCCCTTCCCCAGTCCTGCTGCCCTCCACCATATCTTCCTTCACCACCACCCCTTTTTGCCACTGCCCCCTCCACCAACCTAGCTGACCATCAACACCTGCTGCTCGCCTCTTGAAGGGGCTGCTTGCTTCTTCACCCACCACCACCTGGGCCTGTTTCCAGCAGCGAGCAAGGACTGGAGTGAGCCCCCCAAGCACTCGTGGGTGCACTCCCCCCCTTTTTTTGGACTTGGCCCCCCTCCTCAGTTGCATTTGGGTGGGGAGCCTCCCTGTTACCCCCCCCAGCCCAGTTTTCTCCTCCCTTCCTCCTGTAGCTCCCCAAAAGATTTTTCCCTGGTTATTTGCCTGTCCCATCCTGGCCCCATCCTGGGTTTCTTAGTGTGCCTGCCCCACCCCAACCCTTGCAAGTTTATTGCTTAGCCTGCCCCACACTTCCCCAAGTGTTTGGTTCCCCCCCCCACACACACCTAACCCGCTTTAATCACCCCACCCTCAGTTGTTTGCTGTTCCCCCTGACTCCCTCTGACCCCACCCCACCTAACCCGCAGTTGGTGTGCCCATGTCCCCTTTCGGAGAGCTTGTGCCCCCCTCCCCCTTTTTAAGTTGTTTACCCTGATTACTGCATTTCCCCTGATGCAATCATAGTCCGTCCCCTTTCGAGTGCAGCCAGAGGAGCCGGCGCCCCGCCCTGCACCCGTGATTGTCCCCCTCTCCTTTGTTATCCCCGTCTCCTTCTGTTGTTAGCACCCTCCTCCCCTGCCTGCAGCCTAGCGGGGAGGAGTGGTTGCTTCTTCCCTTCCCCCAGTACCTCCCTACAGTTTCCCCCCCCCCCACGCTGGTACCCTCCTTCCTGCATATAGTCTAGCAGGGAGGAGTGGTTGGTCCTGTCCCACCTTCCCTATTCCCAATACCCTGTTTGCTGGACCCTCCTCCCCTGCCTGTCGTCTAGTGGGGAAGAGCAGTTGTCCATTGTCCCATCCCTGATTTAGAGCCTCCTCCTGCTTCTTTCCACTATGGAGGAGGACCCTGCCTCTGCCCCGGCCCTGCCCCTGCTCCTGCCCCTGCTCCTGCCCCTACAGTTCATCCCCTGCTACCGCCCTTGCCCATCCCAGCGGCTACCCTCTTGGCCACTATTAGCCTAGACTCCGCCACTGCCATGGCTGCCCCTTCCACCAGCAAAAAGGGCCAGGGGAATAAAATGGGCAAAGGTCCTGCCCGGAAAACAAAACCTCCCGTTGGCAGGGCTGCCCTCCCTGCCGTGGCCCCGACATCTGCTGCAGCCTCTTCCTCCCCAGCCGTTCCCTCCACCAGCTCTGAAGGCGCTCCATCTCTAGCCCCCAGAGCATAAGCCCAGGTGGCCGATGCCCCCCCGCATGCCGCTGCACCATCTGCCCCGACTGCCACCTCCGGTACCATTCCTGGTGGCTGGGGCCCCTTCCCCTCGCTGACCAGGAGGCATGGCATCTGCTGCCTCCTGGTGTCCGCCTCGCCCTACACTGAAACATACGTGTGGGCGTTGGCGAGGGTGGTAGGGCCCACGGCCATCATGGTGGCCTCCAAGATGTATGGTAAGGTTGTATTCTTCCTAGCATCAGAGGAGGCGGTAGAGAAGGGCCTGGCGGTGGTGGGTGTGTTCGTTGCCCTAGAACCCCTGGAGGACTTGGGTGTATGGGTGGTATTGACCTTGGTCAGGGGTCAATTACCGGGTCCATTATTCAACAGGAGAGACCCGGTGCTTTCTCTGCCAGGCGATGGGGCACATCCGGAGGGACTGCCCCCTGGCCCGACCCAGAGGCGAGTCTGGGACCTCCGAGACCCGGGAGGGTGCCGGCCTTCTCACCGCCGGTGACCCTGGCAGCCCAGCTGCCACTGCCCCTCCTCCCATGGAGGAGAGGGCGGCAAGACATCTGCCGGCTGAGGGAGAGGGCCCGCTCCAGGGGGAGGTTTCCCTTTCTCCCATTGTCCTGCCCTTGCTGCCCCAAGCCCCAAAACGATCACCTTTGCCCCGGCCCTGCCCCCCCTGACCGGCCCTCCTCCTCCACTTTGGAGGGCTGGGTGCTCATCCGGGGGAAGCGCGGTGCCCGTAAATTGCAGGCTCAATCCCTCCTCTCTGATGAGGAGGGAGAGGAGGCCCCCTGAAAAATGCTGCGGTGGGCTGATACGGTTACATCTTGTGCCGAGCCTCCAGATGGGGCTCAGCAGGAGACGCTGGGTACGGCAGCCATGGCAGCAGATGGAGGTGTCACCGCCCCCCCTTGTTGAGTCCCCTCCTGAGGAGGCCTCTGTAGGAGTTCCCCCGGCCCCTTTGCCACCTGTGCCCCCTGCTGTTGTCGATACCAGGACTATTACTGCCCTGGCTCCTGATGGGGAGAACTCTGGGGTCGCGGGGACTGGATTTACTTCCATATTCGAGGAGATTGAGGCCCTGGGTCTGACCCCGGTCACCCAGGGGGAGGACGACCCCCAGCCAGCGGGCCTCGATCTGGATGGTGGCTCAGTTCCACCACCCCCTCCTCCTTCTCTCTGCCCCTCACTCCCAACTGTAGCCCCCCCTCTGGTCCTAGGGGCGCCCCTGGCTCTCTCTATTTGTTGAGCCGCGGATGGCACCTCACCTGAGGCCGCCGAGCCCCTAGAGGCGACGGCCGATGCCGAGAGGTCTGGCCCCGAGCCTGTGGGCATGCCCTCTAGTACCCAGATGGAGTGGTTGGCTTCCCCTCCGTAGGGGGGCCCCACTGAAGTTTCCGTAGTGTCTGATGCCGTGGCTGCAGGTGACGTATTTCTCACAGCTCCCGTGCCCAGCATCAGCGAAGCCCCCTCTCTAACCCCGTCCCATTGTCCCCCACTCCCGGCCGAGAGGAGCCGCACCCCGATAGCCCAGCTGCCGGGGACCGTGAACCCATCAGTGTCCCCACTCCTGTTCCTACTCTGCTCCCGGCCCCTCTCCTGTCCCGGTCCCAATATTTGCCCTTGTCCCTGCTCCCACCCCTTCTTCTGTCCTTGCGCCTGGCCCAGTCTCTGCCCCGCCCCCAATCCTATTTCCATCCCCAATAAATCGCTCGCTCCCTTCCCTGCCACAGCCCATGTTATTGCCGCCCCCGAGGTTGTCTTGTTTCCTCTGTCTACGGACAATTCTCAGGGGGAAGTTTTCATGTCCCCTCTTCCTAATATCATGGGGGCTGCACTATTCCCTCTGCTGCCCCCTCCTGTGCCAGGTGCAACTGTGGCGGGTTCTGCTCCATGCTTGCCCATCTCTACAGGCCACGAAGATCTTTTATCGGAGGGCGGCAGTGGGTTGGCTGCTGCGTCCCCCTCTGTGCTGAGGGAAGAGCTGTGCTATTTCCTCCTGGACACCCGTGGTTCAAAGGGCAAGGTGCAGCTCGCCATCCAGCACTGGGAGGACTTCCATCGCATCCTCCGGGCTGTGAAGGGCCTTTTGGGGGAGGGGAGAGAGACCGGGAGGCAGGGCCTCGCGGCCTACCGGCAAGCCCATAAGTTCTGCGACTCTCTGATGACCTTTGGGGTTGAACATGGGTTGTTGCGGGGCCCGCTAGAGGACGTTGATTCCCCTGCCTGTAAGGATTCACCCCAGCCCTCCCTATGAAGGATACCATCTTTGCTACGTTGAACACCAAGGGCTGAAGCATGGGTCTTCGCAGGAGCCAGGTGCTCTCCTTCCTTTGGGTGGGGGGGTACTCTGTGATCTTCCTGCAGGAGACCCACACGGCTCCAGCCGTCGAGGTTAGCTGGCGGCTGGAGTGTGTGGGGGGGGGGGACGAGGTTTACTTTAGCCACCTCGGCGCCCGTGCAGCTGGGGTGGCCACCCTGTTCTTCCCCGAGCTACGGCCCGAGGTGCTGGGGGTAGCCAAGGTCGTGCCGGGTCGCCTGTTGCACGACCGGGCCTGCATGGAGGGGCTGAGATTAAACCTGGTCAACGTTTACTCCCCGAACGCGGGCCTGGAACAAGTGCTCTTGTATTGGCAGATGTCGGCCTTCCTCAGCACACTGGATACTCACAAGTGCCTGGTCCTGGGTGGGGACTTCAACACCACCCTCGAGGACCGGGACCGCTCAGGAGTCGAGACATCCCAGGCAGCAGCGGGCATCCTCAGGGAGATCATGGATCATCACTCCCTCGTGGACGTCTGGCGCGACCGCCACCCAGACGACGATGTTACCTTTACTTATGTCCGGGTGGAGGGGGATCGGTTGCGCCACTCCCGGTTGGATCACATTTATAGCTCGTGTTTCCATCTGGTACGAGCCTCTGGTATCCGGCCGGCCCCATTCTCGGATCACCACTTGGTGACCGTGACAGCCTCTCTCAGTCCGGAGAGGCCGGGGCCGGCCTATTGGCATTTTAATAACAGCTTGCTGAAGGACGTGGGCTTCGTGGCGTCCTTCCGGGAATTCTGGCTGGCCTGACGGGGGCAGGGGCATGCTTTTCCCTTGGCAAGGTGGTGGTGGGATGTGGGGAAGGTACGCGCACGGCTCTTCTGCCGCGACTACACCTGGGGCGCCACCCGACGGAGGGATGCGGTGATAGGGCAGTTGGAGCGGGAGGTTTTAGCTAGAGAGGCGTCTCGCCTCCGGCCCTGAGGATCCACCCCTCCGTGCAGCGTACTGGGAGAAGCGGGAGGAACTCCGGGTCCTGGAGGACCATCGAGCCCAGGGTGCTTTTGTTTGATCCCGCATCCGCCTCCTTTGGGAGATGGATCGTGGCTCCCGCTTCTTCTACACCCTGGAGAAAAGGAGGGAGGACAAAAAGCACGTCACCTGCCTCCTGGTGGAGGACGGGACCCCACTCATGGATCCGCAGGAGATGCGTGGAAGGGCCAGGGCCTTCTACACTAACCTTTTCTCCCCGGATCCCACTGACGCCGATGCCCGCAGGGTGCTCTGGACCAAACTCCCGATGGTCAGCGCTGGTAACCGGGACAGGCTGGAGCTACCTCTCTCTCTGGCCAAGCTCTCGGAAGCCCTCCATCTCATGCCTACTAATAAATCTCCAGGCATGGACGGGCTGACCGTGGAGTTCTACCGTGTGTTCTAGGACATCCTCAGCCCAGACCTTGTCATCGTCTGGGCCAACTCCTTGCAAAGCGGGGTCCTCCCTCTCTCGTGCAGGTGAGCTGTGCTCGCCTTATTGCCAAAGAAGGGGAACCTCTGTGACTTACAGAATTGGCATCCCGTCTCGCTCCTCAGCGCAGACTACAAGGTCATAGCGAAGGCCATCTCGCTGTGGCTGGGGTCCGTGCTGGCAGATGTGGTCCATCCCGACCAGACCTACACCGTCCCGGACCAGACCATCTTTGACAACTTGTATTTGGTCCGGGACCTCTTGGAGCTGGGGTGTAGGGATGGTCTGTCGTTTGCCCTCGTGTCCCTTGCTCAGGAGGAGGTGTTCGACAGGGTGGACCACGGGTATCTCCTGGGCACTCAGCCCACAAACTGGGGCCCAAAGCCGAATGTCCGCATTCTCCAGGTGCTGTACGCCGATGCGGAGTGTCTGGTCAGGCTCACCTGGACCCTGACCGAGCCGGTCAGCTTTGGCCGGGAAGTACGGCATGGGTGCCCCCTCTCAGGCCAGCTGTATGCTCTGGTGATCAATCCCTTCCTCTGTCTCCTCCGCCAGAGGCTGATGGGGTTGGTGCTTTGGGAGCCGGAGCTGCAGCTGGTCCTGTCGCCGTACGCCGACGATGTGCTCCTCGTGGTCCAGGACCCGGACGACCTGGTGCGAGTGGAGGCCTGCCAGGCTGTTTACTCAGCGGCCTCCTCTGCCCGGGTCAACTGGGTCAAGAGCTCTGGCCTGGTGATCGGGGACGGGTGGCAGGCGAGCTCCCTCCCACCCATGCTTTAAGCCATCCGGTGGAGCGCGGGACCGCTGCTCTATCTTGGCATTTATCTATCCGCCACACATCCTTCTCCGCCGGAGAACTGGCAGGATTTGGAGGCCAGGGTGGGTGAGTGGTTTCAGAGATGGACAGGACTGTTCCGGTGTCTCTCCCTGCGAGGGAGGGCACTGATGCTGAACCAACTGTCCATGCTCTGGCACCGACTCAACACCCTGAACCTGGCCCCGAGGATCCTGGCCAGGCTCCAGAGGATGGTTCTGGAGTTCTTCTGGCCGGGGATGCACTGGGTCTCTGAAGGGGCTCTGAGTCTTCCCCTGGAGGAGGGAGGACAGGGCCTGGTTTGCTTGCACAGCCAGGTCCATGTCTTCTGCCTCCAGGCCCTGCAGAGGCTCCTTTACGGCGCAGGTAGGCCAGCGTGGAGCACATTGGCGCACACCTTCTTCTGCCCCCTCCAAGGGTTCCGATATGACTGGCAGCTCTTTTTTCTCCATCTGAGAGGCCTTCTGCGAGACCTCTCCAAGCTGCCAGTCTTCTACCAGGACCTCCTCCAGACCTGGAAGCTTTTTTTGGCGACCAGGTCGTTTGTGGCCACCGAGGGAGCAGACCTCCTCACGGAGCCCCTGCTATACAACCTTGACCTCTGTGTGCAGGTGGCGGAGTCTCCCTCGGTGTGTCGAAGGTTGATCCTGGCAGAAACCACCAGAGTTGGAGACCTCCTGGACTACGACGGGCGGATTGGGTGGAGCCCCGCGCACTCAGATGACGCATGGGGCTTTCCACCCCTCCGATCCCTAGGCACGTACTCCAGGAGGTGAAGGCCGCTTTGTCACCCGATTCTCTTGTTTTCCTGCGGCGAGCCCTGCGAGAGGGCGTTCCCCGCCCAACCCTCACCCCTGGCCCTCCGGATATTTTTGTTGGGCCCCTGTTCTGCGAGCGGCCCCCCCCGCCCAGCCTCCTTGCTCCCACACCCCGAGCCGGCTGCATACCCTGCAGCTGGTCTGGTTTCAAACCGCTCCCAGAAACCATCTGTACATGCTCGTGCTCCATACATTACATTTCCTCACCCTCGTGTCTCGCCCCGACACCAAATGGCGAGACTATCTTCCACCTAAAGAGGGTGGGCTAGCCTTTATTCCACCTTGGTCCCACGGCCCACCGGGGACATTAGTTGCTGGCTCCTTCATGGAGCCGTAAGCACAGGCGTGCACCTGGTGCGGTTCACCCCTACACCTGAGGCCTGCCCCTTTTGCGGTGTGAGGGAGAACCTGGCGCATGCCTATCTCGAATGTGCCAGGTTGCAGCCCCTATTCCAGCTCCTCCAGAACCTCTTGTTGAGGTTCTGGCTGCACTTTTCCCCACACTTGTTCCTCTTTGCACACCCTATCTGTGGCCCTACGAAGTCGCGAGACCTCCTCGTCAACCTCCTCCTGGCTCTGGCCAAAGTCTCCATCTGCAATACCAGGAGGAGGATGTTGGACGAGGGGGTGCTCTGCGACTGCGGGGCCTATTTCCGTTCCTCCCTAGTTTCATGCATCCAGGCAGAGTTCCACTGGGCAGTGTCCGCTGGCTCCCTCAACAGCTTTGAGGAGCAGTAGGCGCTGTCCGGGGTTCTCTGCTCGGTGTCCCCATCCGGTCTCCTCATTTTCAACCTCTGACCCTCACTCCAGTCCCTATTTTTCATTAGTTGTCCCCCGTAATCAGTTGGTCCCTAGGTCCAGTGGTCCCTCCTGCTAGGCTGGGGGAGGGGCCTTTAGCAGTGGGTGGGCTTGCGCCCGCCCACTTCCCAGGTTTTCCAATGCGACCCCGCTACAGGGACACCGCTTAGCGGTGTGAATGGTGGGTGCAGTGTTCAGTAAGCACTCAGGAGTGAGGCAGAGCACTTTCATTAACAGCACACGTGCTCAGCTCAACGTGAGATTATTCACCTTCTGGAAGCATTTTAATTCACACCGGGCATGCTCAAAGACATCGTATAATCGGCACAGTTTTTTCCATACTGGTAACACGATGCCTGTTCTTACAGGGGATGGTTTGTGGGAGAGAGTAGAGTAAGTGTGTTTTGGGATGGGAGAGATTAGTGGTGGCTGGCAGGCAATGTGGATAAACAGTATTGGGTGACTGGTAGTACAAGAGGTACTCTAGCATCCACGTGACTTCATCTGCCCTCTGTGCATTACCTGAATTGGTTTTATTTTCCTTGTGCCCTACAACCCTCTTCCTCAGCCACATCCACCGTGGGCAAAAGCAGGCACAGCCACATTAACTTGGAGTTGTGTCCGCTTTCACCAGCCGTGGACATGGCCTCATCTCCCGGCACTGCCTATAAAATAACCACACCACTTAGCACTTACCCTGTATAATCATTTAAATCCTTGAGGTGCTGTACAAATGCTAATCCTTACAAGACACCAGCCCATCTGGTTCATTAATCATCTCCACTTAAGTATAGGAAACAGACACATAGAGATTAAGTAATTTGCCAAAAAACACACACAAAATTGACAGAGTTAAAAGCTAGAACACAAGAGTTTGTCCTATGACAGTCTTCTAGAGCACACTGAGTCTGTGTGGTCTGCAACCTCCCTTTAGCAAGAGTGAGCCAAGCTATACTCCCAGCAACTAATAAGCAACATTAATATTCTTTACCTCATCTAGAGTGGTTTGTATTCCCTCTACTACAGTCTCTGCAGAGGCACAGTGACAGCCTGCAGGAACTGGAGTTCAAGGAGTATGATTGGTAAGGTTCGGTGTACCTATATCACAAAATGTACTTTTTTTGCAAGGTTAAATGAAAAGAGAAACAGACCAAGTGCATTTCCCAGGCACTCTGTCAGCCTTCAGGATTGAGAATTTATGCATCTGTTGCCTTGAAACTCAATTTGGATTACCAGAAAACACAAATACAGCTTTTGAAGAATGTTGCCCTCCTTGAAAGATCAAGGAGGCTTATTCAGAGCCTAAAAATCTCTCTTTAAATCTACCTTAGCAATTAAAGATTGACTTGTAGGATTTGACATCAAACCTTTTTGTGAGATTATGAAGGTATCTGAACATTGTAAAAACCCTGTGGCTCACCTTTAGTGTTACCTGCCTAAATCTTTGGTTTTTCATGATCCCATCAGGTGATGGTAAATTTTATGAGATTTTTCATATTGTATCACTCAAAGGATATGGCAGAGATTTAGAAGGAGTTTTACATTTAACATCTTCCTGTCATTCAGTCATGTTGCCATTTCAGGAGTGGTATCTCTCATTGTGGAATATTTGAATTGACTTTTCAACCTAAATTTACACACGCATTATCTAATGCTGAATTTTGTTTTAACTAGACAAACTCAAAACATGACTACTGGGACAGAAATGTCTGTCAACTTGTGAGCTCCATTTTGTTTTGTGAATACCATTTTAGGGTTGTAACCTTCATTGTGTCAATGTTGGATAGAGACATACAGGTTGAAAACAAGTATAATCCAGACAAAGTCAATCAATTCTATACACTGTGAGTATAACTACATAGCACTTTGGACTAAGCAGGACCAAGCCTCCTATCCCAGGTTGATAGATTTGGGGTAGCTGGGCTCTTACTAGTGATCTAATAATAGCTGTATAGCTAGGGCTTTGAAGCTGTGGCTCAGGCTGCAGCTCAAGATCTGAAGCCCACCCCCATCCCTTCAGAGCCTGAGCTCCAATCCAACTGCACCTTCAAAGCACTGTCTATACAGCTGTTTTTAGCTCACAAGTGAGAGCCCCACTAGCACAAGTCTATCAACCCAGGCCGAGAGGCTTGTTTCCACTCAATCAAAAGGTGTAGATATACCTTGTGTGCTCAGGCTGGGGTGTGGGGCACCTGGGGAAAGCTAACAATGAGAGAGCCGTCAAAGGTCACTGACATTGAATGCTGGCTGGAGGAAAAAGTGGCTGCAGGTCAGTGCTGCAGAAGATTAAGGTAGAGCCTGAACCAGATGCAGAACATCAGAGGCCTCTCCTCCCCCTAGGATTAGGACTGTGTACCCTTAGACCATCAGGAAGGAATGTAGACCAGAGAAGCCCAGCCTAAGAAACACAGGCTCTGTAAGAGTAGTATCTGGGACCATGGAGGTTCTTCATCACCAATATTTCAGCATCGCCCTTGGGAGCTCAGACTTCGTTTTTGGCAGAGGACCCCCTGAAGCTAGGTGTTATGGATGGGGCTGTAGGCAGTCTGGCCTAGTAGTCAGAACAGGAGTCAGGTCTAGTGGACACAGCATGTATCCAGATTGGGGAACAAAACAGAGGGTCAGCACCACGGTCAACTGCCAATTACCAGAGCCAGGGGTCAAGTCAGAGTCAGAAGTCAGAGGCTGAGGTCAGAGCCAGGACTGGTAACTGAGGATTGGAGGGGAGGCGTAAGGGTGGGCAAGGATCAAGTGCAGAGCAGGACAGAGTGGGACAGGAATTAAGGCAAGAGTGAGGCTGGAGCCAAGATCAGAGCAAAAATCTGGAACAGGGTTCGGTGCAGGAGGCAGACACAAGCACGGTCCAATGCAGCCACAGCAGGAAATCATGTTGTGGCTCAGACAAACTTCCTGTGTCTCCTTCTGGCTTAAATAGCAGGGCTGGACCAGTTGATGGAGCCAGGCAATCCTCCACTCAGGGCTCCCATGGTGGTGCCTTGGCTGAGGCTATAGTCCTACTAGCTTCTCAGGACACCAGCTTTCAGCAGAGATTTGGTAAAGGTTAGGATGCAGAAGCTGGGGACGCTCTGGCCTGGGTTCAAGATGTGGGCCATCACATTAGACACTGCAGAAAGTGCCACCCAGCAAGGCCTGAGTGGCAGCCACTCACACATTCTTCTATATAAACCAGGAAGCTATGATGGGGTGCTGTCTGACAATTGATGCAGCCTGCTTGCTTCTGTTCCAGACCTTGCCTTTGTGTGGTCCCTCAGCTCTGACCCTGGTTTGTCCCTCACTCTGCTACTTGGTGCCTGACCCTGACTGCCCGATATCCTAACCTGGCTCAAGAATAACTCCACTATTAGCCTGCAACTTTGTGCCTGAGCCCGACTTCTTGGTGTCCTGAGCTGCCTCAACCTTGACTCCTGACCCTGTAAATGACCAGTTTACACAGGTCACATGACAGTTTGCTCAGACCATTTTTGCCTCCCCCCCTACTCCATTCAACCGTTCCACACATGATGGAAGGGGCAGGCCACCTTCTGACCAGCAGTTCCGCAGGGGCCCAGGACCTGCAGGACTAAGTCACCGACCTGCAAGCAGAGAAGCTCATGCTTTTGGCACGAGTGACAGAGTTCACTACCAAAGCACAAACCCTGCATGAGCAGTTTTCACACCCACAGGGAGAAGTAGCTACACTACGTGCCCAGACGGACCACTCATCATCTGAACCAGCTTCTATAGTGCTGCTGCCCAAACAGTTTGATGGGGACCATCAGGAATTCTATGCATTCCTGAAACAATGCAGGCTGCTCTTCCTGCTCCACCCCCAACAACTCACAGACCAGACAAAGGTAGGGCTAGTATTCAGCCTTCTCACCATCAAAGCACTCAATTGGGCTTCTCCCCTGTTGAGATAGAACAGCTGAGTGCTCTCCAACTGGGATGCCTTCCTGCAAGTCTTCTCAGTCATCTTTGATGACCTACATCATGTCCACTCTGCAGAGGTTGCCCTCCGGAAGCTTTGCCAGGGGCAAGGGTCAGCTACTCTGAGTCTGAGTCATACTCTGAGTCAGTCTGTGAGTCATTGGTGACATGAAGCTCCGGCGTTCAAAGTAGGCCGTGCCTCACTGCAAAGCATCTCCAGACCAGTCACCCATTCCAGAAATTGGACCACCAGTTCCTGGGATTCTTACAGATATTCCAACAGATAAACTAGAGCTTCTCCAGTCCCTCAAAAGATACCAAATTGTTTACATTTCCCTTCTGAAGCCCTATACTGAGAATCCCTTCTCCGTCCAAACACACTGTCTCCTCTACCAGTCAAATACCAGGGTCATGAGGAGTATGAAGTACATGCCATCCTTAATTCCTGACAGCCACATGGCCACCTGTGCTATCTGGTGGACTCAGAAGGCTACGGTCCTAAGAAGCACACTTGAGAACCTGCTTTCCATTTCCACACCCCTGAGTTGGTGAGGGAATCCGTCAGGACTCACCCTGACAAGCCTGGGCTGGCACCGCCCACAAGGATGTGAGAACCTGGGATCATGGAGGTTCTAGACCACCAATGCTTCCACATCTCCACTGGAAGCTCAGCCTGGGTTTCTTCTAGAGGACTCTGTGATGCTAAACACTACAGGAAGTATCACCCGGCAGGGCCTGAGTGGCGGCTCCTGCTGATTTATAAACCAGGAAGCCACCATGGGAAGCTGTCTGAGCAATGATGCAGACCATCTCCTTTCTGGACCTGGCTTGCTGTGGACCCTAGACTCCAGCTTCTGACACTGGATGACCCTGGCTCTGCTACTTGCCTCCCACCTGCAACTTGGTGCATGACCCTAACTTCTTGGTATCCTGACACAGCTCAACCCCAACTCTGCTACTTGTCTCCTAACTGCAATTTGGTAACCAAGCGGTGCACACAGGCTACCTATGGCTTAGCCCTGACAGGTCCCAAGGAGCAGGACTGTGCAATCCCTGAACTCAAGGGAAGATCCTTTTATAAAAATGTATTTAGATTTAGTAAAGTAGAGCCCCCACAAGATTGTGCGGAGTTCTTGGGGGAGTAGACATCTGCAGTGGAAACCAAAGTGGGGACTGCCTGTAGAGTTACCCTGCCCCAGCTTGGAATGCTACATGGCAGCCTCCACCAGATTGCAGTTTCCAAATAAGAAAAATTCCTTTCATGAAAAATTCTGAGGTTCAGGGTTCTGTTGTGATTTGGAATCAAACAAAACATTGAACACTCAGAATTTCCTGTGGGATGGATTATTCCACTTTCCAGCCAGTTCTACGTTGTCCCTGAACTATTTGACTAGAAACCAGAGCTTCCACAGCCAGATGGACTCTAGAGGGAATGTGTTTAGGTAACTGGGGACCCAGGAGGGCTTGAACACTGGCTTTGGGCTCTAAAAAAGGTATCACAGAGGCAGCCTGCACTAGGGACACTGCCTGAGAATCCCCAAGCTAGGAACCTTGACTAGTCACTACCCAGACCAAGAGGAGCACAGCAGAATTATTTGGGATTTGGGTCCATTTACAACAGACTAGTGTCTGCCCAGAGAGAGGGCAGGGCCAGTTGTAATGTATTTCTGTCACAACCATTTGACTGTTTCCTCACGCACAAATGCACATTAAAGGGACACCATCCAGACAATAAGGACCAACAATGTACTTTTGCTGAGGGCCCAAATAATGACCTCTTTAAATAAAACTTTCTTAATTATATAGAACCATGTCTCTATGGAGATAGAGTGGATGACATTAATTCAATATTTCCCACTATAGTCTACAGTGACTCTTGCTCTGTACTTTGAACAGGAAGATACTGGGGTTACTGCAGGCACTTGGAGTAGTGAGTGTTAAGCTTCTAGTGATGTCTGTACCCTCGATATAGACATATTTAAGTGAACAGCATTATCAAGGGAGGCTTCAGGGAACTTATCTTCCTGTAAGGAAGTTATTCTCTTCAAGGTTTAAACAGTTGACGCTTTCTTTAAATACACGGTGCCCCTGTTCCCCTGTCTGGGTTCAGCCTTTAATCCTTGTCAAATCTTCCCTAATTAAAGGCCAGGCAATGGCTCACAATGGGAGAGCAATGCAGAATAGCAGAATCCAGAGTGAGCTCCAGGAGGGATAGTGTCTCCAGAGATAAGGGATGCTGTTCTGTGTGTACCAGAGTTTGCAACATGAGGCGGGGGCAGCTGCAGCTCCCCCCCTCCCCCCCGCCACAAGCTTCAGTCAGTTCTGCACTTATTTTCTTCATCTCAAGAGACATGTGCTAGCTCTGCCCTTCAGTAAAGTCCATACAGCCACCTCTCACCAAAGCTTCCTATTCAGATAGTCTGCATTGCCAGGCTTCACTGGCCTGGTGGACCCCTCTTGCTCCTCTAGTGTTCTCTTTCCCCACATGTTTATTTGACTGCAGCTCACCTGGCACCTGATCTGTTTTCCCTGCTTTCAATAATCAGGAGGCCTACTAAAGATGTAGCAGATGCAATTATAACTGCCTAAGCATCTACTCAGACCTTCAGGGCCCACAGCATTTTCCACCTCTGCTATAACCATATAATTTTCAAGACGTGGTGCACAAAGATTTCTTTGTTTCTTTCCCACTATTTCCTATAATCATAAATATGTAGGGTGGGAAGGGATCTTGAGAGGCCATCAAGTCCAGCCCACAGCATTGAGGCAGGACCCAGTAAACCTAGACCATCCCTGACAGATGTTTGTCCAACCAGTTCTCAAGAAACTCCAGTGATGGGGATTCCAGTCTCCATTGGAAGCCTATTCCAGTGCTTAATTATCCTTACAATTAGAAAGTTTTCCCTAATATCTAACCTAAATCTCCCTTGCTGCAGATTAAGCCCATTCCTTCATGTCCCCTGAAGGTAGGATATAGAGAACAATTGATCATCATCCTCTTTATAACAGCCCTTACCATATTTGATGACCGTTATCAGGTCCCCCATCAGTCTTCTTCTCTCAAGACTAAACATGCCCATTTTTAAAAATCTTTCCTCATAAGTCAGGTTTTCTAAACCTTTTATCATTTTTCAAAAAGAAAAGGAGTACTTGTGGCACCTTAGAGACTAACCAATTTATTTGAGCATAAGCTTTCGTGAGCTACAGCTCACTTCATCGGATGCATACTGTGGAAACTGCAGAAGACATTATATACACAGAGACCATGAAACAATACCTCCTCCCACACCACTTTCCTGCTGGTAATAGCTTATCTAAAGTGATCACTCTCCTTACAATGTGTATGAAAATCAAGGTGGGCATTTCCAGCACAAATCCAGGTTTTCTCACCCCCCGCCCTTCCAAAAACCACACACACACACAAACTCACTCTCCTGCTGGTAATAGCTAATCCAAAGTGACCACTCTCCTTACACTGTGTATGAAAATCAAGGTGGGCCATTTCCAGCATAAATCCAAGTTTAACCAGAACATTGGGGGGGGGGGTTAGGAAAAAACAAGGGGAAATAGGCTACCTTGCATAATGACTTAGCCACTCCCAGTCTCTATTTAAACCTAAATTAATAGTATCCAATTTGCAAATGAATTCCAATTCAGCAGTTTGTCACTGGAGTCTGGATTTGAAGTTTTTTTGTTGTAAGATAGCGACCTTCATGTCTGTAATTGCGTGACCAGAGAGATTGAAGTGTTCTCTGACTGGTTTATGAATGTTATAATTCTTGACATCTGATTTGTGTCCATTTATTCTTTTACGTAGAGACTGTCCAGTTTGACCAATGTACATGGCAGACGGGCATTGCTGGCACATGATGGCATATATCACATTGGTGGATGTGCAGGTGAACGAGCCTCTGATAGTGTGGCTGATGTTATTCGGCCCTGTGATGGTGTCCCCTGAATAGATATGTGGGCACAGTTGGCAACGGGCTTTGTTGCAAGGATAGGTTCCTGGGTTAGTGGTTCTGTTGTGTGGTATGTGGTTGTTGGTGAGTATTTGCTTCAGGTTGGGGAGCTGTCTGTAGGCAAGGACTGGCCTGTCTCCCAAGATTTGTGAGTGTTGGGTCATCCTTCAGGATAGGTTGTAGATCCTTAATAATGCATTGGAGGGGTTTTAGTTGGGGGCTGAAGGTGACGGCTAGTGGCGTTCCGTTATTTTCTTTGTTAGGCCTGTCCTGTAGTAGGTGACTTTTGGGAACTCTTCTGGCTCTATCAATCTGTTTCTTCACTTCTGCAGGTGGGTATTGTAGTTGTAAGAATGCTTGATAGAGATCTTGTAGGTGTTTGTCTCTGTCTGAGGGGTTGGAGCAAATGCGGTTGTATCGCAGAGCTTGGCTGTAGACAATGGATTGTGTGGTGTGGTCCGGGTGAAAGCTGGAGGCATGTAGGTAGGAATAGCGGTCAGTAGGTTTCCGGTATAGGGTGGTGTTTATGTGACCATTGTTTATTAGCACTGTAGTAGAGGAACAAATCAGATGTCAAGAATTATAACATTCATAAACCAGTCGGAGAACACTTCAATCTCTCTGGTCACGCAATTACACACATGAAGGTCACTATCTTACAACAAAAAAAACCTTCAAATCCAGACTCCAGCGAGAAACTGCTGAATTGGAATTCATTTGCAAATTGGATACTATTAATTTAGGCTTAAATAGAGACTGGGAGTGGCTAAGTCATTATGCAAGATAACCTATTTCCCCTTGTTTTTTCCTACCCCCCCCCCAGACGTTCTGGTTAAACTTGGATTTATGCTGGAAATGGCCCACCTTGATTATCATAAACATTGTAAGGAGAGTGGTCAGTTTGGATGAGCTATTACCAGCAGGAGAGTGAGTTTGTGTGTGTGGTTTTTGGAAGGGCGGGGGGTGAGAAAACCTGGATTTGTGCTGGAAATGGCCCACCTTGATTATCATACACATTGTAAGGAGAGTGATCACTTTAGATAAGCTATTACCAGCAGGAAAGTGGTGTGGGAGGAGGTATTGTTTCATGGTCTCTGTGTATATAATGTCTTCTGCAGTTTCCACAGTATGCACCCGATGAAGTGAGCTGTAGCTCACGAAAGCTTATGCTCAAATAAATTGGTTAGTCTCTAAGGTGCCACAAGTACTCCTTTTCTTTTTGCGAATACCGACTAACACGGCTGTTACTCTGAAATTTATCATTTTTTTTGCTCTCCTCTGGACTCCCTCCAATTTGTCCACATCTTTCTTAAAGCATGTCAGAATTAGACACAGCTCTCCAGCTGAGGCCTCACGAGTGCTGACTGGAGTGGGACAGTTACTTCCTCTAACTTACATATGGCACTCCTGATAATATATCCCAGAACGATAGTAGCCTTTTTCACAACTGCATCACATTGTTGACTCATATTCAACTTGTGATCCACTATCACTTCTGTTCAGCAGTACTACCCCTGCCCAGTTATTCCCCATTTTGTGGTTGTGCATTTGATTTTCCCTTAGAATCATAGAATATCAGGGTTGGAAGGGACCTCAGGAGGTCATCTATTCCAACCCCCTGCTCAAAGCAGGGCCAATCCCCAACTAAATCATCCCAGCCAGGGCTTTGTCGAGCCTGACCTTAAAAATATCTAAGGAAGGAGATTCCACCACCACCCTAGGTAACGCATTCCAGGATTTCACCACCCTCCTAGTGAAAAAGTTTTTCCTAATATCCAACCTAAACCTCCCTCACTGCAACTTGAGACCATTACTCCTTGTTCTGTCATCAGCCACCACTGAGAACAGTCTAGATCCATCCTCTTTGGAACCCCCTTTCAGGTAGTTGAAAGCAGCGATGAAATCCCCCCTCATTCTTCTCTTCCGCAGACTAAACACTCCCAGTTCTCACAGCCTCTCCTCAGAAGTCATGTGTTCCAGTCCCCTAATCATTTTTGTTGCCCTGCGCTGGACTCTCTCCAATTTTTCCACATCCTTCTTGTAGTGTGGGTCCCAAAACTGGACACAGTACTCCAGATGAGGCCTCACCAATGTCGAATAGAGGGGGACGATCATGTCCCTCGATCTGCTGGCAATGCCCCTACACATACATCCCAAAATGCCATTGGCCTTCTTTGCAAAAAGGGCACACTGTTGACTCATATCTATCTTCTCGTCCACTGTAACCCCTCGGTCCTTTTCTGCCAAACTGCTGCTGAGCCATTCGGTCCCTAGTCTGTAGCGGTGCATGGGGTTCTTCCATCCTAAGTGCAGGACTCTGCACTTGTCCTTGTTGAACCTCATCAGATTTCTTTTGGCCCAATCCTCTAATTTGTCTAGGTCCCTCTGTATCCTATCCCTACCCTCCAGCGTATCTACCTTCCTAGGTGTAGTACCTTGCACTTGTCTTTACTGAATTTCATCTTATTAATTTCAGACCAATTCTCTAATTTGTCAAGGTTGTTTTGAAATCCTGTTCTCCAAAGTCCTTGAAACCGCTACCAGCTTGGTGTCATCCAGAAATTGTATGTGAATATTCTCCACTCCATCACCCAAGCCATTGATGAAAATATTGAATAGTTACCAAACCCAGAGTGACCCCTGTAGGACCCCACTAGATACATCCTCCCAGTTTGACAGTGAACCATTGATAATTACTCTTTGAGTACATTCTTTCAACCAGTTTTGCATGCATCTTACAGTAATTTCATCTAGTTTGCTTATGAGAATATCATGTGGGACGGTTTCAAAAGTCTTACTAAAATCAAGATATTTCATGTCTACTGTTCCCCGCCCATCTACTAGGCCAGTAATCCCATCAAAGTAGGAAATTAGGTTGTTCTGGCATGTTTTGCTTATACATTTATTGCTTAATAATTTGTTCCAATATCTTTCCAGGTATAAAAGTTAGGCTAAATGGTCTATAATTTCTCCTTGTTCCCCTTTTTAAAGATAGGTATTATGTTTGCCTTTCTCGAGCCTCTGAGACCTTACCTGTCCTCCATGACTTCTTGAAGACAATTGCTAACAGTTCCTAGATTGCTTCAGCTAATTCTTTAAGTACCCTAGGATGAATTTCATCAGGCCCCACTGACTTGAATACATCTAATTTACCTAAATATTCTGCAACCTGTTTTTTCCTTATTTTGTCTTACATTCCTTCCCCCTTCTTGTTAATATTAATTGTATGGAGCTTCTCGTTGCCATTAGACTTTTTAATGAAGACTGAAGCAAAAAGGGCATTAAATACCTCAGCTTTTTTGATGCTATCAGGTATTAGTTCTCCTTTCCCACTAAGTAGATGACCTACATTTTCTTTCATCTTTGTCTTGCTCCTAATGCATTTATAGAACCTTTTCTTATTGTCATTTATGTCCCTTGCCAGGTGTAACTCATTTTGTGCCTTAGCCTAATTTTGTCCCTATATGATCATGCTATTCTTTTGTATCCTCCTTAGCAATTTGTCCATTGGGGTCTCAGAGGTCTTTTATATTCTTTGTAATGTTCATGGAAGTTTACTGTCCCAAACAAAGCCCACACAAAGCTCTGTGTGTGGAAAATTACTGGCCCAACATGGAATCCACGGTCACATGAGCATCGCACATGTCCTTACATGGTTTGTTGAATCACAAGGGGTGGCCATTGGCTTCTCGTTCGCTGAGGCATCCTCAGGAAGGGCTATCTGGGCAAGATGAGTTTCTTCTCTGGCCCACTGTGAGATTTGAGAGTCCTTAATGGGCCATCAACACATAGCTGTCTAGCTTTGATGTAAATTTATCTGGAGGGTGTCACCCAGGAATACAACACAGGTTTAAGCAAGTATTCATAACTTCAGATGCAAAGATGATGCATGCATACAAACAGGATAGTCATACTTAGCAACTCATAACTTTTCCATTGACACCTTACATGATACAAGTTTTGTTACAATTGTATGACAGTGGTAATATCAATGATATCCATGATAGTCTTTCTTATACACAGTATCATAGATGCTATCCCTATTTACATAAGCAGAGAATCTATGTGAAATACAGGGGAGCAACTGCATATAAATTATGCTGTTTCCAGACATATTTTTCTTCAAACTGCAGAGATTTCCAAAGCCTATTCTCTCCAAGTTCACATTTACTTTCAAACAATCTACATCAAACACAGTCTTCAGATCTGTTCAATAAGCATGAAAGAAGCAGAGAATCTCTTTTAAAAATCCCCATGTGGTTTGTGACGGGGCAAGGCCAGATGGCTATAGAAAAGTAGTGGGAGATAAATATATTAGCTCCAGGCTGAACAAATTTCTGGTACCAGGATAAGTGAAATAGCAGCTGCTCCTGGTCAATTAAGACACCTGGGGCCAATTAAGAACTTTCCAGAGGTAGGAAGAACGCTAGGTTGATTGGGACACCTGAAGCCAATCAGGGACTGGCTGAAACTAGTTAAAAACCTCCCAGTTAGTCAGGTGGGTGTGGATGTTAGGAGTTGTGTTGTTTGAGAGACTGAGCAGTACATGCCATGTTAGTCACAAGGAAGGAGGCCCTGAGGTAAGGGTGAAGTGGAGCTTGAGGAAGTGGGGGCTGCTATGGGGAAGTAGCCCTGGGAATTGTATGTGTCATGTTTCTAAAAGGTCAGCTACCATAGCTGTCTCCCATTTGAGTTTTCATGGCAGAATGACATCAAAAGTAGAAAGCCAGGGACCTCAACAGAGCAATACAAAGCACATAAAGTGCATATTTTTTTTATTTGTATTAAGAAATCAACATGAAGGGAGGAGCCTGCTCATCTACTGTAATAGGTTTTCCTAGAGGAAAGCTCAATCATCTGTTCTCCTCCTCCAGTGGTGGGTATCTTTCAGAGTGCAGCTAGCCCCTAGCTAGTTTCACAATCCCGATCAAGTGCTTTCTCCTCCTTAGGATGGAAATGGGCAGACTTCTATAGAAATTTGTTTTTTCTGAAACAAAAGCCAATCCACTGGATCCCTCTGAATTCATTAATTTAACAATTCAAGTCAGTCTGAGAGCTGCAACCCATTATCTACTGTGCAACTATAAAGTTCAGGAGCGTGCAAGATCTTTCCTGCCCTGGACTGCTGCCAAATTAGTGGATGAGGATGCAGTAATCTCCACTCTAAAATGGAAGACCGTCACTTGGACTATAAAGAGACCTGTGAGTATGTATGGTGATGTTTAAAATACATTTACTGTCTGCTGCTTGATAACACTGGTAATGTTGACAAAATTTGGTCTTTTGGTGGAGACAATGTATGCCTGCATCCAAAAGAAAATGTTGTCCCTAAAATAAAGTGATGAGATATACTGTAGGTACCATGACATAACTCCTTCTCAATTACTGCAACAAAATCAAATCCTTCACTCCCATTTCAATGAAAATTGTAGCCATCCCAGTGTTGTTTAAACAATCTCTCCATATTTGTAATGGCTTGAGATTGAGATGTATGATAAAAGCTTATGTGAGGATTAATGACTACATGTAGCCTGTCTGTCATACTTGGAGTTATCATTTACCATCATACAATAGAGGCCAAGTCAGGTTCAGCAACGGCAGGGGATTATATGAGTACAAAAATTGGCAGGGACCTATTGAATAACTGAGATTTTATCATTCTCACAAGATTTGAAAATTTGTGCCAAATGAAGAAATTGTAGCAACATCATTCCACGGCCAACATTTACTGACAGGTTGATCAGGAGGAACTGCTGATATCCTGCAGACCCAGGCAGGGATAGACAGAAATGCTGTTTTGAAGCTCCTGTTCATCATGCATGTCTGATCCTTAAGAGGAAATAGGGAGGCAGAATGTGTTGTGGTAACTTCAACATCTCCAAATCCCTATTTTGTCTTGATTGAATGACCTATCGATGCACCACAGCTGATTAGTTTCCCCATGCCTAATATAGATTGGGCATGGTTGAAATTCAAATGGAAAAAGACCGGTAACAGTGGAAGACTGGAGTGCATAACAGCAGAAAGTGGCTGTAGCAATGTGATGGCACCAGCATGGCACCTCCTGCTGCTTATCCTGGGAATTAGCTTTTTCAGCCCAGCGTGCCCTCTGCAAGCAGGTGTCTCACCTGCCACTGGCCCTGTGCCCCCACAAACCCTGGTACCCTTTACCTTGGGGTCCTGCCCCCAGCAGTAACCCATACTCTGGGCCTCCCCTCCCAGGGGAACCCCAACTCTCTAAACCCACCTTGCCTCAGTGGCTACTACCAGTCATCTAGCCCCCACTCACTGGGGCAGACTGCAGTCTGTCATGGCCACTCATCACTGGCAAGTGGGTAGGATCAGCTGCCTCTGCCTCTACCCAGCCTGCACCTCTGTAGCCCCAGTAGCTTTTGGACGTAAACCAGGCTGGAGCTCTCCAGCTCCCTTTGCCCTTCCCCAGCACTGCTCTACTTCAGGTACCTTGCTCCCAGGCAGCTAGCCCTTCCCACTCCAGGGCTAGAGTGAGATTCCTCCAGCTTCTAGCCCACAGCCTCTTATAAGGGCTAGCTGGGCCCTGATTAAGCCAGCCACACCTGTGGTCAGCTACCCCCAGCTGTTCTTAATCCCTTTTCCCAGCTGCAGCCCTCTTCAGGGCTGCTTTTAACCCTTTCAGGGCCAGAGAGGGGTGGCATAAGGGAAATCTGCACTCAGTTGAAGGGATTTGTTTACTTCGGTTCTTCTCAACATCTGCAGGCAGCTGCTAGGTGAACTGGTCATTTGATAGGGATTCAAGTGCCAGCAATATGCAGATGAGACACAGCTCTGCTTATCCTTCACCTCATACAACCATGCCACTACCATCAACATGGCCCAGTGCTTGTGCAAGATGGGTACCCAACTCCCATTTGTATCTTTGAAAGCCTTCCATGTGAGGTATTAGCATAAGATTAAGAATAAAGCATGTGGAATATATTAGTGTAAATCTGGAGTAATTCCATGAAGTAAAATGGATTTACTCTACATTTCACCAGTGCAAACTGATCCCAGCCCAAAAGCTGTGTAAACAGATTGCTATGAAACTCGGCACCATGCAAATATCAGCAGGCTTTGAGTTTCTCTACAGCGTGGCAGATTTTTAGAACAAGTTCATCAAAGGTCTGCAGACCTGTTAGCCAGCATTTGCTAAATTTATGGTGCTGCCAGAAACACTGGTAATGCAGGTTTCAGAGTAGCAGCCATGTTAGTCTGTATTCGCAAAAAGGAAAGGAGTACTTGTGGCACCTTAGAGACTAACCAATTTATTTGAGCATAAGCTTTCGTGAGCTACAGCTCACTTCATCGGATGAAGTACTCCACAAGTACTCCTTTTTCTTTTTACTGGTAATGCAGTATTTCATAGTTTGAGTGAGAAACCTGGTGAAACTCATTGCTTTAGACTCAGCATTTCAACTTTTGTGGGTTTGTTTGAACATGAAGTCCAAAGCAAAAAACGCAGGTTAGTATAAACTTGATTTGTTCAACATTTTGAAAAAAGTGTTTTAATGACCTCCTATGATGCAACATTATACAGCTTTCCCACACCACTCTACTGAACACTACAATCTAAGCTTTAAAAGTACTTTATTTTCCTCTATTTAGACTGTATTTAGAGGTCACACTGAAAATATCCATATATTTTTAGTCCTACATTGTTTACACAGTTGCAGGTGCATTCGCCACGGCAGTAGTATAGCCAAACATTTAAGAACTACACAGTGGTGTAGCAATAGTATTTTGTATGCCTAAAACAGCATTGTTAGAAGCAAAAATGTTTGTCCTGTGCTAACCTTTATAAATCTTTCTGCATCTGCAAAAAATAAAAACCTAAACCACTGTGCTGCATTTTTGACAACTAGCAAAATTTCTGCCTTCTTGCACAGACAGTGTAGACAGAGTCACAGGGCATGCTGATATTTTAAAAGACAGCAATGTACTGCACACATGCACACCCCATACCTATTTATATAAGTTGTTAAATGAATTGACAGTTTTTTCACAGTGCAAGTATGTGATTTGAAATTCACAAAATCCATTTGAGAGACACAGCCAGGAGGAAGTTGGGCTGTCAAATTTGTACTAACTCCTTCTCTTATTGTGGTGGTTTGAAATACTGTAAGCATGAATCAAGTCAATTGTTTTTAATCAGATTTTAACATAGAATACATTGTATGTGCAGAAGATAGTGGATTACCTTCCAAAATGGAAACCTCTTAGTGTCACTTGGTCACTAGAAATGGGGAAACTAATTACTAAAAACAAATTAAATTGCATTGTGGTAAATCATGAATGAGTTGAAGGTACAGTACACTGAAGACTAGAAGTGAAAACCATATAAGCAAAAACAATGAGGAGTACTTGTGGCACCTTAGAGACTAACAAATTTATTTGAGCATAAGCTTTCAAGAGCTACAGCTCACTTCATCTTATTCGCAAATAAATTTGCTAGTCTCTAAGGCTGCCACAAGTACTCCTTTTCTTTTTGTGGATACAGACTAACATTGCTGCTACTCTGAAACCTAAATTTATTTCGGCATAAGCTTTCATGGGCTAAACCCACTTCATCAGATGCATGGAGCAGAAAATACAGTAGAGAGATAAATACACAGCATATGAAAAGATGGGAGTTGCCTTACCAAGTGGGGGGTCATAAGCAGTGATCACTACTATAGAATTTCATTTCTCCAAGTAAAAACACCAGGGATGAAAAATCCTTTTACCATTGCAGTCAATGGGAAAACACCCATTGACTTCAATGGAGCCAGGATTTCACCCAATAAAAATCTGCAGAACTCTGCAACCTGCTGCAGTATTGCTTTAAATATACAGCCACAATTTTGCAATATGATCCACAGATCAGATTGTAGCATAAAGCAAATATTTGCACCATCTTCATCCTGTGTCCCTTGAATTGTACTTAAAGAACCCAAATCTAGATTTAACGACTGACTTTATATTTAAGTCACATGGTATAGAAATGACTCACTGGCTGGTGCACTGCCTTGTGCCTGGGCATGGTGTAGCAGGCTCTCCTCCTCTGGCACCCACTAATGGCAGATGCTCCGGCTCTGTGGTGGTCTGCTTTGTCCCGTGACTTGGGCCTCTGGCCAGGTCACATTCAGTCCCACCTCTGGGATAAATAGTGTCCCACAAAACAATGGTCCAATCACCTTATGTGAGGTCTTCCACTCAACTCTGGGCTCAGTGGTCAAGGGGTTTTCATAAGGGTGCCACCTTCCTTGGATGGTAAGAGAACCCAGGCCTGCCTGCCCACCCTCCCTCTAATGTGGGTTCCAGTCTAGGGACCCATAGAAAGCAGCTGAGGTCTGCTCACTCAGACTTCCTTGCTGCATCCCTGAACTACTTCCTACCTCGGCCTGACTTTAGGCCCTTTTGTCCAACCCCTTCCTGCGCTCCCTCCTCCACAGACTCTTTGCTTCTTCCCAGGCTCAGCAGAGTTCTTTCCAGGTCTTGCACCAAGTGATGCCTCAAAGAGTCCTGTCTGCCTCTCCCAAGGCCCTCTGTCTCTTTCCTCAGAAATCCAACTGCTGAGCTGCCTCCCTGGGGTCTTGCCCTTTTGTCAAGGCTCACCATAGGAGCTCACTCCTGTGGCTTCTCTGTGTCTTTCCTGCCTCTTTGTCCAGCTCCCTCCTCAGTAGAGGATTCCAAGGTCTGCTCTCCCCTGGGCCTCTTACTTGCCCTATACTGCTCTGAAGTCCTTTCTTTATTAGTCACTCAGCTCCAGCCCAGCTGGGATTCATCTTTAATTCAAGCACTCAGCTCCCCACATTTTGGACTTTATATTAAACTGGGCCTGTCCACCCTCCAGATCGTCTCTCTGGCTCCATTTAACACTTTCATGGCCAGTGTGAGGGATGCACCCTGTCATACATGGGTAGAATATCTTGGAAATACAACATGGTACCAAGAGCACAAATAGATCCTATTGTAACTTTAGAGGCTATTTACAAGATCTGGGGGATAGCTTTAGAGAGTTCTTAATTTTTTTTTTTTGAGACCTGGTCAGTTTTTGCTTTTGACAAATCATGAATTTTCAGATATGTGAAATGCAGAGAAAATTGGAATATCACTAACGTATGCCTAAAGAAAATAAAAGCAGAAAAATATCTGTTTTCAGAAACTTAGTGGCACCATGGACTTTTCTATAGCTTTAAACAGATGTGTAAATATTTATGGAAAGCTTCAATAAAGGTTTACATGCAGACTCCAGAATCCCTCTTTTGATTCCAGATTCTGGAAGGCAGTATACCTAAAACTTTTAGTTCCATCTAGTCTTGTCTCTCAGCCTCTCCCTGTCACCCACTGCTCCCAGTCATCTGCCATCCCCCATCCTTGCCCCCAATGTGCACCTGTCTTCCTCTTCACTCCTTCCTTACCCTTCTGAAATTCAAGACAGTTCAACTGCTTCCTCTTCCTTCTCCATGCTGCCTGGTACTTGTGGGAAAATGATTGGGGGAGAAATGTACTGAGAGCATAAGAGAGTCTCTCAGCTCTCCATTCTGGTGCCTGGCACCACAGCAACCAACAGGAACAATTGCTCAGTCCACAGAGCCCCAAGATGGAGCATGTTCAGTTTCTTTATGGGATGGCACATGAGTAGTCCAATCAGCACAGTAGGAGCTGTGTCAGGATGGATTATGGTCAACGATGATGGAATCTTCAGAGAACGTAGTGGTCAGCCTCTACCGAGCCTATATGAACTGCCATTTTCAGAGTTTTTGTAACTTGGTTAGGTTTGGTCAGTTTGTCACAGGACCAATAACCACAACAGGCACATTTCTGACCACAGAACAATCTTGCTGCCAAATTTCAAGTTCCTACCATGGAGATACTAGAACTTCTCAGTGAAATGGTTGTAAGAATTTTTTTAACATGAGCAAAACATGTTACTTTCTCCTAACCTCATTCAAGGAAATGGTTGGCCTGCTTTTGTGCTTTTTTTCTTTTAAATTAGCCTGGTTAGCATCAGGCATGGATATTTCAGGCTCTGTGGTTAAAATCTGACAAAGTTACAAGCAACTAGAAACAATGCCTTATAATGGAACTTGTTAGACAACATCCAGAATGCCAATAATGTGTAAAAGAAGAGTTGAAACTGCTTTTATGTTTAGAATATCTAGTTAAGCTAAGAGCTGTCTGAACTAAAGGGGGGGGGGGGAAGCTAAGAATAAACTACTGTAGTAAGGACCTCTGCAGCTTTTACTACTAATTTTCACAATTTCTCATTAACCCCAGTTATGACCAAGTGGGAGGAAGCAGAACAGAGCTGAGCTGAAGTGAAGGTGGCCAATGAGGTCAAACAAATGTGACTATTAGAGCATCTGAGTTCAACAGTGTGCATGAAGTGGCATGACCTGCACCAACTGAGTTCATGCTCTCAGTTTCAATGAACAAAAAATTAAGACACAGTCTGAGTTATCAGAATTTGTGCTTAAAGACCCATTCTCTGCCCTTTTTTAATGCTTTATTCCTTTAGCACATATACATCTTCCTAATTGCTTCAGGCAAATTATGGAGCAGAGTATATTCTTTATTATAGAGAATGTAAACAAAAAACCCTATATATTTGATCAAATAAAAAATATTTGCTTCGCTCATGTTCATACCCATTTTGTGTCCACTTCCCATGAATAGTCTGTGAAAATGAGGTTCATGAAATAATAATTTTTTTAAGTAGGTATTAGTGAATATTGAATTTTGAACTCTTATTGACAACTTATTCTAAAATTATTTTATCCTGTCAGGAAACAAAGGTTAGTGCTGGTAGAAGGCTGAGGTGAAATACTGACCCTACCAAAGTAAATAACAAAACTCCCATTGACCTCAGTAGGGCCAAGATTTCACCCTGATCTTTATTTCCTGACCCTGTCATGTGACTTGGGTCAGGGTTATGAAAGTTTATAATCATGATATGGCAGGGTCTGTCTACTGACCCAATGGCTAGTGTATACATCTTTCCTATGAAACAAAAATAAATGAATCACAAAAATCAGCCAAAAACATCCACTACGCTAATGCAGCCAACAAATAAACACAGGTGTCAAAAATGGGGGTCAGGAGGACACTAGACACTAGCAGTAGCTGTCATTTCTGAACCACAGTGGTTCTCTGATAATGCAACCATTTCTTTTTCTTAAGCCCCTTTCTTCTGCAGTTGGCTGTCCAGTTTCTGAAGTGGATCACACCTGCACTTCCCTGCATCAGCAATGAATGAAGGTTGCTAATACTTTTCTTTAGATTTCTAGTTTCCTGATTTGGATCACAAGCAGGTTGTGAGATGTGTAACTCATAACACATGTACCCGCAATTCACTGTGGATGCACAATTAAGGGCAGATGCAAAAGTGAGCCCAATAGAGGTATGGTGTGAAAAATAAAGAAATCAGACCTTCAATGTCCTAATAATTACAGGATGTATATGATTACTCAGGAAAATACATTAGGCGGTATAGGTTTTTAACTTTAAAGATTAAAAGTTTAAAACATCTTTCCCCCCCAAAAATAGGTTGTTTTTTTAAAAAAACACAGGTAATGCTAAGGTTCATTTGGAGGGTCACAGCAGAGATGATCACCACACTACAAGCACTGGGATTATGTTCTTTTAAAGGGTCTAACATGGCAAGCATGGAAAATTGGACAGAATTACATCAGTTCAATTTACAGTGGGGGGGGAGGAGAATAAGATTTCTTCCATGAAAATCATTTAAATCTGCTTTTGCATTTCTATCTTTGCCTACTACCAGTGGATGCTTTGGGGTTTCATCCAGAACACGGGCAGTGGGTGTAATAGGGCAAGGAAGGCTGAGCCTTCCCTAGCTCAGCTGCTGCCAACTGGACACCTAGGCAGTGGGATATGGTGGCCCTGCCCCTTCCCCAAGGTCCCACCCTGCCTGCTGTGTGCTGCTGCTGCCTGACTTCCTCCACTCCACCCCTCACTCGCAGGAGGTCCTTGCTTGCTCGCCATGTCCCTGCTCCTCAGAGGCAGGGAGTGAGGAAGGACATGGCAAGCCAGTGGCAGGTAGAAAGGGGGAGAGGAGGGTCTGGCTGGAGAATGAGAGGGTTTTGCAATAAAACAAAAATAAATGTATTAACAAAGAGCATAGGTTTAAGTGATTACAAGTAAGAGTGAAAGAGACAGGAAAACACCCTTTCTAGTGACTAAAATGTAATTCTAGCAGGTTACCACCTTTCCCTAAGCAGTTTCCTTACTTACATAGCATTATCAGCATCCCTAGACCTCCAGACCAAGGGACCTAACTTTCACAGGCTTGAAAGGTGCTGTACCCTATCATCCCCTCAGTGATGGATGACAAAATGGCTTTTTGTCTCTTCTTACATCTTCCCAAAGTTCATTGACCCTATCTCAAGAGCCAGGAAGGCTTCCTGGCAGTGCAGGCTCCATCCCTGCGCAGATTGTTAAATGGTCATTTCCCTCCTTGTTCATCTGATGGCTTTGTTTACTTTGCATGTAAATGTGCTTTACATTGTCTTTGGTCACATCTTGTTTAATTTACACTGAGACACTGTCAAGCCTGCAAAACAACATTCCTTTGTCTATGACGGGCTGGGTTTAGGAACTGTCTTTAGGGACATATTTTCAACACACATAATTCTTTATATTCAGCCTGTATGTACATTACACAATAATACTGATGACCAGTGTATTACCAGTTTGCACAGGACACCTTTTAGATACAGATTATGACAACAGCAAGTTGGGGCAATGAGCGTCTCAGAGTTATGGTATGGGGTAACCTCTGCCAGTTGACACTGAGGGGCTCCCTAGGCCATGCCAACTACTCACAGGAGTTTTTCTGGCCCAGAAAACAAGAGCACAATCCTTGTAATGAGGATGCTGTAATAGGGACCTCTTAAATGCTAAGACTTTAATCTCACAGCCCTCTCCAAGCTCTATAATAAAGGTGAAATACTGTACTCTAAACACTCCATCATGTACAGTGGTATAGTGCCAGACCTGTCCTACATGGTCCTTTTCCTGTTAGCCTTCTTTCTGCCACTACATTAGTAATGTTCCCCTCCTCAGGCAGTAAAACTCACGTCAACATGAAGTTAAGCTCATATGTTGTGAATAAGTCTGACTAGACTTCCAAAGGCAAACCAAACCGCAGAAAGGGAATGTGTGAACAAACCAAACCAGTATGGAAAATGTGCAAATAAACAGCACCCAAACTAGCAACTGAGAGACAATATTGTGAGATGTAAATTACATGATTAGGTATTTTAAAGGAGTGAAAAGCTCAGCTGTATCACTCAGTTGAAAAATAAGCAAAACAAGGCCTCGTCTACACTACAGAGTTAGGTTGACGCAAGGCAGCTAACGTTGACCTAATTATGGAAGTGTCTACACCAGGGGTTCTCAAACTGGGGGTTGGGGCCCCTCAGGGGGGTTGTGAGGTTATTACGGCCGGGGGGAGGGGGTTGCGAGCTGTCAGCCTCCACCTCAAACCCGCTTTGCCTCCAGCATTTATGATAGTGTTAAAGATTAAAAAAGTATTTTTAATTTATACGGGGGTGGGGGGGGTCGCACTCAGAGGCTTGATATGTGAAAGGGGTCACCAGTACAAAAGTTTGAGAACTGCTGCTCTACACTAAAATTTTGCTCCTGCCTATGTAACTGCCCCACTATGCTGACTTAATAACTCCACCTCCACAAGAGGTGTAGAGTCAATGTTGATGTAGTTAGGTTGACTCAGTGTCAGTGTAGACACAGCACTGTTTACGTCAACAGTTACTGGCTTTCAGCAGCCATCACACAATGTCCCATACTGACAGTTCAATCAATACAAGCACTCCTAGTGAGGACACGCACTGCCAACACAAGGAACAAAGTGTAGACATGCACAAGTGATGTAATTACTGCAACGGCTATATGCCAATGTAAGTTAGGTCAACTTAATTATGGAGTGCAGACATGCCCTAAGGGAGATGATGTTTTTTCCCTATAAGCAGAATCCTAAGCTGTGGCTCTCCATGTCTGTGCCCTGCTACTGCTCAGATACTGCTTGTATTAGTAGCAGAAGCATGTTGAACACTCCTACATTCCACCCTCCAGTCAAGAAATAGACACAGAGGTGGGGAAAATCCAAATTCATTTGTAGCCCTAACAACTCACTTCACAGTCGATTTTCATTTTAAAAGAAGTTTAGTAAACAAAAATCAGCAAGATCTCATTGTAGGGTATTGTGCAATCCTAAAGCATGCCACTCTATGACAGTTCTCCTCTTGGCTCCCCCCCAGAAAAAAATATCATAGGCACCCATGAGTTTTAACATAACTTCCCCCCCATTGGGGATAATTTATTAAGTCCTCCTATAACATACATGTAGTTCCTGTAGCCCTTCCAGGATCAACCCCTTTCTTCCTCATGGCTTCAGGCTCCAGCATCCTCCAGTTCCCTGTGAGCAGGGGCACTCTGCCAGGCCCACTCTGGAGAGACCTTTTCCAGGTCTCTTCTTAGCACTAATCCCTGCATTGAAAAGCCTTTTTCCCTTGGGGCAGGTGTTTCTTGCAAAAGGAGCACAAAGATTTTAGGTCCATCAGGAGAGACTTCCCCAGCCCACCATCATCTCAACTCTTCCACAGGCACTTCCTTGCAAATCTCTCCTGATAGACCTTGGGTCTTTGTGCCCCTTTTGCAAGAAATTTAACACATTCTGGGACCTGTCCTTTGGCGATATTGCTGCCCCTCCCTTGCTGATTCATAGAACAGCACTTATGCATTGGTAGTCTTTATCTATAGACAGGTTTCAGAGTAGCAGCCGTGTTAGTCTGTATTTGCAAAAAGAAAAGGAGTACTTGTGGCACCTTTTTAGTCTCTAAGGTGCCACAAGTACTCCTTTTCTTTTATCTATAGAGTATTTGATAATTTTTTTAGCCATAGCACAAAATGTGTATCAAGTTGAATCTGGTGAATTTTAATTTGATAACAAATCTGCTGTAGTGTGAATGCCATCACTCATTTTCTAGGGGGGAAGGGAAAGAGCCTCTTACCACATACCCACTGTAGAGAAGGAAAAGTTCCCTGATGTGGAAAAGCACAGACCAGGAGTTCAAATCTGATCTTGTCAAAGAGCTGTTTGAATTCCTGTGCAATTCACTACCTTTATTATTGACTACATCCATGACCTCCAACCTAGTAGAAAGCAGGGAAGACCTGCTGAATATTTTCCCCCTTCCCCCCATTTTTAAAGAAGTTAGCAGATAGCTAATGCAAAGTGACTGCAAGCACAAAATTCATATCTTTAACATGAAAAGCCCCAATCTTATTCATTGCACCAGGCTGCCTTTCAGAAAGACTTAAACCTGTTATGACCATCCTATTTCTGACCACTCTAACCCACACTCCCTTCCCAGAGCCAACGATGGAATCCAGAATTCCTGATCACCAATATTCTATTCATCATCATGGTAAATTCCACCCTCGTTACATATGAGGTGCTACCCAAATCTATTGTTGGCTAGGTCCTTAAGGTGGTCTGGCTGGAAATTCAGAGTCTGTCCACCACTGGCTATCTTATCATGCCACCAAAGTTTTTGGCATCCACATGATGCCATCTGTGTAGCAGCACTCCTTGGTACACACACTTCAGAATTTGTTAGTCTTCCATTCTAATAATATGTCCATACTAAGAAAGCTCCTGAAACTGAACCAGTGCTGATAGAGGTGGTTACTGTGTTCAGCTTTGAATATCCTCATTTCTGACCTTGTCCAGCCACTTATTTTGGAGCAGCTGATGAAACCAATATTCTACTCCTGACTAGTAAATAGTTGTAAGACCCACTGGGAAAGCATGTGTCAAGCTTGGATGTTCACTTACTTATAGACTCATAGACTGTAAGGTCAGAAGGGACCATTATGATCGTCTAGTCTGACATCCTGCAAAATGCAGGTCACAGAATCTCACCCACCCACTCCTGAAACAAACCTCTAACCTATGTCTGAGCTATTGAAGTCCTCAAATCATGGTTTAAAGACTTTGAGGTGCAGAGAATCCTCAGCAAGTGACCTGTACCCCATGCTGCAGAAGAAGTCGAAAAACCCCCAAAGCCTCTGCCAATCTGCCCTGGGGGAAAATTCCTTCCCAACCCCAAATATGGCGATCAGCTAAACCCTGAGCATGTGGGCAAGACTCACCAGCCAGACAACCAGGAAAGAATTCTCTGTAGTAACTCAGATCCCACCCCATCTAACATCCCATCACAGGCCATTGGGCATATCTACCGCTAATAGCTGAAGATCAATTAATTGCCAATATTAGGCTATCCCATCATACCATCACCTCCATAAACTTATCAAGCTTTGTCCTGAAGCCAGATATGTCTTTTGCCCTCACTGCTTCCCTTGGAAGGCTGTTCCAGAACTTCATTCCTCTGATGGTTAGAAACCTTAGTCTATTTTCAAGTCTAAACTTCCTGATGGCCAGTTTATATCCATTTGTTCTTGTGTCCACATTGGTACTGAGATGAAATAATTTTTCTCCCTCTGTGGTATTTATCCCTTGGAGATATTTTTGTTTATCCTTCCATTTAGTTTGAACTGAATTAGCTCATGATCGCTCGAACCAAGGTTGTCCCCTGCAACCATTTCTTCTATGAGGTCCTCACTACTCACCAAAACCAAATCTAAAATGGCATCCTCTCTTGTTGGTTCAGAAACTACTTGGTGAAGGACTCCATCAGCTATCGTATTCAGGAAAATCTGAACCCTATTATTATTACTAGCACTTGTCCTCCAGTCTATACCTGGGAAGTTAAAGTCTCCCATGATCACACAATTCCCATTAGTATTTACTTCATTAAAAACATTAAAGAGGTCTCTATCCATATCCTGATTGGATCCTGGTAGCCTATAGCACACCCCAAGCACACCCCCAGGGCAGGCTCTAGTAGCTTTCTTCCCCAATGTGATTTTTGCCCAGACAGACTCTGTCTTATCCATTCCATCACTTCTTATTTCTTTACAGTCTACCTCATCAATGATATACAATGCTACTCCACCACCTTTACCTTTATTTCTGTCTTTCCTAAACAGCACATACCCTTCAATACCTGTAGTCCAGTCATGACTCCTATTCCACGATGTTTCTGTTATCCCTTGAATATCTGGTTTCACTGCCTGCACCAGTAGCTCTAGTTCCTCCATTTTTTTACCTAGGCTCCTCGCATTGGTATACAAACATCTTAATTTTTGCCGTTTGGCTTCGCTCACATTCTTTACCCTATTAGGCACAGACATTCTACTGCCAGTATCACCTATTAGACTGGTATGTACACTACCCTTCCTCCTTATGTCCATTCTCCTACCCATGACTGTATCTTTTCTTACTTCGTTTTCTTCCCTCTGAATGTTAAAATCCAGCATGGAGATTACCTGGACATCTCCCAACCATCTCCCCCAGATTCCTAGTTTAAAGCTCTCTTTATCAGTTGTGCCAGCCTCCATCCTAGAAGTCTATTTCCGTCCTTACTCAGGTGAAGTCCATCCTGAGAGAACAGTTCTCTGTCCATGAATGCTTACCACTGGCCATACATCCCAAAGCCCTCCTTATAGCACCACTGCCTGAGCCATCTGTTGAGCATCATAATCTTGTCACACCTTTGTTGCCCTTTTCTAGGAACAGGCGGAATACCACTGAAGATCACCTGAGCCTCGATTTCCTTAAGCATTTCCCCAGCCTGGCATAATCTCCCTTGATATGTTCCAGCAAGAATCTAGCCGTATCATTTGTTCCCACATGAAGGACAATCAGTGAATTCTTTCTCACTCCCGTTAGGATCCTCTTCAGCCTCAGGTCCACATCCTGTATCTTAGCACATGGCAGACAGCACATCTTTCTGTTCTCTGGATCAGTTCTTGTTACAGGCCTGTCTATCCTTCTCAGTAAGGAGTCCCCAATCACGTAGACCTGCCTTTTCCCAGCGATTGTGCGATTCTCCAGTCTATCCCTGTTCCCTCTGGCAGCAAGGCCTCTTGATTCCTATTCTCCCTTGCAATCCTCTGCAACCCATCCCATATGCTCCTGGGGCTCATATTTGGTGTTGTTATCTCCATTGACTATTGCCTTCTTCCTATAGGACTAGCTGCTCTTCTCTTCTTCCTTGCCCTCTCACCTTCAGTGACCACCTGCTTTGTCCCTTCTTCATCTTCCAACTCCGCAAATCTGTTCCTGAGCTCTGTTTCTCCTTCACTAGCTCATCTTTTCCTCTGCCTGGTTCTCTTAGTTACATGCTTCCTCACCCAGCAGTATCCCCTCAGAGTTCTTTGGTTCTGCAAGTCTGAGCTTTTCACTTAAGCCTCCTCATGTCTTTGCTCCATCATCTGCTCGAACCCCCTGCTAAACTCGACCAGAGTTTCCACCTGCATCTCCAATCCTCAGATCGTTTCTTCCATCAGCTCTATCAGGCGGCACTTCATGCAGACAAAACTCTTTTCAGGTACCCCCTCCAGGATCATGTACATACCGCAGCTTCCACATCTAGTCATCTTCATGGTGTCTTCCACTGCTTGGGTCACTACCACTGCTGCCTCTGTATCTGTCATAGCCTTCTCATCTAAGTCCTAAGTCTGGGAAACTAAGTAACTAAGTCCTGTTAGTCCGGGAAACAAAAACCAAACCAAAACACCACCACCCACAGCAAACAAACCCCCAACGAGCACCACAACACTGCCAGACCACCACACACTCCCTTCCCTACCCTGTCTGTTCCTCTGCCTGGCTCTCTTAGTCTTTCCCCCACACTCCCCTTGCAAACTCCCACTCAAACTTACATCTCCAACAGATACCAAAAAGCAACACATACCTCACCTTTATCATCAGTGGTAAGACAGAATAACTTCCCAAATGCATGGAATGCATGTCAGATGTGCTACTCTGTTAATATAATTTATATGAAAGCGTATGGGATTATTGCTATGGTTTTACATTAAAAGGCAAATTTGATGAATCTGGGACAAACATTGCGTTTTGGTATCTGCTGGAGATGGAAATGAAAGCCTTATGGAATGTTGGAATAATTTATCAGTAACATTGTAGGTGATGTGAAGGTAAACAGAAATATACAGATATTTTCCCTTGCCTCCTTATTTCCATTCTTTTAAGGTTTTGACTGGATAGGTGGGTGTGTCTTGCCACAATCTTAGCTGTCACTAAACATAGATAATATCCTCCACTCTCTGTAGGTGGCATTTACAAAAGGCCTCAGTGCTGGACTAACTCTGCCCCCACTGAAATACTAACCAATAATTGACGAGGAGGTGTCAATACCAAGAGAGGGAAAATTGCTTTTGTAGTGATTGAAGTGTAGTGCTTGGTATTGACACCTCCTCATCAATTATTGGGAGTGGACCACATCCACCCTGACTGAATTGGCCTTGTCAACACTGGTTCTCCACTTGTAAGGTAACTCCCTTCTCTTCATGTGCCAGTAAATATTTATGTCTGTATCTGTTATTTTCACTCCATGCATCTGAAGATGCGGGTTTTTTACCCACGAAAGCTTATGCTCAAATAAATCTGTTAGTCTTTAAGGTGCCACCGGACTCCTCATTGTTTCTGTGGATACAGACTAATACAGCTACCCCTCTGATATTTTTTACTGTAACTTTATTAGTGTTTTATTTTCACATGAATACAGCAGAAACTAACTAAAATAAAAATTCAGTGATGTGCACCATGCAGTCTGACAGATTAATTATTAAAGAGTTACAAAATGATCCTTTGTTTATGTGAGGGAATATTTCTATGTATAATCTCTACTGCCTTCAGCTAATGAAACAGTTCTTGATGCAGAGGAGAAAATTTGCTTGAAACCAAGATTATGGTCAAAGTAAAGACATCTCTGTGTAATTTAATTCATTAGCTACATGCCCACAGCAGTAAATTAAACATGTAATACCTCTCTAACTTCCTTGCTTCTTAGACATTAATATATTATTGCAAACATTACAAGGTGAAAATACCCTTAGAGGGATATCTAGTTTCTAATGGCTTACCTCTCATAATGCGGACTTGTTTTCTACTGTTATCTTTAATATTAAAGTCTTTCTAAGACCCATTACTAAATGGTTACAAATGCCAAGCACTAAAAAATAAATTTATGTTAGTATGTGTAGCACTTTATTGCCTAACCTAAATCTTCAAATTAAAAAGAGAGAGAGATGGTGTGAGCTATGTGTAGCTTAGATGTGGAGTAGACCATACCTCTGGACTCTGGCAAGTTTAACATGCTGTGAAGGTCACATTGGTATTCTGTGTAGCTTTGCATAAAATGAATAGTGCACCTTAATGATCTACCTTAAAAATTATGGTGATAACAGTAGTCTTATGAAGCCTACTAGCCCTATGGAACAGTATCAGTAAAAGGAACTTGTTGTTAGTCTGAAGCGGTTGTGCCTTATTTTTCTGACACTTTTAAAATTCAGAATGGAATGTCCCTGTCTAGCTAAAGCAATCTCAATTTTCTGCCAAATTTTCATCCCCTTCCTTTCTTGTAGGAGGTCTGACCTCCTGCAGAACACAGGGCATAGATTTCACCCAGTGATTCCTGCACCAAGCTCAACAACTTGTGATTGAACTCCAGCACATCTTTTAGAAAGACATCCAATCTTGCTATAAAGTCTCCAAACAATGGAGAATCCTACTTCACTCCTTGACCTGATCTGCATCTCTTTTCACTTTAGAAGTAGCAGAGCAGAAACAAAACCATTCACTATTGACTCAGCGAGCAAGAGACCCTCAGACTATGTACACACTACAGCTGACATTGGTATAAGTTATGTCACTTAGCCCTGGTCTACACTATGAGTTTAGGTCAAATTTAGCAGCGTTAGATCGGACCCTGAACCAGTCCACAGGACAAAGCCATTTTTGTCGACTTAAAGAGCTCTTAAAATCGATTTCTGTACTCCTCCCTGATGAGGGGATTGGTGCTGAAATCGACATTGCCGGGTCTAATTTGGGGTATTGTGGATGCAATTCGACGGTATTGGCCTCCGGGAGCTATCCCAGAGTGCTCCATTGTGACCACTCTGGACAGCACTTTCAACTCAGATGCACTAGCCAGGTACATAGGAAAAGCACCGGGAACTTTTGAATTTCGTTTCCTGTTTGGCCAGCATGGCAAGCTCATCAGCACCGGTGACCATGCAGTCCCAGAATCGCAAAAGAGCTCCAGCATGGACCGAACGGGGGACACTGGATCTGATTGCTGTATGGGGAGATGAATCTGTGCTATCAGAACTCTGTTCCAAAAGATGAAATACCAAAATATTTGAAAAAATCTCCAAGGGCATGATGGACAGAGGCTATAATATGGACCCGCAGCAGTGCCATGTGAAAATTAAGGAGCTCAGGCAAGCCTACCAAAAAACCAAAGAGGCAAACGGCCACTCCAGGTCAGAGCCCCAGACATGCCACTTCTACGATGAGCTGCATGCAATTCTAAGGGGTGCCCCTACCACTATCCCACCCCTGTACGTGGACTCCTGCAAGGGGGGAGTCTCACGCAACAGGGATGAGGATTTTGGGGATGAGGAAGATGAGGAGGAGGAGGAAGATGAAACCATTCTCCCAGATAGCCAGGAACTGTTTATCACCCTGGAGCCAAAACCTTCCCAACCCGAGCTCTCAGACCATGAAGCTGGAGAAGGCACCTCTGGTGAGTGTACCTTTTGTAAATATAATACATGGTTTAAAAGAAAGCGTGTTTAATGATTAATTTGCCCTGAAGACTTGGGATGTATTCATGGCCAGCACAGCTACTGGAAAAGTCTGTTAACATGTCTGGGGACGGAGCAGAAATACTCCAGGGACATCTCCATGAAGCTCTCCTGTAGCTACTCCCAAAGCCTTTGCAAAAGGTTTCTGGGGAGGGCAGCCTTATTCCGTCCTCCATGGTAGGACACTTTACCATGCCAGGCCATTAGCACGTAGTCTGGAATCATTGCATAACAAAGCATGGCAGTGTATGGTCCCGGTGTTTGCTGGCATTCAAGCAACATCCATTCTTTATCTCTCTGTGTTATCCTCAGGAGAGTGATATCATTCATGGTCACCTGGTTGAAATAGGGGAATTTTATTAAAGGAACACTCAGCAGCCATTCCTGCTGGGCTGTTTGCCTGTGGCTGAAAAGAAATCATCCCCTCTGTTAGCCACGTTGTGGGGGGAGGGGTGAAGCGATCATCCCAGAGAATTGGGTGTGTGTGTGTGGGGGGGGTGTTAGTTGGGTTTGTGCTGCACGTTAACCCGAAAACCGCAGCCCCTCCTTTTAAATGGCCAACCCAGTTTAAATGGCCAACCCAACGGGTGCTTGGTATGGGAAATGAGAGAAATGAGGGTGCTGCTGTTTGAAACCATTTCAACATGTTATGAAGGTGCTATGTAATGTTAACAGCTTGGTTCACTGTGAAAGAGTCTACCCACTGTTCTCTAAAATGTGTCTTTTTAAATACTACTGTCCCTTTTTTTCCTCCCGCAGCTGCAAATGTTTCAACGCTCCCCGTATCATCTCCATCCCAGAGGCTAGCGCAGATAAGAAGGCAAAATAAATGCACTTGCGATTAAATGTTCTCTGAGCTCATGCAGTCCTCCCGCACTGAAAGAGCTCAGCAGAATGTGTGGAGGCAAACAATGGCAGAGTCCAGGAAAGCAGAAAATGAATGTGAGGACAGGAGGGATGAGCAAGAGGAGAGGTGGTGGCAGCGTGATGAGAGGAGGCAGGATGCAATGCTGAGGCTACTGGAGGATCAAACTGATATGCTCCGGCATATGGTTGAGCTACAGGAAAGACAGAAGGAACACAGACCGCCACTGCAGCCCCTGTGTAATCGCCTGCCCTCCTCCACAAGTTCCAGAGCCGCCTCCACCCAGACGCCCAAGAACTTGAGGGGAGAGGGGGGTTCCGGGCACCCAAACACTCCACCCCAGAGGACTGCCCAATCAACAGAAGGCTGGCATTCAATATGTTTTGAAGTGCAGTGTGGCCTTGTGCTTCCCTCCTCCCGCACCTGTCCCAGGCTACCCTTGGCAGTTATCCCCCTTTTATTTGTGTGACGATTTAATAAAGAATGCATGATTTTGAAACAACAATGACTTTATTGCCTCTGCAAGCGGTGATCGAGGGGGGAGGTCAGTTGGCTTACAGGGGAATAGAGTGAATGAAGGGGGTGGGTTTTCATCAAGGAGAAACAAACAGAACTGTCACGCCGTAGCCTGGCCAGTCAAGAAACTGGTTTTCAAAGCTTCTCATATGTGCAGCATGCCCTGCTGTGCTCTTCTAACCACCCTGGTGTCTGGCAGCATGTAACCACCGGTCAGGCGATTTGCCTCAACCTCCCACCCCACCATAAACTGCTCCCTCTTACTCTCACAGAGATTGTGGAGCATACAGCAAGCAGCAATAACACTGGGAATATTGGTTTCACTGAGGTCTAACCAAGTCAGTAAACTGCACCAGCACACTTTTAAATATCCAAATGCATATTCTACCACCATTCTGCACTTGCTCAGCCTATAGTTGAACAGCTCCTTACTACTGTCCAGGGTGCCTGTGCATGGCTTCATAAGCCATGGCATTAAGGGGTAGGCTGGATCCCCAAGGATAACTATAGACATTTCAACATCCCCAACAGTTATTTTCTGGTCTGGGAAGTAAGTCCCTTCCTTCAGCTGTTCAAACAGACCAGAGTTCCTGAAGATGTGAGTGCCATGTGCCTTTCCCAGCCATCCCACATTGATGTCAGTGAAACATCTGTTGTGATCCACAAGTGCTTGCAGCACCATTGAAAAGTACCCCTTGCAGTTTATGTACTGGCTGCCAAGGTGGTCCGGTCCCAAGATAGGGATATGCATTCCATCTATCACCCCACCACAGTTAGGGAACCCCATTGCAGCAAAGCCATCCACTATGACCTGCACATTTCCCAGAGTCACTACCCTTGATAGCAGCAACTCAGTGATTGTGTTGGCTACTTGGATCACAGCAGCCCCCACAGTAGATTTGCCCACTCCAAATTGATTCCCGACTCACCAGTAGCTGTCTGGCATGCAAGCTTCCAGAGGGCTATCGCCACTTGCTTGAGAACTGTGAGAGCTGCTCTCATCTTGGTATTATTGCTCTTCAGGGCAGGGGAAAGCAAGTCACAAAGTTCCATGAAAGTGCCCTTATGCATGCAAAAGTTTCACAGTCACTGGGAATCATCCCAAACCTGCAACACTATGCAGTCCCACCAGTCTGTTCTTGTTTCCCGGGCCCAGAATCGGTGTTCCACGGCGTGAGCCTGCTCCATTGCCACCAGGATGTTCAAATTGCCGGGACCCATACTTTGAGAGAAGTCTGTGTCCATGTCCTCATCACTCTCGTCACCGCACTGCCATTGCCTCCTGGCCTGCTTTTGCAGGTTCTTGTTCTGCACATACTGCAGGATAATGTGCAAGGTGTTTACAATGCTCATAACTGCTGCGGTGATCTGAGCAGGCTCCACACTTGCCATGGTATGGCGTCTGCAGGAGAGCAGAATTGCAGCGGAAGCAGTGGATGACGATGGTTAGCAGGCCTACTGCAACGTCTGCTTCCAGCAGCACCAGGACACAACAGCGGCGGTGTCGCTGAGCTGAGCTGAGTGGGCTGCATGCTTGCCATGGTATGGTGTCTGCAGGAGAGCAGAGTTGCAGTGGAAGTGGTGGATGACAATGGTTTGCAGTCCTACTGCAGCATCTGCTGAAAGCAGTATGGCGTCCACACGGAAAAAAGGCGCAAAATGATTGTCTGCCATTGCTTTCATGGAGGGAGGGGCGACTGACGACATGTACCCAAAACCACACGCGACAATGTTTTTTCCCCATCAGGCATTGAAAGCTTAACCCAGAATTAGAATGGGCGGCGGAGACTGCGGGAAGTGTGGGATAGCTACCCACAGTGCAATGCTCGGAAAGTCGACGCTAGCCACGGTACTGTGGACGCACTTCACCAACTTAATGCACTTAGTGGGGCACACACAATCGACTGTATAAAATTGCTTCTATAAAAATCGACTTCTATAAATTTGACCTAATTTTGCAGTGTAGACATACCCTTAGGGGTGTGAATAAGCCATAGATTCATAAAATCATAGAAAATTAGCGTTGGAAGAGACCTCAGGAGGTCATCCAGTCCAACCCCTTGTTCAAAGCCGGACCAGCAGCAACTAAATCATCCCAGACAGGGCTTTGTCAAGCCAAGCCTTCAAAAACCTCTAAGGATGGAGATTCCACCACCTCCCTAGGTAACGCATTCCAGTGCTTCACCACCCTCCTAGTGAAATAGTGTTTCCTAATATCCAACCTAGACCGCCCCTACTGCAACTTGAGACCATTGCTCCTTGTTCTGTGATCTGCCACCACTGAGAACAGCTGAGCTCCATCCTCTTTGGAACACCCCTTCAGGTAGTTGAAGGCTACTATCAAATCCCCCCTCACTCTTCTCTTCTGCAAAATAAACAAGCCCATTTCCCTCAGCCTCTCCTCATAAGTCATGTGCTCCAGCCCCCTAATCATTTTTGTTGCCCTCCGCTGGACTCTCTCCAATTTGTCCACATCCCTTCTGTAGTGGGGGCCCCAAACCTGGTACTCCAGATGTGGCCTCACCAGTGCCGAATAGAGGGGAATAATCACTTCTCTCCATCTGCCGGCAACGCTCCTACTAATGCAGCCCAATATGTCATGAGCCTTCTTGGCAACAAGGCCATCCCCTGAGCAACATAAATTATACCAATCTAAGCGCCAGTGTGAACAGCACTATGTTGGCTGGAGAACTTCTCTCGCCAACATAGCTACCGCCGCTTGCGAGGGCTGGACTAACTAAGTCAATGGGAGAGCTCTGTCCCATCGGCTTAGTGCACCTGCACTCACAATGCTACAGCAGTGCAGCTGTGCCGCAGTAAGCTCTGTAGCATAGCCATGGCCTCAGAGAAGAGTGACCTAATGTGAAGGAGCAGTGGAGGAGTGAGAGTAACTGTTGTGAAGCACTGGAGCCCTTCTACCAACACTCATTAGGTAATATCCTTATTTTATAATCTCCATCGATATTGCAGCTTGAAATCCTGCAGTGGCAGCATGGAAGCAGGGGCTGTAATAACATGCATGAAAACAAACGGACGATGTAACACTCGCATCCCATCCACTTCTTCTCCCAAACTCAATTGAGTAATCGCATTGAGTAGCTGAAGTTTTTCATGAATGTTTCCATGTCTGTTGTTATTCATTATTGTTTTACTGTGGTCCAAAGAGATGCCGACTAAGATCTGGCCCCCATTTTGCTAGGCACAGCACATATTGTAAGAAACAGTCTAGGATCTATGACCCTAATTCAGAAATACTTAAGCACATGCGTTCTTAACTTACATGGGTCTACACAAATACTTACATTTAAGAACCTGTTTAAGTGTTTTTCTTAATCACAGTCTAATTGGGCAAGACAAATGGTTGGAAGGGAAATAAGGACTCAGAGAGGTGAGGTGGGAGTCAGTAATAGAATGCAGGTCTCTTCTGTCCCAATCTAGAGTCCTAATTACATTGTCTCCCATTTTGGCTCAAGTCTTAATTTTCACTACTCCTTTTGTGGAGCAGTTCTGACAGTAAAAGTTCATTAAACGTATTTTAAAGATCTTCCTGGGGCAGCAGGGAATATGGCCAGATTTCTTCTAATTAAAAAAAAAAGATCTGAAATTGTAAAATCTGCAGACAGTTTTGACATTCATTAACCTGTGATGGTGCATTATTTCTCTGTAGTAGAGCTTTGCAATTGATTTTAAGCACCACGTGATCCTATGAACTAAAATACATTGGCATTAACAGAAACAAGGCAGGGGGCTGGGGTGGGGAAATGTGCTACCAAAGAGCAAAACAAAATATGAAGTAAACTAAGTTTATAGCTTAGAAAAAACTATTGCCCCATAGGTGGAAAACGTGACCTACAATGGCCAATAATACATTTAGGATTTCCCCTATTAGCCTTGAATCCAGTCAACACTTAGTATATGTGCACACAAACCCCAAGAGTCACAATAACCAAGTTAGTGAAAGTGCATTACATGTTGTTTTCTATAAGGTTATAGTTTGAATAGGGAATTTGCATTGTTGCCTTGACAATATCAAACATCAGAAACTTAAAAAAAACCCCAAACAACCAGACCTACAATAATTAATTCAACATCTCATTTTTTTAAAAAATTGTTTCAGTAGGTGCCCTATTCCTTCAGACAACTATAGCTCAAATGTACAACAGGAAAAATCTTCCTCATCATGTTTTTCACTTTTTTATTAAAGACACTAAGGACACAGTTAATGAATTGGAATACTGAGATATATTAATTCAAGCTCAGCAGTTGCTCATTGGAGTCTGTTTTTGAAGCTTGTCTGTTGCGAAATTGCCACCTTTAAATCGAACACTGAGTGGCCAGAGAGGTTGAAGTGCTGAGCTCGAATTAATATGCAAATTAGACACCATTACCTTGGGTTTGAATAGAGACTGGGAGTGGCTGGGTCATTACACATATTGAATCTATTTCCCCACGTTAAGTATCCTCACACCTTCTTGTCAACTGTTGAAATGGGCCGTCTTGATTATCACTACAAAAGTTTTTTTTCTCCTGCTGATAATAGCTCATCTTAATTAATTAGCCTCTTACTCCACCTTTTCATGTTTTCTGTATGTATATATATATATATATCTTCTTACTATGTGTTCCATTCTATGCATCCGATGAAGTGGGCTATAGCCCACGAAAGCTTATGCGCAAATAAATTTGTTAGTCTCTAAGATGCCACAAGTACTCCTGTTCTTTTTGCGGATATAGACTAACATGGCTGCTACTCTGAAACCAGTTAATGAATTGATTATCATGACTTTTGCATGCCTGTAGATTTTAGTATTTACTAGGTAACATACTTCATATCATCTCCATATTAAATGTTCAAATCCAAGTCTTCCTTCAGATAAGGAAGCCTCTCCTGAAGCTAATTTAACACTAATTGTCATAGGCCCTGGCTCTATAACTGAACACATATGGGTGGACTCTTGTAACTGGCAAATTCTTACTGACTTCAGTAGGATTCCACACAGATATAAGCATCTGCCCATGAAGATCCAGATATCCCATCCTATATAAAATGTGCCAAGCATATTGCATTTACTGAGCTGTAATTTTTCTGCCATCTCCATATTTATCAAAAACTGTGTGTGTGTCACAACTCCCCACTTGGGTCCTCAGTGGGGAATAAACCAAAGACCTTCAACATTAAAGGCACAAGCAGCCACTGCTTGGGTTAAAGGAGCAACAAAACTAGATGGCAGATGTAATAGACTCTTATCCTTTTTTTCATGTGAACCAGCCATTAGAGGGTGAGACCTGTGTTACTATGAGTTTGAAATGCATACAGCTGTAAAGGGGCTCCAAGATCTTTAGCCGACTTATTTAACTGCCTCTGTGCCTGGGATTTGGCAAGAGCTCGAGGCAGTTCCATCCTCAGCAGTATCTCACCCATCTAAAACTCAAAAACTTTAACTGGCAGTTCAAGTTGCCATAGTAAATAATCTACTTCTTATGGAAAAACAATTACATCAGAAGTACTGGAACATATGGAAATGACCATAAATATTATACTCTCAGTTTAGGAATCCATGAATATGAAAGCTATTAATATTTTTGTATTGAAATACCACATAAGAACCCCAGCCATGGACCAGGACCCCACTGTTAGGTGATGTACAAACACAGAACAGACGCACAGTCCCTCCTCTGAAGAGCTTGCAATCTTTAACTATGTCATCCAGACGGATGACTTAGGTTTTATTAACTGGAACATTCTTGGGACATATTATAATAATATTATTACAGGAGCACCTTTGAGTTCATAAAGACTTGCCTGGGTATAGAAATGGATAAGAAGCAAACATGTTAAGCAGTACCTGTGGTAGCAGTGTAACATTGCAGGAATGGATAACTCCCCCGCAAGGGCAAATAACTTTGCTTTTCTCTAGAGTTTTTTTGTTTGTTTGTTTTGGAAGTTTCACAAACCCAGACATGACAGCTCTGAAATAGGGAAGACAAAGCAAACTGAAGTCAGATGTTATTTAACCTGACCATTTAAAATGACTGTTTTCTTCTGTGGCTCTATTGATGGCTTTTTTTTTTCTTTTAGTTATTTATAGTTGAACAAAAACTTATCTTAGGATCTAAAATGTTTAGGAGCCAGGAAAAGTTTCACCGTGATTACGTAAACTTCTTTTAGGTACAGCAGCCTAATAATTCCATCTTTAAAGATGCAGTCCCCTTTGGCATAATCATTAGCAGCAATCAAACAGGTCCTTAAAGAGAGTGCTGCTTGGTATTTCACTAGTCTTTCCCTGCAGACAAAATGGAGGCACTAATTTGTAGGTTAATTATCTTTTGCTACTGCATTTCCTTGGGGTATACTATATCATTGATAACACTGATACATAGGAGAGGCACTGGATGGTGGATGCCAACTAGGCAGTGCTGATATGTATTTAATTTCAGATCCATAAACCATAGGAATAAACTTTGCTTTGTTTCCTTCAACATATTCCTTTGAATACCTACTGCTACAACCTGCAGGGCTGGAACCCAGGATCCTAGGGGTTGTGTGCCTCTGACACTGCTGAATGGCCACTGGATACTCAGGCAAGGCTCCCGGGGAGGGTCCTGCAAGGCTGGGCTTGGCAGGATGTACCACTCAGCAGGAGCTGATTGGTGGCCTCTCACAGCCCACTGATTGGCTGTTACCAGTGTAACCCTTCTGCCTGTCAGAGTTGGCAGCAACAAGAGCTGGGTTCAGTATCTAGGGATTCCATTCCAATAACGCAAAACCGGCTTGAGCCCCCACCCAGTGACCTGGGACAAATATATACCATCCCCGCTGGCCGCCTCCAAGAGGCAGTACTTCCCCTCTCGCAAGCACAGAGTCTGAGTGTAGCAAAGCCTTTTAATAACAGAGAGAAACAATGTGGCATTATGTTGGGGAAACACCACCAACAGGATTCATAACACAACCCATGAGCAAAACCCCACCCCAAGCAAATTAGGGCATGTCCTTTCCCTTTGGTTCTTGAGTCCAGCAACCCAAAGTCACCCAAAGTCCAACAACCCAAAAGTCTCTGTCCCTGGTCAGTGCAGCACCAGAGTTTGAAAGTTTATCTGCAGTTTTATCTCCCAACCTGGGTGAAGATGCAGGGGGTTAAGGGGCACCTTACGTGGTTGAAAGCCGATTGCCCCACCTCTCCATGGGGCTCCGTTCTGCTCCACCAGCTATCCCACGAATTGCTCCACTCTGCCAGCCACCCCCATGAGCCGCTCCAGCCGCCCCAGCGAACTGCTCCACAATATAGACCCCCCCCCACACTACTTAACACAACACTCAGTGATTTCAGCTCTTAATAAGTTTGGCTCTTTTGTGATTTCAGCTTGTAGTAGGGGAGCCTCAGTGCTGGTGCACCATTGGCCCAAAATGAATTCAGCTCAACAGCCTGTAACTAGACTCCTAATAGAATCAAAATTAGCTCTGATATTCCACAGTTTGGGGGGAAGGAGGGAGAGGAAGAAAAGGAAGTGCAATTAGCATATAGATACCACCAGATATCACTATCTGTCCCCAGCCTCTCTCCATTCACTGAGTTTTGGAACCAATGTCCCTTGCCTAGCGAGTGCTACTTAGTTGATGGCGAGTCCCTCCATCATAACAAAAGGCCAAGTACAGTTCCACTGTCCTTGATTCACATAATCAGGATAATGACAATTTATTCTTCCTGCCCCAATAACAGAGAAACTGGCGATCCCACAGCAGCCAAAGTGACCATTTGGGCAGCTATGGGCCCATGCTAGGCAGGGTGGGTGTGCCTATGCAAATGAGATCAGCCCCTGAAGTTCTTTTCCACAACTTGCCACAACTCACCACCAGATGTCAGGGTGGAGCTCATCCTGACTCTGCTTACACCAGGATACCAGTACTTAAACCAGAAAGAGATGGAGGGAAGCTGTCTGAGCAACAACACAGACTACCTGCCTGTCTTGCTCTAGACCCTGCGTGTGATAGTCACTAGAATCTGGCTTCCAACCCTGGTTTGTCCGCAACTTCACTATTGGATTGCTGCCTGTAACCTGGTGCCTGACCCCAATCTCCTGATAACTGACCCTGCCTACCTCCTGATGCCAGATTTTCTGTTTGCCCTCTGGCCTGTCTCAGACTCTGACTTCCCTGTGCCCGACTCCTGTTCTGCCCATTAGGTATGACTGTCCCTGTCCCACTCATAACATCTACTGTAGTTGGAAACAGTCATTTTTAGTCCTTTGAAAGGTGAATTTGACAAAATTGGGAGATGTGATATTTTCACAATACCTACAGGAACACAGCACCAGTGAAAAGGAGAAAAGGAAACGTAAGTGAAACTAACAAAGACAAAGTTCATTTTATGCCTCCGCTCACATGCTAAATCTAGAAGGGATGCCTCCACCAAAGCACCACGCCATCTGCCCTCTACCTGAATCCTGGGGCACTCTTTCAATTTAGACTTGTATCTGCAGCGTGGTAGGGGATGAGAAATGGCACACCCAGTGGCGCAGTAGCCGTTAGTCTTCCACAGCCTGGAAGATGACATTGGAAGTAGGGATGGTCAGAGATAAAACTTCTCTCCCCCTCCCTCCACCCCAACACACACACAAATATTCAAATGCCTAATTATTTTGGCTAAACATCAAAATACTTCAATTTGGAAATGCTGCTGTGGAGGCTCATAGGAGTTGTAGCTCAGTTGCCTCATGTTCCTATTCTCCTCTATGGGCTGGACTCCTGCATCAGATTACATAGAATCATAGAATATCAGGGTTGGAAGGGACCTCAGGAGGTCATCTAGTCCAACCCCCTGCTCAAAGCAGGACCAATCCCCAATTTTTGTCCCAGATCCTGCAATGGCCCCCTCAAGGATTGAACTCACAACTTTGGGTTTAGCAGGCCAATACTCAAACCACTGAGCTCCCCACAACTACATCTCCCATGATGATGCAACACAGTCTCCCATCATGGGATTCTGGCCATGGGGCATCATGGGAGATGTAGTTCAACCTGGAAACCTGGCCCATTGAAAATGGAGACATGATACAACTGAACCGCAACTCTGTGGTGTATTAAAAACTGTTAGAACAGTGGGGTGGGAGGAGGTATTGGTTCATATTCTCTGTGTATATATAAAGTCTGCTGCAGTTTCCACGATATGCATCTGATGAAGTGAGCTGTAGCTCACGAAAGCTTATGCTCTAATAAATTGGTTAGTCTCTAAGGTGCCACAAGTACTCCTTTTCTTTTTAGGTTGTCACTGTAATTTCTCAGGGGGTTTCTTGGTCCTGATTACAGGGTAGGGGCTCTATAGGGAATCATGCAATTTGAGTCTGTCAGCATTGCAGTCAGTTTGCAAAAACCCAGTCTTTAGCAAGGTGGAGTGAACTTTGCCTTAGGGGGCAGCCTGCTTTGTCTCTCTGTTTTTGGTTCTGGTGTGCTAAGGTTCTGTATTTTAAAAAATAAAGTAATGTTAAATTGCAATGTTCCAGAAAGATGAAAAATATAAAATATTCTTACTTCTGTTTATATGCCATGAACATAAATTCCCACAAAGTACTGGGGCAGCATTTTCAAATGGAAATATTTCAGTTTTTCAACTAAAAACTGAAAATTTCCAGAGAAATCATGCGCTCCGAAAAAGTTTGTTTAATCGAAAACCCAATGTTCCCTCAAAAACAGCTTAGATTGAAAAAAGTCAACCAGCGCAACCTGGAAGCCTGACTTCAATGGAACTACAAAGAGCCAAAGGTGGGTTCTATCTACCCAATCTTATAAAAAATCAATGATATTTTTGGGAAAAAATATTTTTATTACTAAAATTATATTTTTTTTTCTTTTTTTAAAAATAAACCTGTTTAAAATGAAATTTGAAATTTAACACAACATATGTTAAGGCCTAAATTTATTATAATCTCTTAAAATATTTAAATAAAAAATAAATGTGCCAAATCCATGAGCCTTTATCAAACACTTTAGGTTAAAGACTGTTTTTTCTATATAAAGGAAGAATTAGGGGGGAATATCTAACTTTTGAAGTCAAGCTTTATAAATAGGTCACAAGAGATCACGTATTGTATTAAGGCCTTGATCCAGGGGGGCCCCACTATCTGTGCTACTAGGTGCAAGAGACAGGGGAAAATCATCAGACCCAGCCTCTAACTCCAAGAGACACCATCATGCATCTCATCAGGATGATCCACTGATCCCATCTGCGTGGTATCTTCCTCTTATTTTATACTGTCTCCATACCTGAGCTCAGTTCTCAAATAATAAATATTTATGACTCCACCCACCCTGGAAACTTTGTCCAGCTCATGGAAAAACACTGAGCTACCTAGTAACTACCAGCCCTTGCTTCTGGATGATTGTGGGCGCTTCAAGTAAATGACCTTGCTCCAGCGTCTTGCATGTGTACACAGAGAGACAAACAAACAGAAATCTACTGATTTCTCAACTGCCTCCTTCTCTGTCCCTAAACAAATAAAATACTGATGTGCAAAAGCCATATCCCCCAGTAACAGGGGAGATGCCTAACTGCTGAAGAAGATGCTGCCATGACATGGGTACCTAATAATCACCTGTCAGTCATGCCAACCATAATAAATTTCAGAGCTAGAGGTGACCCATTCAAGCAGCACAAGTTCGCTGATGATGATTTAAGTCACATTACTGAATTGTTAGATAAGCACCTGGAACAAGAGTTTGATGAAGAGCTAAATCAGCTTTTGACAACAGTAGCTTCATTGGCAGGCACAGAAAGAATACTTTCTTCATTTGACTAATTCATTCACAGTTAAGAAATCAATTGGGAGGTGAAAATGCAGGAAGAATTGTCTTTCTCTGAAATAAATGAATAAAAATGAGAATGGAGAGGATGAGATCGACTAGTTTTAAATGTTTGAAGGACAGTCTAAGTAACTTGGGCCAGTGTCTCATTTTCAACAGACTTAGGTGATTAGGAACTTAGGATCCCCTCACTTTCACGTGGGTGTATTTGATAATTTTCCCAGGTTGACCTGAAATAATCAATTAAATTCACTGATTAATCCTCTGTTTAATAAAAACAATGTAGTTGTAAATGTGAAACATGTATTGATAAGTTTCAGAGTAACAGCCGTGTTAGTCTGTGTTCGCAAAAAGAAAAGGAGGACTTGTGGCACCTTAGAGACTAACCAATTTATTTGAGCATCAGCTTTTGTGAGCTACAACTCACTTCATCATATGCATAAAGTGCACCGATGCATCCGATGAAGTGAGCTGTAGCTCACAAAAGCTTATGCTCAGATAAATTGGTTAGTCTCTAAGGTGCCACAAGTACTCCTTTTCTTTTTGCGAATACAGACTAACACGGCTGTTACTCTGAAACCTGTCATTTCTGATTGACACTTTCATTTTTCTTTTTTGAAACAGAATGAAATGAAAATGTCAGTTCAACACAAAATGAGATTAAAATTGTTTCATTTTTTAAAAAGTACTGAAAATAATTGAAATATCTCACAAAAGTTGGGAAGGAATGATTTCACTGGAAATTTTTCATGGCAATAAAATTAGTTATTTTTTGATCAGCTCTAGTAGTCACTGACAGTCACCATGACAGCACAACAGCAAGCATCACTTATGGAGGAGTAGGGCCAGTGTTATTTTGTATGATCGCATTTCAAACTAATTAGACACTAATTTAGGTACTGGAATTCTTACTTGAAATTGAAATGAGTTATTACAGCGTTTCAACTCCAGCACACAGTCTCAGACTGCTAGTGGCAGTGGTATCTTCATTTATATTAAAGTGAGGATACAATTACACATAAGGTCAAGTGACAGTCAGACCCAGAAAAAACAAAAGAATAAAAATGGGAAACCAAGCCCAATGATGCAGAGGAATGCCTTAAGGCGATCTTAGCAGCAACATGTTTTACTTTCATTTACTTGAGAGAATGAGTCCACAGCCTGAAAATTGGAACAACCAGGCTAGCTTGTTGGACAACCAGATTTGAAGTTTTAGCAGCCTGTGGGCAAATGATCAGAAAACCTTCCTCGCCCCCCCCCCTCCCCCTAGCCTGGTGGCCATGCATATTTAAGCTTTATCATATCAGGAAACCAGCATACAAATCTCTCCATTTGAATGAGTGCAGATTGATTTCTAGCAACATCAGACAGCAGATCAAGAATTCTTGATTTGACAAGTTGTAGGTCAAAGCACATCAAAGACAGGATTTGCTTTCTCATGTGCTTTCCCTGGTGGGAAGCATAATTCAGTAACCTCTATGTAGCACATGAAGTTACAGCACAATTTCTTTTAGAACATTACTGTGGCTAATGTGGCCAGCTATTAGTCTGGGCTGTAAATATACTCAAATTGCTAAATATATTTATAATGAAAATGGAGATAGAAATACACATTCAGTTATTTTAAGCATATTTATTTTATCTATTTTCAAAAGGATTTTTTATTATTATTATTATTATCAAGCTGTCTTTTGTAAACTTTGGCAACTTGTAATTTTATATTCTTGTCCAGCATGTTTGAGTCATTCTGCGCCTGGGTAGCTTGACCTTGTGTTTTCACGTCACTGGCAGCCAAGCTGTGGCGGAGGTGCCAAATGCCTCATGGATTTCTAAATTGCAGCCCTCTGCCACTCATTTTCCATACAATACATGGCCCATAAAGATCAAACCATTCTGTACTCTGATATGGTCAGAGTGGCCTGGCTCCACTGCATGCTGGGACATATGGTGTCTATAGTCTGCCCCTCTGTATAAAGATGGCTGTAATGTACTACAGTTTGTCTAAATTAGGTGTCAAGGAGGGTGTGGTAAATATCTTTTTTATTGGACCAACTACTGTAGGTAAAAGAGACAAGCTTTTCTTCAGGTCTGGGAAAGGGAGGCAGAGTGTCATAGCTAAATACAAGGTGGAACAGATCATTTCACATAAGAAGTTAACATGTTGTAAGAGACCATTCAAGCTGAAGCGGGCAGTTAACACTTCCATAGCTGCAGGATAAAAGATGGTTAGTGGGTTCCAGATTATTATAATGAGCCATAAATCCACTGTCTTTACTGCGGCCTTGGCTACACTTGCAAGTTAGAGCACATTAAATCAGCCCCAGGCGCCCTAACTCCTGAGGTGTCCACACTGGCAAGGCACATAGAGCACCTGGACTCTGCAGCTGGAGCGCTCCTGGTAATCTACCTCCACGAGAAGCACAGAGCTTGCTGCGCCCTGGCTGAAAAGCTCTGGTGTCAGTGTGGATGACGTGTTTCATTACTGCGCTGTAATTGGCCTCCGGAAACGTCCCATAATCCCTTGAAGTCAAGTGGCCACTCTTGTCATTGTTTTGTACTCGGCAGCAGGCATGCAGATATCCCCTTTCACAGCTCCATTTCTGACAGCCGGCATACTTATCTGCTCCAGGATAAAGCAACCATTACTGTGGAATGCCCCTGCTGCAGAGGCAGGCATTTGTGCGTGTGTGTGAGTGAGAGAGAGGCGAGGTTGAGGGCTGATGTCAGGGTTTCTCCCTTCCCTCTGCCGCTGTCTGAACTTACAAGGCAGCATGCTGACACACTCTCTGCCCCCCAAACACAGTCTCTCCCCCCACATACACACAACACACTACCTGTCACACTCCACCCCCCAACTCCCATTTGAAAAGTAGGCTGTAGCCACTTGCACACTGGGATAGCTACCACAATGCACTGCTCTCTGTGGCGTTGCAAGAGCTCCTAATGTGGCCACACTACTGCGCTTGTAGCTGACAGTGTGAACACACTGCAGCGTTTTCCCTGCTGTGGTCTCTGAGGGCTGGTTTAACCCCCAGCGCTCTACATCTGCAAGCGTAGCCATGCCCTCAGTCTCTGATTTTTAGTGTCTAACATAGTTATGAATTTAAGCCCCCAGGCTTATTTTTATGACCAACATGGTTACGAACAGACTGCAAACAAATTAGGTGTGACATTGGTCAGTTCCAGTGCAGGCCTTGCTTAGGAAAGGTTTGGGTGCTCCTGTATTTTCCATAGGCTTCTTGCATTGTCAGATGTGACCTGACCATTGAGTGTAGTTTGTTGCTAGCACAAAGAATAACCTTGTTTAATGGAATCTCCAATGCATTAAAGAAGGCGAAGGATATTGATGAAGCAATAAGGCTGTTTTCCTTTTCACAAAATGCATTTATGCATTACTTCACTGCTCACCTGCAGTTCCAAGAAGTGTGCAGTTTAAAACATTGCAAAAGTTTCAGTCATAGGTTTTATGATTATCAAATCAACATTTTGTCACTTTCTGGATGTTTCTGTCACAAATCCTATATATTTTTATTGTCAACATTCAGTCTCTCAGAAAAATTAGCCACCTAAAAAAGTAGTCATAAAACAACTGTGAAAGGGATTTGTCTTTACATTGAGTATATTTCTGGAAACAAATTGTTTTAAACAAGGGAGAGGAGATTTACAAGAGGATTGATTCATCCACTGGAGAGTTATTTCTTTTTAATTGTGTCTGTGAGACAGCCTAGGAATGTGAATGTTCAGTTACTACCTGTGAATTTTGCATGTATTAAAATGGACTGGAAAATGTAAAGTGAAGGGGTTGTATCCTGTCTGAAATGAGATTATGTTTTTGTTTAATCTGTAATCTTAGTGACTAATGAATGCACCCATACATTTTCATGCCTTATTTTTCTACATACCAACAACGGTTTATTGTCTTTTTGAGCCAGTGCAAAGTTACATATGGCAACTTTTCATTTCAGATGCTGATTGGTGCCAAAAGCAATTAGCAAAGCATTTGTCAAAAAAAGGTATTTCAATTCAAGGGGCGAGCATAGTTACTGTGATGCTGAGCCGCCCAATAAGAGTCAGTTACAGTAAAGAGAAGCTGTTCACTTATTAGAAATGTGCAGGTGACATGGCAAAATAGGATGCTGGCAGGTACCAAAAAAAAAGAAAAAAACAATGAAACCCTCAGTGGTTTTCCAGGTAACAAATGCCTGAAATAAAAAAAAATTGAAATGTCTTGTTTTTTGCAGAACAAATGTAAGATATGCACAGTGAAACTTCCATGAGATAAGCTTAGCAAAACTCCTAATTGAGTTGGTGGGAGGTTTCATTTAGAGCAAGAGCCTCTTTGTTCAAGCCTCAGTGGAAGTGAGTAGCACAGAAGGTACTCAGCTATTCCGGGCACCAGATGGGGAACACTGATATCTGATTAAATCTGCTGTAGTGTCTGGCCACTAGCTGGCAGACAACAGAAATGATGAGTTAACCTGCAAAAATTTTACTACCTCTGAATAATGAAATTCATACCTGTGCAGAGGGCTTCTGTGCTACTTAAGTCACTATTAAACCATCAACACAAGGGTTAATCTAAGAAAGAATCTAAGTATTCATTAAGCACCCATTCACTGTGGCACCTGGGCAGGATATTCATTCATCGATAGAGCAAGGGCTCATCGTTTTCTCATACAAGTGCCAGGGAACCTCACTTACTGAGCAAAGAATTGTATGCGTTCATAACATTCTGGGTTTGGACAGCTGGCTCAAATACCAGTGCTAGCCAAAAATTTTCAACACAAATTTTTGTTGAAAAGATGCGGGGGAGAACCAGAAACATTTTGAAGAAAAATGTTGTACTGTTCTCTTAACTATCTTGATGAAATACAAAAGCAGCTCTCTCCCTTTACACCTGCTGGATTCTGGGGCACGCTGGATGAAAAATATATAGACGTGTTTCACAAAAAAAATCACAGACACACACATACAAACACACCTAACTCACAACAGAATCTTTCAACATTTGCAGAAAATTTCTTTTTCTTTTTTCTTCTTCATTTTTTGAGTTTTTGTTCCTCCCTCCATTTCCCAGCCCCCATTTTGCCACTGAAAATGGTGGGAGGGCAGGGGAGAGAAAGAGAAAAAAACAGAAAATCTAAAACCCAATTATATATATATTTCATTTTTTCCAGTATAAGATTGTTCCCTACAGTGTTTTGCTTAATGTTTTACCTAGATCTAAAAGTCCCAAGACATGGGATTTCCACCATTTTCCTTGGAAGCTATTCAGCAATTACAAACTCACTTCAAATTAATAATAGAGGTTTTTAAATAGGTCAACTAAGTTAATTTTTAATGCATTATCCATCCTTATTTTTTAAAAGGCAAAAATAGAATTTGAAGCCTGACAGTATATTGAAAGCCAATATCAAATTAAGCCTCTGGAGCCTACAAACATTAGGGCGATTCATGGGAGTACATTTAAGCCTGTGATAAGTGTTTGCAGAATTGGGGCCTAGTTCTGATATTGCTAGGCGTTCTGACTTACAATGAAGTTAAAAAAAATCTGCAAAAATCAAAGCTAGAAATAAAAACCTCTGTTAGAAATGGGTAAGTATTACACGAGTGCAGAAAAACCGCTTTATGGTTCCTGTTGCTCAGTTAGCCACTTGTTCAATAATAAGAACTAGCCCTCCAGTGATGGTATCAAAACCTGAAATTTCTGTGTTGTGGTCACAGCTCTGCTGGAGTAAGAACAGGCAATAATGGAAAAAGTCAGTTGCAATCTTAGGTCTCTTTAAAATATTGACAATTTGATGAGAAATCTTGCCAGGCTCTTGTGAAACAGAAGTCTTTCTGGGCTCCCTGATCTATTTTGCCTCCTTCCTCTCACCTTTATTGTTACCATCCATTTACAAAAGCAAACTGTGGACTTAATGGATTGAAGTAATTCCTGGAAGTGCCTATCCCATTCACGATACAAGCCCCCTGGCCTCTGACAGCTAACCAAAGAAGCACACCGGGAACCACTGGTGCACTCTATTAGACTGGAGTGGGTAAGGTGAACCCTGTACCTCTTCTCCTTATGGATCTGGCAGGAAATCTATCAAAGAACTGCATTTATATTATTGTAGTCTTCAAAAGTCTGCCTTCTTAAATCCAAATAAAGTGGTGATTGCAAACAAAACCTGAATTAACAGGAGGCACCATAGCATACTAATGCAGCTGTGCTTAAGATGTCTTCAGCCTGCAAAGGGGGAAGTTTCCAATTCCACATGGTTTCTCCTAGGGATATTCTGGATTAATTCACTAGTATTACTCTCCTGGTGTAACTCAATGACTTTAGTGGTATTACATTAGAGCACAATTTGTTCCATTTCCCCTTTATGATAAATGAAGAAAAATAAATTCTTCTTCGTCTATTTGTCTTGAAGAATCTCAAATATTTCCAATACCCTCAACAAGAGCAGAGGAATGCTCTATTATTTAGATCAATAGTTCAGGACTGGGGAGACTTGGGTTCAAATCTCTGTTCTACCACAGACTTCCTGTATGACTCTGGACAAGTCACTTAAGGCAGTGTTTTTAGGTGCAAAGGAGCACCACATTGGAATTTTCAAAAGCACCCAAGTCCAGATCCTCAAAGATATTTAGGCTAGAGGTCTGCTCAGGCCTAGTTTTTAGGCCCAACCTGGACTCAAGCCTACCTGACTCAATCTGAGTCAGAGAGGGTCTAGTTATGTTCTGATCTGATTGTGACCTTTCCCCTCAGAGTTGAGTAAATGCCACTGTCGCTGCCTCCTTCCTGTAGGGCTGGTTCTCCTATTCCTGCCTGTGGGGTAAGCATAGTAGTGGCTGTGTGCCCTGCTCCTGTCAGCTGCCACCGCACCAACCCCATGGACAGGTGGAGAAGAGGTGACCTGACCTGACCTGAACCTGAGAAGGTCCGGTTGTTTTTCCACCTGACCTGACACTTGTAGTTGGATCCCATTGGGTTTGGGTCGGGTTGCAGGGCTCCAACTTCGGTGCCTAATTTTCGGTGCCTAATTGTTTTCAATAAGGTTTGTAGGCACTGAATTCCCACTGATTTCAATGGAAGTTTAGGCAACTAAATACTTTTGAAGATCTAGTCTTGAACTCCCATTGACTTCAGTACCTAAGTACCTTTAAAAATCTATCCCTTAGACTTTCTGTGCCTCAGTTCCTCTCTGCAAAATGGGAATAATTGCACTTCCCTACCTCGCTGTTATAAAAATAAATACATTAAAGAATGTGAGGCATTCAAATACTACGGTAATGGGGGTCCTATAAGTAATTTAGATAGAATAAGTCATACCTAGTGCAAAAGAAATAATTCTCTTTGCTCTATATATTTCTCTGAGAAGAGGATCTCTGCTATTCTGTCCTCCTTTTACAACATCTCAGTTTATTAGAAGGTATTTGGAAGTACAATAGTAAGGTTAAACACACTTCAAAAGCTGTCATCCTGATAAACGAATTTAAAGTTTATATTTTATTCCTATTTTGTTAGCATGTTGACATTAATAAAGTAACTTCTGTTATATCCTCACCAATTAATTGTGGTAATCACCAGGAGTCAATTAACTGGTGTACTTTACAAAGCACATTTACAGACATTTTGTGTTAGTAACTTACTTTTCATTAAATCAACATGGTAAAGCAGCTCTTCCTTTCAACCCTGACACATACTAGCAACTTGCCAAGTTTTTTAACAATCAAAGAGTAGATTAGATAGGACCCCTGTGCTGATGATAAAACATTCTCCGCTATGTGCTGGTTGGTAATAAATGGGAAAGGAGGATAAGCTGCAATATAGTCCTCACAATACCATTTATGCATACCAATATAAATAGCAGACCTGAAATTCTTCCCCCCTCCCTGCCACGATTCGAAGTGCTAATAATAAACTTGAAATTCTAGTGCAAGGTACAAGGGCCTGAGCTGATACCCAGCTGTGCATGTGAGTATTTTCTCATATGAGTAAGTTACTTATGTGTAGAGGTGTTTGCAGGCTCAGGTGCTAAGTATGCCTTATCAGGCCCTAACCCTACAATGGAGTCAGAGCTGGACAACTCACAGTAAAGACAATGGGGTTTCGTACAGACCTGTTCAGATGCGATAGTAGCATTGTTCCATATGGAATAAACAAACTACAGTTAAGCCAAACAACTAAAAGGTAAGTCATGATAGTATTAATCTGGAATTATTATTTTTGCTTTAAGGACTAGCTCCTCATCTGGTGTAAACTGAGGTATCTCCATTAACATGAAAGGAGCTACACTTATTTATACCAGCTGAGGATCTAGTCCTACTTTTGAAGTTGGAAATAAAGTTTTCAGGTGTGTCTTTAAAAATAATAAAATATATGATTTCAGTGTAAAGAATACAGTTATAATTCAGAATTTTTCCTATTTTAAGACATTAAAAATAACATGGGAAAGAATTCCTAAGATATATTATACAGCATCAATCAATAGTCTTTACTTTAAAAGGGGCGCATTTCAGACTAAACATATTAGGTACAAAGAAAAGCTCACCGTATGTATTTTTTCTCCACAGCCAATGTTCCTGATGAAAGTTTGAAGACTTCCTGTAGTGTTGGCTATATACCCTTTAATACAGTGAACAAAAATATGCACTTATGCTTTGAATGTGATCTGCCCGATCACACAGAACGTACTGTAGCAGCTTCCATACAAAGAAGCTATTGTAAACTAAGGTAAATATGTAAAATGAATACCTACATCCTTTTCATTTAAAATATATTTAAATGAGTTCTAAATCCACTATATATATATATATAGGGATGATTATTTGAAGTATCAAACAAACTTCTGTTGTTGTTTTTTTAGATAGCTTCACAAATAAAAGGAAACTTTTTTAAAAAAGCCATAATGTTACCCTATCCTTGTTTCAATCATATAAATGTTATTTCCAATATGGTGTCAGATATTGACCATCTGAAACTTGATAAATCAGAAGACAGATTGCAGGAGAGCTCTATGTGTTTAAGTATCAAGCTGATCTATAACTTTCACACCAACCAGAAACCATTTATTGTCAGTGCTGTCCAGAATATATCCTGACAGTTCAGTGGGAGTTTCAGTGCCATTTATTTTCAAATCAATACTCAATTACTAAGAGGAAGATTCACTCCCTTACCCATTTTCAAAATGAAATTATGGACTAGAGCAATAACACTTAGTCAAGGCAAGCCACTGTCCATTAACTCATGATGCTACCAAAAAACCATCGAGATACTTTATTAAAGCTCAGACTTTTTTCTGCTTTTAATTAATCATTGTGAAAAAGGCCTTTCACATTGTGACTGATGACCAGGGAAACAATTTTCTCCTAACTGCCTTTTAATTTTAACTCTGGGAGTGCTCATTGACTGAATCTCAAAACAACCCGTCAACGCTAGTTTTTAATGTGTTTTCTCCTTTGTTATTGAGAAGAATGGAGTGGCAATGAGGCATTGTGCTCCTCTTCATAACTCAAGTAATTGATTCAGTAAATGCTTCACATTTGCTAGTGGATAAAAAGTGCTGTCAATGTAGATAGTAGGTCCTATATAAATTACTCCATTAACAGGAAATAAAGCTATTTACAGTTTTAAAGTGTCAGCTGCTTTAAAAGAAAAAAAAGGAATCCTGCTTCTTACACATCTGTGCGGATTTATTGCTGTAAGTGCTAGTAAAATGATTAAAAGAATCAGAAAAAGATTAGTAAACCAAGACTCAGGACACTCAGGAATATTAATCTGAATTAAGAAAAGGTGTGAATTTAAAATGGATTAGTTAAACTGCATTAAATCCCTGTGTGGATCCATCATTCAGAATGAAAGTGACCTTATTTGGTTTATCTTAGTTCACTTTCAGGCCACTTTCATTCTGAATGAGAGTATCCACAAAGGGGTTTAATACAATTTAACCAATGCACTTTAAATTCACACCTTTAGTTAATTCAGATGAATTTCCTGAGTATCCTCATGTAGACAAGCCATAGAGTGCCAATCCTGAAAAGATTTATGCACATGAGCAGTACTGCAGACTACTCACATTGGTAAAGTAACTCCTGTGCAAAAATATTTCTACAATCAGGGACTAAATAGTAATAATCTTACCATTAATACAGTTTAAATCTTATATATCAATATTTTATTCTTGTCTTTTTTTCTCATCCGTGGGATGTCGAGTTGGAAAGATACTGTCTGTCTAGTCAATGATATAAGGAACAGTTTGCTTTTCTATGAAAAATTTAATTTTCATCTATTGAGGAATCTTAAAGAGCATTGGAAGATATTAAGGAAAAAAGAGATGCATTTTATATATTTCCAACAAATATGCATTATCCGCTACTTTGTAGCATCTTGCAAAAGATAGTCACTTACTGTCAATGCTTGACAGTGAAATCCAGGAAGTGCACACCTCCTAAAAACAATGCTATTGCTAAAGTTTGAGACATAGTGGTAGTACAATGCTACATGCAAACATAGAAATCTTGTTATCTGTAGAAACACTGAAATAAAAAAAAATAGATGATGTATTTGGTATTGTTTTATTTTTGGAACCCGCAGAGAAGACAGCTGCAGAGGGAGCTGATGGACAGACAGCTGTTTTTTTTGGTGGCTTTATTGTTCTGGCTGAAAATCTGAAACTAACACAAAAGTGAGGCTTTGCACTGTGGAGTGGGGATAGTACAGAGCCCCCTGAACATTTAAAGGGACAGGACATCACATTCCTCCACACTACTTTAAAAAAACTTTCCAAACACATATACATTATCATTTACATAGCTAACATGAAACACTATATAGACAAACTAAAATGTGTGGGTGGACTAACGCAGACTCTTAAATTGCAAGGGATTATTCTGCCCTGGAATAGCAACTCATTAACTAAACAACTTATAAATGCAGGCTCACAACTGTTTTTCACACTCTTTTGGGATAATGTGGTGACGGTGGTGCAGCAGTGTGACAGGATGTACCAGGCCCTTTGAGGCCCCCTGCTGGAGGTCTCACACTCCTACCACACCCCACCCCAAAAAGGGAGCAGTGAAGGTGGGTCCTCCAGATCTGCCTAGAAAGGCTGCAGGGAAGCAGCCAACCAGAGCACAGCAGTCTCAGAAAAAAGGAGCTGCAGGGGCTGAGCATGCGGCAGCCTGACATGCTACTGCTTTCACCACTGTGGTTCCTAGTAGAGCCCTGCAGCTCCACAGATACCCCATTTCTATCCACAGATATCCACGTCTGTGGATATATATTTTGTATCTGCACAGGGCTCTACAGTTTTGACTCAAAAGCATCATAACCTGAAGTATCCACCACATCCCTTGATAGCTTGTTTCAATGGTTAATCACCTTCACTGTTAAAAATCTGTGCTTTATTTCCAATTTGAATTTGTCTGGCTTCACCTTCTAATCATTGGTTCTTGTTATGCCTTTCTCCACTAGACTAAAGATCCCCTTTAATACCCAGTTTTTCCACCCGGTGAAGATACTTGTACATTGTAATCATCTCAAGCTTCTTTTTCATAAATTAAACAGATCAAGCTCTTTAAATCTCTCACTATAAGGCATTTTCTCCAGATATTGAATTGCTTTTATGACTCTTGAATGCACCCTTTCCCATTTTTCATTTTTTTTTAATGTGGACACCAGAACTGTACACATTAGTCCAGTATCAGGGTCACCAGCGACGTATACAGAGGCAAAATCACCTCCCTACTCCTAATCAGTAGTTCTCTGTTAATACATCCAAGGATTTCATTAGCCATGTTTGATGCAGTATCACACTGGGAGTTCATGTTGAATTCCTTATCCACACTGACCACTGCATCCTTCCCAGAGTCACAGCTTTTCAGGAGATAGTCACCCATTCTGGAGGTATGATCTACATTCCCTGTTCCTAGACATATAATTTTGCATTTGACTATGTTAAAATGAATTTTGTTTGAGTGGGCTCAGCTCATCAGATCATTCTGTCTGACTGCCCTGTCCTCATTGTTATTTACCAGTCTGTGTGTCAAGAGTGATGTGATATTTATTTCCAGATCCTTGACAAAAATGTTGAATGGTATCAGGTGTTCTGCATGGGGAAATCTTGGTGGATCAGTAAACTGCCTGGACCACTACTGGTAGCTGGACTATCGATTATCATACTTACTGCCAGAAACAGCCAAGTCAGCAGGCCTTTAGCCAGCCCATGCAGCAACCTTAGCGTAACTAAGCCAGGAAGGGAGTGGGTTTGAGCAATCACAAGAAGGGAGCTGTCATAAACATAAAGGGAAGGGTAAACACCTTTAAAATCCCTCCTGACCAGAGGAAAAACCCTTTCACCTGTAAAGGGTTAAGAAGCTAGGATAACCTCACAGGCACCTGACCAAAATGACCAATGAGGAGACAAGATATTTTTAAAGCTGGAGGGGGGAGAAACAAAGGCTCTCTCTGGCTGTGTGATGCTTTTGCCGGGAACAGAACAGGAATGGAGTCTTAGAACTTAGTAAGTAATTTAGTTAGATATCCATTAGATTCTGTTTTGTTTAAGTGGCTGCTAAAATAGCTGTGCTGAATGGAATGTATATTCCTGTTTTTGTGTTTTTTTGTAACTTAAGGTTTTGCCTAGAGGGATTCTCTGTGTTTTGAATCTGATTACCCTGTAAGGTATTTACCATCCTGATTTTACAGAGGTGATTCTTTTACTTTTTTTCTTCAATTAAAATTCTTCTTTTAAGAACCTGATTGCTTTTTAATTGTTCTTAAGATCCAAGGGTTTAGGTCTGTGTTCACCTATGCAAATTGGTGAGGATTTTTATCAAGCCTTCCCCAGGAAAGGGGGTGTAGGGTTTGGGGAGGATTTTGGGGGGAAAGACGTTTCCAAGCGGGCTCTTTCCCGGTTACATATCTGTTAGACACTTGGTGGTGGCAGCAATAAAGTCCAAGGGAAAAAGGTAAAATAGTTTGTACCTTGGGGAAGTTTTAACCTAAGCTGGTAAAAATAAGCTTAGGGGTTTTTCATGCAGGTTCTCACATCTGTACCCTAGAATTCAGAGTGGGGAAGGAAACTTGACAGGAGCCTTTTCCTGTATCCTTCCTAAGAAGATCTCGATTGAAATGGCTGAGAGATGTGTTTTTTAGAATTGTCCTCTGAGATGTGTTTCTCAGGACCCTCAAGCATGAGGACTTTGTAAAAATACATCTGTCTAACAGTCTGAGGAAACCTCTTGCTTAATCTTTGAAATTGCTTGCTTAACAAGTGTGGTTTTTTTGTTTTATTTTGTTTGACATGTTGTTGTCCATACTAATGATATATAAAGAGGGAGAAGTTTGGGTTAGTTGGATCACTTAATGGACACAGCTGAGGGTTCCCAATGACAAATGGAAGATGGGCCATTGGATGTCTGTCACTGTACCACTCAAAAACCGCTCCAGACTTCGGTAATTATTTGAGGGTGGGGGTGTTTTACTAACCTGTTGCAGATCATTATAAATGCTTGAGACTAAATAAAGTGTAGCTCTAAGTGAGAGCACTCTTGTATTGTACTATTTGTTGCAATCATCTATCTATAGGACAGCTGTGTCCCCATTTATTTAATTCCTGGCACCCCCTCTCCAAAGGTAAAAGTTACCAAGAGTTTTGGGTTCAGAGAACCCTGGATAACACTATTATTGATCCCTGCAGCACCCATTAGAAGCACTCCCATTTGATGTTTACTGAAGGACATAAATTTACACTATGTAGAGGTCAAGCACAGGAGTTTATTACGTACAGCGCTAACGGAGTGTCACCTTGCTTATTAGGCTCAGAGACACTGTTAATTAATTGATTACAATGGAATATATGGATTTTCCATGGGTGGAGGAAAGTGATGGGGTACGCAGTCCCACTTCCACAGATAGGTCTAGCAGCAAGATATGATAGCACAGTAGCCAATAGTCACAGATTACATAATGTCTCCGCCCTACAGAAGAAACAATCACAACAGAAACAGGGCTTCTTTGTTCTATTTGCAACTTTGAATAAGACACAAGTATTGCCCCGAACATCTGGCATTTTACTGACCAGGCATATCTTAGCAAAAGCAAGGTTATTTTTAGCTATTTTACTTTTTCTTAGCTATTGCTAGGCCTCTGACTTCTTGACCAAACGCTGGACTTTGGGCCTCTACACAAATCCATATATCAGTTTATTACATCAGCAATGGATTTTAACCCTTCAGTCCCTCCTCTTAACCCTAGGGTTCCCTAACCCACCAGGTCAAATATACCAATTTGAATGTACCCAGTCTATTTCGGAGTCACTGGTAAAGCACCAATACCATTAGGAATGTCAGGATAGACACTCCCCACATAACTTGACAAAATCGCACCCAGATCCATCCCCAGGGGACCTCCACTGCCTGGTTCCGTGCCTTCGAGTACTTCACATCAGCCTGGTCCACGGTTTCCCCTATCAGGATGTACCTCAGACAGCCTTCCCTAATATGCCTCTGGGCCTCGGCCACCAACTCCCTGATCTTCACCTGCAGGACCTGTAGACCCTCCTCTAGGTACTTACTGCCATAGTGCCATTCCGGATCCTATGTAAGGTTACCCATCATTGGCGGAGTACGGTGGAGCCACGTCCTGTCAACAGTCAGGGTTGCCCTTTGGGGAACCATCATGCACAGGGATGGATGCCTCGAGGGGCAGGACTTTCTGTTTAGCTGAATGGAGTGGTTTGGGGCAGTCACACACTAGTAGGCACCATTTATCTGAACCAGCTCCGTGTGCGCCAGTTTCTCAGTGATAGCCACTTTGAACCTAGACAAATTTGTTAGAATATTATATGGGCACGTACACAATTTCCTTATCAGAGTGGGTACAACATTCACTAGGATACAATGCTCTCCCAGCGACCTCAGAGTATGCAACGCCTTCTATCTTAATAACATGACACCTCCTCCATACCGGCAGGGAGGTCACCATCCTGGCTCGCTGTAAATGAGGGATGCCCAGAGGTACTAAAAGGTTAAAGAATATACTGTGACCTATCCAAACTGGTCTTTGGACTCTCATTGATTCTGTTTCCCCACGGAGGGGTACTAGGGAGATAGGGTCCCACCACTTCCATAAGGGCTGGGTGGACCCAGTCATCAAGGAGATTGGTTACAATTCTCTGTGTGGTGATGGCCAAAGTTTGTCCTGCTCTTCAACAACTCTCCTTCAGTGCCTTTATTTTGGTACCATGTCAGTATAATTGGCATATTACTTGTGTCCTTCCCCATGCACCACAGGGACAGCAGGAGCCTCCCCGTGGTCACTCTGGTTGTCCTGTCACCCCTCATTTTCCCCATTGATGACTACTTTGAGATCTTCTTAATCCATTTTATTTGTGCTTTATTCATACTGTATAGTGACAATTATTAATAAGAGTATCACACCTTTTAAAAGTCTACATATATTATTACATCAACAGTTATGTTAATCAGCAAGCTTGTATTCTCCTTGAAGATATATTTTTAGTAAAACTAGGTTGACGAGCATTATATATATTCCTGTTCTTTAACTGGTTATTAACTGAATCCCATATAATCTTTTCCATTTTTTTACCTGGCACTGATGTGAGACTAAGCAGCCTATAGTTATTCAGATCATCCCACTTGCCCTTTGGAATATTGGCACATTAGCACTCTTCCAATTTCTTGGAGTTTTCTCAATATTCAAAGTTTCATTAAAAATAACATCCAGTAAGCCAGAGATCTCCTCAGCCAGCTCTTTTAGGACAATCAGATGCAGGTTATCTGGGCCTGCTGATTTGAAAATGTTTATCCTAGTACATGGTGTTTAACATCCTCCTTAGTTACTAACAGACTGGAAAGAACTTCATGATTTTCATGTGATACCAAAACATCATCCTGCTTCTAATCAAAAAGAGAACAGAAATATTTATTAAACACTTCTGCTTTTTTTTGCATTAGTAGTAACAATTTTACCATCTTGATCTAGTAATGAGCCTATGACATTGCTAGGATTTATTTTGTTCCTAGTATACTTAAAAAAACCCTCCTTATTGTCCTTCTGCTAGATATGGATTTTTCCCTGATGTCTTTATAGTCCCTTATCAATTTTCTACACTTCATAACGTATAAATTGCTATTTCCTGCTCCCACCCCCATTTTTATATATTCTGTTTTTGTTTTAATTGATGCCTTCACTTCGCCATTGGACCCGTATGAGTTTTTAGCCAAAGTTCTCATCTTTCGTCATTGTGACATTGTGGATTTTTTGGCCATCTAAATAAAGAACTCCCAATTTTCATTCACATTCTTTGGGCTATATCCCCCCCTCCCCAAATCAATTTCCCTCATAATTTCCCTCCAGTTTCAGGAAATTTTCTTAGCCTTTTTGAAGCACCACGTATATATACACATTACTGGTTGGGAGTGTCTTCTTCAGAAGGGGTGTATAGACCAGCCACTAAAGAGTTAATGAAGAGAACAAATCACTCTCCCAGCTGTATCTAAACTAGCTAGGAACAGTTGGGATAAAAAGCTGCACCCCAGAAGAGCAGGCTGTCTGCTACAGAGACTAAGAATTGCTGAGGATAAACTCTAAAATAGCAGACAGGGAAGAGGTGCGGCCAGAGCGATGCACTCCAAGGTAGAATGATCCAGGGAATGTTGCTATGCAGAAGATGCCTGCAAAGGCCATTGGTAAGAAGCAGCCCAGGGAGGCAGCAGGAGATCTGAACAAACAGTCCTTGATAGCCTAACACAGGGTCCTTGAGAAGAGATCCAGAGGGGAGGGTGGGCCTACATCCCCTACCACCATTCACAGGCAGAGAGTCTAGAATTCTTCCCCTCCACAAAGAAGGGGGCAGAAACAGTCAAAGCTCCAGCATCACTGTGGTAGTCTTAATACAAGACACTTGGACTATATTTGATTGCTCCCCGATGAATAATGGACAGAGAGATTGGGCCCCAGGGGTAGCAGTTGGAAGCTGATCACAGGATCCTTAGGACTTTGTCATGATACCCCTTACCACCTCAAAAGGGGAGGGACTCAAACAACCTAGCCAGAGGGCTGGAGTCATAAAGAGAGGCCAAGCCACAGGCCACATTTCTGAATGGATAAAAGTGAAACTGAGGCAAGACTGTTGTTACCAAATGCCTGACCACAGGGGGTGTATTCCAGGATGAGAAGCACCCGCTCTGTCTCTGTTTGTCATATTGAGTATAATCAGATCATGATCACTGGTCCCTAGGCAACCATCAACTTCTACTCCAGTGCTGAGTTCATCTTTCTCTGACATAATGAGGTCCAAAATAGTTACCTCCTGGTGGTTGCAATCTAAGTTTCCTGCAAGCTGTGTGGCCGTGCAGCACCCTATTTAACATTGCACAGGTGCTAAGGGAACCTTCCCAACATAGTGCAGCCCCCAACCTGCCACGGCCGGCCGGGGTGGCCCCAACTATGCCATGGCCCGGCCCCGGCTCCAAACCCGGGCAGCTTGGCTGGACCCAGCTGTGCCAGCCTGCCCAAACCCAGCCGGGGCAGTGCAGTAGAGCCTGGCCCCTTCCGCAGCCAGGGTGGCCCAGCCCACACCCAGGCAGCCTGGCCCAGACCTGTCACTTCTCTCTGAACTCAGCCCAACCTGCATCTGTCACGGCCGGGGCACCTCTCCCCAAACCCCGGCCCAGATCTGTGGGAGCTGGGGGAGGGGTGCCTATCTTGCTGCCCCAGCCACAGAGCTGCTGCAGAGGGGAGAGGTGCCTCTCCCCCCACAGCCCAGGTGCTGCTGCGGGGAGAGTCCTCTTGCCCTGCCATAGCCCTCGAGAACCCTCCTGCACCCCAAACCCCTCATCGCTGCCCCCACCCATACATACATACATCATATGTATGATGTCATACGTCACCTCCATATTGGTGCACATAAAAAAAATCATTCTGCACATGGGTAGGAAAAATTAGAGGGAACACTGGTTGCAATAATTTCTTTGTGGTAGAAAATCATACCTTTCAGAGACTCAAATGATGATTGCTACTGGCTGCATGAAACCTCCAGCATGTATCTCCCTAAATGAAGTCCCCCATAATAATGCAAATTATCTTTCCCCACATTACAGACAGGTGCTTAAGGAGTAATTGACCCTCTTCTCTAGTTTGATGTGGTGGTCTGTAACAGCCCCCTGTCAGTACCCTCCCTGGGCTTTGCTTTTCAGAGCTCCCAAGCATAAAAGCATTAGATGAATTAGTTTTCTGTCTCCTGTCACAACTTCCTATAGCAGACTTGTCTCTCTTAACAAACCAGCTCTGTTCTCTAGCTGCACGGAGTTTTAGGCCACAAAGACCTTTTTAAATTCTCTCCTATTTAGCTAAGTAAGCACTCAACCCTTTTGTTAATAATAGAAGTACTAAGTATATGCAGTATGACCATGTTTAATACTCATGAATCCAATACCCATGAGTAAGAATTATGAGCCTGATATATTTCAGAGTAACAGCCGTGTTAGTCTGTATTCGCAAAAAGAAAAGGAGTACTTGTGGCACCTTAGAGACTAACCAATTTATTTGAGCATGAGCTTTCGTGAGCTACAGCTACTTGCATCCGATGAAGTGAGCTGTAGCTCACAAAAGTTTATGCTCAAATAAATTGGTTAGTCTCTAAGGTGCCACAAGTACTTCTTTTCTTTTTGCAAGCCTGATATAGAACAATTAAGTGAGATCTCCTGGAATGGGGTTAATTGTGGGAGGCCACACCCTGATGGCTTATTATGAGTCTGCTACCGAGGTCATAGCATCCCATCTGAACAGTTATCAGCTTATGATGTATTTTAGTGGGAGTCCTGCATCATTTCCATGGACAAGCAGTCACAGATGCTGCTTTCTGTGGGATTAGTAATGCCCACTGTACATCAGTTCCCTTAGAAACCTGTGTGAAATTTGTCTAAATTAAATTCTCACATTTATTACTGTGTTACCATGGCAATCCTCAGGTATCTCTGAAACTGATTGCATCATTCAAGTGAACTTGGTCACCTTATCCTAAATTGCTAAGTTTAAAGGCTAGAAGTTCACCATCTGACAATGTAGTTTTAAAGCTTTTAACGAGCAGGAAAATCTACATCATGTACAGCAGTGAGAAATATTAGAGGCTAAAAAATCTTGGCCATTTCCTTTCGCAAGAACCTTTGTTGATCCATCCCTCCATTGCCCCAGACTCACTGACTTTGAAATAAAAATTGCAACCCAAAAGTATTATTTTAAAATCAAAATTCTCTTGAATAAACTAGATAAAACAGATCCGATGTATTACAACATGTTGTTGGTGCACTGTCCCAAATTATTAGCTATTAAGGAAATGATTACAAGTTCTCTTTTCCTGTGTGTTACTCTGCAGCACCTATTTAAATATCATTCGATCACTGTTTCCCTGCCTTACCACAATGTCTTTTTTGATGTTACCAATGTAGATTGATGTTCACAAAGGCCAGGGTCCCTTTATTATACTTAATCATGGAACTCCCCCTAGTTTCAGTGGGAGTAGGAATGGACCTATGTTTATTAGGTGTTTCTTCTTACCCAATACTAACTAGTTATTACTACATAGAAATGCATATTAGGTTTTCCCCACACTTTGTATTATGCTCATCTCAAAGTAGAGCTGGGAGAGCTCAAAAAATCTGTCTCATGAAAAGCAAACATCCCTTAAAGAAATGTAATGTAAAGGGTTTTGTAATTACTACACTGCATTATAAATATCCATTGTCCAGGTCCGACAGCCTTTACTCATAAGAACAGCCATACTGGCTCAGACTAAAGGTCAATCTAGCCCAGTATCCTGTCTTCTGACAGTGGCCAATGCCAGGTGGCCCAGAGGGAATGAACAGAAGAGGTAATCATCAAGCGATCCAGCCTCTGTCGCCCATTCCCAGCTTCTGGCAAACAGAGGCCAGGGATACCATCCCTGCCCATCCTGGCTAATAGCCATTGATGGACCGATCCTCCATGAATTTACCTAGTTCTTTTTTTGAACCCTGTTCTAGTCTTGGCCTTCACAACATCCTCTGGTAAAGAGTTCCACAGGTTGACTGTGTGTTGTGTGAAGAAAGACTTCCTTGTGTTTGTTTTAAACCTGCTGCCTGGTGACCCCTAGTTCTTGTGTTATGAGAAGGAGTAAATAACACTTCCCTATTTACTTTCTCTACACCAATCATATCCCCCCATAGTCGTCTCTTTTTCCAAGATGAAAAGTCCCAATCTTATTAATCTCTCCTCATACAGAGTAGTAGTTACTATGGCTGGTCAAAAAAGTTTGAATGAAATATTTTCACATCAAAAATGGGATTTCATCAAAAGCAAAGTTTTCTGAAGGAAGCAATCAATTCTGTAGTAACTAAGGGGGGCAATTCACAAGAGGCACGAAGATGGAGTATGGCAGCATCTAAGTTTTCCATGTCCTGTTGCCCAAGGGAATTCGTAGCCCCAAGCTAGGTGGCCAGGCTCCCTATACAATGCCTAGACAGAGTTAGATGCCTAAGAATGGGATTCACAAAAGCCAAAATGCTGATCAGGGAGCCACCTAAACTTAGAAAATGCCAAGGAGAGGGGTGTGGCCTAAACCCCGCCTTTCAAAAATATTTAAGCACTTAATTCTGGGCTGAAGGGAGACACCGTCCTCCACTTGGGAGTCACACGTGGGAACCCACTCCCAGAGTTAGGCACGTAAGCCAGGTGATCTCTTTTTTTTTCCAAGAGAAACAGAGGAAGGAGGACCCTGACCTCCCCCATTTTAACCTTTAGCCTGGTAGTTGGAGAACTCATCCAGGATGTGGGAGACCTGGGTTCAGTTTCCTCCTCAGCCTGATGTGGTTCTCCCTCACTTCCTAGGTGAGTGCTCTAACCACTAAGCTATAGGGTTTTCTGAGGTGGTCCTCTCTTAATCTCTCCTGCTGAAGCTGTTCCACTTCGTACAAAATATTTAAATAGTTATTGGACCACTGACAAAGAAACTTACTCTATAGCTCATTTGTGTGAGTAGGACACCCTCCTAGAAGGGGGGAGACCCTGTTCAAATCCCTGATCCATCTACGAGTCAGGGTAAGATAGGAGAGGGAAACTTTATAAATCCCCCTAGGGTTTAGGCATGAGTATTAGGAAAATTGGGAGTATTGGATATAAGGAAAAACTTTTTCACTAGGAGGGTGGTGAAACTCTGGAATGGGTTACCTAGGGAGGTTGTGGAATCTCCTTCCTTAGAGGTTTTTAAGGTCAGGCTTGACAAAGCTCTGGCTGGGATGATATAGTTGGGGATTGTTCCTGCTTTGAACAGGGGGTTGGACTAGATGACCTCATGAGGTCCCTTCCAACCCTGATATTCTATGATTCCATGAGTTAAGGTGCTAATCTGTTCACTTGTGTTGGGACTGAGGTGACTGTGGGCATGATCACCAGCAGAAACTTTCGGGGACTTTACCAATAAAAACTTAGATGCCTAGGGACTTTAGGTACCTATACAATTAGGTGGCAGGTGATATGGGGTTTTGAGAATATAAATCTTGGACTCAGGTACCTACCATGGCAGTTAGGCATCTAAATCCCCCTTGTGAGTCTCACACTAAATGTTTTGTTTCAAGTTGGGTCAACATTAATCTCCACCTGACCTATTATGGTATCTCATGGAAGTCCCAGGTTCCTCACACCCACATTCTTCCCTGCAGGCTCCGTTGCCTAGCCAGACTATATCTCCCATTGTGTGCATGATGTGATGGTACAGCCAAAAGGAGGCACTGTGGTGCATCATGGGAGATGTAGTCCTGGCTGGGGAGAAGAATCCATGGAAGAGGGAAAGGACATGAGGGATCTGAAACTGCAAATCCTATGAGTTGCTCTGGTGGCTCAGGTGGACAGAAAGATTCCAAAAAGAAGTGCTTCAGTTTGTGAATATCAGAAGGTTTCATTTCAACTAAAAAAGGTTGAAATGAAGTGGTTAGACATTTCTAAAAATCACACTTTACAGATATTTTTGTTCTGTGAAAAGTTCTGATTTTTTTAATTGTGTCCAGATTCAAGGTGTGAAGCAATTTCCATTTTTTTATTAGGTCTAAGCAAACAGCCCCATTGACTCCTCCTGGGCAAGCTCTGCTCATTGTAAGGGCAGCAGAAACAGGTCCTAATTTCTGTGCCTGAAATGTAATGAAATGAAAGAATAGTCGACAAAGAGGCAGTTGCTACTTTAGCAGCCTCCTGACCTAGACAAACATATACAGATTTCTTTACAACTATTTCATAATCAAAGAATCACTATTCCTCCCACTCTCAACTAGGAGAAGGGAGAGAGGTGCAGCTCAGTAATATCTCCAGTACCACCACCCAACTAAGAAACGGAAATTTAAAGATAAATAAAGCAAAACACATTTCAAAATAGGAAACAAAAACATTTACATGTCAAAAGAACCATTAATCAGACAACCAAAAGCCTTTGTTTGTGGTAGCTTTGCAATTCATCTGCAAAAGAGACTTCCAAAAATTTACTGTTGTACATGAGTCTTTCAAGACATATTTTTAGAGCACCCTGATACACAGATATCAAAACAAGTATAACCTTGTCCAGAAGAATAGATTTTCCCACTTATTTTTAAAACATCACTCCTTTGCAAAGCTGCTTATTGACTTAGCTTTACAAAATACAATAACAATATTTTTAGGTACATACAAATGCAGTGGCACTAAAGATTGTCACATGCATGCACATGTATATACACATTCTTTTCTGAGAAATTAGTCTAAGGTGACCAATCTACTATATATATAAATTTTAGCCATATTTTAAAAACAAGCCTAGAGGTACTGGATACGGTCCTGAATCCAGGACTCAGAACATCAACAAAGCTGAGCAAACGTGGAAACAATGTGTGAAATATTCATTTCAATTTGAAAATGAATCTCTATTTGACTTTGTTCATGATCCTTCATGTTTGCTTCCTGCAAACATTGGAGCAGTCGAGCTTTATGAGCAATAACCCTCCAACACAGCAGATCCTAAATGAACTTGCTGGAAGAGAATTTCAGCCTGTATATCTGATTGTAATATTTGAGAAGAACACTGTATTTGTTAAAGAAATCAGTCAGGGACAGAAACAATACCATGGATGTTAGGAGACTAAATCAACACATCGTAGATTTCCAGCTTTGAAGATCAGTTATCTGAAACAAGCTGTCTAGAGTTATACAATCTATACTGGGGAAAGAATGATGGAGTTTGCAAATAATTTCAAATAACTAATCAGCTGAATAACAACCTTCTGCTAACAGAAAAAGGTAAAATTTAACAAAGTATTATTGGCTTAATGCTAATTACAGATATGTTTTTAGTCTTTTGAACTATCACCATATTCTATATCAAATCTTTATAATTATGTTGCCAATACATCACTGTTTTCAAAACTTTGGCTCAAGACTGTCACCTGTAGGTAGACTTAACCACAAATTCTTGCTAAATTGTGAAGTAGCTTTCTCTTTTGTCTTCCTCTTTTATTTTATATGCTTTATGCTAAATACATTTGTAATAGAGATACAGCTGATCATGCTAAGATATTTGATACCACATCCTAAGGCATAATGTTATTTACTAGATAAAATCTAAAAGCTGTTATGATTTAAGAAACTAGGGGTATGTCTACACTACGGAATAAGGTTGAATTTATAGAAGTCGTTTTTTTAGAAATCGGTTTTATATATTCGAGTGTGTGTGTCCCCACAGAAAATGCTTTAAGTGCATTAAGTGCATTAACTCGGCAGAGTGCTTCCACAGTACCGAGGCTAGAGTCGACTTCCGGAGCATTGCACTGTGGGTAGCTATCCCACAGTTCCCGCAGTCTCCACTGCCCATTGGAATTCTGGGTTGAGATCCCAATGCCTGATGGGGCTAAAACATTGTCGCGGGTGGTTCTGGGTACATATCGTCAGGCCTCCGTTCCCTCCCTCCCTCCATGAAAGCAAGGGCAGACAATCGTTTCGCGCCTTTTTTCCTGAGTTACCTGTGCAGACGCCATACCACGGCAAGCATGGAGCCCGCTCAGGTAACCGTCACCCTATGTCTCCTGGGTGCTGGCAGACGCGGTACGGCATTGCTACACAGTAGCAGCAACCCCTTGCCTTGTGGCAGCAGACGGTACAGTACGACTGGTAGCCGTCATCGTCATGTCCGAGGTGCTCCTGGCCACATTGGCTGGGAGCGCCTGGGCAGACATGGGCGCAGGAACTAAATTTGGAGTGACTTGACCAGGTCATTCTCTTTAGTCCTTCAGTCAGTCCTTTTGAACCGTCTTATGGTGAGCAGGCAGGCGATACGGATTGCTAGCAGTCGTACTGTACCATCTTCTGCCGGGCAGGCAAGAGATGAGGATGGCTAGCAGTCATACTGTACCATCTTCTGCTGAGCAACCATGAGATGTGGATGGCATGCAGTCCTTCTGCACCGTCTGCTGCCAGCCAAAGATGTAAAAGATAGATGGAGTGGATCAAAACAAGAAATAGACCAGATTTGTTCTGTATTCATTTGCTTCCCCCACTCCCCCGTCTAGGGGACTCATTCCTCTAGGTCACACTGCAGTCACTCACAGAGAAGGTGCAGCGAGGTAAATCTAGCCATGTATCAGTCAGAGGCCAGGCTAACCTCCTTGTTCCAATAAGAACAATAACTTAGGTGCACCATTTCTTATTGGAACCCTCCGTGAAGTCCTGCCTGAAATACTCCTTGATGTAAAGACACCCCCTTTGTTGATTTTAGCTCCCTGAAGCCAACCCTGTAAGCCGTGTTGTCAGTCGCCCCTCCCTCCGTCAGAGCAACAGCAGACAATCGTTCCGCGCCTTTTTTCTGTGCGGACGCCATACCAAGGCAAGCATGGAGGCCGCTCAGCTCACTTTGGCAATTAGGAGCACATTAAACACCACACACATTATCCAGCAGTATATGCAGCACCAGAACCTGGCAAAGCGATACCGGGCGAGGAGGCGACGTCAGCGCGGTCACGTGAGTGATCAGGACATGGACACAGATTTCTCCGAAAGCATGGGCCCTGCCAATGCATGCATCATGGTGCTAATGGGGCAGGTTCATGCTGTGGAACGCCGATTCTGGGCTCGGGAAACAAGCACAGACTGGTGGGACTGCATAGTGTTGCAGGTCTGGGACGATTCCCAGTGGCTGCGAAACTTTCGCATGCATAAGGGCACTTTCATGGAACTTTGTGACTTGCTTTCCCCTGCCCTGAGGCGCATGAATACCAAGATGAGAGCAGCCCTCACAGTTGAGAAGCGAGTGGCGATAGCTCTGTGGAAGCTTGCAACGCCAGACAGCTACCGGTCAGTTGGGAATCAATTTGGAGTGGGCAAATCTACTGTTGGGGCTGCTGTGATGCAAGTAGCCCATGCAATCACTAACCTTCTGCTAACAAGTGTAGCGACTCTGGGAAATGTGCAGGTCATAGTGGAGGGCTTTGCTGCAATAGGGTTCCCTAACTGTGGTGGGGCCATAGACGGAACCCACATCCCTATCTTGGCACCGGAGCACCAAGCCGCCAAGTACATAAACCGCAAGGGGTACTTTTCGATAGTGCTGCAAGCTCTGGTGGATCACAAGGGACGTTTCACCAACATCAACGTTCATCACACAAATAGGGGGATGACTACCAAGGTAGCCCAGGAGGGGTGGTGGAGGAGGGAAGGAAAATGCCACACAGCACTTTAAAAGTTTACAACTTTAAAATTTATTGAATGACAGCCTTCTTTTTTTGGGCAATCCTCTGTGGTGGAGTGGCTGGTTGGCCAGAGGCCCCCGCACCGAGTTCTTGGGCATCTGGGTGTGGAGGCTATGGAACTTGGGGAGGAGGGCGGTTGGTTACAGAGGGCCTGCAGTGGCCGTCTGTGCTCCAGCTGCCTTTGCTGCAGCTCAACCATACACTGGAGCATACTGGTTTGGTCCTCCAGCAGCCTCAGCATTGAATCCTGCCTCCTCTCATCACGCTGCCGCCACATTTGAGCTTCAGCCCTGTCTTCAGCCCGCCACTTACTCTCTTCAGCCCGCCACCTCTCCTCCCGGTCATTTTGTGCTTTCCTGCACTCTGACATTATTTGCCTCCACGCATTCATCTGTTCTCTGTCTGTGTGGAAGGACAGCATGAGCTCGGAGAACATTTCATTGCGAGTGCATTTTTTTTTTCTTTCTAAGCTTCACTAGCCTCTGGGAAGGAGAAGATCCTGTGATCATTGAAACACATGCAGCTGGTGGAGAAAAAAAAAGGGACAGCGGTATTTAAAAAGACACATTTTATAAAACAGTGGCTACATTCTCTTTCAGGGTAAACCTTGCTGTTAACATTACATACATAGCACATGTGCTTTCGTTACAAGGTCGCATTTTGCCTCCCCCACCGCGTGGCTACCCCCTCAACCTTCCCCCCTCCCTGTGGCTAACAGCGGGGAACATTTCTATTTAGCCACAGGCAAACAGCCCAGCAGGAATGGGCTCCTCTGAGTGTCCCCTGAAGAAAAGCACTCTATTTCAACCAGGTGACCATGAATTATATCTCCTCTCCTGAGGATAACACAGAGAGATAAAGAACGGATGTTGTTTGAACGCCAGCAAACATACACTGCAATGCTTTATTGTACAATGATTCCCGAGTACGTGTTACTGGCCTGGAGTGGTAAAGTGTCCTACCATGAAGGATGCAATAAGGCTGCCCTCCCCAGAAACCTTTTGCAAAGGCTTTGGGAGTACATCCTGGAGAACCGCGAATGCCAGGGCAAAGTAATCCTTTCACATGCTTGCTTTTAAACCATGTATAGTATTTTAAAAGGTACACTCACCAGAGGTCCCTTCTCCGCCTGCTGGGTCCAGGAGGCAGCCTTGGGTGGGTTCGGGGGCTACTGGCTCCAGTTCCAGGGTGAGAAACAGTTCCTGGCTGTCGGGAAAACCGGTTTCTCCGCTTGCTTGCTGTGAGCTATCTTCTTCATCCCCAAAACCTGCTTCCGTATTGCCTCCATCTCCATTGAAGGAGTCAAACAACACGCCTGGGGTAGTGGTGGCTGAACCCCCTAAAATGGCATGCAGCTCATCATAGAAGCGGCATGTTTGGGGCTCTGACCCGGAGCGGCCGTTCGCCTCTCTGGTTTTCTGGTAGGCTTGCCTCAGCTCCTTCAGTTTCACGCGGCACTGCTTCGGGTCCCTGTTATGGCCTCTGTCCTTCATGCCCTGGGAGATTTTGACAAAGGTTTTGGCATTTCGAAATCTGGAACCGAGTTCTGATAGCACGGATTCCTCTCCCCAAACAGCGATCAGATCCCGTACCTGCCGTTCGGTCCATGCTGGAGCTCTTTTGCGATTCTGGGACTCCATCATGGTCACCTGTGCTGATGAGCTCTGCATGGTCACCTGCAGCTTGCCACGCTGGCCAAACAGGAAATGAGATTCAAAAGTTCGTGGTTCTTTTCCTGTCTATCTGGCCAGTGCATCTGAGTTGAGAGTGCTGTCCAGAGCGGTCACAATGGAGCACTCTGGGATAGCTCCCGGAGGCCAATACCGTTGAATTGTGTCCACAGTACCCCAAATTCGAGCTGGCAAGGCCGATTTAAGCGCTAATCCACTTGTCAGGGGTGGAGTAAGGAAATCAATTTTATGAGCCCTTTAAGTCGAAATAAAGGGCTTCATCGTGTGGACGGGTGCAGGTTTACATCGATTTAATGCTGCTAAATTCGACCTAAAGTCCTAGTGTAGACCAGGGCTAGATCAGAAAATTAAAGCTATCTAAAGGCATTGTGTAATAAAACCTTTCAGTTTGAGAAAGTTTTGTTGCCGAGGTAACCTGACTACAAATTACACCTCTACCCCGATATAATGTGGTCCTCGGGAGCCAAAAAATCTTACCGCGTTATAGGTGAAACCACATTATATCAAATTTGCTTTGGCTTCAAGCATTTCCGTTATTAATAGTCACTTCCTGCCCCCTGACTGACCCCTCAGAATCCCCGACCCATCCACCCCCCCTGCTCCCTGTCCCCTGACCGCCCCCCAAGACTCTCTGCCCCTTATCCAACCCCTCGGCCCCATCCCGGCACCCTTAACACGCCGTTCAGAGCAGCGTGTTGGTGCAAATAGTTTAGACCATGCAGTCTATTTTACATAGAAATATAATCATATATATATATCTTTAACAAAGGTATATCTAAAAAGGTATTTATATTGCATTAAAGAAGTTGAGACAGTCAAACAGTATATTGAGAAGCCAATGTGAAATATAAGCATTTAAGGTGAACCATGATATAAAGTCATAAGGCCTGTGTGACTGGAAGTTGCACAGAGTTTCCCATATGAAGGGATCCTATTCATCTTATCACTGAAGTGAGGGTATAATCAAGCACTGGTACAAAGGTGGTTACAATTGTTGTGTATTATTTCATTAATCATGTAGCCTATGGAAGATGAACCAAATAAATGAACCAAAGGACTAGTAAACAAAGCCTAGTGCTATTTGTAATAGGAAACTATGCATCCCTACAGCAAAAGTTGCTGTGAAGAACCCTTAATTTTTCAGAGTTCAGTGTAAAAATCACACAGATTTTGTGGTCAAGAGAGTTGACAGCTTTTTTGGCTTGTAAACAGAGGTGAAAATGGGCTGGTACAGGCCAGTATGGCGTACAGGAAAGAAGTGGCTGCCGGTACGGGCCTGTACGCAGCCGACATTTAAGTGCTGCCGGGGTGGGGGCAAAAGGGGCAGCTGCCCAGCAATATAAAAGGGCCCAGGGCTCCCGGCCACTCCCATTGCTATCATGGGAGCAGCCAGAGACCTGGGCCCTTTAAATCAATCGCTGGAGTCTGGGCGGTGCAGGCCAGGCAACACAGAAGGGCTGGCTGGGGGAGGCTGACCCCCAGCCCCACCCCTTCTGTCCAAGGCCCTGCCTGTTCTGGGGACCCGAGAGCCGCTCCCGCGTACTGGTAAGTCTTTTTTTACTTTCACCCTTGCTTGTAAGTCAAAGATTTTACCACTATTAGAACTGGGGAAGAGATGGCCAGCCCTCTGTGGAGATAGAGGTGGTTAGGGACTATTTAGAAAAGCTGGACATGCACAAGTCCATGGGGCCGGACAAGTTGCATCCGAGAGTGCTGAAGGAATTGGCGGCTGTGATTGCAGAGCCATTGGCCATTATCTTTGAAAACTCGTGGCGAACCGGGGAAGTCCCGGATGACTGGAAAAAGGCTAATGTAGTGCCAATCTTTAAAAAAGGGAAGAAGGAGAGGATCCTGGGAACTACAGGCCAGTCAGCCTCACCTCAGTCCCTGGAAAAATCATGGAGCAGGTCCTCAAAGAATCAATCCTGAAGCACTTGCATGAGAGGAAAGTGATCAGGAACAGCCAGCATGGATTCACCAAGGGAAGGTCATGCCTGACTAATCTAATCGCCTTTTATGATGAGATTACTGGTTCTGTGGATGAAGGGAAAGCAGTGGATGTATTGTTTCTTGACTTTAGCAAAGCTTTTGACACGGTCTCCCACAGTATTCTTGTCAGCAAGTTAAGGAAGTATGGGCTGGATGAATGCACTATAAGGTGGGTAGAAAGCTGGCTAGATTGTCGGGCTCAACGGGTAGTGATCAATGGCTCCATGTCTAGTTGGCAGCCGGTATCAAGTGGAGTGCCCCAAGGGTCGGTCCTGGGGCCGGTTTTGTTCAATATCTTCATAAATGATCTGGAGGATGGTGTGGATTGCACTCTCAGCAAATTTGCGGATGATACTAAACTGGGGGGAGTGGTAGATATGCTGGAGGGGAGGGATAGGATACAGAAGGACCTAGACAAATTGGAGGATTGGGCCAAAAGAAATCTGATGAGGTTCAACAAGGACAAGTGCAGGGTCCTGCACTTAGGACGGAAGAACCCAATGCACAGCTACAGACTAGGGACTGAATGGCTAGGCAGCAGTTCTGTGGAAAAGGACCTAGGGGTGACAGTGGACGAGAAGCTGGATATGAGTCAGCAGTGTGCCCTTGTTGCCAAGAAGGCCAATGGCATTTTGGGATGTATAAGTAGGGGCATAGCGAGCAGATCGAGGGACGTGATCGTTCCCCTCTATTCGACATTGGTGAGGCCTCATCTGGAGTACTGTGTCCAGTTTTGGGCCCCACACTACAAGAAGGATGTGGACAAATTGGAGAGAGTCCAGCGAAGGGCAACAAAAATGATTAGGGGTCTGGAACACATGACTTATGAGGAGAGGCTGAGGGAGCTGGGATTGTTTAGCCTGCAGAAGAGAAGAATGAGGGGGGATTTGATAGCTGCTTTCAACTACCTGAAAGGTGGTTCCAAAGAGGATGGCTCTAGACTGTTCTCAATGGTAGCAGATGACAGAACGAGGAGTAATGGTCTCAAGTTGCAGTGGGGGAGGTTTAGATTGGATATTAGGAAAAACTTTTTCACTAAGAGGGTGGTGAAACACTGGAATGCGTTACCTAGGGAGGTGGTAGAATCTCCTTCCTTAGAGGTTTTTAAGGTCAGGCTTGACAAAGCCCTGGCTGGGATGATTTAACTGGGAATTGGTCCTGCTTTGAGCAGGGGGTTGGACTAGATGACCTTCTGGGGTCCCTTCCAACCCTGATATTCTATGATTCTATGATTTTTGTTTAAAGTGACACGAGCTTACAGAACTTGTGAAATTAGAATACCTTCAACATTTTGCCTGCATATTTTATTTTGGGTTGAATGTGTGATATGCACATATGACTAGGTGGCAAAACTTGGTGCTGAATATAACAGGGGCTACGTAATTTTGAACTGAATTTAAATTCATTGTTAATTTATTTGTCTAAATTTCCAAATTCCATTTAGAATTGTTTCATCTATGTGAGCAGTCTCATAATTCCATTTGCATATAAACTTGATTGGAAGTAAATAAGGACTATACTTAATGATCCATAGTTCCATGCTGATTCCAAAATCACCTGCCCACACTAATATAGAAATGGGATAAAAGTTTGCCTTTTTAAGAAGATTGTGATAAGATTTTGAATTAATTGAACTAATTTATTGCCTCTTAAACTGTAACATCCCATATTAAGTTCAATTTTTTACATTGTAAACGCTATCATCTAATCATCTTTATTTCACTTTCTATAATTTCTTGTTTGTTTTAAAATATATTTTGGCCCCTAAAACTCATACATTTATGATAATTCTTTAACTAAGGAAAACCGATCCAAAGAACAGTGAGAAATCTAGTTAATTTCATTTAGGTTATAAAACACATATTGGTTAACTTTCTCATAACACAGATAATAGGATATTTAAAAGCAAAATACCGTTGCTTAAAATTAACTTTTCTGGAACCCCATAGTAGAATAAAAATAGGGTGAGAAGGATTCTATTTTCGATAAATGAAGAAGACCCGTTGCTAAGTTAATTGCTGAGCCAATCTGTGCAAAGTAGGCACAAGCCAATATCGCTCTATTAATTTAATTTATCTGACCCAATATATGTCATGGAATTCTGTTCAGGTGTTAATTTTGCGGACCGGAATTTTAAGATGAGCTAATGAGAAGGCTGTGATCTTCTGATGATTTGGTGACAGGAATACAGAGTAATAGAGGTCACTGGTAACCAGCTGAACTCTGCTAACAAAATGACAGAACAAAGATAAAACCTCGGTGTTGATGTACCCACTTAACTGGTTGGAAATAATGGTGTAGATGATGTCAAGGCATTATTTTAAATATCAAGTGGGCTCTGCAATCTGTGAGAGGCAGGAAGGTCAAAAGAGGCAGAAAAAAATCCCCATTCTTGTTGTTTTAACAGAAGATCATGTGAAAATTTTGCAGAAAAACACCTTAAGCAAAAGTAGGACACCTGGCTGGATTTGGATTCAGTTTAGTATGGCGATATCTTGTATTACCTTAACAGATACAGTGGTCATGCTTCAAGTTTATTCTGTTTACAAAGATTACTCTGGTGTGAGATGTTTCCTGTATTCGAATGGGGAATGCAACTGGAATCTGTAACTTTTTACGTGCGACCACTGTGCCATGAAACATCCAAGTTTCTCTCTTGCATTTCAGCTCTGTTTGAATTCAACAAACCTAGAGCTAGATTGTTGCAGCGGATGCTCAGACTGGGACTCCAGACACGGAGAAGATTCAGGAGATATATATATATATATATATATATATATATAAAGGAAGATACTTTCCTGACACTGACCACTGACAGCAAGTGGATGGGGAGGGGTTGGACTGAGGAGTAGTGTAGGAGGAGCCATGGCCACTACTCACCAGCTGTGGTGTTTAGATGTTGCTTGTAATTATTAGAATTGGGAGCACTGGCTGTTGGGAGTCTGACAGGACAGGAAACAGGAAGGAGCAGGGAGGAGTTGAAGAGGCTGAGGGAGAGCTACTGAGGGTGAAGCAGCAGCTTGGAAAAGAGGTTTCCACTTTAAAAAATAAAGTCCTGTTGAAGTTTGTTAGTATCTTGCCTGGCTACTACAACACCAGCTCAGGGAGGAGTATAGATGATGAAACTTACTTACTTCCCAGAGCAAGGAGGGAGCAGAGGAGGAATAGTAATTGAGTCATAGTTCATCCTCTGGGTGATCTGGGGACACTCGAGCTATATGATAATTCAGGGCAGGCCATAAAGTTCCAATCTGCTCCACAGAAATTGAATCTGAGTGTCACATATTGGCTGATTCACATGTAGGAAAAATATCAGTCTAAACACAGGCCCAAATTCTGCCCTCAGTTACTCCCATGCAAATCCATTGTATTCACTGAGGTTGCATGGGTGTCAGGAAGGCCAGAATATGGCCATGGAATTCTAGTCCTGAAAGGGAAAATGGGGGCAGAGACCAAGAGAGAGCAGCACTGGCAGCATGACTTCAGAAACACAAAACCACATAAAATAGCTGCTGAAAATCCATTTCCAAATTGAACCAGCCCACAAAGAGCCACATCTAACATACTGTCTGTGACCCACACTTAGTGAGTGTGGACCCATAGTAATAGGAACTACCAGTAACTGGGCAGTCAGCAACACCAGGCATTCCTTTTGGCTCATTTCAAAGCTGGATGTATGAACCCAACCACATTTATATCCTCAAGTCAAACGTGTACCACAGCTACATTCATATCCTCACATATATTTTCAAAAACAACCCCCTCTCCCAATTCATATGCACAAGGTTTCTAAAATAAAAACCAAACAACTATGATGATCCACATTTCCTAAGTTTTTGAAAAATCTATCAATCATCATTTTAGAGGAATACCACCTTCTCTCTTCTGGCTGTGAGGGTGTCACATTACTTTAGCAAAATGTTGAACAGCATGCCTGTTCACTGTTTGTGGCAAAGTCTATCAATTTCAGCATCTAAGCAGAACTCCTGGTCATGCTATCCAAGATCCTTTAGAGTATGTCTACACTGCAATGTAAGCCCAGGGTTAGTGGGACTTGAGTCAGCTGACCCATGTTTGGTAACCCTGGCTTGAGCATCTACATTGTATTTCAACCCTATGTTAAGACTTTCCTAATCTATGCTCAAACCTAGGGCTCTGATGTCCATGCTGCCATATGCAGACCCGAGACAAAGTAACCATATCCCAGCGTCCTTAGCACCCCGCCACCCTGAAATGTGGCCACTCTAGCCCTCGCACTTTGGTAAAACTTTACTGCCTGCCCTGCACATTACCAGGAAGAAGTTTGCTTTGCAAAAGGCTTGATCCGTTCACTCTCCATAGCAAACCCAGGAGGCTCTCTGACAGTGTGCTTGCAGATCAATGGTCATAAGAGAACAGGTTAACTCTGACCCGAGCTGCTGCCATTTTCAAAGCTGGGGCAGCTTCCGTTTTCAATAGATTGCAGATTGTTGGGATACAGAGGACTAAGGAACTTGTTCCATGGAATTGTGGGATATTTCTAGCTGATCTCAGGACCTGAGTCAAGCAGGGCTGTGCCTACTCTACAAAGCAATAGGGCTTAGACCCTGGATCCTGGTTTAACTCGAGCTAAGACCTTCAAGACCTGCAGGGTCCTGGGTCTGAGCCCTAGGTTACTGCAATTGCAGTGTACAAGAAAGGGAGGATGAGGCTTGATCCCGGGCTCAATCAAAGGCTTACTTTACAGAGTAGACATACCCTTATAGTGCAGACTAAAAGGAGCTTGCTTCTTCAGATCAACCTTGGACAGACCAACTTGCGGTGACTTTACGTAAAATGGCTACTATTTTATTAAAGATATAATTAATGGACATAATGTTTCCTTCTGCATTCTGGATTGTACCAGAGAGTAGAAGTATGGTGTCCATTATTATTATTGGATCTGGGTCAATAACAGATTTTTAGTTTGTTAGCAACCTTGAAGAGTGGAAAAATAATTTGTTTCAAGTTGGGCCAACAATAAATTTGTAAAAAAAATTAAAAAATTCAGTGAATCGAAAAACTAAACAAACATTTTGTTTACCTTGAGTATCTTTAAATGTTTTTGTATCTATGAAAATAAAATTAAAGGATATTCCTTAGTGAAAAGTTGTTTCAAACTGAAAAAAAAATACCATCTAAAATATGTTAAAATAAAAGTTTTGGTGTTTTTTTTTCCAGAATTTGTTTAGGATATTTCCCCCCAAAACAACGTAGTGAAATCTACCTGAATTCTCAAAATGTTTCACTGTTGCTGAATCTGGATTTTTCACTAAAAAATTATTTGTTTCACTTTAGCACCTAGAAGGCCCCGTCCTGGGCCAGGACACCATTTTTCTAGCTACTGTAGAAACAGAGAACAAAAAGACTGTTCTTTTTGTTCTCAAGCCTAGGGTAACCTTTCACTCTTGAGGATTCCTTTACAAAAGGGGTAAAAAATTAGGTCCTTTTTCCAAATGGTAGGACAGCTACATGCCACATTTCCAAAAATACACATCCACTGGTGACATGCAGTTCTCCCTCTTATTCACATATCAGCTTGTATAACAGGATCACAGGCTTCATTTTTGCTTCCATTTGCAATAATTGTTCCTGACCGATAAGCCACCTACAGTTGATGTGCAGCCTGTTGCTAATGAGATATTGTGGGGCACGGAGCCAAATGCTTTTATATACGGTATTTACCTTTCTCAGAACCAGGGTGATGAAGCATTTTCTGAAATGCTTAGGAGACACTGATGCTGTTAGATTAGAAGCCACACTCCTAACTAATCTCTCACAGGTCATTTTGAATATTCAATCATCAAGTGCCTGGAAAAAAAAAAAGAGTGAGTGAGAGAGGAGTCCTTGTACATTTTGTTCTACTACTAATAATATAGAGGGATCAGTTGTGATAGTTGCACCTCTTGGTGGCCACCAGAGGGGACAAATTCAAACAAGGAGATATAAGTGACATTTGAAGGAGGGTTTTGGTTTAAAGTATTCATAATGTAGGCCCTATTAATCAAAATATGAGCTTAAATATTTTGTTGAATAGGCATAGAATGAGGCACAGGGTTACAGTTAATCGTATGCTTAAATGCTTTGCTGAATCAGTCTTAATAAAGTTGAAAATATCAAAATTCCAGATACAAATAAAAGTAAGTTAAACTTTTTAAAATGAACAACACTGCTGAAACAAACAGTTTGTTAACAAGAGCTACTGTAAATTAAAATGAGCTACAGATGGCAGATGTGGTGGAGTTGGCTCAGAGGACTGTAAATTTACACACAACTAAAGATATACATTTTAAAGCTAATGGGAATGAGTGATACCTTAACTTAAATGTTAGTGGGAAAAGCAACTCTAAATAATTACGAGGAGCAAAATACTGCAGCATGGCCGTAAAAAACAAAACAAAAAACCCCAACAACCCAGAATTAGCTTTTACAGTTACTTCTAACAGCAAAAACAAAATGAAGACCAAGTAGCTAAGGATATTAAGATAAATGACAACTAATTCTATAAATATATTGGAGGACTTAAAGAAAAGAAAAACACTGGGACTATTTTTAGGCCAGCAAGTAAGCAATTATTTATTACTGCAGAAGAAATGGTGGAAATAGTACATAGTGCCTTAATATCTTTATTTGATAAGGAGAATATTAACAGTTCCCACACAGGTGATCTGTTTGTGGATACTAATAAGGACAAGTGGAAAGAAATGAGATCATTGAAATAGTAGAAAGCAAATGTTTGGAAAAATAAGTGTTTGGTATTACCAGGAATATGGTGATAAACAATAAAACCTGGTTCAATAACAGACCTCAATTTCAGGGCTTAAATAAGAATTATAAGACTCTTCTAGCTGCAATCAGCTCAAACACAGATGATCTAGGGAAAACCTCAATTAAATCCTCAGTAAAGAGCAAGGTCTTAAAAGGACCTTTAATTGGCTTCATTTTTTTTACCACAAAATCCTCCACTCAATAGGGGTGTATTTAAGGGGGCACTGGCCACAGAATGTGCCTCCCATAATATTTCAATATTAATGCAAAATGATATTAATAAAATAATCTCTTTTTAAGTTTTGTAAATTTTTATGCACCTTTATTAAATACTAAAATATAGCTGTAAGTATGTTATAGCCAAAATGTTCAAAAATATAAAAAGCAATATATATTATTTAGCTACTTATGTTATAAAATGTTGAAGTAAACCAGAAAATTTTCTTTAAAAGATTTCTATCTTTATCTCCCGAGAATAAACGAGGGTCATAAAAATTAAAACAAAATAAAACATAGTTTTAATGAGTTTATATAAACACTCTGAGGACAAACTTGTTGTTTTCTTTTATGCTACGTTAAAGTATTGTTAATAAAATTTATAAAATTAGCGAAAGTTTAATTGCTGTAACAAACACATTAACTCTTAAAAAAAAAAGTACGTAAAAATTTAATAGCTAATTCTTTTGCTAAAACAAAGTGCTCCAGTGGAGAAGCGGTAAACTTTTTCACATACCGTGAGCACTCAGTCTCTGCTATCACAACCCTTGTTTAAGGAATTAGCATTATTGATGCAGGACTGTATAATGTAACCTTAGCAATCTCTATAGTTGATGGTCATACAATCCATGACATGTGTACAGAATACGGCTTGGTCACCTTAGTAGTAAGGAATTCTCCAACTCATGAACCCTGCCCACACCCATTACACTAGAGAATATTGAGACTGTTCTGCTCCTTAAAGATGCCCTGACATAAAGCCTGAGATAAAGCCAACAAGTGATTTAACTGCTATCTCAATATTTAGGACAATAATATACAATTTATGCATATACCTGTTGTCCTAAATCTTTCTCACTGAAATATGGCTGAATTGCAGCTACATGACAGTAAATGTATCATTGTGTATATTTTTCTGATAACAGATGTAGTAGCATCCTATCAGGAATGAGCTCGAGACCCAATAGCAGGCAAGAAATTATATCAAAATCAGGAATTTTTAGAAGTAGGAAATTGAAAAGTTAGATGGGGTTGTTAGCTGTACTTCAGGGGGTTTAGTTCAGAAATGTCTATATAGAACAGGGCTGATGTGAAACATACCTGTACAAAAAGACATGTTGGTTGTTTTGAACATGAACAGGCAAATAAGGTCTTACAGCCCATAACAATAGGAATGGAAGGGTTACCTACAGGAGAAAAGTACACTATTTATGATACACACATTATTGCTGCACTGTTGAAACTTAAAAGTTATGAAGTGCAAATAATGAAAAAGCAAAACCTCACAATGTGGGAAAAGAAATTTTGCTCTGACTATGGGAGTTATGTATTAACCACCAGCACTGTGAGACATTCTGAAAAAGGGGAAATCCTAGATATTATTAAGGATAAACAACTGCTTAAATGGTATTGTCCACAGTGCGCCTCCAATTTTTATAAAGAAAGAAATCCGTGGATACAATCCTGTAAAAAAATGTCTTTTAGCACCATTAGGAATTTGGGATCAGTAACACCACAGCCAAACAAAGGCTCCACTACATCATATACAGCCTTAGTCTCCCCCTATGCATCATTTACTGCATCTTTGCTCATACTGGACTCTGACACCGTAGAGTTTGAAATACGGGCACCTGTCCATTCAACAGGCTACCTGGAAAACTACATCTACAAGCAACGCTTGGACCTACCACAGTTACTCGTCTATCATAACAATACAGTCATGGAAGGTTTCCACACACAGCTTGCTGTTCCACTAAGGGATTTGACATAGACACACCAGTGTGTGGCCATGCCTGCCTAAACCAGTTCAGTGAGATAAATGAGTTAGCTGTGACTGTTCCACATCTAGTGAGGTGAACCAAGCTGAGGTGACCAGTGGAAAGAGCAACCTATAACAAATAGACAGAACTGCATGGTTACTAACTGAGAAGAATAGATTTATGGGAGCCATGCAAATGATGTCACCACTCCAAATTTTGTTTTATACCACAGGCACACACTGTTATGGGACAAACAGTTGTGACTCCTATTCCAGTATTTAATAATGTGTCTATAGTTAATAGTGAACCAGGCCAACAGAACAAACTCAGAGTCATCCCTATTTTTAATTTCAGAGTGGTAGCCGTGTTATCAGCAGAAAGAACGAGGAGTATTTGTGGTACCTTAGAGACTAACACATTTATTTGAGCATAAGTGGGCTTTAGCCCACAAAAGCTTATGCTCAGATAAATTTGTGAGTCTCTAAGGTGGCACAAGTACTCCTCGTTCTTTCTCCTATTTTTAATGTACATATCAAACCCTTGACTTTAAATCTAAAAACCTATTACACTGAAAAAATACCTATGTCAGACAAATTGGCAATAGTATGAAAAAGGAAAAAAATCTAAAAACATACATAATGGGGACTTTGACATATTAATTTCACACACCTTGATAAAGGTAACCTTTAAGGCTTTAATTGTGTTACAAGTCGTTAAAGCTGTTATTGGGTTAATATTGTTTTGCACTTAAAATATGTGGTTAAAAAGCAAAAGTTTTAAACAAATGCTTTATTTGTTGACCCTTATGTAAATTTAGAAAAAAAATAGTGTTATTCAATATCTTACTTATAGCTTCTTTGCTTGCAATTGGATGGGTGCCACTGTCACAGCCTATTAACTTGTTTGTGAGTAAGGTAATGCTTTGCAACCAGGCTAAGAAGTGGAAAAATACCAGCTTGCTGAAAGTAGGAGAAAGATGCAGTAATTGTTAACATAGTATACTGTTGTTTTGACTTAATGAGCAGTGTTTTAACTGCAATAAACAGAAATATATACAAATATAATATGCTAATGATAAGGGCATGTGTAAGCGGCAAGGGTCCAAATAATGTACTTGGAATGTTATGAAATCTATCAGAAAAATATGTATTTTTATCAATAACATAAAAAAGAATTAATGAAATTGTAAACAACCTGACTATAAATTATAAGTAAGTATCAGAACTAGACAAAAAGCACAAGCTACCCATCACTGGTTATAAGATTGGTTCTCACAGACAGTGTTAACTATACTCTTTGTTATGTGCTGTCTAATTAACTAAATTATCTAAATGAATCCAATTACTTTAATTTATCTGAGGTCTCTTAAATTATTAAATACATTCAAACCTAACTAAAACCCTTGCTGGTAAAAACATTGGTAACAGATCCTACTGAAATACAAGTAATCTGGAAAACTATGAACATGGTTCCAATATTTAAGAGAGATTCTAGGAAAGATTTAAAATTACTGATTTGTATAAAGAAAAGTCTTTGAGGTGAAATTTAAGGATTGTTTCAGGGTATATTTGGAAAATACTTTAATGGATGTAAAGTGGCATGGATTTGGAAGACGGGAATGTAAAACGTATTAATAGGAAATTTCAATAACTTTGTTGTGGCCGTTACACTTAGCTCTGTCCAACCATTTAAAACGCAAAGTGACAATGTAAATACATATAAAAAAGGCCCTGATTCTTCTTGATTTGACAAGTATCCAAGGGGTAGCTGTATTAGTCTGTATCCACAAATACAATGAGGGGTCTGGTGGCAAATTAAAGACCAAAAGAGAGGGAAAATTGCTTTTGTAGTGATTGTAGTGTAGTGCTTGGCATTGACACCTCCTCATCAGTTATTGGAGTGGACCACATCCACCCTGACTGAATTGGCCTTGTCAACACTAGTTCTCCACTTGTAAGGTAACTTCCTTCTCTTCATGTCCCAGCATATATTTATGCCTGTATCTGTAATTTTCACTCCATGCATCTGAAGAAGTGGGTTTTTTACCCATGAAAGCTCATGCTCAAATAAATCTGTTAGTCTTTAAGGTGCCACTGGATTCCTCATTGATTTTACATGAATTTGACTCCTGATTTGCATCAGCATAAGTGAGAGGTGAATCAGGCCCAAATTGTCTTTATTCCCTTCAAATAAACATAATTTTTATACAATCAAAGGTACTCTAGTTTTTCTCATATTGATTTCCATGTATAGTTTGAGATTTTCCAACTTGTACCACTCCTGACAGTACATAGCTTTATGTTTCTTAATTGTTGTAAATATGTGACAAGATGATGCACCAAGTATATAATTTCTTAGAACAAACTGTGCCCTAGTTTGGCATGAATTTCTATCACACCGTTTACAACTATTTAAATTAATCCAAGATGTCTCAAAGGTAGGAAGAGAGAAGAATCATCTTTAATTGATGGGTACAGTTGTTTATATTAAAAGGGAAACATTTATCTTGATGCCATGAATTTGGGATATTTTCCTATTCCTCTGATGGAACATCAGGATGACTTGGCAACAACATAATACAAATGCTTCCATTGACTATTTATCCCTTTCAATGCACTGTTAGCCACAGAGAAATTAATTTTGGAAACACCAAATAAAGTTGCTTTAATTTCAATCATCGGAATCCTTCCTGTGCCCCGAATGTGCATGAACAAGGATCCTCCATCCCTGTCTATCCTGGGCCACTCTTTTCACAATCTCTATGTTAAGTCCCTAAATTTCCCCTCTCTATTGTTTGATGGAAAAAAATTTCAGACATGCCCTTCTGCAAAAATAAACAGCTAGCTAGGAAACGAAGAAAATAGTTTCTCTTTAAATATTAAGAGATGAGGCAATATTTTCAACTTGTAGCAAAACTAAGCCCTGCTTCAGGAATGCAGTGCTACTCAGGAGAGGCCTTAATTACATGCCTAAGTCTCATTGACAGGAGACAAACACATGCTTAAAGTTAAGCACATGCATAGTGCTCTCTTGAAGAGGGGCTTAAACAATTGTATCTCTAATATGTTGTTCCTTTATCTAATGATCATTGATCCTGAAAGATGATATTAGCATGGTAAAGAGAAAAACAGTTACATTTAAAAGTAAATGAACCATTTTGTGTTTCACTCACTGATTAAGTTACAGCAAACAGGATGCTGTGAAAAATCACCACCATTTGAAACCCACAAATCAAAGTGTATGAGCTAGGATCTGGAGAGACATGTTTATTCACAGTAAAGCACTTGTGACTTGAGTCATATATACAACTGAAGTCCAATTAAAGAAAAAAACATGGCATGCAGTTAAGAAAAACTTGATCTATGATATGTTTAACCCCGCCCCCCACGTAGTGTATTGTTAAGTGTTTTAACAATAACCCTGCCCCCCATGTAGTGTATTGTTTAAGTGTGTTAGGACAGAATATTCCATTAAATATTTATTAGTAAATTCAATAATGACAAATTAATTTCCCTCTCATTCACAGTATAAGAGTGTAGCAATCAAGCTCCTTTTGTTTCTCAATAATCGTTGCATCAGCAATCGCTAATTATGTATAGAGCCGCTGACAAATTATAAGTGAAAAAAGAGACACATCCTTTGGTAACTAGTTCCCCTTCATTTCTTCTGAGCAATTTAAAATACCCACATGCATTAACAAGACAGAACATTCTGGAGAACGAGTCTTCAGTAGAAAGGATTTTCTTTGACAATATTTATTGTACTTGTTTGTTTTATTTTGTGGGTGGAAGTGGATTTATTAATTTTCCAACTGAAGAAATCAGGAACATTTAGAGAGTTATTTAATGATGTTTATTCTTCTTTAAAAGTGAGATTGACTATTAAGATTACAAGAAGAACTTTCAAAGCTCCTCTAACTTTCTGCTACTGGAAAAAAAAAATCTTTCCTACAAATTCAGGAAACCCTGGGTTCATTTTGACCACTCTACGGGTAACCACATTCCAGACTTCTGGCTCATTCCAATCTAATATAAATGAAATTAATAAGAAAATGAAAGATGACAATGACAACCAAGCACAGTTTCCAATCCTGAGCCAGCAGAAAACCAAGTGTGAGTCCTACTCCGTATGCAGCCCACTGGTCTCTCCATATTTTTGACTATGACCCAGGCACCATTCTCAGACTGATGTTGCAACTACTTATAAATGGAAAAAAAAAAACTTGTTTAGAGTTAAGTGTCACTGGCCACTGGCAATTAAAGGTGCTCTTGAGCATGCTGAATAAAGTATTTCTTTAATTTTTGAACTTTAAAGTTTTTCTGGAAATGGCTTTTTAAAAAAAAAAAATGTCAATGGCTAAACAGCGAAAGCTGTAACCTCTGCTTACTGTCCGATGATGGGGTTTTTTTTTTTTTTTGTTCTGCTACCTTACCTTTATCTTCCCCTTGGTTTGTTTGTCCCTTTTCTGTCTTGTCATGACCTATATTTTAATTTCATGGGAGCAGAGACTTTTTTACTGTGTGTTTGTATGGTATCTGGCACAAGGAGGCTTTTATTGGGGCTGCTATGTGCTGTTGTAATGCAAATAAATAATAATTTGTAGGGTATTGAACTATATTAAAATTACAAGCTATCCCTTTAAGTTCTAAGGGGTTACCTGTTCCTGCTTGCAAGCTAGGGGGCCTCTGCAGGCAGGTGTGCAATATGAGACCTCAACAGTCAGTCTGAGCCAACCTAGAAGCAAGGTGGGTTGAGTTGTGCCTCTCTGCTTTAGGGAGCAGCCTGCTTTATCTCTGTCTCTCTCTCTTTGTTAGGTTCTTGTGTGTTAGGGTTCTGGATTCTAAAATATTAATTAGCGTTATATTGCATCCTTCCAGAAAGAGTATTTTATGTGTTTATCTAACTTCTCTGTGTGTATGCTATGAACATAATTTTTTTTCAGTACCTATTGAACTCACAACCGTGGGTTTAGCAGGCCAATGCTCAAACCACTGAGCTATCCCCTCTCCTCTCTGTATGTCCTTTTAGCCTCTCAAGGAAACCTCATCACAAAATCTGAAATATAAGGGATGTGGATTTAGACATTTGCTATGCAAGGGCCAGTTTTCAATGGCAGGATCTGTAAAAAAAAAAAAAAAAGCCAACCAAACAAAAAAAACCCACATTGCTGTTTGAAAACTAGATATGAATCTGAAAGGGGAAAAAAATGAAAAATCATGGCAATGCCACTTTTCAATGAACAACTCCAAAATCTGGCAAAAGATTATGCTCAAATAAATTTCTTAGTCTCTAAGATGCCACAAGTACTCCTTTTCTTTTTGCGGATACAGACTAACAGGGCTGCTACTCTGACACCTTTGTAAAGTGCTTTAGAGACCTAGAGAAGATAAAAGCAGGATATAAACACAAAGCATTAACACTTTTTGATGGTGCATCTAAAATACTGTGGATAAATACTTAACCAGTCATTGGGCCAGAGTGAGAGAATGGGAATGACTCTGTAGTCCAGTTGGTTAGGTCACCCACCTAGGGATTGAGAGACCAGTCCAGTCCCCCTTCTCCAGCCGCTCACTCATTATTTATTCAGAGTGAAACAGCTTTATCAAAAGAGCCTGCAGGAGCCCCACATCTGAATATCCTATAGCCCAGTGGTTAGAAAAGTCTCCTGAATGGTGGGAGACCCCAGTGCAAATTCTTTTACGCCCCCCACACAAACACCTGAGAGGGGGGAATTCAACCTGGCTTTCCTGACTCTAGATAAGTGCTGTAACTGTTGATCTAAAAATTATAAGGTGAGTTCCTTCCTGCTGTACTGGACTTTTTGCTTGAAGCAAGGCAGGCACCTCACACGTTCCCTCAAAAAGTGACTTAGGTATCTAAGCTGCCTGACTCCAGCCTGCAGGTTCCATTCGTGAATTTGTAGACAGGCATAGGCACCTCCCTGCAGCCTGGACTTAAATGCGTATGTGAGAGAGGGGTGAGGCTTTAACTTATGGAGACTCCCAGACAGTCCTGGAGGGTTGGTGACTACACAGAACTCATTGCTCTTTGTTTAACTTGGAATTTGGCCCTCCCACAGTTACACCTGTTAGGATATAGATATTCAGGCCTGTCTGTAAAGGCCTATACTCTAATTTAGGTGTATTCTTATCACTTAGCTAGTTATAGAGGTATAAAAGAGAGAATCAAAATCACTGTCTGACTGTATAAGGCCTTTTCTCACTGTGACAGTCTGAGGCCCTGTTCTTAGGCGAAGGCCTTTGGCTAAGCAACAGAGGCAGCCATCAGCTGGGAAGCGACTGGTCACATCCTCACATTCCAAGCTAGTCACACTGAAATAAGGTGCTATTGGGCTGTTAGGAATACAATCCTGTTCTGATAATGCCTATCGCTTCCGGAGAAAGGGAAGTGCCTAGAAGATGTAAAAGGAAACTTAGTTTGATAGCATCCTGTCTGGCAAGAACTCACTTATCAATAGAAACAGCTGGGAAACCCTTGTCTTTATAGATGTAGTTGCGAAATCCTCATTTCTGTGTTGTTCTATCATTGTAGTCCCCATTTCCCTATTGTTTGTCTGTATAACCTCTGTCTGGTTCTGTGATTGTTTCTGTCTGCTGTATAATTAATTTTGCTGGGTATAAACTAATTAAGGTGGTGGGATATAATTGGTTACATAATCATGTTACAATATGTTAGGATTGGTTAGTTAAATTTCAGTAAAATGATTGGTTAAGGTATAGCTAAGCAGAAGTCAAGTTTTCCTATATAGTCTGCAGTCAATCAGGAAGTAAGGGGGAAATGGGAACAGGGAATGGGGGTGGCGAAATTGGAATCATGTTTGGCTAAGGGCAGGAATGGGAACAGAGCCACAGGTAAGGCTCTGTGGTGTCAGAGCTGGGAAGGGGGACACTAAGGAAGGAAACTGGAATCATGCTTGCTGGAAGTTCACCCCAATAAACATCAAATTGTTTGCACTTTGGACTTCGGGTATTGTTGCTCTCTGTTGATGTGAGAAGGACCAGGGAAGTAAGTGGGTGAAGGAATAAGCCCCTAACAACAACCACTGATTTAAGAGAAAAAAAAATTTGAAGTAGGCACAGCCAGAATGAACCACATTCTGGTTCGACTCTGTGATGCCAGTCAACATACCGCACAGGGAATTTCAACGAGACACCTCACCCTCCAAGGACGGCTTATGGCACAAAGGCTGCAACTTCATTTTAACAAACAACAAGAACGTAAAGAAATGAGGGAGGGAAATTAACATAGTCTTTGCAGCAGAGGGTAGCTGTAGCCCCTCAGCCCAAGAGTGAACTGCCTTTTTTCCTGATTGGCAGACCCCAAAGTCAAAAAGGCTAGCCAACCAGCAGGGCCATGCAGCCCATTCCCACCTTCACACCCAGCTTGAACTGAGCCACATTCTCGTCCCTCAGAGAGGGTCGGAGCCATTGCTGAGACAGACTCCAGGCAGTCTCTGCAAGTGAATCTTTTGGTTCCAGCTAAAACATGAATTATGCAATTCTGGGAGATACATACATGTCTGCCTACTTATCAACTCAGCCCAAACAACAGAATCCATGTACCCACCAGCAAAAACTACATCCATCCCCAAGTTGAGAAACAATGTAGTGGAATATGTGAAAACCTCAGTGTGGTTCTGGATTCATCCAAACAGAAAAGATAACTCAGTGGTTATTCAATATCATAACATGCATTCTAAAATTAAAGACCAGTACAGTCTCCTGAGGATAAGGACTGTCCACTGGCCCTAAATGCTGGTCTGCCATCACAACTAGGACATGGGTAGTCTGACCTAGTGTTTGGAACAGGAGTCAGGAGGGATCAGGAGCCAGGAGGTCAGAGTCTGAGATGGGCCAGAGCGCAATTCAAGAGTGAGGTGTCAGGAGGCAGGCAGGATCAGGAGATCAGCAGCCGACAGTAGGAGTAGATATCGCAGGAGAAGCCATCCATAGCAGGGAGAACCCAGCTGCATGGACAACTTCCTCTTCCTGTTCTGGGTTTATACAGAATCTGTGAACCAGTCAGCACCCCCAGCATTCTGCCAGTCAGATTCCAGGACTGGAGTCCTCTGTCTGTTGGGGTTCAGTTTCTTTTCTAGCAACTAGTAACAGGTCCCTGAGCATAGGTTAGAACTTACTAGCTGTTAAGTGCCCTGGGGACCAGGTTTCAAGACCTGTGACCCCTGAAGAGTATAATTAGCATGGAGAGAAAAACTTGCTGCAACGGGGGAGAACTTGAATGGTCCCTTGCTCCTCTACAGCTCAGTCTAAGTGTGGATGGGTGGGTACAGCTCCTGCCCAGTGAGAGGGCTCTTCAGAGTCAGATTCATGACCTTTAGCACAGCCTGACACTAAACTAAGCTGTGACTGATCAGGAGGGGAAATGAAACCTGTCCTGGGAATTCCTCAACAAATCCAGCCACCCTCTCATCACACATGAAAACGTGTTGGGGACGGGGAGGATAAGGTAGGAGACAGGTTAGCTGAATTCTGAGAACTAGAGGGCGAGTGTAGTGTTGAGAGCTGAGTTGGAGGAATGCTCTCGGTAGGGTGTATCATCAACATTTAATGAAATCAATTCATGAATTATTTCACTCTTCTATTTGCCAGAAAACTCAACTACCCTAATCTTATTCAAGTTTTTTTTTTCAATTTTACTAATTAACTTTCTGGTTTTAAGCCTTAACACATTTAAAATACTGTACACATTTGTTTTACATCAGTCATGTTGTATGCCTCTAAACACTTCAAAGTAGACTAAATTATTCTCAGTGGAAAATGTCACCATATGACGGTGTACTAAATGACTGCAAAACACCTAGGAATTTAGGAGTCTTGGACAATGTCATTTCTTACGAGGGTGTTCACTGCTCAGTTGTTATTTTTGCCACCGTTTCTTGCGAAACATGAGTCCCATTCTCCCTTATATGGGAATAACCATGTAAGGGACAGGAAACTCTGAGTTTCAGCTAACAAAGTTCCGTAGGAGTTTTCCATAGCGGAAGAAATTTACCCTGCCATGTAAGAAACTGGCATCTACACAGATGCCCAACACCACTGCTCCATGGAATATATGGTTCCTCCCAGAGCTGTGGTTCCAGTTACTCCTCCTACTACAGCTGCCTCCAGCTCCTCTATACAATGCACCCAGCATGAGCAGGTGACCTGGCATAAGTTAATACAGACTCCTAGCAGACTTCTGCTCCCATTTATACCCATGCAATCCTCCTGAAGTCAACAGGCTTGAGTGGGTGTGTCTTGGAGACCCACAGCAAATTCTGCTCTCCCTGTATATGTGGGTGTGGATGGGAGTCGGCGGTCCTGTATTTGTCCAACTAAAAGAAACATCTTTAGGCAGACGTAGAGAATAATTTTCCCAGAGAACACTGCTCCATTCAAAAACTCTTCCTTGCTGCCTTGGAACTCGTGAGCCCACATGCTACATTTTAAATATCGGCATATCTAACATTCACCTAAGCATCATCTCCCTTGAAACAAGTAGCACTTGTTTCCATTTTGAAGACTTCAGGAACTTGATCTTGCAGGCTGCTGGTGAAGAAGCATTTCCATTAGCACCACCATTTTTTTTTAAAAAGGAGCTATCATCTTTAACATAAGAAAACTAAAATATAACTCTAATAAATATAAACCTCATTGGCATAAGAAGAGATACAGAGATCACCAAAATTACACTGGAGCCTCACTATTTGGTGCATCAGTATCAGTTATAGCAAAATAAAATTTGTTTCCTACTATGAGGTTGCACACGAGTATGTTCACTGGACACCAAATACTTCATTAAAATAAACCTCAGTCATGTTTCCAGGAGTGACGAACGAATGAATAGAAAGAATGTTCAAGCCTTATATTAGAGGTTGGACAAAAACCTAAAGAGTTTGCTTCTGGACTTCACCAAATTCAAAGGGGTTCAAGCTGGGGTTTTCGTTAAGGCCGCCTTCTAGTAATAGGCAAAGATTTTCAAAAGCAACTGGTGATTTTGGGTCCACCTTATGATGTCTTAAAAGGTCCAGATTTTCAGAGCACCCACCCTTTCAAAATCTGGTCCCTTCAAGGTCACTTAAATTGAGCACCTAAACACTAAGATACTCAAAATCATTAGTCACTTTTGCAAATCTCAGCCATAATGCGTGATAACACATTCTGTTTTCAGACTTCTACTGCAATCTCTTCTCTAGCTCTCCACATTTAAATGACATTAGCCAGATATTTTCTCTATTTTTTATTTCTGAATATGACTTTAGAAACAAAGTTACACAATGGGAGAAAAGTGAAATCTTAATGGGGAGGAGATTAAATGTCTTTTATTCACTGCAAGGGTGAAGTCAAAAACATATAAACTCTGGGAGGTCAGTGTAGCAGTTCTGGTCATACTGACTCATTGAGCCTAAGGCAACACACTGGGTTGTTGTAGACACTTTCCGCCCCTCTCAGTTTTTGTTTTGTTTAGTTAACAGATGTGCATAGCTTGGAATCATGATTTTATATTTATTGTTGTCTCTAATAGTTCTGGGAGAAGATGAATGATGGTGGTCAGTCTCTTCTTAGATAAGAAAGAGAAAACAGGGTATGTGAGAAATGACATTTATTTTGCCGCAAAAACATGCGTAGCACCTTTTCCCCCCTGAACCATGTCAAGCCTTTGAACTATGCACCTATAATCTCATATGTTGGCACAGAAGGAAAATCAAAATAGGTATTTTTCTGAACATTGCTCTGCACAAGGAGATGTTAAATCTTATTAGTGTTCAGACACTTAACACACAGAGAAGGGTTTCTGCAGAAATGAATCACTGTATGTTTTTCCTTCAAACAAAACTAAGCCCTGTCAGTATTTGTTAGTTGTCCTCATTGGGATATTGTGTATTTTTAGCCCTTTTCTACTATAAGAGAGCATATATCTCCCAGGGATGTTTTTTGCAACGGTATTCTGATGCTAGGAACCTGACTAACCTAATGGTCTTCTATCCTTCTGGTTATAAAATATCCACATTCTAGTTGTCTATTTTACAACCACCACAGCCACTATCCCTCACATCTTAAAACCTTTGACTCTTGAAATGTATTTGTGAGGCTTCAAAGCAACAAAATAAATTCAAAGTGATGAAAATAACCCTGGAAGAGTTATTGCTTTCTGCTTTGACATACACGAAGGACATTAAATATTCCAAAAGCAAGACAAGTAAATGAATGAATAGCTTTATATCAGCATAACTGTCATCTGTAATGTAATAGAAATATAGTGGTAATATGGCAATCACTGGATAAATATTGTGTTAGAAAGATAAGGTTTTCTAGAAGAAGTTTTACTCTGCTGGTCTACATTTCACTGTATTACACTTATATATTGTATGAATTCTTAATACATTATCCATTTCTAAAACACACTTCTTCAATGATACCTACAAACTCCAGTCCTTCCCAGCAGAAAGTGTTAACCAAATAGATAATAAATAATAGAAAGAAATGAAAATAATGGAAACAGCAAGACAAAATCTAAACATCACTGCTGTTTCGCTGCTTTGCTGTTTCCTCCCTCTGCATGTTGTATGCTTAAATTATAAGCTGTTTGAGGCAGAGCTTGTCTCTGCTAACTGCCTAGCACACCTTTGATGTTATGTAAGTAATATTATAATAATGATTCAACAAGGCCATACACTGTGGTAGTTCCGGGTCACAATTTTCAGTAATTTGACCTGGCTGCATTTCTGGAAGTGCACCTCTCTTCAGCTACAGCTGCCAGACTGTTCAGTAAACTGGAAGTGTGGGTGAGGCTCTGAAATTCTTTTCTGGAATGTGCACCATGAATTCTTGCTGCACTGGAGAAGCTTCTCTGCATGGATCCTTCCCCTGAAAAAGTTATGCTGCTAAATGCACAGTTCTGAATGAAGCACAGAATTGGGAGTGGGCAGAGGGAGTGTGTGTGGGGGGCAAAATAGGGGAAAAGATATTTTCTCCTCTGAATTTAGTTTCAGTGGCTATGTCTACACTACCGCAGGATAGACACTCCCGCAATCGATGCGCCGATTTAGCAGGTCTAGTAAAGACACGCTAAATCAACAGCAGAGCGCTCTCTGGTTGACCCCGGTACTCCACCAGGAACAAGAGGAATAAGGTAAGTCGACAGGAGAATGTCTCCTATCAACCCAGTGCTGTGTAGACACCGCAGTGAGTTGACCTAAGCTACGTAGCTGGAGTTGTGTAACTTAGGTCGACTTACTGTGGTAGTGTAAACAGCCTCAGTTTTCTAACTGGGACAGTGTCTCGGTGGAAGAGGTGATGCTATCACAGTAGCATCTCTATCTGTGCATTGCTAATACTACCATCAGCATGGTATGCTGCATCATCTCTCATGTTTGAAACAACTGCAGATATCCAGACATGTGCACATTTAACATTTCTAAAAACAACGTACACTCTATAGAGCTAGGTCCAGTAAGGCACTTGGTGCTCTCAGTTCTCACTGACATCAGTAAAAACCATGGGGCTCTATGCCTCACAGGATCAGGTCATATGGGCCTGATTCTCCACAGCCTTGCACCACTCTGTGTTGTTATTTCATCTGTGCAAAGTGAGTGTCAAATGCCACCAAATCAAAATGGTAGCTGTTTCCTCACACATTTAGGTTTGCACAGGTGCAAAGGACAACACAAACTGCCAGGCAATAGACTCAGGTGCATATGTATGAAATGCAACCATCCACACTGAATATTAATGGTTTCTATAAGTTTCCCAACTAATTGTTAGAGCTGGCTCAGAATTTTTCAAGAGAACGTTGTGGGGGTGGAGGTGTTGTTGATCAAAAATGCAGATTCTTAAAACAAACTTTTCGTGGAAAAAGTTTGCGTTAGATGAATTTTCTGTTTTGAAATTCTTAAGAGTTCCATTTCAACATTTTTAAAAGGAAAAGTTCAGATTTTTCTGTCCAAAATAATTTTGTTTTGAAATTTAATTTATAGTAAATATAAAAAGAATTTTAAAAAAATCAAAAATGATTTATAAGTCTCAAAATGAAACATTTTGATTAATCTGATCCAATTTCATTTTGAATTTTCAGTTCACAAAAATAATATTTCAATTTTTCATCCCAGTTCAGTATGCAAAACAATATTAAGTCTCCGAAATGTTCATGCAGATGGAAAACCATTTCCTGCCCCCTCTACTAATTCTTTCCATGATCTGATATTGGCTGCTGGAATTTACCTTGGATTTAAACCAGGCAAAATTAGACAAAACAAGTTTATCAGTTTTCTAATTTTGACTGTCTCATTCTCCTTTTGTGCTATCCCACCCTTTCCCTCTCTAGAGCAGAACCAATGCCCAAATATTAGTAGGCATATTTACTCCAAAACCCAACTCACTTTTTTAAATCTACCTTTTTTTCAGAACCAGCTTTCTCACCTCACACAAGTGCCAAACACAGATTAATAAATCTGCATTTATTTATCCCACGTATGTAAACATGCTGCATGGCTTCCATGTTCAAACAAAGGTAATCCATCCTCTATAGTTATCAGAATGAGAAACATTAAATGCAGAGGCCATATACCCCACCCAGGACAGATCCTTTCTGATTTAGAACAACTGATAGAAATTTAGCTTGATGCCTGATAATACATTTTTCAAGATAACACTTAACAGGAGCATGACAGCAGCTGTGAAATCTAGGAGTTTCTCCCCTCTCCTCTATGACACCTTGATAAGGCAATTACAGCATAATTACCTTAACAAGTGGCATTACAGGAAATTATTGTCATTCTCCTGTTAAAATAACACATAATCATCAGCAAGTGTATTCTAGAATCCCCAATCAGCATTTCATTAACCATAGCTAGCTCAGAAAGGAGAGTGCAATAGGTGGGCAATAACTGACAGGGGACTGGAAAAGGGAAGAGTGAAAAATGAAAACACCTCAAAGAGGGCTGTTTTGGAAATTGTCAGGCATGCAACCAGGTTAACCCCCAATGATGAAAACATGCAGGTAAATGCAAAGCTTGTTTGAACTTTAGTGACATTCCTTGCAAACCTGGTCTCCATTTTTGATGCCTATGAATACTGCTTATTACTGTATAGTTTCTCCCAGTGCATCTTGTTTCTTTTGGGACAGCCAGCTAGTTACAAATTACAAAGTTATGCCCTATAAAATGACAACACTACCAATCATAGGTCACCTGTTCTATAGCAGCCACTTCACAATACTCACCTCACCTAGCTTTTCAAGTGCAGTTATAAGGATGGGATACTTGTCTGTATTTATTTATAAAATTTCCCAATCCTGTCAAGTCCTAAATTGTATCTCATATTAGGCTGATGGATGACACCCCTCGATATTATAGAATTTACTCTAAATCATTAGAGGCACTTTTTTTCTCCTTATTGATTGTCAACTAATTATTCAGAATAGCAAAAATTTATACTTCTGGACTGCCAGTCTTCAAGATCTAGTTTAAAAAACACACTTAGGGTATGTCTACACTACGAAATTAGGTCGAATTTATAGAAGTCGGTTTTTTAGAAATCGGTTTTATATATTCGAGTGTGTGTGTCCCCACAGAAAATGCTCTAAGTGCATTAAGTGCATTAACTCGGCGGAGCGCTTCCACAGTACCGAGGCAAGCGTCGACTTCCGGAGCGTTGCACTGTGGGTAGCTATCCCACAGTTCCCGCAGTCTCCGCTGCCCATTGGAATTCTGGGTTGATATCCCAATGCCTGATGGGGCTAAAACATTGTCGCGGGTGGTTCTGGGTACATATCGTCAGGCCCCCGTTCCCTCCCTCCCCCCGTGAAAGCAAGGGCAGACAATCATTTCGCGCCTTTTTTCCTGAGTTACCTGTGCAGACGCCATACCACGGCAAGCATGGAGCCCGCTCAGGTAACCGTCACCCTATGTCTCCTGGGTGCTGGCAGACGCGGTACGGCATTGCTACACAGTAGCAGCAACCCCTTGCCTTGTGGCAGCAGACGGTACAGTACGACTGGTAGCCGTCATCGTCATGTCTGAGGTGCTCCTGGTCACCTCTGTGAGGTCGATCAGGAGCGCCTGGGCAGACATGGGCGCAGGGACTAAATTTGGAGTGACTTAAGCAGGTCATTCTCTTTAGTCCTGCAGTCAGTCCTATTGAACCGTCTTATGGTGAGCAGGCAGGCGATACGGATTGCTAGCAGTCGTACTGTACCATCTTCTGCCGAGCAGCCATGAGATGTGGATGGCATGCAGTCCTTCTGCACCGTCTGCTGCCAGCCAAAGATGTAAAAGATAGATGGAGCGGATCAAAACAAGAAATAGACCAGATTTGCTTCCCCCCCTCCCCTGTCTAGGGGACTCATTCTTCTAGATCACACTGCAGTCACTTACAGAGAAGGTGCAGCGAGGTAAATCTAGCCATGTATCAATCAGAGGCCAGGCTAACCTTCTTGTTCCAATAACGACAATAACTTAGGTGCACCATTTCTTATTGGAACCCTCCGTGAAGTCCTGCCTGAAATACTCCTTGATGTAAAGCCACCCCCTTTGTTGATTTTAGCTCCCTGAAGCCAACCCTGTAAGCGCCCCTCCCAGCATCAGAGCAATGGCAAACAATTGGGCATCTGAGAGTGCTGTCCAGAGCACTCACAATGGAGCACTCTGATGGGGCTAAAACATTGTCGCGGGTGGTTCTGGGTACGTGTCGTCAGGCCCCCGTTCCCTCCCTCCCTCCGTGAAAGCAAGGGCAGGCAATCGTTTCGCGCCTTTTTTCATGAGTTACCTGTGCAGACACCATACCACGGCAAGCATGGAGCCAGCTCAGGTAACCGTCACCCTATGTCTCCTGGGTGCTGGCAGACACGGTACGGCTTTGCTGCACAGTAGCAGCAACCCATTGCCTTCTGGCAGCAGACGGTGCAATATGACTGGTAGTCGTCCTCGTCGTGTCCGAGGTGCTCCTGGCCACGTCGGCTGGGAGCGCCTGGGCAGACATGGGCGCAGGGACTAAATTTGGAGTGACTTGACCCGGTCATTCTCTTTAGTCCAGCAGTCCTATTGAACCGTCTTATGGTGAGCGGGCAGGCGATACGGACTGCTAGCAGTCGTACTGTACCATCTTCTGCCAGGCAGGCAAGAGATGAGGATTGCTAGCAGTCGTATTGTACCATCTTATGCCAGGCAGGCAAGAGATGAAGATGGCTAGCAGTCGTACTGTACCATCTTCTGCCAAGCAGCCATGAGATGTGGATGGCATGCAGTCCTTCTGCACCGTCTGCTGCCAGCCAAAGATGTAAAAGATAGATGGAGTGGGTCAGAACAAGAAATAGACCAGATTTGTTTTGTACTCATTTTCCTCCTCCCCTGTCTAGATCACACTGCAGTCACTCACAGAGAAGGTGCAGCGAGGTAAATCTAGCCATGTATCAATCAGAGGCCAGGCTAACCTCCTTGTTCCAATAACAACGATAACTTAGGTGCACCATTTCTTATTGGAACCCTTCGTGCAGTCCTGCCTGAAATACTCCTTGATGTACAGGCACACCCTTTGTTGATTTTAGCTTCCTGAAGCCAACCCTGTAAGCTGTGTTGTCAGTCGCCCCTCCCTCCGTCAGAGCAACGGCAGACAATCGTTCCGTGCCTTTTTTCTGTGCGGACGCCATACCAAGGCAAGCATGGAGGCCGCTGAGCTCATTTTGGCAATTAGGAGCACATCAACCACCACACGCATTATCCAGCAGTATATGCAGCACCAGAACATGGCAACGCGATACCGGGCGAGGAGGCGACGTCAGCGCGGTCCCGTGAGTGATCAGGACATGGACACAGATTTCTCTGAAAGCATGGGCCCTGACAATGCATGCATCATGGTGCTAATGGGGCAGGTTCATGCTGTGGAACGCCGATTCTGGGCTCGGGAAACAAGCACAGACTGGTGGGACCGCATAGTGTTGCAGGTCTGGGACGATTCCCAGTGGCTGCGAAACTTTCGCATGCATAAGGGCACTTTCATGGAACTTTGTGACTTGCTTTCCCCTGCCCTGAAGCGCATGAATACCAGGATGAGAGCAGCCCTCACAGTTGAGAAGCGAGTGGCGATAGCCCTGTGGAAGCTTGCAACGCCAGACAGCTACCGGTCAGTTGGGAATCAATTTGGAGTGGGCAAATCTACTGTGGGGGCTGCTGTTATGCAAGTAGCTAAGCAATCAAAGATCTGCTGATATCAAGGGTAGTGACCCTGGGAAATGTGCAGGTCATAGTGGATGGCTTTGCTGCAATGGGATTCCCTAACTGTGGTGGGGCTATAGACGGAACCCATATCCCTATCTTGGCACCGGAGCACCAAGCCGCCGAGTACATAAACCGCAAGGAGTACTTTTCGATAGTGCTGCAAGCTCTGGTGGATCACAAGGGACGTTTCACCAACATCAACGTGGGATGGCCGGGAAAGGTGCATGATGCTCGCATCTTCAGGAACTCTGGTCTGTTTCAAAAGCTGCAGGAAGGGACTTTATTCCCAGACCAGAAAATAACTGTTGGGGATGTTGAAATGCCTATATGTATCCTTGGGGACCCAGCCTACCCCTTAATGCCATGGCTCATGAAGCCGTACACAGGCAGCCTGGACAGTAGTCAGGAGCTATTCAACTACAGGCTGAGCAAGTGCAGAATGGTGGTAGAATGTGCATTTGGACGTTTAAAGGCGCGCTGGCGCAGTTTACTGACTCGCTTAGACCTCAGCGAAACCAATATTCCCACTGTTATTACTGCTTGCTGTGTGCTCCACAATATCTGTGAGAGTAAGGGGGAGACGTTTATGGCGGGGTGGGAGGCTGAGGCAAATCGCCTAGCTGCTGGTTACGCGCAGCCAGACGCCAGGGCGGTTAGAAGAGCACAGGAGGGCGCGGTACGCATCAGAGAAGCTTTGAAAACCAGTTTCATGACTGGCCAGGCTACGGTGTGAAAGTTCTGTTTGTTTCTCCTTGATGAAACCCCCCGCCCCTTGGTTCACTCTACTTCCCTGTAAGCTAACCACCCTCCTCTCCTCCCTTTAATCACCGCTTGCAGAGGCAATAAAGTCATTGCTGCTTCACAGTCATGCATTCGTTATTCATTCATCACACAAATAGGGAGATGACTACCAAGGTATCCCAGGAGGGGTGGTGGAGGAGGGAAGGAAAATGCCACACAGCACTTTAAGCACAGCATTTTAAAAGTTTACAACTTTAAAATTTATTGAATGACAGCCTTCTTTTTTTTGGGCAATCCTCTGTGGTGGAGTGGCTGGTTGGCCGGAGGCCCCCCCACCGCGTTCTTGGGCGTCTGGGTGTGGAGGCTATGGAACTTGGGGAGGAGGGCGGTTGGTTACAGAGGGGCAGCAGTGGCAGTCTGTGCTCCAGCTGCCTTTGCTGCAGCTCAACCATACACTGGAGCATTCTGGTTTGGTCCTGCAGCAGCCTCAGCATTGAATCCTGCCTCCTCTCATCACGCTGCCGCCACATTTGAGCTTCAGCCCTGTCTTCAGCCCGCCACTTACTCTCTTCAGCCCGCCACTTACTCTCTTCAGCCCTCCATCTCTCCTCCCGGTCATTTTGTGCTTTCCTGCACTCTGACATTATTTGCCTCCACGCATTCGTCTGTGCTCTGTCAGTGTGGGAGGACAGCATGAGCTCGGAGAACATTTCATCGCGAGTGCGTTTTTTTTTCTTTCTAAGCTTCACTAGCCTCTGGGAAGGAGAAGATCCTGTGATCATTGAAACACATGCAGCTGGTGGAGTAAAAAAAAGGGACAGCGGTATTTAAAAAGACACATTTTATAAAACAGTCGCTACACTCTTTCAGGGTAAACCTTGCTGTTAACATTACATACATAGCACATGTGCTTTCGTTACAAGGTCGCATTTTGCCTCCTCCCACCGCGTGACTACCCCCTCAACCTTCCCCCCTCCCTGTGGCTAACAGCGGGGAACATTTCTGTTCAGCCACAGGCAAACAGCCCAGCAGGAACAGGCACCTCTGAGTGTCCCTGAAGAAAAGCACTCTATTTCAACCAGGTGACCATGAATTATATCTCACTTTCCTGAGGATAACACAGAGAGATAAAGAACGGATTTTGGTTGAATGCCAGCAAACATACACTGCAATGCTTTGTTCTACAGTGATTCCCGAGTACGTGTTACTGGCCTGGAGTGGTAAAGTGTCCTACCATGAAGGACGAAATAAGGCTGCCCTCCCCAGAAACCTTTTGCAAAGGCTTTAGGACTACATCTAGGAGAACCGCAAATGCCAGGGCAAAGTAATCCTTTCACATGCTTGCTTTTAAACCATGTATAGCATTTTAAAAGGTACACTCACCAGAGGTCCCTTCTCCACCTGCTGGGTCCAGGAGGCAGCCTTGGGTGGGTTCGGGGGGTACTGGCTCCAGGTCTAGGGTGAGAAACAGTTCCTGGCTGTCGGGAAAACCGGTTTCTCCGCTTGCTTGCTGTGAGCTATCTACAACCTCCTCCTCCTCATCATCTTCTTCGTCCCCAAAACCTGCTTCCGTATTGCCTCCATCTCCATTGAAGGAGTCAAACAACACGCCTGGGGTAGTGGTGGCTGAACCCCCTAAAATGGCATGCAGCTCATCATAGAAGCGGCATGTTTGGGGCTCTGACCCAGAGCGGCTGTTCGCCTCTCTGGTTTTCTGGTAGGCTTGCCTCAGCTCCTTCAGTTTCACGCGGCACTGCTTCGGGTCCCTGTTATGGCCTCTGTCCTTCATGCCCTGGGAGATTTTCACAAAGGTTTTGGCATTTCGAAAACTGGAACGGAGTTCTGATAGCACGGATTCCTCTCCCCAAACAGCGATCAGATCCCGTACCTCCCGTTCGGTCCATGCTGGAGCTCTTTTGCGATTCTGGGACTCCATCATGGTCACCTGTGCTGATGAGCTCTGCATGGTCACCTGCAGCTTGCCACGCTGGCCAAACAGGAAATGAGATTCAAAAGTTTGCGGTTCTTTTCCTGTCTACCTGGCCAGTGCATCTGAGTTGAGAGTGCTGTCCAGAGCGGTCAGAATGGAGCACTCTGGGATAGCTCCTGGAGGCCAATACCATCGAATTGTGTCCACAGTACCCCAAATTCGAGCCGGGAACGTCGATTTAAGCACTAATCCACTTGTCAGGGGTGGAGTAAGGAAATCGATTTTAAGAGCCCTTTAAGTCGAAATAAAGGGCTTCACTGTGTGGACGGGTGCAGGTTTAAATCGATTTAACGTTGCTAAATTCGACCTAAAGTCCTAGTGTAGACCAGGGCTCAGAACATTACGATTAATGTAATGACTAAATGTATGAACATTTTTTTCTGTATTACTTCAGCCAAAAGGTTCTGACTCTGAACGTGTATGTGTATATATAATTCATAATTAATTTTCCCAGATTTACTATAACTGAAAGGAACAAAACCGACAGAGGCCAGAACACAGAATTACAAGACAACTGCACATTATAGGTGGTCCAGATCCCAGCAGCAAGAGTTTATGTAGCTATTTAAATCACCATAGTGTCTGAGTCCTTTGTAAGTATTAATGGATTCAGTCAAACAACACCACTGTCCCTCATTTTGCAGATGGGAAACTGAGGCTCAAAGATATTCAGAGACAGATTTTCCAAGGGATTTAGGGGTTACATGGCTGGGTGAGCAACACCTAACTTGTAGATGGCTCACTGCTTCTGGAAATTTAGGTGGCTATGCACCTATGCTCCCTAGAGAGTGCTTGGTGATAGTTAAACTCCTAAGGGATTTTAAGAAGTCAGTCAGCTGAGCAAATAACTGCCTAAACTAGCCTGGATTGAAATCCCAAGTAGAGAGGCTGAGGTTCCTAAGACTGTGTCTACAGTACAAAGTTTTGTTGGCAAAAGTTAATCCGCTTTTATTAAAATCGCTGTTGCATGTCCACACTAGGTCCTTGTGTCGGCAGAGCATATCCACACTAGCGAGTGCACTGTGGGTAGCTATCCCACTATGCAACTGGCCACAGGGTTCTTTGGGAGGGGTTTTGCAGTGCCTCATGGGGCAGGTACAGTGTCACATGATGCAGGTTTCTCAACCGCATAGTTCCATGGACATCCTACTAGATTGCCCACTGCTTTTCAACTGAAGTGTGTGGCGGGAGGGAGAGGAGAGTGGTGTGTCTGGGGCGGGGAGACAGCAGGCTGACCGACCTATCCTGAGGCAGGAGGACACAGCCCCACATCAGCTTGCGGCTCTGCTCCGCACCACAGTCTCTCCTGAAGCAGCCTGCTCTACCTGCCTGCCTATGGTTCTGTGCTTCCCTCCGAGTTCTCCTGCAGCCTCCTCAGCTGTGGGGAGTGGCATTCTGAGCAGCTGTGAACTCTCGGTGCTGAGAAATGTCAAAGCAGCATGGCAGTCTGTTTGCTCCCGCCCCATTCCGCTCCCGACTCCTCCCCGCCTGCAGCAGCAGTCTGCCAGCTACTGTGTTCCTAATGCAGGGCAGGACAGGAGCATTCCTATGATTTGCTCTTTGTTTCCCAAACGGAGCAGCAAGCTCATCTATCAGATACTTCCTGGAGCTTTGAAAGGGCAGGGGGTCAGGGGCGCATGCCTGCAGGGCAGCAGAGATCAAAACAGTGAGCAGAGCAGTCACAGCGGGCATTGTGGGATACTGGCGGAAGCCAGTTCTGTCGACAAAACAAACAGCAGTGTCTACACTGACACTTTGTTACTTTAACATTACGGCAAAAGGTTTTATGCCTCTCGTTGAGCTGGTTTTGTTTTGTCACAAAAAGTAGTTTTGTAGTATGTACACCTCCCCTGTGTTGTCGGCAAAAGGCAGCTTTTGCGATCAAAACGTTGTAGTGTAGACAAGGCCTAATAAGTGGCTGATGGTCCAGAGATAGGCACCTCCTGATGTTCAGGATCCTCAGCCGCAAACCCTCTCCTGGAATTAGGCCTCAAAGCCAGGTCAGCTGCTCAGGTAGCCCTGCCCTAACAGCTTAAACTCTCCCTCATGCTCACCTTATATTTCCCTGTGCCCCCAGATGTCTGTGTGGGTCCTATGCTGTCCACCTTGCCCCCTCTCTGCGGTATGCATCCTGCCCTGCTTGTGTAGGATCTGACAGATACCAGGTCTTAGATATGCTCATGGCACATGTACAGGATTGGGTCCCAGTGTTTAAAAAGCCTGCTTTGAGGCCTCCAGATAGAAAGGTCATTGGTCCAGTTTAAACCAAACAGTCCTGCTTTTGTCTGATACAGAACTGGATGTGGTCTGTTGGGTATCTAGCCTGGAGGACACCATTTTGAAGAGATCACTGCTCTGCCCCTGCCAGCATGATCTTGCAGGCATCGTGAGTGCAAGGTCCCACATTGTTTCTGGAACTACCAAAACATCCAGTATTCTGAGGATGTCGTAGTGGCCACCAGTGTATTCCAGGGCTCTGACTAGCGCTCAGAGCAGCACTTTGCCTTGAGTTGGCAGCAACTCTTAGACTGCTTTGAAAATGCTGACCAGAAGAAACACAGGCACCTTGGGGATTTGGTGGACTTGGGTGTCTGGTCTCTGCCTATTTAGACACCTAAATCCTTTTTAAAATCTGGCTCCAAATGACTTACCCATTAAAAAAAATGAAGGGTTTTTATTTTCTGTTGATGTTTATGACAGTGTTTCAGCAAGGAAGAAATTGGCAAATGGACTATAAAAGGAAAGTGCGCTCAAAAAATGTGAGAGACATTGTGGTCCAGTGGGTTAAACCCGATCCAGATACTTAGGACTAGAGACATAGGTTTTATTCCGGCTGCTGTGTTTGATCCTGAGGAAATCACTTCACCTCTCTATTCCTCTGCTTCCCCTCCCCTCCTTTGACTTGATTTCAGTAAAATGTAGTGTGACACTGCACCCCATATTCCTCACAGTGATGATATTATGATAGGATTATGGCATAATTCTGATGCATTTTGTACAAGATAAGTCACTGGAAAAGTTATGATTTACTGAATATGATTATCCTATTTGTATGCATATATCATTTTTATTTGAAGTTATGAATATTGACTATGTATCTGTATTTCAAATGTAGTTACACCTGGGTAATGGCCACTAGGCAAGATGCTGTCAGTCCAGGTAGCTGATTGGGAAGGGCCTATTCAGGGCAATGAGCCATTATGGAAAACAATAGGCCTTAGGAGAAGCTTATCTCACACCTGGTGAGCCTTCCTGAGATTGCTACAGACAGCCTGTGAGTTATGGCTGCTATGACTATACAAGGACATGTGACCACGCCACAAGATGCTGGAGTCCATCTTGGGATGTCAGTATTTTTCCACAGACTGGTCTCGGAACCAAGCTTTGGAACAAAGGGTTGTTGCCATATGCAAAAGTTATATAAGTCAGGGAGTGACATCATCTGGGATTCGTCACTCCCCATGCTACAGGACTCCTGGAAACATCTGAAAGACAAAGACTGAACTAGGGGAAGTCCTGGACCCAGACTAAAGTGATTTCTAGCCTGTGTATGAAACACCCGGGGATTCCAAGCTGTAAAACAAATGCAGCTTGCCCCTTAAGAATCTTCAGTCTGCTTGTATCATCTCTTAGAGTGAGAATCTACTAATTCATATCCAATCTATCTCGCATATTAAGCTTAATCTGCATTTTTTGTTTATTTGCTAGGTAATCTGCTTTGATCTGTTTGCTAAAACTTATAATCACTTTAAATATATCTTTTTAATTAATAAACTTATTTTTGTTTAATCTAAACCAGTGAAATTTGACTGGAGTGCTTGGGGAAAATCTCTCCTTGGTTACCACAAGTGTGCATTATTCTCTTCACATTTGAAGGAGAGGTGAACTGGGTATTAAACCCATGTACTGGCCAGATTTGACCAGGGCAGGATGGTACTGCTTTGGGGTCCCAGGCTGGGAAGCTGGTAGTTAGAGATCCTGTGTGTAACTGCAGCTCAGTGTGTCCCTATCTGTGTGAATGCTATGGAAAATGCAGTCTGGAGGGCTTTGCAGCTTGTCACAGCAGCACAGTGTGAGAGGGAGCCCAGACTGGTGGGTCAGGGGCTCAGTGGTAGCCCAGTTCCAGGTGGCACCCCAGGGGACACCCGTCACAGGTAGGAACCTAAATATCTCTGAAGATCTGGTCCTAAGCTCTTGGGGGTACAGCCTGTCTTATTATATATCTATATAGTGCCTAGAACAATGGAATCCCATTCTCAAATAGGGTCTCTATGCACTAATGCAATTAAATAAATAAATAATAATGTTTTTTTCAATTGCACACAGTAAAACTGAAAAAGAGAGAATACTATTTGCTACCTCATTTCACTTTTGCTAATTGTTGATGTTACTTGTGTCATAAATATAAAGGGAAGGGTAAACTCCTTTGAAATCCCCCTGGCCAGGGAAAAACTCCTCTCACCTGTAAAGGGTTAAGAAGCTAAAGGTAACCTCGCTGGCACCTGACCAAAATGACCAATGAGGAGACAAGATACTTTCAAAAGCTGGAAGGAGGGAGAGAAACAAAGGGTCTCAATCTATCTATATGCTGTTTCTGCCGGGGATAGACCAGGAATGGAGTCTTAGAACTTTTAGTAAGTAATCTAGCTAGGTACGTGTTAGATTATGATTTCTTTAAATGGCTGAGAAAAGAATTGTGCTGAATAGAATAACTATTTCTGTCTGTGTATCTTTTTTGTAACTTGAGTTTTTGCCTAGAGGGATTTTCTATGTTTTGAATCTAATTACCCTGTAAGGTTTCTACCATCCTGATTTTACAGAGGTGATTTCTTTATTTCTATTTACTTCTATTTCTATTAAAAGTCTTCTTGTAAGAAAACTGAATGCTTTTTCATTGTTCTCAGATCCAAGGGTCTGGGTCTGTAGTCACCTAGGCAAATTGGTGAGGCTTTTTACCAAAGAAGTGGGGTGCAAGGTTTTGGGAAGTATTTTGGGGGGGAAAGATGTTTCCAAACAGCTCTTCCCCAGTAACCAGTATTTGTTTGGTGGTGGTAGTGGCCAATCCAAGGACAAAGGGTGGAATATTTTGTACCTTGGGGAAGTTTTGAGCTAAGCTGGTAAAGATAAGCTTAGGAGGTTTTTCATGCAGGTCTCCACATCTGTACCCTAGCGTTCAGAGTGGGGAAGGAACCTTGACAACTTGTAACTATAGTAAGTGGAACACTTTGAGAAAATAAATCTGATTTGCAAGTTGACAGTTAAAAGCTTAGCAATAAAAGGACCAATTTGTAAGTGGTCCTCTTCTGTAGAATCTCAATAATATATCTCCTCGAAATATTAGTTGTCAATTTGGGAAAAAGGTAGAACCTGTACGGTCAAAGGGTGTTAAGAGCTCTATGTTCAGATTGGTGAGTCAAAATTTCTTGTAAACCTGAATATGAAGAGTGACATTGCCTCTGAATTTGCTCTTGAAGAGAGTTTTCTAATGGGGATTGGTTGTGTCTTTGCTCTTGTCAAAATAAACTTTGAAGTGTAAAAGGATAAACTGTAATGTTTAAAGAAAAAGTATATATCTCCCCAGATATATAGAATAAATTGTGTGAACTAAAGTGCAGGTTCTAGAAAGAAATGATGCAGTCTTTGGATGTTTCAAGGGAAAAATGTATTAAACAATAGCCAAGGTTATAGTCTCCTGGCAGACCCACAGAAATATGTATAGAAGAATGATAGACAAATGAAGGAGAACATTGGTAACAGAGGATACTTACATAACATGATTGTTGTAAAGGTCTTGTATTTGGAGTAAGAGTGCCTTTAAAGAAAAACTGTAATGACTAGTTGATATATAAGGTCCTACCCAAACCTTGCAACTAAGTGCTAGAGAATTTAGTCAAATTTAAATGAAGTGCCACAGAACCTCAATCTTTTGCTTTTCTGTGCCACCCCTTTAAAGGAGCTATTAAAGACTTCTAGTATAGGTCCAGACTCTTCAGCCATGGATAATCCACCATTTTTAAGACACAGACTTTTGCTATATTTTATCAAATTGTCAAGTTTTTGCCAACTTCCTACTCCCCTTGCCTAGCAGAAAAAACTCACGCCAATAGTTTCAGATTTGGGAGACAAACTTTAGGCCTCCTTGAGTTTGAAAAAATCTAGCCCATATGAATCCAAGGTTTTGCATGATTTAGAAGGGGTTGGGATACCATTAAATGTTGAAGTCACAGGGTTGGGAGAGGTTCAAGGGAAGAAGAGGATAGGCAAAAGAAAGCAAAGATGGACAGGGAGGAGACAGGAGAGAGCTGTGTTTGGGTTGGGAGGAGGAAGACCACCACAAAGTTATGGTGTGGTTATGCAAACATCAAACCTCAGTGTGAAATTCAATAGTGAGTCTTGTAATGATAAGCACTGAAGATGAATGCATCGTGAAAGTTGGAAGGTGCGCCAAAAAAAAGTTCTGCTTAACTTTAAAGAAAAAGATATTTGCAAATGAGATGAAAGAAGAACTTTTTCAAACTTCATTCTCTGACTTCTGTTAAACCAGAGTTTGAAGCAAATGAGTCATGGACATTCAAGTCAATTAAATCTATTTTGCTGTGCTGAGCCATCCACCGTCTACACCTACTGAAAAGCTATTCTCATTCCATGGTTAGCATCAGTCATGTAATCATGGCCAGCTCCAATCACATACCCATATTACTTCACCGCTTAGTTCTGGAACCTCAGCCTCAGAAGTGAGTATCTCTCTGGCATTGTTATATTATTATCAGGGATTAAAATATATATTAGATGACAACTACCACAAATCAATTTGTATTCCAAAGAAGCTTGTGATATACTTTTTTTAAGTATTAAGATTAAGCCCTCTAATGGAAAAGTCATCTAGGCCAATGGTTTTCAAACTTTCTTTCTGGCAACCCAGTTGAAGAAAATTGTTGATGCCCGTGACCCAACGGAGCTGTGGATGAGGGGTTTTGGGTGTGGGAGGGGCTCAGGGCTGGGGCAGAGGGTTGGGGTGTGGGGGTAAGGGATGTGGGGTGGGGCCAGGAATGAGGGGTTCAGGGTGTGGAAGGGGGCTCTGGGCTGGGGCAGAGGGTGGGGGTGTGGGAGGGGGGAAGAGCTCTGGGCTGGGGGTGCAGGCTCTGGGGTGTGGCCATGGATGAGGAGTTTGGGGTGCAGGAAGGGGCTCCCCCATCCCCGCTTAGGAGCCAGACCTGCTGCTGGCACTTCGGAAGCACAGTGCGGTGTCGGAACAGGTAGGGACTAGCTTGCCTTAGCCTGGCAGCACCTCTGATGGGACTTTGAATGGCCCAGTCAGTGGTGCTGATCAGAGCCACCGCAACTCAGTGCCTTACATTCTGTGACCCAGTACTGGGTCGCGACCCACAGTTTGAAAACCACTGATTTAGACATTAATATGGTTGAAACCAATAGGGCTCTGCAAAAATTGAATAGGGTTAATAAACCTTTGGGGGATTTTTGCAAATGGAACCTCCAAGCTTTTTTTGATATAGATTTACCACTAAATTCACAGAGTTTTTACTATCCACATTCAAAGTTTCCTTTCTTTGGGGGTAATCTTGTTAAATAAGTTGAACTAATGCAAGTACTATTTAGAGCAATTGCTACATACCAAATTAGAATGCATTGTCCAAATAGGGAACTTGGGACCAGATCCTCAGTTGTTGTAGCTCTGTTGAAATAACCCAATTTATGCCAGGCTGAAATTCTTACTCTTGGTGTGTAAGCACATAGTAAGAAATATGTGAAAATGAGTACTGAAAACTAATATTTCTTTAACCATGATTTATTCTTTGCAGGATGGAGGAACATCACTAGTGACAACTCTAGCAGTCATCCTTCATGCACAACTTTATTTAAAGCCAATGGGAGTTCCATTGCATGATTAAATAGGATTATACCCTCATACTGTATCTTTTAATTGCATGCTATAGGACATATGGAACTGTATGTACAAATGCAGAGATAAGGGCTTGCAAAAAAATCTGCCTATACTGTGTTTTCTGTGGAAAGGTCGGGTCTCTTAAATGTTTTAAAGAGCAGTAAAAATTACTTACTTAATAGCAGAGTCTGGTGATCCACATTTTCAATGCTATCTCTATAATATATGCAATAAATACCTTTTGAAAAGACCTATGAATCATAAAAGCACTATATTAGCCTATTGTGATCTGTGATGAACCAATATTTACCATATAATTATGTACACCTCTGCTAACAACATGGGAACCAATAGAAATATCATTGTGTGGGAAGGGTGATTGCTAGAAAATGTCCCCACACAGGTGTTCATTTCATCTGATTTCACTTCATTTCTACATATGTCTGTTATATTTCATAAAAGAATATTAATTACATAGTGCACAAAAACAGGTCTAACACAATATTATAGAAACAGCCACATATTCTATATCATTACACTGTGGCCCAGATTTCACTCTCTGTTTTATATCAGGGTAACTCAAAGCAGTTATTCTGGATTTTCACTGGTGTAAGTCAGAGCAGAATTTGACCCTGCACCTATAATATAATATATGCATGTTATTGGTGCAACTGGTAAACCTATGGACCAAGTTAGGAATGTACTAAAGGCCCCAGTTCAGCAAAACATGGATGCACCGTTAAATCCATCCATATTAAGCAAAGCACTTAAGCATGTGCTTAATTCCCATTAAAGTTGACGGACTTAAGCATGTGCTTAAAAGCTTTGCTGAATTGGGGCCCAAATACCTTGCTGAACCCAGGCTTTAAGGCTCTGCACCTGAAAGACTTTGAGCACCTCCTGCAATGCAATAACACCTGCCAAGTCCATTGATTTTAATGGAAGCTGAGGGCTCTTTGCTCATCTCTTTATAGGCACTTACCAGTAGAACTAAGTGACATTGTTTAGGCAAAACTCTCCCCCTCACCCCCAAAAAATAGCCGACTTGGGCTGACCAAAACGTTTTATAAATTTGTGTCAATTTCAGAGAATTGTGTCAGTCAACTAAAACTAAAATTTCAGAAATGTCAGACTAGGTTAGCAAAACTGAGGGATAGGTAGTAGTATCCCCTGTCATAGGGGAGTTGGTCCCTGTAAGCAGCACCCTGTGTCAGAGCAGGTAAACCAAATATAGCTAATTAAAGGGGGCTGGGCTACACCTAGGCCTATAAAGGGTTGCTGGAGGTCAGGAAATAAGGAGGCAGAAGATAGTAATTCCGACAGGCTACATATGGGGAAGATATAGTGGAACAAAGAAGAGAGGAGCAGAGCTAATGCCTGTGGTGGATCCCTAAAGTAAGGGGCTAGGTGCTCAGGGAAGCATCGTTGGGGTTATTACTCCAGGAAGAGAGCTGAGCTGACTACAACTGGGAGGCTGCCAGGAGCAGGACTGTCAGAGACCGTATTGGAGGGGTGGCCTTGAAGCCTGAGAGAAAGGGGTGAGCTGAAGGACTGTCTTATATTGCTTTATGTACTTGTGTTAAGAGAGGTTTCAGCAGGAGAGTGAGTTTGTGTGTGTATGGGGGTGGGGGGGATGTGAGGAAAACCTGGATTTGTGCAGGAAATAGCCCAACTTGATTGTCATGCACATTGTGTAAAGAGTTGTCACTTTGGATGGGCTATCACCAGCAGGAGAGTGAATTTGTGGGGGGGGGGGGGCTGGAGGGTGAGAAAACCTGGATTTGTGCTGGAAATGGCCCACCTGATGATCACTTTAGATAAGCTATTACCAGCAGGACAGTGGGGTGGGAGGAGGTATTGTTTCATATTCTCTGTGTATATATAAAGCCTGCTGCAGTTTCCACGATATGCATCTGATGAAGTGAGCTGTAGCTCACGAAAGCTTATGCTCTAATAAATTGGTTAGTCTCTAAGGTGCCACAAGTACTCCTTTTCTTTTTGTGTTAAGAGAATAAACCTTCTTAAAGGAGACTGGGTGTGGCTGTGAGTATTTAGAAGCTGGGGAGACGCTCCTTTCCTATGACATCCACTTTACACCCAATAGCTTGGTGACTGGGGTCCCCATGTGGGAGGTGAGCTCTCGGTTCAAATCCCTGCTCTAGGACAGGGACTTGGACCTGTGTCTCCAGCATTCCAGGTGAGTTGGGTATTCTGGTGTGGGTCTCCTTCAGTCTCTGCTGTTGAAGCTGTTCCACTCTGTATAAATAATGAAATATGCATAGGTATTCCCCCCCTGACCCCCTGTGAGTGCCCTGGTCACCAGACTAGAGCCTCATTTTCATATTCTCTGTGGCCCAATGAATACTGAAGTATTTCATATGAAGTGGAACAGCCTCAACAGGAGAGATTGAGACCCCTGCCCAGAACACCCAATAGCCTGCTGGTTAGAGCACTTGTCTCAGATGTTAGAGAGCAGCATTCAAGGCCCTGCTCCAGACAGGGAATTGGCTCCTGTTTCCCCACATTCCAGATGAGTGTTCTAAGCATCAAACTATTAGGTATGGGGAAGAGGAGGGACACCACGCTCACTGGGATTCTATGAATCCAGCCCCGTGTCTTAAATTTCATTTGGCTTTATTTAAAACCAGTTTAACGTTCTCAAACTGAATGCAACATTTTCTTCAACTCAAAACCATGTATTTATTTATTATTTTTTAGAACTGAAAAATCAATTATTTGCCTGACTCTACTTATCACCTTCATGAGGGATTTATCTTGCTACTGCGTCTATGCAGGCACAAAAATCCACCTAAGTGGATTCCATTACAGGATTTACTTCTGAGAGACTTACCTCTCTAACAACATTGGTGTGTGTTGTTTGTTTAAAATAACAGAATATGTAGGGTAGAGCCCCTGTATCTGTCTGGTTTGGATGAACAGTACATTTTATTAGCAGCCCATTGACAGCTGGAAGTTACCTTACCTTGTGTGAGGAAACAAAACTACTTGATGCGATCTATGCATTTGACCTAAAAATAAACCCTCTTGGATCCATGTATGTAAATAAGTCCAATGTGTTCCTTCGTGCTCCTTTTGCTTGCTTTTTTTAAAGCATACGGTACTACGCAAAATACAGTAACAGGAGCTAACAACCAGGATTTATTTAGGAGAAAATAAATGATGCGTAGAAATAGAACCTTTCAAGTCTGAACTATATTTCAGATTTTTATTCTGTATGTATTAAATGTTGGCCATGTATCTTGCCAATGATACAGGAGAGTTGCCTTTCATTTCTAGACTTGATTTGATTTTTTGGGGGGTGGGTGGAGGGGTGTATATTGGTGGTACTACTACTCGAATGTATTTTGCTATACTGAGAGGTATGGGACGTACAGGATAATACCAAATACAAACCCAACTTGTAAATTTTGCCTTTCATATTTGAAATCACCATTTCCATCTAAAATATGACTGGAGTCATAGCAACATTTATTGAAATAAATCAGTTTGATTTGTATCTATAGAAACACTTTACTTCCTATTCTGTTAACCAGTAATCAACACATGGAAAAAAGTAGCATTCTCGGGGGAGATTTTCAAAAGCACAAAGGGCAGTTAGGCACTCCACTCTCATTGAAAGCTGAAGGGAGCTGAGCCTTAGTTTTTCTTGTTCTAGGGGCTTTTTCAAACAGAGCAACATACATACTAAATAAACTTCTATAGAAATTACTCTACTACTTATCAAATGCAAAAGATGTATGTCCTTTTTATAAAACTTTAAAATTCAAGTTAATAAAAATTATATCCCTGCTATAGATTTCTACAGGTTGCTGAATACTTTTGTAAAGCAAAGCTATAATTGTTTCTAATTAGAAATTGATAGTTTGTTTCAAATATTGCCCTAAGCACAGCTGATCATGATGGTCTGCCTTTGTGTACTTTGACCATTTTTGAAATTAAATACCAAACATGACCTATACTTCCTGTGTAAATTAAAATAAATAAAACTTGGGAAGGTTTAACTAGGCAGAGAATCAGGCTCACCTTTCATTCACACTAAGGACTCTTCACATACACTACTTTGACAGTGTTAAGGGCCCTAAAGTAGGCATAAATATTTACACAAACCTTTAGACCCTGTACACTATGTAAAGGGGTCTTAATATGAACGATAGTGAGGCTCCCAAAGTTCTTCTACCATTCTGTAATGGCAGAACATGTACATGACAAGTTTCTTCTATGCCTGATACTAGTTAAGGTCCAATTATCAAGAATAGCATCAGGTACCTGTCCTGAAACTCAGAATGGCTTATACAAATCAGAGTTAGACCCCTAACTGTGCAACTTTGGGTGCTCAAGTGGGCTGAGATTAATCACTTGTGTAGTGCAAAAGTCTCAAATGAGCACACTAACTGCCAAAAATTGGAGGGATTGAGTAATTATCAAGTGAATTTAAAACAATGAAACAAAAGAACACTGGCTGTGAGATAGCAAGATATTTTATAGGCTCAAAGTGCTGTTCTGTGAAGGTAAATGGGAAAGGCAAAAGGGATAATGAAAAAGGCATCACTGCAGTGCAACAACATGAAGAACAAGATAAAGGTATGCTGTCTGCATGTCAGTGAATTTTTAATCCAGGTGCCTCTGTCTCCAACACTAAGTTGCTGGATAGATGGTCTGTGTTACCCATACCATTCAGTACCATAAACAGTATTTCTTTTCTCACAAATTGTTGAAGAGCCTCTAACTCTTCAAAGCTGGTGGTGAGGTGAATTACATACTAGCTGGTCTAGCCATTCCTTTCCCTTGTTAGAGGGAGTTTTTTCTATTCTCATAATAAAAACAGTTAGGGATCAATCCTCTCCAGAGCTTCCATCCATGAGCCAGCAAAGCACTCAGCTGTAAGCAGAGGAGCAGTCTCATTGAATACAGACTTTGTGGGACTATGCACAGGCTTAAAGTTAAGCCCACAGTTAAATGTTTTGCTGGGCTGGGGCAGAGAGCTGAACATCTTGCAGGATCAAACCCTATATGACCCACACATGTGCATCTACATGTTTGTGCATGATGGCACTGTTAATTGTATGCATTTTAATTAAAGCCCTTTTCTCACCTGATACCCTTTATAAGTGATCTCATCCATTCACATGCTTTCACCTACTATATTTTTGCTAATAACCTGCAAACTGACCTCACTGTTCCTAACCTGCCTCCCTCCTTCCTACCCACATCCATCTTTTCTCTCTAACATCCTCCTGGTTGTCCCTCCATCAGCTTGACCTGATCCTGACCAATGCTGAAATCTTCCTGTTAGAACCAGTTGAATCTTTCAAGGTATGATGGAATTGTATACATCATAATTAATTTTCCTAATTGTTTCTAATCTTAAATGAAACATAGTACTTGAATTTAAAACTACTTCACCATTAAGACCAAGTTCAAAGGAAGGACAGGCTTCCTCCTGCACACCTTATGCACCAGTAACTTCAGTTGAAGCCAATGGGAATTTTTTGCCTATGTAAAGACTCCAGACCCTAGCTCTTCAGTGATGACCTAGTGGCCTTTCACCATATATAGGTTTGACCCTACATTCATTGGCATCAATGACCAATGACTTTAATGGTGCAGGATCAGGACCTAAGAGTCTGAATTATAACCCTAGACTCAACCATCCTCTGCTCTCTGGAAAAAATGCCTTTTAGTATGAGGGGTTGCACAACATGGAGCTGAACTGCACACCTAGCTTTTCTCTGTAATGGACCAAACCAAGAAGGGCAAGTCCCTTAACCTCTCTGGGCCTCTGTTTTCCCCATATCTAAAATGAGGAATTAAAATAGTTACCCACTGTTGTAATATGCTGTGTGAGCGGTATTCATTACTTATTTTATCATTAAAACACTGGATGCTGTAGGAACACCCTCTATCTCTTGGTGGTTCAAAATCCAGATACAACTTTATAGCACAGATCCCATTGCTGCTTACTATGTATTTGTTTTATCATAGGACCTAAAGCCCCAACTAAGACCAGAGCCACACTGTGTTCAGCACCATATGTAGACTATAAGAGATGGTAAACTGTCTAGGATAGGACTTGTTTCGATAGTCAGGGTGAAGTGACTTGCCAAATGTCAAAATACAGGTCAGTAGCAGAGCCAGAAATAGAAACAGAATTTAGGTCTCCTGATTCCCAGTCCAGGCACCTATCCACTAGACCACTCTGCCTCTGCAGCTTTTCTCTTCTGTTATCAGAGAGTCAGGCATTAAAGTTAAAAAATGGCACCAAGTTTACCAGCAAACCTTAGAACAATCTGAAAGAATGAGAGAGAGGAAAAAAAAACACTTAGAAATAGTTTGCCTAAAATCAAAAGGTTTCAGTTTCCATCAGCTTCTTTGGACATGAATATCCCAGGATTTATGAGATTTGTTTTGAACTGCTAAGAGGTGAACTGAGAATAAACTGTGTTTAGTTTCTCAGATGTGAACTAGCTAGTCAAAGCACCTTATTAAATGAAATTATAACAGCTGATGATAATTAACAATTATCATTTGGAAAAAGTATCTGGAGTACTGAGACTAGAGTTCCAATTCCCCTTGATTGCGAGCTTTGGAAAATTGTAGGGTGTTTTTTTTTTTTTTATTTTTTAAGCCACAGGAAAAATTTGGGGGGTGGGTGGAGAGGTGTATTCATATTTTTTTCGCTCCAGAAGAGAGAGAAGGATCACTGTTCACTTCTTTTTTTTTTATAGGACTTGATTTTCAAGTAGTTATCTAAATGCAATATCCAGATTTTCAGATGTGCTCAGTGTCCACCAGTTTCTTTTGTTTTAATGGCACCTGCTGAGTACTGAGAACATTTGAAAATCTGCCGACTGCGTTTAGCTGGGACCTGAGCTCTTTTGAAAATGTGACCTTTAATTATGCAGCAATTGCCTTCCTACGAGACAACTGCATGTTAATCTTTTAACTGAGCACTGCTCTGCTGTCCCTTAGAAATGGATTCTGTGCAGCGGTGTCAGAGGTAGGGAGCACTTCCACCCTCCCGACCGTGCACTACTTTCTTTTAGTGGCCTAGGAAATAGCCCTGTGCCCCCTTCAGCAGAGAAAAAGCAGAGAATGTTGTATCCTTTTCATTGTTCTTTTATGGTCAGTGTGTTCTGCATCCCCTTCAGTCCCTGTTCAGGAGTAGCATGTTCACAGCACATACACAAAGAAGTTAGATTAAAAACATAAGTACCCTTGGTGGAAGGCTGAAATGGAACACTCCTTTTTCCCTTATGAATGCAGAACAATAACACACACAAATTGAAGAACAGAGAGAGAAAGCAGGCTGCTCCCTAAAACAGAGGCACAACTCATCTATTACCTTAGGCTGCCTGTGGAGGCACGCAAGCCTAAGAGAGGGGGTTGCCACCTGCCAGGGGGGAAGTTCAGGAAGCTCTTAGAACTTGCTCCCTAGTTGGTCTGAATCGACCCAGATCTACTCACTTTCGGGGCAGGGGATCTTACCTGATATTTAGGTAATATTTAGGGAGGGTCAGTATTTTCCTTGGGGGTGTGTGGGTGTGTGTGTAAAAGTTAATTAGTTAGTGCTGCACATGGTGGAAATTGCTGCTGGTTTTTCTTTCCTTTGCTTCAGTTTTTATACATAATTTCAAAGGGTGCCTCAAACTTGCAATAGGTGCCTATTTTTTTCCTTTTCTTCTGATCCAAATAAATATATAGGCGAGAAACGGAAGAAAATGTGATCCTTCAGAGAACAGGTGATTAACAATCTACTGTGCACAGAAGGAAGACTGGAGATGGCTGAAAACAGTAGAAGATATTTGGGTTTTATAGAAAATTAACCTCTGTTCAGCAAAACCGTGGCTGGATATAGATGGATGTTACCAAGGTTGGCGGACCAGAACTACCCAAGAAGCCCTCTAAAGAAAACAAGGAAACGCATGGTTGTCCTGTATGGACTGTCCCCACTCTGGAGAGGCTAGGACCAGCAGTGGCAGTAATTCTGCATTCCCTCTGTGCAAAGGTGGTGTTGTGCATAGTTCCTGTAGTAGAGAGGGGAGCACAGAAGATTTCTTGCACCTTATCATTTTTACGTACACATACTTGCTTAAAAGATATGCTTGTATTGAGGGGAAGGAGGATGCTGTGCTTACAATTCTCACCTGAGGCTTAGAACGTCTGGGTTCATTTCCCACATCTGCAGACTTCCTGTGTGGCCTTGAGCAAGTCTGTTAGACTGTGATTTCCAGAAGTGCTTAAGGGAGTTAGCTGCCCAGCTCCTAGTGAAAACTGCTTATTTTCCCATCTATAAAATGGAGGGAACACCACACCTACCTTTTGTCTACTGTGGTGCCAGCTAAGATAAGCAGTTTGCCTGCTCCCTGGCTAGCTTTGCTGCTGGAAAACCAATATGCTCAGTTGCACTGCCTTTGAGGTGTCAGTAGCCACAGAACCTGCCTTGGTGCTGGTTTAGCTACCCTGCTTTGAAGCCTTGCGCCTGCAACAAATCATCAGCTGCTCAACTTGTACCATGCCTGCAGCTGTGCTTGCCTTATTCCTTCTCCCAGCCCCGTTCCCATCCTGCTCTAGCCTTGTTTCCAAAGCTGCTCGCTCTACCTACCACCTGCTCCAGCCCCGGTTCCCTTCACACTTGTGGCTTTTAACCTCTGCACTGCCTCTGGCTTACAACTCTAGTTACTCTCCCACTCAGGCATTCAGCTTCCGTCCCTCCAGTATTGACCCTGGGCTCATTCCTGGACCCTACTCCGACTGGTAGGAGCGATGGCCCACAGACCAGACAACTCCAGTTTGAGCTGCCCAGTATAAATGCTAGGGGCCCACCTTGCCAGCATAGATCCCCCTCACGCCAATTTTTCCCTGGTGGGGGCTGTACAGCACTTGCAGGTGCAGGTGTCCACTCTGCAAGCACAGAATGAGTCCCTAAAAGCCCAGTCAGCTACACCAGCTACCCTGGAACCAGCCTACTGGGAGTCAAAGGCCCCACTCCCAGACAAATTTAATGGTCAGTTCTGAGGTTTCCTAAACCAAGACTGCTTCCTCCTGTTGATACACTCCTGGGTTTGAATGATATTAAAAATGAAGTGGCATTGGTCAAGCCACTGCCCCATCTTGATGACCTGATTGACCTATGTGTCAGAGTTTACGACCATCTCACCAAGCATCACCATGAATGTGACCCGGACCCTTGAGCACTGATGACTCCCTGGCCTCAAACCCCTCAACCATGAACCCCACTCCAGAAACCATGCATGTTGAGCAGGCCTGCCCACACCTGTTTAAGGCTGAGAAATACTGACACTGAACTTTGAGGCGGTGTCTGTACTGGGGGGGCAGTGTGGCAGCAGATACTTTGCCTTGGGATATCCTGCAAAGGTCAGACCAGCTTTGGGGTTGGGAAGTATCAAGGCCCAGCTCCAATAAGGGGCTCTGGCCTGGGTTGGTCCCTTTCCCCCTCCAAAGACTTTCAACCTTGCACCTTTTGCTCATGCAAGCTCAGCCCAGTGGAGCAAAACTATGACTCCTCAATAAAGAGCTACTGGCCATTAAAACAGCCTTTGAGGAATTGCGGCATCTCCTGGAGGGCACCAGGTTCCCAATCCAAGTTCTCATGAACCACAAGAACTTGGAATTACTGAAGACTGCACGCCAATTGAATCAGTGACAGGCCTGCTGGTCCCTTTTCTGCACACGGTTCAACTTCATAGTGACTTACCACCCCAGGACCAGAAATGGGAAGGCCGATGCATTATCCCAGAAGGAGGGGCATTGTGAACCTGGTCAAGAGGCTCCATCCGTGATTCTCAAACCATCAATTTTTATTTTGGGTACCACAGTCTGAACTGCTACTACCCTCCATGCTTTCCCTGCTGCCCAACAATCCTTTCATAATCCAGATCCACCAAGCATTAGACAATGTCAATGACCAGAGTGCCTCAACCTTTACTCTTCATAATGGAATTCTGTATTATAAGGGGCACATGTATGTACTTCATGGTCAACCCAGTCTTCGCTTTGGTAGCAACTTACATCTGGTCCTGTGACCTCTGTGCCCAGACCAACCCCTTCCCATGTGAAATTCAGCCCTTGCCCACTCCACCTCGGCCTGGAGCCACCATGTCAATGGACTTCTGCCTGGAGCTACCAGTCTGGGTGCTGGCATTGTCTAGGACTTGGTGAATCTGGATTGTGAATGTAGTTGGTCTCAGGATGAAGAGGGTGCTGTGATAAATGAAGTGGGGGAGGGAGTAGCTCCTTTTTATGGACACCCAGCCAGCCAGTTAGCTATAAAGTCCCTCTTGGTGGCTGCTTGCTTTACCCGTAAAGGGTTAAAAAGTCCCACAAGTAAAGAAAAGGCACCTGACCAAAAGAGCCAATGAGAAGGCTAGAACTTTTTAAAATTGGGAAGAAAGCTTTCCCTTTGTGTTCTGTGGTTCTTCTACGGAGAGAGGGGAACAGAGCAAAGTCATGCTGTGACAGCATGCTTATGACTATGCTGTAAAAAGCTTTTTGCCAGGTATGAAAATCATCAGATTATACCTAGAACTACACAAATATGTAAAAAGAAAAGGAGTACTTGTGGCACCTTAGAGACTAACAAATTTATTTGAGCATAAGCTTTCGTGAGCTACAGCTCACTTCATGGGATGCATTCAGTGGAAAATACAGTGGGGAGATTTATATACACAGAGAACATGAAACAATGGGTGTTACCATACACACTGTAAGGAGAGTGATCAGGTAAGGTGAGCTATTATCAGCAGGAGAGCGGGGGATGGGGGGGAACCTTTTGTAGTGATAATCAAGGTAGGCCATTTCCAGCAGTTGACAAGAATGTCTGAGGAACAGTGGGGGGGGGGAGGAATAAACATGGGGAAATAGTTTTACTTTGTGTAATGACCCATCCACTACCAGTCTCTATTCAAGCCTAACTTAATTGTATACATTGTATTCTTGAGTGGTCACAGCTAAATTAGACCCCATTATTTTGCATGTATAGTTGGGATTGTTTTGCAATGTGTATTTCTTTGCACTTATCAAGACTGAATTTTATGTGCCATTTTGTTGCCCTATCACCCAGTTCAGTAAGATGCCTTTGTAGCTCTTTGCAGTCACCTTTGGACTTGACTATCTTGAATAGTCTTGTATCATCTGAAAATTTTGCCACATTATTGTTTACCCGCTCTTCCAGATCATTTATGAAAATGTTGAGCAGCATAAGTGCCGGTACAGACAGTTGGGGGACCCTGCTATTTACCTCTCTCCATTATGAAAACTGACCATTTGTTCCTACTCTTGGTTTCCTATCTTTTAACCAATTACTGATCCATGAAAGGACCTTACACCTTATCCCATGTCTGCTTAATTTGCTTACGATCCTTTGGTGTGGGACCTTGTCAAAGGTTTTCTGAAAGTCCAAGTAAATTATATCCACTGGATAACCCTTGTCTGCATGTTTATTGACCCCATCAAAGAATTCTAAGAGATTGGTGAGGCATGATTTCCCTTTACAAAAGCCATGTTGACTCTTCCCCAACATATCGTGTTCATCCATGTATCTGATCATTCTTTTCTTTACTATAGTTTCAACCAATTTGCCTGGTACTGAAGTTAGGCATTCTGGGTTCTAATTTCCAGCAATGCTTCTGGATCCTTTTTAAATTTTTGTATTTATTTATTGTTATATTAGCTATCCTCCAGTCATCTGGTACAGAGGCTGATTAAGCAATAGGTTAAGCAACATACAGCAGTTTGTAGTTCTGCAATTTCATATTTGAATTTTGAGAACTCCTGGGCAAATCCATCTGGTTCTGTTGACTTATTACTGCTTAATTTATCAATTTTATTCCTAAACTTCCTCTATTCATACTTCAGTCTGGGACAATTCCTCTGATCTGTTACCTAAAAAAGAATGGCTCAGCTGTGGGAATCTCCCTCACAGCCTCTGCAGTGAAGATCAATGCAAAGAATTAAATTGGTTTCTCCACAACTGCCTTGTCTTCCTTCAACACTCCGTTAGCACTTCAATCATCATCCCATCCCATGGATTGGCTAATTTTCTGCTTCTGAGGTACATAACATTTCTTTGCTGTTAGTTTTTTGTGTCTTTTGATAGTTGCTCTTCAAATTCTTTTTTGGCCCATCTAATATTTTCACACTGGATTTGCCAGAGTTTATGCACCTTCCTATTTTCTTCAGTAAAAACTGGAAGTCAAATCCTAAAGTATTCCTTTTTTGCCTGTAACCACCCCTTTTCCTGAGTTTAGCCACGGTGGCAGTTTTTTGGTCCACTTACTAGTTTTATTTGCAGTATACATTTAGTTTGAGCCTAAATGTTCAGCAAGGGCACGCACTGTCCAGCCTCTGGCTCCATGGCACTTGGCCTTCTTGGGTGGAGACGCACGTCACTCTTCCTCCTGATCCAGAATTCCCAAGCAGAACAGTTCCCTGCCTTGATGGTTATTCCCACCAAAAGGTAGTCTGTGTAAGCAGACCTGCTTGCTTTCTCTCTAGTACCTGAGAGCAATGCAACTGTCCCCAGTTAAGCTACCACACAGCTCTTTTCTATGCAAGCTTATTTATTCTTTGGTAAAAGTACTACAGAGAAAACATATTAAACAATAATAGTCCCTACACACATGCTAATAAGCTTACCAGAGATAAGCTTTAACATGGGGTCTGGCAAGAGCAGTCCTTCATATCCCCACAGAGGGGTCTTTTCTATGGTCACAAATTCATAACAGCATCAACTCAGAACTAGCACACAATGAAAAGTTTAGACCATCCTTGTTCTTGTTTGGGGTCTTTGATCTGGATAAACAAGCAGGTCCCTCCAATTATCCATCCAGTTCACTAGAAACACTTTACAGTTTGTTTTATTTAAGTTTTATTCCCTTCTCATTCACTGGTTTGTTAATTAATGAATCCTAAGATTGTTACACTTAGGATCCTAAGTCCCATTTTAAAGGTATTTCGGCACTACCCCTCAGCACTGAAAGGCCGAAGTGACTTATCACATTTTCAAAAATGACTTAGGCACTTAGGAAACACTAAAGCCTAGATTCTCAAAAATCTTTAGCCATCTAAATCACTTCGGCCTTGCAATGCTGAGTGAAGCAGTGCCTAAATCCCATTTAAAAACTAGGCCTTAGGCACTTATGAAAATTTTACCTCCATCTTAATTATTGTTGACTCACTTCATATCAACACAGAGGAAGAAGTGATGCTTAAAGAAGGCACTTAAATGAGGAAAGAATAGTAGCACTGTGGACCAAAATATGGAAGGCATTGCACATGTAAGGGTGACATGAAGAGAGTCATGGCTGGTTGTGTGGGAAAGCAGACAAGCAAGACTGGCATCATTGCCATGGATAAAAGATGACTGTACATATTGTATTTGCATCCCTACAGACTACAACAAAGATGCTTAAGCGTTGAGACTTTAAATAAGTTAATTCCACTTATAAAATTTGGCTTTCAAATTAGAATAATTATGTGGGGCTATTAGAGTTCCACAGCAAGTAGTGTGCTAAAAGATGGATAAATGGCATTGCCCAGGGAAGTACACTCTTGGTCTCCAAGGCAACAGCAGTTTTCCAAGACAGTGATGTGACACTTCTCACTATATCAGACTATGACCCATCCTCCTCCTTATTGCACATGGTACAGTTCTGAGCAGAGGAGGAGAAAGCTAGCTGAAGAAATGTCTCTCTTTAAGTAGATTCAAAGATGAACTATGATTTTATCATACAAAACATTTATTTTTAGAATTGCCTAGTTCTCACAGAATCATAGAATATCGGGTTTGAAAGAGAATAGTTCTGTTCTATGTAGATCACTAAACTGTCCTTTCTAAAGAAAAGATGAACTTTTATGTAAGTTCATTGTAGTACAAAAAGTTCTTAATGACAAAAATTGTGAAATAACTTCCCCGCCCCCCCACCATCTGGTCTCTCTTCTGCTCAGAAGTACATATGTAGGATAACATTTAGTTAACACAATGCCTGTGCCTTTATACAATATAAGCATATTCGGAAGACACTGCTTACAATAGACTATCTTCCTTACAGGAGAAATGTACCCATTTAGAAATCTCACTAGACTATAAGAAAATCTCAAAATACTGCTAATGTGATGCACTGTAGCAGTTCAATCGGAAGGGAGATTGAGATGCATTGTGGAAGAGGTCGTCCAGCTTGGGAGCCTAGCCTATAGAAGAATGAGGACTTGAGACATCCGAAATACCCCTCCAGCTCAGGAAACTGCAGACTAATGTCAAACTGAAGCATTTCAGCTCAGTTTCCCAACCAAAATATTTTGAATCGGTTTCCCAAGGAAAATTTTGATTTTCCAGAAACTGCATTTTAAAAAAAAGAAATTGATGGAAAATTCCCAAGAAGCTCTGCTTATAGTCACTTTGAACCCTGGAGCAACATACAGAGGCCACAGTGCAGCTAGAGTCAGGGCCACTATTTAGAAGGACATTGTGCTTTTAATTTTCCAAGGTCTTTAAAACATTAACTTGTTAAGCACACTATCACAGTGCTTGCCGATTATTACTAGCTATTATTAGTACTGCAATATTAAGTCCATCATACCAATGGAGAATCTGTAGCAAAGTTTGTTTTTTTTCATTTTTAATTTCTTAAATTTGTGATACAGGATAATTCAAGGATAATATAGAAAGACAAAAACAAAATAAATTAGTGATAAAAAATGGTGTATGCAGTCATTAATCCTGTCCCTTATCACCTCTATAAAGTCCATAATGGTTTCACTGTAAAATACCAGGACTTGCACAGAATGTAAGAGAGAGCTCAAGTTTATCTGGTGGAAAAAGCATTCTATCGCACATCACAAAGATCTGTAATTAAGAATGCATAGTGAGCTACGTAGATAGAGTAAATTACTTGCCTAATGCCATACAGGGAAGCTGAACATGATACAAAAAAAATCCCTACATGGGAAAACACTTTAACTTTAAGCATGTACTTAAGTCCCATTGACCTCTGCAGTCCTGTCTAAATGAGCAAAAATGGCTTGAGTCTCAAATCAAGTTAGCTAAGTTGAGCTAGATTAACTTGACTGAGGCCTGGTCTACACCAGAAAATTAGGTTGGCATAGCTATGTCTCTCAGGAGTATGAAAAATCCACACCCCTGATCAGTGTAGTTAACACAACCTAAATCCCCATGTAGACAGCACAAGGTCTATAGAAGAATTCTTCCATTGACCTAGCTATCACCTCTCAGGGACATGCATTATCTATGCTGAAGGGAGATTCTCTCCAATTGGTGTAGGTAGCGTCTATGCTGAAGCACTGCAGCAGCACAACTATATCATTGTAGCATGTTAAGGGTAGACAAGCCCTGACAGTCCCCAGACCTGAAGAAGAGCTCTGTGTAGCTCAAAAGCTTCTCTCTTTCACCGGTAGAAGTTGGTCCAATAAAAGCTATTACCTCACCCACCTTGTGTCTCTAAATTCCCCTTATTTCTCAGGATAGACATAATTGAACACCTTCAACCTAGCAGGGAGCCTAGGCTACACACAACAGCTCAAACGATCATTAAGGGAGGAGAGGGGTCGTGTTGTGCTGGTTAAAGTTAATGTGATTTAGCTCACTTGATTGAAAAAAAACAAACACCTTTTTGCCATATGCACAAACCTAAAGGAATTAAGCAATAATTTAATGAATTCCTGAACTGGGGCTGTAGGGAATCCAAGATCGCAGACCTAGTACTCAGAAGTTTCTAATTCCTGATCCTGTGTTTAGACCACACCCATCTCTCTATTTTATAGAAATATGGTTAATCAAAATGGACCAATCCAAAGATGCTACTGTTTTAAACTGACTAAGATTATGCTGCTCAACAGATGGCTCAGGCAGTGGTGCTATAAGGAGGGCTTTGGGATGTATGGCCACTGGGAAGTATTCATGGACAGAGGACTGTTCTCTTGGGATGGACTTCACCTGAGTAAGGAGGGAAATAGACGTCAAGGATGGAGGATGGCGCAACTGATCAAAAGAGCTTTAAACTAGGAAATCGGGGGAGATGGTTGGGAGATGTCCAGGTAATCTCCATGCCAGTTATTCTCTTTGAGAGGGAAGAAAACGAAGTAAGAAAGGATACAGCCGTGGGTAGGAGAATGGATATAAGGCAGAAGGGCAGTGTATATACCAATCTAATAGGTAATATTGGTGGTAGAATGTCTGTGCCCAATCGGTAAAGAATGTGAGCGAAGCCAAACGGCAAAAATTAAGATGTTTATACATTAATGTGAGAAGCATAGGTAACAAAATGGAGAAACTAGAGCTACTGTTGCAGGAAGTGAAACCAGATATTATAGGGATAACAGAACATGGTGGAATAGTAGTCATGACTGGAGTATGGGTATTGAAAGGTATGTGCTGTTTAAGAAAGACAGAAATAAAGGCAAAGGTGGTAGAGTAGCATTGTATATCAATGATAAGGTAAACTGTAAAGAAATAAGAAGTGATGGAATGGATAAGACAGAGTCTGTCTGGGCAAAAATCACATTGGGGAAGAAAGCTACTAGAGCCTGCCCTAGGATAGTCCTTGGGGTGTGCTATAGACTGCCGGGATCCGATGTGGATATGGATAGAGACCTCTTTAATGTTTTTAATGAAGTAAATACTAATGGGAATTGTGTGATCATGGGAGACTTTAACTTCCCAGGTATAGACTAGAGGACAAGTGCTAGTAATAATAATAGGGCTCAGATTTTCCTGGATACGATAGCAGATGGATTTCTTCACCAAGTAGTTGCTGAACTGACAAGAGAGGATACCATTTCAGATTTGGTTTTGGTGAGCAGCGAGGACCTCGTAGAAGAAATGATTGTAGGGGACAACCTTGGTTCGAGCGATCATGAGCTAATTCAGTTCAAACTAAATGGAAGGATAAACAAAAATAGATCTGTGACTAGGATTTTTTATTTCAAAAGGGCTAGCTTTAAAAAATTAAGGAAATTAGTTAGGGAAGTGGATTGGACTGAAGAACTTGTGGATGTAAAGGCGGAGGAGGCCTGGAATTACTTCAAGCTAAAGTTGCAGAAACTATCAGAAACCTGCATCCCAAGGAAGGGGAAAAAAATCATAGGCAGGAGTTGTAGACCAAGCTGGATGAGCAAGCATCTCAGAGAGGTGATTAAGAAAAAGCAGAAAGCCTACAAGGAGTGGAAGATGGGAGGGATTAGTAAGGAAAACTACCTTATTGAGGTCAGAACATTTAGGGATAAAGTGAGAGAGGCCAAAAGCCATGTAGAGTTGGACCTTGCAAAGGGAATTAAAAGCAATAGTAAAAGATTCTATAGCCATATAAATAAGAAGAAAACAAAGAAAGAAGAAATGGGACCGCTTAACACTGAGGATGGAGTGGAAGTTAAGGATAATCTAGACATGGCCCAATATCTAAACAAATACTTTGCCTCAGTCTTTAACGAGGCTAATGAAGAGCTTAGGGATAATGGTAGGATGACAAATAGGAATGAGGATATGGAGGTAGATATTACCACATCCGAGGTAGAAGCCAAACTCGAACAGTTTAATGGGACTAAATCGGGAGAGCCCAGATAATCTTCATCCAAGAATATTAAAGGAACTGGCACATGAAATTCCAACCCTTTAGCAAGAAGTTTTAATCAATCAATCTGTAAACTCAACGGTTGTACCGTATGACTAGAGAATTGCTAACATACTTCCTATTTTTAAGAAAGGTAAAAAAAAGTGATCCGGGTAACTACAGGCCTGTGAGTTTGACATCTGTAGTATGCAAGGTCTTGGAAAAATTTTTGAAGGAGAAAGTAGTTAAGGACATTGAGGTCAATGGCAATTGGGACAAAATACAACGTGGCTTTACAAAAGGTAGATCGTGTCAAACCAACCTGTTCTCCTTCTTTGAGAAGGCAGTAGATTTTTTTAGACAAAGGGAACACAGTGGATCTAATTTACCTTGATTTCAGTAAGGTATTTGATACTGTTCCACATGGAGAATTATTAGCTAAATTGGAAAAGATGGGGGTCAATATGAAAATTGAAAGGTGGATAAGGAACTGGTTAAAGGGAAGACTACAGCAGGTCACACTGAAAGGTGAAATGTCAGACTGGAAGGAGGTTACTAGTGGAGTTCCTCAGGGATCGGTTTTGGGACCAATCTTATTTAATCTTTTTATTACTGACCTTGGCACAAAAAGAGGGAATGCGCTAATAAAGTTTGCGGATGACACGAAGCTGGGAGGCATTGCCAATTCAGAGAAGGACTGGGATATCATACAGGAAGATCTGGATGACCTTGTAAACTGGAGTAATAGTATTAAATGAAATTTAATAGTGAAAAGTGCAAGGTCATGCATTTAGGGATTAATAACAAGAATTTCTGTTATAAACTGGGAACGCATCACTTGGAAGTAACAGAGGAGGAGAAGGACCTCAGAGTATTGGTTGATCACAGGATGACTATGAGCCGCCAATGTGATATGGCCGTGAAAAAAGCTAATGCAGTCTTGGAATGCATTAGGCGAGGTATTTCCAGTAGAGATAAGGAGGTGTTAGTACCGTTATACAAGGCACTGGTGAGACCTCATCTGGACTACTGTGTGCAGTTCTGGTCTCCCATGTTTAAGAAGGATGAATTCAAACTGGAACAGGTACAGAGAAGGGCTACTAGGATGATCCGAGGAATGGAAAATCTGTCTTATGAAAGGAGACTCAAAGAGCTTGGCTTGTTTAGCCTACCCAAAAGAAGGCTAAGAGGAGATATGATTGCTCTCTATACATATATCAGAGGGATAAATACCATGGAGGGAGAAGAATTAGTTAAGCTCAGTATCAATGTGGACACAAGAATAAATGGATATAAACTGGCCATCAGGAAGTTTAGACTTGAAATTAGATGAAGGTTTCTAACTATCAGAGAAGTGAAGTTCTGGAACAGCCTTCCAAGGGAAGCAGTGAAGGCAAAAGACATATCTGGCTTCAAGACTAAGCTTGATAAGTTTATGGAGGAGATGATATGATGGAATAGCCAATTTTGGCAATTAATTGATCTTCAACTACTAGTGGTAAATATGCCCAATGGCCTGTGATGGAATGTTAGATGGGGTAGGATCTGAGTTACTACAGAGAATTCTTTCCTGGATGTCTGGCTGGTGAGTTTTGCCCACATGCTCAGGGTTTAGCTGATCACCATATTTGGGGTCAGGAAGGAATTTTCCTTCAGGGCAGATTGGCAGAGGCCCTCCGACTTCCTCTGCAGCATGGGGCACAGGTCACTTGCTGGAGGATTCGCTGCACCTTGAAGTCTTTAAACTATGATTTGAGGACTTCAATAGCTCAGACATAGGTTAGGGGTTTGTTACAGGAGTTGGTGGGTGAGATTCCATGGCCTGCGTTGTACAGGAGGTCAGACTAGATGATCATAATGGTCCCTTCTGACCTTGAAGTCTATGATTCTATGAATTACAATTGATTTGGGCAACACTGGACTCAGGCTGGGTGCAGGATGTCAGCATTCCAGGAGTCCTTTCATTCTTTTGTGAAACCTACAAATGAGCTCAGCATTGTAACCTGAGGGAGTGTGGATGTAGGTTGAGTGAGAAAAGTTCAACTCTACTGGTAGAGCAGCTGAACATGGGTTTTCTAAAGACCCAATAAACTGAAGTAAGCTCAGAAGCAGTGGGAGTGGAGAATAAAATATACAGGATAGGGGCAGGCAGTAGGCTACTTTGTATTTACCGTTTGTGGTTACCCTTCCATTTATATTTATGACACAGATTTATATTTATGACACGCCCCCCAAATCACAGATAGGGTGAAACACTGGCTGTGATTTCTTCCTGGAGCTCTAGGAGAAAACAGAGTTAATAAGACTCATGCATCTCTAAATATACTACTAAATGTATAAAGACTAACAATATTTTCCACATCTCAAGGACAATTTTAACCAGTTGATTCTGGGAAACTTTCATGGGAGAGTGCATCAGCCACTTTGTTAGAAGCGCCTAAAATGTGTTGTATGTCGAAATCAAAATCTTGGAGAGCTAAACTCCACCAAATAAGTTTTTTTGTTATTTCCCTTGGCGGTATGAAGCCACTGTAGTGAAGCATGATCGGTTGCAGGTGGAAACGCCGTCCCCGAACGTATGGGCGTAGCTTTTCCAGAACGTAGACATTAGCATAACATTCCTTTTCACTGATTGACGAGTGGCTTTCCCTCTCAGACAGCTTCTTGCTGAGAAACACAACAGGACGGAACTCTTGATTCAGTCCTTCCTGCATTAAGACTGCTCCCACACCACGCTCGGATGCATCTGTGGTTACTAGGAATGGTTTGTCAAAGTCTGGGGCCCTTAGCACAGGATCAGACATGAGTGTCACTTTAAACTGGTTAAAGGCCTTCTGACACTCTTCAGTCCACTGAACTGCATTTGGCTGTTTCTTTTTCGTTAGGTCTGTCAGTGGGGCGGCAATTTGGCTGTATTGCAGTACAAATCGCCTGTAATATCGGGCCAAGCCTAAGAAAGATTGGACCTGTTTCTTTGATTTTGGGACATGCCATTTTTGGATAGCATCCACTTTGGCCTGTAGGGGGTTGATAGTTCCTTGACCCACCTGGTGTCCAAGGTAAGTCACGCGGTTTAGGCCTATTTGATACTTCTTAGCCTTAACAGTTAGTCCTGCCTCCCTTATGTGCTCGAAGACTTTTTGTAGATGTTCCAGGTATTCTGCCCAGGAATCCGAAAATATGGCCACATCGTCAAGGTAGGTGACTGCATAATCTCCCAATCCTGCTAGAAGACCATCTACAAGTTTTTGGAAGGTGGCAGGTGCATTCCGCAGCCTGAAAGGGAGCACGTTAAATCCATACAGCCCGACATGTGTGATGACGGCTGACCTTTCCTTGGCGGATTCATCTAGTGGCACCTGCCAGTACCCCTTGGTTAAGTCCAAGGTAGTGATGAACTGGGCCCATCCCAGTTTTTCCAATAGTTCATCTGTGCATGGCATTGGATAGTTGTCTGGGCGAGTTACAGCATTTAGCTTACGGTAGTCCACGCAAAAACGTATCTCCCCATCTAGTTTGGGAACTAGAACCAATAGAGATGCCCATGCACTGCCAGAGGGGCCGATTACACCCATCTGTAGCATATGCTGGATCTCCCGTTCTATAGCAGTTTTAGCTTGAGGAGACACCCAGTAAGGTTGGGCTCTAATTGGGTTCTGTGTCAATGGAGTGGTATGCCCGTTCAGTCAGTCCTGGGGTGGCTGAGAATGTTGGCGCATAGCTAGTGCACGACTTCTTGATCTGCTGTCTCTGCATACACTCAAGGGTCATGGAAAGGTTCACCTCTTCCACGCCACCAGCACTTTTCCCTTCGTAGTAGACACCTTCAGGCCACTCAGCGTCATCGTCTCCCTGGGCTGTAAACTGACAAACCTTTAATTCTCTGGAATAAAAGGGCTTTAGAGAATTAGTATGGTATAACTTAGGGTTTCAGTTGAAGGTGGGAAATGCTATGAGATAATTAACAGCTCCCAGGAGCTCTTGGACTATGAATGGCCCTTCCCACGACGCTTCCATTTTATGGGCCTGGAGCACCTTTAAGACCACAACCTGGTCCCCTACTTTGAAGGACCGCTGTATGGCATGTTTATCATACCAGGCTTTTTGTTCTTTTTGAGCATCTTTTAGGTTTTCTTTAGCAAGGGCTAAAGAGGTTCAGAGGGTGTTTTGTAGGTTGATTACAAAGTCCAGAATGTTAGTTCCTGGAGAACCATTGTGGCTTCACCAACTGTAATGGCCCATTAACCTCCTGGCCATATACAAGTTCAAATGGTGAAAACCCTAAACTGGGATGTGGTACAGCTCTGTAGGCAAAGAGAAACTGCTGCAATACTAGGTCCTAGTCATTAGAGTGCTCATTTACGAATTTACGTATCATGGCCCCCAAAGTTCCATTAAACTTCTCCACCAGGCCATTTGTTTGATGGTGGTAAGGGGTGGCAACCAAGTGATTCACCCCATGAGCTTCCCAAAGGCTTTCCATAGTTCCTGCCAGGAAATTAGATCCTGCATCTGTGAGGATGTCGGAGGGCCAACCTACCCTGGCAAAAATGTCTGTTAGTGCCTGGCACACACTTTTAGCCCTGATGTTGCTTAGAGCTACTGCTTCCGGCCATCAGGTGGCAAAATCCATGAAAGTCACTATGTACTACTTTCCTCTAGGTGTCTTTTTCGGAAAAGGACCCAGAACATCCACAGCTACTCGCTGAAATGGAACCTCAATGATGGGGAGTGACTTGAGAGGGGCTTTGACCTGGTCTTGGGGTTTTCATAGAATCATAGAATATCAGGGTTGGAAGGGACCTCAGGAGGTCATCTAGTCCAACCTCCTGCTCAAAGCAGGACCAATCCCCAATTAAATCATCCCAGCCAGGGCTTTGTCAAGCCTGACCTTAAAAACTTCTAAGGAAGGAGATTCCACCACCGCCCTAGGTAATGCATTCCAGTGTTTCACCACCCTCCCAGTGAAAAAGTTTTTCCTAATATCCAACCTAAATCTCCCCCACTGCAACTTGAGACCATTACTCCTTGTCCTGTCATCCACTACCACTGAGAATAGTCTAGAGCCATCCTCTTTGGAACCACCTTTCAGGTAGTTGAAAGCAGCTATCAAATCTCCCCTCATTCTTCTCTTCTGTAGACTAAACAATCCCAGTTTCCTCAGCCTCTCCTTGTAAGTCATGTGTTCCAGTCCCCTAATCATTTTTGTTGCCCTCCGCTGGACACTCTCCAATTTTTCCACATCCTTCTTGTGGTGTGGGGCCCAAAACTGGACACAGTACTCCAGGTGAGGCCTCACCAATGTCGAATAGAGCGGAATGATCACATCCCTCGATCTGCTGGCAATGCCCCTACTTATACATCCCAAAATGCCATTGGCCTTCTTGGCTACAAGGGTACACTGTTGACTCCTATCCAGCTTTTCATCCACTATAACCCCTAGGTCCTTTTCTGCAGAACTGCTACCAAGTCATTCAGTGCCTAGTCTGTAGCGGAGCATGGGATTCTTCCATCCTAAGTGCAGGACTCTGCACTTATCCTTGTTGAACCTCATCAGATTTCTTTTGGCCCAATCCTCCAATTTGTCTAGGTCCCTCTGTATCCTATCCCTACCCTCCAGCGTATCTACCACTCCTCCCAGTTTAGTGTCATCCGCAAACTTGCTGAGGGTGCAATCCACACCATCTCCAGATCATTAATGAAGATATTGAACAAAAGCAGCCCCAGGACCGACCCTTGGGGCACTCCGCTTGATACCGGCTGCCAACTAGACATGGAACCATTGATCACTACCCATTGAGCCCGACAATCTAGCCAATTTTCTACCCACCTTATAGTGCATTCATCCAGCCCATACTTCTTTAACTTGCTGACAAGAATACTGTGGGAGATAGTGTCAAAAGTTTTGCTAAAGTCAAGGAATAACACATCCACTGCTTTCCCTTCATCCACAGAACCAGTTATCTCGTCATTAGGCAATTAGATTAGTCAGGCATGACTTGCCCTTGGTGAATCCATGCTGACTGTTCCTGATCATTTTCCTCTCCTCTAAGTGCTTCAGAACTGATTCCTTGAGGACCTGCTCCATGATTTTTCCGGGGACTGAGGTGAGGCTTACTGGCCTGTAGTTCCCAGGATCCTCCTCCTTCCCTTTTTTAAAGATGGGCACTATATAAGCCTTTTTCCAGTCATCCAGGACTTCCCCGGATCGCCATGAGTTTTCAAAGATAATGGCCAATGGCTCTGCAATCACATCCGCCAACTCCTTTAGCACTCTCGGATGCAACACATCCGGCCCCATGGACTTGTGCACGTCCAGCTTTTCCCACTCTTTGACACACCTCAAAAGACCGGACATAGGTAGAAACATCCTTGCCCATTCCCTCCCAGTGGAACGACTTTCCCAAATGGTCTTTGGTTCTGTTCACCCCAGCATGGCCACTAGGATGATCATGGGCTAAGTTTAAGAGCTTTACTCGGTACTTAGTTGGAACTACCAACTGTCTCTGAGGATGCCAGTCTTCCTGGTGTCCACCAGAAAGAGTTTCCTTGTATAAAAGTCCTCTTTCTACACAAACCTGGATCGATTAGAAGAGCTGAGAGGCAGTGGGTTGCTCCGTGCCACCGTCCAAGCTCTCTGGAGGCTTTCATCTGCTTCCTGTTCAGTCTGGAACTGTTCCCTTGATGCTGGAGACATCAGTTCCTCATTGGATTGTGGACCTGCGCTTGGTCCCTCTGGAAGCGATGCAGGAGATGAGGCTGTTTCCGTTGACTGTGAACCACTCTCCGCTGGTGCACTATGTTGGGTTTCAGGCTCCGGCTGAGTCTCTTTTGTAGGGTTATCTGCTGCTGCCAGTGCAGGTTCGGTGGGGCCTTCTGGTGTTGGGGTTGCAAGTACTGGATTCAGTGCTGGCAATGGTTCTGGTGCTGGTTGTGCTGCCGGTTCCAGTTCTGGGACTGATTCCGTCTGGGTCTCTGTGACTGGATCCACTACTGTTGTAGCAGACATTGGCATGGGGTCCGATTCCATCACCTCTGACCGGGTCCTGTTAGAAGTTTCCAGAACAGAGCTAGGTGTGACAGCTTGCTTAGCCAGCAGATGACCATTCCCACCCTCTAGGCTAGCTTCACATGATTGTCCAAGTCTTCCCCCAACCCTTCTGGCCAGAGGCAAAACCCTTTCACCTGTAAAGGGTTAAGAAGCTAAGGTAACCTCGCTGGCATCTGACCCAAAATGACCAATGAGGGGACAAGATACTTTCAAATCTGGAGGGAGGTGGGGACAAAGGGTTCTGTCTGTCTGCATGATGTTTTTGCCGGGAACAGATCAGGAATGCAAGCCTTACAACTCCTGTAAAGTTAGTAAGTAATCTAGCTAGAAAATGATAGGTTTCAGAGAAGCAGCCATGTTAGTCTGCATCCGCAAAAAGAAAAGGAGTACTTGTGGCACCTTAGAGACTTACAAATTTATTTGAGCATAAACTGTCATGAGCTTCAGCTCACTTCATCGGATGCATGAAGCTCACGAAAGCCTATGCTCAAATAAATTTGTTAGTCTGTAAGGTGCCACAAGTACTCCTTTTCTTTTACCTAGAAAATGCGTTAGATTTTCTTTTGTTTAATGGCTTGTAAAATAAGCTGTGCTGGAGGGAATATATATTCCTGTTTTTGTGTCTTTTTGTAACTTAAGGTTTTGCCTCAAGGAATTCTCTGTGTTTTGAATCTGATTTCCGGTAAAGTATTTACCATCCGGATTTTACAGAGGTGATTCTTTTACCTTTTCTTTAAATAAAATTCTTCTTTTAAGAACCTGATTGATTTTTCATTGTTCTTAAGATCCAAGGGTTTGGGTCTGTGTTCACCTGTACCAGTTGGTGAGGATATTATTATCAAGCCTTCCCCAGGAAAGGGGGTGTAGGGCTTGGGGGGATATTTTGGGGGAAGACATCTCCAAGTGGTCTCTTTCCCTGTTCTTTGTTTAAAACGCTTGGTGGTGGCAGCATACTGTTCAAAGACAAGACAAACTTTGTACCTTGGGGAAGTTTTTAACCTAAACTGGTAAGAATAAGTTTAGGGGGGTCTTTCATGCAGCTCCCCACATCTGTACCCTAGAGTTCAGAGTGGGGAAGGAACCTTGACAATCTGTATGTGAGAGATAAAGTCACATATGGTCTCCACTATGTATCTTTGAGAAAAATGGAGAATAATTGCAATATATGGGTTAAATTAATCCCTGGTATAGCTCCATTGAAATCAATGGAGTCAGACCGAGTGTTCTTTTGGCCCCCATGAGTCAACTGTGAGCAAACTATCAAGCTATGGTTCTAAATAAGCCATGCTGTAATATGTTATAAAACGAGAATGTAATAAATATAACCTAGATTTGCTCAATTTACATGTATTGCAAGCATCATCTTTAGTTAATCTAGGATTTCCCAGGGAACAGCCTTGTTAGATAAACCCTATTTATATTTTACTTTTATTGTATTTTAAATTATTCAGAAGTCTACAACATATTATAGTGCAGTTCATTAATTTTCAGTCTGCAGGTTAGTAGGGAGTGAATTTATTTAATCATGCATGTAAAATTACTAGAATTTTTTAAAACTTTTGCTGATTTCAGCAGGTTTGAAACCGTACAACACAGCCCTAAGCAAAATATATACCATCTAGCAGAAAAAGGACAAATGATTTTTTTTGTCTTAAAATGAATTTTCTGTTTCAATAGCTAGGACCCAAATCATTAATGCTAACACATTATTTTTTGGTCTGTCTTGTATCTTCAGCATAAAGTCAGAATTAGCAATTTGTGTGTGACTCAGGACTGATCTGAAGAATTTCACACATGCAAATATGTGAAGCAATTAATTCTCAGAGGTAGAAGTCCTTATTTCACAGGTAAGGTTATAATACTTATGGGAATTTTCATTTAATTCCAGTATCAGTGCTACAGTTAAAAGAATTCAAACAGCTTAGTCATCCTCTCACAAGTTCTTAACGCACATCAGTCACTTCCACAACTGCTTCAATGAGCATTTGAAAAGTTTGCATATATTCCTCAGTGGGTGTGTTTTTTAACGCAGATTTACAACAGTGCTTTGTGGAGTGACAGGGAAGCTCTAAACATAAAAATATAAAATGGATTCTGTTCTTTATAATGACAGGTATCAGAGTAGCAGCCTTGTTAGTCTGTATCTGCAAAAAGAACAGGAGTACTTGTGGCACCTTAGACTAACAAATTTATTAGAGCATAAGCTTTCGTGGGCTACAGCCCACTTCATCGGATGCATAGAATGGAACATAGAGTAAGATAGATAGATAGATACATACATACATACAAGTTGGAAGTTACCATACAAACTAATTAGCCTCTCACAGTTTGTATGGTAACTTCCAATTTATTTGTATATATCTTACTCTATGTTCCATTCTATGCATCCGATGAAGTGGGCTGTAGCCCACAAAAGCTTATGCTCTAATAAATTGGTTAGTCTCTAAGATGGCACAAGTACTCCTGTTCTTTCTTCTCTATAGTTCCTCTCCCGCAGGGATGTAGATGAGAATGGAGAGGGAGCAGGGCTGTGCCGTGGTTTATGCTGATGAACTTTGTGCTCTGTTACTCATATGCTAGTCAGATGAAATCTGCTAAGGGAGTAGGCACTGAAAAATAGTGGGCTTCAAGAATACTGTACCCAACATTCGTTATGAATCCTTGGCTTGATGGCTTTCTCAGGCTGTCCTTCTGAAATCTCCTTCAGATGTCCAACCAATAGCTTCAACTTAACATGGCCAAAGCTAAATTCCTGAACTTTCCCTCTCTGATTTTTCTGTCACAGTAGTGGGTCCAGTGAATGGTTTTTGGTGACCTATGTGAAGTGATCTGAAGCTCACTCTCCATTTCCTATTGGACAAGTCTCCATATCACAAAATTATCACCACAATTTACACTAACAGGCACAATCTCATGCAATCTCTGCTAGAGATGGGGCCCAAATGAAGGAAGTTCAGATCCAAATTCACTATCAAAGCTTTGCAGCTGGTGGCTATCACTAGGAATTGTATCCAAATCAAAACCTTGAACCCAGTTCCTTTTGAGCTGTGGGAAAATTTGGATCTGAATTTTGCAGTTCAGTACCATTTCTAGAGTAAAACAGGACAAAGACTGAGTAGGAACAGAATCTTAAATGTCTTCTCAGGCATTATGGTGGGCTCTCCAAGATTGAAGTACATCAGTGCTCTGTGTGTGTGTATGTCCGTGTGTGTCCATGTGTGTGTTTTGTGGTAGCCCTGTATTGCTTCTGTCCCTGATCCTGTATGGCTATAGGTGGAGTTAGTTCTTGTGTATCTTGTGTACCCTCCCGCCCCCGCAGCAGGCTACCTGTTCACCATTTTCAGCACAAGCAGGCTATCCAGTGTAGCAGTGCTGCTCATGCCACATGGGTTCGCAGGGCCTGCTCACCCTCCACCCCGTCTGCTTGCTTCTGGAGCTGGACAGAGAGTTATGCTATAGTTGTAGTGGCTGGCCCAAAGGCCACATGCTTTGCATGCTGGACATATCAAAGGGGAGTCTAGTTATTTAAGTCTTAGCACTGAGTTAAATGTTTATGGTGGGACTCTGAAACCAAGAATGTAATGTTACCTGTACATTTATTTATATACTGATGCTGTGTACCCATAGAATCCTCGGGAGAAAGTACTGTGTTTTAGAACTAAAACAACTACAGCAGATGTAAAATGTAGACAAAAATCTTACATATTCATTCTATCCTCTGTTACTGCTAGCTCCAGGCTTGGTATGGGTGATTGGTAAAACGGGTTCATGTATCTCTCTTTGCCTAGGGAACCATCTCACATCCCTTCCTAAGGGCTCAATGCAGATCCTACTGGAAAGGCTCCCATTGGCTTCAATAGGCAATGGATTAGGTTCTAAGCCTGCTATTGCCCTCTTGTATCTGTATTTCTGAAACCTTTAGGGTCAGATACTTAGCTGTGAATCTTTGCCTATTTACACCACCAGGAGATGTGACCTTTAAAGTGTATGTTGAAGTTTTGGTTAGAGGCCAGGCATCAGTTTTTGCCGGTTAAACCCTGCAGTGCTCACAAATTGAAATAGATTGCGCCACGTTAGATAAACGGAGAACTCCAGTCTCTGGAACCACTACTCACATGCAAGAATTAAAGAAGTGTGAAAAAGTTCTCACTGCATTTTAGAACCCTTTGAACCATTAAAAATTCCCAGAATGCAATAGATTTTTAAAATTATCTTAGTATCTATTTTATATCATGGAGCAATAAAAATATTACTAAAATAATTTTCTCACCATGGAAACATTTTCAAGAGGCAACAATCTTTTACCACTGTTTCTTCAGGCACACTGATGCTCCTTAAAAGAAACATAGGAGTTACAGAAAAATAACTCTGTGTCCCATTCCACTTTCTTTCAAATTGTATTCTGAACATTAAAACATTGATGGATGCTCTAGAGAGTCATAGCTGTACAATTTAATGTCATTACTAGCACAAGGGGAAAAGCCTTGAAAACAGGCAAAACGGTGAACATTTTGGCCATGAACAGCCTTCAACATAGTTTACTGATATTCATGTTTTATTACTATTTTTTACCTTTATTTATGATTTTGGCATAAACCACCACCATGAATGTGATGCAGAGTACAAATCAAATATCATAACTTGCTGAGCATTATACATTGTATCCACAGCAATACCAAAAGAGTGCCTTATTTATGCCTTAACTAAAAATTATAATAATAACTGGATTTTAATAGCCTCTTGTCAGCATCCTTGGCTTGAAAGGAAGAAGTTCAGATCAGGTGCTGTTGAGGATTGCACCCCCAAAATCCCGTCAGCTTGAAGAATGCTCTTACTAGAGAGCTTCCAGTATTTTAACTCTGTTTACAGGTTTATTTATTTACTTTGCTCAGGGCTAAAAATGGTTCTCTGATGGGACTGTTCATTATTCAGCTCACTAAAAACTAGGATGAACTTTAGGAAAGGGTGTGCAGACTTTCAGTTTAAGAAGAAATTTCCTCAAGTCTTTTTTGGCTCAATGTTGACAGAGCCATAGTGTTCAGTGAGAAACACAGAGGATACATCATTGCTTTGATTTGAGGGTGCAATTTTCCAGCAATTCTTGAGTTTGTGCCAAATCCTACTCCATTTTCTTGGAGAAAAGAAGGGTTGAGGAAAGCAGGATTGGGATCTCATTAGTGTTTTCAATTTTTGTTTTTTGTTCCAACTTTTCAACTAAAAATATCAAATATATAAACATCTTTGATGGATGGGATCGTCCTTCAGAGCAAAATGTCAAAGATAATGTATAGAAACATGTCTCAATAGATGATTATTTATTGTTTATTTTACAGCACCCAAAAACATGTTGGGCATGCCGCAGTAAAAAGAAAACATAGTTCCTGCCCAGCAGACTTTGTAGTTTTGGTGCCCAGTCCTTCAACCGACAGCACACAAGTGGAGTGTTGTGTCCATGTGGGGCCCCGCTGAAGTTATTGGGACTCTGCATGGCACAGCAGTCTACCCCTACGCTGTCCATTGCAGGGTTAACATCTAATTTTATACGTGATGCAGTGGGAGAGGCATAGCAAGAAAACAGCAGAAAGGACATCCATGAGAATATAAGGTCACCCAGTCACTCAGCAAAGGCTAGGGCATGGCATGGTGCAGCCAAAGCCATATGTATGGACTCCAAATTCAGGATTAAGTCCTTCTTCAGTTAGGATAAGAGTCCCAAAATTGTGCTGCATATCTGACGTGCCCCAACCTTTTGAGCCTATCGTTAGGACCTTTCTGAACCTCCAGGAAAGTTTGGTTCAGTTTCAAGGGATGGGAGAAGATTTGGGTTGATTCTTTATGTCCAAACACAATTGAAAATCCCTTATTTAAAGCAAGCTAAATCATAAAACAAATATCAGCACCAAGGTAGTTCTCTTCAGCATAGAGGAGAAAGTGAAGCACAGAGAGTTTAAGGGCCAGATTTTTAAAGGTCTATAGAAGTGCTTTAAGATACAAATAGGCACCAACTGGGGATTTTAAATCTTTAGACACCTAAGTATTTTTAAAATCAGGCCTGAAATAGCTTGGCCAAAATCACACATAGGAAGTCTGCAGCAGGACTGGAAACTCAACCCAGATCTCCTGATTCTCGATCCAGTGACTTTAATTCAGAACCATCCTTCATCTCTGACAGTGTACCCATAAGCAATTTTCATGTCAAATTTTTACAGTGTGGGTCTGGCCAGAAAAGCAAACATAGCGCAAATTATACCTTGGGGTTCCATATTAATTCACTAGCAACGACTCTGAGGTCAAATTTACTCAGGTTATAAATCAAAGTGTGACTTCTCTCAATGCCAGCACTGGCAGCTTAACCTAGTGTCTAGAAATCAAGCTGTGCTCTTTTCAGACTCATACATCCCCACCAACAACCACCAGGAATAACAATTCTGGGACCAGAAACTAGCCTGCAACTTTGTTGATGATGCATATGGTAAAAGTGATCACAGCATTCCCTTCCACTGCTACACTGTCAGTAAGTGCTCACAGTAGAAAAAAAATGCTTCAACTAGTAAACTAAGGAGATTCTATGTAGCGTAATAATGGTACTTGACATTAATACAGCACTTTTAATCTAAGAATGTTGAAGTACATTTACAGTGTTATTGAATTAAGCCTCACAGTGCCCTATGGGATAGGTATTATCTCCAGTTTACATGTGGGTAAGCTGAGGCACAGAGAGACTAACAGCTACACAGTGAGAAAATGACAGAGCCCAGAGGAGTTCTGATACTCAGCCTCTTGCACTGTTAGATTGCACTAGTCACTCTGCCCTCAGCCAGAGAGGATACAGGTTTAACTGAGGATAGAATCTTGCGCATAGGTGGCTGAGAAGGTGCCATTCTTAAAAATATCACTTTTCTGATCATAACGACTATTTAGTTTAATAATAAAGGGCAGTGCTAAGAATGGTGGGCTTTACTTTTCAACCATCTGACACTCCTGCAATTGTTGTTATGAGTAACCAAATTTTAATTTTCATTGTGATCATAACTGTAGAATAACCATTACGAAACCAGTTTCAGAGTACTAGCCATGTTAGTCTGTATCCACAAAAAGAACAGGAGTACTTGTGGCACCTTAGAGACTAACAAATTTATTTGAGCACAAGCTTTCACAGCCCACAAAAGCTTATGCTCAAATAAATTTGTTAGTCTCTAAGGTGCCACAAGTACTCCTGTTCTCATTATGAAACAAGTCATTTAGAACTTTAGAAACACTCTGTATTTACAGGGTCTGATTTTGATCTTAGACCAGTTATAAACCTGTGCAACTCCACTTACTTTAACTGAATGATTCTTGATTTACACCAGGGTGAAATCATAATCTCCCATATTGTAATGTTTTAGCTGGTTTTGCTGCTTTTTTATCTTCTTAAAAATAATAAAACACCCTTTATTAGAAAGCATCATTTTTATAGCTCAAAAACACTTTTCAAAAAGTACAGTAGTGTTAGCTAAAACAATCCACTGAGGTGCATGTTTTTTTAGCAGTGGTGGAAGGAAAATTTGCTAGATAATAAAAATTTTGCAGACTGTTTTCCTTAGCTTTGTAGATCAGTTTTTCAGACTACAGAATGCTAACCTCCTGGAGTGTTATTTCCCTGTTTCCCAGAGGATAGGGTTGTGTATGTAAGAACTACAATATGTCACAATGTGCGCTTCATTGACGAACCATAAAAACAGTAATGAAACTGGCATTGATCCCTGCAGCACCTCTTCAGAAATCCTCTAGAACCTTCAAAGGGTCACTACTTGTTTTCTGCTGCAAGGATAATCTTGCAACCACCTGATGGCTTGCGAGCGAAATCTAAAACAAGCTGCTTACAGTTGGATCATAAGGGTAACAGAGTCTGGGTGTGTTTTTTTTTCCCAGTTACAAATAAAACTAAGGGCTGAATACTCAAAAGGAGTTAGGTATTGTGATGTTGACCATAACAACACCTATCTTTTAGGCTCCTGGAAAAATCACTGATTCTCAAGGCCTGAGTTAAGCACCTAAGCACCTATGCAATGAATAGGGAGAAATAGGCACCCTAGATTTCAATCCTCAGGGAGCCATCCAAGCTAACCAATGGGAGATGCTGACCAGAGGGGTGTGTGCTAAGCCCTACCCCCTCACAGAGATAAGCATCTAAATGTGAGCTCCAGGGGGATATCTAGCTCTGCTTGTGCTCATATAGCCAGGAACCCTCTTTAAAGTTAGGCACCTAATGCAGTTTCAGCAAGAAGCTGCATCCAGAGAAGGGGTGCCCACCTTATTAGTTCTAGTGCAGCAATTAGAGGATTTGCCTGTGATATAGGAGACCCAGATTCAATTTCCTCATTTCTGGCAGAGGAAGGATTTGAACAGGTATCTTCCACCTCTCAGGAGAGTGCTCTAACAATTGAGCTATGATGTATTCGGATGTGGGGTGCCATCAGTCTCTTGTTAAAGCTGCTCCACTGTGGCTAAATAATAAAACACTGAGTTGACTTTTCCACTCTCCTGAGAGGTGGGAGACCCCTGTTCAAATCCTCTCTCCTCCTCTGGTGGGGGGTGGGGTAATTGAACCTTGGTTTCCTATGTCCCAAGCAACTGCTGTAACCACTGAGCTAAAATCATAGACTTTAAGGTCAGAAGGGACCATTATGATAGTCTAGTCTGACGACCTGCACAACACAGACCACAGAATCTCACCCACCCACTCCTGTAACAAACCCCTAACCTATGTCTGAGCTATTGAAGTCCTCAAATCATAGTTTAAAGACTTCAAGGTGCAGAGAATCCTCCAGCAAGTGACCCATGCACCACGCTGCAGAGGAAGGCGAAAAACCCCCAGGGCCTCTGCCAATCTGCCCTGGAGGAAAATTCCTTCCTGACCCCAAATATGGCGATCAGCTAAACCCTGAGCATGTGGGCAAGACTCACCAGCCAGACACCCAGGAAAGAATTCTCTGTAATAATTCAGATCCCACCCCATCTAACATCCCATCACAAGCCATTGGGCATATTTACCACTAATAGTCAAAGATCAATTAATTGCCAATATTAGGCTATCCCATCATACCATCACATCCATAAACTTATCAAGCTTAGTCTTGAAGCTAGTTATGTCTTTTGCCCCCCACTGCTTCCCTTGGAAGGCTATTCCAGAACTTCACTCCTCTGATGGTTAGAAACCTTAGTCTAATTTCAAATCTAAACTTCCTGGGGGCCAGTTTATATCCATTTGTTCTTGTGTCCACATTGATACTGAGCTTAAATAGTTCCTCTCCCTCCCTGGTATTTATCCCTCTGATATACAGTATTTACAGAGAGCAATCATATCTCCCCTTGGCCTTCTTAAAAGTTGTAACGTGGGCTCTGTCTGCTGCAGCTGGGTTTCGAATGGTACCTAATCCACTCGACAGCCTCTGAGCATGCCTGCTGGATCCGTCCCATACATTAATTAGGTGACCAAGCATCTGTCTTCCCTTGGTTTGGGAATCACTCTGGGGCATAGGTGGGAGATAGGCACCTGTATGCACACAACAAGGCAGCACTGCACTTGGTCAGAGATAGAAACAAAGGTGTCCAGGGAGCTTTTGCCTTTAAAATGTAAGTGCTGAGTGAGTTTAGGCAACTACAATGTTTGGAGGGAGTTTTGTGCATTGCAGTGGAGCCCAAACTAGGATTTAGGCACCTAAGATGGCAACTTAGGTGCCTAGCTCTTTTTTTGAGCATCCGGCCCTAAGAGCCAAATTGAAACCTGGTGTAAGTAAGTGGAGTTGATGTAAACTAGTGCAAATTTGAATTTGGCTGACTTCATAATATTTACTTAACACTGTTCCATAGTGGGATTGGGTCTGGTGTCTGAGAGAACTTAATTATGGAGCATCTCGGGTTGCTGCTTTGCAGTGTTAGCTCACCTTTCAGACTGATTTGGAAAGAATCCAGACAGACACGAAAGTACAACAAGTTGGATGTTGGGGAGAAATTGCCATAAGAAAACATTTCTCTCCCAAAGGTTCTATCCTGCGTCCACTGATGTCAAATGGATGAGTTGCCATTGCCTTGGCACTCTGGGCCTGGCACACTGGCAAGGGATAACATTTCAGGGTGATTAACTTGTAATGTTACTTTCTTGTTGTTGTTGTTCTCTGTATAATAAATAGGATCCAAGTAAGACTACAGACAGGTTAGGTGACTTCCATAGCCCAGACCTCCTAAAAATTTAATTTGTGATGAGAGACACTTGCTTACGCCACTCTCCCCTGCTGCAATAATGAACGTTAAGATGGCATGGGGTCCATAATCCCAGCTCCCTTTTCTCATGCAATAGCATGAAATGAAGCAATTTCTCTATATTCATTATTGTGTTAATTGCTTGCAAAAATGCAAGCAGCAAAACATCATAATATTTTACATTTTGGATTTCCATCACTTGCAAAATTGGGTGAAATATCTGGCTCTTTTGCAATCACTCTGCCAAAATTAGCTACTTGTTTGTTTTGGGCTTATTTAAAAATTATTTTTGATAGATATGTGCATTTTTAGTGGAAAGAGGTAGTGGAAAACTGGCTTCTGTGTAGAATAACTCATATTAGACTTCAAAAACATATAAATTTACTGTGTGACTAATTGGATCTCTTTTTAAATTTGCCTGTTTAAACAGTCTCATATTTCTCACAACAACATGCACAGAAGCCATGACAAATTCCCACTCTGGATGGTGTGAGCTCAGCTCCCTAGGACACCTGACTAATGTCTGTTAATTTTTCTAGTAATACACTTTAATTGAAATGAATGCATATTGAGTTTAGCTGATAACGTTTCACTATCTCCTGTCAATGTCATTAAAACCGGTGCAGCCACTCTGAAGTCAGTATGTTGCAAACAACATCAGTACCATTTTAACAGGGTCATAACAATATCTGAATGGCCCCAAAATCAAAACTGCAAAGGGATTTCTCCTTCAAAATCTGCCAACTCAGATATCCTCTCTTCCTCTTGCTCACAGAAAATGTCCACCTGACCTATGGTATCTGGCCCCTTTCATCACCATCTCACCTCTTGGTGGTTGTGCCACTTCTCTTCTTGCTTTCCCTTTATCGATGCCCCTCTGGCTGTTTCCCCTTCACTGCTCTCCTTGGTATGCCTCACTGTCCACTGGCTCACTCTTCTGTCTCCAGGCCTATTTTGTTGGTTTCTTCCTCCTCCTGGAAGCAGGCCCTCACCCCATTTGTCAGCTGCTCCTGACTAACTCCTCCATCTTGCTAGTTGCTCTCTCTCTAGCATCTCTCCTTGTTAGTAGCTTTGTCTTCTTCCCAACAGCTGTTGTAGTTTTCCTTACCTCTCTCCTTCTCCTATCTCAGACCGGGAACACTTCTATGAATGGAAAAAGAAAACTGACCTGGCAGCTTTCCCTGCTCCCTTCCTCCGCCATTGGCTGCACGTATCTGCAGATCCACCTAGGCTCTGCCTCCTTTTGCTTCTCCTCACAGCCCAGTCAGAGAGGAAGTCTTGTAACCTCACCTCGAATCCTTTTAGCAACAGCTGCTCCCTCTTGCACTACAGATTAGGGGCTGTGAGGACAGGCATTCTGCCCTGACTTAAAATCTTGATGTTTCTTTGCTCTACATCTCCAAAATCCACCCTTTCTTCTTCATCCCACTGATAAAAACCTTGTGCGTATCTTGGACACCACCTGCAGTGACCTCCATGGCACCCTCTCCTCTCCCACCTAATACTACTTCATCTATCCAAAAATGCTTCCACCAAATCTTTTCTCCTCTCATGTTCACTCATATTGCCCTGTGTATGTCAGTTCCCTCTTTGACGCCCCATCACTAATTTCAACGGAGTTTTCTCCTGATTTACATGGATGTAGATGAGATAAGACTCTGTCTCAAAGACTTGGGAGAGAAAAGATCAAAGACTCAAGACCTGTGGTAGAAGTTGCCTATCCAGCTGCTAAGATCTGGAGCCAGAATGGGGAGAGAACTAGCTGGTTTTCATGGACAAATTTGAGAAATCAGGCATTATTTGTGACTCGGGCAGGGGTAAAACCTTCTGTTGGGCAGTGGATTAGGGGAGCTTTCATAGACTTGGATAGCTGAGATAAAAGACTTTGGATAAGTATCCAAAAGGTTCTTATCATTAGTACAAGTACTGTAACTAGCTATAACAAACAAGCAGATGGGGAACAATATAGTCCCATAATGCTAGGTGCAAACTGATTTATTATGGTAGCTATTTTCATTGCAGTGTTTAAGCTTACAGCTACACTTTATGCATTTCTTACTATCTAATAACATAAAATACAATTGAAATTGATTTTTAAAAATCTAGAACTATTGAACGTGCATAAATTCACTGAGTAAGGCTAAAGCTTTTTTCCTGCAATGAAACATTTTGGCATTTTAGGAGGATAGCTTCAAGCTGTCTGACTTCTTTGTGAGCAGTCAGTAAAAATCTGTGTTTGTTCCCCTTTCAGGTCATATACCAGAAAAAATTTGGTATTGATGATAACATTAAGAACATTGACAGGTTTTAGAGTAGCAGCCATGTTAGTCTGTATTCGCAAAAAGAAAAGGAGTACTTGTGGCACCTTAGAGACTAATTTGTTAGTCTCTAAGGTGCCACAAGTACTCTTTTTCATTAAGTACATTGCAGCAGTAGCCAGTGCAATTGAGTAAAATTTACAGGTTTCCTTACCAGGACAGGAAGATGGTGCTGCAGCTAAATGTCTGCAGTGTGCCTCAGGTATGCTGGGTTCACTTTCTATCTCAGACATATTCTTTCAAGCACTGGCTCTGTAACCAGTGGGGGCCAAGGGGCCATGCCCACCTCCGGATTTTTAACGAAAGAAACATAAGTGCAGAATTCATGTTCCCCACAGACTTTTTTTCCCCCCAGCAGAATAATATTCTGCCAGGGAGGTGATGCAATTATATCTTTTGTGGAAACAGAAGAGAAGGCAGTTGGCTCATCACCAGAGCAGGGAAAGTAATTTAGGTCTAGATTGTGGCTTGGACTGTGCTCCCATATAGGATAAGGAAAAGTGAGAATCCCTCTTAGCAGGCTGCCTGGATCTTTGGTCTGGCCCTGCAGGAGTAAGCAGTACTACACTATGTGTATGTCTACACTACGAAATTAGGTTGATTTTATAGAAGTCGATCTTTAGAAAACGATTTTATACAGTCGATTGTGTATGTCCCAACTAAACGCATTAAGTCGGCGGAGTGCATCCTCAATACCATGGCTAGCATCGACTCACTGAGTGGTGCACTGTGGGTAGCTATCCCATAGTCCCCGCAGTCTCTGCTGCCCACTGGAATTCTTAAGCGCCCAGTGCCTGATGGGGCAAAAACATTGTCGCGGGTGGTTTTGGGTACATGTCGTCAGTCTCCCCTCCCTCCCTCCCTCCGTGAAAGCAACTGCAGACAATCATTTTGCGCCTTTTTTCCTGGGTTACCTGTGCAGTCACCATAGCATGGCAAGCATGGAGCCCGCTCAGCCCACCGCTGTGTTGCGAGCATTGTAAACACCTCACGCATTATCCTGCAGTATGTGCAGAACTTGGCTAAGAGCCGCCAGCGGGAGGACGATTGTGAGGAGGACATGGACACAGACATTCCTGAAAGCACAGGATGTGGCACTTGGGGCAACAAGGAGGCAGTGGAGCAGCTTGATACAGTGGAACGCCGATTCTGGGCCCAGCAAACAAGCACAGACTGGTGGGAGCGCATGGTCTTGCGGGTATGGGATGATTCCCAGTAACTGCGAATCTTCTCATGCGTAAGGCCACTTTCCTGGAAATTTGTGAATTGCTTTCCCCCACCCTGAAGAGCAGGAATACCAAGATGAGAGCTGCCCTGATAGTTGAGAAATGAGTGGCTACCGTTCAGTTGGGAATCAAATTTGGAGTGGGCAAATCTACTGTGGGGGCTGCTGTGATCCAAATAGCCACTGCAATCACTAACCTTCTGCTAACAAGTGTAGCGACTCCGGGAAATGTGCAGGTCATAGTGGAGGGCTTTGCTGCAATAGGGTTCCCTAACTGTGGTGGGCTCATAGACGGAACACATATCCCTATCTTGGCACCAGACCACCTTGCCAACCAGTACATAAACCGCAAGGGGTACTTCTCAATGGTGCTTCAAGCACTGGTGGACCACAAGGGATGTTTCACTGACATCAACGTGAGATGGCCAGGAAAGGTTCATGATGCTCACATCTTTAGGAACTCAGGGCTGTTTGAGCAGCTGCAAGAAGGGACTTACTTCCCAGATCAGAAAATTACCGTTGGGGATGGTGAAATACCAACAGTTATCTCTGGGGACCCAGACTACCCCTTGCTCCCATGGCTCATGAAGCCGTACACAGGCAGCTTGAACAGTAGTGAGGAGCAGTTCAACTATAGGCTGAGCAAGTGCAGAATGGTGGTAGAATGTGCCTGTGGACGTTTAAAAGCTCGTTGGCACTGTTTGCTGCCTAGGTTAGACCTCAGCGCAGCCAATATTCCCATTGTTATTGCTGTGTGCTCCACAATATCTGTGAGAGTATGGGGAAGACGATTATGGCAGGGTGGGAGGTTGAGGCAAATCACTTGGTGGCCGATTTTGAGCAGCTAGACATCAGGGCAATTAGAAGAGCACAGGTAGGCCTGCTGTGCATCAGAGGGGCTTTGAAAACCAGTTTCATGACTGGCCAGGCTACATTATGACAGTTGTGTGTGTTTCTCCTTGATGCAAACCCGCCCTCTTTGTTGATTTTAATTCTCTGTAAGCCAATCCCCCTCCTCCCTTCGAACACAGCTGGTAAAGAAAATAAAGTTCCTATTGTTTTGAAACCATGCATTCTTTCTTTATTAATTGAAAAAAGGGAGACAACTGACGAGGTAGCCTGGGTGGGATGGGGAAGGAGGCAAAGAGGAAAGGACAAGGCCACATTGCTTATTGTAGCCACACTACAAATCAAGACTGTTTGAATGACAGCCTTCTGTTGCTTTGGCCATCCTCTGGAGTGGAGTTGCTGGGTGCCCAGAGCCTCCCCCCACCACACATGGAACTTGGGGAGGAGGGAAGGCAGTTGTACAGTGGATGCAGCAGCGGTCTGTGCTCTTGTTGCCTTTCCTGCAGCTCCACCAGACACCTGAGTATGTGCGTTTCTCCCCTATTAACCTCAGCATCACCTCCCGCCTCTTCTCATCATGCTCACTTAATGCTTTCCTGGACTCTGCCACTGTATGCCTCCATGCATTCAGCTGTGCCCTATCAGTGCGGGAGGACTGCATGAGCTCGGAAAAAAACGTGAGTGCATTTTTTTTCACCTTCTGATCTGCGATAACCTCAGGGACGGAGAGCGTAGAAACATTTGCACTTGCAGGGGGATAAAAAGGGAGAGTAGAATTTAAGAAGATACATTTCTGAGAACAAAAGGGAGACTCTTTCACAGTGAATCAAGCAATTCACAGCAGACAGCACATGTACTTTAGGTACAAGGTCACATTTTGCCTTTTATATTGAGCGCCTGCCGGTATGGTGACACATCACTCACGGCTGGGCAACAGAATTTGGTTTCCATGAAGCCATGGTAAGCCAAAGGGTTAGAGTGGGTTGGCTTCTAATGCCTTCATAACTTCTGCGAATGGTTTCAGACTGAAGCGCCCTCCTTTCCCATAGCAAGCAATCCCACCGCATACCTATTCTCAGGGATGATCCCTTTTAGCCAAGCGCAAACAGCCCAGCATGAATGGGGTCCTTTTACTGTTCTCTTACAAACATTCCCCTATTTCAACCAGGTGACCATGAATGATATCACTCTCCTGAGGCTAACACAGAAAGATATAGACCGAATGTTGCTTGAATGTGACCAAAACCCAGGACCATTCGCTGCCATGCTTTGTGATGCAAGGATTCCAGACTACTTGCTTCTGGCTTGGTGTGGTAAAGTGTCCTACTGTGGAGGACAAAATAAGGCAGCCCTCCCCAGAAACCTTTTGCAAAGGCTTTCAGAGTACCTCCAGGAAAGCTTCATGGAGATGTCCCTGGAGGATTCCCGCTCCATCCCTAGACACGTTAACAGACTTTTCCAGTAGCTGTACTGGCCGAGAATGCATCCCGATTCTTCAGGGCAAATCAAACATTAAACACAATTGCTTTTAAACTCTGTAGTGTAGTTACAAATGTGTACTCACCAGAAGTGCCTTCTCCGCCTTCAGGGTCAGGAATCCCACCTTGGGAGGGTATTTGCTCCAGGGTGATGAAAAGGTCCTGGCCACCGGGGAGAACGGATTCACCGCTTGCCTGCTGCGCATTCTCCTCCTGCTCCTCCTCCACAAAATCCTCCCCCCATTATGTGAGACTCCCCCCTTGCAGGTATCCATGGACAGTGGTAGGGTAGTGGTAGGGTCACCCCCTAGAACGCCATGCAGCTGATCATAGAAGCCGGATGGATGGGGCTCTGACCCAGAGCAACCGTTTGCCTCCTTTGTCTTTTGGTAGGCTTGCCTGAGCTCCTTGACTTTCATGTGGCACTGCTGTGTGTCCCTGTTGTAGCCTCTGTCCATCATGTCCTGTGCAATTTTGGCATATATATTAGCATTTCTTCCTTTTGATTGGAGTTCTGCCTGCACAGATGCTTCTCCCCATGCAGCAATCAGATCCAGTGTCTCCTGTTCGCTCCATGCTGGAGCTCGTTTGCGATTCTGGGGGGACTGCATGGTCACCTGTGCTGCTGAGCTCGCCACGCTGACCAAACAGGAAATGAAATTCAAAAGTTCCGGGGCTTTTCCTATATACCTGGCTAGTGCATTGGAGTTCAAAGTGCTGTTCAAAGTGCTGATAGCTCCCAGAGGCCAATACCATTGAATTGCGTCCGCACTACCCCAAATTCGACCCAGCAAGGTTGATTTTAGCGCTACCCCCCTCACCAGGGAGGAGTACAGCAGTCGATTTTAAGAGCCCTTTAGGTCGACAGAACGGGGTTGGTTGTGTAGATGAATTGCTTATAAAAATCGACCTACCACGGCCAGGGCTGTCCGTAGCCATTTGGGTGCCCTACACAAGCCCCACAGGCCTCCCCCCCTCAGGGTCTGTGAGGCAGAAGCTGTGGGGATGCGCTTTTGGGGAACAGGCCCAGAGTGGTCCGGGGGATTAGCAGGAGGCCTGGAGCAGCCCACTCTGCTTCCCTCGCCCCAGCCCCAGCCATGTCAATCAAGGAAGGGGGTTTCGGGGAAGGGGTCCCCCCTGTACTCACTGGCAGTCACGGGAAGCGGAGCAGCCAGGCCCCAGCCAGCTCTACTCCACCAGTTCCCAACCGCGGGGCTCCGCTTCCCGCCGCTGGTGAGTCCGGGGCGGGGAACCTTTCCCTAACCTCCCTCTCTCCCGTCCCCAGTGACATGGCTGGGACCGGGACAAGGGAAGCGGAGTGAGCTGGGGCTGCGTTGCTTCGCTTCCTGACACCGGCGAGTCAGGGAGGGGGAATCTTTCCCTAACACCCCTCCCCTGAGCGACACGGCTGAGGCCAGGGCAAGGAAAGCGGAGCGGGCTGGGGCCGCATCGCTCCACTTCCCGCCGCCAGAGGGTGCTGGGGGGCGTTCTTTCCCCGACCTCCCCACATTCACCAGCAGTGGGAAGTGGAAGGGGCTGTGGCTGGGCTGCTCTGCTTCCCGTCGCTGCCGATGAGTGTGGGGTCGCTGGGGGAAGAGGTGGAATGGGGGCGGGCTGTGGGCGGAGCAGGGAGGGAGGGTGGGTAAGAGGTGGAGCGGAGGCAGTTGTCCGGGGCCCTACACCCCCGTAGGGATGGCCCTGCCTCTTGCAGTGGGCGCAGCCCGCGGGGGGGCCGGCCAGGGGATAGGGCTGGTCACGGAGCTGGTGCTGCTGTGTATGTGGCATGCAGCTGCCCTGGGCATCATGAAATTTGGGGCAATTTGGTGCCCCAAATATCATGGTGCCCTACACAGCTGTGTATGCTGCATATGACTAAGGACGGCCCTGACCACAGCTAAATTCGACCTAACCTCGTAGTGTAGACCAAGGCTAAGTCTGCTTAGTCTCTCCTGGGAGCGGGTAGGGAATGAGTGGAGCCATAGTTCCACCTCAACACCCAGTGACCTGCGGAGCTGAGACAGCCCAATGTGGGGGCAGACAAGTAGTAATTTACTGAAGGTTTAGGCCAGCAGTAAATTACTACTACTTTAGAGCCACAGTTCCTTCCCAGGGCAGCACAGCAATGTGCTTTCCTTTATTATGGGCTGTATCCTTGTGACACAATCCAGCCCTGAGCCATGGAGACAAAGTAAGTTCTCCTTTGTTAAATTGGGATAATTCTTCCCTATCTTTCAGAACTATTGAGAGGAAAAAATGAGTGATGATTAGGAGGTGCTCAGATACTGCTGATAATGACTATGTAAGAACCTAAACAAATCATGCAAGCAAGCCATTTTTCCTCGTATGGAAAAAAATAGTTAATACAATTGCTTTTGCCACAAGCAGAAAGTTTGACTAAGGATTTTTTTTCTCCTCTTTATGCATCAACTAGAAAATACACCGATGAAGGGGATATTATTTATATTTTCTTCCCTCCGGGCCTGATTTTGAAAGCTGCTAACTATCTAGAGCTCCTGCTGGACTTCACATGGAGCTTGGCATGCAGAGCCTTCCAAAAAACCAGATCCTTATGGACTAGAAGGAGAGGTGAGAAAAGTTTTAAATGAGAGAAGCTACTGCAGAAACGGATCTAGTTAACCACATATCAAAGTGTGGGATGAATAATTAAATAAAAAAGGGGAGAGATTCAGTGACATTTTGTTTGGGAAGCTAAGGAGATGGAACTGTTCTGCAGCCTCCCTACAAATGTCTCCCACATCCAGCTTAATTGCTCTCCCTCATGCAAGGATATCAAATTACACTGTTTTCAGTCACACTGAAGGCCCAATGTTGCATTCCTTGCAGGCCCAAAGGTCCTCCTGAAGTCAGTGGGAGTTTAGGGTGCATGAAGAATGTAATCTGGGCACTAGAGCTTATCTAATGTGTCCCGAGGGGTGGGGGGGTTGATATTTATAAGTATATAATCTGACAAGGTTTGTGAAGGAAAAGTTAGCTGGGGGTGGAAGAAGAATTTAATATGATTTGTCTTCTAAAATCTCAATGGGATACAAAGAGGATGTAGAGTATCAGCGGGGCAGCCATGTTAGTCTGGATCTGTAAAAGCGGCAAAGAATCCGGTGGCACCTTAGACTAACAGACATATTGGAGCATAAGCTTTCGTGGGTGAATACCCACTTCTTCAGATGCATGTTGTCAAGGTTCCTCCCCCACTCTGAACACTAGGGTACAGATGTGGGGACCTGCATGAAAACCTCCTAAGCTTATCTTTACCAGCTTAGGTCAAAAACTTCCCCAAGGTACAAAATATTCCACCCGTTGTCCTTGGATTGGCTGCTACCACCACCAAACAAATACTGGTTACTGGGGAAGAGCTGTTTGGAAATGTCTTTCCCCCAAAAATACTTCCCAAAACCTTGTACCCCACTTCCTGGACAAGGTTTGGTAAAAAGCCTCACCAATTTGCCTAGGTGACTACAGACCCAGACCCTTGGATCTTAAGAACAATGAACAATACTCCCAACACTTGCACTCCCCCTTTCCTGGGAAATGTTGGATAAAAAGCCTCACCAATTTGCATAGGTGACCACAGACCCAAACCCTTGGGTCTGAGAACAATGAAAAAGCATTCAGTTTTCTTACAAGAAGACTTTTAATAGAAATAGGAGTAAATAGAAGTAAAGAAATCCCCTATGTAAAATCAGGATGGTAGACACCTTACAGGGTAATTAGATTCAAAACATAGAGAACCCCTCTAGGCAAAACCTTAAGTTACAAAAAAGATACACAGACAGAAATAGTTATTCTATTCAGCACAATTCTTTTCTCAGCCATTTAAAGAAATCATAATCTAACGCATACCTAGCTAGATTACTTACTAAAAGTTCTAAGATTCTATTCCTGGTCTATCCCTAGCAAAAGCAGCATATAGACAGACACAGACCCTTTGTTTCTCTCCCTCCTCCCAGCTTTTGAAAGTATCTTGTCTCCTTATTGGTCATTTTGGTCAGGTGCCAGCGAGGTTACCTTTAGCTTCTTAACCCTTTACAGGTGAGAGGAGTTTTCCTCTGGCCAGGAGGGATTTTAAAGGGGTTTACCCTTCCCTTTATGACAAAAGCGGCAAAGAATCCGGTGGCACCTTAGACTAACAGACATATTGGAGCATAAGCTTTCGTGGGTGAATACCCACTTCTTCAGATGCATGTGGATGAGGATGTAATGGCTCTTTCACGGCAATAAGCAGGACCCAAATCATTCCCCAGGCCTCCTGGTTAAACACCCAGGCAAATCGCGGACCAGAATTCAAAGAGGAGAGGAGTGCTGCCTCACTCAGGTCTGAGGTCTGCACAGGAGAAGGGGTAGGCTGGGAACAGGGAAAGAGGAGAACATTAAACCCCTAACAGCTCCACTGTGGTTCCAAAGACAACACTAAGGGAGTCAGTATTCATGTGTGGCCAGTACCCACTCCATGTTCTGCACTCCCAGAAATATAGGGCAGAGATAACTCTGGACTCAAGCAGAGCCCCCAGGTGTCAGCACTGAACTCAGGGTAACTGGGGCATTTGTAATCAGTTTCACAGGGGAAGAAAAGGAGGAAGCCTCATAAATTACTCCCCCCCCCATCTGAGTACATATAGGACAAATTATTTATATAAAGCTGGTGTCAGGACAAAGACATCACTTGAAATGCATAAGAGAGGATGGAGCTACTAGCTCTATGGTATAGCAATTTGCATTGGCAAATAAGTATTAATCTAAGAATAAGCAAAATAAACCCCTAATCATGAAAACATTTATGCTTAACTTCAGGGACTGCTCGTGCTTAAAATTAAGCATGTGTGTACATGTTTCTAGGACTGGGAACCTAAGACCCGATTCATTCTACATCTGCAACCTCAAATAAATTCCCATGATTAGATAGTAAAGAAAAATTATGTAAACTTTATGAAAAGACAGATAATGATTTAAGTGAGTGAACATTTCCTTAGAAAAATAAACAAATCATAGATTAAGTGTAAAAAACTTAAAGGGTATGTTACTTGTTTTCTGGGAAATTATAACAATTAAAATGCCATTTGCCTTTTTTAATCAAACTTTTAAGGCATTTAATACCTACATATTATGTCTCTTTGCTAATGACTTACCAGTTTTAAATACTTTGTGGTAATGATTTATATAATTTGAAGTGGTTATTTTCCATACTTCATTACTTTCCCCCAAATGATCATTGATTTGATAATTAGTTGATATTTAAAAGCCTGCAGGCATGATGTCCTTGAAAATGTTTTAAATGTCTTGTTCAGGGCAAAAATATATTATAGTCTTCAAAATGCCATTCACTGGTAATTTTAGGTTTTGGGTGGGGGGGGTATTTATTTTTTTTTATTTTTTATTACAGATTGAGAGACTGTTTCATTTTATGTTAATTAGAACTGTGTGGCAAGATACTCAAATCAACACATTGTACTAAAATCTAATACAGTAAGATGGCTCCCTGTGCTCTTTGAACACATCCCATATTTAACAATGTAAAAGGACTTCCAGTTTTCACCATGTCATTTTTTTGCTCTACATAGCAGGTTAACACACTGTATAACTTTTATCCCTAGATCAGCAGGCAGTGTGTGCTACTGTAAGATTTCTCAACCTACTAGTAAGTCTGTTCAGGTTATTTTAAAAGTTCTTTGATCTGAATCTAGGAACTGGTTGATCAGTGCAGAGGTATGTACGCATTTAAGGCCGGATTCTGCCACTTTACTCAGGCTGAATAGCAGTTTCCTCTGAGAGTAATCCTATTGAAATCAATGGGAATAAGCCCCATCCTACAAACATTTAAGCAAATGCCTGAATATTTGTATGATTGAGGACTAGTTACAAGGTAAGGTGCTGTTCAACATTACTAAGGATGGCAAAATCAGTTCTTCAGTGTTCTGGCGTTGAGCCTGTAGAGAAGTCCTACGTGGAATGAAACCAGAACCAGTAACACATACACCCAGAAGTATGCATAAAACCGGAGTCTTGCAGTTGGATTCATACTGGCAGTCCCTTCTTTCTGAAGGAGCCACACTGATTTTATAGGGCTCTATGCAGGCAGGGAGTTCAACCCTCACAAGATTTGACTGCAGAACTGGGACCTAAACTATAACTGTGTCAAGTTGCTGGAAATCTTTTCCTTTGCCAACTTGTGTGAAAAGACAGTATCTGTCTATTCCATTTAAGCATCAGAAATTATGTGTATCATGAAACTTTTGCCAAATAGCCAGTTTTGTATGTAAAAAAAATTAAATGTTTGCATGTTTTGAAGTGAAAATTAATCTGTTGGAAGTTTGGAGCAAAACAAAATATTCCTCAGTGGATAGTAGTTCATTTTGACACAATTGTCTTCTTTGAGAAGGCCATTTTTTCCCCACAAAATTGGACCATTTCCAAACATTTAAAATGAAATGAGAAACCCTTGCGTTTCAAGATTTTCATATTGCATTATGAATATTTTGACCAGCAACATCCCAAATTAAAATGAACAGACGAAAATAGAGGTAAGACATATTGACTATAACAATAGCAAGTCTAGAAAAAGAATAGACATTTGACTTCATCCTTTTGTACTTGCTAAAGCTATGATCCTACAAGTTAGTTAAGCACATGCTTAACTTTAATTATGTGCTTAAGTCCCAATCAAGTCAATGGGAGTTAAACACATGCTTAACTTTCAGCTTGTGGTTACATGCTTTGCTGAATCAGGGCCAAACTCTCTGCTGGTATACATTGGCACAGTTCTATTGAAGGCCACAGTTCTGGGACCTATATGCCCAATTTAACTGGTAAACTAATGGAAAACAATTTCTCAGCCCTTTCAACATCTGTCTGCATAGCAAGTGTTTGTTTACTGTTCAAAATTTACTTCCAATGTGCAGCATTCTGAATAGTGTGTGTGTGTGTGTGTGTACGTGCGCAAGAGGGTTGTTTTAAAATGTTTCTTGGGAAATGATGGAAAATCAATGTTAATAAAAAAAATTTAGTCTCAGAAAGGGGCTTATTACTGATGAGCAAATCTGTTTAAACAAAGGAAGAAAGAACTCATATCTGCCATGTGAAGACAAATCTAGTTTGTTTTGTTTTAAGGTGAGGAAAGATCGGATAGCGTTGGGCCAGATTCTGCTCTCCATTCACAGCATTAAATCCAGGATGGCTCCTCTTGAGCTTCTCCAGGACTATGTTGGTGTAAATGAGATCATGATCTGTCCCCTTGTCATAGATGGTAGCAGCAGAGGTTTTGATTTAATCTGCATATCTTTCTAGTATGTTCATATGTGTTTAAGATAATAGAAGGGTTTCATTATTTTTATTGCCAGTGGGTATAGAGTAAATGAAGTGAAAAGTGAATTCATGTCTAGTGATCTGATACTTAAAGGATTACTCAGTCAGATTAAAAAGGTGTCTAACAAAACACCACTACCAGACTTTGTCTTCCTGTGTCTCATGAATGATCACTGAGGTAAGAGGAATGTCTAATTTATATCAGCCTGTTTTTCCTTCATGGTGTTGCATTCCAATGAAAGTTCAGTCACAATTACTTTAATCAGATCATCTTATTATTACTGTTTATTTGTTAAATGGTGATGCTATGCTCGTCACTGTACAAAAAGCAAAAACTTATTTTCTAAACTAGACAAACAAAAATAGACAGGTGACAATAGGAAGCCCACAAAAGGTAGGGTGTGTGTGTGTGTGTGTGTGTGTGTGTGAGAGAGAGAGACTCTCACTTCTTGTAGGCAAAATTGCAAGATCTGTGGGTCAAGAACCCACAGCTGCTGGGTCCCAGCTGGCTATTGGGTCCACACTGCCATTTCACAACTCCAGCAAAGCAGACAATAGCAGCCTTGGAACCCTATGGGCTCATCCTTCACCAGATGCCCCGCTCAGAGAAGCCCTAATTGGTGATATCTACTGAGTCCCCTGATTGGCTCAGGAATGCTATATAAAGCCTCCCGGTGTTCCCTCCAGGCCATCTGTGCAGTTAGACTGACACTGGCTTGTTGCAGCAAGCAGACAGTGTGTTTCCATTTATCTCACCTAGCTCCTGGTTCCTGGCTCCAGATTCTAGGTTCCCCTGTCTGGCTTCTGGACCCTCACCCTGCCCCTCCTCCACTTCCCCAACCCTGACAGACCCATTGGGCTTCTGATTCAGCACAACTTATCAACCTGAGCCTTCAGCATGACACCAGTGCAGACTGAGGCTTTCGGAATCGACCCATGCCCGATAGCTAGGAGACAGACAAACATGAGATGAGTTGCCCTTCAGGAGGGGTTTGAATCAAGAGAGGGAGGTTGCTTAGAAGGTTTGCAGTAGGATGGTACCCAGATCATAAATATTGAAGAAGGCATGAGACAGCAAGACATGACTTTGAGAGAACTATATGAATGAACATTGTTGCTGCCATTGCTGGCAGATTAATTGAATGACAGGAGCAATGTGGATATAGGGAAGACTGAGAGGAGCAGTTTGTAGTAATCATGACTGGAGATTATCAGAGTATGGATGGGAGTTTGAGATGTAAGGACAGACAGCAAGGCTAGTACCTGAGATGTTGTTGAGCAGGATTTGGACACTACCTGTATGTGTGAGGAGAAGAAAAAGAAGGAGCTGAATATGATCATCAGGTGACAAGCTTCGAAGACTGGAGGATGGTATTGTTGTTAGCAGTACTGGAGGCTGGAGCAAGTGGAGAGGGCTTAGAACAAAAACTAAGATTAACATGAATGTCACTGAGCCTCAGTTTTGTAGCAATTTATCCAGAAAGAAAATTCATAATTTACAAGCCAGAAGAACCAATAGGGTCATCTAATCTGATCTCCTGCATAACACAAGCCACAGAATTTCACTACGTAAATTCTCATTAAGCCCATGACTTCTGGCTGAGTTACAGCATATCATTTAGAAATACATCCAATCTTGATGCAAAGACTTCAAATGATGAAGAATCTACCACATCCCCAGGTAATCTATTCCAGAAGTTAATTACCCTCACTGTTAGAAATGTGTGCCTTTTTCCAGTCTGAATTTAGCTAACTTCAAGTTCCAGCCATTGGATTTCATTATGCCTTTGTCTGTTAGACTAAAGAGCCCTCTACCATCAGAAATCTTCTTTCCATGTAAGTATTTATAAACCATAATCAAGTAATTTCTTAACCTTCTCTATTTTAAACTAAATAGATGGAGCTTCTTTAATCTGTAACTGTAAGGCAGGTTTTCCAGACATCGAATCATCCATGCATTCCTTTTCTGAACCCCTATGCAATGATAATAATACTCCCACTTGACATTCCCATTATACCAGAAATCCTCCTAAAGGGCCAGAACTGCCAGCCACCAGCAGGACAGGAGTGCCTTTGGGAGCAGGAAAGAAGAAAACCAAGAACATAGAAAGGATGTGCAGAGGGAGAGGAAGAGAAAGGGATGGGGACTTGGTGGCAGACAATGTTTATAGGAGTTACTGGAGAGAGAGAAACAGTAAGGACAGAAAGGACATGAAATGAAAAACAAATCTAGGTGGCTGGGGAAGACCTACTACAGAGGGACTAGTGCAGAATAGAGGCCTTGGGACAGTACCCTGGGAGAATAGATGAGGAAGGAGAGGATGAAGTAAGAATTAGAGAGGTAGGAGGAGAACCAAGAGAGAACATTATCACAAAAAGCCAGAGGACAGGAAGTCAAGGTGAAAGTGTTCCATGGTAAGTCAAGGAAGATAAGAAAGCAATGTATGCTTCTTGAGGCAGGGACCATATTTCATTATGTTTGCACAATACCTCTGTGCTACTGCAATACAAATAATAGAATACTAATGAGTATAGGCCTCACAAATTGGCCAGGTTGAGGTCATTAGAGATTGTGGTGAGACCAGTTTCAATAGAATGGCTAAAACAGGATAAATTGGAGCCAGTCCAGGAAAGAATAAGGTCACAGCTACACTAGAACGTTTACAGTAGTGCAGCTGCACTGATGCACCTACGGCACTTTAAACTCTCTAATGTATTCACTCTAAGCTGACGGGAGAAAGCTCTCCAGTCAGCTTAACTATTCCAGCCCCCATGAGTAGCAGTAGCTATGTCAGCAGGAGAAGATCTCCCAAAGACATAGCACAGTCCACACTGGCGCTTATGTTGGTATAACTTATGTCACTCCAGGGGGTGGTTTATTCACACCCCTGAGTGACATAAGTTATGCTGACATAAGCTGTAGTGTAGACATAGCCTTAGAGTAGAGGAATTCCAGGCAAACATTGCAGAATGTTTGTTCAGTGTATTAGGAGGTAAAACATAAGTGGCATGATCTCACAAACAGTGGGTTAAATTTGTCCATCCTCAGGCAGGGTCAAATCCTGCTTGCCTTACTCAAGAGAACAGTCCCGCTGAAGTCAAGAGATAATTAAGTCTATTCTTGCATAGGAAAGGTGAGCATTAATAGCATTTGGCCCACAATAGATTGGGTAGGAACAGTAAGTTTGGTTATAAAAGCAAAAGCTTTTCCACTCTCCCTATCCGCACATAAATATAATGGAGAGAGCATATAGAAAAGCTACATGACAATTTAATAAGGTTTCAGTAAAATGTTGCCACTTTTAAACTTCTCTGCAAAAGCAGCAACGCTTCAAACTAACAGCCACCTTATTGGGTCCAAACCTTCCACTGCCAGTGACGTCAATGGGAAAAGCTCCATTATTGGGCCAAATCCTCCCTTTGTGTAAGTGGATGTAGCTCCATTGAAGTCAATGCTGGGAACACATCATCTTGATATGACTACAGTGAAGCTATGTTGATTTACACCAAGTTGAGGATCTAGGCCACTAACTTCACTGAGCGCAGGACATGGCACATTTTGAGGGTTTGTGCTGTTTTATACGCGTGAATATTACATAGTCATGTTTGTGCTGTTTTATACACGTGAATATTACATAGTCAATAATTTCCATGTGCTAATTAGGGCAGAACCTATTCATGCATCATTGTTTCTTTATATTATTCAATATGAGATTTGTCGCTAGCTTATTTAACAGGCTGGTATTTAAAAAATTGCTTTCTTGATATACTGCCTCCTCTTTGTCAGAGAACTCTGCTTATTAAGCTTTGTAAAGGTCAGTTCATGGGTGTCACCATTGTGTTGTACGTTAGCAAATCTCTGAGATGAACATTGAAAAAATTCAGCAAGTCTTTGAAAAATACATGGCCAATCATTTGGGTTAAAGAAAATGCAACTGTTTAACTGATGTCACTAAGAATAATTTATCCAAGGCAAATCTTGTTCTAATGTAACCATTGGCAACTGAGCTACTTTTAGCACTAGAAGAAAATAAAATAATTTCTGCACAATTGGTCTTATTTTGTATTCCTTGTAACACTTAGGCATGGATTCTCATCAGCAATTAGAGCTGCTAAAACAAAGCAATCCTATAACAACATTGCTGATCACAGGAGGATTATCCTAGCATAGAACAACCAGACCACCAGCAGTATGGAGCAGAGTAATATCTCCTAGGCCATGCACCGATTGCAATGGCTGATGTAGGGGGTTTGGCTTGAGAAAAGGAGGTGTGATCAGGATATGCAGCACCCTGACAGTTCCCAACTCTATATCAGCCCCTATTGCAGGAATTTATTGCAGGAATGCAAAGGTAGCTTGCGGCTTACCATGCACCTTCGAGTTGTGCTATGTACTTCTCAGTTGCACCTAAGGATCTGGATTTTAGCTTCTGTAATATACCCCCAGAGAGACACAGTGAAATACCTAACCCAAAGCACAACATGGGCTATTGCTAGAGCTGTGCAAAAGCAAGAACACGTCTTGTAAAATTTCTCTTGGCAAATCTGCATCCCTACATTTTGGCTACGAAAGTGGCAATTTTCACAAGAAAAAAATGTCTAATAAGCCCATTTTTGCATGTTTTCAGTAGAAAGCCAAATTCACTCTTTCACTACTTTATCTCTCCATTCTCCCTTTCCCTCAACAACCCCCTTCAATATCTTTCTTTTTCCTACTCCTTCACTCATTCTAACTTAGTTTAGCCATAAATAACTGCAGCAACAAAACTTGTAACTAATACAGGGTGCCAGTCATCACTATGATAGTTTATTTATATGCTTCTCTGAATTGTAAACTCTTCAAGGCAGGCACTATAGAATGCGGTCATACAGTGCCCAGCCAAACGAGGCCCTGATCCTGACTGCAGCTTTTGAGTTTATTGGTGTTACTCCTTCCTTGGCTTCCAGTGTTCCATTTCTCACACTGCAGTCATCACTCTACCAAGCAGTAGAATATTTTGGGTCACAGAATCATAGAAGATTAGGATTGTAAGAGACCTCAGGAGGTCATCTAGTCCAACCCCCTGCTCAAAGCAGAACCAACCCCAACTAAATCATCTCAGCCAGGACTTTGTCAAGCCGGGCCTTAAAAACCTCTAAGGATGGAAATTTCACCACCTCCCTAGGTAACCCATTCCAGTGCTTCACCACCCTCCTAGTGAAATAGTGTGCTTCTTAATATCCAACCTAGACCTCCCCCACTGCAACTTGAGACCATTGTTCCTCGTTATGTCATCTGCCACCACTGAGAACAGCTGAGCTCCATACTCTTTGGAACCCACATTCCGGTAGTTGAAGGCTGCTATCAAATCTCCCCTCATTCTTCTCTTCAGCAGATTAAACAATCTCAGTTCCCGCAGCCTCTCCTCGTAAGTCATGTGCCCCAGCCCCCTAATCATTTTCATTGCCCTCCACTGGACTATCTCTCTCCAATTTGTCCACATCTTTTCTGTAGCGGGAGGCCCAAAACTGGACGCAATAGTGCAGATGTTGCCTCACCAGAGCCGAATAGAGGGGAATAACCACTTCCCTCAGTCTACTGGCAATGCTCCTACTAATGCAGCCCAATATGCCATTAGCCTTCTTGGCAACAGGAGCACACTGTTGACTCATATCCAGCTTCTCATCCACTGTAATCCCCAGGTCCTTTTCTGCAGAACTGCTGCTTAGCCAGTCAGTCCCAAGACTGTAGCAGTGCATGGGATCCTTCTGTCCTAAGTGCAGGACTCTGCACTTGTCCTTGTTGAACCTCATCAGATATCTTTTGGCGCAATTGTCCAATTTGTCTAGGTCACTCTGGACCCTATCCCTGCCCTCCAGCATATCTACCTCTCCCTTCAGCAAAGCCCTGGTCTACACTACCAGGTTAGATTGAATTTAGCTGCGTTAGGTCGATTTTATAATGAATGCGTCTACACAAGCAACACCGTTCCGTCGACCTAAAGAGCTGTTAAATTCAACTTCTGTACTCCTCCCCAGCAAGGGGAGAAGTGTTAAAATCGACCTTGCTGGGTTGAATTTGGGGTAGTGCGGACGCAAATCAACAGTATTGGCCTCTAGGAGCCATCCCAGAGTGTTCTAATGTGACCGCTCTGGACAGCACTTTGAACTCTGATGCACTAGCCAGGTATATAGGAAAAGCCCTGGGAACTTTTGAATTTCATTTCCTGTTTGGTCAGCGTGGAGTGCTCAGCAGCACAGGTGACCGTGCAATCCCCCCAGAATCGCGAACGGGAGACACTGGATCTGACTGCTGTATGGGGAGAAGAATCTATGCAGGCAGAACTCCGATCAAAAAGAAGAAATGCTAATATATACGCCAAAATTTCACAGGGCATGATGGACAGAGGCTACAACAGGGACACACAGCAGTGCCACACGAAAGTCAAGGAGCTCAGGCAAGCCTACCAAAAGACAAAGGAGGCAAATGGTCGCTCAGAGTCAGAGCCCCATACATCCAGCTTCTGTGATCAGCTGCATGGCGTTTTAGGCGGGGGACCCTACCACTACCCCACCACTGTCCGCGGACACCTTCAAGCAGGAAGTCCCACACAACACGGAGGAGGATTTTGTGGATGAGGAAGAGAAGGAGAATGTGCAGCAGGCAAGTGGTGAATCTGTTCTCCCCGGCGGCCAGGACCTTTTCATCACTTTGGAGCCAATACCCTCCCAAGACGGGATCCCTGACCCTGAAGGCAGAGAAGGCACCTCTGGTGAGTGCACATTAGTAATTATACTACAGGGTTTAAAAGCAATTGTCTTTAATGTTTGATTTGCCCTGAAGACTTGGAATGTATTCGCAGCCAGTACAGCTACTGGAAAAGTCTGTTAACGTGTCTGGGGATGGAGCGGGAATCCTCCAGGGACATCGCCATGAAGTTTTCCTGGAGGTACTCTGAAAGCTTTTGTAGAAGGTTTCTGGGGAGGGCTGCCTTATTTTGTCCTCCACAGTAGGACACTTTACCACACCAAGCCAGTACCAAGTAGTCTGGAATCCTTGCATCACAAAGCATGGCAGTGAATGGTCCTGGGTTTTGGTCACATTCAAGCAACATTTGGTCTTTATCTTTCTGTGTTAGCCTCATGGCTACCTGGTTGAAATAGGGGAATTTTTGTAAGGGAACAGTAAAAGGAGCCCGTTCATGCTGGGTTGTTTGTGTTTGGCTAAAAGCCACGCAGTGGGGGGAGGGTTGAAGGGATCATCCCAAATAGCCACGCGCAGGTGTGGGGGGGAGGTGTGTGCTGTACATCCACCTGAAAACCGCAGCCCCTCCTTTTAAATGGCAAACCCAACCAGCATTGCTTGCTATGGGAAAGGAGGATGCTGCAGTTTGAAAACATTCCCACATGTTATGAAGGCATTAGAAGCCAAACCCTCTCTAACCCTTTGGCTTACCATGGCTGCCTGGAAACCGAATTCTGTTGCCCAGCCATGTGTGATGCGTCACCATACTGGCAGGCACTCAATATAAAAGGCAAAATGTGACCTTGTACCTAAAGCACATGTGCTGTCTGCTGTGAATTGCTTGATTCACTGTGCAAGAGTCTCCCTTTTGTTCTCAGAAATGTATCATCTTACATTTTACTCCCCCTTTTTATTCCCCTGCAGGTGCAAATGTTTCTATGCTCCCTCTATCATCTCCGTTCCTAAGGTGATCACAGATTAGAATGCGAAAAAAATGCACTCACGATGACATGTTTTCCGAGCTCATGCTGTCCTCCTGCACTGATAGGGCATAGCTGAATGCATGGAGGCATACAGTGGCAGAGTCCAGGAAAGCATTAAGTTAGAGCGATGAGAAGAGGCAGGATGCAATGCTGAGATTAATGGGGGAGCAAACAGACATACTCAGGCGTCCGGTGGAGCTGCAGGAAAGCCAACAATAGCACAGACCACCCACTGCATCCACTGTACAACTGACTTCCCTCCTCCCCAAGTTCCAAATTCTCCTCACCCAGACTCCCAAGAATGCGGTGGGGGGAGGCTCCGGGCACCCAGCCACTCCACTCCAGAGCAACAGAAGGCTACCACTCAAACAGCTTTGATTTGTAGTGTGGCTATGTCAGGTTTCTTCCCCACTCTGAACTGTAGGGTACAGATGTGGGGACCTGAATGAAAAACCCCTAAGCTTATTTTTACCAGCTTAGGTTAAAACTTCCCCAAGGTACAGACTATTTTACCTTTTGCCCTTGGATTTTATTGCTGCCACCACCAAGCGTCAAACAAATATATAACAGGGAAAGAGCCCACTTGGAAACGTCTTTCCCCCCGAAATCCTCCCAAACCCTACACCCCCTTTCCTGGGGAAGGCTCGATAAAAATCCTCACCAATTTGCATAGGGGAACACAGACCTAACCCTTGGATCTTAAGAACAATGAAAAAGCAATCCGGTTCTTAAAAGAAGAATTTTAATTGAAGAAAATGTAAAAGAATCACCTCTGTAAAATCAGGATGGTAAATACCTTACAGGGTAATCAGATTCAAAACATAAGAGAATCCCTCTAGGCAAAACCTTAAGTTACAAAAAGACACAAAAACAGGAATATACATTCCATTCAGCACAGCTATTTTATCAGCCATTTAAACAAACAAATTCTAATGCATTTCTAGCTAGATTACTTACTAAGTTCTAAGACTCCCTTCCTTTTCTGATCCCGGCAAAAGCATCACATAGAGAGAGAGAGAACGTTTGTTCCCCCTTCCCCCGCTTTAAAAGTATCTCGTCTCCTCATTGGTCATTTTGGTCAGATGCCAGCAAGGTTATCCTAGCTTCTTAACCCTTTACAGGTGAAAGGATTTTTTCCTCTGGCCAGGAGGGATTTTAAAGGTGTTTACCCTTCCCTTTATTTTATGACAGACTACAATAAGCAATGTGCCCTCATTCCTTCCCTCCTCCCCTACCACCCGGGCTACCTAATCAGTTGTCTCCCTTTTTTAAAAATTAATAAAGAAAGAATGCATCGTTTCAAAACAATAGGGACTTTATTTCCTTTGCTGGCTGTGATCGAAGTGGGGAAGGTGGTTGGCTTACAGGGAATTAAAATCAACAAGGGGGGTGGATTTGCATCAAGGAGTCACACACACAACTGTCACACCGTAGCCTGGCCAGTCATGAAACTGGTTTTCAAAGCCTCTCTGATGCTCAGCACGCCTAGCTGTGCTCTTCTAATCGCACTGGTGTCTGGCTGTTCAAAATTGGCAGCCAGGCGATTTGCCTCAACCTCCCACCCCCCCATAAACGTCTCCCCCTTACTCTCAGATATTATGGAGCACAGAGCAAGCAGTAAATAACAATGGGAATATTGGCTGCGCTGAGGTCTAACCTAGTCAGCAAATAGAGCCAATGAGCTTTTAAATGTCCAAAGGCACATTCTATCACCATTCTGCACTTGCTTAGCCTACAGTTGAACAGCTCCTTACTACTGTCCAGGTTGTCTGTGTATGGCTTCATGAGCCATGGAAGCAAGAGGTAGGCTGGGTCCCCAGAGATAACTATTGGCATTTCAACAGCCCCAACAGTAATTTTCTAATCTGGGAAGTAAGTCCCTTCTTGCAGTTGCTCAAACAGCCCAGAGTTCCTAAAGATGTGAGCATCATGCACCTTTACTGGCCATCCCATGTTGATGTCAGTGAAACATCCCTTGTGGTCCACCAGTGCTTGCAGCACCATTGAGAAGTACCCCTTGGGTTTATGTACTGGTTGGCAAGGTGGTCTGGTGCCAAGATAGGGATATACGTTCCATCTATCGCCCCACCACAGTTAGGAAACCCCATTGCAGCAAAGCCATCACTATGACCTGCACATTTCCCAGAGTCACTACCCTTGGATAGCAGAATGTCAGTGATTGCACTGGCTACTTGAATCACAGCAGTCCCCACAGTAGATTTTCCCACTCCAAATTGATTCCCGACTGACTGGTAGCAGTCAGGCATTTCAAGCTTCCACAGAGCTATCGCCACTCACTTCTCAACTGTCAGGGCAGCTCTCATCTTGGTATTCCTGCGCTTTAGGGTGGAGAAAAGCAACTCACAGAGCTCCAGGAAAGTGGCCTTACGAATGAGAATGTTTCGCAGCTACTGGGAATCATCCCATACCTGCAAGACTATGCACTCCCACCAGTCTGTGCTTGTTTTTTCCGGGCCCAGAATCGGCGTTCCACTGTATCAACCAGCCCCACTGCCTCCATGATGTCCTAAGTGCCATATCCTGTGCTTTCAGGAATGTCTGTGTCCATGTCCTCCTCACAATTGTCCTCCTGCTGGCAGCTCTTCGCCAAGTTCTGCACATACTGCAGGATAATGCGTGAGGTGTTTACAATGCTCCCAACACAGCGGTGAGCTAAGTGGGCTCCATGCTTGCCATGCTATGGCGTCTGCACAGGTAACCCAGGAAAAAAGGCGCGAAACAATTATCTGCCGTTGCTTTCACGGAGGGAGGGAGGGAACGGGGGCCTGACGACATGTACCCAAAACCACCCGCGACAATGTTTTTGCCCCATCATGCATTGGGAGCTTAACCCAGAATTCCAATGGGCAGCGGAGACTGCGGGAACTGTGGGACAGCTTCCCACAGCGCACTGCTCTATGAGTCAGTGCTAGCCATGGTACTGAGGACACACTCCGCTGACTTAATGCTCTTACTGGGGACTTACACAATCAATTTCAATTTCTAAAAATCGACTTCTATAAAATCGACCTAATTTTGTAGTGTAGACATACCCTTAATATCATCTGTGAACTTGCTGAGGGTGCAATCCACACCATCCTCCAGATCATTTATGAAGATATTGAACAAAACTGGCCCCAGGACCGACCCCTGGGGCACTCCCCTTGATACTGCTGGCAACTAGACATCGAGCCATTGATCACTACCCGTTGAGCCCGACAATCTAGCCAGCTTTCTATCCACTTTATAGTCCATTAATCCAATCCATATACTTTTTTAACTTGCTGGCAAGAATACTGTGGGAGACTGTCAAAAGCTTTGCTAAAATCAAGATATATCATGTCCACTGCTTTCCCCATATCCACAGAGGCAGTTATCTCATCATAGAAGGCAATCAGGTTGGTCAGGCATGACCTGCCCTTGGTGAATCCATGTTGACTGTTCCTGATCACCTTCCTCTCCTCCAAGTGCTTCAAAATTGTTTTCTTGAGGACCTGCTCCATGATATTTCCAGGGACTGAGGTCAGGCTGACCGGTCTGTAGTTCCCCGGGTTCTCCTTCTTCCCTTTTTAAAAAATGGGCACTATATTTGCCTTTTTTCAATCGTCCAGGACGTCCCTTGATCGCCATGAGTTTTCAAAAATAATAGCCAATGGCTCAGCAATCACATCAGCCAATTCCCTCAGCACCCTCGGATGCATTAGATCTGGACCCATGGACTTGTGCATGACCAGCTTTTCTAAATAGTCCTTAACCTGTTCTTTCACCGGTGAGGGCTCCTTACCTCCTCCCCATACTGTATTGCCCAGGACAGCAGTGTGGGAGCTGATCTTGTCTGTGAAGACCGAGGCAAAAAAAGCATTGAGTACTTCAGCTTTTTCCACATCATCTGTCACTAGGTTGCCTCCCGCATTCATTAAGGGTCTCACACTTTCCCTGACCTTCTTTTTGTTGCTAACATACTTGTAAAAACCCTTCCCATCCCTTGCTAGCTGCAACTCCAGTTGTGTTTTGACCTTCCTGATTACACTCTAGTATGCTCGATCAATATTTTTATACTCGTCCCTAGTTATCTGTCCAAATGCAGAGTCTGGGTATATTCTAATCATAACTTGCTTTATTTACACATATACAAGAATCCTGGAAAAGAGGCAGTCCCAAACTGCACACAGGCAATCTACTCTTCTGGAATATTAGCCCACACATTGATGCCAAGTTCCCAAGAAGCTACTCTATCCCAAGAATTGCCTCCAGATACAGACCATAAAGAAGACAGCCAGCTCTGCTGTCTGCTACAGTTTCTCTCCGACCTGAGACCTGTCCCAGTGACATGTAATAATATTTAACCATATTCAGGCAGACAGGCCTAGGAGCTATGCCAGCTCCTGAGGGGAAAGGGGGGTAGCAGGAATCCTTTCCTCTAAAGGGGGATAATAAATAATGACAATGTGATGACTGCAGTGATTGTAACTTATGAGGGATTCCAACATGTAGTGGATCCTAAACCTGTCCTCAAGCTTCTCCTGTATGCTGCCAAGAAAGCAGAAAGCTAATAACTTTCCAGCAGATGAAAGACAGAGGAAAAAGAGCCCCTGTTCTACATTATCATATAGTAATAACCCCCTCAAACTCACAGTTTACATTACCTTATGTTTGGAGTTATTTCTGTTGAATAATGTAGCACTTTTCATGCAAGCATCTTAAAGTGCTTTATTATCTTTCATGAATTAAGCCTCATAACACCCCTGTTAGGCGATATTATTGTCCCCATTTTACAGATTGATAAACTGAGGCACGGAGAAATTAATCATTGCCACAATAATTGCTGAGCAAGCCAATGACGCAACTTGGAACAGGCTGCAGGGGTTCCCTTTTCCATTCCTTGTTCTACATCTTACCCTTCTTGAGGAATCACCCAATGTGCTCACCCCGATTCTTCCCCCACCATGCAATTCAACTCCTGCTCTCATCGTCTTAGCACTTTTTTAGGCTTCTGAATGACAGCTCCTTTAACCTTTCAAAAAGAGCTGTAAAACATATGCCTCACACTAGCATGACTTTGAATAATTTTTCTACAAGTACAGAATGCAACGGAATGAACAGAGCACACATTCATTCATTTTTACATTATTGGAAAGTCTTTATATTCTTCTTCTCCTCCCACATATTTGCTCTGGGGATACATGCTCCCAGTGAAGAGCCATAAATATTCCATTTACTTATGACACAGTTTAAAATTAATTTCTGGACTAAATCTGAAGATAGAAAAATCAGATTATTTAACTTTTAGCACTGATAACAAGATGTTCCCCATTAGAAGCACTTTTCTAGGTCAGGCATATGAATCTGTTAAGAAAATATTTTAACAGTGCATTATTTAATGCCCATTTACAATGGGATTCTGGTAGAATATAAAGAATAATAAATGAGTTCATTATTTTTCAAAGCTATTACACAAAGAATAACAAATGATTTCAGAGTGGTAGTAAAAACAGCGTTATCAGAAAATTAAACTCCGTTGAATAGTTGGAGGTGTGAGCCCTAACTGCATTATGAATTGAATATGAGCTGCAAAATCTGGGTGCAGTAAAGGGAGGGTAATTGACTTCTGTGCTAGTCAGAATGCTGGACTGAGAACAGTGGAAACTGAAAAGCTCCTTTTGTCCATGGAACAGGAACAGCACTGGAAGCAGCAGCTCAAGCTTCCCCACTTCTTGCCGTGGAGGGATCATCTTTAGGAGCGAACAAGAGTTCATCCTTCATAGACCACACACTCCATTCTCCACCTGCTGAGCTTGGCAATAAATGTGTCAATTAGTTCCAGGCATGATTATTTTTTATGATGTTGACACATGCACTACGAAATGGCATTGCTACTTTATTTCAGGCACTGAACAGTCATTAAATGATAATGGTGTTTCGTCACTGCCAAGCCAGGTGAAAAGCCAAGAAGTGAAAATTTCTATATCTAATTGCTAACTCCAACACCATCTTCTTTATATACACAGTTATTTCTTTTCTCTCTTTCTAGCATCTAATCTATATGCAATTGATAATTCTTTGATTTCAATTTATGACCCTTGCTATTGATTCTACATGGAAAAATCTCAGACTGCAGTGATGGGCTTCAGGGCCATCTTCATGACTTTGGAGGCCCCAGGCACACTGTAAATTGGAGGGCCCTGACCACATTACAGTAGGAAATAAATAGTAATTTTTGTCTTTAAAATTTTATTGAAAACCAAAAGCTGACCAAAACCAAAAATCTCTTTTGGTAGTTTTGCAAGCTTCTCCTGCTCTTCAGCTGCTTTTTTTTTTTTGGCAGTTCCACTTGCATATGAATGTTTCATTGCATGATCTGAAACTGGATAAAAAAAAATGTATACATTACTGCTAGGGCCCCATTTCAGCAGGGGACCTTCGGCATGGGCTCAGGATGCCTATGATGGGCAGAAGTTTAAAAACATAGATGGACCTCAGTGAGTTCATTCAGCTTTTATTATACTTTTTCTCACAGAAAACGCAGGTTGAAAAGTTAAATTTATCTTCCTACAATTGCAAGCATAAACAGGTGGCTAATTTTTTGCCAAATATATAATGCAGACTGAAGTGACTTTAGCTCTGTAACGTCTAAACAAAAATGTTTTCCAACTCTTGCAGGAGGATTGAATCAGAAAAATTTAGAAAAAAAAAGTAAAGTAATTTTCATGCTTAGTTTTTATTTATGTAGATTACAAACATGTACTTTTTGTCGAAGCATTACCACTTACTATCACTTTACCAGTGCACACTGTATTCTAAACCAGTGAAAGTGTAAAGCCTTGGAAAAATGGGAAATGGTCAATTGGCACAAAGAGTCCAACTCTAACTCTAGAGATCATAGACCAAGATTTTCAAGGGTGACTAGTGATTCTGGCTGCTTCAATTTTTGGGTGCTTAATTGGAGACAGCTGACAGAGAATAGATTCCCACAGGCAGCACTTTCTGAAAACTAAGTTCCTTGGTGGTGTCTCAAGCTGAGCACGTAAAACTTTAGGAACCCAAAAATCACTAGTCACTTTTGAAAATCTTTCTCAGAGGGTTTATAGCACAGGGCATAGTCTCCTCTTTTTGTCTGTACCCTTGAGCCCAATTCATGGTAATGAGAGCTACTATCAAGCACCCAGAAGAAAATGTCAAAGTGTAAAGATTAACTTCAGTAGGAATTTTGTTGCATTCACACTGAGTGCATGTAAACAATCTGAGATTAAGTTTAAAGGTCTCTTAGTACCACATGTTTAATAGAACTTGGACCTTTTATCCCAAATTATGTGTTCCAACATAATTTTAAATGATCAGCTGCTACTTTTAAGTGATTTTTGCAGAGCCTGGTCCTCTAATGAAAACCCCATTACCCTCTTCTAACTTGACTGAGTTTAGTGGGCTTCTGAAAGATATTAATTTAAAAACAAAAAAGATAAGATTTAATGAACTGTGAAAATACTTTAAGTCTGTAAGGAATAGCATTGGAAAGCACTTAATAAAAGGGCCAAGTATGTGAATGGAACTTTTGAGTCTTTCACTTTGTTAGAAAGCTAAGAAAAATAAAGTTCTAGACAGATATTTATATTAACCCATCCATACATAGCTGCCAGTCATGAATGACAAGTACTATATTTCTCATGTCACTGCCTCATATTGAAATTTTCATTCTTATAAAATTAGAGGTAAAATTGAGATCATTGGAGACATCAAACATGAAACCAAACATCAGTGTATTCATACTGTGTTTAAACAATTTTTAAATGTTTTACATATAGAGAAGAACCCACTAACACTGAGTTTATGTCAATAAAGTTGCTTTTCAGCAATACAGTTTAATTCAGATTTTATCTGAAATGAAACAAAATCTGCAACCCACATTAAAGAAAATAGAAAGGAAGCAGAAGTGCAAATATTCTTATGAGCTTTGGCCTGCTAAATCTTATGCCTGTAATGCCTGTAAGGTCTGCCTTATAGGAGACCTTTGTGAGAGAAAGGACTTGGACCATGTCTTTGGAAGAAAAATCTTTCAGAATTTCTTTACAGGCATCACTAAGAAATGGTGAAAGTCTCCTACCCTTTAATTTTCTGAGTCAGAAAGGAGTTTTAGTGATGTTAATGGCAAGGGTTGCAAGAGAAGTCAACATTTTCACATGTATGTCCTACTCTGACATATGGCTTTAAAATTGGCATCATAAATGGGATGTTCATTGTGTATCAGTAATTTCCACATCAATTTTGCTCAGTTTTTAAGTAATTTTTTTTCTGAGTGGGTTCTTTCCTGGCTGTACATCATCTCCATCCATTGACTTCAAATTATATTTTGTGTTGCATCCAGTACTTTCAAAGGAGGTTGCATTGATGCTGCAGAAGGTAGAGCCAAGACCTGCAACTGGAACAATTAACTGTTTGGTTGATGATGAGTGAGAGAGAAGAACCCATATCATTACCCCAAAAGTTGGGTTGGCTCATCAGTGCTAATATAGGTAAAAAATGTATTTTAGTCCTTAAAGATATGCTCGCACTGCAATTGGGAGGCAGGTGTGATTGCTGTGTGTATATGCACACCCAAGCTAGCTTTGATAGAGTGAGCTTGCTAAATGTAACAGTGAGAAGCACCACAGGCTAGCCACTCAAGTGCACCTCCCAATTGTAGTGTAGATAGATCCTAAAATGAGACAATATGATTGTAAATAGACATCAGGAGCTGATTGGTGCCAAATTTTTCATAATCACTTCTGGGTGAAGTGACAGAGGATCAGCAGAAAATCTTAAATCCTTCTTGAGTCCTCAAAACAGGGCTTAAAAGGGACTTAAGTTATGCAAAGACCTACATTTCACTCTTTTCAGAGCAGAATTACACCTTAAACAGGAAAAGCTTCTACTAAACTACCTCATAAAATGGAAAAATATTCCTTTATTTTTCCAAGAATTTGTGATTACAACTTTACAAAATAATGATATTCATACTAGTATGTTTACATAAAATACCACAGAAACAGGAAAGTTAATAATGGGTGAGCAGGTGGGTGCCTAACAGGAATGGTAGTGCAAATTCCAAAGGGTATTTCAATGGATTCAGACCTTACAGAGATTACTGTGCCTTGTTCTGCTAAAAATGGGATTTTTTTTTCCACCTCCCATTCTGGAACACATGAGCATGCCCCTACACACACAAAATTACAAGTAAAAGAGAAGAGCGCCAACTATAAACAGGATTATTGTTTTCTACAGTAGATGAAGATGTCATTGCATATATAATACGTTGTAATTAATCCTTCCAAGCTTCCCTGTCTACACAGTACAACATAACTATAGGTTGTCTGTCACCTAGTGACTTTTGCAGGTGAGTAATTATTATGATAATTAATAGTTAGAGAAATTACTAGAACAGCCCTATAGCCTTTTACATAAGGAAGATTTGCTATTTATTGTGTGAACTTTGCATTGTCACTCAAAATCCATATTTTTGTGGCCTCCTTCACAAATCAAAATTACTGACACAGCCTTGCATAATCCTGGAAGAGAATACTATTTATCCCAGCCTTTGGCAAATAAACAAATATTTAAATACAAGTGCTGTAGGAAAGCTTATTTGAAGCTTTTGAAAGTATGAAATGTAATACTGTACGCAAAACAGGAATAGTAAGCTTGGCTTGGAGCTGCGAGGGTGTAGGTTGGGAGTGCGAAGTAATTGCACCTCTGGGGTGTTAGGAGACACCGTCTGTCTGTTAGTTTATTTGTTTATAATGTTGCATGCAGGTATAGTTCTTCCGGAAGGAGGAATAGCAGTTTTAGCATCAGCTCTCTGAGGGATACAGACACATTTGATCACTTTGGAATTTTGCTACTTGAATTTTGACACCGCCTCAGTCCACTTGTATTTTACAGTTAATAAATCAGACTATAAAGCAATGGAATTCTTGCCCAAGATGTTTTTATATAAAACCAGAAGTCAGACAACAGAAAAATTAAACTACCCAGTTATTGTCACTTATGTGGTAACTTTGCAACTACTGGCTATATGGTCCAGTGCATCAGAAAGTAGAATGGGACTCCAGAGGCCTGATTTCTATTCCTGGATCTGCCCCTAACTTGCTGTGTGATCTTGGGAAAGTCACTTCAATTTTTGATACTTCTCTTTCCCCTATGACCCTTTATCTTTCCTGCCTATGTAAACTACACTAGGTAGGACTGTCTGCTAGGTTTAAATACAGTGTTTAGCACTGTTATTATTGGTAGCATTATGGTAGGAACCCTAATCAAGGCTCCACTGTGCTAGGTGCTGTATAGAAATGTAACAGAAAAGACAGTCCCTCCCCTGAAAGATCACAAGCCAGACCACAGCCAGGACATAAGCAGACAAAACTGACAAATATGGTGGGAGAATGAGGTAACAAAATGAACAGACTGGAGCAGAAAAGCAGAAGTCACTGCTCAACCATTGTCTAGCCAGTGGGATATCAGAGTGACTTGTGAGCCTTGCAGCAGAGATAGTTTTAGGAAGGATTTAAAAGACAAGAATATCACCGGGGAGTGTTTCCTGTGCATGGAGGGGAGACATGGGAGAAAGGGCAGAAGCAGCTGAATCCTGACACCTTTGAAAACAGTGGATATCCTGGCTATTAGAGTTGGCAACAGGACAGGGCTGTTTCATGGCAACTTTTGAGGTTTCAAAATTGACTTTAATTTCACACTGGAAAAATGAAATTATACTTAAATGCCCATTTTCAGATAAAAACCTGAGTTTTCCACTTCAGGAAGAGGAAGTATATAATCCAGTAGTTAGAAAACTGGGAGATCCACATTCATGTCCTTGGTGTGCTTGATTCAGAGCAGGTTTTGTCATCCCAGATCATTCAGAATCACCAATCCTAGGCCAGTGCCCTCACCACCAGGCTATCACATGTTAAATTCACATTTGCTTCTCCTTCCCACCCCCTCTGATGAAATTGCATTTCATCAAAAGTGTTCCAAGCAGCTCTACTGCGGATGGTTGCTGCCCTCATCAGCAGAGTGAAGGTGCAGATCACAGCTTGATAAGCAAATAGATCCAAGAGACAAGAAATAGGGTGGAATTAAATGAGGAAGGGCCTTGAAGGTACAGACCTAGTGTTTGTGTGTGATGTGGTGGAGAAGGGGGCCAGCAGATGGATGAAAAGGGGGAGTGGAGTGATGTGGTTAGAGTGACAAGACAGAAAAATAATCTTAGCAACAGTGCCTGGCATCAAGGCCAGAGAGCAGTAGCCAAGAGACACAAGGTGAGGGCTCTCACAAAAATGTTAGCAGTCTGGACAGAAAGAAATGGTGACATATTAAGAATAAATATCTAAGTAGAAGCTGCAAGAATTAGCCAATGAGATCTTGGTCTCAGTTGGAGCCTCTACATATTCCAGTAATATCAGCAACAGTAGGAGGCAGGTGAATCTCAAAAGGTTCAGAAGCTGGGTTCAGATGAGCATCTAAAAGTTCAGATAACCCGCTACCAACATCTGAAAAATGCTGGGACTCAGCTGCTTCTTCAGCTGGATCACCGTGCTGCTGTGCACAGCCTGTGACCCATACACATGCTTGTGCTCAGGAATCGTGATGGCATTTATCAACTAGCCCATGAGGTAATGAGTTACAGTCCTGCAGTCTTGGAAACTACCCAGGCAGACATTTCCTATGACCTCTTGTACCCACAGGAGATAGACGCTGCCACTCACCCATGCAGACAATAGGTTCTGTGCATGGAGGGTCTATAAATGGCCCATATGGGTGGCTGAATCTCTCTTCTTCCTACCCAGGTGGTAGTACGCAAAAGATGTGTTTGCAAGACCATGTGTGTGCGCGTATGCTAAAACGAAGGGATGTGGTTAAAGGTCCTTGAAAAAAATCAAGGTCTTTCAGACATATGTAAACTCGGGGGATCCAAAGGAGGTAAATGGCACCTGTGTAGTTACCCTTGGTCTCTGCTCTGTAGGTAGGCACCATAGATTGGCAGAGCAAACCAGCATTCTGCCCATATTAACTTCAGTTGGTTTCCCAATGACTTTAAAGGGTGGTAATTTGAGAGAGCCCAGCAAGCTCCCCAACCCTTCGACCACCCTCCTTTGTTTCACTGAGCTGGAAGCATGAGGGAAGTGTTTCCACAGGGTTAGGCAATCAGGGGAAGAGCATGTTGCAATGGTGACACTTCCCCTTCCACTTTTCCTAAGGCCCAGATATACAGGGGCAGCCCCTTGAACACATGGTGATGGAGAGGAGCAAGGAGCTCTTAGCAGGTTTCTGTTTGCACTGGGGTGTATCACTAAGCACAGTTAAATTATACAGAAGAAATCAAGCATGTCTACAAAGGACAGATAATTTAAGAGCTGCACTGTGTATCCTCTTCCCTTGAAAAGCTGACCTGTTTATATGCTGGAAATATCAGCTCTGAGCATCAGCCTCTTAGCACCAGTCCTCTCCAACATAGCTGTAGTGAAGTAGTAAATGCTACATTAGATTACAACAGGATTCCTTAGTCTTTCCGTTTTAATCATATGACAAATTAGATTAAATTTGCATTTACACAGCATTTTATGATGTAAGCTTCTTAATATACTGCAGCTTGATACAGCAGTGAATTGCATTATTCCTAATGGGTCATTAGTTTTGAGATTTAGTATTTGATCTTGTTTTATTATCTTCCCTAGCTATAGTCTATACCTAATTTTTCCCTGAAATGAACATTATTGATTTACTTATTAAATACTGTCTGCCTAGTGTGAATTTCTCACACCAGCAGTATGATGAATTCTTTTTAAAAATAATGATTATCTGCAGCACAATGCTTGAAATACTGGCTTCATAAGGAGTGTTTCAATGGATTTCAACTAAATACATTGTATTAAAAAATGTCTTGTACCTTCTTTACAATATGCCATGCACTGATTGTACCTCTTAGAGAAACAGTACAATCAATACATGATTATATTCTTTAAAAGTCTGCCCATTTCAGGTTTTGGGGTTGTTGGGGTTCTTTGTTTTGTTTGGTTTGGGCTTCTCATCTACAGCAGTTTAAAAGGGCAACCCATTCCATGTTAGGTCTGGCAAAAAAGTAATTGGTCAGATTTTAAATTAAGATTTTCATGAAAGAATTTCATTTAGATTTAAGACAACAGTCACTTTATAGTGTGTTAACAAACTCCTAATTCACTATTCAAACATACTGGTAGTTGCTACATACAATACTATTTTCCAACAACCAGGACTTTTTACACATATTTTATGCACTGGGGTGAAATCGTGGCCCCCACTGTATTCAAAGGTGTCAGGATTTTGCCCTGTGACACTCTGATGTAAGTAGGGACTGAGTAAAAGCCGAGAAAAGACTTGGAACACAATTTTGAAACCTAGGTGCCTAAAGTTAGGCTTCTTAGGGTACCATTTTAAAAAGCATTTAAGTGACTTAGGAGCCTAAGACCTCTGAAAATCGGTGGATTTAGGCTTCTAAGTGAGGAAGAAGTTTTTCAAATATTACTCTTTGTCAAGGTTCCTCCCCCACTCTGAACTCTAGGGTACAGATGTGGGGACTTGCATGAAAACCTCCTAAGCTTACTTTTACCAGCTTAGGTTAAAAGTTCCCCAAGGTACAAATTAATTTTATCCATTGTCCTTGGAATATCCACTGCCACCACCAAACTCTAACTGGGTTTACTGGGAAATGTAGTTTGGACACGTCTTTCCCCCCAAAATCCTCCCAAACCCTTGCACCCCACTTTCTGAGAAAGGTTTGGTAAAAATCCTCACCAATTTGCATAGGTGACCACAGACCCAAACCCTTGGATCTGAGAACAATGAAAAAGCATTCAGTTTTCTTACAAGAAGACTTTTAAGAGAAATAGAAGTAAATAAAAGTAAAGGAATCACCTCTGTAAAATCAGGATGGTAGATACCTTACAGGGTAATTAGATTCAAAACATAGAGAATCCCTCTAGGCAAAACCTTAAGTCAGAAAAAAGACACACAGACAGAAATAGTCATTCTATTCAGCACAGTTCTTTTCTCAGCCATTTAAAGAAATCATAATCTAACACATACCTAGCTAGATTACTTACTAAAAGTTCTAAGACTCCATTCCTGTTCTATCCCCGGCAAAAGCAGCGTACCGACAGACACAGACCCTTTGTTTCTCTCCCTCCTCCCACCTTTTGAATGTATCTTGTCTCCTCATTGGTCATTTTGGTCAGGTGCCAGCGAGGTTACCTTTAGCTTCTTAACCCTTTACAGGTGAGAGGATTTTTCCTCTGGCCAGGAGGGATTTTAAAGGGGTTTACCCTTCCCTTTATATTTATGAAACTCCTAAATCCACATTTAAGTGTTAGAGCTGGTCAGAAAATGCGTTTTTCTTCTTTAGAAAATTTTGATTTTTCATCGAAAACCTCACAACCGAAACCTTTTGGCTATGAAATCAAAAGTTTCCACTCAGAGAATTAAAAATATTTCATTTTGGGTTGAGTTAACCCAAATCACAATGTTTTGGTTTGATGAATGGAATCGAAACATTTTATTTTAGATTTCAGAGTGGTAGCCTTGTTAGTCTGTATCAGCAAAACAAGGAGTCCTTGTGGCACAATAGAGACTAACAAATTTATTTGGACATAAGCTTTCATGGGCTAGAACCCACTTCAGCAGATGCATGGAGTGGAAAATACATGAACAGGTATAAATACATGAAAAGATGGGAGTTGCCTTACCAGACAATTCAGTTAACAGTAGGATACCAAGGGAGGAAAAATAACTTTTGTAGTGGTAATGAGAGTGGCCCATTTCAAACAGTTGACTAGAAGGTGTGAGTAACAGTCGGGGGAAATTAGTATGGAGGAAATTAAGTTTAGGTTTTGTAATGACCCAACCACTCCCAGTCTTTATTCAGGCCTAACGCAATGGTGTTCAGTTTGCAAATTAATTCCAGTTCTGCAGTTTCACATTGGAGTCTGTTTTTGAAGGTTTTTTGTTGAAGAATTGCCACTTTTAGGTCTGTTATTGAGTGAGACCTTGGAAGACAGGCCAGTCCTTGCTTACAGACAGCTCCCCCTCAAGTTAAAGCAAATACTCACCAGCAACTATACACCACTCAACAAAAACACCAACTCAGGAACCAAACCCTGCAACAAACTGTCCACATATCTGTTCAAGGGACACCATCATAGGACCTACACCACATCAACCACACCATCAGGGGTTCGTTCACTTGCACATCTACCAATGTGGTATATGCCATCATGTGCCAGCAATGCCCCTCTGCCATGTACATTAGCCAACCAGACAGTCTCTATGCAAAAGAATAAATGGACACAAATCTCACATCAGGAATTATAACATTCAAAAACCAGTAGGAGAACACTTCAACCTCCCTGGTCACTCAATTACAAAAAAGTGGCAATTCTTCAACCTGCTCCTGTATTTTCCACTCCATGCATCTGATGAAGTGGGTTCTAGCCCACGAAAGCTTATGCCCAAATAAATTTGTTAGTCTCTAAGGTGCCACAAGGACTCCTCGTTATTTTGTTTTTGGACACTTTGACTTTAAACGTATCCATCTGTGCTGCCACAATACCTCATGGCAGTTATTGTTTGGTTTCCATCACACCCTAATTGTCTCCAGCAGGTTGGGATCACTGGCTGGACTACAACTCCCATGATACACCAGAATTTCCCCTATTGCTGAACCATTGGAGTGCATCCTCGGAGTGACGTGGGTCTGATGCATCATGGAAGATGCAGGCCTGCTGGGGAGTCTGGCCCATGGCAGATAAGGAGAGCATTGGCACCCAAACTAAAACTGCCATGAGTTTTTGCAGCAGTTCAGGAGGACACAGTTTAAATATTCAATCAGGCTAAAAAACACATTTACATTCAGGCATATCAAAACATTTTCTCTTGATCAAAAGTGTCTAAATGAAATGTTTGACATATTTCAAGTGAAAATTTCAGTTATTGGGCAGAAGTTTGTGCTTCTCAGCTGAAAATTTGTCAGTCCCCCACCCTCCCGATATATATACACAAAATCAACATTTTCTGGGGAAAGACACTTTTTGCAAAAAACTCAGTTGTCCCACCAAAAAAATAGATTTGATGGAAGATTTTCTGATAAGTCCTATTGACTAATATTTAGGTGACTAAACAGAGACTTAGGAATGTAACTTTAGACAACTAGGTTTGATTTTTTTCCCCTTAACATTTGACATCATTTAAGTATGTCTTACTACATTGTATTTGCCAATAATTTTAGATGGTAGCTGAAGTGCATGGTTGTGAAAGTTGTACTAGCCTCTACCATTATAATCATTTCTGTGACATTTATTTGCATACCTTTAGACAAGTTGCCAGCTGGCTTTGGGTCAGATCCTATTCCCTTTGATGTCAATGAGAGGTTTGATGTATATTTATATTGTATGTATATTATAAAGTGATTTATATTTCTTATATGGGGGCAAGCAGGGGACTAGAAGTGCATATTATTTACTTTATAACTTGTCAAGTGTCAACAATGTACTCTGCACTTACAGCATCAGATATTAATACAAGGCCTGGAGAAAGACAGAGAAGACACAGAAAGAATCATTTTTGATTTAGAAATGAACAGGTTTGTGTAGGTGTTTGGTTTTGCAATTTTTGTTGCTTTTGCAAGAAACCAGTCAGGTTTTAAATTAATATAATAAATATGAATAAGAAAGCTATACAAGCAACAAGATTTTTTTTTAAAAAAAAAAAGCCTGATAAGATTTTCAGAAAGCATATCAGGTTTGGTGTCAGGTTCTTTTGAAAATCTGGCCAGATAAAAATAGCTTACTCTCTCTCTCTCTCTCTCTCTGTGATGGAATGCCCCCTCTGTATTCATACCCTACACACTATTATAATAATCTTCGTACAAAATATACTTTGTAAGATATCATTTGAAAACTGATAACTTGCTGGTCAGTAATGTCATGGTGAAATGTGTGCAGCAACATTATATGCAAAGTTATGACCATAAGCTGAATTCATGTCTGAACTGTATTTACCAGAGAAGTCTGGGAAGTGGGGAAAGATAAAGAACAAGCTGACAGCCCTAGACAGGTGTCATCAAAGCTGATGGTCCATCATGTATACAGTGGCCATTCTTTGGGATGGAAGGAGGGGAAGACAAGAGACAAGAAAAAATCTGCATTTCAGCATACGTAGGTGGGGGAAAAAACACATCCTGGAACTTCCTCCACCCAGACTCCATGTCTCTTTGCTCTCAGCTGGAAAGAATTTTATACAGGGGTCACTCTCAGGAAAATGCATTTCAAAGGCTGACTGAGCTATAAAATTGAGGGGCAAAACACCCCCTGTCCATCTCTCTCCTTCACCTAAGAGGACAAACGAAAACAGCCGTTGGACCTTGGGTCCAGATCCTGGCCTAAGAGTTTGGTCAGCAATTTCACTGGAGCATCTAGTAAGGGGACTCCATCTTGAACCAGGTCTAATATGTTAAATTTAGAAAGTATTTTATTTTTATTGTAACCATTTCTGACTTAACACCTCATTACTTGTACTCACTTAAAACCTCTCTTTGTAGTTAAATAATTTTGTTTTTCTTCTTTGATCAAAACTAATCTAGTGATATGAACTGCATGGGTAGCACCGCATGAGGTGGCAAACTATTGTATCTTGATCCCCTTAAAAGGGCAATGGACCCAATATGGCTGGACAGTGCAGAACACACATTTTGGGGGGGGAAATCCAGGATTGGGAGTGTACTGGGGTCACCCTGCATGTGGAAAACAAGGTGGAAACCAGAGTGTGACTGGATTGTTTCTGGGAGGCTGCAGCAATACACAGACACTCATGGTGTGACCTGCATGCTGGCAGGCTGGTTGTGAGCAGCTCAGGTTGGAGCTACAGCACCAAAGCATTGTGAGGCCCCCAGGGTGCATGGCAGGTGGTGGCACAGAGCCTCACTGGTCTGGATTGCACCCTGGAATATCATACTCAGTCCTCCCAACAAGCAAAGCATTGTCATTAACATTTGCTTTAAGTTCAAAACCAGCTTTGATAGTGTCTACACTCCCAAGCACAACACCGTTCATCACACTGAACACTCACTTGTTCCACTGGGCTGCGTGCTCCTGCTACAGAGAACAAATCCTACTCAGTTTAGCAATGCGCCATAACCAAACATTTTTGAGGTTATTTTAAAAAAATCTGGTTTTGATTGCTACAAATAAAAAGGGATATTTCAAGTTTCTCAAAGGAGGTGCCTCTGACATCGAGGCATTGTATGTAAAACTGAGACTATTCTGGTAAAACCAGAATCTATGATCACATTATTTTTTGGTTGTTTTTAGAAGCTTGAAATATAGGTATCAAAGTAACTCAGAAGAAATTTCCCCATGTGCAGATTATTCCATAACTGACCATTATGGAGATCCTTGCAACTTATACTGAAGCATATGGTTCTGGCCAATGTCAGAAACAGGATAATGGAATAGGTGAATCCATAAGTAGCCGCTAAAGTACATTGTTACCATAGCCAGGGTAGTCTTGAACAAAAGCTTTCATGTATGTATTTCTCTGTATTTCCCATAATAAAATCAATAAAATTTTTAAGACTACATTCATTTCTAGTAAGTCTGCCATCCTTGCTCAGCATTTCAGTAGTTTAGCTAATAAAAGGTAATCATTCCTTTTCATAGCTGTTATAGCTGGGGGCAGGGTGGGTAGAAACTGTTAAATTCAGTGTAGCTCAAGCCCAGAAGATTATTATACTTGGAGAAAAAGCAGTAGCTTTTCCCTCCCTCTCTTTTAGCACTAACTGGAGTGTCACTAGGAAATGTTATCTTTTCAGTAGTATTTAATGACAGCTTATATGGCCAACCCAAATGAATAATCTTTAATTTAAAAAAAAAAAAAACCTTATTATCCTGCCAAAATGCAATGAAGGTATATGTGACTCACTTTTGGATACTGTAGTCATGAAGAAAGTAAGGAAGCCAAAGCAGTAGTTAATGCCTGCAATCTAGTCCCGCGATATTAATTACTGAAGATATGGGCATGACATGGTGTTCATTTGTTTCTCAGTGTGAGCTATCTTATCAGCTGTTACCGAATCACTGATTAGTGGAGACAGCCTCCAGATATTTTTCAATCCTATTGTTTGTATTGCTGACAGTAAATAGAACAGACCACTCTTCCCTTGCACAGTGTGAATTTTTAAACACATTTGTACTTTTCTGTCCTTGTTTGTTTCCTTCATGTTACTTCAGAGATCCTCATCAGTGCAGGCAGCTGAACAGAATCTCTCTTAGCAAGGCAAAAAGTGAATTGCCTACTATACATTGTAATCTACTCCTCACTTATGCAGTGCTAGTATTGAAAGCAACAGACATTCAAGTCATGAATCAGCCCCCCAAAAAATTAGATTTAAAAACAAAACAATATTTGGGGGAGGGTGTAATTTGTTTTCTGGTTTTTTAATCTCTAGGGTGCACTCAGGTCACATTTTCAAACTTTTCTTTTCAAGCAGGAAGGATAGAAACTCAATTTTTTATAAATGAAACCGGAAAATCATCACCTAATCAAATACCTCCTGGAAATGAGACTTTAAGCATAACTGTCAAATACTGAGAGACTTGCAATAAAATCCAGAGTGTTGGCAACACTGCAGTGCATTGCACTATTTAACTCAGCAAGAGTTCCCACTACCTAACTCAAAAAACCTCCAAAAAACACATTTACTCAATTGAAATTAAATATTGATGGGGAGACTTAAAAGGTACAGATGGATGATTCAGTTCATGAAAAAGTGTGGAGCCTCTACTGTACATGTCAGCAGCAGTGCTGTGAAGGCTGATCATGCCCCCAGAGCCCTGGTTGTCTAGAGAGCTGGCAAGCCCATCCCTACTTCCTGCTGCCAGCTCTCCTCCCATTGGAGAATGGGGATACCATTTGTGAAAACACGGAGGGTATGTTGACACTACAATAAAAAACCTGCATCACCGAGTCTTAGACTCCAGGTCAGTTGACTTGGGCTCGCAGAGTTCAGGTTGTAGGGCTAAACAATGCAGAGTAGATGTTTGAGTTTGAGCAAGAGCCTGAGCTCTGAGACCCCATGACGGTGGAGGGTCGCAGAGACTGGGCTCCAGCCTGAGCCCAAATAGCTACACTGCAATTTTTAGCTCTGTGTGCCCATGTTGGCTGACCTTGGCCAGCGATGGCCATGCTGCGGGTCTTTTATTACAGTGTAGACATACCCCATGTGGGCTGCAGGAGAGGGCTGTGGGGACACAGCAGGTCCAAACAAATCGTGAACTCGGGGCTACTAGATAAACCTTGGGAGCAGACTGAACATGTGGACCCTACAAATCTCCAATTTTTTCAAGAACTAGCCACTGCCCAAAGGAAAGAAGGTGCCTTAATTCAGAACTAAAGGGCTGAGGCTGGAGTGGCAGTTGAGTCTGTTTACTGATGGGGTGGAATTCCTGTTAGGCCCCACTTAGCACTGACAACTCTTGCGATTTTATTCTGAGTCTTTTTCTATTTGGTGTTTTTCTTAAATCCCCAGCTCCTGGAATCATAGAAATGTAGGGCTAGAGGGGACCATGAAAAGTCAAGTCCAGCCCTGTGTGCTGAGGCAGGACCAAGTGTACCTAGACCAGAGGTGGGCAAACTTTTTGGCCCAAGGCCACATCTTGGTATGGAAATTGTATGGCGGGCTCACAAAATTGGGGATTGGGGTGTGGGAGGGCTCTGGCTGGGGGTGTGGGCTCTAGAGTGGGGCTGGGGATGAGGGGTTGGGAGTTCAGGAAGGTGCTCTGGGCTGGGACTGAGGGGTTCGGAGTGTGGGAAGGGGATCAGGGCTGGGGAAGGGGGCTGGGGGCATGGGAGGGGGGCAGACTCCGGGCAGCACTTACCTCAAGCAGCTCCCAGAAAGAGCGGCATGTCCGCACTCCGGCTCCTAAGCAGACGTGTAGCCAGGTGGTTCTGCGTGCTGTCCTGTCCCCAAGCGCCACCCCTGCAGCTCCCACTGGCTGCGGTTCCTGGCCAATGGGAACTGTGGAGTTGGCACTTGGGGCTGGAGTAGCATGCAGAGCCCCCTGGCTGCCTCTACGTGTAGGAGCTGGTGGGGGGACATGCCCCACTCTGCACAGCTCCCAGAAGCAGCAGCAAGACCCCAACCCCGCTCCCCAGCTGGAGTGCCAGAGCAGGACGAGCCCCAGACCCCACTTCCCGGCGGGAGCTCGAAGGCCAGATTAAAATGGCTGGAGGGCCAGAAGTGCCCCCCAGGCCATAGTTTGCCCACCCCTGACCTAGACCATCCCTGACAGGTGTTTGTCCAAATTGTTCTTAAAATCCTCCAATAATGGGGATTCCACAGCTGTCTTTGGAAGTCTATTCCAGAGTTTAACTACCCTTAGAGTTGGAAAGTTTTTCCTAATATCTGACCTAAATCTTCCTTGCTGCATATTAAGCTGTTACTTTTTCCTTTGGTTATTATGGAGAACAATTGATCACCTTCCTCTTTATAACAGCACTTAACATATTGGAAGATTGTTATCAGGTGCCCATCCTGTCTTTTTGTTCCTCAAGACTAAGCATATCCACTCCTTTGAAAAAATATTCTCCATAGGTCAAGTTATCTAACCTTTGTATCACTCCTCTGGACTTTCCAATTTGTCCACATCTTTCCTAAAGTGTGGCACCCAGAATTGGACACACTTCTCCAGCTGAGGCCTCACCAGTGTCAAGTAGAGTAGAAAAATTACCTTCCATGTCATATATGACATTCCTGTTAATACACCCCAGAACATATAGGTCCTTTTTGCAATTACACCATTTTGTTGATTCAGACTCAGTTTGTGATCCACTATAACCCCAGATCCTGCTCATCAGTACAACTAGCTAGCCAATTATTCCCCATTTTGTAGTTGTGCATTTGTTTTTTCCTTCCCAGGTGTAGTACTTTGCACTTGTCTGAAGGACAACTCTGAAGGAAGTCACATGTCAAATTGCAGAACTACTAACTGTTGTCTGTAACCTATCATTTAAACCAGCTTCTGTACCAAATTACTGGAGGATAGCTAATGTGATGCCAATTTTTTAAAAGGGCTCAAGAGGTGACCTCGTCAATTACACGCCGGTAAGTCTGACCTCAGTACCAGGCAAACTGGTTGAAACTATAGTAAAGAAAAAAATTGTCAGACACCCAGATGAACATAAATTGTTGGGGAAGACTCAACATGTTTTTTGTAAAGGAAAATCATGCCTCACCAATCTAGTAGAATGCTTTGTGGGGGTCAACAAGCATGTGGACAAGGGGGATCCAGTGGATATAGTGTACTTAGATTTTCAGAAAGCCTTTGACAAGGTTCCTCTCCAAAGGTGCTTAAAGTAAGCTGTCATGGAATAAGAGGGAAGGTCCTCTCATGGATTGGTAACTGGTTAAAAGGTAAGAAACAAAGGATAGGAATAAATTATCAGTTTTCAGAATGAAGAGAGGTAAATAGTGGTGTACCCCATGGGGTCTGTACTGGGCCCAGTTCTATTCAACATATTCATAAATGATCTGGAAAACGGGATAAATAAACAGTGAGGTGGCAAAATTTGAAGATCATACAAAATTACTCAAGGTAGTTAAGTCCCAGGCAGACTACAAAGAGCTACAAAGGGACTTCTCAAACTAGGTGACTAGACAACAAAATGCCAGATGAAATTCAGTGTTGACTGAAGCGCTTCATAAATCTGCTCAGGTTACAAAGGCTGGGGTATGTCCACTTTCCATTGATGAAGTGGCGAACCAATTAATAAACTTGCATTGCTCAACAAGGGTCTTGAGCAGTGCAAGACAGTATATTTCTCAAGTAAAAGGCTGGGAGCTGGGGAGTGATTTGGCTGATGCCTTGCTCTGTGTGATTTCTGAGTGGGTCTGGGAGCATTCATGCAAATCTAGCTGGGTATGGGGCTTCACATGCAGTTATACGAAGTGGTATCCGCACCTGGAGGGTTTTGCCAGTAAGGCATTCTGAGAAACAACCCAGATTAGTGAGTTATGGGACAGAGCAATCCCACAGTCCCAGTGTGCATCCCAGAGATCCTGTCACAGACAGTGGAGCCCGTTTTGCTGGAATTGTTGAGATTTAAAAAAAAAAATTCCTAGTTCCAAATTGGGACAAAAAGTCAAAATCTTGACATTTTTCATGAGCTGAAAATCCCTGCCTCATTCTCCCCCCAAAAAAACAATCAGATCAGCTCAACCAAAATGTTTTCTTTCACTTTCAGGCTTATTTAACTTTAACACCATAAGTTAACATAAATTTCAAAACAAAAAGTTGTTTTGGAGGTTTTCTGTTTAGAAAGTGTCAAAGTGGTACATTAACAGTTTCAACAGCTTTTTCCCCACAAAATATTTTCAAAGCATAAAATTGATCAAAACCGACACTTTCCCACAAAGTTTTGATTTTAATGAATTGGCATTTTCCAAACAAAAACAGGGTTAGAGAAAAAAATTCTGATCAGCTCTAATTAAGAAACTGCTTTCTCCCACCACTTTACTTCTAAAATGGTCCCCAAAGCTTCACCAGAGCAGTGAGAACTATAGCAGTGTTTCCCCTCACAGGCTGAGTTTACTCCTGCACATTACACGGGGTCCACATAACATAGAGGAGGCAGCTTGATCATCTCTTCTAGCTAACTGTGTGGAATTTAGTCCCACTTTTTAATTTTAAGAATTAAAATTGCATAGTGGCTGACGGAGATCCTAAATTAAATCTACATTTAAGGCATTTCCATTACAGTATTAGCAGCAGCCCCAGCAATTTATTCTAAATCATACCTACAAGATTCCACTCGTTTCTGAAAATTGTTATAGTAAATTAAAACAAAGATTTTTATCACACATTTTTCCTCATTGCAGAGAATATCAAGCTGAGCAAATACATTATTAGCCTGGTGTAAATTTAAGTGGGTACTTAATAAAGCAGTGCAGGCTCCTCAAAGATCATGGCAGGCTTATAATTATAATTTAGTTAGAATTTAAAACCTCCTGTGGTATTTCTGTATTATCCTTGTGATATAGTACAGTTGACATTGTAGGCCAGATTATTAAATGGTAGAGGCACACTTGCATGTGATAACATTGGTGCACCATAGCTTTTGTGCATATATTTGCTGTACTTGCATATGAAAATCAGCTAATTATATGCACAAATGATCAGTTAGGTGCCTATTTAGCTAATTCATAGTCACCCTGCACACAAAATTTGCATTCACCATGTAATAGCACATAAAATTTAGGGCATGCAGTGGGCACTTCTTTTTAAAGATCTGGCCCTATGGGGTCAACTGTGCACTCCTCTCTCAGTCAAAGGCAACAGAAGGTTTGCCTGAAAAAGGTCTGTAGAATTTGGCTGCTACTGTGATACATCATGACATGTAATTGTAAGACTTCAGGCAAAAAGTCTAGAATTACAGGCCAAACACTATTCTCTCCTGCATCCAAGCAACCCCGCCGATTTTACTGCATGGTGAGGAGCACGATATAAGACAACATATAGACAGTCGTAATGGGATTACAATTATGTAATGAAAGAACTGAATCTGCCCCCTTGACTGATCCATATTCTGAAGACCTACCTGAATTTTCAGTGTAAAAATGCACGTCTATCTTTATAATCACCCCATGACCTCTGAATCCATTTTCCCAAATATGATTACATTGGTGCCTATTAATTTAGCCTTACAAAACTGCCATGAAAATTAACCAGCCCTAGCAGAGAAAGTGCTTGTCTTCATTGTACTATAATGATAGCAATGGTGGTGAAAAAGCGAATGATATTTGACTTGCTTACCAAAACCAAGTACTCAACCTGGCTGTGTAGATTTTCACAAGACCTTATTCAGTACACATAATAGTATATTATATAAATAATAGGTTTCCCAAGGCAAATTAGCAGCAGGATTAGTACTTCTCTGAAAATGCTGGGAGGTATATCTGCTCACAGATTTCATAGAAGCAATAACTTGAGATTATATTTATTTAAGAGCCAGATCTGGTGCAAACTGGCATAGTTCCACGGAAGACAATGAAGCTATGTTGACATCCACCAGCTGAGGTTCTGGTCCATACAATTACCAACCTCAATTAGCAGCAGAGTACACATTTAAAATCTCTTAGCGTATCTGTTACAAGTACTCCATCTACATTCTAATTTCTTCTAGAATGTGTGTGGTAATAACAAATGGAATCCATTTGTGATAGGCTGTTCATTGCAATATAAAAATCTGTCATTTAAAATTATGTGTTATTGCCTAGCACCGTACTGGCACAGCCCAATGGTCTATGTAGTCTGGTCTCTCAAATTTGGTAGTTGCCCATAGCAGATGCTCAGATGAAGTAGGGGGAAAAAGCCCCGCAAAATATATTAGACCTTGTCATTTGTGCAAATCTATAGCATGTGTTGGGGGGGGGGAGAGGGAGGACAGAAAATTCCATCCTGATCCCATCTCTGTTGTTCATCTTCTGCTCTGAACTCTGCAAGGATTTACACTCTTTGGGCAAGATTCACTCCTGCTTTATTCTGGCTTTTCTCAGCACTTGGTGGTAGAAAGGGGAAAGGTTGGGATGACATCCCAAAGCTGGGATGACAATGTGGCCATTAAAGCACCTGGTGCTGGCTGGGGAGGGAACATAGCCCAGGCAAGAAGAGATTACCCTGACTGAGTACACACCCTCCGCAACTTCTCTTGTGGGGCTCCTATGAGTCCCCAGGAATAAACTAGGGCTGTCTTTCCCTTATATAATCCCATTGGATGATGGCGAAAATAATGCTTACCCTCCTCTAGGGATCCTTTAAATCTTAGTGGTCCTGTCTAGGAAAGGCAGGGGCCACTTGCACCTCATTGTACCTCTGAGAGTGTTTCTAGCCCCTTGCCATTAGGATAATAACTAATGGAACTTTCAATGCTGTTCTCATTCATATAAGTATGTAATCCTTGAGTGAAATGTACTAAATTTGCCCACATAATATCCCATAGCAGTGAATGTTATAAGTTAATTTATGATAAATTATCAAAAAATGCTAATTTATTTGTATCAGTTTTATATTGTGTCACCTTTTAATGTAAAGTGCTCCCATGTTCTTCTATTATGGGATAAATAAGAATATCTCCTTAGCCTCCAGCTTACCATTCATTATCTTGTATTCATAGATGCACTGTCAAAAAAAAAATAGAAGTATAAGCCAGAGGGACAACTCACCAGCCTGTGCACCAAGTAACATGCCCAACAGCAGCAGAATTTCAGGCTCTTTTCTTCACAGTCAAGTTTTATTTCCCTCAAATCAAAATAATTCCTAGTGCAATGGGGCCCCATTCTTGGTTGTCCCATGGGGTATGTCCACACAGCAAAGAAAAACCCGCGGCTAGCCCATGCCACACAACTCGAGCTCATGGGGCTGTTTCATTGTGGAGTACATGTTTGGGCTCAGGCTGGAGGTTGGGCTCTAGAACTCCAGCCCAGCCTGGAAGTGTACACAGCAATGAAACAATCTCACAGCCCAAGCCCCACGAGCTCAAGTCAGCTGCCACAGGCCGGCCACACATTTTTCTCTTTGCTGTGTAGACATACCTGCAGGCAATAAATATTAATAATCAAGCAGATAAACCAGATTCAGCCTCCTGCACATCTAACTGAGCTCTTATCTCCCCCAACAGGCCTGCTTCTTAGACACATGCTCCTATCATATGACTCCTGGACTCATTCCCTTCACCTACGGAAGTGGGCTATAGCTGATACAAATGGGGTTGGGCACTAACTGGGGACAGCTTGCCCTGTTACAGGAAGGTAGAAGCACTAATTTATCCTCATGATCATGACCTTGATCCTCATGATCATGATTTTGAACTGTGTGACTACTTTTTACACTTTACTGATGGAGGAGGTGAGGAAGAGAGGCTAGGTGACTTCACATGGTCACAGTGGGTGACACTGTCCTAGCTTGGATGAGAACTCAAGAGAGGTTGGACGTCTTGTGCTTATACCAGCTGAGCACTTCTGACCAAAAGAGCTACAGGCACCATTTCTTAATTGCTCCTTCTGATAGTGCCTTTTTATGTGTTCTGTTATGCTAAAAAGCTCCAGATTCTTACCTGGTTATGGGATACATTTGATTTCATTCTGTGTATCCTGAATGTCTACAAATTGTAGTTCAGTCTGTAGCCTGCAGTAAATATTTGTAATATGAATGAATGTATAGATAAGGCCAGACAGGACAGTTGTGATAATCTAGTCCAACCTCTTGCATAACACAGGCCATCGGACTTCCCTTGATTAATTCCTATTTGAACTAGGGCATAAAGTTTAGAAAAACATCAAATCTTGATTTAAAAATTGCCAGTGATACAGAATCCACCACAACCCTTGGGTAAACTGCTCCCATGGTTGATTACTCTCACTATTAAAAATGTGCACCTTATTTCTAGTCTGAATGCCTGTAACTTTAACTTGCCACCATTGGATATTATACTTTTGTCTGCTAGATTGAAGAGCCCTCTGTTATCAAATTTATGTTCCCCATGTAGGTACTTATACACTGTCATCAAGTCATCCCTTATCCTTCTGTTTGTTAAACTAGACAGATTGAGCTTCTTGAGACTTTCACTATAAGGCAAAATGTCCAGTCCTTTAATCATTCTCATGGCATTTCTCTAAATTCTCAAGTTTTTCAATATCCTTCTTGAATTGTGGCCACCAGAACTGGAAACATTCCACCAGCAATTATACCACTGCCAAATACAGAGGTAATAGAATCTCCTTATTTCTGCTTGATATCCCCTATTTATACATCCAAGATTTGCATTAGCCTTTTTGGCCACTGTATCGCACCGAGAACTCATATTCTGATGAACACACACACACGTTCTGCAAAGTCAAGGGTATTATTCCTGCAGAAACTGAAATCTGAAATCTTTTTCACAAAGAATGAAGTATCTCTTAAAATCCACAAGCTTTAGTCCCTTTGTCTAGACCTTTTATCTTCCTTTCTTTGAATACAGGATAGTTTTTCAAGGAATGAAATACAGTTAAAGTGCCCCTCAGTGCCAGAAGTGTTCCACTCATTCTGTGAAATTGCCAAAGCACAGCCAACCTGTAGAACTCATTACCAGGGGATGCTGTGAAGGCCAAAAATATAACTGGGTTCAAAAAAGAATTGGATATGTTCATGGAAGATAGCCTCATCGATGGGCCTATTAGCCAAGTTGGTCAGTCACTCCAGGCTCTGGGCTTCCCTAATCTTCCAATTTCTAGAAGCTGGGACTGGATATCAGGGGATGAATCACTTGCTATTTTCTCTGTTCATTTTCTCTGAAGCATCTTTCATTGGCCATTGTCAAAAGACTGGATATTGGGCTAGACAGAATCCAACCCAGTATGATCATTCTTATGTTCTAGGAAAGGGAAAGGAAAGGATCAGAGATGAGAGAGGCCCGAGTCCCAGAAGGAAAAGCAGAGGGAGATGCACCAGGCCATAATCGGTCTTCTCGGGTACCAAACCCAAATGTTGCAGACCCTGGTTGACTTACAGGTCCATATATATATATATAAAATAAAAATCCCCCCCCGCAAACTCCCCACTCTTTGCAGTCCTTGGAGGACTCCATGGTAGCAGCTCCTTACTCTTTCCAACATTCCACATGACATCATGGACCCTATACTTCCACCTCCTTCAAACGCATAGCTGCACATTGAGCTCTTGTAGTGACCCTTGTGTCTGGCTATTTAAAGTCAGCAGACAATTGCTCCACCTTCGCCCACCACTGTGGTGGCACCCTTTTCCCCTTTGCCTTGCAGATATTGTACAGGACACAAAAGGCAGCGTCCCGTCAATCTACTAAAAGTACATTGAGTCATTCTGCACTGCTGAGCCCATAGCTGAAGCTTTTCCTTGGGGCTCTTGAGATTACCAGAGTTTGGATACATGAGACAGGGGAGCAAGGGACAGACTGGGTGTCTCAGAGTCATTATTGCCACTTCAATATGGCCAATGGTAATCTGCTGGCAATACAAAGAATATGCCTGCTTGCAGGCTTTCTGAATATGTCCTGTGTTCTGAAAGATGCAAGAATCATGCCTTTTCCCTGACTAGCCGGCACTGTCCCCAGTGATCCACCAGTGCTTCCATAATGACAGAAAAGTAGCCCTTCCTGTACTCAATGAGCAAGGTGGACTGGTGCCAAAATCAGGATGTGTGTGCCATCCTTCACCCTACTTCAGGTTTTGGAATCCCATGGACGCAAATTCATCCTCTTTGTCATACACATTGCTGAGAATCACAATCCTGCATAGCAGGACATGATTAGTGACCCTTCATAATTGTATGAGAACAGCCGCTACTGTGGATTTTCCATCTCCAAAGTAATTTTCCACTAACCAGCAGCAATCCAGCATTGCAAGCTTCCAGAGTGTGATTACCCCTTGTTTCTCCACTATCAGTGAGGTTCTCATTCTGGTGTCCCTGCGCCAGAGGGCTAATTTGTCACTCAGATCCAGGAATATGGCCTTTCACATACAAAAGTTCTGCAGCCACTGCTTGTCATCCAACACCTACATTAGGATGAAATCCCACCATCTCAGGTCCAGGTCCATGCCACCATCTGCAGCTACTCCGCAAATGCCACCAACGTACTTGAATAGTTTTTCACTATGTCCCTCAGCAAACTGTCCTCCAGTAAGTCATCATGTACTTGGTTGTTGCAGTACTTTCTGTGGCTCTGCAAATACAGGAGAACTGTACATCCTGTATTTTGAACTTTCCTGAGAATAATGCAGAGGTCTGCAGACTTCATGCTTCTGTCAGTGATGATGGACATTGAACAATTTTGTACAGGTTTCTGAGGGGGTTTTTTGTTTGTTTTGTTTTTTAAGAAGCAAGGTACATGGGATATAGATGACAGCGTGGGATAGAGAAAACTGCATGCTGGGAAGTTGAGTCCTAGCTCCCTGAGACCCCTGGGTGAATCATTCGTATCCCATAACACTGTGAAAGTTTCCAAAAGGCATTGTGCCAGATGACACTATGTGGCACACTTGGATACCTACCCATTCCACACTGCACTTTGCATCGACACAAGCACCCCTGGTAAGCAAACACAATGCTGATGCAAGCAGCCAAGTTCACACATGCATGAGCCATATACAGACTTTGGCAGCTATACGCCAATGTAACTTGTGTCAATTAAATCTGTCATTTAGACATAGCCAAAGTGACTTAGGGGTACTAGACTTAAACTTCCCTGAAAATCTCACTCATTTAGGGAACTGACTTTTGGGGACCCCAGAAAATTTAAGCTATATTATTCTATTCTTAAAATATCACAGCTGTACTTTAAAAAGGGGTGAGTTACAGAGGATCAAAAAAAGGGTTATAATCTGGCACCCAGTTTGTAACTTTTCCCAATGAACGGGTTCTGTATGGGCCTAAAGGTTGCTTCATGTGGAAAGTGGTCTCAGAAATTAGTTATTTTTATAATAGTCTTTCCAGACAATGTAAAGCCAGGCATTACTAAAAATCTCAGGGAAAGGCCTGATCTCACAAAATATCCAACAAGAAGTCTGGGTAGACAAATGTTTAGGTAGGGCTGGTTGGATAACCATGCCATTTAATGGGAAAAAACTCTAAAATTTCAGATACTGGTTTTATTCTGATGTACAATGAGGTAGATGTGGGAGACAGGCTCAGGTACTGGCTCAGGGACTTGGACCAGCAGCTCCTACATGAGTGCCCTAACCACTGGGATAGCGGCTATTCTTGACTCTCTCCCACCCTTTCTCCTTTGACCAGAAATTACAACTTAGACCTGAGCAATCTTCTCATCAGAAACATTTCAGTTACAATGGAAAAAAGGTTAATCATTTTTGTCTCCTTTGTTCTACTTTTAGGTCCTTATTCAAAGGAAACTGAACATCCAAATCCTTAGGGCTTCATTATCCACTTAGCCCATTTTACGGCTTATCCTGCAGTCCACCAGGGTAGATCAGAATCCTACCACTAACTTCCATGGACTTTGCTTCGGGCTGTTAGTAAGGTGTATGGGCTTCAATAATGTTCCACTGAGGCACTGGAGAAATTTCACTCATCCCTACTTTTGTAACTGGGAGATTCAAATTCATACAGAGCATTGAAATGTTTCAGGTTAGTGATATACTGATCTGTTGTTTGATTGTCCTTAGCAGGATATCACAGATCCTACATGCAATGGAGAAATTCATCCTAGATTGTTACATATGAAGAATGTATGCTTGATACAGATTTTTTTGCATCTGATTGTCTGGGTTTATCACCAGCACCTCATGCTTTCTCTTTTCATTACGGAGTGCAAAAAAACCCCAATCCTTTACCATAGAATCTCTTTTTCTGCTGTAGTTATTGGTGCCAAAAGGAAAGTGCTCTCAAGTGTGGAACTGTAATACTGGCTAAAACACTCCATTTGGTCACTGAGGACCTCCCTCATGATGACAAAGTATAATAGGCATGAGTGGCATTGTACCTTTTGTCCCATCCAATGTATATAGGGATTCTATCAGCTGAACGGTGTCCTCTCCTCACAGTTCTGTGTCCACTTTATCTTTCAGAGTAACAGCCGTGTTAGTCTGTATTCGCAAAAAGAAAAGGAGTACTTGTGGCACCTTAGAGACTAACCAATTTATTTGAGCATAAGCTTTCGTGAGCTACAGTTGCATCCAATGAAGTGAGCTGTAGCTCACGAAAGGTTATGCTCAAATAAATTGGTTAGTCTCTACGGTGCCACAAGTACTCCTTTTCTTTTCACTTTATCTTTGCTGTGTATTTTGCTTCTAAGATCTTCTTCATGTTATGACAATGGTGCTAAAAGATGCTATGGCACGCTGTGCCTGAAAGCAGCACCCAGGAACCCCCATATTCACCACTGGCATATAATTATGATACGTTTTGTACAAAGTATGCCTTGTGAGGTACCATTTTAAAAGTTTTGATCTGTTGAACATTAATATCCTGTTGGATTGTATGTACTATCATTGTAGGTGAAGTTATAAAGTCTTGTTATGGGTGTGTTACTGAAATATGTTGTAAGATTGGAAACACCCACAACCAGCCTTTCAGGATGGAAATGGAAAAGCCAGACAGTGTGGATGGTCCATTAAGAGGAATCCACACTACCAAGGACCATCACCATGTCTATATACAATGAAGTCTTCTCAGAGGGGGCACATAGACAATGAATATGGCTTGACTCACATCATAACAAAAAGATCTTTCCAGCAAGCTGGAAGAATCTATAAAGGAGGGGAATTGACGTCATTTGTTCTCCTTCCCCTCACAATTCAACATCTGGAAACATATCTGGAGAATAAAGCCTGTGAATGGGGAAGGTGGTCCCAAGCTGGAAAGGAGAATCCCAGCTTGTGTATTAAAGGAACTGGACCATCAGGGTGAGACAATGCTTGATTCAAATCCTGTCTAGATTGTAGAACTCAGATTGCAATTTTATGTTTATTTCTTAAGTGACTAACTTTGATCTATAAACTTATTACCTGTAATCACTTAAAATCTTTCTGTAGTTAGTAAGTTTTATATTTTACCTAAAACAGTGGGTTTTGCTTGAAGAGCCTGGGAAATCTGTTTAGCTTACAAAAGCTGGTACATGTCCTCTCCACCTTGTGGAAGAGGCGGACTGGGTAATAAACTTATACTGGCCAGGCTTCTGACCACAGCAAGATGATACAGCTCTAGGGTCTTAGACTGGGGAGCTGTGGGGAATTGGCTGGAGCCTCTCTATGGTTGGTTCACGAGTGGCTGACAAAAGCATTCATATAACTCAGTTGGGTGTGTCCCTGCCTGTGAATATTTGTGGAGTGCAGGACCCGCAGGGGTTTGCAGCTTTTCACAGCATCACAGTGTGAGAGGGAGCCTAGGTTAGTGAGACACAGGGCTCAACAGTACCCCAGTTCCAGGTTGCATCCCGGGAAACTCATCACAGCTGCAACGTAAATATTTTTTCCTCGGTCTAAAGCAGTTCTTGCTGGTATTTATATAAAGAAATGAAGGCCAAGACACTACACAACCAGTGTATCAGATTGTGTTATCGCACCCACGGGATAATCAGGCTGCCTTGCCTCTCTTTCTGTCCAGGTTAATTTATGTGAACAAGTGCAGTCGTGATGACTGTCAGTTACAACCCCTATTCTGAACAAATACTCTGCTCAAGAGATATTGTGCTTAAATGTCCCATCTCACAATGCCAGCTTTAGCTATTAATTCTACAGTAAGTGACGCTGAGAGATAAATTTGGTTATAGAAGATTTAACAGAGGTTATATTTATTAACCCTTATTTAATCTCAGCCAGGCAAACAGCTTTGGACAACAGCATACAGCTACAGTTCAATATTTACACCTTGCATGAAAATATGGTGTTTAATCTAATCAAATTGGCCAATGCTGAACGTGCCACATTAAATGTTTGCTCTTCAGATCTGTAGTTCATTCATTCTGTCACTAATTCCTGAGCCCAATTTGAAAATAGTTTGCATTACATGCTATCTTGCAGCTTTATGTGTTTGCCTACCAAACATAGGTTAAATGACCTTGTCTTCTGAATGTGACATTGTTAATATCAAAGAATAAATGCAACAGTAATGTCTAGTAGCAGGGAGAAAGAAAACCACACCACAATGCATTACTCAAGAATGAAGGGAGACCAAAAAAAAAATCCCTTTATTTTTAGTGATTCTTCCTTTGATACCAAATGGAGGAGGTTTTATCTTATCCAGCAGAATTTTTGCAGTATGCGCGCTGCTTGCCATACGGTTTCTTCCCACCCAAGTCAAGTCTTTTAAGCAGTGCATTGAAAGATGAACAAATGGGAACACAGCAAAAAATACACAATGGACAATTCCAGCCTCTTAGAAAGATGATAGAGATTAAAGTGTGAAATTGACATTTTAGGTCCCTAAGTCCAACATGTAGACACCACAGGCATTCATAAAACCACTGCTCAGCTGTTGCCTAACACCGTATATGCCTAAATTCCTTAGAAGCCTAAGTTTCCACCATTAATTTCAGCAGCTCAGCACCTAATATATACCTAAACTCCAGGTGGATTCCCAAACTAGGCATTCCTTGCCTCTCTTACCTTCAGGGCTCAAGGTGGTAAATGTCTTCAGAGCACATAAAACAGAACAGGGGAACTGGTAGGTTCCCTACCTCCCAGATGAGTGCCCTAACTAAAGTGAGTCCTTCTAATGCACTCTGTGGCCCACTGAATAATTCAATTTTTAAATACAGTGGAACAGCTTCAACAGGAGAGACTGAGAAACTCCTGCCCCAGGAGACCCATAACCCAGTAGTTAGGGATAGAGGACCTCCATGTTCAAGTCCCTGCTCCACTCATGCAGAGGTGGGAATGGAGCCTGGGTTTTTCACATCCCAGCTGAGTGCTCTAGCCACTACTGGGCTAAAAGTTATAACGGAGACATTTCCTCCTCAGTTTCTCTTGAAAAATGACTGAACTCGATTAGGCATCTAACTCCAAGTTCACAGCTGTGAATCACAAGTAGAGACGGGTCCTCCCTCCAAACTAGAGTTAGGCACCTAAATCCCTTTGAAAATGCTGAGGAGGAGTGTTGGGGCCTATTGGCTAGTTTAGGCAGCTAGCATACTGGCTTTTGTGGATCCCTTTTATAAGTGCCTAACTCTGCCCAGGTATTGCTTAAGAAGCCTGGGCACTTCACTCAAGTCTGTAAAAGTTAGATATTGTATAGCTCAACATTGCTGCACTTAATTCTCTTTTGAATCCCATCCAAGAGATAAAGCAAAGCTTTGAAAGCCTGATTCTTAACAGACTCCAACCAGTGTACCAGTAAGCCAGAGGTAACTCCATTGAAGTTGATGGAGTTACATTTGGGTAAATGAGATCAGAATCAGGCCCAACATTTTTACAAGCCAACTTCCTTATTATGGGCAGGTACACCTATCAGTTTCTCCTCATCAATCCCTCTCACTTTCCAGGGACCACAGTGACTCAGCCCATCCCCACAAAGGAGAATCAAAGTTCCTGCTCTCCAGCAGCCTCCTGCTTCACTGCCTAACAGTACCACTCTCATGGTGGCTGACAGGGAAACCCGAGCCCACCCTCTACTCCAGCCTTCTACTCAGAAGCCAAGGTCCATTACCTACACCTTGCTGCTTTTCCCTGAGTCGCTTCCATACTTCCTGGCCCTCCCCACTCCTCTGGGTTTGCCAGTCTCAACTATCCTTCTTCCAAGGGAGCAACTTCAAGCAACTCAGCGCTTCAGGCCCCCTGCCCAAACACACCTCCATTCTCCCAGGGAGTAACTGCAGACTTCTCCCTACTGACCCCTCTGCTTCCAATTTCCTGTCTTTTGTAGAAGCCACACCTGTCCCTCACAGGTGAGCTTCTCTCTAATTAGCAGCCTCCAGCCCAAAGCTCCCCTGTTTGCAGCCTAATTAACAAATTGGGACCACCTGGCCCAGCTCAGTTCTTACAGGGCCAGTGTGCAGAGCACACCCCATCACAGTAAGTCATTAACCTCTCTACATGTTAGTTTCCCTCAAGGGAAACTTTCAAAGGAACAACTGGGAATCCTTTTGAAAAAAAAAAAAAAATCTTTCCTTCAACTGTAAAAGACTGATTGATATTACTTCTGTACTTCACAGAAGTGTTGCAAGTCATCATTTGTTAGTGTTGGCAGAGTGTTTTAAGGTTTACATGGAATCATAGAATACTGGGATTGGAAGGGACCGCAGGAGGTCATCTAGTCCAACCCCCTGCTCAAAGCAGGACCAATCCTCAATTTTTGCCCCAGATCCCTAAATGGCCCCCTCAAGGATTAAAGTCACAACCTTGGATTTAGCAGGCTAATGCTCAAACCACTGAGCTATCCCTCCCCCCGATGTGACAAAACATGTGACAGAAGTAGAAAGGGCAGAATTTGGTCCAAAATAATGACCAGAGCCTCTGTACCAGAATCTGCACTGTCTCTGACTTTAATTCCATATGTAATATATATTATATAATATAGCAGACCTATCCATATTACTTTGGACACCTACATTTGTATTTAATATCTCTTCTTCCATCATAACATTTCCCACACTCCCTAATACACATCTCACTAATATAAAAAAAAGTGTGTATTTTATAAATGGAGAAGAGAAAAAGAATGAAGTGCCAATGGATGTGATGGAAAAATACAAAGAAAATAAACTTGTACCAAAATCTCTCTATATCGAAAGTATATTTACATACACACACACACACACACATATATGTAGTTCAAGGTTGGTTTTTTTTTTATTTTTTCATCTCATCCATTGGTGCTTAATTCTTCTTCTCCAGCTATAAAGTATCTCACTGTTAAACACAATGAAATATTTTATTGTCAAGCTTTTAAGATGAGATAAATGATGTTTCGAATGTTGATGCGCAAAGGTAGATCAGAATCTTAGCACAGTTAAATGGTTTCTGAGCCACTAGAGCATAGCATCAGTGCTATAAAGAAACAGTCCCTGATGGATTGTTAGCCATACCCTAACTCTTTTCAGGATAATAATATTGACTTCACATTAGATAAACATGAATCTTCTAAACAAGAGGTGAATACATAGGAATCGGCCTCTTCTTCGTGTCTAGCAGTTAAAAGGCAGCGGGACACACTCTATAGAGTTTAATTTTAACTGTAATTACCTTTCCCAGTGAAGTGCTGTACGGTAACAAATGAAGCGCAGTGCTGCAACACGGGACTCTAACCAGAGAATAGAAGAGGTCATACCCTTACCTTGACAATTTTTGTTTTTAACAAAACACATAATCAACAAAGCACAGACATTAAAAGACCCTCAGGCTTTCAAAGCTATTTGGGAGAAAATAAAAGTGAAATTCAGCAAGGTATTGAATCAGTGGTTGTAGCTGCTCTAATTCAGGGTTAAGTGTTGTGACAATGCAGGCAAAAAGACAATCTTTCCACTTTATCTTTAGGCCGCAGAGTTCAGAGGAAATAACACAATGACTCAGAGGAAAGGCGTAGCTGTACTAGAATATTTACCAATTGAAAATATACTTATCTATTTCTCTAGTTGAAGTCATAAGACTTCAGTAGATGGTTCCCTTTATGAAATTAATTTTCCGTCCACTACAGATAAAGGGCCAGATTCTTCCTTCAGTGACATGATGTGAAATAAGCAACATTCCATTGGATGAGAATTTCAACCAGAGTCATAGCATTTTCCATATCATTTCTTCCAAAGATATCTGAGGATGAGCATTATAGAACATAAGTTTACAACACCAATATCTGATCCATAAACTAGGATTTGAAGTGATGCACTCACTGCACTTGTCTAGCCAGTTTCTAATTCCTCGTTGGCTTATAGTTAGGCACTTAAACTTCTCCCAAACCCTCACTGCCCTAAGAAATCGAGGCTTAATTCTGCTCTCAGTCATACTAATGTAAATCCACAATGCAATGGGCACAGCTTAAGCAATTTTACATTCGTTTATAGTTTAACTGTCCAGGTGCTATTCTCACTTTTTGAGAATTTCTATAGAATTTATTGGAAAATAGAATCTTTCTATAGTTTATTTCAATTTCAGACTTACACAAATGGTACAAGCCTGTCATGAGACAGGTCGTAGGCAACAGGACTAGTGGTCAGAAACCAAAAGCCAACACCCAAGGTCAAAGTAGAGTCAGAAACAGAGATCAAAGGCAAAGGTCAAAACCAAAGTCAGAGTCTGAATGCCAGAAAAAAAGATCGAGACAGTCAGAGCCAGGCATCAGAGGCAAGGGTCAGAATGGGATTACCTAAAGTCAGGATCAGGGCTGATTCCAAGGCAGGAGCAAGACTGGGACAGGACTGGAACGAGATTGGTTGTAGGGCACTGTCTAGGCTGGAGCAGGGCTTGGAGCGAAGTGAGCACAGGGAGGCAGATAGACCATGGGCATGTGCATTGAGCAGCCACTGATCCTCTACAGCTGCTGGGCTTCAGAGCAAACCATCTGACTGCCTTATCCAAACAGGTGGTTCTGCAGTGGTCCCACTATGTTCATTGATTGCCTGATGTCTAGACGGCCACAGCTGAAGGCCCTCATTCTCAACAGATCCAAAGCTCTAGGAACCCTTGATATAGATTGAACAATACAAGCATATAGAAGATACAAAGTAAAAATTGACCAAAGCGACAGCACTCTTCTTCCCACCCTGTCACACATTACCACCAGCCATGTGAAACAATACAGCTTACATCCCATTAATGCACTTTCCCACGGGACAGAAATCTGCCTCAGCTATCAGATTCTTCTGCCAATCTGATTCTTTAATACAGAATGATATCCTTGCTATAGATTTCTACAAGATCATTCAAAAATCATTTTCTGGAAGAAGCAACACTTCCTGAGGCCATATTTCAGGGAATAATGCTATCAAAGGTGGAGGATGTTCATGCAGACAACATGGCTGAATATTCTTGACATACCCTACTCTAGAATCCCAATTCATCCTCTTAAGCCCAAATATAGTTAAAACAGTTCTTGTGGAAAACCCAGATCTCTTTTTCCTCCTCTCACTCTAATCTGCCACATAAATCTCACCCCCATATTCACCAGAAACAGAGGTAGATATTTACAACGTAATAAAAAATGCTCAAAACATGAGCATATTGCATTTTGTGGAGAATTTGAAGATGGTCCTGTTTTCATGAAATGTCCATGCTAAAACTACATCATTTTAAGTGAAATTGTTCTACAACAAAACGGACTTTTTTGTTAAATTGTTTTAACTGTGGAGACAAGGATTCATAATTTCATGTTTTAATCAGCAAAAATGCAATGTTCCCAAAATGTCACCATTTCAGGTGGTAATGGGCAAAAATGAGGGAAACAAAATTTCTGAACATTTTATGAAAAAGTTCTCCTTGGTTTCAGGTCTCTCTGGTAACTGGTAACCTTTCCACTCTTTTTATTCATGCCACTGCACTCTGCACAGTATCCCACCTATATGTTGCAAATGACCACATGTCTTCCCCATTATTTGCAATTTGATAAGGCAGAAAAATCAAACTGGGATTTCAAAACTCCGAATGGAAACATTTTGAATACCAAAAAAATGGAATAAAGTAGAAAAAATGCTGTGTGCTTATATAGCACCAATCACGGAAGCATCTCAAAGTGCTTTACAGATATAAATTAATTCAGCCTGAGAGCAACGTTAGGAAGTATAGTCGATTAAAAGATATCAAAACATAGATAAGCACATACAGTAGAATTATATCATCATGAAATATTGATTTATATACTGAACTCTGCATTTTTATTAAAAATTCCTGGGGTCGCTCTGTCTCGTTCATATTCTTTGCTTGCAGGTACCCCTAGATGTTCTAAATATATGTGGCCAGATCCTCAGCCAGTGTGTCAGCCAGCATAGTTCCACTGACTTCAACTGAGCTACGCGGATTTATCTGAGCTGATGATCTAGCCTGTTTTCTCTATCATTTTACAGAAGGCATCTGCACACTGCAGAGAACTGATATTCACACATGAGGAGAGAGGAGATTTTCACTGTATGCACAGCAAGGAAAATTACCAGCTTTTGGATATTACAGATTTAAGGAGTAAATTAGAAGCTTATGAGAACTGTAGACCTTGCTGTATATTGCTTTGAAACCTGAACCATTGCTGACATGATGAAAAGGTTTTGCAGTATGTGTATTAGAAATTGGAGCAAGCTGTAATCATGCAATAAAAATACAGCACAAGGCACAATACAATGATTTTATTAAGCTGTGAAAGTATCCAGAATAATTCATCTCAACTTTTACTTACAAGTAAATTCACACAATTTCTGACAATTTCTGACTGTAGGTTGTTTTGTTTTATTTTCCTGAGTCTAATTTTTGGTCCATGGTATGACTTACAGTGATATATCTGAAACTGTTTCATGATACATTGTTATGTATGGACCTTACTGAGTAATGCTTTTAAAACTTTTTAAACAGGTTTTGATTTTAATCCACTTCAGAGTGCCAAGATTAGTTACCAAGATCATTTGGCTAACACGGGTTGATGCTAATGGGTAGGATGATCAGACAGCAAGTGTGAAAAATCGGAACAGGGGGTGGGAGGTAAAAGGAGCCTATATAAGAAAAAGACCCAAAAGTCGGGATTGTCCCTATAAAATCAGGACATCTGGTCACCCTACTAATGGGTTGATCTCTCGCATAAGGGGAGAAAGAGACAGCTCTTGAAAATGAATATCTACTGCTTTAAAAGTTGGTTTGTGGATGATGCCAAGCAGGGAGGTCACCTGATAATGTGGTTACTTCCCCCTTTATGGCCTGCTACAGAGATTTTATAGAGAGATCCAATGGAGAGATACACACAGCGGGTCAAAAAAAGCAATTATTAAAGATTGTGTTCAGCACAATGTTGAATGTGGTTACATTTACCTAATTTTTTTTAAAAAGAACTACTTCTAGGTAATCCACTTACTGATGAAGTAAAATTCATATGAAAAAAATTCTTGCTTTTAAGCTTTGGCTCTATTCAAAAGTAATTTTCTCTCTCTATTTATATATAACATAAATTTTAGTGATTAAAATACAGCTATTGTTCTCTGTGGAAAGGAAGCTGCATTCTGCCCTTAGCAAGAGGAGGCATAGCTTTGGCTGGACTGATTAACAAAGAGTATATCAGGCTACAATATATGTATGGGAGCAAACTTTCCCAGCTTTCTCCCCTTTGGTATTGTAGGCTAGTACCACAGTGCAAAATGAAAAGCATTTAACTGAATTGCTTTGCTCTTGTGGGTTAAATACAAATTAAAGTGTCTTTTTGTAGCTGAATTTTTAAAATCCTAATTTTTCACTAGCAATAGTATGTAACTGCTCATATGTCACCTACTGTGTAAACACAATATAACATCTTTTTTCTGACATATACTTGTGCAACCCTTGGTTGTATGTGAGAGAAAAATTTGGTCAAGTGTGTTTTAAACCCTTCCTAATTTGAAGTGTAGAGTGGCTAGTCAATATCAAATAAATTGGTTAGTCTCTAAGGTGCCACTAGTACTCCTTTTCTTTTTCCGGATACAGACTAACACAGCTGCTACTCTGAAACCATATATTATACTAGATACTGTAGTAGTGGGAGCAATGTAAGTACCAAGATGTAAGCTGTTGTGACCTCCCAAATGAAGTGAATCTATGGATAAGATCCTTAAAGGGTTACAGCTGGTCAGCTCTGCTGAACAGGGTTGATGGAGGGCTGGAGCCAGTGTCGAGGCCATTGCGGTGATTAGTGCCAGGAGCAAGGGAGAACTGCAATGCAAGCCAGTTATCAGGAAGAAGGTACGTGGGGGCAGGCTCCTTGGGCTAGATCCAAAAAATGAATTAGACACTTAAATCCAAAATGTAAGTGCTGATGAGATCCTCAGAACCCCTGCTTAGCTGCCACCTAACCCTATAAGTGCCTAAATTACGTAGGTGCCTACGTTTCTGCCGGTGGGCCTGTGCAAAACTGCCTATGGCCTAATGCCACTGAGTTGCTTGAACACCCAAGACCTGGCAGAGTTCACAAACTAAGAGTTTCCCCACCTATCTTGTCTGGGGGATGCTTAGGGCATGTCTAACCCACACAAAAGACAGTCAGGAGCAACCAGATCTGGGTGGGTGGACACATGTTTCCCCCAGAATACCCAATAGCCGAGGGGCTAGAGCGCTCTCCCAGGATACGGGACACTAAGGTTTATATCCCCACTGCCTAATTTAGAGAAGGGACTTGAACTTGGGTGTCCCACATCCCAGGGAAGTAGGACCACATGCCTTGGCTATTGGATGTGCTGTGGTGGGCTTCTCTCAGTCTCTCCCGTGAAAACTGTTCCACTCAGTATTAAATATTCTTTGGGCCGCAGAGAGAAAGCAAGAGATTGACTCTATAGCCTGGTGGTTTGGGCCCTCCCCTGGGATATAGGACCCCTAAGCTCAAATCCCTGCCCCAAAGTAGCCAGGGCAGGAATTTTAAAATAGGTCTCCCTCCCCTCCCCCCGCCAGGGGAGTGCCTATACCACTGAGCTACTGGAGGGCAGAGAGTCTCTCTCTAGGCTTTTGTGTGTGTGAGAGAGAGAGACAAAGGGCTGACCTGACTAAGGCAATTAACTCCAGGAGAGAGTGCATGGCTGTGAATCCCCAAGCAAAGCTGGTGCCTCCCTCCAGAGCAGAATTAGGCACCAAGCTAACTTCATGAGGCTGGGCTTAGGTCCTACCCCTTTCCTTGGCAATTCTTACTGGCTTTTTTAGGATGCTCCCCACTCAGCATATTGGCTCCTGTAAATCCCATTCTTAGGCACCCAGCTCTCCCCGGATATAGTATAAGAAGCCTGGACACTTCAGGGTGGTGAATTCCACTTAGGTGGCACCGACACCTAAGTCCCTTTGTGGATTTGGCCTCTTGTGCTTTCCTTCCACCACTACTTGTTCACAAAGACAGAGCCTGGTCCAATGCCATCATTGTACAACAAGGTAGCCATCCTGGTAAACAGCAAGCCAAAGTAATGAACTCTGTCTCAGCAGAAATAACAAGACAAGGTGAAAGCCAGTAGGAAGCTAAGATTCTGAAAAGTTCTTAACTAAAGGCAAAACAAACTATCAAAGTAGATTTCTGGAACATTACTATAATGTCTGTAATAACATAAGTCATGCAAGGATAAATGGACACAAATCAGATATTAGGAATGGCAATATACAAAAACCTGTAGGAGAACACTTCAATCTTCCTGGACACACAATAGCAGATTTAAAGGTGGCCATCCTGCAGCAAGAAAACTTCAGGACCAGACTTCAAAGAGAAACTGCTGAGCTTCAGTTCATTTGCAAATTTGACACCATCAACTCAGGATTAAACAAAGACTGTGAATGGCTCGCGAACTACAAAAGCAGTTTCTCCTCCCTTGGTGTTCACACCTCAACTGCTAGAAGAGGGCCTCTTCCTCCCTGATTGAACTAACCTCGTTATCCCTAGCCTGATTCTTATTGGCATATTTATACCTGCTTCTGGAAATTTCTACTACATGCATCTGAAGAAGTGGGTTTTCACCCACAAAAGCTTATGCTCCAATATGTCTGTTAGTCTATAAGGTGCCACAGGACTCTTTGCCATAAGTCATGCAGGTGATGAAAGAAATGGATGAATACAATCACAAAATCTTTGGAGTAAGCAAATGTTGATAAACAGAAGCTTATCAAAAAAGATTAAAAAATGAAAGTATATGTAGGGAAGCAAGATGGTTGCCACTCAATGAGAGTAGCATTAATTATGACTTCCAAAAGCAGAAAAATCACTTATAGACTGGGAGCCAATTGCGAGCTAACAGCTCCAAGTTAGGTTTCAAACACAATACACGAAAATGTCAAATCTACAATGTTATGTGCCAACAGACAACTACAATGATGAGATCAAAGATCAATTGCCTAAACTCTGACAATATTCCTAAACATGACATCTTCTTAATAATGGGGACTTCAGTACCACGGTTTAGGACCACAAGAATAGAATGGAGAGAGCAATGAGGAAGCATGGCCTTTGTTCCAAAAATCAGAATTGGTTGAACAGTGCCTGGTGTCAGGGATCATAACTGATGTAACACTATTCCCACACAGAGTTTTCTATAAAGTAACTTGGAATTTCCCATATGGAACCACCAGGAACCAGACTGACCATATATATATGGAAGGAAATTTAGATCAATTCTCTAGGATGTCAGAGCATACAGAGGAGCTGACATTAGACAAGACTTCAATTTATGGGTGGCAAAACTGAAGAAGATCAAACTTATGAAAAACAAAATTCCCCAAAGCACCAAGAAAATTGACAGGAAAAGGCTATCAGACAAGACATTACAGTGGTAATTTCAAATTGAAATGAAGAAGAGATTTCAGATGCTACAAGACTTAGATCCACCACAAGAAGTCAACATTGACACGTCATGGTCCTTTCTGCGTGACAGTACCATAGATGCTATAATAACTGTAGTTGGTTTTTAGACAAGCAAACCTAAAATCTGAATAAGTGAGGATACATGGAATGATGTGATAAAAGGAAATAAGCCAAAGCAAATATTAATCTCCAAAACACCTCCAGAAAAAGAAGTAGCAAAATATCTGTATAAAACAAAGGACAAAGCAGTAAAAAGCATCATGAGAAGAGGAAATACATGGATAACACCAGTGGTTGAGGCAAAGCTAAGGGATGAGCAGGCTGAATTTTGATCCACAAGATCATGTGTCCACCAGATTTTCACCCTAAGAATAACACTGAAAAGAACATCATCAAAAATACTCATCATAAACCTCATAGATTTTAAGAAAACATCTAACAGCTTCCATCGTGATTCTCTCTGTAACACCTTGCAGTGCTGTGGCATACCAACAAAAATACTTATCAAGGCTTTACATCAAGGCACAGCTTTCAAAGCTAAATTAGATGCAGAGTTGAGCAAATGGTTTAACACAGACACTGGTGTCAAACAAGGATGCATTCTCTCACATCTCCTGTCTGGAACTGCCATTTACTTTATTATGAGAAAAAATATAGATGGATACAACACAGGCATTGTATGGTTTAACCACCAGTATACTAGAAGATTTAGGTTTTGCAGACGACATAGCTCTGCTAAGTGACAGTTTCAGTCAACATGCATACAAAGACCAAAAGACTGTCCAGCATTGCAAAAAAGGATGGGGTTAATGATGACAATCTAATGATTAATCCAGCAAAGAAGGCACAGGAATTCAAGAGATGAATCAATTCACATACCTTGTCAGTAATGTGTAAGCCAATGGGGACATCCAGAAGGAAATAATGGCATGATTGGCAAGTCAGGATCTTAAACAAGATTTGGCTGTTGAAAAATTGCAGCTTAAAGATAAAACTATGAATCTTAAACTTAAATGTTATTTCCACTTTAACATTTGGATGTAAAAGCTGGAAATCCTCCAAAATCTATAGACAGATGTCTATAAATGCCTTTAAAAGCAAGTGCCTCAGGAAAATACTATGTATTAAATGGAAGGAATTTAACAGCTGAGATTAATCAGAGAGTTCAACAATTCCTTATCGCCAAAGTTCTCCAGAAAAGATGGACACATCTGGGACACGTGTTGAGAGTGAAACCAGGGCATTTGCTATGACAGGCACATTGTGGGGCTGGAGGAACAGGTGAAAGGGACTAACCGAAAGAATTCCTCTGTCAAACAACATTTAGAGAGCAACTTAACAATATAGAGGACGTGCAAAGAGCAGCCAAGGATAGGCAGGGGTGGCAGAGCTTTGTTCATGCCCTAAGCAACATTTGACAGCACAGGAAGGATTCAAATTCAGGAATGCTATGACAGATGGTGTGACAGCTCTATTGTGTCAGTATTTACAGTAAAGGTCTCTGTGAAATAGTCAGTGAACAGAAACACGCATCGATGGAGATTTTAGTTTCAAAATAGAATAAGCATTAACTCCACACCAAGGACTTGCGGTCTGTTCCAACATCCTTTGAAGTCAATGGGACTCTTTCCACCAGGCCCCAAACAGCCAGCCACATCAAAATTTGTTCGCAAAAAAGAGAGCCCCCCTTTTTTTAACTGCACTTGTAGAAGTGTCTCTCTCTTCACTGCTCCTTTCTTTTGCTTTGCCTGCTCCTAACTTCATGCCTTCTTCCGCACTACCCATAAGGCATGGATCAGCCTTTTGGTTGACGTTTGCCAAGCTCCCTCACCCTCATCTTTCAAAAATACTTCAGAAAAGTAGAAGCCTACCAGCTTTAAAAGAACACAGTTCACTGTGTGAAGAGCACCAGACAGGCAGGAATATGAAGTCAACATTAACATGATATGCATATGATAAATGGCTAAATATCAGAGCCAGTTTTCTGTCTACTTGAATTCTTCACTAGAAAAAAATCATCCTCGCCACCATCTTTGAAGCTGTCCATCTTGACACCCTGAGGAAGTTATACTATCTGCAGACCAACAAAATTTTAGTTGCTTCTTTTTACTACAGCGACATATTGACTCAATATACCCTTCCTGACTTTGTAATTCAAGGTATGCAGTGCAGTTGTAGCCATGTCAGTCCCAGGATATTAGAGAGACATGATGGGTGAGGTAACATCTTTTACTGGATCAACGTCAGTTGGTGAGAGAGAGAAGCCTTCAAGCCACACAGGAAAGAGCTCTGGGTGGCTTGAAATTTTGTCTCTCTCACCAACAGAAGCTGGTCCAGTGAAAGGTATTACCTTGCCCACCTTGCCTTTGTCATTCAACTGCAGTTTTTAAAGACCTATGCTACTCACAGAAGACCTATGCTACTGTGTGCGTGTGTGCGCGTGTGTGTAAGAGTATGGGGCCAAAATTGGGTCCTGCAATCAGACATATTTTAGGAGTCTAAATATGGCTTTACGTGCCTAATTGTAGGCATACGTTTGAAAAATGTCCTAGAAGTTCACAATATTGCTATTAGACTTCATTAGGCCCTGATCCTGCAAACCCTTCTACACACTCCTAACTTTGCTACCACCAAAAAGGGCTACTCACAGTGCCTAAATGTTTGCAGGATCGGAGCCTTAACAAGCACATGTGCAGCCATTCATAAATGAATACAGACCTTTGTTATAATTTCAAAGATGATACAACTCTAATCCCAGCACCAGGCAAAGTAGTCAGCAAGGCCATCGAATATTACCTAGTCCACAAATTCTTTGTTTGTTTAAGTTTGTTTTTACTTAAAATATCCAAATGGAATTTGTATTGTTTTCCTTGCTGGGGATCCAATTCCATCCTTAGCAAACCTCAAGGAAATCTGCACAGGAACTGAGTCAGGGATGCAGGATTGGGCCCTTCATTAGTAATTGGTTATTATTTCTATTATACTGGGACAACCAAGATAGGGTCTCCTTTGTACTAGGCACCACACGCACATATTGTAAAAGACAGCCCCTGTCCTGAAGAGCTTACAATCTAAATAAACAAGACAGACAAAGAGTAGGAAAATGGAAGTATTCTTATCCCTACTTTACAGATTTGGATGGGAGGCACAGAGAAATTGAATGACTTTCCCAAGATCACACAAGAAATCTGTCACAGAGCCAGGAACTAAATCCAGACCTCCCGAGTACTGTTCCTTAGCCACAAACCATCCCTTCTATTGTTATGCTTATCAAAATCACAGGGATGTATTGTAACACTTCAAGTAACAACTCCTACCACAGAGGGGACTTAACTTGCTCTTACCTGCCCGGGCATAAGATACAACAACATAACCATACAAGACAGCAACTTAACACTAAGAGAAAGATGCAGCTCCATCTATTGGTGGTGGTGCTGCCTACAATGATTATTATGCTGCCTTCAGAATTGGGGAACCTCAAAACTGTTACTTGTTTTAGCCTGGCATAATTTGGCTGAATTTCTTGGGTAAGCACAACTAGACTTAAATTATTGTGAGAATAGCCTCTCATGTTATTTTTGCATAATCATTTCTGGTCCTGGTAAAACCAGGAAGAGCAGAGGCACATGCAAAAATAAAAACACTTTTAAGAAGTCATGTGAAACTTTACTGAACCTCAGAAATCATTTTGGATGGGTTCACTTTGCGTTCCAGGCTAAGGCTGGGGTTGGTTCTCACTGCATTATTATACTGCATGTGGATTTCACATAGTGTAAACTTTTTCTTTCAATAGTTTGTGTGTTCTGGAAGCTAAATTGTACGTGATATACACTCTAGTGAGTGTTGTTAGTGCAGCATATTACACACTTGGCTACCCCCAGTTCTTATTCATGGTTTTTTATTTTTATTTTTAAGGATTAGACTAAACCACACAGAGGGGTAAGTAAGCATTCTTACTATGTTTTATGTTGCTGTGCTTGGAGATATGTAGTAAAGAAATACATTTCAAAAACAGAGGTCAAATTGCGGAAGCCGCTTATCTTACATAGATGTTTGATACTAAAGAGGAATATTGAGGGGGACTGATACCCTGACCTCTCTGGAGTTTACATCTGTGTCATGCTTTATGAATTAGAGAGAATTTTGCTAGGGTGAAGGTGAGGGATGACACTATGAAATTCAATTTCCAAGATTTGCAAAATTTGGGAATCTGCAATGACTCTCTAACCATACAAAATATAAAGTATGCGTCTCATTTTCCTCTCTGCAAAAGGCACCTGAATTTTTTCTTCCTGAAATAATTCTTTTCTATTATTAAAAAATAAATAAGTAAAACCCCTCAAACTTTTCCATCCTTCCTCTGAAAAAGAAATCTTTCTTCACACCATATAAGAGAGGCATGAGAATTTTTTTTTTAATTTGAAAATCTTAAAACTGCTCTTTCATTCTCACAGATAAAAATCCATTATTTCATGATAACTTATTGGCTGGCGTGAGGTAAAACAGGACGTGATTGGAACTGAAAGCCATCCAGTTTTATTTATCCCTGCTTCTCTGATTTAAAATGAAGCCTGGCTGTGTGCAGATGATAACTGTGAGCAAAGGTTGACATCAATTGGAGCTGTAGGATGAGCTGTCTCTGTGTGGGGGAAAATATCACCTTCTTTAAAAAGATGCCTAGCGACACTGACAAAATAGACAAGGCAGTCTAGATCAATGACATAAAAAATAGTTGTCACATAATGATTAGTGAACTATCGCTCATAATAATCTTCTTCAACAGATTCCTCTGAGGATAATGTTTGATTATTTGAACACATCATAGTGTTAATTATGGCTGGGCTGCATTTCCAATCTAATTTGTATTTTTAAAGTATGTGACATTTGAAAGCTTGAGGTAATTTTCAGTATCTTATGAGGTGTTTGAAATTCAGTTTGTAGCTTTTGCTTCAAACAGCAGCCTTTTAATTTAGCACCTCTTTAGCAGAGTGGGCTTGATATGGAATAATCATTAAGGAAGTAACCACATTGAAAGTAAGTCTCCTGGGAAAGTGTCTATCAATTTCCTCTTAAAAGAAAAAAAAAGGTATTAACAGTCATAAGTCTAGATATTCTGTTCCTCTCAGCTGCAAAACCCAAGAGAAGATTTACCTGAAGGAAAGCTGGACTATCTTTAAAATCCTCCAGAGGATGGATAAGTAAATCAGTTTGGGTAAAATACCAAAAGAATAATATATTTCATTTATATGGCACCGCACAGCCAAGGAATTCAAAGCATTTAGCAAACATTAATCTCTCTCTCTCTCTATCTCTCTCAATCTGTATGTTCTATCCCTCCATCTACCCATCTTAGATATCTGTTTACTTCTAGTGCACCATGGTGTCTAGACATTGCATAATTAAGCCTCACTTCACTCTGGTGTGGGAGGGAACCACTGTCCTCCATTTCACAGGTAAGGCAAGTGAAGTACAGAGAGACTAAGAGACTTGTTCAGGTTCACAAAGGAAATCCATAGCAGAGCTAGGAATGGAAATCAGATCTTCTGAGTCCCAGTGCTGCACTTTAGGCACAAAACTAACTCCACTCACTGCCCCTGTGCACCTTTGCCCATTTGCAGAATTGAACTTTTTTTTAAGGCTCTGCAGTTTTCCGATAGTTGTTTTCTCAAATCCAGATTCCGTCTGGGGTCAGAACTGTCACAGTATCATGACCAAAGATTTGCTCCCTAGAAATTTGCAGACTCAAGAGATTTGGATATTTTGCTTTCTCTCAACTATTCAATCCTTCTTGAAGCCAACCAAAACTCAACATCATCACTCCTAAAAACTAGTTTGGAAAGATCTGAACAGGAAAATGTGATGAAATAAGATGAAATGCCCCCTTCTTCCCTCTGCCACGTCTCAGACCTTTCAGCTACATTGCCTGATGCAGTTTCTTGCTTGTATGGAATAATCAGAAAGGTGGTTTAGCAATAACAAGAGGTGGTTGGGAATTTTTCACTTAATCATTTTTGGTGGGAAAATGCTGATTCATCAAAAAAAACTGTTCACAAAAGAGGGTTGGATGAAATGAATTTTCAAACTTGGAAACATATTAGAAAAAAAAGTTCTGACATTGTCAAAGTGAAAATTTCTAGTTTTCCAGTTCAAAACAACTTTTTGTTTCAATAGTCAAGCTAATCTGACTGAAAAAATGTTTGAAAACAGAAAAAAAGTCAAAGTAAAAATAAAATGTTTTCCTATGCTCAAAACAAGATGTTTCAGTTTACTTAAAATGAAAAAAAAATGTATTCTTGGTTTGCGAATATCTTTGAGATTTTGACTTGTTGGCCTGATTTGAGACCGGGGGAAAATGTCAGACTCAGAAATAGTCACAGAATGGGAAAACTCTCTCTCACTCAGCTCTCATGGTAATTTTATACAAATCTAGCTGTGGATGGTAGTGACTAAAAGTCATAACCATCTTATTTTGCATCTACCTAGATACTGACATGTCCCCAATCATCAGATTATTGAAAATTTCCAAAACAAAGTAATTTATGAACCACACTACAGAACAAGTATAAATAGTTAGAAAGTGGTAAACATTTATTTTAATTGTTTTCTTTTTTAATTAATAATATTTATATGGACAAACGATAATCAATTATGTTGACCTTCATACTTGATAATGAATAGTTAGAATTAGAGAGGCAGACGTAGACTGTGGACTGAAAATAAGTGTTTCTACTGGGGAGTTTATCTTCCAGACTGATATCCTATAAATACAAGTGATGCTACAGAGCAATAGACAGCATCTATTTTGTTGATATGTAAAAACAAAAATAGTTTTTAAGGAAACAATTTGGAAGAGTTACCATGGCAAATGTGCAGAAATGAAGAGTGAAATAATCAAAATTCTTTCCCTTCTTTTGATTAACAACATGTTTCCCTTGTCTGGAAATGAATACTTCTTGTAGGCCATGCTTCCCTCACTGAAAAACAGATTAGCTCCTTTTTAATTGGATTGACTCCAATGGGCTCAGATTGATTTGCTTCAGTTCCACTATGAGGAAACACAGTCATTCCAGTTACCACTGAAATAATTTCTCTTAGTTCTATTAATTGCAGGTGGGGCTGGTAGCACCGCCTATTATTAAGGTTGCCCATCACAATATGATACTGTTTTCAGTTGCTTATAACTTTGCTAAACTTTAACCATTTGAGCTGAAATTTTCCATACCAGATGTCTACCTAAAACCTATTTTTATTTGTTTGTTATAGAAATGTCAGCCAAAATGATCCAGCTGATTCTGAGAATAAGGCTAGGGAACATATATTGGTTTGCTCATATTAAAAAAAGCTGTCAAACTTTACTTTGAGACTGGGACAAAAGCTGGGGTGGAGAACTGAGACTGGATGGAAGGGAAATTGGGAGCCAGTGGGGCAGGAAATGTGGGTATGGGGAGTCTGGAGACTGGGGAGGGGGAGAGGGAGAGTGAGAGATCAGATGAGGTGCCAGAAATGGGACTGGATGGGCAAGTTGACTGGGGACAAGGAACCAGAGTGGGTGGAGTGGAAACTGGGAATCGTTGGGCCAGAAGATGGGGATTTGCAATGGAAGGAAAGACTGGGAGTTGTGGTGGGGAAACTGGGGCAGGGTATTCAGAGCAGAAGACTAGGACTGGCTGGGTAAAGGGTCTGGGATGAGAATCCTGAGAGGTGCAGACTGGGGACTGGTTAGCCAAGGAGAATGGAACCAGGACAAGGAGCAAGGGGTGGGGAAGAGACAGGACAGGGATGAGTTGGAATGAATAAAGCAAAGGTGGGGGAGGGGGAATCAAGCTTGGGAGTGGTGAGGAAAGGAAGAAGAGTCTGTGTTTACTAAAACACTTTCCTTGGGATGGAACCCAAGATCCTTGAGCCTCACTATGCATTGCTGTTGGCAAATATCTGTCAAAACCCACTGGCAAAGTGTCTCATCCCCATCTAGTCCACAAAGAGGATGACAACCCACTACTGCTACCAATCATTCTGTTAGCTCAAGTGACAGCTGTGTGTGGTGCAACTAAAGGTTCCAACCCTGCTGATGGATGATATGGGTGTCAAATGCTACATTTATTTTTTTCAGTTTGTTTTTTCAAAAACCTAGAACATTTCTCTCTCTCTCTCTCTCACACACACACACACACACACACACAAAAAACACCTTTGTGTTGAAAGGACATTATTAAGATTGCAAAGTCAAGCTCTCAAGAGTTAGGAAATGCCAGAATTAATGTTGCCTGTGCAACTTTAATTCGGTTCTCTTGACGTATGCATTATAATAATGTCTTTAATTATATGATGACCCACTGTTTTTTCCCCACGGGACCCCAGTGTCATTTGTTAAAGAAGTTGGAAGGTGTGTAGTGAATGAGGCAGGGAATATCAGGAAGAGGAAGATAGTATCATGGTTAAGGCAGTTGAATACTGCCTTAGAATATTGGATTCTAATCCTGTCTCTGCCACAGATGCTGGGAAAGTCATGTAAAAAATCTTTCCACGTGTGGCCACCAATTGTGTTTCTCTCGTTTTCTGCATGCCTGACTCGAGACTCTGGGGTCTGATTTGCAGAAGTGCTGAGCAGTCACAACTGCAACCAAAGTAAATAGGAGTTGTGCTTTGAATATGTTAAGTGCTATATAATGCTACATGCTCTGAAAAATCAGGTCCTAGATTTCTCAAATCAGGCATTCAAAATTAGCAGATACTTTTGACCTTACTCTCTGTGTGTCTCAGTTCCCCATCTGTAAAATGAGGATAAAAATGCCCCCTCATTTCACAGAGGTGTGGGTGAAATTAAATTCATTAATATTTGTGAAGCCCTCAGCTACTAACCTTAATAATGCTCTTTTAATGTGTTGGGGGGTTTTTTGTATGTACTTATTTATATAGAGAGCAGCAATGGCATGGTAGGTGTTGTACAGAACCTAGTGAGACATAGCCTGTGCCCTTAGGAAACTGGGAATTAGATTGTCAGCCCCTTAAAGTGCTGTTAGAATACAGATCATACATCTAACTTCTTGTTAGATAAGAAATCAGGATTCAAATGGGTGTCAAGGCAGTTCACAATATTTTCACATCCTTTACAACATTTTGGCCTGAGACTGCAATCCGTATTCAGGCAGAACTCTGGTTGCTGTTAGTTTGTTCTCAGATACCACTTATACTGAAAATTCAGCAATATATTTCTCAGTCTATGCAACAATGCATATATCCATATCTTAAACTGTAGCTTATATTCTGTGCCCCTTTTAGTTTCTGCTTCCCTTGAATAGTTTAGCTAACAAATTTATGGGCAGGAATGTAGATGGGGAAAAAATTCTAAGAGCATACTATAGAATACTGACAAAGTTAAATTCTAAATACACTTTTTTCCCCACCAGAAAACAGATTCAAAAGTTACATGACATTTCCAATCAGGAAAAAAAAAAGCCTACCATGTGACCTTTATTACCAATCAAAATAGCTTCAGTTTTGAATACTGAATATTCACAACAAACTACTTATGCTCATATCAACAAATATTTGTAGCAGTGATCCAGCAAATACTTTAACGGATATATTCAGGACAAACATAAGCTTTTCAAGGACAATTTGCAATTAGAAAAAGAGGCAAATATATGATTTGCTGCATATGATTAGCCCGTCTCTACATCTGAATCCTAACTGTGTTCTTCTGTAGCTTTTCTGAAGAACCTATTTTAAAGTCTAAAACCTAACTGGTCATGGGAGAACCTTGTTCTTTTATGACAAACATAATTAGTAATGAATGAGTCTCCGCCCCCTTCCCCAGAGGACAAGCTTCCCTAATGAAGAGAAGAGATTCAACTGAGGGAGAAAAAAACAGGTTTAAATTTTGCTCATTGCTGATCTCTTCATTCCATACAAACAGACTGGATTACTTAGGACTGCTTTGCTGGCCAAAGAAAGGAGTGGGATATCTTGCTACTGATCAACACTGATTTTAACCGAAGGTGTTTCTATGGTGATGGGAATAAGATGAGGATTTAGGGATTATGAGGATAGATTCTGGATAGCGAAAAGGGGAAAAAAACAAATATTAAAAGGGAAGCTTTCCTGTTAAAAATATTGCTTAGTATGTTGTATTAAGCTTCCTGCTTTTTGCAAAGGTTCTTTTAGAAAGAGCTATTTATAAAAATTAAACTGGATTTATTAACCTTTGTAATTTACCGTTTAAAATCATATGGCAGTATTTACTGGTGTGCAACACTAAAATATGGTAACAAACTACATTAGCATTTGTATTTATTCCCCCAGGTAATTGTTGTTATTAAACTGCCAAGTCTTTTACTCTGTGCTTCTCTTTGAGGTCTGTTCTTCCCTCGATTACAATTAACATATTCTGAAAAATGACTTTTGAAAAGGCATTGTGCTATTCTCATGTATAGTGTATTTCAATTGCTTTGTGAAAAGTAGTACACTCATTTTGCACACACGCCCCAATAAATGTCATTGACCCCAATGGGCTGGACTGTGATATTTTTATCCACAATGCATAGGAATGTATTCCACATTGAAGACAATTACTGGATCAATTGAATAAGGATATTAGGATCTGGCACAAAGTGGGTGGCAGCAGACTAGTTACCAAGGGACAGGAGATATGATGGGATAGCTAGGATGTAGGAGTGTTCTTTACATAGTTCAGAGAAGCTAAGAGTAAACACGTAGGACACAATTTGTGCCTGTGCCAGAACAAAGTTTGGCACAGAGACTGAGGAATTAGGGTAACAGTAAACTAAGCATGCTGCATAGGTAGTAAAGTGCAGTTTGTAGGTATAATGGGAGATTTTGTGTTTGGTTTGATTTTGTTCAATAGCAGTCTCAGCTTACCTCCGGCATACTGTTATCAGCTGCCTGTGTTTCATATGTATCATGCAGTGTCTCCTCTGTCAAATATACCCAATACTATTCCTCCTGCTTCTCCACTGATTTCAATTGCATGACCCTTTACAAATGGGAGCACAAGTCATTACAAGGGTGATTGTATCACATGGATCAAGAGACTGCATCAAAAGCCGAGGACTGAGCAGAAGTGCATGTACCATGTGCAGGTGGATTCTTGTTCATTTGTGGTCACTATCATCTATTAACAGTTGGCCCAAACAAACAGTTCTGAGCCATATGTAAAACTGATTTCAGTAGGACCTTCAGACACGGAACAATGGTGGGACTGAGTCAGAGCCATTATGGACCCATTTTTCAAAAATACGTTCCTAACTTTTGCATATTTTGCAGGGTCATTTTCAGACTAGATTACTTAGGCCGCCAGTAACGGAAAGGCTGTACAAAACAGGTTTTGCAGTGGTTCAGGGTGCCCACAGGTCTGCTTTGCAGAGGCCCTGCAACTAGCCACTGCATTCCCCTAAACTGCTTGAGGCTGGCATGATCACAGGTTAAAGTTCTGTCACCTACTGGAACCTTCAAGGAAGTGCTTTGGGGCAGATACCATCTGCCCTCCCACACAGCTCTTGACCCTGGCATATCTGCCTCACTGGAGAGTACACATTACATGTACCTGTATCAGTGAGTGTGACTCAAGCCCCTATTTTGTGACCATTTGGCTCTGTCATTCTGTGAAACAGTCTCTTGATAGATTTTATATATACTGGACCTATATATATATATAGGACTATATACTGTATAGTCTCAAAAGGGCATCATCATGGGTATTAGTTAAAATATCTCAAACTACAAGGCCAAACACTCCAGACTTTGCAGAGGTGAAATTTTCAGAGGTGTGATGCTTATTGAATATGCTGGCAATGATGCTTTTTATGATCTGACTTAGGAAGCTATTGCCTCCATCAGAAAACCTTGATAGCAACAGACTAATGTGGGGGTTGCAAGTACAGCTTCTACAAAATGCTAAATTTTTGGGACCCTACCTGGCAGCTATTAAAATATCAAATACAGTGCCTGCTTCATTTTAAAGGAATGCCTTCTAGGATTTCACAGAGAAATCAGGAAGCAAAACAAATTAGCATCTACAGTTTTCACACCATATGATACAGCCCCTGTGCAGTCCTTACAGTATAAGAGCCAGATGGTGCCTGGTCCTGACATGATACAGGGAGATGGGTGTACAGGGACATAGGTGTAAGGAGCTTGTCCTGTACCTTCCTTATTCCTCAGGGAGCATTCTGCACCCAAAGAGGCCATAAAGAAGTGAAAACAAGGCAGGTATAGGTCCTTTTTCCTGCATTAATCCACCAGGCACTGTGATGGCAAGAAGAATACAATCAAAATGCAGCTTTTAACTTATATTTTACATATTTAAACAGACATTTCATCTATATCCTCTCTCGCCTCAACCTTTCCAGTATTAGTTGGCTAGTTTCTAGTAGGAATTACAAAAGTAGTGGGTTTTGAGGAAGAGAAAGTAATGGCCTTGTGAAACAGTTTAGAGAGGGTGCTCCATGGTACAAAAGACAACATGGGGATGGTTGTGGAGAAGCAGATGAACAGAATAGAAATTATTACCCCTGTCTCTTGTAGAGTACTTTTCAACAGTAGGTCTCAAAGTGCTTTACAAAAGACATCAGTATCATTATCCCTGCTTTACAGATGGGGAAATGGAGGCAGCGAGGTGAAATGATTTGCCCAGCAGGCCAGGGCAGAGCCTGGAAGAGAATTCAGGTCTGAGTCCCAGTCCAGTGCTCTCTCCACTAGGCCACAATGCCTCCATGACATCCACAATTATCAGTCCTTAAAGGCTCACAGTTCATTCTACTTTTTTTCATGGCATAGAGGAAGAAAGAAACACCCAGTGGTTTTTAGACTGGTTTGATCCAGTTCCAGACCCGTTCAGGTTAGTCCTTGGGTATCCTTTCTTTTTGTTGCTAATGTACATGTGTGCATACACCTTCATTTTTGGAGGGGAAGGCTTGTGAAAGTTCCTCTTGTGATGCCCACAGTCTGTATCCTGGGTACAGTTACCCATAGTGTTAAGGGATTCATGTGGCATAATGCTGGATGCTTCCTACTAAACCTGAATTGCTTGACCTCTACATGTGCCTATGCATTCTGCTAGTTTGTTCATGAAACTGCCAGTGTCCAATTGAATGCCAAAACCCAGTTAGTTTCTGCTACATGCACTACATCAGAGCCAACTTATTGTACCCTAATTCAGGGCTGATGCTTTTTGATCAGAGGGATAATTATAAGCTTTTACATACGCTGCAGGTTTTCCCCAAAAAGGAAAGTATTGACCTTTTTTTCCTGAAAGTGAGATACTGCATATAAGTCACAGAATTTGAGGGGATGGTAAGAAAACAGTGGAGATGTGTAGATATTAAACTGCTGTTAAAGGGGGTAGAAAGAGTGCCGTATAGTTATTTCCGTATCTGTATTATCAGGTCAAAGTGAACTTCTCGGAAGAATCACCACCTTCTAGAACATTCCCTTTCAAAAGGGGAGCTCAGTGGCTAAGGCATGACTAAGAGGTGTAATGGGATGCACTAATAAGTAGGTGGCACAGCAACATTTTGAGAAGTTAGCCAAATGAGATGCTTTAGCTATAGAAATATTGTCTTTTTCTTAAGTATTATCTTAAAAATCGATCTCTTCCTTCCCCCCGCCCCCCACTGTTTAATAGAAAGCTGTATTAGATTAGCAATACAGCCAAGATGAACTGAAATAGTAACAAGGGTGAGAAACATGAATATTGTATTTGAAAAATGTCATAAAATAAGTCTAAAACATTACTGTCCAAAACACTGACTGGTCAGATTCTATCACCAAGCATACAGTAGAGTTTTAACCGCTGTAGCTCACGAAAGCTTATGCTCAAATAAATTGGTTAGTCTCTAAGGTGCCACAAGTACTCCTTTTCTTTTAACCCATAAGGGAATTTGTGTAACTGGTGACAAGCTAGTATCATAGTTTGCAGCAAAATTCTGCTCTTGCTCTTTCCAAATGGCTGGCATGGGAAACTGGTAGCAGCCAAACTGAGGGTTCTGTGACTATCTAGGTCTGCTAGATACAGCTGGCCAAAATTTGTCATTTGGGGGAGGGGAGGAAATGATGAAAAAAGGCCCTTTTTCAAAATGAGAGTTTTAATTTCTTCCAAAATGGTCAGTATTTTTTCATGAAATATGGAAAACTGAACACAGAAGATTTTTTTGAACTCTTTCATCAAAATTGCATAAAATTCCCAATTACAAGTGTCAAAAGTCAACTGAATTTCTTTTGAAAATTTTGGCTGAAACTACTTATCATTTTCTGACCAATTCATGGTGTTACAGGCAGGACCACCCCATTGCAACCCGTTGTGGTCAAGCCTGGCCCTGCTGGCACTCCTTACCTCAGTTTAAAAGGTGTGCGGCCTGTCCGGAGTTGCGTGGCCCATGCCATAAGCTCAGGGTCAGTCTTTAAACAGACAATAATAAACTCAGAGTTGTCTGTCTGCATCTTTACACTAACAAACAAACATCAAAGGCCACGGTTTGGTCACAGCATTTGCAACCAAGTCCTTGATATAGCCGAGGGCTCTGGGTTAATACTAAGGAGGTCCCAGCTCCACCAAGCACTCCGTGTGAGAGGAATCAGGCAAGCCTTCTTAACTGACCTGCAGGCTCCCAGTTGATCAGTGGCTCCTCCTGGCCTTCTTATGGGTAGCCCAACCTGCGTGGATTTTCCTTAAGAAGGTGGTGTCTTTGCACTGATGCTGCAGAGAAGGCCTGACAGGTCCCATCATACATGGGCTCTCCTAAAATGTTTGTAGTGGTTTTATAATTTTCACCTGATCTACTGGTATTGCCCATTACAAACACTGGAAATCTTGCTAAGTTTACTAAATTGTTTCAGAAGACAAAAATGCTTTCAAGTGCCAGTTTAAGTTTACCTGTGCCAGAGGTTAATTAGGGGGCAATGCTATCAGGTCTGAGTCAAAGACCACTGTAGTCAGCTGAAAGACTCATTGATCAAGCCCATGACTAGCCAATTTTCAGAGAGAAAAAATCCTGTACGCTAGTGTAGTAGAGGGAAAATGGTAGGAGCTGGACCCTTCTAGTCACAATCATGATGAAACAGAGTTGGGACTGGTACAGTTTTGACCCAATAAGGGCCAGGGTATAAGAGTTACTATAACACGTGTGGTTTCATTCATCAGTTTCACCAAGAAATAAGAGCCTAAACTAAGGCCCATTTAAGTCATTGGGAGTCTTTCAATTGATTTAAATGGGCTTTGGATCAGGCCCTTACAGATCATGTTGCATGCAAGATTCCCTTCAGTTTTGAGCAGAAAGGGTAGTACAAGCAGGTAGGAGAAGAATGAAACAGGGGTCACTGATTAAACTGATAGGCAGCAGATTTCATACAAAGAAAACAAAGTACTTTTTCACACAACACACAGTCTACCTGTACAACTCATTGCCATGGGATGTTGTTATGGCCAAAAGTATAACTGGATTTGACAAAGATCTAAATACTTTCATGAAGTATAGGTCTATCCATGGTTATTAGCCAAGGTTGTCAGGGCTGCAACCCCATTCTCAGGGTGACCACAAACCTCTGACTGCCAGAAGCCAGGAGGGGAAGAAAGGGCTGACTTCTCCAAAATTGTCCTGTTCTGTACATTCCCCCCAAAGCTCTAGTACTGGCCACTATTGCAGCAAGGATCCTGAGCTAGCTGGATCATTGGTCTGACCTAGTTATGGCAGTTTTCATGTTTTTAAATGGGCGCCTTGCTGCTGAATGGCTCGACTTCTGTCAGTTTGAAGCTAACCTTCCCTATCATGTTTTTATTGGTTTTTGCTTGTTTGTTCTTGTTCTGTCCCTCCCACCCCCAAATTAAATATGTAAAACATTGCTCAGGTTAAGCTGTCCATACAAAGTCAATTATCATAGGCAAAAAGCCTGTTTAATCTTGCTTGTACCATTCCTCATACTTACAGATGGCACTTGTAATCAGGTCCTCTGCTCTTCAGAGATCAAGGGAATACACAAGACTGGAAAGAAAAAATACACACTGAGACATTTCCATGCACTTAACTTGCAAATAATACATTTAAGGGAATAAAATATTTTCCCATGGTGTTTCTCATTTTTTTACTGCATGTGCTTATGCAATTTACAGAGTAATTTTATGGTTGTTAGCAGGGATGTGATGAACCTGATGGAAAAAAAAAAAACCTGCCCAAATCTCAGTGCAAGCATACTGAATAAAATCTAATCATTTTATAGGTTCAGATTGTATATAAATCATGTTTCCCACCTCTGCCTACCACCCAGCTTTCAGCCTGTTCAGATTTCATTCCAGGTCAGCTGTAGAACACTAGGTTTGTTTTTTGTTTTCAGATCTCACACACAGCGGGGCTTCCCCAGGGCCAGAGATGTGCAATGCATCATTTGTGTAGAAAAGTAACCCCCCCACCCCACTGGAACAAACAGATGAGAGAACAGTGACTAGAGCTGGGGTGTGGGATTTGTGAGGACAAGAGATCTGTGCCACTTTTCTCTCCTTTTACTACCTTACAGGATTGGGAGGGAGATATTTGACCCTGATGAAACTGCCCTCCCCTTTCTGTTAGCTCCATGTTGTAGCTATGAGCTTTGCAGGCTGTGGGATGCATAGATGATCCAGTCTTTCTGACTGTCACTCAGATGAGGTGAGTCTGAGATATCAGAGAGGCCTTGTCTCCAGTAAAATCACTCTCTGGTGCCCTTGTCTCCAAATATGGTACTGAGGGACAGAATCACAGTCTTCAGGTTTTGAGGAGGGGGTGGTGGCAGGCCATCTGACCTCCACCTTGAGGATTTCATTTTTCTTCTCTCACCATCATGGATCAGCATTTCCCACAGATCAGTATCCACATAGGATATTTAAGGCTTAGAATAAAATGAACAAACTCTGAATAATATTTAAAATACATGGCTGAGATTTTCAAAGTCATCCATGGGATCTGGATGCCCAGTGCCTATTAACTTTAACAGCCAGTGAATGTCCAAATGGACTAAGTGGGTCTGAAATCTGTATGTCTTTGTGTGTCCATCTTTTCCATTCTTGCATGGTGTGAAATCTGTGCTATCTCACACTTCATACAGATTATAGATTGGATCCACATGTTTTACTTTACAGGTAATCATTTCCCAAAGAGGGAAATAGCTGTATTTTGGAAGCACCCCACTAGAATTATGAATTAGATGTAGGATTTTTTCCCTGAATTTCCCAGTGGCTTTTATGACGTGATTGGAGGAGGAAACTATTAATTCAGGCAGAGAGATTACCAATAGTGACTGTACAACTTGATGTGCCATCAAGGATTCTCTTCTTCCGTAGCAGCCTGGTAAAGACAGCCACGTGGAACTTGAAAGCCTCTACTATGTCTTTAAACAGGCTTTCATTTTTTTCTTTTGTGCAATGTGTCCTCATGTTTTGTATTATAAATGAGCAGTCTATGACCACCACTTCAATCTGCAGAGCTCTAATGTAGCACTGCGCACCTCCTGTATCACTGGCATCCGCAGTGCTCCTCTTTCACTGACCTGTAGCCCACAGAGATTATAGAACCACATTATTTCCCTGTGCAGCTCTTTCACCTCTTGCTGCAACCATTTCCTACACAGACACAGAATTTATATAAAAGGCTTTCCTCAGCTTTCATCAAATCTAGGTTGCAGGCCTATTTCGTAACATTAATTCTCTCCCTCACCAACCGCCACATCAATTCAGTACTTTATAAACTATTTCAGGGATCCGATTTATCAGGCCTGACAGAGCTTCACACTGAAATAAACAGCACTGCCTCAGCCTAGCTCGCTCAGTGGCTCCTATTTATCATTATTTAATTCAAGGGCCTAAAATTCTCTGACATTATTAATAGTAAGATGAATCACTGGAAAACTACAGAATCTGTGACCAACGAGGCTGAAATAATCCATTTTGGGGAAAATGTCTACGTGGAATTGCATTCCCTGATGGGTAACCTCTGTCATTAGCAACTCCATATGCATGGGTGGTAAAGTACTGAAGCATGAAGTCCCCAAACAGCGGGATACTTCAGCAGCAATTCTTTTCCCACCAGCTCACACCAAAGCAAAAAGGAGGGAGTGCGGCACCGTTCTAATGCCTCTGTCCATTGAATTTAAATGTACTAATTTAATCCTTTTTGTACTTGATTAACTTTAACTTGTCTGAGGTTGAACTTTTGTGTTAACTGGACCTGCAAATCCATTAGTTCATTATGAGGACTGTATTACTTAGACACCTTGATGAGAGATAATTAGCTGCCCGGGATGTACATGAGCACTTGATGCTTTAATTTGGCACCTCATTAGCAATATTTTTCTACGTTATTTAAATGAAAAAGACTAGATTGAGAGAGTTCGGCATTGACTTGAGATTTTATTTATAAATACCTAGCCTCCTTCATCTATCGCAAGCCCCAGCACAGGGTTGCCAGTTTTGTTCAGTCCTAAGACTGGGTATTGAGAGCTTTTTGTCTTACCAATTAGGAATGAGGGTCTGACCTAGTCACATACCAAATCCCTCCTGGGAGATTCTGAATACTCTCAACTCCCAGAGACTTAAAATAATGAAAAATTACATAAATCCCTCTAGAAAACAAATATTATTGAGAGTATTTTAAAGCTTATTAAAAACAATTTACTCTATCTTTCTTTTCCCCTTAGCAGACATAGAGAGTTCCTTTCCCCAAGCAAGATGTTATCCAGAAGAGTTCTCCAGCTTCTTTAAAACACTTGAAACAACGGATAGTGGGACAGGGTTTGAATAATCAGTTATACCAATGGAAACCAATGAAGTTAATTCAGATTTACATCAGTGTAACTTAAATCTGAATCTGGCCCCATAGTCTTAAATCATTAAACATGATGGCTTAAAACAGTTTAATTCATCTGTTGCAGCATTCATCTTACACATTCGGGATCATTTATTACCCTTTTATCAGATAGCTAGACTTACTACCATTGTGAAACTTTTATTTTCTTATCAGTGTCTGGCCCATATTAACCACTAGGTATAAGGGGGTTTAGTATGCAGTGGTATTGGGAGGGTGCTTCCAGGAGCTCAGGACAGGAAATTTCCACAAAGATTCCCCTGTGGTGGTTCTATTAAATTGTTCTTCTCTCCAAATTGGTCCAGGTGTACATCTACTTCCTGGCAGCATGGTTCCAATGAACTGTGCTAACAAGGACTCTCCCAGTCACGGTTGTTCCTGGACCCCCTTAAAAGGGGTTCCCAGTCACAGAGTCTTTATTACCTTTCCTCTTCAGGTTTGAGTGCATCTCCACTGGGTTTGGAATTTTAACCATTGTTTACATCTTCTCTCTTACTCCAAAGAATGCAAAATTAACTCCCTGAAAGAAAAGCAAAAAAAAAAAAAAAAAAAAAAGAGCCAGACATGCTAACTGCAGGAGGAATTTACAAGCAGCAATAACCACAGGGCATGAAAGTACTCAGAGCACCCTTCCTGTACTGCTGTCTTGTCATTGTTTAGATACCATTGTAAAATTAGGTAGAGAGCATTTCACGTCAGAATTATTGCTTAAGATGTCTCATGAACCAGAAAGGTATGGGCAGTGACAGTGTCTATTTGGCACAGGGCAGTTTATTATAGTTACTGCAGAAAAAAAATTAAATAAAGATTATACAGAGTAAAGAATAATCATCTTGGGCCTCACTCTGATCTCACTGTGTTTCTACATCACGGTATTTCTGTTGACTCTCACTGTAACTCACTTTAAGTGGGAGAAAATATACTTATTTGTTCGGATTTCTACGGCTCTATGTTAAAATGCACTCATCCAAAACTCAGGCACCCTTGACCATCTTTTTAGGTGACTACAAAAGGTGATGGATCCCAATGCAGAGCACACGGAAATCCCACTCTTTTATACTAAGTGAGTTTCAGCTCAGGCACCTCTGCTGACTGCCATTGCAGCAATATGCACAGGGAGAGAGGCGGGCTCTTCTGTGGGAAGTTCACAAGTCATTTAAGGCTTTACAGGTCAAAACCAACATTTCACAAACAATCCAGAGGAACAGGTAGCCAGTGCAAGTTGCACAGCTACTTGGGTGAAGTCCTGACCCCACTGAAGTCAGTGGCAAACCTTCCATTCTTTCAATAGGGCTAGGATTTCACACCTTGCCTCCATCTACCTCCTCTTCCTCCTGTCTCTTTGGAGGCTTGATCCTGTACTGCTGAACTCAACTGGAGTTTTGCTATTGAAGCAAGACTTCTATTTGTAACATTGTGTTATGGCCTGTCATTGTAAGGCCCCATTCTCCAACCAATACTTACATTGGCTACTACTTTAGCCTGAATAAGGGTAACACAATCAGGGCCCATTTTTAAGCGTTGGTGTTGTGGTATCAAGTAGATCACCTCAGCGCACCCTGTGTCATCAGGGTGGTACCGCAGGTAAGCTCCTGCCTCAGTTTCCCCTCACCCAAAGTATAAACAAGTCCAAGCAGACCTTTCTAATATTAAAGGGCAGCCTTTTCAGAGGCTCTCATTTATTTAACAGAAAAAGGACAGCACAAAAACATAAGTGAAAGCTTCTGTCAGCTGCTTCATGGGAAACTCTGCCTCTGGGTTAATCAGTTTTACATCTTGCCCCACTAGCCACAGACTCTATTCTTGGGCTCTATTCTTTGGCCTGTGCTGAGTGTTTGTCTGGGTCTTTTTCTTTGCTGAGCAAGTCTCTCGAAGCTCCCCAGGAGACACCACACCCAGTTCATTCTCCTGGGCTGCTCCACTCCATTGCCTGGGAGCATTTGCTCCCTGGGATTATTCCTCTGTCCTGGAGCCTTTGCCCTCCAGGAAGGCACCCCTGAGAGTAGCTTCCTAACTAGCTTACCCCTGGAGTCTGTCTCCTCATCAGCTTCATCTCCTTGGGAGTTCCTGACCTCACTGAGCTTGGGTAACCTTTATTAGGTCCAGGTGCACATTGACTAGTTAACCATTTATCTCCCACCTGGGCCTTCAGAAGACAGTGAGGGGCAGACTGGGCCCTGACACCCCATAAAAGGGACAGTTACCCTGTGTCATGTGTGTTTTATTGGTTCATACTGATACATTACTGTCATACCACACATCATGTTCTGCTTTCAACTACACCAATCTCATTCTGGGAGGTAGATTCCCTAACTGCAGCAGAGGAAAACGTGCGTTATTCGTAAACAATCCCATGTACACAATAGTCACTATTAAAAAGACAACAGAGATAGTATTTCTCTTACTTAGATCAGGAAATTACTGCAATATTGCGCAGTAACTCTTGACTTTTTAAATAGCCATCAAGCTGACTAACTAGCTGTATTTTACTATTGCTAGGGAAAAAAACCCAAAATCTTTCTGTACTGCATCTTTGCACCTTCTGCAAAAAAGACACATTTTCTGTCCTTTGTCCTTCTTCCCTCAGGCCTTAATCTGTAGGTCATGAAAACAAAGGTCCCGAGCTTCATTGCTGAACATTTTTCTCTCCTGGCTCATACTTCCAAATGACTGTGATCTAGTTTTTATTTACAGCGACACCTTCCAGCAGCTTTCTATGTCAGTCTGTGTCCGCATTTTTGTTCCATCACTCACCCATAAGAATATGCTCTGGGCTGAAGGCTGGACTATATAGTCTTTATGAAGTAGCAGCATAGCTTCTTGAGTGCATTGGAGATGCTCTTTTTCTTTTCACAAGAGAAGGTTTCCAGACCTGGAAGAATTATTTCATACAATCTTTCCAAAATATTTGTCCAGCTGCTTATAAGTTATATGGGCAACATTCAGCACTTAAGTACTATAATGACAGGTGCTATAGAAAAGAGCGAGAGACAGAGATTGCATTCTCAGTTGACCCAGAGTAAATCAAAAACACCTGAAGCCAATTCAGATTAACACCAGTGTAAATAAGAGCAGACTGTGAAACTATAAAGGCAAATGGGTCCCCTGACCTGATTACTTAATGCTCCAGTAAAGGATCTCCATTTTAAACAGAATGACAAACTAATTTCTTTTTTACTGTTAGCAGCAAGACTTTCTATTGCACATTACTGGAAAATGTGACTTCTCCTCCTATGGAATTGTAGTATGGTAACATATGAACTGTCCTTGTAATGGAAAAGCTTTTCACACCAAGTACGTACACAAGAGAAGCTCAAAAAAAAAAAAAAGAAAGGTATTTAGAAACGTGGTTACCTTTTTATAGTGTACTCAGGGAAGCAAGTCTCCCCATCCAGCAAGCTAGAATCTTTTGCCAGACTCTTTAAATATTGACCTGATCCTATACCAGTAATAAGTAATTTATGATGTAGTATGTTAATGTTGTATTGTAATTCCCTCTTAATAAAAAGGGTATTTTTAAAGTGTATTGGATTCAAGGTGATGTTTACCTCTTTAACCTGATTAACATTTTTAAACCCAGTTTTCTTAATCTCTTTAATCTCTACAAGCAAGGAAGTCATACTTACAAATCAGGAAAGAGGAAAAATGCAGACAGCAACTGCAAATTCCAAAATAGACCTTTAGGACTGTAGTTGTTTGGCTTTGCCAAATTTAAAGAGGAAGATCCAGAAAGCATGCTGGGGAGAAAAGCTGTTAAAATACAGTGAAATGCAAAGCAGAGTGAACACAGAGAGGAATATGTCCAGATTAATAGTACAATGGGGCAGGAAATGTTTTTCCAATCCCAAAAGAATTTTTCAAGCAAAAAAAGGTTTTGTTTTGAAAATGTCAATCAGAACTGGACACAGTGTTCTGCACACCAGGGATTTATGTAGTGGTGTTATGATATTTTCTATTTTATTATCTCTCTCTCTCTTTACTAATGATTCCTCACGTTCTGTTGGCCTTTTTGACTGCTGCTGTGCATTGAGCTGAAGTTTTCAGAGAACTATCCAGAGGACTCTAAGATTTCTTACCTGAGCAGAAACAGCTAATTTTGAACCCATCATTATATGTGTGTAGTTGGGACTACTTTTTCCAATGTGCATTACTTTGCATTTATAAATGTTGAATTTAATCCTCTATTTCGTTGCCCAATCACCTGATTTATGAACTCCCCCTGTAATTGTTCACAGTCAGCTTTTGAACTTAACTATCTTAAATAATTTTATACCTTCTGCAAACTTTGCCACTTCATAGTTACTCCCTTTTCCAGATCAGTTATGAGTATGTTGAACAGCATTGATCCCAGGACAGATCCTTGGGGGACCCTGCTGTTTACCTCTTTCCATTGTGAAAACTGACAATTTATTCCTACCCTTGTTTCCCTATCTTTTAACCAATTGCTGATCCATGAGAGAACCTTCCCTATTCTCGCAGGGTTGCTTAGTTTGCTTAAGAGCCTTTGATGAGGGCTTTCTAAAAATCCAAGTGCACTGTATTCACTGGATCACCCTTGTCCACATGCTTGTTGACACTCTGAAAGAATTCTAATAGACTGGTGAGGCATGATTTCCCTTTAAAAAAGCCATGTTCACTCTCACAACATATCATGTTTATCTATGTGTCTAGTTATTTTCTTCTTTGCTATAGTTTCTGCCAGTTTGCCTGGTACTGAAGTTAGGCTCACCAGCCTGTAATTGCCAGGGTTGTCTCTGGAGCCCTTTTTAAAAATCAGCACATTACATTAGCCACCTTTTCAGTTATCTTGTACGGAGGCTTGCTTCAGCAGTTACATTTTATAGTTCTGCAATTTAATATTTTAGTTCCTTCCAAACTATTGAGCAAATACCATCTGGTCCTGGAGACTTATTACTGTTTAATGTATCAATTTGTTCTAAAACCCCTTCTATTGATACATCAGTGTGGGACAGTTCAGATTTCTCTTCCAAAATGGATAGCTTTGATGTGGGGATCTCCACCACATCCTCTGCAGTGAAAACCAATGCAAAAAAATCATTTAGCTTCCCTGCAGTGGTCTTGTCTTCCTTGAGCGCTGTTTTAACATCTTGGTCATCTAGTGGCCTCACTGCCTGTTTGGCAGGTTTCCTGTTTCTGCTATACTTTAAAAAAACATTACGGTTAGTGCTTGAACATTTAGCAAATTGCTTCTCAAATTCTATCTGCTTGCCTTATTATACTTTTATACTTTACCTACCAGGGTTTGTGCACCTTCCTGTTATCCTTGCTAGGATCTGAATTCCTAAGTTTAAAGGATGCCTTTTTGCCTCTAATGTCCTCCATTACTCTGCTGTTTAGCCATGGTGGCATTCTTTTTTGTCTTCTCTCATTAAGGGTATACTTTTAGTCTGAACCTGTGTTATGGTGTTTACAAAGAGTCTCCATCCTGCTTGCAGGCATTTAACCCTTGTGATAGCTCCTTTTGATTTCTGTCTAACATCCTCAGAGAAATACCATGTCTTTGTGATTTTTTCCTTAACCCAGCCCTTCATAAAGGATGATCCAGGTACTGCTCAGATTCTGTTGTGGTAAACAAGTTAAATGGTTTTTATTGATTTTACCATATTTTTCCAATTATTTTTGAGGAAATAGGAATCTGTTCAACTTAAATATTTTTACCAAGCACCATGAACACATAAGAATTGAGAACCAATACTGAAACAGCATGAACAGTAATGTTTCAAATTTAAGATACATTTTTAGAATGTGTTGGACATATGTCAAGTGGAAGCCAGGAGCAAGTGGATTAGAGTATAAAGGTAGAGCATGTAGAAAGTCCTAATTACTGGAAGACAAACTGATTGCATGGATAACATCATGAGTTGCTAGGATGCTGATCCCTAAGTAAGAAATGTATGAATATTGGCAGATGAAGGGCTGCTTAGTATCATGACTGAGGACAAGAAAAATTACTCTTCCATCTTTGATTTCTAGGATGTCCATACAAATGGATTATGCTTTTTGGTTCCTAAAATTAGAGAAGCAGTACTATTGTTGCCCCTGGATTATTAATGCAAATAAAAATATTAATAAACTGAGATATATTAAAGAAGAAATATGACAGACCTTCCTTGGTGTTTATTTCACTTTGAAATCATCATATTGCAACTCATTTCACCTAGTTCCAGTTCCCACTCATAATAGTAATAAAAAATAGGTTAAAAGTCCATTGTCCATTAAAGTCCTCCTTTAATCCTGAATGGACATAGAAAACAAGAAGCTATGGGGATAATCATTCATGGCAGAGAGTTGACAGTGGGGTCATGTTACATATTAAGATTTGTGCTAAATACATTATTGATCTGAGGAACATTAATGATCTGGGGAAAGGGTTAAAGAGAGTTAGCACAATGTATAGATAACACAAAATTATTTCGCTTAGTGAAGACTAGAGAAAACTGTGAAGTATGTCAGAGGAATCTGACAAAATCAGGTAATATGGAAAATATCTTGCCAACATCTAAATGGATGATCTGCCCTCAAATGGAATTTTGTGTTTGGTTCTGGTCATCCTATCTGAAAAAAAGGTGTAAGACATATGAAGGATGTCCAGAGCTGAACAACAAAAATGATGAAGGTCCTGGAGAAACTTATGTATGTGGATAGATTGAAAAGACTGAGACTGTTTAGTTTAGAGAGGCAACATGATAGAGTTACAAAGAAGGTAAATTGGGCACTCTTATTTACCTGTTCTTGTAATACAAGAACAACAAGGGGATGAACTTGGAAGGCAAAATTTTAAACTGATCAAAAGAAGTAATTTTTCTCAAATTATTATTTACACAATTATCATTTACACAATTAACCTGTGGAACTCATTGCTGCAAGGAATCATTGAGGTTAAGAGCTTAATAGACTTTTCAAATGTATTAGAAATGAGCAAATTCTCCATTGAACTGCTGTTATGAAACAGCTGAGCAGTTAAGCTCTTACTGGAATATCACAGTAGTTATACTAGATACAAACTTTTCTTAGGGTTTTTTTATTATTATTATTTTTAAATGTGAAAAATAAATCCGACAAACACACAAAATACCAGGAGGCAGCAGACTTGTTGAGGCACCAGTCCAGGTGACAGGCCTCAGGCAGCTTCTAAGGATTCTGTACCTTAAATACGTTAGACATGATGCCAACATTAATCCACGCAAAGCTGGAACTTAGAGCTGTTACATTGAATTCATCCCCCACTTTTTCCTACTATTTCTATTATCATGAATAACTTTAAAGATAACATCATAAAAAAATCAGCTTGAATAAAGAGTCCAAATATCAATTCTCTTATTTGCAGACAGCTGATCTGAAGAGGATTAAAACAAACAAAAGAAAATTATGTAGAGGTTTGATTGTGACCCCCAAGGTCTGCTCTCAGAGGGCATCCTTGACACATGGCACTATCTGTTCCATCCAAGGCCCTGTGGACAGCACTCCTTGTGGCTGGGTTATGCACAAGGGAAAGGTTTTGTGACTGGGTGGGCTGGGGGTGTCATGGGTGAATGACCCTGCACTGGGTGGCAGCCGTAGAGCTAGGAAAGATGCACATCACCACCCATACCGTAGCTGCATGCAGACTTCATGGAGATTCCCTAGGAAAGCTGATGGCTATATTATCTTACCCATGGAACAGCCCTCTGCAGCCATCGCCAATGGTAAGCTTCACTAGTCTGACTTCATCAGAACAATGCTGCCAGAAAGTATGTGTGTGCATGTGGAGGGGAGGACAGCACTGGGGGCACAGGACCTGTGTGAAGAAGGCCATCACCCCACATGGATCCCTCGGGCAAGGTTTGGGGCACCTTGTTGTCAATGGGAGTTAGATCTTAAATACTTTTGAGGATCTGTCCCTCTGTCTTCTTCCTTCCTCTTCTGTGAATCACCATTACAGTGCTGGCAGTCAATTAATTAATCAATCATTAATTACTGGCCTACTAACTAAAATGACTTTCAGTTCTGTATACTTTCTGCTTGGTGACGCAAACACATTTTACAGTGCAAAAGCAATTTTCTGCTTAGGTTTTTCTGACCAAGACCTGAAATAGAAATTGCTCTGTTCTGAGCGTCTGGTTCTGCATTTAGTAGGATTATGGCCAAAGCAATTCATCCTGCTCTACCTTTAATCCATATGAACTGGAGGGCCAATTTAGTTTGTCTGGGACTGGTACTTAAAAAAGCATCATTGCTCTATCCTGTGAGAGGAAGGCAAAACAAGCTTAAAGAGAATTTTAAAAAAATCTTATTTTACTCTCAATGGTTATTTTCGGGTTGGGGAGGGGTGTAGCTGGGGACAATCCTTTTGAGGTGGATACTGATGCAGTGCTTTGTCTCTGGGCTCCAGCAAGCCTGAATGCCTTCCAGGAGCGGAACAACGGCCCCATGGCTGCTTCTGCTTGTAAGCATAACAAGTGAAATGGCATCAGTGTCATTACTTTAAATAGTTCTCTTATTTGCCTATGTAATGCACACTTGCATTTTGCCAGCTTATTGAGTGACCGACTGAGCCTCTAGGGAGTCCTACCCAAGGGACTACAACCGTAATGTCTACCAGAGTCCTCTGAGACCATTTCCCAGCATGCTTGGAGTCGGGGTGGAGACAGAATGGACTGGAAAGTCCTGCTGAGGCCAATAAGGAGGTGTCTGCATGGGGTGATATGGCTAAGCAGTTTTATGGGTTAATGAAGAGCCAAGGCTGCTCAGACCCTCAGCAGGAAGGGACAGCCTGACTCAGAGACTAAGAATCTAGTTTTAGTTTTCAGTCTGGGAGCTGAAAAAGAATTAGGGAGCTTTCTGATTAACTTCCTCTCTCTACAGGGTGGTCTTTGAACTGCTGTGGGACTTTTTGCATAAGTCAGGCAGCTCCAGCCCTGCAGAGACCAGTGTCCAGAATGGCAGAGAACTGATCCAATGCCAGCTACTGTAAGCCAGGTGAAACCTCCACAGGACTCCAGGCCAGAGAGTGAGGAGGGGACCCTGCCCCATGTAGGGGCAAAGAGCCAGTAAGGAAAACCTTGATATTCAAGCAGGCCAAAGTTCACAGCACTGCAGAATTCATCTCTGGACTCATCCTCAGCGTGCCATCTGCCTAGGAAGGTGCAAGGGTGGAAGTTGGGAAATTGGTTGACTTATTAATGTTTCATACTTTTAGTTAAGCTTACCCTTCTCCTTCCCCAGATCCTATTTTCCTAACCCCAGTAAAGTGTCCCTTTGTTCTACTGATGTTTTTGGGGTGTGTCATTTTATTCCTGGGACTGGTTTGATGTACTTTATTGTCTCTTGTATATTGGATTCTATGCTCCCTGCCCGTTAATAGCATTATTCATTTTCCCAAGGGACACTATCCCTTGTGGCTCAGGCACAGTGAGGAGTCACCTTGTGTGGGGGAACCAGGCATCAAAAAAGAAACCATGCAAGGAGAGGGGAGAAGCTGCTCCGAGTAGCCATTACCAGGAAGGAGGCTTGATCCAACCTTGAGCTCCCCCATAGGAGAACAACTTTTCACACACTTCAGCATCACAGAGTGTGGCTTCTCACCACAAAGTGAATTTCATCATATATCTGTATTTATTTATTAGTTAGTGTTTCTCGCTGTGTTTGAAATTCTGTAACATACAATTAAGAGACATTTTAGAAAAGTGGATGAGAAAGGAAAAACTGTGTTAAAAGTAAGAACCCACACACATATTCTTTACACTCTTTTTTACTGTTTTGCAATCAGAAAAGGTTGGAAAACAATAAAGAAGTAAATGAAAGTGTGGGGAAATACATTTTTCATAATTTCTACTGCTTTTGGAAAACAATAAAATGTGTGAAAATGTTTTTTCCCATACTTTTTTACTTTCTCAGTGTTCCCCTGCTCTTTCCACTGGGGAAAAAGGGTGAGGAAATACAAAAGGAAGAGAAAGGTGGGGAAAAAACAAATCCAAAGGGAAAAACTGAACATTTTGGTTTCCAAAATCTAAAATGAAAAACACACTTCACTTCATATCAATACAAAATGAAAGATGTCATTTTATTTTAAAATGTCAGTTCAAAACAACATTTTTCACTTTGAATTTTCATATTGGAAAATGAAAAAATTTTCTTGAAATCTACATCTTTCCACAGAAAATATCAATTTTGCCAAAATCACATTTTCTAACAGGACATTTTTCTTGCAAAAAAATTCAGTGAGCTCTAACCCCATAACATACGTGACATGGAAAAACAAAAGCTAGGAAATTAAATACAGGCATACACCTTACCTATGCCACAGATCCCATACTTCATCTTCTAGCACTAATCTGTATCAGAGACAGGACACTAGACTAGATGGAATGTGAGATTGATCCATCATGGCAGTTCCTATGTTCCACAGACCAGATACCACTACTTTAACTCTCTATGCCTTTAGGAATGCCAATCTTCCAGCATTCCCTTTACCAAACACAAATTGGCCATTCAGAAATTGAGGTATCCCACATTAAAGGACCCTTCTGAAAATGACTTTTGACATTGTTTATTGTGTAGATTTGATAAGAAGCTATGAGCACAGAACAGTTTACCAGTGCTGTATATTTCTGCAGATTTTGTCTCCTCCTACACTTGTCCATGAAAAGGCTACCTGACAGCATGTAGTTAATGCTATAGAAGAAAAGAAACTGAGGTATGCCCCCACAATTCCACCACAAGCCCAGTCCAATCTACTCACTCCTTTTTTCATGCAAAACTTGTGTTGATTTAAATGGAAGTTTTCTGTGCATCCTGACTGCAGGGTTGGGCCCATAGAGCTCCAAGCTCTGTTCTGGATGCTATACAGATATTTTAATTGTCTGTCCAGGTGCACAGAAATTTGGAACTGAATATTTTGTCAGATCCTTTTTCCAGTTCTTGGATAACCTGGGTTTGCTCAGCCCATATTACCATGCAATGCTCTATCTTTTTAGCAGCTTCATAAGGGAGCTTTAATCTGTGACAGGCAATTGAATTAATTTGCTGAAGTATGTGACCACACTTAACAACACTTGCAACTTATGTACTTTCTGGTTTGGAGCTAAGATTTACATAATTATTTCTATTTTTGAGCTGTCAAGTCTGACACATTCCCCAAGAGCCTGATTTTAGCCATTCTGAGCTCACACTTGCCCTGATTGAAACATAGCCCTTCATCTCCAGCTTCTTAAGTACCTGATGGCCTTGTGTTCTTCTAGGACTGCAAACTATAATGCTATCCAGATAGGCTGGCAGTCCACTGAGATCTTCAAATAACTCTACAATGATTTTATCAAGTACATCTAAAAATCTTTAATACTAGTTCTAATGAAAGGCAATTTCAAGAACTTCACCAAATACTAGATCTCTGATTTTGAACTATCTTACCCTAACCGAGTTTGTCAGAAACCATTACAGATATCCAATTGGTTGAACTTCATTAGATTGATCATGCCATAGAATCCATTTTCCTTTGCTTTCTAGCTAGTACTCTGATTATCATAAGGAGGACACTGCACATGGCTATGTCTCTATCCCCTAAACCCCATTCCTTTAATTTAGCAGTGGAAAAAGCTGTTGTCAACTCACTGAATGGCTTTAAGCTTAAATAATGCCCAGGGTTAATACAATGGCGAATGGGACTCCTCTGCAATGTTATGGACAACTTACAGAAAAAACAGCAAACACAAAATAGCCCATCCAGTTAGCCCATTATGATGCCCTATGTCATAAATATAAAGGGAAGGGTAAACACCTTTAAAATCCCTCCTGGCCAGAGGAAAAACCCTTTCACCTGTAAAGAGTTTAGAAGCTAGGATAACCTCGCTGGCACCTGACCAAAATGATCAATGAGGAGACAAGATACTTTCAAAAGCTGGAGGGGGGAGAAACAAAGGCTCTCTCTGTCTGTGTGTTGCTTTTGCCGGCAACAGAAAGGAATGAAGTCTTAGAACTTAGTAAGTAATCTAGCTAGATATGCGTTAGATTCTCTTTGTTTAAATGGCTGAGAAAATAAGCTGTGCTGAATGGAATGTATATTCCTGGTTTTGTGTCTTTTTGTAACTTAAGGTTTTGCCTAGAGGGATTCTCTATGTTTTGAATCTAATTATCCTGTAAGGTATTTACCGTCCTGATTTTACAGAGGTGATTTTTTTACTTTTTCTTCTATTAAAGTTCTTCTTTTAAGAACCCGATTGATTTTTCATTGTTCTTAAGATCCAAGGGTTTGGGTCTGGTGTTCACCTATGCAAATTGGTGAGGATTTTTATCAAGCCTTCCCCAGGAAAGGGGGTGTAGGGTTTGGGGAGGATTTTGGGGGGAAAGCCATTTCCAAGCGGGCTCTTTCCCATTTATATATCTGTTAGATGCTTGGTGGTGGCAGCAATAAAGTCCAAGGGTAAAAGATAAAATAGTTTGTACCTTGGGGAAATTTTAACCTAAGCTGGTAAAAATAAGCTTAGGGGGTCTTTCATGCAGGTCCCTGTATCTGTACCCTAGAGTTCAGAGTGGGGAAGGAACCTTGACACCCTATGAGGGAATGCTGATAAAGCTGTGGCTGGGTCAGCATTTTGTAACAGCTGCAGACCATGAAGTCATATTGAACAGTACCATATAGATGTTCTTACAGGATGGCAGATAGTGTATCCTTGTGTGGCTCAAATACGATTCACGTGTACACCGGGTTATATCTTTTCCTAATATAGAAATATTTTTGCTACTCTAGGCAGTTGTCTTCTATTGCTGTGCAGGATGAAAAATAACCCAGCAAATCTTGACATTTTTATTACTCTTTTCTTGGGGACAATTTTCACCTAGAGTAGGTTTACCACATCTGTATGAAGTTGAAAAACTGCCTTTCGCTGGAAAGGCATATCTGTGTGTGTGGATATGTCTACACTGCAAAAGAAGACTTGTGGCAGCAAGTCTCAGAGCCTGGGTCAACTGACTTGGGCTCACGGTGCTTGCACTACAGGCTAAAAATAGCAGTGTAGATGTTCAGGCTAGGGCTGTAGCCTGGGCTCTGAGACCTCCCCATCTTGCTAGGCTTTAGCCTAAGCCCAAATGTCAACACCACTAATTTTAGCTCCATAGCGTGAGCCCTGTGAGCCTGAGTCGCTGGTGGGGGGGGATCTGAGACTTGCTGCTGTGGGTCTTTTTTTTTATAGTTGCAGTGTAGACATATCCTGTGTGTGAATCTCAGAAAGTGAGAGAGAGAATAATATTCGTCTCCCATAGAGTGCTGTCATCCATAGTTCCCAAAGCACTTCTGTGACCAGATGTGCAGACCCCCACACTGGGCAAGAGAGGGTTTACCCATGTTATGGGCAGTGGAAGTCCCACCTCTCAGACAGTCCTGAGCATGCTCCAACTGCTACCTCAGCCTAGAAGGGAGCAGCCCAACTAATTCTAGGCTGACCGCTGAGGAGAGAGGACTGCTCGGTGGAGGCTCCAGGCCAGGAGCTGCTACAGCCATGGACTGCAGGAGCCCAAGAACTCGGAGACCAGAGTGGTGACCTGCTACCCTCAGCGAACGGCTGGGAGCCAAACTTCCCGGGAGTTACCCCAGCCAGGGAACCTGGAGGTCCTGACGGTATATCAGCTGCTACCTCAGGAACCGCAGTAGGAAGTGGCCCAGGGAGGCAGAGGTAGTAATATCTACCACCCAAGCAAGGTCAGTGTGTTCTGGTAGGATTCTTCGCTGACTGGGTGATGACCACACCCTTTGCCAACAGGGCCCTGGGCTGGGATCTGGTGGATAGGGAGGGCCCAGGTCCCCTACCACGGTCACCACTCACTCCTATGTGGTAGGCCACTCCCTTGGCACTGGCCGGTGGGCCACACTGCCCTGACCCCTGGGGCAATTATACTGACTCCGTCTGCTGGACCACACTGCCCTGACCCTAAGGGTAGTTGTACTGACTCCAGCTACTAGGCAGTGCTGCTTTCAGCTGAAGGACAGTCTGGTAGACTGCAACCGTGATGTTATACCACCCTAACCCAAAGGAGGATGGGATGTGCATCCCCTCGACAACTTCACAAAGAAGGTGATCAGTATTCCCATTTTAGAAGAGTAGTTATGTTCCTGGTTCTGCCCCTAACTTTCTATGTAATGTTGCGCAAGACTGTATCATAGGTCATACAGATAAGGAGGCTGAATTAAGGCAGCATGGACAATTTGTATTCTGGTGTTTCCTAACTTTTGAGTTCTTGACTTTGCAACTGTAATACTCTTAATAGATCTGGCCTATATGTAATACACACACACACATACACCTATATTGTAGTGGTCATATATTTGATACAATACCATTTGAGAACTTTTTTCATTTTTGCAGAAAAAATTTAATGAGACAAATCTTGTAAAATTACTTTACATGGGAATACAGCCAGATGCCACAAAGTACTGAGGGGGAATTAACATCATGATTCTACAGGAGCTCCTTAAACTTCAATACCCTTTCATGGTAGGGATGAGTATTTAATATTTACCCCTTCCATTCATTTCATTTGTGAATGCTTATGCTCCTTCAGTAGATGGCACTGCATATACAGAAAGTCTTTGCAAATTCAGGGTTCAGTACATTCCTCAGCCTCTGAATGGCTCTCCTACTGCCATAAATGGATAGCACCCGGACAATGGAAAAATCAGGTGCTAGAGGGATCTATAATTAGGGTTGGCAGAATTCAATTTCTATTATAATGTTGAAAGATAATATTGATGTTTGGTTTTAATCTTTTTACATTTTTGATTCATTTAAATATTCAATTTCATGGAATTATGGGTTTTAACCATTTTGTTTTCTATTTTTATCAGTTTATATTTCCATGGTTGTGGAAAATTAGGGGGGTGGTCAGGCCGTTATTTAATTATGGTAGCTATTGAGATTCAAAAAATTAAAAATGTATACATCATTAAAACACAAACGGTCAACATTACATGTTGACCAAAACAAAGTAAATATCCTTAAATCAATAGATCATAGTTGTTTTTACTATTCATTGGCTAGCCCATTTGTAATAAGCCTAATTCAAAAGTCTAAATAATCAGCTTTTGATGCTAAGAAGTTCTTAAGAAGAATTTCTTATTTTGTCTATCTGTATGTATCTATTATCGATGGAAATATATTTTCGTCCATTTGTATGTTTACGGTGAAATCAATGTTTACCAACATTTTCCAATAAAAATCTCATCTTTCTAGGCCTATGTATAACACAGAGCAAAACTATGCCATTAAATAGGACATATACAATACATGATTACATGAAATTTTGGCAGCATATTATAGTGGTTGGAGTAGGGAATCAGCACTCCTGGACTGTATACTTAACTTGATATATGGCTTTTGGCAAATTTCTTCTCTGCATCTGTGACATTCTGGGGACCACTCAGAACAATAAGGGGTTCTATCTCCAGCTGCCCGTAACTTCAGGGTGTCTTGCTGCTATGTGGCTATGGGTCAGATTCTTGACACCAGTAGCCAGCCTACAAGCATATGGTCTCACCCAGGCTCTCAACAGCCTAGTTAGTTCTTTCATGGAACAGCCCATCCAGTCCCAAGTCTTCCCAAAACTGTCCTCCCCAAGTTCATAAGTACTAGATGCTCAAATTGTTCCCCTATGGCAGAGTTCCCCAATCTGTGGGGCATGCCCCCCTAGCGGGGGGTGCAGAAGAACGTGCGGGGTGGTGCGGCTGGGGCCTGGGCAGGGGCGGGGATAGGGAACCACCTAGCCCCAGCCTAGCGCCAGCCTCAGCCCTCTTACTCCGTCTGCGTCTCCCCCTCCCAGAACCAGGGCCCTGTTCCTGGGCCTGGCTCCAGGAGGTGGGATGAGAGGCGCAGACAGAGGTAAGGTGGGAGGCGTAAAGTAAAAAGTTTGGGGACCACTGCCCTCGGGTTTGTCACCCCTGAAGATGTCACTTCTGAAGCCCCTGAGTTATCAGTTGTCTTTGGCACACATAGTCCACACAGTTTGCACAAAAGAGACCTGCATTGAATACAAATAAACAAAGTTTATTTAAAAGAAAAAACACAGATTCAAAGGTGATATAATAAAGGAAGGCAGATATACAAGTTACTCAGTAAATAAACATGAAGATACAAACTCAGACTTTACATTTCTATATTAGATGCAATCCCTTTTTCCATAGGTTACATATTGCCTTAAAACAGTTTCTCAGCATATACCCTTGCTATAGGAAGCAACCAGCATTCAGGAACAGCTTCCCCCCTAGAGACTGGCTCTCAAGTTCTGGATAAAAATACCTTAGTCTCAAGCCTGTTTTTAAAAGGCTTCCCTCTGCCCCAGTACATCCTGACTCGTGTTTATTCAGACAAGGGGAAATTCCTTCTTGATTTGATAGCCTGGGGATGTCTCAGTGTCTTTCCGTTAAGTCTAATGGTCCACCATTGTCTTTTCCAGAGTTGGAAAATGAATATTTACTTGGATTCAGTTTCATGTAAACACCTGGCTTGGGAGGTTCCTCTTCCCATTTAACTGCTCACTGTCATATTGGGAGGTATGGCTGAAATTAGGAAACTGGGTATGAACACAGTTTTCTACATGCAAAAATACATAGATTCATAACCACAGCTTGTATACATATCTTATAATGACCATCAAGTTCAGAACAATACAAGTTTTCAGTGAAGATCTTTCTTGATATACTTTTATAGTACAATAATACAGTATGCAATCAGCTGGGTGAACTGTTCATTTTGCGCGGGTTTCAACCTTCTGTTCTCCCCTTGAGGGAGATTGTTACTCACCCCTTGTGAGTCTGATGCTGGAGTTTTGGCAACTAGTTGTGATGTAAGCATCACCTCTGCCCCTCTTTTCTGGATAAGGTGTGAGCTACCGTGTTCTCCAACCCCTCAATATGTTTAATCTCCATTAACTTAAAAAAGAGCAACTACACAAAAATGAGGAAGCTGGTTAAATTGAAATTAAAAGGTACAGTCACAAGGGTGAAGTGCCTGCAAAATGCATAGAGATTATGTTAAAAACACCATAATACAGGCTCCTACTAAATGTATAATCCAAATGGGAAAAAAAAACAGTAAGAGGACCAAAAAAATGGCACCATGGCTAAACAGCACAGTAAAAGAGGTGGTTAGAGGCAGAAAAGCAACTTTTAAATATCGGAAGTCAAATCCTAGTAAGGAAAATAGAAAGGAAGATAAATTCTGGCAAGTCAAGTGTAAAAAGCAAAATAAGGCAGACCAAGAAAGAATCTGAGGGGCAAGTAGCTAAAGACACAAAAATCAACAGCAAACAAAATGTTAAGTACATCAGAAGCAGGAAAACTCCTAAACAATCAGTGGAGCCACTGACTGATCGGGGTGCTAAAAGAGCACTCAAGGAAGACAAGGCTGTTACAGAGAAGCAAAATGAATTCTTTCCATTGGCCTTCGCTGTAAAGGATGTTGGGGACATTCCCATACCCAAGACATTTATTTTTAGGTGACACATCTGAGGAACAGTCCTAGATCGAGGTGACAACAGAGGAAGTTTTCTAACAAATTGATAAATTAAACAGTAATAAGTCACCAGAACCACATGGTATTCACCCAAGCATTCTGAAGGAACTCTGAAATATGAAATTGTAGAGCTACTAACTGTGTTATGTAACCTATTGCTTAAATCAACCTCTGCACCAAATGACTGAAGGCTAGCTAATGTAACACCAATTCTTTTAAAAGTTGCCAGAGGTGATCCTGGCAATTACAGGCCAGTAAGCCTAACTTCAGTGCCAGGCAAATTGGTTGAAACTATAGTAAAGAACAGAATTCTCAGATACATACATAGATGAACATGATACACTGGGAAAGAGTCAATACGTTTTTTGTAAAGGAAAAAAATGCCTCACCAATCTGTTAGAATACTTTGAGAGTGTCAATAACCATATGGACAAGGATGATCCAGTGGATATACTGTACTTGGATTTTCAGAAAGCCTTTGACAAGGTCCCAAAGCAAAGGCTCTATAGCATACTAAGTATTCATAGGATAAGAGAGAAAGTCTTCTTATGATAACCAGTAACTGGTTAAAAGATAGGGGGAAAAAGGCGGGGGGGCAGAAATTAGGCATAAACAGTCGGTGTTCACAGTGGAGAGAGGTAAATAGCAGGGTCCCCCAAGGATCAGTACTAGGACCTGTGCAGTTCAACATATTCATAAATAATCTGGAAAAGGGTGTGAACAGAGAGGTGGCAAAAATTTGCAGACAATATAAAATCCGTCAGAATAGTTAAGTCCAAAGCTGACTGCAAAGAGTTGCAAAGGAATTTCACAAAACTGGATGACTGGATGACAAAATGGTAGATGAGTTTCAATGTTGATAAGTGTAAAGTAAAGTACACTGGAAAAAAAATAGTCCTAACTATACATAAAAAATGATGGGGTCTAAATTAGCTGTTACCACTCAAGAAAGAGATCTTCATAGAATCATAGAATTGTAGGACTGGAAGGGACCATGAGAGGTCATCTAGTCCAGTCCCCTGCACTCATGACAGGACTAAGTATTATCTAGACCAGTGGTTCCCAAACTTGTTCCGCCGCTTGTGCAGGGAAAGCCCCTGGTGGGCTGGGCCAGTTTGTTTACCTGCCGCACCCACAGGTTCGGCTGATCGCAGCTCCCAGTGGCCGTGGTTCGCTGCTCCAGGCCAATTGGAGCTGCTGGAAGCGGCGTGGGCCGAGGGAAGTTCTGGCCGCCTCTTCCAGCAGCTCCCATTGGCCTGGAGCAGCGAACCGCGGCCACTGGGATCCGCGATGAGCCGAACCTGCAGACACGGCAGGTAAACAAACCTTCCCTGCACAAATGGCAGAACAAGTTTGGGAAACACTGATCTAGACCATCCCTGACAGGTCTTTGTCTAATCTGCTCTTAAAAATCTCCAGTGATGGAGATTCCACAACCTCCCTAGGCAATTTATTCTAGTGCTTAACCATCCTGACACAGAGTTTTTTCCAATGTCCAACCTAAACCACCCTTGCTGCAATTTAAGCCGATTGCTTCTTGTCCTATTCTCAGAGGTTAAGGAGAACAATTTTTCTCCCTCCTCCTTGTAACAATCTTGTATGTACTTGAAAACTGTTATCGTGTCCCCTCTCAGTCTTCTCTTCTCCAGACTAAACAAACCCAATTTTTTCAATCTTCCCTCGGAGTTCATGTTTTCTAGAACTTGGAGTCATTGTGCATAGTTCTCTGAAAACATCCACTCAGTGTGCACTAGCAGTCAACAGAGCCAACAGAAAGTTAAGAACCGTTAGGAAAGGAATATATAGTAAAACAGAAAATATCACAATGTCACAATCTAAATACAGGGTATGCCCATATCTTGAGTACTGCATGCAGTTCCAGTCAGCCCATCTCAAAACAAATATATTAAAGTTGGAAAAGGTACAAAGAAGGCCAACAAAAATTACTAGGGGGATGGAAAAACTTCCATATGAGGAGAGATTTAAAAGACTTAGAAAAGAGATGACTAAGGGGGGATATGGTAAAGGTCTATAAAATCATAAATGGTATGGAGAAAGTGAATAGGGAAGTGTTATTTACTCCTTCACATAACACTAGAACTAGAGTTCACCCAATGAAATTAATAGGCATCAGGTTTAAAATGAACAAAAGGAAGTACTTCTTCACACAACACTGTTAACCGGTGGAACTCATTGCCAGTGGATGTTATGAAGCCCCAAAGTATAATTGGGTTAAAAAAAGAATTCAATAAGTTCATAGAGTATAGGTCCATTGACAGCTCTGACCCAAGATGGTCAGGGATGTGACCCCATGCTATGGGTGTCCCTGGAACTCCAACTGCCTCAAGCTGGGACTGGAAAACTGGGAATGGATCACTCAAAATTGCCCTGTTCTTTTCATTCTCACTGAAATATCTGGCATGGGCCACTCTCAAGATAGGATACTGGAATAGCTGGACCATTGGTTTGATACACTATGGTCATTCTTATGTTCCATATAATACTCCAGTAAAACTGTGCTCCAGTATAGCAATCTAGAGTTAGTTCTGTTTGTTCTAAGGAGGTAGACTAATGGTGAGTGGTCTGTTAACACCCTGAACCACCTATTGAACTGGTAAGATCTAAATTGCTTTATAGTTCACAGAATAGAATAACACTCTTTTTCTTTTGTTGAGTAATTATTTTCAGTATTTTTTGCTCAGAAATGCAATGGGGTGTTTCATGTTATCTTCTCCTATCTCCCTGAGATTTAATTACATCCCATATGACCACCCTAAACCCCTAGATTAAAGGCTTTCCCCTCCTTGACATATACACTTCCCTCAGAGGTTGCTTTACTCCCCTTTGGGCTTTTTCCACTCTTTACCAGTGTGACAGAATGTACCCTGTGTCCACAGCCTACACACTATTATAATAATCTTTGTACAAAGCATGTCTCTTAAAGTATCATTTGAAAACTCATAATTTGCTTGTCAATATTGTCCTGATGAAATATTTGTAGAAACATTGTATGTGAAGTTATAAGATTCCACTGTATGGTGATATTAACATTAGTTCCAAACTGACATTGGCAAGCAGGTCTGTCTCAAACAGAGGAATGTAAGCAGTAAACAGAGCTATCAAGCAGGAAGGAGAGATATAGGAAGTTCAAACAGGTGGAAAAAACCAGCCGGGAGCATTCTTCCATACAGACTCTTTGTCTCCTGAATCTCAGGTGAAAATGTTTTTCAAGAGCTGGACTGACACTATAAAAGGGAGGGACAAATACCCCAAGGCATGTACACACACCCTCTCCCTGTCCATTGCATCCACAGCATCAGAAGCAACAAAGGAAGCATTTGTTTAACTCTGGGGGTAGGGGTCCTAACCTAGAGGGTTTGGTCAGTAAGACTGCTGAAAGCATACCATGAGAAACTTTGCTTGAATCTGATATAGTTTGTATGCCCCATTACTTGTACTTACTTAAAATCTATGTCTTTGTAATTAATGAAGTTGCTTTATTGTTTTATCTAAAGCAATGTGTTTAAATTGAAGTATTTGAGAATCTCCTTTTGGGATGGCAAGTTGCATGCATATTATTTCTATTAAAGAGATAACGGACTTTATAGACACTTGTATTGTCCGGGAGAGGGCTGGGCAGTACAGGACATACATTTATGTGGGGAAATGTAAGACTAGGGGTGTGTTGGGGTCACCCTGCAGTGTAATCCAGGCCGGTAAGAGCCAGGGTGTGGCTGGCTAGCTGCAGCTCACACAGATATAACTGGGAGTGACTTGCATGCTGGAGGCTGTTTGTGAGCAGTCCAGACTGGAGGCTACAGCAGCAAGGCATTGTAAAGGGGACCCCAGGTTAGCAGGCAGGGGTGACACAGCTATTCATCAGTCTGCATTGTACCCTTGTATGTCACAACCAGGTAGCATGAATTTTCCGGCACTTTTACCACCCAGAGTCTCTATCATTGCTGGAGAGCTCTGACACACATCACCTTATGGATGTGTCTAGTTCCCCTGCAGTAGTATTCTGGCCCACAGTACCTTCTAGCTGTGCCAGTGTCTCACCCCTACAGCAGATTCTGGCCACAGCACCTTTTAGCTGTGCCACAGACACACTCAGCACTGCCTCAGTTTCCCCAGGGTAAACAGTGAGTTCGCCTCCATCGACCACTGAGTTTGGTCGTAGAAGGCTTGTATCTGAGACCTTGTGTTTCACCCTGTTATATCATTAGAAAAAAATAACATATCAAGAAAAATAACTTCTCATATTCCCACAGTCAGAATCCCAGAGCAACCTTTAGTTGATGACTCGGGCTACAGAGTGGGTGGGTCCAACTTACCCACAAGCTGTTTCTTTGCTAGCCCCTGATTAGGCACACCCTTATGTCCTTTTACCTGGGTCTCATGGGCATGCCTTGACCCTCTTCTTTTCGAGCTGCCTGTAACTGTTCTGGTCAGCAAGCTTCCATTGCAACAGCTCTGCCTCCTCACTCTGATGCCTGGCCTCCAGCTCTGTCTCTCCTCCACAAGCAGGCTACTCCACTCCAGCCTCCATAGATCTGGACCTCTCACCTTCACTGCTACCTCTGCTAGATTGTCTGGGGAACCATTTGCTTGGTCTCCTACCTGCCCTGTAGGAGAAAAAGGGACCCTTCTGGCCCCCACCCCGGTTTGGAGCAGAAGCCCCATACTGCCTCATGGCCACCAGCTCCGATTTCTTCTGATCAGCAGCTGACAGACCTTGCTCTGCTCACACCTCTTCTAATTGCTTCTTGGGAAGCTCAGCAAACATTTCCTTGCTCAGCCTGCCTTTTCTGCTGCTTTATTCATTTTAAACTATCTTTTGTTCTGTTTCCTTTACCCAAATAAACAAACAGAAAAAAATAACACACTGTAAGCTTGTACTTGGCTCCCTCACTTTTGAATCCATTAGGGTCGGTTTAGCAAGTGTTTGGAGTGTGAACCTCAGTTTGCTGATATTGGGATACAATTTCTGTAACAACTATGGCACTATGACATTTTGGGGAAGATACAGACTGGCGAGAGGTTCTGTCATCACTTGCCCTGTAACTTTGGGGTACATTATGCTTGTGGCAACTGGTGGCAGGAATTTGAATCATATCTGCATGGCACCAAGGCACTTCAAAGTTACAGTGCAGGCAGTGACAGATTCCCTGACTGGTCTGGGTGGTCCCCAAACCGCACAGCCTTGATTTAAGTCATCTGTAATATTAACCTACCTGAAAGGGGTGTTTTGAAGCTTAGACAGTTAATGTTTGTACGGTACTCTGAGATACTTATACATGCAAAAGCCTGAAAACTTTTACTGGTGAATTATCAGGGTGAAAAGAACAAACATTTGGCCAATATATACAATAACATGTAGAATTAGAGTGCTGAATTTGTGTTGGTGCTTCATGTTGTTGATCGTAGAAGGAAATCTGCAATCACATTCTGAAAAATTAAAGAACCCAAATAACTGAAGGCTTATGAACTTATCAGAGCTCACTGTGTCTGGCTTGTTGCCAATTTAAAGTCTGGCTCTGTAAAAAGAGTAAATCCTTAAAATTGATGGAAAATTCAGCTTCTTTGATATATGAAAAAATATACATATATATACACCATGGTGTTAGGGTTAATATTTATTTGAAATATTTTTCCATTAAATATCATTTTCTATCCCAGAATGCTCCACTAAATCCGTTGCTAAAAGTTTTCTTTTGTCTCAAATACTTACTCAAAAGAGAAAATAATATTTTTTCCCACCATCACTCACAGAATCAAAACTTCTCTGGCCTCTCTGCTCACCTCTTGCTGTCCACAGAAAGACAAATATGACTGTGGGTAGGTGGTCCCACTGTGACATCACCACATGCCTCAAAAGTCATGCCTGCCTGAAACCAAAAGGCAGGGCATTTCACTGGGCAGACTGTGAACAGCTGCTAGGCAGGATGGGACGGGACATTTCTATGGACCTCTAGTATAGACGATACAGCTGCAAATGTGAGGATGGATGTTTATAAACAGTTTCTTAAAAGAGCCCTTATCTGTTATATTGTACAGTGTTCCTACTGTATTTTCCCCATGGTGACTTTCAACAGCCTGAACCATTGCTCCGTCTTTCATGTACTCTCATAGGGCTGATCCTGCAGGGGGCCAAGCACTTACTAATATTGTAAGTACCCTCAGCAACTCTTGATTTCAATGGGAATTGAGGGTTCCAGTACTTTAAAGATGGCACTCAGGACTATGTGGGAGCATGCTCTCTAGGTCCCAGCCCCTGTGAGCTCTTGAGTGTCTCCAATGAGGTATTGAGCACCTTCAACTTGTTTGCATGCAGCACCTTGAATTTGGTGCTCAGTGTCATGCAGGATCAGCTTTAGCAAAGCATCTGATACGGTCACCCACAGTATTCTTGCCAGCAAGTTAAAGAAGTATGGATTGGATGAATGGACTATAAGGTGAATAGAAAGCTGGCTAGATTATCAGGCTTAATGGGTAGTGATCAAGGGCTCGATGTCTAGTTGGCAGCCAGTATCAAGCGGAGTGCCCCAGGGGCCAGTTTTGTTCAACATCATCATTAATGATCTGGATGATGGGATGGATTGCACCCTCAGCAAGTTCGTGGATGACACTAAGCTGGGGGAGAGGTAAGGATAGGGTCCAGAGTGACCTAGACAAATTGTAGGATTGGGACAAAAGAAATCTGATGCAGTTCAACAAGGACAAGTGCAGAGTCCTGCACTTAGAACGGAAGAATCCCATGCACTCCTTCAGGCTGGGGCTAAGCCTGGCTATGCCGCAGTTCTGCAGAAAAGGACCTGCGGATTACAGTGGATGAGAAGCTGGATATGAGTCACCAGTATGACCTTGTTGCCAAGAAGGGCATATTGGGCTGCATTAGTAGAAGCATTGCCAGTAGATTGAGGGAAGTGAGTATTCCCCTCTATTTGGCACTGGTGAGGCCACATCTGGAGTATTACATCCAGTTTTGGGCCCTTCATTACAGAAAGGATGTGGACAAATTGGAGAGAATCCAGCAGAGGGAAACAAAAATGATTAAGGGGCTGGGGCACATGGCTTATGAGGAGAGGCTGAGGGAACTGGGTGTATTTGTCTGCAGAAGAGAAGAATGAGGGGGCATTTGATAGCAGCCTTCAACTACCTGAAGGGGGGTTCCAAAGAGGATGGAGCTAGGCTGTTCTAAGTGGTGATAAATGGCAGAACGAGGAACAATGGTCTGAAGTTGCAGTGTGGGAGGTCCAGGTTGGATATTAGGAAAAACTATTTCACTAACAGGGTGGTGAAGCACTGGAATGGGTTAACTAGGGAGGTGGTGGAATCTCCTTCCTTAGAGGTTTTTAAGGCCCAGCTTGACAAAGTCCTGGCTGGGCTGATTTAGTTGGGGTTGGTCCTGCTTTGAGCAGGGGGTTGGACTAGATGACCTCCTGAGGTCTCTTCCAACCCTAATCTTTTATGATTCTATGATCAGGCTGTCCTTTGAAATCCCATTCTCCCCACAAAACCAACCCCCCACCATCCCATCTCAAACACGTACAGCATGGGGAGATACAACAATAACAATATCCTTCCTAGCTGGCTAAAAGACTGAAAAAAAAATCTCATCACAACTTCAGCATTACCAGCTCTAGACCAGATCTAGCATTCCTGGCTACTTGTGGACCCCCAGGTATCTTCACGGTCTCTGGGTGAGCCTTAAGCCTCATTCAGTAAAAGTGGAGAGGACCGCCATAGTTTTCCATTGAGATATGTGATTAACTGCCCCAGAGCTGCATTCCATAGCCTTTTCCACAGGGGGGTTGATTTAGAGCAGTGAATGCAAATGATGTGAAAGTGAATGCAAATAGAAGCCATTCAGAGAATTTTCAGATACGACGGCTACCTGGCTTATTAGAATGTACTTGTGAACAACCTTAGAAGAATAGCACTGGGGCAGCAACTGGGACCAGATACTACCACTGAAATGTCTAAGAAAACAATGGGCCTGATTCCCCACTGCCTTATACTTCTACAGTCATTTATACCTGGGCAAAAGTGGCCATTAAATGCTAGTAAATCACCCACTGCTCAGTCTTTCACGACATTGTGTTGGGCGACGGCACAGTGTTATTGCCAGTTCAAATGTCTACAGGGCATGCTCCCTTCAGCTTACTTCACCTTATTGCATTAGCAGACACAAAAATCATGTTCAGCAGTCCCATCATGGCTCTGCCATGGTCTCTCACAGTCCTCATCAACCTTCTTCTTTTCCACTTCCCCTTTTTCTTGGCCTTCCTTTAAAAAAATCACTGGGGAGCAGGTCATTCTATCATGTATATGTTACACTTGAGTCTATAAATTCTGTTTGCCTTCTTTAATCACTTAAGACAAGCAATGATGCAACAGGATTATTTTCTAATGAGAGGTCAAACCATTTCACTTCTTTGCAATTCTTCTACTTAAATGCCAGGGTGTGCCTTCTCTAACCACGGTAGACAAGCAATGATGCAAAGGGATTGTTTCTTAATGAGAGCTTAAACCATTTCAATCCTGTTGCATCTCTTCTGCTCAAATGCCAGGGCGTGCCTCCTCTACATATTCATAAAGTTAGATTAGGAAATTTCTTAATTTTCAATGCAGCCAGGGATTTAACTAGAACCAGCCTCTCCCTCTCTCTTCTCTTTTGTGCAGAGCAAATGGGAAGGATCTCACAGACCATTAAGCAGGCAGTTCAAGTCATAAAGTGCAGCACTGAAGCACTCTCACTCTGGAGGAACAGTGGGTTTAATTTGCCACTGATGTGCTTACAAAACTAAAGGCTTGGCAAAGCTTTTACTTAGGCATCTCTCAGTTCTTACAGACTGGTAAAATTACTTCAGGGAGCAGAGCACTGAATATTGTTGGTTTTTTTTAAGTAATGTTGTCGTTGCCAATCTTTAGTCTATTTGGAAATTAGCTTAGCAGCAAACTCCTCAACCAATATAAAAGCCATAAACCATTCAACAGCATGCATGCTATAAGCTTCAGTCTTATGTCCAGGTTAAGTCTCCATAGTCATGAATAGTGGACTCGATCCTCAGCTACTGTAAATTGGCATAACTCCATTGAAGTCAATTCAGCTATGTCAGTTTATACCAGCTAAGGATTTGGCCCAATATTTTTCACCAAGATATTTTCAATTAGTTAAAAAAAGGATCTGATAATATACTGAAAGTCTTTTAGGAACAAGTGACTTTTGAAGGTAAATGTGGGGGACAACTAATGAAAACCAGGGATCGGAGTGAAGGTCATAGGTTCAAAACAAGGGTACCGGATGAGGATACTGATACCGAGTAGAAAACCCCGGACAGTGCCCACTGCTCCTCAAAGCTATCAAGGGAGCCAGCGGACACTGCCCAGTGGAACTCTGCCCGGATGCTTATTATATATGTTAGTTTTAGTATAAATTGTCCAGATTTCATTGTTCACATTGAAATTTCACTTTTTTTTGATCAACTTTTACATTTAAAAAACTTTTGAAAAATCAGTGTCAAATTTGGGGGGAAAATCAGTTTTTTTAAAAAAAAACAGGTTTACAGCCAACTCTAATACACACTTTGAATTGATTTGAGACACAAAATTTAAAGTTGTGAAGGTACAAATTATCCTCTTATGTTCCTTGATCCTGGAATCTGATCTGTGTGAGACAACCCTGACCCTTATGCAGAATCTCAAAGAAGTGAACAGGGCTCCATGGAATTATAGGGGTGAGGGCTACAATCTTGGCTAACACCAAGTAGTGAACCAGGTACTTCCACAGCTAAAAAGCAACAGTCCCTGCAGCCTGAGCCAAACAGGCAAGTTCTCTACCTGTGGATCCTCTGTGGATCGGGCACAGAGGTGAACACACATTGACCAGTGGGTTAGTTGGGGAACAAACGGGACGATCAGAGCCTAAACTAAGGACAACAACTCGAGACTGGTTGGGTTGCACTGGTGCAGCTGTAAGGAGAAATTGGCAAAATGAGTCTATGGCATACAAAGAAATCTGGCCATCTCAGCAATAACAACCTAGTTATAATTATTGTGTGATGCACAGACATATCTCATTTTGGGGAATACAGAATAATTATATTATACATAAATTACTGTTATGTATAGATTAACCAGATATATTGTAGGTGCTTTACAGAAGATAGGTAAAGAATTGCCATCATAGAATCATAGAATATCAGGGTTGGAAGGGACCTCAGGAGGTCATCTAGTCCAACCCCCTGCTCAAAGCAGGACCAATCCCCAACTAAATCATCCCAGCCAGGGCTTTGTCAAGCCTGACCTTAAAAACTTCTAAGGAAGGAGATTCCACCACCTCCCTAGGTAACGCATTCCAGTGTTTCACCACCCTCCTAGTGAAAAAATTTTTCCTAATATCCAAACTAAATCTCCCCCACTGCAACTTGAGACCATTACTCCTTGTTCTGTCATCTGCTACCACTGAGAACAGTCTAGAGCCATCCTCTTTGGAACTCCCTTTCAGGTAGTTGAAAGCAGCTATCAAATCCCCCCTCATTCTTCTCTTCCGTAGACTAAACAATCCCAGTTCCCTCAGCCTCTCCTCATAAGTCATGTGTTCCAGTCCCCTAATCATTTTTGTTGCCCTCTGCTGGACTCTTTCCAATTTTTCCACATCCTTCTTGTAGTGTGGGGCCCAAAACTGGACACAGTACTCCAGATGAGGCCTCACCAGTGTCGAATAGAGGGGAACGATCACGTCCCTCGATCTGCTCGCAATGCCCCTACTTATACATCCCAAAATGCCATTGGCCTTCTTGGCAACAAGGGCACACTGTTGACTCATATCCAGCTTCTCGTCCACTGTAACCCCTAGGTCCTTTTCTGCAGAACTGCTGCCGAGCCATTCGGTCCCTAGTCTGTAGCAGTGCATTGGATTCTTCCGTCCTAAGTGCAGGACTCTGCACTTGTCTTTGTTGAACCTCATCAGAAGGTTCCCGCCCCAAAGAGTTAGAAATCTCATTTTAGGCATGGTACAATGAGTGAATGTAATACACAATAGAGAAGCGATGGAATAAGGAAAGACAAAGATTACATTGATATATTGCACATTTGCCTACTATCTCTGAGTATAAAATATTACACTCATACTATACAGGTTTACCATAGGAGACGTCAAGGTGCCACAGAATCCTGCTAATAATTTTAAGCTACTGTTGTGCCTTTGCTTTTAGAGTATGAGAAAACTACATGGACATAGTTGGGTTTGCAATACCTGTATCTACTAACTATATACAAACATATAAGGCGTAGGAATATATTTGAATACACTGTTGCTCTGCTAAGATCTAGTGGCTTCTACAACAGAAGACAGAGTGACCAGGTAGAGAGCTCCCAAACTATTCAAATGGATAAAACCCAATACTATACACTACAAATACAAAATCTAGTTTAACATACGAAGACCCAGACTCCAGTTATGCACTGAGTACTGTACTAGTGGTCCCCATGCCTGCGCAGAGACCCACTGAGGCCAAACAGATTCTGCATGGAGCTCCACTGATTTACACCAGCTGCAGATTTGCATTGCTGTGAATGAAACTACAGCTTTCCTTCATTTTATGCATGCATGGAGAAAGTGGTTTGCTGCTTACATTAACAAAAAAAATCAAACCTTGTAAGGATGGCCTGAAAAAAAGGGGTTTGAAAAAAATATTTGTATACAGGTTTATAGATGATGAATGAGAATGACAGAAATAATAGATTAGGACATTAGATCTTTTGAAGATATTTAATTTTTTTGCATACAGCGGCTCACTGCTGTGATGCTGTCTGTATGGAGTATAATTTTAGCTTGGCTATGTGACAACTTGGGAATGCAATATGCTCATGCTTTGCACAAATGACTATATAATGTTTCATTAAGGACTGCAAATACCCATCAACCTAATCACAAAAATGCTGTTTCAGTGGGTTTAGGTCTTTTAAATCTGGGCTATGATGACAGGGACGAATGTGGCTTTATTGTATAAACAGTTGCCATTGCTAGAACACTGAGAAAAAGATTTTTTTTTAATTTAGTGTCCCTTCTGTTGCCCCGATATAGCAGATCAATGCTATTGACTGGCCTTCTGAACAAGGGTTCTTATATGGCTGCAGCCATGAATGTAGAATGCCTTTCTTCACACATCTTCTTTCACCATCAGCTTAGCGGTCTACTTTGGAAATCATGTTTGCCAGAGCTCACAGGGCACTAAGGGAAGCAGAGGATAAGTTAGACATCTGACATGCACTGGGCCTGGGGCGGCCCCTGAGCAGCTCTAGAATATGGGAAGCACAGAGGCAGTTTACACACGTTTTTGCTTCTGGATCAAATGCAGGAGTGAGGGTAACAGAGTCAGACCCAGACTCCTCAAACCAGTAGGCAGACCTAGCTTATTAATGGAGTTGCCTGTCTAGAGGCTGTACTCTGCATGTCTGATCTGCAAACCACAGCATCTGAGACTTATTAGAACCTTCAAATGCCTCCCGCAATAGCTCTGACAGGGAAGTCTTTCCTTCTGGCTGAACTAACTAGCCTTATTCAGCAGAAAGTCCTCTTGCATCAGTACCTTCCCTTTTGAAGCCTGCCTTCTGGAATCAGTACTACACTCCCTGCCAATTTCTGGGTTTGCCAGCTTATACAGTAGCCAGTTAATGGGAGTCTTCCATCTTGCTATGCAATAAATTCCTCATTAAACACATTTGCACACAACATTAAGTTATTTCATCCTTCCAGCAATCTCTTCTGCACTCTTTAGTTCTTATTTGCTGTTGCTTGGTGTGGAAGATTCTAGCTTTTCAGCCTTGTTTCTTCGCTTTTTTTGGTGTAGACAATGAATATAAAATGGGGTTTGGGGGTCTCATATGTTTCCTGTTTTAATTTCCCTTATCACCCAGTAGACTTTAACTAAAAGCTGTACTTTCAATATTTTCTTCATCACGTTCCTTCTTGTTTATATACAATGGAATATATTGAACTTTAGTTTCACTTTGGCTCAAGATCAATATTTCGAGTACATTCATATCTTTGATATATAGCATTTAACTGGCAGAGAGTATAAGAAGCAATATATTATTTTCCTCTAAAGAAGAATGGGAATCTGATCTGGAGATTACCCACTAAGCGGTTGTGAGGATTTATTTGAATTCCCCTAAGAACCTGTTAATATATAATTTGTTGCTTAGGATTTATTACCTTCCCAAGAGATTTCATTCAATGTGTAAGAACATTTCCCTGACATCCCCAAGATGTGTGGTTCTGGATGGGTTTTCTGGCCTATATGATGTTGAGCTGACCAAACTGATATTTTGGAGCTTTGTTTGCAGGGAGAGTTGGTTTGGGGGTTTTTTGGACTTTGCATTACCTGTCTCCATTAGCACTTTCAAAGTAAGAGCAATATGCCATATCCCTTGGCTTTGATTGAACCACCATTACAGATTTATCTTCGTTAAAAATGCAGCTGAACACACTGATAAGGTTATTTGCTGTCACAAATCTCTGAACTTGGGTCTCACTGAATGATAAAACTCCACCGTGAGTTCACAGGTCACTTGGTACTTGTAGAAATCATCTTGATTCTATTTTCTTATCTACTGCATTGTTTATCTTTGCCATATTTACCTTTATACATTGGGATGGTCCCTTTAAAACTGGATGTTTTGGGGATTATTGATATTCTGTCGAGTTACTGTTTGTGAACATACGTTGAAGCTGTAACGATCTATATATCCAGTACTGCCTAGCCTTAGGGTAACCCGCACCTCAGAACTATACTTTGGGTCAGGGCACTGAGAGCCTTATCGATGCCCATTGACTTCTCATTTTCTTCAGTGGATGTTGGGTCAAGACCTTATTGGGCACTAGATTACTTAAAATACTGTAGTGGAGAAACTCCTGGCAGAGGGATAGAGAGCCAGGAAATACCATGAGGCCTAAGTAACTGCCTCTGGAGATGGACTTGGAAGATTACAAACAGTCAAGGGGTACTGCCTCTGAACTGCGTAGATTCTCGGGATCCATGGGAAAGGCAAGGCCCACGCTGCAAACTCAAAGCTTGCTCCATGCTGCTCTGCTGCTTCTCCCTCCCCCACTAGAGCAGCTTTTTCAGGAAACTACTGGGGAGCTGGAATTTGGGACATGGAAGATGAATGTTTTGCTAAAATTGAGTTGTAAGATGGTTGGTTAAAGAGACGTTTCAAAAGAATGTACAGGAACAACAATTAAGAGAGTGTAAGACAACAAAATGGCTGCTTCTGCAAGAGGAAGACAAAGTACAATATGAGTTAGCATCAGCAGCCCTCACAACGTGGGATTTAGGATGGGAAAGAGTTTTAGATTATGGCTCATTTCATAATGGCGAAAGGAAATTTACCTCATATTCATGATCTCGGCACAGCACTTTGAGAGTCAGAGTTTCAGTTTTAATGGGCAATGCCCAGCTAATTAGATTTGTATCCAGAAGCCAGTGGGAAAGGTGCATGGAAGGTGAGTGAGTCACATTTTTTATTTTGCAAACTACGGAATCCTCTGCTATCACTCACCACTTTGATCCCACAGGTACTGAACCAAGAACATGGAGAAAAACAGAAAACAGATTGGGAGCATAAGAGCTGGCTTCTACGTTGGTAGAGACATTATTAGTCAATTTAGTGACTCTCAGGAATCCAGTCAAAGGTGATTTAATCCTATTCCCCTGGCTTCAGCCCACAATTCCAAATTTGCAATGGTAGGGATAAGTGGCTAACGGATATAAGTCTTTCTCTGTAATCACAATTTTACTGGAATTTGGGAGAGCTAACATTAAAATAATTTTTAAAAATAGCTTCCATTTGGATGATGTAGTTGAGGCTCTGGCTAGTTTGAAAGCTGTAATTTCTGTAATGTATTCATTTCCTAGTGTTTTGCATTTTAAAAAGTTTATCCACATCAACCTTCAAACTAGCCTGAGGTTCAGTTATAAGCAGGGTTATCTAAACTGAGAGAATTAAAGTGATTCCTTTGTGGGTCTTAACTCTAAAAACCTACAGTTCCCAAATATGAACACATTTAAAGGATCAACATTTTGCTAAATTATTTTAACTCCTTAGAGGATCATAATATACAAATATGAATATTAAGACTAATTTTTTTCTGTTCATTCAGATTAGTTGTAAGAGCTGGAAACACTGTTTTATAACTGATCCCTGGTCATGGACACTGTTTATACCCATTATGGGGTTGCATGTTACATAAGAAAGTGCTGTGGAACTAAATCTAAGATCTTGCTAAAAACACAGGCCTCAACCTTTTGAGCCCAGGGGCATCTCCCTGAGCTAGCAGTAATTGTATGCCTCTTTTTGTTTCTGGTCAGGAGTGGGCATATATAGACACATGTAAATAATGGTATCATACTGTAACTCACTATTCGAAGTTATTGCTGTTATGAAGGTTATAACAGCTCTCCTTCCCCAGCCTCTGTAATTTCTATTCCCAGCATTTACTAGTGAACAATTAATCACAGTTTTAGCTCCTACATTCCTTCACCCAACCATGTTCTCTCCCTAACCAAAAAAAAAAGAGAGAGAGAGAGAGATAAATGACAGCTGACCTGCCTGTACGTTAACAAAGGAGCCCCTGGTACAATGGAGTTCAGTTGCTATTTTAGAACTGCTAAGGAACTGAATGCAGCATCCTTTCTAACAAATGGGGTTCCACTGGGCCTTACACAAGTGCTGCTAAAGCAAAGCCTGGAGATGCAGTATCTATGTTTGGAATAAGATGAGGGTAGCAAAGCGCTGCTACAAAATACTCCATCACCAGTCTTTGGACTGCTGCTGTGACTTATTTATTTCAAAGTAGGGCAGAAAATCTCTCTCTCAAGACTTCCAATGTACTATAATAGCACTGCTCAGACTAAGCACATTACTATTCAGCAATATGATAGTCTGCCCTCTAATGGTTAAAGGCCTGAAAGCTGATAACAGCAGGTAATTCCACTACTACAAGCTATTGGAGCTGAAGTGGCAGAACTACAGCTTTGGGGTTCCCCATTCACGTCCCAAATGTGACAGCTATTTAAGGAATAACAGGACTTGTATGAGACAAAAAGTAGTGATCTGCTGCAAGGTGACTAACACAATGAGTTGTTGCTGAAAGGCTTCTAACCCGCGGCATCTTTGTAAAAGAACTGCAGATCATGGACTGCTGAATGATTGGCTCCTCTGCAATTTAAGCCAGGACATACAGCTAATGCTGCTCAATCTGTTTGAAAAAGACCAGCCAGATTTTTAAATATTGGATATCCAACCAGTACCTGAAAAATATGGGCAAACACCTTGTGATGGGTCCCCCCAGGGTGCAACCTGGAATTGGGGTACTGCTGAGCCCTCTGTCTCACTAGCCTGGACTCTCTCTCACACAATGTGCTGCTGTGACAAGCTGCAGACCAGTCTCGATCCTGCACTTATACAGACCTTTACATAGGCAGGGACACACCCAGCTGCAGTTATATGAATGCTTCTCCTAGGTCACTCAAGAACTTCACCTCATCTTGTCAACTGTTGGGAATGGGCCATATCCACCCTAATTGAATTGCCCTCATTAGCACTGACACCCCCCCCCGCCCAACTTGGTAAGCCAACTCCCATCTTTTCATGTGCTGTATATTTATACCTGCTTATGTATTTTTCACTCCACGCATCTGATGAAGTGGGTCATAGCCCACGAAAGCTTATGCCCAAATAAATTTGTTAGTCTCTTAAGGTGCCACAAGGACTCCTCGTTGTTTTTGCGATTCAGACTAACATGGCTACCTCTCTGAAATCTGACAATAGACTGAGGCTCCAGCCAAAATACCCCCAGTTCCCCAGCTTAGGACCCCGGAGCTGTACTGATGTGCCCTGGTCAAAAGCCTGACCAGTATATGAGTTATTACCTAGTCCACCACTTCTACAAAGGAAAGTGGACATGCACTAACTCTTGTTTCTGAGCTGAGATTTTCCCCCAAGTACTTCATTCAAACCACACTGTTTTCAGTAAAATATAAAATAGATTTATTAACTACAGAAAGATAGGTTTAAGTGATAAGTGATAGCAAACAGATCAAAGTAGATTACTTAGCAAATAAACAAAAAATACAAACTAAGCCTTGTATATTAGATAGGATTTGAATTAACCAGTGTCTCACCCTGTTAGATAGTATAAGCAGTCCACCAAGGTTTCCTACCCAGGCAGGCTTCCTTCTTTCTTGCCTGGAACCAGCACTTCTCCCAGTTCAGTCTTTGTTCCTCAGGTGTTTCCAGGTGTTGTCTTGTGTGGGGAGTGAGGCCACTTGGTAATGTCACTTCCCCTTTTAATAGCTTACTTCATATGATGGGAACCCCTTTGTTTCAAGCCAAGTTCCCAGCCCAGTTTGTAGAAAAATACAGGTACCAAAATGGAGTTCAGTATCATGTGATCTAGTCATATGCCCTTGCATACTTCAATAAGTGATGGCAGCCATTATCCATGGGTTGATTGAAGTGTCTCCAGGACAGTTCATCAGATGACGATAAGCTTTCCCCATGACCCACTGTCATTGCTGATGGGCAATTCAATTTCAATAGGCCCTTCACAGTCTTACTCCTTACTAACTTTTGTTTAAAAACATTTATTGAAGAATATTTTAAATGCTGTTTAAAATGCTTGCTTGTTTGTAATAAATGTAAATATGTGTAAGTATGCTATGCAATTCTGTGGTATTGACAGTGACTATGAGCTAGTGATAAGATTTTAATTCAGGTTTTAAAAACAGCAGCCCTAGGCCAGTGTAATACTTTTTGAAAAGACCAAACACTGGCCTGTGTTTCACCAAAGAATTAAGTGGAAGTGCAGAAAGGGGAGTATAATAATAATAATATACATAATTTGCCATGATATCCCAGTTGCATATAAATATGGAAACTGGATTTTGCACTGAAATCAGCTTTAACAGCCAGGGTCACAGACAGTGACGATGACCATGACTGTATAATCAAAAAATCTGTCACAAAAATATAATTTGGGTCTGTTGCACTCAAGGGAACTCAATCTCATCAAAGATCGTGAAATTTTGCAGTGGTCTCCTATCCTGTGAAACCTTTTTGGTCTGCATCAGGGTAATAGGGAAGTATCTTGAGGAAAGAAAATTAAACATGAATCATCTCACACCATACGTATTGGCACAGGATACTGAAGAAATCTGAATGCAGAATAAGTCGGTTTTAGGCAAGTCATGTATTTTCCATCCTACCATCTTTTTTCAAAGCCAGTGCAGTACTAAATTATAAGCACTGAAGAGTTCTAAGATCAGGAAAACTTTAAGATAACTATAGTGGAATGAATGACAGGGGGAAACATGATACTTTCTCTACTGGAAAAAAAAAATTCAAGCTACACTTTTTACATTGCCCTGACTTAAATACAGCTGAAACTGTGAATCTCATTGTTAAGGCTGAAAATAAAGTGATATATATTTTTAATATATTTAATAAATATTTGACAGTTTGAACATTTCAAGATCCCTCTATTATTGCACTTCTGTTCCCCTTGCAGTTATTTATTAACTGTGATCAAATCACCCCTTAACCTTCTCTTTGATAAGCTAAACAGATTGACCTCCTTGACTCTATCCCTATAAGGCATGTTATCCAACCCTTTAATCATTCTCATGGCTCCTCGCTGAAGCCTCTCCAATTTATCAGCATCCTTCTTGAAGTCTGGGTACGGATCTTTTTTTAAAACCCTGAGCACCAAGCAGGCTCCCACTCACCTCAGTGAGAGTTCCCAGGTGCTCAGCCATTCTGAACAATCAAACCAGTTATTCAGGAGCACACATGGTGACTCAGGAGAATAATTTTAAGCCCTATTTTTTATCAAACTTGCCCTAATACATTCAATTCAGTGTATTATTTAAATAATGATAATAAACAGAGGATAACCTTTTCCAAAGTGCCTGCGTGACTTAGTCCTACATCCCATTTTCTATGCTCCTAAATCCCACTGATTTTCAATGGGAGTTAAATGCCTAACCTGTTTAGGAGCTTTTGAAACTCCCACTAAGCGCATATCTGCATCTTTAGGTATTTTAACACCTGTGAAAATCTGGCTCTTAGGAACTGAAGTCATGTTTGGAAACAGAATTTAAGATCTTTTGGCTGTAGATGATGGTTGGTAACTCAAGGCATTGTATTTAAGCAGGGTTTTTCATGCATATTTTCTGGAATATATGTGGAGGAAAGTCACCTTATGACCTCTGTTTCTTTCAAAAGACTTTTCTAGGACTGACAATTTAGAAGATATCACAGCCTCAAAATGAGAGAGACCATGGGGTATGACTTTGGGACCCAGTAGTTACTAAGCCTTCTAAAGTCTGCTTCTGCTAATTGCTGTCGCTTCCAGTGCTTTGTACCAGATTGTAGAGCAAAAGCATTCTCTCTAAAGAGCTTCATATGCTCTTAAACTGTTTGTTTTATAGTCAATGTCAAAATAATTAGTTTCTTAAAGTCTTTGGTGACATCATGTATCGCAAAGAAATAAAGTGATCATAGTCAAGAAACAGTCCCTTGGAAAAATATCACGCAACATTTCTTTAGTATAATACATTGTCTATTATGTCAGCTACTCAAATTTCATTAAAGCTAATTCTGTGTCCTGTAAAGGTTTATACAGCACTATGGCATAGCCAATGGTTACAAGAAAAGCAGCTGACAAAACTATTTAACTAGAACATACTGTGCAGCTACCAGAACTGCCATTAAATGTTCACAATATTTCTTTGTCAACATACATCACTGCTCTTACCCACAATGATTGCTACTTTTTTGCCTGATAATCTTTATTGAACTCATGAACTTCCAGGTTTTTTGGTCACCAAGATCTGATTTTCTGACAATCTCTCAGCAATGCAATTATTTGATAGGCCATAAGCCAATGGGCACTAAAATGTCTGTGTATGTATATATAGATATAGATATCTAGAGTGAAATCTTGGCCCACTGAAGTCAATGCATTGTCAAAGCTGCCACTAATTTCAAGGGGGTCAGGATTTAACCTCTGACCTGTGTGTGAATATATGTGGAAGCCTGATGCAAAGGCTCCAGAGGGGACAGAGCTCTCTACTTCCTTTATTGGTGAAAAGGGAAAAGTGCTGCCGTAGAAAGGTTCATTTGCATAGGCTAACTACTAACAATGCTTCTAGTGACACTTGGGAAGTCACCATTACTATATATGTACTAAGTATTTTGAAGGGTAGTGGACTCCCAGAGAGACTCAAAGAGGGAAACGTGTTTTTATCTTATGGGAAAGAGCTCATTCAAGTAGTCAAGAGTTCTGCTTGAGAATCCTGTGTGCTCTTAGCCCCCTTCCATAAGGGCTGTGTTGTGAGAATGTGCAGAGGACAATAACACAGCTGATTGGACACCAGTGGGCACCTGCACCTTAGTAAAGATGAGTCACTAAATGGGATTAGGTGGTGACCTGGCAAGGCAAGGAGCTCCCGTGGAACAGCAGACAGACCTGCACAGCCCATTCAGACTACTGCTTCTTGCTGATCCAAACCCTGAGTGGGATTTGTTGGATGATGAGATAGTGCAGTAGTATAGAAAGCGTTTCTAGCCCTACCAGCTCACAAGGTGTTAAATCGTAAACCTCTCATGAATCCAAGACTGATTATTATCTGCATGGCCTCAACCTTGGGTAGCTTTGGGGGAAATTCCGAAGGGAAAGAAGGAAATGTTTGGGTTGTTTACATTTTGCATCTTCAAGTATTTGAGTCCACAGTGTAGGCATCATAGTTGTCTGATTTGTGTGTGCAATAAGATTCTTAAATGTCACAGCACATAAATGATACCTAGCAGTAGTTTCATCCACAACCGAAAGGAGGGCTCCTATCTATTCATTTAAGTTACAACACAGAGGTAATGCAATATTCCTATATAGACTTAAAGATTTTTTTTCAAATAAAAAATGCCCTGAAGGGTAAGGTGGGATAATTCTCCTATTCATCCACAAAGGACAATGGAGAGTGGGATTAATCTTTCAAGAGAAAAAAAAACATTAAAAAACCAAGTGAGTGGAAAATGTATCGTATGATACTCACAAGGTTTAGATATGAGCATTTTCAAAACAATGAACAGCAGGGTTGTCTTCAATTCTGTTTGGACCATTATGTTTTCTGAACATTTTGGATCACATTCAAATATTGTGTAAGTAAATGGAGCTCCACTGGAGTTTCCTCTCCTTCACCTAGGTCTGAATTTTGCTCTTTGACATTTTTTTCCTCTAGGCTTCATTAGCTACAGCATGGTTCTAATTGCAAGGAATTCTACTGCCAGTAACCCTATCACTCTCCTTCTCAATGTCTGAGTGCCACTCCTTAAACTGGCTGTATTGCTGGCAAGAGGTAGGTGTGTAAGAGAATTTGTGTCTGAGCTGCCGAAGAAGAGGATGAACCTGAATGCATCCAAGCTGTTTGAATTTTCCAGCAGGGATTATGTGGAGCTAGATTTTGTCATTCAGCAGTTGATCTCCTTCTTTAGAACATTCCTATGGCCTATTGGGAGGTTCCTCCTCCCCATACATTTTTTTGCAATGTACTGCACTGAATATAAGCCTTCAACTTGATCTCCATGGGACATCTCTGCACACTACCAATATCAGGAATACTTTTTTTTTAACTGTCAGTCACAATGACAAATCATATCTCCCCAGTCCATCTTCTCGTTGCATTTCTAAGTCATTCCTTTTTCTTGTAATTCATAAATCCTTACTTGCTGGTAAGTCTTCTTGTGACACTTTATTAAGTGCCATTTTACAAGCGTGTTCTGATAATATAACCAGTATCTCTGAGTTCCTTCTATCCGCTATTTCTGTGATAGTAGAACAAACTTTCCAAAGGTAAGTTAAACAGATTGGTAAAACACTTTTTTTAAAGATTTCAGACAGACTCCAGTACTGTAAAAAATGACGGGTGGGGGGAGGGAGTGGAGGGTGCGGGGAGCAAGGAGGAATAACGCAGTGGCAACTACTACGTGTTGCAGATAAACTCATTCATGTGAAATTCTTTGTAAACCCTTTGTAAAGGTCAGGCATTCATTTTGGGTGTTGTGTAGATGGGGCTGAGGAAGCAGTGATGTGGATTTAGATAAGGTTTAAAGAAAGGGGTTGAGATTTGGGTTTGAAGTAAAACAAGGACTGGGATTTGTGTTTTTGTTGATAGAGCTGAAACTTTGCAAATGCCTATTCAGAGATGTTCACTGCAAGTAAACAAGAATTGGAAAGTAGGCTTCTGCAGTGTTTGGATCCATAAACCGAAACTGGAGGGACAGGTTTAGATCTGGGGATTTAAATCCACTCCACATTCAACTAGATTTGGAATCAAGATTTTTCTTTCTGCCAGTTTCTGCCATCATGTTGTCGCTTTCTATTTTAAATCACTGCTCTAAGATAACAGAGTTTAGCTGTAGCACTCAGAACAGTTAATGGAGCATGCTGAGACCACCAGGAAGAAACCACTGCTCCTCTCCTGGAAGATATAAATTGCCTGAAATGTCAGTATCAGCAGGAAGCGTGGAATTGAAAAGATGAATATCTAAGAAGCAAGTGCAGGAAAAGAGACACAACTGGGAGCAGCTGGAGAGAAGAAAATGGCCTGGAGGAAGGACCTATTAACCCTGAGGGAAACTGACAGCCTTCAAAGCAGAGGCCTTTGTGCCTATTCTGGAACAATGGGAGATAATTTTACTGCTCAGTCTGGCACACTTCCTCAGTGGGAGTGTTCACAAAATATCAGCCATGGATTAGGATCATGCCACTTGGTCAAAGTAAAGAGTTATTTGGGGGGAAAACCAGGATTATTGAACAAAGGCTCTCTGGCCTACATGCATCTAACTCTTTTTCCCCTTTCAAATAATCTTAGTTAAATCAGCCACATAGGCTCACTACTACTTCATGTTGGCCTCTTGAAAAACTGAAGAAAGTTTGTATGAATTTTTGGCCTCCTAAAATGAATATATCTAACAAGCAAATCATTGGCTGGAGCCAAGTGTTGCATGAATTCCCTCACATAGTTCCACCAGTAAGGTATATGATTTGTAATAATATGCCAAATATTTCAAGCTGTGACCTCCAAGGATGCCAGTCATGCAGTATCATGGGCCCACAGGACTCCTCAAGTTTATGTAACTTCCCTGCTACAGAATACATTCTGTAACGCTTTGCATGACTTGTAAAAAAAAACATGGAGCTAAGGATGCCATGAGTGCAGACTGTAGTAGTCACAGTAGTAGCTGGAAGCAGCTCTTTGATACGAGTCTATATACCTACACTGAAGGGAGGAGAAGGAAGGTCAGCTGGGTGGGTGGGGAATGAAAACTGTTGATATCTGAAAGTGAATAGTTGTAGTTGATACTAATGGTCTTACTCTATTAATAGGAAGTACCTTACATACAGCCACGAGTAAAGAACATACTGTCACAAACGCAAAACCTCCGCTACCATTCTCAGAAGCCTCCAATGGAAGAGAGGACAGTAAGGCTGGATCAGAAAGCAGCAGCCACAAAGGCAGCAATGTAAGTTGCTGAGACCACTTCACCCTGGGACATCACTCTTTGCATTGTCTCCCCCTTTAGATACAAAGTCAAACTATGGTTTTGTTCCTAACATTCAAACCTTCCATGTGTCTGGACCAAGACAGCTGAGCGAAAGTTTCAAGTTTTTCAAGTTTTGCCCATCCCTAGCTCATAAGTATCAGATAATTTTAATAGAAACTTTTCTTCTACACCACCACCAAAAGTAATCAGTTAATGCTATTGGCCAACACAAAGTAAAATTTGTCTTTTTAAAAAAAAAAAATTAACCCCACCTTGGAGTGACTCAAAAAAAAATGGGAAAATTAAAATTTCTACATTGTCAGTAGTGTTCAAGTTAAGGGCCCCTTTTTGCCACCCTTACTTATGGTGAGTAACACTCTACGCACTGTCCCCTTGACTTCAACAGGATCACTTGTGTATCAAGATACTATTCAGCATGATCATGAGTGGAACAACTGGGCCCTGGGCCCTAAGCCATTTGCAGAGGGGGAGACCATGACAACTGAGGATGAAGCGGCTGCGGACATCCTTCATCACAAAAGTGTTTTGAAAACACCTGCTACCTGGTGCGATCTGGTTCATGCCAAAGGAAAAAAAAAGACATATTATTCTTCAGAATTTTTTTTTAGGAGGTAGGAAGAAAAGCCACCATTTACAGGGGTAGTTTTGAAGCATCCAGAGAGGGAAATGAACTGGTCTACAATGTCACCCAATGTCCCCCATCACTTTGAAGACTGAGTTTTGAGGAGAAGAGACCTCCTTAAAAAAAAAGGTTTCAGAGTAGCAGCCGTGTTAGTCTGTATTCGCAAAAAGAAAAGGAGTACTTGTGGCACCTTAGAGATGAACAAATTTATTTGAGCATAAGCTTTTGTGAGCTACAGCTCACTTCATCGGATGCATTCAGATGAAAGGTTATGCTCAAATAAATTTGTTCGTCTCTAAGGTGCCACAAGTACTCCTTTTCCTTAAAAAAAAGTCAGCAGAAATGAATGGACTCTGAAAATTATGTAAAAATAAAGAAGTGAATGTGCTGCCAGGCTTGTATACCAAGCCTCATCTCAGAGTGATTTTAAAGCCAAATTATGAAGCCCCTGACAATAGGGTTTAATAATGAAAATGCATGCACAACCCTAACCATGGCAGTTTGAATGGCATCTCTGTAATACGGTATCTAACTGAGAGCATTCCAATCAGTCAGAACAGTGTGATCCACTGAGGAATCATGATCAAGTAGCTATTAGGCCAAACTGTATTGTCAGAATTCCTCAATTTATGCAGCTTCTTTCAGAGAACCAAGTCATGAAACTTCCAAATATCAAAATGGTTCAATATCTAACAGAACATGTATTTAAGGAAAATTGGCCACCAAATTACTGCTCTATAGTCATTTGTTCTTTTCCAGTTCACAGAAAGGCTAAAGTGGAAGTTATTTTTAAAAATTCAATATCAGAGTGTGTGTAGAGCGGAGCCTGAAGTTTCCTTAGAAAAAAGTTCAAGTTTAACCAGCTGTACTGCTTTTTGAATAAAGCTTGAATGTGAACTTGGATTATAAACTCAATGTTTTTTTCTTCTTTTGTAGTTGTTTTCATTTGCATTTTGGACAATGTCGCAGTTGGGATGAGTTTAGGTATGAATTGCTCTTTCTTCCTTTGTTCTTTCTTCCTTTAAGCACATGAGTAGTCCCATAAAGTTAGGCTCATGCATAAGTACCACACTGTGTCAGGCCTTAAGTGAGGTGAGGGGAGTGAGTAATGCCTGAGTGAACTAGAATAAGGAGAGCATTCTCCCGCTTGGTCATGGTTTAAAAAGAAATGCAAGGGGCAGCTTCTCAGCTGGTGTACGTTCTCATAACTCCATTAAACCTCAATGGAACTATGATATTTACACCAGCTGAGGAGCTGCCCAGAGAGAATCTTTTCTATCTCTACCTTCACGTATACAGTGTTTCATCACTTCTCCTTTCAGTCTGGAATAACCTCTGCAAAAATGGCACTCATAACATTAGATAGAAGTTAGTACAAGGCGTAAACAATGCATGAAAAACCACTGTAACTAAATGGTCATTGTGAACTGTCATATGTTACCCATTTGTTTCTGCCAACTACGATATAGGCCCAATTTTTCTATCCTTATTCATGCAACTAGCTCCACTAATTTCAGTGAACGTATGCATATTCTGAATCTGAATTAGATTGTATTTGGCAATGTATTCATCTAACAGAGATTCTTGAAGTGACACTCAAGGAGTTCCTGGAACAGAGCCAGAGAGAGATGATAAAAATCTTCCACGAAATTATTTATCTATACCGCACAGATTGAAGAAAGCTTTGTCCTTTTTTTTTTCTTTAAACAGGACAGTTTAATCAGATATCTTTGAATATTCTGGCTAGAATAAAGTAAGCTTAATAAACATTCACTAGCTGAAAACTTCTTTGTAATCGCTCAATATTTGTTTCTTTTTCTCTTCTTAATGCCTTTGAAAGAAACCATTTGAAGCTCTGTGGTGTCTGAACTTCTCCTGCACTGAAGTGCATATAGAGATGAGAAGAAAAGCCAAGCTGACTATTGTGATCATGCTTTTCTTTTTGGTCCTAGAGATAAGGCTCTGCTGTGGTACTGAATTTAAGGAGATGAGCAAGGCAATGGCAGCAGGCTCCAGGCTTTCAGTAATACTGCTATATTTGTGTGGAGATACAATAATGGGGTAGATAAAAAACCTGCCTCAGTAGAAAATAGAAGGGCTAATCCTGCACCACTGAGCTCAATGGGAGTTTTGCCATTTACTTCAGTGGAAGCAGGATCTGTAGAGAGAGAGATTTTGTACCACCGTATAGTACACACTAGTATGACAGTTAATAGGTATTAAGCGCCTGAGCCTGCCTCCACAATGTGATTTGGTAGCATTTTATACACACACTTTGTACAGGTGTAACTGGAAATACAATGGAGACCCAGGCCTTAGATTCTGTTCTTGGTATAAAAAGGAATAAATCAGCACCATTGAAGTCAATGAAATCCTGCCACCCTGTAAAAAGTGTAACAGATATACTCACTGTCTCCTCTCTTATATTTTGCAGCTCAAAATATACTCAAATATTTTATTTTTTAAGGAAAACAAAATCCCTTTAACAGGCATATGTTTGCATTGAGATCTTCATTGATATTTTAAGATTAACAGTCTGGTCATTTATGAAATAAGTATACTGCCTATGAGTCAGCAGCAGTTCCTTTCTGGTGCCATATCCATGGTCTTTCACACAGGACAAACAGACACAAAGGGGGCTAAATTCATCAGATAATTTATTCACAGCCAGTAATTTGACCTCTGCTACAAGCACTTTTCAATCCAAATATCATATGTCTCCTGAACTAGGAAAAAGGAATATAAGACTATTAAACCACACAAGGGAAGCTTAATCTGCACCCTGAAAGGTGCTGCACCAGCTTTCAGCGATCACTTCAGGACCAACTGGAGTTTTCAGGTTTCATTACAAACGTGAAATTCAGTCCAGCTTTGTTGAACTGTTCAACAAGGTTTGCAATCTGGATTCTGTTTCAAAGTGACTCTGGGATAGTTCAGAGTTTTGAATGACACCAAGTAGTTCTATATGTTTTGACAGGAAACCAAGTGACAGCCAGCAGTTTTTCAGTGAGTTTTGCTTTGAAATTTAAGGACTGTTCAAGCCTCAAACTCAAAGCAAAACTCAGAAGGTGTGAACCAATATGAATTGAACTCAAGTGAATTGAACCCAAAAGAAACAGTTGAATTCTACCCAGTTCTAAAGTAATATAAGCAAATATAGATATGGGTCAGGAAAAAAAAATTTCATTTTGAATCAGGCCCATGATCTTGAAAACTATAACAGAAACATAATTTCACTGCTTTTGTGAAATGCATTTATACATTACTGTCTACTTTCTAATTCAAGCTGATCACATTGTTTGCCGTGAATACATTACCTAAGAAATGTATTTTTTTGTTTGTGAATTATTTACAAACTGACTTTGATTTTTATGGGTCAGATTCTGAGACACTTACCTGGAACAGCAGCTTGCTTCATAAACAGTTGCATTTATTTCACTGGGACTATTTGTGGAGTACAATGTAGTGTGATTAAGTCTATCGGAATCTAGCCCTTGGAACGTATTTGACATGTGTAATTGTTGGACAAAGGGCATACATGAACACATTTTTTGCCTAGGAGTGTTCATGAATTGCTCATTTCTACTATATCTTCTTGGCTACTTAAATCACGTGATAGTTATCCAGTCATGGAGGAGAAATGCTAAAACTTTTTAAACCAGAATAAGTACATAAGAACGGCCATACTGGCTCAGACCAATGATCCATCTAGCCCAGTATCCTGCCTCTGACAGTGGCCGGTGCCAGATGCTTTAGAGGGAATGAACAGAACATGGCAATTATTGAGTGTTCCATCCCCTTTTGTCGAGTCCCAGCATCTGGCAGTTAGAGGTTTAGAGACACCCAGAGCATGGGGTTGCATCCCTGGCCATGGTGGCTAATAGCCATTGATGGACCTATCCTCCATGAATTTATCTAATTCTCTTTTAAACCCATTTATGCTTTTGGCCTGCACAACATCTCCTGGAACCAAAATTTCACAGGTTTACTGGATGCTGTGTGAAGAAGTACTTCCTTTTGTTTGTTTTAAATCTGCTGCCTGTTAATATCATCATGTGACCCCCCTGGCTTTTGTGTTATGTGAAGTAAACTTCCTTATTCACTTTTCCCACATCATTCATGATTTTATAGATCTCTATAATATCCACCCCTTAGTCATCTCTTTTCTAAATTGAATGGGCCCAGTCTCTGTAATCTCTCCTCATATGGAAGTTGTTCTATATCGCTAATCATTTTCATTGCCCTTCTCTGCACCTTTTCCGATTCTAATGTATCGTTTTTGAGATGGGGCAACCAGAACTGCATGCAGTATTCAAGATGTGGGCATACCATGGATTTTATAGCAGCATTAGATTTTCTTTTTATTATCTATCCCTTTCCAATGGCTCCCAACACTGTTAGCTTTTTTTGACTGCTGCTGCACATTGAGCCGATGTTTTCAGAAACTAGCCACAATGATGCCAAGATCTATATCTTGAGTGGTAACAGCTAATTGAGACCCCCATCATTTTGTAGGTATGGTTGGGACTAATTTTCCAGTGTGAATTACTTTGCACTTATCAATGTTGAATTTCATTTGCCATTTTGCTGCCCAGTCACGCAGTTTCGTGAGGTCCCTGTGTAACTCTGCAGTCAGCTTTGGCCTTGAGTAATTTTGTTTCATCTGCAAACTTGCCACTTCACTGTTCACTTTGCTTTCCAGATCATTTAAGAGTATGTTGAACAGCACTGGTACCAGTACAGATCCTAGGGGACCTTACTATTTAGCTCTCTTCATTGTGAAAACTGACCATTTCTTCCTACCGTTTTTGTTCTATTTTTTAATCAGTTACTGATATACGAAGGCACTTCCCTCTTAACTTATGACTGCTTTGTTTACTTAATAGCTTTTGGTGAGGGACCTTGTCAAAGGCTTTCTGAAAGTCCAAGTACACTACATCCACTGTATCACCTTTGTCCACATGCTTATTGACACCCTCAAAGAATTCTAATAGACTGGCAAGGCACGATTTCCCTTTACAAAAGCCATGTTAATCCTTCTCAACATATTGTGTTCATCTGTGTGTCTGATCATTCTGTTCTTTACTGTAGTTTCAACCAGTTTGCCTGGTACTGAAATTAGGCTTCCTGGCAATTACAGGTCAGTATCGCCCCTGGAGCATGTTTTAAATGGTGTTACATTCACTATCCTCCAGTCATCTGATCCAGAGGCTGATTTAAGCAACAGGTTACATACTATAGTTAGTAGTTCTGCAATTTTATAGCTGTGCTTCTTCAGAACTCTTGGGTGAATATCATCTGGTTCTAGCGACTTATTTAACAATTTGTTTCAAAACCGCCTCTACTGATACGTTGGTTTGAGACAGTTCCATAGATTTGTCACCTAAAAAGAATTTTCACCACATCTTCTGCAGCTTCTCTGAAATGGCCTTGACTTTCTTGAATACTTCTTTAGCACCTAGATCATCCAATGACCCACTAATTATTTGGCAGGTTGCCTGTTTCTGATATACCTAAAAAAAAATTGTTAAAATTTGTGTCTTTATTAGTTGTTCAAATTCTTTTTTGACCTGCCTAATTATACTTTTATACATGCCAGAGTTTACAGTCCTTTCTATTTTCCTCAGTAGGATTTGACTCCCAGTTTTTAAAATGTCTTTTTGACTAATCACCTCTTTTACTCTGTTTAGCCATGATGGGTTGAGGTATACATCTAATTTGAGCCTCTATTGGTGTTTTTAAAAAGTTTTCTTGTGTCTTGCAGGCATTTCACTCTTGTGACTGTTCCTTTTAATTTCCATTTAACTAACCGCCTCATTTTTGTGTAGTTCCCCCCACCCTTTGAAGTTAAATGGCACTGTGGTGGGTTTCTTTGTATTTTCCCCCCAACAAGGATGTTAAATTTCATTATGGTTGCTATTACCAAGCAGTTCAGCAATATTCACCTCTTGGACAAGATCCTGTGCTCCTGTGGAAGAGGATTAAGTCATGAACTGCCTCTCCTGATGTGCCTTCCTGGACTTGCTGCTCCAAGAAGCAGTCTTTAATTTTATCTCTGCAGCCTGTCCTGAGGTGATATGTATCCAGTCAATGTGGGGATAGTTGAAATCCCCCATTATTATTGGCTTTTCTGTTTTTGTAACCTCCCTAAATATTTCACAATCACTGTCATCATCCTGGTCAGCTGATTAGTAGCATATTTCTACTGCTACACTCTTATTATTCAAGCATGGGAATTCTATCCCTAGAGATTCTATGGTACAGTTAGATTCATAAGATTTTTAATATATTTGACTATGCTTTCACATATCGTGCCACTCCTCCATCAGCATGACCTACTCTGTCATTCCTATATATTTTGTTCCCTGTAGTACTGTATCCCATTGATCATCATCTTTCCACCACATTTCTGTGATGCCAATTAAATCAATATCCTCATTTAGTACCATGCACTCAAGTTCACCCATCTTAGTGTTTAGACTTCTTGAATTTGTATATAAGCACTTATAAAATTTGTCAATATTTAGTTGTCTGCCTTCATGGGATGTAATTGGATGGGACTTTTTTTGTTTGACTGTTTCTCTTCAGTTCCTACCTGTATTTTGCAATTTCTATCCTCTCGTCCTTACTAGAATATAGAGTATCCCCTTTAATAAATCTCCTCTAAGAGAAGTCTGTCAGAATCATATGTTCTGCTGCACCTATCTGCTTTGCCCCAGCCCTTAATTTAAAAACTCCTTTACAACCTTTTTAATTTTACATACCAGCAATCTGGTTCTGTTTTGCTTTAGGGGAAACACATTCTTACAGTATAGGCTCTTCTTTTCTCAAAGTTCCTTAATTCCTAAGGAATCTAAATCCCTCCTCTGAACACCATTGTCTCATCCATGAGTTGAGATCCTGCAGTTCTGCCTGACTCACTGGCCTTGCGTGGGAAACTGAAGTGTTTCAAAGAATGCTACCGTTGAGGTTCTGAACATTAGTCTCTTACCCGGCAGTCTAAATTTGGCCTCCAGGACCCCTCTCCTATCTTTCCCTATGTCGTTGTACCTATGTGTACCACAACTACTGGCTCCTGCCCAGCACTCAACATAAGTCTATCTAGATGTCTTGAGAAGTCTGCAACCTTCACACCCACCAGGCAATTCACCATGAGGTTCTCCCAACCATATATGTTTTCAATAATCAAATCCCTCATTACTGTTACCTGTCTCTTCCAAATAAATGGGGTCCCCACCTCCAGAGAGGTATCCTCAGTGTGAGAGGATACCATGACATCTGGAAAGAGGGTCCCAACTATGGGATTGTTTCCCTCTGCTCCGGCTTGATGTTCTTCCTCAAGACTTTCATCCTCCTCAACAGCACAGAGGGTGGAACTGCTTGGCTGTGTCCCTGAAAGTCTAGTCTATGTACCTCTGTCTCCCTTAGCTCCCCCAGTTCAGCCACTCTGGTCTCAAAAGCCCATTCGCAGTCTGAGGGTCATGAATTGCTTGTACTGAATGCACACATATGTCACCTGCTCACAAGGTAGGGAATTGTACATGCTGCATTCAGTGCAATTATCTGGACAGTCCTCACTCTGTTGCTAGACTTCTGCCTGCATTATTTTGCTTCTTACTGGGGTTGGGGTTTGTTCGTTCTTTTCTTCGGTGTGGGGGGTGGGGTGCTTATTGGCCTAAGTTTAGAGTATGTTTGTTAGATGCATCTGGCTCTCATGTTCCCTTTCTAAAGTCCCTCACAAAACTCACCTGTGTTCTGCTTCTCTTTGCTAGCTCCTCTGGTTGCTTAGGAGCTTGCTTTTTAAAACCCTGTTCTTCCTGATTTAACCCCACCCCCTTCTTAAGGAATCCTACAGTGATTAGGGATCAAAGGATAGCAGGCAAGAGCCTTGTTAGGAAGCTCTCAGCTTTGCCTAGTACAGTGGCTCTCAACCTTTCCAGACTACTGTACCCCTTTCAGGAGTCTGATTTGTCTTGCGTACCCCCAAGTTACACCGCACTTTAAAACTACTTGCTTAAAACTACTACAAGTGTCACAGCACACTATTACTGAAAAATTGCTTACTTTCTCATTTTTACCCTATGATTATAAAATAAACCAATTGGAATATAAATATGCAGTGTATAGTGTGTATAGAGCAGTAAAGACAGGTCATTGTCTGCATGACATTTTAGTTTGTGCTGACTTCACTAGTGCTTTTTATGGAGCCTGTTGTAAAACTAGGCAAATATCTAAATGAGTTGATGTACCCCCTGGAAGACCTCAGCATACCTCCAGGGGTACGCGGTTGTACCCCTGGTTGAGAACCACTGGCCTAGCAGCCTACTAGATTCAGCACACAGCCCCAAGACAGACCACACTGTGAATGTCAATCAAGGAGGCACAGGGCAAGAAAGCAATCATGCATACAACAAAAACAAACAAATGAATATCAAAAACTAAAACTAGTAATAGATATTCTTGTTAGCACATGAATAATGATATTGGCCTGCAATTACAGTTATGTGCATGAAGAATTGCCTGACCCCAAGCAGTTGTGAATAAAAAGCATCTGTGAAAATGTCTGAATAGTGAAAAAAGGCAATGTGGCTGAATTCTAAATGACTGTTCAGTATCCAAATACTGTTTATGAAACCTGTTCTTGCATTCTTCAACCAGGTCAACTTGTCATGTGTTTTGCTAAAATACGCTGAACTAGCAAAGTGGCTGGAATTTAAATGGCTTGCTAATGTTACAGCACTTATCCCAAAACAAAACTGTTGTTAAAAGGTTATACTGGTATTCTTGAGTTAGACAGGTTGTATAAAAGGCCTCTGTTCACAACTTCAGTATTTCCAGTTTTTCTTATCTTAACTAATTCTAGTGGGGGTATCTAAAAGAAAGAAAATTTTAATTTGACTGACAATGTCTTTAAGATGCACAATAGATAAGGTACATTTTTTTAGCGCCATATGTATTGCCAATTTGCACAAAGAAGTTTAAGCATGTGAGCTCTTCACTATGGAAAACCCATGGGAAATACACGCACAAAAAAAGGAATAATTTGCTATGCATGTTTTCAAATGTTTAAATGCAGCCACGTAATATAGTGATGTTTTCAGCAAGATAGTCATCCCTGATTAGTATACAAAATTTACTATAATAGGAATTAGCCAAGAAATTCCAAAGTGAAATTAGTGCGTATTTCTTTGCAGATAGCCTCACATAGGGAGTTTTAAACTTGTTGTGAGCACGCTCTAGTGGAGATAGGCAGTATTACAGCTATAGTACTTTTAATATTTTAAAACCACAAAGTCCTAGTCAAAATACCATAGTGAAATATGTGTCAGTTCCTGCAACCCTATCCACAGTTGAGATGAATGCTAGATTAGAATAGCAGAGAAGTTTTGTCTAACAAAACTAGTTCACCAGCATAGTATGGTGTTTCAACAACATTCCGTTTTATTGTATACTCAGGACAAAGGGGTCTTGGTCCATGACTTGGGCTCCTGACACTATGGTAACACAAATAACTGAGAAGATAAGCAAATAAAATACTATTTTATTTACTTCCATGGAAGCCAGTGAGAGACTTTTCAGAAGATTAAAATTATTTTTCTTTTTGTATTATAACATTGATTTTATTCAAATGGAAAGAACAGCATTTTCAACATCTTATTATTTATCAGTATGCATCCCACTTGTTTATTCAGAGAGAAAGTATAAATCATTAATACCCATCAGCAGTACAGATCAAAATTACATAATGTCAAGAGGTTTTATGAATATGAAAGTTAGTCAGAGGATTAGATTTAATGATCACTGCTCTTAGGATTTAAAGATAAGAGCATATTGGCCTTCACTGCTTTTTTTCTTTTTCCTGTCTTATATAGCACTTTGGAATTAACTTTCATTGCTAGTTGGGAGATCATTTAGAAAGTTTTTTACATACTGAGAATTAGCAGGGTGAGAACTCTGATTAAAACTCAGACATTTTTGATACTTAGCAAGGTTTCCCTTTAAAGAAATTGGCAATGCAGGTATTTTTAATTTACCCGTTAACAAACCCTGATTCAATGAAGTATTTAAGCAAGTGCGTAAATCCATCCCTATTCAGCACAACTCTTAAATAAGCACTTAAGTGTCCCAGAAACCAGTGGGATTTACACGTGATCTTAAAAAGTTAAGCACATTGCTGAATCAGGGACACAGAACACAATTCTGTAGTCACACCAAAGCTACAAAATGCTTAGAAATACATCCTGAATTCTTCAAATGTAGCCTCAGACAGGTAGGAATAAAGTAACTTTTTGCATCTTAAATGGACATTTGGGGTATGACTGTGGTGTGATTGCAGTATGTGTCAGCAAATCCAAGTTAGCTGTGATTGAGCTAGCTCACTAAAAATGGCAGTAGAGCCACGGCAGCATGGGCGGTAGCCCACACTAGCTACCTGAGTATGTGTCCATTGTCCCAGGCAGGCTTGTACTTGGGCAGTTAGTCCAGGCCACCACCCATGCTATCAGCGCTTCACTCCAAAGCTAGGTTGGATATGTCTACATGTGGTGCTGTCACACCTGCTGATTGCAATGTAGACACTTATCCTTAGTGCTTGTGAAAGGTGCTACATTGACTGCATTGGAAAGTGAAATCTATTCACCTACAGGACAGGTAGAACAAAAGCAGCAGTAATGAAGTAGTAAAGGTTTACCTACAATATCTTGTCAATGTACTTCAGCCTCATGACAGGCCACTGCTTGAGGTGAAAGTGTAGCTCTTATTCCATCACCTGTGAGCCCTTAGGGTGACGCTTCAAATAAAGCACGAGTGTGAGTGAGACTGATTATTTTGTTCCTGCAGATGCACCTGTCTGTGGGCCAGGTGATCTCTTGCCCTCTACCTGAAAAACTTTGAGATGTTATTTTTTCCATGGAATGCTCAGCGATGATTCTCTCAGGGAGATTACCCCATCACATGCCAAAAAGGGTTTGCTTCCAAGTGGTAAAGGCAGTGAGGCCTGACAGAACCCTTGAGATTTGTGAGAGGCCAGGTCAACCAGTGTGTAGGCCCTACATTCCCACTCTTGCCCAGAAGACACTATTGTCTTGGAGATCAGCATAGAAAGGGAAACACACTGGGGAGTTTTGCAGGGTTCCATGAAAAATAGCACATCTGAAAATGAAGTACATCAGTCATCAAGTTCTCCTAGGAAATGATCAGCATTAACTTGAGCGGCTAGATTAGAATCAACAAACATTAGAATAAATATAAAAATCCTGGGAGCTATGAATTTCCTTGAGAAGGTAGAGCTAAAACTTTACTCAATCAAGATCCAGCTATTTAATCTGTCTAGCATTCCCTGCCAGTCATCACACCAGTCCCACAGTGATCCACCACTTTGTGACTCAGCCCTCCAGCCAAGTTATGCTTTAATCCTACCCGTTCTGGAGGGAACAGGAAGCCCAACTAATAACAGTCCAATGTCCTCACAAAAGGGTCTTTGGCACCAATTTTGGGCCCTGTGGTCCTCCAACCTTCTCTTAGGATTTAGTAATCCTCATCTCCTTCTCTGTATTCAGACCCATCCCCTGCTACATTCGTGGACCTCTTCCTACCCGAGTCTGTCACAAGACCTTTTCCCCCACACCTCTTTAGGTTCACCTTTCCCTCAGAGTTTGGACAGAGTTAGGGTTGTCCCCAGGAATCCACCACAGGTCTCAGCACCCCCACTATACAAATTGTTCCAGCATCCCTGGAATCCCCAAATAAATCTCAAACCAGAAATTCAACTTAACCCAACTTCACCCAACTTCTACTCTCCTCAGTCTTGACCTGTCATCCCTCTGAAGTTTCTTACACAATTCCTCAGTTAAATGCCTCTCAGGGCTCTCTCCCTGGAGATAAAGTTCCTGCTCGTTTGTCAGGGCTTCTCAGCAGAGCCTCCACTCTAGTGGCTGCTCTGTGTCTCCACTGGTCTCCTGCCAGATGTCTCTATTCAGGACAGGATCTCAGGGCCAACTCTCCCCCCGGAACTTCCTCCTTGATCTTCCTGGTCTCTCCTCTCTATAGTCCAAGGAGTCATAGCAGAGTTCCTCACACCAGTCCTCTTCTATTCTGGGCTTCCTCGCTTTATAGCCGCTACCCAACTCTTCCCTCAGCTAAGATTCATCTTCAGTTAAATCTGGGTCATCCTCCAGTTGAAGTCACATAGCACAACCAGACATTCAGGCCCACATTAAACCAATGCTTGCCTGTTTAGAGTACACACCCCATCACAGGGAGTAACATGGATATCACTGAATCATGGAAAGTTCTAGCCCTAATTTTCACTTACCCCAAAGGAAAGCAAGAAAGGCTTATAGGGGACTTGAGAATCAGGCCCTTCATGTTTTACAATTCACTGCTAGATAGGATAGTATATTGAGGATAGGAACCAAAGAACTCTAGAATAGGGGGAGAGAGAGTGTGTGCCCACAGTAAAAATAGGCTATCAAGCAAATAAAAATACTGAATGGGCCCTGGGTTTAAAATTACAACAATTGTATTCCCTTGTTTTGGACCCTAAATGTGAAGTATCTGAAAAACTGAGTGGGCACATAATTTTATTAACATAATAGCTGGGACAGAACAAGGAAAGGATTGGAAAAATGAAAAATAAAGGGGAAAATGCATTCTTTCAAGCATGAAGAGAGGTATGGGAAGTTAAACAGAGGAAACCATTCTAACACTCTAGTCCACATGTAAAATGTGGTGCAAATTTCTGGTTACCTTATTATGTAAAATGGTATTATAGAAATAAAGAAAATAAAATCTGGGTGATACAAACACTTGAGGAACTTCTGTTATTTAAAATAGTTAAGAATATAAGAACGGCTATACTGGGTCAGACCAATGGTCCATTTATCCCAGTATTCTGTCTTCTGACAGTGGTCAGTGCAGGCTGCTTCAGAGGGAATGAACGGAACAGGACAATTTTCAGTGATCCTACTACATCTGGGACTGGACCAAAGAGGATGGAACAGCCTGAGACATAAGCCCTTGTATCACAGGCCTGGTATGAGGCCTGAACTAAAGTAGTCAAAACTTTACTGATATAAAGCAAAGTTAAGTTGTGAGCAAGAGGCAGGCCCTCCACACAGAATTGGCAAGCACAGATCTGATGTTGTAAAAACATATATTCCTAAGAGTTGCTAGGCACAAAGCACTCACGCAAGCACATTCCAGAAGGGTGGTACCAGAACACCCCGATACCAAACACATTCCCCAAAGGTAACAGGAACATGCTGACCCATCTTAAGGAGAAGGTCAGGATGACAGCATGATGAATAGAGATGTTTTGATCGAACCTACAGGTAGAAGGCAATGGGTGGTGCCCTAATAGTCAGAGGGTCATATGTAACTTGTTGGTATTGGTGTATAAAGATGACAGGTTTCAGAGTAACAGCCATGTTAGTCTGTCTTCGCAAAAAGAAAAGGAGTACTTGTGGCACCTTAGAAACTAACCAATTTATTTGAGCATGAGCTCTCGTGAGCTACAGCTCACTTCATCGGATGCATACCATGGAAACTGCAGAAGACATTATATACACACAGAGACCATGAAACAATACCTCCTCCCACCCCACTGTCCTGCTGGTAATAGCTTATCTAAAGTGATCATCAAGTTGGGCCATTTCCAGCACAAATCCAGGTTCTCTCACCCTCCGCCCCCCCACACACAAACTCACTCTCCTGCTGGTAATAGCCCATCCAAAGTGACCACTCTCTTCACAATGTGTATGATAATCAAGGTGGGCCATTTCCTGCACAAATCCAGGTTCTCTCACCCCCTCAGAGGGACTGTCTTTGTCCAACCGAGGGGGCAGTGGAAAGTCCCGCCACTGACTGAGCTGCATCCATTGTCATGGGCATACATGTGTTAATGTAACTGTAGACATTGATCTGGGGAGCTAGGACCATGCTTTGCTGACAATAAACATGACCAAGCGCCTTTGCACCTTAACAGATTTTCTGGTCATTGGGCGGTTTGCTCAAGATCTGCTGTGCCAGCTATCCATGCAGAGCTGGGACACACAGGGAGAACGCGCACACACACAACTGAACGGCTGAAAACACCAGCTTCTAGCAATTGGAGGTTTAGGGATGCAAGGAGCAGGGGGTGCATTCCTGAGCATCTTGGCTAACAGTCATTGATGGACCTATCCTCTGAACTTAGAATCATAGGACTGGAAGGGACCTCGAGAGAGCATCTAGTCCAGTCTCCTCATGGCAGGACTAAGTACTATCTAGACCATCCATGACAGGTGTTTGTCTAACCTGCTCTTCAATATCTCCAATGATGTAGATTCCACAACCTCCCTAGGCAATTTATTCCAGTGGTTAATCACCCTGACAGTTAGGAAGTTTTTCCTAATGTCCAACCTAAACTTCCCTTACTGCAATTTAAGCCACTTGCTTCTTGTCCTATCCTCAGAGGTTAAGAACAATTTCTCCCTCCCCCTTGTAACAACCTTTTATGTACTTGAAAACTATCATGTCCCCTCTTGGTCTTCTCTTTTCTAGACTAAACAAACCCAATGTTTTCAATCTTCCCTCATATGTCATGTTTTCTTGACCTTTAAGAATTTTTGTTGCCCATCTCTGGACTTTCCAATTTGTCCACATCTTTCCTGAAATGTGGTGCCCAGAAGTGGATGCAATACTCCAGATGAGGCCTAATGAGTGTGGAGTAGAGCAGAATTACTTCTTGTCTTATTTACAAGACTCCTGCTAATACATCCCAGAATGATATTCACTTTTTTTGCAACGGTGTTACACTGTTGGCTCATATTTAGCTTATGGTCCACTAGGATGCCCAGATCCTTTTCCAAACTACTCCTTCTCAGGCAGACATTTCCCATTTTGTATGTGTGCAGCAGATTGTCCTAAGTGGAATACTTTGCATTTGTCCTAATTGAATTTCATCTTATTTACTTCAGACCATTTCTCCAGTTTGTCCAGATCATTTTGAATTATAATCTTATCCTCCAAAGCACTTGCAACCCCTCCCAGCTTGGTATTGTCCACAAACTTTACAAATGTACTCTCTGTGCCATTATCTAAATCATTGATGAAGATCTTGAACAGAACCAGACCCAGAACTGACTCCTGCAAGACCCCACTTGTTATGCTCTTCCACACACTCTTCCACACTTCACATCAGTGATGTGAATCACTGATAACTACTCTCTGGGAATGGTTTTCCAACCAGTTGTGCACCCATCTTATAGTAGCTCCATCTAGGTTGTATTTCTCTAGTTTGTTTAGGAGAAGGTCATGCGAGACAGCATCAAAATCCTTACTAAACTCAAGATATACCACATCTACCACTTCCCCCCTATCCACAAGGCTGGTTACCCTTATTATCTTCTAGATGTTTGCAAATTGATTGCTTAATTTGCTCCATTACCTTTCTGGGTACAGAAGTTAAGCTGACTGATCTGTAATTCCCCAGGTTGTCCTTATTTCCCTTTGTATAGATAGGTACTATAATTGCCCTTTTCCAGTCCCCTAGAATCTCTCCTATCTCCCATGACTTTTAAAAGAAAAATCAGATATCTCCTCAGTCAGCTCCTTGAGTATTTTAGGATGCATTTAATCAGGCCCTAGTGATTTGAAGACATCTAACTTGTCTAAGTAATTTTTAACTTGTTCTTTCCCTATTTTAGCCTCTGATCTTACATCATTTTCACTGGCATTCACTATGTGAGATGTCCAATCACCACCAACCTTCTTGGTGAAAACTGAAACAAAGAAACCATTAAGCACTTCTGCCATTTCCACATTTTCTGTTACTATTTTTCCTCCCTCATTGAGTAATGGGCTTACCCTGTCCTTGGTCTTCCTCTTGCTTCTAATGTATTTATAGCATGTTTTCTTGTTACCCTTTATGTCTCTAGCTAGCTTGATTTCATTTTGTGCCTTGGCCTTTCTAATTTGGTCCCTACATACTTGTGTTTGTTTATACTCACTCTTTGTAATTTGACCTAGTTTCCACTTTTTATTGAACTTTTTTATTTTTAGATCATTGATGATATTCCAGTTAAGCTGGGGTTGTCCCTTGCCATACTTCCTATCTTTCCTATGCAGTGGGATAGTTTTCTCTTGTGCCCATGGGATCTTAACTGCCAACTCCCTGAGTTTGCTTAAGTCTGCCTTCTTGAAATCCATTGCTTTTACTTTGCTGTTCTCCCTCCTATCATTCCTTAAAATCATGAACTGTATCATTTCATAATCACTTTCACGCAAGCTGCCTTCCACTTTCAGATTCTTAACCAGTTCCTCCCTATTTGTCAAAATCAAATTGAGAACAGCCTTTTCCCGAGTAGCTTTCTCCACCTTCTGAAATAAAATACATTCAATACATTCCAAGAACTTGTTGGATAATCTCTGCTCTGCTGTGTCATTTTCCCAGCAGATGTTTGAGTAGTTGAAGTATTACTGAATTATTTTTTGAACCCAGTTATAATTTTCGCCTTCACAGCATATCATGGCAATGAATTCCAGATTGATTCAGCATTGTGAGAAGTACTTCCTTTTGTTTGTTTTAAAGAAGCCTGATGCCTGTTAATTTGGTTGGGTGACCCCTGGTTCTTGTGCTATGTGAAGGGGTAAATAACACTTCCCTATTCACTTTCTCCATACAATTTATGATTTTATAAATATCTATCTTATCTCCTGTTAATTGTCCCCGTTAATTGTCCCTTAGTCATCTCTTTTCTAAGATGGGCAATCCCAGTCTTTTCACTCTCTTCATATGGAGTCTGTTCCATACCCCTAATCATTTCTGTTGACCTTCTCTGCATTCCAATATAACTTTTGTTTAAGATGGGGCAACAAGAACTGCATACTGTATTCAAGGTGTCGGTGTACTGTTAATTTATATAGTGGCATTATGATATGTCCTGTTTTATTATTTATCCCTTTCCTAATGGTTCCTACCACTTTTTTTTTTTTTAACTGCTGTTGCACATTGAGTGGATGTTTTCAGGAAACTGTCCATGGTGATGCCAAGATCTTTATCTTGAGTGGTAACAGGTAATTAAGTTCATTTTGTATGTTGTGGGTTTTTTTCCCAGTGTGCATTACTTTGCACTTATCAATGTTGAATTTCATCTGCCATTTTTTTGCCCAGTCACCAGTTTTGTGAGATCCCTTTGTAACTCTTCAGTCAGCTTTGGAATTTATCTTGAGTCATTTTGTATTGTCTGCAATTTTTTCCACCTCACTGTTCACCACTTTTTCCAGATTAATATATTGAATAAGACTGGACCCAGTACAGTTCCCTGGGGACCCTCACTATTTACCTCTCTCCATTGTGAATACTGACCATTTATTCCTACCCTTTGTTTCATATCTTAACCAGTCATTGATCCATGAGATGACCTTCCCTCTTATCCCATTACACTTAGTTTCCTTAGCAGCCTTTGGTGTGGGACTTTGTCATAGGCTTTCTGAAGGGCCAAGTACACTATATTGACTGGATCACTCTTATCCACATGCTGGTTGATTCCCTCGAAGTTAAACAAAACTATGTGCTATACTGCCAGACTAAAGAAACTCAGTTCATTTACTCCATCCAAGAGAAGGTTAAGAAGTGATTTGGTCACAGCCAATATGTACCTACATGGGGAAGAGATTTTGCATAGCAAGGCATAATGGGATTCAGTGGCTGGAAGCTGAAGCCAGACACATTTGGACTAGAAATAAGGCACAATTTTTTTTAAAGTGAGAGTAATTAACCATTGGAAAAACTTATATAGGTGTAATGGGGGCAGGAGATGGAATGCTCGGGCAATATTCTTTATAACTATAAACTTCCCCTTTTCTGCATCTCAGCTTAACTTTATGCTGAAAGCCAGGCCAAAGTTCTGTCTTTTCAGAACTTTTCAAAAAAGCATGACAGAGTCAAAACTTGGGCTAATCTATGTAAAACCCTGATAAATGGATGTTCATAATTCCCAATCAATTTTGAAAGAGAGAGCACCATTAACTTTAAATAGTAAATAGTATTTGGAATACTATGAGTAACTTTAAACAAAGCTGTTAGACAGTAAATCTATGGGTATTCCTTATTCAGATCTTCCCCCTTTTCTCTCTTACAAACATTCAAATATAAGTTTCAGTGTAATATTCTGTATACTCTAACACGCACATCAAAACACATTCCCCTCTGATTGTCTCCAGAGGACATTTCTCAATCTTTATATTATGACTGTAGTAAGTTGTGTGGATTCTTCAGAGCTTGAGAAATGGCAGCATCTCACTTTCCAACACTTTAGAACCCCGTCAGCAAACAGTCAAGCGATCTCCATAGCTAGCCATAGTCCAGCCCTTTGGGTTAATAACTGACTGCTCCTTTCAGTTCCTATGGCCTGTGTCCAAAGTGGCAAAGGGCTTGGGATCACCCTATAAAATACCCATTTCTTGGATCTCAACAGGGCTCTCACTCTATAGGGCATCATCTTCTGCCTATAAACCCAGCTGCATCAGGCAAGAGCTCACAATCCCTCATTTCACCAAGTGCTGTCCAGTTCTCTCTCCATAACTGAGACAGAATCCCAGTTTAGAGGAGTTTGCCGATATTTCCATGTCAGTTCCACAGGTTCTGTCACCTATAGGGGTAACAAACACTCCCCCAGCTCTCCCTCTGGGTCCATAACACACCACAGCAAACCAGAAATTATTCTAATGGAGGGCTTCCCTAGTAAATACAAAGTAGTACAGGGAATGGGACCCAGCCCTTGCAGCAGAGGCCTGCATCACTCAGACGCGAAGTCCACAGGACTGTCTTTCCCTCCTGTATTTATAACCTTTTCCCTCTTGCACTCTGATTGGCTCAGCTCTCAGAGGGGGACTCTGGTGTGTCCTGCCAGTTGGGTTGCCAACAATGAAGACTTCCTACACAGCCTCAGAAACTGCCACATCCTGTTCTAGAAGTTTCTACGTCCTTCTGAGTTGCCCTGCTCTGATCGCTACCAAGACCTGGCATATCCAACTAAGATCCATGCGCCCTCCACTCTGCTTCTCTTCCCCTCCCCAGGAGAAACAAAGTCAAATGCTGGACTATAAAACATTTGGGTTACGTAGGGGGATGTGGTTGATTCTTCATCACTTTAAATCAAGACAAGATTCTTTCTACAAGACATGCTGTAGCTCAAACAGAAGTTAAGGGCTTGATGAAAAATATTGGATTAGATTCTTTGGCCTGTATTATGTGTGAGGTCAGATGAAATGACCCCTTCTGGCCTTAAAAAAAAAAAATCTATGAATCATATGAATCTAAAACTAGCTCAATGTTCTTTAAAATAAAGAGGAGATTGAAGCAAAATTGCAAATGGAGATAGTAAGGTCTGAAGGAACAGAAGCACTAGGCTAAGAAAGGGAACCAAAGGAATTTAGGTGAGATTTCTATAGTAGGACTGCAATTAATCAGACTAAATTTTCAAGGAAAATAATAGGAGTGACTACTACTAGCAGGACTTTTTATTTTTCTAATGAATTCAACAACTATTTGAGAAGAAAAAGGTATGGATTGGGAAGCACCATAGTTCTAATTAGTTAGTAGGTTAGTTAATATTAATTCATTCAGGGTACTGAACTGGATGGATCTTTGGTTTGGTCCAGTATGACAATTCCTGCTTTACTGTCTCTCTCTCTCTCTGGGTTCTGGATATATGGCAATCTCCTTGGGACTGGAGGGCCCCCAAATAAAGACATGTTTCCTTGTCTAGTAATGACAGTGTAGAAGTTACAGTCAAATGTCTCAGTTCAGTAAGGTACTTAATCCTGTGCCCAACTGTAAGCATGAGTAGCCCCTTTTTGTACACTTCAGTGGTACTATTCAGATGTCAAGTTAGGCACATTCCTAAGTATCTTGCTGAATCAGGGCTGAAGATCCCACAAACATTGGCTTCAGTGGGACTAAGCACAGGACTAAGTAGAGCAGAGGTGGGCAAACTATGGCCCGCAGGACTGTCCTGCCTGGCCCTTGAGCTCCTGGCCAGGGAGGCTAGTCCCCATCCCACACAAACACGCTGCCGCGGGGATGGGGCAATCAGGGACAAGGAGCAGGGGTGTTGGAAGGAGCGGAGGTTCTAGGGGGGAGGGTCAGGGGACATGGGGGGTTGGATAGGTGTGGGAGTCCTGGGGGGCCTGTCAGGGGGCAGGAGTGTGGGTCCCGGGGGGGACGGTTTGTGGCAGGAGTCCCGGGAAGGGGTGTTCAGGGGACAGGAAGTGGGAGCGGGTGGCTAGGGGGCCGGGGCCAGGCTGTTTGGGGAGGCACAGCCTTCCCTACTGGGCCCTCCATACAGTTTAGCACCCCGATGTGGCCCTTGGGCCAAAAAGTTTGCCCACCCCTGAAGTAGAGTCTTTGGGGGGGTGGGGGGGGGAGTCAAGACTTGATGAAAGAGATAAACACTGGAGTTAAGAGGAGCGGCCAAGGATCACAATAATAAGGGCACGTTATGGTTAGCAATGCACACACTATGAAGCGTCAAGATTTTATATTAATTGCCATTTCTTGACACTATCTAATCCCCCAAAGCAGGTATTTTTTGTGCATGTGTTTATTAAGAGGAAAGGGTGCACAGCCAAGGCAAACAGTACCAGCAGCTGCTTAAAGCCCTATGCTTCTGGGATGACACAATGTATGAGGTATCAGAGGGATAGCCATGTTAGTCTGTATCCACAAAAACAATGAGGAGTCCGGTGGCACCTTAAAGACTAACAGATTTATTTGGACATAAGCTTTCGTGGGTAAAAAACCCACAAAAGCTTATTCCCAAATAAATCTGTTAGTCTTTAAGGTGCCACCGGATTCCAGAATGTATGAGGCTGTTCTTTGAAACACTTGTACCATCCTAACCCACTCTCCAGCAGCAGGCACAGAGGCAGAGGTAACTCACATCTGGATTTTGCCACCCCAGCAGCACCACAGACTGAAAGGTTCAGCTCATTGGTAGCTTCTGGTTTACTCCAGGAAGATCCTGTTGTTTCTTCTTTCTCTTGCTAATCCCACTCAATTAAAAGCAGGATCAAGTGTTGCTTACAATCAGTTTTCTGTAATTACTCTTCATGAAATGTATATCCATCCACCTGACTTCATGGCATAAAAACACTCAGCTGGCATATTTCTAGGGAGCGGGCAGGGAACTAGGTTCAAGCTCTCAGATACTGTAGTGATGTGCCTGATACCAGAACCTATGGCAAGTAGGGCAGAACAGAAAATCACAAAGGAAGTTCCTAATGAGAATCAACAGGTGATCCCAGCACAAATCAGCTAAGAATACTTTTTGTTTTACATATTTAGCACCTCTGGTGTTCTGTAAAAAGTTGGGTCTGCACATTAGATTAGCCCCTGGGATAGGTCTGCCTTGTGTGACCGACACAAAAGAGGCAGCTAATCCAAGTTAAATTGTTCCCCTTTCCCCCCGCCCCCAAGAATGCTGATAAACTCTCCATTAGAACGACAAACCCCTCTGGGCTCTGTCAATCTCCCTGCTATTTAATCCTAAATGAGGTATACCTTATCAATTCATTCCATGCCATGACCCTGCTCAAGGTCAGACCAGGGTCTCCCTCAAAGCAGGGGGCTATTATTGCCTATAACACACTGAGGAAGCAGCAGCAGGTATTTTGAGCAGTACATCCATAGGCTGGTAGCAGTTCTTCTTGGCAATACATACCCTTCAAAGAGGTTAATTTACTCAGTAAGAGGATATTCTCATTCTCAAATATTTTAAAAGCTGGGACTTCATAGTGAGCATTTTCTTTTCTGTTTTTTTTTTAAATCAGATTAAATCAAGGGTTTTTTTAATCAAATCTTGTTTATAGGAAATCTTATTTAAATTGATGCCACTCTTTTTGCACATTTTTCAGAGTCAAAGAAGAAAGCGAATCACATGGCAAAGTTATTCTGTATGTTATTATCAGTGGAGATGAACCAGCCCTCCTACTGTTTGTTGTTGCAGCTGTCTACTGAACAGTAGAAAAAGAGAGAGAAAAAAAATGTCCCACTCTGGGGAGCTGTTCAGATCATGACAGTTTGCAAAAGTAATTTTCATACAACAGTCGCTGCTTGAGAGATGCGCACAGCAGTGATTCAACCGTCTGTAGCCTTTCACCTCTGGCAACCCGAGTCAACACAGGGCTTTCCTAGTGCTCTCTGATGTATTGGCTATATGGGACAAAAACCACCCAGTGTATTCGGGGTAGCTGGTAGATCACCTGTGAAGCATTACAGTTCCAGTAGAATGGCAGCACTTCTGGAATGTTGGAACTTCAAAGAACAATGCTGCTTCCTACTCTACCAACAAGCCACAACCAAGCTTGCATTAGCAGATTTGGGGTGGGGGCTGGGGATTCCTGGCCCCCCTGAAGACTTAGACTTCGAATTCCTGGCCCTAGACTTCAATAGAGCCAGGATTTCATCCCTTGTACATACCTTGTGCATTGCCTGGCTTTGTTCCTTCAACCAACCATAAAACTAATTAATTCCAGAGGTGGTTTATTACTATTAGAATAGGGGTTGTTAGTTTTAAAAGGTCCTTGTTTTGGGCCATATTGTGACACCTTTGCTCCTGTTGCAGTGGGGCTGCCAGTTGTCTACAGCATTTAACAAAAGGGGAAGGGGTTTTTCTTTCAATATATTTTAGTGGGTGGCTCCCAACTGTGCTCTGCTGAACCGTGGTGCATGGGTGAAAGTTCATCAGAAAGGCCCCACTTGGCAACCAGACTTTGGGCAAGATTTTCCAAGCTGCCTAAGTGATGTGGAAGCCTAACTGCTATTGGAAAACAATAGGACTTGGGGACTGAATTCTCTAGTCTGGTCTGTTAGGTAAGTTATACGGCATAACGTGAATTTAAAATGGACAGAGCTACCTGCCTGGACAATTCCCCCATGTAGAGGGCTTTCCGGCTAGTTTAACACTGTCAGAGCTGGCTCAGCCACCACCATCGGAAAGAGCAGAGCCACCTCCACCAGAACTGCACCAGCAGCGTAAAGTGTGAGGAGGAGGCAGTGTGTCAGGGGAGGAGGCATCATGGAGCAAGGTTCTGCTATGGCCGATTCTCTGCCAGCAGAAAGTCTTTGCCAGCAGCATAACATAACACTGCCTCTCTGCAGAGCAGCATCAGGGGACCTGTGACTGGGTCCCTGTCAGCATCCCAACACCATTGTTGACAGGGCAGAAGTGAGACCTGGGGGTCCAAATACCCTAAGTAGCTTTAAAAATTCCTCCCTCAGTGTTCACTGGCATATCTCACCAGGGCCCAGAAACTGCAAGGAGAGCCAGCAGTGGGGCAGCTAAGTCACATACCAATTCTTTGGTTCCCTTGTTAGCTAAAGTTGTGTAAGACAAATGGGGAGCTCCAGAGAGGCCGAAAGACTGGACAAGCAGTAGGTGTTTGCAGAGCCAGGAAGGAGCTGCATCAGCAGAGCTGAGAGGTGAAGCTTGTCCTCATTGTGCCTAGCTAGCATTACCAGTCCCCTACTTTCATGAGGATGAAAAAAAATCATTCAAATAAAGGCAGAAAATGTAAAAGAGCTCATGAAAAGCCACTATTCAATCAAAAAGTGTTTTTGATGTTGCACTGTATCACATCATGATGAACATATCAAAGCAGGAGGGTTTTTTAAAAGAAAAATGTAAATTGTCCTATCCAAACTCAGACTAAAGCAACGAGAAATGAGTATAGCAGCTGTCTGCCCAGTGCAGACGACAGCGGTCATAGCAAATCTGCTGCGATCAACATTGTTTTAATCATTTCATACATTTCTTATTAAAATGGGAAATGAAGACAAAGCAGGGTTTTTTGCCAGGGTTGGGGTAGATTGGCAGAGCCGGGAAGTGCTGTGGAACTGGGAGGCACTAGCAGAACTGGGGGGTGGGTTCAGGGAGATAAGGGTCAAATTAGCAGAGCGGAATGTGCAGAGGGTTGTGGTGCACTGGCAGATCTTGGTGGTGCCATGCCTCTGTAGACCCATCCTGGGCAAGAAATAGAGCAATACTGGCTACAGAGGTCCCACCTCTCAACAGCTGTAGGGCATACTCCCAGGAGAGGAATACTTTAAAAGGACACTGGTAGCCCAGGAAAGGTGGGGAAGGTGTTGTAGGTTGCATCAGGGAGCAAGGCTGATGCTGGGAGCTGTATTGGGAGTTAAGGCTGCTCTAGCAGCCAGGATCTGTATACCCACTCCTCCCTTTGGGAGCTGAAACTCCTAAGACTGCTATGAACAGGACATTAGCAGATCAAGTGTAGTCATCTAAGCCAGCAGCCAAGTCCCAAGCAGAAGAGTTCCAGTCTGGTAGGAAGTGATCCAGGGGAAAGTGTAACTTGGGGGAGATCAACAAGTGTGCTGGACACTTTGACAAACCGGTAGTCAGCTCTGAGTCAGGATCCAGTGGACTGCATGGGCCCAGGTCTCCCTACCTGGCCCCCACCTACTCCTTTGTATCAGCAGAACCCCAAAGGGACTGATAGGAGTACTCCGGAGGGATTGATGCATATAACTTCTCCAGGACCCTCCAGAATGACTAGGCTGGCAGAAAGTGTAAGGCCAGGACCTGACCACTAGGCCAGCTGATCATGGGACTGTTCTGATGAAAAATTGGTGGAGAATGTGGACACTTAGGCTCTTGAGCTAAAAGATATTTGAGACATAGAAAAAGGGGGGGGGTCAGGTTGTAGAGATGAATCTAGATAAGTTGCTAAAATGGGTTGTACAGAATCAACAGCAGCAACAGCAAACCTAGTTGTTGCAGAAACTGGCAATGAATGGCAGAACAACAGGATCTGCAACAACAACAGCTGGCTTAGAGGTACAGTCCCAAGAGGCAGTGGGGCCAAAGGGTCTAACCCCAGAGAGTGAGTGTAATCCTTGATGAGGGCTGTCACACTGATGGGGGTTACTCCCAAGGACCGTACAGAGCTGAGAGTGTCCGTGTTCCCTTACACATAATCCCCCCTCCCTTCAATGCAGTCCCAAACTCCACCACTCCCCCACTATGCTGCTGCTACTAGCCCTTCCCTCCCAGGAAGAATTCACATGTCTTAGTCTCCCCCAGAATTAAATTGCCACCCATGACTCACAAATTTTAGAAACCTCCAGTCACTCAGTCCAAAACACCTTTTGTCTTAGGTGGGGTATTGTAATTAACTTACTCTTATTTTATTGTTTGAAGGCTGAGTTCACAGCCATTAATCTCAGTGAGGTATGAGAGTCATCCAGGCATCAGTACCTTTCAGCTTAACAGTACAAGGCAGCAGAAGGTTACTTTCTTTGGTAGGATCTGTAACTCAGGAACATACATGTCAAATGACCCCAAATTTGGATCACTAATGCTATCCTGCACTCCACTGAGACACACCAAATGTCGAAGCTGTCCAGTTAACCATTCAGATTTTACAGTATTTACAGGAGTCAAGCATTAAAGCGCAGAAAATGGTGGGAATGAAAACCCCCTAGGCCTTTTTCTGTATTGGTGTATGTGCACAGTAAAAAAAAAAATGTACATTTTCTTAAATGCTATTCTCAATCTGGGTCTCAAAGATTTAGTCGGTGTCATGCACTATCTTGAGAAAAAACAAGAGATTGAAACAATTTTGACCTGCATCACATCAATAGTTTGATCCCTAGTTCTGTGCAAAAAACCCAAAAACTTTTTGAAAAATGGTTATTTGGGGGGAAGGGGGTTTTATAACTCCACAACCTGTAGCTCAAATTATCTCAAATTTGGGTCACTAACTTTACCCTGCACCCTCCTGAGGCACACCAAGTTACAAAAGAATCCAACTAAGTATGCCAGTTTTAGAGGACTTTAGTTGTCAACCTTTAAACAGAAGTCATGATGCAACCTTAACTATGGTGGTGCTGCCATGCCACTATAACCAACACAAAGAGATGTTTCTGGACATGTATGTAACTACAAATCACTATTGCAGGAAATTATATATATAGTGAACAACTCTTCATTGCCCATATATGACCACATATTTTTAACCTGGATTTCTAATTTATGCACAAATTTTGTGTATGCAACTGTCATATGAACAAAAGATCCATTTGCACACTGAAATGGGCATTGTGACAGGGTTGGGACTCACCAATGCAGCACCTCCTTCTGGTACACCTGGGAATTAGCTCTGTCATCTGCAGGGCACCCTCTGCTGATGGTGTCCCATCCATCTCTCACCCTGCTGGCATCTGGACCCACATTGCTCCTCACTCAGCAGCATCCTCTTCAGGACACTGCCCTTCAGCAGCACCCCCTAGTTCATACTCACCCCCTTTGGGGGTGGGGGTGTTATCAGCAGTTCTTCTGCTTTGCCCCAGCCTCAGTGGGGAAACACACCCCTAAAGTCTAACCCCTTTTGGCAGGGATCTGCTGCAGTCCATGATGGCCACCCTAATGGCCAGGTGTAAGTGCAAGGGGGGGACCTAGGCCCTCTCTCTACTCTGAGTCCCAACCCAGGGACCCTTTGGGCAGCAGCCTTCCTGCCTGCCCTCCTCCTCTCCCCTTGTAACCATCTTTCTCCCTGGGCTGTTTCCCCTTCAGCCCCTTTGCACCGGCTAGGCCCTTTCCTCAGGGCCTGCATCCTGGCAGGTACCAGGCTGGAGTTCCCTTCTGCTCCCCCCGCCTGCCCAGTACTGCACTGTCCCCGGTGCTAGTTTCCTCACACAAGATACAGACCTTCACACTCTGAACACCTGGGAGAAACTAACTGCCTATCACCTGGGCAGCCTTTCTATAGGGTCTAGCCTCTTGCCCAGCCCTGATTGGCTCTTTAACAGGCCCTCCCTGATTGGCTGCCACCTTACGCAGCCGCTCTGGCCTGCTGTAGCCCAATCTGGCCTGCGGGTGGGGCACCACCTCACCACAGGCATCTACATGTGTAAAATGGGAAAGTATGACCATGAAATACTGATGAAATACCCAGGATAAAAGATAAAGAAATACCTTTCTGCACATTTCTGCACATGCAACTACTTGTTTTGCACATGCAGATGTATCTCTGAGCACTGACATGTAGGTTTAATGAAAGCAGCCTGTGCACACTAATATTCTGTGTCCATTTAAATTTGTGAAGTTACGCCAGAGATGAATTAGCCAGACCACAGATGCATATTTGATATTAAATTTACTCCTCGGTTAAGTGTTAAATCATGTCCCTAGTTTACACATTAACTTTTAATACACAAATTATACCAAGAATAGCACTGTTAGATAAAGAGAATCTATAGCTGTCTCTCAGGATTTGACACACAGTATTTATCTGAAGAATAAGATGTGTGACACCATTATTTCCAGCATCTAAAGGATCAAATGCATAAATCCCTCATGAAGGAGATGGCACATACAATCAAACACAGGCTTGTATAGCAACCTCCAGAGGAATTTAGGCGGATCTTCTTTGCAAATTGGCAAAAGGAAAAATGAAATATATCAGACTCAAAAGTAGATCAAATGTAAATGAGATCTAGCTGGACAGACAGAATTCTATTGTAGCTGCCTTTTCTGTTTTGCCCAATTACTGCGAATTTGAACCAGCACTCTGCAGAAGCATTAGCTTCACATGCTAGAATGGCTCATCTCTCACAATTCTGGAAGTAGAAAAAAAAACATGCAAACAACACAAGATGCAAGAGTTAGTTCCTGACCCTGCAAGTTCATATGCCTGGGCAGAATTCCATGCCTACACATAGCTCCACTGACGTAAATGTCTGGCTATGTGTATGAGCTTGCAGAAGGAACCACTGTGATCACTTACGCTGACCTTGTGTGTAACACAGGCCATAGAACTTCTCTGAAATAATTGCCATTTGAACTAGAATTTATCTTTGAGAAAAACATCCAATCTTAATTTTAAAATTGCCAGTAATGAAGAATCTGCCACGGCCCTTGGTGAACTGTTCCAATGATTACTTACCCTGGACTGTTAAAAATGTACTCCTTATTTCCAGTCTGAATTTGTCCAACTTCAGTTTCCAGTCATTGGATCTTGTTAGACCTTTGTGGAGCTATATTGGGGTAGCTGACTGGTTAATCATGTACTGCTCAGTAGGACTGCACAAAACTTGTTGTTTGGAAAGCAAAATGGTATCTTTTGGATTTTCATTGGTTTGACAACAACTTTTTAAAAAATAACTCAAGAAGCAGCAGTTGGTTATAAATTTGAATTAGATTTGGGTCAGGGTTTAAATTTTAGATATGAGGCTGAATCAGAGCTAGGAGCCCGTCTCAGATTCAACAGCACAGAAAACAAAGGTGATGCATGAGGGGTTTGCTCAGTCATATAGTGCAGCTGGGCCCTCTCCCTGTGGGGCAACTGAGCCTGTGAGCTGCACCAGGCAGGGAAAGGCAGAGGCGGGAGGAACAGCTGGGAGCTACAGGGAGGAGCTGCTACCTTCTGTGGAGCACTGCTTTCTGGGAGGAGGGACACATGACTCGAGCTCTTCTGGGTTTGTTGTTTTTTTAAAACACCTCATATACATGTTGATGAACAAGTCACGGAAAGCTGACGAATTTCTGTTCTCAAAATGGCAGCACATTTGTGGAAGGAGAAATCAATTACATTTGGATGAAATTTTAAATGATCAAACTTTCAGACAAAATTCAATTGTTTCCATCAAAAACATGCTGTGTAAAGCAAAATACAGAGAGCTCACACTTCAGCCCAAGGCTTTCCCTTTTAGAGCGATTCCTGCGTCTTAGCTGGCAACAGTTGTTTCAGAAGCTGAAACTCTGTGGAGCAATTTTATAGCATCTGGGTTCTGTCGTGAGTTTGGACTATTATTACAGTTGCCTATAGTAAGCATTAATTAGAATTTTCTTCTTTTCCATTCTTTTAGTGCCCTATCTACTGTCATATTGCAGTACATTCTCCACTTCTGTCTCTAGTAATTGTCACCTTAGTGATGTGAAAATCAAGGGTGAATGTGTGTTTTAAAAGCCATTATTGGACCACCAAATATATAGCTCTTAGGAAACAGTGACCCAGCAAATCTCTGATTCAGATAGAGGAAAGTATCTGCACAAGAGTCATTTTATTCTTTTTTCCAAGCTTAAGTGTTGCTATTATGTCACAGAGGAAAACTGCAGCCAAACTTCACCATTGTGATACAAATGCCTAACTGACTACCTGAAGATAGTAAAATGGAAGATGCCAGAAAAGACTGAGGGTACTATTATAATATATATGTACACTACAATGTATTCATTTCTTTATTCCTATGATTTGTACGATTCTACATCTCTTGCCCCATCTACCTAGGTACTTTATGGTTCCTTCCCACCTTTCCTCCCTCACCCCACCCATTGCTGTAGGCTGAGGCTGGGCTTTGGAGTGGTGCTGAGATGACACTGCCAGAAGATGTATTGCAGATAGCTCTACTCATCATGGGGTAAAGAGAAGTCTTGTTGGTGAGATGGAGTCAGTCTGCCTTTCCTTGTCAGGGTCTTCCTTCCTTTGTGAGCATGTCAAGAAGTAGTGAGAGGACCCTCCCAGCATTCGCAACCGAGTCCATGGATACCAGAAATTTTAGAAAATCATGTTAGACATGGGATGGAAATAAAGTGTCAACTCGGCAGTTTGTTCAGGTTGCTAGGAATAACTTCCTCTTTGCAAACCATATCCCTGTTTTGCCTTGCTTGGGCTGTTACCCTGAAGTTTACTAAAGGGTTTTAGGATTAAATGGGCATGGAAACTGAGCTATGGTCTCATCCTAACGCTAGCCTCTTCCAGCCAGAGTTGAGGTACACTGACGGGATTGTGACAGAAAGGTTGTTTAGGTGCATGGAAGAACATGGCCCTGATTTTGATGCTGGTGTGCGCTGATGTGGAATATAGTGATATTCATATCCTAGAAGCATGTTCATGTTAAAGAAAGGGAACGTCTACACTGCAGCTGGGAGCTTGCTTCCCAACGTGGGTAGACAGATATGCTAGCTCGGCTTGAGCTAGTGTGCTAAAAATAGCAATGTAGCCAAGGGTAGCATGGGCAGCAGCTCGGGATAGTTGCCTGAGTACAAACCCACCTGGAGCCTCTGGGTATGCACTTGGGCAGCTAGCCCGAGCTGCCACCTGTGCTACCCCAACTACACTACTATGTGTGACACTAGCTTGAGCAGAACTAGCATGTGTCTGTCTACCTGCACTGCGAAGCCCACTTCCAGCTGCAATGTAGACATTTCCTAAACGTTATGTTCATAGAACAATAGAATATCAGGGTTGGAAGGGACCTCAGGAGGTCATCTAGTCCAACCCCCTGCTCAAAGCAGGACCAATCCCCAACTAAATCATCCCAGCCAGGGCTTTGTCAAGTCTGACCTTAAAAATATCTAAGGAAGGAGATTCCACCACCTCCTTCGGTAACGCATTCCAGTGTTTCACCACACTCCTAGTAAAAAGTTTTTCCTAATATCCAACCTAAACCTCCCCGACTGCAACTTGAGACCATTACTCCTTGTTCTGTCATCAGCTACCACTGAGAACAGTCTAGATCCATCCTCTTTGGAACCCCCTTTCAGGTAGTTGAAAGCAGCTATCAAATCCCCCCTCATTCTTCTCTTCCGCAGACTAAACAATCCCAGTTCCCTCAGCCTCTCCTCAGAAGTCATGTGTTCCAGTCCCCTAATCATTTTTGTTGCCCTCCGCTGGACTCTTTCCAATTTTTCCACATCCTTCTTGTAGTGTGGGGCCCAAAACTGGACACAGTACTCCAGATGAGGCCTCACCAATGTCGAATAGAGGGGAACGATCACGTCCCTCGATCTGCTGGCAGACTTCTTTAACTTGCTGGCAAGAATACTGTGGGAGACCGTGTCAAAAGCTTTGCTAAAGTCAAAGAACAACACATCCACCACTTTCCCTCATCCACAGATCCAGTTATCTCGTCATAGAAGGCAATTTGATTCGTCAGGCATGACTTGCCCTTGGTGAATCCAGGCTGACTGTTCCTGATCACTTTCCTCTCCTCTAAGTGCTTCAGACTTGATTCCTTGAGGACCTGCTCCATGATTTTTCCAGGGACTGAGGTGAGGCTGACTGGTCTGTAGTTCCCAGGATCCTCCTTCTTCCCTTTTTTAAAGATGGGCACTACATTAGCCTTTTTCCAGTCATCAAGGACTTCCCCCGATCACCATGAGTTTTCAAAGATAATGGCTCCGCAATCACATCCGCCAACTCCTTTAGCACTCTCGGATGCAGCGCATCTGGCTCCATGGACTTGTGCTCATCCAGCTTTTTAAAATAGTCCCGAACCACTTCTTTCTCCACAGAGGGCTAGTCACCTCCTCCCCATGCTGTGCTGCCCAGTGCAGTAGTCTGGGAGCTGACCTTGTTCATGAAGACAGAGGCAAAAAAAGCATTGAGTACATTAGCTTTTTCCACATCCTCTGTCACTAGCTTGCCTCCCTCATTCAGTAAGGGGCCCACACTTTCCTTGACTTTCTTCTTGTTGCTAACATACCTGAAGAAACCCTTCTTTTTACTCTTAATATCTCTTGCTAGCTGCAACTCCAGGTGTGATTTGGCCTTGCTGATTTCACTCCTGCATTCCCGAGCAATATTTTTATACTCTTCCCTGGTCATTTGTCCAATCTTCCACTTCTTGTAAGCTTCTTTTTTGTGGTTAAGATCAGCAAGGATTTCACTGTTAAGCCAAGCTGGTTACCTGCCATATTTACTGTTCTTTCTACACATCAGGATGGTTTGTCCCTGTAACCTCAATAAGGATTCTTTAAAATACAGCCAGCTCTCCTGGACTCCTTTCCCCTCCATGTTATTCTCCCAGGGGATCCTGCCCATCAGTTCCCTGAGGGAGTCAAAGTCTGCTTTTCTGAAGTCCAGGGTCCGTATTCTGCTGCTCTCCTTTCTTCCCTGTGTCAAGATCCTGAACTCGACCATCTCATGGTCACTGCCTCCCAGGTTCCCATCCACTTTAGCTTCCCCTACTAATTCTTCGCAGTTTGTGAGCAGCAGGTCAAGAAGAGATCTGTCCCTAGTTGGTTCCTCCAGCACTTGCACCAGGAAATTGTCCCCTACCCTTTCCAAAAACGTCTTTGTTAAAACAAAGCTGGATGGGAATCAATTTTCCTGTGAAAATTTGAGATGTCAGAACTTTTACCTGTGCTGAATTGGGCTGTAAAGCTGAAATCTCAAAAACTTTCATGAACCAATAATCTCAAAAAAAGGATTGGGTCAACCAAAATGTTTTGGTTCAATAATTTCAGAATGTTTCATTTCAATGTTGACCTTGATATATATATATATATATATATATATTTTTTTTTTACCATTTCCTGGGTATAAATTAGGTAAGATTTTGGAATGAAAAAAATATTTTGCACCAAAAAGAATTTTTTAAAGTTGTCAACATTTGGTGGTTCAACAATTTCAAAATAGTTTTCCAAATAGGGAGATTCATCAAAATTGACTCTTTCCTATGAACAGTTTCAGTTTAATCAAAAAAGCATTTTCTGACCAAAAAATCTGTTTGGTTGGAAAATTCCCAACTAGCTCTGTTGAAATGGGAGGTGTAGTTCCAAAGTAGACCAGTAGGAAGGAGCTGCTGATTATGGCTGCTGTCTGGTAAACCAGCAGAAATACTCTAGGAAATATGAGAATGAGTGAGGGACAGAAGGTTGTCCTAGAAGAAAAAAATGAGAATATGGTCCAATGGCTAGTGATGGCCCAGGGAGCGGATGGGACTCTTTGACAGGGTCCATGACTTTCCCAGAACATCAGAGATCATCAGTCCAAAGTGTGTGCAGGGCAGATCAAAGCTAGGAAGAGCTCTGTACAGAAAGAAGAGTCCTGTCCACGATGGTTAAGAATGCATCGGGGAAGTTATGATAAGTGGCTGTTTCTGTCTTATTGCAATACATTTCTGTTCATCCAGTGTTTCCGGGCCTGTATATTCCGCCCAACCCACCGTTCCATTCAGGGAGCAACACTTGCTCTGCTGCTGCCCATGTTGCATTTGTTCAGCAGGCAGAAAAAGAGCCTCCGTCACAGTTTCACACCTTCCACCAGTACGAAGTTCAAGCAAATATATATATATTGTTAAGTACAGAAAGTGATATTTACATTGTCATCAGCCAAAATGTATTGAACTCCTGTGGTGTAATTTGTGGTGACTCGCTTGGGGAGGGAGGGGGCAGGGAGTGTTGCAGTCTAAGAAGATGATGCTCTGTGAGGTATTGTCAAGTGGGGTAGCAAACAAAAGGGCAAACCCTACCCATTTGAAATAATCCTTTAAAGATACAGGCAGAGTCTGGAGAAAATATCTCATCAGCTATTGCCAGAATACCCAAGAGTTTTCTTTTGCTCCTGATCCCTCACTGATGTAAAATATTGTCCTCTGAAGTTCTAAGTCCTTCCTGAAGTGCTCTTACTGCCCAAAAAATGCTTATTTGCTGGCAATGAACTATATCCAGAGGTGTCACACTGCAGAAAAAGGACTGCCAAAATGATGGCACAACAGTGTGGTGTCAACAGAGCCATAGGAGAAAGGGCATGCCCATGGGTGGGTACAGATGGGTAAGTAATAATTAACAATATCCCTGCACACCTGAAACACATGTGTCTAATTTCAATTTCTGCCGGTAAATTTGTTTTGATTAAGGAATAAATTGCAAGTGCGTAAAAAGCCTGGTCAGTGTTAGGTATAATTGGATATATCTATTGCTGGGTGAGTAGGAGAGCAAACTCAACATCTGCAGTCCTAGCTGGAAACGGTATGGGTATAGTCAGGGTACCAGTGTTCAGTGCTTAACAGCACAGGAGCTTTGGCACATGGCCCTCTGTGCTGTGACCACCAACATATGTTCCGACCCTAATGAACGTCAAGCTCATTTAGAAAAAAAAATTACATCTATCAAAGTCGAACAGCCAGCCTTGTAATGAGCCTTTGGGATATAGTTCAGCCATTTAACCAGCCAATGGAATAGCTCCATGTAGTAAAGAGATACAGTGGTGTCTGTTAAAGTCAGTATAGGTCAGCAGTTATCACAGTTCCTCTCTGTACTTTGAATAGTAGACTGCACTATCTCAGATACTGCTACAGGCAAATGCTGATACTTAATGGTGACTACTCTAGATATTCACCTGCTTCTCTTTGGTATTCTCTCTCTTTTTTAGTTGAATATTCTGAGCAATGTTTCCAGACACTTCTTAGGGGCCCTGATCCAGGAAAACAAACTTAAGTGCTTGCTTAAATTTAAGCACCTGATTCATCCCAAAGATTTCAATGGCACTACTCAAGTGCTTTAAATTAAGCATGTGCTTAAATGCTGAACTGGATCAGGACCTAAGACTCTCCACACTGCAGAAAATTGGTTGCATTCAACCACCTTACAACCCAGACCTTGCTGCCATTAATATAACTCCCCATAAAATCAGTGACTTCAGGATCAGGCCCAAAGTCTGTATTAATGGATCACCAGAATATGTACTTTTAAAATAGCTTCTTAGTGCTACATCTGATTTTTGTTTTAAGGATAAAAGGGAAAATATTGACCAGATTGTGTGAAATAGAGTTCATAGTGGAAAGAAAATAGGGCATATTCTACTATTTATAATAGTTATTCTGGTGCATTTGTTTGGGGTTTTTAAAATGCAGTCCTTTCATTGCTTTAGCTTTCTTACTTCTAAACTGCCCCTCCCAGGGCCTTGAGAACAATGTGGGGCTGGAATGCCCCAGGAGGTGTACTTTGCATGCTATTCTTCAAGCTAATGCAGAGGGGAAGAAGCACTAGGATCCCATCTCCTCCCCCAGCCTCTCTGGTGTGACCTTTGACCCTTCCACCCCTCAGGGTTTTAGAAGGAAGCAGTTCCCACCAGAAGGATTATAATTGTGGCTGGCCTGCACTGGGGCAGGTAGCAAATGTCCTTGCATTCTTCCCAACCCTCCCATGTCCCAGTACAAAAGTAAGACACATTCTGTCCCTTTTTTGAGTAAGCGTCTCTTTCTCTCTCTCTTTCTATTTATTTTCTATCAGAAAAGTTTTGAGTCTGAGCCTTTTATGGCAGAGGGGCAGAAGGAATCGGAAGATGCAATTTGGCATTTCAAGTTAAAGAACCCAGTTATTAGTCCGTTATCAACAGTACTTCAGAGATTTCTAAATGCCTTGATGCTTTTTGCTTTCTGTGTTAACAAAAATCAAACCATAGGTGAAAAGCATTATCCAATTAAACAGTTTTTAAGAGATCTGAGCAAACTAAAATTCCATTTTTGGAGAGGCTAACATCTTGAAAACAATAGAACAAATAAATAAACTATGGATATTTGGAAATTACATTGGAGAAGTGAGCTATTTATACAAACCTGGAGTGAGTCATTTATATACTGGGTCAGATCCTTAGCTGGTGTAAATCAGCATAACTTTATTGAAGTCAGCGGTGCTACACCATTCACCCCAGGTAATTTGTCATTTTTAACAGAGATTTGTAGCTGTGATGTTGTGATTTGTAGCTGTTACTCATAAAAGCTTTATTGTCTTTCTCGGACTAGCTTTTCAACATCTGACAAAGACGATTAATTGAAGAAAACTTTATAGAAACCTACTCTGAGATTTCATATAAGTGCCAATGCTTATTGTTTAGGTTTACAGCTCCAATTTTCAGTCTTGTTGAGAGTTTGCTTTGGTATTGCTCATTTTTTAAGACGAAAGGAACTGTGCCCAAATTTATTGTAATGAAGATAAAGGCTCTTACCACTGGAAGCCACTACAGGTCTTGAAGAAAATCATGGGTCCTTGTCGCAAATATTCCCACATGTGATCAGTGACTGACCCTTATCACGCCTTTGCATCCTAGCCAATAGTAGTTAAGATATTTCCTGTCTTCTGTGAATAGTAGGAAAGATATGGATCTTTTTATAGAAAACACCAGTGGGTTTGCAATCCTTCTGGTAAAGAGGCTAGAGTTTTAAAGAATAAAATAACAGGGTAAATATTTCAGAATTTCAAGGACAGTTTTTCAGGAAAAGTGATTGACTAGGGACTCAGAACACCTAGACCTCCCATGAAGTTTCAGGCAAGTCACTTGATCTGTTTCTGATCATTAAAATGTGATAATACTACCACCCTATATCATAGGGATGCTGTGAGATAAGTCCATAAATACTCAAGAGGGATTCAGATATTGCAAATATTGGTGCCTTGTAAGTACCTAGATAGATTCATTAACATGGGCAAGAACTATAGGACAAAAAGTGAAAAAGTACGGGACACATGTTAAAGGTAAAGGTCATGATTCAACAGATTTTTTTTCTTACCTTGAGTTGGGTGATTTGGCCCTGCCCTATCACTCTTGTCAACTCCTCGTACATGAACTGACTTTCATGGACATAGCATCTCTGGTTATGACATCAACAGAAGATGCCAAAGTGCATGGGAAGAGCTGTGACATGATTTACCAGTGCTACACGGATTGGAAATGAATCAAGTGGACAAGAAATAGGTTGAATTCTTCAGCAAGTGAGAGTCTTCATCTGAAACAACTTATCTAATCCATACAGATAAACCACACGTCTGAGGTGGGAGAACTTTTGTCAAGTTATATCTAGCTAACATAGCTTTACACTGCTGCCCATTACCCTAGTAATATTTTGAGCGCCTTTCATGTGCAACCAAATCCATAACAAGGTCCTTAGTGGACTTCATGGAGTCTCTGGCACTTCTCCCTTTGTGGGGTCAGAACTGTGCTTGGGGTAGGTGGGTCTTGTGGATGGATAAGAGGTACAGGGTATGTGCAGAACACAGAAAATGAGAGCCTGTGTCAATGTGAACTACAAACTGGCCTCTTGAGATTTCTGGGCCTGAGCCAATGCAATCCATGGATTTCAGTGGACCTTTGCTCAAAGACCTCCTCTATGCCAAAAATAATTACCTAAACTGAAAGATCTCAGAGCACAAAGAGGTCCAGAGTATTCCCAGAAGAAGAAGACAGTGTAAGGCTGTTCCTTAATCATCTGCATTTCCTGCTCATGAGATAGAATTCAGGTTGTATCCCAAGAAAGCTAAAGACTAATTTATTTCAGCGCTTGAGATGGCTGTTTTCAATGACTGACCAAAGATGTCATGATTTACATATCTCTGATTTTTATTTTGGTATCCATGTCTCAGAGGATTGTTTTGATGTGGAGTAAGTTATTCACAGATGTAAAGCGAATGAACCTCAATGAACCATGTTCACGTCTTTGAATCAGTTTAGTTTTACATATCTATATATGCCTTGTCATTTACACACATTAAAGACAAGCTGAGTTTAAGACTTTGTACTAGAATTCTTTGAATCTGGCCCTATTTATTATGAGGTCTGACAACCTCCCAGTTACTGCACACTATTCCAGATACCACCACTCAGACTCACACACTGCCCCACCCCCTAACTCCTCAGACACACACATCACTTACCAGACAGGAGAATCGGAGTGGGACTGGGAGTCTGTGTCCTTCAGAGAGGGCCACCTAAAGAGTATTGTTTTTCTCATTTCCAGACTAGGGTAAGGGATCACTGCCAGAGTAGGTAACGAGAGTAGGTAACAGAGCAGGTATTCTTCTCTTCCAAGCCTCCAGCCTATGAGAGGGATCTCAAATGTGGGACTAGGAAATTCTGCCCTTTGGACAGGGCTGCCAAAAGATTCTTCTCTCCCTTCCACAGAAGACCCCTCTTCCCTCAAGATTCCTAATGGTGAGTGACTGAGTCTGAGGATCTCTGTTGTCCAAGAGGAAACTGATCCAATCTGTGTCACAGCCGTGGTGTCCAAGCATAGGGGAAGGCACGTGCTGGGGCTGGAGTCAGAACCATTATCAGGATTTGGAAAGAGATCTACACCCTGAATTTTAATTTTGGTAAGGTACAAACATCACAGCCTCCATCCAGTTCTACCTGAAAGGTCACATGCATAGAGAATACTGACCGTGCAATCAGGACACCAAGTCATTTACAGAGCCCAGCAAAAGAAAAGAAAGCTGCATTGTTAGATTGCATGTAATGACATCATGGAAAGGCATCAGCCTAAGAATGATTACAACTGAGCTTTGCTGAACCCCTGTAGGAACGGGATTCAGCATGCATGAAGATTAAAGCCTTGTGCAATCACTGCCTCGCGATCACATGAAATTTCACATCAGTTGGGGTGATGAATCGTTTACATAATGTGAATCACAGTCTAATTGTGAGTTTGATTGCATCTACTGTTGTTCTGATCACACCACCACAGCCCCCGGAGTGGAGCCTCACTCTAAGCCATTCGACAGTGGTAAAAGGAGGAGGGAAAGTTGTGCAGCATGAAAGGAAATTGCCATCTCACAGGCTGTATGTTGCTGAGCAATTAAACTGCTACAGGTAGTGTATGTGTTGACATCATCAAGGAGGGCAATTAGAACAGCATCTCATCCATCAATGGAAATACATTATTTCTGAAATCAGCAGGCTTCCAGGAGACCCAGATGGGAGGCTGTCAAGGTTCCTTCCCCACTCTGAACTCTAGGGTACAGATGTGGGGACCTGCATGAAAAACCCCCTAACCTTATTTTTACCAGCTAATTTAAAACTTCCCCAAGGTACAAACTATTTTACCTTTTGTCCCTGGACTTTTTTGCTGCCACCACCAAGCATCTAACAAATATAACAAGAAAAGAGCCCACCTGGAACATCTTTTCTCCCAAAATCCCCCCAAGCCCTACACCCCATTTCCTGGGAATGGCTTGATAAAAATCCTCACCAATTTGCATAGGTGAACACAGACCCAAACCCTTGGATCTTAAGAGCAATGAAAAAGCAATCAGGTTCTTAAAAGAAGAATTTTAATTAAAGAAAAAGTAAAAGAATCACCTCTGTAAAATCAGGATGGTAAATACCTTACAGGGTAATCAGATTCAAAACATAGAGAATCCCTCTAGGCAAAATCTTAAGTTACAAAAAGACACAAAAACAGGAATATACATTCCATTCAGCACAACTTATTTTATCAGCCATTTAAACAAAACAGAATCTAACGTATATCTAACTAGATTGCTTATTAACCCTTTACAGGAGTTCTGACCTGCATTCCAGCTCTGGTCCCAGCAAAAACAACACACAGACAGAGAGAACCCTTTGTGTCCGTCCCCCCCGCCGCCTCCAGCTTTGAAAGTATCTTGTCTCCTCATTGGTCATTTTGGTTGGGTGCCACCGAGGTTGTCTTAGCTTCTTAACCCTTTACAGGTGAAAGGGTTTTTCCTCTGGCCAGGAGGGATTTAAAGGTGTTTACCCTTCCCTTTATATTTATGGCAGAGGCCTCGTTGCTCGTAAAGAAGCAGTGACCCAGACAGCAGGAAGAAACTACCCCAGGATTCCAGCATGAGTTGGCAGAAGGGCCCAGTACTCTGAGCCCCCAAAACATCTAAGAGTAGGGTTCAGTCATGGCTTTTCCATAAGCCCAGTGCACAGAGTAACATATTGTTGCATTGCTCCAGGAGTAAACTATGTGCTGCTCCATACACTAGCTCCCTCTGCCAACACTTGTTGGTGTAACTCCGTTGTATTCAATGGAGCTACTCCTGATTAGCATCCATGTAACTATGGAAAATAAGGCCCCTGGAATTAAAGAGTAAATGCCTATGATGTTCTAGACACACTTGTGGATGCTGTACAATAAATGGCAGGTACAGCAATGCCTGCTCTGTTGCTAACTGTACCATGCCTTTTAGTAATACAGTTACCAATTTCAGAGGTTCTAGACACCAAGGAACAGAGTGAGTTGAAGAAAGTTCTGTTAAGGGAAAAGTCTGTCTAGTTGCAAACAAATTGTTGCCAATAAAAAAGCAAATGATGCTCTATGAAAGATAGCTTGCATTGCTATCTCCTAGGGTTAGGGAGGCAGAGTGTTGTGCAGCTCCACTTCCATTGGGCAGCTGAAACTGGTAGACTGTAATAGTCATTGTGTGGCCATTCCCCTGCTCTACTACACCCCCAAACCAACCTTCATGCTGCCTCCAATGTAGGGCATATAAAGGTTCCACTGTCCTTCCTCTCAAGCTGGAGGGCGGGAAATATTCTGGTTTTAAATCTATGCAAAACTTCTGTGGTTTCACATGAGTTTGTTCCTCTTTCCCCCACCCCCACCTGCCTCACATATTTAAGTGTGAGGATGAGGTGAGGATGAACCCTGAAATTAAGTCTGGTTTTCACCTAGTTTTGTATCTGAAACGTGACGTAGGCCAGGTTCTTTTGAAAGGTTTACAAACCTTAGCAAATACTCTGACAAACCCAGCCTGAGATTCAAGTTTACAACAAAACTAGGTTTAATGCAGTGGTCCCCAAACTTTTCAAGGTCACACCCCTCCTCACCCCTGTTCTCCTCCTACGCCCACCGCCCCCTGGAGCCAGGAGTGGGACCATGGCTCCTGGGGTGGGGGATATGGATGGGGTAAGGAGGACAAGGCTGGAGGCAGGTCTGGGGACAGGAGCAGGGCCGGGAACAGAGCTGCAGCGAGGGGCTGAGGCTGGGAGTGGGGCTGGGACAGGGGCCGGGAGCCAGGGCCGTTGCTGTGGGAGGGGCTGGAGCAGAACTGGGAGTGGAGCAAGGCTGGGTGCCACTCACTCCCCGCCCCCTGTGGGGGCTTGCCCAGGCCCCATTGCGCCCCCCACCAAAAATGTTTCACTGCACCCCCTAGGGGGACATGCTCTACAGTTTGGAGACCTCTGGTTTAATGTGACTTTATTGTTTTTTGCCAACATTTTGCACAGCTCTTAAACATCCCCCTTCAGATGAATGAATCTCAGCTTCTTTGTTTGGAAAAACAATCTCTCATGAATCTTCTTGCAAACATGTAAGTGTCCAGCTGGATTTCTTTTGTTTTATATTTTAAATGACAAACTTTAGAAATCAGTTGGCAGGAACCTTTACCTGGAGAGTGTTCTAGGTTCTGTTAACCTGGAAAGAACATCTGGCTGGCTTCTTGCTCAGTTAAAATCTTCTCTCCTCTGGAGAGTCTTGAGTTAGGAGTCAGCCTTCATGATGTGGCCAGTGCTCCACTTTAACAATGAAAATTGTTCTCTGTGTTTCTGGAGAGCTAGAAGAAAAGATAATAGGCCCAAACAGTCCAAAACAAATGCCCCATCCAGTAAATGCACATAAAACCATGCACACTTGACAAAACATGACAAAATTCAAGTCCTCTCTATGGCAATTATCTGGCTCCACTGCTACAGTGTCTGAGCACCTCACAATCTTGAAAGCCTGTACCCTCCCATCACCCGTATGAGGTAGGGGCATACTGTTGTCCCCACGTCACCGATAAAAAACTGAAGCACAGAGAGATGAAGGGACTTCCCCACAGTCACACAGGAAGTCTGTGGCAGAGCACAGAATTGAAACCAGATCTCTGGAGTCCCAGGCTAGCACCTGAACTACTGGACAGGGCCTGGACTCCAGCCTTTCACTTGCTGACCAACACAGCTGCCAAGGTATAAGGGGTGGAGGGAAAAATGGTTACAGTATTTCAAGGCCAGCAGTAACTTACTTCCCCATCCTGGAACAACAGAGGAACTATGTCTAGGAAAACTGAAGGGTCATGATACATGGATCCCTGACTACACAACCCCATTATTTATCACAGCACCCAGTGGAGGAGGAAGGACTGCATCTATAAAAGAACATCTCCACTTGCACTGCATGACCTTGATGAGAGCTGGGGAGAGATATTTGTTCCTCCCAAACCATACTGACTGCACAAGACCTGGGCTTCGCACAAGGAGAGAGAACTTGGCCTTAAGTAACAAAGGGCTTTTTTGCTAAAGCTTTGCTCAGTACCTGCTCATTACCTGCTCTAAACCTACCTTACTTCCAGGGGCATCTTCCATTTCTTGGAAGACATGGTTCAGCAGGATGGCAACAAATTCAACTGCTATAGAAAAGTTCTCCTGTGTTTTTTCTGTTGGCGCTGGTGTCAAAAGAGGAATCCTAAGCCCCACAACTGCCTCTCTAGCGCAGATAGATCTATTATAAACTTCCCATTTCTCTAACACTCAGTCTAGCTGGTACTATGAAGAACTTTAACCATATTATACATTTAAGACAAGAGGATATTTTTTTTCTTCTCTATGGTGCAATTCATTTTTCCCCTTCAAATTCATTATGACTGAAGGTGGAGAAGCCACTTAATACTCCAAACAATGTACAGGCAATTGGTTATTATAGTCTTACATTAGTTCAGTCTAATTTCTAGTGAGACGTGCAAGCACCTACGTTTAGTGTGGTATTAAGTGGCAGCAAATGCATGTCAAGGGTCCGATGCTCAGCAGGTGTAAATTGCCATAGCTTCATTGATGGAGCAATGACAATTTACGCCGGCTGAGAATCTGGTCCTAAGGAGCCTGAAAATGAGTCAGCAGATACTGCATAAGATGATTGTGTATGCTAGAGTGTCTTAGGCTATGTCTACACTAGAGAGATTACAGTGGCACAGCTGCACGGCTGTAAGATCTCTCGTGCCGCTCTATGCCGACGGGAGAGAACTCTCACTTCGACATAATTATCCACCCCAACGAGCGGCATTAGCTATGTCAGTGGGAGAAGCTCTCCTGCCGACATAGTACTGTTCACATTAGCACTTATGCTGGTGTAATTTATGTCGCTTGAGGGGTGGAATATTCACACCCCTGAGTGACATAAATTTTGCCGACATAAGTGGTAATGTAGACAGCCTTACTCAACACTTTGCAAGCTTCTAATGCTTATTGCGTATAAAAAGCCAATAAAAAAGTGTGTGCAGACTTAGATTTTACAGAAATAAATGTTTCAAGACTGGTTTGCTGATTTAATAAAGAACTGTGAGCTTAAGTGCCTAAGTCCCTTTTTCTAGATGCTTTTCCTGCCTAGATCTGAATATGTGCTTTTGATGTGCGGGCAGTCAACCAGAATGCTTTGCACTCAGCATTTTCAGATCCACTACAGGGTATAGTTTAGTACAAGCTGTATAAATCTGAGTGTGGAATTAGCTTTGCTCTTTTGGGACATGGGGTTTATTTGTTAACAGGAAATTAAAACCAGCACATCCCTAGTAGCCACTAAAGTATGCATTGATGCAACTGCTTGGAAGGAAAAAATTGTGCTGAACTATTTTTCACTGCTGAAAATCCAATTATTCAACAGATGAAACACACTAAATGTAGCAGATTTTCAACTTTCTGAACTCATCTTTCAGAAGTAGCTTAACAGAAGAAGTTAGAAATGGAAATTGAACACACTGAGGTCTGCTTTCTTGATTGTGATTATTATTCTCGTGAGAAGTCTAGTGAGAATTTTTTTCTTTGTGCCTAATATACACAAGGAGTAATGACACTTCTCATGTGAATAAGGAGAGCAGGGCTTGGCATGATGAGCAGAGCGGGTGAAAAATTGTGGATCTGGATGGTAAGAATGCCATATCAATCACCCTTCTGAGGCAGATACCCCACTTTGGCTGTTCTGTGGGTATTGTAGCCTATAGGGAAGGAAGACTGGATATGGCCAGGATGACTCCCACTCTTTGCAGCACTGACCCCCAACAACCCAACCAGTTTTTTTCCTAAGTAAGGTAATTCTGACTTAATCAGCGCTGCCAAGGATTCCTCTTCTTGATGTAACCTGGAAGAACACCCCCTAGATCAGAAATAGGAGCTAGCTCGTGCAAGTTGGGACAAAGCATGAGGGTATGGGACATCTGAAGGGATTGGCCTGACCTTTAGTGGACTTCTGGAGATCCACAGTCTCCTGGAACCCTCCCACATTCTGCAGGAGCAGAAGTGGTGAGCTACTTCTCAAACACAAACTCATGGAGTTCCTGACACCTTATGTGGCCATAAACTTCACAGGGACTGATTTGATCAAAGATGTTTAATACTCACTTGTAGATGTTCTTTGATTTGTCATAAGACATATGTCATAAATATAAAGGGAAGGGTAAACCCCTTTAAAATCCCTCCTGGCCAGAGGAAAACTCCTCTCACCTGTAAAGGGTTAAGAAGCTAAAGGTAACCTCGCTGGCACCTGACCAAAATGACCAATGAGGAGACAAGATACTTTCAAAAGCTGGGAGGAGGGAGAGAAACAAAGGGTCTCTGTCTGTCTATATGCTGCTTTTGCCGGGGATAGACCAGGAATGGAGTCTTAGAACTTTTAGTAAGTAATCTAGTAGGTATGTGTTAGATTATGATTTCTTTAAATGGCTGAGAAAAGAATTGTGCTGAATAGAATAACTATTTCTGTCTGTGTATCTTTTTTGTAACTTAAGGTTTTGCCTAGAGGGATTCTCTATGTTTTGAATCTAATTACCCTGTAAGGTATCTACCATCCTGATTTTACATAGGGGATTTCTTTACTTCTATTTACTCCTATTTCTATTAAAAGTCTTCTTGTAAGAAAACTGAATGCTTTTTCATTGTTCTCAGATTCAAGGGTTTGGGTCTGTGGTCACCTATGCAAATTGGTGAGGCTTTTTTACCAAACCTTGTCCAGGAAGTGGGGTGCAAGGTTTTGGGAAGTATTTTGGGGGGAAAGATGTTTCCAAACAGCTCTTCCCCAGTAATCAGTATTTGTTTGGTGGTGGTAGCGGCCAATCCAAGGACAAGGGGTGAAATACTTTGTACCTTGGGGAAGTTTTTGACCTAAGCTGGCAAAGAGAAGCTTAGGAGGTTTTCATGCAGGTCCCCACATCTGTACCCTAGCGTTCAGAGTGGGGAAGGAACCTTGACAACATTAGTGCACAACTCATACCCCCAGCTGTAAACGAAGCACAATTCACCTGCTTAATATCCTGATGGAAAAATCAAGTGAAATGCAAACACAACTTTATGCCTCATGCCAGCTGTTCTTGTGACATAAATCACAGAGCCCTCATCCTGGACCATCTTGCATTCATGAAAACCAAAGAGCTTCTCAGAAGTAGCCAGTCAACCCAGACAGACTCTTTAGTGAAAGCTGCATTAAATTAAACAGCAATATTAAAAGTTCCATGATATCTGAAACTCCTACACAAGGCGATGATAATTGCTTTACCAAAGTAACTGTACATCATACAGGGTGTGTGTGTGTGTGTGTAAAACCACAACACTTGCATAGGTCATTCTGATACTGTATTATAGTCAATCAATTAAACATGAATCGTTGGCCATGTTAAATGAATTGCAAATTATAATCATCCAACTAGCAACAAGGCATTCATTTAAGATGACCTAGATGCATTGCATAAAGAGTTATTAAATAAAAGAAGAATACAAATTACAAGTTAAAATCACTGGAACTCTTCTCTGGTTGAGGGCATCCTTCACAGATGTCATAAGAAGTCAGTAGCTGAAATCATGAAGAGTTCTACCAGGTGTGGGAGCCTCCCATCTCAGAAATTGGTTAAAGAGAGGATATTCCATGTGCAGACAATCAGTAACACATTATAGATATTGCAACATTATGGCAGCTGGCTGTGAAAATCCTAGTGATGGTCTTGGATTGATGGTGGACCATATAGAGTAATCAGATGAGTTAGGTCTCTTGTGTTTGAAAATGTTTCCCAAGGTAAGAGCTGCATCCTGAAGCAGGCATATGTTGGATAATGAATGAAGATTCCTTTAGACATGTTTTGGAGTAGACATAGACAGCTGCTTGGCTTTCTATGATCTTCTAATTCAAACTGGCCCCATTTCCCTGTGGGTAATACTCTGCATAGGAGATGTAGGATCTGGTTTTGATTCTCCCACTAATCTGCTGTATGACTTTTGGTAAGTCATTTAGTCTTTCTGTGCCTCTGTTTCCCATCTCAATCTTTGTCTGCCTTGTCTATATATCCTATAAGCTCTTTGGGGCAGTAATTGTCTCTTTCTCTGTACTGCACCTAGCACAATAGGGCAACAGTCTCTGTGGGGCCTCTTGGCACTACTGTTATACAAATAATAATAAACTATTAACTGCCACTGGTATTAGCTGGGGTCAAGGAAAAGTGATTTTCCCAGTCAGTATGATGGACTGTGGGATTTAAAATACATGTCTTCTTGTCTTTCTGTTCTAATGCATCCAGAGCCTCACCAATGAGAACAAACACTAAGGACAGGTTAGTTTAGGATAGCTGTGTAAGTAAACCAAAACTGCCTATATCTTTCCTCAAAAAATACACTGCTGCTCATTGCCAAACATAAAAATAACAGAGGAAAAACACTGGACATACCATGCTACACTATAGCTATTTTTAAAAAAGAATTATGAGTTAATTTAGTATTTATAAAGGATTGTGACTAGTAGCCCAATCCAGAGGCAATTGCAATGTGACTTGGGATCATAAGAGTTCTGTATTACTGGTTTATATTATTTGAATTGTTGTACTAACTAGGGGCCCCAGCCATGGATCATGGCCCCATTGTGCTACACAAATATATAAACTCTAAATAAGCTAGCCAGGGTCATAAACTTTCCTACCAAGTTCTATATGTTCATTTCCATCCCAAATCCCAAATTACTTCCCTACCCTATGATTCCACTCATGGGGCTTGCTTCAGTCCTGGAATACAACAACTGGAGTACAACAAGATTTTAGATTTTGGTGTAAAAGAAACTAACCCCAAAGGATTTCTCCCTCCAGAGCTCTGGAGCCTTTTGAAATAGATTTTAAAAACACAGTAATGTAGGAGTTACAAAACAAATCATCTGATGCAAAAGCACTTCTCATCCAATTACACATCATTTCATCACCAGTCATGTGACCAATACAGCTTAAAAAACACCACTACATTAGAGGGATGTAGTTGCAGCTCAAGGCACCTGCAACTCCCAATAAGCCGGGACCCAGGCAGAACAGCCCTCTAACTGGGCAGCACTGGGCAGATGGGATTATACCAAGGGCACCATAGGATGAACCAATTCTTTGCACGTCCTTACTTGTCTCCATAGGATCTGTATGCTCTGCAGCACTTTCCAAGTATCTTCCCATTCAGAGGGCAGAATATGGCCCTTAATACAAAATGACAATAAAGAAAAGGAGTGCAGTATAATGATATCATCTGTAAATGAAAGGTCAAGAATCATTCTAGAAAAAAAATCAAAGCAGTTCTAAATGGGGTGCTGATTGCCTGTTACTACAGCAAACAAGATTTTATTTGTAGAAGAGCTTTTTAAAACACTCAAGAAATGAATAATTAAAAAAAATCATTTGCAGAGAGACAGAACAAATCTGATATGAATTATTATACTCAAGAAAACGGTTTGAAACTGCCTATTGTAAATACAGAACAAAGGAGACGTGACTGAAACTCATTTAAGAAGCAAATACAACTAAATACCAAACATGTAAAGGGATATATTTCACCCTCTCTGAAACCTAAACAAAGACCATTTTAAGTAGTTCTGTGTGAAGGAGAAGTTAATCCCTGATGGAAAAGTCTATGGATGAAAGATATGTTGTCATGGATTAGACAATGTTTTGGAGACATAAAATAAGGAATAGGAATAATTGGTTACTTTTCACTTTGGTAGAAATTCAACAGGGTACCCACAGCTTTGTAACAGGACCAGAACTGTTTAATATATTTACTAATAAACTAAAAAGGGAGTGAAAGGTGAGGTGGCAAAATTTGCATGATAGAAAAATGATGTAGATTAGTAAATACTAGGGAAGATTATGAGGAACTTCAGAGAGACCTAACTGAATGTGGAGTGTGATGGCAGAAGAAATTTAGTCCTGACAAGTGTAATATAACACCCACTGGAAGGACTAATTTTAACTATTGACACAGATTGTTTATTGTAAATTAATGGAAACCACCCAGGAAATCATCAGTGTTTCACTGTAGAGAGCTCAGTGAAGATCTCTGTTCAACGTGCATTCAAGAAAGTAAACAAAGTGTTAGGATGTAAAAGCATGGGATACAAAACATTATATCATCATTCTGTTAATAGGTGGCCCACGTTCACCAGGAATATGAAGTGAAACCCTGGCCCTATTGAAGTAAATGGGAGTTTTGCCATTAATGTCAATAGGGCCAGACTTCGGACTTCACTCGTGTTCATTCTGTGTCCCTGGTGTCAATGCCAATGTAATCGATGCTTTTTGAGCCAGCCACCTCAAGCATCTGATGTCTCAGGAATAATCTGTGAGAGAGAGCCTTGGTTGTGTAAATATAAACTGTTTTGCACTTTTAGGGCCCAATCCAAATCTCATTTAAATCAACAGTAAAACTCACTGACTTCAATATCTTTTGGAGAGCTTAATGTGCAATCATCTGACCTCAACAGTCAAGAAAGGCCTGAATTTGGCCCCCTTTGTTTAAGAAATCCAAATATTTTTGAGACTAAAATCTCCATGATGGTATTCCTTCATGGTTCCAGCTCCTCATGGAATTACTCTTTTCACGTCACTAAGAAAAAAAAGTTAAATCAGCACTTTAAATTTGGCATTTGATAAAGTAAATTACTACAGTAAACAGTCTGAAATTGATTAATTTAGGCAGAGAACAAAGAATGGTTAAGGCTGAAAATCAAATTCAATTTAAAAATAGAGTAATGACTTAGAAGTTGATTATGTTAAATTTCATCCAAACCTAATCAAAGATTTATTTATTTTTAAATGTGACTTTAAATTTCTTTGAATGTAGATATGCTACTTTTCTGCTAAGCAGATAAAAGACATTTGAAGACATGGATCCAAGTTCAAATCCTAGACCACAGGGTCAGAGGTCACATAGTCATTGGTTCATGGGCGAAGAGAAGGTGTTTGTTATGGTTTAACTCTACCCTGAGTTGAAATTTTCAATTATACAAAGTTGCAGAAATTTAGTTTTAACCTACATATGTTCAATTGTTCTTAAAAGACAGCATGGAAGGGAGGAATGGTGTGAACTGAGTCTGGCCTAACAGAACTGATTATTGGAGGTTCTCAAGGGTCCCGGTGAGTTTACAGTATTGTTACAGCAACAGACCAAAACATTCTGAACACAAGAGGTGGTTTGCACCTGTGGGACACTTGATGCTTCTTTTGAGTGGTCGATTTTGGTGAGTCAAGATGACACCTTTCTGAACCTAGATTTAACATACTTGCACATGGCAGGGTATCTTAAACAGCATCATGGCCATCACTGCAACTAGTACATGCTAGGATGCAGAGATTTATCAATACTCCATCTTTTTTCTGACCCCGCAAGATGTTCTGACCACACCAGACAAGAAGAGGGAGCCAGATGACATCACAATCTCCTTGGCTGCATCTGGACCAAATCCTGAGACGTGAATTTAAGATTCTTACTATATTTCTGTCATGGGTGGGTTGGTTTCCAATTTTCAGCCCCACCTTATTATCTCTCTTTTTCCCTTTTGACTAATAAGAATCCTGTTCAGCCAGCCAAGACAGATATAACCTTGCAACCCTTTGCTGTGACCAGTTTAAAAGCTATTCCAGAGCAGCCCAATCTGTGATGAAAGTCAGTCTATGGTAGCCTCAGAAAATAAGAATCTCTTACAGCAGTTCTAAGAATCTTAGAACTTTTCCTACTTGAAAAATGATGCCCTTTCACTTGTCAATGTACTAACACATGTATTGCCTAACACTGTAAATTCCTCAAGACCAGATCTGTAGTAGCAGTTTTAGTACAACATAAAGGGTTAATTAGTATACATATATTTCTGCATACTCCAGACATACAAAGAAGTTGATTAACATATTAACTACTTCTATTACATTGATTATCCATAGTAGAAAATGTATCCATAATGTATATGTAATCCATAATGTATTTGTAATCCATCTGTAATCCATAATGTATCTGTAAATCACTGGATCTCTTATTTTTAAAAATAAGGTAAAACTTCTATTGAAAAACCAATGGCATAGAAACGAACAGGAGCTGATCAGCAGATTCTACTTTCATTTATACCAATATAAATCAGGAGTAACTCCTTTGATATCAGTGGCATTACACCAGTATGAAAGCAGGACCAAAGAGAACATACATGAGCCCTGAGCAAGGACTTCAGGATTTGGCCCAATAGTTATTGTCCAGTAACATATAACTACAAGTAATATCCAAAGAGCATTTTATGTAACTGCAATTCCAATACTCAGAATGCATGTCTATTTAAAGGAAGCAGCTTTCTTTTAACAGGTGACCACATACCACTTACCATATACATGGCGGTCACCTCACAGCATGATAAAGAACCAAACGGACTATGTAAAAATACAGGGACACTGGAAATCAAGCATCCAGTTGACAAAAGACTTTCCCAAATGCAGACTGAAGGTCACGTCGTCAACTGTGAGCTTCAATCATAAAATTTAAATGTAAAAAGATAAGACATTTGGCAGGTCCACTGTGTCTGGATTTGCCCAGAATCATCAAAAAATCATGACTTCTGTCCATAATGGGACTGAGGCATTGTCACAGGTGAAAAAGAAGCACAACCCAACCAGTTTTGGAATAAAATGAAAACTATCATGCTTGAAGCCACCAAAGCACACAATCTGAAAAGTCAGCATTGGCCCGCACCATGGTTAATGGAGAAGGTGTTTGAGCTGGTGAAAAAACTATGCAGAGTGAAAGAGAGTGGCTGAGAGATTGAAGAATACAAGGAATTGAGCAGACAGATTTAAAGGCAGACTAGATGAGACAAGAATGAGGAAATGTGCAAAATGTGAGGAACTTGAGAATAATAATAATACAAAAGGAATGTTTCAAAGTGGTCAGGCTTCTTACTAAAAAGTTTTCCTTCGTGATCAAGCATAATAACAGATCATAACTGCAGTGTTCTTCCTGAAGGCGATGATGTTAAGTGCAGATGGAGAGATTACTGTGCTAATCTGTACGCCTCATCAGAGCCATTTACAATACAGGACAACAGAAAAGAGTACGGAAATGGAGCCATCAATCCTGCAAGAGGAAGTGGCGCATGCTATTATGAAAATAAAGCCTCACAAAGCACCAGCACTTGATAATTTACCAGCAGAATTGCTAAAAGCAATTGGTGACTGGGATATTGATCTAATGTGGAAAATTTGCCATGAGGTCTGGACGACTAAAACTTGGTTGGATTTCCAGATGAAGGGAATCTTTCTTCCCTTACCAAAGAAAGTGGATATAACAGATATAACCATCTCCCTGATATCGTATGTGAGCAAAGTGCTGCTGTACATAATTTGGGATTGCATGAAGTGAATTATAGAAGTAGAACTACCACCTCCACAAGCTGGTTTTAGAGACAGTCGAAGCACATGTGATCAAATCACGAAAATCTCCCATATTATTGAAAAATGCATGTAGTATAATCACCCATGACTTATGTGTTTTAGTGAGTACTCCAAAGCACTTGCTACCTTCTGATGTAACCATCTCTGGAGGATACTGGCAGACATGGGGATTCCAAAGCACCTCACTGAATGCATTGCAAGTCTCTACTGTCAACAACAGTGTAAAGAGCAGCATTGAGAAGTGAGTGGTTTTCCAATGAGACAAGGATGCATTCTGTCCACAAGTCTTTTCAACATGTACACAGACTTAATTATGAGACAAGCCCTGGAAGGTTTGATAACGTGGTGAGCACCACTTGGTGGGCCATTGGTGGGCACCACTTAATCGACCTCAGAAATGTTGATGATACAATGCTCTTTGCTGCAACCATCAATGAAATGGAGTAAGATTTCATGAGCTACAGCTCACTTCATCAGATGCATACTGTGAAAAAGATCTTCTACACTTTCCACAGTATGCATCCGATGAAGTGAGCTGTAGCTCATGAAAGCTTATGCTCAAATAAATTGGTTAGTCTCTAAGGTGCCACAAGTACTCCTTTTCTTTTTGCGAATACAGACTAACATGGCTGTTACTCTGAAACCTGTTATCAATGAAATGCAATGAATGTTGGAGTCTGTAAAAAGAGTTAGTAAGGAATATGGACTATCCCGGCATGCAGTGAATATGAAAAGCATGTACGTTGACACAATCAATAACAGGATGCAAGTAGGCAGTAGATGAATTTAAGTATCTGGGGTCATATATATAAAACCGAGGAGGCTGCTCCAAAGAATTCAGAAGAAGACTGGAGATGGCTCACTCAGCCAGGAGCAAAAAGAAAAGGAGTACTTGTGGTACCTTAGAGACTAACAAATTTATTTGAGCATAAACTTTCGTAAGCTATAGCTCACTTACAAAAGTGGAAAAACTGTGGAATATCAAAATATACAAAGGTTTGACTGGTGAAAAGCTTAATTCTTTTCCATAGTAACTTATAGCTGGGATTCCTGGGAAACTAATGCTGCTGACAAGAGGCAAATTGAAGCCTTTGAGATGTGGTACTGGTGAAGACTGTTGCGTATCCCCTGTGTGGAAAAGACGACAAATGCTTATTACAGAATTTTTTATTTCAGTACTTATTATTATTAGTACAGAACTGGAGAGAAATGGACTCTGCCCTCAGAAATCAACAGGTGCAAATTTATGTACTTTGCTCACATCAGCCATAGAGATAGAAATAACTTGTAGAAAGTTATCATGGAAGGAATGGTGGCAGATCGTCACACTAGGGGATGACCAGCAACGAGATGGATAGATGGTGTGTGCCAGATCACTGGGAAGTCAGCTGCTGAATGTGTGATGTTAGTGGTGGATTGAGAAGGCTTCTGAAAATTCTGCTATGATGTCACTAATATTCAGACTAGTAAATGGACTTTACTTACTTATTTACATACTGCTTATTTACACACACAGAGAAGAAAAAAATGTTTTACCAGCTTATCTCTTAGATCAATAACAGCTATATGTATTTATTTGCAGTAAAAAAATGCCCAGATTTCCAAAGAGATGGATCTCACATAAGTAACAGTGAGACATGTGGGCTATAAATATGACTGTGTGTCTTTAATCAGAGCACCCATCAGATGATGACATGAACTACACACTTAACTGGAAAAGGGTGAAATCTTACACATAGAATTCAGCTCGCTCTCTCTCGCTCTCTCTTTGATTTACTGATGATTCGCATTACGGCTGCAATTTTAAAAAAAGGAAGGAGCATGGTTTTCTTGTCACATTTCTGTAAAGAAAAATTGTCCAAGGTATCCAATCTGTATGAACTCTGAATTGGAAGGTATGTCTCAGGTCCATTTAATAGAACACTTGTAGCATAACCATGGTGATAGTTTAGTGCTTGGCCCTGCTTACTGTGAAGCTAATGGTGCTGGGTTGCTATCATCTTCAAAGAAAGGCTTTTAGGGCCTGAGCCCATGCCCACTGAAGCCAATGGAAAGATTTCTGTTGACTTCATTGAATATTGGACCAGGTCCTTGACTTGCTTGAATTTCTTTCCACATATGAAGTGGAAGATAACTAAAGAAATGGCAACTTTTCTGGCAATTGCAAAATCAGAGCAGCCTTGTTCACTTGTTCTCTCAGCCAGCTGGGTCACTTTTCTTCTGCCCTTGTCTGAAGCAATACATTCTGTGTATGATTGTTTTGCTGGTGACTTCAGTGGGAGCAGGACTGAGCCCTAAGTTTTTTCCAGGTGGCTGCAATCATCTCATGCAATAATTTATGCATGTGCCTCAACATTCACTAGAAACATATCTCCCAGTAACAAGAGGAGGTTATTTATCCAGCTACTTACAAAGCATTTGCACCATTTCTGAAGCCATGGATAGATAGATATTCCTAGTTCATTTCCACTTTGCTCCTTGCTAGCCATCACTGCAGCATTTTAGCTCTATCAGGGAGAGCAGGTGAGCAGCTTGAGCCATACTATGCACCTGCATTAATGCTAAATCAGCCCTCATGAATTGTACATGAAGTCCAGGATGTTATAGTCATTAATTCTGGCCTTAAGTAAAAAAGCTTCTTCAGACAAGACTTTTCTTTTACCACGTAATACCCAGAAATAACATCTACAGCAGGTGGTGAATCAGAGCTTTAAGATTTTTTTTTTACTTGTACTAAAGGAAGAAAAGGTTTAAATTAGGAAACATCAATTGCAGGGGAAGAAGAAGAAAGGCAAAACCGTGACATATAAGCATTACCTGTGATTAGCTGAATATATAATTTGCTTGGCTGTCCATGATCCATAACAGTAACCGAAGTTTTAGAGTACATTTATATCCATTACAGCAAGAACAAGCCTCATAGCCTGCATTCATTTCCTTAGTCCACTAATTGCGTTTTCCCTCTGAAAAATTTTAATGTTGCCATTAAAGGCAAAGGAGTCCATCACTACAGAGCTGCTCTAGCTTTCTCTTAAGCGCTGCAAACAGCTGTAATTCAGTGAGGTGCTTCCCTCTAGTGTCAAAAGACAAAACTCCAACTAGATCTCTGCAAATATTGGAAAATATTTGCTTCTGTAAGTACAATTATATGTTATCATTAATGGAAGTTAGAGTCATGGCTTGGGGCCCAGTTCTACAACCCTTATTTTCCCTGAGTAACTCCTATTCCTATGAGTAGTCCCACCGATGGGACAATGTACATGAGTATATTCAATGTAAGAGTTGCAAAATCTGGCCCTTGGTGTAACCATTAGCAAATTTGTGAGCTTTTTCATTTTGTTTAGTGTATTTCCGAACTGTCTGCCTTCTTTAAGCCTAAGTCTCACTTAAATGAATCACTTAAGTATGTTTTTCTTTGTTAATTTATCAAAACTGGACCAGTTGTATTCTCCACTTTTCAACCATTCCACCCCCACCCCCCCTCCGTCTTTTCTTTGCTCCATGTTCTGTGATGGCCACCAATTCTGAAACTACTTCTCCGATTGCTCTCCTGTCTGGACTATAGTTCTACCATGGTAGAAGATAGGTTGTACCATCTTTCAGGGAAAGATCCATATCAATCTTCTCATCAGAGATTGCTTCTAGTACCTCAGTGATGCAGCCAAGTTGTCAAACAGCCACATCTACTGTAGCTGTGGAGGTTTTCATCCATATTTGTTGCTAGGATGTCCCAGTGCAAATCCATTCCAATAATGGTCATTCATCCTCGGTAAAGACATTTTTCAGATCCAGCCCACATTTTCCCAAAATAATGGCAGATCTTCTCAAAAAATCCAGATTTAGCAGGTATTCTTACCAACTACTCTTGCAAATGGATTCACTCATTGATTGGAAGAAAGGTATGATCCACCATCTTGTGCTACTCCACTAAAAGCAAAAATGACCTCTCTCTCCAAGATCTTCTCCCTTTGGTCACTCAGATCATTCTATGTCAGTGTAGTCTTATCTCTCCATTGATAGCCCCATTTGCATGAGACAGTTTGTTCTGTTTTGTGTTCTGTACAAAGACACACTTTTGGTGCTTAACAAATAATCATAATCCCAGACATTAAATTACAACTGGCCTGGCCCGTTTATTTTCCTCAAGAATGAACATCAGTACAAAACTCAACAAAAGAGATTATGCTGGGAGCACAAGACTCAAGCCCTCTGAGCAGATACCTTTCCCTGCCTGCCCTCTAGTGTCTAAAGACAAAACTCCAATTAGATCTCTGCATTTGGAAAATATTTGCTTCTGTAAGTACAATTATATGTTGTCCTTAATGGAAGTCAGGGTCATTTGGCTTAAATATGACACTAACAAAGTTCAGCACTACCCTTCCCACCTCAGCCCATGGATTTTCTCTCTATAGAGGACCACTCCCACCATCCTTATATCTGAGTTGAGTAACAACACACCTGACTCAGTACAGCTCATGTCACCATTCCCCTGCATAATTAACACATGCTAAAAGGGTTAAAAGCTCTTAGAAAGGTTACATCTGGAAAATAATATCTGAGTGAAAGTCATTTAAGAAAGAGTCACTACAGGCCCATATACCATCTTGTCTTCTCAGGTGACTCACCAGGGCTATTTGGATTCTATTTGCAGACTGATGCTACAGAGAATACACTACTTGCAAACCTGGATCAACCAAGTTAATTCTTCTAATGTTTTTTCGTGATATCTTCCTTTCTATAGTTCTCTTCCATTCTCTTGCCATGTTAAAACACCATATTAATCTATAACACATTAAATGCAAATGACTATCAAATATTAGGCATATTGTGGGTTCATATTTTATTTTGCTGCCATATATACAAGAAATTAATCTCATTTTTTATTTATCATTGGTACCGAGGATGTGAATTCTTATATGAATTTAGTTCCAATGTTCTTTTCTTTGTGCCTGTTTAAGGAGGGATGGGGGGAGGAGAAACCTCTGGAGATCAGATCCTCAACTGGGGTAAGTTAGCATAGTTCCAGTAGAGTCCATTTACACAAAATGAGGATCTAGTATGGAAAAGATTGTGGTGACCTGCCTTACAGAGTTATTCATAACTAAATGGTAGGGGTTCCACAGGGCTCTGTCCTTAGTTCCCTTCTCTCCTCCCTCTACACTTTGTTTCTGGGTAATCTTGTCTTCAAACACAAATTCAGTTACCATCTCTATGCTGATAACTCGCAAATCTACTTCTCTACTCCAGATTTGGCTCCTTCTGTTTCTCCTAAAATTTTGGTGTCTCTCTCTGACATCCTCATGGATGTCTAGCCATCAGCTCAAACTCAACATCGCTAAAGCAGAGCTCTTAATCTCTCTCCAACCCTTCCCCTCACTTCTTTTCTCCATCACTGTGGACAACACCTTCATCCTGCCTGCCGCTCAGGTCCATAACCTGAGTGTCATCTTCAATTTAGACCTCTGCTGGGTCCTCACCTCCAGGCTATGTCCATATCTTGTCATTTCTTTCTGCATAACATCTGAAACACGGCCTTTCTTCTCTATCCAAACAGCTAAAACTCTCATCCAAGCACTGCTCATCTTGCATCTTAATTACTGCAACATCTTTCTTTCTGGCCTTGACAAATGAAATCTTGCCCCACATATACCCATTCAGAATGCTGCTGTAAAGATCATTCTCCTTGCCTGCTGTTATGACCACATCGTGCCTCTCTTTACATCCCTACAGGGCTTTCCCTTCTCTTTTGTATCAAACATAAGCTGCTTGTCTTTACTTTGAAGGCCCTTCATGGCCTATCCCCATTCTACCTATCACCTCTCGTTCACTATCAAGGTGGTGACTCTTGCCTCTAATTGTCTCATGATGCCAGCCTCCATTGCCTAATTGTTACATTTTCAAACAAGCAACGTTGTGCTTTTTCCATGCTGTTCTCCACATTCGGTAGGAGCTCCTCCTAAACATTCTCAGAGCTAACTCATTACAACTTACAATGCTCCTTGCTGTGATGCATACAAAAAGCTTAACAATGACAGGGCACCGTGCCCCGAGACCACTGCCTAGCCTACTAACCAATATTATCTTATTGTTTCTTTTACTCCCCCAACTAACTGTCTGTATCCATCTGTTGTCTCTTATCTTGTACTTAGATTGGAAACTCTTTGGGGCAGGGACCATCTTTTTGTCTGTTTGTACAGCGCCTAACACAATGGGATCCTGTCCCAGGATTAGGGTTCCCAGGCACTACAGTAATACAAATAATAAATCCATTTATCTATTATGTATTTTAAGGTGAACAAATGCTAACAAAAGGTGCTGGATTGAAACTCTGTTTATTTCTTGCTGTGTGGCATATGAGGGTGCTATGGGGCTGATTGCTGCTGTGGATTTATGGATCAGTCCTTCAAGGTGCTGAATTTCTCCACCTCATGTTGCTGAGCACCCTTAACTCCCAAGTCAATGGGAAAAGACAACAGGAAAACTCAAGCTAGCTCAGTAAACATAAAAACAAAACTCATGTCAAAGCAGTGAATTTGAAACATGTCTGCTGAGGAAGACTCAACAGACCTTTCCTCTTTAGATAAGATAAGGATGTAATAAGTCTGATTCCTAGAAAGTTTCTTATTACTCTGACTAGCCCTTAGGGCTTCCTATTAAAAAGTTAGCATTTGTGAACAATTACCATCTGAGATACTACAGTATGCAGAATATTCTGTATGCAGAGTAGATTAATACTGTGTTTATTTCCTGTGATAAGCACAGAGAATACTGTGGCATTTGAGATGCTACTGTGCGGCAATTGTGAGTAAATACCAACTTTTTAGTGGCAACTACAGCAAGTTCTGGCCAAACAAACAAGAAAACTCGCTTCCAGGCTGACTCATTGTATCTTTCTTCTCCCTGTTGACCAAAGAGCCATTGAAGCGTTCTGGTCAATTATGTGTTTTACCTGGACTGCTCTGAGCATCATTTTCACCTACGTGGTGATAAAATTGCATGGTAGCTGTTGGCCAGTGCTGACTTTTTAAAATGGGATTTTAAATAGCATTTCATGTGAAAAAACAAATACCCTTCCCCTAATCAAGTGTATTTAGCCTTTTCATGTATTATTTCACTCCACCACCAGTTCCCACCTTCTGTAATTGATATCAATAACATGTACTGGGAATACAGAAGAAAGGTTGCACCATAGGGTCTTCTGCATACAGTGCTCAAAGGAGTGGGTCACTTTGTAATTTGTTTGGCAGTGTGTTCTGGAGCAACATGAATCAGAGAAGATTTGTTTTCTTTTCTAGTCACTGTGTAACTTGTGTGTAAACCACATACAGTGTTTTTTGCTTTGGGGATTCTGTGCAGACCAATCAGAAGGCTGCAGATTTTCAGAACAGATACAGTAAAGGAAGGTTGTGGATGACGTTTTATCTTTTTCTAGTCACTGTTCACACCCAAAGAAAAAATTGTACCAGTGAGGACCAATGCCCTATTACAATATCTTAATCTTGGTGCAGTCACTATGGCCAAGATTTACAGGAGTGGACAAATGAGTTAAGGTATCTAAGGTGTCAAGTTGAGCTCCTAATAACTGAGTCACCTAAAACCACTGATCACTTCTGAAAATCTTGACCTACCTGCCATCACTGCATCTTGGCCAAGATTTTTAAAACAGACACTTTCTGGAAAGTCAGGGTCCTTTGAGATGTGTCAAGTTGCGTACCAAAAGAGTGAGGCATGGTCACTTTTGAAAACCTTGACCATCATTCCTGGCCTGTAACAACCTTGCTATTGTTCCATCCTTGCTACTTTGAGATGACCTGTCCAGAGATGCAAATCAAACACATGAGGTGCTTGTGTGATGTACACAAATGGGGCTTACGATGAGGGCAGTATTTTTTTTTCAGTCAAAACTCATATTAGCATTTTAACCACCCTGACAGTTCTGCTCATCTTGGACATTGCAGATCACAAAACCCAGGACAAAGCATGTGAGAGCTGAGGACAAAGCATTCTTGACTGTTCCCTGGCTGGATCCCATCAATCTTCTGGAGGAGATCAGTTGCATCTTCAGTCTGATCGTTTTTAGGAAATATTCCAAAATCATCTTCTCTGAGAAAGCATTTGCCCTGTCTGACACTATTGGTTTATTCTGTGACATAGGATTCAAGAGAACATTCAGATCCACAAAGTTTCAACATTCCTGAAATAGAAATGTTTATTTTGGTTTATTGAACTGACCCCAAATGCTTTGTTTTGATTCAGTTTAATATTAAATAGCATTTTTCCCACATTGGTTCATTTGCTAATGGAAATTGTAGTCCATTCTCCCATATGGGTCAGCCTCCAAGGCAGGACTACAGCTCCCATGATGAACCCAGAGTTATGCAACTTCTATGCTGTACGATGCAGGTTGGTCAGAGGAAAATCTGCATTGCATTTGGAAGATGTAGTCTTCTGGGGAGCCTGGCCCATAGGAGAGAATGGGGGCCTGAAGAGACAACTCCGAAAAGGCACTGATGGGGAAAACGGTTTGATGCTTTCGTGAACTGATTCTAATTGAAATGTTCTGGATCAGTTCAACAAAATGAACAATTCCAATTCAAGTTGAACCAACCCCAAACAAAGTATTTCCTTTTGATTTTCCTGATTGAAAATTGGACATTTTCATCAAAATCTAAATTTTCAGGTGGAAAATTTTGAGTTTGTAGAAATGTTCATTTTCTCTTGGAAAGTTCCGAACCAGCTCTACTGGTAAGTGATACAAATGAACTGCTGCTCCCTCCTCCACACTCACCCCCAAAATCTGTGTTACCCCTCAGTAAAAATAGATTTTTACAGTTTTTCTGCTTATATTTGAGGCTCTTCATGATCCCTTAACTCCTTTCCTTTCCAGACTTTTTATATTTTTGATCCGTTATCCTATTCTAGTGCTTATTTATCCCTCCTGGAGTTGCTAGCAAGTTGACTGAGGCTGTCTGAGCTGTTAGATCCCTTGATGTTTAGAATTATTGGCCTGTAGATAGCAGGTTTGTTGGTTTTGCATGTAGGTTTTTCAGAACACTGATTCACCTTTAGAAAGCACAGCTGCTGTCGTAGCGCCGTGTGTGTGTGTGTGTGAGAATTGCTCCCGTGTGTTTGTGTATATTGCTCTGGGATTTTTATGAAGTCTGTGTTTTCTTGTACTTGCTGAAATTCCTAAGCCTCAGATTTTCATAAAACACAAACTGCAATTTTTTTTAAAAAAAGACAAGGTTAGATATAGGAGGTGCTGATGTTAGAGAACCAGTTCAAGTACCTAGGATTTAGCTGCTCAGGGACATGATGCTTTCAAAAGTAGCTCAGGGACATGATGCTTTCAAAAGTTGTGTGTGTGTGTGTGTGTGTGTGTGTGTGAGAGAGAGAGAGTTTACATGTTCGGGAAAGATTTTGCTCTTGTTGGCTAATCCTGATTTCTAGATTACTATGGCAGGATTCAAAGCAGGACTTTTGCAGTGGCACATTCAAATAATCTTGACAAGTATAAAGTGGTAAGAAGACAAAAAAGGCCCAGTTGTCCTTTCTGTTCACAGCATGGGCCAAGGTACATCAGAATGGGCATGATATAAGAATAGCTGCTGCTTTTAAAATATTCTTTGGTGGGTGCTCTTTTGATTGGCTATTTTGTCTTCTGGATCTGTCCTTAATTTTTCCTTTGTGCACTTTACCAGTTCTCTAGCAGGGTCCACTTTAGGTGACCTATGGGTTTGCCATAAATATAAAGGGAAGGGTAAACCCCTTTAAAATCCCTCCTGGCCAGAGGAAAAATCCTCTCACCTGTAAAGGGTTAAGAAGCTAAAGGTAGCCTCGCTGGCACCTGACCAAAATGACCAATGAGGAGACAAGATACTTTCAAAAGCTGGGAGGAGGGAGAGAAACAAAGGGTCTGTGTCTGTCTGTGTGATGCTTTTGCCGGAGACAGAACAGGAATGGAGTCTTAGAATTTAGTAAGTAATCTAGCTAGGTATGTGTTAGATTATGATTTCTTTAAATGGCTGAGAAAATAGCTGTGCTGAATAGAATGACTATTCCTGTCTGTGTGTCTTTTGGTAACTTAAGTGGGGTGCAAGGGTTGGGAGGATTTTGGGGGGAAAGACGTGTCCAAACTACGTTTTTTCAGGAACCCAGATAAAGTTTGGTGGTGGCAGTGGAAATCCAAGGGCAAAGGGTAAAATAATTTGTACCTTGGGAAAGTTTAACCTAAGCTGGTAAAAGTAAGCTTAGGAGGTTTTCATGCAGGTCCCCACATCTGTACCCTAGAGTTCAGAGTGGGAAAGGAACCTTGACAGGGTTATAGCTCCTGTATGAGATATATGGGTAGCCACATCGCTAGTGAAGTGGGTCTCTCATGCCCCCAAACTCCAAGCACAGAGGGGACCTTCTCCTCACAAGAAGTGGGGCTCAGCTCCCTCTGTGGCACAACCCCATCCCAGACCATGTGAAGATTGCTATCCATGCTCTGACATTCCTCCTAGGGAAAGGATGAAGAAGGCACATCACCCCCACCCCTCTCCAAGCAGAAATTAGACAAAAATTGATCAAACAGCCTGTGGCTATATAATCTTTTGCACACCGCTGGGCAGAAGCCCTTCCCCAAGAGTCTAGAAGAAGTCATGACCAAGTGGAACCTCCCACCCCGCCTCCTGCCCCCACACCCTAGGTTATACCACTCCAGCTGGGGGCAAGGAAATCAGAGTCAGGGAAGAGAAAGGCCAGAGTCTTTGGATGGGGAGAAGTTGAACAGTCCAGTGGTTAGGGTGCTACCTTGAGAGTCCTTGCTTCATTGTAGACTTCCTGTGTGCCATTGGCAAGCCATTTAGCCTCTTTGTGCCTCACTTCCCCCTCTGTAAAATGGGGCTAGCAGCACTTTCCTACCTCAGGGGGTGTTGTGAGGATAAATACATTAGAGATTGTGAGGTGCTCAAATGCTACAGGAGTGGGGGCCCTATAAGTACAAAACACAGATCTGGGATGGGCCATGCAGCCTTTCTATGGAAGGTAAATCACAAGGGGAACCTCATGGTGGTTTCCACCCTCAAAGCCCCTGATGGATTTTGTGAGGAGGGGGATGGTCTGAGCCATGGTTTAACTGAATACCTGAAGTGTTCAGAGCGGTGTACCTGCTCTGTGTAAATTTCTGCCTTCACATATCTTCTATAGGGTCTAGTGTAACTGCAGGCTGTACTTCTTCTGTTCAATACAATGCACATGCTTGAAGAATAATTAGAGAGCCAACTGCATCTGTTGTGTCAGGAGAGTCCATTCTCTCCTACCTTGTGTGTTGCTCCTGACACAGATCCCCCCTGCACCGGACTTTCGAAAATGTGTTAGAAGAGCCCAGCTTCCCTTCACCACACTTGTTCACATTGGCATTCTTCCACTCATAATCCATGTGGCTGAGCTCTCTCCCTACACTCACGCAATAGCGCAGAGTGATACACTGAAGTGGAACCGGTTATTGTTTCACATATACTACATTAACACTTCCTGGTTACTTCTCTTGCCATTCCAGGCTTTGCCTTTCTCATTGCATTGCACAGTGGGCACTCTGGCTGAGAGAACCAGTTTATTTATTTCGAGGCACGGGATGCAAGAGAGCGTTCACAGCCTCAGCAGCAGACAGGGAAGCTATCTTGCTGAGCAAAGAACAGCAACTATCCCATGCTGTGAGTGGCTAAATCAAACAACTGATCCCTGATGCATAATTTCTCCATTTCATTTAGAAGGACTCGATGGAGTGTGGCCTTCTTATGATTTCCTAGAGACTCAGAACATCCCCTGTCCGCACTGATGACAAGGAAAAGGATGAATTCAGTATGCTGCTGTTGCATTGCATTGCCTTACTGAAATGTGCTGTTTGCCATAGAAACGTAAGGGTTCTCCCCTAAAATACTCCACAGATCACTACATCCTTTCCTCTTGCTGCGCATTCCCTTCCTGTCCTCAGAGTTGAGGAAGGGGTGGAAAGTTGACCTTTGTACTCCCCCAATCCTGGGGGCTGGCCCCCCCCCCGGAGGTTGCAACAATCTGAAGACTACCTTAAAACGTTCCAGCCACCAACAGTCCCAAAGGGGGGCTAAAGCTGTTGGGGATTGTTAGAGGGAGGGGAGACCTGGCCACGTCACCTTTCCTCCAGCAAAGTAGCCAGGAGGTACTGTGGAAACTCTGTGACACACTACGGTATAGATAAGCTCCTCTAGGAGCTGGTTGAGGGCTGTTTTGCACTGGTGAAACAACATAAAATAGTTGCAATGCAGCCCAGCATCTCCACATCTGCATCCACCTGCCATAAGGTATGCTGAGATTTGCACTGTGCACAAGGACAACTTTGATCAAACCAATGTATGCATTTTACACAAAGGACTCTGCAGAGACGCACCGCGGGTTTAAAAAAAAACCCACAAATCAATGGAAGGACTTTATAGGCTACAGGTTGATGAGGGCAATATTGTCACAACCACAGTGGAATCTGGTGGAATCTAGTTAATAAGGAACTGAAACCACACGAAAACAAGATCAGAAATCCATTCAGTGAAGCTATGGATGCTTTCCATTATTTAGCTAACATGACTGATCTCCAGTACTAAAGAGATATGTTGAACAGGAAGAAGAGACACAAAAGTGACTGATATAACTTAATTTTCAGTTCTTCCTTCTTTAGTGTTTAACATTTAGGTTCCTTGTTTCTACCCCAAAAATATGTTTCTGAAAGAGGTTGGGCACAGTTTGTTACTTCAAAGTGATGTGAAGTTGTAGAAGACAGATGAGTCAAATTCAGAAATACATAATTTAGGAGACTTGAACCCTTATTGAAACATTTCAGCATGAATGGAGCGTGCTTTTAGCATGTGAAGTTTTGATTAAACCAATCCAGACAACAGGCTGGGTACTGAACAAGCAGATCCACTGGTAAAAGGTGTCTAACAGCACATACAAAAGACTGGTAGACCTAACTAGAGAGCAGGTAAGAACTTGATTGTTGTGTTTTTGTGTTATACTTACAGAATCACAAGCTTTTTTATTTAGGGAAAATAACCCAAACCTGTTAATCACCTTTTATCAGTACAAACACAACAACATTTGTATTCCTGTATTTTCCATTTGTCGCAAGACAAACAATAAACCCCAGAATTCTATCATCTCTTTCGCAAGCCGTTCAGTGTGCTAACTCTCAGCATTTCACACTGTACACAGATTGAGGAGCCAGAGGTTTAAATGAGAACAAACTACTCTACTAAGGACAACTGGGACTAATTCATTCAAGCACAGATGGTGCACAGTAAGGTATTACGACTCCCTCTGCTGGTGTTTTCATTTTATGCAAAGCTGTCTGAAATGAGGCATGACATATTAAGACACAATTAAATATAATATTTGCCTGTGCTATTTATGAAATTCCCTACAAGAAAAAATCATTAATTAGAGTCAAAGAAATCTGTTAGTTTGGTTATTATCCCCCAGGGATTGTTTAGAGGTGCACTGATCTAGCAGGACCGTACACTGTATCACTTTTTATAGTGAGTCAAGTACATTGGTTCAGGTTCACTTGTATTCGAAGTATAAGTCCTAGCAAGTCTACATTAGCTCCAGTAAAAATGTACTAGTTATAGTACATTAAGGACTATTTCAATCCGACTATTATTATTCAGGAATGAAATTACTGGAGTTGAAGTAACCAAAAAAAAATTCCTATACAACAATTAGGCTCAGTTACTAGGACAGCTTTCAAAGGATTTGCAATTTCCAGTGGCGCTTGACCATGATGTTTTCAGCTGTGTTACAAGTGAGATGGGCTGGGCAAGCTATCACCCCTCCAAAGACTAGAGAAGGGCAGCAGCCGCACCTGGCAGACTCAAAAAATAAGGTGGGGGGGTTAGTGGCCAGCTGATGCCCCTATGAAGGAAGGCCTCCTATTTAGTCTTCTCTCTTTGAAGCCAGTAATTGGCCACTTGGAAGCTAGGGGGCCTGGGAAACAAGGAACAGAGGGTAGTTTCTATAGAGGTGGAAATCTCATGAGTACTACTGTTCACATGATATTTCCACCATTTCGTTTGGTTACAGGATCTGAATGTAGATCTGGACAGCTACTGGAGCTTGGATAAATATGCCAGCCTTGAATTCTAACTATGGTGACATGTGAATCCAAATGCTATGTCAACCCATCTCTGCTTTAAATCTGTTGTAAAAGAAGCCACATCAATGATGCTTCTTCATTCCCTGTGCCAATGACTTTCATAGATTTTACTGGTTGCCTATGAAAAATTATTTTCTTTGATCCATTTTAAGTATCTTCCCTTTTAATTTCATGGAATGCCTGCATATTCTCATGTAGAACTATACGAGAAATGACACACTAATAAATACATATATACAAGAAAGCTAAAGGAATCCCTTACCCCTTTTTACTAAGTAACATGCAATTTTACATACCTCAGTCATGTCCCCTCTGACTTTGCTCCTTTACAGGCTAAGGAATCTCTTCAAGGATTTTAGAAATTGCTCTTTGTATGCAATACTATTCTCGTCTCACTTATACAGATTTTTACATTAATATAGCTACTTTGACTTGAGCAGTGCTCAGATACCACAATGATGGATAAGAACCCAAATACATCAAAAAAGGGAGTTAGTCTTGGTTTACATCAGTGTGTGCAAGATCAAGTGATATTATGATAAGACAGTAAATATCATAATGCCACTATATAAATCCATGATATGCCCACATCTTGAATACTGCGTGCAGTTCTGGTCACCCCATCTCAAAAGAGATATATTAGAACTGGAAAAGTTACAGAGAATGGCAAAAAAAATGATTATGGATATGGAAGAGCTTTCATATGAGGAGAGAATTAAAAAACTGGGACTGTTCAGGTAGGAAAAGAGAGGACTAGGCAGGGCTATGGTAGAGGTGTAATAAAATCATGAAAGGAGTGGAGAAAATGAATATGGAAGTGTATTTACCCCATAACACAAGATCCCAGGATCACCCAATGAAATTAATAGCAGCAGATCTAAAACAAACACACACTGCCCAGTCAAACTGTGGAACTCCTTGCCAGGGCATATGGTGAAGGCCAAAAGTATAACTGGGTTCAAAAAGGAATTAGATAAGTTCATGGAGGATAGGTCTATCAATGACTAATAGCCAAGATAGTCAGGGACACAACCCCATGCTCTAGGTGTCCCTACACCTCCGGCTGCTAGATGCTGGGATTGGACAACAGGGGATGGATCAGTTGTTAACTGGCCTGTTCAGTTCATTTCCTCTGAAGCATCTGGCACTGGCCACTGTTGGAAGTCAGGAGACTGGCCTAGATGGACCATTGGTTTGATGAAGTATGGCCATTCTTATATTCTTAAGATTAGGCCTTTTGTCTCTTTCCTGACCTCCTTCAAACCTGTCCTATGTCCCTTTTATCTGTCTTATAATATTTTCAGTTTGTCTTCCTGTTACAGAAGGAAGGTCATTGGAAGCATGAGCCTGAAGATTGTAAAACAATGAGCCAGATCTCCAGCTAGTGAACATTGGTTTAGTTACATTGGAGTCCATGAAACCACATAGATTTACACCAGCAGAGGATCTTTTTAATGATATTCACTACATACTAGTGACTACCAGAACTATTTTTGCTCCGCATCCCACAATTAGATCTGTTTGGCTCCAAGAGTCTACCTCTATGGACAATTGCAGGACCAAGGCCTACATTTTTAAGGCTAGACTGTATAGCTATTTTAGTAGCTCATCTTCTCCCATGTTTTTTTTGTGTGTGTAAATATCCTGATGACTTACTGCAGCTGACTCTCTCTTTATCTATTCGCTCTTCCATTCCCTCTCTGTATCACACATGCCTTACCTATGAAGAAGTAACCTTTAGATATGGATAGGAATTCCCCCATCATCCTGAGCTGCAAAGACTCATGCAAAATAACTGACTAATAGCTTCTCTGCAGCCTCTTCACCCTCTTTAACGGCCCCTTAACTCTTTGGTTCTAGACCAATATGCATTTTTTAAACCCACAATTTCAAACAATCCACAAGTGCTGAGGAAGGTCACATTTTGCCCATGTGGCACAGTTTCATTAAGCTCTGCCTTGCCTATTGTTTTACACAGGTTTACACATTTTCATACAAGTTGGCACAAATTCCAGGGTGGGATTAATATACTGTAATAACCAACTGGCTCATTACTGAGCACTGTGTTAACCCCCGGTACAATATCCACCCAGCAGAGGCTTCATAATCCCTCCAGTGCGGGAAAGGGAAGATGTGCCACAGGGGAACCAGGGCTCAGGAGTGAGCCAGAAGCTGCACAGGAGCAACCTTGGAGTTGTGGAGAGAAGGATGGGCAGCATGGCACCCGGCAGTGAAGGGCTGAGAGCCAGTCTTGAAGCTGCTTGTTGCTGGGATAGTGGCAGCGACAGCTGGTGAAGGGGATTACGTGGACAGATCTGATTGAGACCACAGATGCAGACAAAAGGATTGGACTCTGGCTGGGACATCTGCAGGACAGCACATTATTGCCTCCTGGAGCGACTAGCCTGACGAAGTCTCCCTGGCATTCAAGCCTGAGGAACCTCACCTTTATACCTCCGGACTGCCCCTAGTGGCTGGACTAAGGCAGTTTCCACGATATGCATCTGAGGAAGTGAGCTGTAGCTCACGAAAGCTTATGCTCTAATAAATTGGTTAGTCTCTAAGGTGCCACAAGTACTCCTTTTCTTTTTGCGAATACAGACTAACACGGCTGTTACTCTGAAACCTGTCATTCTGTTTGTGTTCATCATTTTTATAATCCACCCAGTTGAGTTATTATAGGAACCTACTGAAGGGTGGAGTCTGAAGGGTGAAGACTTGGAGCAGCTACAGCACTTGCCTCCAATGGTGGGGTGCATCAAGCACGCCACAGGACACCTGCACCACAGCACTTGCAGTGATGCCTTGCAGAGGGTTTGGTTAAAATACTATACTTGTTAGCTGCCTCCAAGACTCACAGAAGCTAGGCACAGTTTATGTGAGACTGCTGCCCACCCCAGGAATCAACATTGTTTTGACACTGATTTGAGTATGTGATCATGCACAGGATATTGCGGGGGCAGGGTGTGTGGGGGGGTGGAATCTTAATGCATAAACAACATTTATACATCTGCCTTGGAAAATTATCATGTACCAGCCCAGGCAGAAAATCTACATGGCTTTTTGGCATGCTGACAGATATTAGCTCATGGGCGGAGGAGGGGGGAGGAATGAATGTTCCAGCTGAATGAATAAGTGGAATTCTGCCCATTTTTTATACTTGTATGTGAGTTTTTCCTTTAAGTGTCACTCAACCAACACTGTAAATTAACATAGACCATTCATTCTTTGCTATCTGTCATCGTAATGGGAGTGTCAGGCTTCTGCATGTTGCAACCTGCAAGGCTGCGATTTTCCCTTTGACTCAATATTTCATCTCCATGCACAAACCACTTGAGTTTCTAGTTCCTGACTTTATTCTCTCATTTCAAGTATGACCTGGATTCCTTCAATTGCAATGAGTGATTTTCCCAGAGTTGTAGCATGTATGGTGCAACGTCCTTACCAGTTCCCAGTTTGTCTCTCTTCCGGCCAAAGAATATTCCACACCCAGCGATTTACTCATAATCATGACAAAAAAGGACAAAATCCTGCCTGGAACCGATAAACTGGAGCCGTGAGGATGAACAGAAAGGTTGTCAGATACACAAACTGCACTCGCACTGCTGCTACTCTAGGGCAGAGGGCTAGGTGCTACAAGGTACTAAGGGAGCCCTTTCTTGTCCCGTTGAGCAGACTCTAAGTGCACACCAACTTGGCTGCCAGCTAATGCTTGCTTCTAAAGGCAGACTTGAGCAAACTCAGAGAATTTTTAGGTACGATCCCATGAGAAGCAAATCTAAGATGAGTTGGCAGTTTTTTTAAAAGATATTATTAAGGACACAAGAACAAACTATCCCAATGCATAGGAAAAATAGGAAGTATGTAAGACACCACCCTGGCTTAACCAAGAGATCTTCAAAGACCTGAAATTCAAAAAAATTGGAAACTAGTGGAAGGATGAATATAAAAAAAACCACAAAATGAATTTTGTAAGGACAAAATTAGAAAGGGTAAGGCAAAAAAATGAGATTAAATATCTAGGGACCTAAAGGGTAACAAGAAAATATTCAAAAATAAATTGGAAGCAACAGGAAGACCAAGGAGAGGGTAGGCCCATTACTCAGTGAGGAGAAACACAATAACAGAAAATGCAGCAATGGCCAAAGTGTTAAATAGCTTTTTTGTTTCAGATTTCACCAGAAAAATTAGCAGTGATTGGATGACTGACATAGTGAACATCAGTGTAAATGGGGTAGAATCTGAGGCTAAAATAGTTACATTAAGAATTACTTAGGGCTTCTCTACAGTAAGCAGCTTTTAGCGACAAGACTGTGTCGACACAGCCTTGTCGCTAAAAGTCAGTGTGTGTAAACGCTCTCTGTCAGCATTTTGTCAGCATTTTTGCCGACAAAATACTCCAGCCCTGTGAGTGGTGTTAGCTTTATCATCAGGAGAGCGCTTCTACCAACAAAGCCGCATTCACACTGCCATTTCTGTCAGCAAAACATTTGTCTTTCACAGGGGGGCTTTTTTAAGTACCCGTGAAAGATTAAAGTTTTGTCAACAAACTCGCAGTGTAGTCAAGCCCTCAAACAAGTTAGATATCTTCAAGTCAGCAGGGCCTGATGAAATACAGCCTAGAATACTTAAGGAACTGGCTGAAGAGATCTCTGAGCCATTAGTGAGTATCTTTGAGAACTTGTGGAGGATGGGAGAGATCCAAGAGGACTAGAAAAGGGCAAATATAGTACCTATCTATACAAAGGAAAATAAGGACAACCCCAGGGAATTATAAACCAGTCAGCTTGACTTTGGCACCCAAAAAGATAATGGAGCAAATAACCAAGCAATCAATTTATAAGCACCTAGAAGAAAATAAGGTGATAAGTAACAGTCAACGTGAATTTTCCAAGAACAAATAATGCATACCAATCTAATCACCTTCTTTGGCAGGGTAACAAGTTTTGTGAGTGGTGGGGAAGCAGTAGATATGATACATTTCGACTTTGGCAAGGCTTTTGATGCTGTCTCATAAAACCTTCCTATAAACAAACTAGGGAAATATAGCCTAGACCAACCCACTATAAGGTGAGTGCAGAACGGGTTGGAAAAGCATACTCAAAGAATAGTTACGAAAGCTTAGGGCTCCATGCTTGTCACAGAGCTCATGGAAGTCATGGATCCCATGTGACTTCTGCAGCGGCCAGTGTGGTTAGCCCCAGGGCTGCCCGAGCAGCAGCTGATGCAGTTGTCCCGGGGGACCACCTGAGCAGTGGTACTGGGGGTGGCAGGAGCCGCTGCAGCTCGGCAGTCCCAGCAACAATCCTGAGGCAGCCATAGCAGCCACTGATGCCCTGGGGCTCCCCACTCCCCGCAGCTGGTGCCATACACATCCCTCTGACAGCACACAACCCCCCGTAAGATTCAATCAGGGATATTTATGGTATAAGTCATGGGCAGGTCACGGGCCATGGTTTTTTGTTTCTTGCCTATGATCTGTCCATGACTTTTACTAAAAATACCCATGATTAAATCGTAGCCTTACTAATGGTTCACAATCAAGCTGGAAGGGCATATTGAGTGGGGTTTCCTCAGGGATCTGTCCTGGGTCCAGTTCTATACAATATCATCATAAATGATTTGGATAATGGCTTAGGGAGTACACTTATAAAATTTATGGATGACACCAAGCTGGGAGGAGTTACAATTGCTTTGGAGGACAGGTTTAGAATTCAAAATGATCTTGACAAACTGGAGAAATGGTCTGAAATAAATAAGATTAAATTCAATAAGGACAAATGGGAAGTACTCCACTTAGGAAGGAATAATCAATTGCACAAATACAAAATGGGAAATGACTGCCTAGGAAGGAATATTGCAGAAAAGGATCTGGGGCTTATAGTGGATCACAAACCAAACATGAGTCAAGAAGGTAATACTGCTCTAGGAAAAGTGGGATGTGTGGGATCATCGTGGGATGTGTTAGCAGGAGTGTTGTAAGCAAGACACAGAAGTAATTCTTCCACTCTCTTCAGCACTAATAAGGCTTCAACTGGAGTAATGTGTCCAGTTCTAGGCACCACACTTTGGGAAAGATGTACACAAATTGGAGAAAGTCCAGAGGAGAGCAACAAAAATTATTAAAATATCTAGAAAACATGACTCACAAGGAAAGATTGAAAAAAATGTGTTTGTTTAGTCTAGAGAAGACTATGGGAACATGATAACAGTCTTCAAGTACCTAAAAGATTATTATAAAGAGGAGAGTGTTAAATTGTTCTCTTATCCACTGAGAACAGGACTTAAATTAGAAGCCAGAGTGATTTAGGTTAGACATTAGGAAAAACTTCCTAACTGTAAGGGTAGTTAAGCACCGGAACAAATTACCTAGGGAGGTTGTGGAATCTCCATCACTGGGGGTTTTTAAGAACAGATTAGACAAGCACCTGTCAGGGATGGTGTAGATCAGGGTTCTCAACCTTTTACTTTACTAGCCCTCCCCCCTGGCCCATGCTATAAAAACTCTATGGCTCAGTGCGGGGGAGGGGCTCTGGGCTTCAGCCACAGGGGAGAGGGGCTTCTGACCTGGGAGTCGGGGGAGGGGGGTCAGGAGCTGTACAGGATGTGGGGGTTGGGGCTTGTCATAAATATAAAGGGAAGGGTAACCACCTTTCTGTATACAGTGCTACAAAATCCCTCCTGGCCAGAGGCAAAGTCCTTTTACCTGTAAAGGGTTAAGAAGCTCAGGTAACCTGGCTGGCACCTGATCCAAAATGACCAATGAGGGGACAAGATACTTTCAGACCTGGATGGGGGAAAAGGCTTTTGTCTGTCTGTGTGATACCTTTGCCGGGAACAGATCAAGGATGCAAGCCCTCCAACTCCTGTAAAGTTAGTAAGTAATCTAGCTAGAAAATGCATTAGGTTTTCTTTGTTTTGGCTTGTGAAATTTACTGTGCTGGAGGAAATGTATATTCCTGTTTTTGTGTCTTTTTGTAACTTAAGATTTTGCCTAGAGGGATTCTCTATGTTTTGAATCTGACTGCCTGTAAGATTATCTTCCATTCTGATCTTACAGAGTTGTTCTCTTATCTTTTTTTGTTCTTCTAATAAAGTTCTGTTTTTTAAGAATCTGATTGGGTTTTTTGGGTCTTAAAAATCCAAGGCTGGTTTGTGCTCATCTTGTTTATTCTCAAGCCTCCCCAGGAAAGGGGGTGTAAGAGCTTGGGGGGATATTTTGGGGAAATAGGAACTCCAACTGGTCCTTTCCGTTCTTTGTCTAAATCACTTGGTGGTGGCAGCATACTGTTCAAGGACAAGGCAAAATTTATGCCTTGGGAAATTTTTTAGCCTAAGCTGGTAAAAACAAGCTTAGAAGGTCTTTCATGTAGGTCCCCACATCTGTACTCTAGAGTTCAGAGTGGGGAGGGAACCCTGACAGGGCTTCTGCCCCATGGCATGGCTTCTGCCAGGGCTCAGGGCTTCAGACCCACAAGGCAGCTTCTGTTGGGTCTTGGAGCACTGGGGCTCTGGGCTTCAGGCCTGCAGGGCTGGGGGACTCCGGGCTTCAGCCCCGTGGGGTACCTGGGCTCAGGGCTTCTGTCCCAGGGGTGTCAGGGCTCAGGACTCTGAGCTTCAGCTGCCTGGTGCCAGGGCTCGGGGCTCTGAGCAGCCCTGCTTGTCAGACCCACTGAAATGGTTCATGGTCCCCCAGTTGAGAACTGCTGGTGTAGATAACACTTAGTCCTGCCTCTTTACAGGGGACTGGACTAGATCTTGTCAAGGTTCCTTCCCCACTCTGAACTCTCGGGTACAGATGTGGGGACCTGCATGAAAGACCCCCCTATGCTTATTCTTACCAGCTTAGGTTAAAAACTTCCCCAAGGTAGAAACTTTGCCTTATCCTTGAACCATATGCTGCCACCACCACGTGTTTTAAACAAAGAACAGGGATAGAGCCCACTTGGAGACATCTTCCCCCAAAAATCCTCCCAACCCCTACACCCCCTTTCTGGGGAAGGCTTGATAAGAATCCTCACCAATTTGTACAGGTAAACACAGACCCAAACCCTTGGATCTTAAGAACAATGAAAAATCAATCAGGTTCTTAAAAGAAGAATTTTAATTAAAGAAAAGGTAAAAGAATCACCTCTGTAAAATCAGAATGGTAAATACCTTACCGGGTAATCAGATTCAAAACATAGAGAATCCCTCTAGGCAAAATCTTAAGTTACAAAAGAAACAAAAACAGGAATATACATTCCATCCAGCACAGCTTATTTTACCAGCCATTAAACAAAAGAAAATCTAACGCATTTTCTAGCTCGATTACTTATAGATTACTTACTAACTAAAACAGGAGTTGTAAGGCTGCGTTCCTGATCTGTTCCCGGAAAAAGCATCAAACAGACAGACCAAACCCTTTGTTCCCCCCAACTCCAGATTTGAAAGAATCTTGTCCCCTCATTGGCAATTTTGGGTCAGGTGCCAGCGGGGTTACCTTAGCTTCTTAACCGTTTACAGATGAAAGGGTTTTACCTCTGGCCAGGAGGGATTTTATAGCACTGTATACAGAAAGGTGGTTAGCCTTCCCTTTATATTTATGACAGATGACCTAACAAGTTCCCTTCCAGTCCTACTTTTCTATTTCTAGGATTCAGTGAAGACAAAAGACAGCAAGCTTGACGATAGGCCTAGGGTCTGTTTTTGTTAAGGCCACATCCCACTGGTGGCAAAGCATATTAGCAGGGCACACCTTCTAGAGCAGTCTGATGTATCAAGAAGATGTTCTGCCTAACTCCTTGTGCTGAGAGGAGAGGCTCTGCGCAACTTTTCTCCCTTCCTCCTTCTCAACCCAGTGTAGCAAATGACAGGATTGAGCCCTAAATCTTTTATCTACATACAGATTCTCATTAGTAAGATGGCTCTTAGAAGTCATCCGAACACCATAATACTGTACTCACGATCTGTACTGCAGACTCTACTTTAGACAACAAGTAGGCTGGGGAAGTAATCTACCATGAAAAATGCTACAAACCCAGTGACCATGATGTTAACTACAAAAAGGAATTATTCTTCCTTAAGAGTTAATACAGTAACTCTTTATCTTGAGTAATGCAGGATAGCTTGTACTGCCATCATCTTATGAAATTCAAATCTCGAATCTACTCTTCACTCCTTTATCATTAATAGGAGTTATGCATGTGCACTGAAAGTGGGCTAGATTTCTCCAGTAGGGTCTGGGTCTCAAGTAGCCAGAAGGAGAATAATAATATAGAGTGACATGGAAGTGACAAAAGCCAGTGAGTCTGCATTTAAATAAATAAAGAGGGTGGCTGGAACTAAGGCAGCTAGGCAAAATAATATCAAGTTGCTGTCTTTAATTAGGGCCAGATCTTGAGACCCAGTTATGTAGGAGTAAATCCCCCCAAGTTTGAAGCAATACTGGGCCATGGTTTAGAACTAGCTTCACTTTTGTTCCCTTTACCTGGCCTCCAAATGCATCCTCTCCAGGTTTTAGATGTTAAGCTTTTGCCTCTCTGGGACTGGATCCCACAGTTCTCCCACTTTTAGCCCAAGGTACTAGGCTACAGTGTCCTGTGACCCAACCACGCTTACTCCCAAGAAGTCCTCCTGGACTCTGTACCTGCAGTGCTTTGATCTGGGAGCTATGAGCAGTAGGTGAATACAGTGACCCAAAACAGGCTCTCTTAACAACAGAAACACAGCATAATGAGAACAAACGATTCATTCAATAAAAGGCTGTAATGCAGTAGGTAGACTCCACTCTAGCAACAAGAGTCGGTGGACCCAGTTGGCTGTGCTCCGCTGCACCTCCAGCACATATTCAGCATGGAGACGGAAGTTAAAAGGAGGAAACTTAGCCCAGTTGAGGGCTGGCTAGAGCTCTACTTCTCTAAGTGTGAGAAGCCTGGTTGCAGCCCACAAAGCTAGCTTGATGGCTGGCCAAGCTCTGCTAGAAGGGATAACTAGACCACAGGGGGTGGGGGTGGGGGCAAAAACATGGACTCTTTGAAGGCTATCCCTAAATAGAAGGGTAGGCTGGGTGACTCTGTTTTAAGTTGTGGTTTTCTGTTCCTGATTTCTTTTGGACCTAGCAACCTGGAAAGGGAAGGACTGAAGTGTGCCTGGGCCAAAGGGCCAAAGCACCACTACCTCAGACCTCATAAGAAACAGGAACCTAGTGGCAGAGACCCATGTCTGGTGAGTTGTGCCCTAACAGGTCACAAGGGGGCACTCCAGAGGCAACCCAGTCACAAACGCCTTCACGCATGTCTGTCTTACCTAAAGCTTAGATAGGCGTAGCTTACCCAAGGAGCTTTCCCCCACAGATATACACACACACATTTCTGGGGACTAGGTCTCCCTCCCAGCAATCTCTGCCTCTTTCCGTGTGCTCTCAGGGGCTGTGATTGTCTCCACCCCAAAGTCTTTGTCTTCTTTGTGCCTCATAAACCTGCTCTGTCCAATTTATGTGGCCCATCAAAGGTAGCATATCACAGTTAATAGTCCTGGGAGTTTGCTGAGAAGCTCTTACCCGGGCTATTGTCACTTTTCCTGGGTAGGTTTCCTGCTGAAGTAGCTATTGAATTAACTCAATATGCGTGCAGTAGACATCTTTCTAATACTCAGACAAACAAAGAGAGCATACAGTAGTAATAAATTATGACAGGAAACTCCAAATCCATCACACTGGGGATAGCCTTTATTGGAAGTGTTCAGAAATGTGTGTGAAGTTGAAGAAAAATATGCAGCAAAAACATGCAGGCTAAACTTTATAAGCTCCAACTAATACTAATTACAAGGAGAATCACATTTGACAGAGACACTGTACTTTTATAGCATAATGTAATCTATGTTGCCTTCTAATATGTTTTTTCACCACTTCAGTTACTCTAGACTTACAGCGGAAAAAGTCTTTGTGGGACTACAGGGTCTTTAAGAGACAGGACACATTTGGTTGTTCATGGTGACCTGATTCTACAGTGGTTATTTATGTGAATTTACTGCTATTCAGGGCTGGGATAGTGTCTCCTTCTACATTTGAACAGGGTGCAGTGGAACATGGTCCTGATCAAGTCCTCTGGGCATGGCTGTACTTCATTAATAAAATAATAATGTCCCATTCACTTCAGTGATGCTGCTCACATAAGTAGGGACTGGATTTAAAACATAAGCCACAGTTTGAGCACCTATAAAGTTCGTTCTGGTTCTAGAAGTAATTCTGGAGTTGATTCTCTCTAGTTATATCTCTAAGAGACTCAGGGCCAGCCCCAGATCCAACACAGTGTAGAGCTTCTGAGCAGCTTTAACTTGCACTATAGGTGCAGGATCATTAATGGAACCTATGGCAGTGGTGAATTGCTGTGGCAGAGCTCTGTTGCGGAATGCTTCTCCCCATCCCCTAGCACCTAGCATTCTCTCCTTCCTCCAATCTGCCTCCTATCCCATGGGTGGGTGGGTGGGTGGAGGTTCAAGGCTTAGCAGCTGTGTAGATGTGCCAGCAGGCTTCCCACCAAGATTCTCTGATGCACATTTGCAGCTGTTTTCCAGCCTTTTTACATGAGCCAAATGATGAAAGGGTCCATGACACAGTTTCAAAATCTGTTCTATTATCTCTAAAACTGGGCTTCAAGCTCCAACACGGGGCCTCTCCCATATGTCAGCGTTCATCTTAGATATGCTCATTCCTTTGTTTAGTGGTCATTTCTCCAGCCAGACTTTCAATGCCCTGAAGTATTCCCAACATAATAACCAGACCTTGTTAGGCAAATTCTATAAAAGCTATTCAGCAACAATAACCAATTCATTACAACCCAGTTTTGAAGCCTTGCGACAAACAAGAACAAGAATGAACTAGAAGAACTAGAGATGGTTGGAAGATGGAATTGCCATTCCATGGGAAATTCCAAATTGTAAACATTTGTTTCCATTATGACTCTAATCTGGAAACATCAGACCACTGCACTAAGATAATGTTGAAATATAAAATATGATGATATATAAAACACAGCACTATACATTATTTTTATAAGTCTAAACAAAATGAATCAAGACGATAAAATTTAAACTAAATATTTTTACCCTATCAAAATGTTTTGACATTATCAAAATGAAACATTGTTTTTCTCCTGTTGCAAATTTTATAAAAACTGACACATTTCTACAAAACATTTTGATTTCAATGAAACTGCATTTTCTCACAGAAAACTCTTCCATCAAAAATATTTCAACTAGTTTTAATGAGGACTATAATAGACAATACCACAGCCTACACCTCACTGCTAATGCATCATTTATTTGGAGAACTGTGTTCCCATACTCTGTCCAGATACTAAAACTGATCTTAAACAGCAATTACTAGTATAGATGGATGAAATATTTGTAACAGAAATATTGTTAGGTTTCAGAGTAGCAGCCGTGTTAGTCGGTATTCGCAAAAAGAAAAGGAGTACTTGTGGCACCTTAGAGACTAACCAATTTATTTGAGCATGAGCTTTCGTGAGCTACAGCTCACTTCATCGGATGCATACTGTGGAAACTACAGAAGACATTATATACACAGAGACCATGAAACAATACCTCCTCCCATATAGTCAAACACATAAGATGTTCACAAAATGGAAATAATTTTAATAAAACGTCTAGATTTTTCTGAAAAATTGGCCTTGGTGATGCTGCGACAACTTTAGAATAGGGCGTTGTAATTTGTTTTCTGAGAACACCTGCTTTATTCTATACAGAGTGTATTTTGACACAGAAGAGAACATGGCTCTCCCTAATCTGATCATAGAATCACAGACTGGAAAAAGGCTAATGTAGTGCCCATCTTTAAAAAAGGGAAGAAGGAGGATCCTGGGAACTACAGGCCAGTCAGCCTCACCTCAGTCCCTGGAAAAATCATGGAGCAGGTCCTCAAGGAATCAAGTCTGAAGCACTTAGAGGAGAGAAAAGTGATCAGGAACAGTCAGCATGGATTCACCAAGGGAAAGTCATGCCTGACTAATCTAATTGCCTTCTATGACGAGATAACTGGCTCTGTGGATGAGGGGAAAGCGGTGGACGTGTTGTTCCTTGACTTTAGCAAAGCTTTTGACACAGTCTCCCACAGTATGCTTGCCAACAAGTTAAGGAAGTATGGGCTGGACGAATGGATTATAAGGTGGATAGAAAGCTGGCTAGATTGTCGGGCTCAACGGGTAGTGATCAAGGGCTCCATGTCTAGTTGGCAGCCGGTATCAAGTGGAGTGCCCCAAGGGTCGGTCCTGGGGCCGGATTTGTTCAAGATCTTCATAAATGATCTGGAGGATGGTGTGGATTGCACCCTCAGCAGGTTTGCAGATGACACTAAACTGGGAGGAAAGGTAGAGGATACAGAGGGACCTAGACAAATTGGAGGACTGGGCCAAAAGAAATCTGATGAGGTTCAACAAGGACAAGTGCAGAGTCCTGCACTTAGGACAGAAGAATCCCATGCACCGCTACAGACTAGGGACCGAATGGCTCGGCAGCAGTTCTGCACAAAAGGACCTAGGGGTTACAGTGGACGAGAAGCTGGATATGAATCAACAGTGTGCCTTTGTTGCCAAGAAGACCAATGGCATTTTGGGATGTATAAGTAGGGGCATTGCCAGCAGATCGAGAGACGTGATCTTTCCCCTCTATTCAACACTGGTGAGGCCTCATCTGGAGTACTGTGTCCAGTTTTGGGCCCCACACTACAAGAAGGATGTGGACAAATTGGAAAGAGTCCAGCGGAGGGCAACAAAAATGATTAGGGGACTGGAACACATGAGTTATGAAGAGAGGCTGAGGGAACTGGGGATGTTTAGTCTATGGAAGAGAAGAATGAGGAGGGATTTGATAGTTGTTTTCAACTACCTGAAAGGGAGTTCCAAAGAGGATGGCTCTAGACTGTTCTCAGTGGTAGCAGTCGACAGCACAAGGAATAATGATCTCAAGTTGCACTGCGGGAGATTTAGGTTGGATATTAGGAAAAACTTTTTCACTGGGAGGGTGGTGAAACACTGGAATGCGTTACCTAGGGAGGTGATGGAATCTCCTTCCTTAGAAGTTTTTAAGGTCAGGCTTGACAAAGCCCTGGCTGGGGTGATTTAATTGGGGATTGGTCCTGCTTTGAGTAGGGGGTTGGACTAGATGACCTCCTGAGGTCCCTTCCAACCCTGATATTCTATGATTCTATGACTCATAGAATCATAGAAGATTAGGGTTGGAAGAGACCTCAGGAGGTCATCTAGTCCAACTCTCTGCTCAAAGCAGGACCAACACCAACTAAATCATCCCAGCCAAGGTTTTGTCAAGCCAGGCCTTAAAAACCTCTAAGGATGGAGATTCCACCACCTCCCTAAGTAACCCATTCCAGTGCTTCACCATCCTCCTAGTGAAATAATGTTTCCCAATATCCGACCTAGACCTCCCCCACTACAACTTGAGACCATCGCTCCTTGTTCTGTCATCTGCCACCACTGAGAACAGCCTAGCTCCATCCTCTTTGAAACCCCCCTTCAGGTAGTTGAAGGCTGCTATCAAATCCCACCTCACTCTTCTCTTCTGCAGACTAAACAAGCCCAGTTCCCTTAGCCTCTCTTTGTAAGTCATGTGCCCCAGCCTCCTGATCATTTTTGTTGCCCTCCGCTGCACTCTCTCCAATTTGTCCATATCCTTTCTGTAGTGGGGGGCCCAAAACTGTATGCAGTACTCTAGGTGTGGCCTCACCAGGGCCAAATAGAGGGGAATAATCACTTCCCTCAGTCTGCTGGCAATGTTCCTACTAATTCAGCCCAATGTGGCATTAGCCTTCTTGGCAACAAGGGCACACTGCTGACTCATATCTTACTTCTCCATCCACTAATCCCCAGGTCCTTTTCTGCAGAACTGCTGCTTAGCCAGTTGGTCCCCAGCCTGTAGCGGTGCATGGGGTTCTTCCATCCTAGTGCAGGACTCTGCACTTGTCCTTGTTGAACCTCATCAGATTTCTTTTGGGCCAGTCCTCCAATTTGTCAGATGATGCACTCAAAGCAATAAAATATACAAGAGAAAAACTAACATTACTGAGAGTCACAAGAAGCAACTATTATAGACAATGTTACAAGTTTTTTTTTAACTTTGCATAGGTAAGGCCCTAGCAAATTCACGGCCCATTTTGGTCAATTTTACGGTCACAAGATTTTCAAAATCATAAATTTAATTATTTCAGCTATTTAAATCTGAAATTTCACAGTGTTGTAATTGTAGGGGTTCTAACCCAAAAAGGAGTTGTGGAGTGGGGGGGTCGCAAGGTTACTGTAGCAAGGGTTGCGGTACTGCTACCCTTACTTCTGCGCTGCTGCTGGCGGCGGCGCTGCCTTCAGAGCTGAGCAGCTGGAGAGCGGCGGCTGCTGGCTGGGAGCCCAGCTCTGAAGGCAGATCTGCCACCAACAGCAGCGCACACATAAGGATGGCATGGTATGGTATTGCCACCCTTACTTCTGTGCTGCTGCCTGTAGAGCTGAGCCCTTGGTAAGCAGCCACCACTGTCCAGCCACCCAGCTCTGAAGACAGCAGTGCAGAAGTAAGGATGGCATGGTATGGTATTGACACCCTCACTTCTGCGCTGCTGCTGGTGGGGCGCTGCCTTCAGAGCTGGGTGCCCAGCCAACAGCCGCTGCTCACTGGTCATCCAGCTCTGAAGGCAGCGCAGAAGTAGGGGTGGCAATAACATGAGCCCCCTAAAATAACCTTGTGACCCCCCCGCAACTTCCATTTGGGTCAGAATCCCCAGTTTGAGAAATGCTGGTCTCCCCCATGAAATCTGAATGGTATAGGGTAAAAGCACACAAAAGACCTGATTTCACGCTGGGAGATCAGATTTCACAATCCATGATGTGTTTTTCATGGCTGCGAATTTGGTAGGGCCCTACATATAGGGAGTTAAATATTGGCAGGACCCTGGGTTTTTTTGTCTTCTTCTGCAACATGGGACATGGATCACTTGCAGGTTTAACTAGTATAAGTGGCAGATTCTCTGTAACTTGAAGTCCGCAAATCAAGTTTTGCCAAATAATTAGTCCTTTCTTAGAATATGTATATACTGCAGCTGGGAGTGTGCTTCCCAGCACAGGTAGACAGACAGAGACTAGCTATGCTTGAGCTAGGGTGCTAAAAATAGCAGTGTGGTTGAACTAGCCACCTGAGGATGTACCCAGGAGGTCCGGGTGGGTTTGTACTCAGGCAGCTAGCCCAAGCTGCCCCCTTGGCATCCCCAGCTATACAATTATTTTTAGCACATTAGCTCAAGCAGAGCTTCTGTGTATCTGCTCTGCTTGCCCAGCTGCATACCCTAAGAGGAGACTAGTTATTTGGATCTTAATTACCATAGAAACCAGATCTATAAACCTTTTTGGCTTCTATCTTTAGCTTGATAGCTTGAGCAGAACCAGCACGTCTGTCTACCCGCACTGGGAAGCACGATCCAGGTGCATTGTAGACATACCCTTAGAGACTTTCCACAGTAACCTAAAGAAGCCATATATTTTTATCCAGTTAACTGATGTGTTAAAAGATGATTTAATCGTTTAAAACATTTTCAGGTTAAGACACAAAACCAAAATTCTCATTCAGGTACACATTCTGCCGACCCAAATTCCTCCTATGTGTGCAGCTCATTACAGTTTCCTCTCAATACAATATTAAAAAACTGCACATTCTATCCAAGTGGCTGAAGCACTTGGAGACAGACTAAGATTCACAGTCTTAATTTTTGTAGCTAGGAAATAGCTTTTGATTCTGGATACCCTGTTGATTAGTTAATTAGTGGCCCAGATCAATCTGTGAACCAAGTAATTTAAAAATATTCTGGAAAGGAAAGCATTTGGACCATCTAAATCGAGCCACAGACCCAGCTGATTAAGGAAGTGTAGTAGCGACAACTTCATCAGTCTTCAGATTTGTTATAAACGAACCCCTGGATTTAATGTAGAAATCAGAAACTACACCTCCCAGGCTGTGGGTCAGAGGCAACAACCATAATACAGCACCTCTGAGTACTATCACTTTCTTTGGAAGATTCAGCCTTTGTGAGTAGGTCTAAGGGAGACAGACTTCCCTGAACAGTGTCACGCCCTTGTCAGCCTGCACTGATCAAACAAGATGGTGTGTTGACCAACACAATCCATCCCATCAGCCGCAAGACCAGAGCTGAAAAGGCTTCATTTCACAGTAAGCTAAGAATGGACAGCATGCTGTGCTCTTGCCTTTGTCTAGTCTCTGCATTGCCACAACCTATCCTATTGTCTCCCTGATCTCCTCCTGACTGAGGAAAGTGGGCCTTTTTATACCCAGCATGCTTTTGTTAGTAACCTAAAGTTCCTATGGTTAGGGTGACCAGACAGCAAGTGTGAAAAATTGGTACAGGGGGTGGGGAAGTAACAGGAGCCTATATAAGACAAAGCCCCAAATATCGGGACTGTCCCTATAAAATCAGGACATCTGGTCACCCTATATATGGTTGCTGTACTACACATCCCAGAAGCCCTCTGTTTTGGCAGAAACTCCTTCACAGGAGCAAGCTAACCTGGACTCTCTTAAAGGTCCGAACCCACCCTGTGTCGTGCACATTACTGGATGCACAGTGAAGCATTTTCAGCACCAAGGGATTTCACCCATCCAAGTGTTGTGGTAACATCCTCTTATTGTCAGGTTTCAGAGTAACAGCCGTGTTACGAAGCTCACGAAAGCTCATGCTCAAATAAATTGGTTAGTCTCTAAGGTGCCACAAGTACTCCTATCCTCTTATTGTGTCTATGAAATGGAAATCATTTGTTGTAGCAATACTTTGCTCTTCGACAGACCCTAACATCTATTTGGGGATCTCAAAGAGATTTCCAAGCATTAATCCTTGTGTCAGATAAGTATTACTATCCTCATTTCATAGACGGGGAATGGGATAGAACATAATACTGAAAATATTATAATGTTATTATACAAACCCCTGGTACACCCCGGCTTGGAACATTGTGTTTGAATCTGATCCCCTTATCTCAAACAAACAAAACAACAGTAATAGAACGTGCTCCAGAGACAGGCCACAAAAATGATGATAGGGATAAAGAGATTGAAACGATTGGGATTGTTTGGTTTAGAAAGGAGGTAAAAAACAGAGGAACATAAACAGGGTTACACTATACAATGAATGGTATACAGAAGGTTTAGTCGTCTTAGAATAGAAGAGCAATGGGACATTCAATTAAATGGAAAAAATAAACTTTAAAACTGATAAAAGGATTTTGAAGATATCCAACACATAATTAATATGTAGAATGGTTTGCCATAAGATAGTATTGTGGTCAAAAGCTTAGTTAGATTCAAACAAGATTAGACTTTTATATGGATAATGAGAACTCTCACAGTTACATTGGTTGGGATTTTTAAAAGCTGTAAGGCATAGAAATCTGCATACTTTGGGGAACAATCCAACCACTGATTGGGAAAGAGGTGTTACTTTGTGGCAAAGATCTCCTTTTCAAGCAGCCAGGACTCTGCTCAAAAGGGCTTCCCTCCTGTGAGGACACCTCTGTGAGAAACAACACAGACTGAAGAGTTTGCAATGAGAAATGGTACAGAGGGTTCTGCAGTGAGAAACAGTACAGATGACAGCAGCAGAGCTGCAGGTGATGCCTACCCAGCACCTTAATAAAGCTGAACTGCTACGCTGGGCTAGGTGGTGGTGCCTTCAGGTGGGACCAGCAAGCGGCTCCCTTGCCACTAGAGATAGCTCTGCAAAGAGAATCTTGGACTACTGCTACTCACTGATCCAAACAATAAGTGGAGTTTGGTGGATGGGCGAGATGGTGCAGTCAAGGCACTATTAAAAAACTTCAAATCCAGACTCCAGCGAGAAACTGCTGAATTGGAATTCATTTGCAAATTGGATACAATTAATTTAGGCTTAAATAGAGACTGGGAGTGGCTATTTCCCCTTGTTTTTTCCTACCCCCTCCCCCTCCCCCTGGTTAAACTTGGATTTAAACTTGGAGAGTGGTCAGTTTGAATGAGCTATTGCCAGCAGGAGAGTGAGTTTGTGTGTGTGTGTGTGTCCCCCAGAAAAAAAAAAGGGGTGGGGGAGGGTGAGAAAGCCTGGATTTGTGCTGGACGTGGCCCACCTTGATTACCATGCACATTGTAGGGAGAGTGGTCACTTTGGATGAGCTATTGCCAGCAGGAGAGTGAGTTTGTGTGTGTATAGGGGTGGGGGGGGTGAGAAAACCTGGATTTGTGCTGGAAATGGCCCACTTGATTATCATGCACATTGTAGGGAGAGTGGTCACTTTGGATGAGCTATTGCCAGCAGGATAGTGAGTTTGTGTGTGTGTGTTTTTTGGAGAGGGGTTAGGGGGTGAGAGAACCTGGATTTGTGCAGGAAATGGCCCACCTTGATTATCATGCACATTGTGTAGAGAGTTGTCACTTTGGATGGGCTATTACCAGCAGGAGAATGAGTTTGTGTGTGGGGGGGTGGAGGGTGAGAAAACCTGGATTTGTGCTAGAAATGGCCCAACTTGATGATCACTTTAGATAAGCTATTACCAGCAGGACAGTGGGGTGGGAGGAGGTATTGTTTCATGATCTCTGTGTGTATATAAAGTCTGCTGCAGTTTCCACGGTATGCATCCGATGAAGTGAGCTGTAGCTCACGAAAGCTCATGCTCAAATAAATTGGTTAGTCTCTAAGGTGCCACAAGTACTCCTTTTCTTATTACCTGTAGGACATTCTCACAAGCAAGTGGTAAGGAAGTAAGACAGATGACTGACAAAGTAACAGGAGGCAAAGGGGAGAGAGTCATTTTATCCTTCATTTGTGTATGTATTCTGTTGTTGTGTTCCCCTTTTCCTAATAAACATTTACTTGTTTGTACACTGTCTCTGTGTGCCTGCAAGTGGGGAAGTTCTGTTTGTTAAGGGAGCGTTCCCAGGGCTCAAGCCATTTTAGTTATTTGTTAAGAGGGACTCTTGATATATTGAACCCAACCCTTATTGTTGCCATTAACCAGCTGGCAGAAGGCTTACCCGGGATTCTTACATCTGATACTAGACACGGTTAAAGACAGGATACCGGACTAGATGGACCAGGGGTAAAATTCTGTGCTCCAATTAAAAACTGAAGCAAATAGAGGTTAAGTGATTTGCCCAAAGTCACAGGGAAAGTCTATTGCAGAGGCAGCAACAGAACCCAGATTTCTTTTTAGTGAAGAAATGGCTTGGCAATGCTTTTGAAAGGGTGTGTATACTTGGGTATGAGGAGGAGATTATTGACATGGCATCATTGACGGTCAGAAAGCTCCATTTGCATCCAGACATTTGACCCCATAGAATAAGAGGGGTGAGAACATAATGGAAAACAATCCTTTTTCACATTTTTGCTAGATAACAGGAGAAAATTGTGCAATAGCAAATTATGATTATTTATATTGAGGTAGCACATATGAGCCCTAGTCATGGACTCACTATGCTAGGCGCTGTACAAACACAGAACAAAAAGACCATCCCTGTACCAAAAAGCTTGCAATCTCAGTAAATGATGGTAAATGTTCAAATTATGTCTGTTAATTTCATAGACATAAGTGGGTGAGGTAATATCTTTTATTAAAATAAATTGTCTCTCTAATATCCTGTGATAGACACGGCTACAACACGGCTTACCATTAATTTCATGACTGCTTTGCAAAATGCAAATCAAATTTGCTCCAACTAGAATACATGTCAATGCCCTTCAATGTATACAGTAGAAATCTGTAAAATGTTTTCATTGTGGCACCCACTTTTGAGATGGTTATATCCAAATGGTCATCATATGCATGACCATGATACAGTGAACTTTCCAAGACATGGGCATGGAATCCAAATCTCCACCTAGTAAGGATAGAATGAGTTCTAGTAGGCATTGTAGCATCACAAAAGGTCAATCATATGACATTCTCTACCTTTAACCAAGGCAAGAAATGATTGCTTGCCACTGACAGCAACACAGAATTTTGTTGTGCACGGGGTTAAACCGTGCTGTCACGCACTGGGTATAACAACTATATATTCGGGATGAATGTAAAGAAATGATTGAAGTAATAGCAGTTTCCAAATCCAAAACACAGGCACATGTCTCTGCCCAAAACTAAGGCAAATGAAAGGCTGCACAGACATTCGAAGATGTGTGTTTGTGTGTGTGTGTCAGCCTGGATAAGCATGATGTCTGATTCTGAGAGGAGCCTAAAGTCTGCTGCTGGCTAAAGAGGCTTGGGGCTGCAAACAAAGAAACTCAGTTGTTTGGTTCCTCCTGTATCAGGGAAGCAGGACTTTGTATATTCTTTGTAAATAAACAAGACTGCACCAAAGAAAAAACATGAATGTTATCAGTTTCTCCTCCTAACTAACAACCCACAAATGCTGAATTTGGGTAACCGACTGGGTCAAAAGGGCGTAACAGTATCAAAGAAGTTGCTTCCACTTTGATCCTTTCAACTGATACCCCTCAAAATCAGTTTAAACAAGTGGCCAACATATCAGCACACCTGGGGAAATGGCTTTTGGACTATAAACTTTGATCCATAGAACGGAGTTATCATTACAAGCAGTAATCAGTAAAACCAACTTCTTCTTACAATACTTCAGCTTGCCACTGCACCCAAATTTTTACAGAAGCTCCATTTCCTGTTGGTAAATCTAGCAGACTTTACAGGAATATATACAGATCTGGAGTCACTCGTGCACATACCCACTGACTGTATCACGGAGTGAAACCACAAAATAGAAAAAAAAAACAAGTTGACAATCATAAAAGCATTTGATAGTTATTGGGAAATGAGTTGTGTAATCTGTAGGAGTAACTTCCACCCACTCTATAGTGAAAGTGGACTCTCCAGCCAAAGGGGAAAATCATTTTATGCTCCCCTAGCCAGGAAAACGAAAGTGAAAGGAATGAACATCACCGCACACATTCCCAAGGCATGCAATGAGGCACACTGTCCAAGTGCGGTAAAAACAACCTAAAGTAGTGTAACCCTTCTGCCCGTCAGAGTTGGCAGCAACAAGGGCCGGGTTCAATATCTAGGAGATCCATTCCAATAACACAATGCAAACCGGCTCGAGCCCCCACCCAGTGACCTGGGACAAATATATACCACCCCCACTGGGCGCTTCCAAGAGGCAATACTTCCCCTCTCGCAAGCACAGAGTCTGAGTGTAGCAAAAAGCCTTTTAATAACAGAGAGAAACAATGTGGCATTATGTTGGGGAAACACCACCAACAGGATTCACAACCCATGAGCAAAAACCCACCCCAAGCAAATTTGGGGCATGCCCTTTCCCTTTGGTTCTTGAGTCCAGCAACCCCAAATCACCCAAAGTCCCAAAAGTCCAATGACCCAAAAGTCTCTGTCCCTGGTCAGGGCAGCCCCAGAGTTCGAAAGTTTATCTGCAGAGCTTTACCTCCCAACCTGGGTGGAGGTTTGGGGGGGCAGGGGGAGAGAGAGAGAGGTAAGGGGCACCTTACATGATCTGAAGCTGACCACCCCACAGCTCCATAGTCCTTCGCTCTGCTCCATTCCACCAGCCACCCCATGAACTGCTTTGCTTGACTCCACTCTGCAGCCCACAAGCAGCTCCCGCCATTCCACGAACTGCTCCACCAGCCTGTTCACAAGGCACTCCAGCCATCCCGCAAATTGCTCCACAATATATCTTCAGGCTCCCCCACTACTTAACACAACACTCAGTGACTTCAGCTCTTAGTCAGTTCAGCTCTTTGGTGAATTCAGCTTGTAGTAGGGGAGCCTCAATGCTGGTACACCATTAGCCCAAAGTGAGCTCAGCAGCCTGTAACTAGACTCCTAATGGAATCAAAATTAGCTCTGATATTCCACAGGAGAGAGAGGAGAAAGTGCAATTAGCATGTAAGGCCCTCACCAAGGGACCCATACCACCAAGTATTAATACTTGTCCCCAGCCTCTTTCAATTCACAGAGTTTTGGAACCCATGACCCTTGCCTAGCGAGTGCTACTTAGTTAATGGTGAGTTCCTCCATCATAACAAAAGGCCAAGTACAGTTTGAAGCACAGTTCCCATAATCAGGGTAATAACAATTTATTCTTCCTGCCCCAATAACAGAGACACTGGGGATCCCACAGCAGCCAAAGTGACCATTTGGGCAGCTATGGCCTCATTCTAGGCGGGGTGGGTGTGCCTATTCAAATGAGATCGGCCCCTGAAGTTCTTTTCCACAACTTGCCACACCTCACCACCAGATGTCAGGGTGGAGCTCATCCTGACACTGCTTACATCAGTAAGACATTAACACATTCCAGTTACGTAACAGAACGTAATTTAGTTGTATGTAAATGAGGAGATATTTATGTATAATTTATAACAGACTGTGGCCAAAATTAACAATTCAACATTAGAGCTGGTTGATCATTTTTGAAATTGTCAACATTTTTCACCAACATATTTATTTTTGATTTTTTTTAAAAAGTCACAATTAATATGAATTTTTTAACTGTTTTTGACCAGCTCTAGGCAACATTTCCCACCAAGTGACCCACACAGCAGTATCTCAGACACCAGTTGTTCCCTGTGCTTAGAAACAGATATGTATGTGATGGTGCCTAGGGGCAAATGTTGATTTTTAAAGTGGTGGTTGCTGTAAATGTCATACTTAGTCTTTTCATGAAAAACATTACTGTATGATACATCAGTAATGCAACTGTAACCCACACACCTCCTGGGTGTGATGTTCTTTCCCCTCCAGTGGCACTGAGACCACTTAGAGGTTAATGAGTTTGCTGCAGCATTAGCTAACAGCCATATGGATGTCAGGATTATTATTATAACAGACGTCAGGATATGCTTCTACGGGCACAACATTCTGAAGATTCAGAGCAGGCTGCGCAGTGGGGACAGGAGGACGGTGAAGAAATTTGGCAGCATGGAAGGAAAAGGCCTGGGTAGAGACTGTCAAATTGTGGAAGTCAACGAATGGCTACACAGGTGGTGTTGGAGAGAAGGCTTTGGATTCTTTGACCATGGGATGGTGTTCCAAGAAGGAGGAGTGCTAGGCAGAGACAGGCTCCACCTAACGAAGAGAGGGAAGAGCATCTTCGCAAGCAGGCTGGCTGGCTAACCTAGTGAGGAGGGCTTTAAACTAGGTTCACCAGGGGAAGGAGACCAAAGCCCTGAGATAAGTGGGGAAGTCGGATACCGGGAGGAAGTACGAGCAGGAGCGCACGAGAGGGCAGGGCTCCTGTCTCATACTGAGAGAGGGGGACAATCAGCGAGTTAGCTCAAGTGCCTATACACAAATGCAAGAAGCCTGGGAAATAAGCAGGGAGAACTGGAAGTCCTGGCACAGTCAAGGAATTATGATGTGATTGGAATAACAGAGACTTGGTGGGATAACTCACATGACTGGAGTACTGCCATGGATGGATATAAACTGTTCAGGAAGGACAGGCGGGGCAGAAAAGGTGGGGGAGTTGTGCTGTATGTCAGGGAGCAGTATGACTGCTCAGAGCTCAAGTATGAAACTGCAGAAAAACCTGAGTGTCTCTGGATTAAGTTTAGAAGTGTGAGCAACAAGGGTGATGTCGTGGTGGGAGTCTGCTATAGACCACCGGACCAGGGGGATGAGGTGGACGAGGCTTTCTTCCGGCAACTCACAGAAGTTACCAGATCACAGGCCCTGGTTCTCATGGGAGACTTCAATCACCCTGAGAGCAATACAGCGGTGCACAGACAATGCAGGAAGTTTTTGGAAAGTGTAAGGGACAATTTTCTGGTGCAAGTGCTGGAGGAACCAACTAGGGGCAGACCTCTTCTTGACCTGCTGCTCACAAACAGGGAAGAATTAGTAGGGGAAGCTAAAGTGGATGGGAATCTGGGAGGCAGTGACCATGAGATGGTCAAGTTCAGGATCCTGACACAGGGAAGAAAGGAGAGCAGCAGAATACGGACCCTGGACTTCAGAAAAGCAGACTTTTACTCCCTCAGGGAACTGATGGGCAGGATCCCCTGGGAGAATAACATGAGGAGGAAAGAAGTCCAGGAGAGCTGGCTGTATTTTAAAGAATCCTTATTGAGGTTACAGGGACAAACCATCCCGATGTGTAGAAAGAATAGTAAATATGGCAGGCAACCAGCTTGGCTTAACAGTGAAATCCTTGCTGATCTTAATCACAAAAAGAGGCTTAAAAGAAGTGGAAGATTGGACAAATGATCAGGGAAGAGTATAAAAATATTGCTCGGGCATGCAGGAGTGAAATCAGGAAGGCCAAATCACAACTGGAGTTGCAGCTAGCAAGAGATGTTAAGAGTAACAAGAAGGGTTTCTTCAGGTATGTTAGCAACAAGAAGAAAGTCAAGGAAAGTGTGGGCCCCTTACTGAATGATGCAGGCAAGCTAGTGACAGAGGATGTGGAAAAAGCTAATGTACTCAATGCTTTTTTTGCCTCTGTCTTCACGAACAAGGTCAGCTCCCAGACTACTGCACTGGGCAGCACAGCATGGGGAGGAGGTGACTAGCCCTCTGTGGAGAAAGAAGTGGTTCGGGACTATTTAGAAAAGCTGGACGAGCACAAGTCCATGGGGCTGGATGCGCTGCATCCGAGAGTGCTAAAGGAGTTGGTGGATGTGATTGCAGAGCAATTATCTTTGAAAACTCATGGTGATCGGGGGAAGTCCTTGATGACTGGAAAAAGGCTAATGTAGTGCCCATCTTTAAAAAAGGGAAGAAGGAGGATCCTGGGAACTACAGGCCAGTCAGCCTTACCTCAGTCCCTGGAAAAATCATGGAGCAGGTCCTCAAGGAATCAAGTCTGAAGCACTTAGAGGAGAGGAAAGTGATCAGGAACAGTCAGCATGGATTCACCAAGGGAAAGTCATGCCTGACTAATCTAATTGCCTTCTATGATGAGATAACTGGCTCTGTGGATGAGGGGAAAGTAGTGGACGTGTTGTTCCTTGACTTTAGCAAAACTTTTGACACGGTCTCCCACAGTATTTCTTGCCAGCAAGTTAAAGAAGTATGGGCTGGACGAATGGACTATAAGGTGGATAGAAAGCTGGCTAGATTGTCGGGCTCAACAGGTAGTGATCAATGGCTCCATGTCTAGTTGGCAGCCAGTATCAAGTGGAGTGCCCCAAGGGTTGGTTTTGGGGCCGGTTTTGTTCAAGATCTTCATAAATGATCTGGAGGATGGTGTGGATTGCACCCTCAGCAAGTTTGCAGATGACACTAAACTGGGAGGAGAGCCAGATGCTGGAGGGTAGGGATAGGATACAGAGGGACCTATACAAATTAGAGGATTGGGCCAAAAGAAATCTGATGAGGTTCAACAAGGACAAGTGCAGAGTCCTGCACTTAGGACAGAAGAATCCCATGCACTGCTACAGACTAGGGACTGAATGGCTCTGCAGCAGTTCTGCACAAAAGGACCTAGGGGTTACAGTGGACGAGAAGCTGGATATGAATCAACAGTGTGCCCTTGTTGCCAAGAAGGCCAATGGCATTTTGGGATGTATATGTAGGGGCATTGCCGCAGATCAAGGGACGTGATCGTTCCCCTCTATTCGACACTGGTGAGGCCTCATCTGGAGTACTGTGTCCAGTTTTGGGCCCACACTACAAGAAGGATGTGGAAAAATTGGAAAGAGTCCAGCGGAGGGCAACAAAAATGATTAGGGGACTGGAACACATGACTTCTGAGGAGAGGCTGAGGGAACTGGGATTGTTTAGTCTGCGGAAGAGAAGAATGAGGAGGGATTTGATAGTTGTTTTCAACTACCTGAAAGGGAGTTCCAAAGAGGATGGATCTAGACTGTTCTCAGTGGTAGCAGACGACAGCACAAGGAGTAATAGTCTCAAGTTGCAATGGGGGTGATTTAGGTTGGATATTAGGAAAACTTTTTCAGTGGGAGGGTGGTGAAACACTGGTATGCGTTACCTAGGGAGGTGGTGGAATCTCCTTCCTTAGATATTTTTAAGGTCAGGCTTGACAAAGCCCTGGCTGTGATGATTTAGTTGGGGATTGGTCCTGCTTTGAGCAGGGGGTTGGACTAGATGACCTCCTGAGGTCCCTTCCAACCCTGATATTCTATGATTCTATGATAGTTTATGCAATAGAGGCTCATGCATTTGGTTTCCGAGGTTCCAAGTTCAATCCTCCGCACCGACGACTGGGGTCTGTCGGTGTTACACAACTACTATGCAGTAAAAGTATATTATTTATTTGCATAACTCCTATTAGTATTAGCATCTATGAATATAAAGTGCCATATACTAGGAGCACAATTTAAATAGTTATTTCAGGCTTCAGAGATATTACAGATCCCAGCATTGTTCCCTATACTTAAACTGGGGAATTCCACTAGAACTGCTAATATGTCTAGACCTGGAATAAATGTCTGTGTTGAGATGACAGTATAGATATCAACGTATTTCATATCATATATTTTAATTTATACTTTTGGACAGCGGCACCATTTTATCAAAGCCTGTTGGTTGCATCTCATGTTTCAGAGTGATGATATCTAGTCAGAGTGAAAACAATCCAATGCACAGATACCAAATGACGAAATCATCACCCGGATGCACAGCCGAGATAAATGGATCATGTGCTGGAAGGAGAACCTTCTACTCCTATCCCCTCTTCAGATGGCTGTCACCAGTGGCTCAGCATGGATCTTCTTATCTTGCCCCTAGTCCCTGAAATCTCTCTGCATGTTGCAGCATATGTGTGTTGCTTGGTGTCCACAGCTCCCCACCTGCTTCTGCTCACACAGGAACAGAACTGTACCTGTTGCACTGTGTTCAGCGCTTTATGAAGCCATGGAGAATGGGGAGCAGTATTTGCAAAGTATTTGCCTTTAAGTGAGACATTGTGATTAGTATCTTCCAGAGCTGTGTAGAGAAAGGTGGAGGATTTCAAAATTTCAAAAACTGGTGTAATTTCTATTAGAAACAAAAAATTCAAAGCTCTCCACAAAAAAAAGAATGGAGTGCTGGCTCCAAGCCATTGCCCCTGGTGGGCTGCCCTGGAAGTCTTGCGGTCCTTGGTCCCAGGGCAGTCTGCATAGCTGGCTTTTTTAGAGCCACAGACATGTGGTTGCTGAGGAGCCAGGTGGACAAGCTGGCAGGAAACCAGGCAACCAAAGGATCCCTACCTGACAGACAAGATTCTGTCAGAACTTTGGTGAAATCTGTCCATTGGCCCCTGTAGCAAAGCAACGACTCACTGGCACGGTGCCTCCTACTGATCGTCCTGGAAATTAGCTCTTTTCTAGCCTTGGAGCGCCCTCTGCTGGCCCATGGCTCACCTGCCTCAGGCCCCTTTACCTCAGGGTTCTGCCCCAGCAGTACTCTCACACTCTGGGTCTCCCATCCCAGGGGAACCCCCAACCCTCTATACCCACCTTGCCTCAGTGGCTACTGCCAGTCATCATCTAGCTTCCACTCACTGGGGCAGACTGCAGTGGCCACTCATCATTGGCAAGGGGGTAGGACCTGCTGCCTCTGCCTATCCCCGGGCTGCCCCTCTACAGCCCCAGTACCTTTCATAGGCCTTCAACTAGGCTTGCAGCCTGGGGGTTTACCAGGCTGGAGCTCCCCAGCTCCCTGTGCCCTTCCCTAGCACTGCTCCGCTTCAGGTACCTTCTCCCAGGCAGCTAGCCCTTGCCACTCCAGGACTAGAGTGAGACTTCTCTGTCTCCTGGCCCCACAGCCCTTTTATACAGGCCAGCTGTGGCCTGATTAAGCCAGCCACACCTGGGGCTAACTACCTCGCCAGCCTCCCTCAGCTGCTCTTAATCTCTTTTACCTTGGGGTGGGGCAGCTGCCCCACTACAGCCCCCAAAATGTTCCAATTTTGATGAATCCGCAAATTCTAATGAAATAATGTTTTCGACCAATTTTGTAATTTCCCCCCATTTTATCTCGATCAGTTTAGGTCATGCTGAACTTGCTCATAATCAAAACACTGTACTGCAGGGTAGCAGGGATATCACCACCATCGTCTGCTTCTTGTACTTTTGCCAGTAAACAATATGTAATATTTTATTTTCCCTGTGTGCTTTTTCATTAGGGTTATTACATAATGGGGTCGGATGAAACTATTTAAATACTAGTAAGAATGAAACCATATTTTCATCCCAAACTCAAAATTAACTTGAAAAGCAGGAATTACTGGATATATTGTGAGATTCACACATTTTCTGGTCACCCAATTATTTAGTAGATTCAGGACTATCAAATAAAAGTTAAAGAAACATTTTGGTTGATTATTGAACCTGAACTGAACCTCCAAACTTTTTCAGACTTTCTCATCACAAATGCAAGAGAAAGATTATTTGTCGTCTTATTCATTTAAGAGACAAGGACAGAGTTAGTAGCTTTAGTTAGACATCCAGGTACAAAGAATGTAAGGCCATATTTACAGAATGGGGGACTCTATCCTGGAAAGCAGTGACTCTGAAAAAGACTTGGGAGGCTCATGGTGGGGAATCAGCTGTACATGAGCTCTCAATGTGATGCTGTAGTCAAAAGGGCTAAAGTGATCCTTGGATGTATCAACAGGAATATTGAGTAGGAGTAGGGAAGTTATATATTACCTCTGTATTTGGCACTGGTCAAACTTCCCCTGGAATAGGGTATCCAGTTCTAGTGTCCACAGTTCAAGAAGGATGTTGATAAATTGGAGACAGTTCATAGAAGAACCACAAGACTGATTAAAGGATTGGAAAATGCACTTCATAGTTAACAATAAAGAGCTTAATCTATTTATCTTAACAAGGAGAAAGTTAAGGGATGACTTGATCACAGTCTATAAGTACCTACCTGGGGAACAAAAATTTGATAATGGGCTCTTCAACCTAGCAGACAAAGATATAATAAGAGTCAATAGCTAGAAGCTGAAGCTAGAGAAATTCAGACTGGAAATAAGGTGCATTTTTAAACTAGTAACAAGGGTCATGGTGGATTCTCCATCAATGGCAATTTTCAAATCAACACTGGATGTTTTTCCAGAAGGTCTGCTCTAGTTCAAATAGGAACTAAAATAAGTTTTATGGCCTCTGTAATACATGCTGTCAGATTAGATCAGGGGTCGGCAAACTTTTTGGCCCTAGGGCCACATCGGGGTTGCGCAATGGTATGGAGGGCCAGGTAGGGAAGGCTGTGCCTCCTCAAACAGCCTGGCCCCCACCCCCTATTCACCCCCTCCCACTTCCTGCCCCCTGACTGCCCCCATCAGAACCCCCAACCCATCCAACACCCACTGCTCCTTGTCCCCTGACCTCCCCTTCCTGGAACCCCCCGCCCCTAACTGCCCCCAGGGACCCCACCCCCATCTAACCCTCCCTGTTCCCCGTCCCCTGACTGTCCCGACCCCTATCCATACCCCCGCCCCCTGACCGCCCCCTCCTGGGACCCCCATCCCTAACTGTCCCCCCAGGATTCCACCCCTTCTCCAACTCCCCCGCTCCCTGTCCCCCCATCCCGGGACCCCCCGACCCACTGGGACCCCACCCCCTATCCAACCCCCCTGCCCCCGCTCTCTGTCTCCTGACCACTCCCCCCTGAACCTCTGCCCCATCCAACAGCCCCCTGTCCCCTGACTGCCCCCAGGACCTCCTGCCCCTTATCCAACCCCCCTGTCCCCCACCCCCTTGCCATGCTGCTGAGAGTGGCAGGACAGGCTTATTGGAAAGCCTGGGAGGTAGGCGGGTGCAAGCTGCACTGCCCACGCGGCAGCGTCGCTGCAGGGGAGGGACCGGGGGCAAGCCTCCCCTGCCAGGAGCACAGGGGCTGGGCAGGATGGTCCCACGGACCAGATGTGGCCCAAGGGCCGTAGTTTGCCCACCTCTGGATGAGACGATCACAGTGGTCCCTTTTAGCCTTGTAATCTCTTAATACCTTGTAATGAGTTCATTGATTTTATTTAAAAAATAATTATTGAACTCTGAAAACAGAGTAGAAATCAGAATGAATGATCAAAATCAAAAGTCTTCCTGGAGGTAATGTTACATATATGTAAATCTATTTTGTTTTATTACTTTTTCTGGAATGTTTTGGAGTTTATTTGAGAAAAAATTGTGTTTTTAATAAAATATCAGAAAAAGTCAAAGTATTATAATAATTATATTAGCAATCACAGGTATTTCAGATCTTTTGCTTTCAAGGTTCTCTATAAAAAAGTTATAAATTACCACCTACTTCAATTATTGTTGCATCATTATTTTCTCATGCTATTCAGAATTTTAAGTTTCCAATTCTAAAGTTTCTTGTTTATGTAAATGTTTGTCATAAGGTTTCGAAATCAGCTTTTGTAAAATCCCTTTGTAACTGTGGAATATTGATTAGGTTTCATTTTACCTATGATTAGGTTTCATTTTATCTTAACTAAAAAAAATCAACCTGCTGATTGCTATTGCATGTCTAGACAGCTCTCATTAGCCCAGGCATTCTTCTGCAAGATTGGGTAAAGAATGTGTCTTTCACAAATGGCTATCAAGTTCTAGGAATCCAGAAATATGCTTGTCCTTTTCTGTCACATCTGCCATCCCCTGCTTTCCATTCCTTTTGGATCTAACACCAATGCCTAAGATAAACCTCACTATGCAATAGCAAATGCAAGAGTGTGCCATGTATAAAAACTGGAAAGTGTTGTTCAAATCAGTGGTCCAAACTGAAAATAATCTTCTACAACTTCCAGGGTCTAGGGACCAAATTCTGCACTCAACATACATGATTAACATTCCCTCAACTTTCATTGAAATTAACCAAAGTTTTATTAAGTAATCAATGGCTGAATTCAGCCTTAAACCCTAATGTATATCTTCAATCTTCCTGTTCTGTTGAAATGCTGCACTATCCTGGTTTTTGTTCTTTTATTTTTCATCATTGCATAGAACATTTGATCTTATGGTTGTATACAGAGCTTAGCTTTAATGTCAGAATCTTGAGATATGACCCTTTCCAAGTTCTTATAGAGTGAGCCTCTTGAAAACTGTCCAACCTCTGGTTAACATTTTACTAATTTTTGTGTGTCCTACAGTAAAAGGGGAACCTATCCAAAGCTGTCAGCATCCCTGCCACAATGTACATAAGTAAATAAAATTTAAAAGACAGGAGAACAGAAAACTTCCCCTCCCCACAAATCTGACTGCCATCAAAACCCATCCTCCGCAGCAGCCCATGCAAATAGATGCTCCTTTCAGAGTGCTCTGACAATCAAAAGACTATGGAGAGGGAAGCTTGCTCCAAAGCTGAGGACCACTCACAGAGAATGTGGGACTATCAATCCCTTCCCTTTTAAATTGAGAAAGATATGTTGGTTACACTGAATAATAAGATCATACCTTTTCTTACCACTTTCATCCACTCGAGACTCAGGGGGCAGATTCTGTGTAGTGGTTATGATTGATGTCTTAGGGCTAGATTCACAAAAGAATTTAGGCACTTAAAGTGTCAGTTAGGCACCTAAAATCCAACATCAAGCCACAATGGGATCCATAAAACCCCTACTCAGCTGCCACCAAAACCGTAGGCACCTAAATTTGCTCCACACTTAATTTTTTGCAGTAAAAGTTCCCTATTCACCTATGTTTTTGCCTGTGCAACACGTGTATTACAGTCCTACTCCAGGTGTCTAGATGCCTAAGCCCCAGAGCAGGGCACAAACCGGGAAGATAGCTGTGCCTCTGCCTAATTCACTTGTGGGATCCATCCCTAAGCATTCTCAGAGCATCGCCATGCCTACGTTTCTTTGTGAATCCGGCCTTGGTGCTTAGAAACCAAATGTTGCTTGTATAGAGGTATTATTATGTCAGAAGCCAACAGTGTATCACGTACTTGCACCACATACAAAATGATGACTCTCCTAAGGCACAAAAGAGAGCTGGAACCAAAATATACTGTCCTTGAAACAGAACATTCTCCAAATGCATCTGCTTTGCTAACCCTCCCAATGAAGTATATTTTTTATGGAATCTGAAGACCTAGTTCTGTAGTATGGACTCCAGGATTTGGTGCATTAAATTTTTATATGAAAAAGACTTATTTTATGTTATCTTGTCTACCACCTGCCAACACAGGATTTTCCCTGAAAGTAGTTAATAGCTACTCATATGCTAAATTGTATTAGTCATTTGCCTTGAACTTGTATGTTACCAATCCGTGTATAAATGTATTACTTGCATAATGCATATAGTGAGCCAGACTCTGATCTTGGCTGCACTAGTATAACTGAGATCAGAATTAGACTCAGTTTTGTTTTGGGCTTGATATTTGCTAAGATCGCTGTAGCAGAATGGTGGCTAAGACTATTATCTCATGCTGGGATGCTGTGCTGTTAGAACATTTATAGTCAGATATGTGTTTGTTTCAGGTAAGAATAACCCAGGTAACTGCCAATTTCTGGTGTGACACCATCCTGAATTTTCTACATAAAGAAACAGAGTGGATTAACTAAACTGAGATAATGACTCAGGCCCAGATCAAGGCCAAATTACATGCAGGCACGCAGAAGCATAACGGGAAGTAAGGCTGACACGCCAACTCTTGCATGGGCTCTCCAGAATGCTGCTCTGGGTACTGGGGACAGAGCAGGCTCCATGGTCCATTTCTTGGGGATGGATCAAGATTCTGCCTTGTGATCCCATGAGCAAGTTGACAAGAATGGGCAGAATCTTGACCACACGCATATAGACCAAATGCACTGCACAACAAAGCTGAGCCAGTGTGGGAGACGTAATCTAAAACTGATGAGGGGCAACGGGTTATTTATTTCCTTCTGGAGAAAGTGGGGGAAAAGGAAAGATTTAGAACTACACCAGGCTTTGCCTAAACACACAATCTGATTCTCAGTGACCATAACAAGACACCACAGCAGGGAAAGAGTACCACAGCTGGGTGATCCCCAAGTTAAAGAATAATAAAAATTATCTTCCGTTTCCCATCAAATTAGACAAACTGTGGAATGGCATCTTCTGAGAATCTCTAATCACCAAATTTCCTTTAAGGTCATGACTTTCTTAAGTCAGCTATGGAGACCTCCCTGGAGACCACTGGAGAAACAGTGGAGTTAGAGACATCCTACAATAGGCCATAATTAATAATTGACAAATGAGGGAAGTTCATTTCCTCCAATATTTAAATAATTATCCAAACTTCTTGGCTGGAAATTCATGACCAGGGAATGTATTTGAAATATTCCAGAACTTCCATCTTCTGGTTGAGCTAGAAATATCTTAAGACCAGAACTTGCACTTTGGTCTCAGTTGAAAACAGCAAAGTTCAGATTTTGTAGAATAATATTTTTAAAAAATCACTTAACTTTTCACACACACACACACATACACCCCAATAAAGTTTTCTGCCTCTCTCTTCATAGAGTACTGATTGACCTAACAAGCTTTGTGGAAATGGGTGTTAGGACCTCCCCTCCTTTTCAGTGTATGTGCAGCTATCTCTGTTTCTTAGACCAGTCTTGCTCAGAAAACTAAGATGGCTGCTAAAGAATAGCTTCTTTCGTAGCCCTGCTTCCATTTTCCTGTTCTCCACCACGACTAAGGAACAAGGACTTGCAAGTAGCTTCTCCTTCCAGAAGAGCCGTGTCTTTTAAGCAGCCACACACAGAATGTCTGCAGGAGCCCTTTTGTGGCAAAAGGGGGTCTTTACACTTGATTTTTCTATGCTTTTATTTAGCATATATGATAATATGGCTTATTCATGTATTTTGTCATAATTCTCAGTCATTCACGTTTTCAGAAAAGCACTGAAGCACATGCAATCGCATCCCTATTTAGCAAATCACTTAGGCACATGTTTAACTTTAAATAGATAGGTGAGAAATCCCTGAAGTCAATGAGATTTAAGCAAGTGCTTTGCTGAATTGGACCTTAAATTAAAATTATTTACTTAATTATATTTTATAAAAGCTATAGAAACTCTGTAGTAGTTAGTCAACAATGCATTGAGAATGTATGCATTTTAATGCTAGTATGATGCTGTAGAGAAAAAGTGAAAACAAATGAACGCTAATAGGGTTTACATTCATATATGTTGAAGATAAGTGTTAAGAAAAATTGTGAACAAATTTAAGATAGTGGCCAAAACATTCAAGAGTGATTAATGAGTCTAGATGTCTCAATCTTTTGGTTGTGTAAATTGAAACAACTTAAAAGGGCCTAATTTTTGGAGGCTGAATGCTCAGCATTTTCAAAAAATCTGGCCTCTTTTACAGGTGTCTTTGCTTGGGCACCCAAAATCACAAGTCACTTTTGAAACTTTAGGCCAACCTAAATAATTTGGTTTATATTTTCTGAATAGAGTAAGAAATTTCCATTTGAATCTGTAGGTGAAAATGTATTGCACAGGATTCTGCTCTTGGCCAATTTCAGGTGTTCCTTTTGAGATTTTGTTATCACTAAATTTACACATCAAGATCCCTTTGCTGCAAAGATTTATGCTTATCTTTAGCAAATGAGTAGTCTGAATGACCTTGGTAGGACTGCTCCTGTGTTTAAAGTTAAGCCTGTGAGTAGTCTTTGCAGGACTGAGTTCTAACCAAGAATATGAGAATTCTTATAACTTCACACATTTTTGAATGTTTTTAGGTTTGTAATTTATGAATTCTTTCACAGTTGTTTTTGTAAGTAGAAAAAAATTACCAGCTTTAAAGATTTATGTGTGGGACTATTAAAATGATTTCCAAAAATGACAAAAGTTATCAATTTTGGTAGTGTACTATAGTATCTATGGGCGATGTGAGTTCCAAAGGTTTAAAGGCATAAGATCCTTTCATTAAAACAGTACTAAAGAAATGTGATCAAACTTTTCAGAATAACAAATAACATGGTGATTGTGCTCTCTTTTTCATATTATATATTTCTGTTCTGATTAAAAAATACCCTTCAAACACTAGATTGTTAAAAAGATGATGTAATCTAGAAAGTTTTTGAAACTAAATATGTGAACTTGGATGTTTGCCCTACTGAGAGGTGTGCAGCTGTGTAGCTGGGTAGAGGTATCCTGGGAAAGAGGCTCCAGTTTCAAGAACAGAAAGTAGTGAGTACAGAAAGACAATTGAAGGAAATGATACCAAAAGAAATAAGGGTTAAACATTTTCATACCTGCTTCAAATCCAGATTCAGGCATCTAGAGGACCTGATTTTCAGAAGAATTGAGCACTCACAATCTTATTTCCGTCAATGGGAGCTACATGTGCTCAAAACCTTTGAAAAACAGACAACTTTTATTCAAGTGCCTACATCTGTATTTATGAGCCTAACTTTAGGTTACCAGGTTTGAATATTTTAGTCAGGCCCAATCCCATTTTCACTTAAGTTAAGAGAGAGATTTCCATTGATTTCACCAAGAGTTGGATGTTTTTCTAAAATTTATGCTGTAGGAATTATCTTGGGGAAGTTCTGTCTGCATTGTACAGGAGGTCAGACTAGATGATCACAATGATTCCTTTAGGCCTTGGAATCTATGAATCTATGAGCTGGATTAGACCCTAAAGTGGAATTTTAGGCCAAATTTTCAAATTAGTTGTGCCCACAACAGCCTAAATTTGTGCATGCAAACAGGATTTATGACAAGGCTCCTGTTGAAATCAATGGCAAAACTCCCACTGACCCCCGATAGAGTGGGTAGGCCCTTTGTACTTAAATGCCCATGTACAAATGCTTGATTGCACATGCAAATGTGGATTTTGTAGATGACTGGTTACAACCTCTTCTGAAAAAATAACTAGGAGTCCTTGTGGCACCTTAGAGACTAACAAATTTATTTGGGCATAAGCTTTCGTGGGTTAGAACCCACTTCATCAGATGCATCAGATGAAGTGAAAGCTTATGCCCAAATAAATTTGTTAGTCTCTAAGGTGCCACAAGGACTCCTCGTTATTTTTGCTGATAGAGACTAACACGGCTATCACTCTGAAACCTCTTCTGAAAATGTCAGATAGCCCTTTGAGCATTTTAATCAACTTCTAGTCTGTTTTTCTTAAAGAATTACTCACAAATATTATTAATCAAATATTTAATGCAAAGAAAAGCACCTACACTTTATGCAGTGAATGATCACATGAAATCTGCTCTTAGTCTATGTAAAAATACACAGTGCTATTTGCTCCAATTCATGTAATTTGGTATCCTATCTATTCCTTAAAACTTAAAAATCTGTTCAGTATACATAAGATTGAATCTTCTGCTAACTTTCCACCTATCTCTAGTGTTCCTGAAGGAAAATAGGAGAACTAAAGTCCAGTTGTATTCAATGAGAAATGATTTGCAACAGTAACAGATACAGTATAACACTTGTAAATATCAGCCCTAGTTTTTATTCATTCAAGTTGTGATGAGCTACTAACAACATTCTCATAATGAATCACCAATATCACTTCCTGGAGCATCTAAATGATCCTTGAAAATCTTCCATCCAAGTATTCGACCATCCTGCCATGACCCTGAATACCTTATGAGTAAGTCTATGAGTTGGTCACAGAGGTCACCGATTCTGTGATTTTACGTTACCTCCATGACTTCAGCTCCAGATGGCGGGCCTCAAGCTGTCAGCCTTGGGTGGCCAGGTTCGGACTGTCAGTCCCGGGTGGCTGGGTTCCAGCTGTCAGCCCCACGCCATGCCACGGGACTTTGGCTCCAGCCCCACACGGCAGGGTTTGGGCTTCCCTGATTTATTGTTTCTTGCCACAACCTGTCTGTGACTTTTACTAAAAATGCCCGTGACAAAATCTTAGCCTTACTGATGAGATCTGTTGAGGTAAGGCTGCAGACTATACTACCACTGCAAGGAAATTATTAGCAAGGAATTAGCGATGCTGATGATGCCAGCTGGGAGGCACCATATTCAAGACTTTGATGCATTCCCCAATGCTCTCTCTTTTCCTTGGAACACAACCCAAAATTAATCGAGTCTGCTTGTTCATCTACAGTGAAATGTAACATGTTTGATCAAGATAACCTCACTTACAACTGTGTCTGTGGGCAAAATAATTCATATGGAGCTAAAAATTCATCTTAATGACAGATCATTATTCATCATTAGCATCTTCTGCATTCACCTCATGTCTCCTTATATGCTTAACTTCCTGGCTGAAGGAAAAATGTTAAATGAAGGATTATAACAGGATTTTGAATCAGATTTAGCCAATTTAATAGCTATGTCTAAACAAACTATCTAAATTTCTCTCCCTAACAGCATCAGTTGCTTACAGCTGTCCCAAACTAAGACATAAATATTCTTCCCATTCCCTAACAGATGTCACCAGGAGCTATGACATATTGACAGGCCAAGCTAACCAGTGTGGAGACAGCAGGTATCAAGATGACAAGTTTTCCTGTATATAATTTTTTAGTTATGCTGAGACTGTCTCCTCTAGGGATGATTCAATTGGCCCAGTGAGGATCGGGACTGCTCCATTCTGAACCATCTCCCAGCTCTTGGCTCAAAACTATCTTGGAGTTTCTAAATCATTTGGTGAAGAACCCACTTGCCATACATGAGGGATGTTACAACAAAGCTCCCTGTGACTTCCCACTGTTTCCCTTGCCACCTTTTTTTGTGGAAGGTTTTATTGCAGGACGAGTGGGGGAAGCTGTTGCCAGAAGTTTACAAAAGAAAAATGCCCCTCTGCTGTAGCCCTTTATGCCTGGTATTCATATTGGCTGCACTATTCACACTATTGGCTGCACTATTCACATATTGGCTGCACTATTCCTAAAAGAATGAGGGCTGGGAAACTGTCTTTTTTTCCTCAACTCTCATGCCGCCTGCTGGTTCTGAGCCAGATGGCGCTGTTGGCAGTAAGGAGGAGAAAGCAGCAGTAGCAAGTCACTGGTGGGAGAGCTGAGGGACTCTAAGGGAGAGAGGAATGGGGCAGAGAAGTGCAGGCCACTCCAGGTTCCCTCACTCCATAGCTACACCTCAATAACTTTCCAAGTCTTCAGGCATCCACTGGCCCCCTGTAACCTCTTAGAGTGCCCTAAGATCTTCCCTCAGGTTCTCCTGCCTCACTCTATAACAGTGGTTCTCAAACTAGGGGTGCTGCTTGTTCAGGGAAACCCCCTGGTGGGCCAGGCAAAAAGCGGCATGGGTGGAGGGATGTGCTGGCCGCCACTTCCCGCAGCACCTATTGGCCTGGAGCAGTGAACCACGGCCAGTGGGAGCCGTGATCGGCCGAACCTGCGGACTCAGCAGGTAACCAAACTGGCCTGGCCCGCCAGCGGCTTTCCCTGAACAAGCGGTGCCCCTAGTTTGAGAACCACTGCTATAACATACCTTGAGGCCTCACACTCCTTCCTTCCATAAAAAAAACCCCTCTGTCAGGCTCCGTTAGGCTGCCCCAGCTCTTTCCAATGCCCTGGATCCCTCTGGCTTCTCCTTCAGTCACCACAGGCTCACACAGCCCACAGCCCTATTATAGCTTTTCTTGGCTCCCACTCTATCCCCCTGCTTCTGAGGGGCAGAAGAAGGGTAGAAACCTTCCCCACACACATTGCAAAGGGGCAGCTTGTTTCACATCAAGAAATATCACACATATTGCTGCACAAAATTTGGCAGCTGTGAGTAATTCCTTCTTAAAGTGTCATCGGGTACATTGGTGCTCTGAGGACTTTAAATGGGTGTACAGTTATGGGAAACACACACTCTCCAGTCCAGCCCTGAAGTTTTACTGCTGAGCCCCATGGGAGAATACCACTAATACAAACCCAACCAGTCCCAAGACATCTGTAATCTTATTATTGTTTATTTGCAATATTGTAGTTCCTAGAGGCCCGAAAGGAGGTCAGAACCCCATTGTGCTAGGCACTGTACAGACACATAGAATAGATAGTCCTTTCCCCCAAAGATATTTAGATATTCCTATCTAACTAGACAAGTCAGACAAAGAGAGGAGAAAGGAAACATTATTAACCCCCCTTTTACAGATGGGGAACTGAGGCACAGAGAGATTAAGTGATCTATCCAAGACCACATAAAAAGACTTTTGTTTTTTGATACTATTTTTCCAAGTTTCCCTTAAATATTTCTAGGACCTAATATATGAACTTCTGAGCATCCTCTGTACATCTAAAGTAGGAGTATCACATAAATATTTAAGATTCATAGCAATAGCGGCAGGTAATAGTTTTGTGACAATAAGTCTTTTTGGAGAAGTGAAAGTACTTTTTGGCAACTACGATGGTAAAGTCATTTACGTGAACAGGACTCCACCCATCAGCCATGAGCTGTTCTCAGCAGTGAGGTTTACACCTATGAATTCCAAAATCACCTGTATGATGATATATCATGGGTAGCCAGGAGATTAGTTTCTTTAAGATGTGGTTTGGGTTGGGTGGGTCAAGTACTACTCCCTCCTTGTGGAAATGCTCCTTATCCAGTAAATTATGTGCTTTACAAAAAAAAACTAGTTCACACCCATCTTAAACAAATAAAGGGATCATAAAGAATGTATCCAAGTATCTCAGTTGGAGAGATTCAGCTACTTTTTGGCCCTTTTTGACAGAGCAGCACAACAGCATCGAATGTGGCCCCTTATCATTGGATCAAAATAATGTGAAATACTTTTATTTATTTTAATATTGTGTATATTTCTTAAGTGGAGTCTATCTTGATATTTTTCAGTGTTCTGTGTGAGGGGCAGTTTCTGAATCTGTTATACTGTTATATCTGTTAAGATTGTTAAACTTTACTGATAAAGTAGTAAGAGAAAAGTACAGCCATCTTATGCCCCAAAGAAAGACACAGACACTCAAATACATTAAATGTGAGTGCTCATACAGCCTATTAATAGTTTTCATCTTAGGGCAAGTTCTGATATCGTAATAAAAAACACTTAGTCACAAAAGTCTCTAGTCTTTTTAATTCAAAGGTTTAATTAATTACACTAAAATGGCACATAATGTGTCTATATTTCTAATTGCTGTGTACGACCACTATGCAAAATACATAACTGAACACTTAATCTTAAAGTAACATGTTCTCAGATTATGCTACTTAGGAGTCTACATTTAAGTATTTTATCTAATTAGATTCTTACCATAGCAAGCAGAAAGTATACAATTTGAAAATGATAGAAGACGGCAAGAAAGCTACCTCAGAGTTCAAAGGAAATAAGGACTGTTCCTAAGAATACTGAAGACCAGCTACTTATGAAGACGTTTAAAAATGGTCCATTTGCAAATGATTGAAAATGAATGATGCATAAAATTGTGATGAACAACATAGAACTCTACAGTGGATTAGCATACAATGCTAAAGGGTGCTAAAGGGTCAATACGATGCTCTTATTCTATAGCCACTGATTTCCTAATTAACATTTTACATAAAGTTGGGAAACAAAATAAAGAAAAAGTACTTCCATGAGTCAAGAAATAGCTCTTTAAAGTGTCACTCCCCAAAGGACTTAAAACATCAATTTAACATGCAGTTCAGATATAAAGGTAGTACATGAGATGAGTTAGCAGACACTACTGCCAAGGCTACTTATTATTATTTTCTTCCTGTCGTTTTTTTATTAAACACAAATGCAGTAAAGCTGCAGGAGTGAAGATGTCCTGCCCTAACTATTCATCTGGATTCCAATGCTTAAGCCAAACTGCACAGATTTTTGAATAGTAGAAGCTGATGTCAAAGGTTAAGGTGGAAGAATTGAGAAGGTAACTTTTCAAATCCACTGATCCATTTCACTCAAATTTCAGATTAAGAACAAGAAAGTTTCCTCCACTGATGTAATCCAGTTCAAGTTTGTAAAGAAGTGCGTTAATACAATTACCCGACAATGAAAGGTTCATAGGAAAGACTTTTATAGATTTTATCGCAGTAAGAAGCATTGGATGTGATGGTGTGTACATTCAGTTGTTCATTTGACTTTGAATTTTGATTATTTTGGAATGATTCTCTTTGAGGTCTAAGTTACCATAGCAGTTAATTAAAATCCAGATCTTGCTTGAATAAGGTCGGATCCAAGTACCACAGAAGTCCATTGACACCTGCGAGCTTTGGATCAGGCCTCTGTAAAATAAAGTAACTTAAAAAATACTAAATCACTAGTGACACAATGTAGCTCCAGACACACTAAAGAGCACCTTGAAGATCTTATCATTCTAATTCTAAAACTAGATGGTACTGGAAGTTCATGAATGAAAGCCAACTCCTGGTATGAAATCCACACAATGGATATCTTGAAGTGACCTGAGTTTAATTGTGCATGTGATAAAAGGCCCAACATAATAATTATGGTCTGGTCACAATGTACTCTGCAGATGTCAGTAGTGTCTTATTCGGCCATCCCTATCTCTTGATCTTTTATCTCATGCTGCCCCTTATACTTGGGAGAAGCTCTCCATAAACTTCTGCAAAACTAACTCATTATCCTCCTTCAAAACCCTTCTTAAAACTCTCTTTTTCCATGAGGCCTACAAAAAAATTGACAAGGGCTAGGCTGGTGGTGTGCTGAGACCACAGCCCCTCATGCTGACCTATATTGTCTCATTGTTTCCTTGTACTCCCCCATCAGTCTGTCTGCATCCATCTCTTGTCTCTTGCCTTGAACTTAGATTGTAAGCTCTTTGTGTCATTTTGTTCTGTGTTTGTACAGTGCATAGCACAATGGGGTCCTGGTCCAAGAGTAGGGCTCCTAGGCACTACGGTAATACAAATAATAAATAAATAATAATCAATTAATCAAACTGGGTTAAGCAAGAAAGCAGAGGATGTTATGAGAAAGTGCATAGATACTCTTGTGCAACCCTCAAAAAGGTGCTTTCTAATTAGTTACAGAGGACAATGATTATAATATCTGATCCCTACAGTTCCTTCTGATGGGAGCTGTGTTGAAATTGGTATTTTGATATTTATACTTGATATTTTTAAAATTCTCACAGTTATTGTGTAAAAAAGCATGTGGCTAAATACTATATGTGAAATTTAGACTATTTTAAAAATACAGTATTTATTTATATATAGTTTAAACATTAGGGCCTGGATCTTGTAATTAGCATAGTATATACTGTCTAATAGTACATGAATGGCACTATACAGTACATTTAAAAGCATTGTACAAACATCAGCTAATTACACATGTAACAAATAATTTTTGCTTATCTCACAAGTTAAGGTAGAGTTTTATAATTTGTTCTACATTTTTTACGGGAGGTTGTAATTATTATTTTCTAATTATTTTGAGTTGACTGTTTAGTAACTGGTAAAAGAATATCTGTACTAAATGCCATTGACTTCAGTGGGCCAGGATTTCACCCGGGAAATTTAAACTACTGGTCAAGAACCTAAAATCTACAAATAACCTTACAAAGTTTAGAAAAAAATTTAAAACTTGTGAACATAACAAACCCTTATAACTAGACTCATATCTGGGGCAAGTGATTGGTAAAGAGCAAATCACACTGCTGTTAATTTTGTATAAATGGGGCCTAAATCCAATACAACCTAACTCCTTCCATCTCCCAGAAAATGAAATGCTCACAGCACTCCGCTACCTGCCCTGACAAAAGTACCAAGTCCTCCTCAGTCCCTATGGTAGACATCAACATGCTGGGGTTTTTTCCTCCCCAAAGATGCTTGGGTTCATAAGCTCTTTGGGTTAATGGGCTTTGTACTGAATCAGGGCCCAGATCTATAGATATTACTTTCATCTACGGCTAAGAAGATGTGAATGAAAAGCACACATTTCCCAGGCTTACTAGCTAGGTATGCTAAGGCAAACCTCACTTTATAAAATCTAGCTACCCTCTTTCTAATAGTAACAAAAATGTCAGAAATTGTCCTTAAGGCCGGATGACTGGAGCATTTCTTAAAATGGTAAACAGCTGCCTGCATAGCTTTACCATCAGTGTTGTTAATTGGCACCTGTGTAGAACACTAGCATTCAGCTAAGGTCCAATACCTAGGCCATATGGATAATGCTAGCAAGGCCAGATTTTAAAGCAACTTTACATACCTAAAGATGAAGACATGCACGTGGTGGGATTTTCAGAAGTCGGGAGTTAGATGCTTAGGCACTTTTGAAAATCTCAGTAGGCTCCTAACTACATCTTTATGCCTTTATATACCTTTAAAAATTCAGCTCAAGGTACTTTCTAGCTTGTAATAATATAATGCTTAGTATTTTGGGGAGGTATATCACAAAAAAAGAAAGGAAGACATTCTAGAATGAGCATAAAAGTGACTTGAAGAACTATGAAGTAATAAGCAAGAGCAACATGGCTATCTTGTAGGGTTGTTTTGAGGCATAAGTCATTAATATTCATATAGAATTTGAGAGCCTCAGACAGTGTTGTGGACGTGTAGTTATTATTCAATAAGGCTGTGATTTCTTTCGAATTTGGTGGGAGTTGGATATATAACTCCCTTAAGCTCCTTTGAAAATCCCACAAGACAACCAAAAACCTGAGGTAATATTTTTTGTAAATCTCTCTCTATATATACCCACATGTGGATATTTATATATGTTTGTGGTTGTATATAAAACACATACATATATACCTATAAGAGGGTGTGTGTGCATATGTGTGTGTGTGTGTGTGCATACTGTACATTGTATATGTGTATGTGCATTCATCTAATTGATAATTGTATAGATATATACGTGTGTGTGACGAAGTGGGATTGTTCTTAATGTTTTCTCTGAATATTGTGGGGGGTGCCTCAGTTTCCCCTATGCAGTTCTTAAGTATCTAGGTGGTGGGATAAGGGTGTATGATCATTACAGAGCCCTAGAGGGCAGGTGTGTGCAGGGGTCTGGACACAGAGAATGGCCAACACCCTGTTTCCTGGCAACTGATGGCCTGGCCCTTCCCCTCTGAAAGGTGAGAGCTAACGGGTTGGAGAACAAAGGAATCAGGTGACCTCCTGGCCTGGGAAAGGGACAAAGCTCAGAGGAGGAGGGGCTGGAGAGAGTTTCAGTTTTGGGCTGGGTGGTCGAATGCAGGGAACCCCAAAGCTGGGGTCTAAGCTCCCTGCCCCCCAGAAGGACTTGACTGAGGGGTCCTGGCTGTACCCATAAGCTCTGTTTTAGACTGTGTTGCTATTGTCCAATAAACCTTCCGTTTTACTGGCTGGCTGAGAGTCACAGTGAATCCCAGGAAGTGGGGTGCAGGGCCCGGACTCCCGCACACTTCGTGACAGTGTGTGTACACAATAGTCACAGATTAAAAAGTCCTTTTTTCCCTTTTTATTGGTAGGGAAGATATTACCGGAGCAAACATCCATTACAAATATAGAGAATACAGTGTCTGTTAAACTGGTAAAAACCAGAGGTGTTTAGCTATGTCCTTTGTATATGGATATTTAAAAATCATTAATAGTTTACTTATTATTCAATTCCTGATGTAAAACCCAGTAGAAATGCACATTTAATATATTTCAGTCCTATTGACTTTAGTAGTATACTTCTTTATATCTGTATTTAAATTAAAACTTGCAACTTTAGCCTCTATACCACCCACACATAAAATTTTTCTAGTACCTGGAAATAAGTCTACCTGAAAGGGTGGGATATTGAAAGTAGGAGCTGTTTCACTTTGCATCAGCAGATGAAAGAGGGCAGGTCAGTGGTTTCCTAAATTGAGCAAAGAACAGTTAAAAGGGACTCGGGATAGCTGGCAGAATGGTACCACAAGAGCTGTCCAGAAGTGTCCTGTCTGAAGCTGAATCTTATCCCCAAGGTAGGATGCTTTGATTACAACACTGGATGGCTTTTTTCATTCAGAAGAATTTATGTATAGTTTTTCCTTTAGTATAGTGATGCCTATTGATTACTATGAAACATAATACATATAAAATATATTCTTATATTGAAAGGGTCACCTTCAACTTAAAATTCAATACTTTCTGACTTTTTTAAACACACTGATGTTACAAATAGAGACTAGGATTACTATAAAACAGATTAGGGAACAATATTCTCCATTTTCAGTTTGTTTACTCTGTTCAACTGTTGTTTCACTATTTCCTCTGTATAATCAGTTTCCTATATTATTTGTATGGGTCTTACACATAAAGGCAGGGACAGAGGTATGAACATTACTTTTAACTTCTTTTTTTTAACTGATAGTGCATCTTTCTACATATTTTTCCAGTTTATATTTAGGGTAATGTAATTCAATATAACATTGACTCTTATTACAAGTTTGCACTTGTTCATTGCTGTAAATGCTTGTAATGAAATCTACTTGCAAATGACCAGAATAACTATGAACATATTATATCCTCATAACATTAAAAACATATATGAATATAATAACAATCAACACCTCGCCATCCTGTTTTCATTTTACCTCAGGTAGCACAGATTCTGTCTGGTATAACATACTAGGCCAGATCTTTAGCTTGTTTAAGTGAGTGCAGACACACTAACTTCATTGAAGCTGTGCTTATTTATACCTGCGGACATGGCCCACTGTCTTTACAGAGAGTAATACAGAGTATGTAAAAGCAGGTGAGTTGAACCATAACTGTCCACATTTTACAGAATTTTAAAACCATCTGAATTAGGTTTGCTCAGTAACATCCCATACAAGTTGCACAGAGTCTGAGGATTGAATCTTTGCTTCCCCCGACCCCCTCTTAGAAAATGTACTACTTCAGGAGCCTCCTTTTCCTGATAACTGGCTGCCTGATTGCCAAGTCCCTTGGTGATCACAGAAGTAGCAGCCAGCGCTGCATGGAAAGTGTCCGATGGAATGAGATTTTGAAGGAGATTGAGAAACTGGTATGTGGCTTCTATTTTACCATCTGGATGTGTCTTTATATTTTGTTTCACAAGTTTATGGAATAAAGAACCTCTCAAAAATGTATCATGGTTGGTTAGTCAGTAGTTTTAGTGACACCAAAAAAAAATGGACCATATTGCCCCTTTCATAGGAAAACCCCTGGGGAGGAGGGGCTAGAAAGTGGGAAAACAGCAGAAGGTTCACTTCCAGAATCCTTCTGCTGGACAGCTGGAGTTTGTGTGTCTCCCGCACCCCACAATCCATATGATCCAGTTGTCCAGCTTCAAGCTCTCCACATAGAGATTGCATGGGGGTTGGACTAGATGACCTCCTGAGGTCTCTTCCAACCCTAATCTTCTATGATTCTATGCCTTGGGGACCAACCATGGTGCTCAGTGGCCAATGCCAGGTGCTTCAGAGGGAATGAACAGAACAGGGCAATTACTGAGTGATCCATCCCCCTGTTGTTCAGTCCCAGATTCAAGCAGTCAGAGATGAGGGACACTGTCAGAAGACAGGATACTGGGCTAGATAGAACATTAGTCTGACCCATTCTGGCCTGCCCACTGCCCATCCTCACACCCACAGGGATTCACAAGCCTGATGGAGCATTCAGGGAGACAAGCAGTGGGGGCTGGGAAAATGTTGCTGTAGAACCAGCTCTCTCCCCCATTCTGTGTAGGCATGGGGAGGTTTGTGCAGAATGGGTCCTCAACACATGCAATCAGAGGGCATGATCAAGCTCTATATTAACATAGTTCTTAGTATGCTCTGATGCATTCACATGGTCAATGACATTACTAATAACTGATTTTCTAATGGATTGTTTTTGTGATAAACCTTGTTTAAAATGTGCATAATGTATTTACACTTCATTTTCTTTAAAGAACATGAGAAGCTTTCCTCTGGAATGCACGGACATGGATAACAAAGATTTGTGTGTCCCGGAACAGATGTTAAAAGCAGTAAGTTGAAAAAATATTTGCTAAGTTGTTATCATTGTTGCATTGTAACTCAACTGCTTTGCACATTCTGTACATTTTGCAATAAGAATTTTACATCATAAGCAATAATATACTAAGCTACACGTTTAATCAGAAAAATCTATTAAATATAGAATAATTAACCTTGTTACTGGAACTTTGGAAATTTTGGGCCTGCTTCCACTGAAGTCAATGGCAAAACTCCAGCTGATTTCAAATGGAGCAGGATTTGGGGCAAAATTCACCCCTGTGCACTGGACCTGCACGAGGCCTAAAAATTTTATTCCTACTTTACATCAAGTTCAGTGTGATCTGACTGTGCAGCCCTAAAATTGCCTTAGGACAATTTTTTGCATGTAATATGCTTCTTTTTAAAAAAGAGAGAGAAAGAGAATGAAGTTGCTTGTCCTTAATATTAGAATCCAACTGGTCTGTGCAGTTCCTATGTCAGAGAGCAAGAGGGGTTGTGGAGGTAGAAAGGTGGAGAGAATGGAAAGAGTTGACATCTGGCTTTTGTTTTTGTCATTGTTTGACTACAGATAATTTTGCTTCTGCCATTGTTTGACCGGAGATAGTTAGACTGGAGACCCTTATCAGTTTAACTATGGTGTTATGACTGCACTTTCAGAATGGAAAATTTAAGTGCTTTTTTTAAAAAATGGAAGTTTAGAATTTCTGAAAAGTTGGTGAATTAGGTAATGACTTTGGAAAGAGCCTCCCTGCCTCGGAAAAAAAAAAAAAAGTCACAACAAAGTCTATGTTTTCTCACAGCTGTGACTGTCTTATTTTTCTGATGTTGGGAGGCTATTTTTTAAGAGTTTCGTGATATTTAGGGTTAATTTTTTTAAAAAAAAATAGGGGCTTAGATTATGCAAGCAAAATGTATAATGGCAAATTGTGCATGCAATACCTGATGTGTGCACAAATGCAGATTCTGGTGCATAACTTCTGTATTTAATTTTAGTGGTTAGAAAAAAAGGGGGGCAGTCATGAAGATGAGACAAAACTTTTAGGTTTAATCTGGCAGCTTCAAAGTGCCCTGCTAATTCAGAAATCTAAAATCCAACATTTGAAAAAAACACCTAGAATTTCTTTTTTTCTGCTCCTTATAGGTTAAGCACGATAAAGCAGCCATTGTCCAAATAGTCCATGAAATTGCTGAGCTTTTTAAAACAGCCAAAGTTCCTTTTCCCCATACAAACGTTTTTCTAAAGGAAATGTATGCAACTCATGAGCAGCTCAAGACTTGTGTAAGTATGGACAATTCATGCCCCAATGTGTTCTTCAAGCTAAAGCCAAGGACATCAAAGGAAAAATGAAACTCATAATGTATAATAATGAAAATACACTAAAAAGCTTTAAAGATATAGGACTACATTTTTAAACAATGGCACGTATGATGCATACATAACATATGAATATGTAGAATTTTAACCATACAAACATATTAACATATTCAAATACCCATTTTTGCACATGAATTTCCAAGTTTTACACACACATTTTTAAGGCTTGATTTAGATGCAATGCCTTAAAATTCAGCCCAAACAGTTTTTAATTTTTGTTTGTTTACTTAGATACTACTGAGTACACAATCAATTCTTTATGCTCTGCCTCGCTCTCTGAACAGTGAAGTCTTTCTTTTTATTTTGATTCATTACACATTCTTCTTAAGCCTAAAAATTACTAACCACAGTAACTGCCAAATCCCAAAACCTGCACTAAGCAATATAGGATTTAAGCAAGTGCTTAAATCCATCCTTAATCAGCAAAGCACTTAAGCACATGATTAATTGTTTTGTTTAAATGGGGTTGAAAGCTCAGGTCAATGGTAGTGTCTCTGGCAACTGCACCCTCCACCCCAGGGGTGGGGTGGGCTGAAGGACCTTTGAGGTTGCAGGCAGCCCAATGCATATATCTGTCCCAGCAATTCCCTCTTCATACTGCGCTAGAGGGAAACCACAGAGCACAGCTCTGCACCGTCAAGAGATTGGGAATTCAATGGAAGCTCATACCCTGCTCCAGCCCTATGCAGCAGAACCACAGGACTTCTGCTGGTTATCAGGTTTTCTGTACCGGCAAAGGCCGGGACAAGATTTGCTTCTAAGTGAACAATAATATCCAGTGCTCATCCAAGCATACTAAGTATTTCCATGGTTTTACTATGGTAATGACGTACTGCCTTTAGAATAATATACCTATTGTACCAAATGACTAACACCATTTATTTTGAAGCTAAGGAACTTTAACCTCCTTCAAAGTAATGGTCTAAAAATGAAATAAAAAACCAAGCATTGTAAAACCATGTCACCTTGCTTAGATTCCAATTCTAGTGTACTTAATTTCCAAATCTCCATAGCTAATTAGAGACTCTATGTCTTATAAAAGCTATCAGTATAGTTTTAATTATTTAATATAGAAATTGTGCTTTCATAGTGTACATATTTTCCAAAACTAACTCCTTCCATGCAGTGCTGCCTGTCCAGACCTGCATAAGAAAGATGTTGCTATTAGTAGCTGGTGATGCTCTCTAGTAGACTATCATAGAGCTAAAGGAGGGTATCATTTTAATAGCATATATTCCAAGCCAAATTTATTTTTATTTCCAAGTGCTCAAGCTCATAATGATCATTTGCTTTTGCTTTTATTTTTAATTCAACAGCTACAGTCCAGTCTTTTTAATGTTATCCACGAATCCATAGTAAAAGACTGCTTCAAAAGGATGAGTAATTATTTGATCAAAGTAAGTACATTGAGTACTGTCTTTTCTTCATGCTCACATCAGCAAATGTTTAAGTCATGGGAACGCTTATTACTTACTCAAGTAGTCCTGGCTTTAATAAAAAATTTTAAAAAATTATCTTTAAGAATCTGTGGATTGTGCTATATTACCAAATCCTATGTAAAAGCCAAAATAAGCATGTTTGTGTCCAAGGCGCAATTTTATTCCAACTTCTGAAAACAATATAACTTTTTTGCTTTAGAGGTGATAGTTGTTTATGGGACTAGTCACTCTCTGCTCAGGAGCACCCAACAGGAATGTGCCAATACCTGTGTTTTAGTGAGAGCACTAATGACCACAATAATTAAGGTTGAAATGTAGCTACTGCAGTTACTCAGGGCTTGTCTACACTTAAAATACTACAGCAGCACAGCTGCACTTAGGGTGACCAGATGTCCTGATTTTATAGGGACAGTCCCAATATTTGGGGCTTTTTCTTATATAGGCTCCTATTACCCCCCCGCCCCCGTCCCGATTTTTCACACTTCCTATATGGTCACCCTAGCACTGGTGCAGCTGCACCACTGTAATGCTTCAGTGTAGAACTACCTACGCTGACTGGAGGGGTTCTCCCATCGGTATAGGTAATCTACCTCCCTCACAAGAGGCTGTAGCTAGGTTGATGGAAGAATTCTTCCATTAACCTAACACTGTCTACACTGGGACTTAAGTCATCCCAGCTGACGTAGTTAAACTGACCTGATTTTCCAGTGTAGACCAGGTCTCATACCTTTCTTCAACACATTCCCTTTTGACTGAAATTTTTCATGCTTGCTGTCAATTTGAGGACAGTTTCAGTAAAATCTCTTCAGCTATTTTTGAATTTAACATGCCTAAAAATTAATTTAAAAACATACAAGCCCAGGTCCTCAGCTGATGTAAACCAAAGTAGCTGCATTGATTTAAATGGAGGTATGGCAATTTATAGCAGCTGATGATATGGTCTGTACTACCTTCAGTCCTGTCTTGTCATAGTCTTGACTCTCATTCTTTCAGTGCAAAGTACAATATCTAATAAATATTTCTTTGGTATCCCTTTCTTAAGCACTCGAACAGTCACTGTGCTTGGCAAGAAGTCCACGCACAATCCAGAGAAGTTCTTCAACGAATTGAAACTTACGCATTCAAGAGAAAAGGAACACATCAATGAACTCACATTTTACCTTAACTACTTTAAATAATTAGTGCCACATTGAACTAAAGTAAAGAATTTTATTTTTACATAAAGTAATAGCATAGCCTTTACATAGATTTTTTAAAATGTTTTACTACTTAATTTATTCATGTCATGATCTTTGTTTCTAAAACTAGTTGTAATAACTTTATTCTTAATAAAAAAAATATAAAGAGGCAAGTAATAGTGTTCCTACATATTTGTTTCTTGTGTGAAAGAAACAGAAACAGCCTTCAGAAAATAATTGACTGTGGCCCTGGTCCTGCAAACCCTTAAACTCATGCTAAACATTAAGCACGTGAGCTGTCCCGTTGACTTCATAGAAAATTGTTGCTTTAAACTGTGGTAATCTTCACCTGTACAAGTCAGGGTTTTTCTCCAGTGCACAATGTCTATACTAGGGGGTTTGCACTGCTGCGTCTACATCAGTATAGTTACAGCAGTGGCTAAAAACCCTACTGTAGAAAAACCCTGTTTCCATAACACCTTCCAACCAGGTTTCTGGAAACATTTTCTACAACCTGCATAGATCATCTTCAGATTTCTTTGGGGTTTGATCCTCCACATTCAATATTTACAGTCTGTACACCACTGTTCTATTTATTATCTATAGACCTGATTCTATGAAAGGCTGAGTACCCTCAATCTCCCCCATCTTCCCCCAAACAAACATTGATTTCAATGGTGGCTGAGGGCACTCAGCATCTGGGAGGATCAGCCCTATATCTTTAAGCAGAATTTGAAAGCAAGTAAACTTTGATAGAGTCTATGAAATGAATAAATAGCCCTGGGGGTGCGGTAAATAAGTGGTATTCCATAACATCATCTGAGTAACAATTTTCCTAAAACAAAATGTTCTTGAGTAATCCTTTAAGATAGAGAGACAGTCAATGATGCTGATTTACACCCGCTGACAATCTGGCTCAGAAATGGGAAAGTTTGGCTCTGGATCCAAACCACTGCAATTCAGCCTCTGGGTCCAGAGCGTTTACAGTAATTTCCAAGGCTACATCTGCACTGGCATCCACACTCAATACTTACCCATGTTTATGCCCACATATGTACGCCATGCCTGCACTGAGTGCCAGCTGTGCTGCACATAGGTGCAAGCTGTATACATGTGAATACAGGCATCCATTCTGCTGCTTTTTGGTATGCGTTTTTGGCAATAGCATTTCAGAGGTAGTATCCCAGGATTCTGTGTGTCACAGCAGAGACTCCGGGAACCGCCTTGCAGTGTGTTGTTGGTGCTGCCTGCTGCCTTTGCACATTCGTTGATGGCAGTTCCTGGTCACCCCTTTTTCCTGCCCAACATGGTGAAAGACATGGAGCAAGTGACAATGATATGCTTCTGCTTCTGCTCCTAGCCGCAAGGCAAATGTGTGTTACTGTATATGACTGGTGAGAATCCTGGGTGAAGGGACTCAGACCTTTCTCACAAGTGAGAAACAGATGTCTGGGGTGGTGACTGATGCACTGTCACTCCATAATACAGAGATGCAGGAGACTGCCAGCGTTCTCACTGAATGTCCATGGGTGTACTGCTGCTTCTGGACCAGGAGAACCAGCACGGTGTGGGGGGATCACATCATCCTGAAATCTTGAGATGATGACTAGTGGCTGTAGAACTTCAGAATGAGGAAGGAGACATTCCTGGAGCTCTGTGAAGAGCTGGCCTCAGCCCTACAGGGTTAGAACATGTGGTTCCATAGACCCATACCAGAAGAGAAGTGGGTGGCTATTGCCCTCTGGAAGTTGGCAATGCCAGATAGCTATCAATCAGTTGCAAACTACTTGGGGGTGGAGAAGTCTATTGTTGGGTTTGTGGTGGTGCAGGTTTGCAAAGCTATCAATACTCTCCTCTCCCCATGGATAGTTGCCCTCCCCAAAGTTCTGGAAATTACAGCTGGGTTTCAGAGCATGGGGTTTCTGAAGTGCCCGTGGAACCTAAAGAACTAGCTGGATTTTCTGCTGCACCAGAAATACGTGGACATACATATATGAGACGAGACTAGAAGGTAGGTCTAAAGGCAATAGACCATATTCTAAAATAGCAAATGGTGTCTGAATGGAGGGGAGAAGTGAATCACTGCCAATGACCATCATCCCCCAAGCCCACACCAGCAGCATCAGGAAATCCAGCCCCTTCGTCTAGCAAAGAGCAGAAAAAGGAATGAGGAAAGAAAGAGTCAAACAGCAACTGTTCTTTGTTCCATAAACTTTCCGATCAAGACCATAAGCCACTCGCATTCCCCCATCCCCTTCAAAGGGATGCTGCATTGTGTTTTTGCAGCCTCTGGATTAGATATCTCACCCACCCACCTACCCCCTTTTTCCTGACTTGTGCAGCATGGCTTTGAGAGCAGAGATCCTGGACACCAGTGATGGTAAATGCTTGAAAATCTTCATACTGTGATAGAAGACTGCTGTCACATTCCCTGGAGCAGCACAAGTTCCCCTCCTCCTTCCTGTACTGCCCAGACCTAAACCCCACCCCTTCTGTGTGGCTCCTGTTTGTAAGTGGGGAAAGAGGACTTACTGTAATGAAAGCTTGTGATCTTGAAAGGAACAGAACACAACTGTTCAGAACCATTAATCTTCTACAAATGTCCTGTCCCCCAGCTAGACCTCCCCCCTCTCCCTGCACCTCACTCTCAGCCTATTGGCCAACAAACTCGCAGACCCAGGGGCAGTATGATAGTTCGCTGGCAATCTGTTCTATGGCCTCTGCCAAAAGCTTTACAGTGGTTTGAGGTAATTCAATAAAATACTGAATGTACAGTTATGTCTTGGTCAGCGAACAGTTTTTTGGGGGAAGCTTCCAGTCCTGATTGCAGCCCTAGAGAAAGAGGGAGGGGATGTTGACAAGGAAGGTGGGGGGTTAATTTATCCAACTCAGATTCCATTTTGAACTGTGTCTCGGAGTCCTCCTCTGGCTCATCAGGAGCGGCTTGCAAAGCCATTTCCTCCAGGTAGAGGTGCAGGATAACTTGGTCCTCTTCCTTCAAGTCTTCTGGGGCTTCCTCCACTATGGTCCCCACTGCCTCCTCACACCTTCTTTCTACTGGCCTCATTGGCATCCTGTTGGATGATGAGACCATCAGGATTCAGGAGGGGGTCAAGAGATACCTCAGGCTTGGTATTGGAGCCCAGGAGAGCACTGGGTCCAGCTGCTTGAATAAGGGGTATGCTGCAGTCGTGAAGTGCCTGTGGTCTTTAGCCTTCCAGTGCCAGAGCCTGAGGTGCTTTATCCATTCCCAACATGGGGCCGGACGCTGGTGAATACCCACCCGCTCCAGCCTCTCTGAAACTTCTTGGTAAAGGTCTTGGAGGGAATCCCAACATGCACTTTGAGGGTCTGATCCACATCCCACTGCAGGCATTGAGAGACATTGACTGCAATGGGCTTTGGCTCAGGCAAGGGGAGAGCTTCTTGAGGTAGATAAAGGTCCCCTGGAAATCATCTATTATTTCAAGGTGCATTAGCTCGTATGAGGCCTGGGTACAGCTCTTTTCCTTGTTAAATGGGAGGAATTGTGTGGGTAAATAAAAATGGAAAACTGATAGCACACTAGCTATTAAAGACAGACAATAAGGTAAACAGGTGCTTCACTTCCCCCTCACATCTCTGCAAATCCACCTCAGCTCTAACCAGCAACATACATACAAGTGCCATCCTGAGTAGAACTGGTTGAGAATTTTCTGACAAAATGTTTTTTTTTCCATAGGAAAAAGGCAATTCATCTAAACCAAAACTGTGCATAGGAAAGGGTCAGTTCTGCCCCCCCCCCTCCCCAGCACACACACACACACACACACACACACTTTTATTTTTTTTAAATATATTATATTTCATTATATTCACAATGAAAAACTCTGTTTTTCTGGTTCAAAACAATTTTTTTTCCAAAGTTAAAACTACTTAAACTAAAAAATTGTTGATATTAAAATGGAACGCTTCAATTGACCTCAATTGAATATTTTTTCCCTTCAGATTCTCAGTTCTAAAAATAATTGAGATTTTGACATTTCATCCCAATTTGGGGTGGGATTTTTTTTTTAATATTTTGAACATTATTCTGGGACTGGAAAAAAATGTTTCCTGTCCAGCTATAGTCCTGAGGCTACTTGAGCAGAAGCTATAAATAGTGCCTACATGGATAGTCACTGGGAAGCAGATTGAGATTCCCTTCATTTCAACAGTGATCTAAATGTGGTTTGAATGGAGATGTACACTGAAAGGCTAGAATAGTTCAACAAAAATACATTGCTGAAGGTAGCCCTCAAGGAATACAAAGTGATGTTTTCATTAGGTACCCCAGGAAACACAAACATGAAGTCAGAAATCCCTTTTGTTTTCCCTGTTACACGTCTTTTCCAGTTAATCTAGCCAGGCATCTTCTACACAGTTGCCACAACCACTTTGGTTTGCTGGCCTTAGACTTTAATAGAGCTAAAAGATGCTATTGTGGGCCCTGAACGTCTTTCTGATAAGAAGCTAAGAGAGGCTAGTGTATCAACTGATTCCTTGCTATGTTCAATCCTAAGAACCCCTTTCTACAAAAGAAATGTGTATTCAAGCAGGCTACATGACTGTTCTGCTTACACTGAACTTTACAGTTCTACAATTACTGTACAGTGTACTTCCATAGCACCTTCCATCTAAGAATCCCAAAGCAATTTAAAAGATAAGTTAATGAGTTCAGCTGCACAATTGAGGTGAAGGGTTAATCCCCATTCTACACATGGGGGAACTGATGCACACAGAAAGAGTGATTTGCCCAAAGGCATACAGAAAAGATGTGTCAAAACTGGAAATAGAATGGAGGTGTCCAGGGTCCCCATCCTGTGGTTTAACCACAACATCAGCTGCTTCCCCAGTGAGTGGAGAATATGAGCGTCAATCCCAATGACCAATGTATATAGTCTATTTGAAAAATAATCCCAACAAAATAAAAGCACATCACTCGAAAAAACACATTAGTAGGTATATTTGAATCTGCAAGTGGAAAGTGTTGTTAGAATTTCCAGGTCTCTTCTTTTTTAGCAGGACATTGTGCATCTTCAGGTCTTATGAAGGGGGGCGGGGAAGGAAAGGAACTAATAGGAGGAGAGGGGACTCAGTATTATGGGATGCGAGAGGCTATATTAAGAAATAGGCTGTTCAATAACAAAACTTTTAATTAAAATAAAACACAACTTCATGTATCATTTAGAATAGTATCTTCCCGACAAACTGTATCTTGAAATGCTTTTGAGTATGAAATGAATTTATACAGAATGTCAGACAGTGTGTATTATAAAGTAGTATTTGTATTATATTAAATATATATGGTATAAAATATGGCATTTTAAAACCAATATATATATACTAGGGGCATTGAGTGAAGGAGAACGTCTGGCATATTCCATTGTAATAGCCAACAGGAACTGATATGACAATAGGATTGTTTTTAGATTAATTATTTAGGATTCATTTGGGAGGATTACATAATACATAGAAAGTGGTTTCACCTAAAACATTTTGCACAAAACCTTGTTCCTGCTCAGTGTCCTTGCACAATGAGACTAGAGGACAGCATGGATGTCTGCAGATTCAATAAATGCTATATTTTAAGTGACTGATATTTTTCAAGTTACAAATACTGAGCCAGATGCTACAAGCCTAACTTACATTAAATAGTATTTTCTTGTGGGAGAAGTCCTGCTAATGAATCCCCCATTCCCACTAGAGTCTGGGGCCCTAATAATAAGAGGCTCTGAAGGAAAAATAGTGAAAGGAGAGCAATGCTCTCTGTAGGTTGGAGCTATGATGATGGGTACTTTATAGTCATAACACTCAGCTCTGGTTGGTTGGTTGGTTGTTTGGTTGGTTTTTTGTTCCATGCTGACATTGCATTTGAATGTGTGCAACATGATTTTAAGTTCTTGTTCATTCTGCATCACATAGAGTGTGGCCCCATTCTTCCATCCTTCTCTCTGAGCTGAATAATATAACATCACATCAGAGGGTTTTGTGACCCAGTTTCATGGAGTACTGAAGATCCACTTTATATGCAAAGAGCTCTTATGGTGTCCTTGAACTAGTTATTTCCTAGGAGAAAAAGTACCTGATGGCATATGAGGCATATAAAAACAGCAAGTTTCTGTGCAAAGGGAAAGGAGATTGAAGTCAACAGCACATGCAAAATACAAATAAAATAAAATAAAATAAAATAAAATAAAATAAAATCCACGTATGCTCCACTTTAGGGACTCTCAAACATTCCTATTGTGTGGGCCATGTCTTAATAGAGATAGTCTCATATCTCCCCACCCAGTCATGTTTGCACAGGCCGCCTCTCCCACTTTTTACTGTTGTGGCAAGCTACAGTAATTGGTTAAATGGCATCAGGAAAATATTAATGTAAACTTCTTTTAATGGGATATTGCAGCTGACAGCACGGAGGAGGAGCTAGTGACAGCCAGTTCTCTGTGGAACACTAGAGATCTAATGAGGATAGTTTTGGCACCATACTGGTAATAGCAGGTGCCTGGACTCGATGACCCAAGAGCTCCCTTCCAGTTCTATGTTCCTATGTCTAAGAAGTCTGGTCTGCACACAGGACTGGGTGCCAAGAACTCCTGAGTGCTAGTGCTGACAGACCCTGACCTTTTAAGTGACCTTGGAAAATCACTTAGCCTTCCTGAAAACTGGGGATAAAAATAGCTGCCTATGTTGCCGGGGTGTTGTGAGGCCAGGTGAATGTTTTCAAAGCCCTCTGGTGGGTTGAACAGGTCCTTCATTGCCTGGGAGGGGGCCCCAAAGCTATGGTGGTGACCTACTGGGAGGGCATGACAAGCCTAACAGTGGTGTTGGTTATATTTTCTCTTAACAGGTTCACTCACCCTTATATATTTCATGACCTTGTTGCTCCAGTTCAAACCTGGAGAACAGTGATAGTCTCAGTTTTCATCCCTGTTCTATATGCGAGCATAAACAGAGAGAACCAAGACAGTATTACATTCAGGCTTTATTCCTCCCTTCACGTACTCTGTGCTCTCATCAAGCACATCCTGAAACAAAAGTTCTCCAGGTGCCCATACACAATCATACCATAGCTTCCCAGTGGACAGAGCTATTTATCACAACCTCTCATCTGTCACGTTTGAAATAGCAAAATTAAACATGAATACTACAGTCATATATTTATTCTATTATACTCTACACATCATAATATAAAGTTTATCATCAACTTTTTGTTTTAATTAACTAACTCTTAACTTGTTTGGTGTCTAAGGCACTGGTTCTCAATCTTTTTTCATTTGCAGACCCCTAAGAAATTTCATATGGAGGTGCGGACCCCTTTGAAAATCTTTTGTCTGTTTATACAGTTGAATTCTGTTCAGCCTGTTTTGTCCTTGCATGGATCCCTTAGACATAGTTTGCAGACCCCCAGGGGTCCATGAACCACAGGTTGAGAACCACTGGTCTATTTTCCTTTGTGTTTGGAAGGGTTGTTCTTTCATACTCTAGAATTGTATAAAGTCTTGTATATGCCTGAGGATGGTTTGATGTTGGAATGTGAGTCTCTCTTGTAATGATAGAAGACTGCCATGAGCTTGGTGGTGTGGTATTTTGAGAGTCTGTTCCAATATCTATCAGTCAGTTAGCAGCCTGTGCGCCTTCTGTGTCCTGCTGAGCAAGTCTCAGTGGAGTGCATATTTCACTGTCTTCCCCATCTGCGTTTTTGTCTTGTGTTTGTACTCTGTGAATGTATTTGTGGTTTCAGTGAAATATACGCCCATCCACTGCTACATTATCTGAAAGAAAGTTTATCTGTTTGACACATGTACCTTGCTTTCAAGAGTATGATTTGTCCTAAGGAAATAATTTGATCCTGACAGGATCTCCTGTTTGTAGTTCTGGGTGGTCTTTAGCTTACTGATTGCAGTAGGCTTTGGCCTCTGTTTCAGAGTAGCAGCCATGTTAGTCTACATTCACAAAAAGAAAAGGAGTACTTGTGGCACCTTAGAGACTAACCAATTTATTTGAGCATAAGCTTTCGTGAGCTACAGCTCACTTCTTCGGATGCATTCAGTGGAAAATACAGTGAGGAGATTTATATACACACAGAACATGAAAAAATGGGTATTATCATACACACTGTAAGGAGAGTGATCACTTAAGATGAGCTATTACCAGCAGGAGAGCGGGGGGTTCAACCTGGACCAGTCCACACAAGAGATCCAGTTCCTGGACACTACTGTGCTAATAAGCGATGGGCACATAAACACCACCCTATACCGTAAACCTACTGACCGCTATTCCTACCTACATGCCTCCAGCTTTCATCCAGACCACACCACACGATCCATCGTCTACAGCCAAGCTCTATGTTACAACCGCATTTGCTCCAACCCCTCAGACAGAGACAAACACCTACAAGATCTCTATCAAGCATTCTTACAACTACAATACCCACCTGCTGAAGTGAAGAAACAAATTGACAGAGCCAAAAGAGTACCCAGAAGTCACCTACTACAGGACAGGCCTAACAAAGATAATATCAGAACGCCACTAGCCGTCACCTTCAGCCCCCAACTAAAACCTCTCCAACGCATCATCAAGGATCTACAGCCTGTCCTGAAGGACGACCCATCACTTTCACAAATCTTGGGAGACAGGCCAGTCCTTGCTTACAGACAGTCCCCTAACCTGAAGCAAATACTCACCAGCAACCACACACCACACAACAGAACCACTAATCCAGGAACCTATCCTTGCAACAAAGCCCGTTGCCAACTGTGTCCACATATCTATTCAGGGGACACCATCATAGGGCCTAATCACATCAGCCACACTATCAGAGGCTCGTTCACCTGCACATCTACCAATGTGATATATGCCATCATGTGCCAGCAATGCCCCTCTGCCATGTACATTGGTCAAACTGGACAGTCTCTATGTAAAAGAATAAATGGACACAAATCAGATGTCAAGAATTATAACATTCAAAAACCAGTCGGAGAACACTTCAATCTCTCTGGTCACTCGATTTCAGACCTAAAGGTCGCAATATTAGAACAAAAAGACTTCAAAAACAGACTCCAGTAAGAGACTGCTGAATTGGAATTAATTTACAAACTGGATACAATTAACTTAGGCTTGAATAGAGACTGGGATGTGTCATTACACAAAGTAAAACTATTTCCCCATGTTTATTTCCCCCTCCCCATCCCCCCCATAAATTGGTTAGTCTCTAAGGTGCCACAAGTACTCCTTTGCTTTTGGCCTTTGTGTATCTCTCTTCCTTTTTGTTTGTTACTCCTTCCACTACTCCCGGTTGTAGTAAAGTTGGGGCTATAAGCACAAAGATGTGTGGGTGATGGTTCTTGGGGTACCCAGGACTGCAAATCACCTTGTTACCCCCTGCCTCCCACATGAGGGATACTTCCTTGTGCTTAACTGGGTGTCAGCTCCCTGGCACCATCAGCCTGTTTGCAACCCACACACTCTCCTCTGAGCTATGCCAGTCCTTACTTTGCCTTGCAGGCTAACAGTAGGTGCACTCCAGTCTCCAAGCCCCTTTGAAGTGTTCCCCTGTTAGTGTCCAGCCCTCTATCCACTGAACACTCACATAAATACCAGATCGGCTGTCTCCAAGGGAACGGTGCACATACCAGTTGGTATGATTCAACTCAGGATCAGCATCTTGCATAATATAACAGCACTGAGATGTATTTATAGTGAAAACAAGGATAAGTGTATTACCAATGATTTAAAATTCAAGAGATGGTGAGTAAGGGTAATGGAAACAAAAGGTTACATGTAAAACAAAATCATAACACACTTTGTAGTGACTTTTGGGGTCTAGGCTCCTTTTTGAGTAACCCTATAGCTTTTCCAGATGAGAATGTTCAACAAATGCGAATGCTAAGGCTAAATTTTTCAACTCTATTGATGAAAATGAGATCTTGCTCCAGACTTCTAGTAGATTTAAATTGAAATGGCTCATTTCTAACTGCTCCATTTACATTATTGGCAAAGTTTTAACCATCGCTTCTTATTCTCAAGATTCCTTTCAAAATTTTAAAGACAGGCATGAATGGGGTTTAATGTGTTTCTTCCTGTTGAATCGCTCTGATCTCCAACGCACTGACATGGGGATTAATAATGAGGACACCGTTGGCACCATCTGGGCAGTATGTTAAGAATTATATGGCATCTGTCGCATATTTGGAGTTCTTGATTTCTGAAAGAGATTCCCCAAATTCGAAGATTCCGCAGATACTTTTGTCCCAAGCAATCCAAATCCAGTCTGTATGTTTCTGTTGCTACTTACAGAAATCCACCTATTGTCAATTAAATCCATTTGCAGATGACTCCTACTCACAGTCTGTTCAAATTGAAAAGATTCTTACATAATAATTCATTTTACAGGCCACAAATACATTGTAGAACAATAAATTATTACAGTAACCTCTGAGAGAGATCACAAACCAAGAGCTTCCAAATAAAATAAGGGGAACTCTGGCAATACAGTGTATTTAACACACTTTCTTTTCCTATTTCCATAGTTGCCTACATGCTTCTTATACAATAAGTGTGTATTTATATTTTGGTGGCCTAATATTTTAGTCCTGTAGCATTAAGCCCTGTAGTTGATGAGGAACTGGAGAAAGATAGGTTTCAGGAGGGAGCTAGTTTGATGTGAGAGCAAAGGCTCAGGAATACAAGCTGGGGCCAGGCTGCCAACACATAGGACAGCATGTAATACTGGCCTCTCATCATGCTTAATAAAGATCTCTTTCCTAAAACTCTGCTGGCCAGCTGCATCACGTGTTGCTAATGAAGCAAATCACACACGGGTTATTTGGAATAATCTTTAAGCACGCATGTAAACAACTTATTTCTCATGAATGTTAAGACTGAACAGACAGCTGAATCATTTAGATAACGTTTCTAAGTTACACTTTATTTCTACTGAATTTTGGATGCAACAGCAAACTTAAAATAATTATTTTTTTTAAAAACACCTACTCATCAGTTATAAAAAAAAAAAATCCATACTCCAGTTACTGATCACTTTTTTTAAAAAAAAGCATTTTATCCAGAACTCCATGATAGGAACAGTTCTGTAAAGCCAAGAGGTCTTAGTTTTTTTTCTGCCTGCAGAGGGAGCACTGGCCCCTGAAAACAGACTAGGATTTTGTAAAAAGGAAAACGTATTTCTGTTAAAGACACAAGGCGGGTGAAGTAATATCTTGTATTCCAGTGGTTCTCAACTAGGGGTCTGGGGCCCCTGCGGGGAGCCGTGAACAGGTTTCAGGGGGTCCACTAAGCAGGGCCAGCGTTATATTTGCTGAGGCCCAGGGCAGAAAGCTGAAGCCCCACTGCATGGGGCTGAAGTCCAGCACCCTGAGCCCTGTCACCCGGGGCTGAATCCGAAGCCTGAGCAATGTAGCTTCATGGGGGCCCCTGTATCATGGGGCCCCAAGCAATTGCCTTGCTTGAGACCCCTTCAAGCTGCTGCTGGCTTTTATAGGCAGAAAACCAGTTATTGTGGCACAGGTAGGCTGTGGAGTTTTTATAGCATGTTGTGGGGGCCTCAGAAAGAATAAGGTTGAGAACCCCTGTTTTATTGCACCAGATTCTCTTGGTGAAAGAGACACGCTTTCAAGCTTACACAGAGCTCTTCCTCAGATCTGGGAAAGGTACTCTGTGTGTCACAGCTAAATACAAGGTGAAACAGATCTTTCAGCATAAGAAGTTAACACATTGTAAGAGAGTATCATCAAGGATCTACAACCTATCCTGAAGGACAACCCATCACTCTCACAGATCTTGGGAGACAGACCAGTCCTTGCTTACAGACAGCCCCCTAACCTGAAGCAAATACTCACCAGCAATCACACACCACACAACAAAAATACTCACCCAAGAACCTATCCTTGCAACAAAGCCCGTTGCCAACTGTGTCCACATATCTATTCAGGGGACACCATCATAGGGCCTAATCACATCAGCCACACTATCAGAGGCTTGTTCACCTGCACATCTACCAATGTGATATATGCCATCATGTGCCAGCAATGCCCCTCAGCCATGTACATTGGCCAAACTGGACAGTCTCTATGTAAAAGAATAAATGGACACAAATCAGATGTCAGGAATTATTACATTGAAAAACCAGTCGGAGAACACTTCAATCTCTCTGGTCACTCGATTTCAGACCTAAAGGTCGCAATATTAGAACAAAAAGACTTCAAAAACAGACTCCAGTGAGACACTGCTGAATTGGAATTAATTTGCAAACTGGACACCATTACATTAGGCTTGAATAAAGACTGGGAGTGGATGTGTCATTACACAAAGTAAAACTATTTCCCCATGTTTATTTCCCCCTCCCCATCCCCCCCCCCACCATTCCCCACATGTTCTTGTCAACTGCTGGAAATGGCCCACCTTGATTATCACTACAAAAGGTCTTTTCCCCACCTTTTATTTCCCCTCTCCTACTGGTAATAGCTCACCTTACCTGATCACTCTCATTACAGTGTATATGGTAACACCCATTGTTTCATGTTCTCTGTGTATATAAAATCTCCCCACTGCATTTTCCACTGCATGCATCCAATGAAGTGAGCTGTAGCTCACTTAAAGCTTATGCTCAAATAAATTTGTTAGTCTCTAAGGTGCCACAAGTACATCTTTTCTTTTTTCAAGGTGAAGTGGGCAATTCATACCTCTGCAGTCATAGAACAAAGGAAGGTGAGTGGGTTATACATTGTTATAGTTCTAATACAACACATAGTAAATGTTCCCTAATATGTATTCCAAATGAATTATGTCGAGTAGGTTTTGTTTTTGTTTTTTGCATGGCTAATATACCATATCTTACTGCAAAGGGCATTTACAAATATAGATACATCTGTGTGTGTGTGTCAGGCAGCGAGCCACGTATAAGTTGTACTCCTTTTTAGCACCCACTAATACATAATTTGAGAGCTGCACTGTAGTCTTATTGAAGATGACCTATCTTTTCAGCTGCAAGATACAGAACAGTGGTTGCAACTGTGGTTTGCAGAATGAGACTATGGGCTTGGCTACACTTGCAAGTTACAGCGCAATAAGGAAGCCCCGGGCGCACTAGATCACTACCTGTCCACATTGGCAAGACACGTAGAGCACTCTGACTCCGCGGCTACAGCGCTGCTGGTACTCCACCTTGGAATAAAGGTGGAATAAAGTTTGCTGCACCCCCGCTGGAGCACAGCGGCACCAGTGTGGACGAGGTGTTACATTACTGTGCTCTGATCAGCCTCCGGAAATATCCCATAATCCCCTTAAGTCAAGTGACCACTCTTGTCATTGTTTTGGAATCGCTGTAGGAATGCGGACATGCCCTTTGAAAGCTCCATTTCTGACAGCCAGTTGCTTATCTGCTCCGAGACAAAGCAATCATTAGTGTGGAATGCTGTGTGTTACAGAGAGATATGGGGGAGTGAGGGGGGTCTGCTGCTGTCTGAACTTACAAGACAGCATGTTGACATGCTCTGAGCCCCCCCAAAACCCACTCTCTCTCCCCCCACATACACACAACACATGCCCTGTCACACTCCACCCCACCCCCACCCCATTTAAAAAGCACATTGCAGTCACTTGCATGCTGGCATAGCTGCCCATAATGCACCATGCCCAATGCCGCTGCAAGTGCCGCAAATGTGGCCACACCAATGCGCTTGAAGCTGTCAGTGTGGACAGACTGCAGCGCTTTCCCTACTGCGCTCTCCAAAGGCTGGTTTAACTCAAAGCACTCTACATCTGCAAGTGTAGCCATGCCCTATGTGGGGAAGTTGAGCAAAGAAAGATAACTGTGGTGACCAGTGAAGTGTGGGACAACAGTAGGAGGACTACTTGTGGTAGTTTTGTTAAATCAGGAGAATGGAGAACCTAGCTAACAAGAACCAACTAAACGAGGTTGGCTTGTTTAGCCTAGCAAAACAAAGGCTGAGAGGGGATATGATTGTTACCATGGAAGAAGAAGAGCTTAAGAACCCAATCATTAATAGAATATCTGCACCACTTATAGTGCAGGTAATAACATATATGAAAAAGCATATATACCATCAAATGTGATGTAACTTCATTACAACTCAGGACATTAGCACACTGTGCCGCTGCCTGCTTCTCTCAAGTACTGAACACAACGTCAGGGTAAGTTTCCAGTCACACACAGTAGCAAGTTCTTGTCCACGACAAAAACAGGTAGAGAGCTATTATTGTGAGCATTTAAAATTCTGCATCATTTCAGTTCATATATAGAACTTTGTTTGTGATACATAACTGGAATACTCATACTGGGGTAAAACCCGCCCTTTCCTCTCTGACTGCAGAGGTGCATTGGCAGAAGAACTGGTTTCCTCAGTGGGCTACTGGAGTGTAAATGACAGAAGAATTTAGCCCTGTAGTTGAAATTTAACTTATAATTCTGTCAATGATACATTAGTCAGAGTAAAAACATATTTTTTCCCACTAAAATAAGCAGATATTACTTTGAATAGCCACAGCGAGCAGATCTGTTCAGGCAGAAGTTGCCATTTTTGGATGCACACTTTCCAAACTAGAATCACACTTTTATTCTGTTATTATGACATATGAATGAATATATAAAACTCTATCACCCCTTTCCCCAACTCCCCAGACTTTCAGCTATGAAACTATGTTCTGAACAACAGAGAGAAGAGGGAATTGTTAAATGCAGCTTGGTTTGCAGTGAACTTTTCATCCATGGAATGCTCCAAATTACAAAAGTGTACATGCTTTCTCTAACTCTCTATTTTTTTATTTTTGGCTACAGAACTGTGTCCCTCCTCAAACTAATTCGACATCGGTTCTTGTTTCAACTGTTATTAATGTTAGTTCTGATTATGTAAGGGGGGGAATAGTCCCGCTATTGTGGGGAACTTTCCTGGCTTCTGCACTACCCTGGTGAAGTGGGCTAGCGAAAGGATCTGAGTCCTCGCTCCCACTTCCTTTACCCAGTGGCCTCCCTGCCCTTGAGGGCTCCCCTTCCACCCTCCTGTCTGGCAGAGTCCTCGTAACCCCAACAAGGCTGGGCCCAGGATTCCGGGGGGCTCGACCCCCAACCCTGGTGTGGTCACCTAGGACAGGGGCTAAGGTGTCCCCACTCCGGGGTACTCTCTCTGCACTGGGCACTTCTCTGACCCACTGACCATTACATACAAGTTAAAGCAAATGCAAGTTATTTAATCAACAATTAATTTTAAAAAGAATAAGGGGAAATGGGAAAGGTTAAAGGAAACACATCACCCCGCTCTGTGGCAGGGAACATCACAAACAGTGTCTCTGGAACGTCAGGGCAGTTCACAGTCTGTTCCTTGTAAGTCCCAGGCCTTCTTCTCAGGCCCTGGCTGTGCTGCAGGGATGCTGTGGGTTGGACACTTGCTCTGCTGGTGGCCACACGCTCTCAGGCTCTAAGTGGTAGGACCCTACTTCCCAGTGTTGCCCCCGCCTGTCGGGGTTACGATCCAAGCCTGGCCTGCAGAGCCTCTTGGCTGAGCCCGCTGCCCAGGGTCCCCCTCGGTCTCCCCAGCTGCTCACCGCACCCAGCTCCGGCCTGCTCCAGCCCCAGCTGCACCACTCTGTCTCTGCACTGCTGCTGCTGCTCTGCCTCCAGCTCCCTGGCCTGCTTCTTTGGCCCCTCTGGCTCTGGTTGCTGCAGCTCTGCTCCCAGGACAGGTCTGCTCTGCAGGCTGCTTCTGTGACTCTGCTCCCAGCACTGACCTTCTTCCTGGGCTGCTTTTCTGGCCCCTTTGGCTCTGGTTGCTGCAGCTCTGCTCCCAGGGCAAGTCTGCTCTCTCTGGGCTGTGCCTCTGGCTTTGGGGCTGCAGCTCTGCTCCCAGGACAGGGTCTGCTCTCTCGGGGCTGCTTTTCTGGTACCTCTGGATCTGGCCCAGCTCTGCTCCCCAGCTCAGCTTGGGCCCCTGCTTTCTCCTTAGCTCAGCCCCGCTCTGTCTGACCCAGGCAAATCCAGCTCACACGGAGGATGGGACCTCCCTGGCCTCCTGACTCCCTGATTAGCCTGCCCGCCCTGTCATTCAGGCTGATCTGGAGCATTGGCCTCTCCCCATTGTTCCTGGGGACTGTCAGTCTCAGGGTCCTGGTTTCAGCGTTCAAATGAGGACTGAATACTTAGCTTGGGTCGGTATAAGTTATGTTACTCAGGGGTGTGAATAAGCTACCCCCCTGAACGACATAAGTTATCATGACCTAGCGCCAGTGTGGACAACACTATGTTGGTGGGAGAGCTTCTCCTGCTTACAGAGCTACCGCCACTTGCAGGGGCTGGAGTAACTAAGTCAACGGCAGAGCTCTCTCCCGCCGGCTTACAGCCTCTGCACAGGCAGCACTACAGTGGTACAGCTGCATCACTGCGGCTCAGTCTACATCAACCTGGAGTTTGTGCTTTGAATTATTAATACCCTGGCAGCTCTGACTGAAAGATAATGTCCTCCAGTCACAGGACAGACTGCACCATCCTATGATAAAACCCACAGGAGGCAGCCCAGAGAGAAAAACTCTTCAAGGTTCCTTCTTATAAAGTTTGCCCTGAATCCTTCTGTGAAAGGGATGGTTTTGCTGCTTTCAGACACTGCAGATCCTACAATGAGGATTGCCAAACATCCTTTTCGACTGCAATGCCTGGTCAAAAAGGGACCTGGTGCTGACTGATCCGTTAAAAGTCTGCTCGGCAGCACAGCTGGGCTAAGGCAGACTCCCTGCCTGCCCTGACCCACGCAGCTCCTGGAAGCAGCCGGCATGTCTCGCTCCTAGACACAAGGGCAGCCAAGGAGGCTCCGCATGCTGCCCCCACCCCACGCGCCAGCTCCGCAGGTCCCATTGGCCGGAAACCGCAGCCAATGGGAGCACAGGGGCAGCACCTGTGGGCGAGGGCAGTATGTGGAACCCCCTGGCCACCCCTTCCCAAGTGGCCATGGGGACACACCAGATGCCTCTGGGAGCTGACTGAGATAAGCGCCGCCTGAAGTCCGCACCTCGCATCCCTTCCCAAACCCCCTCTCCCAGCCCTGAACCCCTTCCCATACGCCAACTCCCTCCTAGAGCCTGCATCCCATATCCCCTCCTGCACCCCAACTCCCTCCCCGAGTCCGCACCCCACAACCCACCCTCTGCCACAACCCTGAGCCCCCTCCTGTACCCCAATTCCCTCCTGGAGCCTGCATCCCATACCCACTCCTGCACCCAATCTCCCTCCCAGAGTCCATACCCCCTCCCACTCTCTGAACCCCTTGGCCCCAGCCTGGAGCCACCTCCTGCAACCCAAACCCCTCAATCCTGGCCCCACCCCAGAACCTGCACCCCCACGTGGAGCCCTCATCCCTCCCACACCCCAAACCCCTGTCCCAGCCCTGAGCCCCCTCCCACACTCCAAACCCCTCATCCCCAGCCCCATCCCAGAGCCTGCACCCCTGGATGGAGCCCTCACTCCCCGCACACTGCAACCCCCTGCTCCAGCACTGAGCCCCCTCCCACACCGCGAACCCCTCCTCCAGCCCTGTGTAAATGAGTGAGTGAGCGAGGGTGGGGGAGAGTGATGGAGGGAGGGGGGGATGGAGTGAGTGGAGGGTAAGGCCTCGGAGAAGGGGCAGGGGTGGGGGCTCTGGGCATGGGCGGGGCAAGGGTGTCTGGTTTTCTGCAATCAGAAAGTTGGCAACCCTACCTACAGGATCCATGGGTCTCTGTACAGAGACTCCATGACTGCACCAGCTGTCACCCCATGCATGGTTTTCCTTACTCCCCAGCAGTTCCATAGGAGCAGCACTGCAAGATTCTTCCATCACATGGTACCTTCTCTCTGGATCACCCCAAAATGGAACCCACTGTGCAGAGAGTGGGTCAGCACTTCTCCTGAGTTCTGGGGTGGGGGGAGAGTTGAAACCTCTCTGCATGTGGAACTAAGGGGAATAATGCAGCCATAGTGATGGAGAGAGTGAAAGAATGGCAGGTATTTCTATACACTGATTCTAAAGTTAATTTCCAATTACATTTTATATACATGGGCTCTTTTTCATGTGCTGCACACTGAGTGATAACATAAAAGGGCTCTTTGCTTGTAAAACTAAACTGGTTCTTTATTAAGAGGTCTATTTACAGAGCCATTGCAACTGCAGCTATTATTCTACACTATTCTACCCTGAATGCATTCGATGAAGTGAGCTGTAGCTCACGAAAGCTTATGCCCAAATAAATTTGTTAGTCTCTAAGGTGCCACAAGTACTCCTTTTCTTTTGCGAATACAGACTAACACAGCTGCTACTCTGAAACCTATTCTATGTGTGTGCACCGAGACTGATTTCCTGGTGCCTCCTCAAAACACTTCCCTCCTGCAAGCTGTGCTCCTTCCTCCAAGTTTTATTCAGATTGCTATAGGTTTGATCACATCCCAAAGATCACTGAATGTGGGTCTCCCTGTCTACATGGAAAGAAGTAGGCCAATTGTCTCCCCTGCAATATCCTTTCCTTCCCTTGGAACCCTGCAGAGTCCTCCATGGATCCAGGGATCTGCACTGGTTGGGGGGCGGGGGTGGGGGAGGGACACACACACACATACTATTCCTCCACTGATCTAGAGGAGATTTCCAAGGAAAGATGATACAACCTTAGGGCCATAACCCCCTCCTTGATGGAGGGAATCCCCTTTAAGGGGGATCATGGAGCAAGGCTGGCACAGGGGAACAGGACATTCCACTGGATGGTTTCGGGTTGTGGCCAGGGGACAAATCTTCCTCTCCATGGCAAAGAACCAAAAAAAAAAAAAAAAATTGGGCCAATTTCCAAAGGTGCTAAGTATCCACAATACTCATTGCAGTTAATGGGAGCCAAGGGTGCTGAGTAACTCTTAATATCAAGCCTTGGGTAAATAATTAAGATATGATAAATAATTATGACAATTTTTATTTCGACTTGTAAAGTACTTTCTGGGAACACCATTCTATAAACCTGCTTTCTGTGCTAGCACTCAGCTATATCAGGGTTTTGTTCTTGTTCCAAAAAAGCAATTTCTGAGTCCTTTTAGTGACCAAAACAATCAATGAAAAAAAATGATAATGCGAAAGGAAAGTTGCTCAGAAGCTTTAATCACCATTTTTTAAAAAGACTACTAATAAAAGATTTAAGAAAACCTTCAACTTATAATGTGTGCTGGAGAAACAATTGTAGGACATTGCTACATCTTAAATGTTTAACAGAAACTTTGAGTATAGCTCTTTAATTTCTGGAATCATGATGGAATGCAAACTACAACCAGGATAAATTCTGTTTTCTTTTGGGAACGTCTACAAGTTGTCATATCAGCCAATACATTTTACCTAGCAAGGATGTCTCTATTCAGACATTCATACCTCTGTTTATCTTCTTTCCTACTCAGTCTTCTCTTTCTGCTTTTTACCCTTTCTTCCTACTGCTCTATTACTTAACTGACTGTAACCCCCAAAGCTAGTTAGAATAGAATCAATAATGTGTCTATTGTGTTAGTCAGTTTGTTTTGCAGCTATGTATAATATTCTTTATCCTACTCGCTAAGAGAGGGATTTTGGTTTTTCTGATGCTTGCAATCATCTATTGTTAGTGCACCTGTTCTTGTTTTAGCTGCTTAGAATTAAGTTTTAAAAATCACAAAGAGCAAATTGTCATGGATCCACAGGATCAGTGCTACACCCCCAGCTTTGGCACAGTCAATAGGAGAAATCCCTTTAGTGTGCTAGACCCCCAAGGAGTCTCATTCTTCCTGCTCAGGGTAGGCCACACAGCCTCACCGCTTCCTTAGACTAAATGTTTGGGGCTCCCGCAGTCTTGCTTCACATTATGAGCTCTGTTCAGCAAGTCCAACTGAGACAGACCCCGGGAGAGACTTGTACACTCTTCAGGGATTAATGCACCTCCCCAAGCATTTGCAGTGACACTCTATCAGCATTGTGAAAACAGTAGTGTTTATTAGTCAGCTGGAACACAGCATAGTAAGTCCTTAGGTTAACATAGACCATGGAAGGTTAAAGCATAGCCCAAGTCCATTCTGGTTAGCCAGAGTCCAGCTAAGTTGTAGTGAATGCCATTTTTCAAACTAAAACTTAGTCTCTAAGGTGCCACAAGTACTCCTTTTCTTTTTGCGAATACAGACTAACACGGCTGCTACTCTGAAACCATTTTTCAAACTCTGTCTCCTTGGTCAGATTCCAGGTGACGGCCCTAACTCCTTCGCAGCAGCCAATTCTTATTCCCCGCACGTCACAACACCCCAGTCTGTTGTTCTCTATCTGGGAAATGTTGCTGAGTTTTCCTGCTGAGAGTTGGGGAAATCCATCTCCCGCTGGGTCATTGGTTGCTAGGTGTCAATGTCCCGGTGATTGGCTTTGCCATTGTCTTCACAGATCCCCCACTGATATGGGGTCAACCTCAGCCAGTCTGTGATACTCCTGCTGGCCGTCTTGGGATTTAGCTCTGCCAGTGGGTGCACTCTCTTCTGATGGAGCCTCTCCTGCTATTGTGTCCTCTTGCAGACCCATATCACTCCAGGAACTGCAGAGTCCTCTTCATGACTCGGCTCTCAGGCCAGGTCATCATTTGTGTTTCCTCCTTCTGGAGGGTGAGCGTCACTGTCCAATAACTAGGCCACTTCCCTGGTGCTGAATGAGCCACTACGCCAGGTCCCAACCCAGGAACCCTGTAGATAGCAGCCTCCTGCTACACCTCTTTAACTTCTGGCAATGCTGCTACAATTTCCTGGGCCACTTCTCCATGACCCCACACTTTCTTCACCCTCACCTCAGTACCAGGAACCATCCACGAGCTTCCCCTTGCTCCCCCAGTCCCTGCCAGCAGCTACCCTGTCCAAGGTACTCCTTCTCTCTCAACCTGCTAGGGACACAATCCTCACTTTCAGAGCTCCCAGTCACCCACTGACTGACTGGCCCTGCAGCACCTTTTATGTGAGCCCACTGGGCCCTGGTTGGCTGCTCCTTGCAGCCTTCCTCCCATTGGCTGTTTCCCTTGTAGCCTCCCTAGGCCCCTTGGATGACTCACCTCCACTTCTCTACTCTAGGACAGGGCAGGACCAATCCCCTCTACACCTCTGTGGGGTGGACACCACATCACACAGTCTTTTTTTAATAACCAGTCCCAGCTCAGACAGTGAGGCAACATTCATATCAATAAAAAGAAAAGGAGTACTTGTGGCATCTTAGAGACTAACCAATTTATTTGAGCATAAGCTTTTGTGAGCTACAGCTCACTTCCAATGAAGTGAGCTGTAGCTCACGAAAGCTTATGCTCAAATAAATTGGTTAGTCTCTAAGGTGCCACAAGTACTCCTTTTCTTTTTGCAAATACAGACTAACATGGCTGTTACTCTGAAACCATTCATATCAATGTCTCTTAACCTGCCCTGAAAGCAAATGTCCTCCCCCGCATCCCACTGAGTAACCATGCAAAACATAGGGGAAACTGAGGAACACCTAAGGGTCATAAAAATATTACAGAAAATTCCCACTTCATCACAGAAGTGTACAGTATTTGCTTTCCTTTTCCAAAGACAGGAAAGAATTTTGCATTTTTGCGTGATCTGAGGCTGCAATAGATCTTGGCATTAAATTAAAGAGAAGAACTCATGCTGACCTTCAAAGGAGGAAATGTTGCTTTCCTACCACAATGCAGCCCTCACATGGTCCAGGCCTCTAGCTGCTCCAACAATGTAAATGTTTATTGCAAATGTCTCATTAGGCATATTCACTGTTTGATGTTCCACATATATTGGTCATTTGGATAGAATGATCAAAACGGGATTCCTCAAAACTACCCTTATAATAGGATTCCATTTGTCAATATAAACACAGACTCTAGAATAAGTAAACATATTTGCACTGTAATTTTTGCACCTATGTCTATAAGATGAAAAAACATCAATTAAAATTAGGACTGTCAATTAATTGCGGTTACCTCACGTGATTAACTCAAAAAAATTATTTGCAATTAAATAAATCATGATTAATCGCAGTTCTAATTGCACTGCTAAACAATAGAATACCAATTGAAATGTATTAAATATTTTGGATGTTTTTCTACATTTTCAAATATATTGATTTAAATTACAACACGAAATGCGAAGTATACAGGGTTCACTTTATATTATTATTTTTATTCCAAATATTTGCACTGTAAAAGTGATAAACAAAAGAATAGTATTTTTCAATTTACCTCATACAAGTACTGTAGTGCAATCTCTTTATTAAGAAAGCGCAACTTACAAATGTAGATTTTTTTTGTTACATAACTGCACTCAAAAACAAAACAATGCAAAACTTTAGAGCCTACAATCCACTCAGTCCTACTTCTTGTTCAGCCAATCACTAAGACAAACAAGTTTGTTTATATTTAAGGGAGATAATGCTGCCCACTTCTTATTTACAATGTCACCTGAAAGTGAGAACAGGCGTTCACATGGCACTTTTGAGCAGGCATTGCAAGGTATTTACATGCCAGATATGCTAAACATTCATATACCCTTCCATGCTTCAAAAACCATTCCAGAGGACATGCTTCCACGCTGATGATGCTCGTTAACAAAATCATGTGCTAATTAAATTTTTGACTGAACTCCTTGTGGGAGAATTGTATGCCTTCTACTCTGTGCTACTCACATTTTGCCATATATTTCATGTTATAGCAGTCTCAGATGATGATCCAGCACATGTTGTTCATTTCAAGAACACTTTCACGGGAGATTTGACAAAACGCAAAGAAGGTACCAATGTGAGATTTCTAAAGATAGCTACAGCACTTTATCCAAGGTTTAAGAATCTGAAATGCCTTCCAAAATTGGCAGGATGAAATGTGGAGCATGCTTTCAGAAGCCTTAAAAGAGCAAATCTCTGATGCAGAAACTACAGAACCTGAACCACCAAAAATAAATAAATAAATAAATAAAATAAAATAAAATCAACCTTCTGCTGATGGCATCTGACTTAGATGATGAAAATGAACATGCACTGGTCCACCCTACTTTGGATCTTTGTTGAGCACAACCAGTCATCAGCATGGATGCATTTCCTCTGGAATGGTGGTTAAAGCATGAAGGGGCATACAAATGTTTAGCATATCTGGCACATAAATACCCTGTGATGCCTGCTACAAAAGTGCCACTTGAATGCCTGTTCTCACTTTCAGGTGACATTGTAAACAAGAAGCGGGCAGCATTATCTCACATAAATATAAACAAACTTGTTTGTTTTAGTGATTGGCTGAACAAGAAGTAGGACTGAGTGGACTTGTGGGGTCTAAAGTTTTACATTGTTTTATTTTTGAGTACAGTAACTTTTTGTGCATAATTCTACATTTGTAAATTCAGCTTAAGTGACAAAGAGATTGCACTACAGTACTTGTATTAGATGAATTGAAAATTACTATTTCTTTTGTTTTTTACAGAGCAAATATTTGTAATAAAAAATAAATATAAAGTAAGCACTGTACACTTCATATTTTATGTTGTAATTGAAATCAATATATTTGAAAATGTAGAAAACATCCAAAAATATTTTTGTAAATGGTATTCAATTATTTTTAACAACTTGATTATCACAATTAATTTTTAAATCATGTGATTAATCACAATTAATTTTTTTAAGCGCTTGACAGCCCTAATTAAAATTAAACATTAAAAACATAAGGGTGAGGAAACCAATCCTGAATGAATCTACTCTCACATACTGTATTTCATGAAGATGTATTTGCCAAATATCTTGAAAAATCTGCCATTGCCCTCACACAGGTAAGTACAACTATTATTTACAGACAGTTGATAATCCTTTTTCTACATGATTCTGCTGTCAGGAAGTTACTTTTACTTCACTTTTCAATTGTGTCTGCCAAAATATTTTCTTAATGTAGGCCTTTTGGCATTTGGCCATCTTATTTTTATTTATACTGCTCAAAATTAGCTTAATTTGGGAGTCTGGACTATTTTTATGGAAAGACCTTGGATGAGACAGATGCAAAATATGATCAGATATATTTGAGTACAAGCTTCACCATTAGAAACCACTTTTTAAAAAATGGATTAAGCTTAGGTTTGAATTTCTTTAGTTGCACATACATCCACTGTGAAGTTTTGTTTGTTTGTTTGTTTGTTTTTTTAACAATCATGTGTCAAAATACATTTTGTACTGCTTCCCTCAACAAGAGCGAAATAGACCATGTCATCCATCTCAGTATCCAACCTGGTTTCTTGCAAACGATGAACAACTGTATTGGCCATTAAACTCCAGTGCTCAGTGCCAGAACTAAAAGCCCTCCTTGTCTTTCTGTCACCAGTTACACTCTGATGCTTATGGTCCCATAGCACTGACCCTTGTAGCAGCCATATAAGCAAGGGAAGCAGGCTGATTACCATCTACAAAACATCTCTGGCTTCCACTTTCAACTTTCGTGCTCACAGTGATATCAGCCATGGCTGACCATAGACTGACGTCACTTGCTATTTTATCGCTTGAAAATGCCATTGGCCAGTCTTTGGATCTCTCTCACACTGTCCTTCAGTTTGCAAGGGTAAAGGCCAGAAAATTATCCCTTTGAACTAAAGAACTAGGGTTAACAATCTAAGCTTGTCACCTACAGTAACACTATTTAATACTGGTCCACCCAATATTGGTGCACAGTTCAATTTCTTGATGTTAGTACATTTCAGTTATTCTTAAAATTAAAGTTTCTATCAGCTTGGAGGAAACAATTTTTTTAAATTTGTTTATATAGCACATGAATAAAATCAGATTTATGGATCCTAGTATCCAAATGTATCGTTTTATATGACAGGGATAAATTATTCATGCAAATCATGCATCAAAGTTGTGAAATGGGCAGCAAATGCAATAAAAAATAAGGTATTCAAAAGTTAAACAAATGGAGAGGGGGGCACCAGAGACACTTCTTGCCTGGGGTGCCATTTGAGCTAGGGTCAGCCCTGGATATTTAATTATATTTGACCAGATTATTTTATCTACAATACCTTCCATTTATTCAAATCTGAATTACAGGGTACATATTTTTAAGGTGAAGAAAGCATATATATTTAAATTTTTCTATAACTACAAGGCTTATAAATGTGGAAAGGGGCTGCTTTCCTTTTAAGATGAGACTCAGAATACCAAAAATTAGCTCAAAGAAAGACTAAGATTTTGAAATCTAAGAAAACAAATCAACTTTTTATTTTAAATTAAATATCTATCAAGAAACAAAAATTCAAGGTCCCTTTCCTTTAAAAAACCCATCCCTCCACTCCTTCTAGCTAATGCTGCTATACTGCCCTTTTATAGGAAAAATTTTCCAGCATGCCCTCTGGGTGGATGAGCTAAGCCCTTAAATTTGGCAAAGATTGTCAACTACAGGCTAAGAACATCTATTTTGTGGTTACTGAATCTTCCTCTTTTCTAGTCGGGAAGTTTTTCTAACTTCTATTATATTTTTCTTTAGGGTGCTTTGTTCTTCCTTCTTTCTTGCCTCTAAGGAAATGAGGCAAAACTCCTAACTTGGTAGAAGAATGAGCTTAATATATAGGCATGATATGGGGAGGGGCAACAATGTATTTTCTTTCCATCCCTCATCCCATGCTTTTGACTGGCTAAGGTGGTAAGGAGCAGGCTAAGGCTGCTGCTTTGAGCAGCTGAGTTCAGCCAACTATCCTTCTCCAAAAGCTGGCCTCACAAGTTGTCTCACTTCAACCGCCTACCAATAGGGCATAGGAAGTGTGTGAGTCCTCTGTTTGTGGAGGCTCACACGCAAGTGCCGGAAGCAACCTAGAAGTGGGAGGGGAGGGCACTGGCACCTGGACTGTGGCCCCACCCCCAAGGCCCTTCCTCTTCCCCCCAGGCCCAGCCCTCACTCTGCCTCTTCCCACCCCCTTCTCTGAGGCCCTGCCCACCTACTGCTTGCTCCTCTCAGCCCCCTCCCTATATAAGAAAAAGTTCCCAACATCGGGACTGTCCCTATAAAATCGGGACATCTGGTCACCCTAGCTGCTGCTTGCTCCTCTTTGCCTCCTCCCCCGAGGTGCCCCTGCCCACTGCTCACTTCTCTCCACCTCTTCCCCTGAGGACCTGCTGCTTGCTCCTCTCCACCCCATTTCCACAAGGTCTCCCCACCCGCCACTTGCTCCTCTCCGCACCCTCCGCAAGGTCCCTCTGGCTGCCACTTGATCCTCTCTGCTTCCTCCCCCGAGGTCCCCCTGCCTGCCACTCGCTCCTCTCCACCCCCTCCCTCAAAGCCCCACACATGTGCTGCTCACTCCTCTCTGCCCCCTTCCCAGAACAGGGGGACAACATAGGGCCATGGCCCCATCACTTTTTCCTACCTTAGGTGAATGATAAGTGGACGGGGCGGAGAGGAGAGAAAGGCAGGCTGGGGGGCCTTGGGCAAGAGGTGTAGAGGAGCAGGTGGCAGATGAGGGGGCCTGTGGTGGGGCAGTGCCCCACCCCCAGGCCAGATTGGGCTATGGCAGGCCAGAGCAGCTGTGCAAGGCAGCAGCCAATCAGGGAGAGCCTGTTAGAGAGCCAATCAGGACTGAGCAAGAGGCAGCCAATCAGGGCCAGACTAGGCCCCACATAAAGGCTGCCCAGGGGCAAGGCAGTCAGTCTCTCTCAGATGTTCAGGGGAAGAAGGGCTGGGCTGGGCTGGGCTGGGCTCCGCTCCTGACAGAAGGGCCCACAAGGTGCAAGGGGGCCAAAGGAGAGATGGACAAGGGAAGTGAAGGTGGGCAGGGAGGCTGCTGCCATAGGGTCCCTGGGCTGGATCCTTCCCCCTTGTACTACACCTGGCTGTTATGAGTGGCCATAGTGGACTGCACCTGACCCCTGATAGAAGGGGTTAGACTTTGGGGATGTGGTTGGCCATTGCGGCTGGGGTGAAGAGAAAAGACTGCTGTTAATCTGCCCCTCCTCCCCTCCTTGGAAGGGGGCGAGTGTGGACTTGAGGACAGTGTCCTGAAGAGGATGCTGCTGAGTGAGATGCAATGTGGGTCCAGATACCAGCAGGGCGAGAGATGGATGGGACACCATGAGCAGAGAGTGCTTTGCATGGACTAAGCTAATTCCCAGAGTGAACAGTAGGAGGTGTTGTGGTGGTGAGTCCCAACCCTGTCACACATGGTGGAGAATGTGGGCACTGTGGTCTGCCCTGATACAAGGGTTAGGGCAAGGTCTGTGGAATACTGCCCAGAATAGAGAGACACTATGAGGGTGGAGAAATTGGACTTTTATTGGAGGGCCTGGGTGGCCCAGCTTGCTGAGCAGCAGAGGGGGTTGCTGTGGGGGTGGGCACCCAGGCCCTATAAGAGACCAGGTGCCAAGGGCAGGAGGCCAGGGCCTGGGCTCAAAAACTGTTTTGCCTGTGGGAGACTAGGACACTTCAGGAAGGAGCCTTCCCACTAGGAGGGAGCAAGAAAGCCCCACCCAGCAAAATGTCCCCCGTGAGGGTAACAGTAGAGCCCCAAACTTGTTGGGCCTGTGGGGAGCCTAGGCACATCAAGAGAGTGCCCCTATAGGACACACAGGGCCCAGGCTAGCCCTGAGGGAAGGGCTAAGCCCAAAACAAGCTGTGGGAAGGCTGTGGCCAAGGGAAGACACAAGCAGTGTTTCAGTGCCAGATAGAGGGCCATTTAAAAAGGCACTGCCCCCTTAGAGGAAGGGGAAGCACCAGTCCAGGGGCCTAGCCCACACCTGACCAGGCTGAAGGGACAGGGAAGGCAGGGACCCCAACCAAAGAATGGGGGCAGCAAGGACCCAGACCAATCAGGGAACCCACACAAGCTACAATGGGGACCCAAACTGAGAAGAGGACCCACATAGGACCAGAGCAGTCTACAGTGGGAACCCAAACCCTAGAAGAGGGAAGCAGGTTGCTCCAGAGTGTAGAGGGCCTGTGAGAGGAGAGGGATGCCCTGTGGGCCCAGCTGCAAGGGAAGCTGGGGGGATAGGGACCCCCTTTCTCCTCCCCTAAGAATAGTCTTAAGGGGGGAGGTGTATGGTGGGGCAGTGCCCCAGGCCAGATTGGGCTATGGCTGGCCTGAGTGGCTGTGCAAAGCAGCAGCCAATCAGGGAGGGCCTGTTAGAGAGCCAATCGGGGCCCTATATAAAGGCTGCCCAGGGGAGAGGTAGTCAGTCTCTCCCAGATGTTTAAGGGAGAAGGTCTGTCTCCTGAGCAAAGGAGACTAGCACCCAGGACAATGCAGTGCTGGGCAGGCTTGGGGGAGCTGAGGAGAGCTCCAGCCCAATACCTGCTAGGCTGAAGGCCCTGATAGAAGCACCCACAGGGTGCAAGAGGGCCAAAGGGGAAGCGGCCCAGGGAGGAGAGGCAGACAAGGGGAGCGAAGGAGGGCAGGGATGCTGCTGCCATAGGGTCTCTGGGCCGGGACCCCCCCCTTATACTATACCCGGCCGTTAGGAGTTGCCATAGCAGACTGCACTTGACCCCTGATAGAAGGGGCTAGACTTTAGAGATGTGGTTGGCCGCTGGGGTGAAGAGAAAAGATTGCTATTAACCCTGCCTCCACTCCCCCTGGAAGGGGGTGAGTGTAGACTTGAGGGCACTACCAGAGGGCAGTGTCCTGAAGAGGATGCCACTGAGCGAGGAGCAACGCGGGTCCGAGTGAACAGCAGGAGACACTGTGGTGGTGAGTCCCAACCCATTCACAGGGCCTCAGGGAAGAGGCGGAGTGCACAGCTGTCAACTTTCATGTGGTAAATAAGCACCCCAACTTTCACAATAATCCAAAAATCAAGCTAATCCCATTTCAAAACAAGCCAATCCCTAAGAACCCTAACAGTCCATGTAACTAGATCTTCCCAGCGTGCAGTCTAGGACTGTGGTGGGCCTGCTGTGCACCCCGACTCTCTCCCACCCTTGCCCCTGCTTGCCAGGAGCCAATAAAAAAAAAAAGCAACAAGCTACAAGCCAAAAATAAGCCCAATTTCTGCAGTTTTTTTTGTAGGTTTGGCATGTCTGGTGAAGTGGGGACAGGAAGAGGCGCAGTGAGGGCATGGCCTTGGGGGAAGAGGTGGAGTGGGGTGGGGCAGAGTGCAGGCAGGGTCACAGTCCAGGTGCTGGTGTTCCTTCCCACTTCTATGGAGCTTCACTTCCGTGCCAAAGGTGGCGACTGGCTGTCACACCTCTGGAAGGGTGACCCACACCACATCGACAGCATTTTACCCCTACATGGCTAGGCTTTTGGGAGGGAGTCTTAGCTTCATCGTCTCTTATACATGCCACCCATGCAATAGGGGCTACTCTGATGCCATGCTAGTCAGGCAGGATACTACTGTTCAACTCCCCTCACCACCACTTTGGATTGGAGAGCTGAGCCACCTGGGTAGAAGTTCCAGCTACCTGCCTCCCACCCAACCCCACTCCCTTCAGAGAAAGGTGAGAACCTTAGGGGAGGCATTTTTTTGCTGTGAATGGACAGTGAAGGAGCGCTGAGTAAAACAGCAGAGGAGACCTGTGTGAGAGAAAGGGAGTAGTGTGGGAGAAGAATGGAAGATCCTTAAGGATCATTGAGGGCTAGAGGGAGGGAATCTGGGAGGACAGAGGGGAATCTTGGGGAGGCAGGCACAGTGGTCAGCTTGGGTTTTGAGGATACTAGGGAGGGGAAGTTACAGGAGGAGATGAGAGGACTCCTAAATATTGCCAGAGACACAGGCAAAGAGGGACCTTTGGGGAAGGAAGATCACAGACAGGAAGAAATATTGCAGTGAGAGGCATCTTTGAGAGCTGGAGTGAAGGGAGACCTTAAGGATGGGGACCCAGGATACAGAATCCAGAGGAGGGGGGGAACTAGGTACTATGGGGAGATGATGTAGAGGGAGATGCTGAGACTTAAGCAATTTGGAGATGGGGAGGCAGAGACGATGAGGTTCTTAAAAAGAGGCAGACAACGGTTGAAGAAAGGAGGGGATGGAGAATGGGAGCTGGATCTAAAAGAAGCAGAGAGAAGGGGGTGAAGATTGGGGGGGTGGGAATATGTGGGGCTTGTGGAGAAGGAACTTGTATTTGTGGAAACATCATGGAGATGAGACCTATGATATTGCAGGGGAGGAGATTTATCTTCTCTCCCTAATTTTGTAGGCAAAATTACTCCACTGGTTCACAACATACATCCGTTACTTGTTCCATGAGTATGAATCCGATAATACTTGCAGTTTATACTGCTCTCCCAGGCATTGGTCACCCAAACTCTAGAGTGTCCCAAGGTAAAAGCCTCCTAATATGGCCACATATTAGCAGGTCACATGAGGGGTCAACGTTCTCTTGGAGATCTAGGATTCACTTAGGTCTCTTAAGAGACTGAGTTGTGCTGGGAAGTGGGAGGAAATGCAGCACTCCAGCAGGACATTGGAAAGGCATAATGTATATGCAAGTACACCTTGCAGAACCTGTGTAATAGCTGTAGCCTGCCCCACACTCTTTTGCAGGCTGTGGATGTATGGCCCTGCCCATGCCCCACCCAGGCACACATGTCTTGGGGCTGCTACTGATAACAGGTCAACTCCCACTGCTGGAAACACCAGCTAATGGCTCACTATGGAAGCTCACTGGAAGAGGAAATAAAGGCTCCTTGTGTACTCCACCCTAGCATACTCAAACTAATTAGTGTCATTAACTAACTAGTTGATAAATGCAACATTTCCTCTTGTAAACCAGCTTGGGCAACCTTATCTGTTCTAAAGCCTCTCTGTAGCTTGGTGCAATTGATGATAAATGTATGACTTGGATGGCTCTTTAATTCTAAGCTGTGTATTGGTCTGGGCTTTCTCTTGGTGGTTCTCAGCCTAGTTTTGCATTTGGGGGAGGAGGGAACACTTAGCCACTACTGTGCAATATAAGCTCAACAAGACTGTACTTTTTCTATTTTAAAGAGTTTATTCCCTCCTGTGTTTTGTTTTGTGAGTGGTTGTCCCCAAAACAGGCAAATGACTCAAGTATGTTTTCCTTAATGTGATGTGTGCCCTGTGCTTAGCAATGTTTAACAAAAGCTGACAAATGAAATTAACATACTGTGTGCATGCATTTTTTTCTCACTGATTTGACAGTACTGAATACAGGTATCCAAATATGCACATTCATGTGTGCATATGGTATGTCCAAATTAAAAAGTATAAGCCATGGATTCTCAAACACTTTCATAATGTGAACAATTCTCTAAATGCAGAGATTGTCTCCAGGATCCCTGGTCTTCCCATTTAAGTTTGCATGGACCACCTATCCTATCCTCCCATTCATGCTCATAACATCCCTGTAACAACTATAGCTGTTCATGTGAATAACAATGTTAGGAAAATGTCTTGTATTTGTAAATGTTTTGATGCAATTTAGCCCCTCAAAACAGTGGGAAGGAGACAGCACCATATAATGAGCCAGGTGACCACTGGTTAAAGCACTGGTAAATCTTAACATAAGACAGATACTCCTCTGCAATAATAGGTTAACATACCTCTCAATCATACAAGCAGCCTTAAGTTTTTTGCATTAACTATTTATAGATTTCTTTATGCTAGATCAGTACTGTCAGGGTGTGAACCGGGTAAGAGCTGAACCAATCTTCCTGCTTCTAAAATTAGTTTTCCTGCTAAGCCTAAGGTGGCTGGGAATTCATTTACCAATTCCTTATTTTGGTTCAAGTTCAAACTTTTTTGGAAAAACCAAAAGCTTTAGGTGAGGGGAGGGGGAAGGAATAATGAATAGAACAAATATTGCCTCATCCAGTGTCTAATTTTTATGTAAAATAATAGAAGTCAAGTAAACTTAAAGATTAAGTTCATTAAACAAATTATTTGTGATTTTGGTGTCCTATAAAACCTGATTCAACTCCCATTAAAGTCTTCTCATTGACCTTAATGAGAACTGGGTTAAGTCCATAGAGAAGAGTTGGATAAATCCCCAAATAATGAGTATGAAGAAACAAATAGTAACTTCATGGGAATACATTCATTATTGATACACTGAGGAGTCAAGAAGGAGTTATGACTGATGTTCAGTATCTGATTTCCCTTTTGTGGGGAATGAGCCTCCAGGGTGACATTTTTTACATCTTCTCTAGCCAAAAAAATACACTTTCTCTTCTCTTTGTAGTAGGCATTTATCCACTCTGACCATCATGCTGCTGACTGGGCAAGTATTTTAACCTTGTTATGCTATTAAGTACTGTTGTCACCCATCTTTAAAATGAGGCTATACTGGCCCAATATACTGATGATGCAAGTTCTGCTTCTATTTGTTAGACAGGAATGTCATTGCCACTGGAAATTAATTATTTCTTAATAGGGGAAAAATGACTTCTCTGTCTGATATGAATATGGGGGAAGAATATAGACTAATAGTTCGATTATTTAAAATAAAACTTTTGCCTGTTTGGTTATGTGTGCCTATGTTGGGGGTGGCAGGAAATCTTCTGTTCAAGGCTCTATTCATTCCTGGTCTCCTCTTAATAATGAGAACAAATACATTAGGAAATGTTGTTCAGGTAATTTAGTAAAAAGCTCTTTACTATTCTGATCACAGGTCTGCCTTACTTTAGTCTCAGTATCAACTTCCCCCCTTTCCCACATAAATCAAGCCTCTTCTCATCTTCACAGTGTGCCATTCCTCTCCTACAGCAAATCCCGCACACTTATCTCATACACCCAGCAACACTCCTACACCCCACCCAGGCTTCTATCCATATTACATATTTGTATTAATGTAATGCCTAGGAGGCCTGAGCAAATTGAGGTGCCATTATGTTAGGTGACCTACAGTAAAATAGTCCATGCTCCAAAGAGGTGACAATGTTAGCTTGACAAGATTTAATAGGTGGGTGAAACAAAGAGGGAAAGGATGAGGTAAGAGTAATGCAACATGCTTTAGGATAGATGAGGCATGAGCACAGTTGGTAGTGTCACGTTTTGGGGTGCAATCCAGACAACTGAGGACCTGTGTCACCACCTGCCCTGCAACTCTGTGTGCCTTAAATGGTATGCTGCTGTGGCTCACAGTACTGACACCAACAGCCAGCCTTACAAGCATGCAGGTCCCACCCTGGCTTCCACCACCCAGTTACCTTTTTGCAGAGTGACCCTAACACCAAGTTCCAAACTATCTGTCTCTAGTATCCAGCCCTTTCCTGGAACACCCAGAGAAGTTAAGTTTATTGTTTTTAAGTTTTATTGTATTTAAAGAGTCAATATGCTGCAGCTCATTAATTTAACTGGGGTTTGACAAAGTTTTATTTCAGTCACAGCATTGAATTGGTTTATAGAAAAAGTAGAACAAGTTTATTAAACAAGTCATAGGTTTAAGTGATACCCAGTATAAGGATAGAAAGGGTTACAAGTAAACAAAAGTGAAAATATGCTTCTAAGACTAAAACTTAATTTCAGCAAATTACATTCTTTGCCTAAGCAGTTTCTTGCCTAAACTGTTCTTCAACTTCAGTCCCTTGGTTGAAGGACCCAACATTCTGTAATTTCAAGAGCTACAGCCTCTTGAATCTCCCAAGTGATAGACAACTACGGAGTTCTCCCCTTTTTATAGTCCAATAAACCTTTAAAATATCTTCTTTGAAAGATAAGCCCAGAAAAAGAGCTTCTCTCTTTCTGGGGTGTGGATTCCATGCTGTATTCCCCAAGTTCATCAATCCTGTTTCAAGATCCAGGAAGATTTCCTGGGGGAGCGGTCTCCACCCTCATGCTGACTCCAATGTGACTGGAGTTTCCATTGTTTTGATTTCACACTGGTTAATTTACATTGGAGACTGGTAGGTAGCTGCATTCTCTCCTATCTGGGAGAAAACCAGTTTCTCCCTTTGCTTGGTCACAGACATTAAAGCATAGTATCTGTGAGTATCCACAAGTCATCACGCTGTTAATGCATACATTTCTCAATGATATTAGTGTGACAAAGCGGAACTGTTCTTAATGTGTCCTCTGAATAGTGTGGGGGTGTCTCAGTTTCCCCTATGCAGTTCTTAAGTATTGAGGTGGTGGGATAAGGGTGTATGATTGTTGCAGAGCCCTAGGGGGCAGGTGTGTGCAGGGGTCTGGACATAGAGAATGGCCAACACCCTGTTTCCTGGCAACTGATGGCCTGGCCCTTCCCCCCTGAAAGGTGAGAGCTAAAGGGTTGGAGAACAAAGGAATGCAGTGACCTCCTGGCCCAGGAAAGGGACAAAGCCCAGAGGAGGAGGGGCTGGAGAGAGTTTCAGTTTGGGGCTGGCTGGGGACATGGAGTGAAGTGCAGACATGGTTGTCTGGCTCACTGCTGCCCCAAAATGGACCCAGCTGAGGGGTCCTGTACTCTGCACTTACAAGCTCTGTTTTAGACCATGTTCCTGTAGTCTAATAAACCTTCTATTTCACTGGCTGGCTGAGAGTCACATCTGACTGTGAAGTTGGGGTGCAGGACCCTCTGGCTTCGCCAGGACCCCACTTGGGTGGACTCGCTGGGGGAAGCGCACGGAGGGGGAGAGGATGCTGAATACTCTGAGGTCAGACCCAGGAAGGTGAAAGCTGTGTGTCCTGAAGACAGTCTGCTCACAGAAAGAAGACTTCCCCAGAGTCCTGACTTGCTTTGTAGGGAGCAGTTCCAGAACATCGCCCGGGGACTCTGACAATTAGTCACCAGGGTGTCCCAGACTTTCCTAAAAGACCTTGCTCAATACACTGTTATAATACAATTATTGTATACAATCAGTTGTCAATTGCTTATCATTTGAGGTTTGAGGCTCTGTCTCTTCAGTTAATCACAGAATATCAGGGTTGGAAGGGACCTCTGGAGGTTATCTAGTCCAACCCCCTGCTCAAAGCAGGACCAATCCCCAACTAAATCATCCCAGCCAGGGCTTTGTCAAGCCTGACCTTAAAAATTCCTAAGGAAGGAGATTCCACCACCTCCCTAGGTAATGCATTCCAGTATTTCACCACCCTCCCACTGAAAAAGTTTTTCCTAATATCCAACCTAAACCTCCCCCACTGCAACTTGAGATCATTACTCCTTGTGCTGTCATCTGCTACCACTTAGAACAGTCTAGATCCATCCTCTTTGGAACCCCCCCTTCAGGTAGTTGAAAGCAGCTATCAAATCTCCCCTCATTCTTCTCTTCTGCAGACTAAACGCTCCCAGTTCCCTCAGCCTCTCCTCATAAGTCATGTGTTCCAGTCCCCTAATCATTTTATTTGCCCTCCACTGGACGTTTTCCAATTTTTCCACATCCTTCTTGTAGTGTGGGGCCCAAAACTGGACACAGTACTCCAGATGAGGCCTCACTAGTGTCGAATAGAGGGGAACGATCATGTCCCTCGATCTGCTGGCAATGCCCCTACTTATACATCCCAAAATGCCATTGGCCTTCTTGGCAACAAGGGCACACTGTTGACTCATATCCAGCTTCTTGTCCACTGTAAGCCCTAGGTCCTTTTCTGCAGAACTGCTGCAGAGCCATTCGGTCCCTAGTCTGTAGCGGTGCATGGGATTCTTCCATCCTAAGTGCAGGACTCTGCACTTGTCCTTGTTGAACTTCATTAGATTTCTTTTGGCCCAATCCTCTAATTTGTCTAGGTCCCTCTGTATCCTATCCCTACCCTCCAGCGTATCTACCTCTCCTCCCAGTTTAGTGTCATCTGCAATCTTGTTGAGGGTTCAGTCCACACCATCCTCCAGATCATTTATGAAGATCTTGAACAAAACCGGCCCCAGGACCGACCCTTGGGGCACTCCACTTGATACCGGCTGCCAACTAGACATGGAGCCCTTGATCAGTACCAGTTGAGCCCGACAATCTAGCCAGCTTTCTATCCACCTTATAGTCCATTCATCCAGCCCATACTTCTTTAACTTGCTGGCAAGAATACTGTGGGAGACCATGTCAAAAGCTTTGCTAAAGTCAAGGAACAATACGTCCACCGCTTTCCCCTCATCCACAGAGCCAGTTGTCTCGTCACGGAAGGCAATTAGATAAGTCAGGCATGACTTGCCCTTGGTGAATTCATGCTGACTGTTCCTGATCACTTTTCTCTCCTCTAAGTGCTTCAGAATTGTTTCCTTGAGGACCTGCTCCATGATTTTTCCATGGTGATTCGCGGGAAGCCGGTGGGTGGGCGGAGAAGCAGAGCAGGGTGTTGTGTTCAGGGGAGGAGGCGGAGGTGGAGGTGAGCTGGGGCCGGGAGCGGCACGGGGAGCTGCTGGTGGGAGCTTTGCACCCATCAAATTTTCCCGGTGGGTGCTTCAGCCCTGTAGCACCCACGGAGTCAGCACCTAAGGTGCCACTTTTGGCCAGTTGTTAAATTTAGAAGCCCTTTTAGAACTGGTTGTCCTGAGGGACAACCACTTCTAAAAGGGCTTCTAAATTTAACAACTGGCTCTAGCAAACAGGTGTGAACCAGCTCCAGCTCACCACGGGTTATAGGGACCAGCAGCTCTCGCTTTTAGGATTGCAGGGAAGGGCCTGGGTGCCTAGTGTAACCAGAGCAGGACAGAGGTAGGTCAAAGAGAGATGAGAGTATTATGTGCCACCTGGCTGCTTTCAGGGGTACTGCCCCTAGGTGCTGGAACTAGGGGTGCTGCCGCACTCCCTGGCTTGAAGTGGTTTCCACCATACACAGGGTTTACAGTTTGGGTCAATGGCTCTCAGCACCCCCATTAAGCAAATTGTTCCTGCACCCCTGTACTGCCCATCTTTTTATTGCCAGACCATGGAGGGCGAGGACAGGGAACAGCTCCCCGAGAGTCCCCAGACCGGCCCAGTCTACATTCCTCCCAGCACCTGCAGGCAAAGAGGCCTGAGGGCTGCTCAGGGCTGGTCTCTAGCAGGGGGAGTTGGGGGAGGAACTGTGCAGCTCCCTCCTCCTGCGGCTCTGCCACCAAACCAGCCGCGTCCTCTGCCCCCTCCCTCTTGCTCCAGCACAGTGACGGGAGAAAGGAAAGGAGGGGGCCGCCTTTGCACGTCTCCCCCCTCTTCCCCACCCATTCTAGCCTCTCCCACCTTCCCCACCTGCCGGCCTCTTCTTCCGTCACTGCCTCCCCCGCTGCGCCATCCCCACGCACGCTGCAGCACCCCAGCCCACTCCCCACCCCCGCCCGCTGCAGGCTGCCGAGCGCCTTGGGTGGCGCACTTGCTCTCATTGGCTTCTCGCCCTGCCCTTCAGAGGGTGGAGCCGCACCGGCGCCGCGGCTGGGTTGCTCTGTGCAGAGCTGCCCGGGGTGGGGGGAGGCCGGAGCGGAGGAGGCTGGAGCCGGAGCAGTAGCAGCAGCCGCGGCGGCTGGGGAGGGGCGGGATGTGAAGGCTGCGCCTCTCCCGCTTTGTCTGCACGTGTTTTATGCCGTAGCGTTTCTGTTCCGGGTTCCGTCCCCAGGGCAGAGTCCCCGCAGTCAGGGACTCCCTCCGGCGCCGCCCAGGGACCTCGCTCGCTCTCTCCATCCCCCAGCCGGGCAGGGGAGCCGCGCAGCCGGCCCGCAGCTCCCTCCCTCCCCTCCCAGCACCATGGCGGACCAGCCGGCGGATAAGAAGTTCTTCGAGAATCTCTCGGGCGCAGGGAAAGCCATCGGGGTGCTGACCAGCGGCGGGGATGCGCAAGGTGACTGCCCGTGCAGCTGCGGGGGGGGTGGGGGGGTACGGGATGGCTGTGGGAGGTATTGGGCAGCATGGATAATGTGGGAGGGGGCAGTACAAGTGTGTGTGTTTGGGGAGGGGGGAGTGCATGTCATACGGTACATTTGGGGGGAAGGAAAGGGGCAATACGGTAAAGGGGTGCATCGGGCAGGGGTGGTATGGAGACGGGCCGGGTGCTCATGTGGCGGTGGAGTGGGCATGGGTGGGAGGTGCCTGGACTCTGGGGGCCAGTGGGTGGGCAGGCAGCATGCACACTCGGGCAGGAACACGTTGGGTCGGGGCACGGCGGGCAGTGAGGTAGGGAGCAGATGGGGCACTGGATCTGGGCTAAAGGGGGCAGGTTAGCCAGCAAGGTGGGCCGGCGGAGAGTGCCGGTTCCACTGATCTCGGACTGCTTTACTGAGATCACAGTAAAAAAAATAAAATCGTCCTTTTGCCTAACCTCCGTGTCTGGGCTGCACACGTGCCTAGATAGGCAGGGCGGCAACAAGCTGCCTCCCCTCATCCTCCCTCCTTCCCTCGTCACATTTTCAAACGTGTGACCTCTTCTGAGCGTGCCTTCTGCAGGGCAGGGAACCGAAAGCTCCAGTAACTGTATCCCCGAGACGCCTTTCGGGGGATGGCAGGGAGAGGGGAGGATGGAGAAAGGGCTAGTGAGTGGCCAACATGTGAGGGGGATGGGAGAAGGTGGTGGTAGGAGACTTGGTGCATTGCACATGGGGAGGGGAGCTGTCTGCCGCTGGGGCAGTGCCGCAGCTCACCTCATCCGCCTTTCACTTCGGTCTTTGACGAGGCTCAGGAGCAGTAGTTTTGCATTCCTGACAACGGTTTAGGTAGCTGACACCCGCGCAAGATTAATACGTTGCAGATATCCCTTAGCTTCGATCGGGAAACCGTCCAAAGCAAGGGTAGCAGGGGTTTAATGTTGGGGCTTAGAGACCAAGGACCTACAGAAATTGAATCAAAGGGCGACCAGGGAACGGGAGAACGGGTTGAAATGTACTAACCTGGTCATGAGGTCCCTTCTCAGGCCCCCTCCCACGTGTGTCTTCAAATTAATTTATGTATGTTATTAACAGTTCCATCTTGGGTTGCTCAAGGCGCAGATTCTAGATGGGTGATGCGGGGCAATATTTTAAAAGAAAGGCTCTCGATCTCCTTAGCCAGAAGGAGAATTATCTCGTTAATGTGCACCGCTGCCATCATTCCCCATAGCCGCCTCCTGGGTGACATTAGTTTTGCTGCAGCTCCGGGAGCGCGTTGGGAAGTAGTTTAATCCGGTATCTGCCAGTTTCGCTGCAGATCGGGAGTATTTCAGGAGCGTGGGGCGCGGTGCAGGGGACTGTCTGTGTTGTCCTTTGCATTGGGGATGGGGACCGGGCCTCCCCGCCAGTCTTTCACGTGGGTGGGGGTGAAGAGAGAAGTATGGTTCCTGCAGATGTGCTTGTGGGTGGAGGGAGTTGTGAGAAGAGAGACTCTTCTGGGTGTGTAAGGGTTTGGAGGAGCGGGGACTAGTTCCCCCCGCTTCTCTCAATGAATGTATAAGGAGAAAGCCTCACTCTCCTTGACAGGTGTGTGTTTGGGATGCGGGGGGACCTGTCCTGTCTTCCCTCTCCGCCCCCTCTTTCCCTAGTGCGTAGGAGAATGCTAGTTTGCATGGACCAGTCTCTCCTGGCTCACTCCCCGCCTCCAGTGTGTACGTGATCCGCAGCCAGTCGTTGCGGATTCCTTTGTGCGTCATATCTCTGCTGAAGAAGCATCCTTCCTCCCTCCCCCTGGAGTAACGGGGTGCCTTGGGGTTTTACCTGGGGTTAGCTAACCCCTTCCACAATACGGGGGCAGAAGGGATCTGCCACCCCAGAGAACGGGGCAGGCAAGCTGCTTCCCTTGACAATCAGCGACTGGCTTGGCTCCTTTTGCAGCCGTCCGCCCTATGACGGTGCTCCCAGTTGTGCTGAAATCATTCCAGGAGCCGTCGGGATCCGGGCACCTGAGCCCTCCTAGCGCCATTTTCCTTTGAAACTGTGACAGTGAGTTCCTCGGAGCAGCATAGCAGCACGTCCAGCGAGAGGCTGAGCCCTGCCACTCGCTTCCGCCTGGCTGCGGATCACATCACGTAGGAGCAGCGCCTTTAAAAAAAGAAAAAAAAGGTCTGACATCGCTGTCTCCACCGGGCGCTATAGTGCAACATTTAAACAACTCTCCAAAGTAAATCGATCGGCCCTAGATTCGATTCTCTGCAAAGTGTAGCAAAAATAAAAAGCGAGGAGCGTTTGGGGAGCCCTGCCCAAGCTCCGGGACTGTTTTGCAAAGCCTATGAGCAGGGTACGCTGGATGTCGTCCAAGAGGTTTTGTAGGCAACATCCTTTCATTTCTTTCAGGAGAAGCGAGACTAAACCCAACCTTAGGGCTTCAGTGGGTCTGTCTGAGTGGCATTAAGGACTCATTTACATAACTGGGTTGGGATTTGGGAACAGTTCAGAAGACTGAAGTATACAACCTCCATTCTGCATCACATCCTGGGAGGGGAACAGAATAAGGAGGCGTATGAGTCATGACCTTTCAAAGTCATTTGTACCAGGTGGGGCCGAGGGTAATGTAGAGAGAATATTGAGGTCTGTAGTTGAGAATTTTTATATTAAAAACAAGCAGATTAACAGTTTTGGAAGAACTAAGTTGTACAAAGTAATCCTGTTTTAAATTGGGAGGATTTTCTATTCTTTAACTGATTTTTCCATGCCCCATTTGCTTTAACTTCTTGAATATTTACAACAGAAATTTGTTTCTACGGACAACAGGAATGGATATCATTACAGTGACACCTGTTAGTGCTGCATTATATGATGGCTTCTGAGTTTTCCCCCACTGTTAACCTGTATTTTCACTGAAGCAGCAGGCACATGTCTGCACTGTTGCAGGCAGATGCTTGACCTAGAAAATCTCAGCCCAAGAGTTTACTATTTTGGGTGTTTTTTGTACTTTTTAATAATTTAAAAGTGGCCTTTTTAAAAGTGAAATATTACATGTCTTTTATATTTAAAGTATATATTAATGTTCAAGATGTGGCATCTTCAAATTTACAACTGTTAATCTCCTTAAGGGTTTTTTAGTGTGTATATAGTATTATGGGTCCAAGATGCTTAAATCTGTATTAATACACATTCACAGCACATATTATAGCAGCTCCCTTGCAACAGTCAGGATTTAATCAGTGTATTTACAGTGTAGATGTACTTTCCACCATTTTGTGTGGTGGATATAAGCAGTGTATTGGGGATTTAGTGTAAGTGAAAATGTTACAGATAATTTGTGCTTGTAAAGTGTACTCTGTACTTGCTGTGTCAGCACTACAATTTTGGCCACCCAGCTATTAAATGGGGAAACAAACCCAGTAACTGGTATTCTGTCTCTTGATGTATATTGTGATTGAACATTGACAGCTGATTCTCAAGGATCTATCAGCTTGATGTGCCAGATTCTGGACTACATCCAAATGCGGTTGGTGCAGTTTTGGAGGGAGGGGCATGAGAAGGGGGTCTTTAAGCAGCTCTTATGCCCTCAGATCCTGGGGTTTGCACGTCATGGGTTGGTCCTTGGCAAAATGTAGAACAGTCTCAGGGCTACTTTATGTCGGCTGTCAGTGACCCCCCCCAAGGCCATTCTGGCAGTTACAAGTCACTGAGGCACGAAGAGTGTCCCCTAGGCAAATTGTTAATGTTAGGACCATGGGGAGGGTGGTAGAGGAACAGCAATTACAGTGGCCCAGGATCCCTTATATAGAGGGAATTCTGTATTGGCTAGGGCTAACAGATTGGTGGGACAATGTAAAGTGGCCAGGGAATGGCTGAGAATCTGGACTGCTGTTCTTTAAAACTCCAGTGTAACCTTAACCACAAAACAGGATGTTCGGGTAACTTCAAGGTTTGAATGCTGTGAAAGATAATCTGAGTGAGGGGCCTGAGACTGTGAATTCCGTGTGCAGGTGCATTGGGCTGTTGGTCCCGCTGTGTTGGGCCTGGACATGTTAATACTGGCACCGGTGGATGAATTTATACACCAGCCACTGGCTCCTGAGGTGTGGATCCTCTTTCAATAGAATGTCACCCTCCCCTTATTCTCTGTCACCCACAGGAAGTGAGTTGTTCTGTGTGTTTTAGAACATAAAAATCTAAATGACAGTCGTGTAAATTTATATACTTGCCTCAGCTCTTCCTCACCCCATCCCTTCATTTGCTTGTTACTCTTACTCTTTGGTTTTGAGCTCTTAAAGTTAAGAGCTATGTCATGTTTTACCATACAAATAAAAAAACACCTAGCACACTTTTGGGCACTAATGAAATAGTCATAGCCTTCTGGGTTACACAGCCCAGAGCCCAGATCATGGCTCTGTGGTAGGCAGACCTGTGCAGCAGTTTCATCACCTACTGCTTTACAGTCTTATATTTCCCCAGTCCATTACATGCCCCCCCAAAGAAAACAAACCCTTTTCTGCACCCAACATTGTAGAATTTATATGTATATTGTATAATGGTTGCTAAGTGTGTTATGTATATACATAATTTGAAGATAGCTTCATGGATTTGTTTTACATTTTGTAAATAAATCTGAAGAATAATTTATTTGCTAAAAAAGTTGACATGTCATGTTTCAACATACATTTTACAGATAGGAAATGAACATTTTATAGTTAATGGCAATTTGTATAGACTTTTTCAGTATTCACTGTATCTGGTGTTTTGGAGATGTTACTTCTAAAATTAAAAAAGTGACTTGTGTCACAAATCAATTTCTAAGTGATTGGTGCTAATTTTTTTTTTAAGAGGCAGAGAAGGCATTTTGAGGGGAAACAAGCCTAAAATCCCCAAGATGCTATTGTGTGTGTGTGTATATATATATATGTAAAATTATTTCTCTAAACATATGCAGTATAGAAGACATGCTAGCATATGCATTTACACAATAGAATATCTTGTTGGAGAGGGTTCAGAGAAGAGCCATGAGAATGATTAAAGGATTTTAAAACCTGCTTTATAGTGTAAGACGCGAGCTCAGTCTATTTAGTTAAAGAAAGAGAAGGTTATGGGATGACTTTATTTAAATCTATAAGTACCTGCATAGGGAACAAGTATTTAAAAATTGGCTCTTCAATCTAGCAGAGAAAAGTATAACACGATGAAAAGTATAACAACTTTCAATGGCTGGAAGTTGAAGCTGGACAAATTCAGATTGGAAATAAGGTGTATATTTTTAACAGTGAGAGTAGAATCATAGAATATCAGGGTTGGAAGGGACCTCAGGAGGTCATCTAGTCCAACCCCCTGCTCAAAGCAGGACCAATTCCCAATTAAATCATCCCAGCCAGGGCTTTGTCAAGCCTGACCTTAAAAACTTCTAAGGAAGGAGATTCTACCACCTCCCTAGGTAACGCGTTCCAGTGTTTCACCACCCTCCTAGTGAAAAAGTTTTTCCTAATATCCAACCTAAACCCCCCCCACTGCAACTTGAGACCATTACTCCTTGTCCTGTCCTCTTCTACCACTGAGAATAGTCTAGAACCATCCTCTCTGGAACTCCCTTTCAGGTAGTTGAAAGCAGCTATCAAATCCCCCCTCATTCTTCTCTTCTGCAGACTAAACAATCCCAGTTCCCTCAGCCTCTCCTCATAAGTCATGTGTTCCAGACCCCTAATCATTTTTGTTGCCCTTCGCTGGACTCTCTCCAATTTATCCACATCCTTCTTGTAGTGTGGGCCCAAAACTGGACACAGTACTCCAGATGAGGCCTCACCAATGTCGAATAGAGGGGGACGATCATGTCCCTCGATCTGCTCGCTATGCCCCTACTTATACATCCCAAAATGCCATTGGCCTTCTTGGCAACAAGGGCACACTGCTGACTCATATCCAGCTTCTCGTCCACTGTCACTCCTAGGTCCTTTTCCACAGAACTGCTGCTTAGCCATTCGGTCCCTAGTCTGTAGCTGTGCATTGGGTTCTTCCGTCCTAAGTGCAGGACCCTGCACTTATCCTTATTGAACCTCATCAGATTTCTTTTGGCCCAATCCTCCAATTTGTCTAGGTCCCTCTGTATCCTATCCCTGCCCTCCAGCGTATCTACCACTCCTCCCAGTTTAGTATCATCCGCAAATTTGCTGAGAGTGCAAACCACACCATCCTCCAGATCATTTATGAAGATATTGAACAAAACCGGCCCCAGGACCGACCCCTGGGGCACTCCACTTGACACCGGCTGCCAACTAGATATGGAACCATTGATCACTACCCATTGAGCCCGACAATCTAGCCAACTTTCTACCCACCTTATAGTGCATTCATCTAGCCCATACTTCTTTAACTTGCTGACAAGAATACTGTGGGAGACCGTGTCAAAAGCTTTGCTAAAGTCAAGAAACAATACATCCACTGCTTTCCCCTCATCCACAGAACCAGTAATCTCATCATAGAAGGCGATTAGATTAGTCAGGCATGACCTTCCCTTGGTGAATCCATGCTGACTGTTCCATGCTGATCACTTTCCTCTCATGTAAGTGCTTCAGGATTGATTCTTTGAGGACCTGCTCCATGATTTTTCCGGGGACTGAGGTGAGGCTGACTGGCCTGTAGTTCCCAGGATTCTCCTTCTTCCCTTTTTTAAAGATTGGCACTACATTAGCCTTTTTCCAGTCATCCGGGACTTCCCCGGTTCGCCACGAGTTTTCAAAGATAATGGCCAATGGCTCTGCAATCACAGCCGCCAATTCCTTTAGCACTCTCGGATGCAACTCGTCCGGCCCCATGGACTTGTGCACGTTCAGCTTTTCTAAATAGTCCCTAACCACCTCTTTCTCCACAGAGGGCTGGCCATCTATTCCCCATGTTGTGATGCCCAGCGCAGCAGTCTGGGAGCTGACCTTGTTAGTGAAGACAGAGGCAAAAAAAGCATTGAGTACATTAGCTTTTTCCACATCCTCTGTCACTAGGTTGCCTCCCTCATTCATTAAGGGGCCCACACTTTCCTTGGCTTTCTTCTTGTTGCCAACATACCTGAAGAAACCCTTCTTGTTACTCTTGACATCTCTCGCTAGCTGCAGCTCCAGGTGTGATTTGGCCCTCCTGATAACATTCCTACATGCCCGAGCAATATTTTTATACTCTTCCCTGGTCATATGTCCAACCTTCCACTTCTTGTAAGCTTCTTTTTTATGTTTAAGATCCGCTAGGATTTCACTGTTAAGCCAAGCTGGTCGCCTGCCATATTTACTATTCTTTCGACACATGGGGATGGTTTGTCCCTGTAACCTCAACAGGGATTCCTTGAAATACAGCCAGCTCTCCTGGACTCCTTTCCCCTTCATGTTAGTCCCCCAGGGGATCCTACCTATCCTTTCCCTGAGGGAGTCGAAGTCTGCTTTCCTGAAGTCCAGGGTCCGTATCCTGCTGCTTACCTTTCTTCCCTGTGTCAGGATCCTGAACTCAACCAACTCATGGTCACTGCCTCCCAGGTTCCCATCCACTTTTGCTTCCCCTACTAATTCTTCCCGGTTTGTGAGCAGCAGGTCAAGAAAAGCTCTCCCCCTAGTTGGCTCCTCTAGCACTTGCACCAGGAAATTGTCCCCTACGCTGTCCAAAAACTTCCTGGATTGTCTATGCACCACTGTATTGCTCTCCCAGCAGATATCTGGAAAATTAAAGTCACCCATGAGAACCAGGGCGTGCGATCTAGTAGCTTCTGCGATCTGCCAGAAGAAAGCAATTAATTAACCACTGGAACAACATATGAAGGGTTGTTGTGGATTCTTCATCACTGATGATTTTTTTAAATCAGGATTGGATGTTTTTCTAAAAAATCTGCTCTAGGAATTAATTTGAGGAAATTCCATGTCCTGTGTTATACAGGATGTCAGACTTGAGGATTGTAAAGGTCCTTAGAATCTATGGATATATAAATAATTTGGTAATAATTTTGTGTTATAGCAGTGCTTTTGTGTTTAGGAAACAATCTGTCTAAAAAGAAAATGGTAATTCAGAAGGATTTTAATTATGTTGCCATATTTTAAATGGCTATTTTAGCCACAATTTAGTCTCTAAGCCACTGTTGAAATCCTCTGTGTGTATCGTTGGTGTACTGAGTAATGAGGACCAAGTCTCGTGACTACTGAGTACATCCATTTTCCAGTAGTAATTATACAATTACATTTCATAGATACTCTAATGGAAATGCTGGTTGTAAGAAGCCAAAAGGTAATGAAATAATACATTGTTTACCAGTGTTTTATTAGTCAAGTTGTGCTTCAGGAGAGACTTCATGCTTTCCTCTGTAGATATCTTTTTATATATTTGAATGCACTCTGGCCAAAATATTCAGATGTAAGCACCCAATGGTAGGTATTTAAAGCCCTATATAGGTTTTATGACATCACTAGATTATTCAATACTGAACAGCAACAGATTCTTCAGTGTAAGCTCTGAGTACTGAACACTTCTGGAAATTGGCTAGGTGCTTGCCTTTAAGCACCCAAGTCTGAAAACATTGCCATCTGTGCACAGAGGCAAACAGATTCCAAGGTCTGAAGGGACCATTGTGATCATCTAGTCTAACTTGTATAACATAGGCCGTAGAACTTGTCCAAAATGATTCCTAGAGCAGATCTGTGAGGAAAAAACATTTAGTCTTGATTTAAAAATTGCGAGCCATGGAGTGCAAAATAGTCACACAGTGTTGAGCAATGGTAACGTGTATATTAAATAGCCAAGCTATAAATTTTCAGTGAGGGTATACAGAATGGCCTGAGGCAATGGTTCTCTTCTCCATACTGGCAACCCATGATGCAATAGACAAAAGCTTTGGGATCCATCCACCTCTTATTTAGGCTACATATACAGTATGAGCCAAGGGTGTGACTCATGCGAGCTGTCATTGAGCTAGGGGGAGTGTAAATAGCAGCGTAGCTGCTGTAGCATGAGTAGCAGTAGTAGAGGCATCGTGTAGCTGTGCCTCATACAACTTGCCTGAAGCTTAGGGGTCTGTACTCAGCCTGACTCAACCATGGCATCTGCTACTGCTCCCCATGCTACTGTGGCTACACTACTATTTATACTCACTCTATTCAATGTGAGCTAGCCTGAGCATGTGTACAAGAATAGGAGAATTACAGCCCTACACCTCATAGTATAGGTGTAGCTTTAGACAGAAGGGGGAGAGTAGTTGTAACCTCTTGAAACCTGGTTACAAGCCTAAGTGTTGCTCACATATCCGCCTTTTGAGCCACTTCTTCTGACATGGCTTTCATACTTCGAGATTTACGTAATTGTATCAATAGGAAAACACACATGAGTTTGGGGTCATCTTCCTAAAATGTTGTGTAGAAGTAATTTAAGTAGTTAGTTGGATAAACAAGTTGTTTATTGAAGAAAACTGTATGCTAAAGTACTCTGTGGGACAGTTGCACTGTAAATCTTTTGAGGCACTGAAGTGGAACTGTTGCTTTACAAATAATAATTATCAATCTAAGTGTTTGGTAAAAGTTGTGAAATTCTCACTGATGGCTGGAAAACCAGGTTGTGTGAATGCCTTATTGTGTATATTAACCCAAGCTGATATTCCTGGACTAGAATCTTCCCATCTTTATCAAATAGACACGGAAAATGTAAATGTGTGGAAACAACCCTGGATTTTTATATACATTTTTAGCTTTGCATTGGCATCCTGTTTCAAAAGTAAACTTCTCAAACTGAAAGCAGCAGCGAGTTCTTAAAATGGAAACAGAAAAGAGAAGTTGGTTTAAAATGAATAAGCATGGAACCGGCAAAAAAATGCTGCTTACACTGAGAAGGAAATGAATAATTTAACATTAGAAAAAGTTTAGTACTAAAGCAAATTATATTTTCTGAGCCTTTTAGTCATGTAACTTTTTTAGTGAATTTGTTACCTGTCTTTTGAAATGGTACATCTATTGTAACTCTGATTTTTTTGGTGGAGTTGAGTTCCTCAGCATTAGGAAAACTGCTCAAAATGAATACATGTAAAATCATATGAACAGACAAGAAAAAAAAAAGTTTGAACTGAAAAAAAAAAGTGTCTTACATAACAAATAGGGCTAAAACACACATGTAAAACCATACAGTAACTAAAATGTACTGCATCAGTAGAGACCCTCTACTTTATTAAAAAAATGAGCAAAATAGTGTTCAAAAACGTTTTCCTTTCCCTTCACACTTTTAATGAAGAAACTGTTACAAAGGTTAATCAACCAAGGGAGAAAAATCCTATTTAACATCAGGATACCTGAATTAGTGGGATTTAGGAGCCTCTTATCCAATCATTGTGTATGAGACGGCTATAACTGCCAACTCTAAAGGGTCAGAGAAATCAGTATTTTATGCTTAATTTATTTTTTATTGATTTAAGTTGCCTTTCACCATAGCAATTAGGTGCTTACTTACATCGAGCAGCCAGCAATGGGTACTAATAATGAATCACCGCTGCCGTCTCCTGAAATGTTAGCGTATATGCTGGCACCAAGTCAAAAAGTTAAAAAAAAAAACACAAAAAAAAACCCAAAAAAAACCCAAACAACTCAAACGAAGGTTAAACAAGTTTCTAATAACATGTCCACACTTGGATTCTGCTCAATTACCAACAATGAGGGAAAGATAAGTCACCTTACCATTATTATTTGTACTCCCATAATGCCTAGGGGCCCTAGTCAAACATGTCCACACTTGGATTCTGCTCAATTACCAACAATGAGGGAAAGATAAGTCACCTTACCATTATTATTTGTACTCCCATAATGCCTAGGGGCCCTAGTCATGGATCATGTCACTATTGAGCTAGGTGTTGTACAAAGTGTGGCGGTCTCATTGTCTGACCTTATAGTCCGTCTCCCCAGTGGCTTCCACTATCTCATATGGTCCATGCCAGCTGGCTAGGAGTTTGCTTTCTGCTGTCGGCACTATCACCATCACCCGTTCCCCTGGCTGAAATCTCTGTAGTTTCACCCAACGGTTGTAATATGTCCGCTGGGCCTCTTGTGCTTTTTCCAAATGTTCTCGTACTATAGGGGTTACTCGAGTTATTCGCTCTCTCATCTGTGTCACGTGCTGAATGACATTCTTTCCTGGGTTGGGTTATTCTTCTCAGTCCTCCTTTGCAATATCTAATATTCTGTGTGGGTGGCGTCCGTATAGTAGTTCAAAGGAAGAGAAACCACTGGACGCCTGGGGGACTTCCCATATAGCAAACATTAGATACGGTAGAAGGGTATCCCAGTCTTTTCCATCCTGTACTACCACCGTCCGGATCATACTTTTAAGGGTACGGTTAAACTGCTTGACCAGTCTATCTGTTTGTGGATGGTAGACTGAGGTCCGTATGGCCTGGATGCGGGGTAGGGTTTTTGCTACTGCCTTGGATGTGGGGTTTCTTAAAGGAATGGTTTCTGGATACTGCATGGCATAGTCAAGGATGACTGGTACGTTTCGGTGGCCCCACGCCAATCTTTCCAGTGGGCCCACTATGTCCATGGCTATCCTCTCGAAAGGGACTTCAATAATAGGCAAAGGTACTAATGGGGCCCGCAAATGAGGTCAGGGGCTATGCAACTGGCATTAGGGCAGGAGGCACAATAGCGCTGGACCTCTGCACGTATTCCTGGCCAATAAAACCTTTTCAGGATTCTGTCCAGTGTCTTGTCTACTCCTAGATGTCCCCCAAATAGATGACTGTGAGCTAACTCTAGTACTGCCCTTGTGTGTTTCCGTGGGACTAAGAGTTGCTCTACTTCTTCCCCTCGTATTTGCGTTATGCTGTACAACAGATCGCGTTTGAGCACATAATATGGCCTTGGGCCTTTGGTCTTTCCTTCTATGGGTACTCTATTTACTTGCACTACCTCCTCCCTCACATTCGCATATAGCGAGTCGTTGGCTTGGTCCTGCCCGAAATCCTCACTTGCGGTACCAATCTGACGTAATTCCAGGGGGCCTGTTTCTACTCCGCCCCCTGGGTTGCCACTACTTGGGCTAGGAACCTCCTCAGAGTCCAAACTGGCCTGAATATCTCCTGGCCTCCTGAACGGGTTCTACCAACAAGAGAGGTTTTCAGGTTCTCTGCTAGAATCATGGTCCCTAATCTTTTATCTGCCCTCCTTTCCTGCCTATACTTTTGGCGTTTTCTGGGGGATGAGAATAACTCTGGGGCAAATTCAGCAAACATTGGGGTGAGGCTATCTGTAGGTGCCTCTGTCTCAGCCTGGGGGTTGCTACCCTCCCCTGGCTCTACTGGGAGGAGTAAGCCCTCAAACCTGGGGAAGTCCCTACCAATTAAGACAGGGTAGGGGAGCCCAGGGACCACCCCTGCAGTCACCCTGGTAGTATTCCCCTGGATCTCAATCCGTACCGGGATTGTGGGGTAGAAATTTACGGTGCCATGAACACGTTACCCCTGTGGTTTTGGCCCGGGTTACTTGGTCTTGCCCCACCAACTTCCCCAAGACCAGTGTGACAGTACTCCTGGAATCTACTAATGCTATGGTTTCGATACCATTCATTTTTATTGGTCTTGTATACCCATGCGAGGTCATTGCGACCCCTACCGGGCCGATTAGGCCACATTGCTCTCCGTGATCCCCCAGATTACATTGCATAGGCTCTTCCCTGTTGGGGCATATAGCAGCCCAATGCCCCAATTGCCCACACTTGTTAACACCGCCCCCTTATTCTGGTTGCCACCCTCTGCCTGGGGCTCTTTGGCTGCCCCCCACCCAGCCCTCTCTTTTCAAACCCCCAGGTCCCTTCTTGGCCTCAGGCCATTCCTCGGTGTCTTTCCTCCTAGTTATGGTACTGGAGTTCGACAGTCCGGGGCCTTGGGTTTGGGACTGGCTTCCTGGTTTGCTGTGTCTCACCTCCTGGGGTCTGGAACAGTTCGCGGGCTGCCAGCTCTCTGTCCACGAGGGAGACCAACTCATCATAGGTGGAGGGGTCATTCTGGCCAACCCAAGCCCATAGGCCTGGTGGTAGCCCCCTCCTATACTGGTCCAGTACCAGGAGTTCCATCATCTCCTCAGAGCTGAGGGCCTCAGGGCGCAGCCATTTCCGAGTCAGGTGGATCAGGTCAAACAATTTCGATCGGGGTGTCTTGTCCTCCGTATACTTCCACCCATGGAACCTCTGGGCTCGCAATGCAGTCGTTAATCCAGATCTGCCCAGGATCTCTGCCTTCAGTTGCGGGTAATCTGCTGCAGTCTCCACGGCCATATCGTAGACTACCTTCTGGGCCTCCCCACACAGGAACGGGGTGAGGATACCAGACCTCTGATCTTGGGGCCAGGCCTCCCACAGGGCTGCTCTTTCAAAAGCCAGGAGGTATGCCTCCACATCATCCTCCCGTGTCATTTTCTGTAGGCAGTAGCTGGGCCGTATGGTCTGGGTCCCGTCGCAGTTGTGGTTCAGCTCCATAAGGGCCTTCCTCTGGTTCACCAGCTCTTGCAGCAGAGCTCGGTCCTGGGCAGCCTGACTCATCAACAGATGATTAGTCTCCTGCTGCATCTGAGTCGCCTCCTGTTGGGCGGTTGCTTGGATCCGGGTAGCCTCCTGCTGGGCTGCGGTGGCTTGTATTAGGGCTTTGACCACGTCATCCATCTTGGGGATGGGAGGGTTTTGGCTAACCCTGGTTTAAGTCCCCAGCGCGTAGATCCCACCACTAACACCACGTGTGGCAAATTGCCAGCACTACTATCATGAATCTCCCGTTTTCTCTTCTTGGGGGGGGTGTTCAGGGCACCATTTCTTGCCCCTTAACTGGGGTATTAACTGCCACTAGTGTCCTAGGGGAGGGGAGTGGAGAGGGAGAGACCCGGGCCCGCCCTCTACTCCAGGTCCCGGTCCAGGGGCCCTAGGGATAGCAGTAAACCGCTTGAACTAGCAGTTCCTTCCCCTGGGCTACTTCCCTTTCCTGCCCTTCAGCTTGTGGGGCTTCCTGCCGTCCCTCTGCACAAACCAGGTGTTCCTTTACCTAGGGTCTTAGTCTTCTTAACCCACCACAGCACTTCTCCAAACTCTCCTTTGCTTCCCTCCAAACTGCTCTCTACTGCAACACCAATCCACTCTGCTTCAGCTCCTCCTCTTGTTTGATTGAAGCAGGGGGGTTTTATCAAGTGACTGGCTTCAGGTGCTCCAGTTTGTTTCAGGTGCTTTAATCTATAGCAAACTTTCTTCCCTCTACAGGGAAGAAGGCTCTCCTGCTGCCCTCTGGCCATGCTGTATCACAAAAGACAGAACACAAACATGGCCCTTCCTCCAAAGAGTTGACAATCGAAGTCACTGGCAGGTTCACCCCAGATAGCTGAAAAGAAAGTGCTTCCTTCCCTGGCCTTAAGAGATGTGATGCAGTTAATGTGTCCTTGACATTTCAGGGTTTTAAAGATTATCACCAGCACCTTGAGTTGAACCCAGGAGGGAGAGAGAGAAACAATACAAAGACCTGATCATGAGTGTTGTGTTCGCAGGTCTCCTCTGGTTGGGCAGAAGACAGTTATATTTTGCTCGAGCTGAAGCTTCAAGGTGGTCTTAGATGTTAGGCCTAAGTATGGGTTATTACCATAGTGTAGTCTGGAGGTGCAACGGTGTTACTGGCTGGGAAGAATTCTGCATTAGAAGGGGGTGATCAGACTCCTCACAAGCCACAGATGATTAAAATAAATGTGTTGCAGCTGTAACCTGAAAAACCAGGATCAGCGACTGATCCATTAGGAGCTTAATTTAGAAAACATTGACAAGAGGCAGGCATGCATTGTCAGGAGATGATGCAGGTGATGCCTTTGCCCAGTCCATTAAATGCTTCTTCATGCCCACAAGAATCTCTTCTGTTTTAGCTGGTGCAAGTTACATTCATTCTGAATCTCAGCCTGTCCATTTTCCTTCCAGTCAGTCGCAGACTTGGGCTAATGAAACTGTTAGTCAGTGGAAGACAGACACAGAACTCTGTGTTGGTCAGTATTTATTATATCTGCAAAACATCTTGGAATCAACCCATACATGTTGAACAGGAAAGGTGACAAGGTGGAACCCTGAAGGATGCAGCAGTTGAGAGCTTTCCAGAAGGATGAAAGTGGGGAAGGAGAAAACTCAATGAATGGCCATTCTGAACACATCTGTAAGACCCTATAGACAAATCAAGGGAACCAAAAGCAGCCGATAGTTCTAAAAAGAAGCATGGCCTTTACCCTGTTCATCACTATAGGGATGTAATTAACCATCAGTATCTATAGAGACTTGGTTTAGAGAAACAGTATTCTGCATAAAAATGTTAGTATGCTAAGTGACACTTGCATCTCTTCTTGCTCTTCAGTTGGCAGAGACCGCAAATGCCATAGAGAACAGATTTTGGAGGTGAAGAGTGCCTTGTGCCACACTCTACAGCGATTGCTGCATCCTCCCTGGCCTTGGTCGATACTTGAAAGTCCAGATCTTCAGCCAGTGGAAATTGATGTAGCTGCATTGACTTAAAAAACCTGACCCAAAGTGTATGTGGTTTCTGGAAGGAGAATTGCCTCTTTGAATGGATATTTGCTACTATCTTGCTCTCCCTAGCTGACAGACTTGTTTTCCTCACTGGGTATGCCTGCACTTGGAGCTGGGGTGCCATTCCCTGCCCATGTAGGCATACTTGCACTGGCTGTCATCAAACTGGCATGCTAAAAATAGTAGCGTGGCTTCTCCGCTGACATAGCTACTGCCGTTTGTTGGGGGTGGTTTAATATCAGTAGGGGAGCGCTTTCCCATTGACATAGAGTGGCGACACGAGAGATCTTACAGCTGCATCAGTACAGGTCTCTAGTGTAGACATAGCCTTAATGTTCAGTTCTTCCACAATAAGAGACTTCTGTTTAATAACAGATACTTTATTTGTGTTGTGTTCCTAAGTAAGAGGCACTTGAGGAAACCTCAGGGTCACTGGGACCTTCACACTAATCAATTTCAACATTCACAAAGAGGTTAGTTCAGTGGGTCTTTAAATACTTCCTTGGCAGTGATAGTATCTAGGCTCCCTGAGGACAGGCCATATGCATGACTTTGCTTGTGGATTTGGAGATTCAGGTCAACTCTGTTGTGTGGTTTGATCATCTTATGAGTTTCAAATCAGGGATTATTTTGCACCTACATCATCAGCAGAGCTGATCTATTTATTTGCTATTTCCAGTAACTAATGAATCCTATTGATCTGGGGGACTGTAGATACTATACTATATTTGTTGCTGTGTTGTATCTGTAAATCCAAGGAGAGTGCTGATCAGCTGTTAGAGAAGTCTCTCAGCTTCCTTGCCCCTCTCTTATAGCTCTGTATTTGTTTCTTATGCCTGGGGTCTGTTGGTAATTCTCCATGTTTTTTTTCATGAGTAATATTCGCCACGGTAGATGGAGAGAGCCATTATAATAGACACCACATTCTTTTAGACTCTTTGAATTGACACCCATTGGGTGTGCTATAAAATGGTTCTGTGGAACATATTTGCTGCTTAATATATGGAAGTATTAATACTGATTTACACAAGTATGACATCATTCAGCCAAGTGTTTCAATTTGTCAGGCATCTATGAAAAGAGTACTCCGGGCTCCATTGTGAGCTGCAGAACATCCCCGCACAGGGGAGTAAGATGCCATAAGGCACTCCCTTACCCATGCTATCCACATCACAGATGTGTACTCAAGGGGAGAACTGCTGGCACTGGGTTGCTACTCCCCACTCCTCCCGCAATCATGTGGTTCTGCTCTTCGACAACACACCATCTGTGCAGCTGAGCTGGTTTGGAAGAAAGTGAGCTGGACCAGGAAAAAATGCTAGCACAGCTTACTTTCCCCTCTGGAGTGAGGGGAGGCGGGAGGCAGGCACTGAATTGTGCCTGCAAGTCTTGCAAATTGCAAAGTGCCAAACCACCAGTCTTATGTCATTTATCAGTCACCACTTTCTAATTACTGTTTATTCTGATAATATCTTGACAATTTCATCAAGCTCCCCTGTTCAGTGTCCATATAATGATGGTACTAAAACAAATAACTCTGCCCCCTTCAACTTATAGAGCTGGCTGCATTGTCAGTATGTACATTTCTGTTATAGAAAAAGCTTTTTTTTCTGTTTAGGAACAATTTATAGCTTCCAATTCCTTCGTCGTTGTTGTTGTTGGATTTTGTTTTAGACAAAGGTATTTCAAGTTAATATTAGAAAATTGAGATAACCTTGCATAATTTTGTAATAAATGAATTCACTTTCTCTTCCCAGGTATGAATGCTGCGGTACGTGCAGTAGTGCGTATGGGAATCTACGTAGAAGCTAAAGTATATTTTATCTATGAGGTTAGTTTTCCTGTTGTATTCAGTCTGTATTTGATTTTTGCATGTGTATGTCCTTGTTCCTGTGGAATTTCACATGGACTTTAATGGTGTAAAAACTCAAAATGTTACACATGGTGTTCCTTATTGTTACACCAAAAGCCTTTTTTGCCCATGAAAGGTAATTTATCTGGTAATGACCAAGAGATGATATTCTAATTAAAATAGAAGTTTGAGTTCTGGTTCCAGACCTTTTCTGCATACAAGAGCAAGGGGTTGGGAATATTGAGAAGACTTAGCTGTGGTTGTTGATGGGATCAGGCCTTGCATTATGCAGCAATGACCTGTCTATCTATACCTGAATACCTTCTGTAAGGTATTCATCTAGCCCCCCCCCCTTTACTCTAGTATGAGCACCTTACAACTTTTGAGGTATTTATTCTGACAATACCCCTGTGAGGCAGGAAAGTAGTGTTATTCCCAGTTTACAGATAGGGAACTGAGGCACAGAAAGATTACATGACAGGAGTAGTCTGCAGCTGGTTCTATAGCCGCTGGACAGTCTTTCCTATTCTGCAAACTAAGGGGAGCAGTTGACAGGCTACACAATGAAGTCCTATCCACTTCTTTCCAAATATCAGAAATATTGTGTCTGTGATTGATGTATTTGTAAGTGAAGTTACATTCAAATTGCATGGGATATGGAAATTTGAAAGACATATACGTGTACATCAAAAGGAGAAAACTATTTATGTAAATGTTACAGGAAAATGCCAATATTGTACTCTGATTTAATAAAGAGATACATTTTAACTTTAAAGTATGTGAATATTGGAATACAGTAAACCTTTTAAACAGAGGGCCCATTTGTATTGTATGTTGGCATTATATCAGTTCTCCTTTAGAAGCCTTTAGCTTTTAAAAGTAAAGCAATCATGGGATAACATGGGCAGTCCTCTCATGGATCAGTAACTGGTTAAAAGACAGAAAACGAAGGGTAGGAATAAATGGTCAGTTTTTAGAATGGAGGGAGGTAAATAGTTGTGTTTCCCAGGGATCTGTACTGGGACCAGTGTTGTTTAGCTTATTCATAAATGATCTGGGAAAAGGGGTAAACAGTGAGGTAGCAAAATTTTGCAGATGTACAAAATTATTCAAGATAGTTAAGTCCAAAGCAGACTACGAAGAGTTACAGACTCACAAAACTGGGTGACTGGGCAACAAAATAGCAGATGAAATTCAGTGTTGATAAATGCAAAGTAATGAACATTGGAAAACATAATCCCAACTATACATGCAAAATGATGGGGTCTAAATGAGCTGTTACCACTCAAAAAAGAGATCTTGGCGTCATTGTGGACAGTTCCCTGAAACCATCCACTGAATGCGCTGCAAGAGTTAAAAAAGCGAACAGAATGTTAGAAACAATTAGGAAAGGGATAGATCAGTGGCTTTCAACCTTTTTTCATTTGTGGACCCCTAAAAAAATTGAAAAGGAGGTGTGGACTCCTTTGGAAGTCTATTGTCTGTGTATATAGTTGAATTCTGTTCAGTCAGTTTTCAGTCTAAGTGTTCCACAGACCGCTTAGACATAGTCCGTGAACCCCCAAGGGAGTCCATGGACCACAGGTTGAAAACCACAGGGATAGATAAAAAGACAGACAATATCATAATACTTCTATGTAAATCGATGGTTTTGCCCATACCTTGAATACTGCGTGCAGTTCTGATCACCTCATCTCAAAAGCAGATCTATTAGAATTGGAAAAGGTACAGTGAAGGACAACAAAATGAATAAGGGTAGGGAACAGCTTCCATATGAGGAGAGATTAAAAAAGACTGGGACTGTTCAGCTGGGAAAAGAGAGGACTAAGAGGGGAGATCTATAAAATGGTGACTGGTATGGAGAAAGTGAATAAGCTACTGTTGTTTACTCCTTCACATAATACAAGAACCAGGGGTCATCCAATGAAATGAATAGATAGCAGATTTAAAACAAACAAAATAAAGTACTTATTCATACAATGCACAGCCCATGGAACTCATTGGCAAGGGGTGTTGCGAAGGCCAAAACTATAACAGGGTTCAAAAACGAACTAGATAAATTCCTGGAGATTAGGTCCATCAATGGCTATTAGCCAAGATGGTCAGGTATGCAACCCTTGCACTAGCTGTTCCAAGCCTCTGAGTGCCAGAAGCTGGGAGTGGGTGACAGGGGATGGATTACTTGATGATTGCCTGTTCTGGTCATTCTCTCCAGAGCACCTGGCATTGGCCACTGTCAGAAGACAGGATGCTGGGCTAGATGGATCATTGGTCCGACCTAGTATGGCTGTTCTTCTGTTCTTACGTTTTAGAAGTTTATAAACCAAAATAAACATTTTACCTAGGCTAAAATGTGGGATGCAGTTTTGCTAATTAAAGGTGATTTTAGTTTGTCATATAAACCAAATTTAATTATAAAAGTGCTAGAAAATACAGCATTTGTTAGTTTGTATTTACCTAACACACTGTTTATATTTTTAAACTTGATTATTTATTCATTTTCATCCATATCTGTTTATACTCGGAGTTCAGACACTAGAGCTATAAAACACATTGTAAAGGAGTTTTTTTGTTTGTTTGTTTTTGCTTTTGTTTTTTAATGTAAGCTATTCCTAATGCTGGGCACATTAAGCTGTAAAAGTTACTTGGCGTAAGGCATTCACTGAAGTTTGTATAGTAACATAAGCAACATATACATTTATATGTGTTTCAGAATAATGTGTACATATGGTTTATCCAATAGTCTGTGGCAGTTTTAAAAAGGACATGAGTTTAGGGTTGAAAGAAAAAATAAGAACAGCTATTTGAAAAATAACCATCAAGCAAATTTTGGTATTTTGGACACTTCAAAGTTTTGTTTCAAAATGCAGAAATTAATTCGACTATGTTATGAAATATGATGTAGGTTATTCTGAGGCTAAATATGGTAAAAGCTTTCCACAATTTTAGCTTGCAAGAAAGACAGCCAAAGAACTTCTTACTCTGCCCCCTCAAAATCTAAACCCTTGTCAGAAGGACTACAAATTAGCTGTGAGTTGCAAGGGGATTCTAGGAATTGGCAAGCTAGTGAGCACACCACGTATTCAGAAGTTGGTTGTTGTGGCAGCGCAGCACAAAAGATTTCTGGAGCACAGTGCTCTGCTTATTTGCATACCAATTCTCTTTTTGTAATAGGAAAATATTAATTCTACCCCTTCATTCCCTGCCCCTCCATGGTTTGAAATTAATATGTCTGCAATCTGCATGGTTTGCTACCCCTATTGTATGACTTAATGGATGACTGGCAGTGAAGTATGGATTGGGTCCTGCATCATGATGATATGGGGAAGTGAGAGTGGACAGACGTTGGGGTTGAAGCCTTAGGGGCAGATCCTTGGGTGCAGCCAAAATACACAGAGTGCAAGTCAAGAAGCCGTATGCAAAGATGGCTTAAAGCTCCTGTGTTACTGTCCTGCCCTGGTGTGTCTGTGTACATGGACTATATGGCTGTTCTCTTTACCCTGTGGTAGAGCAGTGTGAAGGATTCTCTTACTCAAGCCAGGCTACAGCAGTCATAAAGGGTCCAAAGTGCAACTGAGGATCAGTGTGATGTATGGATGTTGAGCTGCACACTCTTTTCCCTGCTGCAGGGAGTATAGAAGTAAGGGCCTGGCACGTAAGACCCCCCCATGTCATGTCTGTGCGTCTGGAGGATCATCCTCACACTGGGAAGTAAAAAATTCACCCTCTTCCTGACTTTGTTTACCCTTAAATTAATAGGATAAGTGTTCAGTTCAAGCCTTCTCAGTCTTGGCTTCTCCTGGAGTTCCTACCTCAGGACTGCTCACATTCATTCACTTTCCATGCCTTTCCAAGACTAACCTGTTCTTAAATTGACCAGAAATGTTGAAATACGTCTTTATATGACATTCTGGGGTGCAATCCAGACCAGTGAGGCGTTATGTCACCCTTGCCCTGCAGCTTGGGGTGCCTCACAGTGCTTTCCTGCTATAGCTCCCAACCTGGACTTCTCACAAACAGAATGCAGGTTACACTCTGAGTGTTTGTGTATAGCCACAGCCCGGGTCCAGCAACCCTGGCCCCAGCAGCTTGTCAGCAAACACCAGCTACTCTCGGACTTCCAGCAGCCTTGAGTTCCACTTGCAGGTGACCCCAACACATGCCCAGTCCCAAATTTCCCACCCAAAAAGTATAAGCTGCACTGTCCAGCCCTCTTCTGGACAGTGCAGTTATTAGGTCTGTTTCCCATCTAAGGGGATCAATAAACAACAGTTTGCTACCCTAAATGGAGTTACCCACACAATTCAGTTTAAACATAACACTGGATTAGTTTTGATTAATGAATAAAACAAGCTTATTTAACTTCAAGGAGATACGTTTTAAGTGAGTACCCGTATAAGGCATTAAAGTCAGAAATGGTTACAAGAGAAATAAAGATAAAATGCTTCCTAAACTTAACAAACAAGATTTGGTTCAAGGTGAACTTCTTACCATATGCTTCCAGCAACAGGGCTGACCAAACTTCAGGTCAGGATCTCTCCCCAAAGTCAAATGGGCAGGTTTCTTTTGCCTTCTTTGGTGAAAGAGTGAGAGATGGATAGGAAGAGATAACTTGGAGCGGTTTTGCCCCTTACTTTTATAGTTCAGTCACCCTTTGAAATGCATTTTCTTGAGGACAAGCCCTAGGTAAAATTCATTCAAATAATAAAGCAGGGCGGTGAAAGATTTTGCACCTTGTTTCTTTTCACCTCTGTTTGCTGAAATGCAGATTTTCCTTGTCTTCTGTCTTCCCCCTCTTGTTGTCTGAAGACACTGTTATATGTCTTCCCCCTCTTGTTGTCTGAAGACACTGTTATATGTTACAACTTATAGGTAAATTGAGTTAAACACCCATTCCTTAGTTTAAGACCTGCTTGACCAGTCCTGCCTAATCAGGGCTAGTGGGTTTGAACATGTGCAACTAATATTATTCAGGGGGAATTCATAACTTTGCATATAATGTTGCCACACACATTTCATTATGATATTATTGACCAGCAAGTTATTAGTTTTCCAGTGATACCTCACAAGGCATATTTTATACAAAAATTATTACAATGGTATGTAGGGTGTGAATACAGGGATGCATTCTGTCATACTTTAGTAGACCACTTAATACACTCAAATATGTAACTGTTGATATTCTGCAATTTTTAGCTTTGTTAATGCCTTCCAGGATAAGGCAAATTGGGGATAATCACAGATTAATTACTACAGTTTGAAGACATGAATCTGTAGAAGTTGCGTGAGGTGAATATTGATGTACAATGGAGTTACTCTAGCAGAGCAGGGATTCCAACAGAGAGTAACATTCTATCTTGTTTACACTTGTGTAGGTCTGGAACACAGGAGCATATGATTCGTTGTGAGTAGGGGACATGCCTGTGAGAGAGAGATCTGCTTCTAGTTCAACCCTTTCAACATTACACTGTAGGCAGTCACCAGTTATTCTTCTTTGATTTGGGTGTTGATTAATCACGCAGTCGTTTTTCTTTCATGGGTGCATACAAATGCCTTAGAAATATGCGGTTTGCAGTATTGTTGTAACCATGTTGGTCCCAGAGAAAGACAAAGGGTGGGGGGAGGTAATATTTTTTATTGGACCAAATTCTGTTGGTGGAAGAGACAAGCTTCCAAGCTGCACAGAGCTGTTCTTCAGGTCTGGAAAAGGTAACCACAGTGTCACAGCTAAATACAAGATCATTAAACATACGGGGTTAATGCATGTTGCAAGAAACCACTTAAAATGAAGTGGTCAATTAGCACTGCTACAGTCCATAGAACAAAGAAGGGCTAGTAGATTACCAATTGTTGTAAAGAGCCATAAAACCAGTGTCTCTGTTGAGACTATGATTTTTAGTGTCTAGGAAAGTTATGAGTTTAAGTTCTCCTGCTTGTATTTTGAAGGCTTGCATTTTGATGGTTTCTTTTGAGGATGAGTACTGGTAGGTCAGCTTGTATTGTGAAAAATGTTCGCCTATGGGTGATAGGGTGTTTTTGTCTTTTATCATTTTTCTGGATGAGCTCATTAAAGAGCACAGTGATTGTCTAGTTTTACCGACATAGCTGTTAGGACATTTGATGCACTGGATGAGGTACACCACATGTCATGATAGACACATGTAGGGGTATTGATCATTATAGCAGAGAGATGTCTGTAGGTTTTCCATCTGTTTTTCTGGCAGTATGTGGTACCGCTCTGAATTGGTGTGTTCTAGCCTCTGGGGAGCTTCTGATGTTGAGCTTGGAGATGTTGGGGGGTCTTTGGAAGACTAGAAGAGGGGTTTTGGGAAAAATTTCTTTCAGGGTATCATCCACATCAAGTAAGGGTTATAATTGTTTGATGATACCCCATGTAGGTTCCAGTTTGAGGAGTGTGATCAGTGGTGGTTTGTTTTTGTATTGAAGCAAGTTCTCTTGGGTTATTTGGGTGGCCTGTTCCATGATGTGATCAACCTCTCTGGTGGAGTGAAGCTGCTCTGGGAGGTTACAAAACAAAACAAAAACACCACCAAAAACCTGAGGGTTAAAAATATTTCTGTTTAGAGCCAATTGGTGAAATTAAAGGCCTTGAAATTTTCAGCCTGACCTATTAAAGTTGATGAGCCAAAGGCAGTCCATCCCATAAATGCTTCCTCTGATGCCACATAAAATTGTTTCATCCTCTTTACTAGTTTCTTCTGCAGGGTCAAGAACTCTGCAGTTGTGGCAAAAAGTAGCCCAACATTCAGGCAAAATGTAGCTGTAATGGGCACAGCTTTGAACTGGGCAAGAACAAACTGGCTGTGGAATAGGATTGAGCTCCTTTATAGCAGCATGTTTATTTATGGAGATGTTTTACTATATGTGTAAACAGATATTAATTTAATGAGCCCTATACAATTCTTTGAAGTACTTTGTGCTGCTTGATAATAACCCAAAGGAAAATGGACCCCAGAGTATAAGGAAAATTAGCAGTTGTTATAGAATAATGAATAAGAGCACAATTTTGATCCCCCAAAAGCAAGGGCATTTGGAAACTCCTAAATTGTTGATTTTAGTCCTGGAAGCTGTATTCTAAATTTGCAGTAAAGGAATATGAGAATTCAGGGTTCAAGTATCTGGGAATACTCCCCCTAACAATTCTATCATCCTTAAGGATTGACTAGACATGAACATTAATCTGGAATAAAATAGGGTGTAAATTTAAAGCAGATTAATTATTCCTGATTAACTCCCAGTGTAGACACCCAAATTCTGGAATAAGACTGCCTTATTCTGAATTAGTGTAATGCACTTCCAGAGTGGATTAGCTAATGTGGAATAAGGCAATTTTATTGCAGGATAAGAGTGTCCACTCTTGGAGTTAATCTGGAATAGCCTTTACTCATGTTGAGTAGAATGTTGGTTTGCAAGCAAACCCATCGCTCATGGAGTAATGTACTACTCAGTATGGGTACCCGCTGTACTATATGTTAACATATAGTCAGTCACCTCCTGGATTGATACCAGAAGAGCATTCTGTCCTCACAGAAAGTATTAATACTGCTGAGTTTATTTTTATCAAGGTGTGAAAGCTCTAGCTCCGAGAGATAGAAATATATTTAAAAATACCATATTGTTTCTGGAGGCTAGGTTAATATTTCACCTCTGAACTCCAGGAATTAAATTTGGTATAATCACTAATTGGAGATGAGTGATAATTAGTGGTTCTCATTTTGGACTCAATCCTGTTAGGTATTGAGTTCATAATGAGAGGTACTAAGGTTTTTAAACCCTCATAATCCCTTTTAAACCTTATGACAGCATCTTACAGGATTGGACATGTAGTCCCTGGTGGATGTTTGTCCATCACTAAACCACAGAATTTTACATAATTCATCTTGATTGGTAGTCTACTTCTGACAGGGTAGAAGTGAAAACACAGGGGTGTACACTGGCAGAACTCTGTGGGAAAACTTCCACAGTGGGTGCTATGCTATGTTTTATGGACTTAATACTCAGTGAAATTGGTTCCTCACTTTCTTGAACACTAGCATTCAGCAAGTGAACCACTAATTAAATAAAAAAGAATATCTAAATAGAAAAAAAAATAGCCTGGTATAATAGTAATTCAGCAGGAGTTGCTAACTCGTTTGTTCTTTTCTAAATACTTTTGTCTGCCCCTTCCTGCTTGCTTTGTATCAAATGCAGCTGTTCTGTTGGGGCAAAGGCTCTGTTTTGATGGTCCACCCTCTGAGACTGATAGAGGCTGATAGTTTTAGATGTCTCTGAGATAGAGCAGTCTGTTGGATTCTATTTGGTCTTGTGGGACACTATAAGAATCTGGTGTCCACACCTACGTATATGGTGGCTCCCAAAGGCCAACTTCCTCACCTTTTTCCTTGCTGCTACTGCTGCTATTGTTTGTTTGTATTGTGGAAGCACCTAGGAGCCCCATAGTCCTAGGTGTTGAAGGCCTGGGGTTGGGGAGGGTTCTATCCAACAGAGGGGTCAGTACTCATGGGGTGTAGCCTTCTGCTTCCTGCTTGCATAGTCCCCACTGGCCTCCTCAGCAGAGGAGAGTAACTGCTGCTAGGTAGCTTGTTCAGCTGCAGCTTTGGGGACGTGATATGGGCAGAAAGCCAACATGGAGCCCCAGCAGCCAAGAGTGCCCCTCCTGCATGGAGCCCCACCCGCTTCCCCTGCTGGGCAGATCCCCCTCCTCACCCTGATCCCTCAGTGCAGCCCCGTTGGGACTTTGCAACCGACAGTTTTGAAACCTCTGCTCTAGTTCAAACAGAAATTAATTCAGGGAGGTTCTATGGCCTGTCTTTTAGAGGAGTTCACACCAGATGAGCATAATGGCCTCATCTAGCCTTATAAAATATGAATTTATGCGTGAAGGAAGATAGCTTGAGCACCAGTGGGGAAAGACCCTTTTGTCCCATATTTATTGTGACATAAAGAATATTTTGGGTTCTTTGCTTTCTGATCAAGGGACCTCTTCTGGTTCGTGAATAACTTGTTGAAACCTTCTTGTCTCCAGTTGGACTGCAGCTGAGTATTTCTTGCTGTGAGGAGATTTGATGCACTTTACTCAGATTCAAATGTAAAGCATCAAAATTAAAAGTCTAAATTAATTCATACTGAGGAAAACCTGGTTTTGTGGTGTGTGTGTGTGTGTGTATGTGCATGTACGCATGTGTGTTCACACATGCATTTTTCCAGTATTCTGCTTACCTTGGAGGGAAATGTGTTACCAATTACTTCAGTTTCTAGAGACCTTTTTTAGATCTATCCTAAGAGTAAGTAAAACATAGAAAAATCACAGAAATTAGCATCTGAAAGACCTTTCATGAAGCCTGTCTATTCCTTTACCCACTGCATGATTGCACCTAAAATATATTTATTTCTCCAGTATACTTTGGGAAGAAGCTTCTACCACTTCCCTTTTGAGCCTATGCCATAAACTATTTGAGACTTCCCTTCAGAGAATTCACAGTCACTCAGGATGATACTCATAATATTTTACACAGTATATAGTTTCTTCTTACTGATTTTATCTTATTACTCCTTTGGGTCACCCTAAGTACTTTTTTCTCCATCTGTAACCTTTTATGCCCATTAAACATTGGTAGGCTTATCAGGTTCCCTGAGTAATCACTTAGTGAAACAAAAAATATTTGTGCTTTTGATCTTTCCTCATTATTAATCCCTCCAGCTCATAATCAGTCATTTCTGTTGTTCTCTGAACTCCCTCCAATTTACAGCCCCAATTTTTTAGTATTCAGATTCCCCAGACTGAGAGGTGCAATCCTGCCAGAGTTCTATAGAGAAGGACCATTAACTCTTCGCTCTATAGCATGATTACTCTGCACATGCAGCCACAAGCCACTTTGCCCAATTTTGTTACCATATTGGACTGCATCCATTTTTAATTTAATGTCCACAAGGTTGAATAGCAGCTCTAAATTTCTTTCCTATCAGATATACTAGCTTGTATTTTTCCAGATTAAATTACATTTTATTTCATTCCTCTCACCATCTTTTGCAGCACTTCCCAATAAATTAGAATCTGCAAATGTCAGTATCCTGTTGTTAATACTACATAGTGAATTAATGAAGCCAGATTATCACTGAGCCCCACAGCTTCCCACTAGACATCTTTCCTCTTCTCATCATGATACATTGCCTTTTAACAGTATCCAATGATTTTCCCAGCCAATTTGAATTAGGTTTTGAGGCGCAGATATAAATGCTTTACCAAAATCCAGGTACATTGCCTCTGCTACATTTCCTTCACCATTAGTTGTGTAAAAAAGAGCGTCTGACCCCATTTGTTCTTTGTAATCCAATTTTGCTTGTTGCTTTTGATTCTGTTTTGCTCTGAGATGTTTCAAGATTTTCCCCGTTACTTTAAAATGTATTTAAATAATGCTTTCTAAATAATAAATGTCACAATTACTTTTCTCTCCTTTGTGGAGACCATAAGCACACTTCCTTTCCCCTTGGTCTGTCCCCAGTACTTCATGGTTCTTCAAAAATCATAGAATGTGTAACCTTTAATGCACAGCAGATATATTGCCATTCCCTTAGACTAGCTGTCTATGTATATCCCATACTGGCACTTCTCTGAAGCCACTTTTCTTCAGAATCTCACCTTAGTTTTTATAAGTAAGTCTCTAGATGTCATGGTTGTGAAGAAATCTTCAAAAAAAAAAATGAACTGAATGTAACTGATGCAGAGATGAGCCTTCAGAGAGGCTGGAACACTAGCTGTGAGAGGCATGAACCACACCATTCATCTTAGTGGAGGGTTAACTCAGCAATCCGGTGAGAGTTATTTAATTGTCAGTATTGTTAACTTTTTCATCCTTTATGTAAAAAAATGAGATGGAGGGTCACAGATCCTCAGAGTTTATTGAGAGCGATGACTCCTGTCAGTGCCACAAGTAGTGGTTTTTGGGAGATACCACCAAGCCTCATGAGCCAACAGGGCCTATGGGTACATTCATGTACCTCAAGGGGGGAGCTTAAGAAGCCCATTAGAACCAAGTGGCACATACGATCATATTGTGAACATCAACACAATTTACTGTGAATAGTGTATAATTTTTGTGGTTCATGTCAGTGGGGCTAAAGTTGTGGGTGGAGCTTGGGAGAGTACTACTGTCTAAAATATATGCATATTGCATATATATATATAAATGTACAACATGCCCATCACCCCAGTAGTAAAATACTATGCAGAATGACATGTCAGGTTTTCTAAAATATGTTTCTCTTGTCTCAGGGTTACCAAGGTATGGTTGATGGAGGTGACAACATTGTTGAAGTGTCATGGGAAAGTGTTTCAAGCATCTTGCAAGTGGTAAGTATGGAGAACAACCAAAAACAAAGCAAAACCCTCATTTGAAATCATTAACCAGAATTTTTAAACTTAAAGATTAAGGCCAAGAATTTCAAAAGTAGTCAGCGAGGTTGACTGGCTCCATTTTGGGCATCCAACTTCAAACTCTTGTTGACAGTGCCTGATTTTCAGATAATTGCTGCTCAGCACCTTCCAGAAATCAGACCTCTATGAGGTATGTCATGCTGGCCACCTAGAAACAGTAACCCCTTTTGAAAATGTAGGTCCTAGGTTTTCAAAATTGGGTGCCCAAAGTTAGGCTGCTAAATGCATGTTTAGGCATACACATTAATCAGGAGTGGCAGAATTGGGCCCAAGAAGTTTAAAACAATGTCATATTAGTACTGTAGTAGGGAAATGCTGTGTTTTATGTGATGCCATGGAAGCTGTTCACCAATAAAAGTAAACATTTACATTTTTAAAATTTATATGCAAAACAATTGCTAAAAAATGAACCATTATATGTGGAGGCTAGTGCACATACCTGGTGGGCTCCTATAACCAGATCACTGTGCAAAACAAGATTGTGCTGTAGTTACCTCTCTGCAGTATTTCTTCTTCACAAAATAGCTCTCATTTTCACTCACACATAAAAGAAAGGTAGGATGTTACTTGCAGGCCTTTCTGTTCTTTTCTATCCTATTCTAATTTTATTTTGCATAAATAAGTATTTTTTCAGGAATGGGTAATTTTTTTTTCTACTTGTTTCATAGTTCTGTTTCTGAATAGAGGCACCCACTGTTAGTAGCAAATGGGTCACATGCTTCTTTCACTTAACACAGTCTCTTGCCTATTATCATGTCTGATGTCTGATGTTTCTAGTGTGAGTCATTTTACACATTGTTTCCATTATGGCTGGTTACTTTTAGAACCACTTCAAGAGTGTGTGTGTGCGCCTCACTCTCATTCATGGAGTCAGGTTTCCCAGCTCTCTTCTTCCTCACTTTCATCTTCCCATTATCAGCTTGTTGTGACTTTCAACACATATGGGCAGTGCCATGAAATGGTTTAGAACAGGAAGTGCTCGATGGTGAGGCAGACTGTTTCAGATGGCAATACAAACTGTATAAATTCCAAGCTCAAATTTGGGTTGGGCCTGGCTCAGATTTCTTGTTTTTACTGTACATAGGAAATGATTATGAAACACTGAAGTGATAATCTCCAAATCTTCTGCTAGGAAAAAAGAAAAGCTTCTGCATTATGTCAATGTTACTTTCCAGTATACATTAGAAATACAGTAAAACTACAATCAAGGACAGTAAGCTTGTATAAAAGACAAAATGATGATTATATATTTTCTGTAAAGCTTGCTGACAGATTCTGAACAAATTTTAAACAACTAACAAAATTTTCCAAAAGCCAGGACTTGATGTTCAACTACCCAGACATCTGTTGGGAAAATAATACAGCTGGGCACAGATTATCCAACAAATTCTTGGAATGAATTGGAGACACATTTTATTACAGAAGGTGGAGAAAGTGACTAGGGGAGAGTCTATTCTAGATTTGATTCTGACAAACAGGGAGGAACTGGTTTTAGAATTTGAAGGTGGAAGGCAGCTTGGGTAAAAGTGTCCATGAAATGATAAGAGTTCATGATCTAAAGAATAGTAAGAGGGAAAATAGCACAATAAAAATAATGGAATTTCAAGAAGGCAGACTTTAGCAAACTTAGAGAATTGGTAACAAAGCTCCCGTGGGAATGAATTCTAATGGAAAAAAGAATTCTGGAGAATTGGCAGTTTTTTAAAGAGATATTATTAAGGACACAAGAGCAAACTATTCCAATGCATTTGAAAGAGGAAGCATGGTAAGACACCACCTTGGCTTAACCAGCAGATCTTTAATGACCTGATACTCCAAAAAGAGTTATATTAAAAAGTAGAAACTAGGTCATATTACAAAGAATGACTATAAATAAAACCAACACAAGCAGATAGGGACAAAATTTGAAAGACCAAGGCATAAAGGGTAGCAAGAAAACATTTTACAAATACAATAGAAGCAAAAGGAAGAGCAAGGACAAAGTAGGATCATTACTCAATGAGGAGGGAAAGACAATAACAGAAAAAGCAGCAATGGCTGAAGTGTTATATGCCTTTTATGTGTCAGTTTTCACCGAAAAGGTTAGCAGTAATCGGATGACTAACATAGTGAACGCCAGTATAAATGGGGGAGGATCTGAGGCTAAAATAGGGAAAGAACAAGTTAAGAATGTCTTCAAGTCCGCAGAGCTTGATGAAATACATTCTAGAATACTTAAGGAATTAGCTGAAGAGATCTCTGAGCCATTAGCGATTAACTTTGAGAAAGTCTGGAGGATGAGAGAGATTCCAGGGGACTAGGAAAGGGGAAATATAGTACCTATCTATTAAAAAGGGAATAAGGACAACCCAGGGAATTATAGATCTTAACTTTGTACTCAGAAAGATAATGGAGCAAATTATCAAACAATCAGTTTATAAGCGCCTAGAATAAAATAAAGTGATAAGTAACAGACAACATGGATTTGTCAAGAAAAATCATGTCAAACCAACTTAATAGCCTTATTTGACACGGTAACAAACCTTGTGGATTGAGGGGAAGCAATAGATATGATATAACTCAACTTTAGTAAGGCTTTTGATACAGACGCACATACCTTCTCATAAACATGGTAGAGAAATATATCCTAGATGAACCTACTGTAAGGTGGGCACACAATAGGTTGGAAAAGCGTACTCAGAGTGTAGTTATTAATGCTTCACAATCAGACTGGAAGGACATAACAAGTGGGTCCCTCAGGGATCTGTCCTGGGTCCAGTTCTATTCAAAATGATTTGGATAATGTCACAGAATACACTTATAAAGTTTGTGGATGATACCATGCTGGGAGGGATTGCAAGCTCTGTAAAGGACAAATCTTGACAAACTGGAGAAATGGCCTGAAATACATAGGATGTAATTCAATAAGGACGCATGCAAAATTCTCCACTTAGGAAGAAACAATCAATTGCACAAATACAAAATGGGAAAGGACTTCCAAGCAGGGTGTACTGCAGAAAAGGATCTGAGGGTTATAATGGATCACAAACTAAATACGAGTCAACAATGTAACACTGTTGTAAAAAAAAGCAAACCTCACTCTGGAATGTATTAGCAGAAGTGTTGTAAGTAAGACACGAGAAGTAATTCTTCCACTGCTCTCAGCACTGATAAGACGGAGTATTGTGTCCAGTTCTGGGTGCCACATTTCAGGAAAGATGTGGACAAATTGGAGAAAGTCCAGATGAGCAACAAAAATGATTAAGGGTCTAGAAAACATGACTTGCAAGGAAAGATTGAAAAAAATGGGTTTGTTTAATCTGGAGAAGAGAAGACTGAAGGGAGACAGGATAACAGTCTGCAAGTATGTATCTACCACACTTGTTTCCTGCCTCATTGCCTGATATACATGTACCATAGTTTTTAGAATGTAATTTTCCTAGAGGTTTGGGTAACTCTCTATTATTTTCTAGTGTACTCCCGTACTCTTTTTTTGTTAATATTTTCTTAATTAACAAATCAACATAACAAGAATTAGCATTTAACATAAAATATGACAAAGATAAATTAGAACTGATTTATTTCCTTTTTCCAGGGAGGGACAGTTATTGGTAGCGCACGCTGCAAAGAATTTCGTGCCCGGGAAGGCCGTTTGAAGGCAGCTTTCAACTTGATTCAGCGTGGAATCACTAACCTTTGTGTGATTGGTGGTGATGGTAGTTTAACAGGTGCTAATCTCTTTCGTGAAGAATGGAGTGGACTTCTAGAGGAACTGGCACAAAGTGGTAAGTTTGCATCTCTGTGGACATGCAGAACACTTAGATCTTCCTCAACTGATGAAAGAAAATTATGTGTTATTATTACACAGAAAAATTACATTCAAAGAATGTTATTTAGGTTGCAAAGTCAACCACATGACAATTAGGAAATGCTAGATTTATGATTGTTTACACATAACTTTTCAGTCCCTTTGTGCATCCATCCTGTGTTCTCAATGAGTCAGAGTTCCTGTGGGGAAAAAAAATAGCACAGGATCATGTAATTAAAGACTATCGTAATGCATACACAAAAGGGGCCAAATTAAAGTTGCAAAGTGTAACAATGTGGCTTACCCCATGGGCTGAAGAACCTGGGTCTAAGCCATCCCGATTACAGATTGATCCATACCTTACTCCTGAGGGCATTCTGTACCAAAAAATTAAAAATACTGTGCATGGTATTTTAAAATTCTGCAAAATTCTTGCAAATTTTATTTGTCAAATAAATGTGGAGGCTCCAGTGTGGCATTGGGGAACACAGGCCACTGGCTGCACAGAGGTGGGAGATCACTGTGCAGCTTCCCCTCAGGACACAGACTCAGCGGTGAGGGTGCACCCAACCCTGACACCAGCTGGGTCTTCCTCAGTCCAGCCCCCTGCCCCACAGTGATTTAAATCTCTGCCGGCTTCCTGGGCACCCGAAACATACTGCTGGGGAGGGTCATATGACCGCTCTTGTGGCTTCCCTTTGCTCCCCCATCAGAAAGTCATTTTTCTACAGGGAAGTAAAGAAATCTGCGGAGGACATAAATTCTGTGCATGCACAGTGGAGCAGTATTCCCCCAGGAGTAACACCTGAGGGAATCAGGCAATTCACTATAAAGAGCAGAAGGTGGCTGCAGTAATTGGGGAAGCCCAAGGAATTGCAGCTATGCTCATGGACATTTCAGGGAGAAAAAGGGCTACTGCTGGATCATGACACCAGGGAGCTTGGAGGGTAAAGCCCAGTGAGAAGGAGGCTCCTGAGGGGCAAGAAACTCTAACTGCATTTGGGACTGGACGTCAGAGCCCCAGCGAGGGAGATCTGGGAGGACTGGTGGGGGTGTCATATTGGTATGAAAGAAAAGTTCTGGGAATGAGAAAAAATTCACAGCAGAGTGAATGAATGGATGTTTTCTTTGTGTTGTTGGAATGAATTTTAGTTTGGGGCTCTGGGTTACTGTAAACTGGTCCTTGTATTAAATTAGCCCCAGCCAGGGATACTGTTAATCAGAGAAAGCCTCTGTGAGTTCTTAAAGGGCCCCACGGAGAGGGAAAAAAAGAGGTTAGAAGCTGCAGAGACATCGCTGGCCACAAGGGGTGCTCAATAACACAGTAATACTTTTACACCAGAGGTGGGAAAACTGGCCCGCGGGCCACATCCGGCCCACGGGACCATCCTGCCCGGCCCCTGAGCTCCCGGCCTGGGAGACTAGCCCCTGGCCCCTCCCCTGCTGTCTCCCCTCCCCCACAGCCTCAGCTCACTGCACCGCCAGCGCTCTGGCCCGCCGCTCCTGCCAGGCAGTGCGCCAACATGGCTGGCTCCATCCTGCCGCTGTGAGCAGCATGGTAAGGGGGAGAGGAACGGGGGGGGGGGGAGGTTTGGATAGGGGGGTGGGGCAGTCAGGGGACAGGGAGCAGGGGGGGTTGGATAGGGGGTGGCGTCCTGGGTGGGTGGTTAGGGGAGGGGGGTCCCAGGAGGGGGCGGTCAGGGGACAGGGAGCAGGGGGGGTTGGATAGGGGGTGGCGTCCTGGGTGGGTGGTTAGGGGAGAGGGGTCCCAGGAGAGGGCGGTCAGGGGACAAGGAGCAGAGGGGGTTGGATAGGTTGGGGGTTCTGAGGGGGGCAGTCGGAGGTAGGAAGTGGGAGGGGGTGGATAGGGGGTGGGGGCCAGGCTGTTCGGGGAGGCACAGCCTTCTCTACCCGGCCCTCCATACAGTTTTGCAATTATGATGAGGCCCTCAGGCGAAAAAGTTTACCCACCCCTGTGTTACACACAGGAAACCATAAATATGGCATTTCCTAAGTTTTAAGTGCTTGACTTTGCATCCTAAATAACTTTATTTAATGTAGTCTTTATGTGTGTAACATTCTAGAGTTTTAATTAAATGAAAAAAGGGTAAAACCAAGTTTTATGATGTGCAGTTTTAACCACCTTTCCATTATGAATCAACAGCAGGGTCTGAACCCTGGACCTCCAGCACTGCTACTTCTTGAAGTACCAGATTAACAACATTGACTGGCACCCAGAGAAGGCTGTTTTCTCTGAGGAGGGAGTGGGTTTCTGGATCTATGGGATTGTTGCGGGGAAGCCCAGTCTGGCCTGGAGTTCTCTCTCCCCCAATCCCAGAAGTCAGGGGTGCTCCTGTCCCATGTGTTACCCCAGAGGGGTGACTGGCTTCTGGTATCATGTGGTAGATCTGTGGGTAGTTGGCCTCTCTCTCTCCCCCCTCCCCCCTTCCCCTTGCCCCCAACCTGGGAGTTGGGGCAGCTTCTGCCCCATGTGATTCCCCCAAGGGTTGGTTGGGGGAATGATAAATAGTCAAATGGTTTATGAGCAGAGAAGTCTGGTTCAGCTCAGCTCTTTCCTCCCCACCTCTGCTTCACAGCTCCTTCAGCTCCTTGGTGCTGCTGGTTTGGGGCTAGCATGAGCTTAGGCTGGGGAATTGTCAGTGTGGTTTTTGGCAGGCTGCCAGAATTTCCCGCAGTTATGTCTTCATTGCATTAGTTTGAGTGAGAAGTTTTCATGTGTGGATAGGGTAGTGGGTAGGGGCAACAACCAAAAAGAGCCAGAGTTATTTCTGCAGTGAAGACATATCCTGAGGAACATGTGAGAGAAAGTAATGGTGATTTTTAATATCTCAGCCAAATCTGAATGGAATTTCACAGGACAAAAAAGGCACTATGTATCCCGAGGGGAAACCCCTACCGAATATTCAGGCTTGCTACAAACAGTAGATTTATAAGAAACCTTTTTAAGGGATAGCGTTGGGCAACCTTTATATAGACTTTGCTACCACCTTCCTCTGTAATAATAGAAAATGTCCCAGCTATTATGTGTTGCTCAGTTGCACCAAAATGGTGCAGTGGACGTGGTTGCAGTGAGGTTGTCTCCTTGATGTTATAAATTGCAGTTTATGTTTGTGTTGGCTCCAGTTCCCATTCCCTTAGTTCACTTCCTCTACTTTAGCCTCTATTTTTCTAAAAATAACTAATCTGAGATTGGAATTTAGTCTTAAACACATGAATAATATACAATCTTTCAACTGAAGTTGCCGGAAATACTCAAGTGAGTAAAGCTACATACTTGTTTTCAGACTCAGCTCCAAGTGTATTGGGCTGTCACATCACATAATCGCTGAGAAACTTCTCAAAAAGATTCCCAGGAACTGAATGAACTATGCATTGCATAATACATTAGCAATGTTACATTTGTGCCCCTTTTGGATAGCCGTATTTTGGTCCTTAAATATTAGACTAAAAAAAAAAAATGAAAACCCACCCTTTCATACCACATACTTTGCTAGCACAAATTAGAAATTTGTCTTTGGCAAAATTCTGTAACTTTCCTGCATGTAGAATTCTAAATGACTGGCTCAGTATTTTTTCATTGTAGTTTGAGAGAGACATGCTTAGATTTAGAATGTGGCTTCTCCATTCCCACTCACTCCTCAGTCATGAAACAATGTACTGGAGTCTTTCAGTCACACAGAAAGGGTTTTACCCAGCATTTCATGCTGGTGACCATATATTCCCCCTCGTTTTAGAATTTCCTGTCCACTGGGAACATGCTGAGTCACATCCACAGTTCAGTTGCACCCCTTTACTTCTCTCTGTCCCATACATTGAGAGCATAATCTAAATGATGGGTTTCGGGTTTAGGGAGTGACAACCTCAAGGCTAGTTCTAAACTCCCTGAACAAATGGCCCAGCAAATCACTCAGTGGGATGAAGTGCTTTTGGTTTGTTCCAAAAGACAGCTGATCTTAAAGAAAAGCTGTCCTCTTGCTCCAAGAAGTTTTATTCAGCTTTTTTAGCTTGGCTAATCCTTTTCCTACGGAAATGTGTTTTTTATTTTAGAAATTTTAACTCTTACAAAAAAAAAAAAGGACTACATTGTTACATTGCAGCTACAGTCTGATTTTGCTTCATCTCATGTGGCTGGCTATTGTTAATGGATGGTTTTACGGCTATTTCTCTGCAGGCAAGATTGAAGAAGAAGCTGTGAAGAAATATGTTTACCTCAACATTGTGGGGATGGTTGGATCCATAGATAATGACTTCTGTGGCACCGATATGACCATTGGTACTGACTCGGCCTTGCACAGAATCATTGAAGTTGTGGATGCCATCATGACCACTGCTCAAAGGTAACAGGATGCATGGGAGAATACACGAAATTTTAAATTACTACGTTTTTCCCAGTGATAAAATCAGGCATGTTTATGATTTAGTTGTCATAGGATACTTCATATGTATGAACTAATGTGATGTAAGGTTCTTAGACTGTTTAGACCCAGAATTACATTGAGAGCAAAAGTTAACCCTCTTGAATTGCTTTGTGTGTTGTGGGAGAGAATTGGGGTGAGGATAGTCTGAGAGATAGAGCATACATGGTCAGGGAGCATTTTTATGTGTGTTTTGTGTTTGTAAATTTAATCCTTTTATTTTGCTAACTGGATTGAATTGTGAAAATATACTTTCTGTTTTCATTTGTGACTTTCTAATTAAAATATGGATGATGATGATGAAAGAAAGATGCCTATAACTTCAGGGAGAATGCAATGTAATCTGGGCAATGATTGTGCAGTGGTAACCTCCATCCTAAAATGCAGCAACACCTTATTTCAGTCCTGGGCCTTTTATGATTGCAGGAGACCAGTCAGGCTGCACTGTTCCAAAATTTGGGGTGTCTGTGAGATATGAGCAAACGTCCATAAGGGAAAACAATGAGAGTGCAAACCTGAGCAAGAGTTAAACTCATATCTTCAGAGGGGAAAAGTTGATATGTTAATCCAGTTTCCATTTGTCCATCACCTTACTATATTCATCATCACAAAACTTTTAAGAGTGAAATTCACTCCTGTACAGATCAGCACAAGGCCCTGTGCACTAGTTAAATGCCTCTTCAGCACAGAGGGCTGGTGGTGATTCTCTGCACAGGGATGAATTTCACCCGAAGGAAACTGGAACTCTGGAAAAGACTTTTCTGAACTGGTGAAAAAAGATATATAGTTACAGCTCAGCTATGTTGTCACTTTGACTGATATTTCTCACTTCGTCAGACATGCGCAATAGTATGAAAATAACAGGCTGCTTCTAGAAGGCAAAAATATACAGACTTTAGCCAGAGGGGCAGGTGCACTAAAGCTTGGCTTTCTTTTTTAGTATCTCATGCTTCTGCATTGGTATTCCGTGCTACAGAAATACATATGAAAAAACATAGATACTTGATTCAGTTTCACTCTTGACACATAAATCAATGACCATGCTGGTTTTACAGTTAGCCTGGTAATCAATATAGTTATTAGAAACCAAATAGTTACAATCCTTGAAGTGAAACTGCTATGATTGATGGATTAAATATTCTTTCACCCTTTGTTTTTTACTTATTTTTTATGCAAAATTTCGGTCTCTTACGAAAATAAATCAATGCATTTTAGAGAAGCACTACAATAAAAAACTGGTTTGCATGTACAGTGGATGAAAAATAATTAAAGAAATATTTATTGCATTGCTCTTAAACCTTAGCACCCTCCCCTCCCCCCCCGACCCCATCTCTCCTTGTTATCACCAGTCATTTTGTATATTCCTTACTGTGCACAGCCTGCATCTGGGTAACATCTTCTGGACCTGAAAAGTTTTAAAGAGGGTACAGCATTTCCCTGGATCAGACAAGCGATTATATTTTTACTTCTGGGTTTACTGTGTTATTCTTGGTGTCAGGGACTGATCCCAGCTCCCACTGACTTCAATGGGATTTGGATTGGGTCTTTCAATTGCAATAATGTTGTTGATCTCTCTTGTCATTTTATAGCCATCAGAGGACCTTTGTCCTAGAAGTTATGGGAAGACACTGTGGGTATGTACTGTTCTCACCAGTTTGTGTCTAGTAAAATTTAATTATAAAAAAACTAAGATTTGAAGTTTAATTGTCTTCTTATTTGTATTTTTTTAATGTGTGCTTACTAGGTATCTAGCTCTTGTTAGTGCATTAGCTTGTGGTGCGGATTGGGTATTTATTCCGGAATACCCCCCAGAAGAAGGATGGGAGGAGCAGATGTGTGTTAAGCTTTCTGAGGTAAGCTGTTACTGCATCTTGAACATTTTGTATGCCATGTGATGCTCACATCTGAAAAGAGGTGCCTAGCAACATAAATGATATGGGCCAAATCCTGTCCAGTAGGATTCAATCAAATTTTTGCTATTGATTTCAAAGGTAGAACTATTTGGTCTTAAATGCCTCTATTCCCACATTCTCCCGCTGTTTGAAGCACAGTTAGATTCCCTCTAGGGCTACCATAGGTCCCACAAACATAGCCATCGTGGATCTGTTTTCTGGTTTGTCATCTTTGTCCCTGGTGTCTTATGCAGAACATTTAATTTTACGCTAGAAACTTTTATACATGCGCATTATTTCAAAGAGCATTAATATAATCTAGTATAAAAGCGGAATTACGTGAGTGCTTTCAAACATGTAGTAATGCATTAGCATACGGAAAGCATACACTACAAAACCAGGATAGTATTCCCATCTCTTTGAATTCACCCACTTAGCCAGCAGAACATTTTTAAAGGGAAGACATTTCCAGCAATTAACTGGTTTCTTTGCTGATACGAGAAGCATATGAGGCACGTTAACACTGAAATCTTGAAAGGAAAAATAAGAACACTTCTTCCACAAGGCTTGTAAAAGTAACAATGAAAAATACTAAATTAAGTATATTAGTAGTAATGAGAATCTAAACTGATGCATTCCTTTTGGTCTCCCAGTGTATGTTTTTCTTTTTGTGTGAGTTTCGGGGAGTGAAAGATCTCCAGGATATGGAGCAGTGTTGAGATTTTTGACAACACTAAATTAATAACCAGGCAAAAACAGTAGAACCTCAGAGTTATGAACCGACCAGTCAACCACACACCTCATTTGGAACTGGAAGTATGCAATCAGGTAGCAGCAGACCAAAAAAACCCAAAAGTAAATACAGTACAGTACTGTGTTAAATGTAAACTACTAAAAAATAAAGGGAAAGTTTGACAAGGTAAGGAAACTATTTCTGTGCTTGTTTCATTTAGATGGTTAAAAGCAGCATTTTTCTTCTGCATAATAAAGTTTCAAAGCTGTATTAAGTCAATGTTTGGTTGTAAACTTTTGAAGAACAACCATAATGTTTTGTTCAGCGTTACAAACAACCTCCATTCCCGAGGTGTTCGTAACTCTGAGGTTCTACTGTATATAGATGTCTTTCTCTCCTTTTTGATTGGATTAGTTGAGCTACAAATACTTTTGGTAAATTATCCAAAGGAAAAGATTCTAGTCACTGGAGTTTAATATGCAGTAGTTAGCTTTAATGCAGTAGTTAATATGCAGTAGTTAGCTTTCAAAACTCTTTTTTTTAATGGTGTACCTTGTTTCGGGTTTTTTTTTTTTTTTTTTTTTTACAACATCCAGTGTTTTTCTTCTCATAGAACCGTGCACGAAAGAAAAGGCTGAATATCATAATTGTGGCAGAAGGTGCCATTGATTCTCACAACAAACCTATAACTTCAGAAAAGGTTAAGGATGTAAGTATCAAACCTCTTTGTAATCAGTTTCTGCTGTGGCTATAATTTAGTGTAGTTCCCTTTCCACTGCTAAAACTAGAATTTCCACAGGCATTCTGGTAATACAGCCTCTTACAGTACTTGCCAGTTGCATTTTTATGGTTGTGCTTTATGGACTTAATTCAGAGCCCATTGAGGTAAACGGGAATCTTTCAATTGGTTTCCATGGACTTTGGATTGGGACCTATTTTTTGTTAAATTAGAGGGCAGTCAATGAAGTGTTATTTTTAGAGACTTGATCTCTAAGAGATCTGCTTAAATTTGTCTCATATAATTAATTATTAGATGATGGTATCTGATGGTCCTTGGTCGAAAATAAGTGATGGTCTGTCAAGTTTCTGGTGGACTAATGATGCCCTTATCACAATTTACCAGTAAAGGAAACATTTGGGGAAATCTCACCAATGCCAAGGATTAAATAGGCACTGCAAATAGAATTACCCTCTCATGCTTGGGAATGGTCCTTTTTGGAAACAAGTTTTGAAACACATTCATTGACAGAATGGTGTGAGGAAACTTGAACTGACACTGCCTGTGTGTCACCTGTTCTGTGATTACAGCACTTTGTTCTCCATAGCTGTCAATCTGGCACTTTTCAGGAGCGCTCAAATAATGAAGTAGTCTTTGACTTATCAATATAGAATTGTACTCCATTTAAAAAACTACAAATTAGTTGCACTGATTAGAGTGTTTAAGTAAAAGTATGGGAAATAGTTGTCACTCATCTTGTTTTTTACAGAGGAAAACACTACTTGCTTGTTACACAGACTTCAGTCTGTTAAAAAGTCTAGGAAACTATAAATAGCAGGAATGTAACTCTTGGGGAGAGTGAGTGAGGTGTTCATACATCTCCTTGGTAGGAGAGGGGAAAGTATGCAGTACTTATTTCTGTTTGCTTACATCCTAACCTTACACTATAACAGAGGAGATTTTGATGAATGATCCTATTTTAGTGAGCCTGGACTTGTACGTTACTGATGAGTAAATGGACTGGAAAGAAAATGTAGCTGGAGGCAGTAAATAACTGCATATGTTTTTCTTTTGTGTCTCTTTGTGTTCTTTTTTCAGTATAAAATTATTTCATTCTCTGTGATTTTCCCAGTAAAAACATCAGGCTATTAAACTGCACAGATTTTACTGTTACTGAGAGGGATAAAAAACAACATTTTTAATTTGGTGGAGCGCAAAATTTCTGGAACAAATTGTTGTACCTCCTTTTGTTCATGGACATCAGCCAAAGGCAGTGAATCAGAAAATCTGTATAAGGCTAAATGCCTTCACAGGGGGTTTAATTGCACAATTACTCCAAGATATTTAGTACCGTATATTTATAATACGGTTATAAAGAAACCGTATTATAAATATAGATAGATTATTTTTTCCAGGCTTCTAATTGTGATGTTTAAACCTTTTTTATAAGGTTAAGGACAGCATATATATTTTCTGTTTTTCTGAGTGGTCATTTGTTACTAAATAAATGACATCAGTATGCGTCTCTCTAATTAAAGCATTTTAGCCAAAACAACTTCTTTACCATTCTTAAACTGAACATTACAGTAGGAGTCTGGAGATGAGTTTTCCTAACCTAGATGCAAAGAGACTTAAGTAAATTCCTTAGTTGTGTCACCATTGTTGATTGTGTGACATTTATATCATATATAGTATAATAATACAATATTCCCAGTGTGTGCACACTGTATAACTGCCATAGTGTCGCTGGTATTTTATATTTCTCATTTATGCTTTGAAATTCTTTGCAGCTTGTGGTTCAGCAGCTGGGATTTGACACTCGTGTGACTATTCTGGGTCATGTTCAAAGAGGAGGTACTCCTTCAGCTTTTGATAGAATTTTGGTGAGTGAAGCTATGGTGATAACTTACATCTGTCTGCAAACCCTGGAAGGGTGCATGTTGCAACAGTAGTAGTAATGTGCTTGCACTTATGCATCCATTTTTCTTGAAGAATTTTGAATCATTTATAAAAACCAGTTAACACCCTCAATACTTTTGTGCAGTAGCCAAATATAATTATTGTCCCCAACTCAAGCAACAGAAAAGTAAAGTGGTTTGCCCCAGGCAACGTACAGAGACTGTGTCAGAGCCAGGTTTAACACTCAGTAACTACTGGCTCCTAACTCCTTGCTGATTCCATTGCCGCCTCACTATAGGCGATTTAATCCACAATTGGAGAATCACATCAAATCCAAAATTGGTCCACTGAAATCTATACTTAACATGCTTAAATTTTTCTGGTTAGGGGCCGTCTTCTATTCTACTATTTTAGGCATCCCTCTAAATGGACAAAAGAACTGGGAGTTAGACAAAAATATGGATTATGTACAGCAAAACCCTGTACACATGCACTAGAATTGGGGTGACAAAGTGTAAGACCTTGTCTCCACTAGAGTGTGTGCTGGTATAGCTATACAGGTACAGCCATACGGACAAACTCCCACCGCATAGACACAGCTTATATGGTGTTAAAAAAAAAAAGTGCTTTTGCTAGTATAGTGTATACCAGTTCCCCACATGAAAAAAGCTTACTGGTAAAAGAGTGTTTTTGCCAGTATAACTACAACTACACTAAGGATATTGCTGGTATATAAATGTCATAAAAATAATCACACTACACAGAAGCATTACTATACTGGCAAAAGTTTCTAGTGTACACCTGGCTTTAAACTGCCTTTGCTATTCATCTTTGCAGTGCTACATATCAAAGTCACCAACCTAAATGAATGAAAGGTATAGTTTGTGGATGTGCAGACAGCATGCACATACACATGCTCAGTTATTGCTGATAGGTGCTGTATATGGATATAAGTAGGTGGGTAGATTTTAAAAAAGAATGACCTTCACTATAATGTATTTATTAATAATCGTATTTACTAGTAATCCTATTTCCTTTAGAAGAGCTGTGATTAAAACCTGACTGTGCAGTGGGCTTGACAAGCCAGCTGTGAGAGCAGTCTTACTTGTCCTGTGGGTCACAATATGTTAAACATAACCAGCTGTGATCACAGTTATCAAGGAGTGATTGTTTTAACAATGTAAAGAGAAATCTCGGGTACTTCCCTGTTTCTGTGGTGGGAGCCAACTATTTTACTCCTTTTTAGTACTGAGAGCATCCCCAAATACAGAAACATCTCTCTCTGTATTTTTCAGGCAAGCCGTATGGGCGTGGAAGCTGTCCTGGCCCTTCTAGAGGCTACACCAGATACTCCTGCTTGTGTTGTGTCCTTGTCTGGGAACCAAGCTGTCCGTCTGCCTTTAATGGAGTGTGTGCAGATGGTGAGTTCCGGGAGAAGAGCCAGTTTACACTTATTCATTAACTATAGCAAAGTGCTCTAACAATCAATGGTCTGTTATTAGTTATAACACATGAATGGAACACTTAACTGTGTTTGGTAATAATGACCTCTTCTTATGTCTTTGCTGTATGTAATTACTATGTAGTTGTTTTAGGAATAATCACTGACAATGCAGTCCAACAAAGAAACATTGCTGCTTTTTTTCAGATTTGGAAACCTGTATTGTTTTTCAGTTTCATCTGAATCTTTCATTTTGCACCTTGTCTCTTTGATTACAAAATCTCCATCCATTATAGCCCATTTGCATTAATCTGGTTTCCTCCTCCGAAATTATTCAGAGTTCATCCCGATTTAAATTAAAAAAAAATTCTCCTTCTGTGGGTGTTTTAGGTGCCAATCTTCCCTCTCCCGCCCACAAACTTGCTTGTCCTCTATAGAAATGGAAAGAAAAATATAAAAATGCCAGTGAGATGCAGGTCACAACAGACAACAAATCAATCAAGATTGTCCTTTCAGTATTCCAAATAGTAGTGCTATTTCAGAACCGATCCATTTACAGTACAGTCCTTTTTTTACTAACCTTTTATTCTATTCTTTTAATTAATTTTTAAGACTCAAGAAGTACAGAAAGCAATGGATGAAAGAAAGTTTTGTGAAGCTGTCAGACTTCGTGGAAGGTACAACACATCAAATCATACCCATCTATCTGCTTTAGGAGATACTGAACTGCTTTGTCTTCCCATTAATGTACCAGAGCCTGGGGCTGCTCAGGCATTATTCTGCATAACTATCCACTCCCTTTCCTCCTGCACCTCAGCTTAACGCTTTGCTGAAGCACAGACAAGAGTTCAGTCTTTACAGGATTTTTCAGAAAGCATTACACAGAGTTAAACCCCAGGGATATTGTATCTAAGACTCTGCTAAATAAATGGTAATAATCCCCAATTAATTTAAAAGAGAGCACCACACTTTCTTAGTTAAGCAAACATTTAATACACACAAAACACACTTTAAATAGGATAAAATGTTATAAATAGTATTTGGAATACGATGAATAACTTTTAAGGAAAAGCTCTGAGACAGTAAATCTGCTGGTACCTTGTACAGACCTTCCCCGTTTTGTTTCTGTTACAAATATTCAAATATAAGGTTTCAGCATAACATTTTCTGTTCGTTAGCACACACATCAAAGCACATTCTGCTCTGATCTTCTCTCAGAGATGATTTTTCAGTCTTTATGATGTGACCATGGTATGTTGTGAGCACGAGAAATGGGAGCATCTCAATCCTTTAAAACACTTCAGAACCCTGTCATCAAATGAACAGTCGGGGGATCTCCACAGCTAGCAGGAGTGCAGCCTTCAGGTTAACAGCTGACTGGTCCTCTCAGTCTTTGGTAAAACAGTATCTTGTATCCAAAGTGGCACAGGGATTGGGACTCAGTCCACATGGCAGATGCGTGCTTGGTCCTGTGTCAATCAGCCACTGAGTCCACAGGTCTGTCTTTAACTCCTATACTTTTAACCTTCCCCACCCCGGCACTCTGATTGGCTCAGTTCTCAGAGGGTGACTAGAGTGTGACCTGCCCGGTGGTTTGTGCACAATGAGAACTTCCTACAGAGCCTCAGAACCAGCTACTGAGCATGTTAGTTTAACTGCCACATCCCGTTCTACAAGTTTCTAAGCCCTTCTAGCTGAATTGCTCTGTCCTGCTCATTGCATGTGTGCAGAGATACAGAATATCCAACCAAGATCTATGTCTCTCCTCCACTGCTTCTCTTCCCCTCCTAAGAGAAACTTCAAACGCTATAGTACCAGGCATGTGGGTTACATTAACACTGGCTATTTTATTTTTAAGTAATGTCGTTAATTATATTGCTAGTAACAGTGGTAGAGGAGGTTTCAGAGGAGTAACCTAGAAAGGACAGTTATAAAAGTTCATATTCCTATAATTTTCAAAGACAAGAAACGATAATTAACTGCAGCTTGCTTTAAGACTTCAACATAGACTTTGATCCTGATGTAAGTCTACCATTCAGGCGGGAATGAGTCAACAGGATTGTTTGTCTGAGGTGACTGATAATGCTAGTGACTGAATATGTTTGCTTGTACATAAAATTTGGAACCAAGTACATCGTGTATTAGGGTGGGTGGGCCTAGTAAAGGTAGTTTGGTTGTTTTATAAGCACTGCATTAGATCACTGCAAAAACAGTGCAACTCTATTAAGGATTTGTGAAAGTTAGTATAAGAGAAACAAATCAATTATTGCTTCAAGTTGTTTAATGACAAAACACATCCTTACTTATCTGTAGTACTACTTTGCCTATTAAATTTTAGAGGGATCTTAGTGACATTCTCACTGTTATTTTAAATACTTTACATTATTTTCAGAGTTCTAGACTTTTCATCTTTCCAGTTTTTAAGCTGTTTTGCATCTGTGATTTAACGTTACAAACAAACAAATTATTCCTGTTAAGTGTCTGAATTTGGAAAGTCACTGTGATTGTGGTTAAAGTGGGTGAATGCTACCTGATAAAAATGTGTTTCCTTATGTAAGTCAGTATACTCAGTTGTAAATTTATATATAACGAAGATAAGCACTTTAGAGAGTAAGATACAGTCATTATCACCTTTAATACTTTTGAATAGCTTTTGTAAATAAATAATATTACCACAGTATACTCCCTAGGCGTTCCCTATACTAAGTCATATTAACTTCCAGTAGTTGAAAAGTTAACATTGTAAAGTTTTTAAGGTCAGCCACTGTAACTTGAGTTGCTGTCTTTGGTATTATTTACTCTTTAGTTTAATAATGTTGCCCTTTTGATCTGAGCAGCTAGTCAGTTTGGGGCTCTGTGGATGTTCCAGTTGGGAATAGAAATTGGTGGTAGAAAGGTATTGCTTTGATGTAGTTTTGGTTATTTACAAAGAATGTACAAGGTCCTGCGTCTTTGAATGCAGAAGGAATCGAATAGCCAGAAACAGCTTCTTTTTCTCACAGCGCCAAGAGCATGTTAGTCAACCTGCATCCCTGACCCCCAAATTTCTCCTCGGATTTCTTCTAGGGTCGGGCGCAGTGCTTTCAGCTGCTCCATTAGGCTGTATCTCTCTGAAAGCAATACTAAGAAAAAGCTCTTGTGCAGGTTAACACTCCTTTTGTCTTAGATGGGGGCTTATGTTTACAGTTATGTTTAATGAAGGGTGAGTTCATACCTATCAGTCTCAATCCCATAACAAAATTTCACCCAGCTCAGAAGAATAACTTCTGTTGAAGAATGTGCATCTTCTAAACTAAAATCCTTAGTTTCCTTTTCTCTTCTGCAGACTAGAAATAGTCATTGTCTAAAGAAAAGGAGTACTTGTGGCACCTTAGAGACTAACCAATTTATTTGAGCATAAGCTTTCGTGAGCTACAGCTCACTTCATCGGATGCATCGGAGCTGTGGGCTAAAACTCATGCATGCAGTGGAAAATACAGTAGGAAGATATATATACACACAGAGAACATGAAACAATGCGTGTTATCATATACACTATAATGAGAGTGATCAGTTAAGGTGAGCTAGTACCAGCAGGAGAGGAAAAAAACCCTTTTGTAGTGATCATCAAGGTGGGCCATTTCCAGCAGTTTACAAGAACGTGTGAGGAACAGTAGGGGGAAAAATAAACATGGAGAAATATTTGTTTGTTTTTGCATGTTTATTTTTTCCCCCTACTGTTCCTCACACGTTCTTGTCAACTGCTGGAAGTGGCCCACTTTGATTATCACTACAAAAGGTTTTTTTTTCCTCTCTTGCTGGTAATAGCTCACCTTAATTGATCACTCTCGTTATAGTGTATATGATAACATGCATTGTTTCATGTTCTCTCTGTGTATCTTCCTACTGTATTTTCCTCTGCATGCATCCGATGAAGTGGGTTTTAGTCCATGAAAGCTTTTGCTCAAATAAATTTGTTAGTCTCTAAGGTGCCACAAGGACTCCTGTTCTTTTTGCGGATACAGACGAACACGGCTGCTACTCTGAAACCTATAATGTGTGTGACTTCTATTTGGGATGCAGAGTACCAAATTTAGCAACTTGTCAAAACTGCATAGACAGAGAGATCCTTATTAGTTACAAAAACACATATTTTCTTCAAAGAATTTAAAAACTACATAATGAAAATATTATTTTTCCTTCTTTAGGAGCTTTGAAAACAACCTTAACACCTACAAATTATTGTCTCACAGAAGACCAGATGCAGAACTTCCAAAGGTAAGTCATACCATTTGAATAATTAAATGAGCCGTTCTGTTTTTCTGCCCAGTGCACAGAATAATTTTTGTCTGGAGCATTTTAACAAAGAAATCTTAAAACAATATATTCAGTTTGGAATTTAACAACTGTTTCTCTAAAAATAACCTTGTACTGTATTTGGTATAATTAAAATAAAAACTTTAATGAAAGATAGAGGCTTGGTAGGAGATACTTTGAATTTCATCATAAAATTGGTATAGAGTAATAGTCCTTTAAAGCCAAGTAATATTCTTCCTAGGAAATTCCTTTCAAAGGAACTTACCTATCATGGTTATATCTATGGTGCCTGTTGCTGTCTATCTATGAGCTAGTGCCTCCTATTATGCTCTCTTATACTGCATGGCATGGAAGGATGCAAAAGCAAAGTACTTAGATTTAAAAGAACCTGAAAGTCTTGGTGGAAGGGGAGAGGGCACTGGGTAGGAGGATTCTTCACCTCAGCATCCAACGGGCAAAATGGTTTGTGAGACCTCTGTGTGTGCGGCTAGAAGGCTAGAGGGTGGAGTTAAGGATCAGCAGCTGCATATGCCATGTGGGCCTGATCTAACCATTCATTCATTGTGCATAGATTAGTGGTAAAATGATCCTGATTTTCCCCTAGTTTACGAATTGTTCATAAACCAGTCTTGAGCCCTACCAGTATATTCATTATTAGGAAGCGTTCACCAAACAGACACTTAACAGGAATAATTTGTTTGTTTGTAACGTTAAATCACAGATGCAAAACAGCTTAAAAACTGGAAAGATGAAAAGTCTAGAACTCTGAAAATAATGTAAAGTATTTAAAATAACAGTGAGAAGGTCACTAAGATCCCTCTAAAATTTAACAGGCAAAGTAGTACTACAGATAAGTAAGGATGTGTTTTGTCATTAAACAACTTGAAGCAATAATTGATTTGTTTCTCTTATACTAACTTTCACAAATCCTTAATAGAGTTGCACTGTTTTTGCAGTGATCTAATGCAGTGCTTATAAAACAACCAAACTACCTTTACTAGGCCCACCCACCCTAATACACGATGTACTTGGTTCCAAATTTTATGCATAAGCAAACATATTCAGTCACTAGCATTGTCAGTCACCTCAGACAAACAATCCTGTTGACTCATTCTCGCCTGAATGGTAGACTTACATCAGGATCAAAGTCTATGTTGAAGTCTTAAAGCAAGCTGCAGTTAATTATCATTTCTTGTCTTTGAAAATTTCAGCCTGTGTGTTATTCACAGTTTGTTCATTTTAACTATTCTGTTTTCATTATTTCTGATTTGTGGTGTAGGATAAATCACCTAAATCACCTGTTGTTGTTTCTTCTTCCTGGTTGGATGAGTTGTATTTTTTTATGGAAGAACGATGTGAATAATGCTGTTCCAGTATGACATTCTGAAGAAAAAAAAAAATCAGATTAAAATTAGGGAACATTCGCATGCATACCAGGTGGCCACCCAGAAATGTTGTGAACAGCTAATATCATGACCCCCACATGTAGTGCAAACAAAACATGCCATTTAGTTTGCAAAAAATACTGGGGTGGGGGAGAGCGCTTGTTACTGCTACTTACAATGTTATTTTAAGTCCCTGGCTTCTGTTCCCCTCATAGGAATGGATAGTAGTGTATGTAAGCCAGTCAGTGTGCTGCTTTGTTCCCCTGTAGTGGTAGCTGGGCCAAAGAGGTTGTCCTTATACAGCCTAAGCTAACAGAGGTGAGACTTTTTGCTCAGGCAGTAGAGGCTCTATGCATTTAGAACCAGAGGTCCCAGGTTCAAAACCCATTGCTGAGGACCCATGCCCCAGGTGTGGTATTACAAATGCAGTTGCAGACCGCCAAACAATGGCATCACATCCACAAACCAAGGAAAGTACTTTGCATGGAAGCCTTGAGATCCCCAAAATGTGGGCCAAGATTTTCCATGAATCCTTGAGCTCTGTATCATTAGATGGCCATACCTTCTCTGTAATGTTTACTAACCCTTTCTCCACTTAGGTTTTCTGTCATATATGTTCTGTAGTCTCAGAGGGGGAGGGATAGCTCAGTGGTTTGAGCATTGGCCTGCTAAACCCAGGATGCTCCGATGAAGTGAGCTGTAGCTCACGAAAACTTGTGCTCAAATAAATTTGTTAGTTTCTAAGGTGCCACAAGTACTCCTTTTCTTTCAGTGGATACAGGCTAACACGGCTGCTACTCTGAAAACTTTCCATAGTCTTTGGAAAAATGGAATTGCTAGAGTATAAACTTTCTGGCTTAGATTTATTGCCATTTATTCTTAGCCACTGGCCAAGAGTTTAAACATGAATACAGAAAATATTGATTATATATATAGGAACTGAGAAAGTATGGCAACATGCAAATAGATAAAACCAGGAAGAACTTATGCTTTAAAGGAAATCAGGCAATGAAGGAAACAAGAAATATAAAGTAGAGACAATTCTACAACTAGAAACAAATAAAATGGCAGAAAAAAAACCAAACAGGGCAGAGGAATCTTTAGGCATAAAGGCCAAGAGTTTCAAAAATAGGAGCCTAAATTAGGTTCCAAAATGCATATTTAGATGCCTAAATCAGTGGCCTGATTTTCAGGAGTGCTGAGCGCTTAGTAGAATCTGTTGATTGTAATGGAAGCTGATGGATGATCAGCACAGCAGCTTTGAACAACCAGGCTATTTATTTAGATACCTAAACATAGGAGTTTAGCTTGAGGCTAATATTTTTTTTTAAATCTTGGCTATAGTCTTGCTGTGTATTGTGTATGCTGTGGGTGTTTTAGGTTGGCCTGTACTTGTTAGTAACTGTTAGGATTTGATCAAACAAGTGTTTCTGGTTCTGTCTTGTAAGTGTTAAGAGGTTTTGGATTTACATTCTTCGGGTGCTTGGCAGTTTAAAAATATCCAGAAAATGGTTTTTCACTAAAGATAAAAAATGTAAATGAACTATTGATATACTATGTCACAGGAGTTTATATAATTATTGTTGTCTAAAAGCAAACACACATAGAAAACTAGTCAAACTTACTGGGGAAAAAAAGATAAGAACAGGGTGGAAAAAAAGAAGCAAGAATAACAAAGCCAAGAATATAGTAACTTAGTGACCTGTTACAGAAAGAAAAATAACTAAAAAATCTATGGCAAGATAATAATCCTCAGCTGGTATAAATCAGCATTGCTCCTATACTAGGTAAGGGAATCACCCTTAGTATTCTAGTGCAAAATAAATAAATACAAATATTTGTCAATGTCTAAGTTTCTTGATGAATATTTTGTCTCTTGAGTAACTGATCAAATTTTGAGTATTATCCCATTTATACAGAGAACCCTTACATTGTAGGATTGTAGTTACTATCTCGTTACAATCGTGAGGTTGTTAATTAGCAGAAAATGTCTGTAGGAGTAGCCTGTTACTTAAAAATCTTTCTGTTCTCTTTAACAGGATGATCTCTCATGTAGTGTACGTAATTATTTGCACAGTGACTAATCTTAGACAGCTCAGTAACCTTTGTAGGTTTTGAGACTGTTTTACTTTTGCATGGTAATGAGATTTAATTTGCCTTTTAAAAAAATTATTTTAAACTTGTGCTCAACAGCTGGATGGTAGAATGTTCAGGACCGGTGCTTCAGTTTTGCCACAGAATTATTTATATCAAGCCTTTTTCACCCCAACCCCCCTGAATTTTAGAGTTTGTGCAATAACTCTAAAATGAAACTTAAATTGACTTCTGTAAAATGAAGATTACATAATGTACTGATAACCATTTTTCTGTAGAAACTTTTAATGCTTATCTATCGTGGCATGTTTATCCCAAGCCATACCATGTGTATTGACAGAGGGTTATAAAAAACAGGGGGCCTGATCCTGCAAACTCAAGTAGGCTCCTTGCATGATTTAAGGGCCCAGTGCTGAAAATTTAATATTGATATAAAATACTAACGAAGAATGAAGAGGTCAATGGAGAATAAAAGCAAAGAGCATAAGATCTGTAGATATCTGAATTACCATAGTGTTATCATAGTTTTAATAACTTAATGACGCTTCTTAGTCTTGGGAGCAAACAAGTGTCCACCATCTAGTTCCATTGTCTAGGGATGAGCAGTGGTAAGATGATTTATTGAGTCCATTCATTATTAGATGAATATAGAGGTGATGTCCAAGAAAAATGATCTTTTTTTGATTTCCAAGAGGTCAAATAATAAATTCCTCTACTAGCTATTCTAGTCTTTAAGTATCAGGATGCAAAATTCTGGCAATGGGGCAACAGAAATATCCAAATGTTACTCGCCATCAGCCACATGTAAGCAAAAAGATTTAATGTTTCAGGAGCCACAGCCATTCCATTTTTAATAGCCACAATATTATATAAGATTTACCAATACCATGTGTGAAGGCTTAGTCATTGGGCAAATTAAACATCTCCTTGAAGGTAGCAGAAGAAAATTTAAATATCAATTTGCAGTACAAAACTTTTAATAAAAGTTGCCCCCTTGACGTCCCCCCCCGGACTCCTGCACCATCCAACCCCCCCTGTTCCCTGTCCCCTGACCGCCCCAGGTACCCCTGCCCCTGACTGCCCCCTGCCACCTCATCCAACCCCCACCCCTCCTTCCTGATGGTTCCCCAGGAACCCCTGCCCCCGTTCAACCCCCCTGTTCCCTGCCCTCTGACCGCCCCAACCCCTATCCACACCCCCGCCCCCTGATCTCTATCTCGAACTCCCCTGCCCTCTATGCAACCCCCTTACCATGCTGCCTGGAGCACTGGTGGCTCCAGGAGCTCGCAGCCCCACCTCCCAGAGCATTGCACCAGAGGCGCAGTGAGCTGAGGCTGCGGGGGAGGGGGAACAGCAGGGGAGGGGCCGGGGGCTAGCCTCCTGGGCCAGGAGCTCAGGGGCCAGGCAGGAGGGTCCTGTGGGCCGGATGTGGCTTGCGGGCCATAGTTTGCCCACCTGTGCTTCAGATACAGGAAAATTAGACTCTTCACTACAGGCAAACACAGTCTGCCATGCACTGTCACACTCTATGACACAATGGCCGGGAAATAACACTGCCCATGCAATATTTGAATAAATACCATGATTTTTGTTAGCAACTGTTTTGGTTTTTACAATCTGTAATCTTTAGAAAAAAACCCAAAATGTTTGTTCTCTTTTGGGATTGAAAATGGAAGAGTTTCCTCCTCAGTTAGGCCATTGCTATGCCAAAATCCAGGCAGAGCACTTTAATGCATGCCATTTTAATGTGGAGGTGCTGCTGAATGTGATTAACAAATTGCTTAAAGCTCAATGAGTGCTGCCACGCAAGCTCAGACTATTTTGCATTTTGCTTCTGCTGTTCACTAGCACTTGAATGCTTCACCCTTACTAAATGTAAAATAACATGGCTTACCTTCAGGAGAAGTTAAACTATGCAAAGTTTTAGTTCTATCCTTATTAAGATTTTTTTTGCCAGTATTAATTTCAACTGTGGAAATACGAAACCAAATTCTATGTATTATGAATATAGACTTACTTCTTTCATTTAAAAGTAATGGATCATATTCTTGACTGGTGTAAATCAGCATGGCTTCATGGAAGTCAATGGAGCTGCACTGATTTACACTGTCTGAGGATCTGGCCCAATATCTAAAAGTTATCATTTAATGATTTTTTGTTTTTAGTACAACTTTCAAGGAAAATAACCAGTGATTAATTTGTAAAGAACACTTCTCTATTTCAGGTACTGCTTGTTGTAGAGAAGACTTGAGTTGAGTAGAGTTCTATGAACTAATGGTTAAAATTAGTCAGAAAGATGTTTTGCTAATTTTTTACTCAATAACTTGACTTTTTTTATCCTGATAAAGCTCATTTTGACTTGTCATTTCCTTTAGCACTTACAATGGAAATCATAGAGCTGTTTCTTTAGGAAAGAATCCGTGGTCTCAGTTACACCAGTCTGAAGTAGGAGTAACTCCATTGCAGAAAAGAATATTTGCTGTTCCAAACCTGGTGTGAGGTCAGAATTGGACCTTGTATATCTGACCTATAAATAAAAGGAACAGCTTACAACAACATTGTGTGTATTTGGTTACCTGAGGAGTACTGAATATGCTTTCCTGTAAAGCCCCTTACAAACAATTGTTTTGACATAACCAAGGTAAATTCATAATTAAGCAATGTAAAGAGGGACTTTGACACTGTTAAAAGCATGTGTACAAAGCACAAATTACCTGATAATGTTCTGTTTCCCTTTATTATAGCAGATCTTGTTTTATTGAGAGTTTTTCTCCTTACAGCCCAGCTTGTTCTCTGCTCTGATCTTTAGTGAAGTCATAAACCTCTATCTGATGTTGTAGCCTTAGCCGTGAAATCACTGCAATGTTACATGTTCATTATCCTGACTTCACTGTAGAATTGAACACAGAGACATTCTGAGCTCTGAAAGGACTAAACACCTTTACCTAAATACATTTAATTCCAGTCAATAGCAAACATTACATACCCAAAAGTAGTTTGAGTTGTCTAAATGTGATCTCTGAACTGTAATCCCACTGTGAAAGTCTCTTTCAGTGACCATTGTTATGGTATCTTGCCTGCATAAGGATTTGGCAGACATTTTAATTTGAAGGTGATGTCTTTTCTGTTCCATGAGTCAGCTGATAACACATGCTTAGTGGTTACGCCACTGGACCAAACCATGTCCCTTCACACTCTTTGCCTTGCCTACTTTGCGGGTTTTTTTTGTTGCAAATTTCTGCACTGATATTATGACACCAAGTGGATAACTGAGGTTTTTTTTTGTCATAGTTTTTGACCCTGTTAGAATGAAAATACAAGACCCTGAGTGATTTGATCTTCGAGTCAAATGTAGCTCTTGGTCAAAACTGTTTAAATTTTTTTTTAGAAAAGCTAGATCTTTTGTTCCTTTTCTGATTGTTTCTATATGTTTTTTTTAAAAATTTGATGATGATGTGCTGAAACCTTTTTACCCACTTAAATCTAGAACAGCTTTTTTAAACTTTTGAAAACTGCTTTTGATCTTTTTACGATACAGTTGCTATGTAACATTAGAATATCTGTCAGTCACTTCACTGTTGTAAATTCGATCTAACAATTGTTTTCTCTTTCTTTTGCAGACTAATTTTAATGTGGCAGTTTTAAATGTAGGTGCCCCTGCAGCCGGTATGAATGCTGCCGTCCGATCTGCAGTAAGAGTTGGCATAACTGAAGGTCACAACATGTTTGCTGTCATTGATGGATTTGAAGGCTTTGCTAGAGGCCAGGTTAGTACGAAATGACTGTATTTAAAGTGCTGTAAACTTTTTTTTTTATTTTTTATCTTTTTGTCATATTTCTAATGGAAATACAGAAATGACTGTGATATCATTCAGTGAACTGACTCCACAAGGGTTTTTAAATTTAACTGCTTATATATAGACACACCTAGTTAATTCAGATTGGAGCTGTATACTTTATTGCCAACAAATACATAGATCATATTATAAATACATAGATCATATTATAAATATATAGATCACGTCACCTGTGTATCTCTACCATTGCTATAGAGACTAAGGATGTCTTGACGCAATATATGGGTGCTGAACACCAGCAACGGAATTCCCTTACAGCTCAGAACCAGATAGTTAGGTCTATGCATTAATATTCAATTCGAGATCATTTGGTTAAGCATGGTTAAGCACCAAGTCTCTTTCCTGAGCGGGTACAATTTCGGAAGAGTGACTCTCTTGTCTGAGGGTGCAAAATTTATGCCAGCCATTGAAACACAGTTACAAATCTGAATAGTTGCACTGCTGTCTCACTGCTGGCGCAGTCCAAGTCGGCAGAGGCTCAGCCTATTTAATTTTACGCCTGCAGCTATTTTTTCACTCCGACACTTTTGCAGTTGTAATATGTGTCTGCAAACAAGCAGCCCTGTATAAGATGTACCTTTAAGAGCATCCTGTCTTAGGTTAACCCGGTCTGAATTCTTTTGCCTCCTGGATATCTTGGATGAGAAATTCTCTGTATAAGAGGTTCATTGTTTCTGCACAGAGGACAGCTTTAATGTGACCTTGGCAGGATGTTGAGTGTTTGGCAGACTGCCTACATTGTACTGGCCTTTGGAGTATGAAGCATCTGGAGATAAACAGACAGGCTAGATAACAGCGAGATAACAGACCAATCACTGAATCTGTTGTCATGTTTGTGCCTTATTATCAGATATACCCATTCAGTGGAATATGCTATACTATACAGCAACCAAGTCCTGAGATTTGTGACATGCTGTATTTTTGAAACCCTGAAGGACTTCTCTTTAGGGCAGACACAGGTTAGTTGTTTTTCAGAAAGTGGGGATAGGTCTGTCATGATACTTCCCTTCCTCCATGTCTGAGGCAATCCATCAGCTAACCTGGTCTCCCAAGGAGAAGATGGATACAGAGTTTGTCATATTCCACTTTCTAGATCGGCTGGAGGATGGGGATGGGGGTCAGGTCACAGCAGAGTGAAAATTGGTCCTTCACTCGCTCAAGAGAAGGAACAAGTTTGGGACCTGGTTTTGGATTCTTGCATTATACTATCACGAAAGGTAAGGGGAGGAGATGAGACGGAGGGAGGATGAAAGATAAGAGTTGAGGAAAAAGATGGAGGCAGGATTCATAGAGGAAGAAGGAACAAATAGACAGAGGTGAGCTAAGGGTAAAATTTCAAGGAAGAAAAGGGTAAAATTTCAAGGGAGATTAAATTAACCTCTTGAAACTGAGCTGTGGGATTTTTTGCCAGGTCTCATTTGTGGTAGCTCCCATGGTGCTAAATATCTGTTCCAAAAGCTTTACATTAAACTGCATCTGTTGCATGACCAAAGATGTAGCATTGGGAAAGTTACTTACGGGAACCTCCTCTTTTTAACTTTATTTGTAGATAAAGGAAATCAGTTGGGGAGATGTTGGAGGTTGGACTGGACAAGGAGGGTCGCTTCTTGGCACAAAACGGTAATATCGTAATTTTGGCTGCGGTCACTTTACCCAAGTAGAAGAAACAGTGGCCAAAACGTACCTTTTAGTGAGCTCAGAGGTATATTAGGGGTTTGTGGGGCCTAGACCAGAGCAAGTGGGGGGCCACTCCCCAGCCCTTCCTCCTGCAGTCCGCCTCTCCCCCCCCCCGCCGCGCGGCCTCCTTCCCCCATCATCCCCCCCTCATTCTCCTGCTGGGGAAATGAAGTTGGGGCATGGGGGCTTCCCCCACTCGTCCAGCGCTCCTGCCAGGGAGTGGGGTTGCGGTGCAAGGGTTCCCTTGCACCCTGACAGCAGCGCCAGGCAGACGGAGTGGGGCAAGCCTCTGTGCCCTTACCCCAGTCCCTGGCAGAAGAACTGGGTGGATGGGGGGAGCAGGGCAAGCCCCCGCGCCCTGACCCTGCTACCTGGAAGGAGTGCCCCCATTTTTCTGGGGCCCCTTGGGCACCTGCCCCATTGGCCCAGTGGCTAATCCGCCACTGAGTGAACTGCATGTGCTGTCTTTACTGTACATTTATGTATTGAAGCTTCTTTTGATTTTTGAGAATTTACCTGACATCTCTTCTCTTTTAAGTTCAGGGTGTTCAAATTCAGCATTTTGTGGTACTAATGGGTTTCCATCAGTGGAGACAGAATTAAAACAGTCCCTTGTTGTGTATCATTGCTTTAAGACACTTATGGCTATTGCTACAGAGTATTGTAGGAAGTTACAAGAAGCGTGGTTACATGGCACGCTCCAGACTTATGATACACAACTTGTGAATGCATTGCTGTGTCCATGCAGACCCATGTTATGTCTATATGCATGGAACAGCCTGTGGAATCATGGCTATATCTTGTGACTAACACATTCTTTCAACCCATTTACCTAAGAACTTAGTCAGATTTTGCATATCTGATTATCCTATTTAAATTAATTACCTCAATAAAGTTTAGGACTGTTGGTCATGAGGAAACATTACATAAAAACTATTTGCTCCTCCATGGTTTAAAAGAACAGAGGGAGAAGACCGACTAAAGACATAATAGACTGAGTTTATTTAATTTTTGGGGTGGATTTCCAAAAAAGTCCTTTCCTGGCTTCCTTTGTTACTGGCTGTAATTGTATTGTGTAATCATCTCAATGTAGATGAGAGCTAGAAAATAAAGTCTTTCTATGGCTAAGGCGACGTCTATACTACATGCGAGGGGTGTGATTCCCCTGCTCAAATACACATACTGGGCTAGCTCTCATCGAGCTGGAGTGCGTATAAATGGCAGTGTAGCTGCAGTAGTACTGGGGAGTGAGTAGGGCAGAAGAGGCATGGCTTAGGCGTGCCAAATACAAACCCACCTGAAACCAATGAGTACCTCCTTGGCATGGTGAACCTGTGTCTCCACTGCCACTGCTCATGCTACCGTGGCTACACTGATACTTATACTCACACTAGATTGATGAGAGCAAGTGTGAATATGGGTACACGAGCAGGGGAATCACCCTGCCCTGCCAGCTCATAGTGTAGACATAGCCTAAGTGTGTAAAATATAGAACTTTTCACTATACTGACAATTTAACAACCCATCCTACCAAAACGAACAGGTATTGTCAGTAATATCCATAGATATTTGACCTCTCGTCTCCTTTCGATTTAACTATTTTTTTAGTACCCTCCCTGCAAAGTATTTGGAGAAGATTGCTGACCAGATGCGCACTAATAACATCAACGCTCTTATGGTTATTGGTGGATTTGAGGTACATTACCTAGTTGTTCTGTTAACTTGTTAGTTGGAGTGGAATTGAAACACACTACACTCATTTTTAAGCATCAAAATATTTTCTTTTCCCCATAACTAAAATTTTGCTTATGTTGAATTTTGATATATGGAACAGAGCGAGAGCTTTTGAGATAAGAAATTTTGGAGATGATCTATGTCTCTGGAGCTTTGGAATGCAGAATAGTTGATAGTAAGTGTAAAACAAAATACATAGTCCCCCCTCAATTAAAGGTAAGACAGCAGGGTAGAACAGATTTTCAAAATAGCCTAAGTGACTTAGGAGCACAAATGCAAATGGGACTTGTGTTCCTAAGAAATGTAGGCACCTTTGAAAGGCCCCACAGTAGTCTTTAAATTATAATAAAAACTGCACCCTGGCTTCTTGTTTAAGCCACTCCAGTTCATATGTTCAGTTCATTCTAATATATTTTAATTTCTGGATCAATAATCTAGAAATGTATTTTTATTTTTGGAGACAAGGATTTTAGTCTTTTCACCAAAATAACTTTTATTTCATATAGGCCCTGATTCAGGAAAGCATTCCTTTTCAGGAAAGCACGTAAGCATATGTTTAAAATTAAGCACGTCCTTAAGTGCCTTCCTGAATGTGGATGGATTTATGTGCCTGCATAAGTATTTTCCTGAATCAGGTCCATAGCGATGAGATTAAGGGAAGTTAAATGAAAATGACTATGATATTAAAATGTATGTGAATCTGATCTATACAGTAACATTTTCCTATTATCTAGAGCATTGGGTATGTATAAAATATATATCTCATTAAGAGTGAAAGAAGTACTTATTGTTTGTCTCAGATTTTAAATGTGTGATATTTTTATGTATTTTTTGTTAGATTTTAGTGGTTCCTTATTATCCCAATGTGTGATGTGTGCTGTGGTAAAAAATGGCTCTCCCTGTGGCCTCATCCATGTTATAATTCCACCCTTGTCCTCTTTTTATCCCTTCTAATTGTTCACACCGTGCCTGTGCCCAACAGGCCTACCTGGGACTTTTGGAATTATCAGCTGCCCGTGAGAAATATGACGAGTTCTGTGTTCCAATGGTTATGGTTCCTGCAACTGTATCCAACAATGTACCGGGTTCAGATTTCAGCATTGGTGCAGATACTGCTCTGAACACTATAACTGATGTAAGTCTGTTCAAGTGTGCGTGCTTACTAACAAAGCATTCAAGTTAATGCTGATTGAATTGGCTAGAAGTGGATATTTTATAGACCAGAACATTGGAAACATAATCTGCAAAATGGTTTGGTGACTGCATGCAAGTGACACTGAACTGAAAAGTCCTGGTATACTTCACTTTTTCCAACCATTTTTCACATGCACTGTATAGAAAAACTCCATTTTAATTTTATAGATTTTTTTAACTTTTGGATTTTGGAAAGTAATAACATGACACACACACGCACACGCGACAAGGCTGGTGAGGTAATATATTTTATTGAACCAGGACTTGAAGAAGAGCTTGTCGCTCACACCAGCGGAAGTTGGTGCAATACAAGAATATCACCTCACCTACCCTTGTCTCTCTAATATCCTAGGCATGATGTGGCTACAATAACACTGTATACACACAAGTAGTCTTTCCGGCATACATATACAGAGGAGAGGGGAGAAAAAAAGAATAAAGCACCACCATCAAGCCCAAAGTCAAAAACTAGTGACAGTTTATGGCAGTGTAGAAGAGGAAATCCCTTCTCTACACCAAACATTAGAGTGTACCCAGTTACAATAAACAGTTACAGGGTGTCCTTATATATTGCAAAGATTCGGGTTTATTTCTCAGATATTTCTCCAATAAGTAGGTATTCTACTAATGCTCTACTTTGCATCGGTTTTCACTGCAAAAGATGTGAGGGAAGATTCCCACACCAGAGCAGTTCTTTTTAAGTGACAAATCTAAGGAACTGTAACAAAGAACAGAATTATCAGACACATAGATGAACACAATGTGTCAGGAAAGAGTCACCATGGCTTTTGTAAAGGGAAATCATTCTCCACCAGTCTTCTGGAATTGTTTGAGGGGGTCAACACCATATGGCCAAGAGTGATGCAGGATATAGTGAGCTTGGGCTTTCAGAAAGCCTTTGACAAGGTCCGTCACCAAAGGCTCTTAGGCAAAGTGAGCAATCATGGGATAAGAGGGAAGGTCCTCTTATGGATCAATAACTTGTTAAAAGATAGGAAACACAGGGTAGGAATAAATAGTAAGTTTTCAAAGTGGAGAGAGGTAAATAGCAGAAAAATATCTTGGTGTCACTCTGGATAGTTCTCTGGAAATATCTTCTCAGTGTGCAGCAGCAGTCAAAAATGCTAACAGGATGTTAGGCACCATTAGGGAAAGGATAGATAATAAGGAAGAAAGTATCATAATGCCACTATATAAAGCTATGCTATGCCCATATCTTGAATACTGTGTGTAGTTCTGGTTGCCCCATCTCAAAAAAGATACATTAGTATATAGAAAATGCACAGAGATATTACATTATTACACAAATTATTAGGGGTATGAAACAGCTTCTAGAGGAGGAGAGATTAAAAAGAGTAGGACCATTCAGCTTAGAAAAGAGACCATTAATAGGGGATATGATAAAGGTCTATAAAATGGTGATTGGTGTGGAGAAAGTGAACAAGGAAGTGTTATTTACCCCTTCACATAACACAAGAACAAGGGGTCTCCCAATGAAATTAACAGGCAGCATGTTTAAAACAAACAAAGAAGTACGTCTTCACACAAGGCCAAGAACCTGTGGAACTCATGGTCAAGGAATGTTGTGAAGGTCAAAAGTATCATTGTGTTGAAAAAAAGAATTAGATAAGTTTATGGAGGATAGGTCCATCAATGGCTATTAGCCAAGATGCTCAGTGAAAGATAGTGACTTTCAAGTCACTTTTGAAAATGGGACTTCAGCTCCAAAGTCACTTAGGCTAGGTCTGTACTGGAGTAAAACACCTGCGTCTGGCCCACGTCACTGACTTGGGTTCAAGAGGCTCTGCCTGGGAGGCTGTAAAATAAACATTCAGGCTGGAGCCTGAGCCCGGACATCTACATGGCAATTTTAGAGCACCACAGCCTGAGCCCCGCAAGCCCAAGTCAGCTGATATGGGCCAGCTGTGGGTGTGTTATTGCAGTGTGCACATACCCTTAGGTACTTTTGAATATTTTAGTCCTTATCTGACATTTTTGAGAGATTTGAAGGATTTCTCAAGTTTCTTAATTCCAAGAACATTAACATAATTTTTTTCTATATACTTAACTTACATGTATATAAAGTAGTCAACTTTTCATTTTATTTACTTTTAGCAAAATTAGACCCTCATGCATTATTAGATGTTCGTTTTCCCTTATAATATTGCCCTTGTCAAGACTGTAAACAACTGATAAAAATTTAGTTCTAAATTGTTCTTTACACATGGTCCACGTTATATCTAAGTTGGCCTTGTTTCCAGTTCTGGTAAATAAAATTCTCCATTCCAAAAAGATTGACAGCAAATCAAGGTAAGTAAAATAATGCTGTAATGCATGATGCCTGCTTTTCTTCTCATCATAGGCTTTCTGCATTTATCTAACTGTCATCTTTATAGACCTTGTAGACAATTTCACACAGAGCAGGACACACAGCAATATTTTGCAATACACTGGGTTTAGATTTCAGGTAACCTCATTAGAGAGCAGTCAGAGAGTATTCCCATGTTGTTAATATAATAGTTTTATCTATTTTGAAGCTGATACATTTTACTGATAAAAGGCTAGAATTTTGTCCAATTCTTGTGTTTTATTTCTTCCTAGATTTTCTTTTGAGATGTATATAAAATGTAATGGTTCAGGAAGCCATAGATTCATTTCAGCTGTGAAGAGAACTAACCTTTCATTTTAAAAAAGTCTTTTGTTTAAGAAAAATAGAAGGACTTCTTTTCTTTTACAAAAGTTTGTAAGCTGTGTAAGCCTTCTGCCCTCTGAGCATCTGAACTGAAGTTATGGTGGGCCACTCAGAGAATTGGTAAAGGTACATAGATCAGTGGTGGGCAACCTGCGGCCCATGGGCCTCACAGGCTGGTCAAGGTAATCCGCTGGCGGGCTGCGAGATAGCGTTTACATTGACCGTCTGCAGGTCCGGCTGCCCGCAGCACCCACTGGCTGGGAATGGCGAACCGCGGACACTGGGAGCTGCGGGCAGCTGTGCCTGCAGACGGTCAATGTAAACACTGTCTCGTGGCCTGGCAGCGGATTACCCTGATGGGTTGGGTGCGACCTGGGGGCCGCAGGTTGCCCACCACTGACATAGATCCTTTCACTTTATGGTCATCCAAATCATACTGAGTAGTGACATCACCTTCATTGCCAGTTGGCTTGTTAAATATGAATAGGCGGTCTCCTTCTAGTTCATACGGGTGAATAATGAACTCCTCCAACAGGTGATTTCCTCTAGCACAGTATTGAAGCACATTAGTAGTGAAGTTAATGGTCCTTGTACTCCTGCTGAAGTGAAATGCTTAAGTGACCTGAAACTTAGTTGTAGGGATTCAAAGCAACTGTTTTATTGCTACTCTTCTCACTTAAATGTCAATCTTTGTGAATTTTCTCAGTTTGCAATAAGGTAAGTATGTGGTCTACGAGTGGGTAATGAGGCCTCTAGGATGTGTATAGGCAGGTTTCTGAGATCCTGAAAAAGTTTAGTGTGGCTAGTTACATCAGCTGTTAGTGCTTACATGCCTGAGTACTTTTCAGACATTCTAACACAATCTTAAATGCCATTATAGGGTACTGACTTCCTATCTGATGAGCTTTTTTTCCATAATCAGATAAATTGTCCTCTGTACATACTACAAGTATAATTTTTGGTTAGTTATTGCAGTGTATGCCTTGTGTTGCCCAAGAAATGTTTGTATATAAAATATGTTCAAGGATGATACTTATTGTCATGAAGCCTGTAAGGAAAAAGTAAAATATCTGTCCTAACCACAACTAAATCATGAAGTAATCAAACTCCAAAATTAAATCATGGGTAGTTCAGGGTATTTCTCTCCAGGCAGACAACTGCAAATCATCCAGTGGTGCTTAGGCATCTTTTAAAGTAATTGGTTATTTCCCATTCACTGGAATCAGGAAAAGTATTATAGAATTAATAGGTAGCAACTAATATACATATAAAAATTCTGAATTAGGGAGGGTTCATGAGAGCACTGAATGGAAGATGAACTATCAACAAATAGGACTCCCTGTCCTGAAGAATTTACAACCTAAAGAAAAGAATGGTTAGGTTCTAGTAAAGGGCCTGTGCACTCCTTAGCCATGGGACCTAAATTGTGTGGCAAGGTTCTTGGGTTCTGAGGCTCTTTAGCACAGGACCCTGGAAATTCTGTGACAGTTTCACTTGCATTTTAGAATGCAGGGTTTTTATCATTCGCATATTTAAAAAGAGAATCTTATGCCCAGTACAGTTTGTCCTGTGTTGTTTGTTTTGATGTTAAATTGAATTAATTTTATGCTGTCCCTACATTTCATTTTTGATATGCCGAAGATTTTTGTAGTGACGTTGTATAACTGCATTGCAGAGATAATCTGCGGCAAACTTGTGGAGGTTTGTTTGTTGACTAGGTAGCATTTGGCACTTTTGGCACCTAGCTGGGCATAGGAGACATTTGAGGATTGTGGGATAAGCATGCTAGCTGGTAGTTATTGCTAAAAAAGAAAAATAATCAGTTAGATTGTTAACATAGTGATTATATTTAAATTAAAATGTTTACAGTGTTAACAATCCGTGAAAGTGAATGAGACAGCCCTTTCAAGGCTGTTGTTTCAGGCTGTCTGCAAACTCAGGAACACAGCACTCAGGAAGTATGTGCTGGTCAGTGTTTTCAAATTGTTTTCTTTATAACACTAAAGGCTAGATTTTTAAATGAAAGCTTGGATTCCGCAGCACAAATCTCTAGCCAGGGGAGGATTTCAGAGAAAATTCTGCAGCATGATTTTACAGAAGGCAGGGAGCTTTGCATTTGATTGAACAGAGTGAAACTAATTTACAGCCCCCTTCATACCTAACAGAGCGTGGTAAGAGGATGGGGAAAAATAATTGGAAACAATATAAACCATGATGGGCATTGAAAGGGTTAAGAGAAAGAAATATAGAGCTGAGCAGGAGACAGGAAGAAGTCTTGATTTCACGATATGTCTGCACAGCAAAAGCTGTGCACAGGCTAGCCTACCTGAGCTAGTTTGAGTCCAGCAAGCACAGGTAACAGTAGCAGTGAAGATAGCACAGTGCAGGCTTCAGAGTGGGCTGGTGAGCCAAGTTCGTACCCGGAATCTGTACCGTTCTTGAACTGCCCGTGCTGCACGCTCTTTGCTGCTGTGAAAACAACAAGGGGTCCGGGGGCATGGAGTGAAAATTACAGATGCATTATTATACTGACCAGGTATTTTCACTCCATGCATCTGAAGAAGCGGGTTTTTTACCCACGAAAGCTTATGCCCAAATAAATCTGTTAGTCTTTAAGGTGCCACCGGACTCCTTGTTGTTGTTTTTGTGGATACAGACTAACACGGCTACCCCCTGTTACTTTGCTGCTGTGGTTATCCACACTGGCCTGTGCACAGTTTTTGCTGCCGAGGATTACCCGTAGGGGATGTCAGAGTAAAATGGGAGGGAGAAGGAAAGATGCCAGCCATAGATGGAAAATGGAAAAACTGGAGAGGAGCAGCCTCGCACCAGCCATGTGTAAGGGAGGAGAGACAGCCTGTCAGGGAAACAGCAGAGGTAAGGGGGTGAATCATCTAACCGTGTTGGGGAAGGAACCAGAAACTGCAGCAAATGGGAGCTGGGTAGAGGAGGGGTGATGCTGAATTATTATATGTTCTTATATAGTATCTTTGGTCACATTTTATATTAAGGGTATATTTATAAAGGGTTGGAGCTGATTCATAGATGTTATAAGCATGTTACCGACATGAGCACTTAGTGTTCTAGGCTAGTGGTTATAAGCAACCTGTTAGATTGGAATACAATCTATAACAATTGATTAACCATTTATTAAACCATCTGTTAATTGTTTAACCCTCTATAGACTGTGTGAAATATACCCTTTGTATAAAGTTACTGTTTTGGTGGATTTGCAACAGTGATACTGGGTTGTTGCATGTCTTCATACAGTAGCAGTCCTGGGTTACCACACAGTATTCACCCATGTGTTTGCTAAAAACACTTGCATCAAATGAAATGACGCAGTATTTAATGCAAGTAAAGTGTATCTTTCATTCCAGACTAACTAAATGGTTGTGCCAATAATTGCTCCAAATCTCCCTCTAACTGTACCACTTCCCCAAAAGTCTTTGGCTAAAACGCTGCAGCTGTGCTCATCCGTGCTTTGCAGGTATCCAGCCTGCTTTGAGGCTTTATTAAACAAAACCAGTTCCCAAATCAGTATATCTTTTTCTGCTGTAAGGAAAAATTCGAAGAAGCCTGGCTGGGCTGGGCTGGGGTAGTGGCTGTTCTGTGAAGTTCCCCCATCAAGGCTTTCCAATGGCTGAGCTTGAAAGACAAATGCCAATCCCCTCTTTCCTGCCTGTGGCACTTCTCAGCACTGCAAAGATAACTGGGCAGCATTTTAATCCAGAAGTGACACTGGGATCAGTCAAATCCCAGTTTTAGCTTTAAGTGAAAGTTAAATTTCCAAAATACCCAGGGATGGAGTGTTGGAGATGAGATTTTCACTTCGGTCCCTTGCCACCACATCATACCTCCAAGCCACGTGAACCCTCCACATAGACTCCAATCCCCCGTCTTCCCTCCTAGAAATGTCCCAGGTAGATCACCTCTTCCCTTCCCATTTCCTGCTTACAATCCACCACTACACAGACATCTGATGCATTTTAGTTGTGGGAGGCTGATTGGCCTGCAGAGCTCTCCTCTCATGTACCAATAGGGTGTTTTATACCTGCTCCCACCCCACTGTGCACCCTTTTCCTCGCTGGGAGAGCGAGACTAGTGAAAACAAAAAGAACTGCAGGATTTGGATTTCCTTTGGAGATTCATGAAATATGTGGGGATTTTTCACATTCTCTCTACACAATGGGTGTTCAGGATTACTGTATATTGAGGAAGAATTGGATTAGTGCACTTACTAAGTCAGAACAACTGCACATTCTACAGACGCTCCCTGGGTTATGCAAGACCTGACTTACGCAAATTCACACTTACGGAAAAAGTTCCATAAGCCAGAAATGAGTTGCAGAAATTTTTGCGTAACGCATGGGTATACATGTCTGACTCACGCAAAATTCAAGTTACGTAAGGCTTTCTGGAACAGAACAGTTGCGTATGTCGGGGGTCATCTGTATAGTCCTTTGCTACAGAGTACTAGGTACTCTGGAGCCTGTGAAAATACACAGACTACCTCATATGCTATATATTTACCTTCTGCCTATATGGGATTTGAAATCCCCAAAAGACCACTCAAAAAGCCTCTAAAATGTTCCTTCAAAATATATGGTCTTGTGCAAGATCCCTGCATTTTTATGCACAATTATCCAAATTGCACACATAAAAACAGGTGTCTCCTGATGTACATGCTTCTTGGAAAACATGGGCCATATTTTCATGATTTTTTCTTTCAGTGACAGAGGTGTGTCTTCACCTTCTAGGACAAACTAGTGGCTAAAGAAAGCAGCGTCCATAATAGTCGTACTTGTGGCACCTTAGAGACTAACCAATATATTTGAGCATAAGCTTTCGTGAGCTACAGCTCACTTCATCGGATGCATTCAGTGGAAAATACAGAAGATGTTTTTATACACACAAACCATGAAAAAATGGGTGATTATCACTACAAAAGGTTTTCTCTCCCCCCATCCCACTCTCCTGCTAGTAATAGCTTATATAAAGTGATCACTCTCCTTACAATGTGTATGATAATCAAGGTGGGCCATTTCCAGCACAAATCCAGGGTTTAACAAGAACGTCGGGGGAGGGGGGTACGAAAAAACAAGGGGAAATAGGTTACCTTGCATAATGACTTAGCCACTCCCAGTCTCTATTCAAGCCTAAGTTAATTGTATCCAATTTGCAAACGAATTCCAATTCAGCAGTCTCTCGTTGGAGTCTGGACACCTACAAGATCTCTATCAAGCATTCTTACAACTACAATACCCACCTGCAGAAGTGAAGAAACAGATTGATAGAGCCAGAAGAGTTCCCAGAAGTCACGTACTCCAGGACAGGCCCAACAAAGAAAATAACAGAACGCCACTAGCCATCACTTTCAGCCCCCAACTAAAACCCCTCCAATGCATGATCAAGGATCTACAACCTATCCTGAAGGATGACCCAACACTCTCACAAATCTTGGGAGACAGGCCAGTCCTTGCCTACAGACAGCCCCGTAACCTGAAGCGAATACTCACCAGCAACCACATATCACACAACAAAAATACTCACCCAGGAACCTATCCTTGCAACAAAGCCCGTTGCCAACTGTGCCCACATAGCTATTCAGGGGACACCATCACAGGGCCTAATAACATCAGCCACACTATCAGAGGCTCGTTCACCTGCACATCTACCAATGTGATATATGCCATCATGTGCCAGCAATGCCCCTCTGCCATTTACATTGGTCAAACTGGACAGTCTCTATGTAAAAGAATAAATGGTCACAAATCAGATGTCAAGAATTATAACATTCATAAACCAGTCGGAGAACACTTCAATCTCTCTGGTCACGCGATTACAGACATGAAAGTTGTGATATTACAACAGAAAAACTTCAAATCCAGACTCCAACGAGAGACTGCTGAATTGGAATTCGTTTGCAAATTGGATACAATTAACTTAGGCTTGAATAGAGACTGGGAGTGGCTAAGTCATTATGCAAGGTAGCCTATTTCCCCTTGTTTTTTCCTACCCCTCCCCCGACGTTCTTGTTAAACCCTGGATTTGTGCTGGAAATGGCCCACCTTGATTATCATACACATTGTAAGGAGAATGATCCCTTTACATAAGCTATTACCAGCAGGAGAGTGGGATGGGGGGAGAGAAAACCTTTTGTAGTGATAATCACCCATTTTTTCATGGTTTGTGTGTATAAAAACGTCTTCTGTACTTTCCCCAGTATGCATGCGATGAAGTGAGCTGTAGCTCAAGAAAGCTTATGCTCAAATAAATTGGTTAGTCTCTAAGGTGCCACAAGTACTCCTTTTCTTTTTGCGAATACAGACTAACACGGCTGTTGCTCTGAAACCTGTCATAATAGTAGTGTATCCAGAAGCATTTTCTTCTGAGTGTAGATGTTTTCCTAGTTACCTTTCCTTAAACTATTTAATATGTAGAATAGTGTTTGTTCATTTAACTTATTTTGAGGTGACTTATTTCTAGTACACTCATGCTGCCTACCTTTCTGCTTAGCTACTTCAGTCTCTGCGCTATCCACATTTCATTTTCAGTCTGTATTAACTCACATTAACTTCCTTCTGCGCTTTCTTCAGAAGAGCATTGTGCCAATGCAACCCAAGTGCACTGTTGTGGTATTTAGAGGAAACTTTTTTTTTGTCCCTCCTTAATATCACCAATTTTATTTTGTTGTGCCAATGGAAAGCCAACCCTCCCATCACACGCAAGGAGCCACTAGCTGAATGCATAATAATTTGCTATCCATATGCAAGTGTGTTTTGCTAATAATACTTGTACCGCTGCTTCAGGCCTATGAAAGTTGTCTGCAATTAGCTGAAGCACGTGCTCGCTTTGAGGAGTTTTGCATTCCTATCTGTGTGTTGCCAGCTACTATTAGCAACAATGTGCCAGGCACCGACTTTAGCATTGGTGCTGACACTGCCCTGAATGCTATTGTGGAGGTAAGACTGCATATCCTTTGAAAATTAAATTGTACAATGTCTGTCTTTGTTGTGATACTAACAAGACCTTGAAACATTTAGTTTGCTAAAATATTCTAGTTTAAAACATTAAGCTCCTGTGATCAGAAAGTAATCAACATTTTCCAGATTGATTGAAGCTTAATCTAATTAAAATTCTATCAATTATGTTGGCTAATATTTAGCTTGTGTTTTGGTGTTTTAGATAGTGGCTTTAGGGTAACTAGTCAATGCATTCTTAGAACCTTTGTATGTTTGCAATAAGAATAAGGTACATAAAATTTTTTGTTGTTTAAAATAATTTGCATGGGACTACTTTACTATACTTAACTGAAAGAATAAAAACCCATGCACCTTAAAAAAAGTAAATGACCCAAGGAATGGACCAATGACGGAATAAGATCTGAGTTCAGCAAACCACATAAGTCTAGGCTTAAAGCATGAAGCACTCCACTGGGACTAGTCATATGATAAATGTTAAGCAAATGCTTAAGTGCTGTGCTGATTTGACGCCTAATGACTGCAACACGTAAAGTATTGTATAACAAGAAAGTAAATTTTATGAGTTGGATACATCAAAGCTTGGCTTACAGGGGTATCACTTCCTTTTATAGTCAAACAGCATTGAGATACTACTTCTGATTACTATTGTGCATGCTTCCATTTAAATTGCCAACAGTTTGATTTCAAATGGGCTGTATGACCAGAATAATGCACTTTGCACATTATGGGCCTGCTCCAGCTCCCCTTAGTTGCCTGTAATCCTTGTTCTTATTTGATAAAACATGTGTGCTCTGCCATTAGACAATGTGCAGAATCCTCGGATTCTCCAATTCTGGCTCCTCAATCGAACATTTTTAGTGTGTCCTTTGGTGTCTGAAGATTTTGTCATTAATTTCAATTAGATCAGGATTTGTCCCTTAGTCCTTGCTTACCGTGGCATTCCCCCTAGTCTCCCCTTGTTGTGTTGGCACCATAACAGCTCCACTGGTGGTGGCAGCACTAGCAGAATCTGACTCTGCGTACAGCAGGTAACATGACTGACATCAGTGGGGCCAGAGTCTTCAATAGCGATTCACCTGGCAAAGACTGAAAACGTGAGAAGTACCAACAACAAAAGTTATAAATGGTAGATGGCCACAGACAAGGTAGAAAATACCGACAGTTGTTGCTTGTATCCCACTGCCTTTTATTGTAGGCCATGCAGCTTTCAGTAATGCTTCCTCCGTGTTATTGCTCTGAGTAAAAACTAAATGAGGAGAATTTTGCCCAGGCTTGCACACATGCAATCCTCTTGAGTTCTGTAGGTTTGCACCGTTGTCTTGGAGCCAGCGTCTTTGGTTGAGATTGACAGTAGTGTACTGTTGCTCTTTGCTTCTTCTTTGAATATCCAAATTCTTAGGAGAGACAGTGTGCTTCACTCTGTGGTAAAAGATTATCAGAATTTGACTCCTAAGTTCTAATTCTGCTTCCGACACTGACATTGTATGTGCCATTGGGCAAGTCACTTACCCTCTCTGAGTCTGTCCCCCTCAGCAATAAACGAGGAATAGTAATATCCTTGTAAAACACTTTGCGAGATCCTCAGCTGACGGTTTATGCAAGCTGAGGATCTGCCTCTCTGAAAATATCAGATAAGCATTAGTAACTAGAATGCTATGATAATGTAATTCATAGAAGTGCTTCTTCCCTAAATAATGTCCTATATACCAAGGGAGAACTCAGTCCTGAAAATGCTTATGCTTATCAGTAACTACTTTTACTCACAAGTACAGTTATTAATGTACTTGCAGACTCAGGACCTTTGTATGTTGAAAGAAGTGCTGTAATAGGAAAGTAGGAGGAATAAAACCTTTCCCCAGCTTCCCAGATGCATGTGCGATCATGCAGTTAAAAGAGCAGCTTAAGCAAACAGATATTGTTATTCTTTACTTCATATTCTTCAAAAGCTTCATGACGGAATTTTAACTCCTCAGTGCTGGTGGTTATGATGTATTCATCACAGCCAGCAGAAATTGTTCTGTGAAACACTGACTCTGGTGTGAAAGGATTAAAAATAGGGCTGTTGAATAATCACAGTTAAGTCATGCGATTAACTCAAAAAAAGTAATCACAATTTAAAATTTTTTTCGTGATTAATTGCAGTTTTAATAACACTGTTAAACAATAAAATACCAATTGAAATTTATTAAATATTTGGATGTTTTCTAAATTTTCATATATATTATATTCTGTGTTGTAATTAAAATCAAAGTGTTTATTATTTTTAGTTACAAATATTTGCACTGTAAAAATGATAAACAAAAGAAATGGTATTTTTCAGTTCACCTCATACAAGTACTGTAGTGCAATCTCTTAGTTGTAAAAGTGCAACTTACAAATGTAGATTTTTTTTGTTTGTTACACAACTGCACTCAAAACAATGTAAACTTCAGAGCCTGCAAGTCCACTCAGTCCTACTACTTGTTCAGCCAGTCGCTCAGACAAACAAGTTTACAAACAAGTTTACATTTGCAGGAGATAATGCTGCCCTCTTATTAACAATGTGAGAAAGTGAGAACAGGCATTTGCATGAATAGCAGGCCCTTTTGAGGTATCTCAAGTTTGGCAGCCAAGTCATTTTTGGACAGCCTGGCCTATATGTTTACTTCCCCAGCACCTAAAAGCCAGGATTTCCTTAGTGATGTCATCATGTATACACTTACTCTCCATGAGATCCCAAGCATTGTTTCCAGAGAGTTAGAATTGGTGTGATCATAAGCCAGCCATTCGTGAAAGCAGCAGGGGTTGCTACAAGTATGCTGTTGTATATTGCATATTGGGAGCTTACACTGATTTGTACTCAGTGAGGAAAAGACTGGAGAACATAGTATGGGCACAGTGTAAGAACCAAGATAGCTAGAAAGGGTTTACCATTGTAAGTAACTGATCAAGTGCATGATCTGAACTAATATGTGATGAGTTTTGTTCTGGAGCCGCTTCTTGTTTTTTAAAAGAATATGGGATAGCATGTTTAGATCAATCTATTTGATCATTTGTGGATATATATGTGTTATAGCTCTGGTAGTTGAACTAAAGTAAATATATATAAATATATATATATTATATTTTATATATAATATAGTTATTCGTGCTTTAAATGCTGTCATTCATGATAATGTTAAATGCTTATGACTTTTTAATTTTTTAGGCTTTTTTTTCTTTCCCCCATTTACCAGTTTAAACTTTATTTGTTTTGTGCTCTGGTAAGTAGGTATTTAATGCAAATATCAGGCTCAGAAACTGTCTTTATATGTCAAAAAATAAATGATGTTAAGGCTGTATGTGGAAAAATTAATCCACAAGCAGAATGGAAGAACATCAAATGTAGAACTGCATCTGTAGTTACTCATTCAAAAACTCAGGTCTGAGGGGTATTTTTATGTTTCCTTCTAAATACGTTGTTAATAAAGGGCAAGAACTTCATGATCTTGAATTTGCTAGATCCTTGCACTCATCTGGCTTCCTCTTAATTCAGCTGGACCCACAAACCATATTTGCAAAATTCTATTTGCCCTCAAGGAAAGGTTTTTAATGAGCAATTAATATCTCTTCCTCCCTCCCCATTATCTTCATACTAGTAGTGACTGAATATGTAATAATTTTAAGACAGTTTTGCAAGACAGCTCTGTGCATATGTGGCTTTCACAAGAAGTGAAAATAATTACCAAAATTTGAATATCATTTGGTATATTCTTGAATATCATTTGAGTTTAGGGATGCTTGACAATCATTTTTCAAATACTCTTAGACTAGATCTCATGCTATTTTGGGGTTTTCTCTTTAGTCCTCCGATCAGAGCTGTCATCTTTGTGAAATTTATTTTTAGGGAGGCTTGTTTAAGCTACTCACAGGCAGTGCTAATAGAAGTTACTGTAAATCATCATCTCCTATGCTTCATGTAAGCCAACAGATTTCCTCATAGTGAGCAACATTTCCTACCCATTTGTAGATAAGATGTGGTTTGAGATTAGTTTCCCATAATCAGTATGTGTTTATGGAAATTAAGTAGGAGAAATTGGCTCTGTTGCTGCCAAGTCATGGAAATTTGCATGAATAGCCCTCTGGGTAAGCAAACCGTGGATCAGTAGAAACCTAGGACTTCAGCCTCGTAAATTCAAATTGTAAAGACAACTTCTTATGAAACTTAAAACTCCTCAGTATCAAAAGTGATTTCTTCAGTCATGTGCACAGTGAAAGTAGAGACTGACTAAATTTGGTTATATGCCAGATCAGAAAGCAAACTCCATTTTTATATCTCTATAAAACTCCAATATAACTACTCCAAAGATTTAAGAATAAGAATGTGCTGTGAGATTAGTTTCTCCTTTAACATTTTCAAAAAGCAGCCAGATGGAAGGATAACACAAGCAAACGTGACATTATCAAGACACCTGATTTTGAATATAGAGGTGACCTGGAAGAAATATTTTCCTCCAGAATTAACAATTGACATGAGAGTGTGTGTGTGTGTGTGTATATATATATGTAATGCAGTTCAGTAATCTTATAATTGTGATAAAGAATCATATATGATAAATATCACAGTTGAGAGTCTGTTCACGTTTGCGTATGTCCCTAATGTTCTGTGCTTTGGTTAGACATGTGATCGCATCAAACAGTCAGCCAGTGGGACCAAGCGTCGTGTGTTCATCATTGAGACAATGGGTGGCTACTGTGGTTACCTGGCCAATATGGGGGGCCTTGCTGCAGGTGCGGATGCTGCTTATGTCTTTGAAGAGAAGTTTGATATTCGAGAACTCCAGGTATGCAGCTCAATCTTACTGAAATAACGTCTTGCTCATTTTTATATAGACTTTCAAAGTGTTGTGAGTATATAGCATTTGATATGTACCTTGTGTTGGTGTAGTTGGTTGGATGCTGTTTCAAAAGTTATGTTATGTTAGCCTGCAGCAATAATTGGCCACTTTTAAATGCGTACATGACACCTTCACCCCAGAGAATTGGAATATTATGCCAGTGTTAATATATTTTGTAGTAGAACTTGTGGCCAGACACTCCTTATTCACGGCATCAAGCACTGACCACTGATGGCCAAAAATTGAAACATGGTTACCACAGCACCATTAGGTAGAACAATTACATATTTATTCTTTTACAATCTGATTATTAGTACATTGTAATTGGATGGAACTGGAGCAAAATGAAAATGCAATTTAAAAAAGGATAAAAGGAAATACTTTTTCACACAATGTGTACTTAAACTGGAACTCCTTGCCATAGGGAGTTGTTGACTCCAAGAATTTAACAAGATTTTAAAAAAAGAATTGGGAATCGAGAATATCCAGTGTTGTTAGAATTAATGACAACAGATTTTGGAAGGCATATAAGCCTTCATGCTTCAGGGCCAATCTCTTAACAGAGACCAGGATAAGCCCTAATGGGAGGGGCAGATTTTCCCACATCTGCCTATTGCTGAGCTCTCACACATTCTTCCGATGCATCTAGCCTTTGTTACAGATGGGATACTGGATGGGAGGGATCTGGGGTCTGATCTAATCTGGCAATTCCTATGTTGCTATGTAAAGAAAGACCAGTAGGTGCTGCATCAGTGACATGCAAATGAGCTCAAGAGCCTATTGAAATAACACTGTTGTCCAGAGATATGATGAAGCTAAAAGTTGGTGGTGTGTTTGGGGGAAAGAGGTTAATTTTAAACGAGGACCAGTAACTTTTAACCCACCCATTGTAATTTGTCCTGGAAGCCCACTACATTATTGGTCAGCTGGATTTTCACATTACAGAAGGGATTTCTTAAGTATTACTGTGCACCTTGGAATCCTTTATAGAAATTCTCTTGGTGAAGGTGGCAGTGATCATCACATTTGTTTTAGGATGCTTTGTGTGACTCTCTTTCTAGGCTAATGTGGAGCATTTGACTGAAAAGATGAAAACTAGCATCCAGCGTGGTCTAGTGCTGAGGTGAGCAAATGTCATTTTGTTAAACTGCACCATCAAAACGAGTAATGTTTTACAACCCTCACTGCTACGTAAAACCCAGGAGCAGTCTCTAGTTAGTTATAAAAGAAGGGATTCTCAGTGGAAGAAAAAGCAGAGCTTAGAAGCAGATATAAAAACTGTTAAAATCAAAGATCCCACACCCATTCCCATTTTAACTCTTCACATCCTGTTAATGATTTGGGTTCTTAGATTATCCTTCCAAGTGCTGCACAAAGTGTTATAAGGAAGCTGCACAAAGGTCTCATCATTTATTTTACTAAGGGTGAAATTCTCCCCTGTGCACAGAACCAGCACAAGACCTATGCAGCTCTGAAGTGCTGTTTAGCCCCCAGAATACGTATAAAGTGGCACACAGGTCCCATGCTGGCCCTCTGCAAATGGATGAATTCCACCCGCATTCCTTAGACTACATGTTGTATTGGAGACCATAGCAAGCTAAGCCTAACGCAACTAAATAAAAGTTTCCTGTGTGTTAATTACAAATTGACTAGCTTTTTCCCTGCTTTAATCTTACTGCCCTGTGATGATGTTTTTGAACTATTTGTTTACCCCTTAGGGAGGATTCTGGTCTGTCTTTTGCAAAAGCAGCCAAAGGGATGTTAGCAGCAGCTCTGTCTGCCTAGTTCTGCAGACAAGCTGGATACGTCTTTAAATTTTTTATGGTGTTGTGGCTTGATTTATAGAAAAGATTCAACATATCTTTACTGGTCCAGAAATAGTCTCCCTCTTTACCCTCCTACATGACACCAAAACTTAGTCTCCATTCAGTTTATTGATCCGCTTTTCAAAACCCTGGACCTCGTCAATCTCAGGCCAAGGTCATGCTCTGTAGAAGTTCAAGAAGGTTCAGTTATTGTCTTTCAAGTTAACTCTTTGGAACTCTTCCACAAGTGAACACAACCAAGTTGCACAGAATGCCCGTAAATAACTCATGAGACATTTAGTTATCAAGTACTGGACATTTCGCAACAAAAGGGTTCTAGAGTTTCTCAGGCAATCGCTGATCAGCATGGTATATGATGGGAACAAATGAGAATTTATAAAATCTACTAGTCTGAGATCCAGAGTTTCCATCATTTCTTCTGAAAATATTACTGTTTAAGCTCTGATACTGGACCAAATGCCCTCTTTAGCCCAGCAGTTTGGCAAAACCTTTTCTTCTTGGCCTTATCTTGCCTGGGAAAAACAGGGTGTTTTAAAACAGGTTCACTAATGTCACATGTCAAAATCCTAGTGTAGATAAGGCTAATAAGGGTTAAAATTCAAATCGCCTTGTCTACACAAGGGCTCTAACGTGTTACTTAACATATTTAAAAATCACACCTTTCTTCCTAGTGTGCACAGCCTTTGTCAGTTTGTGACCTCCACCTCTTTCATGGGCATCACTTCTCAGCCTCCAGGGCGATAATCAGTTATAAGAGGAAATCACCAAATGCATTCATCTACCCACTTCACTTAGTTCAGATATGTTCAGGCATTAAAAAGAACAGGTGGGGGGCGGGGGAACCTCAGGTTTCCATAGCCTAGGGCATCGACTGTGTGTTGGAAAACAGGTTACAGTACAGCTGCTCAGGTCTCTGTTGTAATTCAGTAAGCTCAGACATTGGAAGTATTGGTTTGTGGCAGAGCAGAGAGACAACTGTGTGTAAAACAAACCTGTGGGAGAGTTGGCGAGTGAGGAGGAAGGTGAAAATACACAAGACTTGCCCCTGGTTTGAGGGCAAGAGGATAACAGAGTTGTCAGGTGTGGGACATGTCCCCTCCATCAGTGACTGTGCGTCTGTAAAGAGGTCTGGTAGTTAATAATGTGGTTGTTATTTTTGTCTTGTTATAGGAATGAGAACAGCAATGAGAATTACACAACTGACTTTATCTACCAGCTCTATTCTGAGGAAGGAAAAGGTGTGTTCGATTGCAGAAAGAATGTATTGGGCCACATGCAGCAGGTAAATAAGGTTACGAACTTCCCTCTGCATACAGCAGCAGGATTAATTTAGTGTGCGTGAACTGCTGTCGCCATTCCAGGATTACGCACAAGTCATCCTCCTTGCATGCACTCTTTATCCTTTAGACAAAATTAATGGTACTAAGGGTTTCCTCCATTGTTACTATAAACTCCCAACCCATTTTTGGAGGGATGGAAGAGGGATAACTTTGTTTTGCAGAAGGAAATTGCAGCAGATTCCCTCTTTTATTGTCTCCTTTTTTGTTCTCCCCATTCCCCATTTTTAAAAAAGGGTGCTGTTGTTTTTTAGTAGCCCACTCACTGCCTCTTACAAGACCTCCCTGCAGCTGCCAGTTCAAGAGCATCTCATCCCTGGAAGAGAAATTTGTTTCCTAGAGAACATTTGTGCTCATTGTTCACTTTTCCCCGTCTTATTAATCTTCACTATGATTGGCTTTGCCCTGAATAGGACTCCTAGCTAGTGCATCCCACACACCCAAATAGGGCAGTAGTCAGCGAATAGCAGTATGAGAGTGCATAAGGGCACAAGGATAAGCAACTAGGAAACTTACAGTGGGAAGGAGGGCAGGTCTAGAGGAAAGGGTGTTTAATATGACGCTCTAGAAGTGACTGAAACTACTGGTTCACATGAACCATAAAGTTTTAATTTCAGATTTAAAGCTTCACATTTTTATGTTTGAAGTCTTAACCCTGTGCCAACATTATACAACAGTTTCCCTGCCTTGTAGCTAAGTACATTCTATATTTAATATATTAACACTGTTCCCGCTTGTCTTTATTGTATTTAGAACTAAATGCTCAGAATTTCTGTACATGCACCCAAAACAGGTTATACATAGAAATGACAGTAGAATCTGCTTTCAGAGCATACAGTTAGATCCAGTTAAGAGTCCTGTTTTGACAGCTGGAATAAGAGCAAATAATGGTACCTTTTGCATTTGTCACGTTCTGTGTTCCCACAGACGATCTAAAGCCCCTAGTGTCTGCTTGGTAGCAGTGTTATAGACGCACCCACTTGGTAGCGGCTGGATGACAGAGGCTAGAGCTCTTTTGATTACAGCCTCCACCCTGTGACACAAGACTGCCAGTGCCCCGGAAGCACTGGCCTGGGCTCTTTGCTCCCTCACCAGTTCTTTATTCTGTCCTTCATTTGCTTCTCTCCTTGGGTGTCTATTGCCTTTCCTTATGCTTTTTGAGCTCGCTCTACTGCTGGAAGTTGTATTGTACCATTCTGCTCCAGCAGCACCTTGCAGAAGTGAGGTAGAAAGTACATACAAATAAGCACTCTGCTGAAGAAGGGGGGTGACTAAGTCCCATTGACTTTAATGGGAATTAAGCATGTCTTTATGCATGCATTATGGAATTGGGGCCAGTATCTCAAACTGTCGGGGCAAAGTCCCTTCGAGACTCCCACGTCGGGAATTCTGGGGCTAAGATAAAGCACTGGTGTCTGTTTAAAAAATATGGGGGTGGGGGAGAAAGGAAGATAAGAGGCACAGCAGCCATAGAACAGAAATGATTGGTGGAATGGAAAGACAAGAATAATGCTCCTGGTTGGTGCAAAATTGCAGCTAATCTCCAGTTACATTTTAAACTTTGACAGGGTGGAGCACCTTCCCCATTTGACAGGAACTTTGGGACAAAAATCTCTGCAAAAGCTGTACAGTGGATCTCAAAGAAACTGAAAGAAACATACCGAAAAGGTGCAGAAATATTTATGGTTATTTACTGTCTCTCTCTTCTTTTCTGTTAACTCCAGAAAATCCAGCTGCTCTAGCCCTTCAAGACATTTGTGGAGTCTTTAAATATAGTAATAGAATACTAGCTTAGCATCTGTGGTTATAATGTAGTTCTTCCCATCTTACCCGAGCTTTGTCATAGAATATTATTGTGTTTCTAGGTACCAGTGCCAAGAATATGTCTCCTGAAGAAAGTTTGATACCATAAACAAGGGTTGTCTTGTGTCTGTTTTTCTATGTGCTAGCATAACTAGTTTTTTTATGCATTCAGAAATTGGTAGTTTTATAGTTACATGTATTCTTCCTTTTTTTGTTTTGTTTCTTGGTGGCTGCATGGGACACAGAAGAAGGTAATATGTCTTCTTTGGGATTTATTTCATCAGCTTCATGAAGCAATATTGACAATAATAAATCTAATTTAAAACTGGAAGTTAAGGCTGCATCACTTATTTGATTAGTAGTTAAGTACATTGCATCTTTACTGCTCAATCATTAAAACTAATAAACCACAACACAGTGGAGGTTTCCCTAACACTGTTAAACAACTAATTCAGATGCTGCTATTGTTTACTTTAAGACTTCAGTAACTCAACAAAATTAAGAATCTTACCAGAAACTCACTCCTAGATGCATTTGTTTATTACAAGAAAAGGAAATAACATTGCCTTGTTATTTTTATAGGAAAAGTGTTTGCCAATACCCAGGACTCCGTTTGTTTGCTAGGAATGCGCAGACGCAATCTTCTTTTCCAACCTGTGGTTGATCTTAAGGATCAAACAGATTTTGTGTAAGTGAAGGCAGCTCTGTGGGGCCAGACGAGTACAACTTCCAATTCTTCTTGTTCATCCCTCCTTCCTTGCTCCATGTCAGATGGTAACTTCACCATGTAGCCCCCACCTACCTTTCAATGTTGCCTATGGTGGTGGCCTTGGATCACCCCCTCATCTGCTTTTCCCACAAGCAACTTCGTGCTTTCTCCAGGCTGCCCCTTTTGCGTGAGAAGGGCTTCCTGTGAGACTTCAAAGCTACCACTGTATCCTCTTAAAGCCCTCCTCACAACCTGTCTTTGCTGCAATGCCTGCAAATCACTGTCTGGTATTGTTTAGGATGGCAACCCCTTGTGCCTAGTGAGACAAGTGTTACAACTAATTTATAGGTTTCAGAGTAGCAGCTGAGTTAGTCTGTATCCACAAAAAGAAAAGGAGGACGTGTGGCACTTCAGAGACTAACATTTATTTGAGCATAAGCTTTCGTGAGCTACAGCTCACTTCATGAGATGTATTCCAATAATTTATACATAGGCAGCCACCTCGATTAGCATCTTATTCTCCCTAACCCTCTTCTATCTGGCTTTTTATTAACTTCTTGGATTTTATTTGTTAGTCTGAGTTCTCTGGGACAGGGATTATCTTTGCACAGTGCCTCGTGTAATAAGGTCATTAGATCATGCTGCAATAGAAATAATAAATTGCTTAGAGCTTGCTGAGATGGGAGGGTTAGCTGGCAAAATAGCAAGATGGAATTCATGCATGTTCTAAGGCAGGGGTCGGCAGCCTTTGGCACGCGACCCATCAGAGAAATCTGCTGGCAGCCTGGGACAGTTTATTTACCTGCCGCGTCCGCAGGTTTAGCTGATCTCAGCTCCCACTGGCCGCGGTTCACCGTTCCAGGCCAATGGGGGCTGCAGGAAGCGGCGCGGGCCAAGGTATGTGCTGGCCACCCCTTCCCACAGCCCCCATTGGCCTGGAACGGCGAACTGTGGCGAGTGGGAGCTGTGATTGGCTGAACCTGCAGACGCTGCAGGTAAATTATCCATCCTGGCCTGCCAGCGGATTTCCCTGATGATCTACGTGCCAAAGGTGCCGATCTCCGTTCTAAGGCTAGCTGGAGAGGTACATGAAAGAGGTCAAGATAATAATTTACTATGCACCACAACCTCTCTCCAAAGTAAAACTAAAAAGCAAATGCACCCACTTACTAACAATTTTCTACATTCCTGTCAATGAGTGGAGATGGCAGCATTACTCACACAAATGAACCTAAGAATCATTGAATCCAGCAAAGTTGGTCATTAATATATGCTGATAAAAACTTCCCTTATAAAACTGCTTATAATTTGAATGAAGCCAAGTTTAATAGTGAATTTGGTCCTTGGGGATAACATCAATGGGGTCGTTTACATAGAATAGCTTTGACTTTTTTTCCATCTCATCTTCTGCACAGGCACAGAATTCCTAAGGAACAGTGGTGGCTGAAACTTCGACCTCTGATGAAAATTCTGGCCAAATACAAGACTAGCTACGATGTTTCAGATTCAGGTCAACTAGAGCATGTAGCTAGGCACAGCCCAAAAGAAGCAGAAACTGGAGCCATCTAAGAAGAGACCATTATTTTAGATAAAGTTGTAATAAACCTATGTTGTGCGTAACAGTGCTTTAGCATATTGATTACAGCTTTGTTTGTAACATTTAAATTATTGTACCAGCACTTTATGTGAATTCAGAAATGCAAATGTCACACAAGTTCCTTGCCCAGTATTATCCTAGGTTTAAAGCAGACCTTAGCACCTAATTTACAAAATACCAATTACTGGCCTGATCCTTAAGTTTAACACAATTCTATGCACTCAGTGTGATAAAATGTGCTAGATGAATGACTTATCTCAGAGATAGAGTCTATACTCAGAATATATGTAGAAGGCTAGTTTTGTGTCAAGTTACAGAGTGAATCTATGTATCTGAAGTGGAATAAAAGTATTGTTGCAAACCACATGTGTGACTTCAAGTTATCTAAAAACTAACAAATTACAGCTAACAGAACACCACTGAAGAAAGTAGGAGCAACTTTATTTGCATTCTAACAGGAAGCAAATAACTGTTCTTTCTTTGCTTGTAGAACGGCGGGAGGGATTAAGAGAAGGGCGGCTGCAGATTTTTCTGTACCGCATCTGCACAATGAAGCTGCATTAATTTGAACTACCCCCCACACCTCCCCTAGAGAGGAAGTAACACACTAAAAATTACTATTAAAGGCAATACTAAAGCTATTAACCCTGTGAAGATGGCTGTTAACCTCCTTTGTGTGTCCTTTAGGTTATGGCTACAGGACAGCTGGGAGATGAGATTCCCAGCTCATGCTAAAAATAGCAGTTTGGAATGGTTGGTGGCTCAAGCTTAACTTCATGAGCTCTATCACGCTAAAAATAGTGTGGATGTAGCTGTTCTGGCAGAGGCTCAGGCTAGCCACCTGGGTCCAAGGCTGGCTGGCTAGCCCCAGCTGTAATGTCCACACTCTTATGTTTAGCATGCTAGCTCAAGTGAAGCAAGTCTGTCTACCCATGCTGAGAGGCTCACTCCAAGCTGCAGCATAGGCATACCCTAGAGGTCATGCTCACTAACCTCAGCTTGTCGCAGACAACAGGGCAACCCTCAATCACACCCAGGACTGAGGACTCTCTTCTGTGATCAGCTGAAACATTTGAGACCAGGTTATAACCACGATGGTTAAGGTTACAGTTGACACAGCAGTTTTTTCTCCACAACACAATCGTGGTTGTCTCACAACATTTAGCTGTCGAACTTTAGCCAAAAGGTAAACAGAGAACAAAACAGCACCTTGAGAACTCCATTCAGTACTGGGAGGAAGAACTGGCCCAGGGTCACACAGGTTGGAGCGCCATCAAAATAGTCCTGTTATGAATAAAACCATCTTTTCCCTGTTCTGTAGCTATCAATTATTAACCTTGAGTTGTAGAGAGATGTTTTGAGCCAACATTGCCACTCTTATCATTAAAAATGTAAGTTGTAGTGTAGACAATACAATGTAACAAGAATAGTTATGGAGAAGCTGAGTCTTGCACAACTTAATTATGGAAAACTCAACACACTAGGAAAGACTTGTGAAGTACCAGTGTAGGTGTAACAAATCTGTTTATGCCCAACAGCGGAGGTTTAAAAATACAGATATTGTAAGAAAACATGATTTAAGCTAAACATATTTTAAAATTTAAGTCTTAGCTTGATTTTTACAAAACAATGTGTATATTTAGAAGTTATTAAAATCCACATTTTTGTGCGGCAGTTAATTATGGAGGAACTGAAGAGTTGCTTTAGCTATAGATGAACAAATAGTTTTCATTCTTAAATACAATGCAGTTGTAGAGATGAACCTTCTTTGGCAGACTTAATTTCTTTGAGGAAAGACAGCTGAGTGGCCTGTTGCATGTAAAGTTGTATTGATGACCTTTCACTTGGACCTTAGCAGGAAAATTAAAAATTCTAATGTGCCTTAGTCACTTATGAATTGGCTTGTTTTATTTCTTTTAAGCCATTGTCAGTAACAAACATTATCAGTGATAACAAATGTTATCGTTTGACCCAGGATGGATCTTTGGCAATGCATGGATTCTCTGGGCCTAGTACAGCCAGTCCTCGGGTGCTCTTCCCACCTGCAAGGTATCTGCAAAAGAGAGACAAATTATGAAAAGGTACCACAAAGCTGTTGAAGTGTAAGTCACATTATACTCAGTCTGACAGTAGCCTGACACATTCAGATGAAACCTTTCACCTATATAGTACCTTCTGAATTAAAACTCTTCCTTTCACACATCTCTTCCCATGTGTCTCAAAATGATTATATAAATATTGGAGGAGAGTATTGTGCTCCTTAGACATTACAGGAGAAAACAGATGCACAATTAATGTCAAGTATTCTCATTAGGGCTACACTGTACCAATATGCCTAGTTTTAAAACAGATTGGTTTGAGCTAGTCAATTTTTGTTTTGAAGTATCTGAAAAAAAATCTGTAAGGTATTTGTTTCTCCTTTCCCCCAAAGTTGACACAGGTCCTCATATTTTTCAGCTCTGTGCTGAACCTAAGCAACAGAAAATAGGGGCACAGATGGTCAATGTCAGTTTTATTTGACATACTCTACCACCTCTCTTGCCCATGTGAGTGGATCTCTCCATTTCTCCCAGACTGAACTCTGACTCACTTTAGCCAAGACAAAGAATAATCATAGAAAATAGAATCATAGAATATCAAGGTTGGAAGGGACCTCAGGAGGTCATCTAGTCCAACCCCTGCTCAAAGCAGGACCAATCCCCAATTTTTGCCCCAGATCCCTAAATGGCCCCCTCAAGGATTGAACTCACAACCCTGGGTTTAGCAGGCCAATGCTCAAACCACTGAGCTATCCCTCCCTAAAAGAGCCCTTTTAGTACATCAACTCATCTAGATATTTGCCTAGTTTTACAACAGGGTACATAAAAAGCACCAGTGAAGTCAGTAAAAACTAACATTTCATACGAACAACTTGACTATACTGCTCTATATGCTATACACTGAAATCTAAGTACAGTATTTATATTCCAATTTATTTTATAATCTATATAGTAAAAATGAGAAAGTAAGCAATTTTTCAGTAATAGCATGCTGTGACACTTGTATTTTTAGGTCTGATTTTGTAAGTAGTTAAGTGAGGGGTAAATTGGGGGTATGCAAGACAAATCAGACTCCTGAAAGGGGTATAGTAGTCTGGAAAGGTTTTGAACCACTGATTTAGACACCTAAAAGCAGGCGAAGAATGATAGAACTGGGTCTAGAAAAGCAAATTCATCTCCAAATGGACTAAATCTGGAGCCATCTTGTTTGAGCTAAAAGAACAAACAGTTTCTGATCCAGTCAGAAGCAGAACAGCAATCTCAGCAAATTAAGAACTGCAACAGAGTTCACAAACAAATTAGAATGTTGACTAAAAAGCTAAATGGAAAATGGCGATCCTCCTTTCGCAGGCACAGTGATGATATGAATGCAGGTACAGGAAAAAAGTTACCTCAGTGGTCAGTCTTAGAAGGAGAAAAGGGATGGTGGCTTCTTTCAGGCAATGTAATAATGCAAACCTTTACCAGCTATTTTACATCAGACAGTTTTTAATCTGTCAAACTCTTACAAGGGATCTGGGTTTACTTGCATTTCTAAAATGAGCACAGACTCACTTGTTTGCCACATCGATCAGGTGATCACGGCTGACAGCAAAAAGCTGCTCCCTGTGTCTCTGCTTCATCTCATCTGAGATGCCGTTCAAGAAATAATTCATCCCTAAAAGTAAGAACGTGATTTGGTAAGTGTACTGAGTCTCTGGCATCGAAGGATAAAAATCAGATACATGCACCGAGTTCTCCAAAGCAGGATAGCTGGGAGAGGAATGAATACAGTTTGCAGCTAGTTAAGAGCTCCACAATTCTAGGCTCGTCATAAAAAGTACAGTACAAATGTCTCATTGTTTACCAGTGTCAAGGCTAGAGCTGGGCAGAGAATGGATGTTCCATTTTGTGGAGAATTTAAAAAAAATGTTTTGACAAAATTCAAAAAAGTTTTGATTTGAACTTAAATACAAAATGCAAAATTTTAACCAAAAAGCTGTTTGGAAGGAGAAGATATATATATATATAAATAATTTATTCCAAAAGTGTCAAAATGGGACATTTGACATTGTCCGAACTTTTCCCCTTTTTTCTCCAAATAGAATTTTGGTGAACTCAGAATGATTTCATGAAGGTTCTGATTTTAGCAACCCTGTTATCCAATGGAAAGCTGTTCTGTCAAAGTTTTGCAACCAGCTCTAGTCAATGCTGCTAAGACAAAGATCTGACCCACCTTTTTCTCTATATACGGTCTACATAATTCTGCAAACAAATGCTTCTATATACTTACAAGAAATCCTGTAACAAGAATCACTTCAGTGATCAAAGAGGTTAAAAATAATCACAGAGGGACTTCTTGACACTGCAACTTATGACCCAGTAAGGGGAACATTAAGCAATCACCATACATTTGTGACTCTACAGCTCCGTTCAACTCTCTCTTCTCTCCCCTTCTAGCTACTGGGAAGGATTTTAAGGGTGTTTTCTTTCCTCTCCTCTAAACTCCATCTCACTGGAGGAGCTCGTTCATTTCCTCAGTCCTCACGAACATTGCTATTTTCAGTGCTTCACTAACTTTGCCTGATACCAGTTAGAGTGTGAGCAGCTCCAGACTAACTTGTGCACTGCACAGGACTGCCAGGCAGCTCAAGCTCCAAAGGACGAGAATCATTACCCTCTGACAAGCCAGCGGCATGTGACATTGAAGCATTTTGCTCACATATGAGCACCTGAAAATTGACAGTGCCTAGCCTGTTTTCATTGTTCAAGCTAACAGGCAGAAAAGCCCACGAAGGGTGGAAAAGTAAACGATTCTTGAAGTTTTTTTGTTTAACAACCTAAATGGCCTTGCTTGTGTTAACACTTTACAGACATACATTGATTTTTAATCTTAGTGTTCCTTTATTTATACTTAAGGGATGGAGTAGGTGCCTTAAATCCAAACCGAAATTTAAAGTTATCAGTGGGGAGAGCTGTTCTCTCAAACTGCAGACTATTTTGAACTGTGTTTAAAAAAAGTTCTAAAAAGAAAAGCTACCATTCATCATGACATCCAAACATGCAGCTAATTTTACTAAGTTATTTACACTTAGTACTTTTCATCAAGTATCTCCAAAGCACCAAACAAATTTATGCGTTCCCCATCTCTAAAAATAGAGAAACTGAGGCAGAGAGGTTAAGCAAATTCAGGATCAGTGTACACATCTGGCTAAAACAGGTATATACTCCATACACTTTTCCAAGTATTCCATTTAACCAACAGACCTATATGGTTTTCCTATGTGCCAGAACAGGTGCAATTTTTTTAGGCTGAGAAAGACAGGTTAAAGGTTTAGTTATTTGAGTTCCCCCTATTCTCCCATGACAATATTATGATCACAAGCAGCAATAAGAACATTTCAGTGAAAAGACATTACACGTGTGATCTTTAAGGTGAGCAGTAGCATCTTGCTGTTTTATAGAAACTAATCCTTATGTTAAATCCACTGAAACCAAACATGAGCTTATGAAAGGGAATAGATGAGCAGACTAGGAATCATTCACTTCCTTCTAAGCCTAGCTAGAACACTGGATTCCCTTGCTGGGGAACTAAGAACATAGAACATACCTTTGTCTGAAGGAGCTATAGGAGTATCTACAGCTGAAAACACCGCAAGCTTGGCTTCGTCAATGTCTTGCTGTGCAAATTCCCCAGACTGAGCCCATTCAGCTGCTTTTTCAAAAGTTGAAAAGGTTGATATAGAATTTGGATCCCTAACAAATTAGAAGAAATTCCTTTTGTATTACAGATGACAACCTGTGTCTACAACTTTTAATACATTTGTTTTTAAATCCACTGCCTTTCATTCAAAGATTCCTAATCACTCATCAAATTCTATAAACTACATCTAGACCACACATATACCATATTCGATGAAGGCAGCTGTCTTCATACAGCAGATAGAAACGCTATACAATACTTTGAGATAAGGAGTATTTTATTCAACAGAAGTTATAGCAGATTGTATGTAGGCAGAATGGGCCAAATTCAGTAGTGATGTAAATAGTTTCTAAGCTGGTCATGAAAAAGGTACAATTAAATGGAAGTGCTAACTCAGTGTAACTTGCACAGATTTAGCATTCAGCAAATGTGAAAAACAAACAAAAAAAATCTACAGCGATATATTATTTGGGGACCAAATTTAGTGCCTGGCATAAGAAGGTGCAACTTTCATTAGTATCAATATCAGTTATGCTTACTCCAAGGATGAATTTGGTCCTTGAGTTCTGAGCATGGTGTAGCATAAGGTGGGGTGGGCAGAGGTTACACCTTCCTGCAAAATTGCTTTTCCTGCTTACACCCATTTTGCAAACCTACGGATGTCCAAAATTGGTGAAAATTACACTATGTCGTAACTCTCACCTGCTGTGAGGCTGACAAATGCTTACAACACCACTGAATTTAGCTCAGAGCCTTCTATAGGAGCTGTGCTAGACTGCATGCAACCCATTATAATTATTTAATTAGTCTAAAACAGTGGGCATGTACTCCATCTCTGGTGAAGAGTCATGGAGTTAATTACCACCTGGTTTGGACCTCTGTTTCAAGTTTAAGACGAACAGCAGAAGCTTCAGTAATAATGTACCTCATAAGACCAGACAGAAACAATTGTTCAGGGCTGATATAAGGAAAAAGTGTAATCTAGTCAGTCACCAGCACCACTTTCTGCTGTAATCAAGTCTTCCTTGGAGGTCTCCAGCCCAATCACCCCACATGGAGTCATGTCTGGTTCTGCTACGGAGGGGAGAGGCCATGGCTTTTGGGAGAAGCCAGTTTAGATCTACATGTCAGGAACCTCACTACCTCCCTCAACTACTGTTCTTAAAATGCCTCAGTTCCCTCTCTTCATCCCCACCGCCAGGCCAGGAAGAAACGTGCTGAAGCTGGCATACAGTTGAGGCTGGTAGTAAAACTGGCACACTAGTCACCACATACACTGAGTAAGGAGGCAACAGGGTAACAGCTACCACCAAGCTGGGCTGAAGTGAAGCCTAGGATGTGAGAGGGGTTTTACTGAATCCTGGAAGGAGCAAGGAGAAGGGGAGAAAGCCAGAAGCCAAGTGACAGATCTCAGCAGGAAGCCCCTCTTTCCTCATCTCTAGCTCAAGCCTCATTTTCTTGTCCTATTCAAGTCACTTACAGTCCTGGCAGGTAAAGTTAAATTGAGTCTGAAATGATGGCTGCATATGCAGAGACCACGGCTACATTTCATAGACAGACTCTACAGAGGACACACAGTGTTACCTGTAAGAATAGAAGGTGAATATGCCACTATGACTGAGTATAGCACCTCCTCCATAAGCACCTCCTTTCTCTCTGATTTCCCTATGCAAGAATTTAGCGGTCATCAACCGTGCAAGGATCCGAAGGCTGAAACAAAAGATTAAAGCAAAGGTGTTAAATCTGCCCTCTGGCTATTGGGTATCTAATCTACCACCTCTCCACTTGACCAGAGTTTTTCAAAGATCTAAGTTATACAGATGAAGTATTCCTAGTGGCACCCTACAGTAACAATGATGGTTTAAGCACAAAAATGAAAAATTTTAAATTGAGCCATCTTCAATACAAAGTCTCTTGATTTCTCCGTACTAGAATAGCCCTACCACTATGCTCCCTAACTTCCCTAAATAGTTTAAATTTCATCTCTCTCCAGGAAATGTAAAGTTCTCTAAGCCACCTATTTGGTCACATATCATGTCATCATATACACAAAGAAACAGGATCAGGGTGTGTAGGGTTCTCCTTCAATTTGGAAGTTATAATTCAGTTGCTTTTGGTACCCAAATTCTAACAACGTGGCAAATTCTGTCCTTGTAAAAAGACTTCAGCAGGAGCCATGAGCAGAAACAGTAGATTTTGATCCAATGACTCCACCCTCCCTTACAGAACTTGTTAGAACACAAGCAGGTGATATTTTCAGGCAATTATTTAAACACAAGATCAACAGCTGTGTGAAGACTGCCTTCTAGAGGATTTCTCATGAGTGTGGTTCAAAAATATATGGAGGATACTTACCTGTAAATGGAAGTTCTTTGAGATAGGTGATCCCTATGTGTATTCCACAAATTGGTGCGCATGCATGCCATGCATCCAACTCTGGAAATTCTAACAAGCAGCATCCACTGGCCTGCACATGCACAGTAGTTCATCTCATACTCCAGACCGAGGACATAAAAGGCGATGCAGGCCAATGGCTCTCCAGTTCCTCTTCTTACGAATCCAAAAAGATCCAAAGGGACAGAGGGTGGATACTGGAATATAGATTGGGACCACATACCTCAAAGAACTTCCAGTTGCAGGTAAGTACCTCCATTTCTTCAAGTGCTGGTCCCTGTGTGTATTCCACATGTGGACGACTGACAAGCAGTATCCAGACTGGAGGGGGGTACAAGGATGCTTAAACTATTGCAGTTTCCACTGCTGTGTCCGCAGCAGAGGCTTGAACTAGCATGCAATGTTTAACTCTAGCTAGCCACCCTGGACATGTCCAGAGATGGCACTTTGTGCAGTGATGTTGCAGGGGCAGCTTGCGCTCTGGTGGAAAGTGCCCTTACCCTGTCAGGTGGAAGGATGTGTGTCAATTGGTAGCACACAATGATGCACCCACAAACCCATTTAGAGATCCTCTTAGAAGATATAGTTTGTCCTCGTGAACTCTTTGTAAGAAAGAGCCTAGGAGACTTCCTGATAGCATTCTACCCGCACAGGATCAAATCTAAGGTGTGTCTGATGTCAAGGGACTGAAGCTTCCTTAACAGAGTTATGGTGTTTTTGGAAGAAAACAGATAAGTGGATAGCTTGGTTGACATGAAATTCCAAAATAACCTTGGGGAGAAATTAAGGATTCAATCAAAGAAAGACCTTTTCTTTGTGAAAACAGTATACAGTTGGTCTGCCATGAGGGCTCCCATCTTGCCCTCCCTTCTGGCTGAGGTAATAGCCACGAATAATATGACAGGTTAAACATGCTGCCAAGGGTTCAAATAGCAGCCCAGTGAGTGCTGACAGCATGAGACTGAGGTCCCTCTGAGGCGTAGATTTGATGATTAGCAGAAAGGTTCTAACTAGGCCTTTCATAAGCCTCAATGTTGTAGGGTCGATAAAGATAGAATGCCCATCTACTGCAGAAAGGATGACACTGTGTTGTTCAGGTGAACACCCTGACCCATAAGGGATGAGTCTGTTACAATGGGGACTGTGGAAGTGGGAGTGACAAAGGGAAAGCCCACTCTCTCTCAGAGACGACCTGTACCTGCTGATAGTGCAGGGGTTACAATTTAAATGTACGGCCACCCCCAGAACAGCTTGAGTGATGCCCCCTCCCAGGCAGGTCTCCCCGCTTACCCTGTCTCCCTACCTGGAAAGTACCAGGCCCCTCCCTGTAGCTCCCAGCTGTTGCTCCTACCTCTCCGCACAGTGTGCAGCTCACAGCTTGCCGGCTCTGGCAGCTGCCACGCAGGGACAAGGCCTGGCCGCACCATGTGACCAAGCGGGACTGACAAACCTTGGCAGAAATCTGCGGGACACGTGACCTACATACCGTCTCACACGTCGGCTCTGCTGTCACTTCACCTGGGTTCGATCACCAAATAAGAGAGGCGATGACTCTGGTGGGAATAGTTACACTGGTGTTAATGCGATCCTTTTCAGATGAGTAGACTGAACAGAGCAAGGTTTGTAGGCAGCATATATGAAACCTGGGGGAATGGGTCACATAAGTGCATGAGGCCATGTGGCCCAGGAGAAAAAGGCACATCCTGAGCGTAGTTCTTGGTCTGTGAGTAATCTGTGCTATCAGATAACTCATTAGCTGAAATATTTCCATGAGGAGGAAAGCTCTTGCTGTAGTGGAGTCCAGTGTCACTCTGATAAAGTTTATCATCTGTGTGGGTATTAAAATGGTCCTTTCTTCATTTACACAGACTCCTACTATGAATACTTCGGACGCGATCATCAGTCTAAACTCTGAACCGGAAATGCTCTTGCTCCACTAGAAATGAAGGAACTTTTTGTGAGACGGTTGAATATCTATCTACATGGAAATAAGGATTCTTCATGTTGATAGCCACGAACCACATTCCCACCTGTCCTGAAATTTGACTTTTGAATAAAAATGTTCAGCTGTTGAAGGTCCAGAATGGGTATCCACCCTTCGTCTTTTTAGGGGCCTTAGAAGTAAGGGGAATAGAACCCCTTTTCCTTGACACTGAGGTGGTACTGCTCTATTGTCCCTCATAGGAGGAAGGATGCCTGGCAAAGAATCACCTTGTAAGAGTGATCCTTGAAGAGGAACTTGTGTGGGGGGAGGAAGGGAGAAACTCTATGGAGTATCCTTGATGTATAATTTCTAGGACTTAGCTGTCTGTCACGATGGAATCCTAATTGTGGGTGAAAAGTATGAGGTGGCCCTCAAAGATCATGGGGGTAAGAAGTGACTGGCATCAACAGCGGTAGATGGATCTCAACTATGCATCAAAAGTAGCCCTTGGCAGGTGGCTGAGAATGGGCAGAGATCATGGTAGTAGAGGTGGCTGAAAATCAAGGTCTCTGAATCCTGTCATTTACAGGGAGGCTGAGCATTGACTGGGGAGGGGGCAGCCTTGGTCTATATCCCTGCCTCTGCTGCATTCTTCACGGGACTGGGGTGTAAACCCCCAGGGACTGTAGAGTCATCCAAGTCTTTCTACAAGTGTAGGGATGTGCCCATTTTCTCAATGAACAAACTCAACTCATTGAAAGGCAGGTCCTGTTTGGTGTTCTGGACCCCCTTGGGAAGCTGTGAGCAGTGAAGTGAAGACTCATGCTTCATGACTATGCTAGTGGTTAAGTCTCTGGATGCAGTGTCAGCTGCATCTACCGCAGCTTGAAAGGAAGTCTTAGCCACTAATTTGCCCTCCTCTAAGAGAGTCTGAAACTGGGCTCTGTCATCAGAGGGAAGATTGTCCTTAAAATCCTATTTAGAATCATAGAATCATAGAATATCAGGGTTGGAAGGGACCCCAGAAGGTCATCTAGTCCAACCCCCTGCTCGAAGCAGGACCAATTCCCAGTTAAATCATCCCAGCCAGGGCTTTGTCAAGCCTGACCTTAAAAACCTCTAAGGAAGGAGATTCTACCACCTTCTTTCACTAATGAGGCCTGATAGTTAGTGATACAGAATTGTAAGCTCATAGACGAGAAGACCGTTTTCCCCATAAGGTCCGATCTCTTTGAGCCCTGTCAGCCTGTGTGGTCTTGGGATGCTGTGACTTTGCTCTCTCTAGGGCTACAAGGGAGTTGTGCGCTGGGTGGGAGAAGAGAAATTTAGCCCCTCTGGCAGGGACATAATAGCATCTCTCAGCCCTCTTAGATGTGGGGATGTAGGAGTCTGGAGTGTGCCAGACTACTCTGGCTGGCTCCATGACTGCCTTGTTGATCAGGAGCGCCACCTTGCTTTGACCGGATGCTGGGAATCCTGGACCTCCTCAAGTGTGTCTGGAGGTCACTGGCAATTGTATGAAATAGCTCCTGGTACCAGTGATCCCTAGGTAAGTCAGAACTGGGAGGATGGAGCTCAGATCTCCTTGACTGTCTATCGTGGCTCAGCTCTCTACAAGGAGATGACAGAACAGCAAGAGCGTCCTATCTATCCAAGTCTGACAACTGCTCTCACTTCACTCGTGGAACCAACAATACCGGAGGGTTGGAGAAGGGATGGCTCCAGTGACAAAAAAAACATAGCTTTGTCCTCTACTGTGGCAATGTCCCTCATAAGCAGGCCAGAGAAGAGAAAAGACTGAGCATGAGAGAGGAATATATCCTCCTGTGTAGTATAGAAGTGTCCATAAGACTTAGTGCTCGAAGCATTCCAACAGTCAGCACTGATGGTTCCGACTCGTCCCAGGGAGTTGTAGCCAGGTGGTCCTGAGGAGGATGGGACAGTACTGAGGAAGAAGTAGGCCCAGCACTTCTGGATTGAGCCAGTGGGTGTCAGTCCTTGTGTTTTGGAACTGGAGCTATCAGTGGTACCAACGGCTCCTTTTTCCATACTTTACCCATCAATCTGTGGGTCTTTGGTGATTCTGGACCCATCAGATTCGCACGCAAATGCTCACCCAGCCTGGATGGGCTCGGGAAGGATTCCTTCCCTTCATAGGCAGATCCGGAAGGGCATCTGTCCTTACGAGCATAAGAGTGTTCCTCAGCCCCGGTCTACACCGGGCGGGAAATCGATCTAAGTTACGCAACTTCAGCTATGTGAATAATATAGCTGAAGTCAACATACTTAGACCTACTCACCGTGGTGTCTTCACCATGGTGAATAGACGGCTGCCGCTGCCCCGTCAACTCTGCCTGCACCTCTTGCGGCGGTGCAATACAGGAAGCAATGGGAGAGTGCTCGGGGGCGGGGGTCGATTTATCGCTCTAGACTAGATGTGATAAAATCGATCCCCGCTGGATCAGTCGCTGCCTGCCAATACGGCAGGTAGTGCAGACATACCCGTAGTCTCATGGAGAACCCAGGAAGAAGAGTACTTGAGCTAAGCAGCTGTAGATTCCACTCGTAAGCTCGTGGTCGGAGGGGTGTTGCTCATCTGATGGGGCAAATGTACGGCAGGGGGGTCTCCCTGGCCTGGATCAGAGAAAGGCCTCAGCCTTCTCCATAAGGTGTTTTCTTAATCAAAGTTCACAAGCTTTGCAAGTTTGCAGCAGAAAAGCGTGACAGATGCTGCACTTTGCAGCAATACAGGTTTCATCCAAACAACAGAGACAGGGTTGATGATTGTCATTCATGGAAAAGGAGCAAGGGCAGGGGAGATGGTTCTTGAACCCTAGGACTTTAAAGCACAGTCCCAGACCACAGGGAGGAAGTCCCCGGTATTTGGGGGGGGGGGGAACCTTACCTATACTAATAACTAACTATGCTAATATAAACTATACCCTGTTTAGGGATGTATTTACAGAGTATAAGGATAAAAGCTGGAGAAATATGTGGACACAGGGATTCGAACTCAGGCCATGAGGCAGTAAGAAGGAACTGGAGAGGTGTTGACCCACACTACCTGTTATTCCTGGGTCTGGCGCACAAGGTGAACTTCTGTGCATGTGTGGGCCAATGGACACTGCTTGTTAGAATTTCTGGACTCGGGAGCGTGGCGTGCATGGGCACCTACATGTGGAATACACAGAGACCAGCACCTAAAGAAGAATTTCTGCATACATCCTGGTTAATGGTTTTCAGTCTAAAACGAGGTCAGTTTTATTTTTATACACTGTGTTTCACTGCTGATCCTTTCTGTTTCCCACCTTGCATAATCAGGAGCTGTGTAGGGAACAGTTCGAATGCATTCTCCAACATAATTCACTGGGAAGGGAAGTAGAAAATGGGTCTTCATCTGACATGGTTTGAAAGTAGGCTCCTGAGAGAAAATTGCATCTGGGTTGATTAACATTGCAGTTAGAGATTTTAAGTAGCTACAACAATCCATTCATTTGAGAATATTAGCACCATTGCATACTTCTTAAGAAGAGCCTGACACTCTCAAACACCAGCACCCAAGCATTCAACCTAGCACGGGTTATTCTGTTAAAAAATGATGAAATTGTGCGCATGCCCCTTGTAATAAATCATACATACTGAAATTGTCTTGGTCTACTACAGCAGAGGGATGTTGTACAAATACTACCTCATCATCACACTGCACATTCTCAGTTATGCAATCCCTGTACCTTACTGATTTGCATAACCCAACCCAACCCTCTCCTCTCTGCAACGCCTTCAGAACAAACCATTCAACGCACATAACTCCTGATATTCAAATACCACAAAAATGAAATAAATAAATTACTCTTAGTAATCAAGGGTGGGGTAGGATGGGTCAGATTTCATGGCCATAGGCCTAGGAAGTTCCAAGGACAGTATCCAATGACAGTGCAAGATGAGAAAGCACAACATATTTCAGTTAAGCATGAGTAACTGGAGAGAGTACTGTTCATTGGAATAACTATAAAAAGGGCCAATTAGATCAGTAATATGATTAACCAAAGTCAAATAAACTGTACTTACAGTAATTAGTTTTCTTGTGATTTGTGAACAATTAAGCCTTTCCCTTCCAACAGGCACGGGCTCTGGAGATTTCTACAAATATAGGACTTTGTATTAGAGTTTCAAAAGTCAGAATAAGGATTATTACAAAAAATCCCCTGATTTTTCCCCGGAGGGTCATGCATCACCTTTTGCCCTCCTTCCCCTACAAACAACAAAAACATCAAGGGAATTTGATTACTTGTTTCTACTTGCATTTATGAGGAAACACTAAAATGGATTTCATCCCATGGGTAACCTGGCAAAAAGCTGTGCCATATGATAACCTGAAGTTCCTAAGGGCTGTATTGCCAGGCTTTAGACAATGACTTTGGGCTTCTTAAATCCATCTATCGTGCACTAGCCCAAGAGGTTTGCACAAGTTACGGTACTCCTCCTTGGACACAGTCCTTAAAGCTTATTTCCGTTGTCTTATATGGTCCATGCTTATAGATCAGAATTTGCTCCATCTGAGTGTGAACGCCACTGAGCACATAGAATACTTCCCTAGATGTCCTAGCCCAGGAATGAGTTATTCTACAGCTGAATGACTGTTTGGAGCTGCACAGCACAAGAGATTTCTCTCTGCAATACATCTTAAATGGCGCTCAGCTAAAGAGAAGTGACAGGATTTACGCGATGGGAGGAAAAAACATCCCTCCTCCCCAACACCTGAAACAGCAATCAGGGTGTGGGATACATGTCCCAGTAGTTGAAATCAGAAGTTCAACCCCCACCTAATCAACCAAGAGGAGTCCTTCCACTGAAGCCACACAAAGGTTTCTACATTCTCCTAGAGATGTGCCCAAATAAGAAAGCTGAGATGTTCAGGGACAGAAGGAAGCATATTTTTCATTAGTTGTGTGAGAAGCTACTGTATTAGATTTTCCCTAAGATCTCCATCCACCCCTTAAATAGATAAATAGTTTGTGGCCCAGCAGATATTTACATTAGATGACATTATAAACTATTTTCATCATCACTGAGTTGAATAACTAAACAGTAAAAAGTGCACAATAGCTGGGCAAACAGTTTGAAGGTCACATTGCATACCGAAGGAACTGATTTCTCTTTGAGACGTCACAAGCCTCTTTGTATGGACAGGATGTGTATAAGTTCACCAAACCATTTGCCTTCCATTTGAGCAGCCTTAGTCTGTCTGCTATTAATCTTACTCAGTATAGTAATTCAAAAATAGTGGTTAACAAAAAATTTTACTCACAAATCAGATTTTTTTGCTTACCTCAATCACATAGGGGCGGACAGGTTTTCTCTCTTTTTTGCTTCTAGCGATGCCCTTTAAAAAGTTTTCTACTTCTTTAGATGCTTGTGACATCTGTTGAGGTGTAGCATTCACTGAACATCTGTTTAAAAAAAAAACACCTCACACATAGTAGCATGTTTCTTGCAGTTTTACAACCTTTTAGGTTTCAACTATTTCCCATCCTTGTACACATTTTTTTTTTAAGCATCATCCAAATCTCACAAAATCTCTGTGCCAGTGACCCTGATGATAAACACAAACTACAGCTGTAAATAAGGAAAGCATTGACAATTATGACTGCAATATACCACCAGCGCTCTGTCATGAGAAAATCCCATTGGATTCTCATTGCTTTCTCCAAGACAATGAATCAAAACTTGTTCAACAGCATCAGACTTAGCACTCTACAGTAGTTGACAACCTGGCATTCCTGCCCTGAAGAGACAGATAAACTATGTTTAAGCTTTAAAAGGCAATCTCTCCACGCCACTATTACCAATTCTTTCTTTACAACTATTTCTCACCATAGATTCTTGCATTTAATAAAAAAAACTGTACATAGGTTATTTCCCTGCCCCCAAATCAAGGTACAATATCCTGCAAACTAAAAAAATTCAGAATAAGTTTAGTACTTCAGTAGCAACTTTTGAAATTACAGTGCCTGAGTGCAAACATTTTGACTTTAACATTTCACTTATCTTTCTTAATATTGCAAAAAATGCAAAGTGGATTCCAAGACCTCACCATTTCCCCTTAGAAATGGTGCTAAACCTGCTAAACCCCCCACCCCACATACAAACAGAAATTGGGCTTGTTTTGGTCTTAATTGGCTTGCAAGTTGCTTGTTGGGCTTGTAGCTTGTTGCTTCTTTTTTTTTTGATCGGCTTCCAGCAAGCAAGAGCAAGGAGGGAGAGAGAGTCAGAGGTGCACAGTGGGCCCACCAGTCTCAAAATACATGCCAGGCGCAGGAAGGGGAGGGATCTAGTCAGAGATTTGGGGTTCCTAGGGATTGTCTTACTTTAGTCTTGTTTTGAAATGGGTTTAGTTTGATTTTTGGCTTATTGTGAAAGTCAGGGTGCTTATTTACCGCATGAAAGTTGGCAAATGTGCTTAGAAGCAGGAACTTCTCCAACCTGCATTGCATGAGTTTAAGGATAACAGTCAATGAAAAATCTTAACAACAGTAAAGGAACATTAACAGGTTCTCACCTCATGTTATCACTGTTTAATAAATATTTCTTAATGCGTGGTAGTTTGCGTAGTACTGGTTTAATATCAGACATTTCTGCAATTCGCTTAATCAGTTTCACCTGAAAAGGAGGAAAGAAATAATCAGCAAATGTGACGTATATATTAGCATAAATAAGCACAGCATTATAAGAGAGTTTGACATCAGTTAAATGAACCACCTCCCCTTTACCTGATCCATGCCATTAAACATTTCTTGTAACTCTCCAGCAGGCGTAAGGGTTTTGCTAGCTCGAACAGATGCATATAAATGCCCAGAATCAGGAATGCCATTTGACAGCTCTTGTGCAGTCATCTTAACCAGTACCCTAAAATGTTCCTCTTCTTCAAAGTGTGGGCTACATCGGAAAGGGAGAAAACAACAGTCACTTGCTACAATAGTACATATTCATTAAACAAAACAAAAAAGACAAAGGAATAACGGAGAAAAATACAAGAATTCTCCAGATCTCATGCAGAAATGTTGTAGTCTACTTTAAAGTATTAAATGGTTCATTGTGACAAATTCTAAAAATAGCCTTTACCCATTCAGCTGATTAATGCATTATATGGTTTGTATAGAGAGCAGAATATTTTGATTTAGAGCATGCTGAAATTAAGTTATGCAAAACCAGAATTGCTCCAGAAAAACAAAGTAGGAACTTTTTTCTTTTTCTTTTTTTTGCGGGGGGGGGGGCAAAGGGGAGGGAGAGAGAGAGGAAGGTAGAAAAGGGACCAAAAACACATAAAAAAACCAATACGCTACTTGTTAAAGATTTCACTCCATAAGTGCATCATGTCTGGCAGATTTCTATCCAGGCACAGAGAAGAAAAGAGCACACCCTAAAGGAAAAATGAAGATACTTCACACACAGGATAAACCAACAGAAGACAACTGAAATAAAGGCTGCAGAAACACGCAGTAGCATTTTATGAAAGTGATTATCCAATGTCAGCGTAATGGCCTATATCACAGAACTACAACCAGATTGACACTTTATTCAAGAGAGACCCACTGCTAAAACTTCAGGGCAGACAAGAGGCGTAGTTACATAGCTCTACATGAATGGTACCTTCCCTACAATGGGGTAAACCCTACCCCATGTGCCAGTAAGAGCCAGCTTCTGTGCCTCTATGTCAGCCCATCACATCCAGATGGTAGTTAAATGTGGTGTAGAAGGAAGGCAGTGAGACTCTAGATCAAAAAAAGCTGTTCAGGGGATGGAGAGCTCCTGCAAATGAGTCTCTAATCTAATCCCCTAAAGAACCCTTCAGATATACTGGTTCCCCTCTCTCCATACACTGTGGGCAGTAACTACTGCACAGCAGTTACAATAGGAGAAGAGGACCACAACAGGTCAACATTAAGAAAAATTAAGAGTCTTAATTGGGTTGAGTGGGGAAGTCCTAACAAGTCTGACCCCCTAATGAGCTTGAATATGTTGAATATTTGTTAACTATCAATATCAATGTCTATCTTTAAAGATTTTCAAAATTTTTATCCATTTCAATTGTCACAATGGGAGATATCATGGGGGAGATCAGACAATTTTTTAATGACAGTAAATGCTGAGAATCAAATTGTTAAAACTTTAACCATTGTAACACAAATTGTGAACATCACACATCAAAATATAAAGTCAATAACCTTATATCAAACACTAATAAATTCTCAATCAACTTTTTTTTTTACTTTGCCTATTTGTAAATTTCTATTATCATCAATGAAAATATATTTTGGTCTGTGTGTGTATGGTGAAATCAATGCTTTCTGACAAAAATCTAAGCTTTCATGTTTATACATATATTAAAAAGTCCTACACTTATTGTGCCATGCCCCTTTGTCACGGAAGAATTGAAACAGGAAAACATCTTTTGTTCCTTAGGTTTTTTTTTTTTTTTTTAAACACTACTTGGATACTGTGGTGAGAGGTTATAAAAAAAACAATCTGAAGATAAAGAGTCATGTAAAACGTTACCTTTGGGATAAAGGTAAGTTACGGTGATAGTGAAATTTATATGTTACATAAGCCAACAAAAGCCCACTTCTACACCAATTTTCAGCCCACCATGTTTTGAAATCATTGAAGTGTTCAACATTAAGTGCCTGCTTTATGGAGAAATTTTGCTCCACCCTTAACTACAGTGCTGTCAGTGTAACATAACAGCATATATACTGTTATGATGTACCTGTTCATACGCGTCCAGATGCGAATCATCTGGAATGATGTGTGGGCTGACAGACATGCCACCTGTTTTTAGCTCCATTTGCTGGGCTTGCTCTCTGTAACCAAGCGCTCCGCAGCCCATTCTGAAGGGGAAAAAAAAGTAGCGTTTTATTTCCACATATAGTAAAACCAGAAACAATCCAATTTGTCCAATACAAATACACAAGATATCTTAAAAGGGTAAGGTTACGTAATCTGAGGCTATCATCAAATACATGTTTTTTTAAATTAATAAAGACACTAGGTTTTTGTTTTTTTTTTTTTTTTTTTAATGTCAGCAAATACCCAGTATATGCTATTAAACAAAGAAAAAAATTAGAATACAAGAAGAGCATTAAAAATGTATTTGATAAATCAAGCGGTTTACAAGCTTACTGGCTAACTGTCTCAGACCCTCTCCCATAATCAAAATTATTTGTACTATTGAAACATCACTGAAATTACACAAACCAGAGGTAAGATAGAAAGTAATTGTTCTAGGAATTGTTCACTATCAATATTTCCATGTATTGTAACACATCATATCATCCTCAACTTCAAATACGCTAATTATCTTACTTAGTAATGACCCTGCAGAAGAGTGGCACGTATGGTTTGAGCTCCTCTGGAAGTGTATTCAAGCTGGAAACAGCTCTGAAATATACCATCCCATTGGTTGGCTGAGAACAGTATTGGACAGGGATTTCATCAGCTATGAACAAGAGAAAAACATTGCAGTCTGCATCCCTCACTTTGAACACATCATAACTATGACATTTGCCAAAAGTACTTTAGACTAGTTATTTTTGACACTACAAAGGTAATAGGAAGCCACTTCCTGTTTTAACTGAAGGTATTATGATGAGTCCTGGACTGAATCATGAGTTTTCTAGGCCAGTATATAGTTATACTCAATAGGAATCACCTTCCAAATTACCAGATTGAGAAAGATCATTAAATATTTAAATTTTAGAATCAGAGAAGGACAAGATAGGTGTGGTAATATCTTTTTATTGGACCAATAAACTACTGTTGGTGAGAGAGAAGAACCTTTTGAGTTACAGCGCTCTTCTTCAGGTCTGTGTAACTCAAAAGCTTGTCTCTCCCGCCAAACAGAAGTTGGTCCAATAAAAGATATTACCTCACCCACCTTGTCTCTCTAATAGCCTGGGACTGACACGACTACAACAACACTGCATAGAAGGATAAGAGAAAGCAGTCAAACAACTGAAACGCAAACTGTTTTTGAAAACTGCACTAAGGAACCCTTTGTCCCTTTTTCCCCTTGACCCCATCATCTCCAAAGAATATTTGTGATTGTAAACAAAACCAGTGGAAAACCCAAATATATTGTGGTTATTGATGTGTAGACAACAGCCTTGCTGACCTGTGGGAAAGGAAGGAGGGTATTGTTTGGAGGAGTACAGGAGAAAAAGGGGGAAGGAGAAAAAGGAAACAAAGCAATTTTCAGCCCCATTTTCTTTGCTTTATTTTCCTCCCCCGTTTTAAGTAAATTGGGGGGAGGGGTTGCTTGTGCTGAAATGAGAGAGAAGCAGAGGTGGCATAGAGGTGACAATAGAGCAATGTGTACACAAAGAAGTACGCTTACTAAGGAACACTATATAGCACAATTGCATAAGTCAATATCTATCAAAACTCAGGGAACAGCATGACTGAGACAAACCCAAACATTTCTGAACTCTGATGGCCTGAAGTAACTCAATTTTTGCATCAAACTTTCCGACTGCCTTTAATAGTCAGAAGCTCTCACATGCTCGTCTGGGACCAGAATTTGATCCTTCAACATTTTTTTAGAGGCAGAGGTGCTCTCTTATGCTGCTCTAGTTATAAAAGTGTTTTCTAATTATTATGTGTTACCACAACAATGTATGTTGACTAAATTATGCATTAGTCTCAATTATGACATTTAAATTTTGAAAGAAATACCTTTCCATTTCTCACCAGAGAAACAGCTGCTTTTTGGAATTCTGCCCAGTGGTGATATTTAGTGGATAGCCATTGTAATTTTTACATTCTGTACAGGTTCCTGTAATAACTGGGAGATTATATTCACTTGCTAGCAAGTGGCAACAAAAGAACAGCTGTTCAGTATACACCTGTTAGTTTTTCCTCTATTCAAATTTAGTGATTTCAGTCTGATGGATAATGTTTCTTACCACTTTTAGTTGCTAAAGCAGCAGATTCTGTTCTATAGCCTACACTAACAGATGACAAATCCAGGCAATTTGGGAATCTGAGATAAATGTACTTCTAGTTCATTTCGACTGCTGCTGTCAAAGGCTGCTGTTTTGCAGAAAATCTCCCACTGAAAATTTTGTACAACCCAATAATACTTTCAGGATTTTGCTAAAATTAATCTTTTTATAATTAATACAAGTAATCTACGATTACTTGTTCTCCCTCGATTTAGGGGTATGGAATAAAAGCCTCAGTTCGAACCAAGTCCCTGACTCCCTCAGGAAACCGATGGGCAAGATCCCCTGGGAGAATAACATGAGGGGGAAAGGAGTCCAGGAGAGCTGGCTGTATTTTAAAGAATCCTTATTGAGGTTACAGGGACAAACCATCCCGATGTGTAGAAAGAACAGTAAATATGGCAGGCGACCAGCTTGGCTTAACAGTGAAATCCTTGCTGATCTTAAACTACAAAAAAGAGGCTTACAAGAAGTGGAAGATTGGACAAATGACCAGGGATGAGTATATAAATATTGCTTGGGCATGTAGGAATGGAATCAGGAAGGCTAAATCACACCTGGAGTTGCAGCTAGCGAGGGATGTTCAGAGTAACAAGAAGGGTTTCTTCAGGTATGTTGGCAATAAGAAGAAAGCCAAGGAAAGTGTGGGCACCTTACTAAATGAGGGAGGCAACCTAGTGACAGAGGATGTGGAAAAAGCTAATGTACCCAACGCTTTTTTTGCCTCTGTCTTCACGAACAAGGTCAGCTCCCAGACTACTGCACTGGGCAGAACAGCATGGGGAGGAGGTGACCAACCCTCTGTGGAGAAAGAAGTAGTTCGGGATTATTCAGAAAAGCTGGATGAGCACAAGTCCATGGGGCCGGATGCGTTGCATGCGAGAGTGCTAAAGGAGTTGGCGGCTGTGATTGCAGAGCCATTGGCTATTATCTTTAAAAACTCATGGCGATCGGGGGAAGTCCCGGAAGACTGGAAAAAGGCTAATGTAGTGCCAATCTTTAAAAAAGGGAAGGAGGAGGATCCTGGGAACTACAGGCCGGTCAGCCTCACCTCAATCCCCGGAAAAATCATGGAGCATGTCCTCAAGGAATCAATTCTGAAGCACTTAGACGAGAGGAAAGTGATCAGGAACAGTCAGCATGGATTCACCAAGGGAAAGTCATGCCTGACTAATCTAATTGCCTTCTATGATGAGATAACTGGTTCTGTGGATTAAGGGAAAGCAGTGGATGTGTTATTCCTCGACTTTAGCAAAGCTTTTGACACGGTCTCCCACAGTATTCTTGTCAGCAAGTTAAAGAAGTATGGGCTGGATGGATGCACCACAAGGTGGGTAGAAAGTTGGCTAGATTGTCGGGCTCAACAGGTAGTGATCAATGGCTCCATGTCTAGTTGGCAGCCGGTATCTAGCGGAGTGCCCCAAGGGTCGGTCCTGGGGCCGGTTTTGTTCAATATCTTCATTAATGATCTGGAGAATGGTGTGGATTGCACCCTCAGCAAGTTTGCGGATAACACTAAACTGGGAGGAAAGGTAGATACGCTGGAGGGTAGGGATAGGATACAGAGGGACCTAGACAAATTGGAGGATTGGGCCAAAAGAAATCTGATAAGGTTCAACAAGGACAAGTGCAGAGTCCTGCACTTAGGATGGAAGAATCCAATGCACCACTACAGATTAGGGACTGAATGGCTCGGCAGCAGTTCTGCAGAGAAGGACCCAGGGGTGACAGTGGACGAGAAGCTGGAGATGAGTCAACAGTGTGCCCTTGTTGCCAAGAAGGCCAATGGCATTTTGGGCTGTAGAAGTAGGGGCATTGCCAGGAGATCATTCCCCTCTATTCAACATTGGTGAGGCCTTATCTAGAGTACTGTGTCCAGTTTTGGGCCCCACACTACTAGAAGGATGTGGAGAAATTGGAAAACATCCAGAGGAGGGCAACAAAAATGATTAGGGGACTGGAACACATGACTTATGAGGAGAGGCTGAGGGAACTGGGATTGTTTAGTCTACGGAAGAGAAGAATGAGGGGGGATTTGATAGCTGCTTTTAACTACCTGAAAGGTGGATCCAAAGAGGATGGATCTAGACTATTCTCAGTGATAGCAGATGACAGGACAAGGAGTAATGGTCTCAAGTTGCAGTGGGGGAGGTTTAGGTTGGATATTAGGAAAAACTTTTTCACTAGGAGGGTGGTGAAACACTGGAATGTGTTACCTAGGGAGGTGGTGGAATCCCCTTCCTTAGGGGTTTTTAAGGTCAGGCTTGACAAAGCCCTGGCTGGGATGATTTAGTTGGGATTGGTCCTGCTCTGGGCAGGGGTTTGGACTAGATGGCCTCCAGAGGTCCCTTCCAACTCTGTTATTCTATGATTCAATATATTGCCATATATATGAAGCCTTTTGATTTCCCATTCATTCTACTTCTCAAAGTAAAATGTCAGCAAATTAAACTGTTTCTTCGTTTTATAAAAGATTTAAGTTCACTAACCTGCAAATGTCATCTCCAGCTCAGTGAATGGGATTGTGGGCTCAATATCAGATACTTTTAGAGCTGGGAGACAGGAGGTATCCTGAGGTTTGCTTTGAAGAGCAATTAATTCCAAACCTAATAAAAGCAGAATATTAAGATTAATGCTTAAAGGTTTCCAATAAAAACTATCAAAACCCAGTGAAATTATGTAGCTAAGGGAAAAAAAACAAAAAAAAAACCACATTTCTGTGACAGATAAGAGTGATACTTCCCATTCCCAACAGCTCCCGCAAACTATTATAATCACTGTATTTTATTGAAATGCACATCAGAGGGCATCATAGAAAATCCATCATCATCCTAACAGGATAAAGTGTTTCTATCTCCACCCTTTAGGATAGCTCATGATCCAGAGATTAAAATATTTAACAGACACCTACCAGCCAGATGTCAAAGACCTCCCGCTAACAGCAAACTCCAGGGACGACAACACAGCTTTCAGGTGAAAAAGGTCAGTATCCACCTGGAATTCTTACCAGAGTGCTCTCTCTGGACCTTGCTACATGTTGGTTGGCTAAACCTGTTAGTCTGTTTGAAAAACCTCAACCTCTATCTTTTATATCCGCCTCTGGCTAGTGGTTGCTTTAAAAAACCTCAAGTTCACCTTATAATGTAGGCGATCTCACCTAGCTGCTAGAAAGCTGCTCTCCCTTTCCCAAGCCCAGAACCTCCAGGCTACTCTGATGTAGTATCTCAGCTTCTCTACTCTTCTAGATTTTGTTTCTTTTTTCCTCAGTGAATACTTTATAGTCTGCCCTACTGCTGATGTTTACAGCTTTCCCAAGCACCAAGGCGTGTAACTGACATGATGTTTGTATGTTTCACAATTACACACAGATTCCAAGTCCTGTTAATTTCATTTAGGAGCTGCTTGAGTAAGCTACAATGTTAGAGAGACCACAATCTGCAGCCTGAAAAAGACATCATTGTATCAGTTCACATTCAGCCTAGAACAATAAAGAAAGCTCAAACTTTTCGGAAGTGCTATATAGGTCTTCTCAGTTGGTCATACAAATTTCCCTCACAACAGTGATGGAACTGATGATACATGTCTGCTGTCCTGAGAGCAAGTTCACTACATGTTTCTAGTATTAGCAGGTTAATGTTAAAAAGAACATTGCCTCCCCCCTCTCCTCCAAGGCTCTGATCAATTTCTTCATTTTTTTAAGTGAAGAGTACTCTAGATAGTCTGTATTCGCAAAAAGAAAAGGAGTACTTGTGGCACCTTAGAGACTAACCAATTTATTTGAGCATGAGCTTTCGTGAGCTACAGCTCACTTCATCGGATGCATACCTCTAGATAGTGGAATCTATTGGTGATGTCTTTAACCGTACAGTTGTCTTTTACATGCACATTTGAGCGCACACAGATTATTTTAAAAAAAAAACAAACAAAAAACCCACACACACCAGTAAAATCTTCCACTTTCAAAACAAATGCTGATGGACTTTTGGTATCTATATATAAAAGAACTATAAATATTCTGTAAGTGACAAATAAAATAGCTGATTGTCATTTTTTTAAACCGTTATCAGAACTAAAAAAGCATTACAAGATGCTAACCTTTTTCATATGTTTGTTTCTTCTCTTCTTCAGAAAGAGCATTAACTTTTTGTTTCAGTTTTTCGGCTTCCAATTTTGCTTGTTTTTCATAGTAGCTTTCATCTGGACTCATCGACAGAGTCAATCTATGTGGATTATCCTGTACAAATACATTCCCATAACAAAATATTAGGTTTAAGGACTGTTTCTTCCTCCCTTTCATCTTTAGATCCCTAGATTATTGCCATCACCAAGCAGACATATACCGAATGCATATTATTTTGCTTGCATATCATTTGAAGCCACTTAAGGTCTCATTATTTCTTTCAGTTAAAATCCTACCCTTTGATACATTAATAAATAAGGGGTAGAAAAGGATGCACATAGCCACAAGCATGAGCACAAGCATCCCTCTATGACACTTGAGCAGCCAGCATCCTTCAATGACATATTGGTCACTGGTCTAATTAAATCAATATAAAATACACCAGTGTAACTTTCTCACATAGACAAGGTCACAGACATGAATGTCCTAGAAAATAACCTAATTAACGTGCTAGGATAGTTAGAGCAGCCTAATTAGACCCTTTCCCCAGGCACTTCCCACTGTCTACCTAAGAGCAAGAGCTCAGAGACTCCACGTGAAACGGAGCTCCAAGCCACAAAGAGGGTAGATGCATCCTATACAGCCACCTGAAATCCTGCCTCAGAGGTGTAATGAATAACCCCAGTTCTCCAGCCAGGGAGTCCACCTGCAGTGTGCAAATTTTATAATTGCTATTAAATTCTTTGTTTTCTACTCTGAAGCGGGGAGCTGATATATTTACTGTGAATTTTAACCTTACAACTCAAATAGTTTCTATTTTATATAATATTGGGGAGGCTAGTAAAAGGACACAGTGAACATGAAAACCGTCCATTTAAAATATTAGTTTAAAAAGGTCAAGATACACTTGCTTCTGGGGAAGCAGCCCAAACCATTTCCTCAGAGACAAAAGGCAAACTGATATTTCAGCAGGTGTCAACAAAATTGAATGGACTATCACCTTTAGCCTCATCTCTACTTATGGCATCAGCACCGTTTGAAAGACAAAAGATGCATCATTGAACTGGGAGAAATCCAGCCAGACTGCTGTAAGCATATGGTGAGAGCCTGTGTTTTGCCTTTTATTTCTTTGTAATCAATTCTGACTTTTATGCCTTATTAATTGTAATCACTTAAAATCTATCTTTCAGTAGTTATTGTTTTATCTAAATCAGTGTGTGTTTGGATTGAAGTGCTTGGGAAACTTCATTTGGGACAAGATCCGTGCACATCATTTTCTATTAATGAAATGACAGATTTTCTATGAGCTTGCACTACACAGAAGGAAATAGCAGGGCAGTACAAGACGCACATTTCTGTGGACAAGTATCGGACTGGGAATTTGCTAGTGTCATTCTGCAATACAATTCAGGAATGGCTGGCTAGGAGCACTCATAACTTAGATGGGAATAATTTACATGCTAGAGGCTGTGTGTGAGCAAGGCCAGGAGTGATTGCTCTCACAGCAAAGCAGTGTAAAAGGCACCCCAGGACACAGCTGTTCAGCAGGCCAGACTGTACACTGGGCAATGTCACACTTACATTTTGCCCAGAGAGTTCATGTACGCACTTTAGTTGGACATTTGGCAAAAATGGGTAGTAGCTTCATTTTTGAAAGGTTTAAGGTGTATATGATGAATGGACTCCATCTGTTAATGCTGACATTTAATCTACCTGCAATACTGGGTTTTATAATTAGGAAAAAAATCAAGAGGCCTAAAGCTAGTACTATTGTCACAGGCTCAAACAGTGTGATATAGAAATTAGTATTAAAAGAGCTTTTTCTTTAGTCTCTTACCTTAAAATACTGTTTAACTTTTTCTTGAAGAAATGTTGGGTTGTCCTTGAGGTGCTGCCTGAACTGAGTCACTTTGTCTGAAATCTTCAAAAGTTCCACAGGGTCTCCTTCATGATTCCAGCAGGAGGCTATGTACTTGAATGACAAGAAATTAGATAAACATAACATTTAACTGAATATACAGGCATTTCATGGATTGGTATGCATATTCCATAACACACACATTACCAGTCCTGTTTATATATGTATAGCAGACAAGCAACACTTCAGTAATACCGCCATTTGATATGTACATAAGGTAAAAGTGACAATATTGTTTGTTAAAAGAGACATCAGAGGTTAATTCCCTCCCTCCCCCTCAAAAAAAGTTACCTTGGCAGGCTCCCAATTTTCTAAGTTTTCACCTTAAGGAGTCTTTTCACATTTCTCCCCCTTAGCCCAGATCTCACCCATCCCCTTACTTTTTAGAATACACAAATATTCAGTCCAACTGGGAGGAAGGGCATGAAAAAAGTAAAATTGAACCAGAACTTTCAAGAGAGATCAGATTCTACAGTCAGTTACACATTTGTATGAGTTTTTCAGCCTAAAGAGAAAACTGTGTTTTTACATAACTCTGTTATGCGTTTAAATGGGACCACTGTTAACATAGATAAGATTTTATAAGCAGAAGTCTGCTGAGCCTTTTTGTTTTGGAGGTTTTGTTTTCGTTGTTAGGACTTGTGGTATGGGAGAAGTTATTAATTTTAAAATTTGTGAAACTACTATTGAAAGTTGATCAACATACTATACAAGAACCTGAACTGAAGAGATTGATAGTTTCTGTTCAGTAGAAGAAACATTGGGGATGGGGTGGGGGAGAGAGAGACTTGAAATAAAGTACACTACAAAGCAAATGTTAAATAAACGAAGAAAAATTGTTCTTGAACTGCATTTATCAAAATTATGTTTTCTACAGTTCTCCATTCTCATTTACTGAATATATGTTTATATACACACGTGTCCTAAGCATATAACAATTGTCAAAACTCTAAAAAATATTTAAGAATTCCGTGGGAACTTTCTGTTGCAAAGAACATTATTCTCTCTCATATATCAATTGAAATATCAACTGAAAAATGGGTAGGTTAGGTCTTGGGCAGAGGTAAATTTTTCTACAAACCTTGGAACAATAACAGTCTGTATTAAAAGAATGCTTCAAGATTTGGAAGAATTTACCATTACTCACTCATTAACTTTGATCATTCTAGCAACAATTTGACAAGTTCAATGTGGCTCTACAAATGTCAAAAAAAAATAATCAGACAAATTCCTCTCTGACTGCATTCTAAAACTAAAGTGTTCCAAGTTCAATAAATTTAACTTTTGCTTTTTTGTCACTGTTGTAACAAGAAATTAACAAAAGAAAAGCGAGAACTCAGTTACTGTACTGAACTTCCCGAGTTAAGTTCTAGTGTTTTTAAACTACCATCCCTAGAAAATGAAGTTATTTCCATTTTTATTATTAATAGAAATATGGAAAGATTAATATGGGATCTCACTGCTGGAGACTTAAGCAGTTTCTTTTAATAAAGTACATTTCTAGAATATTTTCTTGAAGAGATAATCCTCAAACTTTGAATTAATTGCTTGCAGGTCTTATCAATTAAAAAGAGGGTTTTTTGCAGCAGAATTTAATCAGACAAGCTGAAGACATTTTTGAAAAATGGTGATCACCTTAGTGAGAAACTTATAAAGCTCTTTTTGCCAGATGCCAACTTGAAAAGAACAATGAGACATTTTAAATTGAGTTTGATTTGATTATTCTATTTCATGCATTTCTCTTGCTGCTGTCCCCTCCCCAACTCTCCTGGTAATCCCACTATCCCACTATAGAAGACCTCCTAAAATGCTCACTTCCTTTAGATCTTAGGGAGATCCACTGGTGGGATTTGCAGGCTGGAGAAAGCATGGAACTTGGATTACATAGTGGAGAATGGGATATAAAGAGTCCCAGCAAAGTGCGGGAGGGTACAGTGGTGAAGACAAGAAGGGTGACAGCAGAGTGAGGGATAGTGGACACGTGGAACACAGGGTGTAGCAAAACGGGGGAGAGTAGAGGAGTTGATCATTGGGAAAAGCAGAATGTGAAATATTCCACCTCACCTGCAGATCCTATAACTCACAGAGCCCCCACACTTGACAAAGCTTAGAAGGCTTCTCAGGGTTCCTAAGAGCCACCCACATTTTCTAGGGGGCTCATCTCTACAATTGCTTCTATGTGGAAATTTTAGGTAAATATTCAAGCCAGTGCATATTTTCATGTTTAAACTATGAACTTTAATTACAGCAGCAAAACTAAGTACAGGGGACCAAGTATTCAGTCATTATTTATATAGCGCTATGGGGTACAAGAGGCCTTACAAATGTGTAAGTCCATGCCCTGAGTTTACAAGCCCAGGAGAAATCGTTACCCAAGCAAGCAATCCCAGGGGACCTAATCATGTAAAGATTAGGGGATTGAGCCCTAAATTAGACAACTAATACAAAGTCTAATGACAACAGACCTTTGTTGATATTGAGGGGAACAAAGGAAGGAAGACAAAAAAAAAAAAAGATATTTCAGGAGAATGTCTGCATGAGAAAGGCCTTGCAAAATCTGACCCAGAATTCTAAGACACTGCTGAAAACTGACATTGTACCTATACAGAAAAAAGGAGCACTTACTGATGTCAGGGCAAGTCCAAAACTTGTAGACTGATGCTTCATCTGGATTTCAATTTTGTGAAGTAGGGCTTCAATCCTCTCTTCCTCAAATCCTTTCCTTTGGGGAAAGTTTTTGTTTTGTTTTTTTAATATAGATATAGTGTGTGTACATATATACACATACCCCCACATCCCCGAGAGAAGAACGCATGCACCCATTAACACATGAAAATGAATTATAGTATTGATGAAGCATTGGTACTTAGTATGTACCATATAGAATAAAACCAATATGAAGTATGATCATATTGTGTCATTTAATGAAATAGCACTATTAACTCCGAAATATTATGGTGAGGGGCACACTATAGGACAAGTATTTAAGGAAGCAGGGAGGAGAGGGGCAATAAATAAGATTAGTTCTTAAAAGTATTGAACCATTGGAAATTGCTACTTTAGTGTAGTTTTCATACATTTAAAAATACATATTTTAAAAATATACTTCTAGTAATAGTTTTTGGTAAAAGAATACTTCGAGAATTTAACATTACTCACTCAATAACTTCATCTATTGTTCTAGCAGTAATTTGTTTGATGGTTTCTATGTCTTTCTCAGCAATTCCCTGCAGGCCTACACTGAAGTAAGCCTCTTGCGTGCAGCCATTAAACCTAGAATTAAAAAAACATTTATTCCACTGGTAGGTACTGAAACTTTGACACAGAACCACAGAAAGGTTATAACTAGTTAATGAATGTAAAAAAAAAAAAAAAAAAAAAAGTTAGAATTTACAAGATCTAGACTAAGATGGAAAAGAAAAAACCTAACAAAAAGGCAAGGAGCCAAAATCTTCAGCTATTTATTTTTCAGTCTCAGTAGGAATGGTACATGGTTTTTAAAAGTTTCAGCCATAGTTCGAACTAAAGAATGAAGAACAGCTACAGAACCAAAACTAAAATAGAAAGGACTGAAAAAATCTTGGAATTAATCTGTATTAGTGTTTTCAAATACAGAAGATTTTTCTGTATTTATATTATTTTCTTTTGATAGCAGACACGAAGAGGAAAACTCTTTTTAAACCAACACGTTCATTTTACTTATGACAGTGAGTAGAAGGGGTCTACAATTTAGTCTTCAAATAGCAGTCTTTGAAAATTGAGTGCAGAGATGATATTTTGGGGGTTCCATGTTTGTGTCTCAGTGACTCAATAGATTTAGGGAAACTGGGATAAAGAAATTGTAGTCCAAGTTTTCACAAGTGACTAACTTTAGGGCTCAACTCTAAAAACCTAAGGTCCCATTTCCAGAAGTCCTGATCATCCTACAATTCCAACAGCAGCCAATATAATAGGAGCTGTAGGGGTTCAGCACTGGTGAAAATCAAATCCCCTGCACTTAAAATTTAGCACACCAAAACTGAGCCACCCAAATTAGAGGCCATTTACATTTCCCCCACCCTCCTAAATGACTTGTCAAAGACCATAAAGTGATCCAGAATTCAGAAGTGTCTAATTCTCCGACTTATGCTCATTCCTCTAGACTATTACTCCAGGGGGAATTGTGCACCACTGTGCATGCGCAGAATTTATGTCCTCCGCAGACTTCTTTGAAACACAAACACTCAAACCGCCCACCCCCGCCCCGCAGATCCCCACTCCCCCTGCACCTGGACCAAGCCGAAGAGCCATCCACACCTGGATCCCAACCCCACTGAGCCCCACTCCCCCAGCATCTGGACCCCGCACTGAGCGCCCCCACACCCAGATACCCCACTGAGCCACGTTTATCCAGATTGCCCCACACAGAACCCTCATCTCACACCTGGATCCCCCACACTAAGCCCCTCCATATTTGGATCCTGCCTTGCTGAGCCTGCCTGCCCACATCTGGTGCACCTGGCACAGCTGGGCAAGGCTCTGGGGTGTTTCTGGGGCAGGCCCAGTCCTTGCGCTGTGTCAGGGTTGGGTGCAACCTCGCCACTGAGTCTGTATCCCAGGGGGAGCTGCACAGTGGCCTGCCGTCTCCAAACAGCCAGGGGCCTCTCCCCCCAGAGCCATGCTGGAGCCTCCTCTTTTATTTGAGGAATAAAATTTGCAGAATTTTAAAATATTGTGCACGGAATTTTTATTTTTTTTGGCACAGAATGCTCTGGGGAGTAGACTATGCTGCTTCTTAACGTTGCACTGATAGATACATATAAGCTAAATTGGAAGTTACCAATGAGTTTCTTGCCAAGAAGTTGCACATTAACCTAGTAGGTACTAAATACTGTCATTTTAATTGGAATGAAGTGTAATTATTTAAAACATTAAGTACTCAGAAATGATTCTACCAGCAGTTATACACATGGGTATCTTTACTCATATAGAGTCCCATTTCTCTGTTCAATATATTACAAAACAATATCTGTACAATGCTCTATGTCTACAAGAGACTTTTGGAAATGCAAGGTAACTTAGATATTGTACTATGAAAATCTGATGGTATTTCATTATACCAATAAAGATGTGTTTGTGACAGTCTTCATAGTGCACTAAATCAATCAGAAAAAAAAAAAACCATAAGTAAATAAAAGCCTATCAAAGATTAAATTTACTGACTTTTCCGAAGTAATCCTAAAGCACTTAAGATGTCAAGATAAAACAGTTTTGGATATTGAAAAAAAATACTTTGACATGCGAGAGACTGCCACAGGGTTTCAATCCACTTGCTCCAGTGTATAGAGACAAACATACATCTGAAAACAAATGTTTAAACATTGTATGCAAGTAATTGGCAATAGCAAAATAGCAACATGGATTGTGAATTATGGGCCTTATTCTCAACTCCATTAAATCAACGTAAGTCAAGAATAAAACTATTTGTGTATCTTGCAAGGTCAAAATTTACACTTGAAGATACTTCACTGTTCCACTATGGAAAAGAGTAAAATACACCAGAAGATTCTTGTATAAAAATAGCCTGAAAATAATAAGAGTTAGCTTTCTCCCCACCTATCCTTCGATTTATTTTTTAAAAAAGGAAGTAATTTTATAACAAGAGCAGTATCAACGTTACAGGAGTTATTGTCATTAAAAGGTGATGAAAAGTGAATTGCGACACTTACCCAACATCAGGAGAAAAGTCTGTACCAAGATTGGCCTCAAGTAAGGCTTTGTAGAAGGGAGAATTAGGTCCACCAACCAACAGGGAAGACAACAGGTTAAGCGTGAAAGTTTCATAAGTATCTGTAATGCTAAGTAAAAAAATAAGTTTCAAAAAAATCAGTGTTACAGCATGGTTTTCTTTAAAATGGGATTGTGGGTATTATGTATTATATTTAAGTTATTGTTGGTATCAAACTACAGGGTGTGGGCTGGGAAGTGTGTGTGAGGGGAAGAGCAGAGGTTTTTGTTTTGTTTTTTAAAGTCACTGACAGTTGTGCACACGCAGCTTGGGATCCTAGAGTCAAACTGGGTTCTTTCCACCTGCTACATCATTGCCAGTCAAAGGTTTTACTGGTTGAATTAGGCCCTGAGGTACATCTGGGCAACCCCATTACATGTAATAAGTCTGCCTAGATGCAACTCATTAGCATACAGTGAATCATTGGTCCCTAAACACTGGTCCGCAGAATACATGGTATTGGCTCTTTATTTCCACCCGCTAAAGTGAAAGACAGTTAAAAATACATTATTGCTTTCTTAACATTAACTGCTCTACATAAGAAATTGATGTAATTGTCACAGGGATGTTAATTTAATTGGAAAAGGGAGAGAAGGGAGGGCCACACAGTCATGATGGGATGTGAGGTGACCCACACTATGAAACAAATTTGAGAATCCTTATAGTAAACAATTTTGATTACGCTCATGGTGAAATAAACTCTTAGTAAGTTCCTGATTTAAAGGAATAAGCATGATTCTTCTGTTGAAATTTCATTTTCAATACACTTACTCTGTCAGCAAGAAGCTAACACTGATAGTTGTCTGCTTTGTAGGGTCTGCAGCAAATGAATCTGAGCCACATTTCACATGATGCTCTCTCTGTCAAGTATAATAAATAAGTAATTAGAGGCAGTAACATGATTTAAAACATTAAACTTGAACGGAAGTTAATAATAAAGCATAATTTGTGTTTCTATAGTATCTTCCTTCTGAGGATTTTAATACACTTTATAAACATTAATGAGTTAACTTGTAAATTCATGAATACATTATCCCTGCTTGTTATCACCCACGTGAGGTAGGTAGTATCTCCATTACAAGTAGGAAATTGAGAAAGAAAGGGCCAAACAAATCCTGCCCTAACTTCCATCCCATTTGCATCCTGGTTGCAAATTAAAGCAGGAATTGGTCCAGAGAACAGAGCAAGCTTCTGGCAGAGCTAGGAATTAAGCCCACATCTCCTAACTCCCAGAACTCTGTGTCAATTGCTAGATGGATAATTCTCTAGTTAGTGAATACAGTGTGGCAGTCTTCAAACACTGAGGGATCATTGAGACCCTAAATATAACAGTATACAGATCCTAGAAGTCAATCATTTAAATTTATCATAAGGCCCAAAAACTGTTAACACTTTTACAACCAAACAAAATGTGTGAGTGTTCTATAAAAACAAACAGTAAGTTGAATAGCATTGCAGAGCAGACTCAATATTTAAAGTAGTGCAATACAAAGGCTGGTTATATATTTATCTTTTACTTACAGGCTTATCCCAGAGTTGCTGAACTGGGATGGCAGTATTTGGTTCAATTCTATGAAACTTAGTCAGCGCTTCTTCATGAATTTGTTTTAAATGCTGCTCCAATGGGAAGTTACCATAAGTGAAGAACCTGCATTTTAAATGTAAGATTAGGATTTAATTTTTTAGTCTGCATGCATAATACAGCAGCAATGAAGTCTGAATTTCATGCATCTTTTAGTGAGTTATATGCAGAAATGAGTGTGTCTTCATGGCCCCCAAACCTGTCAAAAATGTCACCAAAAATTCTGCTGCAGAAATGGAACTAGCACACACTAATCAGAAAGTTATTCAGAGCTGAAGATCCCATGCCATTTTCCAGTTTCATGCACTGAAGTCAAGAGCACTAAAAGCCAGCAGCTAGTTTGTAGGACAATCATACAGTACTCTTGGCGGGAAAAAGCTGCGTGTCCAAACAACCTAATCCCAGCAGGAAAATTCCCAAAACAATATGTTTTTTAAAAGAGAAGCAAGGTTATTTAGCTTCTTGCAATACAGATAAGATCGCACAATCCTTGCCTCAGTGAGGTTACAAATTTTGGCCTCATCCTGCAATTGGGTCCACTGAGGCAGATCCTTGCACTTGCAAGGAGCATTATCGATTGACGGTGGCTCCAGGAGCTGCCTATGCTGATCATATTGGATTATCAAGATCTATATTTAGACATGTTAGTAAAAGCAGGATGAAGAGAGAAACAAAACAGGGGGATGCGGCTGGGAAGTCATCATTGCAATAGCTTAATCAATTTCTCATGAAAGATGCTGGATTGATAGCCCTCTAAGCTGAATTTCTATTTATCCACATAATTGGTTCAGAAAAGGGAGAAGCAATACAAGTTTCCCCACTAGTACCCCTCAATTCTATCTGAAGGAATCACCTTTCAGTCTCCATGTCAAGTGAATTATTAGCTTCTATGCAGGCCTTGCCAAATATACCAACAGTTAATGGCTGAGCAATGTCAACACCTACCAGTAGGAATCCAATACCATTACCTCATGTCACACAAGCCACTGAAGAGCCATCAGATTATAACATCTTTCTGTGACTTCCAATGTGGGCTGGATTTGAATGAGTGACAAAATTTAAAAAAAAATAAACAAAATAAAAAAACCCTATACCCATTTATCCATTCTTGGGGCTATAACATTTTTCCTCACGCCTTACTTAGTAAACACTAATATAAAGTAAATACCTGCTTTAGTGCGAGAGACACAGGTAAACACATACACGGTTAACCCAGTATATCACCTAAGTCGTCAGCAACAACAATTTAAAGTACCTAGCATTGCTTGGATGATAATGAGTGGCATGGAACTGTTTAAGCTGTTCCCATGTAAGGTCAGGAATACTTAATGGGTCTCCACCAGATATTACACCATAAGTGTGATCAGGAAGGAGTTTATTCTGTAGGTGTTGTGAGAATAACCTCTCATTGTCTGTCTTAAGGGAAAAAAAAAAAAAGATACATTTTAGCAAGCCATCGGAAGAAACTTTAAGATTAAAAATATTTAACAGTAAGACCTAATCTTATAGGCCTTACTCATAAAAGTAATTCTTACACAAGCATGTAGTCCACCAGTTTCATTGACTTTAATACAACAATTTTTATTAAAAAGTTTTTGTCACTTTAATCAGATCACTAGTGGCCTATTGCTGCAACATTATAATTCCAACCTTTGCTCAAAAGATAGGACAACAGCAAGATTCACTACTTAAATACTACATTTATATAAATAATAAGCTTTTCAACAGACTATCCTTCAAAATAAATCTTATTCAATCTATCTTCAGAAATACTATTGAGTATACGAGGTTAATAGTGGGGAGAGTAGAGCTATTCAAACTCAATGAAACTATGAAATTGCTAATCTGTAATCTCAACTATTTTAAATATTCACAATGCACTTTTATAGTGTTGATAATAAAAGCCAGAACTTACAAATGCCCCTTTCATTTCATTAAAAACAATTCCTTTGAAGACTAGTGGTGTCTGAGGATCAGTTGGATTCTCATGCTCTAACCTCCAACCTTCTTGCCTGTAAAAAAGTTTTAAAATTATAAGCAAGTCTTTGATTTTTAATGTTTATACACACAACTGTACAAGTCTTACCAGAAATCTAGTTGTCGCAAACATGGGAAAAAAGCAGCATCCAAATACACAGACAGGAGATTCTGAAAATCCTTTGGATTTTGTGTTGAAAATGGGTAGAGTGTGTAATCACTGGCTGTATACAAACAAAGTCAAATATTAATGACCAAAGTATTTTAGGAAGTTTGCAGTGCATTTCACTTCCTATTTTTATTTTAAGTTTGATTGTCCAAATAATTAACTGGAACTGAGCAGAAGCTCGCTAATTTGCACACCCAATAACTTCTGTAGAATGTGATGGTTTCTCCCCACTCCTCAGCAAAGATCTAATACTATAGTAAGGAATTCATTGCTAAGACGGCTGTTTTGTAAAAGTGATGCTAACAGAACATTTACTTATGTGCTATGAAATACCAAATAGTACACCTCTACCCAGATATAATGCGGTCCTCGGGAGCCAAAAAATCTTACTGCATTATAGGTGAAACCACGTTATATCGAACTTGCTTTGGCCTTGAGCATTTCCGTTATTAATAATCACTTCCCGCCCGACTGACCTCTCAGAATCCCCAACCGATCCAACCCCGCCGCTCCTTGTCCCCTGACTACCCCCTCCAGAGACCCCTGCCCCTAACCACCCCCAGGACCCCACCCCCTACCCAACACCCCTGCTCCCTGTCCCCCGACTGCCCCGCCCCCATCCACACCCCTGCCCCCTAACAGGCCCCTCCCAGGACTCCCACGCCCTATCCAACACCCCCGTTCCCTGTCCCTTGACCACCCCCCGAGACCCTGTGCTCCTTATCCAACCCCTCGGTCCCAGCCCGGCACCCTTAACACGCCACTCAGAGCAACGTGTTGGAGCCAGACGCGCTGACGCGCCAGAGCGTGCAGCCCCGCCCCCCGGAGTGCTGCTTTACCGCGTAATATTTGAATTCGTGTTATATCGGGTTGCGTTATATCGGGGTAGAGGTGTATATGAAAACTAATCTATACTTGTCAAATGAACAAAATACATTTTATGCATCAGCACCAACTTGCTTGTTTATAAAATTCAACATTTTGCAATGGATCTCCCAGTCAATGTAATTAGAAAGGTTCAACAATATTTATAAATAACTATAGCAAAAACAAACAAACATGGAATTTAGGAAGTAAGCCGTAATCATAAAGTAAAAGATAATTAACAATACTGTATATGCCAGGGGTTCTCAAACTTCATTGCACCACAATGGGTGCAGGGGGTGGAGGGATGGCTCAGTGGTTTGAGCATTGGCCTGCTAAACCCAGGGTTGTGAATTCAATCCTTGAGAGGGCCATTTAGGGATCTGGGGCAAAAATTGGTGATTGGTCCTGCTCTGAGCAGGGGGTTGGACTAGATGAGCTCCTGAGGTCCCTTCCAACCCTGAAATTCTATGATACGACCCCCTTTTGACAACAAAAATTACTACACAACTCCAGGACGGGGGAGCGAAGCCTGAGCCTGCCCGAGTCCCACCACCCCAGGTGGGAGGGGAAAGAGGGAAGAAAGCCAAACCCTGAGCCCCACTGCCCTGGACAGAGGGGGTGAGATGGGTGCAGAGCCAAAGCCTTGGGCTTCAGGCCAAGGTGGCTGGACTCGGGCTTCAGCCCCACAAGTCTAAACTAGCCCTAGCGACCCCATTAAAACAGGGTCGCAACCCACTTTGGGGTCCCAGATTGAGAACCGCTGAATTATACGCTCTTAGTTATCTTGAACTTACCTGTGAATGCATTCATGAAAGTGGACAGTGATCTGTTTAACATTTTAAAGAAAGGATCTCTGCAAGGATACTTCTGAGAACCACAAAGCACGGTGTGTTCAAGGATATGTGGAACACCAGTACTGTCCAATGGGGTGGTACGAAATTGTACACTGTAAAAGAATGCAACACAATAGTTTGTGACCAAAAGACAGCACGTCTATTACTTGTTTTGTAGTTTAGCCTTACGTGAAAGGCAGCATGCTTTAGTAACTAAACTAGTCTTCCAATACTGGTGCTGCTGGGAGGCAGAAACATCATATCTTTCAAGGGGAAAAAAAACAAGCTCACAATTAGAGGACTTTTGGGGGCTCGCCAGGAGAATGTATACCTTTTGGATGATATATGGTGTTTTTCCAGTGCATGATATGCGGTTCAGCAGACAAATTAAGTAGCTAAGGTTGTTGATAAAACAGCTGAAGTAGCTAACACCTATATAGTAAATGTACGTCCCCTTTTGACAGTGACTATAGCAATAATTGTTACTAACCTTACAGGTAAATTGTGTGAATTAAGTTTTTGACAACATGTGAAAACTGTACCACTTTAAGTTAAAAACAGCAGCATCTTCTTGCGTAGAAGCTCTTAAATCCATTTAAGAGGGTCTTACACCAACTTAGTTTACAAAGATAAGCAATCAACATAAGAGAAATTGATAAAGCACTCTGAAATGGATTTGATAGTATGAATTTTTCCTTACTGAAAAAATAAACTCATTTCACTAATTAAAAGGCAGAATTCAAATTAAGTTTTTCAACAGTTTTGGTAAAATAGGATTTTTTAAAATCTTGCAACTATGAGCTTCTTAAATGGAAAGTATTAGTAACGTTTGAGTAATATGAAGCTATATTAGCATTTGCAGGTCTCAGGTCGATCTTCATATAGAAAGTGCCTTATAAATACTAATACTAAAATGAATACCTGAATAGATTATTGGAGTCCTCACGTGCCACATGCAAATATTTGGCTCCTGTGTTCTCATGACTAAGCTTCACTGCAGTTAGGAATAGCTCAGGAACAGCTTCTACCTACATTGGAAGAAAACTTCCATGTTAGTATTTATATAAATTCTAGGTAAAATAATTTGAGAACACTATGAAAAGAACCAGCTAGCCTCTGCTGCACATCAAACACTAGAACTGAACTAGAAGAAATTAAGGTTATGATGGAAAGCAAAAACAAAGAATTACATACGGAAGATTACACCACCATATCATTCAATATTATATTAAAGTCAGGCACATTCAAAGGATTAACAGTCATCCCACTATGTTTTACATGCAAGTATGCTTTACCTTCCTTGTCTTTGTTGTTTATGTTGCAACCCTTTTTTGATATATTACAAAAAAGTCACCAATATTTTTAAGAAACAAAGTATTAAGGAGTAACATAGAAAAGCCTAGGATTTTACTGTGTTCCCATTTGCTGAAAGGTGCACTGTTATGTACGCAGGACATTGACAGATACTTTCCACGTGCTATAAATGATTTTGCAAGACCATTTGCTGCTTATGTACCTCCATGTTTCTGAGAGCCAGATCAAGCACTTATACCCTCATCCTGCAGCTGGATTTATGTGTAGGTCCTGGCCCTCACACCCAAATGGAGTCTGATTAATATCAATGGGACTCAAGAAGTCACTAAATTGCATCAATTTCAGGATCAGATCCTTAGGTTGTAAATAAAACTTAGTTGGTGAATAAAACATTAGTGGTACGGGTCTATTTTTAGCAGATAGTTTTCATAGCATGTTGAATCAGAGGTGAATAAATACAAGAAAAGTAAATTAAACAACACAATTACCTGAAGGGCAGAAATTGTGTCAGAATTAGTAACCAACAATACTTGTCTGGTATAGGAAACAATCTTTGAACAATTTGGCCACTTGTATAAATTGTAAGGAGAAGATAAAGTGTAAATTCAGAAGATAGGGTACTGCGCTAAGGATCTACTTGCTATTACTCGCTTCAGCTCAGATCACTGATTTTGGTCAACTTACTTCCAACTCTATGTGCTAAAGTTTCCCCTTTGTAATATGGGGATAATGACAGACTTCCTTTAAAAGGATATCAGATTAAAAGAGCTATATAAATATTGCTACTTCCACTACAATAAATAGGGTATGCCTCCCCGACTTAAGAAGAGTTCATATTTTTGTAATGACTTACAGAAACAAATAGCAAAGAACACACAGTGAAATACAAATACTGACAGATGACTGAATGTTTAATATAATAGTTTTCAATGGCTTGAGTTTCTTCTCCAAAGTTTACATACAAGTCACTGTGTTTTCCTTATAACAAATTCTAACAGAATTAGTATCTTCTTTTAAAGCAGGCATTTTGTTTTAGCACTGCCTAAAGATTTTTGTCCACAAGAATATTTTAGCTGCTTCTATTTGATACTCAAAGCATATATGTAAATATTTACCCTGCAACCCTAACTCTTGGTCTCAACTTCTGCAGGAAAACATCTAACACTAAATTCTTTTGTCCAGTTATAAAGTACTCACAGTGAGAGATCGAGAAAAAGACAATACTGTACCTGGTTTACAGTGAACCCATGGATTTGTTCTCCTATCTTGTATTGTAGTGCTCTTTCATTTGCAGGCCCACTCTTCCACCTCCATGACTTTTGATTCAAAGTCCTGAAATAACATTTTCTTTTTGAAAAAAGATGCAACCGCAAGAGTAGGTTTCTCTGTACCTTATCCCCTTTCTGTGCTTAATTTTGGGGGTGGGGAAAAGGGTGTATTATTACAAATATTGCATTCTATAGACCAGTGATTCTCAACCTATTTACCATTGTGGGCCACATGTGTGTTATGTGGGCTGCATCCAATGCTACCAGCATGGCCCTGAGGATGTCACCTGGGCCGCAGCTGGGTGCTGACTGGGTTGCAAGCAGCCCATTGGGCACAGGTTGAGAACCACTGCTACAGACAAATGCCACGTTCCTACCTAGAAGACTTTTCAAGATAAAGTTGAAATTATTGCAAGATCGGAGCCTCATATGAACAGCCCCTCCTTCCCCCACGCACACAAAATTTCACTGACTTCAATGGGCATATGCCTATATTGAGCTCATTTCAGGATTGGGGCCTAAAACAAAAGAGGCAAACATTGGTTAGGGTGGGTGTCAACTTTAGGGTCTTGTCTATATTGGGAAAATTTCAAAACAAAAACAAACATTCCCATCAGTTCACCAAAGCCCTCCTGCAATCAAAACTCCAGAGGCCAGACCTATTTTTACCTCTGTGTTAGTTATGTCAGTTTTTCTTGCTGAACTGGTAGGAATTTTTGTAGATGCTTTCCAGTGTAGACATGGCCCAGAATTATGCAATATTTTAAGGGAGTAATGTGAGGACTGGGGAGAGCAATCAGCATCATTGGGTTATGTCACATTGATCAGAGTTATAGGAAGTAGAAGACTTTGAGTGAAGTAACGGTTTTGCTGGGGTAATATCAGGGAAATAAACAAGTTCTAGATAATAGGATGGGGGAGGTTGTGTGTCAGGGTAATAGTAGAAATGTAGCTGGGAAGGACAGTTAGAAGGAGGGACCACAGAGTGATTAAGATCTATGGAGTGTGAAGGAGGGGTTTCTGTGAGGCAGTGTCAAATGGATTATGACCTCACTAGGGGAGGTATTTCTGTAGCAGATTAACAGCAGGGGGTGAAATTGTGCATGTTGGTATAAGGACCCTGTGTGTAAATGAAGAGAGGGAGCATTATCAGGAGTAGGGACTGTGAGGGGGTCATATTAGAGACGGCCAGGATGATATGTTAGGATGTGTATGGACGAGGGGAATGTAAAATTTATAGGGGATAACAGAAAGTTTGGTACTGTAAGCACACAAACTGGGGGTGGGATGGGGAGAACGATGCTATTGGGGTGGTGGGGAAGGATATAGAGGGCTCAGGAAGGAGGATGATATGGCAGGTGGAGGAGGGCTACGAGAAGGATAGAGGGGATGTGTGGGGAAGAGGATAATATGGGAATATGTAGGGTTGGGAGAACGAGGACATGGGGTGTGCTGGGGGGAGATGTCTGGAAGAAAGGATGATATGGGGGAATATATAAGATGTGGGGGGGTAGGGGAAAGGAGGGGATGTGGGGAGAAGGATGGTGTGGCAGCTGGGGGGGAAATAGAGGATGTGCAGGAGATGTCTTGAGGGGCAAATGCTGTAGGGTATGTGGTGAGGATAGAGGGGATATGGGGGTTGCTGGGGAAAGATGGATGTCTAGGGAGAAGAATGGAGTGGGGGGAGGATACAGGGGATTGGGGGAAGACGTCTGGGGAGACAAATGCTGTGGGGGGAGGATACACGGTGTGTGTTGGGTCTGGGAGAAGGGGGCTACGGAGACAAATACTGTGGGGTATGAGGGAGGATACAAGGGGTGTGGGGGGCTGGGGGAAGGGAGGATGTCTAGGGAGGCAAATGGTGTTGGGTAGGATATAAGGCGTGTGGGGAGTCTGGGGGGGATGTCTAGGGAAACAAATGCTGTGGGGGAGGATATGGGGGTCTGGGGGAAGGGGGGGGTCTGGGGAGACGAATGCTATGGGATGTGGGGGAGGATATACAGGGTGTGGGGGGTCTGGGGGAAGGGGGGGATGTCTAGGGAGATGAATGGTGTGGGGGGAGAATACAGAGGGTGTGGGGTGCCTGAGAGAGACATACGCTGTGGGGGGACGATATAGGGGGAAGGGGGGGATGTCTAGGGAAATGAATGGTGTGGGGGGAGGATACAGAGGGTGTGGGGAGGCTGGGTGGTGTCTGGGGGAGACGAATGCTGTGGGGTGCAGGGGAGGATATGGGGGGATATCTAGTGAGACAAATGGTGTGGGGGGAGGATACAGAGGGTGTGGGGTGCCTGGGAGAGACATATGCTGTGGGGGGAGGATATAGGGGGAAGGGGGGGGATGTCTAGGGAGACGAATGGTGTGGGGTGCGGATACAGAGGGTGTGGGGTGCCTGGGAGAGACATATGCTGTGGGGGAGAATATAGCGAGTCTGGGGGAAGGGGGGGCGTGTCTGTGGGAGACGAATGCTATGGGATGTGGGGGAGGATACAGAGGGTGTGGGGAATCTGGGGGAAGCCTAGGGAGACGAATGGTGTGTAGGGGGGAGAATACAGAGGGTGTGCGGGGTCTGGGACAGACATATGCTGGGGGGGGGGAGGATATAGGGGGGATGTCTAGGGAGACGAATGGTGTGTAGAGGGGAGAATACAGAGGGTGTGCGGGGTCTGGGACAGACATATGCTGTGGGGGGGGGGGAGGATATAAGGGGGATGTCTAGGGAGACGAATGGTGTGTAGAGGAGAGAATACAGAGGGTGTGCGGGGTCTGGGACAGACATATGCTGGGGGGGGGGGGGAGGATATAGGGGGGATGTCTAGGGAGACGAATGGTGTGTAGAGGAGAGAATACAGAGGGTGTGCGGGGTCTGGGACAGACATATGCTGGGGGGGGGGGGAGGATATAGGGGGGATGTCTAGGGAGACGAATGGTGTGTAGAGAGGAGAATACAGAGGGTGTGCGGGGTCTGGGACAGACATATGCTGGGGGGGGGAGGATATAGGGGGGATGTCTAGGGAGACGAATGGTGTGTAGGGGGGAGAATACAGAGGGTGTGCGGGGTCTGGGACAGACATATGCTGGGGGGGGGAGGATATAGGGGGGATGTCTAGGGAGACGAATGGTGTGTAGGGGGGAGAATACAGAGGGTGTGCGGGGTCTGGGACAGACATATGCTGTGGGGGGGGGATATAGGGGGGATGTCTAGGGAGACGAATGGTGTGGGGGGGAGAATACAGAGGGAGGGGGGCGGCTGGGGGCGTCTAGGGGAGACGAATGCTGTGGGATGTGGGGGAGGATACGGGGTGGGCCTAGGGGACGGGGGGGTTTCTGGGGAGGAAGATGCTCGGGGCGGGCGACGCGTGTGAGCCGGTGGATGGGGCGATCGGGCCCCAGGACCGCCGTCCCCGCCCTACAGCGCCCCCCGCTCGGCCCCTCCTCACCGGCTGAGGCTCAGCAACAGCAGCCGCCGCGCCGCCCGGTAACGGCCCCACATGGCTCAGCCCGTGACCCCCGGCGCTGGAACCCGACTGAGGCGCCACGCCGGGCCGCGTCCGGGCCTGCCGCTGCCTGGGGCCTCTGGCGGGGGCGGCTCCGCCCCGAGACCCGCCCTGCACCGGGCCCTCATTGGCGCGGCTGCCCGTGGCTCCGCCTCCCGCCGGCGGGGAGAGACGCCCCGGTCCCGGCCTGGGCCCGGGCCCGCGGTCGCCCCGGCGCCTCCGAGCCCGGCGCTCGCCGGTTGAGCGCAGCCCGCGCGGCAGCGACAGCCGCCCCGGGGCGCTCTTGTCTCGGGCTCGACAGCGGGAGGCTCCGAGCACGGTCACCTCGCACCCCCTTGGGGGGGCTCCCGGGCATTTCCCGCCGCGAGGCTGGGCTCGGGGGCGCCCGGCGTGGCTCCTCCGCGGGGTCAGCCCCGCTCCCCTGGGGCTGGAGGGCAGCCCCGCTCCGCTGTGCTCAGAACTAGTCACCTGGTGGAAAAGACACAACTTGGAAAGGCGCGCGGGGGAGGGGGGCGCTGTCTATTGTCAGGTTCGCAACTCCTCGCTCTGTCTATATCGGAAACGCTCATCATTGCCGCGGTCCGCCTTGGGTTAAAGAGACGGGAATATTCGGGAAGTCGCTCATCCAGTTTTGAACCGGCCACCCTCTTGGGGTGCTTTGTCCCCCAGCTGGTTCTGGCAAAGCTGGACATGGCTTTGTCCAATACCTGATCGGGGGTGGCGCACGTTTTAAGAGTGCCCCACTCAGGCACAACTTCACCTGCACCAGTCCACACGAGGTCATGGCCTCCAGTGCCGGTGTGCCCTTCCTGCTCCCTTTCTCCAGCCGGTTGGTGTGTGCAAGGTGAGACTGGAGGAGGTGGGGTGATGCCACCAGGCGTGAGTCCATGTCATTCCCAGAAGTACCAGAATATCTAGTATTCTGGGAATGCCTGAGTGGCCACCCTAGATATGATACAGAAACACAGTAATCCGATCTCTCTCTAATAGGGCTCGACATCAATAGAGCACCTATGGCATCGTTTCTAGTGTTTATTTCTCTGATTACACATATTTAATAGGCCAGGCATGCCAGTTAGTATTAAAAAAAATTGAACAAGTGTATAGGTGAATGTACTTTCTCTGAATATCTAAGCATCTGTTTGTCCTCTATTTTGCTGGACATGTAACTGATGGGTTCATTTTTAAATAATACCTGCTGTATTTTTGAGCCATTCTGCTACAATTGGATTATTTTTCTTTTTCCAGTGAGACGCTACCAATAGTTGAGCAGCTACTAAAGATGAGAGATTAATTCTTCATGTCCTTTTATATGTCCATTTCCACTAGGAAGTGCTAGGAAAATTACCTAAGGATCATTTGGTAATGAATAAGTAAGTAAGGAAGTGTTATTTATTCCTTCTCATAACTCAAGAACTAGTGGTCACCAAATGAAATAGGTTTAAAACAAACACAAGGAAGTTTTTCTTCACACAACATACAACCTGTGGAACTCTTTGCCTCAGGATGTTGTGAAGGCCAAGACTACAACAGGGTTCAAAAAAGAACTAGATAAGTTCATGGAGGATAGGTCCCTCAATGGCTATTAGCGAGGATGGGCAGGGATGGTGTCCCTAGCCTCTGTTTGCCAGAAGCTGTGAATGGGCAACACAGGATGGATCACTTGATGATTACCTGTTCTGTTCATTCCCTCTGGGGCACCTGGCATTGGCCACTGTCAGAATACAGGATATTGGGCTAGATGAACCATTGGTCTGTCCCAGTATGGCCTTTTTTATATAAATAGCCAGCCATCTGTGATTCTTGGTTATGGATTGCATCCCACTAATATCTAGTGACTGGATATGTCCACCATACATGCATAAAATCTGATCTTTCACTGCAATTTCTCCAACACTTATTTCTGTTCAATCTATATGTATATTTAAGCTGATTAGAATTAATTACCATTGAAACAGTATGTTAAAGAAATTTTCTTTTATTGTGCAACAAACTGAGGTTACTGGTCCTCTTTTTCCAGATCAAACCCCAACCCTCATGAATAATTTGTACTTTCCCCGGCATATTGTATAAGGTTATTTTTTGTGTTAGGAAAGTTGTCTGCAAAGATTAATATAAATTAGTTTCAATGTTTTTGTTTCCTAATTGACCAAATATTGTCACTTCTATGAAAGGTAGCTTTCTGTATTGTGACGGGGCAAGGCCAGATGGCTATAGAAAAGTAGTGGGAGATAGGTATATTAGCTCCAGGCTAAACAAATCCCTGGTACTAGGATAAGTGAAATGGCAGCTGTTCCAGGTCAATTAAGACACTTGGGGCCAATTAAGAACTTTCCAGGAGGCAGGGAAGATGCTAGGTTGATGGGGACACCTGAAGCCAATCAGGGACTGGCTGAAACTAGTTAAAACCCTCCCAGTTAGTCAGGTGGGTATGTATGTTAGGAGCTGTAGGAGGAAGTTATGCTGTTGGAGAGATTGAGTAGTACATGCCATATCAGGTATAAGGAAGGAGGCCCTGAGGTAAGGGTGAAGTGGAGCTTAACAAAGTCAGGGTTGCTGTGGGGGAAGTAGCCCAGGGAATTGTACATGTCATGTTTCTAAGAGGTCAGCTACCATAGCTGATACTATTAGGGTCCCTGGGCTGGAGCCTGGAGTAGAGGGTGGGCTGGGCTCCTTTGCCCCCTGATTAATCATTGAGACTGGGAGACAACAGAGACTGTGCAAGGAAGGATAACTTCTCCTCACCTCCCTTGCTAGCTTATGATGAAAATGGCTCAGTAGACTGTAACCCTTGTCCCTAGAGAGAGAAGGGTTACGTGGAGGGTCAAAGTGAGCCTCTGAGGCTAGTGAAATCCTCCAGGAAACATGAGACCCACAGAGGCAAGGACAGAGCTTTGTCACAGCATACAACTATTTTTTCCTAGAAAGTTGAAAAACATAATACCTAACTTGAAAGTATTGGTACCCTGGGAGAGTAGGCCAATTAGTTTTGATCTCTAAATGCAAGTTGGCAAATTTCTACTTCCAAGGTGGAAAGTTCAGAAATTTACAAGCAACTCAGAATAGTGGGTCAGAACAAAAATCGTTGTGCAGTCTTAAAGACAATCCTGAAAACCTACTCAGTTTTTAAAAAACTAAGTTCTAATTAATTTCACATACCGCACCTGTTACTGATGGCTCGCACATTCTCCTAACTTGTGGTTTTACAATCACATCTCCTTAGTTTTGGAAAAAAAAAATCTATTTCCTGTTACATGAAGACAGACACAAACAACAGGGGAAACTAATCAAGGCCTGCAACTGGATTCACATGTGCAGATACTTGTACCGAAGCACAGCCCTATAGATACAGTAGTAACATGTTTTAAGTGGAGACCTGGTATGTAGACTGGGCAAGTACATCTTTGATGTCATTTGATTGACCTCAGTGGAGATTCACTAGAGATCAGTTTAACTCTGTGTGCCTACTGAAGAATCTATTGTATTTCAGTCTTCTATTCTTGTTCTGATCTTTACTGGCGATGGTCTGATATTTGATTTAGGTGATAAATTGAAATAATACATTTTTAGGTACTAATACAGGAATTGATGTCTCATCTTCATTGTATGGGCTCTAATACATATTCCAAAAGAGACCAAGAAGCTGGGGAATTAAGTATGTCCCCAAAATTTTCAAACCCATGTTTCTACATGTAGATTCCTACATTTATATTTAGACACTTAGACATAAGCGGCCTGATTTTCGGAAGTGCTGAGAAACTTGTGAATCCATTTTAAGTCAACAGGAGCAGCAGGTGCTCAGGTCCTTTGAAAATCTGACCATTTCTATCTATGTACCAACATTTTAGACACCAAAATTTTGGCTATGGCATTTTCTGAAAGCTTTGAAATCTTATGTGGCCCAACAATTTCCATTTAAAATATTTTACTAAATCAGCATCTATATCTTTCTGACTCCAAGCATGACAACACAGGTTTTAAAAAGGACACACTGTTTAACAACAGTTCAGCCACTTTAGTTCCTCTCTCTATACAGCACAGCATCCTCTGATCTTTATTTCCCTTTTCATCACTGTATGGCACAACTCTCCCCTCTTTCCCACTACATTCCCTTTATTCCTTTCATCTTCATTACATGACTCAGCTCCCTCATCTGTCTTCTCTCTCTTTTCCTCTACTACAGGGTGCAGCTCCACCAAAACACAGTGCAGATATTACTCCCTTATCTCTGTTCACCAGCTACAATGTTGCAGCCTATCCTTAGCGTCTTTCTGCCTCTCCCACTTTCCCTCTCAACTTACATGTTTTTCACTTTAGTTTTCTGTTATCTTTTGTTTTTACTTTTAGATTTTAACATTGGGAGCCAAATTAATTTCTGGTATAACTCTGATGTAGTTAAAGAAGGTTTTGGAAGATGTGCACTAACTAGGGTAACCAGATATCCCAATTTTATAGGGGGACAGTCCCGATATTCAGGGCTTTGTCTTATAGAGGATATTATCTCCCACCCCGTCCTAATTTTCACACTTGCTATCTGGTCACCCTAGCATTAACTCACCACCTGTATAGAACACTGTCCTTCTATTTTCATTACCCTTGTCTGCCTTTCCTCCGCTCTCCTTCCTTCTCCCCATTTCACTTCTTTTGTTTCTTATTTCATTTGTTGAATCTTGGTTCAACTTAAATTTTAAGTTCTTTGGGGCAAGGACTATTTTTACTGTGTGTGTACAAGACCTAGCACAATGGACTGGAGCTTGTGGGCACTACCGTAGTAGTAGTAATACCATAATTACACCAGGAATTAATTAGGTTTCATCATAATTTTTAAAATATAATAAATTATGTTCTTGAAACAATAAATAAAAAGGGGTAGTTTCTGGAACTCCAAAGAAATGAGTTTACACTTCATAGTGTTGTTCAAATACAGTTTGAAATATTTTCTATTTATTTCCTCACACTAACACCATAATGTTAGCGTTTGACACCACGGAGCAATTTTTACTTTAAGAACATTATGTTGACCTTCCTCTTTCTATTTAGTTATGTTACTTATTTTCTAAGGTTTAGTATGAAGCATTTCCTTAATTTGACCATGAACTACCATATCTTATTACAGATTTTTGTCATTGTTCCTTTGTTTGCCTCCTGTAATTTGTGACACTAACTATGGAAGAGTTTTCTATTGCCATCTTTTATTTTTCATTGGGGTGTTTGTACTGGTATGAAGGCCCATTGCCTGTCTGTATTCATACCAGTGCATTTGACCAGCAGCATGTATTTGCAAACTCAGACAGTCTGCTGGGGCAGAGTTTCAAAGTGCAGCAGTTTTTTATTCCTAAATGTAGGGATTAGTTACAAAAAAATTTCTTATAACACCCTTCTAGATAGCTTTAAATCATTTTTCTCTATTGATCTTACCCTTACTAACCTCATACATTATTTTTTTTCTCTTTCTGAAATGGAACTGAAATTCATGTGGCTATTTTGCTTCATTTCCTAATTGTGCTAGCTTACTCATGCAAAAGTAACATAATAGTGAGAATATAGTTTGTTTGTGGATACATATTGTTTAAAATGTCTTTGAAATGGAGCAGTGAATTTAAGACAAAAAGGAGAATTCAGAGGAATCTCTCCACCAAATAAAAAAAATATATATAATGGGTCTAAAATGAGCATAGTCTTAGTTCTGCACAACATCATATAAAGAATTTTGAGTTATCAGGGCCAAAGTCTACTCAGTTATTTTAATGTAAATTCAGATTCACTGGACTGACTTCAGTATACTACTTCATTGATGAAGAGTAAGAGTGGAATTTGGTCCACAGTGTTTTATTGACCCTTTATTTAATAGAAATTATAGATTCAAGGGCCAGAAGGGACTATTGTGGTAATGTAGTTTGACCTCCTATATAACACAGGCCATAGAACTAAAATAATTCCTAAAGCATACCGGTGACACTAAGCACCCCTGTATTCATACCTTACATGCCATTGTAATAATCTTTGTGCAAAATATGCTTTGTGAGGTACCATTTGAAAACTAATAACTCACTGATCATTTATATTATTGCATGATGTATGTATGGTATGTGTATTAAGAGTTATGAATATAGTCTGAAATTATGACTGAAGTATATGGAAACCAGGTATGTTAGGTAGTTGCTAAACAGATCTATCTGAGAAAAAGGGAATATGTATTTGATTATCTGACCAGCCCAGTATTTGGGCAAAGACAATGAAAGTCCATATTTACGTATCAGCAGAAACAGGACCATCAAGACATCAGGGTGAGGAGATGGCAGGAAACAGAACAATTTGCATTTCAGAAGAAAAAGCATGGGCTTCTATCAAGGTTCCTTCCCCACTCTGAACTCTAGGGCACAGATGTGGGGACCTGCATGAAAGACCCCCTAAGCTTATTCTTACCAGTTTAGGTTAAAAAGTTCCTCAAGGTACAAACTTTGCCTTGTCCTTGAACCCTATGTTGCCTCCACCAAGCGTGTTAAACAAAGAACAGGGAAACAGCCCACTTGGAGATGTCTTCCCCCCAAGCCCTACACCCCCTTTCCTGGGGAAGGCTTGATAAAAATCCTCACCAATTTGCATAGGTGAACACAGACCCAAACCCTTGGATCTTAAGAACAATGAAAAAGCAATCAGGATCTTAGAAGAAGAATTTTAATTAAAGAAAAAGTAAAAGAATCACCTCTGTAAAATCAGGATGGTAAATACCTTACCAGGTAATCAGATTCAAAACATAGAGAATCCCTCTAGGCAAAACCTTAAGTTACAAAAAGACACAAAAACAGGAATATACATTCCGTTCAGCACAGCTTATTTACCAGCCATTTAAACAAAAAGAAATCTAACACATTTCTAGCTAGATTACTTACAAGTTCTAATACTTCATTCCTGTTATGTTCTCGGCAAAAGCATCACATAGACAGACAGACCCTTTGTTCCCCCCTCCCTCCCCCAGCTTTGAAAGTATCTTGTCTCCTCATTGGTCATTTTGGTCAGGTGCCAGTGAGGTTATCTTAGCTTCTTAACCCTTTACAGGTGAAGAGGTTTTGCCTCTGGCCAGGAGGGATTTTATAGTTCTGTATACAGAAAGGTGGTTACCCTTCCCTTTATATTTATGACAGCTTCCTTCACAACCAGACTCCATGTTGTCTTCCTTACAGTTTGAATAAACTTTACTTTTGAGGGTTTATCCTCAGAAGAATCAATTTCAAAAGTTTGCTGGCCTATAAAGACAGGGGTTCTGAACCTCAAGTGATGAGCATTGAATCAATTCATTTCATACAATGCTATTGTATTATACAAATGTATAGAGTAAGGCCTTTTCTGAAAGCTAATGACACACTGTGATTAACAACACTGTAAAATGTATGTATTAACATTATGTAAGGAATTATGGACTCTCATTGATATTAGGCTGTACGGTCTGCCCATACAGCTATCTACCAGTCTCCTATGTAAACTAAGCATTGTGGAATTAGAACCAGTGGAAGCCCCATTTTCATAGAAATAATACAGGGGGTTGGGAAGCCCACAGGAGGGAAAGGACCGCATGAGGTTATCCTGTCATTCATTGAACTTTGGAAGATATAAGCAAGGACAGAAGTTATCTTTGACATTCATCACTAGACAGACACAAGAGGCCAGAGCCCTTGCAAGCTGGGAACGATGGGGCCTTCAATCAAGGGGATAGAGGGACTTGAAATATCTGGAGTTGAATATAGGCGAGAAGCCTGTGTAGGCAAAGATCTTTCACTTAGGAAGATAAGGGAAACCAGCCACTTGTGCTTTCTTTGAAGGTCCTGACTGAAAGTCAACCATGGCTGGGAAGAAGAATGATTAGTGAAAGAAAACATCTTGAACAAAGCCTGTATCTTGCTAGATTGAGTTTTAGATTTTTAGATGTGTTTTAACTTGTATTTGCTTATAATGCTTTCTCACTTTATTCCTTTTTATTTAGCATCACATAACCTATGTTCTGTTAATACATTTGTTTTATTTTACTATAAACCAACTTAGTGCTGTGCTTAAAGAAAAGGGTATATTTAGCCCAGTAAACAGAATACACTGTATTGTGTCTTTGTGTCGTTAGAGGAACAAACAAACCATATTATTTCTCTGAACTATTCAGGAGAGGGTTAGACTTACAGAGCACATGGTTTCTGGGGAAATTCAGGAGTGGGAGCATGTTCATTCACCCTGCAAGTAGTAATCAAGGCTGTTGGAAGCTGCTGTGGGGCTGTAGACAGGCTGCTGGGGTCAGAGCTGCTGAACCAGGGCTCTTTAGTACACAGATGCTCAGGGTTTGACCTGCATGCTGGTAGGCTGGTTGGGAGCGGCCCAGGTTGGGAGCTACAGCAACAAGGCATTGTGAGGTGCCCAAGGTTACAGGGCAGGTATTGTTACCGGAGGTTTTCACTTGTTTGAATCCTGTATAGATTGCAATACCCTGGATAGAGATACTGACAGTTGAGGGCGAGGAGGAGAGTGAGGAACATCATGAACAATTCACCTCTCCCAATTAACATTACAAAGGTAGGGATAGCGTTAGACGGCTTTAGTTTGTAGGGGACAATAGTTAGCTTTAGACCTTGTCTACACTGCTACTTACAGTGCTGACACTTTCTTCGCTCAGGGGTGTGGGGAAAAAACACACCCCTGAGATATGCACATTTCAGTGCTGTAAAGGTCAACCAATCAGAGGAGACCAGAAACTGAACATAAATGGCAAGCTAGAGCGTGTGGTGGATGAGAGAGGGGAAGAGAGAGTGGAGAAGATCAAGAGAAGGCAACCAGACAGCAGTGCAGAGTTGAGAACGGAGATTGACAGAGCAGAAGGACCCCTGGCAATCAGAGGGATTGGAGTGTGAATCTGATTTTTTATTTATTTTAAAGAGACTGCTTGTGCATGTCTGTCAATAAAGCGGGATGTCTGCTTCTGAATGTGATCTGCCCCACCCCATCCTGTGAGCGACTGGCCACTGCTCACAGTATGGTAACTGTTAATTGTTCAATGTTTCTTTAATGCTATGTTGTAGTGTTGTTTTAGCCATCTGGTACTTGTATGTTACACTGTAATAAGTCCAAAGCTATTATATTTGAGGCCTTCTGCATAGGTATGAAAAGTTCAGTCTGTACCAACTCACAACATTGTATTTTGTCTCCTAGTCTGTTTAGTCTTCTGAGTCAATTGAATGTATAATCTTTAAAAGTAATCCAAGTGTGCTTTATGACACATTATAATTTTTTTCCTTTCCTTGCTTACTTTACAATATATTAGGTAAAGAAAGAATGGAAATGAAAAGGTTGCAATGTATACTATTCGGTAATCACCTAATTTTCTCTAAATAAGACTGTTTTTGAAGTATTACTGCTTGTGTGCCTATTCTTGATTGGAAGGCTGTATCCATGTCCTTTCAAGGGTTTGCTGGATTAACCTGCTCCAGGGAATCCTCTTGTTATACTTAAATTTAAACCAGCAGGATCTCATTTAGGGGGATAAGGCAATATGCCATGTTTGTTGTGAATACAGAGAGAATTATAGCTGTAACGTTTCACTCACTCACACATTCACTCGTGCACACGCACGCAGGTTCTGCCAGGTTGTTGTTATAGTTACCAGCCTTAGAGTTGCTCGTGCCAAGTCACTGGCCAGGTAGCCTGGACACAAGGATGGAGCCAAGTCTTGTCAGATGCACATCCAATGCTCCTGGAGAGTGGTTGCAGAACCAGACTCAAAGTTCTCAGTCTTCAGAGTCTGTCTTTATAGGGATTCATCCTCATTCAAATCTATAGGGTTTGCTTTGTCATGTTGCTCTCATGTTTGAGATGATAGTTCATCATGCAGATGGCCCAACAGTGACGGCTTGTTGTTTTCTTGTTCTTCGGTTCTTTGGCCCCTTCGTCCTTGAGGCAGTTGGAGATGGATTCTGGTTTGCCTTACAGGGTCGTGCAGTTATCTCCATCCTGCTCATTCTTTGGCCGAATGTTCCTGGGTAGTTATTATTTATTATCCTTTTATGATGAGATTACTGGTTCTGTGGATGAAGGGAAAGCAGTGGATGTATTGTTTCTAGACTTTAGCAAAGCTTTTGACACGGTCTCCCACAGTATTCTTGTCAGCAAGTTAAGGAAGTATGGGCTGGATGAATGCACTATAAGGTGGGTAGAAAGCTGGCTAGATTGTCGGGCTCAACAGGTAGTGATCAATGGCTCCATGTCTAGTTGGCAGCCGGTGTCAAGTGGAGTGCCCCAGGGGTCGGTCCTGGGGCCGGTTTTGTTCAATATCTTCATAAATGATCTGGAGGATGGTGTGGATTGCACTCTCAGCAAATTTACGGATGATACTAAACTGGGAGGAGTGGTAGATACGCTGGAGGGGAGGGATAGGATACAGAAGGACCTAGACAAATTGGAGGATTGGGCCAAAAGAAATCTGATGAGGTTCAATAAGGATAAGTGCAGGGTCCTGCACTTAGGACGGAAGAACCCAATGCACAGCTACAGACTAGGGACCGAATGGCTAGGCAGCAGTTCTGCAGAAAAGGACCTAGGGGTGACAGTGGACGAGAAGCTGGATATGAGTCAGCAGTGTGCCCTTGTTGCCAAGAAGGCCAATGGCATTTTGGGATGTATAAGTAGGGGCATAGCGAGCAGATCGAGGGACGTGATCGTTCCCCTCTATTCGACATTGGTGAGGCCTCATCTGGAGTACTGTGTCCAGTTTTGGGCCCCACACTTCAAGAAGGATGTGGATAAATTGGAGAGAGTCCAGCGAAGGGCAACAAAAATGATTAGGGGACTGGAACACATGAGTTATGAGGAGAGGCTGAGGGAGCTGGGATTGCTTAGCCTGCAGAAGAGAAGAATGAGGGGGGATTTGATAGCTGCTTTCAACTACCTGAAAGGGCGTTCCAAAGAGGATGGCTCTAGACTGTTCTCAATGGTAGCAGATGACAGAACGAGGAGTAATGGTCTCAAGTTGCAGTGGGGGAGGTTTAGATTGGATATTAGGAAAAACTTTTTCACTAAGAGGGTGGTGAAACACTGGAATGCGTTACCTAGGGAGGTGGTAGAATCTCCTTCCTTAGAGGTTTTTAAGGTCAGGCTTGACAAAGCCCTGGCTGGGATGATTTAACTGGGAATTGGTCCTGCTTCGAGCAGGGGGTTGGACTAGATGACCTTCTGGGGTCCCTTCCAACCCTGATATTCTATGATTCTATTTATTTATTAGGCTGGCACGTCAACTTTTTATTACTCATTTAAACATACTTTTACAATCACACCCTATTTCACTGAACATAACTATTCTCAAATCACTGGGGCATGACAGACTCCAATGAATCTATCCTTGCCACTTGTCACACGTGAAAAGAAAACAAGCAAGATAGGAATATAAAAGTGAAGGAACAACAAATCATAGAATCATAGAATATCAGGGTTGGAAGGGACCCCAGAAGGTCATCTAGTCCAACCCCCTGCTCGAAGCAGGACCAATTCCCAGTTAAATCATCCCAGCCAGGGCTTTTTCCTGAGTTTAGAAAAAACATTCGTAACATGTTATCACTTTTAGGACAAACTCTTTGTCTCTAAATGTTTTTCTGCAGTTAACGCAGACCTTGCAAACTGGCAGGCCTGTTTCAATTAGCACAAACTCAGCAGGTTGAGAGAGCAGGCTGAGAGACATTTCTTTCTAATGGTCAGGCCAAATCTGGGGTCTGTTTTGGAATCACTCTTATATTTTCCACAACATAAATGTATTAATTATTACTTTTAATCCCAGGTGTCAGAGTAGCAGCCGTGTTAGTCTGTATCCACAAAAAGAACAGGAGTACTTGTGGCACCTTAGAGACTAACAATTTTATTAGAGCATAAGCTTTCATGGGCTACAGCCAACTTCATTGGATGCATAGAATGGAACGTATAGTAAGAAGATTTTTTATATATATATATATATATAATGATCCCTCACTCTCCCAGATCTTGGGAGATAGGCCAGTCCTTGCTTACAGACAGCCCCCCAACCTGAAGCAAATACTCTACAGCAACCACATACCACACCACAGAAACACTAACCCAGGAACCTATCCTTGCAGCAAAGCCCGTTGCCAACTGTGCCCATATATCTATTCAGGGGACACCATCGTAGGGCCTAATCACATCAGCCACATTATCAGGGGCTCGTTCACCTGCACATCTACCAATGTGATATGTCATAATGTGCCAGCAATGCCCCTCTGCCATGTACATTGGCCAAACCGGACAGTCTCTATGCAAAAGAATAAATGGACACAAATCTGACATCAGGAATCATAACATACAAAAACTGGTAGAACACTTCAACCTCTCTGGCCACTCAGTAAAAAATTTAAGGGTGGCAATTTTGCAACAGAAAAGCTTCAGAAACAGACTCCAATGAGAAACTGCTGAGCTTGAATTAATATGCAAACTAGATACCATTAACTTGGGAGTGGCTGGGTCATTACACATATTGAATCTATTTCCCTCAGTTAAGTATCCTCACACCTTCTTGTCAACTGTCTAAATGGGCCATCTTGATTATCACTAGGAAAGTTGTTTTTTCTCCTGCTGATGGTAGTTCATCTTAACTAATTAGCCTCTCACACTTTGTATGGCAACTTCCAAATTATCTGTATGTGTATATATAACTTCTAAGTATATGTTCCATTCTATGTATCCGATGATGTGGGGTGTAGCCCACGAAAGCTTATGCTCTAATAAATTTGTTAATCTCTAAGGTGCCACAAGTACTCCTGTTTTTACTTTTAATCCAACACTCTGCAGGTCAGAGACAAACCCTCTGGCAATACTTTAGGGTGGATCACCACTTTTTTCCCCAGTTGGATAGGTGGGCCAGTATTGGTATACCTTAAGTCCAAACAGTGAGGTAACAGTAGTGACATCACCTCTCACTTTCTGGATTTGCACCTCTGAGTGTCACAATGTCTTTTAGAAAAATATCCATTAATTCTAGCATTACCTAACTTGTAAATGCTTGACTTTGGAACTTGAGCAGTCTTTCAATATAGGTTGTTTATATTCCTCTGAGTACTCTAGATTCTTTACAGTGGTGGCTTAATGCTCAAAACTTTATCTACAGTATCACATTTGAAGGTGAGGAAAGTTGCTCGGTATTTCAGTTTCTCGGAGGTTCACCAGAACCCAATATAGAACTTACTTTTTGCTGCATACAGGTTGCAGTTTTAAAAATGTATTCAAACATTGCAAAAAGTAGTATTAACAGCGAAAGTTGAAGGACTGCAAATCTCCCAGATAATACAGAGCAGAAATGTTTTAGCAAACTGACAGCATTTTATTGCACAGGCTACAGTTATCCTGCTCATGAAATGAACTACTGGGAGTCAGGGTATGCATTTGATTTACCCGGTATTGGTTTCTTGTAACACTAGTTGGCATTTTGCCTGGAGGAATTGCCTTCCTTTTTTTGTTCACTTAAGTCACTCAGAAATATTTCTGACATACCTTTTCCTTCATCCTGTTTTATTTTGGTTTTATCCTCCACCTTAGTTCTGCATTAGTAGTTATATGCTGTGGTAAGATAGTATTACTAGTATCCAGTTATTGCCAATAGAAAAAAAAACTGTGTTAGCCTTAATACTAATAAACTCCTTTGTTATCCCTCTAACCTTTTTGCCAGCTGATGTCAGCAGCAACAAGGACCAGGTTCTATCTCCTGGATTCCACTTAACAATATAGAACAGAACCAGCTTGAGACCTCACCCAGAAATCTAGAAAAACTAAATACCATCCCTGGGCATGTCTAAGAGGCAATACTTCCTCATGGGCAAGCACTGCATCTGCGTATAACAAAAGAAAGTTTTTATTAAAAGAGAAAGGGAGCCCAGCATTCATTTGGGAAAACACCAACAGTGATTCAAAAGGATGCAAACCATAAGTAAACACCCACCCCACAGCATCCTGGGCAGTGTCATGCTTCATAATGATCATAGGCTGTGTCAGATGTAAAATATTATCCAAAGTGAATGAAATGAGATGGATTGAAGCTTTGAAAGAACGTCTCCAGAATGTCTGGACATATTTGTTTCATCTTCAACGTGTAACTCAAATGAAGAGCACATTATGATATACTCCACATAGAATATAGTCCATTATGTTCAGCAACATGTCTTTTCCCTCTTATATTAAAGCAAAATATTATTTTTCATCTTTGTTCCTAATGAAGACCTGCCACCTTTCTGCTTAATAATTTAAGGCAAACTACCATAGAAATTTCCTGTTGGACGGTTGCCTGCACACAAAGAAGAATCCAGTTATTATTTTTGATAGTTCTAGTAGTTATTAAAACAGGATTGGTCATCATGATTCCAGGAATCTGTTTGTAGGTCTGCTACCAACTTCTAGAGTGAAATCATGGCCCTATTGAAGTCAATGGCAAAACTCCATTTCCATGGAGCCAGATTTCATCCATAATTTCTGTAATTTCAAAAGGTTTTAAAACCATTAAGCCTCACAAAACTCTCATAGAATAAGATTGATATTATCATCTCCATTTTACAGAGAGGAAAACTGAAGCACAGTGACTGGGCCAATGTCACACAGAGTCAATGACAGAGCCAGAAATAGAACCCAGGATTCTGAACTGAGTGGCTCCTGGTTTAACTACTAAACAAGATTATTTTTCTTAGTGGAATCTTAGTCACTCTGGACCAGATACTGCCCTGATATATGTGGCTGCAACTCCCACTGAAGTCACTATAGAGTTTGACTATGTGAGCCTCCATCTGTAAAGAAATACCTAATATTTTTAACAAAACACAAAGCTACTTGAAATTCAGAGGTGTTCTTTTCTGAAGCCTCCTTTATGAACTTGGAAACTTGAAATCCTTGCATAAATGGATTTTTTAGAGTGAATTGCATCTGGTTTTGAGCAAAGATTGCTTCTTGGCAAAAATGTGCTCAGCTGTATGGTTCGGCAAGCTTTGCCTTTTTACTGAAAATTTCATGTAAGACAAGGTTTTGTGGTTTTGCAACCTCACTCAGTGAAAACTGCTACCAAAGTCAAAGCCTTTGGATTCCTCATGTGACCCAGGGTTCTTTCAACCCAAAGCTCTTGGTAACTTTACTCTGTGCGAGGTGGTGTCAGGAAATAAATCAATGGAGACACAGCCATCTGTCAAGGTTCCTCCCCCACTCTGAACTCTAGGGTACAGATGTGGGGACCTGCATGAAAAACCTCCTAAGCTTATCTTTACCAGCTTAGGTCAAAACTTCCCCAAGGTACAAAATATTACACCCGTTATCCTTGGAATGGCCGCTACCACCACCAAACTAATACTGGTTACTGGGGAAGAGCTGTTTGGACGCGTCCTTCCCCCCAAAATACTTCCCAAAACCTTGCACCCCACTTCCTGGACAAGGTTTGGTAAAAAGCCTCACCAATTTGTCTAGGTGACTACAGACCCAGACCCTTGGATCTTAAGAACAATGAACAATCCTCCCAACACTTGCACCCCCCCTTTCCTGGGAAATGTTGGATAAAAAGCCTCACCAATTTGCATAGGTGACCACAAACCCAAACCCTTGGATCTGAGAACAATGAAAAAGCATTCAGTGTTTTACAAGAAGACTTTTAATAAAAAATAGAAGTAAATAGAAATAAAGAAATTCCCCCTGTAAAATCAGGATGGTATATATCTTACAGGGTAATTAGATTCAAAAACATAGAGAACCCCTCTAGGCAAAACCTTAAGTTACAAAAAAGATACACAGACAGAAATAGTTATTCTATTCAGCACAATTCTTTTCTCAGCCATTTAAAGAAATCATAATCTAACACATACCTAGCTAGATTACTTACTAAAAGTTCTAAGACTCCATTCCTGTTCTGTCCCCGGCCAAGACGACTACAGACAGACACACAAACCCTTTGTTTCTCTCCCTCCTCCCAGCTTTTGAAAGTATCTTGTCTCTTCATTGGTCATTTTGGTCAGGTGCCAGCGAGGTTACCTTTAGCTTCTTAACCCTTTACAGGTGAGAGGAGCTTTCCCCTGGCCAGGAGGGATTTCAAAGGGGTTTACCCTTCCCTTTATATTTATGACACGCCCCCCAAATCTCAGCTAGGGTGAAACACTGGCTGGGATTTCTTCCTGGAGCTCTAGGAAAACAGAGTTAATAAGACACATGCATCTCTAAATATACTACCAAGTACATAAAGACTAACAATATTTTCCACATCTCAAGGACGATTTTAACCAGATGATTCTGGGAAACTTTCACGGGAGAGTGCATCAGCCACTTTGTTAGAAGCTCCTGAGATGTGTTGGATGTCGAAATCAAAATCTTGGAGAGCTAAACTCCACCGAAGAAGTTTTCTGTTAGTTTCTTTGACGGTGTGAAGCCACTTTAGTGCAGCATGGTCGGTTTGCAGGTGGAAACGCCGTCCCCAAACATATGGGCGTAGCTTTTCCAGAGCGTAGACAATGGCATAACATTCTTTTTCAGTGACTGACCAGTTGCTTTCCCTCTCAGACAGTTTTTTGCTGAGAAACACTACAGGGTGGAATTCTTGATCAGGTCCTTTCTGCATTAAAACTGCTCCCACACCACGCTCGGATGCATCTGTGGTTACTAGGAACGGTTTGTCAAAGTCTGGGGCCCTTAGTACAGGGTCAGACATGAGTGTCGCTTTAAGCTTGTTAAAGGCCTTCTGACACTTTCCGGTCCACTGAACAGCATTTGGCTGTTTCTTTTTGGTTAGGTCTGTCAGTGGGGCAGCGATTTGGCTGTAGTGCGGTACAAATCGTCTGTAATAACCGGCCAAGCCTAAGAAGGATTGAACCTGTTTCTTTGACTTTGGGACAGGCCACTTTTGGATAGCATCCACTTTGGCCTGTAGGGGGCTGATAGTTCCTTGACCCACCTGGTGTCCAAGGTAAGTCACTCTGTTTAGGCCTATTTGACACTTCTTAGCCTTAACAGTTAGTCCTGCCTCCCTTATGCGCTCAAGGACTTTTTGTAGATGTTCCAGGTGGTCTGCCCAGGAATCCAAAAATATGGCCACATCGTCAAGGTAGGCGACTGCATATTCTCCTAATCCCGCTAGGAGACCATCTACAAGTCTTTGGAAAGTGGCGGGTGCATTTCGCAGCCCGAAAGGGAGTACATTAAATTCATACAGCCCGAGATGTGTGATGAAGGCTGACCTTTCCTTGGCAGATTCATCTAGCGGTACCTGCCAGTACCCCTTGGTTAAGTCCAAGGTAGAGATGAACTGGGCCCTTCCCAGTTTCTCTAATAGTTCATCTGTGCGTGGCATGGGATAGTTGTCTGGGCGAGTTACAGCATTTAGCTTACGGTAGTCCACGCAAAAACGTATTTCCCCATCTGGTTTGGGAACTAGAACCACTGGAGATGCCCATGCACTTTCAGAGGGGCGGATTACACCCATCTGTAACATATCCTGGATCTCCCGTTCTATAGCAGTTTTAGCTTGAGGAGACACCCGGTAAGGTTGGACCCTAATTGGGTGAGCATTACCTGTGTCAATGGAGTGGTATGCCCGTTCAGTCAGTCCTGGGGTGGCTGAGAACGTTGGCGCGTAGCTAGTGCACAGCTCCTGGATCTGCTGTCGCTGCATACGCCCAAGGGTCATGGAGAGGTTCACCTCTTCCACACCACCAGCACATTTCCCTTCGTAGTAGACACCTTCAGGCCACTCAGCGTCGTCTCCTCCCTGGGCTGTAAACTGACAAACCTTTAATTCTCTGGAATAAAAGGGCTTTAGAGAATTAATATGATACACCTTAGGCTTTCGGTTGGAGGTGGGGAATGCTATGAGATAATTAACAGCTCCCAGGCGCTCCTGGACCACGAATGGCCCTTCCCACGATGCTTCCATTTTATGGGCCTGGAGCGCCTTTAAGACCATGACCTGGTCTCCTACTTTGAAGGAACGCTCTCTGGCATGTTTATCATACCAGGCTTTTTGCTCTTTTTGAGCATCCTGTAAGTTTTCTCTAGCAAGGGCTAAAGAGGTTCGGAGGGTGTTTTGTAGGTTGGTTACAAAGTCCAGAATGTTAGTTCCTGGAGAAGGTGTAAATCCCTCCCATTGCTGCTTCACCAACTGCAATGGCCCCTTAACCTCACGGCCATATACAAGTTCAAATGGGGAAAACCCTAAACTGGGATGTGGTACAGCTCTGTAGGCAAAGAGCAACTGCTGCAATACTAGGTCCCAATCATTGGAGTGCTCATTTACGAATTTACGTATCATGGCCCCCAAAGTTCCATTAAACTTCTCCACCATGCCATTTGTTTGATGATGGTAAGGAGTGGCAACCAAGTGATTTACCCCATGAGCTTCCCAAAGGTTTTTCATAGTTCCTGCCAGGAAATTAGTCCCTGCATCTGTGAGGATGTCGGAGGGCCAACCTACCCTGGCAAAAATGTCTGCTAGTGCCTGGCACACACTTTTAGCCCTGGTGTTGCTTAGAGCTACTGCTTCCGGCCATCGGGTGGCAAAATCCATGAAAGTCAGTATGTACTGCTTTCCTCTGGGTGTCTTTTTCGGAAAAGGACCCAGAATATCCACAGCTACTCGCTGAAATGGAACTTCAATGATGGGGAGTGGCTGGAGAGGAGCTTTGACCTGGTCTTGGGGTTTTCCCACTCTTTGGCACACCTCACAAGACTGGACATAGGTAGAAACATCCTTGCCCATTCCCTCCCAGTGGAATGACCCCCCCAAACGGTCTTTGGTCCTGTTCACCCCAGCATGGCCACTAGGGTGATCATGGGCTAAGCTCAAGAGCTTGGCCCGGTATTTAGTTGGAACTACCAACTGTCTCTGAGGATGCCAGTCTTCCTGGTGTCCCCCAGAAAGAGTTTCCTTGTATAAAAGTCCTCTTTCTACAACAAACCTGGATCGATTAGAAGAGCTGAGAGGCGGTGGGTTGCTCCGTGCCGCCGTCCAAGCTCTCTGGAGGCTTTCATCTGCTTCCTGTTCGGTCTGGAACTGTTCCCTTGATGCTGGAGACATCAGTTCCTCATGGGATTGTGGACCTAAGCTTGGTCCCTCTGGAAGCGATATAGGGGATGGAGCTGTTTCTGTTGACTGTGAACCGCTCTCCGCTGGTGCACTATGTTGGGATTCAGGCTCCGGCTGAGCCTCTTGTGTAGGGTTATCGGCTGCTGCCAGTTCAGGTTCGGTGGGGCCCTCTGGTGTTGAGGTTGCAAGTACTGGATTCAGTGCTGACACGGGGTCTGGTGTTGGTTGTTCGGCTGGTTCCGGTTCTGGGACTGGTTCCGTCTGGGTCTCTGGGACTGGATCCACTACTGCTGTTGCAGACATTGGCCTGGGGTCCAGGTCCATCACCTCTGACTGGGTCCTGATAGAAGTTTCCGGAACAGAGCTAGGCCTCACGGCTTGTTTAGCCTGGTTGCGGGTGACCATTCCCACCCTCTTGGCCTGCTTCACATGATTGGCCAAGTCTTCCCCCAACAGCATGGGGATGGGATAATCATCATAGACTGCAAAAGTCCACATTCCTGACCAGCCCTTGTACTGGACAGGCAACTTGGCTGTAGGCAAATTGAAAGAGTTGGACTTGAAGGGTTGAATCGTCACTTGGATCTCTGGGTTGATTAAATTGGGGTCCACTAAGGAAGCATGGATAGCTGACACTTGTGCTCCGGTGTCCCTCCACGCGGTGACCTTCTTCCCACCCACACTCACAGTTTCCCTCCGCTCCAAGGGTATCTGGGAGGTATCTGGGCCTGTGGACCTCTGGTGTGATTCCGGTGCAATGAACTGTAATCTGTTGGGGTTCTTGGGGCAGTTGGCCTTTACATGCCCCAGCTCGTTACACTTAAAACATCGTCCAGCTGACGGGTCACTGGGGCGAGGAGGGTTGCTGGAGAACGGGGTGGTGGGACGATAAGGGGTCTGGAGGGTTCTTTGGGAGGTAGGTGGGGCTTTGGGCGGCCCCCGGTAATAGGGTGTGGTCTGGGGTGGTCCCTTCTGGTCTCCGCTCCAACTGCGACCAGTTTTCTTCTTCTCTGCCACCTCCACCCATCTGGCTCCAATCTCTCCTGCCTCAATTACAGTTTTGGGTTTCCCATCTAGGATGTATCTTTCTATTTCCTCAGGAACACCCTCTAAGAATTGTTCCATTTGCATTAGGAAGGGCAAATTTACTGGAGATTCAACACTTGCTCCTGATATCCAGGCATCCCAATGTTTTACAATGTGGTAGGCATGTCGGGTAAATGACATGTCTGGTTTCCACCTTAGGGCTCTGAACCTCCGACGAGACTGCTCGGGTGTCATCCCCATTCTGACTCTCGCCTTGGATTTAAACAGTTCATACTTGTTCATGTGTTCTTTAGGCATTTCAGCTGCCACCTCAGCTAAGGGTCCACTGAGCTGCGGCCTCAGCTCTACCATGTATTGGTCAGTAGAGATGTTGTACCCAAGGCAGGCCCTTTCGAAGTTTTCTAAGAAGGCCTCAGTATCATCACCTGCCTTGTAGGTGGGGAACTTTCTGGGATGGGAAGTGGTACCTGGAGAAGGATTGCTAGGGTTTGTTGGTATATTCTGCTGGGCCTTTATCCTCTCCATCTCCTCCACATGCTTCCTCTCTTTTTCCTTCTCCTCCTCCACATGCTTCCTCTCTTTTTCCCTCTCCTCCTCCACATGCTTCCTTGCCTCCATTTCCCTCTTGTGGGCAGCCTCTTGGTGTTGTTCTGCCTCCCTTTCTTGTTCCTTCTTCAGCTGCATGAGTTCTATCTGTCTTTCATGTTCCCTTTGTTTTTCCTCAGCCTGAAATTTGGCTAATTCCAGCTGTAGTCGAGCTGAGGATTTGGCCATTCTAACCTCTCTGTTTTTAACTAACTTTACACCCGAGGTTTAGAAATAAACAAACAAAACTTGGCTGTAAAATTTTGCTGTGCTGGAATAGAATACCTATTCTCTGATAGTGATTGTCAGCCTACAGAAAAAGACAATTCCCTTGTCTCTGCTCTGGGCCCAAATTAAAGCAAAAAACCTCCAACTACTTGGAAACCTGCTTACCCAGCCCAAAGAAGAAAAAAATTTCTTTTCAAACCTGTGCTCCTTGTAAAACAAAAAAAAAAAATCAAAATCCTAAAAAAAACCCTGCCACTTTTGTCTCCAGGCAAATGGGTAGAGCACACACCCCCTATTTACTTTTAGGAAGAAAAGAAAAAAAAAAAAAACCTCTGGGTTGGAAGACTGTGAATTTCCCTGCAGGAGTTAAGTACCCTGCCTCCAGGCAAAGAAAATCTGCAATTCACAAGATAATCCCCTTTTGTCTCTGCTTGGCCACAAAGCAGAGAGAAACCAAGCTGCTTTCAGTTTCAAAGCTGCCTTCTGGACTTCCTAAAAATTCCTTTTTAAAATCTGTATTTCTAGTTCAAAAAATCTCAACTGGATCTCAAAATGATTTCAGGTTAATCCCACCGCTGTGCCACCATGTCAAGGTTCCTCCCCCACTCTGAACTCTAGGGTACAGATGTGGGGACCTGCATGAAAAACCTCCTAAGCTTATCTTTACCAGCTTAGGTCAAAACTTCCCCAAGGTACAAAATATTACACCCGTTATCCTTGGAATGGCCGCTACCACCACCAAACTAATACTGGTTACTGGGGAAGAGCTGTTTGGACGCGTCCTTCCCCCCAAAATACTTCCCAAAACCTTGCACCCCACTTCCTGGACAAGGTTTGGTAAAAAGCCTCACCAATTTGTCTAGGTGACTACAGACCCAGACCCTTGGATCTTAAGAACAATGAACAATCCTCCCAACACTTGCACCCCCCCTTTCCTGGGAAATGTTGGATAAAAAGCCTCACCAATTTGCATAGGTGACCACAAACCCAAACCCTTGGATCTGAGAACAATGAAAAAGCATTCAGTGTTTTACAAGAAGACTTTTAATAAAAAATAGAAGTAAATAGAAATAAAGAAATTCCCCCTGTAAAATCAGGATGGTATATATCTTACAGGGTAATTAGATTCAAAAACATAGAGAACCCCTCTAGGCAAAACCTTAAGTTACAAAAAAGATACACAGACAGAAATAGTTATTCTATTCAGCACAATTCTTTTCTCAGCCATTTAAAGAAATCATAATCTAACACATACCTAGCTAGATTACTTACTAAAAGTTCTAAGACTCCATTCCTGTTCTGTCCCCGGCCAAGACGACTACAGACAGACACACAAACCCTTTGTTTCTCTCCCTCCTCCCAGCTTTTGAAAGTATCTTGTCTCCTCATTGGTCATTTTGGTCAGGTGCCAGCGAGGTTACCTTTAGCTTCTTAACCCTTTACAGGTGAGAGGAGCTTTCCCCTGGCCAGGAGGGATTTCAAAGGGGTTTACCCTTCCCTTTATATTTATGACACCATCCGACTGATAGAATATACAATATTACTCAGTAATATACAGGATGTAAACAGGACAACACAAGAGTGCTTTCATTTAAACTTATACTTAGTCTCAAGCACATACACATGTCCCCAACAGATTAGTAAAACATACAACCCTCAATAATTACCAAAGTTGGGTGTGGCTCTCGAATGGCACAGTGGTAGTCTTCTGATGGCCAATCTTCCGTTTGCCGACCTGGACCCAACCATGTGTCCTGAAGGAGAGTCCCTGAAGAGTCCGACTACCCCACACTTTCTTCCCTTATTTATTCATTAGTATTAGAATAACACGTCAGTCAAAGAAAACTTGTTAAGCAAGCAATTTCAAAGGTTAATCAAGAGGTTTCCCTCTGATCATCAATTAGCCAGATGTTTTTTTCCAGAGTTTGCATGCCTTGAGGCCCTGACAAACACATCCCTGAGGGCACATATAGATAAGCTTCCTGTTTTTCTAAAATGCATACCTCAGCAATTTCAACAGAGATCTCATCAAGAAGGATGCGGGGTCATGCTTCCCTTTTTATGATCACCCAAACCTCCTCCCCTCCTGACACAGTCATGCTTGGGCTGCTGCATAGGCCCACTTATGACCTGCAGGCTCTGTTATTTTTAGCAATAAGCAGTAGTGGTCTGCCAAGATCTCCTCATACACTCACGCTGCCTATCATTACCATTTCTAAAGAGATAAGACCTACATTAAATAGTAGGAAGAAAGGTTCCTTGATACTTGTCACCAAAACTGTAGAGAAAAAATGTAAAGAGAATTCATCTGACAGACTTTATATCTTCAGTTTCTGGCAATATGTTAAAAAAACAAAACAAAAAACCCCCTATCTTTTTGCAGTTCAGTTCATATCTAAGTTTATGGGAAATCTGTATCTGTCTGACACTTACTTTTTTTGGCTGTTCAAGGGACATGTCTTTCAAATTTTAAGGAGTCCAAAAACTAAAAGGAGATGAAATGGATATGAAATTGACTGATTTAGCATAATGTAAAAAAGTATGGGGCCAGCTGTGCAAGATTCTGAGTGTCTTTATCTCCCTTTGATTTAAATGGGAGTAGGTGGCATTCAGCATCATACTGTATCAAGGACTAAGCTGCATAAATATACAAGCATAAAACCAGAAAAGCTTCTAAAATCATGAGTCCCATTGTATGTACATGCAGTGGTTGTGGCTCTATGATGGGGTGGTCAAACTTACAGACCCTCCGAGCTACATATAACTATCTTCAGAAGTTTAGGAGTTGGGGCGCATCTGCCAGGACTTGGGGATTCTGCCCCTCAGGAAGTGTCTGCTGGGGCTACGGGCTTCCACCCCGCAGAATACACTTGCTGGGACTTGAGGCTTCCATCCCGCCTCACTCCTGCTGAAGCCCCGAACCCCAGCAGGGCAGAAGCCCCGAGACCCCCCTGACCTGCTGGGCAGAAGCCCCTACCTCACCACCCCACTGCAAGGCAGAGGTCCTGAGCTCTCCGCAGCCCAGTCTGGTAGGTGGAGAATGTGGTGTGGGGGGGCTCCACGAGCCACAATTTAACTTGCATGTGGTTAGTGAGGCACAGTTTGGCCACCCCTGCTCTATGAGGAATGAGGATGAATGAGAAATTGAAAGACTCTTTCATAGGAAGCTTGTCTCTATGGACATTGGAAGCTTGAAGGTTCAGGTTGGATCCATGGCTTAGGGTCAAGAATATAGATATATTGTTCACCCATTCCCCTTTCAGTGCATTTTATTCTCCTTGTGTTGCTAGCAAGGTCTCAAAGACGCACAATAATTCTTGTGTGACAGATGTTAGTATTTAGGTCTGTTTGTTAGCCTGGGGCAGAATTTTGCATTTGACTTTTTGATAGTCTTATACTAAAATGTATAAACAAGGGGAAAAGACACTGATGTTGCTTCTGCCTAGTAAGCTGAATTTGTTAATACAATGGGAACAGATAAGAGCAGTTAAAGTGTTACTTGAGAGCACACTTTAAGATTGCCTCAACCCCTATCTCAAGGCAAAGTCAAGCAACCAGTCCGGAGGGGCAAAGGGGCTTGGGGCGAACAAAAAAAGGAAGGCAATTCCTCCAGGCAAAATGCCAACTAGTGTTACAAGAAACCAATACCGGGTAAATCAAATGCATACCCTGACTCCCAGTAGTTCATTTCATGAGCAGGATAACTGTAGCCTGTGCAATAAAATGCTGTCAGTTTGCTAAAACATTTCTGCTCTGTATTATCTGGGAGATTTGCAGTCCTTCAACTTTCGCTGTTAATACTACTTTTTGCAATGTTTGAATACATTTTTAAAACTGCAACCTGTATGCAGCAAAAAGTAAGTTCTATATTGGGTTCTGGTGAACCTCCGAGAAACTGAAATACCGAGCAACTTTCCTCACCTTCAAATGTGATACTGTAGATAAAGTTTTGAGCATTAAGCCACCACTGTAAAGAATCTAGAGTACTCAGAGGAATATAAACAACCTATATTGAAAGACTGCTCAAGTTCCAAAGTCAAGCATTTACAAGTTAGGTAATGCTAGAATTAATGGATATTTTTCTAAAAGACATTGTGACACTCAGAGGTGCAAATCCAGAAAGTGAGAGGTGATGTCACTACTGTTACCTCACTGTTTGGACTTAAGGTATACCAATACTGGCCCACCTATCCAACTGGGGAAAAACACTAAAAGACCAAGCAGCACAACCTCACTCCTTACCCCTCCCATGGGGGTACAAAAGGGTTGGGATGAAGAACCCAGACCCAAAATGGAACATGAACCTAAGTGGTAAGGGGTGGAACTGTGGGCATACATTGCAGGTGTATTTGGGCCTGCTAAGAAGGAGAAGGTGGGAATAGGGAAAATGGGTAATGGGAAATGAGAATGGAGAATAGGGAACGGGGACACAGGCAAGGCTCTGCAGCGTCAGAGCTGGGAAGGGGGACACGGGGTAAATGCTCTGCAGTGTCAGAGCTGGGAACCGAACACTGGGAAACAAACTCTGCTGGCGTATAGAGCTATGGACATACTTGTTTGGAACTAATCCCAATAAACATCACATTGTCTGCACTTCGGACTTCTGGTCTTTTGCTGCTTGCTGTCTGCGTGACAAGAACCAGGGAAGTGGGAGGGTGAAGGGAAAGCCCCCAAACAGCAGAATACCATTTTCCATCTCATCCCATAATATGGATACATTACACAAAAATCAGAGCTACGTAACATGCAAGTGACAGAAGAATGTCCCTGCAGCAACAGCTGAGCATAAACGTGAACATGATAATAACTTGCTTATTCAGCTGTTAAACGTAGCATTAGCTGGAGAGTGCAACTGCATTTAGAATAAACAATCACTAGCCTTGGCAAAAGGTCCCAAAGTGCTGCTATTGGCTAAAACCATTGCCTTCTTTCAGTCCTCCTTCTATTATTGCTGTGAGCTATAAATTGTGGTAATTCAAGCATACATGGTTTAGTGTTTAAAAAATGAATTAGAAAAGCTTTACAACAAACTAAGTAATATTGTATATTCTAAATGACAAAGTAACTTACAAATACTAGAAATCTGTGCAATATTCACTATATTTATGTAGCCTATGCTCACCAGTGTTGATTTTTTTATCATTATAATAGTTTATATATAGACAATTGTGTTTGCAGTGTTTTTGTAGATGCATTGGTCTCAGGATATGAGTGAGATAAGGTAATGGGTGAGGTAATATCTTTTATTGGACCAATCTCTGTTGGTGAAAGAGACACGCTTTCAAGCTACACAGAGCTGATGAAGAATTCTGTGGCGCTTGAAACCTTGTCTCTTTCACCAACAGAAGTTGGTCCAATAAAAGATATTTCCTCCTCCACCCTGTCTCTTATGTACTGATAATGCAGTTCACCAAACACCCACTTTGCCTGTAAATTTATACTTTTCTGCATAATATTCTATATTGCTAGGCTAAAATCCCTCCTCATGTATGTATTAATGTTTTTATATGTTATAAGCCATATATATATTAACTTGTGGATTCCCATGTGTACCTGTGCAATGTGGTGGACCCACACAGTCCATGCCTTGCACTGAAGCAGACCAAATATATCTGGACCAGTGGTTCCCAAACTGGGGTTCATGAACCCCTCGGGGTTTGCAAAATGTTACAGGGGGTTCCCGGGAAAAAATTCCCTAATGGCGGACAGAGCTGTCCCTAGGGATCCTGGGCAGCCTGGGGCAGCAGCCTGGAGCCCCTGGACTTCCAAGAGCTAAGCAGATGAAAGCAAGCATATCTATCACACTGAGGAGATTTAAACTTCAAGACTCCTTATAAAAAATGGAAAGGGAGGCAGATTTTTTTTGCTGTTTTTAAAATTAAATATGCAGCTGGTATTGTTTTTAAAATTATTATGAAGAACAAGTTTAAGCTTTGTTGTAATGTGCTTTGTTTGCCTGGACTGCTCAAGACCTGAATGCCTGTGTAGGAGGACCTCTTTGAGTTGGCTTCTTCAATACCTGCATGCTGTTTCACATCTGATACTCCTTGATGAAACATAGGAGTCTTGTCTTATAATAGGCTTATTCAAATGATACAAGCTATGAAAGTGAGATCTTGGAAGAGTGTTGCCATTTTCATAATGTAATAAGAATAATGTAATGATAAATAATAATTAATAATAAATAGTGTGTAATAAACATGTCATAAAAACAAATTTTATATTTCCAAGATCACTGCTTTTCTAATTTATACTCAGGTAAAGGAGAAAATCCCTGGAAACATTCATTTTTTAGGAGGGGGTTTGTGAGACTTGACATTTTAGTGAAAGGGGTTCACAGGTTGTTAAAGTTTGGGAACCACTGATCTAGACCATCCCTAACAAATGTTTGTCGAAGTTGTTCTTAAAAACCTCCAATGACATGGATTCCACAACCTCTCTTGGTCATCTGTTCCTTTGATTAATGTGGATTTTCCAACTGTACCTAAAGCATCATTCAAAATTGAAGAGGTTAACTCCAGCTGGGAATTCAAATGAATGCATAATTTAATTTTGTTTTGAGTTTTATCAAAACTACCAATTTTGCACAAAAAAGCTGGGAATAGTCTCTCATGGGAGAGCTGGTTTAGAGAAGATTAATAGGATAATTAGATAATGAGTTTAGTAAGAGATTAAAATTCAATTGATCTTAAAAATTTTGGCCTTAGGGAGCCTCAGCCAAATTTAGGCATATTTTAAACATAAAAAGTGGGGAGGGAATTACCAAACTCCCATTTGCAGTGATGCGCTATTAAAAATATTTCTGATAGCCAGAAGCTTTTTCTTTTATTGTTCCCATTGTAATGTTCTGAGGATACTTCTCTAGATTCCTGACTGAGACTTTGGAACTATCAAAGAAGAGTCTGCTCCTAGACAACCAATCCTAAGCTTTAATGAGCCTAGTGCATGCTGGGACAGGATTGTGGGAGACAAGTTGCTTCCGTGTGAATATTCATACAGGGCAAATTCTACCCTCTCCTCCACAGGTGTGGAGTGCCCTATTGTGGAGAAACTAATACTAGTCGGGCAGAATTTCAAGAGGCCGCACAAATGGTAGAGTCTGGAAGTGAGTATATCACTTCCATATACACTGTATCTTCCCCATCTCATTTAAAATTGCTGTTATCACCCTCTCGCATGACAAACCCTCTTCCTAACCCTTGTTTTCTTGTTATCTATATTCCTGACCTCAACATCCCTTTTCTCACAAGAGTGTTTTCTCTTACAATTGTGGTGACCTTATTGACTATTTTGTTTCTGACCAAGATGAACATTTCATTAATATAATTAGCACTGACAATGAGTAAAAAGCACAATCAACTGTGTTCAAGCCACAAATTTTCTGATATCTCCTTAGCATATTTGCTTAGATTTAAATTCAATACTGGTTCAAAATGGTAAAGACTCTCCAAGTCCCTGTAAGTGTCTTCCCTGTAAGCTGGAGCCATTTTCTGCATGCACAATTTACATTCCTCTTTTAAGATAACCAGACTTGGGATACAAATTGCATTGAAATCATACAAAATCCATAGTTTAGAATTTTGCCCCCGACCAAACTAGATGAACCGTGATTTTGACTGGGCTTTTCAATGAGATTGTTTAAATTTGAAACTCAAAATGAAATTTGATGGAACTGCTACTGTAGTCCAATAGAGCTGTACTCTGAACATAGAAAATGCTATAAAAATGCTAAGTACTCTGAAAAATCAGGCCCTAGGTATCTCAAGTGAGGCACTCAAAATTAGTGGACTCTTGACAATTTTGGTCTTAATCTCAGCTTCCCATCTGTTAAAACCAGATAATAACCCTCTACTTTACAGGCAGGGGTGTTGTGAAGATATGTTAATTAATGTTTGTGAAGCACTTAGATACTACAGTGAAGAGTGGCATAGAAAGACATAAATCAACTTAATAATTCTGTATTTGATGTAGAGTTTCAATGGTATGCAGTAAATAATGTCTGGGATCATTCACTGAATGATAAGGATGAAAATAAATATTGAATAGCTTCTCATTAAGTGAGCACCCTCCCTCCTGTGCACTGAATGAGGCAGGGGTCCTGTGCAAGGGGAGTGGGGGGAAGGGGAGGGAAGTGTGTGATCATATAATTAAAGGGTATATCAAAATGCATATGCACAAGGGGGGTGAATTAAGATGGCACAGGCAACCTTAATTCTGGCATTTTCTATCCTTTAAGTGTGTGACTTTGCAACCTTACCATTCTATTAACCGAGTTTTTGTAATATAGTGTACCCCTGTGTCCACACCCTACAGGCAATTGTAATACTCTTTGTACAAAGTATGCCTTATGAGGTATCATTTGAAAACTTATAATTTGCTGGCCATTGTTGTCCTGATAAAATGTGTGTGGCAACATTGTTTGTGAAGTTAGAAGATTCCACTCTATTGTGTTCTTGACACATGTTCCAGACTGAGGTTGCCAGACAGGTCTGTCTCAGACAAAGGAATGTGATGCTCTGCTTAATTTGCATTTAAGCAGTAAATAGAGTCATCAAGAAGGAAGGAAAACAAAGAGCGCTCAAACAGGTGAGGAAAAAGCAGCAGAGAACATCCTTCCCTCTAGACTCTTTGTATCCTGAATCTCAGCTGGAAATGTGTTTCAAGAGGGAAACTGACACTATAAAAGGAGGGACAAACACTGCAAGACATCTTCCCCTCTCTTTCCCTGCCCATCACATTCACAGCACCTGAACTGACAAGACAAAGGAAGCATTTGTTGGATTCTAGGGAAAAGAGGTCCTGGTTTAAGAAGTTTGGTCAGTAAGACTGCTGAGAGCATGCGGTGAGAACTTTGCTTTGAGTTTCTCATAGTTTGTTAAGTTAGGCACCAAGTGCGTTTTGTCTTTATTTTTCTTGTAAACATTTCTGACTTTTATGCTTCATTACTTGTACTCACTTAAAATGTATCTTTTGTAGCTAAACTTGTTTTATTGTTTTATCTAATCCAGTGTTTTTAAATTGAAGTGTTTGGGAAACTCCATTTGGGCTGGCAAGTTGTGTGCACATTATTTCTATTAAAGCAATAATGGAATTTATGTAAACATGCATTTCCTTGGAGAAGGCTGGGCAATACAGGACATACATTTCTGGGGGTGGGAAATCTAAGACTGAGAGCGTGTTGAGGTCACCCTGCAGTATAACCAAAGCTGGTAAGAGCCATGATGTGTCTGGCTGGCTGCAGCCCATGCAGACATAACTGGGAGTGACTTGCATTCTGGAGGCTGTTTGTGAGCAGTCCAGACTGGAGGCTACAGCAGCAAAGCATTGTAAAGGGCTCCTCAGGTTAGAGGGCAGGGTTGACACAGCTACTCATTTGTCTGGATTGTACCTGGTATATACATATACATCAAAGTAGTTACACCAGTGGATATTTCTCTAACGCAGACAGGGCCTAAGAGAGATGCCATGCTGAGGTCTGGGAAAGGGGCAAATGACCATGAAGAGTTAAGAGAGACAAAGTGAGTGAGGTAATAGCCTTTACTGGACCAACTTCTCTTGGTGAAAGAGACAAACCTTCCAGCTACATGGACCTCTTCTTCAGGTCATGAAGATGTAAGAAATTTAATCCTGTTTAAACAAGAGAATAGGTACATGATTCACCTTGGGTAGCTCGATTTTGCTTAGACTTCTGTATAGTGATGTTTTATTCTATTAATTTCTATTTGTTTTTAGATATTTTCTTTATTTTCCTACCTTAAGCTGTTTTTTACTTAAGACAGTTTGGCATTAGAGACTGTTATTTGGGATCAAGCACTCCAGGACATTCTGGAAGGAAGAAGCCAAACCTCTAACCTCAGAGGAAACTGAGTGGAGATAGAGATACCAACCTGAGGACTCAAAGACATGGTTATGGAGGGCATACCCTCAAAGGCATTTGTAACCCCTGCCTGCTTGGAATGACACTTTGTCCCCCTCTAGTGGTGACTGTGCCAGCTAGAGATTGATGAGCCAGCTAAAGCCTTGGCTAAGAGAATGGTGTCTTTTGGTTCGTGCAGTATAAGCTCATGCATTTAGTTTTGTTCCCCACTGCTGACACTCCTGTGTGGGTTGGCGTTACAATTGGTGACCCATACAGGGAATTCAGGCAATTCAACTGGGAAAGTCTCTGAAGCTCAGGGATGCCCTTAAAATCATGGAATCATAGAAGATTAGGGTTGGAAGAGACCTCTGGATGTCATCTAGTCCAACCCCCTGCTCAAAGCAGGACCAACCCCAACTAAATCATCCCAGCCAGTGTTGACAGATTTTAGGAAGGTCGGAGAACAGTCAAGATATTTGTCTCCCTACCCGCATCTATCATCAGGGTTTAAGATCGCCCCAAATAAAAACCAACAAGGGAGTGTAGGAATAAAATGCAGGTATGTTTATTAGACCAACAACAGTCAAACAAGGTAAGTAAATGGGATATGCTGTAAAGGACTGCCAACACAGTTAAGTAAGGTAAATAGGTAAAGGTGACACTATAACTATACTGACTGTGACTAAAAAGGGTTTACTCCCTCTCCAAGACGGGTCCCAGGTAAGGGGTATGGGGAACTTGAAAGGTCTCTACCATTTCTTGCAGCTTGTGTCTGGAGCTTCACGACCTCATGACGCAGATTGGAACTGACCAGGTGACTCAGTGGGGTGAGGAGTGGACCTCAGGCAACAGGTAGGTGGTAACTCTGCTTGATGGGGGTGATTCTTCTTTCTCCTACCCTGCATCGGCATGGCTGCAAGTAAGATCCAGGTGAGAGGGTGGCAGCTAGCAGCTCACCCTTGCGTGCAAGTGTGTTAAACCCTCCCGCAACCCTAAGTTGCGATGTTCTGGCTTATGCACCTGAGTAGAACACACTGCTGTGGTCCAGCACTTTGCCACTCAATGGGCAGCCCCGTCCTTCTGGCATGCTAGCCATTATATGCCCTGCTGTTCCTGGTCAGATTGCATGTCACATGGTTATTTGGTTTCCCACCTTTTTGGTAGAAAAGGTAGGGCGGAAAACTATAGCTGAGGAGCGGGAAGAAGGGCATCCAAGATGGATTCCTAGTTGTTGTTGCGAGAAATTCAAGATGGCGTGTGGTTATTAATGCCAAAACAGAAATTTCGCCCCTACTGTCCTCTCCTTGTCAGCAAGCATTCTCTTCAGACATTGGGATCTGATGCCGACACACCTCGCTGACACCAAGGTAGGGTGGCACACCTGGATTTCTTGTCTACCTTTCTGAAATTGTTGTGAGCCCACCTGTATTGTGACAAATGCAATATAAACATAACAAATTGCAAAGAAAACAAGATCGTAAAAGGATGCACCAATATGTGCCAGGATTCAGCAACCTTGGTGGGGTCAGTGAACAGAGATTTCCACCAATTACTTATAGCTGCTGTCCTCTTCACTCTTTTGAGAACCACTTCTATTTGTTCTGACGAGTGGTGAATGGTAAGCATAACTGATTACATGGTTCATTGACATGCCTGATGAAGTCTGGGTACTCCATCCTTTGGCTGATAAGTGAGATGTTTAGTCTCAGACTCACCAGTTTGACATGGTCATAAAGATAGTACGTAGTTTGAATGGCTCTAGATGTCATCCTTTCTGATTGAAACATCACCGACCTCTATGGTTAAGACAAAACATAAGCACAAGTTTGGGTGGATGTCATTATCTATAGTATAAAAGGTATTTACAATAAATGTTTTGCAAGAACTCTGGAGACATACACAATGATCATTAATGACCGCTATCTTGAAATGGGAAACAGGTTGAGGCTGCAATTCATAATGGCATTTGCCTTCGTCGATATTTAAGCAAATGTGCACACCTAAGAATACGCTAGTTAGATGCAGGTATCCCTGGTTGGGTTTCCATAGGCATGAACCGACAGCTACTGCGTGATACGCGATCCCCTACTGAACTACCCACTTTGGCACATATATAGGCATCAGGGTGGTGCCATTGACATTAATGCCAAGAGGAAGAAAGGGATAGGCCCACTTTGTGGTGGCATTCATTATTGTAAATACCCTGGTGGTGGCTACCTTTGTACATGGATTATATATAAAGTCCAGGAGTTCCCATCATGTATCATGTTCCCTCTCAAAGGAGGAAACATCCTTGAGCATGATGTTCCTTATCTCAATTGATAGGAAGCCCTGCAATCCTGATCTCAAAATGCCACTGGATACTGCTTGCAGCCAGACTTGTATCTGGATGTATGCCAGCGCCCACGAGAGGTTTCCCTGGAGACCATCTATGCTGCTAATGATCCTTCTGACATCCTTATCCTGGGCACTATACCAGGCCTTGATTACATCAGCCAGATCGTACCCTAGGTCTCCTATTTTGTCTAGAGCTGCTGACAGTGGCTGGTTAATGGTTTTCACTTCTTGACCCAGATTACTGACCTGTAAGGCCAGAGATCCAGTACCCAGGGAGTTTACCAAACCCAATCCTGCTCCCACACCACCCATGATCTTGGCAGCAAGATCTCTTCCCATGACACCAATACCTTGGCTCAGGATCCCGAATCCAAGCTTCCCAACCCTGGACAACAGGTTTTACAAAGGGAAAGTATTTGGGCTCTATGATGCTTACTAGGGTTTGCATGTTGACACTAACCCTCTTCACTGAGTACCCGGGGTCTGAGATTAGTAGTCGCCTTAAGTTCTCATTGACCACAACAGGGCCAATGTGGCTAATTAGAGGCTTTGGGATGACAGTAACCTCTATCATTTGTATAGTACCATATTGACCTAGCAAATACCACATTCCAGATTTGTTGGTGTTGGTGAGAATGTCAATGTCCCCATAACATCGTGACATGAACTCATTTTGGGTTTGAGCCGAGAAAACCCATTCACATTGTTAGAACTATTACAGAAATGAGGCAAACTACCTCTCCAATTAACCTAACTTAAGATAGAATGAACCGGGGTATGCAGTCTGAATTGTAACTTAGGATGGGAAAACTGCTAACTCAGGGAAATTTTAATGGTGAGAGGCCCCTCCTGGATGCTGGGACTTAAATTGGAGGAAAAACAAATACATTTAGAAGGGCTGTTGGTGAGCAATTCACCAGAGCACCTTAACTGTGGGTTAGTGACTTCCCACACACATGCATCTGGGACTTGATTTACTCGCCCTACTGGACCAGCATCTCAGCCAGTAGTTAGATAGGAGCCTAACCCCTGGCCCACTCTAGAATCTTGGTAATCTTCCTTCTCCAGGACCCACAATCAAACATATTTAGGTCCTGACAGATAATTGAATAGGGTTATTTGGGTTAACCTGTCTGAAGGCTTTGACCACGGAAAACCCTAATAAACTTTTGGCTCGCAGTTTCCGGGGTAAATACAGCAGTTCTATAATTACAATAGAAGTTATCCCCTGATTTCACAAAGAAAGCTCCATTTACACTATGTACAATGGTCAGACACAATATTAGCCGATGGAGGAGATGACAAAAGTGGAACTCCTACGGCAGAAACAGAGAACATGTATTAGGACTCGTTCCCAGTTCCAGTCCCCTTTCAAGCCTTCATTTGGCTGGAATGAAACCATTTGGTATTCTTTCCATGCTTACCCGGGATTTCAGTCTGATAAACGCATGGGCTGGCCTTGTTGATGATAGTGGCTGGTCCCACCCACCTCGGGCTCAGAGTGTGGCCATGTTCTGAGTAAAATTTAAACATTACCAAGTTCCCAACCTCCCACTCTGTCACCTTCATGTCTATCCATCCCTCGTGCATTTGATTTTAATTGCATGGCTACCTGGTGCTGGATGGTACTTATGTCTGTCAGGATCTGTGCCACTAAGCCCTCCCCCGATCACCACAAGTTTTCAAAGATAACGGCCAATGGCTCTGCAGTCAGATCAGCCAACTCCCTCAGCACTCTCAGATGTATTGCATCCGGCCCCATGGACTTGTGCATGTCCAGCTTTTCTAAATAGTCCTTAACCTGTTCTTTCACCACTGAGAGCTGCTCACTTCCTCCCCATACTGTGCTGCCCAGTGCAGCATTGTGGGAGCTGACCTTGTCTGTGAAGACCGAGGCAAAACATATATTGAGTACTTCAGCTTTTTCCACATCATCTGTCTCTAGGTTGCCTCCCCTATTCAGTAAGGGTCCCACACTTTCCCTGACCTTCTTCTTGTTGCTAACATACCTGTAGAAACCCTTCTTGTTATCCTTCATATCCCTTTCTAGCTGCAATGCCAGTTGTGCTTTGGCCTTCCTGATTACACCCTGCATGCTTGAGCAATATTTTTATACTTCTCCCTTGTCATCTGTCCAAATTTCCACTTCTTGTAAGCTTCCTTTTTGTGTTTAAGCTCACCGAAGATTTCTCTGTTAAGTCAAGCTGGTCATCTGCCATATTTGCTATTCTTTCTGCATATTGGTATGGTTTGTTCCTGCACCCTCAATAAGGCTTCTTTAAAACACAGCCAGCTCTCCTGGACTCCTTTCCCCCTTATATTAGCCGCCGAGGGGATCCTGCCCATCAGTTCCCTGAGGGAGTCAAAGTGAGCTTTTCTGAAGTATTCTGCTGCTCTTCTTTCTTTCTTTTGTCAGGATCCTGAACTCAATCATCTCATGGTCACAGCTGCCCAGGTTGCCACCCACTTCTATTTCCCCTACCAATTCTTCCCTATTTGTGAGCAGCAGGTCAAGAGAAGCATGGCCCCTAGTTGGTTCCTCCAGCACTTGTATCAGGAAGTTGTCCCCAACACTCTCCAAAAACTTCCTGGATTGTCTGCGCACTGCTATATTGCTCTCCCGGAAGATGTCAGGGTGATTGAAGTCCCCCATGAGAACCAGGGCCTGTGATCTGGAAAATTCTGTTAGTTGTCCAAAGAAAGCCTCATCTACTTCATCCTCCTGGTCTGGTGCCTATAGCAGACACTCACCATGACATCACCCTTGTTGCTCTTGCCTCTAAACTTAACCCAAAGACTCTCAATAGGCTTTTCTCCAGTTTCATACTGAAGCTCTGAGCAATCATACTGCTCTCTTCCATACAGTGCAACTCTTGAAACTTTCCTCCCCAGCCTGTCCTTCCTGAACATTTTATACCCATTCATGACAGTGCTCTAGTCATGTGAGTTACCCCACCAAGTCTCTGTTATTCCAATCGTATCATAGTTCCTTGACTTTGCCAGGACTTCCTGCTTGTTCCCCAGGCTTCTTGCATTTGTGTACAGGCATCTAAGGTAACTAGTCGATTGCCCTACTTTCTCAGTATGAATCAGGAGGCCTCCCCTGTTGCACCCTCCTCCTTGTGTTTCCTTCCAGCGTCCCACTTTCCTCCAGGCTTGGGTCACCATCCCCTGGCGAACTTAGTTTAAAGCCCTCCTCACTGGGTTAGCAAGCCTGCCTGTGAAGATGCTCTTTCCTCTCTTTGTTAGGTGGATTCCATCTCTTCCTAGCAATCCTTCTTCGTGGAACAACATCCCATGGTCAAAGAATCTGACATAACCATGCATTTACCTCCATAATTCGATGGTCCCTATCTGGGCCTTTTCCTTCAACAGGGAGGATGGATGAGAACACTACTTGTGCCTCAAGGTGCCACAAGTACTCCTTTTCTTTTTTCTCAAACTCCTTTATTCTTCTTCTCAGAGCCATGTAGTCTGTAGTGACCTGCTCAAGGTCATTCTTGGCAGTATCATTGGTGCCCACGTGGAGAAGTAGGAAGGGGTAGCAGTCTGAGGGCTTGATCAGTCTCAGCAGACATTCCATCACATCCTGAATTCTAGTTCCAGGCAAACAGCACACTTCTCGAGTTTCCCAGCCTGGACGGCAGATGGATGACTCCATTCCACTTAGGAAGGAGTCCCCCACCACCACCACCTGTCTCCTCCTCTTGGGAGTAGTGGTCACGGAACACCCATTCCTAGGTGCATCACATGCCTTCCGGTCTTCTTCTGATCCCTTCCCTCAGATGACTCTTCCAAACCATTCTCCATGAATAGTACCTGTGCAGAGAGTCTGAAAACGGGTACTGGACATGGGTTCTCCTCTTTCTTCTTCTGGAGGTCACATGCTGCCAATTTTCTTCCCCGTTCTGCACTGCCCTCTCAGATTCTTCAGCATGCTGTGCCTGTTGTACCAAATGCTGACTTCTATCCAGAAAATCCTCCTTTTCTCTGATGCAACGTCTGGTTGATACTTGGGTCTCTTGTTCTTTAACCTTCTCTTCCAATATGACAGGTTTCAGAGTAACAGCCGTGTTAGTCTGTATTCGCAAAAAGAAAAGGAGTACTTGTGGCACCTTAGAGACTAACCAATTTATTTGAGCATGAGCTTTCGTGAGCTACAGCTCACTTCATCGGATGCATGCCGTGGAAACTGCAGCAGGCTTTATTTATACACAGAGAATATGAAAAAATACCTCCTCCCACCCCACTGTCCTGCTGGTAATAGCTTATCTAAAGTGATCATCAGGTGGGCCATTTCCAGCACAAATCCAGGTTTTCTCACCCTCCACCCCCCCCACACAAATTCACTCTCCTGCTGGTGATAGCCCATCCAAAGTGACAACAAACAGTTGTCAAACTGTTGTCAAACAGTTGTCACTTTGGATGGGCTATCACCAGCAGGAGAGTGAATTTGTGTGTGGGGGGGGTGGAGGGTGAAAAAACCTGGATTTGTGCTGGAAATGGCCCACCTGATGATCACTTTAGATAAGCTATTACCAGCAGGACAGTGGGGTGGGAGGAGGTATTTTTTCATATTCTCTGTGTATAAATAAAGCCTGCTGCAGTTTCCACGGCATGCATCCGATGAAGTGAGCTGTAGCTCACGAAAGCTCATGCTCAAATAAATTGGTTAGTCTCTAAGGTGCCACAAGTACTCCTTTTCTTCCAATATGGAGACCAGCTTGCGCTTCGTACAGACGAAGTTGCTTCTATCCTCTGGGAGAAAGACAAACATGACACATCCTGTGCAGGTCACAGCAGCTGATTGCTCACTATCCATAATGTCTTCCTTCTAAGAGCCTCTTTGGATGTTATATTTACTGCTCACAGAAGCCTGAAAGGCAAAAAAAAAAAAAAAAACCCAAACCCTCTGTGGGAACCACCCCACCCAGGCGAACTCCCAGGCAAACTCTCTCTGTTTGCCAGTCCTCTGTTTGCTGCTTGCCATGCCCAGGGGGAGTATGCTTGCTCAGAGTGATGCTCTGTCACCCTCTAGTGGTTGCTAGGCCTGGAAGAGAATGATGAGCCTGCTACAACCTTGGCTAATACACAGGTGTCTTTTAGCTCAGGCAGCAGAGGCTCATGTATTAAGCTCAAGAGGGCTTGATCCTTACTGCTGTTGCCCCTGTGTGGGTCAGTGTTACCCATTGAAAAGCCACATGCTGTGGTCAGTACAGATATGGGGAGAGCCACAGACCAGGAAGAATTTGAAAGCTTTGGTGTCAGCTTCACATGGAGGAAAACCTTGATTACACCCACAAAACCCATTCCCATGTGGAAAGGCATCAGTGTGGTAGGGATGCCAATTCATTTAACTGAATGGACTATCCTGTACTGTTTACAAATTCATTCTGGGAGAAGCAGAATAGTGTGGTTGAATGGGAAAAACTTTTGCCAGAAGGGCTTTCCAGGCATTGCAAAAGAGGCAGAAATCCAACTTTGTCCTGTGGGGAAATATCCAACACCTTTTTTTCCTTATCCAATAAAAGCATACCGAGATCTGCATAATTAGATGTGCATGGAATAAAAAAAGAATAGAGAGGGACAGCATAAGGTACAGAGTTGGACAATATCATTTATGAGAAGAAATGGTTATTTAGTATTTGTATTGCAGTAGTGCCCAGAGGACATAATCAAGGATCAGAGCCCCACTGTGCCAGGTGCTGCACACACACATAATGAAAAGATAGTCCTTGTCCCCAAAGAGTTTGCAGTTTAAGTAAAATTCCATTAAAATAATTATACATCTTGAATTGTAAATCAGAATAAACAGCACTGCTGTATTTATCCATCATTGCCATTTGGGAATTCACAATAAAATCAGATTGCAATCTTCCAGAAAATATCTATTTGACAAAATATCTTGTGATTGTGCCTGGTAGCTGTGGGAAGTAAATATTCATTTGCATTTCATGTGATGAAAAACATTAACATTTTTTACACTGAGACACATACTGGCATCTGAAACCAGATTCACCCAGTGCAGTCATATGTATGTTCAGGTAATCTGAATGGATGACAGGTTGGAAGCAACCACTATTACACGTGCACTTTCCCATACCAATGACCCTTGTTAATGGGGCAGTGAAGTAACTCCTCTTGAACAGTCATAGAAAATACGCCATTTGTAAAGAGTTGAAATTACCAGGCCGTCAGATAGCTGAATGACACAGGGTGGCAGCAGAGATCAACAAGACTGGTTGCTGTCCAGGAAAGGGATAATAAAACTTCAGTGAAACTCATTGCATAGATTTGCCCCACAATTTTTACAGTGGTCTCCATAGTCCAACTCTTATTGTCAAAGTCTTAGCCTGCAGTGGTTTGCCTTAAATGGACTGAAGTCAAATGCTTATCTTCTAGGGTGTCATTTTGTTCCTATTGAAATCATTAGTCGGAGGAAGAGAAACCAGGGCTGGCTCTACAGTTTTTGCCGCCCCAAGTAGTGAATAAAACTACCGCCATGGATGACGAAAGGAAGAAGCTGCCGCCCATTTGCCACCGCGGTTGGCAATGGGGAGAAGCTGCGGCCAAATTTCCACCGCAGCGGGCGAAACAGATTTCTGATTGCCGCCCCAAGCACCTGCTTGGAACGCTGGTGCCTGGAGCCGGCCCTGAGAGAAACCCCCTTGCCTAGACAATTTTCAGACCCAAATGCCTAAACTTAGACATCTAGGGTAAAATCCTGGTGTTATAAAATCAAATGGAGGCTTTGCCATTGATTTCAGTGGGGCCAGGATTTCATGCTCATGAATTTTCAAAGGGATCCAAAAAATTAAGAGGGAGGGCCAATGGGATTAAGTCACTTAGATGTGTAAGGAAATATTACTAGGGTGCCTACCTCCTTTAGATGTACTTGAAAATCCCAGCCCCAAATCTATATTTAGTTACCTGAACAAGTGGCCTGATTTTCAAGCATGCTGATTAGCTGACAGCGGGAGCAGTGTGTGTATATCTGAAAGGCTAACTCTTAAGTTTTGACTTTTCAACCTAAATGTCCTTTAATGTGTTTTTTTGCATGTAATAATAGATTAAGGATGAAACAAAGTTAAGGCTTTTATAGACAAAACCTACACAGATAATATTTTTTTAAATCCATATTAAAGTTCTCTGTCTATCTTGAGTCATCTGTTACACCTATTTCCCATCCTGTAAAAGCTTATGCACATTCTTAACTTTAAGTATGTGAGTAGTTCCATCATAGTCAATGGGACCTCTTACATGCTTTAAAGTGCATGTTTGCAGGATCTAAAGTATTAAGCACTTAACAGTACAAAGACCATGCGTGTTTCTCAAACTTCTATGATATGTTGAGATACACCAAATGAATAGGAATTCCCTAACTTGGAATTGCATGGCACAGGCTCAGTATTACTTTAACATTAATTATGTTTACTCTCTTATGGATTCTTAATAGGCGTCAACAAAACACTTCAAAAATGGCCTTGAAAAGAAAAAGAGAGAAAAGATGGACTTGTTCCTTTTTTTTAACATCTGAAATTTAGATCTAGTCTACCTTGGAAGACTTTACAGTGACTGGACAAATAATGACATTATGCCATTACAGGAGAAAAGACTTCGGACTTTTCAGCAAATGAAAAGAGAATTGATTTTTAGCCACTATTTTCAATTGTTTTTTGCCTGTTTTTGTTAACATCTATTTAACTCCAGAGCCTACTGACCACTTAGTAGAAATGGTTTATTTATCAAAGATTCAGTCCCCTCAGCCCTTCAGATAAGTGTGAAAACCTTTTAGCAAATTCAGGGAAAAACAGATAGATTTGACCTTTCTGATATTTCTAAAGCAGAAAGCAAACAGATTTTTTTTCTTTTATTTCTTGTCTTTTTAAAGTTAAACCTTTCAGCCTTTCATCTCACATCCTAGTGAAGAAAAAAAGACACAAAAATCTTATCCAGCTCCCATTTATACAGTTTCTTTTTAATTCACCCAATAATTTTATTAAAGTCTTTTCTGCTTTGCTTCTGGCACTTCTGTTCACTCCCTGATGCCATTCACAGAGGCTGTTATGAGAATGCATATAGATGCACAATTTGGTGCACGATGCATGCATGTTCCACCTTGACGTAGTTGGATGCAGCAAAGATAAATAGACTGAAAAGTAATCAGCTATAAGCATGAAGAATTCTGTGCAGGGTTGAGAGAAATTGTGTCAATGTCATAACAGTGTATGCAGTGATTGTGTCAGAAGGACGAAGGACATTATGTAGTGTTCATTATGCAGCTCTTAACAGTTTTTGCATATTAATTCTGAGCACGTATTTCTTATAGGTTGAGACGGGATTTTTACCTTTGATTTTAAGGACTCAATCCTGCATGGTGCTGCGTTGCCTCAAGTCCTATTGACACCAATATGGGGCAGGGCGGGGGAGGATATCCTTAGCTGATGCAATTTGTCATGATAGCGCCATTGAATTCAATCCATTCCCGTCAGTGGAGCTATGACAATTTACACCAGCTAAGGATCTACCCCTGGGAGTTGAAGGTACTCAGCACCTCCAAGAGTTGCTCAGCACCTTACAGGATCAGGCCCTAAAGGTGTCGACAACACTATACTATATTCACTCAGTGAATATATGTGTTCTGTGTTAGGTAAGAATTATGGTGCTAATAAGCAAAGTCCCACCATTCTAAAGGCGGGGGGAAGGGACTTTCAGTAACTGCTTTACTAATAGTCATAATATGTCATTTTAATATTTAAAGGGCTGATTCTGCCATATGCTGAGAGCTCTCAGATTCTATTACAGTCAAAGAGAATGGGGGCACCCAGCACTCTGTAAGATTGGATTGTAAGTGAATTTTAAAAATAAACAATGGGACTAGGGATAATTATAATTATGAGTTTTATCTCACCTCCTCCTAAAATACCAAAATGATTGTACTGACATATCTGAGTGCTGAGCATTCTTCTGGAGATGTGATCTGTAATGGATATCCTGACAACTGCAACTACTATGGTTTGAGCAACACCACCAAAATATCTCATTGCCTTCTGGAAAGTAACGGTATGTTTTAGAATGTCCCAGACCCAATCCATACTGATCCACCTAAAGAACAATGACCCACCACAGTGTTTCAGTGGAATTAATCCAGTATCTCTCTTTCTTTCCCCACCCCCATGCTGAACCCTCAAGAGAGCATTATAGATTTCTTTTACTCTTATGCTCATTCATTTGCTATGTGACAATGACCTACATTGTGAATATGAGACTTTGAATGTAAGCACCTACTGCAATAGGCTTATAAATATCTTTTTCAGAAAGTTTGAGATAGAATCTGACATCCAGTGATTCTTTGATCTTGAAAGGATTGTAAGGAAATGGTACTTGTGTGCATCCAAACACTTGCAGGCAACTGCAGGTAATCCAAATGAAGAATCAAAGATTCAGGGGTTTGTAGAAGTGATTCACATGCAAAAAGTTCTGGATAAACTGCAGCTCTGGTTTCCATTCTTGGAGAAGTGCTGGCACTGAACTTACAGGAATCTAAAAAAACAGCTCTCTCACCTTCTCCCCTAGATTTCCCCTGACCTTCCCCACCTTAGCCATTGCAGGAGAAATGGTAAATTATAAGGGATTGGGATACTTATTCCTCCCTTAAGAAGCAGCCTTTACTTGGGATCAGGAGGGAGATGTTGGCAAAGGTTACTATAAAAGCAAATAATTATTCATTTCAAATAATAAAATCTTGCATTTGCACTATGAAAAATGTGTCAGAGAATCAGACAAGTGTGAATACTAGAATTTTGAGGCAAAATGCATGTATCTGCACATTATTTTGCAGTGATAATATATTTGCATTTATCCAGGTACTAGAACAAATTCTATAGTCTAGATGATCACATGCCAAGAGGAAGAAAATTAATTCTGATGCCTAAAATGTGGTAGATTATGATACCTACCTACTCATCGTAGATAGTACCTTACTACACCATTTGTAGTCTCACCTCATTGTGATTAATAAGGCTACTTGTAAGGTAAGTACGAGTTGGCTGTTAGTGAATAATTAGGGCTTATTTACACTGGAATATTTAGGCAAAGGTATAGCTACATGGATACAAAATCCTAGTATAGATGCCTTGCACTGGTGTAAACTTGCCCCAGGGGAGCTTACTCCAGGAATGTTTAAAGCCAGAATGCATTCGAGGATGGGTCCATTGATATCAAAGGTTGTGCAGGGTTCTGAGTATCTCCAACATTCAGTTGAACTCAATGGGAGATGGGAACATGGATCAGGCCCACAGCAAGAAAGTTTTCCATTACAGCTTGTTGAGAAATATGTTTTGTTCCCCCCCCCCCCCCCGCCAAATGTCAGTGAAAATGAAGAATGTTCAGTGAATTTACTTTTTGTCAGAACATTTGTCAAACTATGGGGGAGTTCATAAAAATGTCAAATTATTGTTTTTTTCTGTGACAAAAACTGTGAAAAAATTGATAAAAATTGAAGTTCTCTTATGAAAAATAGGAAATTTCATCAAAAGGCATATATGTTTAACTATTTTTTGACATGTGGGACAAAAGGCTCATTAAATTATTTTTTACAATTTAGAAAATTGTTTCTCTACTTAAAATTCCAAAATAGTTAAACAATGTTTGCTCACACTGCAAAAGTTAATTAGCACTTTCTATAATATTCCTTTTATTCACTGGAAGACAATGTATATATAAGTATGTTGTAAATCCCTTTGCATCTTCCCAACCTCTGTGTTGTAGATGAGAATTATTATATCTGTATTGCCAGTGTTCAAAGTCACAGAGAAATGTATTTCACATAAAGAAATTTAATCCTGAAATAATTAGGTTCTTCTTTCATCTTTGCTCACAAGATGGAAAAAAAAAAACCATAAAAATATACAGTCAGGGAATAGCTATTTCTATGATGGCTGTAAGTGAACAAATAGACCACAAACTTTTGGAACAGTCACAAAAATCCTTTCATGTGGTCCGGCTCTCAGAAATCATGGTTGAAAATATGTCATGTATGAAATAAAGGAATAAAGTCAAAACTAAGAATACTACACTCCAGTAGCTTGCTTGATAATGCTTTTTAAGATGATTGAAAATAATCAGTAGAAAAGACCAGTGTGTTCAGGGAGATAATACAAGTTGGCCTCAGCAAGGTATGTAATTTTCCTCTTATTATACTGATTAAAGAAAATTGCATTCAATAATCCAAAATGAGAATTTATATAGGTTCAATTTAACTAATGTTCCATGGATGCATAAGGCAATCCATGGAGGAAAATAAAAGCTATTCTGGCTAGTGGTTATGGAGACAAATCTAAGAAAGTCTCCAAAAAGAAGGGCAGTTTTCTGCAGTTTCTGATTCATGCTGCATAGTGGATTTTCTACACTCTATTCCTAATTTTACAAGACAACAAATACTGTCTCCTTTGACAAATCTGGCTCGAAGGAGCCAATCCTGCAAAGTACTGAGTGTTACATTTTTCTATATACAAAGTGCAACTATATACTTTCAGTCAGAATTATTTTATTTCATATCAAGAGAACAAGGAAGAACAAAACTAAAGTCTCTCGTGAGCCTGATCCAAAGCCCTTTGAAGTCAATGGAAATTTTTCTACTGACTTCAATAGTCTGTGGATCAGGACACACATGACTTGATTTTCATTTACACTCAGTTACCTTTTCACTGCTTTAACATGAGTGAAAATATAATGTATGCCCACTTTAAGGCCTATATACACTGGCAGGGTCATATAAAGGGGCCCTAGTGCAAATGATAATCAGACTCACTGTCTCTTCTGTAGCAGACCATTGAAGTCTGACTCTTATTACAATTGCTGCCAGTAACCTGGCAAATTCTGTTGGTACCTTGGCAACTATGGATTTATTAACAATGGCAACCATTATATTACTGCTATGTCTTAATTGCAAACTCTTCAGGACAAGGACATCTCCTTGTTATATGCTTGTACATTGCACAGCACCATGTGTAGGGTTGACAGGTGCCCAGTTTTTGACTAGTATGTGCTGTCAAAAAGGGGACCTGGCAGTGTCCGGTCAGAGGTACTGACTGGACACTAAAAGTCCAGTTACCACGGGCGGGTGCGGGGGGAGGCGCTGGCTGGGTCATCAATCTGTTCCAGTCCTGCTCAGCTGGGGCTGCCTCCTACCTGCATCTTGTGGGCAGGCAGGCAGGCTGCAGCTCCGGAGGAAGGGTGGGGGGTGGTGGAGGGAAGGAGGTGGAGAGGATCCAGCTACGAGGAAGGGTGAGGGGGAAGAGCAGTGAGTGATGTGGGGATGGGATGAGAGGGGCGAGGGGGGGGCAGGCCTGTAAGAAGAGTCAGAGCAGGGGGAGAGGCTTTGGGGGAAGAGGTGGGCAGGGGCTGGATCTCGAGGGAAGAGGCAGAGCAGGGGTGGGGCTTTGGGGGGGAGAAGCAGGGCAGGGGTGGGGCAGGGGCATCCAGTTGTCAGCAATTGGAAAGTTGGCAATCCTAACCATGAGGCTGGGGCTTTTAGACACTACTGCAAATCAGCTACTAAATATCATAATAATAAATAATGTTGCTATAGTTGTGAAAAATGCTAGATTGACTGCTTAGGAAAGTTAAAGGCCTCCTTCTGGGTGGGAACCAAAGCTCACTGGAGTCAGTGGAAAGACGCCCTCTCACTTCAACCATCTTTGGATTGGGCCCATCATCCACAGAAGATATGATATTAGTACAAGTTCCCCCACTCTTCTCTGTCAGTTTCCTCGACCTCGACCTGGAGCGATTGTCTGCTAAGGTGAGAGAGCAGCTCAGCTTCCACACCTGCTCAGTCCCGAATCTCTCTGTTGAGACTGCCAACAAGTCTACCAATGAGTGCCAATTATAACAGTGGATTTCCTGTCCACCATGAGGTGGCCAAGGCCATTCATTTATTTCACAATCAGGTGGTAACAATTTGATTGGCTTTGAACCTGTAATCTAGATTGAAAGGTTCTGTATCCTACTACTAGTCTCCTAAATCATGGAAGCTCCCACCCTCTGAAGTGTATTCAGTGTAAAATAATCAACTTATATTTATGGTGAGTGCACACTTAGAAACCTTATTTTAAAGAAATGTGGAAGTAGGAGGAATTAATTAATTTATTGCATAGTCTTACCAGAGAGATGAGAACTGCACAAAGTAAAATATTTCATTTTCCCTGGCTGGACATCCTTTGGGGAAGGCTGTGTTTTTATATAGTGTAGCCTTTAAACAATGGTTCTAAATTCCATTCAGCTGATACATTCAGCTCTGGTTCATTCATCTGGTCTTAGACGTGCCAAGTTTTCAGCTAAATATTTTGATTCTTGGAAGTACGTTGGTGTCACTCTTTGAGAGCTGATCAGTCTCCTGGACTGTGGTTCAAACTCTGCCTGTCTACTTTTTAAGCACTAGCTCTCTGTTTATATGACCATAATATCTAAGGACCTCAACCATTAATTAATTTTACCCTCACAACAGAGCTGTGAGGGAAGTAGTGTCCTCATTTTGCAGCTGAGGTATTGAGCCACAGGGAAGGTTATACAGGAATCTGTGGCTGACCCAGGAACTGAACCAAGATCTCTTGAGTCTAAGTTATTATATGCCACAGCCATTAGATTCAGGGCCATATAATGCTGCAAAGAGGGCATCAAAGAAGTGAGACCATAGCTCTGTCCATCTTTATGCACCAGCCACTAGCAATTAGGAGAAAGTAAGCTGAACCCTATAAAGGGATGTAATGGCAAGCACACAGCTTCTGCATGCCGGTGAATGTCAGGAGGTGGTCCCTGAGGCATAATGCCAACAGCTTTCTCTCTCTAGGTCTGTGCACGGCCCACAAGTCCAACAGTTTTCACTGGGACTGTAACCTTGTCAACGTTCCCCTACTACAAGTTAAAGGAAACCTGAGAGAAAGACATGGCCAAAAATTATAACCTGAGCTTTTCAGGTAATAGCATTGTAGTGTAAGTAGCACCTCAGATGAATCCAGTTCCTTGTGTAGTATGTTGTGCACATTGAAAATGTGCCTTGGAAAATCAGTTCTTGTGTGTGGGGGTGGTGGTGGAAAAAGCTGATGTGGAAAATTGAAGGCAAGGAAGTAAAGCCCTCTGTGAGGTCATCTTGTAATGAGAAGAGAAAAATGATCTCATATTGACTTTTTTCAAGTTTAACTTTACCAGTTTACCAATGTTTCTCTCAGAAGGTTTCCATCTAGTCTTTTGAAAAATGCCAAAATCTATTTCCAAGATTTGTCATGTGGTTACCTAGTCTTCCCTTCTCTTCACTAAAAAGTGGTTCTGAAATATACCAAAAAAGGGGGGAAACCTCTGTAATCTTTAGTGAGATGGTAGAAATTAATTATTTAGCAGCTTTGTATGTACATGATTTTGAGTTCTAACAGCCAGCAATTAGTTTAAATAGTAGTACCACAAAGGGAAGCATAACTGAGTTAACATTTATATTTAAATGAGATCATTTAGAAAAATCCAATGCAGAGCAATCTGTTATTTTTATATAACAATTCATAGTATTTTTTCCTAATAGGTATTCCTCACAATATGGTTTTATTACTCACTCTTCTCAAATTGCCCACACACATTTGACGTGTTGTACTTTTAATTTGTAAGAAACAAATGGATTATTTTCCATTTATTCATAAACACTCTGATATGAGAAAAACATCCCTGTTCAAGACAGCATTTAAGCACATTCTTAACTTAAAGCTCATGTTAAGTCCCATCAAAGTCATATTTAAAGTTAAGCAGGACACGATAATGCAAGAAGCTGAGAGGGTGGAGGGACTGCTACTTCTCAGTTCCTTCAGGGCCACATAATTCCCTAAAGGGAGCAGGGATGAGGTGAGGGAATACCTCTGGTCACATCTATACACAAGTTAACTATGTGCTTCAGTGCCATCTTGAAAAGGCACGAATTTAACAGTGTGCTTAAGTACTTTCCTGAATTGTGGATCTATTTGAATTTGTGTGTCAGAAGTTTTATGCTATGGTAATGAGTAAAATAACAACAACAACAAAAACAATCTGCATGACTCTGTATTATGCATTTGCAATAACACTGTTGCCTGCTCTTGGAGATTTTATCGTGAGTTTTGTAATTAGAGCTGATTGAAAATTTGGAATTTCCACCCTGTGGCATGCTCCAATATTTCAACATTTGTTTTGTCCTCAATTGGGACAAAAAGTTGAAATATTGAAATTTATCATGGAATAAGAAGTTTCAAAAAATGTTGACTTGGAAGTGTTGACATTCCTGAATCAAAACATTTCACTTCTGTTTGTTGAACAAAATCAAAATGGTTTGTTTTGGGTTAATTTGGCACAAAACTGCATCTGCCTGTGGTGTGGGTGCCTCATGAGAGCAGTAGTTTGGGCACCTTTTGCCACCATTATTCCTTTAAGATTGGGCTTCTTAGCAGGACTTCATCTCCCATGATGCACCCACAGAAATGTGATTCCCATGAGAGAGCATGTGGCACAATCAGAGGTGAAACTATGGTGCATCATGGGAGATGTAGTCCAGGGAAGAATGAGGGTCTGAGACACCTGAACTACAACTCTCATGAAGCACCAGAGAATCTTGAAAATAATTATTTCAGGTCAACAACCTAAAATGTTTCAGTTTGAGTGGAACTCATCCAAAATGAAATATTTCATCACAATTTTCTATCAGGAAAATTGAAAAAAATCAGCAAAATCAAAAATTTCCATTTTCCTTTGAAAAAAATCATTGGCGACTGTGATAGATGAAGGGGGATAGCTCCCTTTTATGGCCACCCATCCAGCCACTTAGCTATAAAACCCCTGTGAGGAGCTGTTATCTACTTTACCTATAAAGGGTTAACAAGCCCACAGATAAAAGGAAAGGAGTGGGCACCTGACCAAAAGAGCCAATGGGACAGCTAGAACTTTTTTAAATTGGGGAAAAAACTTCCCTTTGTCTGTGTGTTGTGGTTCTCCAGGAAAGAGGGGAACAGGTAGTAGTTATGCTGTGAGAAGCTGAAAGCCAGATATGAAAAACCATCAGATCATACCTAAAGATTACTTATCTGAAACCCCAAATATGTAAGTAAATTAGGAAATGTCTAGAAAGATGCAATTAGGTTTATTTCTTTTATTTTGTAAGGCTTGTGGACTCCTCTGTGTTAATCCCAAATGCTTTTTGTTTTGCTTGTAACCTTTAAGCTGGACCTCAAGAGGATTATTCTTGATGTTTAAATTTTGTAAATGGGTTCTTTAAATCTAGCAAAAGCCTAAGTTCCAGGTGTATTTTCTTTCTTTTTGTTTTTCATAAAATTTACCTTTTTTAATAACAGGATTGGATTTTTGGTGTCCTAAGAGGTTTTTGCGTATGTTGTTTAATTAGCTGGTGGCAACAGCTGATTTCCTTTGTTTTTCTTTCTCAGCTCTTCCCCGGATGAGGGGGTGAAGGGGCTTGAGGGTACCCTATAGGAAGGAATTCCCAAGTGCGCCTTTCTGGTTTCAAAGGGTTTTTTTTGCATTTGGGTGGTGGCAGCATCTACCCATCCAAGGTCAGAGAGAAACTGTAACCTTGGGAGTTTAATATAAGCCTGGAGTGGCCAGTATTACTTTTTAGAATCCTTGTGGGCCCCCACCTTCTGCACTAGAAGTGCCAGAGTGGGGAATCAGCCTTGACATGCTCCCAGACAGAATAGACCAGTAGAAAGAACAACATTCCATCACCAGGTCGATTAGTGCAGGGACGGTCTTTTTCATTCTGTTTTTGTACAGTGCTGAGTGCAATGGGGTCGGGGTCCATGATTAGGGTTCATAGGTGCTATGGTAATACAAATAATAACAATAATAATTAATTCCTGGGTCATTCTACCAAGGTCTTATAGATTTGCCCTGATTTCAGTCATTACAGATCAGCCACTGATGTATCTGAACCAATGTAGCACAGACAGGGTAAACTGCTATAAGGCATGATTTGTACTACTGCAGCTTGAAATTGGAGTACACTGCACTGCTTCAAATCTTGGCTGACCTTATCCACACTAGAAGTTTGCACTGGTGACTTTTCAGCAATGGCCAATAATCATCCCAGTCAACAAGGTCTGAGACCGACAACCAGGATACCAATTGTAGTGGTTGATTTTGTGTTATGGACACATTTGCTGGGAATTGGACTGAGACCATATAACCTCACCTCACTGTGGACTTGATCAACCATCACATGACTTCATCTCATTATTTATGCAGTGTCTAAAAATGTGCTAGTACTTCATATAGGACATAGAGTAAGACCCATGTCCCGAAGAGCTTACCATCTAAATAAAGGCAAGAGAAAACAACTGAAAACGAAAAACAATCGGCTAGGTAGGGGGAAGAAAGACAAGGTTATGGAGTGTCCTTCAATTATTACTATGCTGCTCTAAATTCAAATCAGTAACCTTAGAAGTGAAAAGCTCTATATCCCATTAATTACTTTGAATCATCCATTTCCCAGTAACAATTCCCCATTGGTTTTGTTTCCTATTATTTTAAAACATTTTCTGGCAACTTTATTTTTCTTGTTATTGTTCATTTTTTTATTTTTCTTCCTTCTAGTATTACTGGCTCACTACAACTTTTTTTTGTACATAGAGAAATTGCATTCTCTGGCTAAGAGCTAAATTTTTGCTTTAGCTCTCCTCCACTAGACAATGCTAATAAAACCTCTCTTGAAAACAGTGAGTTAAACCTATTGTGAGATGGTCAGCTGGAAAGAAACCAAGCAGGGCTGTGCCAGAGAAAAGTTGAAAAAATAACTGTGAATGGCCGAGGGCAAAAAGTAATGTAAATTAATGAAAGGTTGGTCACCCTGAAACTGAAGCCCAGACTCATCATTCATTCCAGATCAGTGTTGCAAGCTCCAATGTAATAAAACAGGGTTATAAACAGTCTAGATTTGACATGTTTATGCATTTGTGATGCCTTGTTGTCTCTGTGTTTGAAAGCGACCCTCTGGCAACATCAGCAGACAGTGAGACCAAGAATGGAATAGGCATGGAGGCCCTGGTTCTGGTGGTCCTCTGTCTGCCCTGTTACAAGTGAGGAACATAGGCGGGTCATTCCAGAAAGCATGTACTACTGCTGCCAATCCTGTACTTTTACTTCAGTCTCTGGGGCTGTGAAGCTTGCGACTTACAAAAATATTCACTGTTAAAAATGTTCCTCTGAGGCGTTTAAAACCAGACACTGATGTTTATGGTGACATCACCCATTGAATTCAGTGTCTTCTTTTAATTACCAAGTCAGTCTGTGTGGCAACCTGTTAAATGTGTGCTTGTAATGTTATTTTTCTCAGTTCTTAGATCCATAAAATCATAACTTTTCTCTCTCTTTAGCGGAGTGAGGATGAAATCTCGTCAGTTTTTATTGTAACACCATTACCAATATTTTTAGCTCACAGTGTGAGAGGTTCAGAGGAAACCTGCATTTGAGTAATGTCTCAAGCTTAAGCATTTTCTTTAGACAGGACAGGCATATTATTAAACCAGGCACCAGTTCGAGTGGAACGATGCATGATAAATATTTGGCTACACATCTTGATTAGCTGATGACAACTGAGCAAATTCCTGAATGTGACTGTGAGGTGGGATAGATGGTTAATGCTGATTTGGGGACTGAAGGCCTGATCCACTGACTTCAGTGGGCTTCGGATCATACCCTGTGCTTCCAGAAGAGATTCATATAGCCCTTTGGCTGAGCATCTGTGGAAGGAAGAGGAAAATGGAACTTGAGTTTATTCCCGTGTGTACCGGGGACCAGGCTGTAATGCCCCTTGCAATCTGTTCTCCAAAGAAAAATGCAAAATCACTTGAAATTATTGTGGACAAACTCCCTCCTTTGGGAGTACAGCCATTCTTGTGTCATTTGTACAGTATGGCCAAACTGGCATCCTGCTTCCCAAATTGGCAGGGGCCTGGTCAGGGGGTCTGCACACAATTTGAGTCTATTGGCCCCAAATCTTCATGGGAGGATGTAGTGGGTCACTCCTGCAACTGGTCTCATGACCACAAGTGTTGCTCCATATAGGAGCATCAGGTCCTATTGCAGCAGTGGGGGAAGATTCTCTTCCCCTTAACAGAGTTCTTGTACTTGGCTTTTCATATAGGACCCAATATTTAGCCCCATATCAATGATGGAGGAGTGGCATTCCATTGCTGGCTAGACTTAAAGAAACCACCAAGAATCCACATCAGTCAAAACTGACTAATGTTTCAGGATACTTTTGAAAATCAAACACATCACACTGTGATTCAAATGTTTCCCCATGGTTAACTTACAAGCAATAAGGTGACGCAGCTCACTTTATAGATCTTCTTGGGTAGTGATGGAAAGAATTCAATGCAATGCATGACACCAGGCATTAGCGAGAGAATGGTGTGTTGTTGAGAAGATCCACTCTAATTTGGGGAAGAGAGGTGCCAGTTCTGCATTTTCCTTTGCCAGTAGATCTAAGAAACTGGCATTAGCCCTACATAAATCACGTTTGTGTTTTCCTGACCAAAGATATTGTGCCATGATATTGCCAATGTATCTGTATGAGTGTGTTTGATAGATACTATGTGGCCAGATTGTTCCTGGCCTTACCACAATGTGTGGAATGGGGGATAAAAAACCCTTCCCTCCTCCTCCTCCTCAGGCAAGGGACAATTGCAGTCTCTGAGCTCAGCAGAGTGGAGGAATAATTTCCCCGTGTACATCCTGGGGGCTCAAATTGTCCCCGAAAGGGCTGGGAGGAGGCTGAGGCCAGGGGCTCACCTTGTCTGCATTACCTGGTGGAGCCAGTCTGAGGCAGAGAGGGAACAGGTAGCACGATTTTAAATGCAGCCTGTGCTCTCATTCTGTGTATTCGGACACTCTGGAAAGAGAGAGTGCAGTCTGAGATCTCCGCGGGGCATGCCCCCCAAACCCTCCTCAGAGAGGTGGCTAAATGCCACCCTCTAGCCCATGATCTGTATTTGTTTTACAACCTTCTTAAAGACTTTAGTCCCTGAGTAAATTTCCGCTTCAGCAAACAAGATTTTGGTAGCATTCAGTAGATTTTCTGATACTGCTGAATGGTAATTGAAGTTGAGATTAACTCACATAGGAGTATGGCTATTATACCTTCTGGCTCTGCTTCCATCTGTTCCCAGTGTAAAATGTAAAGGACATGTTATGAAAAAGCAGCCGCAAATACAACTACTTATTATAGTCTGGCTATCGCTTACTGTTTACATTGATAAAGTATATAGAGCCTGGGATCCGTTTGTGATTAGATTGAGACTGTAATTCAGTCAAGGATTTGGCTTTCAGTGTGAGCCATATTATAACCCACACCTTTGTATGGAGGCTGAGAGTCAAGATTGAATTACAGCTTTACTATCCAATTACGTTGCATGTATTGTCATTTAGAATGTAAAAGGACAGCTTTGAAGTAAAATAAAATAAGTTAAAATGGCATCACTTGTGGAGAACCAGAATATTTATCTGTTTGTCATCTCATAAATACTTTTTTCGTTAGCCTCTGGCTTCAGAGGAAAACTACTTCGATGTGCAAGCTAAAGCAAGAATTGATGAAAGAATTGAAAAGACAAGAGTCCAAATCCTGCAAAGTTACTTACATGTATAAGTATGTGCAAGACTGGGCTCAAGGTTTGTTTTAAGGACTTCCCTGGAGTTCATTGGGAACTGGACTTTTTTATGGCACCATACTGACAGTCTTTTATTATTAAAAAAAATTACATAATTAAAAGACATACACCTATAAGTTCTTGGAATGTATTGGTGGCAATATTTTGTTTCAGAAGGTAGAAGAAGTAACCATGGGGCAGCCATTGTGATCTTGCCTCAGGTTAACAGGGAGGAATTGGTAGGAAATCTGAAGGTTGAAGGCAATTTAGCTGAAAGTGATCGTGAAATTACAGACTTCATGAATCTAAGGAAAGGAAGGAGTGAGAGCAGCTCAGTAAGGACAATTCTTCAAAAAAGCAAACTGGTAAATAAGGTTCCGTAGGAAGAAAATCCAAGGGAAAAAGGAGTTCCAGAAAATTGGCAGTTTCTCAAGGGGACAATATTAAAGGTGCAACAGCAAACAATCTAGATGCAAAGGAAAGATAGAAGGAATAGTAGGAGGCCAATATAGCTCCATCAGAAGCTGTTTACTGACCTGAAAATCAAAGAGGATTCTTAGAAAAAGTGGAAACGGGCAAATTGTTGAGGCTGATTTCAAAAGAACAGCACAAGTAGGGACTAAATCAGAAAGGCTAAGGCCCAAAACAAGTTACATCTAGCAAGGGACATAAAAGGCAATAAAAGAGGTTTATAACACTGTGACAGGGTCGGGCCAGATGGCTACAGCATAGTAATCGAAGGCAGATATATTAGCCCCAGGTTAAGCAGGTCCCTTTTCCCTGGCTAAGGTAACAGGGGCAGTTCCAGAACAATCAGGAACTTGCTGGAACCAATGAAGGCCGACAGGCTAATTAGGACACCTGGAGTCAATTAAGTAGCTGCTAGAATCAATGAAGGCAGGCTAATCAGGACACCTGATTTAAAAAGGACCTCACTTCAGTCAGTTAGGGCCGCGCAAGAAGCTGAGAGTGAGAGGGCGTGCTGCTGGAGGACGGAGGAATACAAATGCTATCTGGCATTAGGAGGAAGGTTCTGTGGTGAGGATACAGAAGGTGTTGGGAGGAGGCCATGGGGAAGTAGCCCAGGGAGTTGTAGCTGTCACACAGGTGTTACACGAAACATTGTAGACAGCTGTGATCCACAGGGCCCTAGGCTGGAATCTGGAGTAGAGGGCAGGCCTGGGTTCCCCCCATCCCCCCAATTCCCTACTGGATACAAGAGGAGTTGCCCTGGACTGTAGGTCCCACCAGAGGGGAAGGTCCCTGGCCTGTCCCCTGACCCACTAGGTGGACCAACAGAGACTGTGGGGATTGTTCTCCTTCCTTTTCCCCATGCTGACCAGTGATTAGGTTAGCTGAGTGAACTGCAGGTCTGAACCACTAGCAAAAGTGGCCAAACTGAGGGCTACCATGAATCTCTGAGGCAAGCAAATCTGCCAATAAGTGCAGGACCCACAAAGGCAGAGGAGGAACTTTGTCACAATACATTAGAAGGAAGAGGAAGGAAAATGTAGATCCTCTATTTACCAGCACAGGAGAACTAATAACAGATGACATCAAAAGCGCTGAGGTGTTGAATACCTATTTTGTTTCAGTCTTCACTAAAAAAGGTAAACCGAGGCAAGACGCTTAACACAATTAATATTAATATCAAAGGGGAAGGAATGCAACCCAAAATAAGGAAAGAACAGGTTAAACATTATTTAGGTAAGTTAAATGTATTTAAGTTGGCATGGCCTGATAAAATTCATTCTAGGATACTTAAGGAACTAGCTGACGCAATCTTGGAAATGTTCATGATTATCTTTGAGAACTCCAGGAGGACAGGTGAGGTCCCAGAGGACTGGAGAAGGGCAAACGGAACACATATCTTTAAAAAGGGGAATAGAGAGGACCCATGGAATTATAGACCAGTCACCCTATCTTCAATACCTAGAAAGATACTGGAACAAATTATTAAACAATCAATTTGTAGTGGATTATAGGGATATAAGTAATAGCCAACATGGTTTTGTCAAGAACAAATCATGCCAAACCAACCTAATTTCCTTCTTTGACCTAATGGATAGGGGGGAAGTTGTAGACAGTGATATATTTTCATTTTAGTAAGACTTTTGACACAGACCCACATGACAATCTCATAAGCAAACTAGAGAAATGTGATCCAGAAGAAAGTACTATAGGGTGAGTGCAAAACTGGCTGAAAGACCATATTCAAAAAGTAGTTATCAATGGTTCACTCAAACTGGGGGAATGTATTTAGTGGGATCCTACAGTACAAGTACAAAGTACTAGGAAGAAAAAATCAAATGCCACAATTACAAAATAGGGAATAACTGGCTAGAGTGGAACAGGATTTGGGAGATATAGTGGCTGACAAATGGAATATGAGTCAACAATATGATAGAGTTGTGAAAAAAGCTAATATCATTCTGGGGTGTATTAACAAGAGTGCTGTATGTAAAGCCCTGGAGCTATAAGTCCCACTGTAATTGGTACTGGTGAGGCTTCAGCTGGAGTACTGTGTCCAGTTCTGGACACCATACTTTAAGAACAATGTGGACAGTTTAGAGAGAGTCCAGAGGAGAGAAACAAAAATGGCTAAAGGTTTGTAAAATCTGACCCATGAGGAAGGTTAAAAACACTGTTTAGTCTAGAGCAGTGGTTCTCAGCTCTGGTCCACTGCTTGTTCAGGAAAAGTCCCTGGCGAGTTGGGCCGGTTTGTTTACCTGCCACATCTACAGGTTTGGCCACGGGCCGCTTCCTGCAGCCCCCATTGGCCTGGAGCGGCAAACCACAGCCCGTGGGAGCTGCAATTGGCTGAACCTGTAGATCTGGCAGGTAAACAAACTGCGTGCCAGGGGCTTTTCCTGAACAAGCTGTGGACCAGAATTGAGAACCACTGGTCTTGAGCAAAGAAGACTGAGGGGGGACCCAATAGCAGTCTTCAAATATATCATGGACTGTTATAAAGAGGACAGTGATCAGTTGTTCTCCATGTACATTGAAGGTATGACAAGAAGGAATGGGCTTAATCTGAAGCAAAGGAAGTTAGGTTAGATATTAGGAAAAACTTTCTAACTATAAGGATAGTTAATCACTGGAATAGGCTTCCAAGGGAGATTGTGGAATCCCTGTAATCAGAGGTTTTTAAGAACCTGTTAGACAAACACATGTCTGGGATGATTGGTCCTGCCTCTGTGCAGGGGGCTGGACTAGATGAACTCTCAAGGTCTCTTCCAGCCCTATGTTTCTATGATTCCATGATTAATATAGTTTTCTATCACATTAATATACGTTCCATTCAAATAGTGTGACAAATTAATTTTAGATTCCAGGACATCTGAGATACCAGCATAAATTATCAAATCTGTGTAGCTAAAATATTTCCAGTAATTGATGTAACTTGATGTTTCATCCACGTAAATTGATGTTTCATTGACCTATGGACATAGAACACAGTATACACCCGAAGAAGTCTAATCTACCACACACACAAATGTATATATATGTGTGTGTGTGTGTGTATTTTATATGTGAAAGTGGTTGCAGCTATTATATTTAAGTTTGAGTTGCAATTCCCATTCTACTTAGTTATTCCAGTTAGTCATAGCTTTGTCAAACAAGCTTCTTTTCTAATAAAATATTTCATGCTTGGTTTCAGTACAGAGGTAATATTTTTATAAGCTCCTGATATTTTATCTGATTAACCATTTTTAAAATTACTTCATTTTTCATGAGTGACAAGATGGTTGAGGTAATATCTTTTATTGGACCAACTTCTAAGTTTCATCTTCATTTTCATAAAATGATTAGAGAATGGAGAAAAACTTTCATCTGAAGAGAGAGTGAAAAGATTGAGATTGTTTACCTTAGAAAAAATACGAATAAAAGGAGACATGATAAAATATATATAAAATAATGGATGGTATAAATAAAGTAGGTTGCATGGTTCTCCCGGTATCATAATGCAAGAACAATGGGACATTCAATGAAATTAAAAGGTTATACATTCAAAACTGATAAAAGGAAATCCTTTTTAACATGATGGGTAATTGAACTGTGGAATTCATTGCCACAGGAAGCTGTTGAGACCAAAAACTTAGTGAAATTAATAAAAGAACTGGGCATTTATATGGATACATTTTGGAAGAGATATTAAACCTCATGGTTCAGGGCTTAAAACAATGTTTAACTAGCATGGATTGGGAGACTTCTTACACCTTCCTCTGAAGCATCTGCAGACAGGATACTGAACTAGATGGACTACAGGTCTAAAGCCATATGGCAATTCCCATGTTCCTACGGAAAGAAACACACTTTTCTCCAAGTATTATGATTAGAGATTTTGTCTTTGGATATTTCAGAAACAAATAGTATTAGAAACACCAAACTTGTTTTGTTTTGTAGGTTCACGGGGCTATAATGGGAGTTGGATTGCATGCCTGTGCCTGTGCAATGGCATAGGAGGGAGTAAGGAATCCTTGTGTATCACTGCACAAAACGTGAATCTTGAATGCACCTGCTTTCTCCTGCACCCAGCAGCTGGGTAAGGAGTGGACAGTGATGGACTGATCCTTGACTCCAGCCCTATTTGCATGCCAGCTCAGATGAGACATTGCAGGAGGTGTCATAATTTGCTGCTGGTATAGAAAATCCTTCCCTGCAAGCAAGGGAAGAATTGTGATGGTAAGTCATGATGCGTCAATAGGGCTATTTCCGGGGTGTTGGCGTGATGTAGCTCATGAACCACCCGTTTTTTCATGTCCATGTCAAAATCTAGCTCATTGGGTATTGAAAAGCAAACTTTTGAACTTTTGAGTTTGAAGAAAGTTGGTTCATTAGTTTTTTAAATTATGATCATTTACGATCAGGGGATAAGGTTTTCAAAGCAGTGTGGTGGGGTTTGCCACATAACTTCCATTAATTTAAATTAACAAATTTAATCCCTTCCTCCTATTAGTTTATGCTAAAACTTTATTTCTTCTCAGATTATATCAGTTCTACATCCTACTTCATATGTGTTATTTATAGTCATGGCTCAGAGTCAAACATTTTGCATATTTATGCAAATGACTGTAGGTCCAGCATTACACAGTGAAGGCTCTCAATCCATTCACCATGTTTGTGATTTTTTTCCCCAATTTTGCGTGATTTTGAAATCTCATTGAGATCTACAGTACAAGCCAGTTCAATAGTTTAAATTTGTGAATATTACAAATGCCTTCCTAACCCCAGAACATCCTGAACTCTGAGAGTTTATGGTCATCCCTGTTCGGGATATATTTGCCGGTTGTATAAAGGACCAATGGATATGTGCAAAATCCCTGGTTGATTTTCAAATTGGTGCAGGGAATTTAGCCGCATGTCTTCTATTAATTCCATCAATTAACCTGGGGTCAGTGCTAATTGGCATAGCGCCAATTACTTCAGTGGAGTCATGCCAATGTATACCAGCTGAAGATCTAGCTCAGAGACATTAAAGTAGCCCCGGTTCAGCATGTGTCCTGAAAAAAACTAAAACCCAACAGCATAACTCCTACAATCAAGCCAACCATTGACTATGTAGAAAGTCCTTGAAGCCTTAAAGTGAGTGTGAAGCTACCAATGGGACTGAAGTTCTTAGCACTAAAGCACATAAAAGGGGTTGACAATGTTTGTAAAAATAAAATAACTTCAACCTTCGTAGCTGGATAAAATGTTTACATTGGTGCTGACTCCTTGCTTGAAACATCCTGTGGCATGATTTCTTTTCCCACAGCATCAGCAACCTGAATGATCAAGGAAGTATTAAAACTGGAATTCAATGCTAAATCAAAGGCTTGGTCAACCCTGGGAAAATGCGCCATTTTAAAAACTGTGTTAACAGGTTTAAACTAACATGAAATTAAACATGATTTCACCCTTATTGTGTGGACATGGACAGTCATAGCTGGTCATGGTTAACCCTAGATGGAGCCCTACGGTAAACCAAAACCAGAGAACATGTTTTAAAACACAACTTGTCCCAGTCTACACTAGGTGGTAAGTCATGTTTAACAGCATGTTGGTTAAAAGGTGTTAGTTAACACAGTTTCTATCATGAAACATTTTCTCGCACAGTGTAATCATAGCCAAAATTGTGGCATTGCTGCTCACAGGGTCTCTCAGTGGATGGATTCACCGTTTTTCCAGATCCAGAAATTACATGGACGGGGGTGACTTTAATAGTACATGAATCTATAGGAAGTTACCATTTTTAATACAATAGGAACCATCCTTCCTATTCATGCCATTCGGCTCAGAAAGTCATCAATGAAATGTTCAAGTTCAAATGCTACATCATTACAGTAGAAATTATGCTTTTGCCCAGCCATTCTGCGGTAGTGAGATTGATTTTGGTCATAAACATGCAACATTGGTGTTGTAAATGATGACAGATGTGCTAAAATAATAACTCTGTGCTATATTAAAATCCTGGAATTGCCCTAATGAATATTTAAAAATAACCAGGGGATGAGCTAACATTTTGGATGACATTCAGACCAAATCAATGGACCTTAAGATTAGGGACAAACAGTGTATAGAGAGAAGGACTAAAGAGAGCCTTTGCTATTGATCTAAAGGCTCATTAACACATGTTAGAGGCTATACTCCTTCACTTTAGTAGCAATGTAAAAAACTGGTTTGATCTGATTTTAAATACACATGTGCACACACATACACATACACGTGTGTTTGTGTGTTTAAAATGAAATCCAACCTGTTTTAAACATTGCTACTAAAGGGAAGGGTTATGGAATTACATGTATATATAATGCCAACCACCCTACTCATCAACAGCAGGAATCAAACCTGGGACCTATAGAATGAAGTCTCGACTGCCTGAGCTAAAAAAGCACCTTTCTCTCAGGCAAGGCTGTAGCAAGCTCATCAATCTCTAGCTGGCCTAGCCACCACTAGACAGGGAAAGAGCGCCACATGGAACAGGCAGGGCTTACATACATACATATGAATACTGATTCTGTCATATTTCTATCTAAGGTGATGTTTTCCTATCAAAAGGAAAGGTGTTTCAGTGCTTAGTTAGCTGTTAAGAAGTCAGTTTTGTTGAAGCTGTGGTAGTTTCAGACCTTGTCTAATGGAATAACACATATCTGAAAAGTCTGAAGCCTGAGAAAACCCAGCACCAGGAGGCAGACAGAGCTCATGTCTAGCCAAATATGACAACTCTTCAGAGAGAGATTTGAAAACTGATACTTGTAAGGCCCAGTCATACTACCTCTTTCCCCCCAAATGATGACTTGCAACGATGACAGTGTATCACTAGATAAATCCCTCCTAAACTAAGATTCTAATGTCTTGAAGATTGAGCAAAAAGTTGGGAGTCAGGAAATACTAAATTGACAGCCTAGGCCTACTACTCACCTACTGTGTGCACTTTGGCAAGACACATCAATTTTATGCCTCAGTTTTCCCATCTGTAAAATGGGGACAATAATGATACTAAAAATTCTACCCTGCAATGATGTTGTGAGGATTATTTGACTAATGTTTTCACAATGCTTTGAACACATAAAGTACTTTATAAACATTAATTGAAATTCCATGATTGCTTGATGTAGTGTGTCATTCCTGTTTTCTCTGTCATTAGTATGATTCTCAATTTTTGTTTGTTTGTAAATGTAAACTTGATAAAAGAGAGCAATCTTGCACATTCTTACATCACTTCCTTGGTTATAGTCAACTGTGTTTCTATATCCATCCACCATGAAGTCCCATGCTTGTTGGATATAGAAAATGCCTAAATATTAGCTTAATGATTTATAATAAATCAGTCATTCATGTTACTTCATATTTTAGGTTTTTTTCTGTATTTTCAAGATCTTTATGAGATTTCTGGGTTAGCTCCTCAGCTGGTTCAAACTGGCATAACTCCACTGAAGTCAGTGACAAAGTTAATTGAATTAGACAGCAGGACCTGAAGATGGCCCATTGAAGCCAAAATTAAGTTCTCATAGTTTATATCATTCTCCATGAAAGCTAAACATGAGATAGGCCATATTCGTGACATGATGCATGGAAGTCAATGGAGCTGCACCAATTTACATCAGCAGAGGATCTGGCCTTCTTTTGGTCCAAAACCGTCAATAACAAATTTGTAAAATATGTATGGTATTGTCAGGCCAGGAAATGGAGAAACCCAACTATTCTGAATTTGGTCTAGTGGTCACACAAGGGAGTGGGAGTAAAGAAGGACTCCAGGGTTTTAGTTCTGATGCTGCCACTGATTTATTGCGTGATCTTGTGCTGTCTGAGTCTTGCACATCCACTAAGTTACCTCACAAGACTGACTTAATTATATCTAACATGCTTTAAGACCACTGGATGAAACACAATCTCTGAGTTCAAAGTATTATTATTTTCTAGGCCCAGAAACATGTAGGACGCTACTCTTCTGATCTCAGTGAAATTGCACAAATCCACATTTCCTATTACAATGATTCACTATAAGAATTCAATGGCAATGTTGTGTGAGATTAATTCATTGTTATTCTTACTCCAAATCCATGCTATTAATCATCCCTTCCATCTACATCACCTATAGATTTAGATGGCATACCTACAGGCTTACATCCCAACTGCTTCCTTATCTCATAAGTTAAGGTTCTGATCCAACTCCCATTGAAGTCAAAGGAAAGACTCCCATTGACTTCAATGGGAGTCGGATGAGACCTTAAAAGAGTATTTTAGGGATAGGTTTCAGAGTAGCAGCCATGTTAGTCTGTATCTGCAAAAAGAAAAGGAATACTTGTGGCACCTTAGAGATGAACAAACTTATTTGAGCATAAGCTTTCGTGAGCTACAGCTCACTTCATCGGATGCATGCCGTGGAAAATACAGTGGGGAGATTTTATATACACAGAGAACATGAAACAATGGGTGTTACCATACACACTGTAACAAGATTGATCAGGTAAGTTGAGCAGGAGAGTGGGGCGGGGGGGGGGAACATTTTGTAGTGACAATCAAGGTGGGCCATTTCCAGCAGTTGACAAGAACGTGTGAGGAACAGTTGGGGGTGGGGGGAGGATAAATATGGGGAAATAAGTTTCAGAGTAGCAGCCGTGTTAGTCTGTATTCGCAAAAAGAAAAGGAGGACTTGTGGCACCTTAGAGACTAACCAATTTATTTGAGCATAAGTTTCGTGAGCTACAGCTTATGCTCAAATAAATTGGTTAGTCTGTAAGGTGCCACAAGTACTCCTTTTCTTTTTATGGGGAAATAGTTTTACTTTGTGTAATGACACATTCATTCCCAGTCTTTATTCAAGCCTAAGTTCGTTCTTGTCAACTGCTGGAAATGGCCCACCTTGATTGACCCACTACAAAAGGTTCCCCCACTCCACCCTGCTCTTCTGCTGGTAATAGCTCACTTTACCTGATCATTACAGTGTGTATGGTAACACCCATTGTTTCATGTTCTCTGTGCATATAGACAGGTTTCAGAGTAACAGCCGTGTTAGTCTGTATTCGCAAAAAGAAAAGGAGTACTTGTGGCACCTTAGAGACTAACCAATTTATTTGAGCATAAGCTTTCGTGAGCTACAGTTCACTTCATCGGATGCATACTGTGGAAACTCCAGAAGACATTATATACACAGAGACCATGAAACAATACCTCCTCCCACCCCACTCTCCTGCTGGTAATAGCTTATCTAAAGTGATCACTCTCCTTACAATGTGTATGATAATCAAGTTGGGCCATTTCCAGCACAAATCCAGGTTTTCTCACCCCCCCCCCAAAACACACACACACAAACTCACTCTCCTGCTGGTAATAGCTTATCCAAAGTGACCACTCTCCCTGCAATGTGCATGATAATCAAGGTGGGCCATTTCCAGCACAAATCCAGGTTTTTTCACCCCCCACCCCCCTATACACACAAAATCACTCTCCTGCTGGTAACAGCCCAGCCAAAGCAACCACTCTCCCCACAATGTGCACGATAATCAAGGTGGGTCATTTCCAGCACAAATCCAGGTCTTCTCACGCCCCCCCCCCACAAACTCACTCTCCTGCTGGTAATAGCTCATCCAAACTGACCACTCTCCTTACAATGTGTATGATAATCAAGGTGGGCCATTTCCAGCATAAATCCAAGATTAACCCAGAACGTCGGGGGGGGGGGGGTAGGAAAAAACAAGGGGAAATAGGCTACCTTGCATTATGACTTAGCCACTCCCAGTCTCTATTTAAACCTAAATTAATAGTATCCAATTTGCAAATGAATTCCAATTCAGCAGTTTCTCACTGGAGTCTGGATTTGAAGTTTTTTTGTTGTAAGATAGCGACCTTTATGTCTGTAATTGCATGACCAGAGAGATTGAAGTGTTCTCCGACTGGTTTATGAATGTTATAATTCTTGACATCTGATTTGTGTCCATTTATTCTTTTACGTAGAGACTGTCCAGTTTGACCAGTGTACATGGCAGAGGGGCATTGCTGGCACATGAAGGCATATATCACATTGGTGGATGTGCAGGTGAACGAGCCTCTGATAGTGTGGCTGATGTTATTAGGCCCTGTGATGGTGTCCCCTGAATAGATATGTGGGCACAGTTGGCAACGGGCTTTGTTGCAAGGATAGGTTCCTGGGTTAGTGGTTCTGTTGTGTGGTATGTGGTTGTTGGTGAGTATTTGCTTCAGGTTGGGGGGCTGTCTGTAGGCAAGGACTGGCCTGTCTCCCAAGATTTGCATATAAAATCTCCCCACTGTATTTTCCACGGCATGCATCCAATGAAGTGAGCTGTAGCTCACGAAAGCTTATGTTCAAATAAATTTGTTAGTCTCTAAGGTGCCGCAAGTACTCCTTTTTATCTTAGGGATAGCAGCTGTTAGAGGAAATGGTTATATCCAAGCAGCTCTGTCATGTTCCACCACAGAGCAGAGATACACACATACAAATCATCATAATAAATGATGTTCCATTTTTAATGACCATTAAAAGGTGTCCTGTGTGGAAAGGCTAAAGACAGAATGAAGTAAAATACAGTGATCTAAACTCTGTAATGACTAAGAGCTACTCTCACATTTAGTGTTCACACAGAATGATGTATAATATAAGCGCATGACTCAACTGGCTACAGTTTGCCCTCTTCAGGTGCTGATTTCTAACTGGATTTGTTGCAGTGAGTCACTACGAGGCGGTGAATGCCCAATTCATTTTCTTAGGTGAAGTACAGCATTCTACAAATTGCCACCGTCAAATGTTAACTGCAGGCAGCTATTACATACTTAGCAACATAGTCTTGATTAGTTCAGAGGAAATCATTTGTAGTGAACAAATTATTTAACTAACTTAACTTCTTTTTCTATTTGCAGAATATTTGCAAGTGGTTGGGTGATTTCCTCAAATGTAGGTTATTGAGTTCATTAGGTGAATCTCTTTTTCCAATTTTTGTATGGCCCCAGAATATGGGGAGCAAAAATGTGGCTTAAAGCCCCCACCCCACCCAGTACCTGCGATAAATAACTGAGAATAAGACCCAAGATACATGGATCAGATTTTCAACTAGTGTATGACAGACTAGTTCCATTGACTTTAATGGAGTTGTGCTAATTCTGAAGGATTGGTCCATAATACGGTAGTCTGATTCTTGCTAAGGATTTATTAAAGCAGAGGTTATTTCAGGCAAATCCATCTTGTAATCCTAGATCTGTCAGAAGGCTACTATCTGTAAGAAGCAGAGGCTAAAAGTAAGTCTACACAACGCTACTGGTAGGAGTATCATCCCTTTTAATATCAGATTATAAAACAGGTACACACTATATTTAACTAAGGTAAAAGCAAATGGAATCAAATTAAATATAGGATGAAAGCAAAAGATATTACATTGCTGCTGTCCTATATAAAACTGAAAAATGTATGAAAAATAGAAATATTCAGTATTTTATCAAGTTAAACTTTATACAGTGTCCACCAGCAGTGGATCTTTGTTTCAATATCTAGTGATATTCTCTTACCTGTGCTTCCACAAAACTCTCATTATCAGTGCTGGGAGTTCACATGCCCATCTAGATATCATGCCCCCTACTAAACAGTGTACACAGATGGTGCTTTTAGGGTTTTAAAGATAATCACAGGAACAGATAGTCTAGAAAATGTAGATGTATTTATCCTGTGTTTTGCTGGGTATACAAAAATGATCAAAGTATTCTACTAGTACAAGCAATGGGCAGACTGTACAATTCATAGCATTTCATACAGTAAATCTTTATACAATTGTATTCCACCAGGTGTCAGTGTGCTCCTCAGAAATGATGCTATATCCCATAAAATCGTGGTTTGAATTGAACCTTGTTAGAAGTATAATCATCATTTGAAGAAAAATGTCCTTTGGAAGAATAACCAGGAAACCTGCAAACAAATTACATTGTCTTTTCAAAAGAAACCCTCCCTCCCCCCCGCATGATTCTAAAATACACTAAAAATAGAAATTTTACTCATATAGGAAATGTGCCTGTTTTTGTATGCAGTTAACTAAGGCTAGGAACTGAATTTAGACTGGAAAAGAATATTTAAAGAAAACATGACTCCTCTTGATTTTTTAAAGTGGTAATATGATCAATTCTGTAACTAACCCCAATGGACAAAACAAAAGCCAAATGAAAATAAAAATACATTGCTGAGTAGAAGATGGCTCCATGGGGAACTGCCTTCAGCTCTTGTCCTAAAAAAATGGGTCAACCAGATATGTGGACTGGGAAAAGATAATGGACAATTCCAGGATTTCAGAGGTTTTCCACAAACAGATATATAGTTCTGGGACTAACATTCCACTCACTGAAAAAAGCATAATTATCTAATTGTGTTCACATTTGTTGCAAATCCAAAAGGGAACACAGATTCAAAATGAATAAGCTGAAAGTGCCAACCCATTAAGAGGGAACAGCATGACGTGTTTGAAGGACAATGCAGACCAAAATGAAGTGGTCAGACTCCAAATCAGCAAGGTACTTATGCATGCTCATTTTAAACACAAGTAGTCCCTTTGATTTCAGTGGGACTGCACCTGTACTTAAAGTTACATGCATACATAAATACCTTGCTGAATCAGGGCTAGCAACAAATGTCAGGGCTCTGGACTGAGAGGATTAGAAGGAGTATCCTGTTTGAGATCACTTGGAGTATGTGCATTATTGAGCTAAAAGAACGTCTGGAAACTGTACATTGTGTGAGCTAAAAAGCCCAGTTAGAGGAAAATAGCCTTTTCTTTGCTTTTTGCCTGCAGAATCATTTCTCATTAAGCTGGTTATAACCATTTTGTACCATAATGTGGATTCATCAGCCTCAGCGGTTTACCATCAATATATTTAATCATTTAATCACAATAGATTCCCCCCCCCAGATTATGATTCAGAGTATGGGTAAGATATTTTGGAAGTTGTGTGTGTGCATTGTAATTGCTGATATTGAGTATGATTCCCAAAAGCACCAGATGCGGTTCTGAGTCAAGTCTGAGCCTCCACGCTCTGGGAAGTGGTTCATATCACAAAGCCCCAGATAGCTTTTATAGAAGGAGACCACCAAATGGCACACATCCAATTAGCTTCTCTAAGTGCCATATTTAGGACAATTGTGGGAGACTTGTGGAGTCATTTGTTCATGTTGGTAGGTGTACAGAGAGCTAAATGCGCCCCCACCCATTTCTTCAGAAATTTCTTATGGTTGACTCTAGCTAACAGTGGCACCACATTCTTAGGAATCAAAGCCATAGCATAATTAGGAGAGGTATTATTTTGTGTTTAGCAGAGCACTAAATTGATGATATATAGTCATGATTCTGCTGGTGCACCATCCCTGTTACCATGGCAACAATATTATGTCATGTTAGTCTGTCCTTGGTGTTACTTAGAGCAGCAAGGTCTCAGCAAGCTTCTAATTTACTTTAGAGACCTAAGTAGACTATTTGCTATGTGTGAGGAATGAAATCAGATTTATTATGGCTACAAATGCTATCTATGCCATGAATTTCTTCTCTTATATTAGGATGTCAATTACTCTACTTAAATGAAGTATTAGCATTAAAATAAAACAGATAATTAGTGAACTGCAAATGACTAATGTGCCCATATTGTACAAATTCCCCTTTTCATATTCACAGCACTAGCATGTGCTCCAAGTTCTCCAACCTCAGACATGAACCTCAAGGGCTTGCAGAACAAAAAAAGAGATGGAGTCAGTCCAAGAGGAAACATTTCCATCTCCAGAAGCACTATCTGCTGATTCCCAAAGAAAGAATTTCAGAAATTCAACCTCTCTCTTCTCCCCCCACTCTATTTCCTCTTCCCCCAGACTCTAAATAAAAGGCAGAAAATTAGGTTTTCAAAACACTACTGCTAGGAACACACAGCATCAGATTCACGGTGCCTTTCAGTATATAAACCCAAGTGTATATGATCAGGATCATTAAGACTAGTATAAGCCTGACAACAAATCACACTGTGAATAGATGATGTCCAGATCAGGTTTTGGTCATTTTGATTTTGTTTTTGTTTTTCCAATTTGTCCTTTGATTTGCAATACTAACCACTGAAGTGTCTGATACAGTGTCAATACAGAGCATACTTCTCTCAGGTTAATGCAATTTCCTTGGCTAATGTAATTATTCTGCAGAGCATCAACCAGCAGATGGCAGCCCGGCTGTTACTGTTTCAGCCAAAGTATCTTTTATAAAATATTTGAAAGTAAACCAATGGTACATACTGTGTGTGTGTGTGTGTGTGTGTGTGTGTGTGTGAGAGAGAGAGAGAAAGATCCACAAATAACAGATTAAACAGAGAAAGCAAAGCTTTTTATTTTTTGTGAACAGGAGAAGAATTAATCACATTTGATCAGGTATCTTTTCCATTTTCACACAAAGTGATGATAAATACTGGTTAAAACAAGGTGAAAACTCATAGCTTTGGCTACTTTGCAGAAATACTGCGTCCCAGAATAACAGCTGGTCAATCAATTTCTCTTGATCCTTACAGCTTGGAAGTGCATCTATTAATAGGATATGCATCATGTACAAAAAGATAATTAATGATAACCATGTATCAGTGAACATACTGTATGTAACGCCATTACCTTCCACCTAAGAAAACAGAACAGAGCTACAACATGAGAACAACACTGCAGAATTTAGTTTGATCCACAGTTTGTTAATTCCTGGAAATATAAAGCAATATTCTTAACTGGTATAAGTTAGGGTTGCTCCAATGAAAACAATAGAAGGCATTACCTTCAGTGGAGCTAGGGTGATTTACACTAGCACCAGATTTGACCCACAGTCTTATCTCCAGTCTTCCTTTACAGTTAAACCATTCCCATTGAGTTCCCCTGCTCTCCAGTCTCTGGTCTCTAGTAGTTGTAGCAGGACCCTTGGTGGATTGGATCCTAAAAGATAAAAAGGAGAGATGGAGAGAAAGAGAAAGAAGAGCTCCCACAACATATTACAGTGTAATCTATGCTGTCTTTGAGCCACATGATCCACTCTCCTTCTTTTCCCAGTTTGGCTAGTTGCACAAAGTCTATGTCTTCCACAAACAGAGAGCTCTTTTTATACACCAAAGCTGTCCTTGCTCATGAGAAAACAGAGAAAATCAATAGAAACAAAATTTTTTTTATAAATTTTCATCAACATAAAAGCAATTTTCATTTTACCACTGCTTTTTCATTATATTGGACCCAGATACAATAAAGATGGACACTATAAACATGCATATATAATAACAGGTAATAGAATACTTCTGGCTTAAGTTAGATACCTTCTAACATCACTGCTTTTCATCTTATGCTCACTGAAGTCAGTGGCAAAGCTTCCAATTACTTAATCGTCCAAGATCGGGGCTTGAAAGCACGATTTCCTGCCAGCACCCATCCTTTCACCCTGCTGCAACTGTGGCAGCATGAGGTAATAGCCCACAAGAGTTCTTCTTTGGTTTTGTTCCGCACCAGGCATCCCTGTCTGTTTTGTCCCTACCCAGGCAACACTGTACAGGGCACCTGAGAGTTTATACCATGGTAGGCCCTTTCTTCAGTGACTGCAAAAAGACATTCTGCCCAATGTGACATCAAGGGGTTGCATGGTACAGAATATTGCCCCACTACCTCTGAATGTGCCATTATTTCACATAGTCCTCTTTCCTAGCTTGTTGCCCCCTACCCCTTGCCAACCATGCCATGGGCTTGTCTACACATAGTTTTTGTATCAATACTATACAGCTATTTTAGATACTCATATGATTTTTTACTGACATCGTTATATCAATACAGCTCCTAGTGTGGACACAGTTATACTCACATGAAGGAGCCTTATACTGGTATAGTTTATCCCCTTCCTGTATAGTAATAGCTATAGTGATATAAAGCACTTTTATACAGGGATACCTGTGTCCACACTGGGTCAGGTCTACATGATAAACTTTTGCTGGTATAGCTATGGTGATTGGAGGTATGATTTGTGAATGACATAGCATGCCAGGAAAAATCCCCTGCACTTTTGCTAACATGGCTTATTCAGTTTGTGGGGTTTGGAAGAAACTATAAGTTCAGTTTTGTCAGTATAAGTTGCATCCGCACTAGGAGTGCTTTGCTGGTAGGTATAGTATGTTTGCACAGCAATACTGGCAAAGCCTTCCATGTGTAGAGCTGGCCGGGGAGTTGTACTGCTTTGTTAGAGTTAAATCAGTACAATTTCTGTATGTAGGACAAGCCTTTCTGCTTTTACTGTGAGGATCCTCCACTCCTTATTGTGGAAACACTTTCTTTCCATCAGATAAAAATCTCCTCTTACATTATTTGGCGGCGGCGGCTATCCCTCCATACGTGGATGATGTCTGCCATGGGGGAAAAGTCACTGATGAGACTTAAGATGGCTGAGCAGTACAATCCGTGCTCTACAGGTTTTCTACATATGTGGCAGGTGGTTGCTTGTAGAGAACACTGAGATGCTGTACACTTTCCTTTCTCAGCCTCTTGAGCAAGCCGATTCTTTTCAAAATGGGCTGAGGCTTGATGTTGCCAGCCAGCTCTTCCCAGTGCATGGTGTCAATGCCTCCCTTCTGATGATATATTTTCAGCATGTCCCGGTAGCATTTTCTCTGTCCCCTGTGAGACCTCTTACCACGACTAAGTTGAAAAAAGAGAACTTGCTTCAGAAGATGAGTATTAGCCATCTGCAGACAATGGCCAGCTCAGCGACACTGATGTTTCATAATCATAATCTTCACCTCAACGCTGGTGGTGTTAGCTGCAGAGAGAATGCTGGCATTGGTGCGTCGATCTTCCCATCTGGAGAATCTTCCTAAGGCAGCACAGTTGGTATCACTCCAGACGTTTAAGACGACTTTGTTATGTTACCCATTTCTCACACCCATAAAGAATACATTATTATTATACTGCTTGCTACTATTGTATAACATGGATATAACCTGGATCATGTAACCTATACTCAGACAAATAGGCCCACTGACTTCAACTGGGCTGCTCAAGAAAGTAAGCATTGGCAGGATCCAGCTTTGTAATATTACAGTGATAAGGCCTGTGACCACAAACTAATCTACGTATGTGTCCCCTCATCTTTTGACAAAAGGCTTTTTTTAATAGCTAATAACCAGTCATTAACAACTGTGCCTCACTTGCTTTTTGCTGAATTAGCACTTTGAGATATGCACATATTTTCCCTTTCTCTGCTTTACTATACTCATTAAGCAAAGGTATACCTTACAGTATTGAGTTAGGTCATTACTTGCCAGCTACCATAGGTTAGATGATTATTAGTTTCCTTATGTAGGTTTCTTATTGCTGCTTACTTGGTACTGACAGTTTCATCATTACCACAGGGCACATGTTCATTGGAAGGTTGCTTATTCAGTAGATTTTATTAATGGCCTTAACCTGCTGTCATGTCAGTTGATGCATTCTCCAATTGGTGTAATACATGATGACTGGATCTCACAGTGAATATAAAGAGTGAGTTAGAGAGTATATGTGTGTGTGAGAAAAAAAAAGATTGTGTGAGTGGGTGCATGCACTGAAATATTAGAACAACTCTGTAAAGTGTTCATCACAGTGAGGAGTCTATCTGTCTAGACGGCCGTGGCACCCGTCAAACACTCAGGGATTTAAACTTCTCATCACCTGTGAGGTCAGGAAACATTATTATATTCACTTTACACCAGGGTTCTCAAACTAGGGGTTGGGACCCCTCAGGGGGTCATGGGGTTATTACATGGGGGGTCGTGAGCTGCCAGCCTCCACCCCAAACCTGCTTCACCTCCAGCATTTATAATGGTGTTAAATATATTAAAAAGTGTTTTTAATTTATGCGGCGGGGGGTTGCACTCGGAGGCTTGCTATGTGAACGGAGTCACCAGTACAAAAGTTTGAGAACCACTGCTTTACACAGAAACTAGGACACAAAAAAGCCGGATCCAGCAAAGCATGTAAGCAGTTGCTGAATCAGTGCTGGAGAGAAAGAGATTAGGTGACTTACAAACCACCACAGAGGAAGTCTATGAAAGTTTCAGGATTAAGGTGCAGGTGCAGCATGGCTTAGCACCATGGCTGCAAGACCATCTCTCTTTGTACTTTTATTTGTACATACACTGTAGCTTGTTAAAAGGAAAAATATCCAACCAGTTATGTTGCTATCTTTGGACCAAATCCTGCTTGCTATACCCAAGTGATTAGTCCTACTGACTTCAAGATCCCAAAGCCTGATGCTAGAAGAACTACTTGTTTGCACAGAGCTGGCAGGAATTGGCCTCTTGGTAATTTTAGAAAACTTTCCTCTGTCACACAAAGGTTGTTGGCTACAGATCAGTGAACTCATTTTCTTGTATTAGAGAACCTTATTTTTATTCACGAGAATGTGCCAATTTCTTTTGTTTAAGAAAAACCATGGGCACCATACATACTAATATGTAATAAAATAATACCATAGATGGTTGCCATTTTCTGGTGAGGATGCAAACATGGTGCTAATATAATAAAAGATTATGGTTTGTTAGTACATGTTACATCAATTGCCATTGACAAAGATGGGAAGTAATAATAGACAAACCAAGATGTGACTGTGGCCATGTGTTCCTCTCCACTGTCCGGTGGGGAGGGAAGCAAAACAGTGGATATTACATGCAAGTGAAGTAATAAGGCCACACAGAGGGGAAAGGTTACTAAGTGATAGCACTCTTCCCTGCCCCCTCTGGTTTAGCCAGCTGCAGTCCCCATACCCCAATAATGCATAGCAAGCAGGGAAGTATTTGGCAGTGGGGGCAGGGCTGGCTCATGAAAACTCAGAAATATGTTGCTTTTTCTGGCATGTTCCCTTGAGAAAGTAAAATAATGTGTTCTGGATAAATTGCTGTAAGTACACAGCCACAGCTGAGGGCATCACGGCCAGGGAATGGTGAAACCATGTTAGTTTGGCTACTGTACTGCTTCTTCTTGGGGTCTGGAGAAGCATAAGGCCAACAGGGAACCCAAAGTATTACATGATATTGAGAGACTTCACTGCTCTTTCCCATAGCTCACTCACCTCTGTGAGATATCACCACTGACAGGCCAGTCTCAAGGAATGTTGCAGGAAACAGGTGAACCATCCAATCCTAGGCAGCACTGACCATTATGGGAAGAAACAGCAGTTCTCCGAACAGCCTCCATGGATTTCTCTCAGCTGTTCCTGTGTTTGAGGGAACAGCTACCTTTGGTGTAGTCCATCATTTAGGACTTGGGTCCGACAAGCAGGAAATTACGTTTGAAATTTTATAACCACAGAAAACAGTGTGTTTTGTTTTAAAATGGTTCATTGTTGGTATTTTTTTATGGTGAATTTAGAGCTGGTATAGGGGCTGAGAGGAGAGCTCAGGAGACTGAAGGCCTCTGTTTATCCATAGAACAAATGCATTTGGAGTGGCTAATGCACATCACCTCTGAACTAGAGACGATCTTTAGTAACAACTATAGATGGGTCTGGACTGCAAAATTTGGAACTGGGCTGCGGTTTAGTTCAGCCCATTGCTGAAATGGAGGTTATCCACAAAATTCGGAGCCAGATTCTGATCTCCTTGAAAGTCTGGGTGTTCTGAATTGGGCTTTGGTTTAGACATATCTCGAGTAAGTGGGAGGGCGATTCATTCTTCATACCCATTCAGTCCTTGGCCACTACAGAGACTTCAAACCAAGCATGCTGTACAGCAGCAATTGTGGGGCAGAAATATGGAAATCTGTTCTGTAGAAACTGAAACAGGGCCACCAAATTTATTTCAGGCAGGCCACTGAACAACAGTCCACCCAGAACCAAACTAACACAGTAGACTCCATACCCAGAGCTATCCAATCCTGTGATATTTTATTGTTATTCGCAAGCAATTAAATACGATTGGTTTTGAGTCCTTATTGTTTCTTTGTCAGAAACTATCACTGGCAGCTCTGACAAAGACTCCAGAGGATTCTGGACTGCTGTATAATAGGCACGACAGAAGGTTAGTAATTAAAAAAACAACAACAACAACACCTTGGCAAAATGACAGACTGAATGAATGTTTCTGCCTGGATCTACAGATTTGCCAAGTAACCTGGCAAGGAACCATAGAGAATGGTTACAATTGGTATGAGTGTTTCTTGAAGAAAATAGCACAGATGAAGATTCTGAGCCACTCTCTGGGCCTGATGAAGAAGCACTCAGGATTTACATTGCATTTCAAAATGGAAAAAAAGATTTCATGGAGATAAATAAAATTAGCAAAGCGATTCTGGAACAGCATTGGGTTTATCAAATCCTGTTTCCTTAGCACCATAGGCTTTGCACATTTGTCGTTGCTAAATTAGATGGGCCCCTACCAGCCTGTGAATGTTTCTTACTTGGAGGCCTAAAGGTCTGATTGTTTTCTCATTTACACTGGTGCCAGTTAGGAGGTACTCTACTGAGTTACCCCAGTGTAAATCGAGTGCACGTGATGTCATAAATAGGGCCTGAGTCCCTCAGCTCTCTAAAGTTTACCGCTACTCCTGCTTTACGTTGAGCCTTTCTTTTAATTAAAAGCCCGACAGTGACTACTCACAACAAACAATTAGCCAGAAAAGAAAATGCTGAAATGACAGCTCCCTTGAAGATCAATTTTGTCTGGTGGAATCATAGTATATCTGACACCAAGAAAAAGGTTTCTGAGAACTCAAAAGTAAATGAGCATTTTTACAGCAAATGCTGTGTTTGCTGGATATTTCTCTGCTAATTTTCATTAAGCTCACCTACACTTGTGTGCATTTTTCAAACTTATTGTTTTAAAAATTTGCTCACCAACACTTCCCTATTATCTTTTACCCTCTACTTGGTATTGTGTACCATGCTGCCTTCCACCGGCTTTCTGCTATCAGTGACATGAATATGAAAAAGTAAAGTAGCTGACCTCTGGTCCCAGACGACTGTGAACCCAGAATTAATACACAAAGGGTGAAATTTTGACACAGCACATAGAGAGAGCTACGGTGGTTTTAAGTAGAATTGTTTGGAAATTTCCTGATGGAAAAATATTCAGTTGGAAAATGTTGTTTTGTCAAAATCAAAACATTTCCCAATAATATAGAATCATAGAATCATAGAATATAAGGGTTGGAAGGGACCCCAGAAGGTCATCTAGTCCAACCCCCTGCTCAAAGCAGGACCAATTCCCAGTTAAATCATCCCAGCCAGGGCTTTGTCAAGCCTGACCTTAAAAACCTCTAAGGAAGGAGATTCTACCACCTCCCTAGGTAACGCATTCCAGTGTTTCACCACCTTCTTAGTGAAAAAGTTTTTCCTAATATCCAATCTAAACCTCCCCCACTGCAACTTGAGACCATTACTCCTCGTTCTGTCATCTGCTACCATTGAGAACAGTCTAGAGCCATCCTCTTTGGAACCCCCTTTCAGGTAGCTGAAAGCAGCTATCAAATCCCCCCTCATTCTTCTCTTCTGCAGGCTAAACAATCCCAGCTCCCTCAGCCTCTCCTCATAACTCATGTGTTCCAGTCCCCTAATCATTTTTGTTGCCCTTCGCTGGACTCTCTCCAATTTATCCACATCCTTCTTGAAGTGTGGGGCCCAAAACTGGACACAGTACTCCAGATGAGGCCTCACCAATGTCGAATAGAGGGGAACGATCACATCCCTCGATCTGCTGGCTATGCCCCTACTTATACATCCCAAAATGCCATTGGCCTTCTTGGCAATAAGGGCACACTGCTGACTCATATCCAGCTTCTCGTCCACTGTCACCCCTAGGTCCTTTTCCGCAGAACTGCTGCCTAGCCATTCGGTCCCTAGTCTGTAGCTGTGCATTGGGTTCTTCCGTCCTAAGTGCAGGACCCTGCACTTATCCTTATTGAACCTCATCAGATTTCTTTTGGCCCAATCCTCCAATTTGTCTAGGTCCTTCTGTATCCTATCCCTCCCCTCCAGCGTATCTACCACTCCTCCCAGTTTAGTATCATCCGCAAATTTGCTGAGAGTGCAATCCACACCATCCTCCAGATCATTTATGAAGATATGTCAATTTTGGAATGGAAACAAAGTAGGTTTTTAATGGAAACTCGCCTGGTTTCCTCCAACTCACCCATTTGGCCAGTTGCTGCAGTACTGGGACCCTAGAAGCCCTGAGATCCCTGCCTAGAATCTTAGCAGCCCACCAGGTGGGTAGTGGAAGCATTGGGCAACTCGGAGACCCTCATCAATTTCCTTTTAATAGAGTCAAAACATAATGTTGTTTTGGTTTTTCAAAACAAAAAATTTGGCTCCCCCACTTCCAGGGGAAATTTCATAACTACAAGTGTTTATTCCAACATTGAATAATTTTTTTAACATTTTGGAATTTCTATGGAATGGAAATTTTAGATTCTGACTAGCACTAATTTTAAGCCACCTTTGCACGTTCTTGATCCAGGAACTAGAGAGTCCCTGTGCATAATTTAAGCTACTTGTGTGCAAGTTTAAGTTACAACAGTTCCACAGCATTTTTTATGGGCTGCAGTGCTGTCCAGAATCTCAACATCCCTGACACACACCCTACACCAGGGACTTTTTAGAGGGTAGACTTATAGCTCTCTGCACAGTGTCTGCTTGGTGGTGGGGGAATCCTCTCCTGGCTATGTGTCTTTCAGAGCCCCTTTACAATGTTCCAGCTCTTTTACATGGTGCAAAGAGGCTGGGACAATGGTAAGGGTCAAATTCTATATCAATTTTCACCCCAAGTTATTCACCCCATAAATAAAAACAATGAGTCTGATTCTCCACCAGTTTTACACTGATGTGATTCCATTGCTTTCAGCCAGAGATTTAGTCAGATAAGGAAACAGAATTTGGCACAGAGGCATCACATAGATGTAAGTCAGCAAAGAACTTAACCCCATGGACTCAGTGTTATTGTGACAATGATCAGCATTATCAAACAAATCCACTCTGTCAATGCACACAAGGGTTGGTGAGCTTAGTGTTCTAAGTAATACACTCAAAATGCTCTCACAGCTTGCACTGGATCTTCTACACTTCTGTGATGGATTACTCAGAACCTGTCTCTACCTTAGGTGTCCAAAGTTATGATCAGGAACATAGATAGGGGTAGGTGGGATGGTTCTTTCTAGGGCAGGTCAGTTTCTACTTTCTCCCATGTAGACAATATTATAAGGATTCAGAGAATAACATAACAGGTAGTATGGAAACATTCTAATTCACTCCCCACCCAGAGTTACTAATTGAAAATGATGATCATATGCTTAGGTTGTTTTTTAATTTACTGTTATGGCATGATGTGAATGCCTCCTAAATGAGGCTGTTCTTTATTATAAAAATAATGCTATTTTGAACTCACAAAATTGTTTACTTTCTTTCTTTTAAATTTGACCCGTTCCATTAGGCAATGTGCTCTATTTTTATATCAATGACACTATTCACTAAGCTTGTTTCATGGTTTAACACATGCCCTATGCTTATGAGTCTAAATTCCTTTTAAGGAAAACTTACTTCTTGTCTGAACATCTGTCTTTCTCTTATTAGTATTATGTGGATTACAGCAGCACCTTGAGTGCCCAAACAAGATCAGTGCCCTATTGTTCTTGGCACTGTATGGACATGTAATAAGAGACAACCCCTGCCTCAAGCAGCTTACAGTCTAGACAGACACAACAAGCAAAGATGGGTCACGGGTGGGGGGAAGTATTACTGTCCTTGTACATATGAGGAATAGAGGAAGGGAAAGATTAAGTAACTGGTCCCACATCACAGAGACAGAGCTGGGAAATAAACCCTCATGAGTCCCAGGCCAGTACGTTAAGCACAAGACCAGCCTTCCTTTCGCATGGTGGTAGTCATCTAGCACAAGCAGAAACTGCTATTTCAGCATTAGCGGTTGGTGGATGGGGCCCCTTGGCACGTAATGACATGCTGAAGGCATGACGTAGCTGAGGGTATGTCTGCATTGCAATAAAACACCTGTGGCTGGCCCATGTCAGCTGACTTGGGTTTGTGGGGCTCGGGCTGCGGAGCTATAAAATTGCTGCATAGATATTCAGACTCAGGCTGGAGCCTAGGCTCTGGGACCCTCCTCCATGTGGGATCCCAGACCTGAGGTTCCAGCCCGAGCCTGAAAGTCTACACTACAGTTTTATAGCCCCACAGCCCGAGCCCCACAAGCTCGAGTCAGCTGACATGGGCCAGCCACGGGTGTTTTATTGCAGAAAAGAAAAACTTGTAGCTAGTGCATGCCAGCTGACACAGGCTTCTGGTGCCCAGGCTGGAGGGCAGTTTCATTGCTGTGTAGACTTCCAGGCTTGGGCTGGAGCCTGAGATCTGGGACCCTCCCATCTCACCGGGTCTTAGAGCTGGGACTCCAGCCAGAGTCCAGATGTCTACATTGCAGTGAAACAGCCCCGCAGTCCAAGCCCCATGAGCCCGAGTCAGCTGGCACAGGGAAGCCACGGGTGTCTAGTTGCTCAGTAGACATACCCAGATGGTCCTTACTCCAGAAAGCCATTAAATGCAGGAAGATGATCAAGTTGGGGGTCACGATTGCTATTATGAACTGTGAAGCCATTGAAAGAAAATGATAAAATAATTGGTCTGAGTTCCATTCCCTGGTCCGTGATGGCAACAGGGTTGCATGGATAGGACTAAGAGCAGAATTTGGTGCAGTATCTTTTCTTTTAACTTGCTGAATAGCTAAAAGTTGAACTGCTCATTGCTATGGTTACAGGAGTGCTATGGCGTTTCAGGAGTGCAAGGGCCAAATTCCTCCCTGCTGAAACTCCATTGAATGTGGCCACTAGCAGCTACAGACTAGTACAGCAACCAGCAGGAAGGCAGGATTCCATCCTCAAGGTCCCCACCAGTCTTTATTTTGACTCAAGCAACCCTCTGCAAGTCTTTTCTCTCTTTATATATACAAACATCATAGTTATTTCATGATGTATTTGCTTGATTCGAGCCTGTAATTACTGCAGTTCATAAAGACTTGTTCTCTTTGCTCTTTACTTTTGGTAGGGAAAGCAGTAATCTGATGTGTGGCTAAGGCAGGCTGTGATTCATATTATCTTTTGCTGTGGCTTGGACAACATGTTCTCTTTGTTTTGAGAGTAGCCAAGGAGAGGATTGGAAGAAGTGAGGAGGACTGTAGGTGCGGTCCTTGCATGCAAACCACAGAGACACTAGTCTGCTTTAAGGGCTGCGTGGAGAGTAGATTGAACTGAAAACATTATACAGGCATTTCACAGATTTATTTTAAAGTATAATACTAATGCTTAGATTTTTTTGTATAGCTCTAGCTTCAAAGCACTGTACAAACATTAACTAATACAAACACATACATTAAAACATAGGCAGACAACAGTTTATCTGATAAATACTCAGATTACAAGGTATTTTCTTAATATATTGCAATGCAATTTATTTGTACTACAGGTAGAAAGTGGGCCTGATTCTCTGCTGTATTGTGTTAGTTTTAGGCTGTTGCATTAATTACAGTGGCATTAGTACACCTGCCTAAAACTGCTTTAACAATGGAGTACATGGCCCGGTGCTCTCCATACAAAGTGCTTTGGAATGAGGGGTGATTTAGGCTACATCTACACTAGAAGCTAGGGGTATGATTCCCCAGCTCATGTACACATACCTGACTGTAGTCACAGTAGCACAGATAGTGGCAACACAGGTGAGCCATGCCAAATACAAACCTGCCTCATGCCAGTGGTATGTTCTCGGCATGGCTAAGCCACGCCTCTACCCACGCTACCATGGCTGCACTGCTATGAGCTACTGCAAGTGGGAAATCACACCCCTACCTTGTAGTGTAGATGTAGTCACAGACAGAGGGCCAGACTCTCAGTCCTACTGTAGTCTCTTTGTATTATACTGGCATGGCAAAGGGCTTGTAAAGCTGGATTCTCCAGTGCAGGTGTTCCAAGGGAAGGGAGTATGGCCAAAGTACCACTGGGTAAGGTCTCTCCTTGGGACCAAAGGATCCAGGCATGTATTAGAGCTGTCTTAACTGGCCTGTGGCCACCCCATGGATCTAGAAGCTACAAAGGTGATGCAAAGCCATTGTTGCTACTCCCTTCTGGTCCTGTGTGGAGTGCACTTTGGCTAGACCAGAGATTTCCAGCCATAGAGTTGAATTCACCACTAGTGTAAGAAGGTCCAACTCAATGGCATGCCATGACATTTTTAGTATGACATGCAATTCTGCACTTGCTGCAAGGAATGATCTCACATATATGACATGTGAGGTCATATGTTATATATGTGAGGTCATGCTATGTGAAGGACGCCAACTTGTTCTGCATGTGCCTTTGGGGGTTGGATAATTGTCTGACAGGCACAGGCAGTTCTGGGGCATGCAATGCATGCATTGCATACATAGAGGGCGTATCACTGGTCCAATGCCAGTGAAGGCATCAGAGAGGTGATGAGAGTGCGTGCTGTGAGATAAGAAGTCCTCTCACCTCCCACTGTCTTCACCCTCTTGCAGCACCTCAGCTCTGCATCGAATCTCATCGCACCTGAAGAAGCTGGACACAGTGTCTTGCATATAAAAGGGCAGTTTACTTATTTACAGTGCATTACCAAACTGTGTCAGTACACCTGAGACAACCAAAGTGAAAGAAAACACCATTACACACCAATGTTAGTTGCACACTGACAAGTTGGTGGTGACACAGCCAAGAATAAAGAATCTAAATCTTCTGGTTTCCTTGAGAGATGGTTAAACGTGTTTGTGTGTAAAAGAGCCAACTGTTTTTCTCAGTGGGTGTGCTGGTGTAGGATTCCTACAGTCCAGGGAAAAAGGTACAAAGGCAGCCTATGTTGTTGATGTATGAAATTTGTGAAATATTTTATGAAGGATGTAAGGCCCCAATCTTGCAGTGATCTCTGTGTGGATACAGGGCCCTGACTGAGAATTTAGCCATTTTCTCAGGTATTCGGACTAGAATCTTTTGGCGCTTAGAATTTTTCCATGTTAATATTTCAAAGTGACAAATATTTTCCCCCAGGTCAGATTGGCAGTGACCTTGGGGTTTTTTCACCTTCCTCAGAAGCATGTAAGTGTGGGTCACTTGCTGGGATCATCTGCCATTTCAGGGGCCTCGAGCTCTGGCGCACATGAGTCCCTCTTATTCTCTGCCTATGGCATATTATAGTCTAGTCTCCTGTGGGTCTCATGTACTTTGGTCTTATTTCACGTTTAGTTTGCGAGTGCTGTGTTGTGTCGGTGGCTTGTGATAGACAGGAGGTATCAGCCTAGATGATCTAATGGTCCCTTCTGGCCCTCTATGACTCTATGAACATTCCTTGTATATTTTTTTTCAGATGTCACAATCCCTCTTAGCACTCCACAGGACAGTCCCCACTCTCTCCCTCTCTCTTCTGCTCCACTGTGCAATTTTTCCTGACTTCATTAGCATGAAGGGCTCTTGACTTAGGAATTTGCTTCCATGCCCTTGGATCAAAATAGCCTAGATTTATTGACTTCCAGGATAGGTTTATTTGTTTTCACTGATTAAAGGGGCAATTGAGAAGCATGGGGTAGCTGGTGCTTTTAGGAAGGTTGGGATTTTCATTTCATAGATGATTGACTGATTGGTTGATTTGTCGTGTTATATGGCTCAGATGTTCTCAGGCTAGACTTGCTATTTTTGTGTAAGGGTTGTGTAAATTAAAAGAAATAAAGTGACATACAAGAAAGCTGAAATGGCATGGGAAAAGTACATATCCAGCAAAAATGGTGAAAGGCAAATTAGATATTTAAAATTCTCTTCATTTTAAGAGTTTTTGATATTTCTAGTAATACGGGTAACATAATCTGTTTTAACAATGTATAAATTGTAACTTGAAAGCTTCCATATAGTGGTATTTGAAGATCCTTATTTTTAACACCATACGTTGTCTCAGATGTAGTTTTGATATTATACAACCACTCAAATGCCTAAGCCATCACAATCTGTAACTCAATTCCCATTTATACCTCAGAACAACTGATTAAACACCAATATCTCCACAAATACATAGAAATTTCACTCCTGCTGGGTATCAAGTGAAAGAATCTAAAGTTTAAAATGACACTAAGTTTGACATGCAAAGTCTTGACATGCATGCATGCTTCCTGCTGGTGTTTAAATGGAATTTTTCTTCAATATTTCCTGTGTTGTTTCCTGTTTTGGCCTTAGATTGTTATTTCCCATTTCCTTAGATTTTTATTTTCTGTTTTGTCAGTGGTCTTAGATTCTTAATGAGATTTTTCATATTTACGTAAAATGTGTGATTGAATATTAAGGTAATTTCATGAAACTTTTCTTCCTGGTTCCATGTAGTTTGTCACCTCAGGCATTTGAACTTCTGTTTCAACAGTTCATCAGAATTCACAAAGAGTTTGACCTGACAGCATAGTAGCAAGGCAGAAGACCAGAACCCTGAGACTAATAACTGGATATAGTATATTAAATTTTACAAATATAGCACCTCTGTATGCTTGTGAGGACAGGCACCCCCCTTTCTATTTCTTTGTACAATACTTAGCACAAATAGGGCCTCTGAGCAAGATCACAATAGAAATAAATAAATAACTAAATAGATAAATAACGTATGTACAAAACCTAAATATATAATAATTGCACAACTGCTTTTGTGCCACTGTCTGTGCCTGTATTATTAACTACTGGCTGAATGATATACCCAGACTATTATTATCCCAGGATATCTGCTTTAGCATGAGTCAAGAAATGGTTGAGGTGGTGTTATAACTCCGTTGGTTGCGTCAGAACATAAAGATAGGAAGTCTCCCATACTAAAGTGAGATTTGTTTCAGGGTAAACACTTCATATATTAGTTCTGGGCTAGAATAAAATTGGAGTTGTGGATGTATACAAGCCACTGCAGTCTTGCCACCCTAGGCTGCATTTGTTACATTCTGGCCTGAGGTTGGAGTCACTAAAGATATTGTCCTTCAGCCTTTATGCAGACAACAACTCTGCTACAGTTGGTTGAGTCTTCTATTTACTTCAGAGGGTGTCTGAACATATATTCAACGCATATTGGTGGCTCCTATTTTTGGCATGGAGTTGGCAGTTTGGTGGTAAGGAGTGTGTCAGGATTATTATACACTTGTTATGGTCTGAAGATTACTTCATTCAGGCTGATATTAAGGTACATCTTTGGGATTAATGAACCCAGCTGGGTTTTAGTGTTCTTTGACTTGTGAGCAGTTCTCTGTGTTCTGTGGGACATTATTATCATCATTACTCCACAGCTATTGCAATGGTGCCTCTTAAATGCCCCCTCTATTTACACCATGTTCACTAATCACCTTGATACCCAGAGGTGACATCATGCCCTAATTCCGTTTGAACACCACACAGAATGTCTGAAGTGTTATGCTGTGATGGAGGCAAAGAAAATGTCTCCACTTCCACCAGAATATCTGCAAAGTCCTGTCAGCTTGCTGAACTCAGTTTTCCTTTGTCAGAAACAGAGTAAAATGTTTCTCACTGTGAGGAGTTTTTCATCTACTTCACAAATGTGACACACTGAATTTAGTCAAGGTTGCTTGCCTCTGGGCAGATCTACACTTGAAAGGCTGCATTCATGCAGCTGCACAGCTTCAGCTGCGCTGGTTTGGCACTTTGATGAAGACGTTCTACGTCGACCAGAGAGAGCTCTCCCATCTGCGTAGTCAATCCACCTCTGAGAGAGGCAATAGTTATGTCGGTGGAAGAAGCTTGTTTCTTCTGTATCGGGGTGGGCAAACGTTTTGGCCTGAGGGCTGCATCTGGGTATCGAAATTGTATGGTGGATCATGAATGCCCTGTGCGGTTGGGGGACTCTATGGGGTATAGCATGGGGGGCTCTATAAGGGATGTTACCAAGGTGGGGGGAAGAGGGGACTCAGAGGGTGTGGCACGGGGGAGGGAGCTCTACAGGGGCAGTACTGGGGACTCCTAGGGGTCCTGCCAGCAGTGACACCAAGGCGGCCGTACCAGACACCACCAGGGGCGGACGCACCCTAGAGGGGACAGGTGCAGCCCTGGGTGGTTTTTGAGGCTCTCGAGGGTAGGGCCATAGGAGACCGGGAAGGGATTGGGCGCGCTGCCGCACGGTGGGGCCTGCCGCATAAGGGTGGGGTTCCGATCCTGGAAATAGAGCGGTAAAGTCGCACCTGTGCAGTGTGGCTCTGCATGCCGGAAGATGGTGCTCATCAAGGGAATTGTGAGTTGGGGATTGGCGAGTGCCAGGAAGGCGGAGCGGGGCAAGCCTCCAACCCTGCTCCCCGCCAGGAACTCAAGGGCCGGATAAAAATGTCTGATGGGCCGGAAGTGGCCCGCGGGCCATAGATTGTCCACCCCTGTTCTATGTGATCACTGGAAAATCCTTGACTATGAGGAGTATCTTTAAAAAACGTGGCTGAATTCTTCCTGTACTTGGAATATGACATCCCAGTTGTGGGGTTTTAGAGGCACCTGACTCACATGACCTGTATAATAAATTCAAACTGACCTAAAGCAAACTAACTTCATGGGTCAGAAACATTTAGGTTATTGTTCATTATTTTTTAGAAACCTGAACTAGCAAAGTGTGTATCATTGTTCCTCTTTAGAGGTTAGTCCACATAAGAGGATAAGAAGCTACTTCAGCTAATGGTTAGAGATAGAATTATTCCTTTTACTTAGGTAGTAGTGGTTTATACTTGTAGCTGTGAAGATCCTGTGTTCAAACCACAGCCCCTTATCACCCTCCCTCTCCGCATTACAGTTCATTTTTGTGAGCCTCAGCCATAATGGAGATGCCAAAATACCTCAGTACAACCTCTCTTCACGGTATTCCCAACCCAACCAGAATCAGGAAAGCCTGTTCTCTGAGATTTTCAGTGTAATTTGGAAGAGCCAAAATTGTGGGCTACTTTGATAGCCATTGGAACAAACTGTTTCAGGCTCATCCATTAACTATTCTAAGATCTGCTGTTAGCAAAACTCTATGCTCATCATCAGGCACATTCTATGAATAAAATCAAACAGAAATATGGGGAAGTGAAGAATCAATACATTACCTGAAAATTAGTTAAACATTATCTCTCCTGTCTTTAAATCAGTCATGGACTTTGAAAATTCCATTTCAGTTTATGCTTCACTAACTTCTCTGAACTATCCCCATCAAGCCCTGCTTAATGAAGATTCTTATTTTTGCTGATTCTCTTTCAGTATTCTCATCATTCAATCCTATAATCAGTATTCTATAGCTTCAATTATAGCTGTCTCACTAAAAACTTGAAATACAACCTTTCATTCCCTGTGGGATCCTTCATGTTCTTGATGGAGTCGTGAGGATCTCATAATTTTGTGATAATAAAAAGGTTTTTATCTGAAGGTGAAATGAATAGATCTGGACCATCCTGGATACCCTGGGAGGTCCCCTGCACATTAGAATTTGCTGTTTTTGCAGGGTCAATAATAGCCCAAATATGGAGACCTGCAGAGTACACTGCAGAGCTCATCTTCTCCCTGCCGCCGCCCGGCAATAGATAATATAGGGAAATGGAAATTTGGGGAATGGTTGGAAGAAGTTTTTGAATTTCCCATGTGCTGGGGAGGTTTTATACTGCATTCTGCTGCTGTACTTTACTAACATCTGGGTGTCCATTTAGTTGTTCTTTTTTTTAAAATGGAGCGAATGGATAGGTGCCATTTCAAGTGATTAGTACAATACAAATAGATGTAGGGCAACATGATAGCTACTGTGTATTGCCTACTCAATGTGCCTTCAGACTGGTGGGTATAAGAATCACATCCTATCCTTTTAAAATTGATTTAAAAAAATCTTTTAAAAAGTAAATTTTGTGCTTATGAAAAGTGCTGGCATGGTTGAAGTGGAGATTGAACTCTGTATCTGTCTGTCTACCAGGCACAAGCATGTGCAGTGGGACTGCAAACTTCTTCACACTGCACTGTCAGGGCACTTCAACACTGACCTAAAGGGGTCACTGTGACAATTATGAAGTTGCTATCTATCAGTCTATGAATAATAATATGCAATGGTATGAATTTGTACTGGTCAGTGAGGTAAAGCTGTTCTGTAACTATGGAGGATTATTAGAATTTCCTGTATGGATCACAGAATCATAGACATAAAGGGCTGGAAGGGACATCAAGAGGACATCTAGTCTAGCCTCCTGCACTGAGGTAGGACCAAGCACACCTAGACCATTTTGCTGGTTTCAAAACCATCTTCCATGTACTCAGTTAGATTTACAACTTTGTTACAGCATGGATGTTGTGGGCAGACACCATCCTGGTCATCAGTCAGCTGCCCTTCCAATACTGGTGCTACTCTACCTGCTCATATAGCTCGTCAATTGAGGAGAGTAAGGATATGGGGTGTAGTAGAGCAAAAGAGCCTGGAGCACTGGGCCTGGTGCAAGACCAGAGGCCTAAACCAAAGGCTGTGAACCAGAGTAGGCCTGGCTTTGCCAACATAATAACACACTAAATATTTATGTAAATACATTTCAAAAGGCTAATACAAATATATCCCAAGCTAGTATAAGAGAAGATGGTTTGACGACTAATGAATAGCGATATTTTGTCCAAAATATCAGGAACAAGGAGAGGTAACAAACAGATGTCATAAGACACATAAGGTGGTATATAAGTTGCTTGTCCCAGTTGTTTGTCTCAATCTATAAATGTCAGGGTACTGACATTAAACATTTGTGTGGCCCCGGGGACAGCAGAGACCAGGGCCAGCTCTAGGATCACAAGGGACGTTTCACCGACATCAATGTTGGATGGCCGGGAAAGGTACATGACACTCGCATCTTCAGGAACTCTGGTCTGTTTGAACAGCTTCAGGAAGGGACTTAATTCCCATACCAGAAAATAACTGTTGGGGATGTTGAAATGCCTATAGTTATCCTTGAGGACCCAGCCTACCCCTTAATGCCATGGCTCATGAAGCCATATACAGGCACCCTGGACAGTAGTAAGGAGCTGTTCATCTATAGGCTGAGCAAGTGCAGAATGGTGGTAGAATGTGCATTTGAATGTTTAAAAGTGCGCTGGCGCAGTTTACTGACTTGGTTAAACCTCAGAGAAACCAAAATTCCCATTGTTATTGACGCTTGCTGTGTGCACCACAATATCTATGAGAGTAAGGGGGAGACTTTATGGCAGGATGGGAGGTTGAGGCAAATCGCCTGGCTGCTGATTACACGCAGCCAGACACCAGGGAGATTATAAGAGCACAGCAGGGCACACTGCTCAACAGAGAAGCTTTGAAAACCAGTTTCATGACTGGCCAGGCTATGGTGTGACAGTTCTCTTTGTTTCTCCTTGATGAAAACCTGCCCCTTTGGTTCACTCTACTTTCCTGTAAGCCAACTGCCCTCCCCACTTCGATCACTGCTTGCAGAGGCAATAAAGTCATTGTTGTGTCAAAATCATGCATTCTTCATTAATTCATCACACAAATAGGGGGATAACTGCCAAGGTAGCCTGGGAGGATTGGGGGAGGAGGGAAGCACCAGGTGGGGTGGTGGATGAGGGGAGGATGGAAGGACAAGGCCACACTGTACTTCAAAACTTATTGAATGCCAGCTTTCTGTTGCTCAGGAAGTCCTCAGGGGTGGAGTGGTTGGGTGCTCGGAGGCCCGCACCCCCGTGTTTTTGGGCATCAGGGTGAGGAGACTATGGAACTTGGGGAGGAGGGCGGGTGGTTACACAGGGGCTGCAGTGGACAGTCTGTGCTCCTGCTGCCTTTCCTGCAGCTCCACCAGATGCCGGAGCATATCAGTTTGATCGCCTGGTAGCCTCCTCTCATGCTGCCGCCACCTCTCCTCTTGCTTCTTCAACCTTCCATCTTGCTCCCACAACCTTTCATCTTGCTCGTTCCTCCTGTCCTCTCATTCATTTTCTGCTTTCCTGGACTCTGCCACTGTTTGCCTCCACACATTCTGTTGAGCTCTTTCAGTGCAGGAGGACTGCATGAGCTCAGAGAACATTTCATCGTGAGTGCGGTTTTTTCACCTTCTTATCTGTGCTAGCTTCTGGGATGGAGATGATAGTGGGAGCGTTGAAACATTTGCAGCTGCTGGAGGAAAAAAAAGGAGAGTAGTATTTAAAAAGACACATTTTAGAGAACAATGGGTAGACTCTTTCATGGTGAACCAAGCTGTTAACATTACATAGCACATATACTTTCAGTACAAGGTCGCATTTTGCCTCTTATATTGAGGGCCTGCGAGTTTGGTGTGAGAGATCACACATGCAGGGCCGGGCAACAGAATTCGGCTTGCAGGCAGCCATGGTAAGCCACAGTCTTTTGGCTTCTTCAACCTTCATAACATGTGGGAATGGTTTCAAACAGCAGTGCCCTCCTTTCCCATACCAAGCACACATTGGGTTGGCCATTTAAAGGAGGGGCTGCAGTTTTTGGGTTAACGCGGAGCACAAACCCAACTAACCCCCACCGCCAATTCTCTGGGATGATTGCTTCACCCTTCCTCCCATCACGTGACTAGTATCAGGGATGATCCCTGGCAGCCAAACACAAACAGCTCTGCGTGAACGCCCCTGCCCCCACCACGTGGCTAAAAACGGAGATAATTTCTTTTCAGACACAGGCAAACAGCCCAGCAGGAACGGCCACCTCTGAATGTCCCCTTAATAATGTCTCTGAAAGATTTCCACTCCATCCCCAGACACTTTAATAGACTTTTCCAGTAGCTGTACTGGCCGTGAATGCATCCCAAGTCTTCAGGACAAATTAATCATTAAACATACTTGCTTTTAAACCATGTATTATATTTACAAAGGTACACTCACTAGAGATTCCTTCTCTGACTTCATGGTCTGGGAGCCCACCTTGGGAGGGTTGGGAGGGTATTGGCTCCAGGGTGATAAACAGTTCCTGGCTGTCAGGGAGAACGGTTTCTCCGCTTGCCTGTTGTGCACTATCCTCCTCCTCCTCATCTTCCTCGTCCCCAAAATCCTCATCCCTGTTGTGTGAGACTCCCCGCTTTCAGGTGTCCATGGACGAGGGGTGGGAGAGGGTAGTGGTAGGGGAACCCCCTAGAATTGCATGCAGCTCATCATAGAAATGACATGTCTGGGGCTCTGACCCAGAGCAGCTGTTTGCCTATTTGTTTTTTTTTGCCTGAGCTCCTTAATTTTCACACGACACTGCTGTGGGTCCCTGTTATAGCCTCTGTCCATCATGCCCTTGGAGATTTTTTCAAATATATTGGCATTTTGTCTTTTGGAATGAAGTTCTGATAGCACGGATTCATCTCCCCGTACAGCGATCAGATCCAGTACCTCCCATTCAGCCCATGCTGGAGCTCTTTTGCGATTCCGGGACTCCATGGTCACCTGTGCTGATGAGCTTGCCATGCTGGCCAAACAAGAAATGAAATTCAAAAGTTCCTGGTGCTTTTCCTGTGTACCTGGATAGTGCATCTGAGTTGAAAGTGCTGTCCAGAGTGATCACAATGGAGCACTCTGGGATAGCTCCCGGAGGCCAATACCATCAAATTGCGTCCACACTACCCCAAATTAGACCCGGTAATGTCGATTTCTGTGCTAATCCCCTCATCGGGGAGGAGTACAGAAATTGATTTTAGGAGGCATTTAAGTTGACAAAAATGGCTTTGTTGTGTGGACGGGTGCAGGGTTAAATCGATCTAATGCTGCTAAATTTGACCTAAACTCGTAGTGTAGACCAGGGCCTAGTTTCTGTAACCTGGGGTGAATTTCATCAGGCCCTGCCAACTTGAATACATCTAACATACTAAATATTCTTTAACCTGTTCTTTCCCTGCTTTGGCTTGCATTCCTTCCCCCTGGATATTAATACTAATTGTGTTAAGTAATTGGTCACAATTTATCTTTTTAGTGAAGACTGAAACAAAATAGACATTAAACACCTCGGCCTTCTTGACATCATCAGCTATTAGTTCTATTTCCCCACTAAGTAGACTACCTATACTTTCCTTCACCTTTATCTTGCTCCAACTGTATTTGTATACCTTCTTTTTATTGTCTTTTATGTCCTTTACTACATGTAAATTAATTTGTGCTAAACCTTTCTGATTTTATCCCTGCATGCTTGCCCTATTCTTTTGTTCTCATCCTTAGCAATGTATCGTTTCCACTTTTTGTAGGATTCTTTTTAGAATTTTGAGATAATTAAAGAGCTCCTGATGCAGCCATATTGTCCTCTGCCTACTCATACTATCTTTCCTTTGCATTAGAATAGTGTGCTGCTGTGCCTTTAAAACTGTCTCTTTGAGAAACTGCCAGTTCTCCTGAACTCCTTTTTCCCTTAGATTTTCTTCCCATCAAACTTTACCTATCAGCTCTGAATTTGTTAAAGTCTCCTTATTCTGCTTCTCTGACTCTTTCTTTTCTTATAATTATGAAATCTATAATGTCATGATTATTTTCACCCAAATTACCTTAAACCATCAGATTTGCAGTTTTTTAGAGTCAAGGCTGAAAAGACTGCCCCCTTGTTACTTCTTCTACCTTCTGAAGCTAAAAGTTTTCTGCAATACTTTTCAGGAACTTATTATACATTTTGTGTTTTGCTGTATTACTTCTTCAGCAGATGTCTGGATAGCTAAAGTTTACCCTTTACAGGACTTCTGCTTTTGATATTTCTATTATTTGTTTTAGAAATGCCTCATACACCTCCTCCTCCTGATGTGGAGGTCTACAGTAGACCCCTCCATGAGACTGCTCCTGTTTTTTCCCCTTTTATCTTCACCCAAAGACTTTCAACTGTTCACCTCGTTCTGGACCTCGGAACACCTGTATATATTCTTGATGTATAATGTAATACTTCCTCCCTTTTCCCCTTCCTGTCTTTCCTGAACAAGCTGAACCTCCATACCAATATTCCAGTCATGAAATTTCTCCCATCAAGTCACTCTGATGCCTATTAAGTCATAATTTAGCTTATGTACTAATACTTCCACTTCTTCCTATTTCCCATAGTCCTTGCATTTATGTATAAACATCTATACTGTTCAGCAGATTCCTCCACTGTTATCCTTCTTGTTGCTCCTATTCCGCCCTGCCCCATATACTCCCTCTAACATTTAGCCTTCTGATAAGGCTACCTTTTTTTATATCCATCTGTGGGCTTTTGTCTTCTGCCCCCTTTGAACCTAATTTAAAGACCTCCTCAGTAGGTTGGTGAGTAGGTGAATGTTAATAGGGAGCTGTGGGAGGAGTAATAGGGCAGTCAGACAACAGATCTAGATAAGGGCACCCCTATACACACCTGAAAGACAATGGGTTATGCTGTTAGCCTAAAGCTTCTGGCTCTGGTCTTTAATAGGTTGCAATCCTTATGTTTTTCAAAGCTGAGAGGCTAGAGATCAACAGAACACTAAAGAGTTAAAAAAAACTTTTCTCAAGGGGACATAGGAAAGTCAATTGTCAGACTCTGTTTATAGAGACAGGCTGACTCAGAGAATCTGCAGAGGGAGTGTAAGGAATAGGGCCTTCTCTGATCCATGGAACGGTCAGCCTTGGGAAAATCTAGATACTTGTACAGTCTGTTTTATTGTTTTAAAGATATGTTTTCTCTGAAATGCTTTTGTTCTAAATAAATAATACTTTGCTTCGTGGAAGAAGTGGACTGATTACCACTGCCATTGCCCTGGAGGGAACGTAATTTCAGGGTTTGGACATAAGTCAGGTCTGCTTAGGTAAATCATATTTGATGCACAGGGAGCTGCAACTAGGGCCTGGACTGAACAGGGAAAATCATGTGATTTCATCCCAAGAGACAGGTCACAGCTCAAGACCTGAGACCTAAAGGTGGTGCACTCAGGAAGACTGGGAGAAGTCAGAGGTGCAGTTTACCTCTAACTGTGACAACCACCTTTAGGATTAAGAAGGTAGTTTGGTCCCAGGCCTATTTAGTACTGTCATTCTCTGCTAAAATTTCTTACCGGGGTACTAATCAGTGCCGTACATGATGGTACTGTAGTATTTATGAGGTGTCTACTAGCACCATCAACTTTTTACATTGGCCATCCAACAACTATCAGATAGTGACATGGGCCATATTAAGGATATTCCTTCGGCTATCCCTTGATGTGAGGATGATGTCTGCCAAGGAAGTTCATTGGTGGGTTTTTAGGTGGCTAAGGAGCCCAACCGTGCCCTGCAGATTTTCCCACAGAACTGACAGGTGTAATCTTGGAGGCAACATAGTTGTTGACTGGAGTGTTGTGCCCTTTCTTTCCTCCTTTGTCACTTCTCTGTCTTATGAGGCATGTCTGTTCTCCTCAAAGTGGGCTGTAGCTTTGTCTGTGGTGTGGCATCAATGTGTTCTGTTAGGTGCCAGTTTGTTGAGTTGATGCCTCCCCTTTTAAGGTGTACTTTCAATATGTCTTTGAAGTGCTTCTTCTGCCCTCTGCAAGCCCTTCTTCTCTGTCTTAACTGAGAGAAGAGTACTTGCTTCGGGAGGCAAGTGTCAGGCGTATATACTCAGTGACCAGCCCAGCAAAGTTGGTGTTTCATGACCTGCACTTCTACACTGCTGATGCTGGCTGCAGAGAGAATGCTGATGTTAGTGTGTCAGTCTTCCCAGCTGAGAATCCCACTGAAACAGCACTGCTGGAACCATTCCAGCTGCTTGAGATGCCATCTGTAGGTTACCCAGGTCTCACATCCATAGAGAAGGGTGGGGATGACAACCGCCTTGTAAACCAAGATCTTGGTGCATGTCTACAGATCCCTATAATTGAAGACTCATTTGAGTAGTCTTCCAAAGGATGTGGAATATAGCACAGCAGATCCTGTATTCAATTTCTGTGTCACTGTTGGCTGTTTGGGAGAGCTGGCTGCCAAGGAATGGAAAATGGTTCATTTTCCAGGGGTTCTCCATTGATTTGTGGAGTATGAAGAGTAGTTTGTGCAGATGAGGGCTGGTAGAGTACCTCGGTTTTTCTGTTGTTGAGAGAGAGACCTGTGATAGGCAAGCTGTGATAGGCATTTGCAAAAAGATGTAGTGAGCTTTGCAGGTCGGCCCCTGTGTGTGCGAGGATGATGAAGTCATCTGTATACTGAAGGTCAGTGATGCCAATTTTCAGGATCTTAGATTTTGTTTGGAGATGTCAGAGACTGAGGAGCAGGCTATCCATACGATGCTCAATCCTGATTCCATCAGGAAGGCGGTCACAGATGAGAATCAGGATCATGACAAGGTAAATGGAAAAGAACAATGACAATTGTTGGAGCAATGACACAGCTCTGCTTGACACCCGTGTGAATGATGAATGGTTCGGTCTCTGAGCCATTGCACAGAATGGTGACAGTCATCCCATCTTGGAGTAGCCTGATGATGGAAATGAATTTCTGTGGACAGCCAAACCTACAGAGCACCTTCCATAGGGCATCATGATTGATAGAACACGAATATTGTTACAATATTCAAGAAAGGGGACAAATATGTGTGCAAGAACTACAGAGGCATTGCCCTCCTCTCCATTGCAAGGAAATCCTTGCCCAGATCCTATTAAATCGCTCCTCCCCCTTGCAGAAGAACTCCTCCCCAAATCACAAGTGTGGCTTCAGGCCATCCCAAGGCACAACCAACATGATCTTCATGGCATGACAGATTCAGGAGAAGTGCAGAAAGCAACACCCAGGAGCTACTCATGGCATTCATTAAGGATATACAACATAAATGAATGTGTGATCTAGAAGTGAAAAGCTCCATGGGTAAAGTTTTGAAAACATCTATGTCCCACTGAAAATCCCTTTACTAATCCTCTGCTATTCATTACATTCCTCCTAATTCCTTTCTTAATGCAGATATTTTTGGAATTACAAATATCAAAATGATACTTCCTGAAATAGTCACCCATTTTTAGGCAATATGCTAAGTGACAAATGCTATGGCATCATTCCTTCAGAGATTTATCAACCACCCCTTCTTTTTCTTGATATGCTGTACAATCATGTTGATCCTAGCTTGTGATCGTGCCATTCTAGTTTTATACTTTTCTGAGGCCTTTTTAGAATTGCTTTTAAATGATAAATGCTTATTTTCCAACCAGGTTTTCTCTAGGCCTCTGTTTTTATCTAGCTTACAGCAGGCCCAGCTATCCAATTTCCACATTTTCTGATGTAGAAAAGTAGCAGAATATTCCTGCAAAGAATTGTATGAACAAAAATAGAAGGTGCAACTATTTATGGACACATAACTGAACCTATTAAAACTTAAGTCATTTAAAAAAAAATCTGGGCTTCTTTGTTAATTTTGTTTTAAAAATGTATAGTATGTATGTATAGTAGTATGCCAAAGGTGGCATGCGAGCTGATTTTCAGTGGCACTCATACTGCCCGGGTCCTGGCCACCGGTCCGGGGGCTCTGCATTTTAATTTAATTTTAAATGAAGCTGCTTAAATATTTTAAAAACCTTATTTACTTTACATACAACAATAGTTTAGTTATATATTAAAGACTTATAGAAAGAGACCTTCTAAAAACGTAAAAATGTGTTACTGGCACACGAAATCTTAAATTAGAGTGAATAAATGAAGACTCGGCACACCACTTCTGAAAGGGTGCCGACCCCTGATATAGCACTTTTAGTTTATTACTTCCCTTCCAGTTTCACAGCCTTTGTTTAAAGCCAAAGCTACAGAGAACAAAGCACCAAATTTTAAACAGTATTTAGGCACCTAAAATGCAAATAAGGGTCTAGTGGAAGTTTCATAAGCGCCAGGCGTCTAACTCCCATTGACCTCATCCCATCTGCATCTTTAGGCATAGATGCTGGAACTAAGGGTTCTAGGGGTGCTGCCGCACCCCTGGCTTGAAGTAGTAACAACAAACACCATGTAGATGCTGTGACGTTGCACTCCAAACGTTTATGGAAATATGCTTATGAGTGTGAATAGAATGTAACTGGAATATCTTTATGAAAAAGGTCTCTTGTACGGTATCATTACAAAGCTTATAATCTACTGAGTGTGTTCAACCTATTTATATGAATGTATCATTCTTGTATCTGAAGCTAGAAATATGAAGTATTACTCTGAAGTCCTATTGTAATTATGCAAAGTGTGGGCCATTAATGGTGGTTTAGAATCTTGATGGCTCCCATTGACTAGGACAATTGGTTGTGAATGGGTCTATTTACCTGCACATCTTCCTGTGTACGTGACATGGATAATGAAGAATGAGGTCTTACAGTGACATGTGACCATGTCACATGATACTGGAATCCATCTTAAACCTGGTGCTTTTCCATTTAGATGGTGGGGTGGGGACCCAGAGAGACAAAAGATTCCTGCCTAGGGCCAAAGCTATAAAAAGGGGTGGAACAAAACAAAGGAGGCTGCCAGTCATGAGAAATCCCCTAGTTACCACCTGAGCTGGAACTAACAAGAACTGTACCAGGGGAAAGGATTGGGCCCAGACTAGGAAGGAGCCTAGTCTGTGAAAGAAGCTTATTGGAACATCTCTGAGGGTGAGATATTACCTGTAACAGTTTCTTAATGTATTAGGCTTAGACTTGCTTGTTTTTTTCTTTATTTTATTTGGTAACTTACTTTGTTCTGTCTGTTATTACTTGAAACCACTTAAATCCTACTTTTTATACTTAATAAAATCACTTTTGTTTATTAATTAACCCTGAGTAAGTGATTAATACCTGGTGGAGCAAACATAGAATCATAGAATATCAGGGTTGGAAGGGACCTCAGGAAGTCATCTAGTTCAACCCCCTGCTCAAAGCAGGACCAATCCCCAACTAACTCATCCCAGCCAGGGCTTTGTCAAGCCTGACCTTAAAAACCTCTAAAGAAGGAGATTCCACCACCTCCCTAGGTAACCCATTCCTGTGCTTCACCACCCTCCTAGTGAAAAAGTTTTTTCTAAATACAACCTAAATCTCCCTCCTGCAACTTGAGACCATTACTCCTTGTTCTGTCATTTGCTACCACTGAGAACAGTCTAGATCCATCCTCTTTGGAACCCCTTTTCAGATAGTTGAAAGCAGCTATCAAATCCCCCCTCATTTTTCTCTTCTGTAGACTAAATAATCCCAGTTCCTTCAGCTTCTCCTCATAAGTCATACGTTCCAGCTCCCTAATAATTTTTGTTGCCCTCCGCTGGACTCTCCAATTTTTCCACATCCTTCTTGTAGTGTGGGGCCCAACACTGGACACAGTACTCCAGATGAGGCCTCACCAATGCCGAATAGAAGGGAATGATCACATCCCTTGATCTGCTGGCAATGCTACTACTTATAAAGCCCCAAATGCCATTAGCCTTCTTGGCAACAAGGGCACAAACAGCTGTGCATATCTCTCTATCAGTGTTATAGAAGGTGGACAATTTATGAGTTTACCCTGTATAAGCTTTATACAGAATAAAACAGATTTATTTCAGGTTTGGATCCCATTGGGAGCTGGGTGTCTGGGTTTTGGAGATAGGTGACTTGCTGAGCAGTTTTTGGTTGAAGTCTGCAGCTTTGGGGGTGTGGCCCAGACCCTGAGTCTCTGTTGCAGCAGGCTAGCATGTCTGGCTCAACAAGGCAGGGTTCTGGAGTCCCAAGCTGGCAGCAGAAAACAGGCTCAGAGCTAATTCCAGCACTTCAGGGGGGTCTCCATCACAGATGGTTTCCACTGTCAGCACTCCCACTATAAAAATTGTTCCGGCACCACTGTCTTTGTTAGGATATAGATATTCAGGCCTGTCTGTAAAGGCCTATACTCTAAGAATGTAGGTATGTTTATCATTTAGCTAGTAATAGAGGTATACAAGAAAGAATCTGTGTAAGGGCCTTCTCTCACTGTGACAGTCTGAAGCCCTGTTCTTAGGCCAATGCCTTTGGCTAAGCAGCAGAGGCAGCCATAAGCTGGGAAGCGAACGGTCACATCCTCACACTCCAAATTAGTCAATATGGGGCTGTTAGGAAGGTGATCTGATCTATCACCTCCAGAGAAAGGGAAGAGCCTAGAAGATGTAAAAGGAAATTTAGGTTGATAGTTTTCTGTCTGGTAAGAACTCACTTATCAATAGACACAGCTGGGAAACCCTTATGTCTTTATAGATGTCGTTGTGAAATCCTCACTTCTGTATTGTTTTTTCATTATAGTTCCCACTTTGCTATTGTTTATTTGCATGGTCTCTGTCTGGTTCTGTGATTGTTTCTGTCTGCTGTATAGTTAATTTTTCTGGGTGTAAACTAATTAAGGTGGTGGGATATAATTGGTTAGCTAATCATGTTACAAATATGTTAGGATTGGTTAGTTAAATTTCAGTAGAATGATTGGTTAAGGTATAGCTAAGAATATTACTCTATAAATTAGGGGCAAGCAGAAAGTAAGTTGGGATTCGAAAATAAGGAAAAAGGAACTTGGATTTAAGCTTGCTGGAAGTTCACCCCAATAAATATCGAATTGTTTGCACCTTCGGACTTCGGGTATTGTTGCTCTCTGTTCATGCGAAAAGACCAGGGAAGTGGAAGAGTGAAGGAATAAGCTCTCTAACAGTCTTTAGGTGCCTAAATACTTTTAAAAATTGGTCCCTACATGCTTCTGTTGCAAGATACAGGAATATTTAAAGTATCTGTTCCCCATACCTTTATCAGACATGCATTGTGGGACAGATTATGTAGAATAGTTTTTTATTCTATGACTACAGGATACAGGAAAAAGTTCAGATCAAAGATAGCCCTATAATATAGATATAACAATTACCAAGAAATAAAACTGTTTCACAATCCCACTAGCTGCTCATTTGCCTCAGGACCCAGGTTTTAACTGCCCTTTTCTGTAATGTTTAACAAGCATTTAGGAGTCCAGGGAGAAGGCAGAGCACTTTTTACTAAATGTATGAGTACTTACCTGAGGCCATATCTACACTACAGCAACACAGAGCTACAGCTATGCTGCTGTAGCATAGACACTTCCTATATTGATGGGGAAGGAGATTTTCCTCAATGTAGGTATCTATCTCTCCGAGAGGCAGTAGCTAGGTTGACAGAAGAATTCTTCCAGTGACCTAGCTTCATCTACAGTGGGAGTTAAATCAACGTAACTATATCTCACAGGGCATGACAATTTTCACAGCTCTGAGTGATGTCGTTAGGTTGATCTAATTTTTAGGTGTAGACAAGGATTGAGTCCAAGTGTGCTTGGGTTTCTGGAAATATCTAGCTTGCACTGGGCATACTTGGATTCTCAACACAAGCTTTAGGATAGTCATTCACATACTAATAATTTGTATAGCCTTCCTTCCACTTATCACATGGACCTGATCCTTCTACTTTCCTCTTCTTCCTCCGCTCATCAAGCTTTGGTCTCCACTCTGTCCTCCATATAACCTTATCACACTTGATGCAAGTTTCTTCTTCTCTGTCCCGAATACTATCTGGAATAGACTTTCTGTATCGTTCCACCTCATTTATTTCAAATCTTCTCTGAAAATAACTTTTTTCTCCAAGTGTATGATTACTGATTGGACTACTGACAAATGCATCTGATTCTCCTCCCACTCACATGAGTTTTATATCAGTGTAGTTCCATTAATGCGAGTAGACTTATTCCTGATTTACAACAGGGTAATTGAGATAAGGAGAAGGTGAGTGCTCTGAACTCTTTGAAATCAAGGCCCTCTAAGATGGGTACCCAAAGTCACTAGTCACTTAAAAATATTGACCCTTTGTGTCTAATCTTGTTGTAAAATCATGGTTGAATAATGAATATTTTTTTAAAAAAAACCATCACAGATAATGTATTTGATGAACATTTAGAACATTTTTTCACTAAATTATTCCTAATGAATTATTTAGCCAGCTCCAATTATGATGAAAAGTTGATTCCCTGCAACTGAAAGGTATATAGAATTAGGAGGAGAGAACTGGAAGGTAATGCTGTTGCTTAGCAACCTATCACAATTCAGGTAGAGAATTTCATTGGGTAGAGGACTGAAAAGAAAGGTGGAACAAATGGTTCTAAAAAGCTCCTCATAACAAAAGCTGACAAGGGAGTTCAGCTGAAAGCTGCATATAACTTATTTTAGTAAAAGACACTGGATAAAAATAATACCATAACCCAAAGCAATGAAGTAAACAAAGTTTATAACAGCTTTACTAAACAAGCCAGTAATGTTCCCATTGATTTGTCACCTAGTCACCCCAAAAGTGTGTTATCGTATTAAATACTTAAACATAAGTAATCATCTGATCTTAGTACAGCAACCCTTGTTTAATCTGTTATTTTCTGTAGCATTTTCTATAGCCATTTATAGTCCTTTTTTTTGTACCCCTTCCGATCTTGTGTTACTCTCATTTGATGAATCATGTGAAAGTAACAAACAATAGGAAGGCATGGGATAAGGACTATGTGACTTAATCTTTATTTGCTCTGTGAAGTATATAGCTTATTTTACAGCACTGTGCAAATATGAGGGGGTCACCCCACAATCACCTCTATCACAAAGCAACCCTAACTTCACAAGAATTTCATCACACTTCTGCAAAGAAACAAATGAGAAATGAAAAGGTTTCACTCAGCCAAAAAGTCACATGAAGCATATTTATCTGCGTGAGACAGAGAAGCACAAAACCTATTATGTTTCCAACATTCACAGCCTTCCTGAGATTTGGCTTTTAAAAAAAATCCACTTCTATATGTAAATAATAATCTTTCCAAGAATAATATTGAATTCTTACTTTAAATATTTTACCTTTGAAAAAGACTTGACTTAATCATTTAAAGAAATATTGAACTGAGAATCCATGAACCTCAGTCTTTACGTGGTCTTCACAATTTTTCTTCCTCTAACTGCTTCTCCAGTACTAGTGTACATTGTTTTCATTGTAATTTATTTTACTTTGCTTAGAAATTAGGAGTCAGATAATATTTTCTAAATGGACTGATAAAAGATAATTAGTGGATCTTAAATGTAATGAAACACTAAGAAAGATCAAAGATTTGAATGTGAATACTCTGTGAACCTGGAAGCATGAACATTGTTCAAATAGCTATAATTTGGTACTTGAACTTATATATCTGTGTCTATCTGTTACCTGACTGGATGGCTATGTTTCTTAAAACCAGGTCTCCAGTATGTATCTCTTATGAATATGAATTTACAATTTACTTTCCAGGAATATTTTGCAATATTCACTTATAATTCACTGTCTCATGCCTGCTACTAAACTTGATTGCTAGAATAGACATAGAAATTGAACTGAAGATGCACAGATGCAGTAGAAATTAATTTGTTTAAAAATTAGATTGGATATTTCCACATAATTTTTAACATTCTCCTCCCAGCTCTAACACCAAAAGGCACTCAGAATCATATCAAAGTAATTGTTATAAATGCCCATCAGTTAAATATTCAATCTTTGGTGAAAAAATTGGCATTGAAGTGCCATCATAGAGTTATAGGGAATCAAATTTTACCTAAAGACCATGCTAAATGGGATAAACAAATCCCCATTGGGCAATCAAATCAGTATTTAGGGCCTCAATACTGCAACAAGCTTTGCATTGAGCTGATTGAGGACTGGAGTCTAGATGCACCAAATGGGTATTTCTGTGCATCAGTGTTAATTGGAGCATCCAAATGCAAGACTTGGAGCTCTTATTAGAGGCTCATTTTTTTAAAAAATTGCTCTTTGCATCTTATGTACAATATAAGAACCTAGAAGTCATAATAAAATTGGTCATGCTTTATAGGGGTTTGGAAGCTGTATCTTTAAAAGGCCTCTACTTATGTGACAGTTTTGTGACAGGTAGAAATTAAACCCATGCTGCTGAAGAGGCCAGCTGAGAGTACAGACATTTAAAGGACCTCTAGGGTCTTGGTGCGAGAGCTAAATGTTCTCATGCAATCATTTATGCTTCCTTAGAAGTAGACCATAATATTCTAGGTAGTCAATGTACATAATAGCTGATCAACTTGAAATCCGAGAGAATAAAGGCCTGGGGTGCTATAAAATGAAAAAGGCTTATAAAACATGCAAGAAATTGGAGAAAAATAGGATGTACAGCCGGCTACAGCACAAATTCCTGTGCACGACGCTGAGAAAATCAGCTGTTTTTTTCCAGTTGCTGTGGCAGTAAATAAAGAACAGCAGCTAACAAAAACAATATGAGGGAGCCTGGGTTGCGTAAGTTGCCCTTTGGTTCAGGAAACCTATGGAACAGCCTACATATGCATTCGTCATGTTATTGTTAACTTAGTTTTGTGTATTGTTCCCTGTCAACCCAAGTGACAGCACAATATGTGCTGTATATTTCCTGTTGCTGAGCACAGGCAATGATCAAAGCTAAACTCTCTCTGGTGTGGGCCAACACGGAAAATAAAAGCAGCAGCCTGTTCTTAGAAGGAAAAAAAAAAAGAATGAGAGGGATGTTTTTTAAAGTAAAGAGACGTTCATTTCACATTATGGGAAAGGTCCAGATTTCTTTACATTAGTAAAGAAAAGGAGTATGGGAAGTGGTATATCACAGGCATTGAATGTAGTCTGTAGTGATGTGCAGTGCTTACATTATGCATTATGCCCCTTGGCTGAGTTACCGTAAATGACTGTGAACATCAGAGTACATTCTTATCCCTTGTCCTGTAGTACTCCTTTGTCGTGTATTCCTGTTAAAGAGCACTGAAATGTACTGCCAATTACCCGTGGTGAAATGGCAAATATCAATAGCAAAGTAGGAAGTGCTGAGACATACAGTAGGCAGCCAATTTAGTCTGTCATTTCTGTGTGGGATAGATGGACTATTAGTACATTATCAACACTTTTCACTCAAGGAGCAAGATGGTAGCTGGCAGACAAGACTGGAACACCTTTCGATCCTTTTAGTCTCTTAAGATGTCAATACCACAAGGCCTTTAAGAGTGCCAGAACATCATGCTGCTCAGTGTTTTCACATCAGTTCCAGCACAAGCAGGCATCCACCTTATTTTGAACTATCTACTGCTAATAAATCCTAGATCATTTACTGTATGTCTTGATTCTCCAACTTGCCCAGTTGTTTCAGATCAAATCCTCCCTTCCCAAACTGCAGCTATGAGGTCTCAGTTGCCATAAATTCCTGTGCCCCTTGGTCACCAACCTTTACCTTGTTAATCAGTTTTGTTCCAAGAGTTGGATGTTGCCACACATATTTGGAAATGCTCTGAGGGAGGGAGATTTGCCAAAGTGTCCTTGGAACCACAAGTTGTTTTCTTCAGGACAGTGTGCAAACCATGTTTTTCTTGTGAGCAGAGATTTTCAAAGGAGCCTAACGAACAGAGATGCACACACACCCCTGAAATTCAATAGCAGTTGAGTATCTAACAGCCTGGGTGATCCTTTGGAAAATTCCAGCTCAGTTAGTAACTAAGGGAAGAGACAAAGCTACATATAAGAGGCCCGATTCTAATATCATATTGAATAGTACCTTCTCCAACAGGGCCTGACCAATGGGTCTGATTCTGGACTCGTAGAAAACACTACTTTGATTTTTAAAGAGCAGGTATTTCTCTTTGTTTGATAGGAATAATGATACATCGTTGATCTATATTTGGATTATTGCCAGCCATCAAATCAGAGCTAACACCTTTGCACCAAGCAGTCATGATTCCCATCCAATAGAAATAGGCCTGACATAATAGTCTCAACTGATTTTGGAGTAGGCACAAGACCTAAAATAAAAACAAGGCACTTTTGAAAACCCACTAGGTTTTGTTGGGATGATGTATAGGACTTGTGCTGGCCCTCTGCACAGAGAGGATTTTACCCTAAATGAATTTGTGTTCCTTTGACAGCTAAAATTTGCTTCCATTCAGATTTTTCTTTAATGAGGGTTCACTGGTATTTTCAAGTAGAGCCAATTATAGAGGCATATAGAGGCATATATAGAGGCCAATTATAGAGGCATTATATAGCCAGAAGGACCATTCTAATAATCTAGCCTGACTTTCTGCATAACACAGTTTGGACCAAAAGATTCATAGATTCCATGGTCAGAAGGGACCATTGTGATCATCTAGTCTGATCTCCTGTATAGCACAGGCCATAGATCTTCCCCAAAATAACTCCTAGAGCAAATCATTCAGAAAAACATCCAATCTTGATTGAAAAATGGTCAGTGATGGAGAATCCACCACTACTCTTGGTAAATTATTCCAATGATTAATTACTCTCACCATCAAAAAATTATGCTTTATTTCCAGTCTAAATTTGTCTAGCTTCAACTTCCAGCCATCGGATCGTGTTATATCTTTCTCTGCTAGATTGAAGAGCCCATTATGAAATATTTGTTCCCATATAGGTTCTTATGGACTGTAATCAACTGAGCCCTTTTGTTACACTAAATAGATTGAGCTCCTTGAGTACATCACTATAAGGCATGTTTTCCAACTCTTTAATCATTCTCATGGCTCTTCTCTGAATCCTCTCCAATTTATCAACATCCTTGTTGAATTGTGGGCACCAGAATGGGACACAGTACGCCAGCTGTGGCTGCAGTAAAGTACAGTATTTTGCAATCTCCAATGTTGTTGTAGCTATGTTGGCCCAGGATATTAGAATGACAAGGTGGGTGAGGTATTATCTTTTTTTTGGACTAACTTCTGTGGGTGAGAGACAGAAGCTTTTGAGCTACATATAGCTTTTCATCAAGTCTGGGAAATGTATTTTGCAAAATATTATATTCTAATATTATAGAATATAGGCTCAGTTGATTACAGTCCATAAAAGTCATATTTTGGCCTCAGAGGTTTGTCCAGTGAGACAGCTCTGACTAGCATGTGAAATTCCCTGGTTCTGTTGACTCCAGGGAACAGAGGAGCCAGGGTTGAGGGACAGGATTTGAAAGAGACATATACTTTCCATCAGCCACTTTATTGGTCAAATGAGAGTCAAGGATTAGAGGCTAAGTCCCTGAAGCAAATTTTATTTCCTAACTTTGATTTTGGCCACAAAACAAAATCCCTATAAACTCCATTGTAGGATTTATTGGTTGCATTTTTTCCCAGCTTGAAAGCAGTTTATCACTTTATCTGAAATGGTGCATTTTGCAAGTTTAGATGCGATTATCAGAAAGTCCTTCACTGCAGAGTCATGCCTCTGCTTCTCTTGCATTTAGGCCACCGTCCCCAGCTGTCCCAGTACAGGCAATTCTACCAGCAATTGTAGGACTGAAAGGGGAAAGGCTGGATGGAAAATGAAGTAGGATAGGATCTGGCCAATTTCTTTTTATTTATGGCCAAATTGTTCACCAGTTCTGATCTGATTCCCCTAGTTTGGTGTGATAAGACACTCTGTGACTGTTCGTGACTGCCCTTCCCATTACACATCTGCAGTGTGCACTGCTGAGAGCTTTCCAGACTGAGTAGCTCTCATTTGTGGATGCTACTAGGGCCTCTGACCAATCCCTTGAACCTCTGAGAATAAGAGAAGAAGCCACTTCATTCTATCTTTGAGGCATCTGTCTCCTGCATTTGGAGGAGTTGCCCAACAAGGACTACCAAGGATCCAGTAGATGCTGAGAGGGTATCTTAGCTTTGTTGGAGGGACGCTCAGGTAAGATTGCCTGATCTGTTGGAGTGGACTGCTCTTCAGGAGTAGAGGTCTGACAGGGTGGATCAAAAGAAGCACTCAAGATGAAGCCAATCTCTGAAGCCTAAAATGATGAGGCAGCACAAGGAAACCTCTGGATGCGCACTGTCCTCACCATCTTTCTGAGGTTGGACTCCTGCTTCAGAATATGGAGTTAGGAAGAGAGCAAATAAGGCGATGGTGAAAGGCAGCATCAAGAAAGAAAATAGCGTTAAAGAGGAAAGGAGGGATGGAAGAAGGACGAGACATTTGAGAAAAAATATAAAGTGAAACGTTTTGAAAAGGACTGAACTCTAGAAGAAGTAGAAAGTGTGGAGTGAAGGAAGAGCAAAAACAAGGCAGTCAAAGGAAGGTAATGCTTTTTGTTTTACTATATAGAAATATTTATATTTTATTGTTTTATATTAAATTGGATGCACAATTGATATAATAAAGGTTTACTCCAGAGGCCAGTTTGTTCCCAACAGATACAGGCACAGGAAGCACAATCTCGCCTGGAACTTTCTGACACCAAGGGCAGGTGCTCATGTTGTATTCTCATATCAATTTGTCCCTGACTGTGGCTGGCCAGCCTCATTGGCTGGTTTGGTGAATATGCGGTCCAAGATCCTATCTGTTAGGGTGGTTAGCTCTCCAGAGGTGCTAGGCGGGAGCATGCAGGCTCTCTTCTATGTGCAGAGACTGCATTTGTGCCGGCCCTTGTGCAGGGGGATGCTAGGAGCTCATGGGCAGGCTCGTTGCATCCTCTCAGCATTTGTGCATATATGTAAAGTCTATTATACTCTAAGTGCCTGGTTGATTCTCTGTTGCCCACACTTGCTGTAGTCATTTATACCAGTGCAAAGTGAGTGTAAAAATAGGGTAAATGACTACCTAAGCCATAGGCAATGGAGAATTAGGGCCCACAATATTTGAATTATACACATAGACACAAATACTCGTATATATTTGGTTCTGGGCAGCAAAGTAGGGAAATTTGCTAGATTCTTGTGAAGTGCAAGAAAGTATAATTTCAAGGATCAGAAATCTAGAGAAATTTTACTTTGTTATTTTGTTGCTTGAGTCCAGAATCTAGATGAGCATCAGCTATCCCTTACTCCCAGCTCTGCTGGAGCTCCATATACACACTTTTGAATTTTCACTTTTATTTGTAAAACATGTAGCATGCCTAACACAAAGGATCCACTAGTGACCTGTACTTTATGTGGGCTGGTTAATGGACAACCTAGCTGAGGAAAAACAGATGGGAAGTAATAGGATCTCAGTATAGGAAATATAATCTCTGCACTGGCTCCCACCAACATATGGAAAGAAGCATTTAAAACATCAAAAGGGATTTATTCAAATAGAGGAGTGCAGGTGAATCAATGAATAGAAGAAAGGACTAGAAACCCGACACTACTCTTGGGGAAAATCCCAAGTGCACTTCATGACTGCCCACAGAAAATATATTATTGTGCAGCAGAGGAGAACATGCTTTCATAGTTAAAGAAGTTTTCAATGTAGCACTGACTGCAGAGGAATGCCAGAGGCCCTCTGGCATGTCCCATAGCAGCCAGCACAGACTGTACTACTAACTGGAAATGTCAGGATAGCAGTTTTAACCACTTTACAGCAAAGCATGGGAATGGCAGTGAAACCCACAGTTGCCTTGACCTAAAGAAATGCTGAATAGTTTGGCAGTACATATTGTAGATACTTCCATATTTGGAAGTATTTTCTGATCCCTCAGTTACATATTTAAACAGCAATTTTTTTTCTTTTTAGAGAAATGTCATGATTTTCAGGATGTTTTTTAAAATTGTAAATCACAGATTATCAAGAGCAATGGATTAGATTCCCCTGGTTTGGTTTGGTTTTAATTTGGTCAGTCAGGATATCAAATAATATTGATGTGTGTGGAAGTGAGAGAAAGAGAGAGGGAGATAAAGATGACAATCACATTTTTCATCTGGCTAGAAATGCTAATTTTTGATGCAGTTCATTTTGTATGTTCCCCTACATCCAAAAGAGAAGTAATTAGATTTGGCAATCCAAATATTCCTGAGGTCTTATCAGAATGGTACAGAATTGAAAGGAAACTCCACTCCACATATTCACTAATTATCCCTCAAATCCATGGACACTTTTATATGTGTGCCAGCCCAGTCTCCATAGCAAGGACTTTATTCCAACATCTACAGGACTTCTAGAAATAACCCAACAGAACTATAATTACAATACATTGCACCTTGCTGTACATTCAAGGATCTCAAATCACACAACAGTCCTGTAAGGTAGGTGAGAGTTGTATAGGGATTACTTCATCCTGGATTGAACAATACTACACAATACTAGGTAGACATCTCTAGCACAGTAATTCCAGGACTTCCACTGGTAAGGGCCCAATCCTCTGAGGGGCTCAACACTTGCAGAATCAGGCATTATCCTGGCAATGAAAAACATAATTTGGATGCAAGCAAAAAAAGCACTTGTTTAGAAGTACTTTTTGGAGCCCAGGTGATACAAAGAAACCTGAGAAACACAAGTGTTTTCCCCAGCATCTGTAGTAACAGCTAGGCATTGGCACCAGATAAGAGAGACTGGATGTTTATTTAATTTGTGCTCATTATCTCGAGATGAAGGCTAAGAACAGTGTCATGTTAACAGGTGAGATAATGTAGGCCACTGGATGGAGCGCAGGCCTGGGACCAGGGAGTCCTGGGTTTTATTCCCAGTTCTTGGTGTTTGTCATCCTGGACAAGTTACTTTGCCTGTCTGTGCTTCTCTTGAGATTGTAAATTCATCAGGGCAAGGGCTGTGTTTATGTATTAGGGCCACTAGGTGTTACTGTAACACAAATAATTATAAGAGACTGAAGTGACAGAGGTAGATCCAGGGCCAGATTTACAAAGATATTTATTTGCCTGAAGATGCAGGAAGGTGCCAGATGGGATCTATAAAAGTGCATAAGCAGGATAGGTGCCTGACTCCAACAGATAGTCTTAGAGGCACAGGACAGAATCTCACCCCTTGTATGTTGGTGATCTCCTGCAGAATGGTCCATGGGCCAGTGATTGAAACCGATCCATGATGCCACATCCACATTTAAACAGCACTGCTATCTCCCAGACCCACTCGTTACTCTGACTTGACAGGTCTGTAAGAGATAGATAGGAGCTGGCAAATATAAATTATGTAAAATCTGATGGTTCAGAAGGGGAAACCATCCTGCAAATATAAAAGAGGTGATAAAAATGCACATGGAAAGGAGAGTCAGCAACACTTGATTGATAAACAGGGTAAAATGAACTTTGGAATTAATGAAATCCTAAGAATTCTTGGAAAGAAAGATTATTGCTCTTCCCTAACGTGCTCTATATTTCATTCATAGACAGTGTTTTTCTACCCTCCAGCTGAAGTTTTGTTGAACAGTGAACTTGAATGTCTGTTGCTTTAAAACTTTTCAGATTGCCATTGTTCTGTGATGTGTGAGGGTTACACATGAATTGCATCCATGAGAGTGCTTTTTCTTATCAGTGTTTTTGGGTTTCCATAGGTGCTTCTACTAAATAGCAGATTGTGGGAAAGGAGAAGGTTGCACTGATTTACTGCACAAGGGGAAGCCACATTTTCAAAGATATGCACACATATTTGCATGCACCTAATTTATGAGCACAAATATCCAATCTGTGTGCATACATTGGGTATTTTGCAAGTGCATCTAGCCAATAAGGCACCTAAATGGCCATCTGTGCACATAAATTAGCTGTGTGCAATTACATGCACATGCATACTTTTGAAACTGTGACCTGGTGGGTGCAATTGGTCTGACCTTACCAATAATTCATGTATCTATTTGATACACTCAGGTGGTTTTTTTGCATCAAGGGCATTCATTTTTCTTTACATAACATATAGGTGCAAATAGAGTTCAATGAACTATTCTTAACAAGCAATTTATTCACAAATGATTTGCCAAATGTAAAAGGGGCTACATATGTTGAACAAACTTCAATTTTTATGAATCTGGGAGTCAATTTGTACACACTGTTGAATGGGGGTGGCCAGATCAGGCATTTGCAGCCTGTGGATTTCTTGCAATCTATGCGCTGTCACAATTGTGTGTGTTGTTTCCATTAGTGGTAATTCAGTTAGTGGTAATTTACTTTCATGCAGTGCGATTGGTAACCTAAATTATATAGTATTGTTCCTGCTTCCTGAGTGGATGACTCCAGAACTTTCAAACTTATTTCAAGACTACCATGTAAAAATGGCCACTTGGAAACACATGTGCAAAAACATATTTGTGTGAATATTTGGGACATATTTTCTTTCCACAATAATTTCTTACCGACAAGATTTCTCTTTCATGAAAGTTTATGGAAACAGTAACAAATGCGTCATTGAGCTCAATGCAGGTTTAACGGGGTGAAATTCTATGACCTGTCAAGTACAGTCTTTGGGTATGTCTATACTATATCTGGGAGCAAGCCTCACAGCCCAGGTCCACAAACTTTGTGCGCACATGAACACGCTAAAAAATTAGCTGGGTAGATGTTGCTTTGATGTTGTGACTTGGGCTGGAGCTTGGGCTTTCAAGCCTTGTGAAGATGGACTGGGCTGGGCTTGAGAGCTGTCATGGGGTATAGCTGTCATCGCCAGACCGGCATCTCCTCTTGGTCATGCTGGGGATTAGCTTGAGGCCAATCACCATATCTGCAGTCTGCACGCCACCCTCTGTCTCTGCTCCTGTCTATGGCTCCTCTCAGCTCCCAGGACTGCAGCTTCCTTTTCTCGACTCAGCCCTCCAGCTAGGTCATCATCTGTGTTTCCCCCTTCTGTGGTGGGTAGGGAGGTGGTATCTCTGTCCAACAGTCTGACCACTTCCCCAGTGGCAAGTGGAGGGGACCCAGGCCCACCCACTACTCCAGGACCCAACCCAGGTACCATGAAATAGTCCCTCCTGCTGCTCCTTGGTAACCTCTGACAATGCTGCTCTATTTTCGGGACCACAACCCAGCAGCTTCTTCACCCTTATCTCAGGGCCTCAGCTGCTCAGTCCCAGGAGCCAGCCACTGCTCTGTCCAAGGTGCTTACTATTCCCTCAGCCCTCCAGGGACACAGTCCTTACTGCCTGGGATCCCAGCAGCAACTCCCCTACTCTAACTCTGCCCTGCAGCTCCCTTTTATATGGACCTGCTCGGTCCTGACTGGCTGTTCCTTGCAGCTCCTCTCCTATTGGCTGCTTCCTGTGCAGCCTCCCCTGGACTCTGTTAACCTTCTCTGCCAGTGTGGGGCGTTCGCCTGATCACAAGCAACATCAATGCAATGTTCACACAGCTATTTTTAGCTCACTAGCATGAGTCCAGTGAACACAAGTGTGTAGACCCCAGCTGCGAGGCTTGTTCCCAGATGAAAGGTAGACATACCCTAAATGATCTAAAGGTCCCTTCTGGCCTTCAAATATATGACTCCTGTTAGGTTGTCCCTAGCCTCTGTTTGCCAGAAGTTGTGACTGGCTAACAGGTGTGGCAAGATGGCCAATGTTAGTCTGGTGGGTCCTGCGCTTTTCTTGGCAGGGAGCTAAGATGCCCCCCTTTGCTCTTGGGTGCCAAGGGCCCCGCTACTAGCCCGGGAAGGTGGTAGAGGAGGGAAGCGGGGGAGGGGTCTGGGTTTGCTCCTCACTCTGAGTCCCAGCCCCTCTCAACCCCTGCGGGTTTCTTACCCTCATCCCCCTTAGGTGGGATTACCCTCGATCCTTAGATGCTGGGGGAAGGGAGTCTCCCTTTCCTGCTGGGGCAGGGTTTCTGTTACTTCAGTACTCAGGTCTTCCAAATCTCTCAACACACCTCCAAGCTCCAGTCCTCTCTCCTTCCTCTTCCCCCTCTGTCTGCCTGAAGCAGGGGGTTTTATTAGGGTCCTAACAGGGCCTTGATTGACTGTGGGTGCTCCAATAAATCTGCAGCCACCTTCCCTAGTCTACAGGGAACCACGCCTTAATTAGCCTTGAGCTTATATAGTTCCCCTCCAGCACTTTCCCACTGCTCCCTGGCACTCCTGTATCACACAGGGATGGATCACTTGATGATTACCTGTTCTGTTGATTCCCTCTGGGGCACCTGGCATTGGCCACTGTCAGAAGACAGGATTCTGGGCTAGATGGACCTTTGGTCTGACCCAATATGGCCATCCTTATGTTCTTATGAATTTACAGCTGTTATTGAAGTGAATATGTGTGAATAGCTTTTTGTAGCTTTTACCCAGCTATAGGTGTAATGTAATGACTCTGGATTAGTGAGCTACACATTCCACTTCAGACAGAGTTGTTATACCTTCAGTAGAGCAGATTACATAATCCACTTTCAGATTGGTTGGGCTGTGAAGCTGCAGATAGATATAGAGTGCACGCTGTATGAAAGAATAATGTTTCTTGGTTTAACAACCTTATTACTGTTGTCTTTTGGTTATGACAAATGAACATGACAAGAGGTTTCACTTATAACAAGCACTTTTCATGATACAATGGAGTGCAAAATGAATTTTCACAAGCCCTTATTCACAAAAAAATGTACTGCCAACTGGATGCAATATCAGCTGAATGGCTTATGGATTATATGATTGCATGGACCAAAACATTATTGTTGACATTGTACTGAAGGCATTGCACTATCAATTGATTTATTTTTCTATCGCAGACACTCTTATCTTTTTGGTAGAAGATTTTTTCTATTTTTTTTCTTTTTCTGAAGGAGCTCTTATGTTGTCAGTGGAAGTTCTGCTGTTACAAGGGCTTTACAATATAACTTAATGTACTGTCACACTCTCAACACCTTGCATGTAGATATCACACACAATGATACTGATATAGGGAGGGACCCATTCTGCCCTCTGTTCCACAAGTGTAGCTCTCATTGGTTTCAGAAATGGGCTTACTTTTGTACATCAGAATTATTCTACTGGCACCCTACTTCTGGACTAAAACATGACAGTTATTTCACAGCATAGAACAGCACGCACACACACAAAATTAGGCAACCATAAGATTTTTTGGTTGGACACGATGTTTAAATTGAATTTTCTCATGTCATATTCACAATAAGATCGTGATCATCCGATCCTTGCTGTGAAAGATGTGGTCTGATCCTTGTGTGGCTTGTTTAATTTGATAATAGATAGATCTTCAGTCTAGCAGACAAAGGTATAACAAGGTCCAGCAGTTGGAAGTTGATGGTAGACAAATTCAGATTAGAAATAAATTGCAATTTTTTAACAGTGAGGCTAACTGACCATTGGAACAATTGACCAAGGGTTGTGGTGTATTTTCCATCGCTGGATATTTTTTAATCAAGATTGGATATTTTTCTAAAATATATGCTCTGGTTCAAACAGGATTTAATTCAGGGAAGTTCTATGGCTTGTGTTATACAGGAAATCAGGCTAAAGGATCACAGTTATTCCTTCTGGCCTTGTAATCTATGAATCTATTAATTGCCGCTGTGCCCGGGCTCTGACGAAGAGGATGGGAAACACTGTTTCCCTACTGTGTTAGGCTCTGATTCAGTATCCAAGGTCCCTTCATTTATAGAATATACAGAGTGCATTGCATTTACTGGCCTGTAACTTTCTTCCATCCAACATTGTCATTTACCCACAGTCATTGGCTCAAAGCACATATGCGGGTGTGGGTACATGACCCTATCTACTAACAGTATGATGCTTGGCCTGAAGGCTTGTCTGATTAATGCCTGACTGCCCATGGACCCAACGGGCCAGGCTGGCATGCAGGGATAGCTGGGGCACAAGGATGCCCTCTTTTATCCTGGGGGACATGATTCTTCTACACTCTAGGACATATTCCAAATATATTTACAGTGGGAGCCACAGATCAGATGCTACCACGTGACTAATAATACACATTTACTGACTGCTTAACTATCCATCCTGCTGCATGTGATCTATTTGCTTGTTTCATTCATTGCTGGTGGGGCATAATATTTGGTCCAAAGACACTATTTACTGGTGTCTCCCTGCTCAGGAATAAGGGATGGCCTAATTTGATAGTTTTCTAGGTTTTGATGTTATAATTCTTTAACCAATTTCAGTGCGTTGAAACTGTAAATTGTATGGACTTAATACATTCTAAAAATTGCTCACATAACGATGCTTTCATTTTGTACTAGCACAGAAATAATGGTCTGTGTTCATTCCAGCAAACTTAAACATCAGCTTTGCGCATAAGGAAAAAGATCATACTTCAAAATTTGAGACTGGGACCTGTACACTGTTCGACAGGAAGAATGTATGCTTGACCCTATTACAGTTTTTTTAAGAAGATATATTTATGGCTCATTTTCACCTTCTCCATCAATCTCTTCTTTGAACTCAGGTTTGTAAACAAACATGGCTGCCTTCTGAACCAGGATTAAACCAAAATATTTCACAGTGGAAGCTGGTGAATAAAAGCACATTTTCACTTTGTTGCATGTCAACACCTTTTATTTTTATTTTTTGAAATGAATAGAGCCATTTGTCTTAGGGGGTGGGTAGGGGGGGGAAGGCTATTGACATTTTAATGGGGCTGTTTTTGGAAAGACCTAACATTTAATATTAAATTCAACATATGGTTGTGGTCAAATTGCAAACTCCTATTATGTAAAATATATGAATAACAACCCACTGCATTCTCTTGGCCAATATAGATAGAAAAGGTTGATTAATTTAACTAGTATCCCTTAATCTCCTGCCTTGGCTTCCATCCCATTCTGCAAGGGCTGATAAATCTTACATCCCCTGAAGAGTATTACAGTTCCTAATAGTCTTATGCTATTCGGAAGAAGCAAGACTCAACTGTACCAAAACCATATAACAAATGAAATCATATAAATAATTTAGTTTTCACAATTTAATTTTTTTAAGTTTTTCTTTGCAAGACATGATAAGAGATGTAAATTTAGCCTGCTGCAAGAGGGAAAATGGTACTGTTAAATGGAAAAATACATAGAAATATGCTGCTGCACCTTGCCATTAGCACTGCTGTGCTGGGCTATTGAAATCCAAGTCCATTCTATAGCCTTTTAAAAGACAAATATATATAGCTAGCCATAAACATTTTCTGTCTTGTTTATTACTTATACCAAGGGAAGAAGGATGCTCCAGTGTTCTCTGCATTAGCCTGGGGCTTAGGATTTCCTGTCCTGCCACAGACTTCTTGTTTGACCTTGGTCAAGATATTTAGCCTCCCAGAACTTCAGTTCCCCATCTATAAAATGGGGATAATAGCAGTTTCCTACCTTACAGGGGTGTTGTCAAGATAAACACATCAAAAAGGATTGGGAAGTGTTCAGATATGATGGTAATGGGAGCCATATAAGTACCTAAGATAGATCAATGGTATTTTCATATATTTCTTTGAGTATATGATACTCACCATCTGTGACCCGGGACACAGTCTACCCAAAGTAGAGGAAAAACTGGCAAATTAGCTTTTGCTTTTCTGCTATTAAACTGTAGAGAAATGTTGAGCAAATTTCAACATCACTTACAGCAGGCCAAATAGTGCAGTTCATAGTCCTTATCTAGGCAAGATGCCCACTGAAATCGACGGGAGTTTTTTAAGGACTTAGGGCCTAATCCTGCTCCCATTGAAATCATCCCATTGACTTCAATGAGAGTTGAGTTGGCCCCTCTGAAAGAAGTTCAGAATTGGCCCATGATTTGCATGTGTTAATATGTTTCAGAGTAGCAGCCGTGTTAGTCTGTATTCGCAAAAAGAAAAGGAGTACTTGTGGCACCTAAGAGACTAACCAATTTATTTGAGCATAAGCTTTCATGAGCTATGAAGTTAGCTGTAGCTCATGAAAGCTTATGCTCAAATAAATTGGTTAGTCTCTAAGGTGCCGCAAGTATACGCCTTTTCTTTATGTGTTAATATGTTGTTCTTCCATAGCACTTCTTGTTTGAGAATCTCTCTTTACAAACCACAAATTAAGCCTCACAACACCCTCCGAGGCACAAAAATCATATTATACCTATTTAACAGACTGGTAAACTGAGGTCCAAACAGGCTGAGCCCCAAATTTTCAAAAGTGACCTCTAACCTTTCTTGCTTGAGCTTTCGGGTGCCTGACTTCAGAGGCCAAGGGCGTGATGTTTAGGACTGCTGAGCACAACAATTCTAGAAGGAAAGAAAGGAGCTCTCAGGAGTCCAAGAGCCAAACCTTTTATTCTATACTCTGCCCATCACCGTGGTATCTGGACGAACTTGGCTAGCATCTATCACTCACAAGTGCTCCCTCCTCCATTCTTCTGCCCTGGGGAAAAGTGGTGGTGGGGGTTTCTTTTTGTTTTATTGGAGAAAGCGGTTTGGTTTTATTGCTTAGTTAAAAATGTCACCTTAAATCATAACTGAGAGACAGCCAGGTATGTATTTTTCACCTTGTGAGATGCACTGTGGACGTTCTTCACCAGCTAGATTTTGTGAGTTGTCTGAAGGTGTAGCCTCATCCAGAGCCTCCTGCAGTGATATGGTCTTCAGGTGACAAAGACATGAATCAGCATGACATGACTGTGCACATCCAAAAGAAAAGGCTGGCTGAAACCTAGTGGCCTCACATTGTTTGCAAGCCTTGCAAAATCCAGGAACCACAGATGGTTCCTGGATACCACAAAGGTGTTTACATGAGAAATACTGTAGAAAGATGTGTCAGAGAGATTAGAAAAATATAGGGTGGCAACCGTAACTCAACATTTCTATGTTTTATTTGGTTTTGCTGAGACTCGTAGGGCTTGATTCTGATCTGAGATCTACATTTGTTCAGCCCAACTGGATGGGGCAACCTCAGCATTGTCAGGGCAAGGCACAACCTCCATTCTAAATGGTAATTGATTTGGGATACCCCAGAGCTTCCACAGATGTGTTGGACAACTAGACTTGTCCCACATGCTTGTGCTTTAATAGCCATAGAAAGTGGCACAGTATCCCCCCAAAGGGCAAGGGTTCAGTCATCCATTCCCTTAGAAAAGCACAGACACCCCTGTTCCACATTTCATGAGCACTAGGTCACCTCAGATCATCCTCAGATGATTTAGTTCCCAGGAAATATTCTGCCTTGTTATTTTACACATCTTTTAGCTAAGCCAGAAAATCTAAATGTAAAATCCAGCATTCAGAGCCACAAAAACCATGTGGGGTTTTGTGGCACTCTCTGGAGGACTGTGGACCCATGAAACAGTGAACAGATTACAGCAGGGGTGGCCAACCTGTGGCTCCAGAGCCACATGTGGCTCTTCAGAAGTTAATATGCGGCTCTTGTATAGGCACCGATTCTGGGGCTGGAGTTACAGGCGCCAACTTTCCAATGTGCCACGGGGTGCTCACTGCTCAACCCCTGGCTCTGCCACAGGCCCTGCCCCCACTCCACCCCTTCCCGCCCCTCCCCTGAGCCTGCTGTGCTCTTGCTCCTCCCCCAACCCCCCCCCCAGAGCTTCCTGCATGCCATGAAACAGCTGATTGGGAGGTGCGGGGAGGGAGGGGAGGCGCTGATCAGTGGGGCTGCTCGTGAGTGGGAGGTGCTGGGATCGGGGTCGGGGAGCTGATGGGAGGCTGCTGATGTATTACTGTGGCTCTTTGGCAATGTACATTGGTAAATTCTGGCTCCTTCTCGGGCTCAGGTTGGCCACCCCTGGATTACAGTCATCCACCGAGGTAGGGTTTTTTCATGTGACAGACATACACTGTAATATTGCTAATGTTCTTAAATTAGCCTCCCAAGTATAATCCCTTGCCAGTTACTACGATAACTTGGAAATAGTCTTTCTTTTACGTAACTGTCATGACTGAGAACACAACAGAGTAGGAAGTGTTTATAAAGATGTGCTAGGGACTGCAGCATTTTGACCTGTGATATTCTCAGTGAAGTGAAAGGCTTGTCACATTGGGGTTGTCCGCTGAGGCATGCTGCATGATTTGGTGTCCTGTCACTACTAAAAAGCCAATTTGAGAGGGATGCAATGAAATGCTGCAGAACATTACAATATATATTAACAAAGCATGCAGTGTGCAGCCTAATTCTCCACTCTGCTGCACCCGTGGTGTTACCCCAAAATAAATGAAATTATACAAGCATAGCTCTGAAGTTATGCAGACACAAAACTGATGTTACAGAGTTGCATCAGATACAAGTAACTTGCTCTAATCCTGATTTGTGACATTAGACAAATCACTTAAGGACTGATCCAAGTCCCACTGAAGCTGATGAGAGGGTCTTCATTGCCTTTGATGGGGGTTTGATCAATCACTTAATTTCAGCCTCTGTTGCTCTATCTACAAAACTGGGATAATGATACATATCCTAGAGGGGAGTTGTGAATAATGAACGTTCATAAGGAACTTTAGGATGAAATGTTTTATATAAGTGCTAGATGTCAATGTCATCACACCTGGTCAGGTGTTTTAAAATGAGTATTTCACAGTAAATGTTGTACAGAATGCATCATGATTCAGCCTATATGGAAGGAGAATGAAAATCTCAAATTGTTTCAATGCATAACAGTGTGCTCACTGCAAATCCCAGTTCCAGCGAATCCCTATGTATAATGACACAACATCACTGTTTAGAGCTTTTCAACATTTGTTGTAATAGGAACCTGCCTGTGGCCATAACTTTAATGATATGAATTTTGTCTCTTCTTTGCTCAGTCGCTGGAAATGCACATCGCCTAAAACCAGCTCATTGATACTGAACAAATAGTGGATTAAGTGTGCCTGTTTTGTCTTCTTTCCTAAACTGCATGGGATCAAAGCTTTGTGCTTTGGTGCCATAGTTTAACTCTATTTTCATTCCAAGTGGCAACATTTTACAAAATGAAATGAAGCAAAAATGGGTGTAAATTGTTTCAAATGTGCCATCCCAATAACCTTTAAGGAGGTCTTGGAAAGATATCAGAAAACAATTGAATTGGGTTTGTTAATTTGGTTGGTTTCAACCCATTGTAAACCCAATCCACAAACCCACTATTTCAGAGATGGTAAATTACAGACAGTTGTGACTGCTGATTGAATAGCAGACCAGCAATTCATAGAGATGCCCACCCACAAGTAATTGTTACACGAGCCATGACAGACAAGCAGCATAAGAAATAGGAAGTAACATTGCTGCATATGAATAAAATTTACACAGGCATCTGCAGTGAATGATGATGGTCTGTTTCTACGCAATTAACTGTAAACAGCGAGCAAGCTGTGAACAATGGCAACACAAATTACAGTTATTGCTTTTATAGTCTGTAATCTTGTGCAAAAAGACATCTCTCAACACCTCTTTGTCACACACATCAGCCTACATGCTTAGAAGGTGCAGATTAGATTTAATCCTAAAAAGATTTGCATATCTATAATAGGGTGGGGCTACCAAATACCTAATCTGAAATGACACAATTGATATGGCTTCTAGGAATTTGCTTACTGGAATTATAAACCCTTAGCAAAATGTGATGATTTTACCTAAAGCAGAATATTCTTGATCTCCTCGGGCTGCTGTCTTTCCTAGTGCATCTGAGCACCCATACAGTAGATATTCCAATGGGTCTAGAATCTTAAAAGCCTCTTCACTGACTAAGGGAGAAGACTGCAAGAGAATAAGAAGGAAATGAATAAAAAAGCAATGTGGAACTGGGTGACTTCTGCTGCTCTCTATCTTTCTCTAATTTGAAGTGCTAGCAGGAAGCACTGTAATGATTTCTTCTAAACAGCTGGCACTTCAAACTTTTTTTCACACTGGGGAAAGCAAGTACATAACAGTTGGAAACCTAGGTGAATTCTCTCAGGGGTTTTCATTGCTGAGGGTAGTGTAATTGTGTAATGGTAGGGAAAGAACAAGAAGATTAGAACATAAACTGCTTCCTGTTTGTGTCTGTTTTAGGGGCTTTTTTATTCGGAGAAGAAAATGATGGGGAGATTATATTTATGTGTTATTATTTACAATATTTCTAAATCAATGCAATAGAATTTAGGGATAGTAAGTTATTTAAAATGTAGGGGCCAGGTCCTTAGCTGATGTAAATTAACAAAGTCAATGGAGTTCTGATAATCTACAGAAACAACACCTGTCTCCAAACATGTAATCCCCTTCTTGATTGGGTTTTGTTTGTCTGTTTGTTGATTTAAGAAAGGAAGGATGAGGTTACTTAATTGAAATAAATGGGGGGAAGACGGGAAAAAGAGGAATGGATAGACAGATGGGAGGAGATAGGCAACCCAAAGAGTAAAAAAAAAAAAACTATTTGGGTAAATATGGGCAAAAAATGCTGAAATATGTAGATTCTGGTCAACTGAAACATTCCATAAATGCAGACTAACATGGCTACCGCTCTGAAACCTGTCACCATGCAAGGCACTGAATTTAGCCGTATGAAGTGGAAATCCATCAACTTCATGAAAAAACTTGTACAGATACAGACAGACATCATCTTCCTTTCCAAATGCAAACAGATGGACATCATACCAAAAGGATTGAAGGTAAAAAACCCATTACAATCTACATACCACACAGACTATGCTGACAGATTGTGCCACACACTTTCAAAGAAACTGCAGAACTGCCTGATCAACATCTTGTACAGCAAACTGGGAAAGATCAAGGATGAGCTCTGAAAACTGGATACTCTCATAAAAAAACAACCTTCCACACAAACTTCCTCGTGGCTGGACTTTACATAAACTAGACAAGCCATTTACAACACGCACTTTGCTTCTCTACAAAGGAAAAAGGACACTAAACTATTACATGCCACAAGGAGCCACAACAGTGGTTCCCTTAACGCACCCAACAATATTGTTAATCTATCCAGCTATACTCTTAGCCCGGCAGAAGAATCTGTCCTATCTCGGGGCCTCTCCTTCTGCCCCTCCACCCCTACGAACATGATACAGTTCTGTGGTGACCTAAAATCCTACTTTTGACATCTCCAACTCAAGGAATATATCCAACACACCTCTGAACAGCATACTAACCCACAGAAACCTTCCTACCAACACTACTAAAAGAAGGATTCTGCATGGACTCCTGAAGGTCAAAACAACAGTTTGGACTTCTACATAGAGTGCTTCCACCGATGTGCACAGGCTGAAATTGTGGAAAAGCAGCATCACTTGCCCCATAACCTCAGCCATGCAGAACACAATGCCATCCACAGCCTCAGAAACAACTCTGACATCATAATCAAAAAGGCTGACAAAGGAGGTGCTGTCATCATCATGAATAGGCCGGAATATGAACAAGAGGCTGCTAGGCAGCTCTCCAACACCACTTTCTACAAGTCATTACCCTCTAATCCCACTGAGGGTTACGAAAAGAAACTACACCATCTGCTCAAGAAACTACCTGAAAAAACACAAGAACAAATCTCCACAGACACACCCCTAGAACCCCAATCAGGGGTATTCTTTCTGCTACCCAAGATCAATAAACCTGGAAATCCTGGAAACCCCATCATCTCAGGCATTGGCATCCTGACAGCAAGATTGTCTGGCTATGTAGACTCCCTCCTCAGGTCCTACGCTACCAGCACTCCCTAGCTATCTTCAAGATACCACTGACTTCCTGAGGAAACTACAATCCATTGGTGATCTTCCAGAAAACACCATCCTGGCCACTATGGATGTAGAAGCCCTCTACACCAACATTCCACACAAAGATGGACTACAAGCCATCAGGAACAGTATCCCCGATAATGTCATGGCAAACCTGGTGGCTGAACTTTGTGACTTTGTCCTCACCCACAACTATTTCACATTTGGGGACAACATATACCTTCAAGTCAGAGGCGCTGCTATGGATACCCACATGGCCCCACAGTATGCCAACATTTTTATGGCTGGCTTAGAACAACGCTTCCTCAGCTCTCGTCCCCAACGCCCCTACTCTACTTGCACTACATTGATGACATCTTCATCATCTGGACCCATGGAAAAGAAGCCCTTGAGGAATTCCACCATGATTTCAACAATTTCCATCCCACCATCAACCTCAGCCTGGACCAGTCCACACAAGAGATCCACTTCCTGGACACTACAGTGCTAATAAGCGATGGTCACATAAACACCACCCTATACCAGAAACTTACTGACCGCTATACTTATCTACACGCATCCAGTTTTCACCCAGACCACACCACATGATCCATTGTCTACAGCCAAGCTCTAAGATACAGCCGCATTTGCTCCAATCCCTCAGATAGAGATAAGCACCTACAAGATCTCTATCAAGCATTCTTACAACTACAATACCCACCTGCTGAAGTGAAGAAACAGATTGACAGATCCAGAAGAGAGCCCAGAAGTCACGTACTCCAGGACAGGCCCAACAAAGAAAGTAACAGAACTCCACGAGCCGTCACCTTCAGCCCTCAACTAAAACCTCTCCAACACATCATCAAGAATCTACAACCTATCCTGAAGGATGACCCCTCACTCTCACAGATCTTGGGAGACAGGCCAGTCCTCACTTACAGACAGCCCCCCAACCTGAAGCAAATACTCACCAACAACCACACACCACACAACAAAAACACTAACCCAGGAACCTATCCTTACAACAAACCCCGTTGCCAATTCTGTCCACATATCTATTCAAGGGACACTATCATAGGACCTAATCACATCAGCCACACCATCAGGGGCTCATTCACCTGCACATCTACAATGTGATATATGCCATCATGTGCCAGCAATGCCCCTCTGCCATGTACATTGGCCAAACCGGATAGACTCTATGCAAAAGAATAAATGGACACAAATCAGACGTCAAGAATTATAACATTCAAAAAACAGTTGGAGAACACTTCAATCTCTCTGGTCACTCGATTACAGACCTAAAGGTTGCAATATTACAACAAAAAAACTTCAAAAACAGACTCCAATGAGAAACTGCAGAACTGGAATTAATTTGCAACTGGACACCATTAAATTAGGCTTGAATAAAGACTGGGAGTGGGTGAGTCATTACACAAACTAAGAACTATTTCCCCATGCTAATTTTTCCCCTACCGTTACTCACACCTTCTTCTCAACTGTTTGTAACGGGCCATCCTGATTATCACTACAAAAGTTTTTTTTCTCCTGCTGATAATAGCCCACCTTAATGGATTAGTCTAGTTAGAGTTGGTATGGCAACCCCCATTTTTTCATGTTCTCTGTATATATATATATATATATCTATATATCTATCTTCCTACTGTATTTTCCACTGCATGTGTCCGATGAAGTGGGTTTTAGCCCACGAAAGCTTATGCCCAAATAAATCTGTTAGTCTCTAAGGTGCCACAAGTACTTCTCGTTCTAATTTTAGCAACTTGTTTCAACTGAAACAGAAGAAAAGAGGAAAAAATTCAGAAATGTCTAAATGATATTTTTACTACTTTTCCATTTGCCAAAAATTCTGACAAATTTTGGTTTTGATTTGACCTCAATTAATTCCCCCCCCCCCCCAGTATTTTGGAACTGCCAGGGAGCAAAAACCAACAACAATCAATTATTCACACAGCTCTAATTATATTACCATATTTAGGGTTGCAGTTCAGGTGTTTTTTATGTACTCAAGCATATCTTGCTCAGTTTTCTGCAGATGTTCTTTGGAGCTTGCAAAGTGCATATTCTGCATGATGTGCAACCCTTGAAATCTCAGAAATGTATGAGCACCTAAGGAAAACCAGATGAGCTTTGATCACACAGCATACCAGGAATTTCAGAGAAGATTTTTGGAATTCTCTTGGAAAAGACAATATTAGGAAGGCAAGTAAATATCCCACAAGTGGTTGGTTGCTCTTCATTCTACAGCATGGGGGGAAATTTCATTGTACCTTGTTCACCAGGTTTCTTTTTCCACCTACAAATTGTACTGCAAGAGACTAAAAAGAGAGAAGTGGTATATTCTGGAACTCAGGAGAGTTTGGTTTTGTTCCTGACTCTGGAACTTTCCAGAACATTGTCAATCCTGTGTTCTGAATGAGGCAGGGCTACAGCTGAAAAACCAGTATGTGTTCAAAACCAGCTGAGACCTTCCTGTGTCTGTGATATGCAGTACTTCATTGCAGGTCATGATGCAACAATGCTGTAATGTCAGCAGCTCTTGCCTAGCTGCTGCCTGGTAGCCCCCTAACATTCTGAGCCCAGAGGGCAGCAAAGGCAAGTTAGACTGGTTTAAGTTCATTCAACAAATTCATTGGTATCTGCAGGACCACATACAGCGTGTTAAAAAAGAGGGACAATAGAGATAGATGTGACAAGGGAGATGAATAAAGGTAGGTGCCACAAAGGGCTGCACATGGGGAACCACAAGGGATTGTTCAGAGAAGGAAGATGATGGACCATGAGAGATCACTTGGAGTGTTGGGTTCTTCATGGTGGAATTCATTTCACACACACAAAGACAGGGGTTTGAGGCAGGTGATGAGCACGGGGTTCCATGAACAATCTCCACCCCCAAAACCAAGATGCAGGCAGCAGTGCAGCCACCCGCAGCTACTACAGCAGCTCATGGGCTGGAATAGTGTCCCCAGCACATCTACACTGGAACCACCTAATTATGGATTTCTTGGCCCATCTGCATCACTGCCCTCTACAGCACACAGGGGAGCAGGTGACTCCCTGTGCAGCCTCCAGGGCCCCACTTCACTGTAGCATGGAAGGTCTTTGCACAAACCTTTGCACCAGGTGAATTTCAAACAATATGCTCAATGTATCCTGTATTTACTATGCCGGACACAAAATACTACATTAAAAGAACCTTATTAAGTTTGCAAAGTCAAGCACTCAAAAGTTGGGAAATGCCAGGATTAAAGTTGCCCATGCAACATTCACGTCGCCCCTTTGTGTGCAGGCATTATGATACGGTATAATCCATGGAAGGTTTTGATTTTGCCAGATTACTGTTTTCCATTAGAAAAATGTATAGTCAGAAATTTTCTGACCAGCGCCATTCTCATCCTGTATTTGAATAAGCACAAGAGGGGAAGGAGACATACACTTTGCTATTGGATTTCATAGATATTTGTTGACAGTAGATGAATTACACATGTAGTAATCAGAATGCCCTGTTTCAAGTAAATTCAACCCTAAACTCCATCTGCCATGGTACATAACAGGAGTTCTAGTAAAGTGCTTCATTCCCCCATTCTCCCCTATGGGTCAGGCTCTTTGGCCTTCCTACACCTCCCATGGTGAACTGCAGTCTTCCTTCTGATGGAGCCATGTGGCATATCATGGGCATCGCGTATTCTTTTATCAATGCTTAAGACAGACATATGGAAAGAGTCTATGTAATTTAAAGAATGCCCAAAGAAACCCTCAGTCACATTGGGCCAAATCAGTGGGACAGCAAATCCTTTCCTGATTGGAGGTCCCCAACTTTCTAAAACTGAACTATCATTTATTTCTGATGTTATTGTAATATATTAATAACAACACTAGGAGTTGTCTAATGGGAATATAATTAATCTTCTCAGATTTTAATTATACAAAAAGTAGGTCAAACTTAGACATATTAATTTTGATACATACCAACTACTTAATTACCTGACTAATCTATTAAATAAACTATTAATTTACAGGGTGATTAAACAGTTCAGTATACACAGTAGATTTAAATACCACAGAGCACACTTAGTCATGTCTCTATTATTAGGAGAGTGTTTCTTGTACACAACAAAGAAGCAGTGTATTCCCATGGATAGTGCACTGGACTGGGACTAAAGAGAACTGGGTTCTTTTCCCAGCTCTGTCACTGATTTTGTGTGACCTTGACTGAGTCATACCTCTCAGTGATTGTGATGAATCTGCTAAGCAGGGAACACCAATTCTCATCAAACCCCACTCCCAGAGGCGACACATGGGTGGGGGCATGCTGGATCTCCTCCCTCCCCCAATTTGTTGCTTGGCCTGCTCACAAAGACTGAGCATGCTCAGTAACACTGCTGAAGCTGGGCTCCCCTCACTCTGCCCACCCACTAATGACAGGCATGGGTCGTCATTCCTCCTTCCCCACTGGAGGTGGACACGCAGGCATCCCCCCCTAGCGTGGTCAGAGGAGGGAGGGAACAGAAAACCTATAGAAAGACCCTGACTCAGGAAGTGACTTGACTCTTCAGAGGTGATGGACGCATGGCAAGCCAGGAGCAGCAGAGAAGCTGGATGCAGGGGAAACTGCCAGGGAAGCATGTTGCACAGCAGGTTGCAACAGGAGCCAGGGAACTGTGTGTGGGACAGAGTGTAACTGTTATACATTGCAGCTGGGTTCAGGTCTGTACAGGATTCATGGGGAAGGAGCAGAGGCTGGGTAGGGGCCCCAGTGAGATACACCACTGATCCTGGTCTCAAAACCTGCAAGCTCCTATTTGCCTTTAATGAAAGACTAGACTGGAGAGGGCACCCAGGTGTTAGGCTTGAGAAGCCCTAACCCTCAATTGCACTGCCTTCTCCCAACCCCAGGTGCTCAAATAGAAACCGCTATGGTTTTACTTCAGGTTTCTTGCAGCTGTAGTAAACTACCCCTTCACTTAGGCATGGGCCTGACTGGTTATTGGGACCCACCAAGGCTAGCACCTTTAGGGCCCAGTAGCTGAAGCACCTTCAATGCTTTTCTCTGAGATGCGGTAAATCTGATGCACGTCTAGTACTTGTAATCTCTAAGGTGCCACAAGTACTCCTTTCCATTTTTAGTACTTGAGAGGTTTGCTGTACCACAGCACTGAACAGCTGTAATAAATACAGAGTGCTGACATTCAGAGATCGACTATAACCGCATTTTCACATGCTTGTGACTTTTGCATAGATTCAGTTTTTGTGCTGAGCTTTGCCAGGGGTCAGATTCTGACACCTTACTCATAGTGAGCAGCACTTTACTTGGGGAGCAAGTCATAGAGAATGACAACAAATATTTTTCAGCCTAAAAAGATAAAATACGGATTTATTTTGCTCACTAATAAATCCAGTGACTAGAATTAATTGGGAATTTTTTTACTGAAATGTTTTTTCAACAAAAAAATGCTGTTTTTGTGAAAATTGAAACATTTTGGAAAAGTATCAATTTTGATGAAATTTCTTTTAGAAAGAAACAATGAAGCATTTTGATAATGTTGAAATGTTCTGTTTCAACAGTTGTGGAATGGAACATTTCAAATTTTCTTTTCAAAATGACTTTGAAATGAAATTCATTATTTTTATATAATTTTAAAAGAAGTTTTAAAAGATTGAAATTGGAACAAAATATTTTGATTTGTGCTAAAGGAAATATTTTGATTGACCAAAACCTAATTTTTTAAAAAAAATTGTTTCACAAGAAATTTCATTTTTGTTTGTTTGTTTTTGTTCCCTTTCTGAATGGAAAATATTTTTAAATGCCCAGCTCTACTAGTGTTTGAACAAATTTCCCATCCTGAGTTTGTGGCCTGTCCTCACAGAGGAAGGATCTCTGTGCTATCAGCCCCATGCTGCCAACCTTATGTTGCTTAGTATCCTAAAATGTAAGTCATCCCGTTTCGAAGTAAGGTATTATTCAGTGGTGAGAGTGGCAGAATCCGACCCAAAGTGATGAAAAAATTACATTGGAACAATAATGGGGAAAAAAATTCTTTCCATATGGAAAATGAATTTGGACCTAGCTGGCGTGATTCTTTTGTGTTCACGGGCCATGAATTTGAAGTGATTGAACTTTACCATGGCTTTGGTGTGTTTTTTAAGGAAAAATGGAATGCTAATTTCTAAAATTCCTTCACTGGAAATGAGCTCTAGTGTCAAAGGGCTAGGTCAGGCATCTAGCATGCAGCCCCTATTCAGGGAGGGGTGTTGGCACAGTGGCTGAAGTGGAGCTCCAGGAAGCATAGTGCCTCAGAGGGTACGTCTGCACTGCACATTCCTTTCAGCAGCGTGTAGAGTACATAAACTCCATGTCCTGCCCTAGCACAGGTATAAATAGCAGGGTTGATGGTGAGGTACGGCTTAGGTGAACAGAGTAAAGACACTTCTGAACCCTGTCAGTGTGCACCTACACAGATTGCTACACATCTGAGCAGGGCCTCCCACAACTGCACTGCTATTTTTAGCAGTGAAGTGTCACACTGCCTCCCTGCTGTTGGAGCCTTTCCCAGCTGCTGGTAGCTGCCAGGGCCTTTCCCCACACAGTGAAAAACTCTGCAGAGGAAAAGGTTCTGGCAGGGGAAAGGTAGCAGGGATGTTGGAGCCTTCCCTCACAGCTTCTCCTGTGACAGAGCCTTTCACTGCCACATGTAGCTACACACCACAGTGTGGACACAGCCGCTGCTTTTCAGTGCAGCCTGTAGCTACACATGCCTTACCTGCCATCGCCACCCGGGATGTGCAGTGTAGATGTAGCCAGAGAGGCACATTCTCCTGGAGCTTCCCAGTTGTACAGGGAAGTGGGGTTTGATTTGTGATACCTCTCTGTGGTGTCATATACTGTCTCTACACGGCCAGACAACACTAGTGGCTGGTACCTGGGGGACAGAGCCATGACTCTTCCTAATCCCTCACCCATCTTAACCACTCCTTGCCTATTTGCTTAAGGGGGAACCATCCAGGGTGCAACCCCTGCTGTCTTCCAAGTGCCGGCGCTGCAATTTGCAAGGGCAAATGTGAACCACTCTAGGGGCAGGGAGGATGCTTACTCCCTCTTGTGTCCCTGTGCAGCTATATTAGCCAGGCGTTCAATCTGACCCTAATTCTGCATGGTTTGTGTAGGAAGATGGCAATTTTACTAAGACGGTGCAAACAGAAATCTACTGAACTTGTAAGCATTTGTGGGCAATGGCTATCTCTTTGTTATCCAGCACCTAGCACAGTGAGGCTGGTTGGTGCTTTTAGGTGCTACCACAATACAAATAATGCTTGATGATGTAGGTTCATAAAATGAGCCATAGTTAAATTAATCCAATTTTGCACTACATTTCCTGGAAGCGTTGTTGCCACAGGTCCCCTCTTTTCAACCACTCTAACAACAGACTCCAATTACTGACTCCAGGTGAAAGTAAATGTTTACTTTTAGCTCTCCTGAGGTGAACAACACTAACAATATGGGGCACTAGGAAAAAGAGTAACACATTAGTTGCCTCAAGCTGAAATGACTGAATGGGCTCAGGAGGAACATATTTTAGTCACAGCAGTGGCTGAAACAGAAAGTTCACACTTCCAGCATGTCATCTCAGAAGGAAAAAAACATTTTCATTGTTGGATGAGAGCTATTGTGCACTGCCTAGTAGCTGGCCCCTCTCTAGCACTCCCATTTGTGCTACGTAGGCTACTTCAGTGCTGTTTGCACTGGGGAATGGAAGGAGAAGAGTCTACGAATGTGTTCTTCCTCCCCACACCCAGCCACATAGCTGCATAGGGACCTAGCCCATAACATTAATAAAGATTTCAATGTCACATTAAAAGGTTAATATCCAATTTTCCAGGGCTACATGTGGCTGAAAATCAGTGTGGCCCAATAATATGTTTTAATTTAGTTATTCTACAGCACTTTCCCTCCATAGGTCTCAAAGTACTTTACAAAGAGGTCAGTATCATTGTACCCATTTTACAGATGGGGTAACTGAACTATAGGAAAGGAAAGTGATTTGCCCAATGTCAGTGAGCAAGTCAGTGGCTGAGCCAGCGATAGAATCCAGGTTTCCCAAGTACCAGTCCAAATTCTATCTACTAGGCATTAATGCCTCCCCCGTTCTTTAGACAAATATTATAAATGTTATCTTGTTATAGCCTGCAAATTTCAACGGATCCTTAGAAAGGTGCCAGAGTCAGGAAGGATATGATTCCACTGCACAAATAGCTAGAAAAAAGGATAGTCTTCCTTCTACCCTTCTGAAGCATCAGTTATTTGCCACTGCTGGAAGCTGAATACTTGGCTTGGAGGACCAATGGTCTCAAGCAATGTGTGAAGTCAATGAGAGCTTTGCTATTGATTACAACTGGGCCAGAATTTCTCCCAGTGAGCCAGATTCAATGTTCCTCTGTACCTAAGGATACATTTTAATTTGTGGTGCAAATAAACAGCAATCAATGAGTATTGAAGGAATGCCAAACAAGTGTGAGATGCATAGTACTGGACATTAAGTAATTGCTATTTCTAGTCAAATGTAGACATTTGGGAATATCTTGTTTCTTGTTCAGATCTAATCAATGAAGATTAGACACAAAGAGAAAGAGACACTGCTTGTGATAACTTTGTTGAAAATGTACTGCTTGGAAACATTTTGAAGTTCTACAGTGGTTGCCGTTTGCTTTTTGAATGAAAGTTTGTTACCTACCCAACGCCTCCTGATGCCCTCCCCCTTGCAAAAAACATACACTATTTTTATCTCACAGTAATTAGGAGAGATGGGGCTGAGATACAATGCTGAGATCTGGATCAGGACGTCTCCAAAGTTCAGCCACGTTTAGATCCACCTCTCCCGCACCCCCCATTTTAGGTTGAAGGCTAGCTCTCAAGTTTAGTTCTGGAGCGAAGGACTCCCATAATTTCAAAGTGTTTATGATTTGAAACCCTGTCTGGTAACTAGATATTCCTCAAACCACTGAAACATGATACAGACTCATCCCTATGGGGTTATTTCATGTCTTCCAATTATATGTCACAAAATTTGGTAAGAAAAAATCTGTGGCCAAAATCTTCAGTTCAGGTGACTAAGTGATACACCTAAATCTATCCTGAGCACCTAAAAAAAAATTCGCTTCCACTGACTTAATTGAAAGTTGAGGGTGCACCACACCTGTGAAAATCAGTTCACTTTTATTTAAATATGAATTTATGTACCTTACTTCAGGCACCTAAGTTGGAGAATGGCGGTTTATAGCTAAGACTAATAGGAGCAAACAGAGTGGATTCATGTCAAGTAGTATGCAAATGAAGCTTAAAGAATCCATAAATAAATCACCCAATTTTAGCTTTATTTCTTCAGTGGTGCTGTCTTTATGGAAATGAAGCTGATGTTGAAAGTCAAATTTATTCCTACATATTTTGCTGTAGGTTTATTTTTAGCAATTTTTTTTATCTTCCCAGGGCTCATGCAATAATTATGAAAAATTAAACCCTGCATTTAAAATATGTAAGAATGTATTCTGTGTAATTTCCCCCCCTGGAATAATATTTTCTAAATATAGTATTTATGTAGTCTGTTAAAAATCTTAAACTTACTTTCCTTTAAGATGTTTGGGGTACTTAAACAGATGTATAACTTTAAACACATGAGGAAATTCCATTAACTTCACTGGGGCTACGCATCTGCTTAATTATCCGTGCGCTTAAGTACTGTTAGGGCTATTGCTCTTTACACAACAACAATATGAAGAAAACATACAGACACAACTGGGTCCCAAATAACTGTGTGTTAAGTACAGACAAGGCCTACCTGCATACACACTGCTGCTCTGATTAGTTTCTGGCATCTTCTAAAACAGTGGTTTTCAACCCTTTTCCTTTTCTGGACCTCTAAAAAAATTTCAAATGGAGGTGAGGACCCCTTTGGAAATTCAACATGTGGTCTGTGGACTCCTCCTAGATAAGTCTTAGAGTAAAAACTGACTGAACAAAATTCAGCTATAAATGTTGCATGTGCTTGGCATGGCATTTGATGTAGTGGGAGAAAGGGCACTAAACGGTGGGTGTGACACTCAGCACCCCATATTCACCATAGCAGTATAATTCTGATATGATTATGACATAATTATGATGCACCTTCTACAAAATGTGTCATGTACGGTGAAAAATTGAAAAGTTATGATTTGCTGAATATGATTATTCTATTTGTAGGCATGTTTCATTTTTGTATCTGGAGTTATGAATATTGACTATGCATCTGTATATATTCATGTATATATTCTGTATATATTCATGTATATTCAAATGTGCTTGCTCTGGGTAACACCCCCAAAGCTTTACATATAGTCTAGCCAGCACATTATGAACGGCCTATTCAAGTTGAATGGTCTATCAACAAAGACAATGGGCCATGAAAAGGCTTATCCTCACCTGGGGATGCTTCAGTCAGCACATGAATAATGTGCATGACTCGAAACATGCAAGGACATGTGACTAGATCACATGATACTGAACTCCATTTTGGTACCTGTATTTTTCCACAAACTGGGCTGGGGACTTAGCTTGGAACAAAGGAGTTCCTGCCATATGGAAGAAGCTATAAAACGGGGAAGTGACATCACCAATGGGTCTCATTCCCCACACAAGAGAACACCTAGAAACACCTGAGGAGCAAGGACTGACCTGGGGGAAGGAACCCTGCTTGTGTATGAAACCTTGGTGGACTGTTTATACTATCTAACAGGGTGAGACACTGCTTAATTCAAATCCTATCTATTATATTAGGCTTAAATTGCATTTTTGTTTATTTGCTAGGTAATCTACTTTGATCTGTTTAAAATATATCTTTCTGTAGTTAATAAATCTATATTATATTTTTTTTAACCTAAAACAGTGTGGTTTAAGTGACGTGGTTGGGGAAAAATCTCAGTTCAAGAATAAGAGTTGGTGCACATCCACTTTCCTTTGTAGAAGTGGCAGACTGGGTAATAACTCATATACTGGTCAGGCTTTTGACTAGGGCAGCTCCGGGGTCCTAGACTGGGGAGCTGGGGGTATTTTGGCTGGAGCCTCTCTCGCTTGTTAGTTCATGAGTGGCTCTGGGACCATTCATGCAATTTAGCTGAGTGTGGGGTTCCATATGTTGTTGTGCTAAGTGCTAGCACCTGGGGGGGGGGGGGGGGTTGCTGCTTGTCACTAGTAAGGCATTATGAGAAACAGCCCAGGCTGGACAGTTCAGAAGGCTCAATGGAACCCCAGTTCCAGGTTGTATCCTGGAGGAAACCCACCCCAGTGGGTTTCTATGGTAACAACAACACTTCCAGGTTTTGACTTGTAAGTCGGGGTATTCACATACTTTTGATTGATTAGAAAAACAGAATGCCTTTTCTGGGATCTGAAACTTTATTTTCAAAGTCACCTTTCCTCAATCCCTTGACAGAGTCTGTGGACCACAGAGGCTCATGGACCACAGGTTGAAAAACATTGTTCTAAAACATAGAACACAGTGAGTTCCACTAGAGGGCTCATAAACTATTTAAAGGGATACTATCCAGTTCCATACACTACAGGTACCTTTCTGAATCATGGCCTGAGTGAAGAGGGAAGGGCTGGCTTCTAAAATGATATTAGTCACCAGATTTTCATTTCAGAACTCTGAACAGTAGTACTGTATAGGGAAACCACAAAAGCAGCTCCTTTGGAAAAAAGCTCACATAATATGTGCTTCACTGCATTATAAATATTTTAGAGCCAATCAGCAAAATAAAATATATTTTAGACACATGACATTCAACTAAGATACAATTGTAAAGGTCCAGAAACCTCTATTCAAGGTCAATGATACTGTGTTCATGTATGACCAGGCCAGTGTATTTTTATGACAGGAAGGTAAAACAGTATATCATTTAGACAGCAGTAACATGAACTCAGAGAAACATAGGGTGAAGGGAGACAAGGAAACTTATAACATGTAGTACATCCCCTCTTTTGAATTGGCATTTGTTTTTCTCTCTCCCTGACATACATACATACATCCCCTCCCTCACCAAACCCCTCAGTTAATACTGTCCTCCATTCCCCCAGGGTATTTTAAGTCATTTTAACTATTCTCTTTGCTGTATAAATTATACCTTGATTTCTTTAGTGCCCAGTCCTCCTTACCTTAAATTGATGGCTTTTTCTTGTATTTGGCATTCACTCAAATACCCCTTTTAGAAACTGTCTTCCAGTCACTTCAGAATCTCCCTTCCTGGAGGAAATCCTCTTCCTTGAGGTCCCCTTTTCATTTCCTGTTTTCCAAATAATACAGGACCAGTTTCTGTGTATTGTTTATTGCCAGAGCCATGGGACTTGAGGTCACTAAGCACCTCACAGGACTGGGCTGTCAGTTACTCTGGTATAACTCCAGATTAACTCCATTATCTTCAGTATAATGAATTCAGGAGATCAGAATATGGCCAAAATTTCTCAGATTGTTGGATTGTTCCTATTGCCCTCTGCTTTGTCCTTTTCCCTGTCTCTTTGGTTGAATGTACTCAGAGAACTCCTGGACATTGAGGGCTAGACTGTGACTTGGACTACCTGGCTACAAGCGGAAGCGAGAACTCCCATTAAGCCACTCCATTGGATACTCAAATGCTGTCTGGGCGAGGGATTCTGGGTCTGAAATGCAGGTCCATGGGTCCCAGGGACAACTCAGACTGAAGCCGCCACCACCTGGCAGCTTGCTGGTACTAGTAGGAAGTGTGGGCTGGTGGACGCTAGCTCCCACCATAGACATTGCCTGCGCAGCTCCCAATCGGAGGAGATGTCCGACCTCTCTGATTGGCTCAAACTCATTTTTTAACCCAAAAGTATTCACAGGAAGTTGTCTGAGCAACTAGGCAAAGACTTGGATGGTTGCCGTATTAGACCCTGCCTTCTTGCCTGACACCTGAGCCTTCCTTCTTTTTGATTCCTGCCGTCCTGCCTTGTTCCAGGTCCCTTCTTCTGTGCCCTACCCCTGGATACTGACTCCAGCTCTGACCTTTGGCTTAACTCCCAACTCTATCCCTATTTCTGTCCTCTGGCTCCTGGCTCCTGCTTTCACCATTAGACCTGATCACCATTGCTCAGGTCACTAGCTCTGACCGGCTATGTGCTGGTCTATGACAGTTTGACACCAAACCCTCTGAGTGGAGCCCAGCCAGGTATGACCCGATGGAGCTGCCCTTGCCCCAAGGAGCTCTAGCGTTCCATGAGCAGGTGACCCACATCCAGATGGACAACCATGCTGTGCGATGAAGATTGCACCTGCTGGTTGCCACGAATCAGGTACTGCAGGGGCAAATCCATCAGCTCTGTGCTGAAAACAATGTGCTCTGGGCTCAACCAGCTGTATCACTCCCTGATTAAGGACTTGTTGTCCCCTTCCTGGAGCACTTCAGTGGAGGATCATTCCAAATTTTGAGGCACCATGAACCATTGCTGCCTCTTGTCCTTTCTTTGCCCTCAAACGTACTCATCCAACCAAGCCATGGCAGGTCTGGTAGGCAGCCTGCTGACTGAGGAGGTGTTGGACTGGGTTTCCCTCCTACTGGAGACCAGCAGTGTGGTGCTGTCTAGCTGCAATGTTTTCCAGGGGGCAATATGAACCATATTTGGTAACCCCAACCATGCTTGCTCTGCTGAGGTCACCTTCAGGAAACTCCAATAGGGGTCAGGCACAGCCACCTCCCATGCAGCACACGTCAGCTGTCTCACAACAGATCTGGATTGGAATAAGGAAGTCCAGCTGTTCAAGTTCTGATGGGGCCTTCAGGATGAGTCGGCTGGAGCTGAGACCCAAACGGATCTGGGTGCCTTTATCAATCTTGTCATCTGGATCAACAATAAGCTGTGTGAACAGCAGGAAGAATGAAGATGGGTGGCATTGAAGTCATGCCCCCTCCTTTTGGGCCATGCTCCATAAACCAAGCTGATGCAGGTAGATCTGGCTAGCCGGCCACGCACCTCTGAGGAAAAGGAGCGGCCTGCCCTTTTTAACCTGTGGTTCTACTGTGATTGCTCCATGAGAAATCCAGACCAAAGAGACCTGGGAAAACAAGCTAGCTCAGGCCCAGTAAAGGGAGCTGTCCTGAGCAGCTGGACAAAATGTTCCCCAGAGTCTCAAGCCATGGTCCTATCCAGAATGTGTTCTGAATGATGTTGGCCACTTGCAAGTACTGGTTCTGTACCACCACATTTGCAAGTACTGTTGAGGTATGTGTTACAGAGATCTCCTTTCCAATCCCTCCATAGCAGGCCCTTATTAACCCAGGTGCAGAGGACAAATTTCTCAACCTAGATGCAGCCCTGACCCTGCAGATTCCCATAAGGCCCAAACCTACTAGTGACAATTGATAGGTCCCTCCTATCTTCTGGGCCAGTGGCCATGGAGACTGTGCCCCTGGAGGTCACCATCCAAGGGCACCAAGAGATACTCCAGTTTAATGCCATTCACTTTCCACATTTGCCCCTGATCCTGGCTATTTTGTGGCTGAACCTCCTTAACCCTCATGTTCACTGGCATGAACTAAAGGTGAGTGTCTTCTCAGACTACTACTGGCAGCACTGCTTGACCCCAGGAAGTAGAGAGTGGACAGCAGGGCCCTGGCAATAGCAAGCCAGGGTAGCTGGTCGGACAGACTTGCCTGTTGCTCTTGAGCATCAACTTCCACTCAAGTACAGTGACTTTGCCAATGTATTTGAAAAACAAATGCAGACATCCTCTTCCAGCATATGGATTATGGCTGTCCAGCTGAACTGAACTGGTAGTAAAAATTCCATTTGGTTGCATTTATGCCAGGTTTGAATCCGAATTGGCCACCCTGCACACCGACCTGCAAGAGAATCTGGCAAAGGGCTTTATTCACAAGTCCACCTCTCCTGGTGGGGCGCTGGTTCTCTTTTTGTTAACAATAAAGATGGTAGTTTTCAACTGTGTGTGGACAATTGAGCACTGAATTAGGTCACCATTAGGAACTGGTACCCCTTACCAGTAATCCCTGAACTATTGGACTGCCTGGGAGCCACCTGGATATACTCAAAATTGGACCTCTGATGGTCATGTAATCTCATAATCGTAGCCGAGGCTTCTAATGTGTTGTTTGGAGCAGTACTTTCCCAAACACATGCCCCCCCCCCATACTGTTACACTCATGTGCTTTTTATTCCAGGAAACTCACATCTGCAGAAGAAAACTATGAGATCCTGGATAAAGAACTCCTGGTGATCAAAACTGCCTTTGACGAATGGCACCACTGTCTGGAAGGGGCCCCGTATCCTGTCCAAGTATGCACAGCCATAAGAATTGAGAATATTTGCGTAAGGCCAAAGCCTTTAATCAATGGCAACTCTGATGGGGCCTGTTTTTTTCATGTTACAACTTTGCAATCTCGAGAAACCTGAAACATCAAAGCTGGTTGTCTGTCCTAGAAGTGAGAATGCTTCACTGACATGATGGGCTTGAACTCCACAAACTCCAACATTCTTAAACCTCATGACTTCCTGGGCACAGGTCCCCGCCAAGACCTGCTTGCCACAATATGATCAACCTCAGCTCAGGGGATCCCTTCCAACAGGCAGGAAGCCATAAACAAGGAACACTATGGCATCTGAGATGGGATAACCTATATGAAAGGGTGCATATATGTTCCTCCTGAACCTCCAAGAATTATGCAGGTATGCCACAACTCTCCCTTGGCAGGACATTTTGGCAGCTTCAAGACCCAATATCTAATTTCTTATCTCTTTTGGTGGCCTTGCATGCAAGCCACAGTGCAGGTCTATGTTACTTCTTGTAATCTGTGTGTCCACTCCAAGGCATCACACAACAAACCATCCAGCCTCCTGCAACCTCTTGAGACTCCATCTAAACCCTAGGCAGTCATTGACCTAGATGTCATAGTACAATTGCCTGAGTTCATTAAGTTCACTACCATCCTGACTGTGGTGAACCACCTTGCCAAAATGGAAAACTTTATGCCCTGCAGTGACCTGCCCTCCTCCCAGGAAACCTCCTGGCTCTGAGTTGATCAAGTCTTATGCCTCCATTGCCTCCTGGATCACATATTCTCTGATCATCATCAACAATTTATCTCCTCCTTCTGGTATGAAATCCTCCATACCAAAAAGTCAGGCAGAGAGAACAAATCTGGAAAAGTACATACGGTGCTATATAAACTATCTTCAGGATGACTGGTCCTTGTTACTACCCCAGTCAGGATTTGCGTAAAATAACACAGAACATGCCTTTACAAGACAGAGGACCTTTTTTTTCAAAATATGGGCTCCACCCTCAATTTTACCTGGAACTACACACAACCTCACCGAACCCAACAGCCTTTGACTGGGTGCAACGGATCCATTGGCTCCAAACTGACCTGAAAACCAATCTAGAAGATGCCAAGAGAAAATACAAACAATATGTAGTCTGCCAATGACACGAAGGTCCCACTTTTTTCATAGGCTAGATGGTGTAGCTTTTCACAAAACATCTGAACACAGATAGACCACCCCCTAGCTGGATTACCAGTTCCTGGATCCATATTGAATTTGCTGCCCAATCAGTCCAGTTACCTTTGAACTCCTCCTGCCTGGAGCCCTCAAAATCTATCTCGTGTTTCACATATTGCTTCTAAAGCCCCATACACAGGACGTGCTTCCTCACTGCCCCCATTGTCCCTCCCCAATCTGCCAATACATGGTTAGGGTAACAACAAATACGTTGTCTATGATATACTTGATGTCGAAATGAGATGGGGATAAACTCTGGTCTTTGATTCAGAGGGTTACAATCCTGGAGGATTCTCTTGGGAGCCCACAGAAAATGTCTATGCCCCCAACCTGGTAAAGACCTTCCACAAGAACCATTCTGGAAAACCCAGCACACTGATGTCCAGAGAATGCCCTAAGGGGTGAGGAAGTGATGTGAAGGATCTCAGGTCTCAAACCCAGGTCCACAGGCACTTCTCACCACACCCACCATCTGGCAGCTAACTGAGATAAGCAGAGTGTGGGCTGTTGGACCCTAGTTGACCACAGGCGCCACCAATGAAACTGCCATTTGGAGGAGACATCAACATCTCTGATTGGCTCAAAAATTCACTATTTAAGCCAGAAGGAGACACAGGAAGTTGTCTGAGCAACTAGGTGAATATCTGGCTATCTCCTACATTGGACCCTGCCTTATTGCTTGACCCTGAGCCCTGTTCATGATTCCTGCCTATGTGTCCTGTTCCTGGTCTCTTGCCTTTTTCCAGATCCTTACTGCTAAGCCCAATTGCAGGCTATTGACGCTGGTGCTGACCCTTGACTTGACTCTTGACTCTGTCTCTGACCTCAGGTTTCCGGCTCCTGACCCCTGTTCTGACTGCTAGGTCTGGCTGTCTGCATCCCCATCTACAACAGGTCCAGGCATGTGGAAATAAATGAAGCTACTCCTCCATTACTCCTTCTCCACAGCAGGGTGGCAGGGAGTGTGTGGAGGCTTGGTTTCAGATCCCACTCCTGGCTGGCCAGAGTAGGTTAGCCACCATGCGGGGAGACAGTATATGTATGGTATATACTGGAACTTACCCTACAGAAACAAGCAGTAAGTAGAAAGGGCATTGTGCCTGTGTCATGCTGCCTCCTGGTGTTACTCCTGGAGAGGTGCTGCTTATGCACCACTCCTTGCTCGGCGCCATATGAAAAGACACAATCTCATCTTCTGTAAGTGCCGGCTGAAGTACATTTGGCCTGGTTTTCAAATGGGAGCTGATGGAACTCAGCATTTTTGAAAATCAGGCCAAATGTATTTAAAAGTCTGTCTTCAGGCTCCTGTTTTTGAAAACCTTGGCCTTGATTTTTAATTCAAACAGTAGCAAGCCTCAAACTGCTGCTCTCACTGTATTGTGAGTTTGAGTCTGGTTTGCTGAGACAGGTCACATAAGGCAGGGGCCACACATCGTATGGTGGAAGGCACATGATATCTCTCTTGCATTCATCCCTAATTGACTCAAACTATCTCATAGAGATGTCAGCTCAGCTCAGCAGTAATTACTTTCATTGCTTTTTTCAGAGAGGTTGGATTCTTGTTGAATCTTCTTCCCTTGCTGGATATTTATGAAAAAGCAAACCAATAACAACATTTTGTCCTTGTTTCTGTTTTGACTCTGGCAGTGGCCTCTCGTAAATTCTCACCATCTGTAATTTCCCCATTTATTGGTAGCTGACTCACTCTTTTATAGTTGTTTGTTTTGCACAATTGTATATCAGTTTTGGAGGAGAAGATTTTGCCTGAGATCCGAGTTCTCTTGTTACCACAGAAGAAAGGCCTTGTCTTTGTATTCCAGGCAGAAACCTTTACCCGCTTTCTGAAGTTCTCCCAGTAATCAGGAACTGCCTCAGTATTTGTTTTTATTTTCGCCTCACATTGGACAGGGTCTCAATCTGAATTTCATAATTCAAGGGTTACATCAGCTATTATGTGATGTGGCTTTCACATAAGCCATTGCCCTGAGCACACACTCCAAAATCTGTGAAGCCAGCTCCCCCAGTTATCCAAAGGTTTCAATTGTCCTGTGAGAGTTTTGTGTAACTGAGGTTGTCTCCCGACCATAGATATGCTCTTCACTACACTATTTTGGTACGGGTAGGTGGTGTACTTTGCATGAAATATGATGACAGAGAAATTTAAAAATTGAAATTAGCCTGTTTAAAATCTCTCTCTCTCTTTCTCCCCCGGGTGGTATTAAACCCAAATTTAGAACCCTCCTGCCAACTACTTAAGTCTTTGAACCCTGGTATCTTTTAGATGCACTGCTCTTCAAGAGATGTTTTATCTTTTCTAAATCATGGTGAATAGTACTGCTCTCAGCCTGTTAGGTAAAGACTAATAAGGAGTGCTATTCTTAGGAGCAATATCATATCCTTTAATTTCTATTGTGTGCTTTTTTTATTGTTGTTGCTGTAATAATTTTTGTTTGTCTTGTGCTCTGCAGCTGCATATCAGGCTGAATGCTTTGGGGATTTGCCTATTCTCTGCAACAAAAGGCTAAAACTCCTTCCTGGTCAATATGTTACTGCACCTGGATTATCTGCTACAACTCTAATGTGTGTAGCAGATATTTCCTGTTTTGGGGTTTTCTCCATTGTTCTCCATTTATCTGCTTTGAACTGCACTTGCCTTCTTTAGCCAAGATAGGTTATTGAAATAAGTATTGCTGTATACAGACCCATTATTTTCTGCTCCTCTGTTTTTTATAATTTGCAAAATTGGAAACTCACAGCAACATTGTCAAACTGAGATCTTGGCTATACATACAATTTGCACTATAATCAAGGTAGTTAAGCTGGTGCAAAGCCCAGTGTGAAGTGTTTTGCAACTGGTTTATATTGATTTTGTTTAATTTACTAATTGGTAGAGATGCATAAATGCATAGGCTCCAACTTCCTCTCTACCCAGGGGGTGCTCAACCCCTGCTCCACGCCAGGCCTCACCCCCACTCCACCTCTTCCCCCAAGGCTCCACCCCTTTCCACCCCTCCCCCAAGTGCACCTCGTGCCCGCTCCTGCCCCTCCCTCCCAGTGCCTCCTGCACGCTGCAGAACATCTGATTCCTGGTGGGTGGGAGGCGCTGGGAGGGAAGGGGAGAAGTTGATCAGTGGCAGGAGGGAGGTGCTGGAGGGAGGAGAGCTTGGCTGCCAGTGGGTGCTAAACACCCGCTAATTTTTTTCCATGGGTGCTCTGCACCCATGGAGTTGGTGCCTATGCATAAATGCATGTGCTTGTAAGCTCTTTGGAGCAAGAAGTATATGTTTATACAGCACCTAGCACAATAGGACCCAAAACTGATTGGCCTCTAGGCACTACCATAGTGACTGAAATGGTAATCAATTTATCTTAAGAAAAAAACATGAATTGGGAATGATACCTGGTTAATACAAGTAGGTAACCTGCACATACAGCATTCCTGTTGCTTTGATTATGGCTTCAGGTAGTGAAACAACTACAATTTTAACAAAACAAAGATACCCAGTGTCACCCCTTTCTTTTGTTCCAGTAACAAAAGAGCATGAGAGATCTGAAGATTCAGAGTCCCTAGAAATTCACTCTCTCATTTATTTTTATGTTGACTCTGTAGATAATAGCGCTCCTGATATTATAGAAGTCTCTGGAAAAGAAGTAATATGCTGAAATTCTATTAAGAACCAGTTTTTGTAATGGATTTTAATGAAACAGTAAAAAAAGGAGAAAGAAGATTATGGTCTCGTGTGGTGAGAAACGTACTGGTAGTAATAATCAAGAAGAGAGCATTTGAAGATGATGGAAAAAATGCAGAACAAAAAATGAAGAATTCAGCCATTTCAAGGTGTGGTAAATAGAAACTACAGCAGGACTTTAACATGGGCTGAATATTATTACCCACACTGGAATTTGGCTAGGATATGAGAGTTTACTGTGAACATGCCATGGATTACAAATGGCCAGGACTATAGCTTTACAGCTCATCCAAAAAAATGCCAATTGCCCCTAACACAGAGACAAGAGGCCTCTTGGGATCAGGCCCTGAATTGCAAATGCCTCTTCCTGTTGCATTGCACTGGAGTCCATACTCATACAGTACTCATAGAAGTAGCATGATCTAGTGGAAAGAGCACTGAAGCAAAAGACCTGGGTTCTATTCCCAGCTTGCTGCTAGGTGACTTTGGTCAAGTTACTTCACTATTCTTGCCTCAGTTTTCTCATCCATAAAATGGGGATAATGATACTAACGTGTTAGTAAAGTACTTTGGGATCTATAGAAGAAAAACACTATAAAAGAGCCAGATATTATTAAATTATGGATGTCAGTGGGATTTACTTCTGAGAGTAAGGAATACACATGGCAGCATCTGGCCATTGGTTTTCCTTAAAAAAAATGCTCTGGCCAACTCCTGGCTCAGCCAGAAGCTATTTAATTTATGAGACAGGACACTATTTTGGATGAATATAAGAAATAAATGATTGTGTTTGTTCAAGCTAAACATATGTATAAAAGCACTCTAGATGGTAGATATTGCATTCCTTGATTAGCTACTTTTATAGTTCAGTAAAATGAAATGCAAATATACAGATAAATGATTCCACAAAAGATTCTCAAGACATTTCTGGAATCTGTTAGGAGTCTTTTAAAAATAAAAACAAGTATTCAAGACTGAACAGCTGTACATGTACAATTACCAATAGTTCTTTTAATTTCCTTTGATCTAGACACAAAAAGAAATTGGCAGAAGTGGGGGAAGGAAACTACAGAGGAAATTTGTTCCAAGTCTTGATGCATTGTTCAAAAGCCAAACACAACCAATGAGCAATGAGATTTTTCCAGGCTTCTTGATGAACCAGATTCACTTGCTTACTGTTAAAACAGATACCATCATTGCATTTTAGCTCACCAAATGTCCCTGTTTTAATGAAAGGTAAATCTCATGCAACTTCCCTGGAAATCCAGGATTTATAATGTAAAATGAAATAGGCAAATCCTTAACTATGGTAGCATGCTAGTATTAATGTGAATAAATGATCTGTTTTAAATTGCACAAAGCATAAAATACACATCAGATTACACATAAATGACAGTTATATCAGGTTTCATTGTGGTTAATGAACTTGCTTTGGGCTGATATAAAATGCACCTAGCTTTGTCCATTTTTTGTAGGGTTAATAACACCATTTTATTAGATCACATTAATCGAGATTAAACACACTGAGCTTTAGGACTTCAAACTTTTCCATGCCCTCTGTACGCACAAAATAAGGAATGTACTCCTTGCTAAAGACAGTGTCCTGCATTTCAGATGTCCTGCATATCACCTTTCCAGTGAATAACCTAAACATAGCCTGAAACATAGCATGCGTGCAGTTGCCTGCCACAGCCATTTAGGTCAGAAACAAAAAGAATAAGAATCTGGGGAAAGTGTTCAGAGTGCTTCTCCCCTAATGATGTGCACTTGCAGTTATGTTGTTCACCCAGAAGATATCTCCAGGCCATATTGAGGGTTCTGGAAAAGGGTGTGGGAACAGCCAAAAGATGGAAGCCATCTTGTTGTTTTTGTTGTTGCTGATAGTTTGTTTCTGTTCTCCCTGACAAATGATTGCTTAGGAAGGACTGTGGTTCCACTTAGGATGAGACCTTACTAGGGTCAGTAGAATGTATGCAAAATCCTCAAAACCAGTGTTTTAGCTTCCAGCAACTCTATGGGTGCATCCACGCTGGACTTCAGATCAAAGTAGCCAGAGTTCTACTTAAAAATGCTTCTTGCTAGAAAAGTACTGACATTGTTTCAAATCTCAGTGTAGACAGTGCCTATTCACCTTTCAAAAGGGTAATGAAACTGTTGTACCCTGGTTCTCCTGTTCTAGAACACAGTTAGATGCTGTCTATACCTTGGGATTTGAAACAAAGTAACATGTTTCCAGAAAGAAATTTCTTATAAACATGGCTGTGCTACTGAGACTTGCTGCATTGGCATAAGTGAAAAAATTAGATCCTACATGGCTTCGGAGAGTGACTGCATGGAGGAATCAGTGTTATTCTGTTGAGCAATAGAGGATGGCCAATGTGAATGGGGATGTGCACACCTCGTGGTGTATTGAGCTCTGAGCCCCTTGTGCAGCCATGCACAGAGAATAAGAGAGGGTGGAGTATGCGTGGGCCAGAGACAAGTGCACAGATCCTCCCTTCTAGCCCCTGTGGGTATGTCTACGCTGCAGTTAAACACCTATGGCTGGCCTGTGTCAGGTGACTTGGGGTTGGGCTATGGGACTCTAAAATTGTGATGTAGATGTTCAGGCTCGGGCTGAGGGGACATGTAGATGTTTCATGTAGGTTATTCTCGGCCCCCCACTCCCCCACCCAGCCTGTGTGTCTCCTTTTACCTGCCCTGTCTCCTTGGGCCCAGCACTAGTGTCTGGATTTACCCTAAGTACAGCTGCTTCAGGTATCTCTACTGGGAAGTACGGAATAATTGCCTTGGGAGTCCAATCACACACTGGCCAAGAACAGTTGAAGGGAATATGAATGCAGATGATTCACAATCATTTTACAACAACCAGGTGTGTAATGCAGATGCTCTGAACCATTGCCGAGACAATGCTTTAGACAATACTTGGCTGCACCATTTGACCATGAACTGGTGCAGACCAGCAGTTCCGAAAGCCCAGCAGTTCCATGCCAAAATAGGGTCAACTAATGCACTGGTGAAGGGAATTTTGCTAAGAGTATCTTGAAAATACAGCCCTCTGTAACATAACTAACAGCACCAATAATGTTTACAGGCACTGAACTGTAAACAAGTTTCAACACTGTAAAGTGTGAAATATATGTGTCAAGTTTATTATGCTTTCCTTGCCTCAAGCTGATTAGTGCAAATTAATATTTCACACTAATCAGCCTGAGCAGTTAGCACACAATTTGGATTTAGGGGTTTTGGCTGATTGTATTGAAATGAATTCAGGCTATTTTTGCAATGTGCAAATAGAGCAAAAATATTTTAACTGCAGTTTTTGCTAGTTTCACAGTGTTAATATGACCCTGCTAATAACTTTGTATACATGGAACAGCCATGACCTGATATACATGCACAATAGTTGTAAACACATAGGATTCAGATCAAGGATTCGCCTTTTATGATGAGATTACTGGTTCTGTGGATGAAGGGAAAGCAGTGGATGTATTGTTTCTTGACTTTAGCAAAGCTTTTGACACGGTCTCCCACAGTATTCTTGTCAGCAAGTTAAGGAAGTATGGGCTGGATGAATGCACTACAAGGTGGGTAGAAAGCTGGCTAGATTGTCGGGCTCAACGGGTAGTGATCAATGGCTCCATATCTAGTTGGCAGCCGGTATCAAGTGGGGTGCCCCAAGGGTCGGTCCTGGGACCGGTTTTGTTCAATATCTTCATAAATGATCTGGAGGATGGTGTGGATTGCACTCTCAGCAAATTTGCGGATGATACTAAACTGGGAGGAGTGGTAGATACGCTGGAGGGGAGGGATAGGATACAGAAGGACCTAGTCAAATTGGAGGATTGGGCCAAAAGAAATCTGATGAGGTTCAATAAGGATAAGTGCAGGGTCCTGCACTTAGGACGGAAGAACCCAATGCACAGCTACAGACTAGGGACCGAATGGCTAGGCAGCAGTTCTGCGGAAAAGGACCTAGGGGTGACAGTGGACGAGAAGCTGGATATGAGTCAGCAGTGTGCCCTTGTTACCAAGAAGGCCAATGGCATTTTGGGATGTATAAGTAGGGGCATAGCGAGCAGATCGAGGGACGTGATCGTTCCCCTCTATTCGACATTGGTGAGGCCTCATCTGGAGTACTGTGTCCAGTTTTGGGCCCCACACTTCAAGAAGGATGTGGATAAATTGGAGAGAGTCCAGCGAAGGGCAACAAAAATGATTAGGGGACTGGAACACATGAGTTATGAGGAGAGGCTGAGGGAGCTGGGATTGTTTAGCCTGCAGAAGAGAAGAATGAGGGGGGATTTGATAGCTGCTTTCAACTACCTGAAAGGGGGTTCCAAAGAGGATGGCTCTAGACTGTTCTCAATGGTAGCAGATGACAGAACGAGGAGTAATGGTCTCAAGTTGCAGTGGGGGAGGTTTAGATTGGATATTAGGAAAAACTTTTTCACTATGAGGGTGGTGAAACACTGGAATGCGTTACCTAGGGAGGTGGTAGAATCTCCTTCCTTAGAGGTTTTTAAGGTCAGGCTTGACAAAGCCCTGGCTGGGATGATTTAACTGGGAATTGGTCCTGCTTTGAGCAGGGGGTTGGACTAGATGACCTTCTGGGGTCCCTTCCAACCCTGATATTCTATGATTCTATGATTCTAAGATAAAAATTCACATCAGGTCTGTAACCTTGCCATAATTTAAGTCTCTCTCTATATATATTACTGATATGCAAGCCTAGAATCTGATCCTAGATATTGTTTTCCTGGAGATTTCCAAAGGAAAACAACAGGCACTAGTTAAAAGCCCACAGTGTTAATCCTTGTAATGCACTCTCTTAGTGTTAGGGTTGCTACAAATGTAAAAGAATATTAGGGTTTAGATGGAACAAGTATGAACCTTACATCAACTTCCTGCTGAGAAGAAGAAACCAGAATGACCATTTGCTGCTTTCAGAGCTAAGTGTGGCACCCACCTCTTAGCCATGCTTTCCCTCAATAATACCTTCGCTCTCACAGATTCATTCATAAAACAAGCAAACCTCATCCTAGTGGCCCTATCGATTTTGGAAGAGCACAGCTGTGCTCCTGCTGAAGTTAACAGAGAAATTGCCATTGATCTGTTTGGAAGCAGGATCAAGTGCTATTTTTTCATAACTTAATCCAGTTTGTGCCCCATAAAGTTGTAGAGGAAAGCATTTTGACATTGACATGAGCACCAGCTGAAAGATGCACACCACCCTTGAATCAGGCCTTTGGATACAATGTGTTTGGACATCTGGGAATCATATGTGAATAAAAAAAAAAACATTTACAAAGTAGGGGTCAAACCCTGCAGCCTTTACTCACTGCGTATTTGGGCAACCTCCCGTTGTGTTCAATGTAAGCCTGAGCAAGCACTGCAGTTTGGGGCATTATTCAACAGAAGACCCTGCATGTTGGTATCATGGCACTGTGGCTGCCTTAACTCATTACATTGTCTGCTGCATTGTAAACATTTTGTCCCACACTGGCCTCTGCTCTCTCTGGGGCTGCATTAAAAATGAAATGCCAGATTCTGCTCCTGCTTATACTGCTGTGATTACTGAAGTCAATGGAGTTATTTTAGATTTATATTGGTGTAACTGAGATCCAAATCTGTGCCCAAGGGGCTAAGTCTAAACTTTAGCACACATGGATCTCCATTAATTTCAGTGGGACCTCAGAACTTGGTGGTGCTGGAGAGTCAAGCCCAGAGGGAATCTCACCTGGAGGAATACAGCTAGTAGGCTTCTGAGCTCTGTGTTTCACACAGTCTCTGGAATTTTTCCCTAGGACATAGAGAATGCACAGTATGTGCATGTTTTCAGATCTGGGCATTAAACCTTTCTCTTTGTTTTGGCTTTTGCCTATTAGCTTGGCCCATTAAGATCTTCTGGTTACGAGTGTGAAAGCTGATCTAGACAGCAAATGAAAGATTGTAAATAATAGGACTATGGTAGATATATTTCTTTAGATAAAAGAAGACCACTGTAGTGGGCTGGTTGGATGCCAACCCTCAGCACTGAAATGCCCCTACCCAAATTTGGATAGGTATTGTAGGTTGAGCGATGGCTCAGAGCCATTTGCATCACAGTATGAAATCTGCTTTGTACATCAAGAATCAAATTTCTACATTTCACCACTGAATAGTTATTCATAATGTACATTATACCATTATTTAAAGTAGGCCTCTTCCACTTTCTTAATCGCTGAGCTGAATGCATGAATGCAGCTCTCTCACTGCTTTTTTAGTAATATAGATACATTTATATAACTGGAGATATCAGAGCAACATATGTGTAGTATTCTTGCAAATTCCACAGTTACAACCCATTTGTCAGCAGATGACAACTTTAATGACAGACATATTCACATAATATGAAGTGTCCACACTCCTTAAATAAATGTTGACTGAAAAATTTACTGCTGCAGCAAGATGTTTAAGAACTTGGGTTTTAGTTTGAGGACTATAGACATTTACCCATAAATGAAAACATATGCCACAAGAAAGAGTCTAGGCCTTTCACTTCCCCCAATATTTGCACATTATTGTTGATTTAGGTCTACTTAGCTGAAGCGAGTGAAGTTCATTAATCCTGGGAACCTGACCTCAAAGCTGACATTACAAGACTAACTAGAATTCCTCTCGGCAAAACTGCAAGAACATGCAAAGCCAGTCAGCGCACTCACACTCAGGGTGAGCCCTTTAAGCTCTGTGGTGTTGCGGAAGGTGCAAGGCAGTGTGAAATTAGGCCCATGGTATTCTGACACTTTGAGGTTCAACCCAAACCAACAAGAGGTTGTTCCATGGCTCGCCCTGCAACTCTGGGTGCCTGAAATGCTATACTGCTGTGGCTCATACCCTGACACCAACAGACAGCCTACAAGCATGCAGGTCACACCCTGGCTTCTGCTGCCCAGCTACTTTTTTGCAGAGTGACCCTAATACCCCCAGTCCTGCATTTCCCCCAAATTGTCTGCCAATGCGACAATCTGCTGAGGTTCCCAGAATTGCATTACGCCTCTTAGCCTCAGCAAGTGTGAGTTTTGCTACTGCTAAACTATGTGATAACTCCCTGACATACCAGCTTGTTTGCCTTGCCAGAAAATTCTTCAGGACTCTGCCAGTCCAAACCTTGCTTTGCAGGTAACAACCCGTGAACCCCAACTCCCAAGCTCCCCAGACATATTTCCCTGTAGTGTAAAACCCCATCCTAGAACACTCACAGAGGTTCTTAAATTTGTTTCTCCTTTAAAGAGACATATTGTCTCTTTAATTGAAGCTCATTAATTTAACTAGGGTTTGACAAACACTCTTATTTCAATCACAGCACTGAATTGGTTTATAGTAAATGTGAACCAAGTTTATTATACAAAAAGTCACAGGTTTAAGTGATACCAGGTATAAGTAATAAAGACAGAAAGGATTCCAAACAAACAAAAGTGAAAATATGCTTTTAAGACTAAAACTTACTTTTTGCAAGCTACAGTCTTCTCCTAAGCAGGTTTCTTCTCTATATACTAGTTTCCAGAGACTTCAGCCCTCTTGGTTGAAGGATGCACCGTTCAGTGATTTCAAGAGCTCTGGTCTCCTTAATTTTCCAAGTGATGGGTACCAAAAAATGGCTTTCTGGTTCGACTTATCTCTTCTAAAGTTCATTGACTCTGTTACAAGAGGCAGGAAGAATTCCTGCAGTCCTTTCCTTCCTATTGACTTCCCATCCCACTGCTGAGTAGTAAGTAAATGGAGCTTCCATTGTTTTGATTCCAAAATGCCTAATTTACAATGGAAACAGGTAGATAGTTACCTTCCATCCTATCTGGGAGAAAACTTGTTTTCCCTGTCTTTGGTCACAGACTTTAAAGCCTAATATCAGTGACTATCCATAATTGCTCATAAAGTGTTAATACATACATTCCACAATGATATTTAGCACCAGTGTGCTCCAGGCTTACATAAAAAGACCTGACTCAATGTACTTTTATAATACAGTAACACTCTGTACAATTAGTTGACTCAATTATTTATCATTTGAGATTGCGACAGGGTGTCTTTAAAGAGCAGTAAACCTTTGAAATGTATTTTCAGAGAAAGTTGCTCTCTACTGCTGGGATGTAGTCGCCATGCTGTCTTCTCCCTGGCTTGATTACTTATTTTACCTTTCATGTAAATGTACCTTCATTGTCTCTGCCTGCTGACTAGGCTAGTCAGACAAGCAAATACGCATTCCTTTGTCTAATGCAGACTATGATTACCCAGCATTTGCCAAACACATTTTCAGAACATAATTCTAGCACACATTTATAACTCCGTATATGTATCGTGCAAGACTGTTAATGGTCAGTGAGTTATTAGTATTCCAATGATATGTTATATACCAAAAGATGGCATGTACCATGACAACAGTGTGCGTTAGATGTAGTGAGTATGTCAGGGACCGATAAGAGCTGACCTAGAATAGTGAACTACCACTGGGTCTCTATATCACAGGTATATATTTCAAAGACCACATACACACACACACTGAAGCTGTTACTCTAGCCCATATATGCCACTCTGGAAGCACATGGAATTTTTAAACAGTTCGCAGTGGGCTAGAGGAAAACTGCCCCACCACAGAAATGCAGACCTGACACAACCATCTCTAGGCTGCCCCCATTCCTAGGCCCCAGCCTTGTTGTGGGGCATTAGGGAGTTGTATTACCCCAGGGGGCACGGGGAGGCATTCTCAGAGCGTGCCTGCTACTATACATGTTCTCTATGTGGTATAGCCTGCCCCTCCTGCTGTGCCAATCCTCCTTCAAAAGCCCGTGCAGAGGGGGAGCAAAGCATTGACATTGCCTCTTCTCCATGCCTCTCTCAGAGAATAAACACAGAGCCTGGTCATTACCCAGCCCACACAAGGGATAGAAAGCTCCCTGCACCCTATAATCCCAGTGCTCCTTGCACCTATAACCCCATCTGCGTAAGGGCCAGGATGCTTCTGGCCCTCAGTGATTAGAGGGGTTTATTGTGCCAGTAAGGCACAGCCCCATCTTGGGGGTGGTGCAGAGGGGAGGCAAAGAGGCTCCTTGAGTTCCAGGAAGGGTAGGCAGAGTTCTTGGCAAAAGTGCAGTAGCTGCTCCCCCCTGTGCCCATCTAACTCCAACCTGCCTCACTCTGCTCTTTTCTGACAACTTTGGCATGGGGTGCTGATAGTGTGGGTAGCTGTTCAGAAGCTCTTTAGCTCCAGGAACATATGGAATGTCACTGTGCTGGAGCCTTTCCATGAGGGTGCAAGAGAAGGAAGGCTTATATAACCCACTTTTGTGTGTGTGTGTTACAGGTCCCTCTCTGTGTCCAATCCAAAGAGGCTAATGTCTATGGATACCCCAAATAGAGAGCTTTAGTTCAAGCTGCAGCAGCTCATGGATCTAGCTATGGAGTCCCTGGTGTAACAGCCAAGATGGTAGTCATCATTCTAACTTGTCCACACAGGGCCAGGTAAAATATTAGCTTTGCAGCACATCCCCTTTGTTAGTAATGCTTCCTATTTGTACAATTAGGCTGGGATTTTTCACGGTGCCTAAGGAAGTTAGGCACCCAACTTCTATTGAATTTCAATGGGACTTAAGGTACAGCTACACTTATGTTGGTATGTGGCGTACAGACACTGGTCACTCAGCTGGCATGGGTATAAATAGCAGTGTTGACAGTGAGGCATAGCTTAAGTGAGTAGAATGCCCTACATGTTTGAACCCTTGGGTATGTACCCGACACATCTCTCTTCACTCCCAAGCAGTGCCTCCCACATCTATGCTGCTATATTTAGCAGTGGAGTGTCCCTTTGCCTCCCCATTGCCAGAGCATTTACCCCACTCATTGAAAGGCTCTAGCACCGAGGTGGCCAACCTGTGGCTCTGGAGCCATATGCGGCTCTTCAGAAGATAATATGCTGCTCCTGCTAGGAGCCGACTCTGGGGAAAAATGGCTCAGCACCCCCGGCAGCCCTGTCAGCCCTCTCCTGTGCCTCCCACCTGCTGCAATCAGCTATTTCGCGGCATTGAGAAGGCTCTTTGGGGGAGGAGAGAGGATGTGGTTCGCAGCCTCACCCCTCCCTCCCCCAGTGCCTCCTCCTCCCTCCCTATGCCTCCTGCCCACTGCGATCAGGTATTTTGTGACTCTCAGGAGGCTCGGGGGGTGGGGCAGGACACGGCTGACTCATGGGAGGAGGCAGGAAGAGGCGGGGCAGAGGTGGGGACTTGGGGAAAGGGGTGGAGTGGGGGGCAGGGCCTGGGACAGAGCCAGGGGTCCAGCACCTCCTGGCCAGCACCAGTGTCTCCTTGAATAAAGCACACAGTGACTAGCTGGTGTGGAAATTTTTAATCAAAATTTTTCTTACATCATCAAACAATGGAAGGCAAGTGAAAACAGAAAAGAAAATACACAGATGAAAATCTATGCTTCCAACAGGAGTGGGAGAATAAGTACTTTTTCATTGAATGTAATGGTAAGGCCATGTGTCTTCTAGACATGTATCTCTCAGTTTAAATCTTCAAACTTGCAGCGTCATTTCGCTTCGAGCCATGCACATATAGATCAAGAATTCCCACAAACTTCTGAACTATGCACTTTAAAACTGAAAACTTTGAAAAAACAAACAGATGTAGAAGCCCAGTTCTTCACCAGATTTGCCAACCAATCGCAGACTGTAATGTTAGCCTCCTATTATGTGGCCTGGCATATAGCCCATGTGAAAAAGCCCTACTCTGAAGGCAAGGTTATAAAAATGTGCCTCACTGATGTTATTTCAATCCTGTCTCCAGAGAATGAGAATCTACAGTAGAAAATTTCTGGCCTGCAGCTTTCCCGCCACACAATAGAATTCAGAATCTCCAACCTGAACAGTGACATCACATCGCAACTTCAGTTGCGACTTCAGCAGTGTGAGTATTTGAACATCACTTTGGATGAGTTGTGCCATGCACAGGATAAACCTTATCGGTATTTTTCCACACTGTGTCTGATGACTGTGTTGTAAGGGAAGAACTCCTCGATGTCATGTCACTAAAGGACAGAACTCGTGGATGAGCTCGAAAGGAGGTGTTGTTGTTGGTAGTTGCGAAAAGCCATTTGCCCTTTCAGAAAATCACTACCATGGACTCTGCCATGGGGATCTGCGAATGGATTAGTAGGGCTTTGTAAGTCTGATGAGAGCTTTCCCGAATTTTGAACATTTAATTGTATTATTATCGGGAGCAACTGGTATCTAAAAAATCTCATATTTGATCATGTCATGAAACCTGTCTTGCACATTGTGAATGTAATTCTCTCAAATGCACTCAATCACAGACAATTTCAAAATCTAATTGAAGAACTGGATGAAGACGACTCCCCTGCCGATTTGCCATTTCACTGTGCAGTTCGATGGCTCTTGAGAGGTAAAGTTATTTCCAGTTTTTTCGAGCCCCTGGAACTAGTACAATTGTTTATGGTGGAGAAGCACAGAATACACCGTGAGCTTATAGATCCTGGGTAGGTTCTAGACTTGGCATTTCTTGCAGAAATGCTGCTGCATTTGGATAAACTAAATGTGGACTTACAAGGAAAATTCCGGTTGCTGTCAGATCTAGTGCAAGGCGTATTTGCATTCATGAACAAACTGCAGTTGTTTCACAGACAAATGCTGAGGGAGAACTGACACGCTTTCCCTCAATATCACAACTTCAAGCCAGATCAAAAGAGAATGCAGCAGAACCCCTAAAACGGAGCACAACTAGATATACAAGTGTGATTAAAGATCTTAAGGACAGTTTTGAGAAAAGATTCCAAGATTTGCAGCAGAAAAGACCTCAGATCAGATGTCTGATTGACCCTTTTAATGCTGAAGCCGATAATCTGAAGTTCCCTTTAGTCATTGGCAAAGCAACATCCCAGATGGAAATAATAAATCTTTTGGAAGATGACAGATTGAAATCTGTTCAGAAGACAGAAGGGACCCTTACTTTCTGGAAATCTGTACCAAAGGATAAATACCCTAACATCAGAGGCGCAGCCCTTAAATTAATCTCAATGTTTGCCTTGACCTATCTTTGTGAGTCTGTTTTCTCTACACTCAAACGTGAAATCCAAGCACCGATCCATTTTGACAGACAGCCACTTAAGAGAACTGCTGCGTGAGCACAACTGAACACAAACCAAACTGCAAGGGAATTGTTGAAAGCAAATATTGCCAGAAGTCCCGCTAAGATTAAGTTGTTATTATCGTTAACTATACATTATAAATGTATAATGAATATACATTATCGACTTATATAATTGATTATGTGTGTGCGTATCTATCTATACACACCTATACGTATATAGAATATCAGGGTTGGAAGGGACCTCAGGAGGTCATCTAGTCCACCTCCCTGCTCAAAACAAGGTCAATCCCCAATTTTTGCCCCAAATGGCCCCCTCAAGGATTGAGCTCAAAACCCTGGGTTTAGCAAACCAATGCTCAAACCACTGAGCTATCCCTCCCACAGATAATTACTGCATATTACTATGGCTCTTTGGCAACATACACTGGTAAATTCTGGCTCCTTCTCAGGCTCAGTTTGGCCACCCATGCTCTAGCAGCAAGGAGGGAGAAGTAAAATGCTCTGACAGCTACCTACTGCCAGAGCCTTTCACATATAGTACCTGTAGTCTATATTTTGCTGTAAAGTGTAGACATAGCTTAATCACCTACCTCCCACATTTGGAAATCCCAGCCTGATTTATCTATCTTTAATTTGTTATTTGAATTATCTGTTACAGAAGGATAAAAGATAATGTGCAAAAGGAAAAGGCAAGCTACCAGATTAATATATTTCCAAATAGAAGGAAAAAAAGAAAATAGGACTGAAAGCTTTACAGAGAAGACTGTGAATGATTAATTAGTCTCCAGTAAATAGAAGTATTGCTGATGACCTGCTATGCTCAGAACAATAATGGAATAAACGTGTGTGTGTCCACGTACAAAGAGAAATGTCCATCAAATTTAACCTTAACACATTTAAGTGAAAAAAGTCAAAGTCTATTTATTAATCTTTTTTTCTTTTCTTTTTTTGAAAATGGGATAAAAGAAACACAAACTACATTTCCTCATCTTTCCCCCCGATTGTGTAAGCAGCTCATCTCAAGTGAAGAAGTCCTTGGACATCCTTCAGCCAAGTACTTTAGAATAGTCAGGTATCAAGCATATGTACCTTTTTGGTCAATGGGGAAACTGCATTGAGCTGTAAAACTCATTTTGTATTATCCATTGTAATGTAATTGAATAGGAGAAAAAACAACATAGTTTGGAACCATCTGGGCTTCTGTATTGTTGTGAATTCTGGAGAAGTGATCAGAAGAGGTGAGTGGGTATTGCAAAAAAGGTTCACATGAATCTTTAAATAAATGTGCTTTGGCTGTGCTCAAGTTATGACTGCCATCTTGATCATATCCCAGCCAGGAGTGAACTGGGATCTTCCCGCGCTAAAAAGCATAAGTCACTATAGCTTAATATAAAGGATGAAGGCCTGTTGTTGCTAGCTGTAGGACTTACACAAGGAGTAGGCCCAGAAGTAGCTATGTGGAATATATTGAATAGGGGCTATTGTGTTCACTTTCTGCAAATATCTGAGTTTGCTATCACTTTGTATGTACACATCTCATAAATATAGAAGAAAAGTAAAAGTCACATGTAGGAAATCCCATTTTTAAATTTATCCATGTGCCTATATTCATCCTGGAATATCTTTGGTACTGATGGAAATACTTCCATTGACTTCAATTGCAATATTCCCATTGGCTTCAGTGGGAGCAGGAGAAGCTCTCTATAATCAGGGGGAAAGGACAACAGTGTGATTTATCTGACTAAGCAAAAGAGCTCAGATTTAAAATCCAGACTTTCAAATGTTCATAACAAACAATGTGTGATCAATATGTAGACTAATCCCAGATTTTCAGAAGTGGCCATTGATTTGTTGGTTCCAATTTGAGATATTTTAAAGGTCTATGATTTTCAGAGGGTGAGTACTCCATACTTTAAGGTGTCTCAAGTTGGGCACCTATATAATGAGGCACCCAAAATCACTACTCATTCTTGAACATCTTAGCCCAAGGTAATAAGTTATTCATTAACTAATACATTCAAGAAATCAACAGTCTGCTCAGGAATAGTCTGTGAACAGAAAAATTCAGATACATTATTAATTGTATTTACTCTGTTTTAGTCATCAGAATATTTTCCCATCACAAAAAAGGCTAGGGAAATGTAAGTCTGAATTATGTATCAACTCTTCTAATATTTGGTGGTTTTCTCAAAGCCCCAGCTCCTATTATGTGAGAATTTGAGCGTTCATTAGAAAAAAAAAAAGTATGTTTTTAGCTCTCGTGGTTGCAGAGAAAGCTTGGCCCAAGTGCACCTGAAAGACTCAGAAACTAGAAGGGGGAAAAGTATTATTTGTGTCAACTGCATGATTTTTAAGCCAATTACTTGATTTTGGGGAGCTTAATTCATTATTTTTGAAGTGCTCAAGTGCAATAGCGTTTGCCAAATGAAGGCCTACATAGGGAAAAAATAAGAATTTTACCTCTGAGAAGTAAAACAGACTCTGTGGAACTCATTTCAGCAGCTATTAGTTATGATAAATTTAGTTTAAATTTATTTATGTGAGTTATCCCATTGGCTTCGTTGGCACTAACTGCTTGCCTGAAGTGAACAGGATTTGGGCCAAAGTCTAATATAGGCTTCTGGATGTTTGCAGCTTACCAACACACATGGTGACTGGTTTAACAATTTTATATATAACAAAACTATATATGGTTATATATTTATTTAACATATTTGTATATTTTCCTAAAGAATTAAATATATATTCCTCTAAAGAATTTAATAATTATAGATAATGATTGTACAATCAACCCTACTTCCAAGGAGCAAATTGAATTACTATTCTCTCCCCCAGGCCTCTTTTCTTACTTCTATTTTATGGCTGTCTATCTAGATTTTAATACCACTAGTTATGACTGGAAAGACAGATGAGGGAAAAAGCCCCAGCTCATTTCTAGATTTGAATACACAATAGTCAACAGCAATTCTATATATTAAGAATTAAGCAATGCAGAATTTGAACATACACTAAGGAAAGAATATGTTTCTTCTAATATTGCATTTTGGGTGCTCATTATTATATTTGTCATGTAAATTGTGCTTTTGAAAAAATGCAATATGATACAAATATACAGGTAGGATAAAAGGCTCACTTAAAATGTATTTATGCATTACTTAGATAGTTTTGTAAGGTATGGAGAAAGGACAGAGACTCCTGCAACAGCATCAGGAGAAAACTGACATTTAATATCTTTCACACAGTGAAAGTAAAGAAGACAAAAAAAGATTTGGTAAAAAAAAAAGTTGGTTTTGTGGGAATTTTTTCTCTATTCTCATCCTCTGGTCATATTAGATGTGCTGTGGGCCTGCTGCTCTCACTGATTTTAATACGAGCAACAGGTGCTCAGCAGTTATGAAAATCTGGCTATTGGAGGCCTGATCCAAAGCCCAGGGAAGTCAATGAAGAGAATAAAGACACAGAACTTTATTAGCCTAAGATATCTGGGGCCTAATTTCCAGGTGCTGAGCACCTGCAGTTCTCACTGACTTCTGAAAATCAGGCCCACAATCCCGCCATGAAAAGACATAGACCAAGGCTCTGAGAGCTTCCTGTTAGTGGAGTTTTCAAGAGTACCTAGCTGCCTAAGTGCCTAGCTGCATCTTTAGGCATCTAACTACCTATAAAAATCTGGCCCTATGTGCGCCAAACGAGTCCAACACTGCTTCTGCTGAAGCCAATAGATACAACTGCCATTGATTTCAGTGGGAGGCAGAGTCTGACTCAGGAGTATAATAAAATTGTAATTTATGGAGGAAGGGAAAAAAAGCCATAATGATTTCTGGATGCCATAATACTGTGGAAGCAAAGTAATGGTGTACAGAAATGTGCATGGAGAAAATCCATTATGACTCTGGAAATTTTTTTTATTAAATATGTCTAAATAAGGGTCTGCAGGACACATGTTGTGCCTTGTTCATTCTTAGTAACCAGGCCATTTTCCCAAGGACATGGAACAAAAAAAGAAATTGATCTCCAAAGAAGCTCTTACAGCAATTACTAAATGCCTAGCCTTGAAAATCCCTTCTAAAAGCAGAGGACATATTGTGTTATTGTAGAGTGTATTTTTATTCCTCATTACTAGACCGAGTATTCCTACCACCATCAGGCCAAGCAATACACTTAATCAAGATGCATACAGTTGGTTGGATAAAAGATTTGTAGGTATTACTCGGAGTTCTATTGTCTGTTTTGGAATCTTTGTCTAGAAAACGAAAAAGAAAAAATAAGTGGTTTCCATTCAGTTAATTCAGGAGAGACTGTGATTTGAATGTGCTCTCAATACATTTAGGGAGAGATTCTGCTCTCATTTACACCAGTGAAAATCAGGAGTGAAAGTGCAACAGAAGGGGCTCTAAGATTAGGGAGCTACATCACTGATTGAATGGATGTTGGAGTGAGGGACAAGCTAGCTGAGTGACTTTGAAAGAATGAATGGGCCAAAGGAAGAAATGATGAGAGATGAGAGCAGAGAGGTTTGCAGGGAATTAAATTGTGCAGGACCTTGGAGGTATGGATTAGGGTCCAGCTCCTCAAAAGAGATTTAGGAACCTAGCTCCTATTGACACCAATGGAAGTTAGGTGCCTAAATACCATCGAGGATCTGGCCCAAGCAGCTTAAGTCTGAGGGAGGGGGGCAGCAAGTAAAGGAAATTGAATTGGATCTGGACATAGTTGGTGAAGTGACAGATTACCATTGTGTTTGTGGAGGGATTTCAAGGCAGTATAAACATTTTGCTGTCCTAATTGCTATTTTCTGTTCACTGGCAGAGGAACGACAATGTTCCTGGACAAAAAGTACATTTTCCCCTTTTTCAGTAGCTATAACATTCCTGTTTAGAAAGGCTATTTCTTTTGGTTTGGATACAAGTCTAGTGAATTCTGAAACCAACCAACCAACCACTAGCCTTTTTCTTTCTGTCACATTGGCACAACTGGAAATTGTCAGAGTGATGTGCTCGGCTTAATAGACGAACAGCAATCTTTTCTTCCTTCCAAGTCCTGTGTTCCCTCCTCGGCAAAGGATGTTATGAGCAAGAGGAAGTGGTGCAGTAAAAAAGTAACATTTGGCAAAAGGGTCACAGCTGGCAGTGAGCATCCAGGGACATCAGAAAGTGTGAAACAGAAATGTGTACATGCTGGATAGTAGTGTGACAGACTCAGTTTCCCTTTTTTAAACAAAGTAACTTCCTAGGCCTAACGGCTGTGAAGAAAAGATGGAAATCGTGAACTCTAAATGTTCAAGAATCAGAAAGCAATTATTTTTCTGAGTTCCTGACAGGTGTTCAACCCCTGCTCTGCCCCAAGCCCCGCCCCCATTCCAACCCTACCCCCAACCCCCCACCCTGTCCCACCTCTTCCCATCCCGCTCTGCATCCTCCCCCCATCTCTTCCTGCCCCTGCTACAACCCCTTCCCCCAGCATCTCCTGCACACCGCTGAACAGCTGATCACCAGCCGGTGGGAGGTGCTGGGGGGAGGGAGCAGCTGATTGGCGAGGCTGCCCGTGGGTGCTGAGCACCCACTATTTTTTTCGCATGGGTGCTCCAGCCCCAGAGCAGACACGGAGTCAGCACCTATGATTTTAAGCCAATTTCCTGATTTTTGAGGTTCTGATGTGATTTTTTGAATGCTTACGGTTAGTAATACGGATGATGATTTTCTGCTTGCTGGTATCATTATTCTCTCCTTGTTTAACTTTACTATCTGCAGAATGTTAACCTGTTATCACAGCTCAGTTCTCACCACAGTGTCAGACATCTTGCTTACAGTGAAATGAAATAAAGTAGTCGCAGTTTATTTCACCGGAGATCAAGGTCCACTTTTGGCACTTGGCTCTTCCCCACCACATTTGCACATTTCCATGACTTCTGCTGTTGCAAATCATACTGTGTATGAGGCCAATCCTGACTGGTACTGAGCTTCTGTTGCGTGGCATAAGGGCGCTCCACTTCCACAGCAGCCAGTAGAAAGTGAGAGAGCATTCAACATCTCAGGCTCAACTTCTGGCTCATCAAAAGCTAGGTAAGATGGTGATGAAGAAATAATGCTATGAACGGCAAACTGCATTCACTCCTAGGAGCTCCCAGTACTCACTCTGATTTTCAATCATGAGGATTTTACACATTACCTAATACAGTACCACAGTGTTTTCCTTTATACACATGATTGCTCTGTCTGTTAATTAATCTGAGGATTTTGGAAAACATGATTAAAATTTAAAAGTTAATCAGAACCTGATCTCATTATATGCCAAAGTGTTCTCTCTCTCTGCCTTCTGGGAAACCTCCAGAATAACAATGAGTCAAATATATATTTAAGCAGCCCCTTATAGACATATAACACTACCTGTTGAAAGGTGAACTAAAATTGTACAAGTCAATACATTACACAGCCAGCTACAAGATAACAACAGGTTTCCGGTGAGTTTTGAGAAGCATTTATTCTGAAAGTGAGGTTCTGGTTTGAAAGGGGATCAGATAAAAGCTGCTGGGGTTCTTTGTTTTTGTCTTTCGTTCCAGCTCTAATCTGCTCAGCCCACAAATAAACAGAAGTCTACTGTTCAACCCTATCGTCTTTCAATTCAAACTGCACTTTACATTCAATTTGATAAAGACATGTGAGTGGGAGAATCTCTATTAATTGAATTTCCAGTTGCTGAGGGGTCCTTTTTTATCAGTAGCAGTAGCGGGTAAAATTTCAAAAACACTAAAGGTTTCAGAGTAACAGCCGTGTTAGTCTGTATTTGCAAAAAGAAAAGGAGTACTTGTGGCACCTTAATAAATTGGTTAGTCTTTAAGGTGCCACTAGTATTCCTTTTCTAAAAGCACTAAAGTCATTTGAAAGTCATTGAGAATTAGGTGCCTAACTCACTTTGGAAATGCTATTACAGATATGAAGATGCATATAGATGCCTAGCAGTTTAGGCACCTAACACAATGGGATTTAGGCACCTATCTGCTCAGGTACTTTTGAAAAATGCACATTGAGCATTGTTTTCCAGTGTCCAGTGGGCACCTCCCAGATTAAATTCACCACGAATTGTGACATATACTGACATAAAAGAGGGCAGTGGAGAAGGATAAGAAAGGACAACAATAGTAATTTCACATGGTTAAATCTTTTGAGATCTTTGGATGGAAGATGCTATGTACAGTTCTTGCAAAGCACACAATGATCTTGTTCGTGTAAATGTGTGCTATGCCCTGCCCTCTGCTGGATGCAGCCAGAACTGCTCAGGTATGTCTCAAACCCTAAACTAGTAAGAGCCAGTGAAGTTCATCTTTAGATCAAATGGTACGGAGCTGTGCTTTTAGAGTGGGAGATTCTTGCTTTGCTCTTTACTGCTCCCATGAAGCTCCAAATGACAATGGTGTGCAATATAGTGATAACCATAAAGTCTGAGGCAGCAACAGATCGATGTCACTATGATTATTACATATTTATTAACTAACCGGGGCTATTATTATTATTTCAGTAGCACCTTCAGGCCTAAAACCCATTGTATTGTACAAATATATAAAGACAGGCCCTGCACTGAAGAATTTACAATCTAACTAAGAGACTATAGTTCAGAAAAGGAAAATGACTGTTGGGTATTTTACTGTTGCATCCTGTACAGTGGAGTGGTTGATTGGAACCCACATCAGTGTAGTTTCATATGGATGAGCACATTTCTGGTTTATGGCAGATGGTGGAAGATAAAATGTAAATAAGTTAAATCACCAGAAGTTTTTCCCAACCATCAGGGTATTATATTTCCAGTCATTCAACAACAATTTACCTTTCATCAGTGCACGTTAGCTAACAACCTACATCACATGGTCTTGTAATATGAGAAGAGAAGACAGCTGTTTGAGTCACAAAAGATAAATATCTCCTGAAACACATATTGTTTAGAGTTCCTGAATCTACTAAATAGACATTTTCAGTGCAAACAGATGATTCAACCCAATGTGACTGCAACAATACAGTGGCAACATAAATTGTATGGTTTCCACAGGAGAATACTAAATCTCTGCAAACACACTATCATCTGTAAATAGCAAGAAAAATCAGAACTGTGCATATAATGTGTCCTGATTATATGATCCAATGGTGTGGGGTGCTAAGTGATCTCCTCAGCATTGGTTGGGAATGCAAGAAAGTTAGGGTAAGATTCTCAAAAGCACCTAAGTGACTTAGGAGCCTAAGACCCCTTTCAAAAGAGAGTTAGGCACTTACACTCCTAAAAAGCTTTAAAAATCTGTCCCTAAGGATGAAAATAGGCTTTTAGTTTGCTTTTCAAAAGCATGTAGGTTCCTAATTCCTAGGGGAGTACACTAGGTGCCTATCTGCATCATCAGGTGCCTAAAAACCATTAAAAATCTGGCTCCTAGCCCTTCGTGGGAGCAGGCCAACAATGAAAAGCAAAATACCCCATATTTAGAGTTAGAAATCATTTTGCTTCCTTTTTTGGCCTACGTATTTTTTAAAAAAAATTAAAAGTCCAAACAACTGTTCTTACTTTAAACGTCCAAGACATAAAAAGCACTTGTAAAAATTCTTTTGGAAGCTTGCATTACACAGAACCGATAAAACACAGATTAAAAATTAAATATTTATGATCCAAGGAACTGCTGAGCAGACTTTCTCTGAAGAACATCTGTAACAATAAAATCCAGACTCCTGAAATTTGAATTTGCCCGTTGTGCTTGCTTAATTACTGTGCATGCTAACTTTTTAGTCTCTGATAGGGTAATGGTGTGGTTGCAGAAAATATTATTCCCATAGGGGTTTTCCTGTGTAAATTTTAGAGGGCAACATTCCCTCTTGATAAACACATATGACTTCAATTACTATTAATGGAAGTTATGTGCTCCATTCAAAGGGAGAGTACACCCCTGAGTATGTAACTAAATCAGCAAAAAACTATATTATGTTATAGTAATGCTAGGGATAGGACTATAATCTACCAAAGGAAAAATTTCAGACTTAAGGCTGAAACTCCATTCTTACCTTGCTTGATGCATTCAGTGTGACACAATTTTCCATCAAGAGACCTCAGAAAATATATTATGAGCAATAGTACTGAGGCACAATGGGGTGAATTAATGGTGCTTTGGCTTTACCTCTCAGTTTTTTTGCTTATGTTACATTGTAGAGCAATTTATCAGAATCTTAATACTATTGCATTACGGAAGCTTAGGGACAGATTCTCATTTGCACTGCTTTGGCAAGTTGTTTTGTGCCTACTTTCACATTGCTAGAGAGAGTGCTGTAAAGTGGCCTCAATGCAAATGAGAATCACGCTCTTGTTTTTCTGCCCCCTGATACACCGAATTCAATGGGAGCCACCTGTGTATCTGAAGCTGCCCTCAGGACCAAACTGCTGTGATTTTGTTTTGTTTTGTTTTTGTTTTTTTGCAATAGTAATTGAAAAAAAAGTGAATTCTAAGACCTACTCCTTTGCCTTACTATTCATTTTGAATGTTTCTTTTTTTTTAAGCATGCTGGTTATTTATTGACTCCACAATATAAATACTTATTTAGGGAATTTCTGCTACAGTGACTTATCTTGCCCTTTGTGGGTATTAGACAGCTTTTCTGAAGTCATTACATTCATTCCTCTGAGAAACAGGCAGTTAAGTGTACATGGATGTTTTGCATGGGACTTTAAAAATCAAAGTCTGGTGTAATATTCAGGAGCATTAAAGATTTCATGTTGTTTTTCCTACAAGTAGGGATAAGCATTCATGTCCTAACCTAAAATTCTTCTTTTCTCTTTAAGTAGCATATTATATACCAGCCTGCTGTCCTTCCCACCATAGGCTACATATCAGAGAAATGCAGATGCTCTTGTGCTGTGAAAATCGTGCTCACCTTAATCATGTGCAACTCCACTGTAGTGATTCCTCTTCCTTGCCTTCCTCAATCCTATACATCTCCTTAGCACCCAGCTGAATGATGGGGACTGGAAACTAAATTTGCCTTTATATAATGAGTGAAATCATTAAAGTCAATGGAAGCTTTGCCATTGACTTCTTGGGTTCAAGATTTTAACCCATGAGTTTAGGTATTATGCATATATATTTATATCATGTAAATATTCATTTAGCATAGGGGTAGGTGCTGCATGTAACTAAGTGCCCATCAGACTTCAATATCCTTGGTTCTACTCTTCAATCCTCAGTGATTTAGGGGGACACATTATGGAAAGATTGCTTACAAAGTGACATTGGCCAAAAAGGAAGCTGGTTTTAGTTCTGGGGTATATAATGAAGAGAAACATCCAAATGAGTAAATAGCTTTTTTTAAAAATATAACACCCTTTCCCTCTCCCCCCCAAATCTAACAGCTTTTAAAATAATCCTTTTAAAAAAAGTATATTCCAAGTTTTCTGTATGTTTCACCTTTTTATGGCTAAGTTATAAATCAGGGTTTTCTGATGGAAACACTGACAGACATCGAATTATACACGAGATCTAGTGGCTGCTGCTATAAGTGATTATATCAATTACCCCAACAGAGAAGGAGAGAGGAGACTTACTTCCTGTACAATGGAAAGAGGACACAAAAATTCGTTTGGGATCAAATATATTGCTAGCATACTAGGTATATAGTTTATAAATGACTCTTGGCAAAGGCAGTAGATACCCCTAAACCACTGAACCAAGTTCAAATGAAAAGTCATAAAACCAGTAAGTCCATATAATAGCATTTTTCCATTATTCCGTACCTGATAAGGTTACAACCAGGGCCAGCTCCAGGCAGTGGCAATTCGACGGCAGCTTCTTCGTTCTGCTGGCCACAGCGGCAATTTGGCGGCGACAAGTTTTTTTCACTGCTTGGGGCGGCAAAAACGGTAGAGCCGGCCCTGGTTACAACGATAGCAGTTCCTTTATTTAGTATGGATTTCCTAATTACAAAACATCTTGTGATTTATTACAAAGACTATGATGAGATTAGGCCCAGCCAGTCAATAGTGCATTGATTATAAATTGCTGCTTCACATTGCCCCATCTTACCTGAATTCAAGGAGTTGTTTGAAAATCTCAAAGCTCAGCTAATAATATGGACATTAGTCATAAATACCAAAGCCTCCTTTCATGTAAAAAGGAAGTCACCATGCCAAGAAAAAATTAACAGAGTTTATATGGAAATTCATGGACTGTTGTGTATGTTAAAAATAAAAGCTGTCAATTGTTTTTTTCTTCTCCTCTCCAATGGTTGTTAACAAGCAACTGTACTCGAGTGAAGTATTAGCTATGAACACTCCACACTGGATAATAATTCATATTAATTAGTATTGCAGACTTCTGGCCTTTTCTTGAGGATGTCACTCTGTGTTTGGATACCCCTAAGTCAATTTAATCAATATAACAAAAATTACTAACACAGTACAATTAATGGTGACTAATCAGTCATGTTAAATTAGAAAAATAAGAATGTATTTAATTCTAAATGCTCACAGATATTTAAGAACTGAGCGTATATATCAACACATCATTTGACACTTGTATAGCAAGCTAATTAGATAGATGCACACCAACACAATGGTCACCATTTAACAACTTTATAATTGCCATTGCAACTAGTTAATATTACTGTGGCCTTGAGGTATACCATGAAACCACTGTACCATTATCTAAACACAAAAGCATGATCTTAATTACTATCACTGTGCATGTAAATGTAGGGTATTTTGGCTACTTAAGGTCTGACCATGCCTTGATTGCTGGGATTCACATCTGCTTCGTTGAAGAAGATATAAGTGTGAAGCTAAAAATGGGTCAAAACCACAACTGTGAAAAACATTGGGAATGTTTCTGAATCACTGAAAGTTTTCCAAAGTTGAGAATAAGTTCCTGTTTACTTGTTCTTTGGCTTGGTAGCTGCTTCTTTCCCTGGTAGCCCATAAGTGGTACCATACAGAATTATGAATCCTCTGCAGGTCTGACCCTATTCCCACCCTCCACATTTCTGTCTTCATTCTTTAGTGTAGCCTGATTGATAAGGGGGTATTTACTTTTATCTACTATCCATTAGTTCAAAAGGAGTTCTGCTCCCAAATCAGGTACAGTAATAAAATTGTCACTAGAATGAGGACCTTGAGGAGCACATGAGAAACAATCCACTATGTGTTCTCTGACTTGTAATGTTATATACTTTATTAGCAAAACAGAATCACAAACATTGGATAGTGGAAAGGCATGATAAACCTTAATTTTAATAAGGCAATCTGCATGAAATTCTTATAAGCAAATTAGGGAAATGAAATTTAGATGAATTTACTATAAGGTGGGTGCACAACTGGGTGAAAGACCGTACACAAAGAGTAGTTAGCAATGGTTTGCTGTCAAACTTGGAGGGCATATCTACAGGGGTCCTGCATGTGTCAGTCCTGGTTCTGGTATATTCAATATTTTCATTAATGACTTGGATAATGGAGTGGAGCGCATGCTTATAAAATATGCAGATGACACCAAGCCGGGGGCGATTGCAAGCACTTTGGAGGTCAGGTTTAAAATTCAAAATGACCTTGACAAACTGGAAAATTGGTCTCAATTAAATAAAATAAAATTCAGTAAAGACAAGTGCAAAGCTACGAAAGGAAAAGTAAAATGCACAGTTACAAAAGAGGAATAACTGTCTAGGAGGTAATACTGCTAAAAAGGATATGTAGGTTATAATGGACCACAGACTGAATGAGTTGTCAATGTGATGCAGCTGCAAAAAAGGCTAATATGATTCTGGGGTGTATTAACAGGAGTGTTGTAAGTAAGACACAGGAGGTAATTGTCCTGCTCTACTCAGCATGGGTGAGGCACCAGCTGTGGTATTGTGTCCAATTCTGGGAACCACAATTTAGGAGAGAGGTGGACAAATTGGAAAGAGTCCAGAGGAGAGCAACAAAAATGATAAAAGGTTTAGAAAACCTGATCTATGAGAAAAGGTTGAAAAAATTGGCCATGGTAATTGACCATGTATCCTGTTTTGGCCAGGACAGTTCCCTTTTTAAGCCCTATCCCGGATGTTCCCTTTTTTTGGCAAAACTGGGCATTTGTTCCATTTGCTCTTGCCAACGGATGATCAGTTGCCAAAACTAAATGGGACAAATGCCCAGTTTTGCCAAAAAAGTGGGGTGTGTCTCCCCCTCCCGCCAGTGGGGCATGGAGGAAAATTTGGGGTGCGTGTGGCAATGCCAACCCCGCTTGAGGGGCTCAGGTAAGCAGTAATGCCAAGCAGCTCTGGCCAGCCCCATGCAGACTGGGAGGGGAGGACTGGGGTGAGCGGGTCAGGCCAGCCCCACGTGGGCTCAGGCAAGCAGCTCAGGCCACACCTTCCCAGAGGTGGGGGTGGTGAGGCTCGGCAATGCTAGCACTGCAGAGGGGAGGAAGGGGGGCTTGGGTGAACAGCGACACCAGCCCTGCATGGGGAGAGGAGGGCTCAGGCAAGACCTGCATGGGGGAGGGGGCTAACCCCAGGAGGTGTCCCATTTTCACTTTGAGACATATGGTTTCCCTAGACATGTTAATCTTGAGAAAAGAAAACTGAGGGGTGACCTGGTAACAGTCTTCCAGTATGTTAAGGGCTGTTATAAAGAGGTCAGTGACCAACTGTTCTCCATGTCCACTGATAGTAGGACCAGAAATAATAGGTTTAATCTGCTACCAGGAAAATTTAGGTTTGATATTAGGAAAAACTTTTTAACTATAAAGGTAGTTAGTTATGGAGTAGGCTTCCAAGGGAGATCATGGAGTCTCCATCATAGGAAGCTTTTAAAAACAAGCTGGACAAACACCCATTAGGGATGGTCTAGGTTTACTTGGTCCTCCCTGAGCACTGGGGACTGGACTCAATGACTTCTTGAGATCTGTTCCAGCACTATATTTCTATGATTCACTGTAATTTAGCAAAGGAGGCAGAGCCAATACAGACAGTCCAGCACTTGCATACTCACATCATGCCTTGCAGGGAACTCTGGAATAAATGAGGTGATTTGTGTGTGGTCGTCAGGCCGGCATGATCCAACATATACCACTGTCCTCAGGCTGGGTCTTAACTTTTGTAGGTTACGCTAATTGCCACCATATATTATACATAATCAAAACTGGTTTTAACCTTCTTTCTTTATATGTACTTCCACCCCTCAATAATATTGGGGTCTCTATCTTCAATAGGTTAGTCAGTTACATTATACTCATTAGCATTTTTGTCAATTAGTTGCCCTGGAACACCTGTGGTTAGTACATGTAATTTTTGGTTAAGTCCAACGTCCTCTTTGACTTTCCCTAAAATTCCAAAAGTATATTTTTGTAGTACTTCACTTTGTCTTTTCCCATCGTGTACCATTCTTCACTGTAATACTTACCTTGTGACTTAAGGTCACCCTATCAGTTAAATACAACTTACCTAGTAACTACCTACATCATTCCTACCATACCATTTTATATCTAGGCCTTAGTTATGCTAAGCTAATTGTTATACAGACCTGAGGCCTGTAGGTCCTTGTGTTACAGCTTTGTAATACCTATATATTCCTTATAAATGGCTCTTACAGATATGGCTGGCTACACTATTATCTTTCTTCTTTAGCCTCAAGGGACTAATTCTTCAAAGTTCCCTGTAAAGTCTAAACAGTAGCCACACCATTATTAGCAAAAAGAAAAGGAGTACTTGTGGCACCTTAGAGACTAACAAATTTATTTGAGCATAAGTTTTCGTGAGCTACGGCTCACTTCATCGGTAGCTGTAGCTCACAAAAGCTTATGCTCAAATAAATTTGTTAGTTTCTAAGGTGCCACAAGTACTCCTTTTCTTTTTGCAGATACAGACTAACACGGCTGCTACTCTGAAACCTACCATTATTAGCATTCAGGATGCAACAACGACAATAGCTGTCCATCTGTTGTGTTTGTAAGATGCCTGTATTTGTCACACTTACATCACCATTTATCTACCCAGCTATCTTTGTGTTTGTTTATCATCAGTTTGTGTAGGTTTCTGTACCATGCTCATCAAACGTGGTATTGCTCAAAACACAAAAATCTCACCTGGGTTTAAGCTGCATTAAGAAATCCCAGACAAAACTCATCCCCAGGTTCATCAAAGAGTTCACCTTACTATCTAACACCTCAATTCAGCAAAGCATTTAAGCAAGTTTTCAATTTTAGGTGCATGCTTTCATCCATTCCCTATTCAGCAAAGCACTTAGACATGTGCTTAACCTTAGGGAAGGTTGAAATTTATTCACTGAAAATGTTTTTTGTGTGTTTTTATTTATGAAAAATGGCTTTCCCATAAAATGGAAGTCTCACGTTTTCATCGCAATTTTTGAAGAAAATTTCTAAGTGAAACGTTTTGAAAATTTGTTTAATTTTGGTGGGGAGAAAATAATAATTTCTTTCACTCTCACCCCACCCCCCGCCTTTTTTTTTTTGGGGGAAAATATGAGAGGGCAGAGAGCTTGGAATTAACTTTTTCACTTTTTTGCTTCTCTCCCCTCCCCATTTTCTTTTGGACAAAAGGGAAAGAATATCAGGAGAAAGTGATTGCCTCCCATTTCATCTGTGCCCCCCTCTATTTCTTTAGAGGAAAAAACTGAAACAGAATATTTTAGTAAAAAAAAAAAGTTTAGAAATTTTTACTTGAAAAACAAAAAGTGTGAAAATTTTCAAAGTGAACAAAAGACATCTTCTCTGAAATGTAATGCAAAATATTCTGACCTATTTTTGGACCAACATTATTTAACTTTCAGTGCATGCTTAAGTTCCATTGAAGTCGAGGGAGTTACACTGTTGTAAAAAAAGCAAAGTCAATGAGAGCAGAATTAGGCTTCCTCTGGCTAAGTCTACACAGCAAATGCTGTGCACAGGCTAGCCTACCCAAGCTACTGCAGGTAACAACAGCAGTGAAGAGAAGACAGCACAATGTTGGCTTCAGTGTACCAAATACAAGCCCAGCAAAAGACCTTCTGTATGTACTCTGCTTGCTAGCCTGCTCTGCAGTCTGTATTGTGCTGGCTTCCTGCTATTGTTATCTGTGCTAGCTGGATTCAAGATAGCCTGTGCGCAGCTTTTTTTCTGTGTAGATGTAGCCTTTGTCCCATATAAACATGCTGTCCTTCTTCTGTATCTTATTTCCTTCTAGTCTGTGGTTGGAGTAAGTGAGGACTTGCAGCGGCACAAACAGAAGTCCTCTGGTTAACCACTGTTCAATTAATATTGTATGTGGCTTCACGCAGCACCCCAGAGTCAACTGAGGTCAACGCCCTGCTCCTGTTCCTGAAGGGTAGGACGGGTACTTTCTTTGCTCTTAAAAAGAAAAGGAGGACTTCTGGCACCTTAGAGACTAACCAATTTATTTGAGCATAAGCTTTCGTGAGCGCCAGCTCACTTCAGCTTGGGTGATGAACTGTGCTGGCCAAGGTACAGAATTGCAATGTGGTATTGCAGCCTATCTTCAGCTATGTGCTTAAATAATATTAAAAAGAAAACAGAAAACTGAAAAGCTGTAAGACAGCCAGTTCTCAATCAGTTTTAGCACCAACTTACATCCTGCATGATTGGAGTTATTTCCTATGAGAGAACACTCCAAGCCATTTATCGTGGTTACCAGACCCACAGCCTGCTACACTAACAGTGGAGATAAACATTGGGTATGGCTTTTATTTACTTAGTATATACATACCTCTGATTATCATCTATGAAATCGAAGTATTTTTTTTTCTAGGTGTGGTGCTATTGTCATAGGATATTTTGTTTCTGGACTAGCTCACAATAACACACTTCCATTTTATAAACCTATAACAAGCATTCCTGCCGGATTTCAGGAATTCTAAGGTTCTGATAGCAGAATGGAATTTGGAATCAAGTAGGAACCTGGATTAATCTACAAGCAAAGATACTAGTGATGAAGGTTAAAGCTTAACCCTATGTGCTGCTCAAAACATGCTACCTGGTTTTCTTTATCTCCTCTCAATGACCGGACCTTAGCCACTTGAAATGAGACTTCCCCTGACACTAGTGTCTAGTACTTGCAAACAAAACACACAGCATTTATGAGGTGTTAAGGCAAGATAAGATTTCTCAATGTTTCCCAGTCATTGGGCTGGACCACTAGTTCCCAAACGTTGGTCCATGAAGCACTTAGTGGTGGTTCAAGGAGAACTGTCGGGTGATATTAGAAGTAGAGCTGATCAACATTTTTTGACTTTTCTAATTTTCAACCCCAACCCCCCAATTTTCTCCCCCACAAACAAATTTGCATAAAATTCCTTCTATCTTTCAGCCAGTGATAGTAATGGTAAAAAAAAAAATGAGTTTCAAAAAATTTGGATGAATAAAAATAATTTTTGTTAAACAAAATAACCAGTTCTCTAGCCAGCTTTCATTAAAAGATGAATTCAATCTTTTCCTAATGTTACTTCTCCATGAAATTAATTGCTGTAGTTGCCATGGCAACATAATGGAATTGCACGTGGAAGTGGTGGTCCATAAGACAGTCCTTTTACTAAAATGTGTTGAAGACTCTCTTCAGCTATGTGCTTAAATAATATTAAAAAGAAAAAACAAAACTAAAAAGCTGTAAGTAAGTTAGAGAAGCACTCTCCCCTCCCTCAGGCAAGACAAACCTCGGGTAACACTCTTTTATTGTCAGATAGTTTTCAATATTAGATCCATGTCACTGCATATGCATTAAGAATTGCTGTTTGGAGAGGTGCCATCCATGTTCATAGCCTACAAGAGATCAACACTGAGAATTAACTAATTTAATCAAAAACAACAAACTGAGGGTACGTAATAGTATTCATATGATTGTTCAGTGCTGAGTCTGTTCTTACTCTACATTCTGTAGCAATAAGCTTCATTATTACAGCAAGTAAGCAGGGGGTATTCCAGCACTGTTCCCAGTACACTACCCACACACAGTGGATCTGATCCAAACTTACTACATTCTTAGGTTGTGCAGTTATTAATATTAACAATAGCAACACAAACCTCAGCCTAAAGTTTCAGAGGAACTTAACTGTTCCTAAGGTTTTTCCCTGAAGATCCACTGTGTCCCTGACCCTAATTTTCTCTGCTTCAGAGACATACCCATATGCCTGAGCTGAAGATATTAGGGCTCATTTGGTCTGACACCAGAGTGAATCCAAAGAAATAGCCCTGCATGTTGTACAGGATTCTAGTACCTGATATAAATTCCACACTAGTGGTGTACTCACCTGTATGAGGTGAGGACTTCTGGGAACACATTGAACAGTTCTTAGCACTGTACTAAACTGTTCTGCTCTACAATTCTTTCTCAGTGAATTGTGGGAGAACTTGTCTGTCCTTCTGTGTACATGAGGGGAATAGTGGGAAGACACTGGAGGAGGCACTTGAGAGATTTAGCCTGCATCTTCACTGCAAAGTAGGAGGGTTTCCAATCTAAGAGACAATAGCAGTCCAGCTTTAGTCTCTGCCCTGGGACAGGCCAGCTAGATGTTGTGCACAGCCACAGTTGGACCAGAAGAATTTGTGTGGGAAGGGAAGCTGGGTTAGGGGCAACACCCAAGAGCCCATGTTCACTCCATAGTGAAGATAAGCTCAAGGAAGCAGCCTGTGTGACAGCAAAAATACATTCCTTTTGAATTTTATACTGTAGACAATCTGTTCCTGAGATTCTCAAATTTGAAGGAACAGCTGCAGAAAAGAGAATTATGACTATCCAAATGGTAGAACCCTGCACCTGACTTTAGATTCTTTGTAAATTAAATTATGTAAAAAAACTAGGACTACAGGATTTGATGTGGAAAAGGGAAGAGTACAAAACAGGATATGTGAACTAATGAATGGTTGGGATAATATATCAGCTGGGCACTTATTTACCTTTTAATAAGAGATTAAAAAGGCACTCTACAGAATTACAAAGTATCAAATTAAAAGAAAAATTATACTGCGTTCCATATAACTAACACATAGAACTCACTGCCTCATGATATTACTTAGGCAAAAAATTCAATAAGGTTCAAAGGGGATTCAACATTTCTATGAATAAGTATAGCAGGTGCAATGATATATTCCACTGGTGGTATATAAATTATAATTCTACACCTGAGATACTATTTAAAAAAAACTCCAGAAGGAAGAATAATGCCACTCATGCAAATATAGATTTAAAAAATCCACTCTTTTTGAATCCGTTGATCATTTTGGGCCAATTCAGATATGTTGAGCAGCACCAAGAGTTATCCCATTGGCTCTAGTGGGACTTCATCTGAAGTAAGAGACTCTAACGCATTTTGAATAGAGGCAGAATCTGCCCCCATGTGAATTACCTGGCATTAGCTAGTTTGTGTCACTCAGCATTGCCATCAGTCAGATTTACGCCTTGCCTTTAAAATACAACTGTTGTATTTGCTTTTGTAAGAAGAGGAACTTGAATAAACAATTTGGCCAGTTTAGAAATATTATTATGGGCTTTTTTTTAAATTAAATCTTTATCTGCCTCACCAGCTGGCTCCTAGAGCCAAAATAGTTTCTTTCTATTAATGTGTTACAGACACAGTTCTGGCAGAAGTCTGGGCTTCCCTACAAAATCTTCATTGCTTCTTCTGTTGTGGCAGTGAAAATCTGCTGCTGATCTTGAGGCTTGTAGTTGGGTCATCATCACTGGCCAAATGAATGGTTTGAGGTTTGAACTCTAGTTTGCTTGTTTAGTTTACCAAAGGAGGTGAAATTCCCTGAGAAATGCCAGCAGGGTCTGCTGTTTAATAATTCTTATGGCTTGATTCTGCAAATTCTTGTGCATAACTTTGCACATGAGTAAATCCATGGAAATCAATAGGCTTGCTAATATGAATAAAGTTACTTACATGTTTAAAGGGTTGCCTGATTGCTAATGATGAATTATGCTGAGGTACAATAAACCTGATTCTCCTCTGATGTAGATCAATTTTATGCGTGGACTTTATTGATGTCAGTCGAGTTACTCCTGGTTTACACTGGTGAAAGTCAGGAGAGAAACAGTGTGAAAGTCCCTACATATAGTAAAATGCTTTTCTCAGAAAGCCAAGAAAAAAATAAAACTTTGCTCATTCCAGTTATAATTATTATATAGTCCTTAGAGACAGTTTAAAGGTTATAGTCTGGCAAAATGAACCAATTACCCATAGTTTTGGAAGAGGTTACAAAAATGAGCTACAGCACTGCAAAGAGATTATTCAAATGCATTTCATTACATCAGCTGTGAAGTATTTCTGCCTTGCAAGCAAAGCAGTAGGGACACGAGCTATTTTGTTTCCCAAAACAAAGCTTTTTCCTGTTACCGCCATTCACAACTGTACATGGAACCACATGACTCTCCAAGACACTCTGTACCTTGTTATTCCATATAAGGCAATAAAAGTCTGTTTGTTTACAATGTTGAGATGGCTGGGGAGATATAGAGCAAAGCCCTGGCAGGCTTTTTACGGGCACTTTACATTTCTACCGCTAGTGTAACTAAATTCCATTTAGTCATAAATATTGACTCAGCAGCGGCTGCTGCTTTTGGTTTCACTGTAGACAATGGCATTGGAGATTATTAGATTTAGTAGCTGTTTTTTGTTTGTTTTGTAGTATGGATCAATGATTTCTGATAACAGAGCCACTTTATAAGTTTGCCTAAGTCAACAAGCTATTGTACCATAGTAACTATAATTATTCTTGTGTGATGTAAAGAACCTTTTCTTCCTCATAAAAATACAAGATCATTTTCCTTCCTTTTCCACTCTGTGGGTTACAGTCATTGTTCCAGTAAGATGCTTTACATTTAGTACCACTATGAATTAACAGAAGGAAAAGTAATTTTTCCATGAAGTGGATCTGTTGTTCTTCCTTGTATTATTCGTATTATTTAACATTTATATTCAGTAGTGCCCAGAGGGCCTACCCAGGAATGGGGTCCTATTTTAGCACTGTAGTACCACAGGGAGTTTCCAGTCTAAGGCTAGGCAAGTATTTCAAAACAATTTCTTCCAGTATTTGTCCAAATAAAATAATTAATTTGCTTGGGTTTTGTTTGTGGCCCTTTGATTATTAAGGAACAAATTTACTGGCCGGGGAGCTCCTGGAAACATTTTTTTTAATGTTTCATTTTAAATGAGTGTTAAAACAGAATGCAGAAAGAAATGTAAACTTATTAATGTGAGTTTTCCCATTGGAAACCTGATTCCAAAAATGCTCTTCCAGTCAGGGGATAGAAATAACTTCAGCTGACCAATCAAAACTACCCAACAGACCAGAACTGTAAATACTCACAACAAATGAATCATAATTACAGCTGGTCAGAAAATGAGTTTTTCCTCCTGTGGAAAATTTCTATGAAAATAAGAGTTTTAGTGCAAAAAATGAAAGGTTTGGGTTTTGGCCAAAAAGTTTTTGGTTTTTCAGTTGTTGGATGAAAAGTCAATATGCCAAACTAAACAAATACTTTCCACAAACAAAATAACTTTGTTGTAAATTCAATTTTTCAATTGATACTGTTTCTATGAAACATATCCAACCAGCCCTACTCATGATGAATCTGAAAACTAAGAAGTGTTCAAAGAAATCATTTGATGGATAATTTCCAACAATGAATACACCTGAGAAAGTGTCATAGACAATTCATAAATAATCAGAAGCAAAATGCACTCATAAATGATTAGCTATTATGACTTATGCACTCAGCTTTAGTTCATTACAGTTTAACTTTATGTAGCCATTAGAAATGAGATCAAGGCTAGCATGAAAAAAGCATAGCATTTACCACACCAACATAAGAAAAAGTTAAATGCAGGGATGTAATGGTACAAATGGGATTATTATTAAAGCCAGTGAGGAATTTTCCACTGGAAAATGCCCTTTTCACAACATCAGACTTTTCTCTGGGATAGCTCTCATTTTGCAGAAAAAAATTTCTATTTTTCTTGGGAAAATTGAAATGACAGCTCCCTAAGTGCCTGCCTCTAATCAGTTCTCGTGAAACGGAATTTTTCTGGAAATGCTTTCCCATGGAAAAAAAGTTGCCTTTTTTTTACTTTTCATCCTGATTTTGGATGATTTTTTTAAATATTTTTTTTTAATGAGAAGGGATTTCCATTTTCTGGCCAGCTTTAAGTATTATAACTGTTTTTAATAGCACCCAAACTGTGGTAGGCACTGTGTACAGAAAGTCACAATCTCTGTCCTGAGAAATTTACTGTCTAAAAAGATAAAGAGATAGACAAATGGAAGAGAATAAGGGTGTAACATATCAATAAAGTGAATAAGGTCAGACCTAAACAGATAGCTGAAAATAATTTATAACTGTGTAGGCTTTTTGGAGTCAGCCAATGAAGCCATTAACTTGCTGACTTGAGGAAACTGAGGCAAAAATCAGTTATCTGTGAAAATGAGATAACAATAGTTGCCTTTGTAAAGTAGAGGGACAACCCATATACTACAAACCACTTTTCTCTCACTTAATCCCCTTTGAGATGAAGCTATAAAGTGAGCTAGAGTAGAGCTATTATCCGAAGAGGATATTCTGGTCCTGCAAGTACCACTATTATAGTTCCATATGCTGCACCTGTGAATGTGATATCAGTGCAGCTATTCTGTGTTTAACTGGTGTAAGTGAGATGAGGATCTAGCCAAGCACATGTAAGAATGACTGACAGAGGAATAATGTTTAGGGCAGCTCTTAATACCACAGACAGGTGCTAGCAGGAGGTTCCCCTTTAGCTTACCTAGTAATGATGCTACCCATGGATCATGAACAGCTGGTGGTAAAAAAATGTCAGTAAAAAAAATTCCCCATATAATGAAAGACACATATTTTAATACACATAAATACCAAATAGAGCTGGAAAAAATTGTTTTAAAATATACTGTATTTGTTTGGCATCTTTTTCCACGAAAGGTGGCCAGAACTGCACGAGTACTGAATGCAGACCACACCTGCACCACGAGCTGGCGAAATACTGCTCTTATTTACACCCGTGCAGTCCCAATGAAGTGAGCACCCAGCAGGACCAGGGCTGGGGTGGCGCTCAGCTGCCTAGTTGCCCAGTAACAGGAGAAGCAGAAAGAGCCCCCGGGAGCCCGGTGGCAGGCAGCAAGGCAAGTCCGCAGGCCCCCAGCATGGTGCCGCAGGCACAGGTGTCCCAAATGTGGCCATCTCCCAGCAAGCCAGCCCCATCCCCGGTGCCACAGTGACAAAGTCACCTCCCTTCCGGGCTGTGAGTGGAGCTAGGGCTGGTACCTGTGAGGGAGGAAGAGAGAGTGTGAGTGAGACAGTGGGAGGAGAGGAGAGGGGGGAGGGGCTGGAGAGGACTGGGCCAGCCACAGCCCACTGTGGCCACTGGCACAACCACACAGCTCCCTGTGCTTTCAGTCCCTCTTGCAGCCCTCCACCGTAACCCCTCTCCCAACAGCGTCCAGCTACCTCCTCTCGACTCCTCTCTCCGCCCCCAAATAACCCTGACCCCCGCATCCAGACCCCTATTATCCCCACACCCAAATAAACCCACAGCCCCACTCCCAAATAAACCAAAACCTCATGAAATCTCCTCCTGCCTCCCCACACCAACCCCCATCTTCCCAAATCCCCAAATCAACAGCCCCATCAGATGACTGCCTTACAAAACCCTTCCTTCACTCCACAAACTCCGACACCCCCAAGCCCTCCCCCACACTGGTTACCTTTCCCCAATAATGGAGAGGCTGCGATGAGCAGAGCCAAGCAGGGGCTTGGGCTTGTACCTCCCACCTTTTAGGATACTTGAACTGAACGCACCAGAACCTCAACTTTAATAAACTCTGGCTGCAACTCGTGCATCCAAAAAAAAAAAAAAAACAGTCACAGCTTTCTTACAGCCTTGACCATAAATAATTCTGGGTACAAAAAGAGCCTCCAGGGTTTTTTTGTTTTGTTTTAAATAAGGGCTTACATGTGTACAAGACAGAACAGTCATTTATATGGTTAGAATATGGGTGGGGGGTGGGGTCAGGAGTACAACTGGTTGGAAAGTTTTAGACAAAACTTTTACATTAAAAAAATTCCTTTTCATTGGCATAGGAGGACTTGAAACTGGGTTTTCCACAGCCTGGGATACATGTTCTAACCAAAAAGAAAAGGAGTACTTGTGGCACCTTAGAAACTAACATATTTGTTTGAGCATAAGCTTTCGTGAGCTACAGCTCACTTCATCGATGAAGTGAGCTGTAGCTCATGAAAGCTTGTGCTCAAATAAATTTGTTAGTCTCTAGGGTGCCACAAGTACTCCTTTTCTTTTTGCAAATACAGACTAACACAGCTGCTACTCTGAAACATGTCCTAACCAGTGAGCTACTCTGCACTGGAGAGATAGAGCTCTGCCTCTTGTTATTGTTCTGCATCAGACAGAAAGAAAATGTTCAAAACCTTGATGTGTTTTCACTGTCAGAATTTGTTGTTTTCCAGCCAACCCTCATCAGGAGATCAGGGTTGAAATCTTTGACTTCAGTGGGGCCAACATTTTTTTCCCTAGGCTCTCACAAAATCTTGCTGCATAACCTACAGCAATTAATCCACCACCCTCACTCACTCTGAGTAGTACCTTACTCAGCAAGTAGCATCATTAAACTAAAGTGGGGCTCTCAGGGAGTAAGGTACTATTCAATGTAAGGTTATCAAGATCTGGCCTTTAACTAGTGCATCTCTCAGTGTCCCTATTTGTAAGATATAATGTACCACAAGGGTGTTGCAAAGATTAATTTGTTAGTGTTTGCAATGCATGTTGAGATCCTGGGATAAAAGATGCTGAAAAAGTGCAATGTATTAGTATTAATGAGATAGCATCATCGCTCTAATGTGTATCAAGTGGCAACAGTACAAAAGTCCTCTCTTTGAAGGATCTCAAGCCCAGTATTGTGTGTGTACAAATAATTGGCCACCCTCCCATTTCTTTTCATCTATTGCAGTTAGGGTCCTCTGATCTTTAGCAATTTCTCTTGAGGGTTATCCTGTCATTTCAGCTCTACAAGCCTAAATAAATTGGACAAAATTGTTGATGTAAATCCCCAAAGAACAAGCAATGCATTTTCATTACAGTAATTATGGTTCCCCTCTTCCCATATAAAAGTTAGTTGGGCTTTAATTTAAGTTCAAAAGACAGCAAACTGCTTATGGCAAAAAATCTCAGGGAAAAGCAGTTGATGTAAAATGAGGATTGCATTTAGACAGGTTAAAACTAGAACAGCTCTGGATCAGATCACCCTAACCTAGCAAGTGGATAGCACTGCGCTCTAAAGCTCTGATGGTTCATGAGATCTCAGACCTAACAACCCCACTGCAAAAGCCAAAACAATATTCAGCTTTCCTCTAGTTCTACCAGCACAGGAGGGCTTCAAGAGAAACAAAAAACCCACCTCTGATGTGTCTAATTAATTTTCATGTTGGATTCTTAGAAAATCATTGCTTGCAATTTGCATTTTTGAGATGTTTCCTTAATGCTGGTGGCGCCTGCTGCTTGTTGCTGTCATTAATGGACTGTCAGATTTTTGCTGATAAGAAACACCTCAAGGGATTTGTCATGTGCCCTAAAGTACACTCCATGTAGAAATTTGGCTAACAAAATCTCAGAACAGCGGAGAGAGAAAGTGACAGGGACTGAAAATCTGGGGTAGAGGGAATGCTAAGGCATGGCTGTAATAAAATGAAAGAAAGTGGGACAGACAAAGATTGAGTATCTAAGAAAGATTTCAGATGTTTTTCTCTCTTTCTTTGTAATTCAACTAGGTTTCTTTTATAGGATGATATTTTTGTACTTGCCAGTGTTTGAAAGTTATAACTGGGGCACATCTTTTAACTTTATTGAAACACATTGAGCGGGAGAGCATTCAAGAAAGACAGAGGAAGGTCTGAGTTCAAGGACACACAGTAACAGACAAATTCTGTTGTAACTCACATTTGTGCAATCCAATTGTCTTGGAAGTAGGTCTCATCTTTAATTTCTATGTGTCTATTGTTGAGAATGCAGAACGGGAGCAGAGTTCCCCATGTGAAGATTACAGCTTTATAAACCACACAATCCAATTAGCTGTATCGTCCCAGGCAAAAAACTCATCATGTTGCACTTAGATTTCTAAATATATAAACACGTATTTTAAGGGGAGGAATGTGACTTAGAAAGATGGTCAAGCTTCTTCTTTTCCTAAGATCCTGAAAGATTGTGGCTTGCCTTGTTTTCTTAATGAATTAATCTTCCATACCCCCTGTAATGTTATCCATCCCTGATGCACCATTTGCCTATTTCCCCCCACAGCTTCCTTACCAGTTTCCTCTCTGCTGCTCCCCACATATGAGATGACCTCCCTTAGTTTGTCTGAAAGACCATCACCCTCTCCTCATCCAGATTTCTTAAAATCCATGACACCACCAAGACATCTACCATGACACCTCCAAGAAGCGATCCAACTAGTAATTGCAGGATAGATCATCTGTGTTCCCAGATAAAAAATTACATTAGAGTAGAGTTACGCTTGGGAAGACATATCAGTTACTTAAGTATAAAAAACATCACTGCCACACTGTAATCATTCCCAAACCAAGTATTACAAACCCACAAACAAAGTAGCTGAGCGAGGAAGGATGATTGTGTATGGTTAAGCTAATAGCCTGAGAGTCAGCAACCACAAATTCAGGTCCCTCTTTCCCGACAGGCTGTGATTTTGGGCAAGAGGCTTATGGCTATGTTTACAGAGGAATTTTGACAAGGCAACACTGAGTTTGGTACCTAAGTCTGACTGCAGGGAGGTTCTTCCATGTGCTTGGGAGTCTCCATTACCAGCCCTCTCTTGGAGTCACATGCCTATACAATTTTTGCAAAAGTTCAGGGGAGGAGGAGGAGCTCCTTTATAACTTTTAAGCCGGTGGTTTGGGTACTCACCTGGGTCATGGGAGGCCCCCCTGTTCAAGTCCCACCTCCACCTGAAAAGGGAGAAAGGATTTGAACAGGGATCTGCCACCTTTCAGGCTGTGTGCCCTAATCACTGGGCTAAACAAGCATATTTTGACATAGGGGCACCCTCAGTTTCTCAAGAGTCATTGGGTCAGATACAGAGCAAGCAAACACATATGAGAATGATGCTGTAGGTTGGTGGTTAGAGCACATGCATGGCAGAGCCTGGATCCAGTCCTCCTACTCTAATGACTTTTTAAAATGTCTCCATAGTGGAACAGATTTAATGGGAGAAACTGAAAAATCCCCACAGAAGAGCTTTCTAGATCCCAGTTGCTAGGGTACCCACCTTGAGGTGGCAATAGTTTGAAGTCCCTTCTCTTTCTTCAAATGGAAGGGAACTTGAACCAGGTCTCCTACATCCCAGGTAAGTACCTTAAATCACTAGGCTAAAAGTTACAAGGGAGATCCTCCGCTGACTCCTTGTGTGAGCTGACCTATAGGGAGCCAGTCTGGTAGGTGAACTCTGAGGATGCCTAGCCTGGCTCAGCCCCCACAGGTGAGACAGGCAGAGGCACACCTATCTTCCACTGCTTTGTGCATAATGCTGGGGCTTAGGCATCTGGATGCCTAGCGTGTTTTTAGTACATTTTCTGACCAGCATTGCTTATAATGGAAAGTTAGCTTCTACTTTCACTATGGAATGACTAGTACATCTCCATACAAAAGCACTTTAACCCCCAAAAGAAAAAGAACCAGAGGACTAGGGACTTTGAGCACTCAGTATGCACTGCTGTTTTCTAATGTAGCACAGTGGGACAAAGACACAGAGGGGAAGTAAGCAGAAATAGTAACCAGAAGCTGTAGGAATTACAGCAGCATCAGCCCTTAGCACGCAGGGAGGCTGTAGTGTGGAGAGCCTGATCTTCTTACCCAGCACTGCATGGAGGCGACCCACTTTTCCTTTTCTTAGAAGACACATTTAGGACTTAAGGGCCTGATCTGAAGCCCATTATTGTCAATGGCATCCATTAGCTTCAGTGGGCTTTTGGTCAGGCTCTTAGTACAGCTACCTCTATTCCCCGCTTCTTTTAACAAGTTTCTCTCTTGTAGATCTCTACGGGGAGGAGAGGAAGTAAAACCAAACAAATCAAAATCGCTTCCTTCAGGCAAGAAAATTGGGGTTGAGATTTATATGTATGTAAATATACATGACATGTATGTGTGTGTTTATGAAAAAACTTCAGAGCTATCCTGGGTGAGACATGAGTGTATGCCTGTGTCCAACAGCAGCTGTCAATGTTTCCTTAGGCTTAAATAGTTTGGCACATTGGTCATAAGGAGGAGGGGTACTATGAGCCATGATTTCTACTCACAGCAGCATGATCTGAAGATACAATAACAGTGCTGGGCACTGAATTTCCTGGTTCTCTGCAGTTTAAGCCTAACCCCAAGGGTCACACAAACACAACTACATAATATTACAGGTGTCCGTCTTAGTCAGTGCAGACAAAGCAATCAGAACATGTACAATTAATAGTGTAGCTAATTAGGTGGTGCAATACATATTATACTCAAATAAATGGACTCTCCATCCAGACATAACTAAAAGAATCAGGAGGGATTAAACCAAATATGGACAAAATCTATATTTTAAGAAGAAATCTGGCAGAGAAGGACGTGATTTGAGAGTTTCCCTCCATATGTTTTAAAATGGCATTGTGGTTTTAGAAAAGTTGCATAGGACCATATTGTATAACTTGGAGAAGAACTTACTCATGGGAGTATCCCCATTGACATTAAATAGGAATTTTTGAGAAAATAGCTGCTACTCAGGATGAGTAAGTTACAGAATTAGGTCCAAGGTCAATAAATCCTGACAATACTGGCAATAACTAGCATAATTATTGTCCATAACCTATTAAAAATACAGACTACACAACAAAGGAACAGATTGATAATTTATTGTGAAACACTTCAATCTCTTTGGTCACTTGATTACAGACCTAAAAGTGGCAATTCTTCAACAAAAACACTTCAAAAACAGACTCCAACGAGAGACTGCTGAATTGGAATTAATTTGAAAACTGGATACAATTAACTTAGGCTCGAATAAAGACTGGGAGTGGATGGGTCATTACACAAAGTAAAACTATTTCCCCATGTTTATTCCACCCCCCCCCCACACACACACACACCCTGCTGTTCCTCAGACGTTCTTGTCAACTGCTGGAAATGGCCCACCTTGATTATCACTACAAAAGGTTTCCCCCCACCCCCCCACCCCACTCTCCTGCTGGTAATAGCTCACCTTACCTGATCACTCTCGTTACAGTGTTAATGGTAACACCCATTGTTTCATGTTCTCTGTGTATATAAATCTCCCCACTGTATTTTCCACTGAATGCATCCGATGAAGTGAGCTGTAGCTCACGAAAGCTTATGCTCAAATAAATTTGTTAGTCTCTAAGGTGCCACAAATACTCCTTTTCTTTTTAGTGTGTTAACAGAAGACCTCTTAGGTAGTTTTTTTTTAGAAAGTAATTAACCTCAATTCCCCATTTCAGTACTGGTTCTTTATGGGCTGCAAGTATAGAGAAGAACTATAGGGATCAGTAACATATTTTTGTGTCAGCAAAATGTTATCAAGTGTGCCTTTCTGTTTCAAAGGTAATTTACATGAAATGGCAGTAGCAAGCCCTGATCCAATATTCAGTGCGGAACAATTTGATTCTGAAATCTGAACTTGTTATTTACACTCTTCGTCCAAACTGTACTTTACCTCTTCTTTCTTTAAATAAAGTGTGAGTTCAGTGAGGCATAATGTAGTGTAGCTCAGTGTTATATGGCATCATTAAACTGTCGGAACTTTCTCCCAGCATGAAGCTCTTCATTAAAAACAATGAAAAACATTGAATGTTAAATAAGGGGGAGGAGGGAAGTAGAATTGCTGTAACAAGAATTTTCCTGAAGAGACATTTCCCCCCATAGTAACTACTGATGATCTAAGGAAGGCCAAGAAAATTCAGGTACCCTTTAACGTGGATCTACCTGACAACTCGAGGCAGAACTAATATTTCATCACCTGCTCTTTTTCACTATATGTATATTCCAGGTGCACACAGTACAGACACTGCAGATTATATAATCTGTCTAGATTATCTAAATAGTGTGAACACAAAGCCAAATTCAGAGGCACAGCTAAGGGTTTGTCTAAATTAGGAAAAGAGGCCTAGGTTGAGTCAGGGGTAAGAATCCTGACCTAATCTTGACCTCTTTTTCTAATTGAGACATATCATATACTCAATTTAGCTAACAGAGGTGAGACCAGTATAATTTACACCTTCTGGTCTCTTTAATGTGTAGAATACTCTCCTTTAGACTCAAATCCCATATACCACGTATAATTAAGGTTAAGATTTTGTCACAGGTATTTTTAGTAAAAGTCATGGACAGGTCACAGGCAATAAACAAAAATTCACAGAAGCCTGCAACCTGTCTGTTACTTTTACTAAAAGGGATCTGACCACTGGCTGCTGCTCTAGCCACAGTGGCTGCTCCAGCTGCTGACTGCCGGCTGCTGCTCCAGTCCTGCTGCTGCGGTAGGCTGAAGCTGAAGAAATCATGGCGGTCCATTAAAGTAACAGGAGCCGTGACCTCTGTGACAGAATCGTATCCTTACATGTAATTTACACCTCTCAACTTCTTGCACATAATTTATGAACGGATAGCCAGGATCCCCTGGGGGACTAACATGAAGGGGAAAGGAGTCCAGGAGAGCTGGCTGTATTTCAAGGAATCCCTGTTGAGGTTACAGGGACAAACCATCCCGATGAGTCGAAAGAATAGTAAATATGGCAGGCGACCAGCTTGGCTTAATGGTGAAATCCTAGCGGATCTTAAACATAAAAAAGAAGCTTACAAGAAGTGGAAGGTTAGACATATGACCAGGGAAGAGTATAAAAATATTGCTCGGGCATGTAGGAATGAAATCAGGAGGGCCAAATCGCACCTGGAGCTGCAGCTAGCAAGAGATGTCAAGAGTAACAAGAAGGGTTTCTTCAGGTATGTTGGCAACAAGAAGAAAGCCAAGGAAAGTGTGGGCCCCTTACTGAATGAGGGAGGGAACCTAGTGACAGAGGATGTGGAAAAAGCTAATGTACTCAATGTTTTTTTGCCTCTGTCTTCACTAACAAGGTCAGCTCCCAGACTGCTGCGCTGGGCATCACAAAATGGGGAAGAGAAGCCAGCCCTCTGTGGAGATAGAGGTGGTTAGGGACTATTTAGAAAAGCTGGACATGCACAAGTCCATGGGGCCGGACGAGTTGCATCCGAGAGTGCTGAAGGAATTGGCGGCTGTGATTGTAGAGCCATTGGCCATTATCTTTGAAAACTCGTGGTGAACGGGGGAAGTCCCGGATGACTGGAAAAAGGCTAATGTAGTGCCAATCTTTAAAAAAGGGAAGAAGGAGGATCCTGGGAACTACAGACCAGTCAGCCTCACCTCAGTCCCTGGAAAAATCATGGAGCAGGTCCTCAAAGAATCAATCCTGAAGCACTTGCATGAGAGGAAAGTGCTCAGGAACAGCCAGCATGGATTCACCAAGGGAAGGTAATGCCTGACTAATCTAATCGCCTTCTATGATGAGATTACTGGTTCTGTGGATGAAGGGAAAGCAGTGGATGTATTGTTTCTTGTCTTTAGCAAAGCTTTTGACACGGTCTCCCACAGTATTCTTGTCAGCAAGTTAAGGAAGTATGGGCTGGATGAATGCACTATAAGGTGGGTAGAAAGCTGGCTAGATTGTCGGGCTCAACGGGTAGTGATCAATGGCTCCATGTCTAGTTGGCATCCGGTGTCAAGTGGAGTGCCCCAGGGGTTGGTCCTGGGGCTGGTTTTGTTAAATATCTTCATAAATGATCTGGAGGATGGTGTAGATTGCACTCTCAGCAAATTTGCGGATGATACTAAACTGGGAGGAGTGGTAGATATGCTGGAGGGGAGGGATAGGATACAGAAGGACCTAGACAAATTGGAGGATTGGGCCAAAAGAAATCTGATGAGGTTCAATAAGGATAAGTGCAGGGTCCTACACTTAGGACGGAAGAATCCAATGCACCGCTACAGACTAGGGGCCGAATGGCTAGGCAGCAGTTCTGCGGAAAAGGACCTAGGGGTGACAGTGGACGAGAAGCTGGATATGAGTCAGCAGTGTGCCCTTGTTGCCAAGAAGGCCAATGGCATTTTGGGATGTATAAGTAGGGGCATAGCGAGCAGATCGAGGGACGTGATCGTTCCCCTCTATTCGACATTGGTGAGGCCTCATCTGGAGTATTGTGTCCAGTTTTGGGCCCCACACTACAAGAAGGATGTGGATAAATTGGAGAGAGTCCAGCGAAGGGCAACAAAAATGATTAGGGGTCTAGAACACATGACTTATGAGGAGAGGCTGAGGGAGCTGGGATTGTATAGTCTGCAGAAGAGAAGAATGAGGGGAGATTTGATAGCTGCTTTCAACTACCTGAAAGGGGGTTCCAAAGAGGATGGCTCTAGACTGTTCTCAATGGTAGCAGATGACAGAACGAGGAGTAATGGTCTCAAGTTGCAGTGGGGGAGGTTTAGATTGGATATTAGGAAAAACTTTTTCACTAGGAGGGTGGTGAAACACTGGAATGCGTTACCTAGGGAGGTGGTAGAATCTCCTTCCTTAGAGGTTTTTAAGGTCAGGCTTGACAAAGCCCTGGCTGGGATGATTTAACTGGGAATTGGTCCTGCTTCGAGCAGGGGGTTGGACTAGATGACCTTCAGGGGTCCCTTCCAACCCTGATATTCTATGAATAGAGCTGGATGGAGCATGGGAATTCTGTTTTGTGGAGGACTGTCAGTTTGAAACTTGTTTTTTATTCTCATTTGGAATGAAACCTGGACAGTTCAGAATCCTCTGTGAAAGAAAATTCCCCCCAACCCTCCAAATTCCTCTCAGCTCAATCAAAATATTTCATTTCAATGTAACCTTTTTTAAAGAATTGTATTATGATACAATAGAACAGTCTGAAAAAAGTTTCAGTGAAATGGACACAATTTCATGAAGTATTTTGATTTTGATAGGACTGTGTTTTCGCCACAAAACACTGTTCTGTCAAAGTTCTGACCAGCTATCCTTATGAATTTGGTCCACTGAGCCTAACAAGGACCAATGCTGACCTAAACTGGAAGCAACTTTACTGGAGTCAATAGAATTACACTGACATAAAACTTGTGTGAGAGCAGAATCAGGCCCAGGGAGTCTAAGGAGGGATAACTCATATGCTGAGGAGCCAGGAGAGAGGAGCAGTAGGAAAAGCCATTCATTGGAAGCTGTAAATCGGTATAAATTAAAGTAGCCTAACTATTGTCTTTGTACTCTCAGATCTGATGTGCCTTGATTGGTCATGCTGTCCTATAATCCATCAATAATTCATTATTAAAGTATTTCAGATAGAGTCTAGCTAATTATGTTATTTCTATTTCTAGCTACAGCATTGCTGCCTGTCTGAGCTCCGTCTCTTTCTGTTATATTCTGGTGTAAGTCAGCATAGCTCCACTGAAAGGACGTGGGGGAATAAACACTTGAAACTGGGCTCTTCAATCTAGTAGACAAAGGTATATATGATCCACTGGCTGGAAGTTGAAGCTAGACAAATTCAGACTGTAAATAAGGCATAATTATTTTTAACAGTGAGTAATTAACCATTGGAACAATTTACCAAGGATTGTGGTGGATTCTCCATGATTGACAATTTTTAAATTGAGATTGGATGCTCTAGGAATTATTTGGGGGCAGTTCCATGGCCTTTATTATGCAGGAGGTCAGACTAGATGATCACAATGGTCCTTTCTGGCCTATGAATCTATGAAAGTTGAATGTGTCACTGACTGATACAATGGCATTACAGCATTCCTTTACCATGGTGATACAACATGGGTATCTCCTTTTTCCCTACTCCCCCAACAAAAGAGGAATCTAAAGACATACAAAAATAAAGAAAAACCTTATTCTAAGCAGAGTTTTTTACCCAGGAAAAAAACCGGTATTGCCAGAGATTCCATGAAGTTCACTAGGGACTTCCCTACTGTTTTTTATTTTACATAAAAGATGCTCAGGAACTATGGACCATCATAAACCTCATCACCTTCCATTCCAAGTGTAGGGTACATTTCTTTAAACTTGGCCTTCTCTAACATTAATACATAGCAACATGTATATCTAAAAAAAAATCCGCAAAACTAAACCAAAATTTCCCAAAGCTGTACCAAAACAAGACACACTACTGCACATCCTTTTCCCCTTTGGGAGAGGATGAGAGAAGAAACACCATCTGAAAGATGTGAATCACATTTCTTAATGCACTCACAGCGAAATGGAAGGCACTTTCTTATTACTGTGTTAACACAGTATAAGAACCTATATAGAATAGAATCTATGGGGATGGGAGGCGCTATTGAAGCCTCAGATTGCTGGATAGATTATAATAGTTTTATTTTCCATCTCATTCTTTATACATCCCGACATTTTGTTTGCTGTTTTGATCAATGCTGCACATTGAGCAGAGACATTTCCATTGAGACATCCACAGTGATGCCCAAGTTTCTTTCCTGAGTGGTCACAATTAAGTTAGACCCAGTTATGTATATGAGTAGTTCAAATGATTCCTTCCAGTGTGCATTACCTTATATTTGTCAACACTGAATTTCACCTACCATTGTGCTGTCCAGTCACCTAGCTAACATTAACAATATATTGGAATGCTGTCAAATGAACCTGTAAAGTGAATGTCAAAGGCCGTTTCTTTGCATCCTTGTTTTGCTTCACTCACTCTGCTATTGAGCAGGTGCAGAATCAACAACAGTAATGATGGGATATAGGTATTCAGCTTCCGAGTCTTTCAAGATATTAACCTTTTGGTCTTCAGAACCATGGATGGGAACAATAGGCATTAGATGGTAAATGTTTCTTTTTTCAAAAGGTTTCAGTCACAGATTCATCATGGCTTATTCAGGTATTTCATGCTCGTCCATTTAAAATATGCTTACCAGTTTAGCAGAAATTAAAGGGCAGTTACTGATAACCCAAACACAGGTGCCTAATTTTCTCTTGCCTAGCTTACTATTCATTAATATGAGCACCAAAGCAAGTATTCTCTCATTCAGGTTAGGGTTTAGGATTTTAGAGGCCAGCTATATGTACATCTGTATTGAACTATTAGAGTGACTCAGACAGACCTCAATGCTTCAGAATAATTGGCTGATTTTTCTTTTCAAGGCCTCTCACTATGTCCAAAGAATCTGGGGCCCTTGGTTATTGTGAGCGCTCGAGGTAGCAGATATTCATTATCTTTCTCCATCCCTTTTCGTCTCCCGAAGCTGAAAGTCTAGCAATTTACTGCAGTGCTCAATTTCCTTACACACAGAAAAAATCAAAACAGGCTAGATATATTGGAAAATGAAAGACAAAAATATATTTAAAAAGGAAAGCAAGAAAACAGAATTACATGTTATTTCCCTCCTCTCTCTCTTTCTACCTTTCATACTTCAATGCTTGACTAGCAACACTTTCAGAATGTAACCATTTCATAGGAACAGGGTAAAGAGTAACTCATTGTAGCCCAGGGCTCAGAACTCATCAAGAGCAAAGAACTGCTGAGGTCTTGCTATCATTTTGTGTGTGACCATATAAATCCCTTGGGCCTAGATCCCATAACTGAACCCATTTGAGCAGACTCAGTGACCTGCGTGGAGCCTCACTGAACTCATTGGGCTTACCAGAGGAGGGATTTTCTTGGGGCTTCTAGGCCTACAGATGCAGCCACACAAGGAACCATATTACAACACTGAGGAAGAAACCCTAAAAGTGGCATTCTATCGTCAGCCATTAAAGTCAAATTGCTTAGTTTTACTTTGCTCTCTGGTTCTTGAACATGGTCCAGCCTTACAGTGAGTGGTAGCAGGGATTTTTGCATTTTTTGAGCTAAAGTCAGTCTTCTAAAGAGCAGAAGAGCATCCGTCAGTCAGCTGCTAGAGCTGGACCTAAAGCTGAAAATAAAAAGTCATGGAATTTTTCAGAAAAAAAGTTGCCATCAGAAAATTTCCAGTCAAGTCCAGTAGCTTTCCATCTGTTAATAGATTACGTGAGGCAGTAAGCACGGCTTTAGAAACAATGATTGGTGTTAGAGACGCTAACAAAAGGCTAATCATTCTGTATAATGTTTTCCAGGGTCTAGTTAACTTGGAACACTAGGGCATAGCAGGCAGGCCCAACATAGCAAGCTGTGGTTGGAGCACCAAACTGAGATTTGGGTTCTGCCATCGATCTGCTGAGGGGCCTTACACAAGTCATCTCACCTCTGTTTTCCCACCTATCTTTTGTCTATCACAACAGTGCTTTGATCTTGTTGGGGAGCCTCAAGAGCGTACTGTATTATAAATAGTAATAATAGTTGCATCAGCGAACTGCCTCAATCACAAGCGTGCCAGCAATTTTTCAGAATGATACATTGTGAAGGCATTCACTACAGCAGGAGCTAAGTACATCCTTACTACAATTTTATGCTGAGCTTCAGTCTGTGAAAGCATTAGTGAGCTCTTTCATGACCTCAGAAGTATCCCTCAATTCATCCAAAGAGAACTATTTTGCGGTATCTAATAACTGGTTTTTATTTGATTCTGAAACTTGCCACTAACCCTAATGAGTCAGAATATGTAGACTATCTACTTGAAACATTGATTTTTGAATGTCATCTCAACTTCAGAGTACATAACTCCCACAGAATTCCAGAATAAGAATATTAGGGAGAGAAGCATCTCAGTGATTTGCTGCACTGGGATGCACAGCTCATATTATTACATTACTTGCAGTTAAGGAGCTCTAATGTCTATGCATAAGCCACACACACTTATTGTGTCAGAGCTATCTCTGTACGACTGTCACTTGAGCTAAATATCAATTATGAATCTACTAAACAGAATTATAAGTGAACAAGGTCGTGCAAATATAGATAAGATCTGCTCACACAATATTCATTTTTGTTTTCAAGTTTATAAGTTAGCTGAAACTAACTCTCATGATTCACTGTTCATACTAACTTGGTTCATTAGAACAAAGATAAAAATGTGATTTACAAAAGATCTAAAAATCTATAATTTATCCACAGCTTGAACACATACTTTTTCTTTCAGGCTGGGCGATGTTTCTGTGTTGTTATAATACTATTTATTTAGATTGATTTAGCTCCTCTCATCCCGAAGTGCTTCAGCAACAGCAAACAGAGCATTGCTGAAATGCAGCCATCTTTGGCTTGGTGCAGCAACTAACAGATCCACAGGATAATGCAGAACAGAAGAGGGAGAGACATATTGGTCAAGCACATGGAGCTAAGGCAGGGGTTCTCAAACTGATGGTCGGAACCCCTCAGGGGGTTGTGAGGTTATTACATGGGAGGTCGCGAGCTGCCAGCCTCCACCTCAAACCATGCTTCGCCTCCAGGATTTATAATGGTGTTAAATATATTTAAAAGTGTTTTTAATTTATAAAGGGGGTCGCTCTCAGAGGCTTGCTATGTGAAAGGGGTCACCGGTACAAAAGTTTGAGAACCACTGACCTAAGGGCTAGATCCACAAAGGGATTTAGGCACTGCAACACATAATGTTTAGGTGCCTTGCCACCTGGTGGACTCCACAGCCCCACGTTAGGTGCCGAGGCTCCCTATACTGTGCCTGGGGAGAGACAAATGCCAAAGAACAGGCTCCAAAATAGGCATCAAGCTGAATGGGTAACTGTTAGGGGGCTTATTCCTTCACCCACTTACTTCCCTGGTCCTTCTCTGTCCCATGAACAGAGAGCAACAATACCCAAAGTCCAAAGGTGCAAACAATTCAATGTTTATTGGGGTGAACTTCCAGCAAGCATGATTCCAGTTTCCTTCCTTAGTGTCCCCCTTCCCAGGTCTGGCACCACAGAGCCTTACTTGTGTCCCTGTTCCCATTCCTGCCCTTAGCCAAACATGATTCCAATTTCCCCACCCCCATTCCCTGTTCCCATTTCCCCCTTTAGCAAAACATGATTCCAATTTCCCCACCCCCATTCCCTGTTCCCATTTCCCCCACTCACACACCCACTCACTCACTTCCTGATTGACTGCAGACTATATAGTAAAACTTGAGTTCTGCTTAGCTATACCTTAACCAATCATTTTCCTGAAATTTAACTAACCAATCATAACATATTGTAATATGATTCTGTAACCAATTATATCCCACCACCTTAATTAGTTTACACCCAGCAAAATTAATTATACAGCAGACAGAAACAATCACAGAACCAGACAGAGATTATACAGACAAATAATGGGGAAATGGGAACTACAGTGATAGAACAAACACAGAAATGAGGATTTCACATCTCAGCTATTGATAAGTGAGTTCTTGCCAGACAGGATGCTATCAAACTAAGTTTCCTTTTACCTCTTCTAGGCACTTCCCTTTCTCTGGAGGCAATGGGCATTATCAGAACAGGATTGTATTCCTAACAGCCCAATAGCACCTTATTTCAATGTGACTAGTTTGGAATGTGAGGAGGTGACCGGTCGCTTCCCAGCTTATGGCTGCCTCTGTTGCTTAGCCAAAGGCCTTAGCCTAAGCACAGGGCCTCAGACTGTCACAGTAAGAGAAGGACCTTACACTGGCAGACAGTGATTTTGATTCTTTCTTTTATACCTCTATAACTAGCCAAGTGATAAGAATACGTCTAAATTCTTAGAGTATAGGCCTTTACATACAGGCCCGAATATCTATATCCTAACAGTAACCACCTAGGTTAGCCAGTAGAAGATGCCAAGGAGATTGAATGGCTTCAGTGTAGTTAAACCTGATTAATACTGGTGTGGGGACAATCAGAGCTAAGTGCTCAGATTTTTACCTTTTCAGGATAACCCATACATCATAATTACATGGAACTGTATTCATTTGTCTGAATGCCAGCAGAATAGGAACCTATAATGAGACAGGTAGTAGTTATTGGGTATTCAATTATTAGAAATATAGATAGTTGGGCTTGTGACGACCAGGAGAACCACATAGTGAATTGCCTACCGGGTTGCAGACCTCTCATGACATCTAGAGAGGGTTATGTGTAATGCTGGAGAGAAGCCAGTAGTCATGGTACATGGATGTACCAATAACATAGGAAAAGGTAGGAGAGAGGTCCTGGATGCCAAGTTTAAGGCTGCTACATAAGAGATGAAAGTCCAGGACCTCCATGGTAACAGTCTTGGAAATGCTTCCAGTTCTAGGCACAGGACCAGTTAGACAGACAGATCTGCAGGGTCTTAATATGTGGATATGACAATGATGTTGGAAGGAGGAATTTAGGTTTTATTAGGATCTGGGGAACCTTTTGGGGAAGGAAGAGCTTATACAGGAAGGATGGATTCCATCTAAACCAAAATAGAACCAGATTCCTGCCATGTAAAATTAATAAAGGTTGTAGAGGAGGTTTTAAATTAAGTGCTCAGGAAAAGCCGACAGGTGCAGAGGAGCATACTGTTTGGACAAAATATCACTTAGGGGGGATTTATTAAAGGGAATTCTCTATATTCTAGTAAAGAGAATAGGATAGAAATTCATAAAAATACTGGTAGGATCTGGAAAGAAACAGTCAAACAAAAAAAGTCACATTCAGTTGAGTCACAGGAAGGCCACTGTGGAGAAGCTAAATGAATTATTTGCATCTGTCTTCACTGCAGAGGATGTGAGAGAGATTCATTCTTTTCTCCAACAAGAAACTGCCGAGCTTGAATTAGTATGCAAACTAGATACCATTAACTTGGGTTTGAATAGAGACTTAGCCCTGGTCTACACTAGGAGTTTAGGTCGAATTTAGCAGCGTTAAATCGATTTAACCCTGCACCCATCCACACGATGAAGCCCTCTTTTTTGACTTAAAGGGCTCTTAAAATCGATTTTCTTAGTCCACCCCAACAAGGGGATTAGTGCTGAAATCGGCCTTGCTGGGTCGAATTTGGGGTACTGTGGACACAATTAGACGGTATTGGCCTCCGTGAGCTATCCCATTGTGACCGCTCTGGACAGCACTCTCAACTCAGATGCACTGGCCAGGTAGACAGGAAAAGGCCTGCGAACTTTTGAATTTCAATTTCCTGTTTGGCCAGCGTGGCAAGCTGCAAGTGACCATGCAGAGCTCATCAGCAGAGGTGACCATGCAGAGCTCATCAGCAGAGGTGACCATGATGGAATCCCAGAATCACAAAAGAGCTCCAGCATGGACCGAACGGGAGGTACGGGATCTGATCACTGTATGGGGAGAGGAATCTGTGCTATCAGAACTATGTTCCAGTTTTCAAAATGCCAAAACATTTGTCAAAATCTCCCAGGGCATGAAGGACAGAGGCCATAACAGGGACCTGAAGCAGTGCCACGTGAAACTGAAGGAGCTGAGGCAAGCCTACCAGAAAACCAGAGAGGCGACGGCTGCTCCGGGTCAGAGCCCAAAACATGCCGCTTCTATGATGAGCTGCATGCCATTTTAGGGGGTTCAGCCACCACTACCCCAACCGTGTTGTTTGACTCCTTCAATGGAGATGGAGGCAACACGGAAGCAGGTTTTGGGGACGAGGAAGATGATGATGATGAGGTTGTAGATAGCTCACAACAAGCAAGCGGAGAAACCAGTTTTCCCGACAGCCAGGAACTGTTTCTCACCCTGGACCTGGAGCCAGTACCCCCCTGAACCCACCCAAAGCTGCCTCCTGGACCTGCCAGGTGGAGAAGGGACTTCTGGTGAGTGTACCTTTTAAAATACTATACATGGTTTAAAAGCAAGCATGTTTAATGATTAATTTGCCCTGGCATTCGCGGCTATCCTGGATGTACTCCTGAAGTCTTTGCAAAAGGTTTCTGGGGAGGGCAGCCTTATTCCATCCACCATGGTAGGACACTTTACCACTCCGGGCCAGTAGCACATACTCGGGAATCATTGTAGAACAAAGCATTGCAGTGTATGTTTGCTGGCATTCAAACAACATCTGTTCTTTACCTTTCTGTAACAGCCGTGTTAGTCTGTATTCGCAAAAAGAAAAGGAGTACTTGTGGCACCTTAGAGACTAACCAATTTATTTGAGCATAAGCTTTCATGAGCTACAGCTCATCACTTCATCCGAAGAAGTGAGCTGTAGCTCATGAAAGCTTATGCTCAAATAAATTGGTTAGTCTCTAAGGTGCCACAAGTACTCCTTTTCTTTTTATCTCTCTGTGTTATCCTCAGGAAAGTAATATCATTCATGGTCACCTGGTTGAAATAGGGTGCTTTTCTTAAATAGGGACATTCAGAGGTGCCTGTTCCTGCTGGGCTGTTTGCCTGTGGCTGAACAGAAATGTTCCCCACTGTTAGCCACGGGGAGGGGGAAGGGTGGAGGGGCTAGCCACGCGGTGGGGGGGAGGCAAAATGCGACTTTAGAATGAAAGCACATGTGCTATGTATGTAATGTTAACAGCAAGGTTTACTGTGAAAGAGTGTACCCATTTTTCTACAAAATGTGTCTTTTTAAATACCACTGTCCCTTTTTTTTCTCCACCAGCTGCATGTGTTTCAAGGATCACAGGATCTTCTCCTTCCCAGAGGCTAGCAAAGACTAGAAGGCGAAAAAAACGCACTCACGATGAAATGTTCTCTGAGCTCATGCTGTGCTCCCACACTGACAGAGCACAGACGAATGCATGGAGGCAGGCAATGTCAGAATGCAGGAAAGCACAAAATAACCGGGAGGAGAGGTGGCAGGCTGAAGAGAGTAAGTGGGAGGCTGAAGAGAGGGCTGAAGCTGAAAGGTGGCAGCAGCATGATGAGAGGAGGCAGGATTCAATGCTGAGGCTGCTGGAGGATCAAAATAATATGCTCCAACGTATGGTTGAGCTGCAGGAAAGGCAGCAAGAGCACAGACCGCTGCTACAGCCTCTGTGTAATCAACCGCCCTCCTCCCCAAGTTCCATAGCCTCATCACCAGACGCCCAATAACACAGTGTGGGGGCCTACGGCCACCCAGCCACTCCACCCCAGAGGATTGCCCAAGCAACAGAAGGCTGGCATTCAATAAGTTTTAAAGTTTTAAACTTTTAAAGTGCTGTGTGGCCTTGTCCTTCCCTCCTCCACCACCCCTCCTGGGCTACCTTGGTAGTTATCCCCCTATGTGTGTGATGAATTAATAAAGGTTGCATGAATGTGAAGCAACAATGACTTTATTGCCTCTGCAAGCAGTTAGCGAAGGGAGGAGGGGAGGGTGGTTAGCTTACAGGGAAGTAGAGTGAACCAAGGGGTGGGGGGTTTCATCAAGGAGAAACAAACAGAACTTCCACACCATAGCCTGGCCAGTCATGAAACTGGTTTTCAAAGCTTCTCTGATGCGCACCGCGCCCTCCTGTGCTCTTCTAACTGCCCTGGTGTCTGGCTGTGCACAACCAGCAGCCAGGCGATTTGCCTCAACCTCCCACCCAGCCATAAATGTCTCCCCCTTACTCTCACAGATATTGTGGAGCGCACAGCAAGCAGTAATAACAGTGAGAATATTGGTTTCGCTGAGGTCTAACCGAGTCAGTAAACTGCACCAGCGCACTTTTAAATATCCAAATGCACATTCTACCACCATTCTGCACTTGCTCAGCCTGTAGTTGAACAGCTCCGGACTACTGTCCAGGCTGCCTATGTATGGCTTCATGAGCCATGGCATTAAGGGGTAGGCTGGTTCCCCAAGGATAACTATAGGCATTTCAACATCCCCAATGGTTATTTTCTGGTCTGGGAATAAAGTCCCTTCCTGCAGCTTTTGAAACAGACCAGAGTTCCTGAAGATGCGAGCGTCATGTACCTTTCCCAGCCATCCCACGTTGATGTTGCTGAAACATCCCTTGTGATCCACCAGTGCTTGCAGCACTATTGAAAAGTACCCCTTGCAGTTTATGTACTTGCCGGCTTGGTGCTCCGGTGCCAAGATAGGGATATGGGTTCCGTCTATGGCCCCACCACAGTTAGGGAATCCCATTGCAGCAAAGCCATTCACTATGACCTGCACATTTCCCAGGGTCACTACCCTTGATATCAGCAGATCTTTGATTGTGTTGGCTACTTGCATCACAGCAGCCCCCACAGTTGATTTGCCCACTCCAAATTGATTCCCGACTGACTGGTAGCTGTCTGGCATTGCAAGCTTCCACAGGGCTATTGCCACTCGCTATTGCCATTCTTGTGCCTCAGGGCAGGGGAAAGCAAGTCACAAAGTTCCATGAAAGTCCCCTTATGCGTGCGAAAGTTTCGCAGCCACTGGGAATCGTCCCAGACCTGCAACACTATGCGGTCCCACCAGTCTGTGCTTGTTTCCCGAGCCCAGAATCGGCGTTCTACCACATGAACCTGCCCCATTAGCACCATGATGCCCACATTGCCAGGACCCGTGCTTTGAGAGAAATCTGTGACCATGTCCTCATCACTCTCATCACTGCGCTGATGTCACCTACTCACCCAGTTTCGCTTTGCCAGGTTCTGATGCTGCATTTACTGCTGGATAATGCATGTGGTGTTTAATGTGCTCCTAATTGCCAAAGTGATCTGAGCGGGCTCCATGTTTGCCGTGATATAGCTTCTGCACAGAAAAAAGGCACGGAATGATTGTCTGCAGTTTCCCTGACGGAGGGAGGGGTGACTAATGACATGGCTTACAGGGTTGGCTTACAGGGAATTAAAATCAACAAAGGGGGTCGCTTTGCGAGAAACTGAATGGCCCCCTCAATGACAGAACTCAAAACCTCAAGGATAGAACTCAAAACTGGGTTTAGCAGGCCATTGATTTCACAGAGGGAGGGAGAAGAAAATGAATACAAAACAAATCTGGTCTATTTCTTGTTTTGATCCACTTCATCTATCTTTATACATCTTGCTGGCAGCAGACTGTGCAGTACGACTGCTAGCCATCGTCATCTCCTGGGTGCTTGGCAGAAGACGATGCAGTATGACTGCTGGCTATCATCTTCCGCTGTCTGCTGATTAAAAGACAGTGCACTGCCGTGAGACGAAACTTAAAAGGGAAATGACCTGGCTGAGTCACTCCCATGTTTGCCCAGGCACACCTGACCTCATCGAGGTCGGTTAAAAGAGCACCCAGGACTACGTTGATGACGGCTACCAGTCATACTGCACTGTCTGCTGCCAAAAGGCAATAAACTGCTGCTGTGTAGCAATGCAGTACCGCGTCTGCCAGTACCCAGGAGACATACAGTGATGGTTAGCAGAGCAGGCTCCATGCTTGCCATGGTATGGCGTCTGCACAGGTAACTCAAGAAAAAAGGCGCAAAATGATTGTCTGCCTTTGCTTTCATGGAAGGAGGGAGGGAAGGGGGGACTGACTATATGTACCCAGAACCACCCGTGACAATGTTTTACCCCAACAGGCACTGGGATTTCTACCCAGAATTCAAATAGGCGGCGGAGACTGCAGGAACTGTGGGATAGCTACCCACAGTGCAATGCTCTGGAAGTCGATGGTTGCCTCGGTACTGTGGACACACTCCGCTGACTACATGCACTTAGAGCATTTGTTTTGGGACACACACAATCAACTGTATAAAAACGTTTTCTACAAAACCGACTTCTAAAAATTCGACCTAATTTTGTAGTGTAGACATACCCTTGGAGTGGCTGGGTCATTACACACATTGAATCTATTTCCCTATGTTAAGTATCCTCACACCTTCTTGTCAACTGTCTAAATGGGCCGTCTTGATGATCACTACAAAAGTTTTTTTCTCCTGCTGATAATAGCTCATCTTAATTAATTAGCCTCTTGCAGTTGGTATAACTACTTACACCTTTTCATGTTCTCTGTATGTATGTGTGTATATATATATATATATCTTCTTACTGTATGTTCCATTCTATGCATCCGATGAAGTGGGCTGTAGCCCACGAAAGCTTATGCTCAAATAAATTTTTAGTCTCTAAGGTGCCACAAGTACTCCTGTTCTTTTTGCGGATACAGACTAACACGGCTGCTACTCTGAAACCTGTCATTCTTTTTAGGTGACAAATCTGAGGGACTGTCCCAGATTGAGGTATCACAATATTTCTGGAACAAATTGAAAAATTAAACAGTAATAAATTACCGGGACCAGATGGTATTCACCCCAGAGCTCTGAAGGACCTTGAATGTGAAATTGCAGAACTACTAACTGTGTAGTTCCTGTTGTAACTGAACACTTAAATCAGCCTCTGTACTAGATGACTGGAGGGTAGTTAATATAATGCTGATGATTAAAAAGGCTCAAGAGGCAATCTTGGCAATTTCAGGCCAGTAAGCCTAACTTCAGTATGAGATAAATGGGTTGAAATGATAATGAAGGAGAGAATTATCAGACACCTAGGTGAACACAATATGTTGGGGAAGAATCAACACAGCTTTTGTAAAGGGAAATCATGCCACACCAACCTATGTTCTTATGAACTTGTGATTCCAGAGATTCTATGTATTCCAGATTTTGTCCCAAAATCAGAAGCCTTTGAATTCAATGGAAATGTTCTTCCTATCCTCCATCACAATTACTTAAATGAATGAAAAACACTATCCATGTGGATATAAAGTTATGGACTGTGACAGAGAAAACTGTCTCATTTGCATGAGACTGTGACTATTACCTGGATCATCATTAAATTAAAAAATATTCTACTTCTAAAACACTGTGAGATGAACATCTTCAAGGCCTTTTTCATCAGTGAACTAAGAGCCTAAATTACACTGTCAAATACATTACAAAATGCCATATTATCTCAAATTAGCCAATTTAATTAATCTAACTCAGCTCACAACTGCATTAATCAGAATTTTAAGCACTTTGTTCGGGAAAGGAAATGTCTCTTTTGGGCAGATCTATATTGATGAACATGATAGCATTGACATGTTTATTATTGTGCCAAAAGGTTTTGAATTCAAAGCCACACTTCCTCTATTGCCAATGTTTACTATAGAGACTACACTGAAGAGCTCTTTCTCTTTTGAATTCTTGGATGTTATTCTTTGCCCCAAATCACTTCTAGGCATCATTCCCAATGAGGGTGAATTTCACCCTGTGCACAGGATCAGCAGAAAGTCTATGCACCATGTAAGCTGCTCTTAATTGTCATAGGGCTGAGTTTCACATGATATGATGTTTTTCCATCTGTATGGCCCTCTTAGACCTGCAGCCTCGAGCCCAAGAGACAACCTCTTCTCTCCTTCTCTGCTTTCATATACTATAAATTAACACTCTGGGGAGGGGGAATAAGGATGAGATATGTCCCATGGTCTAGTTCAGAATCCTGAAGCCACTTCAACTTTCCAGAAAATTTGGAGATTTTAACCTTCCTTGGCCCACTCAGAAGTACCATTGCATTGAGGCCTTTATTGTACTATTTTCTTGGCTGGTGGAGACTGAAGGAAGGGTTAAAATAAAGTGAAGGGGATTGTTCGTGTTTGGAGAATACTGATCAAGACAAAACTCACTTGTCTTCTCTCATCTTCGTACCTCTATGTCCTTCCTTCACCCAAATGCTGTACTACCTGGAGCAGATTATTACTATTATAATTATCAGCAGATATTGACTTCTGCTGAGGTGATCTCAAGACTTATTGAAAAAAAGAATTAAATATTGACTAAGGTAAAGCTCGATCAACAGGTACTAGCTGGGAACAATAAATCTTGGTATTCTGATACAAGAAAAGGTCAATATGTCTTGTTACATTCTGTGCATCCTGATCTGAAAAATTCTACTCTCAGCTCTCCCATTGACTCATTATGTGACTTTACAGATGTGAAAAAAGTTACTAGTACAGTATCTAGAAATCTCTCCATATACATGATGGCCATTGATTTCTTAAGTATGTCTGTGTGTTTATAAACAAACTAAGGCCAAAATGTTGCACACTAGGATCCTAGAGACAGGATTTACACTGGGAAGCTTTCTTAGACATTGAAATAAGTGGCCTAATATTCAAGAGTGCTGAGGACTCAGGAGCTCCCATTGATGTCTCATTGGGGGTACCCTTTTACTGGTTACTCTCCTGGATGCTCTTTAAGCATGGAACATATTCCCAACTGTGTTACCTTATAATATATGAATGCAAGGAAGGAGAGGAATGACCGTCTCTTTTTGGCCTGGAGACTGTTAGTATCAGAGAGTCATATTTTGAGGTAAACGGCACTAACTCCACATAGTGATTAGAACATAGATCTGGCCAGAGATTGGTAATTGTGCTTCACAGAGGACTGAGAGTTTGAGATGTGGGTTCATAGCAATTTGGAACCCCCCCCCCCAAGTTTTGAAATTCTCTATAAAACAGAGTTACCAATCTTCATCCAGTTTTATTGGGAGCCCTGCCTCTTGGGCACTTCCCATGGCAGATGCTGTTGAGCCAGGAAACTTGGAATCCTTAGGAGGATCCTGAGGACCTGTGAGTCTGGGAGATTGCGAGCTGGGTCTCCTGGGGCATCCAGGCTCCTGGCTCTCTGTCAGCCCACCAGGTGGGCTGCTAGATAGCCTGGAGGAGAGGTGGCAGGAAGAGAAGCAGGTCCTAAGAGAAGCTTGCCCGAGAGACAGAACTTCATCTGAAACTGTCTGGTTTCTGGAAGAATTTAACTAAAATCTACATGATCCCATGTAAGGTCTGGATTAGACAAATCAACAAGTTCCAATGAAAAAACATTTCACTGAAATTTTTCTAACCATTTCTAATAAAGAGCAATTGGTTTCCAGTGGGAGTTTCTGGACATTCAGAGCTTTTGAAAAAATCAGGCCATTCATACAGTTGCAAAAAGATGGATGGATTTCTGAGCCTAACTGTAGGCATCCAACTTTTCAAATCTGGCTCAGTTTTCTAAAAGAGTAATAACCAAAAACAGGACAGACTACATCATCTAGGATGCTCCTGAGGTCATAACTCCCATGATCCACCATGTGGCTCAGTCAAAGGTGTCATGGAGGATGTAAATGGCCCACAGTGAAAAACGAAGGTATGAGGCACTCAAACTACAACTCCAAACGGAGCTATAGTACCCTTAGGCAGACGCAGTTTAATGTTGAATTGACTAAAAAACCCAAAACTTTTGTTCAGTTCAACAAACCAATCTAATTTTGGTCAAAACATGAAATAAAATATTTTGTTTTGAATTTTTTTTGGGAAAAATCAAAACATTTCAGCAAAATTAGAATTTTACGGTGAAAAAGAGCTCTTTTGCAGAAACGGATTTCCTTTGAAGAATCATTTGGACAGAAAGTTCCTGACCATCTCTAGAAAATACTCTCATCATATTCAGTACAACTACTTAAGCTCTGAAGGACTTGGAAATTATCTTAAAGGTTCCACTAGACACCTGAAATGTCATCATCTGTAGTAGACAGTACACTTGGATAGCACATCAAAAGAAAAATAAAGAGTTGCTGTGAAAGAAATCTTAAGTAGTCCCGTCAGCTGTTATAATCACTCACAGAAGGAGAGTGATTTGAAGCCCTTCCAGATAGGGCCTGATTCTGATTTTGCTTATATCAGATTTAGATTAGTGTAAATCAGTGGCCTTTAATGGAGTTACTTCTGATTTAGACTGGAGTAGGTGAGAGAACCATTGTGATCACTGGCATAATTGGTGTTGGCTGATTGTTGGTCTAGTTTTCTTGATTTTCAAGTAGATGTGATGAGAGGTAGTATAAAGCAGCGATCTTTTCTGTGACTACATGAGCTCCCTCCAATGGTACTGTACTTTTATAACTCTGGAAAATAAAGAAAGGACCCAAAATACAACATGAAGTAGGAGATGTAGATTGCCTGGATACTCATGTCTGAATCCATGATTGGTTGACTCATTATGGTTGGTTAACATGCAGTTTACTGTCTGGTGATCTTCGGGCTGGTCAGAAGTTTCTAAAGAAATGTTTAGAAACTTGGAAAATGCGGTTTCACCGAAGGGGGTTTCCCCCAGGGGAAGAGATAAATTCACTCGGGAACATTGGAATGAAATGTGTGTTTGTCTGGGTGCCTGAGCTACTGCAATGCCTCATTGGAGCTGTAGTTCTGGGTGCTTCAGGTACCCCTTCACCATGATAGGCCCAGCTCCCTGGCCAGATTACCTCCCATGATGCACTGTAGTCTCTCCTTGTTGCACAAGCTCTCTCTACTTACATACATAAGGCTCAATACTGCTCCCACTGAAGTCAGTATCAAAACTTCCACTGATGTCAAATGATGGAGGATTGAACAAATAATGTGTTGAGTTCTTTGGAATCTTTGAAGATGAAAGAGTCTACCTCATTATTTTAATTAAAATAACATTTTCTGACATAATTACTTAATTTATAATCTTCTTTCCAATATTTTTACTGTTTACTTCACACAGTAAGTCAACAAAAGAGGTTTACATTGACAAGATATCCAGATGAAGATATAAAACCTTCACTCTTATTGTAATAGCTGGTCAGTGAAATTGGTTTTAACAAGATCAGTACAAATAAGACAGTGGCTCTCAAAAGACCTTTTGGAAGTAGCGAGAAATATTGAAGGTCTTTTAATTTAAATTTATATAATTGCAGTATGTTTGGCACTTGTGTAATAAAATCACCACAAGCCACGTTATGTTTGGGATTATGGCATCAGAAACCGAAGATACAAAAAAAGAAAACACTCATTTCAGTCTTCTCAGCAGCAACAATATCAGTGACATCTTGATCTTCAGAGCTGGAGTGAGATTTTTTTGTTCATGATAATATCCTGAGGAAATATGTACTTTCCTTTGGTTTCCTGCAATATTCACGGTTAAAATTAATGATGGGCAAACCTGAGAGTTTGGGTTTTCTTCAGATGGGTATCTAAAGTATCCAAATTTCTTGAGTCTGTAACATTAGTCTGGAAATCTCATGAGAGCAGGCTTTCTTGTGAGTTACCTGACACTCCCACTTCTGATCACAGCTGGAAATATGGGGTATATTTTGATACCTCTAGTTCCAGGCCTGTCTAACTGAAAATGGGGATAGGAACCCAAAACTTTGGCTCAATTTGAATTTGGTTCTAGAAGTCGGTGAAGGCCCATGGGGATTGGTTCTGAAAGAATAACAGTTTGCCTTTCCTTAATTAAAACCATCACCCATGTAGATTATACATTTACTGGTTCTTGCAATGACCACATGCAAGCTTCCCATTGGCTTCAACAGAAATGTCCCACACAGAATAGTGACAGCTCCTAGTTGTAGATTTGCACCTTGAGCACTATTAATGAGTCAAATTGTGTTTTCGCTCTAAAGATATATATAAAAGTTTGGTCAGTGAACACTATTCAAGACCCCACTTGGATGATGGTCTATTACATTGGAAGCAAAAAATAGATGATGGACATGTTAAGCCATATAAGCCAGGTCCACAGTAACACTTTTAAGGAAGTTAATATGAGAGGCAGTATGGGCTGTAGGATAGGGTACTGGGACTTGGGAGACTTGGGTTCTATCCCCAGCATTGTCACCCACCTGCCATGTGAACTCGAGTGAGTCTCTGGGCCTCTGTTTTCTCCTCCTACCATTTCTCTGTTTATCTGTCAGATCTGCTCGCCCCATCTCAAAAAAAAAATATTGGAATTGGAAAAGGTATAGAAAAGGGCAACAAAAATGATTAGGGGCATGGAACAGCTTCCATATGAGAAGAGATTAATAAGACTGGGACTTTTCAGGTTGAAAAAGAGACGACTAAGGGGGGATTTGATAGAGGTCTATAAAATCATGACTGGTGTGGAGAAAGTAAATAAGGAAGTATTGCTTCTTCTCATAGCACAAGAACTAGGAGTCACCAAATGAAATGAATAGGCAGCAAGTTTAAAACAAACAAAAAGAAGTATTTCTTCACACAACACACAGTCAACCTGTGAAATTCTTTGCCAGAGGATGTTGTGAAGGCTAAGACTATAACAGGGTTCAAAAATGAACAAGATACAAGGGTTCAAAAATGAACAAGATGGGCATAGGTCCATCAATGGCTATTAGCCAGGATGGGCAGGGGTGCAAAACCATGTTCTGAAGTATCCCTAGCCTCTGTTTGCTAGAAGCTGGGAATGGGTGACAGGGGATGGATCATTTAATTACCTGTTCTGTTCACTCCCTCTGAAGCACCTGGCACTGGCCACTGTCGGAAGACAGGATACTGGGCTGGATGGACCTTTGGTCTGACCCAGTATGGCTGTTCTTGTGTTCTTAAATTGTAAACCCTTCTGGGCAGACAATGGCTCTTATTATGTGTTTGCACCCAGCACAGTAGAGGCTGTTCTTGGCTGAGGGCTACTGAAAAAAAAAATTGTAAATGCAAGGTTTAAAAATTGTTTTTGACTGCATAATTAGAATAGAATTATTGTTCATTTGAACTGTATATGAAACCTATTGGGATGAGAGAGAGAGAGAGACTCAAGCAGCTTCTTTTGACTCTAATACAGTTTAGCACACCGCTCTGTTCACTGATCAGTCATTTAAATGTGATAATAAAATGATGCTGACAATGGCTTCACTAGCATATTTCCTTTATGTCTTCATTTAATCAAGGATAGAAAGGCCTGTCACCAAGAAAAGACCTGATCTGTCTTGTCACCTTTCACACCATGTGTGTTTCTTGTGTTTTATATCCAAGTCAGTAGATTTCATTGTAGATACTGATAATTTAACTGCATGCCTTTCAGATTAGATTACATTAGATAGCTTGGAAAATGCTTTTGGATCCCTCAGAATGAAAGAAGTCATAACAGTTTATCATTGTTACCTACTGCACCCCAGGGTCTGACAGAATTAGGGACCTGGATAAGAAACAGCTCTCTAAAATTCAGTTCAGGAAAGGATGGTAATATTAGTAGGCACAGAGAGCAGTATGGGAAGCTAGCAGTAGCCATAACCTGACAAAAATAACTTCCTTCCAGTCATTAAGGTGGTATGCAACCAAGTTTTCCTTCTGGACATCCCACTACCTGTGACAACCAAATACGAAAAATTCCATATTGGAAAGTTACAGAATAACCTAAAAGTTGAAGTTTTTTTCCTCCCATCCATCCATTAATACTTTGGGTATAGCCAGAAGCAAGTGAAGATTAAATAATACTTTGGTTTGATGAAGCTGCCTCATCACCTGTGTTAACCACTAGTCATGAACTCCTAAAGGGAAATATAAAAGGGCTAAATACACCACTAAGGCCAGGCATGGCAGAGCGGTTCTTTCCCCATCTGGCACCGCTTGATGACTGCTGCTCAGATCCTGTGGTGGTCTCTCTTCTTGAGACACCATGTTCCAGCCAGGTCACTTTAAAAACTCTTCCCCCCAGGGTACCAGTGACCCACACAGACAGCATCCAACAAATAAACAATACAAAGGCCTTCATCAAAAGGGTCTTCAGCCCCAACTCTGGAGCCTGTGGTTCTCACACACCCTTCTCCAGAACTCCATGCCAACTTCTCCACTGGCTGATAGAGAGAGGGCCTGAGTTCCCCTACATCAGTTTCTTGCCCAGGAACCCTATAACTGGCAGTGAAGGTTTGTTCAGTCCCACTCCTTGATGCTGTTCGCTGATCTTCCTTCCCTAAGCTTTTTTCTACCCAGCCTCTCTCAAGCGTTCTGCCTTGCAATCTCTCGAGATTCAACCTTGTTTCAGGGCAGAGACTCCCACGGCCCTCCCTTGAATCTCCTAACAAATCCCAGTATAAAAGTATTAACATAAACCCAATTCTGCCCTCCTTGGGCTTGACCGTACATACTTCTCAGTTAAATGCTTTGCAGAGCTCTGTCCCTGGAAGTCCAGTTCCTGACCTTTTGTCAGGGCTTCCTACCAGAGCCTGCTCCATGCTAATGGCTACTCTGTTACTCCTAGCTGCTTGCCCACCTCCTTTATTCAGGTGTGCTCCCCTGGGGTTGCCCTCCCCTGGGGTTTCGTCTCTCTAATCCCAGAGAGGGACTGCAAACTCTCTCCCTGAATCCCTTCCTACTCTTGGCTTCTTCCCTTTATAGAAACCACCCAACTCCTCCCCAAGCTGGGACTCAACTTTGTGTCTGGCCAACACTCCAAGTGCAACCAGGTATGTTAACAGGCCTCATTAATCAATTTGCCACCAAGGTAAACAACCTACCACAGGAAGACTTGCAGATGCTGATCCCAGTTGAGCCTGCTGAATAATCACAGTTGAGACACAGGATACTGTAGCCCAGGGCCTGGTCTAAAAGTGGGAGAAACCTCAGATTTCACCCTAGGACAGGTGAAAGCAAGAAGCATAACACCTTGAGGGGGTGCACTCAGAATGAGCAGAACAGTGGACAGACATGAATTTAGCCCTAAACCATGCTACCTAGGCAAGTCACTTAGTGCTAGATTTTTTAAATGATTTAGTTGTGTAAAGATGAAGATAGGCATCTAGTGGGATTTTTAAAAGTGGCTACATGATTTCAAATGAAATTTCCCACAAAAAAAGGTAATTGGCCTTTTTCAGAGAGCTCCCCCCAAATGCTATTAGATATTGATTCCTGAAGGAATTGTCTCTTTCTATGCTCCCCACAACATTAGCTGCAATCAGTAGGTATTTTAAGGCTGATGGAACCCAGATTGAAATTTATTGGACCCAAGGCAGAGCATTTTCATAGATGGTAGTGCATTCAAAGGACAGGAGCCTCAAAGATTAAGCTTCAGAGTAGCAGCTGTGTTAGTCTGTATTCGCAAAAAGAAAAGGAGTACTAGTGGCACCTTAGAGACTAACCAAATTATCTGAGCATAAGCTTTCGTGAGCTACAGCTCACTTCATCGGATGTATTCAGTGGAAAATATAGTGAGGAGATTTATATACACACAGAACATGAAAAAATGGGTGTTATCATACACACTGTAAGGAGAGTGATCACTTAAGATGAGCTATTACGAGCAGGAGAGCGGGGGGGGAGAAAAACTTTTGTAGTGATAATCAAGGTGGGCCATTTCCAGCAGTTAACAGGAACGTCCGAGGAGCAGTGGGGTGTGTGTGTGGGGGGAAATAAACATGGGGAAATAGTGGGCTGAAATTGTGGAAAAGCAGCATCACTTGCCCCATAACCTCAGCCGTGCAGAACAAAATACCATCCACAGCCTCAGAAACAACTCTGAAAACATAATCAAAAAGGCTGAGAAAGGAGGTGCTGTCGTTATCATGAATAGGTCAGAATATGAACAAGAGGCTGCTAGGCAGCTCTCCAACACCACTTTCTACAAGCCATTACCCTCTGATCCCACTGAGGGTTACCAAAAGAAACTACAGCATTTGCTCCACAAACACCCTGAAAAAGCACAAGAACAAATCCACACCCCTGGAACCCCAACCTGGGGTATTCTATCTGCTACCCAAGATCCATAAACCTGGAAATCCTGGACGCCCCATCATCTCAGGCATTGGCACCCTGACAGCAGGATTGTCTGGCTATATAGACTCCCTCCTCAGGCCCTACGCTACCAGCACTCCCAGCTATCTTCGAGACACCACTGACTTCCTGAGGAAACTACAATCCATCGGTGATCTTCCTGAAAACACCATCCTGGCCACCATGGATGTAGAAGCCCTCTACACCAACATTCCACACAAAGATGGACTACAGGCCTTCAGGAACAGTATTCCTGATAATGTCACGGCAAACCTGGTGGCTGAACTTTGTGACTTTGTCCTCACCCATAACTATTTCACATTTAGGGACAATGTATACCTTCAAATCAGCGGCACTGCTATGGGTACCCGCATGTCCCCACAGTATGCCAACATTTTTATGGCTGACTTAGAACAACGCTTCCTCAGCTCTCGTCCCCTAATGCCCCTACTCTACTTGCGCTACATTTGATGACATCTTCATCATCTGGACCCATGGAAAAGAAGCCCTTAAGGAATTCCACCATGATTTCAACAATTTCCATCCCACCATCAACCTCAGCCTGGACCAGTCCACACAAGAGATCCACTTCCTGGACACTATGGTGCTAATAAGCGATGGTCACATTAATACCACCCTATACAGGAAACCTACTGACCACTATTCCTACCTACATGCCTCCAGCTTTCACCCAGACCACACCACATGATCCATCGTCTACAGCCAAGCTCTACGATACAGCCGCATTTGCTCCAACCCCTCAGACAGAGACAAACACCTACAAGATCTTTATCAAGCATTCTTATAACTACAATACCCATCTGCTGAAGTGAAGAAACAAATTGACAGAGCCAGAAGAGTATCCAGAAGTCACCTACTACAGGACAGGCCCAACAAAGATAATAACAGAACGCCACTAGCCATCACCTTCAGCCCCCAACTAAAACCCCTCCAACGCATCAATCATCTACAACCTCTCCTGAAGAATGACCCATCACTTTCAGAAATCTTGGGAGACAGGCCAGTCCTTGCTTACAGACAGCCCCCCAACCTGAAGCAAATACTCACCAGCAACCACACACCACACAACAGAACCACTACCCAGGAACCTATCCTTTCAACAAAGCCAGTTGCCAACTGTGTCCACAAATCTATTCAGGGGACACCATCATAGGGCCTGATCACATCAGCCACACTATCAGAGGCTCGTTCACCTGCACATCTACCAATGTGATATATGCCATCATGTGCCAGCAATGCCCCTCTGCCATGTACATTGGTCAAACTGGACAGTCTCTACGTAAAAGAATAAATGGACACAAATCAGAAGTCAAGAATTATAAGATTCATAAACGAGTCGGAGAACACTTCAATCTCTCCGGTCACTCGATTTCAGACCTAACGGTCGCAATATTTGAACAAAAAGACTTCAAAAACAGACTCCAATGAGAGACTGCTGAATTGGAATTAATTTGCAAACTGGATACAATTAACTTAGGCTTAAATAGAGACTGGAAGCGGATGTGATATTACACAAAGTAAAACTATTTCCCCATGTTTATCCTCCCCCCCCCTCCCCGCAACTGCTCCTCAGAGGTTCCTGTTAACTGCTGGAAATGGCTCACCTTTATTATCACTACAGAAGGTTTTCTCTCCCCCGCTCTCCTGCTGGTAATAGCTCATCTTAAGTGATCACTCTCCTTACAGTGTGTATGATAACACCCATTTTTTCATGTTCTGTGTGTATATAAATCTCCCCACTGTATTTTCCACTGAATGCATCCGATGAAGTGAGCTGTAGCTCACAAAAGCTTATGCTCAAATAAATTGGTTAGTCTCTAAGGTGCCACTAGTACTCCTTTTTTTTTTTTAAGATTAAGGTGAATCCTAGTCTTACAGCTATGTGGAAGCCTTGCAAAAGTGATCTTTTCTACCAAGGCTTCGTCTAGAAGAGTGGCTGATGGCCTTAAGTTGAATGACAGACTGCAGGTATAGTTTATCTTTAAGCAGAGTCTTAAACCTAGTGTTTCTTTAAATCCTTGAATTTTGCACCCAGATATCACAGACGACAAATATATCATAATCAGAATATGGCTTTGTAACACAATTTTATTTGCCTGGATGGTTGAAAGAACAGATTTGGAAGGACCCAATGGGATTGGAAAGATACTTGTTTTATTTCAATTTATACAAAAGATCTGAAGGGGCTTATCTACTTTAAACCACTGGATCTAAAAATGATATGGGAAGAATACTGGATAGATTCTGATTTGAAAGTATTGCCATATAAACCTTTCTTGAACAAAGCAGACCAGAGTCTTGCTGATTAATTATTTAACCAAAGGGCAATTAGTAAATATTTACCATTTAAAGCCTAATTAAAGTAGAAACAAGACTACTGTACAGTTAAATATCCTATCATAGAGGTCATTCCAAAGCTTTTTGGCAAGAGGCACACATTTATGGGAAAGCCATATTTATAAACACATAGCTGAGCACTGGCTATAGCAGATTCTATTTTATTACTACATGTAAATCATTTAACTGTAATCTTACTAATTGGCTCCAATCAGGCTTATGCTTTTCCGGGAACAAAATGGAATACTGTAATATCTCAGGCCTATGTAGAATTTGATTAGTCACAGACAAATGCTGGAAGCAACTCCAGCCTGTTAAGTTTATGTGCTGCTTACACTAAGCAGAATTCCAAACTATAACACGTATTTACTGTACTGTACATCTTGACATGATACAGAGCATAGAAACATTTTCTTGTCTTTAGATCAGTAGAAATAGGAGACCCTATTTCTCAGAAAAGAAATGCACCAAATATATATATATACATATTAATATATCTCATTTTCTAGAGTATGAGCTAGAGCTGGGATCAAACCAAAAATCTTCCATTACAGCAGACCACAATGAAGGTAAATTTCAAATAAAAATCTGAGTTTAAACTTTGAGACTCATAATTATTTCTGTAACAGGCCAAGACAAAATCTTGATTTCAAATATCCCTTGAGCGTTAGAGAGTTTTTATTTAACAATTATAACTGGCCAGAAAACAGTTCTTCTGCCTTGCAAAAAATGTTGAGATTTTAAAGTTTTTTCCCCATCCTGATTCGGGATGAAAAGTTGTAATCTTGAAAATTTTCACGTGCCAAAATCTCCCAAGAGTTTCTGATTGGGTAATTTTGTTTCAATAGCTTCAGAATGGTGCATTTTGATTGCTACCTTTTAATGTTTTTAATAATATTTTTCTACTATAAATTAAATTTTAAAATGAAATGTCATTTTGACCTAGAAAACAGATTATTTTTTCCATTTTGAAAATGTCCAAACACGATGTTTTAACAATTTCTAATCTTTTTTCCAAATTTTTTTCTAAAAGCTGGAAATTTGTCAAAAGCTACTCTTTCCCACAGTTTCAGTTTCAATGAATGGGCATTTTCTGATGAAAAATGTTCAGGGTTGAGAGAATTTGAATAAATTATTCTATTTTTGACCTCTTTCTACTTATGGCTCTTCTAAGGCCAGGTCTACACTAATCAGTTAGGTTGACCTAACTACGTTGCTTAGGGATATGAAAAATCCATAACCCTGAGAGACATAGTTAAGCTGCACTAAACCCTGGTGTAGACAGTACTAGGCTGATGGAAAAATTCTTCTGCCTCTTGGGGAGCTGGATTAATTACAATTAAATTACTCCCTTTGCTTTAGTGTGTCTACACTGAAGCACTACAGCTGCACAGCTTCAGTGTTGCAGCTGTGCCACTGCAGGGTTTCTAGTGAAGACACAGACTACGTAAGGACTCGGACCATCTCTGGAAACCTTCTGGAGTCTTATTGGCAATACCCATATAAATCCCAATCACAGTTTAACTATGACTACCCATGACATCTTAGCCCCCAATCGGTTGTCTTACATTAAGCCCAAAATGGTCTCAGATCTGTGTGTGCAACTATTCACTTGCATGGGAAAACAAGGAAGTTAAGTGACCAGCTCAAAGTCGCATCTACTGAGGAAGGGATAGAAACCTTGAAATCCTGGCCTCATTGAAGTCGATGGGAGTTTTCCAAGCCAATTCAGTAGAGGCAGGATTTCATTCCAGGATCTGATTTCTAAACCTCTGCTCTCTCCAATAAATAGGTTTAAAAGATTTTTTTTAAAGATATAGCAGTTTACTTTATCTGACAAAATAATTTTAGGGTGAAAGGGGAAAGGTTGTTTCTTTGCCAGAAGCCATAGAAGTAGCATACTGTTGTTCAATAACTGTCCATTCTGTTATGTCAACTGGCTTGCTGCATTGCACTGGTACATGAGAGGTGAAAACAGGTTTCCATAGGAACTGAAGGCATCTGGAAGCATTAATCTCCCATCCTGATAATACATGAACACTGTTGTGTCAGCTCACAAGTCATTAATGCATAATGCATGGGTTGTCCCCATTGCTGCAGGTACAATATAGCAATTACGGGGGGGGGGGAGAAGAACAGGTAAGGATTATTTTTAATAGAAAAAGCTGAGCAAATAGGAATGTAGGGCATACCTAAATTGTTAGGGCATAAGTTGTTGCTGAGCCCTTGAGGCATGTCTTGTATTTAACAAAAATGAGATCTCAGGGGTAATTGCTGAGAACAAGCTGCATTCTCCTGACCATCTCCATTACCTCATAAACATGCTCAGACCTGTGATGTCCGAAGGAGAGGGCACATGGAATGATAAGTTACAGACATCAACTGTCCAAATGAGAACAATAAAGAAACTACGCTTTACTGCATATATTTCCACATTTTTAAATGCATTCACAGATTCTGCAGGAAATAGCCCAAGAACATGAAGTTCCATGTAGCTCCATTTCTCGCTTGGAATGCAGTGTTGTCACTTCACAGCAAGCACTGGTGCCATTTCAGTATAGTATTACACTTAACATAATAGTAAATTTCCATACATTTCATGAGAAGGTGGATCTGTTGTTTATTAGAGGTATTCCAATTAATTGGCTGCTGTCACCACCTCTCCAGTTGGCTAAGTGCTAATGTGTTATTAGCTGAGTCTCTGAACATTACATAACCATTGTAAATAGACTTAGTGTAAATGATTGTTGCTCATAATGGCTCATAAAGACTGAAAAAAATATTAACATTGAAAAAAATCCTTTAATGAAGGAGTCTAATAGACTCTGCATTTGATTGAAAGTGTTTTGTGCAATGGCTTGAGTTTTGGACTACATAATTGGCAATTTTGGACAAGAACTGCAATGAGGGCAATAATGGGCTTAACATTCTGTGATTCAAATGTTAACATCTGGACCAAACCATCACTGGGATTTCCTAATGAGACAGAGGGAAGTTTTAGGATTACACTACATTTTTTTATTCTAAAAGATGAAAAAGGTCATTCTAATGTTCTTTGGAAGCAAAATGGTATTCAAATAGAACTTCAGAAAAAAGGATCCAAACCCTTGGTTAAATCTTCATGCTGCAAATCAGGCTGAATTCCACTTTCTGATAACAGAGACTATGCAATTCTGAAGGTTTTTTGTTTTTTTTTTGTAATCATTAAAAAAAATGACAAGCTATCATGACTGTTATTGTTCTTTTTAGTATGGCAGTACCTACTTGCCCTGAAAACCTAGCGATTTGGGTAGACAACATGTACAGAAAAGTATTCCCAGTTTTACAGATAGCGAGCTGTAGGATTAAAAGTGTTTTTACTAGACTTTTTTCATCAAGTTAATTGATTGCCAACTAACACAATGTGGTTGGCATGTTTGTAAAGGTTAATCTGGATGTTCCCCAAAAGTTGGTTCCAAGATATCAAAGTTTGTGGTTTACCTAGGGTAAATCAAGTTCTGGATCCTAATTTTGCAACCCAGGCCTATCTCCAAAATAAAATTAAAACTAGAAATATTTATCTAAACTGCCAGAACTTTGGGTATTTAGTTAAATAAGATCCACCTTCAAACTACTCCATTTTTGTTTTTTCATGTCCAAACCTGGGGAAAAAGGAGTTTTCTGATAAGAAAACCACCCTCAGTTTTGTCAGCCCCATTTGCACAGAGATAGCTCAAGTTCCCAGACCATTTGTTCAAATCTTCCTCTCCTTCCCTACTACCTGCAAACTTTGGGGACTCAGATAAACAGGGTGTTTACCTGAACCATCCCAAGTTATATTCCTCTCTAATCAGAATGAGATTTTCACTTAAGACCTGCCGCTAGCATCTCCAAAGTAAAAAAAACTAGAAAATGACCTCTTAAACTCATGCTTTGGTCTGGTGATTAGAACAACCACAACCAAAACCAAACAACCCCCCCTAAAGGGTACAAACTGAGAATGTAAATTTCCTGGTTTGTTTTAGGCTGCTTCACAACTTAATTTCATGTAAAGGCAGGGTTTTCTCTGACCACTTCCTTGAGTTTATCTCACTGGATTTAGGAGAAATGAGACATATTTCCCACAGAGCCATTGCAAAGGGTGAATCACCACTTTCAGATAAAAGAAAAGGAGTACTTGTGGCACCTTAGAGACTAACCAATTTATTTGAGCATGAGCTTTCGTGAGCTACAGCTCACTTCATCGGATGCATACCGTGGAAACTTCCAATGCATCCGATGAAGTATGCATCCGATGAAGTGAGCTGTAGCTCACGAAAGCTCATGCTCAAATAAATTGGTTAGTCTCTAAGGTGCCACAAGTAGTCCTTTTCTTTTTGCGAATACAGACTAACACGGCTGTTACTCTGAAACCTGTCACTTTCAGATAGGGGATGCCCCTTTGGAAAAAAAAAACAAACTTTCCCACACTTCCAAGTATACAGAGAAATGCCCATTTAAAATATTTCCAGCCACTTAGGAGGATTCAATAGTCTCAGCAGTAAATGGGAGGTGAAGAATCTTAGGAAGTATTTCAGCACAAGCCAGGAACTACCTTTGCCTACTCTCCCTGACTCCTTAGAGAGTTTCTAAAATTTCCAGGAAGGAACCTCTCCTTAGAAAGTGTGCAACATTGTCCAACACAGTGGTCACTACAATTATGAATATGTTTCTATAAAGCATTTCATCTAATGATCACAAAGGACTTTAAAACATTAATGATTTAAGTCATACCAAGGGCTGTGTGAGGTAGGTGAATGGTAATAATATCTTTATAGAAGAAAAAAGGCATACACAATCTGCTCCTGTGTTTGCAAGGCAGTTTAGGATCCTTTGGGAGGAAAGGTGCTATTGTAAATTAAAATTATTATTCAGAGACTTTTCTTCCCAAAGCCACCAGATTCTGTTCCTGTTTATGCTACTGTAAATCCAGGGTAATGCCACTTTTTCAAGAGGTTTTTTTGTTTGTTTTTGTTTTAGATTTACACCAAACTAAAGGTGAAGAGTATCTGGCCCTTTACTTGTTCCTCTATATTTTCTCCCTATTCCCTGTCAATAGACTCTCTTAGAGATCAGACCAGAGAGATCCCGAGACTCCCACTGAAATCAATAAGAATGGAGCACCTTGCAGTATCATGGTCTTAGTCAGGCTATTCAAGGAATTCCTCCCTCTTCTGTTGGAGAGAAGGGATAGGGAGGGCAGAAACCCCCATCTCATTTTCAGTAATGTTAATGATGTCACAGGGATCGGCAACCTTTGGCACACGGCCTGCCAGGGTAAGCCCCCTGGCGGGCCAGGCCAGTTTGTTTACTTGCCGTGTCCTCAGGTTCGGCTGATCGCAGCTCCCCCTAGCCACAGTTCACTGCTCCAGGCCAATGGGAGCTGCGGGAAGAGGCGCGGGCCGAGGGACGTGCTGTCCACCGCTTCCCGCAGCCCCCATTGGCTGGGACAGCGAACCGCGGCCAGAGGGAGCTGCGATCGGCCGAACCTGTGGATGCGGCAGTTAAACAAACTGGCCCGGCCAGCCAGGGGCTTACGCTGGTGGGCTGTGTGCCAAAGGTTGCCGATCCCTGTGATATAATAAGTACAAAGTTAGTGCCAATCATTGCAGTTTATAATCATTCCTAGTAATCATAAATCTGTAATATAATTTATCCTTTAATACATGTGATTGATGGGTGTGGCCTGAGTATAGCTGTTGGCACAGTTATCCACCCAACCCAGGAGAGCTTTGGGCAACTGTGACCTCGATCTGACCTGGAGCTCATTCAGAGGGTGAACTGATGAGATCACAACGCAGGGTGTTAGCTCCCTAAGGGACTGAGGGTGCTGCATCTATTATGCTCCCAGAACTCCTGGCCCAGCCTGGGACAGAACTAAAACCCAAACTTGGATTCCCCACCCACAACTAGACACATCCAGTACCACATTATGTAATGTGTTGACAGTGCATTGGTAAGCTGGCCTTAAGAAAGGGTTTAGATAAATAGATTTTATCTTGTGTACTTATTATTTTTCGCTCCCCATTTTGTGGTAATGAATCACACTGGAGAAGATTGTTAACACACAACAGCACCTCTGTTTAGAAAGAAGTTCTTGTTCAGGAAGCAAGAGAGGGATGACTTTTGCTGAATGCTTATGTTATAGACTCTCAAATATCTGCTAGTTCCCTGTCTTGCAAGGCCTTAGTTGTAAGTGCTGATGCAGCTCTTGGCCCTTGTGAATCACCTTCACTCCTGGAGAATTAAATATCCAGAACGGAGGGAATAACTGAATGTTATTGCCTTGTCGGTGGGTACCGGAGACAGAAGAGACACTACACATTGACCTGCTGTCCTATGGATATGGTTAGAGAATGAGACCAGAATAGGAACATAAGATTTTCCAGTATTGGGCAGAATGCCAGATGCATATGCGGTGATACTCTTGCCCAAACAATTGTTTCTGGTCAAATGTAAAACACATAGGGACAAATCCTGGCCCCACTGAAGTCAGTAGCAAAACTCCTATTCACTTCTAAGGAGCCAGGGCTTCACCACAGTAAGCAATGTAAACATTGCAAGAAATTGAGTGAAATACATTCTGCCAAGAAATATCAGGGCAACGGTGAACTAGTTTCTAGAATGCAGATTTCTGAAAGTAATTAATGCCCATGAGAAGATTACAATCTTAGTGAATGCTTTCTCCACTCCCCTATGTGATACTAATCTGAACTATGCGGCAGTTTGTCTAACAAGTTAGGTACATATATAATATTGATGCTTATAAGGCATAGGTTTGGTTTTGTATTAGAATACATTAGAATTAGCATACTATACACTTCCTCTTGTATGTACTGTACATGTACAGGCAGAAATCAGAAGATAAATCAGTGTTTTTAGGGAACAGGTTTTCTGGCAAACTCAGAGAGTTGGCAGGTAGTAAAATTTAGACTTTTGAATCATCTGTGTGCAAAATTAAAATGTTTTAAGACCTTTTTGTAAGTGGTACTCTATTTTTCCCACCCTTGCATAACTCAAACTGGATTTTGCTCAATATGGCGGGGGGGGGGGGGATCCTTCTCAACTGAGACCAAGCATTGAAAATTTGTGTTAAAAAAAATGTGAGTTTTCCAGGAATTAAAGTTGATAATGAAAGCCCTCCGTTCAGGTTAATGACAGTATTCATTGCTATGTGACTGTTTTTTTCAAGTTCCCTCATATGTGAAAATAGGCTCATTTTGCTTACTTTTGAAATAAAGCAATGTGCACAGAAAAATTCTCTCTCTTGTTTCAGTTCATTATGTGCTGAACTTAGAGATAAGCTGGCCCAGCAGAATTCTATTGAGCTCCACAAGGCATTACAATGTTGGCAGCGTAGTTAGTTATGTTGAGCCTAGCCATCCAATGTTGTCTGTTATGGCCTTTTGTAGACTATTGCTTTAAAAGGAACAGGAAGTGGAGTAGGCCTGATTACAAGAGGAAAATAGAAAGCCGGGGTTGTGGAGGAGGAAGAGTCATGAAGCTGGGGAATTAGAAAAATGCTCTTTTGGGGCATGAAGTTCTGCGATGTGTTTGGAGAATAAAACATGACATGAGTTCTGTAAAATGAGTCATGAAGAGCATTTTGAGTTGAGAACATGTAGTCTAACTAGATCCAACATATCAAACCCGCTAGAAGAACACAAAGATGTATGGAATCACAGTATAAAGATGGTATCGGAGGAAATAGCGGGGTGTCAAAGAGAATCTGGCAGGAAGAATTATGCATTAGGAATCTTACAGTCTAGATCAGGCTGATGTTTGAATCACTGAGAATAGCTAGCATTAGCTATCCTATATTTTAGTATTCTTTCATGGGCATTTTCCTGTTAAGTGTATAAATGACTGGACTCTTCTTCCAGTTTGATATGGAGTATGCTGGTATGAATTAGCTGCAAATTCAGGAACTGTTGAGTGGGGACTGGAGTGGGATTACGAATAAATGCAAAAGAGAGCCAACACTAGTTTAATCAAAGCCATTTGGGAATCAGCTGAAAAGGATACAAAGCTACAGCTGCAAAGTAAGGTTTAAGATGATGATTCTTAATTGGACTGATTCCAGCAATGATTTTTATTCTTAGTGAATCACATCATGTCACCAAAGAGTTAAAAATGTGATTTAAAAGTCTGAGACTAGCTGGTGGGTGTGGAAGGTTTACCTTTATTGGCAGCATGCATGTTTTGTCAGTGGAAAATAGCAAACCTTTAGATAAACACGATGGATACAATCCATTGCTTAGATGAATCATACTGTATATTTTGTGTCACTGACAAGGGAACACCCAGAGTCCTGGTTCATTAGGCATTAACTAGAAGTTAAATGCAAAATAAACTACAAATTCCATTTCTATATTAGTTCTAAATAGATCACACACCAACTTTTAACTTTTTATTTTTGTATAGTGGCACTTATTGTAGATGCAGTAAACATATGAATTGCCATACTGGAGCAGAGCAGTGGGCCATCTAGTCCACTAGCTTGTCTGTGGTAGTGGCCAGTTCCAGATGCTTCAGAGGAAGGTACAAAAACCCCCTGCAATAAAACATTATGGGGTAACCTACCCTCAGAACTATTCCCTCCTAACCCCCACAATTAGAAGCTGACTTATGCCTTGAAACCTGAGTTTATATCCCTTATCATTATGAAACTTTTGTTTAAAAATCTTTACTATTATAACTCTAAATATTACTATGCATATAAATCCAATACTTTGAGGGACCAACATTCAGATATGGATTTTGAATTTCAGATATGTTGGATTCAAAATATTTATATGGCCCAGAATAAAGACACAGCTCCTTTGAGAAATTCAGATTCAGATCCAGATTATAACCACTCTAAAGTTCAGAAGATATTTGGGCACATCTCTAAGGTAAACACTTCATAGTCTGTAACTTTCTAATTTTTCTTCTTATCTGTTTCTCAGCATCCTTTTTTCCAATGGTCAAAAAGTACTTGGGAGTTTTGCTCCTGTCATACAGGGTTACCTTCCTTCATCAGACAATGGAAGATTTTTCTTTTGGTGCCTGAGTATAAAGTTATCTCACTGATATGCAGTCTATTTCTTTCTGCTCTCTAATGGTGATTGGAAGAATTTTCTCTCACATGACTAAGTTTTGCCTCTGCAGAATACTGGGCTGCAAAATGCTAGCCCTCATTTACTGTAATAAGATTAATCACGTCACTGAGGGTGACAAAGTCAAAGGCCTTAAAAAAAATCAAATACATTCAAGTTTTACTTCCTCACCACAATCAGATTAGATGGAAGAGGCTGTGTAGTGTTCATTTTTATAAGTGTTCCCACAAAATTTCTACCCCTTAAGACAAACTTTTGCTTAGTTTGATGGCCATGGGGGGAAATCTAAAATAATCATTTTCTTGACAAGCAGAAGTTGATAATGTGATTTAAAAAATAAAGTATATTTGAAATGTAGTCATTTAATTAAAGCCCAGGATGTACAGTATTTTACTGAGTGCGAATGCAGGAAGTATTCTCTGAATGAACGACAGTAGATTGGCTGAATTTAATACTATGCAAATTTCAGGAACAACAAGTAAAAGATACAGATGTAACCAGATAACTCTGATATCTAAGGTAAAAAACACTTTTGGACTCCTAAATGTTCAAGAACTCTTCCCTCCCTCCTAAAATATTAATGTGTTTACAGAACCTAATATTAATGAATTATGAATTTTTTGTCTGTAATTTCAATTTTAATAGATTTTTTTTGTTTGGATTTAAACATTCTCCATTAGTGTAGCCCCTGCTAGTGAAAGTGAAATAGATTTGAAACAAAGTGAAAATGACTAATATAGGTTTTCTTCAAACTGCATAAAATGCAAACAGTAAACAAACAGTGCAAATGCTGAATACTGTGTTGACAACACCAAGTACTCAAAAATCAGGAGTTTCCCAAAGGAGACAAACAATTAAAATTTCAATTTTGTAGAAACTGCATTTTCTATAAAAAAAATTGATGGAAAATTCCTGAACAGCTCTAATAATTACAGGACTCTAGGAACTGGGTCTTTAAGAAAAACATTAAATATCATTAGATCCATGATAAAATCATGAGAGTTGGCAGCAGTTTGAATAGTAAATTGAATTTTATATAATCTTTCAGTTTTAGCAATCTAAGAGAGTTATAGTAAAGGTAAAGACAGGTACTTTTTTCTTCTATTTTTTTTTCTTTTTAAAGCACAGCAGCACAAGATTGTAAATGGATCTCACTTTTTCATACTTGAGTAACCAAGACCAATAGCATTCTCATTCCCCCAATATTTTACTTTCCAGCTGACAGTAGCATTCATTTGAATATGCTTCTTAAAATGGCCCCGGCCTCATGAGGACCCAGTCATGTGACTTGCCTTAGAATTTCCTGCAAAACATTTGGAATTGCGGATCCTGATGACATTGTAGAAAGCACTCAGCACCTCATACAACTGGGACCTAAGGCACCAAAAGAAGAAAAGAATGCCTAATTTGTCAAGAGCTTGTGATAGTTACAGTGAAATCCTCTCATAGGTCCAAATCCTGAGAGGTGCTGAACAACGGCAATTCCCGTTGTCTAGTAAATGTGAACCACACAAGTTCAGAACCTTTGACCCATAATGAGGTTCATTTTTCCTCAAACAACAGCGTACATTTCACCATGTGAGGATGATACCTGGAACTGCAATCTGTACATTAAAATACAGTGGGGTTTTGTACCATCAACCTTGCCCTCCACAGAGTTCCATTACATCTGAGTGCACCTGTACATGGGTTCCACAGTAAATAGTTTGCATAATCCAGGATTACTACTCAGTCAACTTACAAATGTTGAAATGTGAACATCCAACAGAGATGATGCTATTATTCATCTCTGAATCACTTAACAATGAGGAAGAACAAATGGCACTATTATGTTACTTTGCAGATTCATAAACTCCACATTGTACAGCTATCTTCAATATCTTGGGCATAACCCTACGACAAGTATTACCAAGGTATTGTTTAGTGGGTGGAAGCTGTGTGTGTCTATGTGTGTGAATCAGTACTATGGCTTATAGGAAGACCTTGCTCATAAGGTAAGGCTCTGTGAGGTTGGGAAATATATCTGCCTTTGTTCCCAAATTGCTAAGTGAGATCAAGTCAGCAAAAAACACAAAACCCCCCAAACCGAAACAAAAGAGGATAAAAATTAGGTGTGCTAGAAATTCCACTTGAATGAAATGCTTTGGGAAAGTACTGACAAATGATCCCTGCTAGGGGAAATTATAGAGAACTTATTGTTTCATTCAGTGTGTGTGGTTAAAAAAAACAAAAACAAAAAAATATAATAATTATATGAACCACACTAAGCATGTTTGACAGTCTTAGCTAAAGAACACTTAACTGGATTTACTAAAAAGCCCTGCATAAATCCGACTGGTTCTTCAGGGAAATGTTCTGCCAAACAGGGATGGAGATGCTCACAGAACTGCTTAACTGTACAAAACCTACTGAACTTTTCACATATTACGAATTTCCAAAGCATTATTAAAATTCATTTTCCTTATTTTTCCTCTCTTTTAACCCTCCTTGGAAATGCACATACAGAAATTTGATGTTAGAACGTAAATGATAGGGGGTTTGGATGTTCCCATCTTGACAATAAATCAATATGAATCAGACCTACTATGGTTATCCTATTGAAACAGGGAAAGACACTTTTTAAAAAAATTGTTATGAGATCACACAAGTGTTTTGAAAGCATCACAGAAAATAGACACCAAAAAAGTGACTAAATCATTTACAGAAAAACAGCACATACAAAATCTGGCTATGCTAAAAAATTGCTTATCTTTTCCATGCTGAATTTTGAAAGCCCCAAACAGGCAGCTGTAAAGATGCTTATTTGTCTGTTCTTGCCAGCATGTAAGGAGGAATAGAACTGATCATTGCTACAAGCTAAACTCTTGTTTTGTGGTGGGACAGAGACAATCCACTAGCTGAGGTGGAGGAAAGTAGGTTTAGCAATGCTGAATAATAAATAATTACTAACAAGTGAATGTATTGACAAGTGTAAGGTTCTTTTCTTCTCGTTGCATGTCTTCAATCAGATTGCAGCTTCCTTGAACTTATTCATTATTTGAATGTATAGAATACCTTTTTTGTAATATTACTAAAAACTTTGTCATGAACACATCATTGACAGTTTTAATGTTGAATATTTGAGCTCTGGGATAGAGGGTTTTAAGAAGTCATTGAATCACTCAGAGAGAAGTTGCATTGTAGGGAGAGGCAGCAGATAAACAGGAGTAAGGAATTTTAGAACATTTTAAATCTCTTCCTTTCTAGGCCACATAAGCCTTGCCTTAGGCATTGTTCCTAGAAAAATTAAGGATACTGTAAGATTGCACAGATGAGTGCACACAGGTTAAATTAATTTTCTACTCTCACTTTCACAATCATTGTATGTGGATGTGTGGTCCGAGTTGTAAAGAGCACGGACAGGTCCAGGGATCTTACTTTGAGTATTGGGAACCCAGTTACCCTGCTGGGTTAAGCATTGTCCCTTTCCAAACATACTGACCTCCTTCACTGATCACCAGGGCACCATGAAGAGAAATTTCCCTAGTAGAGAAAGGATAATTTTAGGGCACAATTGACTTTCTGTTGGTGTTAGGGGTTCGATGACTATTTGTGCCTTTGAAAAATCTGCCCCCTAAATGCCAAACGACATTTTAAGGCTTCATGCATATGTAACCCATGTGTGGTTGGTGTGGCGTTCTGTCCCCCTGTAGTGGCACCTAGCCCAGCTAGAGATTGATAAGTCTCTACAGCAGGGATAGGCAATTATGGTTTGTCAAGGTCCAAATTTCTTTGTCAAGATATAGTTGAGGTCCAGACTCCAGAGAAAATAATAATAAACCCAACAACAACATCAATATTAATAATAAATAATAATAATAAATAATATAATAAGTAAATAAAAAGATTTTGGGGTCCATTCAAAAGTGTCTGATGCTCCAGATGTGGCCTGCGGTCCACCTGTTGACTACCTCTGCCTTGGGCATAGGTGCTGACTTCGTGGATGCTCCAGGTCTGGAGCACCCATGGAGAAAAATTAGCGGGTTCTCAGCACCCACCAGCAGACAAGCTCCCTCCTCTCGCCCCCACCCCCAGTGCCTCTCCCCTGCTGGCAGCCTCACTGATCACTTTTCCCCTCCCTCCTAGCACCTCCCGCCCACCGGGAACAGCTGTTTCACAGCATTCAGGTTGGCTTTGGGAGGGAGAGGGAGAAGCGGGGATGGGGCATGCTCGGGGGAGGGGGCAGAAAGAGGCAGGGAAGAGGAGGGGTGGGAAGAGGTGGGGTGTGAGCTTGGGGAAGGTATGGAGTGGGGGTGGGACCTGGGGTGAGAGGGGTCGAGCACCCCCTGGTGGAAGGGAAGTCGGTGCCTATGGCCTTGGGTAATAGCAACATAGCTTTCAGCTCATGCAGTAGAGGCTCATACACTAAGCTTCGGGTGTCCCAGGTTTAATCCTGATGACTGGGGTCTGTCGGCGTTACACATACAGGCCTCTAGTTCTAAAATTAGAGCGGAAGGAAATTTTAAAAATGTGCTAAATTTCAGCACATTTAGCAAAAGAAGTTTAGTGAAAAATTTGTGTGAAAGCCATTCAGTATTTTCTAACCTGCTCTACCTAAAATCAGTGCCAGCACAGATTTGTCACAGCAGCATGGGACTCCTTACTTCAAATATGTGAATGAAGAAGTTTGAAGTTACTTGTGGTGAATATTTGTGTAAGTAAAATATCAAATGTTCACAGGAAGTGCACACGAAAGAGGTACGAAGATGCTTGAATCAAATTCATTTTCACAATCAAAGACAGACAGAACAGTTGTGGGTTTTGGTTTGGCTTGGTTTTTCACCTTGCTCTGGATTATAATTAGCAACCAAACTGTTTTCTGTGCGCACCACCTTTAAAATCCTAGCACTAGTTCACATTCAGGAAAGTGGCACTACACAAATTAGGTAGAGTTTCATATTTGCAGCTCAGTTCTGCTTCAATTGAAACCACTTAGCTGGGAGCAGGATAGGGTCCTTATCCATATCAAATGTGCTTTGCTTGCACCTAAAAGATTATTTTCTGGCTAGTATCCCCATGCTGAGTCTGCAGCCTAAAAATCTAACTGTCTTTGGTGAACGTAGATGTTAGCTGTCAATAAGCTACAAGACTATCTTTTCATCTATGCCGATTGGGTGTCCGGTGTCACGGACAGCCTGGTCAGCGGGTGGCTGAAGAACTGGCTAGAACAACAAGTAGTGTGTTGTGATCGGCGCTCTCTATGTGAGGACTGATGGACTGATCGATCAAGGTGACTATCTTTTCCTTGAGGTTGACATGCTGCAAGGAACAGGGGGGATTTCACTCGCAGTGTTCTGATGGGTCCTGGGTTTTAAATCAGCATCCTTGTCCTGATTTTCATAGGAAAATCCTCCCCCCTCCTCCCAAAAAAGCCATTTAGATTTGATCACATAAGAAAACACTTTTGCCTCTATAAGAGACCAAAATTGTTTGTCAAGTGCAGAAGTAGTGATGAACTGGTGTTAAGTGTTCTTCAGAGTAATACAATTTATTTCAATAGTGTTGGAAATCATCTCACAGAGACAGCAGCAGAAAATTGATTAAAATACGAAGATCAATGAGAACAACCTATAATGGAAACTGTGGGCCTGATTTTTCTCACACATATGATAGTGGCACCCCTGGGGTTTCAGGGGAGATCAGAATCCCATCTACTGTATGCAGGATACTACTTCAGGTGGTTTTGCGCTCTTTGCCCACATTCAAGCTCCTTTGGCGGCATTTTATGAGAGTTGAGATTGCAGCATCCCTCTTTAAACACAACCTAACACTAGCCAGTCCTTCACATCACAGCTACCTGTCTCTGGCAATGTGAGGAAGGATATTCTCCTTGAAAGCTTCTGACGAAACCAGTGTCCAAAATAAATGAATCAGTAGAGTGGTCACTTTAGGTTTTGTTAAACAATAAAACACTGCAGGACAGAGAGTGTCTGGTTTGCGTGCATGAGTTGGGGCAGGGAGAATCAGGATACTTCCTGTCAGGAGTACAGCCCTGCAGCTGCACCTGCTCAGTCTCCTGAAAGCCTAACAAGTTAGCTAGGCTGCTTGACTGACCGAAGAAGCCAGCAGGCAAGTTCTTAAGCCCAGCAGCAGCTTGCTGGCTGCTCAGTGCACATGCCCATGGATTCTCTGCCTCTCTCTGCTCCCCTCACTCCAAGCGCTGCTGCTGCTTTGCCCCTCCACTGCCCCAGCCTAGACCCTGCCCTTCATCCAGCCTTGTTCCAGTCCTGTGCCAGCCTTGCATCTGCCTCAGAACCAGCCCTACTTCTCCGCTTTCCCTGACTCCTGGCAATTCAGTTCTGGTCCTTGGTTCTGATTCCTAGCTCCGACTCTATCTTGATTCTTGGTTCTGGCATTCACACTCTGACTTTGGTTTTGATCTTCAGCCCTGGTTCCTGGTTCTGACCCAGTCTTGCCCCTTGGTTTTGGCATTTGGATTCCGACTACTAGGCATTACTGTCTATGACCTGGTTCCCTAATACTTCCTCCTATTTTCATCCCAGTGCAGGGTCACAGTCCGTGTCCTCAGGGAATTCAAGGCACTCCCAACACTAGTGCTCAGACCTGGGTTAAGGCAACCTGCAGGCTTAGACAGGATGCAGGACAGAGCCCATATAGCTACACCACTTTCCCCATGAGTTGCATGCCAGGGTCCCACTTTCCACCTAGAGTTGCAATGGGAGGCAGATGCCACCTCGCTCCCAGAGAGAGAGAGAGAGGAGCAAAAGGATGGAGCTCCCTAGAGCAATAAGTTTTGGAGTCAACACACTATTGAGAAGCCTGGGGAACTTTACATCTCTCAGAGATATTGTTGCAGACTGCCTGCAGACTCAGGCAGATGTCACTGCATTGATTCACATTTTCAAGCTTGTTTTCATAACAGCTAGAAATGTACTTTTCTTGTTAATGGAAGCTGAGAGTCTGACCTCATCATGTGACTCCAGGAGTTGGGGCCTTAGACACAGGCCTATAATGCCCATTCCATAATCCAGTCCTGCCAGTTCCTACAAGTGTGGAGCTGGTGTATTGTAACCCATTCGTCTCCAGAGCAGTGCAAGGTGCTCTGCTGAGCGGGAGGCAGGAGCAAGGAACACAGAGCACGTGTGGCTGCACAGAATTTAGTGATTTACTAGTGTTGGCTCAGAAGTGACACAGTTTATCCTAACTACTTCCAGCCAGATTAGAGTGGGACGTACAGTATTAATTCTCTGATGCCAAGATTCTAATATCCTTACTTTTGTTGTGAGTACTCCTACTGAAACTAATGAGGCTATAAGCAGAGTCAGGGCTAGTCTACACTGGCAACGCTAAAGTACTGCCATGGCAGTGCTTTAGCAGGGCTTGTGTGGTCGCAACAGAGCGCTGGGAGAGTAGTGCTCTAAAGAACCCACCTCCCCATCTACACCGGTGCTTTCCAGCGCTGACACTTGCAGCGCTGAGGTGTGTTTTTTCACACCCCTGAGTGAGGAAATTGCAGCGGTGTAAATTGCCAGTGTAAACAAGCCCTAAGACATTAATCCACTCCACACTAGTAAAGGTGGTGTGTGAACTGAATTTGACCCATTGCCCCTTTTTGTACAGATCCCTTCTTTAAACCTCAGAAACACCCTTCCAGAATTGAAACCATTTGTCCTTTAAAAAAAATAATGTGTTCAAAGACTGTATATTAATCTCATCATCATTAAGGTAGTTAATTATTACTGTTACAAAACCTGTTCATGCTAGTCCTGAAACAAAAAGGAAGTGTTCAGTTAACATTTGCTAACATACCTTAATAGCCCCACATCACACTGTCAAATCACATTAACTGACTACCTCCCACAAGAAACTTCCCTGTCTTTCCAGCACATAATACGCACATTCACCAAATTTCTCTTGCATATTCAGACATAAACCTTAACTCTGACCTCAGCAAAATTACTATGTGCATTACTGGGTAAGTGTGCAATGGGGTAAAAGTATGACAGCAAAGTTAAGATTTTGTGTTGGAATGTGACAGAGGAATTTGGTGTGTGCATTGTAGGAAGAATCAATTTCATATTTTTGCTGAAGAGGATAAACAATAATATCCTGTGAATCCTTCCTTCATGTTCCAATATAAAATGGAAGCATTTGTAAAGCTGTTAAAGAAAAATCACGTCTTCAGAATGCAATATACTCCCTATTCCAATACATGCAAATCATTGCTAAACCAAACAGCCTCAATCAAATTAATTTTATTAATGTTTCCATCACCTCTTCCTGCCCAAGCACTAAAAATTGATTCTGACATTCATTCACCATTTCACGCTCAGATGTAGAGTCCTTACCCAGTCTATATTTCTATTTTAAAAGATTCAATACACTCAGATTCAATATATTTAACAACACACCACCACAGCTGAAATCCTGAGTAGCAATTTCCCTTTGGAGATGGAAAACTATATTTTCTAAACTAAGAAGATAGTGTATTTACTTTAGAGAGCTCGGTGGGGTGTAAGCAGTGGAAAGAGAGTTGCCAATAAGTGTAGGATTTGGCAAAAGAAAAATGACAGAAAAAGAACCATTGTATAAAAAATGGTTTCAGAGTAACAGCCGTGTTAGTCTGTATTCGCAAAAAGAAAAGGAGTACTTGTGGCACCTTAGAGACTAACCAATTTATTTGAGCATAAGCTTTCGTGAGCTACAGCTACTTGCATCCGATGAAGTGAGCTGTAGCTCACGAAAGCTTATGCTCAAATAAATTGGTTAGTCTCTAAGGTGCCACAAGTACTCCTTTTCTTTTTGTATTAAAAATAGCACTTTTGACAGCAAGGATCTTCAGTTCTTTGTGAAATTACACCGTTACCAGAGGCAGAAAACAATGGAAGTTTTATTAAACTTGTTTACACATGTGCATGGGCACGGGCGTGTGCACACACTCACACATACATACACTTTATTAATGGTACAAGAATAGCAGCTTTCATACACTATACTAGATTTGCACTATTGCCCTTAACACTTTGGATTAAATCCTTGCCCCACTGAAGTCAATGGGTATTTTCCATTGACTTCAGTGGGGGTCAGGATTTCACCCTTAAACCATTCCAGTATGGCTCCAGTACATAATAGATACCCAGAAGCCATAATGTATTTCCAGGTACCATAAAGCCATAAATCCATATTTAATTAGAAGTGGATGAAATGCTCCAGATGATAAGATCTCTGTTCTAAAAATGAAATAAAAACTGGTCCTTTGGCTTTGTTCTCTGACTCCGGGCCATAATTTAATTAAAACTGCATATCATATGCTAAAAAAAAAAAAAATCTCATTGACAAGTCTTAGTTGAGGAATGCAGATATCCTTGTGGTACCTGAATCTGTGCTTTCTATTTCACTGTTATATTGTTTCATATTCTCTTTCCCCTCCTCCTTACTCTCTTGTTTCTCATTAAGAAAGTGAATTTCTTGCAGATTTAATACTGTAATGCTGAAGTCTGAGTACCAGCATCCTTCTATCTTAATGGATATCTTACTTGACAGCTCTGTGAATTTTAGCTCTCTTCTTTAACAGCATATATTTGTGGGAAAAGGCTGGCATTGAATTTAAGTGCAGGGAGCTCAGGCAGGCTTGAAATGGAAACTGAGGTAAAATAACAATGATTTTTTTTCTTATTACATTAGAGACAGAAGTAGGATTTGAACCATTAAAAAGAAAATGGAATATCAATGATGTAACTGGAAAACATGTATCACCTGTATCAAACCCCAGATTTTGAATACTCATGTTTTGTTAGACCAGTTTGTTAAACACTTTGTTATGCTCCTTTTCTAGTGAAGTCATAGCTCTTGACAATTAGATCTTGCTTTTCCTCCCAAAGGATCTGAGTGTTTTACAAACTGGGCAAATGTCTTCTCTTGAATCCATTATACAAAATCTCTCATAAAACTGAAGAGTTGTGAATTTAAGAGGTAAACACACAGGCACAAACAAATGTGTTCCGAGGACATCATTAGAAACCGTCAATATTTACTAAGAATGTCAGAGAAACAGAAGAATTTCCTTACACTAATAGAAAGTAATGATGGTATCTCTGAGAGCTCTTGTTCTGATCACAGGGGTATACTGGAGTATCTACAGATAACAGTGAGTATTTGTAACTATAAGCTATTTATGGCCACCACTGTGTATGTGTGAGTGGGTGTATGTGTGTACAGTAGCAGAGGTGTATAGAGAAGCTGGTACACAGCTGCCTGCCTGCCTGCAAGCTAGTGTTCTTTTGTGAGCACTAAAATCCCATCTCAAATTTTAAGAGAATACTTACTACATAAAATAGAGCTTGTTACAACTTGTGTTCTCATTGTGTTTGCCAGTTGTGCGGTACTGTTACACATGAAGTCAATTCACATGGGTGTACCAAATAGCTACATATTTCATTCCAAACCTGAACTGATTCACAAATACTTGGCCTATTCTTTTTACTTGTGTATGTGCAATCAAATGGAAGTAAATTACAGAACATCTTTTACACAGGTATCTTCAAAGCAGTGCCCACATGGTATATACCTAAATAAAGGTATTTACTTTCAAAGAGCTAAATTTTCCATTCCAATCAGCATAATTAAATTGGTCAGGGTTACTGGACCAGACCCAAAGCCCACTGGAGTCAGTGGGAGTATTTACATTGACACAGTGGGCTTCAAATCAAGGGTACTGTGAGCTCCCTATAAGGGCAGAATCTCTACTGATGTTAGAGGTGCATCATACATGTAAGGAGAGCCCAAGAACGTTGAAGAGATCCACTGTCCAGGTTAGAAAGGAGCAATTAGCCTATAATTTGAATTGTGAAGTTAGCCAGATAATAACATGATGTGTAAGATAGAGAGGTAAATTCTGTGTTCCTATAGCTGTATGCTGACCAGTTAGAATTGCATGTACTATCCATATCTTAGATCAGAATTGGTGTTTTCAAGGCCTAATCTTGCTTCAGTGAAATCAATGGCAAAAATCCCCCGGCCTCATTTCGCTCTTGCTTACATTTCTGTAAATCAGAAGAAACTCCACTGAAATCAATAGAATTATACTGATGTGAAACAAGTGCCAGTGAGAGCAGAATCAGTCTGTGTTGACTGCAGTGTGAGTAGCATCATGGCTTTGGTAAGCATATGGATTTGTGTGCACAAATATAGTGAAAGCTCAACATTTGGGTGGGATGACATCAGGAAAGGAACGCAGCAACTAAAGGCTAGATTTTTAAAGGTATTTAGGTGGTTGAAGTTGCAGATAGGCACATAGTAGGATTTTCAAAAGCACAAGAGGAGTTCAGGTGCCCAGGCATAACTCCATTACTCCATGAAAAACGCCAATCAGCCACAGATCTAGCCCTTTGTGTTTAAGAAGTTGCTGTTTTCATCAGCAAAATGTCATCTTATCAATTAACTCTATGCTGGTAATTGTAGTTTTATTCTTTTCCTGCAATAAAACCCATCAGGTAGCAAATAAAACACATTTTTGATAAAAATAATTAGAACACAGTAACCATCTTACAAATCTTTCTGCCGGGATGATTTAAATAATTCTACCTTTTAAAAAATCCCCAACTCTTCATTTTTCTATGGTATGTGATTCTAGTGTTTTGCCACTGCTGTCAGTACATTTTAGCTCAGTGATATTTCCCCATGTTTTATTTTTAGTTTTATAGAACTGTCAGCAATTAGCTACTCATGAGTCTCTCTATTTTCTGCTGCTGTTAGTTTCCTTTCATGTGATGCAGCCGCCTCACCTGTATTTGATGCATATTAGTCTTCTTTACAACTGAGGTTGAAATGTCTGTTATTGACTTGACAGCCTTTTTTCTGGGCCAGTATTTGCTTCTTCAGAATTTGATTAAGAGATGATGTTAGAGTGCAGTTTCCACTTAACAGTCTCTGGGAGTGTGCCAGTGAGCACAAAATATAAGGCCTAATACTGTGAGATGGAGAGTCCCCCCCGCCCCAAGCCTCCGAGTCACTGGGAGATGAGGGCATCCCGTTCTTCAGAGAAAGCACTTAGCCCCCCTCCCCCCACCGCACCCTCTGCCCCACCAGGGCTGGAGCCATAGCTTGCATAGATACATTCTCAGGCAGCAACCACACAAATACATAACACTTCTCTAAAAGATTGGGGTCCATTTTAGAGCACCCTCCTCCTCTCTGGTCAGGTTTGTTCTTGCTGAGCCAGCTCACTCCCTGGGGTGATTCTATCTGAACGCTCACCTAGCAGTTTCCAGCTGGGCTAGTTGTTTTTATTTTAAGCCTTCTTAACAAAACAAATCAAAACCTCACCGACTCTTCCCTCAAAGCCTGTGCATGCTGAGTAGTCTCTGCCCAAAGCCTGCCCCTCACACCAGTAACTTCAGCAGCCCCAAATTTCCTGGCTCTTTCCACAGAGCCTCAGTAATAAAGGACTATACAAAGTCTCCATTCTGTCCATTTGGTTTCTGGAGCAATTCCTCTAGCTCCGGCAACAGTCCATTGGGAGCACAGCCCCTAGCCCCCTTATCTTTCTGGAAGGTGTCACAGTCCCTCCCCCATGTTTCCTGCTGTCATGGGGGAGGCTGAGCCTCCACAAACAGCCTTGTGTGGCCTGCCCACGCTCCATCCCTAGGCCCCCTCCTGCTTCCCAGTGCTCTGCAGTTCTTCCCCCCATGGCCTGTCACTTTGGGTGGGCTATTACCAGCAGGAGAGTGAGTTTGTGTGTGGGGGGGTGGAGGGTGAGAAAACCTGGATTTGTGCTGGAAATGGCCCAACTTGATGATCACTTTAGATAAGCTATTACCAGCAGGACAGTGGGGTGGGAGGAGGTATTGTCTCATGATCTCTGTGTGTATATAAAGTCTGCTGCAGTTTCCACGGTATGCATCTGATGAAGTGAGCTGTAGCTCACGAAAGCTCATGCTCAAATAAATTGGTTAGTCTCTAAGGTGCCACAAGGACTCCTTTTCTTTTTGAGAATACAGACTAACACGGCTGTTACTCTGAAACCTACAAACATTAGCTATTTCATCCTCACAATAACCCCCAAAGCTGGGGGATGCTGAACTAAATTATGCTCTTATATACCACCCCCTAGAAACACGTTGATTTCAGTAGGAACAGAATTTGGCCCCAGATCTGCATTTTACAAATTGGGAAACTTATGCCAGGATGGTATAGTGACAGTCTGAGGTTGCGGAAGGAATCACTGTCAGTGAGGAGAACTGAATTAAGGAGTTTTTGGACCTTTATTCAGACCACGCACCTCTATCTGAAGATTCTTCAATGCACAGGCACCGGCTTCCTCCTTGCCCCGGGGGTGCTCAACCCCCGCTCTTCCCCAGATCCCATCCCCACTCCACCCCTCCCCTCAAGCCCCCACTCTTGCCCTGCCTCTTCCTGCCCAGTTCTGCCCCCTACCCTGAGCACGCCCCATCCCCGCTCCTCCCACAGTGTCTCCTGCATGCCGCAGAACGGCTGATCATGGCAGGTGGGAGGTGCTGGGAGGGAGAGGGAGGAGTTGATCAGCGGGGACCCTGGTGGGTGGGAGGAGCTGCGGGGGAGAGGGGAGCTGCTGGAGCACCCACAGAGTCAGCGCCTATGCTTCTATGGCTGACATTGATCAGCACTCATTGACAAACTATGTGATCTGTAGCGATACATTTACTTGCAATGTATCAGCCACTTGATGTCTCTGTGTGACAGACTTCCACTTGAGGTGTGGTTAACAAGGGAGACAAAACTGGAACTCAAGTTCTATGGAAGGCTGTTTGCATCTGTCATTTGTTCTTGTTTTCTTTAATAAATGCCTCCTATTTAATAGGGATTGTGGTCCTATTTATCCTGTCAGACATCACCGTTGAGATGGTATTTAATAGGAATGATGTAAAGACATGGCAGTTCCTCAGTATTTTTTTTTCTGCATATATATTTGGGTATTCGGTAACTAACACTTATCCTTATTCTGTCTTGGCTCATTGATTTACATTTATTTTAATTTCAAATTGGTGTAGTATGCTGAAAATAATCCTTTGTTGTGGACTCATTTGCAATGTTTAGTACTTCGTGTCTTTCAATTAATTGCCTTCTTAAACCATGGGTGGGGCGGGGGGGGGTTGGCTTGTCCTCACAGCTCTTTTATTGCTTTTTTACTATTTATCAACTCTCCTTCTTCTCTCACCACATTTTTAAGAAACCCATGTTTTATGATCTTGTAAGCAGGACTGAACACAATATTATCAGTGAAGTCTGGCCAGAGATTTCATTACTACTTCCTTATATTTATATTCTACATTTATAGCACTATATTGGCTTTTAAATTTAACTTTAAAATTGTCTGCACATTAAGGAACAGAAGTCCACTACTATATCAAATCCCTTTCAATATTCTCTTGCTCTGCTTCATTTCTATGCTGTCTACCATTTTTTTTATAATTTCTGATTGGTCTAGATTTTTCATTTTGTCTAAGATAAAATTACTTTTCCGCTTACCTACCTACTTTACAAAGAATTCAACAGGTTCATTATGGGGTTTCCCCACCTTTTCTTCTCTGGCATTAAATATGAATGCTGGAATAGAAAAACTAGAGTCTGATCTGTTATGCATATGTTATGTTCCATATCGAGAACCTAATAACTCAAGTGTACACTTGGGTGACCAGATGACTCATGGTCTTAGGGTTAAGTCACTGCACTGGAACTCAAGAGATATGCCTTCAGTTTATGGCTCTGTCATGGACCTCTTGTGTGACCTTGAGCAAGTCATTTAATCTCTCCATGCATCCATACCTCTTCTGTAAAATAGGGATAACACTTCCTTTCTCCCAGCCTTTCTCTGTGTTGTCTGCTTAGATTGTATGCTGGTCACAGTAGGAACTGTCACTTTTGCAGTGGTTATAGCATTCATGGTCCTCCACAGTTACAGAGAGGACAAGAATGTATTGTAGGGGGTGCTTAATAAAGATGGGAACTTCACAGTAAGGGAGTTCTCTAGTCTTCTTAAAGCATGGCTCTTTGTGTTTGTCCTCACGCCATGTAACATTAGAACTGAGTGAATTCCTCTCTCTCTAAAGAAGGACTAAGGAAAATAAGAGAGTCACCAGATTGCCAGGGTCATGAGCAGTGGGGAAAGTGGAAAATCAGGGAGCAGACATGTTGTCTCGGGAGCCCATAGTGCAAATGATCTTTTAGAAAAGTCTGATTTTGACCATTCAGGCAGCTGGCTTTACTGGATCTGGAGATTTGCATGATTCTGGATGGTTTCTGGTTTCATAAAGAAGAAACAAGAATACCGTGTAAATGCCCTGATGTTTACCAAGAGTAATGCTGCTGATGTTTGAATATATCAAAGTGAAAGAGGCTTTTGGTTTTCATTTCACAGGAAGAGAGACTATTATATACGTAAGGGCCAAATTTAATAGGAGGTACCAGGAACAAGGGAAAACAATTAAGGCTTTTATTACTGCAGTTCATAGTCTTGCTGACCAGTGCAAATATGGAATTCTAAATGAAGAACTGATGAGACAGGATAGCTGTTGGTATAAGAGACACCAATTTATCAGCACAGTTTTAGTTAGACCCAGATCTCACACTAGCAAAAGCTATAACAAAAGTGAGAATGCAAGCAACCATAAAGAAACAGCAATATAACTTATGTGCTAGTAGCATAGGGGAGACAACAGTGACACAGTAAAGAGAAAAGACACAAACATGAAAGGAGCAGGCAGACCAAGTTTACAATGTAAGAACAGTGGCAACTAGAAAGTGGGAGCCAAATAACCTTAATAAGAGGGAAGGCTGTAAAAGCTGTGAAAGATATGGCAAGACACCAACCCACAGCTGGCAACAATGTCCAGCAAGAGGCAGAATGTAGGACATGTCACAAAATGGGCCATTTTGCAATAGCACCCAGATCACCAAGAATAATGGAAACAATCCAGGAGGGGCTGTTATCATCTGATGACAATGAGTCCACACTTCAAGGGCCTATATGCTCAATGGAACAGACAACACCTTGGTATTCAAGCATGAATCTGAATGGTCAAAACCTTAAATTTAAAATTGTTACTTAGGCTGTAGTAACTGCAATGCCAAAAGAAAAAAAAAATAAATAAATTGAGCCCTGGATGGACATCTGCAGAGACTAAATAAGATTCTACAGGGTCCTAATAATACTACGTTGGATATTTGTGGCCAGTTACTTTAGAAACTGGAGAAAGGGTGGAAAGTTCTTCAACAATTAATAATGTAATACAAGGACTGACAACTCCTCTACGAAGATTGCCAACAGTGCAATGAAAACAGTTAGAGAAAATAGAATACAATAATGGGAAAACAAAACTATACAGGAGATTTATCCAGGTCTTCATGTCTTTGTTCTCACATGCTGCATCCCTATACCCTTTGCTAGGGAAAGTCAAAGAAGAATTAAAGAGAATGGAAGATATGGAATTTATTTCCCAGATAGAAGAACCCACTTACTGGTATGCAGGGTTGGTTGTAGTATCAAAGCCCAGTGGCAAAATCTGGATTTGTGTGGACCTTACATAACTTAGGCCTGGTCTACACTATAAGTTAGGTTGACTTAAGCCACCTTGCATCGACCTAGTTGTGCGCATGTCTAACTTAAATTTGTCTCCCACCAATATAAGTGCCCCATTACACTGCCATAGTAATGCCACCTCCCCAAGTGTCATTGAGCAATGGTCCATATGTGTAGGTCGATGCAGCATGAGTGTAGATACTGCGTTGCCTAAGTCGACCCTAACAGTCCTCCAGCGCTGTCCCACAATGATTGACACTGGCTGCTCTGGTTAGGTTTGTTAACTCCACTGCCCGGGCATCATGTAGACCAGAAACTTCACATCTGGCTGGTGCCTCCAACGCTCTTGCCACTCCCCAGTGGCTGGTAGGGGAACCCAGATCCACCGCTACACTGGGTTCCAGTCTAGGGACCCTGTGACCGCAGTCCCTGCACCTACCTCTTGCTGCTGTTTCACTGGGCTTCTTCCTTCATATCTAGCTTCCTCCTTCGCTAAATTTGCCAGCCTCTAATGCCCTCCACTAAGAGAGTGACAGTAGCCTACTTCCCTGCAGCCTTTCCCAGCAGCAGCAGCCTCCCTCTCTGCAGCCAGCTACATGGCTTTATACAGGCCCCTCCAGTTCCTGCACAAGTGAGCCTGTTCCTCTATTTAGGCTTTCTTCTCAGCCTCCAATCTATTAAGTTAATTGTCCCATCCGGCCTCCATTAACTCCTTCCACTCCTGTGTGGGGTGGACACTCCCCCCCTCCCCTTAAAGTCCCCACAGATTTTTGAAATGCCTTTTTCTGATTATACAGCTGAGCAAGTACTCCTACCAATTTGCCATTCTTGTGTGTGATTGCCCAGCTGACCATGCCAGATACACACTCCAGATGCACTCCTGCCTGGAGTAGAGAGGAGATATCGGATCTCCTGGGTCTGTGGGAAGAAGAGACTGTGGGCAAAACTGCAAACCAACCGTAGAAATGTTGACATCTACAAGCAGATTGCTCAGGGATGCAGGAGAAGGACTATGACAGGGACCAGCAGCAGTGCTGTGTGAAAGCCAAGGAACTGAGGTAGGCATATCAGAAGGCCAGGGGGGCCAAGTCACAGACCTGCTGCTTTTACAAAGAGCAGTGTGCCATACTTGGCAGAGACACCACCACGACCTCTCCCAACACTGTGCACCCATCTAAGGAGCCCAAGTCACAGACACCCGCCATGAACAGAGAAGGGGAGGAGGAGGAAGAGGAGATGAAAAAGGAAAAGGAGGAGGTGTATGGGGGACAGGCGACCAGGGCGTCTAGTTGTGCTATGAGCCAGGATGAGTTTTTGACTCCACCACAGTCCAGCCAGTCCCTGCAGTTGAGCACAGGCGAGACCAAAGCAGGAGAAGGAGCCTCGGGTAAGCGTATAAATAAAATTCCTATTAAGGTTGTAACTCCCCCGACTTATCAGGACAAAGCTATCACATTTTAATTAATTTACTTTCACTAGAAGAGGTAGTGATACAACAAAGAGAGGTAGAGGGGCCTCTCTACATGCCCCCTTAGCCACATGGCCTTAGGGCCTGCACGCCTACCCCACCACTCCACATTGGGGGAAAGCGTGAACAACCACAGCTTCACATACACACTGACCTCCGAGAGTCATGATTGATGTATGTGTAGCTACAATGGACATCAAGTTCCTTTCCCTTGTTTCTTTATTAAGGGTTCCCAAGTTTTCTGAAGTTAAAAAATATTTATTATTATGTTCTTCAGATTTTTTTGTTAGGTGCTGTTTTCGTTACTGAAGAACTCTTATTTTGAAAATTATTCATTTTTATTAGTTTACAACACATGGATTTAATTCCTGCGGGAAGTGAATGTAGTGGTCGTGTACACTCACAACACTTAGGGTCAGTGACAAACACAGTGTAATAATCACAAATGTACAGCAAGCACCACAAAATTCATAGCTGCATTGACAGTGTTATATTCAGACATGTACACCAAGCATCACACAATTCCTATAGGCCCCAAAACAGCAGGGTCAAACAGAGCACTGTTCTGCATATCAACAGATTATTAATGGCCCTTCAACTTGCATGACAACTGCCTCAACAGTGGATTTTCCCATTCAAAAATGATTTCCCACTGACCAGTAGTAATTCAGCTTTGCAAGTGTCCACAGAGTGATCACCACTTATTTCTCCACGGTCAGTGCAGCTCTCAGTTTGGTGTCCCTGTGTTGGATGGCTGGGGAAAGCTCAGCATACAGATCCAGGAATGTTGTCTTGCACACCAAAAAGTTCTTCACCCACTGCTCATCATCCCAAACCTGCATTATGATATGATCCCACCAGTCAGTGTTCATTTCTGAGGGCCAGACGTGGTGCTCCACCATCTACAACTGCTCTGTGAATGCCACCAACAACCGTGAATTGGTTCAGGCTATGTCCCACAGCAATCTGTCCTCCAAGAAATTGTCACGTTCCCTGTGGTTCTGCTGAAAACTCTGGAAATAATGGAGGATCGTGCATCCTGTGCTTGCAACACACATGACAGTTGTGCATAGAGCTGTGCAGGCTCCATGCTTCTGTCACAGATGGTGGACAGCAACAAATACAGTGAGGGTTCATTGGAAACTGAAAGTAGGTGCAAAAATTATGGGATAGGTATCATATTATGGGATGGAGAACATTGCATTATGGGAAATTGACCTCTTGTTCCCAGTCACCCTGCACAACTCGTTTCTGTCCCACCATGCGTTGCCAAAACTATCCAAAAGACAGTGCAGAGAATGGTGATGGATTGCTCACTGGGGTACCTACCAATGTTCTCTCAATTTTTTTCATCCATGTGTGGAATAAATTTTGTTATGTGGGGGGAGAGGGGTGGGGAGAAAACCTGGATTTGTGCTGGAAATGGCCCAACTTGATTATCATACACATTGTAAGGAGAGTGATCACTTTAGATAAGCTATTACCAGCAGGAGAGTGGGGTGGGGGGAGAGAAAACATTTTGTAGTGGTAAACACCCATTTTTTCATGGTTTGTATGTATAAGAACATCTTCTGTATTTTCCACAGTATGCATCTGATTAAGTGAGCTGTAGCTCACAAAAGCTTATGTTCAAATAAATTGGTTAGTCTCTAAGGTGCCACAAGTACTCCTTTTCTGTTTGCGAATACAGACTAACATGGCTGTTACTCTGAAACCTGCATTTACACAGAGGCTTACTAGCTTGCTTTTGGATCCAAAGCTATTAGCTGCTCAGAGACTGTCTTAAAAGGGAAACATTCCACTTCCACTAGAGTTCTGATTACTTTCCACTTTCATCTCCTGCTCCAAAACACACAGAGATCTGAAAAAGAAAGCACAACCTATTGTTATTGTTTTCATAGAATATCAGGGTTGGAAGGGACCCCAGAAGGTCATCTAGTCCAACCCCCAAGTACCATGTTTTATTTGCATTTCTTTTATCCCTTCTCCAATATACACTGCACACGTCCTGGGAAAATGCACATTCCTTCCATAGTTTAATCTCCATAACATTATATTAGCCATATTAATTTTACACAAGGTGTAACTGCCTCTATGCCCACAGAGTTTTCATGCACACCCACCAAAGCAACAATCTGATCCCCCAGAGCCATCCCAAGGCTCAGTGTTCCCATCATTCCTCCCCTTTTCCTTTTCCTTTTCCTGTGCACACACACAAAATTCTCTTTTTTGCCTAACATCCCTTGCACTGTGATTACTCTTTTACACACCTGTACCCCGATTACACTTCCATCTTGTACAACTAGACACAACCAGGGGCAGCCAAGTGAAGTTCCAATAGAAACCCCTTACATCCTTTAGTGATTTTGATTACATTACCCAATAGTCAAATCATTTGGATCAGATTCTCTCTCCGCCTGCTGCCTGCAGCAGTCCCTTATAGACCATTTCAATGGGAAAAGGGCCCATTTTCCCTCAGAATAGCTGTGAAGGCTTCTGGGGACAGAAGCATAGTGGTGGTAGTAGCCACTTTACCTGACCCCCTTGGATAATCTAATTACCAAGCTTACATCCAATGTGACTGCACAGAGTTGCACATACAGTTACATTTATATAACTGGATTTTATTATTAAACAAAAACTTTTTTGTAACACCACAACTGTTACTCTTTAACATCTTTACAACAGTTACTTTTTACCATTTCCACAACTTCCAAATGTTTACTTTCCTCCAAACCCTGTATTATTAATTTCTGCAAAAGGTATTTGTAACTTTTCACTCACTTCTCTAAATCATTTACTCCTACATTTAGTTCTTTAAGGTAGTGCAATTTGTCTGTAACAACTTAGCCACCAAGTACAATTATTGCCACACAGCTGCCTTAACCTGTGCTGTCTTTACTTTGAGACTGTTCAAAGAGGCAGTAAAACATTTGTCTCCTTGGATGCCCATGGATCTTTTACTCCAAATATCCCAGTGGAATACAGCAAACCTCCGTCATACTTTGTCCAAAATAACCAAAAACATCTCACATAAGTATCCAAAGTACCCTCCATTAAAACTTCAGAAAAACAAAAGTGTGGAAAGGCAGGGGGAGAGGTGGAAAGAAACCAATGAAGCCTGTCAGGTCAGTTTAAAGTAATGGCTACCAGCAGCAAATTAAGTAAACCAAGGAAAAGAAGAAGGAAAAGAAGAAAAGGATATAGTTAGCTCTGAGCCAAGAGTAGGCTCCCTGGGTTGAAACAGTTGGGAACCCTTATCCCCAGGTTCCCATTCTGGCTCTGGGAGAAGAGTGCGGGTTGTTACCTGCTCCTGCAAACGTGTCATTTTGCACTTTGAAACTTTTTTTTCCCCCTTCTTTCTGTCCACTCCCCCAGGACCAAGTCCCAGCTCCTGTCTCTAAAGGTAGTCTGTTAACTCTGCTTTTGACTTTAAACCCTTTTGTGCCAAATCATCTTTCACTACCCCTAACTAATTTACAACCCTTCAGCAGCCCTTGCTGAAGCAGCACCAAACTTGAAAGATTACTGGCAGCTTCCCATAATGCTGCCCTTACTTCAAACCTCTCACAAGCAGACTGAAGCGCCTCCTTTCCCTGGAAGGCATTCAGCCCCCATGGGCAGTGACCTTCTTCCACTACCCATATACCAAGGAGGGTGGGCTCCTCAGCCACCCCCTATCCCTCAGCGTCCCCTAACACTTCCTCCATTTCCTTTTTAATCTCATCCCAGGTTGACCTCTGCACCTGGTATGGGCCCTGGTTCTTCCTTATCCATTTATCCAAAAAATACTTTACCCTGGCTTGCCAGAACCTGCAACTACCATCACGAGAGTTCGTGATACCCCCTCCAAGCAGCTGCGCTGACTGTTGGGAAGGGGGACTTACAGGCTGCCACTCACCTATCCGATGCGATGCATATAGATACACTGGTTTATCATTTAAGTTTTTATATTTGATTACAAAGAAAGGGACATGCAGAGTGGTTGTAAAGTTATACACAATTAATAGAGAGGAACAGGATGTGTTGCGGGGAAAGCTAAATAAAAACATGGACTAAGGAGTCAGTGAATTCTCTAGTTATTGCTTAAAGCAAGGCTCTTTGTGTTTGTCCTCACACTATATTCTTACTATGTATATGAACAGGGCCTTGAACAACAGAGGGCTGATCTGGATTGTGGCCTCTGGGTGTTACTATCAAACAAATAATAATAATAATAATAATAAATTAATAATTGAAGGTTTGAGGGGTGGATAGGTGAGTGAGAATTGTACTGTTGGTCTTCACATCACTGTGCTAGGATGGACACTACCTAAAAAGACAATTAACAATCCCAGCTTTGGAGGTCCTGTAGGAATAAATGCTTATTTATTTGAATGGCTTTAGAAATAGAGAGAGATAAAATGCATACATGCATCATCAGTAATGAACCATCAATACATTCCTCCCCATCACCTTCATACCTGCTCAGGAGGAACACAGTCAGTGTCTTAGAAAGAAAAGGAGTACTTGTGGCACCTTAGAGACTAACAAATTTATTTGAGCATAAGCTTTCATGAGCTACAGCTCACTTCATCAGATGCATTCAGTGGAAAATACAGTGAGGAGATTTATATACACAGAGAACATGAAACAATGGGTGTTACCATACACACTGTAAGGAGAGTGATCACTTAAGGTGAGCTATTACCAGCGGGGGGAGGGGGGGAACACCTTTTGTAGAGATAATCAAGGTGGGCCATTTCCAGCAGTTGACAAGAACGTATGAGGAACAGTCAGGAGTGGAGGATAAACATGGGGAAATAGTTTTATTTTGTGTAATGACCCATCCACTCCCAGTCTCTATTCAAGCCTAAGTTAATTGTATCCAGTTTGCAAATTAATTCCAATTTAGCAGTCTCTCATTGAAGTCTGTTTTTGAAGTCTTTTTGTTGTAATATTGCGACCTTTAGGTCTGAAATCGAGTGACCAGAGAGATTGAAGTGTTCTCTGACTGGTTTATGAATCTTATAATTCTTGATGTCTGATTTGTGTCCATTTATTCTTTTACGTAGAGACTGTCCAGTTTGACCAATGTACATGGCAGAGGGGCATTGCTGGCACATGATGGCATATATCACATTGGTTGATGTGCAGGTGAACGAGCCTCTGATAGTGTGGCTGATGTGATCAGGTCCTATGATGGTGTCCCCTGAATAGATATGTGGACACAGTTGGCAATTGGCTTTGTTGAAAGGATAGGTTCCTGGGTAGTGGTTCTGTTGTGTGGTGTGTGGTTGCTGGTGAGTATTTGCTTCAGGTTGGGGGGCTGTCTGTAAGCAAGGACTGGCCTGTCTCCCAAGATTTCTGAAAGTGATGGGTCATCCTTCAGGAGAGGTTGTAGATGATTGATGCGTTGGAGGGGTTTTAGTTGGGGGCTGAAGGTGATGGCTAGTGGCGTTCTGTTATTATCTTCGTTGGGCCTGTCCTGTAGTAGGTGACTTCTGGATACTCTTCTGGCTCTGTCAATTTGTTTCTTCACTTCAGCAGGTGGGTATTGTAGTTGTAAGAATGCTTGATAGAGATCTTGTAGGTGTTTGTATCTGTCTGAGGGATTGGAGCAAATGCGGTTGTATCGCAGAGCTTAGCTGTAGACAATGGATCATGTGGTGTGGTCTGGATGAAAGCTGGAGGCATGCAGGTTGGAATAGCGGTCAGTAGGTTTCTGGTATAGGGTGGTGTTTACGTGACCATCGCTTATTAGCACCGTAGTGTCCTGGAAGTGGATCTCTTGTGTGGACTGGTCCAGGCTGAGATTGATGGTGGGATGGAGATTGTTGAAATCATGGTGGAATTCCTCAAGGGCTTCTTTTCCATGGGTCCAGATGATTAAGATGTCATCAATGTAGTGCAAGTAGAGTAGGGGCATTAGGGGATAAGAGCTGAGGAAGCGTTGTTCTAAGTCAGCCATAAAAATGTTGGCATACTGTGGGGACATGCGGGTACCCATAGCAGTGCCACTGATTTGAAGGTATATCCAAATGTGAAATAGTTATGGGTGAGGACAATGTCACAAAGTTCAGCCACCAGGTTTGCCATGACATTATCAGGGATACTGTTCCTGATGGCTTGTAGTCCATCTTTGTGTGGAATGTTGGTGTAGAGGGCTTCTACATTCATAGTGGCCAGGATGGTGTTTTCAGGAAGATCACTGATGGATTGTAGTTTCCTCAGGAAGTCAGTGGTGTCTCAAAGATAGCTGGGAGTGCTGGTAGCGTAGGGCCCGAGGAGGGAGTCTACATAGCCAGACAATCCTGCTGTCAGGGTGCCAATGCCTGAGATGATGGGGCGTCCAGGATTTCCAGGTTTATTGATCTTGGGTAGCAGATAGAATACCCCAGGTTGGGGTTCCAGGGGTGTGTCTGTGCGGATTTGTTCTTGTGCTTTTTCAGGGTGTTTGTGGAGCAAATGCTGTAGTTTCTTTTGGTAACCCTCAGTGGGATCAGAGGGTAATGGCTTGTAGAAAGTGGTGTTGGAGAGCTGCCTAGCAGCCTCTTGTTCATATTCTGACCTATTCATGATAACGACAGCACCTCCTTTCTCAGCCTTTTTGATTATGTTTTCAGAGTTGTTTCTGAGGCTGTGGATGGTATTTTGTTCTGCACGGCTGAGGTTATGGGGCAAGTGATGCTGCTTTTCCACAATTTCAGCCCATGCATGTTGGCGGAAGCACTCTATGTAGAAGTCCAGTCTGTTGTTTCGACCTTCAAGAGGAGTCCACCCAGAATCCTTGTTTTTGTAGTCTTGGTAGGAAGGTCTCTGTGGGTTAGTATGTTGTTCAGAGGTGTGCTGGAAATATTCCTTGAGTTAGAGATGTCAAAAATAGTATTCTAGGTCACCACAGAACAGCATCATGTTCGTGGGGGTGGAGGGGCAGAAGGACAGGCCACGAGATAGGATAGATTCTTCTGCTGGGCTAAGAGTATAGTTGGATAGATTAACAATATTGCTGGGTGGGTTAAGGGAACCACTGTTGTGGCCTCTTGTGGCATGGAGTAGTTTAGATAATTTAGTGTCCTTTTTCTTTTGTAGGGAAGCAAAGTGTGTGTTGTAAATGGCTTGTCTAATTTTTGTAAAGGCCAGTCACGAGGAAGTTTGTGTGGAAGGTTGTTTTTTTATGAGGGTATCCAGTTTTGAGAGCTCATTCTTAATCTTTCCCTGTTTGCTGTAGAGGATGTTGATCAGGTGATTCCACAGTTTCTTTGAGAGCGTGTGGCACAAGCTGTCAGCATAGTCTGTGTGTGGTATGTAGATTGTAATGGATTTTTTACCTTCAGTCCTTTTGGTATGATGTCCATCTGTTTGCATTTGAGTTTTTTCATGAAGTTGATAGATTTCCACTCCATACGGCTAAATTCAGTGCCTTGCATAATGACAGGTTTCAGATGTAATGATGCGTTGGAGAGGTTTTAGTTGGGGGCTGAAGGTGATGGCAAATGGTGCTTTCCTGCTGGTAATAGCTCACCTTCAGTGATCACTCTGGTTACAGTGTGTATGGTAACACCCATTGTTTCATGCTCTCTATGTATATAAATCTCCCCACTGTATTTGCCACTGAATGTATCCGATGAAGTGAGCTGTAGCTCATGAAAGCTTATGCTCAAATAAATTGGTTAGTCTCTAAGATGCCACAAGTACTCCTTTTCTTTTTGCGAATACAGACTAACACGGCTGCTACTCTGAAGCCAGTGTCTTGTTTGCCCTACGAAGTAACCGCAAAAAACGTTGCAAGATTTATTAACTACATATTATAACTGGGACTCATTACATCCATCACTGAAGTGTAACCACCTCTGGTGAATGCTGCACTTTCTGGTAAAACACAGCCAGTTTGAAGTGATGCATGGCAGTCTTATTCCACTGCAATTGCAGAGGGACGACATGAGAATTGGACCAGTACATCACTGATCCAGAAAGCCACCAACCTAAAAAATACTCTACTTTTTAAAAAATGTCATGGAATTCTTAATAACCACTCATGGTCAGAATTTAGGATTTATTAGGCAAATCCTCAGCTGGTGTAAATTGTTATTGCTCCACTGAAGTCAATTTATACCAGCTGAGGATTTGCCTCTCTGTCTCCTTCAAGAGACAGTATCTCCAACAGCACTGCACTGCCTGGGCAGTACATTGGGTCCTGGAGCACTGGTGCAGTCCTAACAGAGGGAAGCATGCCACCTATTGAGTCACTCCTATGACTTCTTTCAGTACATGGGTATTTGAGGATTTTTTCCTGGGAGTCTCCATCCAAGTATAAACCTAGTCCAACCCTTTATAATGTATAAAATCTGATAGTATCACAGCTGAACATTGCATGGCTTTTACTATTCCCCCCAGAGGTGGTCATTATTTGCTTGGCCTTAATTTGGTTTCATTGTGCTCTTAGAAATGATAGCACATCTTAAAATCTGTCTAACTGTGCCTTTTCCTGAAATGTGCTGAAATAAGAGCTGAAATGTAGAAAAACTCCTCTGATGATAAGGGATGAAAAGCTGCTGTTACTAAAAGGTAGAAGTTAAAAAAGGAAAGTCCTTTCAGTTGCCTTGAACCACTTTTTCCCTGATTTATACTGCATCCAGATGAGCAATTACACAGTAACCAACTTCACCCAGCTAAGCAAGGCATGTGGAGCAAAAGTAATTGATGGCAGGTTTTTCTGTAGTGAACACATTGGGAAACTTGACCACATTCGATAATCCACAAACCCACACTTGGTACCTGCAGGACAGTGCATGAGGCTGCTCAGTGTTTCAATGGGAAAGTACTGTAATATAAAAACGGTGGGGGTAATGACTCGGTTATGACCGGCTAGAAGTGGTTCTCCCACCTCCCCAAAAACTATGGCTATGTCTACTCTATGAACTAGGGGCGTGATTTCCCTGCTCACATACACACTTGCGCTAGCTTTCCTTGAGCAAGCACGAGTCTAGATAGCAGCGAAGCCGTGGGAGCAGGAGTAGCAATAGCAAAGGCATGGCTTGGCAGTGCCAAGTGCAAACCCACATAAATGCTGGGTCCTTACCCAGCACGGCTCAGCAATGCTTCCACTGCTGCTACCTGTGCTACCATGCCCACACAGCTATTTATACTCACCCTAGAGCAATGAGAGCTAGTGAAAGTATGTGTATACTAGCAGGGGGAACCATATCCCTAGGTCGTATCATAGACAACCTACACGTGTGTAAGCCCACCTTTCCTTTCTGGGTTACCTGTGTGCTGAGGTGCCTGATGTTGTCAACTGTAAAGGAGATCCTGCGTATCCCAGTGGTGATGTTGGATAGGTGGGAATCCTCTCTCCACCCATCTATTGGAAATTAAAATTGGCAGCGCCTCCACATCGCTGGGCCCTGTACACACTCACTGGCGTGTCTTGGGAGTCTCCAGGAGTAAACCTGAGCTAATCTATGCAATGGGTCTAGCTCAAAAGTACCAACTATAAACAATATAACCAAGATATTCTTAGATTAGCGTTAACACTCCTTTACTCAACAATTTAGAAAAACATGATATAACAGATTGAGATTAATTAATATATCACAACCACTTTGTGTCACTAAGTGGCACTTCAATAAATCAATTAATAAATGCAGTATATGAAACTTAACTAACTTACATTTACACTGTCCCCATTTACCCCAGCCCTGAGTGTGCACTCCTCTGAATTTCAGAGTTCAAGACACTTGAATGGCTGCACTTGAAGATCTTGAAGCTGGGACAGTACTCCCTTGGCCCAGCAAAACAGTCCAGCCAAGGTAACAAGGGGCAGAGCAATTCTAACTTGGGATTGTTCCAAGCTACACACCCATTCTGAAGATGGGAGTTGTTCTAACCAGAGGTCAGTAACCCTGGATTCTGGTTAGATGATAAGACCACTTTGTCTCTTCTCAGACTCAGGGAAGCCCCTTAAGGTCTCTTTGCTGTCTCCCTTCCCTTGCAAGCACTTTCCCAAACAGCAAAGGCAGCGGTTACTTACACTGCCTGCACTGCAGCCCAACCTCACTCAGTTCTGGACCCAGCAACAGTCTCTGCTCTGACTACAATTAGGGTAGCCAGCTGTCCAGTTTTTGACCAGAACGCCTGGTCGAAAAGGGACCCTGGTGATTCCAGTCAGCATTGCTTACCGGGCTGTTAAAAGTCTGGTTGGCGGTGCAGTGGGGCTCTGCATGACTACCAGAAGCAGTGGCATGTCCCTCCCCCAGCTCCTACACATAGGGGCAGGCAGGAGGGTCTGCATGCTGCCCCTGCCCCAAGTGCTGGCTCTGCAGCTCCCATTGGCTGGGAACCATGACCAATGGGATCTGCGGGGAGCAGTGCCTGTGGACGGTGCAGTGTGCAGAGCTGCCTGGCTGCGCCTCTGCATACAAGCCAGAGTGGGGACATGACGCTGCTTCCACGAGCTGTTTGAGGTAAGCACCCTGAGCCTGCACCCCTGAATCCTCCCCGTGCCCCAACCCCCTGCCCCAGCCCTGATCCCCCTCCCGCCCTCCAAACACCTCAGTCCCAGCCCGGAGCACCTTCCAATCTCCTCATCCACATCCTCACCCCAGAGTCCACACCCCCAGCTGGATCCCTCACTCACTTCTGCACCCACCCGGTGAAAATGAGCAAGTGAGTAAGGGTGGGGGGACAAAGCGAATGGGGGAGGGCGTGGAGTGAGTGGGGGTCCTCGGAGAAGGGGCAGGGCATGGGTAGGGCCTCGGAGGACAGGCAGGACAGGGGTGTTCAGTTTTGTGTGAGTAGAACGTTGGCAATCGTAACTCCAGTGAAGCCCAGCAACATTCTCCGAGGCTCCCTGCCTGATCAAAGCCCCAGCAGTTTCTCAGCAGCAGCAGCTTCTAGCTTTCTATCAGAAGTTTAGCAACAGCTCCTGGCTTGGACAGAGCTCCACTAAGCAATCACCACTCACCTAACCAGGATCTCATCTCCCCCACCCAGATGGAGCCCACCACATGCTCCCCCGGGAAGTGGAAGTCTCTCTCTCTTCCCCAAGGCATCATGGGAGTTGAAATCTCCAAGGCTGGATTGCAGCACTCAGGATTCTGCTGACTGGAATACTCCCAATTAAGTTCAGAGGCCCCTCTAGTAGGGGATGCTTACATGTGCACCTTTGTTTAACAAGCTGCATTGCTTTGCTCTCTAAATGTAAACTCACTGTATTTATAAAGAGGCAGACATATATTTTAGCTCTATAGAAATTAGAGCCAATGAATGAAAGATACTGGCGGAGAGGAAAACTGAGAATTTGAATACTGCAGAAGTGATGAGAAAACCGAAGTGATGAGAAAACAGCTAGGGCAGGGGTCAGCAACCTTCGGCATGTGGCCCATCAGGTAATCCACTGGTGGGCCACGAGACATTTTGTTTACATTGACCATCCGCAGGCACAGCTGCCCGCAGCTCCCAGCGGCCACAGTTCACCATTCCCGGCCAATAGGAGCTGCAGGAAGCAGCTGCCAGACTGTGCCTCTGCCCACAGCTCCAATTGCCCAGGAATGATGAACCACGACCACTGGGAGCTGCAGGCGGCCATGCAAATGTAAACAAACTGTCTGCTGGCCCGCCAGCAGCTTATCCTGATGGGCCGGCCCATAGGCGGCAGGTTGCCCACCACTGTTGTATATGGACTGAGATAATTTGCATCTAGTTTCATATCTGCTGAGGGTCTGACCCCATGATTATAAACAAGATTGTGATTTAGGTGCCATGTTAGAAGCTGGTGTGGCTGGCAGAGTGTTTAAATCAAGTTTAAATACTTTTCCAAAATATGTTTCTGAGAGTGAAGAAGGTCAGTTGTTCCTTTCATTCAATATAGGAAAGTGAATTTTCACAGGGATGCAGAGGTCCAAGGGTACCACTTTCTCCAGGCTTTCATATGTTCTCTATTGAGATCTGATGTTGTCACCAATCCTTCTGGCCTAGGAGAAATGTCTGGAACTCCCTTTGAGACCTGTCATGTTTGTTGGTCTTACATGTTACGGTTTTTATATTATTTTAACTTTACTGATGCATGAAAATCCAAACAATCTTATTACATTCATCTCTCTGCTGTTGTGTGAGAGACTGCAAAAAAGCTCTTGGTCAAAAGATTTCAGATCCGATTTTAGAAAACTGATGCACAAGTTATTTCATTGATATATTGCCCATATTCTTATTATTATGGAATTAGGGAAATGTCCTGATTTACAGAAATTAAATAAAGATAGAGAGGTCTTTGGAATTCCTGTGTCTGATGCCAACAAGTGAATTTAGTTACTGTGGCTGCAAAAACAAATATCCACTAAAAAAAATGTGTGACAAGACTAAAGGAATTAAGAGAAATGGAATGACTTACTGACTGTATTAGATTAACAGCTCATCTATCTGAGGAACAATGGGACAAGTGGTTAAAAATAAATCATTTATATAACTTTTATAAAAAGCTGTATATAGACTTACTGTAATCCATAACTTAGTGTCTTGACTCTGCTGTATTCCCTTATCTTGTATATCTGTCACTCTCTCCGTTACTGCTTATGTAAAGAAATAACTTGTGCTGCCAGCAATTCCATTTATCTTTAGTACAAAACAAAGAGGTAAACAAAATCTCTGTTTGCAACAAGATGCTTTAATTAACAATAGTAAAACTGGAGATCATTCCAAAAATTTCAAATAAATTTATTTCTCTGCTCAAAGAGCAAATACATCACAAAGAAACATTTTCCAAAAATTCTAGCATGTTCAGCTTTAACAAAGAGTGTCATATTTAAAACTCAAAAAAAGTCAAATTTGTTTATTAAGAATTCATGGACCCTTACAACACAATGGACTAAAACCTCATAGCTGGCATGATTGAATCAACCGGAGTCAGTGGATTTAGGCCTGTAATGAATTTGGCCCATCAATATTTCGCCTTCTCACTCCCGTAATCATATGACACTTATTATTTCTGTTTAGATTCAGTACAGCCTAGAGGCTCCGGCCACAATCAACATCCCATTGTGCTAAGCACAGTACAGAGTAAAGAGACACTTCTTGTCCCCATAAGTTTACAATCTAAATAGAAAAGACAACGGAAGGAAGAAAGGTTGTAGTATTATCCCAATTTACAAAAGGGAACTGAGACACAGGGTACATCTACACAGCAAAAACACCCCAGTCTCAGAGCCAGGGTCATTTGGCTCAGGCTTGCAAGTCTTGTACTACAGGATTAAAAATAGTCATGTAGACATTCAGGCTCGGACTGGAGCCTGGCCTATGAGACCAGGTGAGGAGACTCCTCACTCTTCCTCCTCATCTGGTCTCATAGCCCAGGCTCCAGTCCATGCCCAAAAGTCTACATGGCTAATCCAGTAGTCCTAGACTCATCAGCCTGAGCCCATAGACCCAGGCTCTGAGACTCGCTGTTGTTGTTGTAGGGTTGTTGTTATTGAGTGGTTTTTTTTTTCTTTTCTTTTCTTTTTTTTTCTTTTACTGTGCAGATGTATTTAGAGAGGCCCCAATCAAATAAAAACCCCAGGACACTTAAGCATGTACTCTTAAGACCCATTGAAATTTAAGAGCCAGACAGATTAAGATCCCAATTCAGCAAGGTTAGCACTTATGTAACTTTAATTATGTCCGCCACTGATTTACATGCTTAAATACTTAGTAGAACTGAGGCCTACTTAACTTGCCGAAGGCCACACAGGAAGTCTATGGCAGATCCAGAAATCGATCCCAGTTTTTCTGAATCCCACTTTTGTGTCTCAACCAGAAAATCATCCTTCCTCCTGGGCCAACCTGCCTGACACAAGGATTCACTCATTCTACTAAGCCAAGTGAAAGAGTTAGATCCTTTTTTTATATCCCAGTCTCTTCTCACTTGTACAATTCAGATCTGGAATTGTGCTACGTAATGTGTGTTCAAGCGGAACAGCCAGTACTGGAGAAGCACACTATTTTCTGGATGGCAGAATGCTAATTTTGTGTAACTTAATCAAGAGACGTGTGTTGTGGCCATTCTCATAAAATTTATATCAAAATCAGAGATAGAGCACATGACATGTAACTAACTGCAGAATGAGGCCTTTAGTGTTTTACAATGTGCTTGCTTGGTAAGAGTTATTGTTCTGTGTGTGTGTGTGTGTGTTTCAATTAGATGTCATGCTTTGTTACATAACAAAAATATTTATAATAACTTGTTTGACAGAGAGGGCTTTGGGGATTTTTTCAAAGTTGTATGAGAGCTTGGGTATAATCAGTAAGAATAGCTGTACAATCCTTATTTCAGAATTAAAATAAAAAATAGTTAAGGTTAGGCCTTGCTCAATTGCCAGGTGGCAGAACGGATGAAAAGTTCATTCTGAAAATAGGTGTCTACAAAGATCCTCTGCTCTTGGAAAGTTTTAAGTAAACAGTTATAATAATCACAGCAGGGAAAATGGTTTCTTTTACACTTTTCAGAAAGTTTTCTGCCTACAGGCACAAAGGCAAGACACTCTGAGACAGCACTATTTGCTTTGGGTTCAGTGGTGCAGTCTTTACTCAGTCCAGCTGTTACCTCAGGCAAAACTCCCACTGGCTTGAGTGTGATACTATTAGAGCCACTTGTTTGTGAAGAAGCATGTCAGTGGACTATGATTAAGGCATAGGCCAGATTTTTTAGTTTTATTTTTCTATTTTAATTTTCTGAATTAACCCACCCAAGGTTTTGCACTTTACTAAAAGCAACGAGAAAACCCATCAAATTGGTAGACTGGCCAAGTCTCATTTATTTGGAGTAAGGTTCCAAGACTGATCCTGTGCCAACTGAAGTCAACAGTAACTTTCCCATTGACTTCAATGTGCTTTGGGCTGGACCCTATGCAAGGTGCTGAGTACTTCTTGGGAGGTTTTGCGTGTCATCCACTGGGTTTAAGAGCCTCTCCAAGGATTAGAACTGGCTGTTGTTTTGTTTTGTTTTTGGTGAATACAATATTTGCTGAAAAATGCAGTTTCAAGTCGGCCTACACTCTTCATAAATTTATGTCAAGTCTACCAAATAGTTTTGACTGAACTGAAAAAAATGAAAACATTTCAGTAATGTCTAAATGAAATGTTTTGTTTTGACCCCACTGAAAAGAAATGTTTTGGTTTCAGGCATTGGGACAAAAGCAAGGGAAATGAGGACTAGATTCACAAAATGGGCAGAGAAGGAAGCTCTCGTATAAATTTTAGCCTAGAGGTTTGGGCACTCACCTGGTATGCAGGAGACCTTGTTCAATTCCTTTTTTCTACCTGAAGCGGAGAAGGAATTTGAACAGGTGTCTCTCACATTACAGGAGAGTGCCCTAGCCACGGGGCTCCATCCTCACTGTCTAGCGTCTACAGCTTGAGCTAAAGCTCCATAGCTGGAGCTGTAACATAATGATGTTCTCTGCAGATCATCAGGGCGGGGGACCTATAGCACACCATTCACCTCATGGATCAGCAACTGGTTAAAAAACAGGAAACAATGGGTAGGAATAAATGGTTAATTTTCACAGTGGAGAGGGATAAATAGAGGGGTCCCCTAAGGATCAGTATTGGGACCAGTGCTGTTCAACATGTTCATAAATGATCTGGAAAAAGGGGTAAACGGGAGGTGGCAAAGTTTGCAGATAATACAAAATTACTCAAGACAGTTAAGTCTAGAGCAGATTGCTAAGAGTTATAAAGGGATCTTACAAAACTGGGTAACTGGGCAACAAAATGGCAGATGAAATGCTATGTTGATAAATGCAAAGCAATGCACATTGGAAGACGTAATCCCATCTATACATACAAAACAATGGGGTCTAAATTAGAAATAGACCTTGGAGTCATCGTGGATAGTTCTCTGAAAATATCTGTTCAATGTGCAGTGGCAGCGAAAAAAGAGAACAGAATATTGGGAATCATTAAGAAAGGGATAGATAATAAGACAGAAAATATCATAGTGTGCTATATAAATCCATGGTATGCCCACACCTTGAATACTGTATGCAGTTCTGGTCACCCCATCTCCAAAAAGATATATTCAAATTGGAAAAAGTACAGAGAAGGGCAACAAAATTATTACGGGTATGGAATGGCTGCCATATGAGGAGAGATTAAAAAGACTAGGACTGTTCAGCTTGGAAAAAAGATGACTGAGAGGGGATGTGATAGAGGTCTATAAAATTATGAATGATGTGGAGAAAGTAAATAAGGATGTGTTATTTACTCCTTCTCATAACACAAGAACTAGGGGTCACCCAATGAAATGCATAGGCAGCAGGTTTAAAACAAACATAAGGAAATACTTCTTCCTTCATACAATGCACAGTCAACCTGTGGAACTCATTGTTAGAAGATGTTGCAAAGGCCAAAAGTATAATTGGATTAAACATATAATTAGATAAATTCATGGAGAATAGGTCCATCAATGGCTATCGGTGTCACTAAATCTCTGACTGCTCGAAGCTGGAACTCGATGACAGGGGTGGATCACTTAATAAATTGCCCTGTTCTGTTCACTCCCCTCTGAAGCATCTGGCACATGCCACTATCAGAAGACAGGATAGTAGGCTAGATAGACCTTTGGCCTGACCCAGTATGGCCGTTCTTGTGTTATGTTCTTATAGTATTGCCTTAGGAAAGTTCTCTTTCATTAAAAGCTTTCTGGTTTAAATTTACTCCACTGTATCTTTGAATAACATTAACGCTCAGAAACTTTTTCTGTGACATACTGTTAAAGAATACTAGGGATGAGGAGGTTCCACTTCACTGGGGCATTGCCTGTGTTCCTTACTATCACGGTCTAATTTCCTTCTCAAGGATTATTCTTATTTATAAATACCTAGGTTCTTCTGGTTGTTTTTTTTATTGTTTTTAAGTTGTTTTTATGGAGAAAAAAATCATACTGATTTAAGGTAACTAAGGAAAATGATTGCATTTCTGTCTAACACAGAATATGACTCCAAAAGAGACTCTGACTCAAAGCAGTCAATAGGAGTCCAATGACAAAGTTATTAATGTGCATAAGTGTTTGCAGGATCAGGGCCTGGAAAAGGATGCCATTAACCCAATAATCATATGCAACTTTACAACAGCAACTCAGTGTGCTCCTGACATGATAGAGAAAACAATTCCTGTAAGGAATTGATTCACTTTCAAATTGCAAGATGGCTTTTCTGAACAATCAGAATAATATTTTTAAAAAGTTAAAAAAATAGATAAAAATAAAAATTGTCACATTTGTCCTTTAAATATTCTATTGTCTAAATGGATACTTACTGGCCCAAATCCAATAAAATGAACTACATAGATTAGCTCAGATCATTGCCTTTAATTAAATAGATCCTGAGCTATCCTCTCAATGAATTAACAAGGAACAGTTTTCACATCTCATTTATACTTTTGCTAAGCTGGAAGCTGTGGCAACTGTATGCTGGCTGTGTTTCCAGAAGGAATAGTTCCTAAGAAACCAGGCGCCAGGCTTTGTACAGCAAAAAAAAAAAAAGAAAAAAGATCTGAGTTTCAGTCTGAAACCACAGTATCTCATTTGACATGTGTCCTAGAATGTCCTCCTGAATCCCTCTGAAGGGCCAGCTTTCCTAAGAAAATATTGTCCTGACCTTTCTCTTACTGTTGCTATGGAAAGGCATGCTTCCTGGCTTCTGGAGGAGGGCCAGGAGTTGTATTTAAATGGAGTGTTGAACAACCGTAATATGTGCAGTGTACTATTATTTCTTTGTGGGAGGTTTATTATAGGCTTCTTGTATGTAATCTAAATTAGATGTCTGAGGAAAAATAATGCTTTTAAGTTTAGAAATTTTATTCTCTCTTAAAATTCCCTGATTTGCCAGATAGATTTTGAAGTCCTTCAAAAGCTGTAAATGTTATCTATATTCCTTAATCAAACCATCCTTTCAAACAGCTGCAACAGAATGCCTCTCTTTTATATTATGGGAAATTGGATGCAATTATTTTACAGAGATGGACATATAAACAACCCTATAATTTCTAGACTTTCAAATTTCATTATCTTAAGCACAAATCAACATTGACTCTGCTCCAGTCTGACTCTGATATGGTATTTAGAATTAACATGGGTGGGTGATCTTTTATTCAATTGTATTTCATTAGTAAGTACATTTAGCAAGTAAGTTAGCACAGGTTGGGGGACTAGAGTTTTTCAAGCCCTTACTAATGCTTATTGTCTTAGCAGAGCATCCATCCATCTTTGAAAAATGGAATGTGCCATTTCATCCTACTCTGCAGCGTGTGGTTGGAAATGAACAATTCTTAGAGTATGATTATGCTGGTCCTGTGAAGATAACTGAATGATCTGTTGCTGGGATTTTTTCTTATGTGTCTAGCATTATAGAAACTGACACTGCATATCTGAGTCATCATTACCATTTGTAAACCATTCTTGGATGCTTTAAGATTAAAGGTACTGTATAAATGTAAGTTTTTATTTCTTGGTGTATTTGAATGTGTAGTGTACAAAAACAATAACCTTCACCAGTAAAAAATTTAGGTCTTTCATTGCCTATTATAGGGCTTGATCCTGCTGCCACTGAAATCAATGGGCATTTTGACATTATTTTCACTATGGGAACAGGATAAACTCCAGACAGCACTTCTACATTGTGATTCCTTTTCTTATGCCCATAAATTAGAATTGCCAACGCCGTACAAATCAGTACAGCTATCTATGAAGCTCTGTATGATCCAAGATTCTCTCAGTTTGCATTGCCCATCCTTCTACTCTTGCTTGTTGCCCATCACACATAGTTCAACTTTCCTGAGCTCATCTGCAAAGTACCCCCAACACTCTTTCTTGAAGTCCCTCGTAAAGACCCATTTCTGTTCCGCTACCTGCAGGGAATCATCATCTTGACATGCATATTTGGTAGAAAGAATATGATTTCCATGTCCCCTAACCTTTCGGGATGGCAAAGTTGTACTGTGCTATGCCAGACCTCCACTGACAGAGGGATCACCGAGAACTCTGTGCCAGTGGTGTAACTTAGAGCTGCCCAGGATCATCTCTAAGAGTTATCGGGGCTGGAGTTGGTCCTCAGAATCAGGGAACTGTAATGTGGATTCCCCTGCCCCTCTCTCCTGCAAGAGAGAGTTTGGTCCATTAGCTATAGATAATTCAGACAGAAATTCAATGCTTATGGGCCAGATTGTGATATCTACATTCACATCAACTGCTTAAGATGTAAGAATAGTGTAAGTTACTAGTCAGCATGAATATGGGTATCATATCTTCCTGTAAGTGATTTATGCAAAACTGAATGGTAACGTTGAATGTTCACATATTGCTAAGTATGAGAGCATTATGCAAATTATTGGAAATGTAAGTAAGGTTTTGAGATGTATGCCTTGGTTTGATATTTGATCCTTAAATTGCTTTCTTCAGTGTTTAATATGTAGTTCTGCTCTTTACATTGCTTCTTCTAAAAAGAAAAGGAGGACTTGTGGCACCTTAGAGACTAACCAATTTATCTGAGCATAAGCTTCTAAAATGGTATCACAGTGGTTAATGTTCTGCAATTACTTCGGAATCAAATTGGCTTAGTTTTCAAGTAAATAAGTTATTAATTTTGATCTGCCAGCTTGCACATTTACCTGGGAATCAGGAAGAAAAGCTGGATTCTTTCTGGTTCATACCTAAACAACAAATGAAGATTCTTCATCAGTGTTGTTAATAATTCTGTTGATATTGCATGAGACAAAATAAAATCTAGCTCACCCTCCCATTGCTGTTATTGGCTCAGGAGTAAAAAGCAGTGAACATTTAGTTTATCATTAAAGTAAACTGATCTGACTTTTACTGCATAGTGGGAATAGATCTGTTGAATAACAATATGCACTGTTACCTAGTCAGAATAACTTGTAGGAGTATTTAATGTTCAAAAAGTTTTTTAAGTACCTCATATAAACCTATATGAATAATGAATGTTTTGGTTCGATGGCAATTCTGAAAAAAAAAACAGCTTAATTTTGGGTTGAACTGAAAACAATATTTTTCTAAATATTTAGCAAATTGAAAAGTAAAAAAAAAATAAATAAAAAAAATCCAGGCATTTTGACAAAAGCAAAGGAAAACTAGATTCACAAGAGTGCTGTGGGCTGGAGCGAGGAGAGAAGGGTGAAATCTGTAGCTCAGGTAAATCACCTCAGGTGTGGGAGACCCTACCTGATATGGGGAGGGATTTGAACACATCTACTACACTGTAGGAATATGTCCTTGCAACTGAACTATGAAATATTCTGATGGGGTATGGGTGCTCTCCCAATCTCTTCTATTGAAGCTGTTCCACTTTTTATAAATAATTAAATAGCCATTGAAGCAGCCAGGGACTTGAATTTGGGTCTTTCACATCCTAGGTAAGTGCTCTAATCACCAAGCTATTGAGTCATTCTCAGAGTAACAGCCGTGTTAGTCTGTATTCGCAAAAAGAAAAGGAGTACTTGTGGCACCTTAGAGACTAACCAATTTATTTGAGCATGAGCTTTCGTGAGCTACAGCTCACTTCATCGGATGCATCTGATGAAGTGAGCTGTAGCTCACGAAAGCTCATGCTCAAATAAATTGGTTAGTCTCTAAGGTGCCACAAGTACTCCTTTTCTTTTTGAGTCATTCTCATGCTCTTCCCCCATGACTATTAATTACCATTATGAATTACAATGAATAGTCTGGGCCAGGGAAACAGTGTGAGAACCATTCTCTAATCTGGTGACTGGGGCACCCACCTATAATTAAGGCTCTGATTTTGTCACAGATATTTTTAGTAAAAATCACAGACAGGTCACAGGCAATAAAGCCTTTGATCTGTCTGTGATTTTTACAAAAAATATCCCTGACAAAATGGGGAGAGAGGAGGTTCCAGCACCCAGAGCAGGTGGGGGCTCTAGGGTCCCTTTCCCTCTCCTCCCAGCAGCTGAACAGCTTTGGGGGGCGGGGGGAGCCCCACCAGTGCTAGGCAGATGTTGGGTCCTCCTGCTGCCCGCCACCACAGGAGAGCTGTGGGGTCCCCCTGCAGTTGGGAGCTCCGGGGTCCCCTTGTTGCCCAGGGGCTAGGAGCTGCTGGGGGCCTGCTGCCAGCTGACAGTTTCAGCCCTGGGGCGGAAAATGTCAGGGAGGTCTCTGGAAGTCACTGATTCTGTGACTCTCCTGACCTCTGTGACATACTCGTAACGTTACTGTGGTGGGGTGGCTTCCCCACCCCCATGCAAGACAGGGCTAGGGCAGGCCAGAGCGGCTGCATAGACTGGCAGCCAATCAGGGAGGGCCTGTGGGAGAGCCAGGGATGAGCAGGAAGTGGTCAGTCGGGGCCAGGCTCAGCCCTATATAAAGGCTGCCCAGCAGAGGAGCAGGGTAGTCTCTCCAAGACTTTCAAGGGAGAAGATCTGTCTCCTGAGGGATGGAGACCAGCACACAGGGCTTGGCTTGGCTTGGCTTGGCTTGGCTTGGCTTGGCTTGGCTTGGCTTGGCTTGGCTTGGCTTGGGGGAGCTCCAGCCCAATACCTGTTAGGCTGCGGGCCCTGACTGGAAGGGCCTAGCGGGTGTGAGGGACCAGATGGGAATTGGCCCAGGGAGGATAGAGGGGTGAGAAGGAGAGCACGGAGGCTGCCGCTAGAGGGTTCCTGGGCCGGGACCCAGAGTAGCGGGTGAGCCTGGGTCCCGCTCCCCCTTTCCCCTTGCATTGCACCTGGCCGACGAAGAGCAGCCGTGTCAGACTGCAATGGGCCCCAGACGTGAGGGGCTAGACTTTGGGTCGCAGTTGGCCAGTGCGACAGGCCCGAGCAGAAGGTCTGCCATTAAGAGCCCTCCCCTTCACCCCTGGAATGGGGTGAGGATGGACTAAAGGGCACTGCTGGAGGGCAGTGACCAGAAACAGATGTTGCCGAGCAGGGAGCAACGCAGGTCCGGATACCAATGGGGGAGCAGACGAGGGCGCTCCGCAACGGACAGAGCTAATTCACAGATGTGCCAGCAGGAGGCGCAGCGGTGGTGAGTCCCAACCCCATCACTTATCTATAATGTAGGATACTCAAGTTCACAACCCTGCTCCAAGGATATATAGGAGTCTTCCCCACCAGGCCATTTGGTGAATCTAGTCCTCCTTTACTTTTATCAAAATGCCCACAATCAAAATGAAAAAAATCAAGTTGGGTAAAAACAAAACATTTTGGTTTTTTCAATTTGGTCAAAACTATTTGGAAGTTTTTACACATATTACAAATAGTTTGGGGTTCATCAAAACTGCAGGTTTTGGTGAATATACCAGTTTTACTTATAACTTATTGCTAGAACTAGCTAAGTAGAGGCTGAAGCCATAAGTATTTTTGTCTTTCACATGGTACGAATAGGGAATGGGAAAAAATGGAAGAACATTGACAAGTTTGTATTCAACTGGCTGTTACAAGGTTTGCCTGCAACAAGTATGCAACTGACATCACTCACTCCAATGTACGGTCTGAAGCAACCAGACTTAAAAAAAAATCTACAGATAAAAGTAGGAAAGCAACTGGGGGACTGGAGTAATTGAAGCAAAACATAGCAATCTGTGGAAGGTGCCTGACTGCTTCCAATTGTACTGTCATGATCTTCTGATTTATTCTCCAGAGAGGAAGGATTGCAATTCTACTCTATCAACAGGTACAAAAATATCAGGAAAAATAAATCTGGAGTATAGTTAAAGATTTGTCAGTTTTATACAAAATCTCCTTTGGGGCCCTTTTATGCCTGTGGTGGAATCAAAAGAAAATTCAACAGCAATTATTTTATATGGTTCAATAATACTTTAAAGGACCTGAGGTTTTAAGGATTTGTAGTCCCAAGTACATATGGATGAATTTGCACTGCTCTAGGCTGGGAAATTTGGAACATCCCAATCACTAACAATAATTATGAGGCACAGGAGGGAATTAAATACTTAAAAACAACGTAGTGTTTACTATTTTATGGGCCTGATTCTTACCTCAGTTACTCCTGACTTAAAGTAAGACCACCTAAATGAATAAAATTACATTAATTTTATGCTGATGTGAGAGGACAATCAGGCTCTAAACTTTCAAGAATCTTATAGTTATTAATCACAACACTTCTGTGCAGTTGGTAGGTATTCTCACAATTTTAGTGATGGGGATAATAAGCCTCAGTCTGGTTAAGTTATTTGTACAAGTAAGGCTAGTGTGTCAGTGGTAGGAGTCAATGACAAAACCTCAGTTTCTTCATCCTTGTTCCGAAAGTAGAGCTGGTCAAAAATCTTTTCCCACCAAAAATTATGGTTTTGTGAAACCAAAATTTTTAGTGAGATAATATAAATTCTGAAAAAAGAAAAGGAGTACTTGTGGCACCTTAGAGACTAACCAATTTATTTGAGCATGAGCTTTCGTGAGCTACAGCTCACTTCATCGGATGCATACCGTGGAAACTGCAGAAGACATTATATACACACAGAGACCATGATCACGAAAGCTCATGCTCAAATAAATTGGTTAGTCTCTAAGGTGCCACAAGTACTCCTTTTCTTTTTGTGAATACAGACTAACACGGCTGTTACTCTGAAACCTATAAATTCTGAGGAAACATTTTGATTTTTCCATGAGAAATGTCAAAATGAATAATTTCATTTAATTTTGACTTAAAATGTCATTATTTTTTCCAGTATAAAAAAACTTAAAACAAATCCACATGGTAAGTCAAAATGCCAATTCAAACCAAAAATGTCAGTTTGAAAACCAAAACAAAATGACATTTTAAAGTCAGAGTAAAATGAAAAAATGAAATAAACAAAATTTGAAACAAAATTTTCATTTTGAATTGATTTGAAAATTCCAGCAGGAAAAATAAAATATTTCAACCCCAAATGTCTTGTTCAAAATATCATGGTAAAAATTTTGGTATTCCAACCAGCTCTATCTGTAAGCAACTCGCTAGATCCCCTTTATGTGTCATGGAAATACTTATTTCTCTCTGTGCTCACCCCAAAGTTACCCCTTTGTTCCTCTCCACTATCAGTATTTTTCAGTTATTACAGTATTATCAGTTCACTTCTCTCTCTTCTTCTGTATACTAGGCCAGGTCTTCAGCCCACCTCTGATGTCTTTGCCTCAGTCTCCCAGATATCACCCAGAGAGATGTGAGGCATTAAAGGCAGAATTGCAATCTCAGTTTTTACTCAGTCCTTACCTATTTTGTACTTAAGAAGTGAGTATAAACTGAGTAAGGACCTCAGGATTTTGACTATAATGAGGTGAGGTGAAGTGGGGTGAGTCAGATACCTTCTAGCACTTTCTAAAAGGATGCTACCCCCATCCTCTCAAGAGACACAAGTGAAGTTGATTGGTATCCTGGTAATGGATAAGGAGACAGTCCTAAGTTATCCCCTCAAAATACATACCATCAGATTCCCTGAGGAGAGGACCCCTGGGAGGAAAGTGAGCTAAAAGTAACAAGTCTTGTCAGGGATACTAAGAATCAGTTATTACAATAATACTTTATTTGAAACCTAGCACAGCCATGAATTGGACACACTATAAGAAATTGATTAAAATGACTTTGTTTATTGCTTGATGATTTTTTCTTAGTATAGAACATTCAAAATAAAACCATCCAAACAACGCTTTCAGCTTTCACTGTCATCACCTGAAAATGTGACTCCTTCAAGGAGTTTTTTGTTTTTGTAGCTGCTTGAGATGGAAGTAGTGTAGTCATATCAACAGATAAAAATCCCATGATAAATCTCTGTTGCCATTTGGACCAGAAAGAGTGCTTTTCTTCTCAAGCTCTTATTGATTGTTTGTGAACTCATTGATAAAACAGGCCTTGTGCCCTGCTTTGAAAGGCAGCCAGCTCTGCATGCAGTCTGGTTTAACAATGAATCCAATACTAAGTGTCCTGTTTGTGATAGGAGCCCTACGAAAAGTTGTGCTTTTAAAATAACTACTAGTACTTGGTGCATCATACTGTTAAGCAGGTGTTATTCAAATAAAGCAGGATTGCCATTGTAAGGCTTGATTTTATTATTTTTAAGCATATCAAACATATTGCATATATTCATTGGTGGGATGTCAAGTTAAAAAGAAAATGCTTTGTGCAGGAGGAATTAAATCTACAAGCATGGGTATAAGTAGCAATAAAAGTTGAATACAGCTGGCATGCATGGGAATGATATACATTTTATCTGATTTTGTACATTTAGGAATTAAAAGCCTCAATATCAACAGGGCTGTAACACTATTAAAATAATAGGTTTCCCCATGCTTAAAAGCATTGCTTGATCTTAACTATGCTTGGTGACTCAATGGCCTTATTACAGGCTGTGTGGTAATCTGAAAGTCAATGAAGAACTCAGCCAAATTCTGCTCTGTGTTACACTCAGACAGTCTCAGGGAACTTGGAGGAGAATTTGGCCTGCTGTTTTCAGTAAATGTTGGAAACCGGTCAGCATTAGTGTACCCACCATAATAACAGATTTCAGAGTAACCCATAATAAGTTATATGACAAGGCTACAGATGATGAAAGGACTAATTTTTGTGAGTGAGAGAGCATAATTCTTCTCCTCGAAGGCAAGGGAGTGGAAGAAGAAGGTCTAGATTAAACAAGAAAGAGAGAAAGCTACTAACAAAAATGAAAAAGGCAAAGGGCTATGTCCTCCTCTGGTGTACATTAGCATAGCTCCATTTACTTCAATAGAACTAAACCAGTTTATACCAGCTGAGGATCTAGACCTGTATGTTTAGAATATATGTCGAGGTGGGCATTGTGTCTTTAGCTCTTTGCACATGAAGAAATCATATGGGCAAAGAACCATGTTTACTAATTGCACACAAATGTGCAAGGCCTAGCTACATACGCATTGTTGCTGTGACTGGTTTCTGTCTGCTTCCAAACATAAAACACTGCATGCATTGGTAGAGGACTCCCAAACTATTTAAAGGGATACTACACTGTTCATGGGCACTACAGTGGCTCATTAAAGATTAGCGTTGAGGTGCTGTAGGTAGCCCAACTATTACCTCCTGAGACTGGGTGCATGGGCGGCCTACAGGTAGGATAGGTACTTTCTACTCACCTCATCACTTATGTGGGAGGGGAAACTTGCATCTCATTACTGAAAGAAAGGGTATGGCATATTGATACATTCTCTAGCATTATCATGGATTAGTTTTGTGGTTTGAATTACGTTTCTCTCAAATATTCTGTTTAGTTAAGCAGCTACAGACCTTTATGAAACTGCATGTGATGTTTCTCAAGCTTTCACTCTTGCACCTTTTTTTTTTTAAATGCTGGAAGTGGAGAGCACCACTTAAGAGATATTATCTACAAGAATAATGAGGGCTTCCATTATTATGTGAATGACACTCCAATGCATTTTATTGCATCCTGGCATGGCGCACTCCTTGGTCTTTTGCTGAAAGATTTGAATTCATTCTTGGGTGGACAGAAAGTCAATAGGCTTTGCCTAAATCTCCAACTGAATTGCTGTTGATTGGTACAAGGCACAAATGCAGGAGGGTGATTTTCCTGTGCTTGAATTTTGATGGGCTAGATCTTGAAACATTTGGGCATGTTACTGTTCCCTCAAGCTTGGTATTTTATCATTTGAAGAATGTAGCAAATGAGGTGTTCATTAGCTGCAAATGACTAGAGATCATTATTTGTACTTTCATTACAAGTAGGCTTGATTAGGGCTTTTTGTGTTGGCCTTTCTGTCACTAGTGTATCCTCTCCACCACCTTGGAATTCTGTGGGCAGACTAAAATTGCTGATCAGAACACTCCAGTCCTGTGTTACAGTCACTGCAGTGGCTCTCTGTTAGACAGTGACAAGCTGCCATGGAAATCATTGTGGTGTCACAGATCCAGGGTTATGACTTCAATGGAGGATAGGCTGTGAGAGAACTAAACCTTTGATAGCTAGCAAACAGGGCAAAGAAAACAGAGAAAAACACATCCAATAGGAAAACATTCTCTAGTCACTCTTTTTAAGGGTTTTCTATATAGACCTTCAGTTAGTTTTTAAGGTCAGATTCCAGACTTTTCTCAATATACCTGTCATCTGAAATGCCTCATCCACTGCCACAGGCACTCACAGAAGATCTCTCTATTAATCTTCTAGCTGCTTAGTGCTGTTACCACTTTGGTATAATGACAGCAGCATTCCATGGCATTCTATAAACATCATTCACAACTACCTAGGGCTCTATCAAGTACACCAGGCAGCATCAAAAATGCATTTGGCCCACATACTGTACCTGATACACTGAGTAGCATGACATGGGTACATTTTTAAACAGTGAACATATAAGTATGGGGCCTGATCCACTCTTAATCAAGTTTTACACCAGTGTACATTTACACTGGCAGAAAACTGGAGTAATCCAGTTATATGTCAGACACAACTTATAACCAAGCTGTGCTTATTTTCCTTTTGTTTTAATTCAAAGGCACCTTGATAAGATATTCTACAACTTGTATTTTACTGCATAAAACTAGGCTTGGCAAAATTAGATTTTTGTTTTTGTAAGTTCGACAGATAATATCAATGTTCATTTTCAAGCATCTTTTTTATTTTTATCAATTTAAATTTTTGCAGTTGCAGGAAATTATGGGGAGATTCAGACAATTATTTAATGACACTAGATATTGAACTTCAAATAGCTAAAGCTTTAAGAACACAAACTGTCAACATTACATATCAAAATATACAAAGTAAAAACCCTTAAATCAAACTGTTATTAGTTCTCAAGCACCATTTGTCTTACTTTGCCTATCTGTAAATTTCTGTTATTATGTATGGAAATATTATTTTTTGTTTGTGTATACACAGTGAAAGCAATGTTTACTGACAGATTCTGACAAAAATCTAATCCTTCCAAGCCTACATAACCTACCTTCTCAGACATGATCTTTTGTGGTGCCAGAAGTATTAGCTGAAAAATACTGAAACATTGTTTACATTAAGTATTGCTATTTAGTGATGATGAGTCTGCAATTAAACTTCAGCATAGCAGCCAGCATAGCATGCGATGGTGTGAGGAAACTGGAAATCCATGAACAGGTGTTTTTCTGCCAGCCATTGCACCTGAACTACTTGTTTCATCAGAGATATTTCCTGTTCTTTGGGAGTGTTTGTTGTAATACACTACACTCCAGCTACAACCACAGACAAGTTCTTCCTGATCACTGCTTCTTTACCTAGTTGTGTTCCACCATGAGCGTCATCCACATGAGTTTTAATGCAGCCTAATCAAGGATGTATATTTAGGAATGAAGTATGTAGATCACAATTCCAAGATGGGAGCACCTAGAATGCAGTGATATTGAAAAGAACTGAGGGATCATGGTAGATAACCAACTGAACATGGACTCCCAGTGTGATGCTGTAGTTTAGAGAGTGAACATGATCCTTGGAAGCATTAAGTAGGAGCAGGGTTTAGATCCAAGCACCTCTTAATGCCAGTTGGCAAGGGGTTATAGAAATCTCATGTGTCTGGTGTGTTCAGTCTGGTACACCAAAGAATGTCATGTGAAATTTTAATGAAAGCTGGGGTCACACTGGTCATTAATATTGTTGTGATATGTATTTTCAGCTATTGTGTGAGGAGTTATGCATACATACTGAAAATACGTTTTTAAAGTTTGTGACAAGACATTAGTCATCAGCAGAGGTGAAAAACAGGGTTTTCCTCCAGATACAAAGCAAAAAATTTATATCTCTGTTGGGATTTAAATGTTAATAAAGGGATGTAAAGTCAATAGGAAAGCAGCAGACGGGTGTGGGGGTGAGAGGGGGAAAGCTATGGGTGGTTATCCTGTCTCTGAATACAGACAATGAACTTTGGGGGTATATATTGGAGGAAAAGAAGACAACCCTTCATTCTGCACCTAGCAAGTAAACAGGAAGAGTGTTTACATTCATGAAAATGGGATCTTACCCAACTTTGGTTTAAGATACTGAAAAGGACTTTGGGGTGAGATAAGCCTCTTTAGACAGGAGATTAACCTGTTATTTAAGTTTAGTGTCTGGAAAGTATGTTATGATTTGTTTTATATGTAACCATTTGTTTCCAATATCCTTACATCATCAGTCTAAGGATTCAGGAGGTAAAGTTTATTCATGTTTTCACTATAAATATATCTCAGTACTGTGGTGTTAAGCAAAGTGCTGGTCCTGAGCTGAATACTGACAGCAGACTTGGTATTTTTTTAAGTAGTCAGTGTCAGGGGCTAGATATCACAGGGGAATGCTTCAAAGGCCTCAGGGACTGGGGTGCACCTATTGTTAACCTGCAAGGCAAAGTAAGGCCTGGCATACCACAGAGCAGAATGCTTGAGTGGCTAACAGGCTGATGGTATTAGGAAGCTGACACCAAACTGAGCACAAGGAAGACTTCCTTGCATTGGTAGCAGGGAATAACCAGGTGATGCACAAGAACCATCACAGTGGTGTAATCTCTTTATATAGCATTAGTGATACCATCACTAGAATACTGTGTCCAGTTCTAGTGTACCCCACTTCAAAAAACATTGAAAAATTGGAAAGGGTTCAGAAAAGAATTACAAGAATGCTTCAAGGTCTAGAGAACCTGCCTTACAGTGAGAGCCTTGAGAAGTTCAATCTATCTAGTTTATCTGAGAGAAGACTGAGGTGACTTGATAACAGTATACAAGTACCTATATTGGGAAGAGAAATTTCTGATAGCAGATGGTTCTTTAATTGTCTAGCAGAAAAAGACATGGCCTTACACTTGCAACCCCTTCTGATGAACTGGGGCTGATTTATGGATTTGGATGGAAATAATGAAAAACTCTGTGGTTTTGCAATTTTGATGCAAAACCAGGTGAATCATGGAGATTTTGGTGAATTGTGCTTTGAGGTTTTGGGTTCATTATAATATTTGGGTTCATTAGAACTAAAGGGGTGTTTTGTAGGAGGAAGCTAGAAAAAATAAGTGTCTCAGGAGTATAATATACTATCATAGAAAATATTATTGCAAATTCAATAAAATCCGTTCAGAACAAGTTGCAACTAAGAAATAGGTTTCAGAGTAGTAGCCGTGTTAGTAATTAGCCAAAAAAGAACCCATTTTCTTTTGACTTATGGGTTCAACTTCAGGATCCCACATCTGCGGACCATGCAGTCCATCTTCATCAACTGCCCTTACCCCACCCATCTGTTCAGATGATTTAGGTTTCATACTCACAGCAGTCATTCCATAATGCCACACATTGTTAGAGCCACAGCATTGCACTGTCATTTTATGGCCTTGACTCCCACATATAGGATGAAAGTCTAATACTGTTTAAGCCAATGGAAAAACTTCCTTTGTGGCCAGTATCTCACCCACATTTGAGTAAAATTTTTTATCCAGGTGGTTCTCAATCATGAATATGAGGACCCCTGGAGGTATGCAGAGGTCTTCCAGGGGGTACATCAACTCATCTAGATATTTGCCTAGTTTTTAGCATTCAGTACAAACTAAAATTTCATACAGATAGTGATTTGCTTATACTGCTCTATGTACTATACACCAGGGGTCAGCAACCTGTAGCTCACGAAAGCTCATGCTCAAATAAATTGGTTAGTCTCTAAGGTGCCACAAGTACTCCTTTTCTTTCAGAAGTGGTGTGCCGAGTCTTCATTTATTCACTCTAATTTAAGGTTTTGCATTCCAGTAATACATTTTAGTGTTTTTAGGTCTCTTGGTATAAGTCTATAATACATAACTAAACCATTGTATGTAAAGTAAATAAGGGTTTTAAAATGTTTAAGAAGCTTCATTTAAAATTAAAGTAAAATGCAGATCTTATCAGTTTAGTGTGATCCTTGCCCTTGCTTTTCCTTGCTGGGTTTTCCAATGTCTGGAACTTATTTGGATACTTTAAGGTGCACACAGGCTTCTGAATGATCAGTTGTTAACCAGCTCCAAGAGGGACAGAGGACAGATTTCAAGTGCGAAAATACCTGTTCACACAAGTATGTGGATCCAAATGTTGAAAGCATTGCAAACACAATTTTCTCCAAACAGTTAAATTTCACTGGCAGGGACATCCAGCAGGTCAGTATAGAGGCCCCATGATCTCTCTTGGTAGCTTCACATACATTCCGCAGATCTCCAAACTTTGATGTCCTGATGATTGATGACAATTCTGAGCTTTTTAACTGAATGAGCTGCATTTTGAAATCTTCAGTACCCATCCCCTAAAATAAGTCGCTTTCGTTGAACTTTTCAGGTTTAATTTGAAAAGAAAGCATTGGGCCAAATCGCTGGAAATCTTGAAATCTGTGAAATTCTGATTCCAGTTCTTGCATGTACATTCTAATCTCAACATCAAACGCAGGGCGCTTTTCCATGTGGCATGATAGTGATGTAAGCAGCAAATCAGGACTTAAAAATATCCCAGCACAGTGGCGCTGGAACAATTTTTAAGGTGGGGGTGTTGAGCTGTGCCCCCTCTTGCCCCTGCCTGCACCCCTCACTGCCCCAAGCTGGGACCAGTGAGCCACAGCTGGGGGCGGCTGCAGAGCCCCAGGCTGGAGGCCTGGACCCCGGGCCGGAAGCAGAGCCCCCCCCCGGACCGGTGGCTGGGACCCGTGGCCAGGACCCGGGGCCGGCAGCGGGCTGAGCGAGGCCAGCGGATGGAACCCCAGCTGCAGAGAGCCAGTGGCCAGTACCCCAGGCCAGCAGCTGAGCCCCAGGGACCTGGGGTCGGCAGCGGGCTGAGCGGGGCCAGAGGACAGAACCCCAGCTGGCAAGGGGGCCGGCAGCCAGTACTCCAGGCCAGCAGCGGAGCCCCTGGGACTGGTGGCCAGGACCCAGTCAGTGTGAATGCCACTGAAAATCAGCTCGCGTGCCGCCTTTGGCACTCGTGCCATAGGCTGCCTACCCCTGCTATACACTGAAATGTAAGTACAATATTTATACCCTCCTGGTCTGTCCAAACACACCCCTCCCTATGTCTCAGTTCTCTAGCCATTCCCTGTTTCTCAGGATTGACTCATACATCGTCATTCCACTCTCAGGCCAGGCCCTGGGTTGAAGTCCCCTGTGTATCAACCGTGATTACTCCAACAGATCTGACTTATGTACAGGTCCTGCAATTCTGTTCCCTCCAGAGCAATGACAGTTGTAACTGATGATCTAACAGCATCCTTAAAGCAAAATATCATTTATTTAGAACAACTCTTAAAAAGAGACTGTACATGTATCTACCTTTTCCCTAAGGCTGACCTTTCCCTGGACTTCCTATGCAGAGTCTCTCTCCGAGTTTTCCTTGACACCTGCCAACCAGTGACTCCTTCTCCTAGTGAGAAAGTATTTTAAATTCTTTAGTGTTCTTTTGATCTCTAGTCTCATGGCTTTGGAAGAACAAAGCTTGTAACCGATTAGAGACTGTGGATACAATTCTTGAAGCTAACAGCATGACCATTGTCTTTTGTGTATATTGGGTTGTCCTTATCTAGATCTGTTGTGTGACTATCCTGCTTGTTCTTCCCACTGCCCACTATTAAGTTAGGTCAATACATTTGTACAGGAAATTCTAATAACCCTACACAGTAACAGAGCAGCTTTTCCTCACTAAGCAGTTCCCCTGCAACATTCATACCAATAATTTCATTATTCATAGATTAATACATAGCAGCTCCATGACTGTCACAGGGAGAAGAGTTAAATACGCCATAAAAATCACTATAGACTTTGTTACTTCCAATCCATTTATTATGAAAGATGCACAGATACTACAGTGATGGGCAACCATTCAAAACCCTGACCGAGATAAGATCGATAGATCGGCAACAGAGTAAAGAAAGGAAAAGAGACTAATACACACAGAATGAATTGCTCAGCACTTCTGTTAACACTATAACAAATATCAAACACAAGTCTTTTTCCATTGGGGTGGCTCTAGCCACCCCCAGGAAGAACGTGGAGGAGAAGGAGCTCCCATCTTCCTGGAGCAACTGCCCTTTCCATGATTCTGAAATAATAATGGAGTTGCCTCCACTCCTGCCATGATTTCCATAGATCACTGTCAGCCTGATCCAAAACCCATGAACATCATCAGTAGGAGTCTTTCCATTGACTTCCATGGGCTTTTGATTAGGCTTAAGTCCCTGAAAGGTTGCTGATCCATGTCATATCATCACTTTTTTAACTGGGGAAAGGGAGTCTTACTCTGTTGCAGGGTGAGGCAACCCACTTGAAGTGAAAGCAGAGAAAAGGGTTTAATTAGCCAACACTAACCTCGTTTGTCTCTTGGTCTGCTGTGGGCACACCATCCTGTTAGCACTACTATCTTTGTTATCTACTGCTGATAGTATAGGGTATGCATTCAGGACCAGATTCTCAGCTGCTGTAGATCAGTGTAATTCCATTGAAGCTAATAGAGTATTTGTTAGTCTCTAAGGTGCCACAAGTCCTTCTTTCCTTTTTGCAACTACAGACTAACATGGCTGCTACTCTGAAAAGAGTGACACTGCTACACATCAGTTTAGGGTCTGCCCAACTACACTGGCATGCCAGGTTTTGGTTTTTAATTTGATGGGCCGTTTTGACTGCGTTGCAGGCACCTACAAATGTTTAAAGTCTTCAGGTTAAATAGGAAATACCTGTGTGACTACATAAAAGTATTTACCTGCATTTTATAAGCAACAAAGCTTCCACAAATATAGAAGTAGCCATAAGGATGCCTTCCACACAGGAGTGGGTCTAACCCTGTGGCTGGGATATCCTTGGATCCTGAGAGACCTGAAGAACCCTTCAGTTTCCTTTTCAGGCCCAGAACACTTTTCAAGCCCTAGTGCGGTGCAACTGAATCAGAAAAGGAAAAATACTTGCTCATTCATGTGGCCTGGCATTAAATCCATCAGTATTTAAAATGACAACTATAGATTACATGTGCAGTAAATCAGCGAGCACAGTATGATAAATTATGCTTTCTTCTATGGCAAAGGTTTTTTGGAATCATAATTGAATATATTGCTATGTTCAAAATCTGGATTTCCAAAGAGCTGGGTCCCAACAGAAAAGGCCTGGTCTAAACACTGGTTGAACTAATGGTGTGATTTTTAAACTGACTAAGGGCTTGTCTAGATAGGAATTTATTCTAGAATGAAGTAGAGTATGAATTTAAAGAATTATAGCTGTTCTGGAATAACGCCCCATGCAGATACTGTTGTTCAGAAGGGGGTTAAGTTGAACCAGAAATACACTCTTATTCACAATAAGATAAAGCTCTTCTTCACAATAATTGTTCACATGAGGAGTTATTTAAATCCAGGTTGTATCAGTTTAACTTGTCTCATTAAATTTACAGGTGCAAATGATATGACCAGTTTTAAACTGATATTAGTGTGTCCATACAGGAAGTTGCCAGTTTTAGGGCTTGACTGTGTATGGAATTTCACTGTTTAATTTAAGGTGTAAACCTATTCAGTTACACCAGTGCAAGAGGTTGTGCAGACACTCTTATTTCAACTGATTATGAGCATGTTTAAGACACTTTTTTTTAATCCAAAATAAAAGTGCTCATATAGAGATTTGTATCAATGTAAGTAAACTGGTGCATGTTAGCATATAGACAATCCCACAGTTAAACTGGTACAATTTCTGTGTGTAGACTAGCCCCAAGTCTATGTCCAGTACATCCTCCCCATGTAAAGTGTAGATCTGCAACTAACTGTATGTATCAATAATATACGTCATCAACACACAAACAATTCCATTTGGTTTCAATACCACCTGAAAACAGCCCATACTATGATCTGGTGTGCCCAAATGTTCTCTGTGCTTGATGCTATAGCTTTTTGTGCAAAATATATTCCTTACACTTTCAATGTGTCAGATATAGACCTTCTTGATAAATAATATCCTCCTACCTGACATCCTTACATATACCATATAAAACCAACATAAAGCATTCTTTTAATCCTCTGATTACAGTGCAGATATTCACACACAATATAATATTCTGTTCATTTCTCTGCTGTGTGAAGGAAGTTCTAAAAGAACCTTCTCCCACGGCTAAAAAAAGATAATGGCAATTACAATAGATTGGGGGGAGGAGAGGGAATATAAATGAGCGGAAAGATGCCAACAAACTAAGCCTAAACCATCTGGCGTAGTGATGGCTCTAAAGTGAATCTCTAATGTGATTTTTTTTTCTTTTTTTTCTTTTTGGTCCTGATTTGAATAGAATCTGTTTTCATGTCCTGTGTAGTATGAACCTCATTCAGAAAGGTCAAGTCAGAGTAAATGAAACATTGTTAAGAGAGACTCTATTTCGTTTCCTTGCCATTGCCTTGCTTATCACAAATTCTTGCAAAATCAGATAGCTTGTTAAGAGAGAGAGAAAGGACACTACTTTCCTTGCACACTTGGGCCTTAGCTTTTGTTTTATAATGAATTCCTCTTCATTTCTGCAGTTGTACTCAGGAGAATGCTGGAAGGTTACTTGTCATATGGAACAAAATTTGATAAGTGAAGGGCACATCTGAAAATGTTACTATGAATCTTAAAAGGTGAAATCCAAGTAAGAACAGGGAGGGGAGCAGACGGGGGAGGGAATGGAGAGAAGGGAATAAAGGGGAGGGGAACAGGTTAGTAAGCCTGGGGTACAGCTAAGGAAAAATTGGCAGGATAGTGGGTTCTTCTGCCAAAGATGAATGATGCTGTTTTAAAGAGAGGTTTTGTAGTGCATATTGATTGACTGTGTGGAGGTTCTTCTTGTCAATACTGCTTGCTTTCTCAGGGAGCTACAGTTCTGCTTCTGCTGACTAGCGGTTACAGTGGATGAGAAGCTGGATATGAGTCAACAGTGTGACCTTGTTGCCAAAAAGGCCAATGGCATTTTGGGATGTAGAAGTAGGGGCATTGCCAGCAGATCGAGGGACGTGATTGTTCCCCTCTATTCGACATTGGCGAGGCCTCATCTGGAGTACTGTGTCCAGTTTTGGGCCCCACACTACAAGAAGGATGTGAAAAAATTGGAAGGAGTCCAGTGGAGGGCAACAAAAATGATTAGGGGACTGGAACACATGACTTCTGAGGAGAGTCTGAGGGAACTGGGATTGTTTAGTCTGCGGAAGAGAAGAATGAGGGGGGGATTTGATAGCTGCTTTCAACTACCCGAAAGGGGGTTCCAAAGAGGATGGAGCTCGGCTGTTCTCAGTGGTAGTAGATGACAGAACGAGGCGTAATGGTCTCAAGTTGCAGTGGGGGAGGTTTAGGTTGGATATTAGGAACAACTTTTTTACTAGGAGGGTGGTGAAACACTGGAATACGTTATCGAGAGAGGTGGTAGAATCTCCTTCCTTAGATATTTTTAAGGTCAGGCTTGCCAAAGCCCTGGCTGGGATGATTTAGTTGGGGATTGGTCCTCCTTTGAGCATGGGGTTGAACTAGATGACCTCCTAAGGTCTCTTCCAACCCTGATATTCTATGATTCTAATTTCTTGCAGCTCTGTATTCCAGCAAGACAGTCTTCAATATTGTTGAGGGGTAACATTTAACTAAGTGCTTGGGGTGTGAGTGAGAGGAGAATCACAGCAATAAGAGAATGTAGAGATCTTGATGCATCAGGTAAAGTAGAGCTTTTTTTACATGGACTGTCTGGCAAAAGGAATTGAGGGAGCTTTAAGTACAGAATTACAGTCTGTATTTTCCCCATCTCAGTAGTATGTGACTCAAAAAAATCTCTTCAGGGTTTGGTCAGTATAGCATCTTGGGTAAAGCTGATCAAATCCTGGGAAATTTTTTCTGTGATAGGTCTCTTGAATAAAACATTGAATTTTCTTTGCTTGTATTTCTGCTGATCTATTCAGGCTGTTGTATTGCCACCAACCATGAAGGCAAGGGGCTCTGAGTATCTACACCTTAGATGAGCACCCTCTTTGCATTTGTCGTTCTCCAAATATTCTGCCACATGCTTTTTCTAGCAGGAAGATCCATAAAAACAGTGAAGGTTAATACCACATAAAGTTCACCAAATCAATTTCTGAACTCACACATGAGGATTTCACCTGAAATGTGATTCTAAGACTTACTCATCCAATTGAAGAAAAAGAAATAATACTACGTGATTATGTGGCCAATCAAAACGAACCAACACAGTTAACATTTCAGATTTTACAAATCAAGAATTGTTTGCCAAAATTCCTCCAAGAATGATTAAGATTAAGAAACATATTTGAGAAAGTCATAAACCACTCATGAAAAAATTGAAGAAAAATCTGCTAAATTGTCCTTTGACTATGAGCTATTTACTCAGCTCCAGTGCTGAGTCTACATGCTAGCTGAAAGTGGAGTAGATTTTCTATATTAGAGATGGCAGGTAGCCATTAGTCTGTCCTTCTCCTGTAACCTCTGTATATACATAATTTGAAGAACTGCAGGTTTTTTCCATAAAATGTTGTGTAAACTTTGATATTTAAAAAAATAGCAAATTTCATAATTGTCATATCCACTCCTGAAATGAAGAGCAGCCACAGAATATTGGATCAGTAGATAAAGATACTTGAGAAACTAAGCCTTTCTGACGAAGCCTTTTTTCCAAATCGATGGTCATTTTGCAATTCATTCTGTTTTTTCCTAAGTAAAATCTAGAAAATCACACCTCAGAGCAGCAAAGGTGAACTTGCCCTCTGTAGTTCCTTCTGATGTAATATACCTGAAAACAACGTGAAGGGGAGATGCCTACTGTAATATTACCTAACTTGGAGGCCATTCTCTAATCATGGGTGAAATCCTGTCCCCACTGAAGTCAATGGCAAAACGTTTATTGATTCAGTAGAGCCAGGATTTCATCCTGACGGTGAAAATTGCTACTGTGCAGAGGACCAGCCTGAGGCCTATTTACCACTGAAGACACACTTAAGCTTTCAAAAAAGGTTTAAGTGGTGCATATGCCTTATATGTTGTGATGAGTTGGAGCTATAGCTGTACAACTTGTGAATTCTGATTGGGTATTGTTTAGTGGTATTATGAAAACCTGCTGTATTATGAATGCCTATGAGAGCCACTATTGCTGACAGGGCATGTAACATGTACTCCCCAGACACAGGCTGGATAAGAGGCTCCATGAGGGAGAGGGACCAGCTGGGATGCAACCGTCTGCATGAGGAGGGGACATCCTGCCTGCCTGCCTGCCTGCCTGCCTTCTTGGACCCAGGTTGTTCCACAAGGGAAACTGTCACACAGGAAGTGTGAGCTAGATAGTGAGGGACCTCTGATTTCAGATGTTTGTTGTTTGGTTTGATCTGTACTCTCCTGTGCTTACCACAATGAAGTATAAAAGAGCACAAAGGGGTTAGACTGTACAAAGTGTGTGTGTGTTGACAGCTTCACAACTACTGCATGCCCTTGAGTTGAACTGTAAACCAGAGGCTTCACACCTCTGGAAGAGTTCTGGGAGAGGTGTGTGCTTTGAGCTGGGAATGGAAAAAACTTGCAGCCAGAGGGAACAGGGGATAGACTGGAGAATAGCACCGTCACTAGGAAAAGGCAGGTCTATGTGATTGGGGACTCTTTACTGAGAAGAATAGATAGGCCTGTAACCAGAGCTGATCCAGAAAATAGGAGGGTGTGCTGTCTTCCAGGTGCTAAGATACGGGATGTAGACCTGAGGTTGAAAAGGATTCTAAAGGGAGCGGGAAAGAATCCCCTAATTATCCTTCATGTGGGAACAAATGATACGGCTAGATTCTCGCTGGAAAGTATTAAGGGAGACTATGCTAGGCTGGGGAGGACGCTTAAGGAAATTGAGGCTCAGGTGATCTTTAGTGGGATTCTGCCTGTTCCTAGAGAAGGGCAACAAAGGTGTGACAAGATTATGACTATCAATAGATGGGTTAGGCAGTGGTGCTATAAGGAGGGCTTTGGGATGTATGGCCATTGGGAGGCATTCATGGATAGAGGACAGTTCTCTCGGGATGGACTTCATCTGAGTAGGGAAGGAAATAGACTTCTAGGATGGAGGCTGGCACAACTGATTAAGAGAGCTTTAAACTAGGAATTTGGGGGAGATGGTTGGGAGATGTCCAGGTAATCTCCACGCCAGAATTTAACATAGAGTGGAAAGAAAATGAAGTAAGAGTGGATACAGCTGTAGGTAGGAGGAAGGGCAGTGTAGATACAAGTCTAATAGGTTATACTGGTAGTAAAATAACCGTGCCTAATAGGGTACAGAATGTGAGTGAGGCCAAACAGCAAAAATTAAGATGTTTGTACACTAATGCAAGGAGCCTAGGTAACAAAATGGAGGAACTAGAGTTACTGGTGCAGGAAGTGAAACCAGATATTATAGGTATAACAGAGACCTGGTGGAATAGTAGTCATGACTGGGCTACAGGTATTGAAGGGTATGTGCTGTTTAGGAAAGACCGAAATAAAGGTAAAGGTGGTGGAGTAGCACTGTATATCAATGATGAGGTAGAATGTAAAGAAATAAGAAGCGATGAAATGGATATGACTGAGTCTGTCTGGGCAACAATTAAATTGGGGAAGAAAACTATTAGAGCCTCCCCTGGGATAGTGCTTGGGGTGTGCTATAGACCGCCGGGATCTAATTTGGATATGGATAGAGCCCTTTTTAATGTTTTTAATAAAGTAAATACTAATGGAAACTGTGTGATCATGGGAGACTTTAACTTCCCAGATATAGACTGGAGGACGAGTGCTAGTAATAATAATAGGGCTCAGATTTTCCTAGATGCGATAGCTGATGGATTCCTTCAGCAAGTAGTTGCTGAACCGACTAGAGGGGATGCCATTTTAGATTTGGTCTTGGTGAGTAATGAGGACCTCATAGAGGAAATGGTTGTAGGGGATAATCTTGGCTCAAGTGATCATGAGCTAATTCAGTTCAAACTGAATGGAAGGATTAACAAAAATGAATCTGCAACTAGGGTTTTTGATTTCAAAAGGGCTGACTTTCAAAAATTAAGGAAATTAGTTAGGGAAGTGGATTGGACTGAAGAATTTATGGGTTTAAAGGTAGAGGAGGCCTGGGATTATTTTAAATTAAAGCTGCAGAAGCTATCGGAAGCCTGCATCCCAAGAAAGGGGAAAAAATTCATAGGCAGGAGTTGTAGACCAAGCTGGATGAGCAAGCATCTTAGAGAGGTAATTAAGAAAAAGCAGAAAGCATATAGGGAGTGGAAGAAGGGAGGGATCAGTAAGGAAAGCTACCTTATTGAGGTCAGAATATGTAGGGATAAAGTGAGACAGGCTAAAAGTCAAGTAGAGTTGGACCTTGCAAAGGGAATTAAAACCAATAGTAAAAGGTTCTATAGTCATATAAATAGGAAGAAAACAAAGAAAGAAGAAGTGGGACCGCTAAAAACTGAGGATGGAGTGGAGGTCAAGGATAATCTAGGCATGGCCCAATATCTAAACAAATACTTTGCCTCAGTCTTTAATAAGACTAAAGAGGATCTTAGGGATAATGGTAGCATGATAAATGGGAATGAGGATATGGAGGTAGACATCACCATATCTGAGGTAGAAGCGAAACTCAAACAGCTTAATGGGACTAAATCGGGGGGCCCAGATAATCTTCATCCAAGAATATTAAAAGAATTGGCACAAGAAATTGCAAGCCCATTAGCAAGAATTTTTAATGAATCTGTAAACTCAGGGGTTGTACCGTATGATTAGAGAATTGCTAACATAGTTCCTATTTTTAAGAAAGGGAAAAAAAGTGATCCAAGTAATTATAGGCCTGTTAGTTTGACATCTGTAGTATGCAAGGTCTTGGAAAAAATTTTGAAGGAGAAGGTAGTTAAGGACATTGAAGTCAATGGTAAATGGGACAAAATACAACATGGTTTTACAAAAGGTAGATCGTGCCAAACCAACCTGATGTCCTTCTTTGAGAGAGTAACAGATTTTTTAGATAAAGGAAACGCAGTGGATCTAATTTACTTAGATTTTAGTAAGGCGTTTGATACTGTGCCACATGGGGAATTATTAGTTAAATTGGATAAGATGGGCATCAATAGGAAAATTGAAAGGTGGATAGGGAATTGGTTAAAGGGGAGACTACAACGGGTCCTACTGAAAGGTGAACTGTCAAGTTGGAGGGAGGTTACCAGTGGAGTTCCTCAAGGATCAGTTTTGGGACCAATCTTATTTAATCTTTTTATTACTGACCTGGGCACAAAAAGTGGGAGTGTGCTAATAAAGTTTGCAGATGATACAAAGCTGGGAGGTATTGCTAATTTAGAGAAGGACAGGGATACCCTACAGGAGGATCTGGATGACCTTGTAAACTGGAGTAATAGGAATAGGATGAAATTTAATAGTGAGAAGTGTAAGGTCATGCATTTAGGGATTAATAACAAGAATTTTAGTTATAAGCTAGGGACGCATCAACTAGAAGTAACGGAGGAGGAAAAGGACCTTGGAGTATTGGTTGATCATAGGATGACTATGAGCTGCCAATGTGATATGGCTGTGAAAAAAGCTAATGTCGTCTTGGGATGCATCAGGAGAGGTATTTCCAGTAGGGATAAGGAGGTTTTAGTACCGTTATATAAGGCACTGGTGAGACCTCACCTGGAATACTGTGTGCAGTTCTGGTCTCCCATGTTTAAGAAGGATGAATTCAAACTGGAACAGGTACAGAGAAGGGCTACTAGGATGATCCGAGGAATGGAAAACTTGTCTTATGAAAGGAGACTCAGGGAGCTTGGCTTGTTTAGCCTAACTAAAAGAAGGTTGAGGGGAGATATGATTGCTCTCTATAAATATATCAGAGGGATAAATACCAGAGAGGGAGAGGAATTATTTAAACTCAGTACCAATGTGGACACAAGAACAAATGGATATAAACTGGCCACTAGGAAATTTAGATTAGAAATTAGACGAAGGTTTCTAACCATCAGAGGAGTGAAGTTTTGGAATAGCCTTCCGAGGGAAGTAGTGGGGGCAAAAGATCTATCTTGCTTTAAGATTAAACTCGATAAGTTTATGGAGGAGATGGTATGATGGGATAACATGGTTTTGGTAATTAAATATTCATGGTAAATAGGCCCAATGGCCTGTGATGGGTTTTTAGATGGGGTAAGATCCAAGTTACCCGGGAAAGAATTTTCTGTAGTATCTGGCTGATGAATCTTGCCCATATGCTCAGGGTTTAGCTGATCGCCATATTTGGGGTCGGGAAGGAATTTTCCTCCAGGGCAGATTGGAAGGCCCTGGAGGTTTTTCGCCTTCCTCTGTAGCATGGGGCACGGGTCACTTGCTGGAGGATTCTCTGCTCCTTGAGGTCTTCAAACTACAATTTGAGGACTTCAATAGCACAGATATAGGTGTGAGGTCTTTTTTAGGAGTGGTGGGTGAAATTCTGTGGCCTGCATTGTGCAGGAGGTCAGACTAGATGATCATAATGGTCCCTTCTGACCTAAATATCTATGAATCAATGAGTAACTGAGTATCTTGGGGAGTCAGTGCTGGTCCTGGGGCCTAGGGCAGGTGGGCTAAGGAGCTCTATTTCTGAGAAGCTCTATTTCTGAGTTGCCAGAGAGTCCAAGCAAGGAACCTATGTATAAGAAAAAAAGATGCACGATTATGGGGCACTTACGTTTGGGTGACGTGCTAGAATTTCTAAACATTATAGATGACAATTTCCTAATTCAAAAAGTGTTACAGACAACATGGAGGATTTTTTTTATTAGATCTTGTCCTACCAAATAAAGAGGAACTAATCACAGAACTAGAAAATAATGGTAACTTAGGTACCAGTAGTCATGACTTGATCACATTTATAATGTGCAAGCAGAATAAAGTCCAGATCAGTGATATGTATCCTTGGTACTTTAACAGGGCCAATTTTACAAAGCTCAAAACAATTCTGAGCCAAATAACCTGAGAGGAAGAATTTAATCAGAAAACTGCAAATGATGGTTTGGAATAATTTAAGAATGCCTTACTAGATGATCAAAAAGCTACATTCCCAGCTGAAGGAAAAGGCTGTGCTGGTTTTAAAAAAAATGACCTGGTTTAGAGGCCATGTGAAGGCATCTATAATTTTTTTAAAATGTGTATATAACAGATGGAAGAAAGGGGAAGTTGATACGAATGAATATAAATCAGAAGTTAGGAATTGTAGAAAATGTAATAAGAAAAACAAAGGGACACAAGGAAAAAATTATGACCAGCAGTTTAGGACAACAAGGAGTCTTTTTCTTAAAATATATTATGAATAAAAAGAATCCTGACTCTGGTATTGGTCTATTACTAGATGGAAGAACAGGCAGCAGTGTTCAATAAATATTTCTGTTCTGTATTTGGAGAGAAAAAACAGATGTTATAGTTTCATTATATTGTCGTGATAACACTCATTCCATTTCACTAGTATCTCTTGAGGATGTTAAACACAAGTTACTAATTATTAGACATTTTTAAAATCAGCAGGTCCAGATAACTTGTATCTAAGAGTTTTAAAAGAGCTGGTTGAGGAGCTTGCTGGATTTTCAATAAGGCTTGGAACACTGGGGAAGAAAGCTAATCTTGTGACAATTTTTAAAAAGGGTGAACAGGGTGACTTGACTAATTATAGGCCTGTCGGCCTGACATTGATTCCGGGCAAGATAATGCAGCGGCTGATACAGGACTTTTAAAAAAAAAAGAATTAAAGGAGGGTAATGTATATAACGAAAATCAGCATGGGTTTATAGAAGATAGATCCTGTCAAACTAACTCAATATCTTTTTTGATGAGATTATGAGCGTGGCTGATAAATGTAATAATGTAGACATCTTTCAGAGTGGTAGCCATGCTAGTCTGTATCAGCAAAAAGAATGAGGAGTACTTGTGGCACCTTAGAGACTAACAAATTTATTTGGGCATAAGCTTTCATGGGCTAGAACCCACTTCATTAGATACATGAGTGGAAAATACAGTAGGAAGATATACATATACAGAGAACATGAAAAGATGGGGGTTGCCATACCAACTCTAACTAGACTAATCAATTAAGGTGGGCTATTATCAGCAGGAGGAAAAAAAAACTTCTGTAGTGATAATCAGGATGGCCCATTTCAAAAAGTTGACAAGAAGGTGTGAGTAACAGTAGGGGGGAAAATTAGCATGGGGAAATAGTTTTTAGTTTGTGCAATGACCCATCCACTGCCAGTCTTTATTCAAGCCTAATCTGATGGTGTCAGTTTGCAAATTAATTCCAGTTCTGCAGTTTCTTGTTGGAGTCTGTTTTTGAAGTTTTTTGTTGAATTGCCACTTTTAGGTCTGTAACTGAGTGTCCAGGGAGGCTGAAGTGTTCTCCGACTGGTTTTTGAATGTTATAATTCTTGATGTCTGATTTGTTTCCATTTATTCTTTTGCGTAGAGACTGTCTGGTTTGGCCAATGTATGTGACAGAGGGGCATTGCTATCAGAGGATGGCATATATCACACTGGTAGATGTGCAGGTGAGTGAGCCCCTGATGGTGTGGCTGATGGTGTCCCTTGAATAGATATGTGGACAGAGTTGGCAATGGGGTTTGTTGCAAGGATAGGTTCCTAGGTTAGTGGTTTTTGTTGTGTGTTGTGTGGTTGCTGGTGAGTATTTGCTTCAGGTTTGGGGGCTGTCTGTAAGTGAGGACTGGCCTGTCTCTGAACATCTGTGAGAGTGAGGTATCGTCCTTCAGGATAGGTTGTAGTTGGGGGCTGAAGATGACAGCTAGTGACGTTCTGTTATTTCTTTGTGGGTCCTGTCCTGTAGTAGGTGACTTCTGGGTACTCTTCTGGCTCTGTTAATCTGTTTCTTCACTTCAGCAGGTGGGTATTGTAGTTTTAAGAATGCTTGATAGAGATCCTATAAGTGTTTATCTCTGTCTGAGGGATTGGAGCAAATGCCGTTGTATCTTAGAGCTTGGCTGTAGACATCATATACTTAAACTTCTGTAAGCTGTTTGACTTCTTACTGCATTTTGATTAAACAATTAACATGATATAAAATTAACATTAATTAAATGGATTAAAACCTGGTTAATGGATAGGTTTCACTATGTAATTGTAAATGGGGAATTGTCATCAAGAGAGTGTGTTTCCAGTAGGGTCCACAGGGACTGGTTCTTGGGCCTATGTGATTTAACATGTTTATCAATGACATGGAACAAAACAGAAAATCATCACTGATAAAGTTTGCAAATGAAACAAAAATTATAGGAGTGGTAAATAACGAAGATGACAGATCACTGATTCAGCATGATCTGGATCACTTTGTATACTGTGAACAAGCAAACAGTATGCATTTTAATACAGCTATATGTAAATGTAGACATCCAGAAACAGACATTGTAGGCCATACTTACATGATGGGGGACTCTAGCCTTTGAAGCCGCGATTCTGAAAAAGATTTGAGCATAGTGGTGGATAATCAGCTGAACTTAGCTCCCATTGTGATGCTGTGGGCAAAAGAGATAAAGCAATCCTGGGAGGCATAAACAGAGGAATCTTGAGTACAAGCAGAGATGTTGTTTCACCTCTCTATTTGGCACTGGTGTGACCACTGCTGGTGTCCACAATTCAAGAAGGACATTGATAAATTAGAGGGGTTTTTTAGAAGAGCAATGAGAACAATTAAAGGATTAGAAAATATGCCTTATAGTGATAACTTTCTCTTTGTTAAGTGAGTCGAAGGGGTGACTTGATTAATCTATAAGTATCTTCCTGGACAACAAATATTCAATAATTGTCCCTTCAGTCTAGCAGAGAAAGGTATACCATGATCCAATAAGAAACCTAGTGAGGAGGGCTTTAAACTAGGTTCACCGGGGGAAGGAGACCAAAGCCCTGAGGTAAGTGGGAAAGTGCGATACCGGGAGGAAGCACGAGCAGGAGCGCACGAGAGGGCAGGGCTCCTGCCTCATACTGAGAAAGAGGGACGATCAGCGAGTTACCTCAAGTGCCTATACACAAATGCAAGAAGCCTGGGAAACAAGCAGGGAGAACTGGAAGTCCTGGCACAGTCAAGGAATTATGATGTGATTGGAATAACAGAGACTTGGTGGGATAACTCACATGACTGGAGTACTGTCATGGATGGATATAAACTGTTCAGGAAGGACAGGCAGGGCAGAAAAGGTGGGGGAGTTGCACTGTATGTAAGGGATCGGTATGACTGCTCAGTGTTCAAGTATGAAACTGCAGAAAAACCTGAGTGTCTCTGGATTAAATTTAGAAGTGTGAGCAACAAGGGTGATGTCATGGTGGGAGTCTGCTATAGACCACCGGACCAGGGAGATGAGGTGGACGAGGCTTTCTTCCGGCAACTCACAGAAGTTACCAGATCGCAGGCCCTGGTTCTCATGGGAGACTTCAATCACCGTGGTGCACAAACAATCCAGGAAGTTTTTGGAAAATGTAGGGGACATTTCCTGGTGCAAGTGCTGGAGGAACCAACTAGGGGCAGAGCTCTTCCTGAGCTGCTCACAAAACAGAAAGAATTAGTAGAGAAAGCAAAAGTGGATGGGAACCTGGGAGGCAGTGACCATGAGATGGTCAAGTTCAGGATCCTGACACAAGGAAGAAAGGAAAGCAGCAGAATACGGACCCTGGACTTCAGAAAAGCAGACTTTGACTCCCTCAGGGAACTGATGGGCAAGATCCCCTGGGAGAATAACGTGAGGGGGAAAGGAGTCCAGGAGAGCTGGCTGTATTTTAAAGAATCCTTATTGAGGTTACAGGGACAAACCATTCCGATGTGTAAAAAGAATAGTAAATATGGCAGGCGACCAGCTTGGCTTAACAGTGAAATCCTTGCTGATCTTAAACGCAAAAAAGAAGCTTACAAGTGGAAGATTGGACATATGACCAGGAAAGAGTATAAAAATATTGCTCGAGCAAGCAGAAGTGAAATCAGGAAGGCCAAATAACACATGGAGTTGCAGCTAGCAAGAGATGTTAAGAATAACAAGAAGAGTTTCTTCAGGTATGTTAGCAACAAGAAGAAAGTCAAGGAAAGTCTGGGCCCCTTACTGAATGAGGGAGGCAACCTAGTAATAGAGGAAAAAGCTAATGTACTCAATGCTTTTTTTGCCTCTGTCTTCACGAACAAGGTCAGCTCCCAGACTACTGCACTGGGCAGCACAGCATGGGGAGGAGGTGACCAGCCCTCTGTGGAGAAAGAAGTGGTTCGGGACTATTTAGAAAACCTGGACGAGCACAAGTCCATGGGGCCGGATGCGCTGCATCCGAGAGTGCTAAAGGAGTTGGCGGATGCGATTGCAGAGCCATTGGCCATTATCTTTGAAAACTCATGGCAATCCGGGGAAGTCCCGGACGACTGGAAAAAGGCTAATGTGGTGCCCATCTTTAAAAAAGGGAAGAAGGAGGACCCTGGGAACTACAGGCCAGTCAGCCTTACCTCGGTCCCTGGAAAAATCATGGAGCAGGTCCTCAAGGAATCAATTCTGAAGCACTTAGAGGAGAGGAAAGTGATCAGGAACAGTCAGCATGGATTCACCAAGGGCAAGTCATGCCTGACTAATCTAATTGCCTTCTATGATGAGATAACTGACTCTGTGGACAAGGGGAAAGCAATGGATGTGTTGTTCCTTGACTTTAGCAAAGCTTTTGACACAGTCTCCCACAATATTCTTGCCAGCAAGTTAAAGAAGTGTGGGCTGGATGAATGGACTATAAGGTGGATAGAAAGTTGGCTAGATTGTCAGGCTCAACAGGTAGCGATCAATGGCTCCACGTCCAGTTGGCAGCTGGTATCAAGTGGAGTGCCCCAAGGGTCGGTCCTGGGGCCGGTTTTATTCAATATCTTCATAAATGATCTGGAGGATGGTGTGGATTGCATCCTCACGAAGTTTGCAGATAACACTAAACTGGGAGGAGAGGTAGATACGCTGGAGGGTAGGGATAGGATACAGAGGGCCCTAGACAAATTAGAGGATTGGGCCAAAAGAAATCTGATGAGGTTCAACAAGGACAAGTGCAGGGTCCTGCACTTAGGATGGAAGAATCCAATGCACCACTACAGACTAGGGACCGAATGGCTAGGCAGCAGTTCTGCGGAAAAGGACCTAGGGGTGACAGTGGACGAGAAGCTGGATATGAGTCAACAGTGTGCCCTTGTTGCCAAGAAGGCCAATGGCGTTTTGGGATGTAGAAGTAGGGGCATAGCCAGCAGATCGAGGGATGTGATCGTTCCCCTCTATTCGACATTGGTGAGGCCTCATCTGGAGTACTGTGTCCAGTTTTGGGCCCCACACTACAAGAAGGATGTGGATAAATTGGAGAGAGTCCAGCGCAGGGCAACAAAAATGATTAGGGGACTGGAACACATGACTTCTGAGGAGAGGCTGAGGGAACTGGGATTGTTTAGTCTGCGGAAGAGAAGAATGAGGGGGGATTTGATAGCTGCTTTCAACTACCTGAGAGGTGGTTCCAAAGAGGATGGTTCTAGACTATTCTCAGTGGTAGAAGATGACAGGACAAGGAGTAATGGTCTCAAGTTGCAGTGGGGGAGGTTTAGGTTGGATATTAGGAAAAAATTTTTCCCTGGGAGGGTGGTGAAACACTGGAGTGCGTTACCTAGGAAGGTGGTAGAATCTCCTTCCTTAGAAGTTTTTAAGGTCAGGCTTGACAAAGCTCTGGCTGGGATGATTGAATTGGGGATTGGTCCTGCTTTGAGCAGGGGGTTGGACTAGATGACCTCCTGAGGTCCCTGATATTCTAGGATTCTAAGTACTGTAGTGCAATCTGTTTATCATGTAAGTGCAACTTACAAATTTAGAAGTATTATTATTTTTTTTTAAATAACTGCACTCAAAAAACCCACAATGTAAAACTCTAAAGCCTACAAGTCGAAGCATGAAGGGGCATATGATTGTTTAGCATATCTGGCATGTAAATACCTTAGAACATTGGCTACAACGGTGAGATGCAAATGCCTGTTCTCACTTTCAGGTGACATTGTAAATAAGGAGCAAGCAGTATTATCTCCCGTAAATGTAAACAAACTTGTTTGTCTTAGCAATTGGCTGAACAAGATGTAGGACTGTGTGGACTTGTAGGTCTAAAGTTTTAAATGGTTTTGGTTTTGAGTGCAGTTATGAAAAAATAACTTTACATTTGTAAGTTGCACTTACAGATAAAGAGATTGCACTACAGTACTTGTATGAGGTGAATTGAAAAATAATATCTCTTTTGTTTATCTTTTTATAGTGCAAATACTTGTAATAAAAATATAAAGTGAGCACAGTACACTTTGTATTTTGTGTTGTAATTGAAATATATTTTAAAATTTAGAAAAACATCCAAAAATATTTATAATAAATTTAAATTCATATTCTATTATTGTTTAATAATGCGATTAAAACTGATTAAGCACAACTTTTTTTAAATTTAGTTAATTTGTTGTGTTTATTGCATACATTAACTGCAATTAATTGACAGCCCTAATTATTTTTATTAGTGATGTCCTGCTTCATGGAAGATGCAAGGCCCATATGTACAAATACTGACTTTTCATTTGTGCAGGACATGTCTCATTACCATAATATGCCAAACAGACTGGAACCATAGAAGCATATCTCACAGGAAGTTTTGCTATCAATAGATGAGTAAAAGCAGGCAACAGCTACTACTTACGTGTCTGTTTTCAGATTTACAACGTTGTTGTTATGCAAGGGCACTAGGTTAATGGAAGACATGGTGTAATGTCAGCTCATGAACTGACACAGGACCTGACAAAGAAGATCTTTGAGAGAAAGACAACAGATGGTGGCATTTTGGGGGAGGAAGGGTGGAGGGTATTATTTTTTTCTATAATAGGAATGAGGTTCTTTCCTGGAAAAAGTCTATTTAAAAAGGTAGCCAAGCACAGCAGAAGACACAACCAGATCCTTCCAATATTTAAACAATCTCTTTAGAGAAATGTATTCTTAACAAATCATTCATTTTAAAAATGGAAGAAGATTAGAACAAATGCTGACTTTACTCAACTGCAACTCAGTCACCTTTCATGAGCGAGCAGCTCAGATGTTCAATTCTAGCTAAAAATAATTTATGGCAACAAAGTTAATTGAAAACATCCATACCTAGAACTTTCATCCATATAAAATTCACATGATCTAAAAAGCAAACTATGTTCTAAATGAAGTGGAGGAGGAAGTGATTTGAGTCTGTTTAGCACTTAGCTCCCCTAACATTGTGCTGCAATTGTGTATATCACAATTCAAGTTTCCTCTATGTGAGCGGGAGGAGGCTGTTTCAGAGGCATTTCTGATAGACATATCAGACTATTGGATGAGGAATCATATGGATGAGAAGGACAAGGCTAAAGTGATTAATTTAATTCAGAGAGAAAGAGAGGAAGAGAGGGATGGGATCCAGTAATAAGAACATTCCTGGATCCATGTGTAAGAGTAATCCTTATGTATCTTTCCCTATGCAATAAGAATTAGTAGAAAAACACATGCCAGAACCCATGTAGTATGCATAAATTACTGTACTGATGGTAGGTCACACTAGCTATTAAGGTATCATCTAGGTTAATAAATTATTAGCAGATATTTTAATAAATGGTTAATCAATAATTATAGATTGTTATACAATCCAATAGGTCAATGGGTTGCTTATAACCATCTATGACACCTGTTTACTGATGTGCTGCTAGCCATTTATAGCATATGCTACTTATTACTACTAATATATATTATGTATATAATATCCAATATATAGTTAAATTAATATGGCTAATATAATGTTATCACAAATAAAAAGTGGAAGTTAAATTATGAAAGGAATGTGCGTTCTTATGAAACATGCAATGTATACAGTAAAAAGGCGTTAAAATGTAAAGAAGACCTGCTACTTAATAAAAAATCCTAAAAGAGTTTCATATAGAAGCCACAACATGTTTTGTTTTCTTTTTCAGATGGCTCTGGGCTTTGATATATGAAACCAACCCAGCACCAAAGAAAATCTGGAAATATAAGAAGTAAAGTCCAACCACTGAAATCCTATTGAAAAGTTCTGTTTAACAGTGATGTAAAATAAATGTTACTAAAAGGAGAAAAAACAAAAAACTATATGGTGGCATTTGATAAATTAAAAAAAAAAAACAACATGTTCTAAATTGGAAATAGGTCCAAATGGTTTAGAGTTAAGACCTATTAAAATATTGTACAAAAATGTTCAGTTTGGTTAAATTCAGTAATATTGACACAAATAATCTTCAATTACCTACAGGACTGTGTCCACAAAAATTTGGTAGAATATGGTTTCTAATTGTAGAAAAATCTTTCTAGGCAAAAATGTATACTTTAAAATCTATGCAGCATAGTTGTAGCCTGGAAAGCTCTGTGTGGCTCAAAAGCTTGTCTCTCTCACCAACAGAATTCAGTCCAATAAAAGATATTACTTCACCTACTCTAAAATGTATAAGACGCCAAGTTGGGTGGGTGGAGCAAGGGGCAGCTACAATGAAGGATACTTAATAGTATTGGCATGAAAACTAAACTATTTCAAATTGGAATAAAAAGAAAGATGACTTGTGGCACCTTAGAGACTAACAAATTTATTAGAGCATAAGCTTTTGTGAGCTACAGCTCACTTCATTGGATGCATTCAGTGGAAAATGTAGTGGGGAGATTTTATATAAACAGAGAACATGAAACAATGGGTGTTACCATACAGACTGTAACAAGAGTGATCAGGAAAGGTGAGCTATTACCAGCGGGAGTGTGTGTGAGAGGGGAACCTTTTGTAGTGATAATCAAGGTGGGCCATTTCTAGCAGTTGACAAGAACAGTAGGAGGGGAAATAGTTTTACTTTGGGTAATGACACATCCACTCCCAGTCTCTGTTCAAGCCTAATTTAATTGTATCCAGTTTGCAAATTAATTCCAATTCAGCAGTCTCTCGTTGGAGTCTGTTTTTGAAGTTTTTTTTGTTGAAGAATTGCAACCTTTAGGTCTGTAATCGAGTGACCAGAGTGACTGAAGTGTTCTCCAACTGCTTTTTGAATGTTATAATTCTTGACATCTGATTTGTGTCCATTTATTCTTTTACGTAGAGACTGTCCAGTTTGACCAATGTACATGGCAGAGGGGCATTGCTGGCACATATCACATTGGTAGATGTGCAGGTGAACAAGCCTCTGATAGTGTGGCTGATGTGATTAGGCCCCATGATGGTGTCCCCTGAATAGATTTGTGAACACAGTTGGCAATGGGCTTTGTTGCAAGGATAGGTTCCTGGGTTAGTGGTTCTGTTGTGTGGTGTGTGGTTGCTGGTGAGTATTTGCTTCAGGCTGGGGGGCTGTCTGTAGGCAAAGACTGGCCTGTCTCCCAAGATTTGTGAAAGTGATGGGTCGTCCTTCAGGAGAGGTTGTAGATCCTTGATGATGCGTTAGAGAGGTTTTAGTTGGGGGCTGAAGGTGACGGCTAGTGGCGTTCTGATATTATCTTTGTTGGGCCTGTCTTGTAGTAGGTGACTTCTGGATACTCTTCTGGCTCTGTCAGTCTGTTTCTTCACTTCAGCAGGTGGGTATTGTAGTTGTAAGAATGCTTGATAGAGATCTTGCAGGTGTTTGTCTCTGTCTGAGGGGTTGGAAGAAATGCGGTTGTATCGTAGAGCTTGGCTGTAGACAATGGATCGTGTGGTGTGGTCTGGATGAAAGTTGGAGGCATGTAGGTAAGTATAGCGGTCAGTAGGTTTCCTGTATAGGGTGTTGTTTCTGTGACCATCGCTTATTAGCACCGTAGTGTCCAGGAAGTGGATCTCTTGTGTGGACTGGTCCAGGCTGAGGTTGATGGTGGGATGGAAATTGTTGAAATCATGGTGGAATTCCTCAAGGGCTTCTTTTCCATGGGTCCAGATGATGAAGATGTCATCAATGCAGCGCAAGTAGAGTAGGAGCGTTAGGGGACGAGAGCTGAGGAAGCATTGTTCTAAGTCAGCCATAAAAATGTTGGCATACTGTGGGGCCATACGGGTACCCATAGCAGTGCCGCTGATTTGAAGGTATACATTGTCCCAAATGTGAAATAGTTATAGGTGAGGACAAAGTCACAAAGTTCAGCCACCAGGTTTGCCATGACATTATCAGGGATACTGTTCCTGATGGCTTGTAGTCCATCTTTGTGTGGAATGTTGGTGTAGAGGGCTTCTACGTCCATAGTGGCTAGGATGGTGTTTTCAGGAAGCTCACCGATGGATTGTAGTTTCCTCAGGAAGTCAGTGGTGTCTCAAAGATAGCTGGGAGTGCTGGTAGCGTAGGGCCCGAGGAGGGAGTCTACATAGCCAGAGAATCCTGCTGTCAGGGTACCAATGCCTGAGATGATGGGGCATCCAGGATTTCCAAGTTTATGGATCTTGGGTAGCAGATAGAATACCCTAGGTCAGGTTTCCAGGGGTGTGTGTTTGTGCAGATTTGTTCTTGTGCTTTTTCAGGGTGTTTCTTGAGCAAATGGTGTAGTTTCTTTTGGTAACCCTCAGTGGGATCAGAGGGTAATGGCTTGTAGAAAGTGGTGTTGGAGAGCTGCCTAGCAGCCTCTTGTTCATATTTTGACCTATTCATGATGACGACAGCACCTCCTTTGTCAGCCTTTTTGATTATGATGTCAGAGTTGCTTCTGAGGCTGTGGATGGCATTGTGTTCTGCATGGCTGAGGTTATGGTGCAAATGATGTTGCTTTTCCACAATTTCAGCCCATGCATGTCGGTGGAAGCACTCTATGTAGAAGTCCAGTCTGTTTTGACCTTCAGGAGGAGTCCACCCAGAATCCTTCTTTTTGTAGTGTTGGTAGGAAGGTCTCTGTGGGTTAGTATGTTGTTCAGAGGTGTGTTGGAAATATTCCTTGGTCCTTGCATGGACCTAGGGAATGTTATTTTAATTGGCCTATGTTCTATTTCACACCTAAATTTCCTCTGGTAATCAATGGAGAGATTTTTATACCAGTTTTTAATAATGTAATTAAAATAGAAGCAAAGTTAGAATTAAAAAAAAAGTGCTTTAAAGTGAGAGCAAGTTTATAATGTGGGATTACACCCTGGAAGTCTGTACCATAGGAACTAAGATTGCACTCCCTGGTTTATACTTTGAGCCTAGTATTTATGGTGGGTCAAGTAGATACAATACTGAGGTCTTGAGAATGCGTTGCTGGGTAATAAAGTTAAAAAAGAAGACACAGAACAGGAATATAATGCAAATAAAACAAATGATTATGCAGAAAAAAAGATAAACGAATGTAGGCCTTGCTTTTTATGAGTAATTAAACATGGGGGAGGTCTCATTTCTTGGGAGACAGGATTAGGGAGGTAACTAAATCAGCAGGCTGAAAAAAGAATGCTTGTGCTAAAATAAGTAAATGGGTCAGTGAGCTAAAAGACAGAATGCGTGAGCTAGCTAAGATAAGAAGGGGAACACGCAGAGAGTTATGAACAAGATAATAATGGACAAGAGAAGTCAGAAGCATAAAGATGAGGTAAAGAATAAAGTTGAATATGGACAGTGCGTGTGCAGAGCATGCTGTACAGTGATTATTCATGCAAAATAACCAAGCCAATCCCAAAACATGTGATGCAATGTATAGTAAATGTAATGTAATGTGTAAATGTATAAAAGGCAAGGGGATTTCAGTGCAACTTTGGATGTGTGGTATGCCCTGCATCCATCTCCTACGCTTGAGCCTGATCAGCTCAAGTATAGTTTGTATGTCAATAAAGAAACATCAGGAATGAGTTCAGAGTTGGGCTGAGTTCTTAGGAATCAAGTGGATAAGGGCTCAGAGGCTACTGAGTGGATAAGGTCCCAAAAGCCACTCCAACATGTAACAGGCTTATAACATGTATTAATAATTTATTAATCCTTTATAAACCATTTGTAAATTGAACCTTAAAAGAAAGTGTCACCAGCAATCATATAGTGATTTTCATCCTCAAAGCTTTTTATTAATATCATCCCATAAATTCTCACGACACTCCAGTGGGATGGGGAAGTATTTTACAGCTAAAGAGTCTAAAGCAGAGGTTAAGTGCTTTTTCCAAGGCTATTGAGAGAGTCTAGCACAGGATGAAGTTAACCCCTATGCACAGAGGATGTATGTCACAGATCCTAGCGGGACTTTCTCTCCTTATCCCCCAACTAGGATTGCACTGAGGGGAATCCAAGACTCTGCTGCTCTGGATCCCCAGGATGTTTGTTAGAGCCTCAGGAGGCTGCAGCACTAATTCTTAGATTCCAAGGCCATAAGGGACCATTGTGAACATCTAGTCTAACTTCCTGTATAACACAGGCCATAGAACTTCCCCCAAATAACTTCTAGAGCAGATAGTTTAGAAAAACATCTAATATTGATATAAAAATCATCAGTGGTAGAGAATCCAGCAAACCTATTAGGTCCCTTAATGACTAGTAGCCAGGATGGGCAGGGAGAGTGCCAGAAGCTGGGAATGGGTGACCGGATGGACTGGTCATGTTTGATAACACTTTAAATATACTTTGTTAACTGTGAATTTAATTTGAAAGAATATGCAATACAGCTAATGACAAATAAAACCAATTTGTAGAAAATATATTATCTTTTTTCCTTAGGTGGTCTCCTAATCATGTAACCAATTTTATGTTTAAAGTGTGTGAGGAGGAAGGAGAGAGAGTGAGAATAGTCAAATAAATAAGCCTGCATTAATACTAAAATGTTTCCACCTACATCTGTTAGCTGTGAAAATGGCATCTAGCTGCTATGAAGTAGCTTTCTCTCATCTGTGTATTGTCTTTGCTGGTATCAGATACACCTCCCCTCCCCTTCATCTTAGCTTAACATTACTTGCTTATGCATGCATAGCATGTGCAAGTGTGAAAAAAATAACTTCTTTTGTAGAAGCTTAAGGTGGATAAATCTTTGATGTACCTAGTAAGCTATTCTAATCTTTGCAGGCACTACATGAGACATCAACTCTTTAATATTCATTCCTCTTGGAAAGGTCCACAATTGATCTTGTGAAGATCTAAGTAAAGCTAGGATTTACTGCTAGAATAAATTGATACACATCTCTTTAAAGATACTTATAATAAGTGGAATGGAATAAGTTAATAGGGTTAACTGTATTATGCCATGTGGAAAAAAAAAAGCTGATTTTTCACCAAATGGCTTAAAATTAGCGTAGGAGACAAGGTTGTTTCCCCATTCTTTCTACTTAAAAAAACCCCAAAAACCTGAAGCTGAAAACCATGGGTCAGATATTCAGCTAGGGAAAACTGGCATAGTTCCATTAACTTCAATGTAGTTATGCCGATTTGCACCAGCTAAACTTCTGGCCATAGATTAAAAATAAACACTCGCCCACACATTTCCCCTTCTGTGTTACTAATAACTTTTTTGATTTTTAAGTTGAAGAATTTGACATTTAAATGCAACACCCCCATTTCTTATTTAGTAAATTTTTCCTTTGTTTCTAGGCTGTTTAAGTTTTGGATTTTCATGTATGTGCACAATTCTAATAGTTGCATTGTAAACATTACAGGCGAACAGTTTAATTAAAACAATGCCATGAAAACATGCTTAATTTTTGTGACAGTTTTAATTGTGTTTTTTACAAAACTATTTTTACAAAGGTATTTAGGCATCTAATTCCCACTGGAGTAAGGTTCCTGAATTCCTGAGAGGATCTGGGCCTATGCAACCTGACAAATCCCTTTAAGACAGGCATCAAAACACTAGAGTGTTGCAAACGAAATATTGAAAGATTACTAAACTACTACTTGTTGTGTTTTTCATGATTATCCATGTGATGACGCTACTAATAAAGGTGAAACCGACTTGTATTCCTTATATCCCATGTTTGTTTTGTTCCCCTTTGTTTTCCTTTTGTGCCTGGTTTGACTTCTGGGGTATAAGCTGTCTGGGGCAGGGAGTGTTTCTTTGCTACATCTGTACAGTGCCTGGAACAAAGAGGCCTTCATCCTTGATGGAGATTACAAGGTGCTACAATAATAAACAACCAACACATCAATAAATAGTCACATTAATTATTATTATTATTATTATTTTTATTAATACAGAATCTGGCCCAGAGACATTAATTCATCTCCTCTGATTTCAGTTTCTTCTTTGCCATTCTTCCTTCATCATTGAGCCTAAAAATCACAGTGCATTATGATCTGTCCACATCTGACCAATTCCTCTTCTTTTCATTTAACGTTTTACACACTCTTGGTGGAGAGAATTGAAATCCATGTGTCTGGCCCCACACCCCCATTGCAATATGAGTGTAAATATCATTTTTTCTCCTGTATTCCTCCTGACTTTGCTTTGCTCAGGCTGCTCTCTTTACACCTGTACATTTCTGACACAACATGGCATTTGCAAGATGTTCTCCAGCAAGGCAGGACCGATAGGCATTCTGTCTAGAACTACACCCCTGCTGATGCTATTCATGTTGAAACTTCTGGGCATTCTGATTTATTATCATTTACACTTTCTTCCCAGCATGTACCACACCCTTGGGTGTTGAGCCAGACTGTATACCCTATGATTTTGTTTGCATTTCTGGCTTGTTCAGGAGAACTTTCAAGAACATGTTTTTCCTTATTTACAATAGGATTTGCATTTCTCAGGCTCCTTTGGCAGCCTCTCTTTTGGACACTGCTTTTGAAGATTAGTCCTGCCATTCCTACCTGGCAAGTGTACAAAGAGCATTGTGGGCTCCAAATGTGATTCTCAGTGGATAACTTTTCATTACCCGACACACAATAATGCTAACAGATATAATACAGGGAAGCATTAAGGTCTCTGGAACAGCTCTACTGTGAAATCTCAGTGACAAGCCTGGGTTACTGTCACAATAGACTAGCTACAGTGAATTACTGATGTCAATTTGAAATGCACTGGTGACAAAGTAAAACAAACAATCAACTTGTTCATGTATTTGCACAACCCCATGGTATACTAAGGCTCCATCCCTTCTGCTATGGGATTTTGTCCTTAGTTCAGTATTCTTTCCATATCAGCCTTTTTAATATGAGCCTTTCCAAATGAAGTCAACATTAGGTACTGGCCCTTCAAATAAGGGATAATTTACTAGTTTAAATAAAGCTTCAGATTTTGAGATTAAGAGAATAACTGTAAAGAGCCACATTATTAGCTAGTTGAATAGTGTTGCTTTCAATAGTACCCTGATTTACAGCAGCAGAGATTCTATCAAAAAGAATTTAGGGTAATATTTTATACTGCATAGCAGGGGTTGACCTAAGCCACAAACTTGGCCACTTCTGTATCTGAGTGTTTGGAGCACTATGATTAATTCAGAGTTTGACTAATTGTCCTAACTATGAACAATTTCTGTATCTCATGTGCCAGGTGTGTTCTTATTCCTGCAAATACTGCTCTCCCCAAAGAGGTATATCTGGAAATTATGTCTAGCTGTTAGACAATGCCAGTTGACTGACAGATCATTTTATTACTAGAGAAGCGTGAACCAATTTGGGGGAAAAAGGGGGTGTCATAACCATAAAGGTAGCCTAAAATTCCTCCTTACCTGTAAAGGGTTAAGAAGCTCAAATAACCTGGTTGGCACCTGACCAAAGGAACCAATGGAGACAAAAGATACTTTCAAATCTGGGGGGGGAGGGGAGAAAGGCTTTGTTTTAGGTTCTTTTGTTTCTGTGTTCATTCGCTCTTGGGACTAAGAAGGACCGGACATCAATCCATGTCTTCCAAATCTTTCTGAACCAGTCTTTCATATTACAGAAATTGTAAGTACAGCCAGGCAAGGCGTATTAGTTTATCTTTGTTTTCTCAACTTGTGGATTTTCCCTTTGCTGGAGGGAGTTTTATCCCTGTTTTGTTGTAACTTTGAAACTAAGGCAAGAGGGGGTTCCTCTGTGTTTTTGTGCATCTTTTGTTACCCTGTAAAGTTATCTTCCAACCTGATTTTACAGAGAGGATTTTTACCTTTTCTTTTTTTTTTAAATAAAATTCTTCTTTTAAGAACTGATTTTATTTTTCAGTGTCCAAAGATCCAGGGATTTGGGTCTGTGTCCACTTTGTAACCAATTGGTTAGGATATTATTCTCAAGCCTCCCCAGGAAAGGAGGTATTGGGGGGATATTTTGGGGAACAGGAACTCCAAGTAGTCCTTTCCCTGATTCTGTCTAAATCACTTGGTGGTGGCAGCATACCCTCCAAGGGCAAAGAATTTGTGCCTTGAGAAAGTTTTTAACCTAAGCTGGTAAAAATAAGCTTAGGGGGTCTTGCATGTGGGTCGCCACATCTCTACCCGAGAGTTCAGAGTAGAGAAGGAACCCTGACAGCGGGGTTGGGGGAAACCTAAACTTGAAAGAGATTCAAAATAGTTACATTATTTCCCCACATTTTCAAATATCTGCACTTTCTAATTTCACCTCTGTCCAGAGACGAACATACTCCAAAACTGGTACATTTTCCAGTATTCCCAGTCTTGCTGAGTATGAGCCATTTTATGACTTGTATGGATCAGTTTCAGATGAACAATCAAAGATTTAGATACTTCACCAAAAGTTAACCTGAAAACAGGCTGGGGGCACTGTTCCCTCTAAGCTGTGCATGTGTGTGCATGCACACAGATCCTGAACCTCGCGCACACGGCGAAATACCACACACACAAAAATTGCACAGAAGTACAACAATTTGCACAGAAGAAATTTTTTGTGCACACGGCATATCAAAAATTAGAGGGAACATTGGCTGGGGGATCACCAGAAATATTGCACCACTTTTTACACAGAGGTGTTGCTACTTTCACTGAAGATTCCTACAACAACCACATGCCATTGAATAAGCTGCAAAATAAATATGCACAGTTACCCAGGCAAGATCCCAATCTTGAGTGGTGCTCAGTATCAATAGGAGTTGAGGGAATTAACATTTCACAGGATGTTTTATAGCTAACTGAAAATCATTAATAGAGCTGGTTGGGAAATGTTTTTTCTTCCCGTGAAAAATAAAATTGATAAAAATGGAAAAGTCTGTTTTCATCACAATTTTATTTCAAAAGCATTTGGCTTACATCAAAAAAATGAGAACCTAAAAACTTTCATATTTTTGTATAATTTTGGCAACTAAAAAATTAATCTATTTGCCTGAAAACAATTTTTTTTCAGTATCCTCTGGCCTCAAAATTCATCAAACCCAGACATTTCTCACAGCAATTTCTATCGCCACAAAAATGCTATTTTTTGTCAAATGTTTTGAATGAAAAGTTTTGACCAGCTCTAATCATGAGATGCATAATAAATAACATGAAAACACCTGTGGGCCCGACTGACTCAGGAGATAGCCACACCCTGTACAGTACAGAAATTTGCCACGTACTTTACCATCACATTCACAAACAAAACATTAAACAACTCTATCAATTTACCAATCTGAAGTCAGTGTCTGACTCATTGTACCTTCATTCGCATAAATAAAGGGGTCATGCACTTCCTTATTTAAAGAGGAACATGTAGTGTTCTTAATGAAAAGCTGCTGAGAATCTAAAGCAGTAGAAGGCAACTCTGACTAGAGGGAACCAATTTGTAACCATTGGTTTCACAGCAGGATATTATCCTACTGCCCCTATTCATTTGCTTGTTTTCTGGTTCAGTAAGAACTCCATTCTACTATTATGACTTAATGGCATTGTAATCTCTATAAACCTGTGAGATTTTTCTGGAATATATTTAAGAAAATAACCTTTACTCACTGCTGCTTTCTTGTTAATTAAGATTCACTGTGTGTATTTGTGTGACTGTTGGAATCCAAACTTATTCACACTTCCTACTAAAAAATGAGATTTTGCTTGGATGTAAGAAGCTGATGATAAAATTTCCTAACACCCCATCACCCTGTATTTTAATACAGTCATTGACTAAGCTGGAGGTATTTCAACACAAATTTTAAAGCTCAAATGTGCTAAGGACTCTAGGTATCTTAACAAGCAGTTAGATTGTTACAAGTTGTATGTTCAAAATTCTGATCCACTGTTCTATTTTGAACCAAGCTTTCTTGAATCATACTGCTATGGTAGCCCTGTGTAGTTACTGCATCAGGAATGTTTTTTCCCCCATGTGCAGATTTGTGCCCATCTTCTCTGCAGAGTTTATGCTCAGGTGGTGTAAAAGGATGTAATCTGGCTACAAATGCCCAGCACAACATTTCCCTGGCATAAGAAAACTCCTTGAGTGGTGCAGGGCTTTGTCTCTAAGCTTACACCTCTATTACCGCCCACCACCCAGAATAGGGGGTACGCCAGGGGCAGGAAGGGGAGAAAGATAGGGATGAGGCCAGGTGGAGGGGAGCCATAGCAATTACCTGTGGGAATAGGGTCAATTGATGATAGGGGCAAATTTGAGAGCTGCCTGTCAGCAGCTGTAAGTTGTGTCAAGGCTGAGGTTAGCCCCAAGATTCAAGACTGTAAGCTGCTCTCTAACACCCACCTTCCCTTTCTCCTGAGCCAAGCAGAGCAGGAATCTTGCCCATAAAGCTTCACCAACTCAAATTTGGGTTGTTAGTGACCAAAAGCCATTAACATCTAATGGCTTTCTGATATGTGAACTGAGCCGATGGTCTCAATCCAATGACTAGTAACAAGGGTGGACATCATAAAAACTGCCTTGACAATTGACTTGGGCTGGCAGCCTTGTTGGCAGTCTCAGCAGAGCAAGCTACCTTCATTGGTCCCCTCCAGGTCAGAATTCCAGGCACACTGATAGAGAAATGTGGGGGAAGCTTGCATTGCTGCTGCCCTAACTTTTCCCATGCTGTTAGTCTGGCATTGATTGAGGGGGGAAAGTATCAATACCACAAATATTTCATGGGTGACCTTGCGATCCCACTAGCTTGTAAGATGCATTTTATTGGGCCTGTGTTTACAGCAAACCTAACTTTTCTAGAACTGTGAAATCATGCAGATCACTTTGGCTTCTTGCACAATAAATCAGTGGCAAGGCATTGCTTACATACCATTCATTGCATACTTTAAATTGTCAGCCTAATTTTCTCCATGAGACAAACAACACAACAGTCTCAGAAAATGTCAAGTTTGGCTTGTTTTTCATCCCTGTGCCTTTGCAGTGAATGGACAAGCAACTTGATGACACATAACCTCCTCCCTTCAGAATGGCCTGAAACTGTCAGTAATTTCCCCATAAATTATGTTAAAAGCATCTTGATGCTATTGATCTACTCGTTGAATGCCAAAAGCCATAAACATCCATAAAGGGGGGGCGGGCAGGGTGGCTAGTACACAAAGTCTAAACAAATGGAAAGAAATCTACATATTGCTCTCTGTAAGCTTTATACTCAAACAAGCAGAAACATTTTGAGGGATGATATCAACCTGTGATCTACTGGTTCCTTCATCATTTTGCATGGTATTCACCCCAGAAAGCCAACACGAAACCTATTCACCACCTAAGTCCCATTAAGCCCAGTTTTCACTGTGGTAAATTTCACACATGTTATGAGTAACAAGTGAACAGCAAAAAAAAAACAAAAAAACCCCAAAACAACAACAGAATCCTTTTATTTACACTGTGATTACTCTTGAGGGCATTCTGCACTAACAATTTAAAAATTCTGCACATAATATTTTAAAATTCTGCAAATTTTATTTGTCACATAAATGTGGAGGCTCCAGCATGGCACTGGGGAGCACAGACCACTGGCTGCACAGAGGTGGGAGATCATTGTGCAGCTATCCCCCGGAACATGGACTCAGTGGTGAGGCTGCACCCAACCCTGACACAGTGCAAGGTCCGGGCCTGCCCTAGCAACACCTCAGGTTCCTGCCCCTCCGTGCCAGGTGTACCAGGCATGGACAGGCAGGCTCAGCAAGGCAGGATCCAAGTGTGGAGAGGCTTAATGTGGGGAGATCCAGGTTTGGGTTGAGAGGGTTCAGTGTGGAGTAATCTAATCCAATGGGTGGCATTTGGTTAGCTTCTTTAGAAAGGAATTTGCAAGTTAAGTGCCCAATCAAGAAGCACTTAACGAACAATGGATCTTGGAAGGCTCCAATCCACATAAAGGATGTACAAGGTAGCAAGTGAACCATGGCTGCTACCTGTAAGTTCTGAGTCATGCATGGACATGTGACTTGCCCATGTGACTCCAAAACTCCATCCTGTAGCTGGAATTCTACACATAGGGAGGGAGAGGTATCCACCCACAAGAGAAAGTCTATTTAAACCCCAGGAGACCCCTCCATTTTGTCTTCAGCTGGCTCAAGAGAGAGCCTCTCCACCCCAAGGATATCTGAAAGAAACTGGAACAAAGGACAGTAAGTACAGGGGGCGTGAGTGATTGCTGGACCCAGACTAGAAGGAGACTAGTCTGTAAAAGGAAGCTTATTGGAACTCCTCTGAGGGTGAGGCTTTATCTGTATTCAGTTTTCTTACTATGTATTAGTCATAGATTTGTGGGTTTTATTTTATTTTACTTGGCAATTCACTTTGTTTTGTCTGTTACTACTTGGAACCACTTAAATCCTACTTTCCGTACTTAATAAAATCACTTTTTACTTATTAATTAACCCAGAGTATGTATTAATACCTGGGGGGGCAGGGAGCAAACAGCTGTGCATATCTCTCTATCAGTGTTATAGAGGGTGAACAATTTATGAGTTTGCCCTGTATAAGCTTTATACAGGATAAAACGGGTTTATTTGGGGTTTGAACCCATTGGGAGTTGGGCATCTGAGAGTTAAAGACAGGAACACTTCTTAAGTTGCTTTCAGTTAAGCCTACAGCTGCTAGGGGATGTGGTTCAGACCTGGGTCTGGGCTTGCAGCAGGCTAGTGAATCTGGCTCAAACCAGGCAGGGCACTGAAGTCCCAAGCTGCCAGGGCAGGAAAGCAGGGGCAGAAGTAGTCTTGGCACATCAGTTGGCAGCCCCAAGGGGGTTTCTTTGATCCAAACCGTCACACTTCCTACAGCTGGTGGAGGAATCTGGGTGTGGGTCTGACATGGCCCTGGATGCCATGCAGGTGAAGAGGAATTCCCATCCTCACCAGCCACAGAAGGAAACTAGCAAGGCAAAACACATGTGCACTAAAGATTCTCATGAGAAAACGTAGGTCTGAGGGCATGTGGTTCCCAGTACACAGAGAAATAACACCATTCTTTTTATTGGTTAGTTAAAATATTGTGTTGCAGCAGTGGACTTTTTGATAATTCATAACAAAGTTCATCAGTTATTGAAGAATTGCTAAAAATTCCTTCTAGGTGCAAGTTATTCACTGCTAATGAAGAGTTTTGTTTTGTTTTTTAAACAAGGGAGACCTTGACTCACAATTCTCTGGTGATTTCACATAACCTCTGTCACTCTGCCTGCAACTTTCTACCAGCCATTCTGTTTTCGCTCCTTCCCTTCCCTTGTTTACCTTTCAGTAAATAAATCTATTATTGGTAAAATATGTTAGCCTAGACTACGCCTGTTCCTGTTCTCAACATTTCTTCTATTCTAAAAACTATTTAAGTGGTGACTCATAGCATTTGTCTTAATCATCTTTGCAATTAGCTTTACAAACCTATCTAGAGTAAAGATACAGAAATAATTAAAGTGGACATTTACATTATTCTTCACGTTGCTTATTTTCTTCTTCTCTGTTATCTTGGGCGAGATATTCCAGCACTAAGACTATTTTTTCCCAACTTTAGGGAAAAAATATTAAAGGAAATTAACACTGGCAAATTGAATGTGCTCTGGTTGTGATTCTCAGTTATGCCAAGACCCCTTTATGTTGCTCTGATGCCTTTACAATGCCAAAGCTTTCCTACAACTGAGAATCAGGCCTGAACTCTCCCATTTGGTTAATTGAGGTACCACTTAGGGGTCTGAGTCAAGCACTCTATTGTGTCCTAGGTGCTATACAAACATGGAACATGGGTACTTGTACATAGCTTTTCAAAACTCCTGATTTACTTATTTTTGCCTGGTCCTACAGCTGGCAGTAGATCATGAAAGCCCTGATTTTGCAAGCCTTATTTAAAGGACAATGAAACTGCTTGTGAAAGTAATTGCTGCTCAGTGTGCCTCTAATGTGAAAATGCTGTGGGGGCAGCCTCTCCAACACTCTGTGGAGCCTGTAAAAGGGCCTTGATGAATTGGACTCCAGCATTCTCAGAAGCATGAGACTGTTTGGTCCCCACTCTCCTGGGGTACACAGCAGCTCCGAGAGGGTTGGGAGTGGCAGAGATGGGGCAGGATCATGGCTCTGGTTCCCCTTCTGATCTGTCAGTGGAGCTGGTTGGCTGTGAAAGGAGGAGTAAACTGTGCTCCAGTAAAGTATTGTAGCAGATGCACAGTGTGTGTGTGTGTGTGTGTGTGTGTGTGTGTGTGTGTGTGTGTGAGTGTGAGAGAGAGAGAGAGAGAGCTCCAGGAAGCATCCTGTATCTTTGAGGCAGAACATCCGCGACTGCTCCCTCAGGGATGGTGCAGCTTAGTGGTGCCCCTTAACATGAGCTATACCTGTAAGGTGCAATCTAGTCCAATGTTAATAGGGGTGGCAGATTTCTCCCTATGCTTCTATTTGCATTTAACCTTAATCACCTCAGCATGAATCAATTGTGGTTATGCGTAATACGTGAAACACCCTTTGACAGGAGATTATATCCTTACCTTGCATAGGATGGACTTGGTGAGCTAATTGCTGTTCTCTGTCTCTAACAACTGTGATCCTTACACAGCCACCAATCCCTCCCAGTATGTTATGTCATTTATAGTCCAGAGAGAGAAGAAGGGGAGTCTCTGTTGAAGTCATTTCCAGCCAAAGTGAATCAGATTTCAGAGAATTTTGTTACCTTCTGTGTAAGGTAACAAAAACCTTCTCTAGCCTCACAGTTGGAGGCTGCCCAGATTTTTGTAGGCTCATGCAGAACATTTCTACTGACAGGTTTCAGAGTAACAGCCGTGTTAGTCTGTATTCGCAAAAAGAAAAGGAGTACTTGTGGCACCTTAGAGACTAACCAATTTATTAGAGCATAAGCTTTCGTGAGCTACAGCTCACTTCATCAGATGCATATCGTGGAATATATAAAGTCTGCTGCAGTTTCCACGATATGCATCTGATGAAGTGAACTGTAGCTCACGAAAGCTTATGCTCTAACAAATTGGTTAGTCTCTAAGGTGCCACAAGTACTCCTTTTCTTTTTGCGAACATTTCTACTGTTTATCCCATTGAGATTAATCTGTATAAATACATTCAAAATTAAATAAAAAACAGATCTCCGTTGCATCCTGTTTGAAAGGCTCATCTCCCTGTCTCAATCAATGTCAGCAGCAAATCCATGAAAAGTAATAATATATGAGAAGTGTCATAGATTTGGCTCCAGAAGTTTAATTAATTTAGTCCATTTGAAGGTAGATGACAAAGCTTTTTTCTTCAGAAATCTTCATTGATTCCTTTTAAATAGTGCTGACACAAGTGGAAGTAATTCAAATGAATGGCAGATAAAGTTGTACTTTGGATCAAGATTTCTTAATCAGTTCAGACTATAATCAACATTAATCCACTAAGAGTTAACAACCCACACATGTATTAACAACAAACAGATCTAAAAAGTGCTTTTCATGGGGAATTCAAATTACGAGGAGAAAATATTTTCCTTCCATATTTTTAATCTCTAATTATTTTGAGTTTATGTTCCGCCCCCTCATAAAGATAGGGAGAAAGCAGAACATGCCAGTCCAAGGGCATCTCAAGTGACAATCAAGACATAGAAATAAAATTATGAAATCTAAAAATGTATGTGCCTGGAATAGAAATGGATGAACCAGTTCAGAGAAAATAAACACTCTTCTTTGTTATTAATATTACTTATTATTGGCATTGCAATAGCAGCTAGGTGCCCCAGCCACGGGTCAGGGCTACATTGTCTTAGGCATTCTACAAACACAGAACAAAAAATGGTCCCATGCTCCAAATCAGTCTAAGTAAATCTCAGGCCTTTTCCAGTCTTGTGATCACACCCTAACTGGATGTATTTCAGCCAGTATAAGAGGATCATGGAACACTTTATGCTACATTAAAAGACGATTGCTGTCCATTTATTTAGCTCAGGACATGGAGAACAAGAGCTCATCAGCTGCAGGAGTGGCGAGAGGGTAAAATGTGCTTAAGAAAAAGCTTTTTCTTATTTTTTGCTCAAAGGATGGAGAAGCTCATTTCTCCCCTTCTCCCCCAGCAGGGAGGGAAACTCAGTTGAAGAGTAGGCCTAGTCACAGAGAGAAGGAAAGACAGGACATCATGGCAGGGTTCAGTCACTTAAAGCAGCACACTTCATTTAAAGTATAGGATTGGGGGAGAGGCCAACTCCACTACAGCCTACCGTATCCCCACTCCACCCTATTGACAGGCACACTGCATCCAACAAGGAAGGATAAGCACATTACCTAGATAGCTCTGCCAAAAAGGTCAGCACTGAAATAGTTAAGAGCTTTGACATATAAATCGTCACACTTAGGCTTCAGAGTAAGCATTCCATTGAGATGAACTGGACAGATTACAACTCCCCGGGTGCTGTTTCTTCTGCCTGTATGTAGGCTTGGTAAGAGAGCACTACAACTGATCACACTTTGAACGTTACCATCACAGCCAGAAGAATTGGAGTTTTGTATATATCAAAGGAAAGTTTAAATTCTGCAGAAATTTACATGGGAGGAAGTGGATTTAAACCATTGCAGGGGGAGGCTAGAAATACTCTCTGAGCTCCGGCACAGAACCACTATTGTTAAGTGAAAACATATAAAGAAAAATATTGCCCTTGTCCATCAGAGAAATACCATTTACAGATAAGTGAAATTGTTCTCCAGATCAGAGCAAAGGTCACTTTCATGGTGAGTTAGACAAGTTTGAATGAAGATTAGACTTGCCTTTGGATTTTCAGTGTTTACTGTACCTACCTGTTTCTCCACTTTCATGACTGGAAAATTTCCTTACAAGACTATTGCATTAAGAAACATGCTTGGAAAGGTGATGGCAGCCCAATGACAGCGCACAGCACAGTAGGAAGCATTCAGGGTTTAAAAGTGACTCAAGGAAATCTTGGCTGCATGCCAAAGAAAATACTGTAATATCACTGAGGTAAATTCCTGCGCTCTCTCCAGGAGGGACGTTACACACGTGGGCCCAAATGTCTAAACTGACTTTGGTTGCCTATATTTCTGAGTCCCTTTGGGCTGGTGCTGAGCACCAGGAACTCGAACTGAACTTAAAGGGAACTGCACTTCTGAAAATCAGGCCCAAAGGTGTCTCAAGGTGAGCACCCCAAAACAGAGGCCCTCCCAATCAGTAGCCAGTTTTGGAAATGTGCCTTTTAGAGCTCTAGCAGCCAAGTGAGTGTCACCGCCCATCCTTATTGTACCTTCACCCAGTAACAGCATAATTGTCTCTCATTCCAAAGCTTAAAACATGTCTCTGTTTTATAGTTTGCCTTAATGGGATACTCCATGCCCCAAATTATGCTAAAGCTTGGGACTATCCATGGTATGTCGTTAGGACAATTCTGATACTTGTGCACCTACCTCTCTCCCAGTTCCTGTAGGCCAGGGCTATTCTTGAGGGTCAGGGAGAAAGGCCCAGAGTGCTGCTGAACTACAGCAGTCCTCAGCTGGAAAAGAGACGCCTTAGGGCCACAGTCAGCAGTGTGTACTTTACCGCACTCTTGAGTAGAGCTGGTTGGAAAATGTATTCTCCCCCAATCCCGAGAAAATGTCAATGTTCGGTCAAAAAACCAAAAACCTAATGTTTTCAGATGAAAATTTTCAGGTTTTGGCCCAAACATTTTCAATGGAAATGGATGACTGGAAAAAGGCTAATGTAGTGCCCATCTTTAAAAAAGGGAAGAAGGAGGATCCTGGGAATTACAGGCCAGTCAGCCTCACCTCAGTCCCTGGAAAAATTATGGAGCAGGTCCTCAAGGAATCAATTCTGAAGCACTTAGAGGAGAGGAAAGTGATCAGGAACAGTTAGCATGGATTTACCAAGGGCAAGTCATGCCTGACTAATCTAATTGCCTTCTATGATGAGATAACTGGCTCTGTGGATGAGGGGAAAGCGATGGATGTGTTGTTCCTTGACTTTAGCAAAGCTTTTGATACGGTCTCCCACAGTATTCTTGCCAGCAAGTTAAAGAAATATGGGCTGGATGAATGCACTATAAGGTGGATAGAAAGTTGGCTAGATTGTTGGGCTCAATGGGTAGTGATCAATGGCTCCATGTCTAGTTGGCAGCCGGTATCAAGAGGAATGCCCCAAGGGTCGGTCCTGGGGCCAGTTTTGTTCAATATCTTCATAAATGATCTGGAGGATGGTGTGGATTGCACCCTCACCAAGTTTGCAGATGACACTAAACTGGGAGGAGAGGTAGATACGCTGGAGGGTAGGGATAGGATACAGAGGGACCTAGACAAATTAGAGGATGAGGTTCAACAAATTAGACAAATCTGATGAGGTTCAACAAGGACAAGTGCAGAGTCCTGCACTTAGGACAGAAGAATTCCATGCACCGCTACAGACTAGGGACCGAATGGCTCGGCAGCAGTTCTGCAAAAGAGGACCTTGGGGTTACAGTGAACGAGAAGCTGGATATGAGTCAACAGTGTGCCCTTGTTGCCAAGAAGGCCAATGGCATTTTGGGATGTATGTGTAGGGGCATTGCCAGCAGATCGAGGGACGTGATCGTTCCCCTCTATTCGACATTGGTGAGGCCTCATCTGGAGTACTGTGTCCAGTTTTGGGCCCCTCACTACAAGAAGGATGTGGAAAAATTGGAAAGAGTCCAGCGGAGGGCAACAAAAATGATTAGGGGACTGGAACACATGACTCAAGTTGCAGTGGGGGAGGTTTAGATTGGATATTAGGAAAAACTTTTTCACTAAGAGGGTGGTGAAACACTGGAATGCGTTACCTAGGGAGGTGGTAGAATCTCCTTCCTTAGAGGTTTTTAAGGTCAGGCTTGACAAAGCCCTGGCTGGGATGATTTAACTGGGAATTGGTCCTGCTTCGAGCAGGGGGTTGGACTAGATGACCTTCTGGGGTCCCTTCCAACCCTGATATTCTATGATTCTATGATTCTATGACTTATGAGGAGAGGCTGAGGGAACTGGGATTGTTTAGTCTGCAGAAGAGAAGAGTCAGGGGGCATTTGATAGCAGCCTTCAGTTACCTGAAGGGGGGTTCCAAAGAGGATGGAGCTCGACTGTTCTCAGTGGTGGCAGATGACAGAACAAGGAGTAATGGTCTCAAGTTGCAGTGGGGGAGGTTTAGGTTGGATATTAGGAACAACTTTTTCACTAGGAGGGTGGTCAAACACTGGAATGCATTACCTAGGGAGGTGGTGGAATCTCCTTCCTTAGATATTTTTAAGGTCAGGCTTGACAAAGCCCTGGCTGGGATGATTTAATTGGGGATTGGTCCTGCTTTGAGGAGGGGGTTGGATTAGATGACCTCCTGAGGTCCCTTCCAACCCTGATATTCTATGATTCTATTAATTTTTGAAAATTTGATTGAAAACCCAAATTTTCCATCTAAAAACAGTTTTCTCTGAACATTTTTGTCCAGCCCTAGTCCTGAAGCTGCTCAAAACTATCCCAGGGGAAACCTCTCAGGCGAACTTTAGGATTAAGAAGCTGTTCAAATGTTGATTGTCCTAGGTTTTTTTTAAAAATAGAAAAATTAGTGGTAGCACTGTTCCCTACTGAGCAGCTCTGTGCCTACACATTTCTTCAGAAAGAAAAGAATTGTCACTGTTCGCCATGCAAAGGTTTTCATATCCAGCAGATTTTAAAAATATATATGTAAGCAGGATCTGAATGAGAGCTTCCCTGGCACCCAGTGATGAGCTGGGGTGGGGGTGGGGGTAGAGGGGAAGAAAAGGACTTCAGGACCAGATCGTATTTCTATGAACACACCTACTCTGCCTAGATATTCAGCAGACAAAGCTGTATCGCCAGAGTGATCATTTTTGGCTGGTATTGGGTTACAAATCACTTTAGTATTGAATGCAAGGGTAATGACATGTTGTTATCTTTGTGGTATGAGTAAAGGGCAGCAGAACTGTGTTTAGCATGCCCTGATTGAGGGGGTCACCCTCAGCTGAACTGCACTTGCTAAGCAGGGGTTCAGCATGCCAAATCCCAGCGAAAGGGGAGAGAGGGTGAGGATGGGTGTTCCTACTTGGTGGTGTGGGCTCTGCCTAAGGGTCCTAAGTGCCATTTGACTCTTCCCCTCTCCACTATTTAAAGAGAGAGCCGATTAGACTCAATCGAGTTTTTTGTTTTGTAAAGTGATCACGAGAGCTGAAGTCGCTGGTAACCAGGGCAGAGTGCTAAGCCTTGGACTTGCTGTGGGACAGCACTTTCAGTGAAAGAGACTCCATAAGCCGTGAGATTTTCCCCACTAGCTGCTGACACCCCTGAGAGCGGTGTGAAGTGGTGGGACCTCAAGCCGTTGCAGTCGAGAGGTCGGTTGTAGCAGAGACAGCCACAGCGCATCCCAGTCAATGGCAGCAGAGTGAATGATGGCGGAGTGAACAGTAGCGTAGCAACAGAATGAACAATGATGCAGCAGCCAGCGGTGAGTGAATGACGACACAGCAGCCAATGGCGCAGCGGTGGAGTGAATGACGGCCCCCAGGGCCCACCTTCGGGAAAATGGCTCCCTGGGTAAACTTGTATGTTGGCGCCACTGGCCCCCATTGGCATGGTGCCCCACCCCATTGCCCCCTGGCCCCCAGTGGGTGTCCCCACATTGTGCCTGCGGGATCCCCACCCCCTTCACCCGTAACCCCTGCATTTTGCCCCCTAACCCCTGCCCTGTACCCCCTCCTGCACCCCCTAATCCCTGCACTCCCCCCTACACCCCAAACCTTGCACCCCCTCATGCACCCATATGGGGAAACTGACCTGGATGCATGAAGTGGCTGGTATTGCTGCTCGTTTCCCTCCCTCCCCCAGAACACTGCTCCTCCCTAGGGGGCTGTGAGGGAGGGAGCAGAGAGCAACATCAGAGCTTCCTGCATCCAGGTCACTTTCCCCACCTGGGCTACATATGGGGAGGGCAGGAAAGCAGCAGCTCCTGATGCTCACCTCACAGCACAGTGCAGGTGGGGAAAGTCACCTGGAATGCAGGAGCCCTGGCATTGCTCCTTGCTCCCCCCTCATAGCCCCAACAGGGGTGAGGAGGAACACTGTGGGGGGAGCAGTATCTGTGCATGACTGCTTGCCCCCCATGATCCTCCACTGGGAGGAAGCAGGAAGAAATCTGGGCATCCCCCACACAGCACTGCCCTGACACTATGCTGGCAGCACGCACCTCTGCATTGCCACATGGTGCTCCCATGACCAGGGTGCCCTGGGCAGTAGCTTGGGTGGCCTACCCCTAAGCCTGGCTCTGCCAGCACCATGATGGCAGCAGGCAGCAATGCAGAGTGAACAGGGAGGCATCAGTGGCTGAGGCATTGCTCGACACCTTTCCTCCAGCCCCCGGGTGGGCGGTGAACTCAGGCAAACACACCTCTGAACTCTGTGTCTTTGATTACCCAGGACAGCAACTGTGAGCGGGGTGTGGTGGAGGAAGAGGGGACTGGGGTATTTGTTTGTCTGTCAGACTTTCACATCATGAGGTGAGAATCTGAAGCAAAGAAAACTGCTCAACGTACTCTGCGGTGGGTGTCTTTCTCATGGTCATGTGCTCTAGAATCATTGTTGTGGTTTCTTCCCAAATTAATGCCAGGTTCCTTTCCCTTTTTTTTTTATTAAACGTTGTCTTTGCTATACACAGACTCAGTGCTTGCAAGAGGGGAAGTATTGCCTCTTAGAGGTTCCCAGGGATGGTGTTTAATTTTCCCCAGATTAGCTGGTTCTGTGTTGTATCGTTAAGAGGAACTCCCTAGATATTGAACCTGGCCCTTGTTGCTGCCAAGTCTACCTGGCAGAAGGGTTACATATACGGTAGTTTTTTAAAATGATGAAAGCTACTTTGATGGGGTCCTTTTAAAGCTGTAAGATTTATGGAAATATAAGTATTTAGCATTTCAGATTTATATGCTAGAAGAAATTGAGCACATGCCATTAACAAGATCCCCCATGCAGTGAAACTCATCTCACTGCTGTGAAATATTTCAGAGTAACAGCCGTGTTAGTCTGTATTCGCAAAAAGAAAAGGAGTACTTGTGGCACCTTAGAGACTAACCAATTTATTTGAGCATGAGCTTTCGTGAGCTACAGCTCACTTCATCGGATGCATGCCGTGGAAACTGCTGCATCCGATGAAGTGAGCTGTAGCTCACGAAAGCTCATGCTCAAATAAATTGGTTAGTCTCTAAGGTGCCACAAGTACTCCTTTTCTTTTTGCTGTGAAATAGTTAATATGCATTTTGTGATTCCTTTGTGCTAGGAGATGGTGGTAAAGCTCACTATTAAAAATAATTAAAAACTGGGACGTCAGTTGTGAGTACAGAGGAGTTCAGTTGGAATTGAAAGCCTATTCTCATTACCGAGTACATTGTGTAATAGGCAAGGTTTTCAAATATTAAATAACATTTGAAACCAGGGAACAAACAAACAATGTCCATGAATGGGTATATAGTTAATTGAAGGCTACCCCATTGTTCTAACACTGTAATCCAAAACACACCTGCAAAAGGCTTCGTTTCTTTTCTTTTTCTCACTTATACTCACACTTTCCTTTGCAAAATAAATAAAAAAAAAAAAATTGGAGCAATACGGTATAGGAGGGGACAGAATAGGAAAACTGCCTTTTTCTGAAAATGTACATAGAAAGAACTAATTAAGTAAAATGGGTGTTGTAAGGTTGAAGAAAAGAAACGCGTAACAGATTCAGTGTATAAATGGAATGGAATTTAACCACATGCCATTATAGTCAGTAGTATTAGAGCTTTCACTCTCCCCTCTCCCTCAACCCCAAACAAATATCATAAATAGAGCTAAACAGTACAGGATAATTTTGGGTGGTAGTTCTGAAGTCCTCTATACAATGTCAAGAGAATGTATGAACAGTGATGCATGCTATCTGGCTGAGGAAAGGGAATTCTAAAGTAGGCTCCGTTCTTCATGGCCAAACAATTTCTTTTTTGTGCTCTGCCAGAATTCTGATTGTAAAGCTCTTTTCAATCTCACCAATCACCCATGTCTTTCAAGTTGGCTCCCCCCCTTCTGTTATTCAGCTTACAAGCAGTTATAAAAAGAGAGGGTTTTTTCACATAAGCAGAAGCTATAGGAAGATAAGTGACCCCAGCTACATTCATATTTTTAAAGCCAGATTCTTTAATAAAATTGTTACTGTCATTCACCCTATTTTTTTATCAGCTGGCAATGGAACACTTTCTTCCTTGAAATGGTAATGAAAAGAGATAAGCTAGTGAAATACCTCTGTGTAGGAACTGAGACAAAACATAGCGCCATGGGGGAATGGATGAATTTCAGCCAGTATAAGAGGATCGTGGAACATTTTATGCTACATTAAAAGACTATTACTGTTCAGCTTTTGAGAAGATACCACTTGTGCAAGCACTCAAAAGCTGCAATATGAGATGATATTGTGGCTAAATCATGACACATAATTCACACCTGGAAAAAGGAATCCAGTCTAGGTGTGAAATCAATCAGTTCTGGGAGGACCATGTGTATTTTGCTGGGCTGGAGTTGTATCTTTCCTGTTACGAAGAACTCAACTGCCGGAGGCCAAATTCTGCCACCCTTATCCTTGATTAACAACTTAGGCCTGATCTATACTAAAGGCAACTTACATCGACATAACTCTATGTGTCTGCACTACAATGTTGCTCCCGCCAATGTAAGTTGCCCACTACACCGACCTAATAACTCCACTACTGCAAGAGGCATAATGCTTAGGTTGATGTAGTTACTTACATCGCCTGTTGGCTGTCAGCCCTGCACGTGGCTCACAGCTGGAGCCACCTCGCATGGGGCTGACAGTTCAGGCTGTTGACCCCAAGGCAGGTCGGGAGAGGCTTCAGCTGTCAGTGCCCATAGCTGTTGACTTCGCCTCTTTTCCCTGGGTGCTCGATCCCCACTCTGCCCCCGGCCCCGCCCCCACTCCACCCCTTCCATAAGGCCCCGCCCCTGCCCCGCACTCCTGGTGAGGACGCGCACCACTGACAGAGGGGGCATAATGTGGCCTTGAACCACTGCAGGCTGTATCTCAACCTAATTTAGGTCGACTTAATTTTGTAGTGTAGACTTGCCCTTACTCAACTGACTTCAATAGCCCAAGAAATTAAGTACTACTCAAAATGAATAAAAGGAGGCAAAATTTGGCCTGATAAGCAAGTAAGGTATCTTAGTGGCATCCTTCCAGCCAATATTATTGTGGGTCCTGCTGGGTTCTGGGAAGCTACAGTTCTGTGGGGTACCATCCCTGTCAAACAGGACAAAAGGAAATAGTCTGCTGTCCCCAAATCTCCCACACAATATCAACTCCTTTAAACACACCTTTGGCCTCTTGAAAGTGGCTAGTTTGGGGACTGAGTTGGTATGTCAAGAAATTGTATAAAGAGCTGGGTTTTCAACATGGATTTGATGGAGGAGAAGGAAGGACATTTGTGTGGCAACTGGAACGAAGGGGGATACTCCATGTGATGGAAGCAGCATCAGCAAAGGCTTGGAAGTGTTTGGAGACAGACACTAAGGAGACAGAATTAAAGAGACATTAAGGAAAATGTCATTGGAGGAGCACAGAGCCCAAGAGGAAAATAAGTGAGAAACAAGATACTAAATGAACACAGAGAGAGGGCTGTATACAGCCTTGATGGAAGATGATGTATTTGGATTTGATCTGAAAGAGAGAGTTTGGATAGAATGTAACTGGAGGATACAGCTGTCCATCAACAACCCAGTCATTACAGTTACACAATAGATTCACATTGGATTAGCCCAGTAACTTGAACATCTTCTTCCGATTACTTTATTGGGTGCTCAGCAATAGTCTATAATGTTCATGAGAGCAGTAGTCAGGGTATACAAAGCCAAGGACTAAAGGAAGTCCAGGAAGGCAACAAAGTTACTGAAAGTGTGAATTTAAACTGGCACATACCAGTAATAGAGGGCACAGAGCCAAGCAACCACCAGTAAAGACCTTGCTGTAAGTGGAAGAGTTCCTTGAGACAGGTGCCCTCAATTTTTTTCTGACGCTTACTGAAAATCCCACAGTATAGGGGGGGAAAAATCTAGAGATCTCAATAAGTTTAGATTTTAATCATTAAAGACACACAGCTCCTCAAAACACCACAATACAACATGAATTTCCCTATAGAAACAGGTAATATATTGTTAGGACAATGTCAAGCCATCAATAAAACTGAGAGGCAACATTACAATCCTACATTTCTGTAGGTAGCAGACTGATAAAAATGGTTTACAGAAGTGTGAACTGAGGCAGATAAATGGAATGAATTGCCTAGGGCTGCCAAATGGGTGAATGGCAGACCCAGGAGAAGAATCCAAGAGTCTTGATTTCCAGTCCTCTGCTCTAACTAGTAGATGGAATTCCCTCTACAGAACCAACCCTATTTAATTGGCCAATTAAGCATTACTGGTTTACTGTTTATTAAAACTTGGCTTCAAATGTCAACTTGAAGACTGTCTTCTGTCATTATCTGATTAAGCGAAAAGCTTTGTTGGTCACAGAGGTGGGAAACTCAGTAAGAGAATTAGAGGAATGGCATTATAATTGTACTGTAGATAGAGGTTGAGAATTCAAGTCAAATATAAAGGAAGATTTAGAAATTCTGCAATGACGGATTGGCTGGTTGCTCATTTGATCCCACTAGAAAATACTGTCACCTCAGAGTTCTCGCTTCATTCATGAGAGCCACCATTGTCTGATGTTAGCCCACATCCATGTTTCATATTCTCTTCAAAGCCAAGTTTTTCAGATTTTGAATCAAGCTTCTGGGCTAGAATCTCATCTGGACAAACTCAACATAGTTCCATAGATTTCAAAGGAGGCGAATTTACACTCTCAGTAGATTTCAAAAGAGGCCAATTTAGAGCTGGCCCTGTATTTTTTTTTTAACTTTTTTGCATTGCTAAGTGTTCACAACCTCTTTGACCAAAAGCTCAACAAAATACACTATTTGCTCACCTTGCCTCAGCTGGGTCAGTTCACATCCCCTTGACCCTCTGGAGGCAATGTACTCCAGTTGAAAGGAATTCACTCCTGAGGGGAGGTAGGTGGTGTGTGTTTCAACTCTGACCCTCTCCTGGGCTCTCTAGAAAGAGCAGTAATTTTAAATTGTGGCAGGCGTGTCATAGGAGCCTGGTCAATGGCATTTGCTGAATCACTCTGGCCATAAAACCTGCTAAACCAGTTCCATGCACACCTGGGCCTGCACTGGCTGCAGGCCTCCAACTGAACAAGGGTTGCCAGTGCCTTCTTCCCTCTGTTACACTGCCCCTATCTATCTTAGGTACTCATATGGTCCCTGTTACCATAGTATCTGAGCACCTCATAATCTACTGCATTTATCCCAAGACTTCTATGAAGTAGGGAAGTACATAATACCCAGCTTTACAGATGGGAAATTGAGGCACAGAGAGATTAGGTGACTTGCTCAAGGTCACACAGGAAACCTGCAGCAGAGCAGGGAATTGAAACCACATCTCTTGAGTCCCAGGCTAGCACCCTAACCATTGTTCCTCTAAAGCCCATGGTGAGTTTTCCCTGTGCCTTGGATTATGCTAGCTTCCACCAGCAAGCCCTGTGTTCAAATGTACTTGAAATTCTTCCAAGAACTGGGAGCGAGCTGGGATAACCTAAACTGAATGGCACACACTGGTGAAAAATAAAGCAAAATAAACGGCATTCTTTTTTGTCAAGAAATCCTGTATGGTACAAGTTGTCATTTTTTTTGTTTTTAGTGGAGCTTCTCTCCAGTCTGTCATCTCATTCAACAGAGCAGCATCAACTTAATGCTTGACATATTCCCCAGGGTTTTATGAGGTTATAAAAATGTATTTGTTTGCACATGTGGTTTCAAGCACTAGTGCCGGTTTGGTATTCTGTGTGTGCGACATTATATATAATTTAACATACCTGCTGAAAAACAAAGGTAACATAATGGTACTGGAACTTATAATTACTATAGCTGGGATACACTTGGGATCTTACTCAAAATGGCAGACATCTAACGTTTAATTGAGTGATGTTCATGACAACGTTATTTAGTAAAAATCCTCTCCCAATGACAGCAAGACAGGCCCGAAACACAAAAGTAGCAACTTCCTACAAATCCATTTTATAACGTATCTCAAAATAAAACTTTCATCTTTAATGACACTTGGCATTTCTAGTCCACTTGGTATTTCTAGACTACTTTTAGCAGCCGTTTTACTGAGAAAAGGAAGGAACACAGGAAACTCCATACTGAATCAAACCAGTTTTCTATCTAGTCCAATAAACTGTATCTGACAATGGCCAGTAGCAGATGCTCAAGAAGACGGTACAAGAAACCCTGCATGAGGCAGATACGGACTAAACTGTCCACAGGCAAAGTCATCCTAACCCTCACTAGTCTAAGGTTGGTTTATTGCTTGAATTATAAGGATTTATCTCCTTTCCAAAATTTGGACCTTTCAAAATCATTCTTAGTATGACTTTGGATATTTTTGTTATCCACAGAAGTGTCCAATCCTTTTTAGAATCCTGCTAATTTCTTGGTAGTGATGATAACTTGTGTCAATGAGTTCCATAGGCAAGTTGTGAATTGCGTGAAAAAGTATTTCCTTTCACCCATTTTAAATTTGCTACCTTTCAATGTCATTGAAAGTCCCCTTCTTGAAGTCTGAAAAAATGGTGAGCAGAAGTTCCTGATCTACTCTACACTGTTCATTACTTTGTATGTCTTTATTTTGTCCCCTTTTACTCTTCTCCCCTCTTATATCTCTAAAGCTCTGTTTAGATGGGCAAAAGGTTTCAGTCATATTAGCTCAATCAAGTTAGCCCAACAAGACAGGAAAGCCCTCTTGATGCTCTTTAAGATGCAAACTAACACATCTGAAGCTGTGTTGTAGCTTAGGGGCATCAAGACAAATGCATAGTAGTATCACTGGTGATACTGGTGACCCAATTCCCTCCCCACAAGGTATAAGTAATTTCCATGTGAGGGGAGAATCAGGCAATGGGGGAGCCAAGTAAAGGGTTTTTCAACACTGGGAAAATGAGTGATGTTCGAAAATATATTATAACCTGGTTTCATTAACATGCTTCTAATCACCACTTAGCAACTCAGAGCTGGATGAAATTATTGAGCCAAAATATTTTTCCTTTTAAACCAAACATATTTTTTTTAGTAAAATGTTTTGAGCTTTGATAAAAAATCAGTTAGAAAAACACTTTCCTCCTAAAACCAACATTTCTTTAAGACATTAAAACACCCCCCTTTTTTTCTAAATTTGCTGCAAAAATAATTGGCATTTTTCAATCAGCTCTAACACTCCTGCTTACCAATGTATTTGCTGATCATGGTTACCCCCAGGTTTAATATGACTATCTTTAACTCAATAGGTCCTAACTTGTGTTTATAAACATGAGAGCAGAGTCAATGGGAGCTTTACGCACTCACATCAATGGGAACAGAATTAGGCCAATGCTGAGTGCTTTTGAAAAATCCCACCTGGCAGGTGTATGCACTTACTATGTGAAGGGGGCATCACTGTTTTAATGTATAGTCACTGCATTACTGAATCTGACCTGTGCAAGCAAATGACAGTTTAATAAAACAATAACATTGTCCATAAGAAGGAGCAATTGCAGCAAATATTTTGTGGTTACTTGCACAATCATGAAGGGTTGAGAGGGACGTATCTGGAACAAACTGTTCTTTATGTTTCAATTATTTCTTCCTCTGTTTCTGCAGCCTCACTCAAACATTGTAAAAATATATTAAAAAAACAGAATTTCACAACAGTGCATATTTCATTTCTGTTTGCTGAACAAGGTTTACAAAGAGATGTTACTCTGTGCAGTATTAATATGGAAATACTGGTAATTCTGTTACAGACTGGTCACATGACTAATTTATGAACAGCGAGAAATTTAGTTACTAGACATCTGTTTTATTTTATTAAAAATGCTACCACAAACATCTATACAAACTCCATAAACAGAGAAATTTCACAATATTGTGTATCTGATCCAAAGTCTGTCCCATTGAAGACAGTGGAAAAATCAGAGGGCTCTGGATCAGGCTTTAAATGTCATACTTAACAATGAAAAGAAAAATCTTTATATGGAAACATTTAAAGATACAATTTAGTCCAAAATGTTGGTTATTTTTAAAGGAGAAAAAGAACAAAATCTTAAGAGCCTAAGAGTGTTGCCACTTTGTAAAGTAGGTTAATGTTTTAATGTGGAGTTCCACAAGGATCAATTCTCTCTCCAGGCTTTTTCAATATCTATGTGCAACCTCTAGGTGAACTGGTCAGTCAACATGGATGCAAGTGCCAGCACTATGCAGATGCTATGCCCCTTCACCACATATGACCACCCTATTACCACCAAGATGGACCAGTGCTTGGATAAGATCAGCTCTTGGATGAAGAATTGTAGGCTGAAGCCAAACCCGAGCACGACAGGCTTGCCACTGGAGAGCAGAGGAAAGTATTTTGAAGAGCTTGCAGCTACATTGCAGTCTCTAGTGGTTGAAAATACACAACCACAACTGATCGAGTCAGGCTGTAGTCTAGGAGTACTCTTGGATTCCTCCCTGATGCTGAGCTCTCACATTGCAGTATCCACAAGTTAGGCTTACTACCACTTCCACTTGGCTAGGAAACTGTATCCCATCCTGGCGGACACAGACATGGCCTCAGTTAGTCATGACTTCATCCCCTCTTGGCTGGATTACAGCAGTGCATGAAGTCTTCCATGCTTAGGAAACTCCAATTAATAAGAATACTTCCCTGCATCTCCTCAGCAACACAGGGAACTGTGAACTGCCCTTCACTCTCTACACTGACTTCCCATAGAATTTCAAATCAAGTTCCGGGTCTGAGTCCTTATCCTCAAAGTGCTCCATGACCTAGGCCCAGCATACCTAGAATATCATCTAAAGCTCTAAAACAAAGACCATGGTCAATAACTGTTCCTCTGGCACAATGGAGCTCTCAACAATAAGAGCAAAGCTTACCTGTGTGGGAGGCAGAACTTTCTCCAAGGGTGCTCTAAGATTGTGGAATGAACCCCCTCTCCCCCCCCCCCCCCGGCCCAGGAATGAAGGACCGCTTTCTGCTCCAAGTGCAAAACACATTTCTTTGACCTTGCCTTCTCTAACATGAAGACATCATCACAAGTATATTTATATATTTTTTAAAAGACACACTATCAAAACAAGACACTCCACTGCACATGCTTCTCCCCCTGGGGAGAGGATGAGAAAACAAACAACATGTGACAGATGTGTAGTCACATCGCTTAATGCACTGATGGAAGGTGCTCATATACTACAGTGATTAGCAGAGTATAAAAATCTATATATAGAACATAAAATGTTAATTTATATCTTATGAATTTCTATGAAATGAAAACTAAAGAAGGCAAAGCAAGTGGAATATACAGAAGAGACTGAGACACAGAAAGGAAAGGAAGTGAGAGACATGAAAGAGGCAGAGATACAGGAGGAAGGGAATAACTGGTGATGAGCCACTAACTGATCAGATGTGGCCTTACCATAAGATAGGACCCTACAGGTCACATGGTATGGGCTTGCATTAGCTCCTAGACTAGGAGAAAGTCTCCTTTCTCTAACAGAATGGATCTCCCCCACCATATGAGGGTACATGATATTTTTAGTTTACACTCTGAGACTAAGAGTTGATGTAGCTCTTTTCAGTGTTTCAGTAAAACTCTTTTGTAGACTGTAGTTGTGACAACAGAGGACATATTAAGATATGATGGTGTGAGGTCATTTTCATCAAGGCTGAGGATGTAGAGTTTAAGGAGGAAACGGGATCATGTACTGCTTCTGACATGTGAATGGAGATGGATGTTGTCATGGAGCTACCATGTGGCAGGACCAAAGGATGTACTCCCTGCATTGATTGCAAATGATCAATGAACCAACTATGGTTCTGAATTCTCCATTCCATTGAGCCTCTTTTATGCTGCTCCGGCAGCAAGCTCAGCTCAGCTGGAATAAAGAATTTGGCCTTGTATATTTAAATACCAGGCTGGAGCTGCATTGAAATGCTAAGAGCTTTAATTTTACCATCAGTCCTCAAATATTTACAGGATAAATTAATTTAATTTACCCAAGGAAGCTGTGATTGTATTATGGAGCAGAGCCCTGAGAGTAACTCTACCAGATATTGCAGAGATGGAGCATGATTCTCTTCTCATTCACCACAATGGGTACTGGGACTAACTTAAGTTAAATCAATGGAGTTACACCCGTGCAAGTGCAAGAGAAAGAGGCCCTACTCTTTGAATGTACTGTAAGTGGACAATAAAAATGCTGCTAAATTCTAGATACTAAATCCGAGCTCCCTGGGTTAATAAATACAGCTAGGGACACAGGATTCCCCACCGTAAACACTAAATGAGGTGAATTAAGGTGGCCATGACCAAATCATTAGAGAGACACTGAAAGGGCCAGAGTGAAACACAGGAGGACTGACTTAAATCAATGAAAATGGAAAAGGTTTGTGAAAAAATCCTTTGTGTATCCCTTTTTCTCTGAGTTGCCATTTGTTTACTGTCGTGATTAGGACTGGCCAGAAAACAAGAACTTCATTTCACAACAAATGTTGAGGATTCACAAAAAGAGAGAAAGAACCTCAACCTGGAAGAGCCAATAGCTGCAGTACTTACCTGGGATGTGGGAGACCAGGTTCAGGTCCCTACTTTGAATGAGGCAGTATAGGCATTTGAACCTGGGTCTCTAACATCCTAGAGGACTGGCATAATAAGTAAGCTATTGGCTAACCCGGAGTAGATAAGAGAGTCACTCTGTCTGTTTCTCTCTCTCTCTTTCCCGCCCCCGCCCAGGACCTGAGACCCCCTTCTTTCCCCCCCGCCCCATAGTAATTGCTGTTTATTTCACAGTGCTCTGTACAAAACATTGAGAACAGAGAAATATCCAGATATTTTCTGATACCCTGTTTATCATTTCCTTGTGGATTACAATTATTGCTCAATCACTTCTTAGAGCATATCAACTATGAACATCCTGTACATGCATCAGGTTCTCCCTCTCTTCTTTTCTCCTTTCATATTCCATTACATCTTCACTATGTGGCTGGAAGAGTAGGACCCATAGAGCTGCAGTAGTTCCAAAAGTCAGTCTGACCTTTCCCCAGTTTGGTTTTGTATGGTCAGGTTTTCTTGCAATGAATGCAGAACGAGTCAATGTGTGGCTCAGGTTCCCGGACACCAGGAACAGCCGCTTCACCAGCCCTTCCTGACAGAGCTTTGTTGAAGCCAATATGTTTCTGCAGACATCAACATCAACAGAAATATGTAGTCTACACATTCTCAACCAGCTCTATTTCTGATCCATCTCATAAAGTAGTATATAATGGGTTACAAATGTGTGTGGATGCAGTGGTGGATGTCTGTGTGCGTGCATATATGCGTTCATGGGGGGTGTGGTGCACATGTAGGGAGCAATATACAAAGGAAAAATCATTGTTCCCACAAAACAAATCACTAGCACTGGTCAAGAATTTTCCTTTAAATGATTGGCAGAAAATGCAGTTTCCCCCAAAATGTTGCCAATATTTTATTTTTATCGAGGAAATCAAAACAAAATACTTAACTTTGGGTCAGCTTAACCCAAATCAACACATTACGGTTTGATTGACTGAACCAAAACATTTCATTTTGAGTCAGTTTGACAATAAACTGTCTCTGCAGAAAGTGCCAAAGTATCTTATGGGATCTTCGGGTCAGGTGCCTCAAGCCCCCATTCTCTCCTATGGGCTCCTTGGCAAAACTACTTCTTTCATGATGCACTGTTGTCTCCCCTCTGACTGAGCTGTTCATTTTTCATTCATTTTTTACCATACCAAGAACCTTCTGTGGTGAATATGCAAGGAATCACAGAAACATTTTCCCCACCCTTGGTAGTAGTACTGGGTAATTTGCATGCCACATCCTTCCCTCTTTGGACAAGTAACATCTTGCCTGATCAGCACAAAGGCCAACGGAAGTCTATTGTGAATTAGGAAATCAGAAATGTGGTAATTTAATGAAGCAGCTTACTCAGGAAGCAGGTTTTAACTAAGAAATCAATCCTGGAAATGAGTCTTACAAAAGGTGTTTCAAACATATTTCACATAGTGATTGCCTGCAGCTGGCCAAATTTCAGAAGGTTGCTGTTATAGTCAAGTGGGTTTTTTCTTTAATTGTGTGAAATCTACTAGTGATTTATGTATTTATTTATTTATTGTGGTAACACTCTACATGGTCCGGTGATAAAATGCTTCAGACATATGGGAAACCAGCTGAAAGCTGAAGGAGTGGGAAAGGCTCACCCTGGGTTGGACTCATTAGACAAGTCAGTGACAGAGGAGGAAATAGAACAGAGAGCTCATGATTCCTCATCCTGTACTTTAAATAATGCACAAGTTGTTACCCAAGAAATTTCTTCTATTCTCTGTTCTGCTGCTGACTGGCTTGGTTGAACAAGACAGATAATTTATTTATGGCTCAGTTTCCCCATCTGTAAAATGGGGATAATAATACTTATATATCACAGAAATATTGTGCAATTGAATTCATTAGTGCTTGAGATCTCTAGGTGGAAGCTGCTTTAGAAATAAAAATGAAGAAGAGCTAGACAGTGCAGCCATGTACACACATGCCTGGAAATGAAACAAAATATTTCACATTGGGTCAACCCTTTTGTTCAACCAAACTGAACATTTTGTCAATGTTTTCAATTTACTGACATTTTTTTGAATTTTCGGTTTTGTTTCCAGGACCTGGTAAATCCCTGAGAACTTGAAGTGGCAACGTGTAATTTAAAAACAGTTTTCCATACACCACAAAGTTTATAGTCTAAACCAGGGGTTCTCAAACTTCATTGCACCACGACCCCCTTCTGAGAAAAAAATTACTACACTACCCCAGAGGGGGGACTGAAGCCTGAGCCTGCCTGAGTCCCCCCTGCAGGGCTGAAACCCTTGTGCCCCAGCAAGTCTAATGCCAGCCCTGGTCACCCCATTAAAATGGGGTCATGACCCACTTTGGGGTCATGACTCATAGTTTGAGAACCACTGGTCTAAGCAGGAACATGAATGCAGCGAGAGACCCAGAACAGATATCTTCACTACAAAAGAGATGTGTTCTTACACTGAATTAGCTCTCATAAAATCCTGGTGGAAAGAAGGCACAGTAGTTTGTACTTCAATGTAGCTAGTTGGGGTAAATCCCAGGTGGGGGTATAGGGTAGACTTTGAGTAGCTACATCAAGGTAAGAACCACACAGTGCCTTGTTTCCACTAGGATTTTACACTGAGATGGTTCCAGCCATTTGTTCCTTCTTTTATTCTCTCCAATGCATAAATAATAACAAGGCTAACTTGGTTGTTTGTCTTGAATTCAGAACCCCCATATGTGGGGAATCCCGAGAGAGGGACACAGATTCTTGCTAAGCAGTTCCTAATTCACCTGTATAAATAATTAACCCCTCTAATGTGGCTGTTTTTATATCTCTCACATGTTGAAATAACTTTAGATGGGTCACTGGGCTGCTGACCCAGCCACACTGTGCACTATTGCCAACAGGGAGGGAAATGCAAGTTATATTTTCCCTAGGCCATAAAGCAAGTTGAAAAATATGAAAAAAATCATGAAAATATTGGCCCTAAAAATTGTGTGTTGTTTAAAACTCATCAAAATTTCAGACTAATTCCTCCTCCCCACCAATCTAATTTCAGAAAAATTCCACCAGCTTTTCCTGTCTATCAGGAATCTGGAGCCACACTAAAGCTCGGAGTCCTCTGAACAGGGCTGGGTTTATGCCATTGCATCAGCAGCCTGCTAGTTGTTTGAGGGTATGGGAGGATCCTTCAAGGAGCAGGAGTAGGCTGCAGTGACTAGGCATTTGAAGGCATTTGAGATGAGTGGTGGTAGAATGAGGGCACTCCATCAAGCAGAAGTGCTGGAGTCTGTGATGGTAGGACAGCAATACAAGGAAATAAATATTTAAGTGATGTATAACTATATGGCTTTATAGGGCCAGATCCTCAATTGCTGTAGCTCCGTTGAACTAGCCTAAAGTCTCTAACCCCTTTTATCATGCCCTCAAGATCCCATGTTCCCCTTCAGAACTGACCCGTGTTAGAAGAAGCCGCGTGGTGTGGGGTGTATCCACAGGGAAAATAGTTGATGAAATGGGGAAGGCTCAAACTGGAGCGAGGTGGTTGAACAATAGTTAGTCAAATGTTAAAGACTGTTTAGCATGGTTAAACTGATACATATTTAGGATTAAAATAAAATGGAGCCTACAATTGTTACACAGTTGGTACATTCCAGCTCTTTCTGGTTCACTGCCAAGCCAAAGCTTCTCCACCAGTGCAGCAGCTGCCAACCTTGACAGGAACTACTCCAAGCTTGTCCAGGGAATGGCACTGCTAGATTCTGGGCCTGACTCTCCTGCTGTTTACACCAGGTAAACTTGGGTACCACTAGTGAAATCAATGGAGTTACACTGATGTAAGCAGAATCAAACCCTTTAAGTCTATTACCCTACTGACCTGACATGTCTGATCCTGTTTGGGACTGTTGCCCCTGGTGGCATTACACAAAGGTTCTTACCTTCACGGGTCCACAGACCATGAGGGATCAGCTCTGACTTTTGGGTCAAATAAGAGAGAGCTATGGCCTAGGTCCCCAGCTGATGTAGACTGGCATAGCTCAAGTGACTTCAGTGAAGCTGTGTCAATTTACACCAGCTGAGGATCCAGCCCCTACTATTTTAAAATGCCTGTATTACAACACATTTCACGGACACTTGGAAACCTCACTTTGAACATTTCATATAGTGGACTGTTTAAAATGAAAAAAATAATCTGTTTGGTTTCCACCAGTCTAAAGTAACATCGCTCAGATGTTTGGCCACATCCGTGTAATCAATTTCATGCCTGCCAAGTTGTTCACTTCATCTGTGTTACAAACCTTTTTCTTTAAAGAAAAGGTAAAAAACTCAACGCCAACATGAGCTCTAGGAAAGGAAAGACACGTATTTGTGTGTTCCTCATTAGAATACATCTGTTGATGCCAACCTGAGAAAGGAAGGCTTTTGTTAAAGCTTTCTTGATTATTTATAATCCTGCTGCATACCCTTTGCTTTAGAGACACCAATCATGCCATAACTGATTGTGGGAGCCGAGGCACCTTGCCAGCTAAGCTAATTGCCTCATTTGCCTTTTTTATGGAGGGGGGAGTTATAGAAGCTCTTTGTTATTAAAACATCTCTGTTGAGTCAACTCAGTGACATTCCTTATAACTGGTTTGAAATATTTACTGCAGAAACAAGATATCTACAGTCACAATTACACTGAAGTAGCCTAAATAAGTGGGCATTATAAATAGGTTTGGCTATCAAACTCAAGAGTGTAGCTTTCATGAGAAGAAAGCTCTTGTTTTATATCTGTGCTCCTAAAACCAAAATGTTAAACAGTTACATATATATTCCTGTTGCTCATATTTGGTAAGCTGGGATTTTTATTTTTTATTTTTACTTTTTACCTCTGACAGTATGAAAGAATTGAAGTATTTCTCTGCTATTAAACAGCAGCAAACAAAGCAACTTTCAAAGCACCTGATTCTGGGTTACATGATGCTGTTAGCATGCAGGTATCATATACTCTCTGGAAATATCCACCTGGGAATCTCCCGTAACAGAGAGAGCTTCCCTAGGTGGCTGAATTGCCCTACGCGGCCCCACCACCCAGCTCCAGGGTAGGAGCACACGGAGAGTGTGTGGTCAGAGCACGCTGTGCTCCAGCTAGCCTGGGCTGTTGCAATAGCCTATAGGGAGCCCTAGCCAGCAGCCTTCAATTAGAGCAGTCACTTACAATGGGAATTGGACCCAGTCTCTCCCCAACTCCAAAATCTGAGGAGCTGCAAAGGTGCTGTAAAGCCAACTTGCCCTTCCCCATCCACCCAAGATGCATAGCACTGTGGTCAACCACAGCTCAGAACTGGGGCATGAAACACATACTGAGCCAGAAACTTTGCCTCAAGGCACAGCATGATTAAATGGTCATACTCTGAAACACAAGTTGCTGTTAAGTCGGGAGAACAGGAACATGCAGATAATATAAATACAATAAACAAAAGCATTTGAACTAAGCCAGCTGAGATGGCAATAAAGAAGTAGGCACTAAATACAAAATTGATTTTTCTATGCTCTAAATACAATGCAAAACATATATCTAATTGTATTTAAATGAGGTGTAAATGGTAAGCTCTAAATATTACAATACACACACATAAAATATTTGCTTATATCAGCCACATTATTCACATCTTTTCTACAGAACTGCTCAAATGATTAGAACAAGCATAAAGCTCTCTGCCTTCAGGACTACATGTAAGACCTATTTTTTTTCAATAGCTTTTCCAAAATCACATCCATCTTCTGGACACACAGGGCTAGATCCCCAAGGTACAAAACTGTTATAGCAACGGACTGGAACTATCTTAGGTTGAGAGGAAGTGTCAATATATGAGCCACCAGGAATTTGCTTTGACTGAGCTGCTTTGATGTAGACAGGAGGATGGTTCTGTGGCTATGGCAACTGACTTGGAAAACATAGGTTCAAATCCCTGACCTACTACAGAATTCCTGTTTGACCTTGGACAAGTCACTTGCTCTCCTGCTCCCTGTAGGTAAAATGGGGATAATGACTAAGGCTACATTTATGTCATGGAAGCAGAGACCTCCATGCTATTTTCTGCTTCAGCCCCTGGGTCTGTGGGACTAGAGCTGGCAGCCAGTGGTGACCCTGCAGGTTTCCAGCAACAGGTGACAGCCTCCTCAGGGTCTCCCTGCAGGGTTACAGTGACAGGGGACAGCCTTGCGGGGTGAGGGGAGGTGAGAACCCTGCAGCTCCCAGAGCCGCAGCAGCAAAAGTCACAGACAGGTCACGGCTTCCATGAATTTTTGTTTATAGCCCGTGACCTGTCCATGATTTTTACTAAAAATAACCATGACAAAATCTTAGCTTTAATAGTGACACTTCCCTACCACAAAGGAGGTCCCTATAACACCCATATTCATCAGTCATATATAGTTGTGATATTTTATGCAAAAGCATGCTATGTAAGGTATCATATGAAAGGTCATGATCTGCTAAAATCTGTTCAAATATGTATATCATTAGTGTGTATGAAGTTATGAGATTGTGCTGATTGGTTGTTAGTTTGCTAGTGGCATGCAAAGGATCCTTGCCCAGGTGGCTGTTGGCCACCCATTAATCAACTGTGTGACACAACTATGCAAGCACCACACAATGGGAACTGCTCGATCACTGTGACTTGAGGGCTGCTTGTTCACTGTGACTCAGCAAAGCCCATCAGGACATGCCTGGGCTAGTGTCTGCCAGGCACATGGGCTGAGGGATAAAATAAGGAACAGTTGCATTATGAGGGAGCTTTTCTCCTCTCCCACCTACGCTGGAAACAATCGGGATGCCAAGAAGCTGATCATCTGGGGATACTGGTCCAGACTTCAGGGCGGAAGTCTTTGCATTAAGGACTGTAACTTCCAGTGGGGTGAGAACATTGCTTGATTCAAATCCTATTTAGTTTATAGAATTTTAGATTGTGCACTTATTTTTATTTTCTTTGGTAACCATCTTTGTCTTTTATGCCTACCACTTATAATCACTTAAAATCTATCTTTCTGCCAGAAATAAACCTGTTTTATATTTTACCTAAAACAGTATATTTTGCTTGAAGTGCTTGGGAAACCTCAGTCCAGGAACAAAAGCTGGTGCATGTCTTCTGCACATTGAGGGAGGGGCAGACTGGGTTATAAATGTTAGGGTTCTAACCAGGGCAAGACTGTACAACTCTGGGGTCCTAGGCTGGGGAGCTGAGGGGAATTGGCTGGAGCCTCTCTGTTGTTGGTTCATGAGTTTCTGGAAGAAGCATTCATGTAACTCAGCTGAGTGTGTCCCTGCCTGTGGATATCTGTGTAAGTGCAGTACCTGGAGAGGTTTGCAGCTTGTCACGATATCACAGTGTGAGAAGGAGCCCAGGTTGATGGGACAGAGGGCTCAGCGGTACCCCAGTTCCAGGTTGCACCCCAGGAAAACCCATCACACACAGATACTACAGTGATGAGGATCAGATAAGTACCTGAGAAGGTTGTTGATCCTTTTGGACTTTTCCCCATCCCCCAGGAGCATTTGGCAACTTACTCAGTGAAGGTCTGGGCAGCAGCATTCTGACTGTATTAATCAGCATTACCCCCACACTCAGGGAACAGAGATTTACTATTACCCCATCGGGCTATCTTTTTTCCTGATCCTGAAAGATGATCAGAACTGACGAGAAGGGGAAATGAGATGACATCACCATCTCTACAGCAGTGTCCTGAGCAACAACCAAGATGTGAACCTACTGTTCCTGCTACCCCACCTACTATATTGATTTTCACCCCCACACACCTTCTTCTTCCTAATTCTTCTCCATCTCTTTGTGTTTTCCATCTCATAAAAGTCCAGATTAGCCAGACTTGACAAATCTGACCTTGAAACACTTGCTGTCATTAGTTTGTCAAGCTAAAATCAATTCCCAAGTAGCCAGGTCATGGTAAATAAAACAAAACAAAACAAAAAAAGTTGATTTCCATAGGCTGGCCAGAGGGAAACAAGAGTAGCCAGACTCCTGGGGCATATGCCATGGGCTTTCAGCCAAAACACTGTTAGTGAAATGCAGCTTCCATTACTGAAGCTGCATTTCACTATCTTTTGCTGTCCCTTTCTCTCTCTACAGTAATAGCCTTAGATAGTGGCCTCTTCCACCAAGCGATGCCTGGGCTCCTAGCAAACTAATCAGATACAATTACATTTAATTCTATATTTAGTTTATCTGTAAATATAGGGCTAGATCCTCAGGTCTGGCCATGTTCCACTCACAAAGGGGTTGGGGAGGAAGTAAAGATGTTGTCATTTATTTGCCCTCAGTCTTGAGGCTGGCCAAGGAGCAGTTTGGCCTAAGCACAACTTAGTGTAGCTTCAGGACAGCTCTAATTTCCATGTGGCTGGCCATAGCACCCAAAGGTCTATTCTGGCAGCTGGGGCTCACTGGAGCATACTAACGATTCACCCATACCTTTTCCACATGGCATTCCCTCTATACCAAGGGTGGATTAGGCTGGCTCTACATCACTGGAGGATATGCCTATGCCAGGGGAATCCTCACGGGCCACTTACCAGTTTAAAGTCTGCTCAGTGCTTCAGGAACAGTGCAAAGCAGACTGAACGGGACCAAGGGTCTGTTCCAGATTATTTGTCTGACCTTCCCTTCAAGATTTACTCATTCTTGACCTTTTATCTGTGAAACAGTTCTTGGCCTCCTAACATTTTTAGATCTGTAAGAAAGGGAATGGACAGTCCTTGGGCATTGTTCAGTTCCTGAAGTTGGCAAAAGGAAAGGACAAGAATCAATATAAGGATAAGTAAAAGGCCTGTTTCACTTCACTGCTCATTAGCTAACACTTAGCTAACCTGCCCAGTGAGTATGTCAAGGGAAGATGGGGTTTCCATGTCAGATCTGGGAGCTTTCTCCATCTCATTTCCATGACTGATGTTCCAGTATCAACCAATCAGTTTGACCAAAGCTGAGGTGGTTTTGGTGATTCAGTATTAAATCAATGCCCCAGCATGCTGCTAATGAATGTGGTTTCTTCAGCTTAAACCAAAGGGACCAGTGGACTAACAGGACTACCATGAGTATGGGGATCAGAATCTAGCCTTTGATAACAATGAAAAATTTCATCCCCAAATATCCCCACTGTTGATTACCAAGTAACAAACACAAACTACATACAGGAACTCTTTCTCCCACTACTGATGTAAACTCCCACAATAGCTGCTTAACAAAGCACAGTTACACCACACAGCACAATAGAGCAGGAAGTTTACCTTGTCCAACTGAAACTGCAGGGGGAATTCAGGCATGCAGAAGGTTTGCAACTCCTGATAATGGGACCATTCATTCACCACAAGTAAAGGTGTCAGCATCTACCCCCAAGAAAATTTTTCTTTTGGGGTATCTTACCTCTTTTGGTGGGTACCAATGCTTCTAATTCCTATTCAGACCCTCTCTATTACATATTACTGAAATGTTCAGACAGTTGTAACATATGTGTTAAGATAACTAGCACATAAATGAGTCAAAGGAAAAGTAACTTTAACTGAAAAACACCAACAAAGACATCTCTAAGCTCTTTGTCTAGCTTCAGTGCCAAATTACAAAGCATCAGGAGATGTTTAAATTCCAGACTGTTGTGGAAGAAAAGCACACTAGACAGATGATTAATAAAAGTTGGACTAAAAGAACATAAAAGAGAAAAGGCAAAGGCAAAAAGTGCTGCTTGCCACTCTGAATGAAATCAGAGTAATAATTTGGGTAGGTTATAGTTCAAAGATAAAAGCACTATACATTTCCAGAAAACTAGATTTACGGAAGGAGCTATTAGAAATTAAAAAGCTATATAAACCACAGTTGTAAGGTAAATGGTAGTTGAATAGTATTGTTTGACTGATTAAATTAAGTTTTAGTTCATAAAAGGGCATAGTAATAGAAAGGAAACTGGAACTTTAAAATGAATATTCCCTCAGCCACAAACAAAACTATTGATTAACTCAGTATGTATTTTTATTTTAGTTTTCTCTTGTTTGATTTCGAGCCCTTCACTATTGTGCTAACACAAACTCTTTTTCTCTAAATGGTCAAGGTCCCCACTCTTTTTGAGGGTTGTAACTGTACCTACGCAAATGTTATTGACCTGTGAAGATTTGGTTGAATGTTACATTAATTCACTCTACTTTTGTTTTCCTCAAATAAGCTCCTAAGTATGTTTCTGGCAGGAGTGTTTGCAGAAAGAGTGGATTTCAATTAAATAATAGAAAATACCCACAGTAAGCAAATTTGGAATCGGAAATGCAAGTATTTGCACCAGAAACTTGATTTTTCACTTTTCTGTATTAAAACAATATCATGTGACTAAGGAATTTAATCAAACCAAGGAATTTAATCAAACCAACCAACACAACTCAGATTTTCCTTATAAAACCCCCATAACAAAATATTCTTGAAACATCAACAGTCTATGAATTATTTGCAAATTAATTTCAAAGAATAAACAAATTTGAACTAATTGCAAGGTGCTCACAGATAATTCACAAACAGAAGTACAGGCTAAGTTTGTCAAATCAATTATTTTCTCAAGCTGTTCTCTCAGCTCTAGTTATAATGAATCAATAATAACAATAAGGAGGATAGTAGTAATGGCTTTCTGTGTGGTTCAGACTGCAGGCAAAATACAGCAGTTTTCCTTTCACTTTGAATCCAGCTCACTGAGCTAGTGAATGTTGCAATGTTGTCTGTTCAATGGCCTATGTGATATAAATTGGGGATCACTGAGTCCAATTTCTAGTGGACAGGTGTCTACACTACAGAATCAACCATCACTAATTGGCTGCCTGGTTGGGCACTTAAAAAGAAGGATCACCCACTCAGCCATCATATCCCATTATAGACCTGATGGAAGGTACCCCCAGGACAGATCCATGGATTTACCTAAATGTTTATTTCACATAGGAAATATTATTATATTTTATCTAGGCTATACTCTTCAGCAATGTATTATGCAATATCTTTATTACCATGAATGTTTTAAAATCTGCACAGGTGAGGAAGTGGGCCCTTTATTGTTGTTATTATATCTATGACTTATTTATATTGCACCCAAAGTATTCTAGATGCTTTACAAAGAAAGAAAGAGACATGGTAACCTACCCCACAGAACTTGCCATGTACAGACTAGATTCTCCCTGGCTCTAGTATGGATGCGCAGGGTGGGAAAGCACAAGGGAAAATCTCAGTGTCAATTCCCTGTGCTTCTGGAAGTACAAGGTCTGCCATGCACTTGCCCACAGATGTACATCTCCTCAAAAGGGGCAGAGATGGGAAAGGAGAAGACAAGGCCCTATCCCTACTCTTTTATGCACAGGACAGCTCCACATCTGTGTATATATAGTTAGCTAAATTGCTTGTAGATGGTGTTCAAGTGTGTGTAGCATAGTTCTCCTGTGTATTGTAGTAGACACAATAAAACTTGCACTGCAAATGGCTTCCTCTGGCCACTGTTTACATCAACTCTGAACACAGGCCAAGTGCACTGCATGGGTCATAAGAACAGAAGAACATCCATACTGGGTTAAACCAATGGTCCATCCAGCTCAGGGATCCTGTCTTCCAACAGTGGCCAATGCCAGGTGCTTCAGAAGGAATGAACAGAATAGAGCAATAATTGAGAGATAGATCCCACATTGTCCAGTCCCAGTATCTTGCAGTCAGAGGCTTAGGGACACCTGTATCATGAGGTTGCATCCCTGACCATCTTGGCTAATAGCCATTGATGGACTTATCACATTTAACTTATTCTAATTCCATGAATTTATTGAATTATTTTTTTAATCTAGTTTATACTTTTGGCCTTCACAACATCCTCTCGCAAAGATCTGGTTCTTGTGTTATATGAAGGGGTAAATAACACTTCCTTATTTACTTTCTCCACACCTGTATAATTTTATATACCCCTATAATTTTGCCCCTTAGTCATCTCTTTTCTAAGATGAGCAGTCCCAGTCTTTCTAATCTCTTCTCATATGGAAACTGTTCAATACCTTAAGCATTTTTGTTGCCCTTCTCTGTACTCTGTTCAATTCTAATATATCTTTTTTGAGATTGGATGACCACCTCTGCATGCACTATTCAACATGTGGGCATACCATGGATTTATAGAGAGGCAATATGATATTTTCTGTCTTATTATCTATCCCTTTCCTAATGATCCCCAACATTCTGTTAGCTTTTTTGACTGCTGCTGTACATGGAGTGGATGTTTTCATAGAACTGTCCATAATAACTCCAAGGTCTCTTTCTTGAGTGGTATCAGCTAATTTAGGACCCATCATTTTGTATGTATAACAGGATTTATGTTTTCCAATGTGCATTACTTTGCATTTATCAACATTGAATTCTGCCATTTTGTTGTCCAGTTTTGTGAGATCCCTTTGTAACTCTTTGCAGACTGCTTTGGACTTAACTATCTTGAGTAATTTTGTATGCAAATTTTGTCACCTCACTGTTTACCTATTTTTACAGAAATGGCTTCCCTAGGTGCATGCTTCCCCTTCTTGAAGCGGAACTGTGGGTGCAAAACTGGAGACCAAAGTTTGGCAATCTAATATAAATATGCTTTTTGTCTGGCAACCAGGAAAGTGTCAGACTCTAAGGGTTAAATAACAGAAAGGTAGAGAACAATAGCTCTGTGCATAATGGTGCTTTTGTTTTTCTAATAAGCATTTCTTTCAGCCAGCTACTAATGTTTAAATAAAATAATTGAAAAGATTCAGTTGATCTTCATTCATTCTGCCTTTTTCTTCATAAAACAGTTCTTTGGAATCTCATTAAGTCACAAGAACAGCTGCACCAAGTTGTTATGGCAACTGGATTTTTAAAAGTAAATTAATTTTGCTACAAGGTGTTATTAAGACCAGGTAAGGATGGCCTTGAATAATAATAGCTCCTTATTGTTCAGAGAGGATACTCCATCTCTAACAGTGCTATGCTAGGTTTTTGCTTAAAATGCTCCTTTTTTATCAAAATGTCAATAATCCTTGTAAGCAATGGGCAATAAATTGCTTCTTATATTAGACTTTCTAGCCATCAGTGACATCTTTTAGTAAGGGAGTTTCTTTGCCTAATCCCTTATTAGTTCCTAACATGCTTAATAACCCTGGACCAGATTCTCTTCTCACATTGGTGTAAATCTAGAGTAATTCCACTGATGTCAGCATAAGACTGGTGTGAGGAAAAACAAAAAGAAAAAACAAAGGCCCTCAGTCATTAAAATACGATTCCACTCTGAAGAGTAATTAAGTTTGTAAAACCGCCACCTTCATATGGAACAGAGCTGCTCCAGTCGTATCTGCTGCCTTCACTCTGCACCCTTTATTCATGTCGAGTAAGACTGCACTCAGGAAGCAGTCACTCTGGAACCACTAGGAATACTGAGTAAGTCGAATAAGGGTGACAGAATTGAGTCTGAATATATTACTTAGGCTTAGGGTTACCAGATAGCAACTGTGAAAAAACAGGATGGGGGTAATAGGCGCCTATATAAGAAAAAGTCCCCAAAACAGGACTGTCCCTTTAAAAACGGAACATCTGGTCACCCTATTTAGGCTACACTAGGAACTTACGTCGGTATAACTACCAGTACTGCCTCCCCAGCCAGGCTCTCTCTCACGCATCTGCATAGAGTGACCCAGAGCAGCTAGCATGAGAAGTAGCTGATCCTGTCCCCTCCACTCCCCACCAGGGCCCAGCTGCCAGAGACAGGGGCCGAGCATGCCGGGGGGCAGGAGCAGCAGGAAAAGAAAAGGCCCTCTCCCTCCACCTCCGGTAGGCCGAGCAGAAGTCTTGACCCTGCATGCCCCCCCACCCCCTGCCACGTGTTGTCTGTGTATAGCACAATATTAATGGCCAATGTGTTACAAATTTGCAAATAACACCTTACACAACAACTTTTAGATACTGATTATGACAACAGTGAATTGGGGCAATGAGTGTATCAGGCCTGATAAGAATTATGGTATCTTGACATTGAGGAGCTCCCTGGGTCACAGCAGGGTAGGACTTACGACACACATCAGCATTTCCCATTGGCTAGTTTATGCAGCTCCTTGCCTAGCATGTTGGCTTTTGGATCACATCCTAAGGTGCCTATTTCTCCCCATTCATTGTATAGGGAGCCTAGGTAGGAAATAGAGCAAATCAGCAAATAGAGGCTTTGGCATATTTTTAATTAACAAGAAAGATAGCATGATACCTTTCAGTCCTTGGAACACAGTGACATGGGTTCTGGCCAACATTCTTTGATGTACTCAATGTAACTTTGTCCTCTTTTGAGATTTAACTAGTGATGGGCAAACATCTACAACAATGTCTACACTGTGTTTCTGCATGGTTTTTGCAAATAAGGTGCTAACAGTTCCCCTGGCCATTATCGACAGGGCCTTACAGTTTGATGATTCAGCGTGGTTTAGATCAGCACCTCATAGTTTAGGTGCTTAATCCAAATTACTAGATTTTGGGGAGTCTAAACACAACTGAACTGAATCTAAAACCAACTGAAAAGTAATATTTTGATGTAAAGAAACCACTAGCTTCATGCAGGAGTATGGAAAGAATCTGCATACATGATCAACTTGCTTGGTAATTAATTTAATTTCAATCAATGAGTGTTCTATAATAAAGTCTATGAACTTGAGAATCAAACCTGACATAAGGTACCCAGATTATTTCAATAGAATACTTGAGAATCAATTGAGACTACTTAACTCAAGGTCTGATCCAACTCCCATTAAAATTGGTAGAAATATTCCAAAGAAGAGTTGGATCAGCCCCTGGTGGTATAAATCTAGGGTAAGTGAAGTTAGTGAATTTACTTTGGATTTACACAGTTATAAATGAGAGTAGAATTTGGCCTTTAATACCCTAATAATGTCAGAAAGGAGACTATGGAAAAGCAGGTTACAGTTGTGCAGGAACTGGATAGTAAATGCCAATTACAGAATCCAGTGGTAGCAGCAGGCATTCTGGTGAGCTCTGTTCAACTGCACTTCAGAGGAAAAATAACCTACCGATACTATACTAGAAAAATTGAATAGAAATCACTGGATAACATGCTTTTGGCGGAAGAAGGGCAGGAGGAATCACAAGATGAAGTCTCCAAGCCGAAATCCTCAACTGTACCAAACTGAGAAGATAACCAGGGAACAGAATCTGGGAGATAACCAGAATGAAATGGAGAGTATGGTGGCTGACAACACAATTACTGAACAAAAGAAAGCAAAGCTTCTTTAGAATTCATCCTGTAGAAGATGGATCATAAATAACAATACTTTAGTCACACACAAACTTAGAGTACAGAGGTAAACTTTGCAGAAAACAGGATTTCCTCCACTGAGGATGAAGGGTACAATTTTCAATAGTGCCTAAGGAGGGCAGATTTTTGAAGGTATTTAGGTACCTAAAGATGCAAAAAAGTTGCCTAATGGGGTTTTCAAAACTGCTTAGTCCGATGGACTTCAATGGGAGCTAAGCACCTGGGCACTTTAGAAAATATCACTAGGTGCCTATCTGGATCTTTAGACACCTAAATACCATTAAAATCTGGCCTTTAATAACCTAAGCCCTAGTGGGAATTCAATAGGATTTAGCAGCCTAAGTCACTTACATGATTTTGAAAAACTTAGCTAAACTGCTTTCCTGTGAAAAAGGTTTAAAAGTTTTGTGTGAGTCCTGTAAACCAAGGGAACTTTGTGACTGACACGGGGAATCTGAGAACATGACAAGAGGAACAAGGAGGATTCAGGTACTAGGTGTCCCTGAAGGGGAAGGTATGGAGAAAAAGCTTAAGATATTCGCTATCAAAATAATCCTATGCCAAATTCTTACAATTGAATGGCACACAGAACTTAGTCCAATGCCAGTAAATAGGATGTTCAGTGTTCAAACAAAAGAGAGAGAGAGAGTGTAAAGAAAGTGCAACATTCAGGCTTTATTCCTTCCCCCACGTATACAGTCCTCTCTCAACAACTGTCTTGAAAGTAGCGTTCCCTACATTCCTAGACATTATTCTGTACAAAAGCATACCCTCATACAATCTATCATATCACAGAAGCTTCCCTCTCATTTCCATGCCCTTCCCCAAGGGCAATGATAACAAAATGAATAAGGTGGATAAAAAGCAAATTCTGAACAAAGTAATTAAAAAACAGTAAGCAAGACATCAGTGGCATGAAAGGGTCACCAATCCTAAGCACACACAGATGTGGGCAGGGAAACCGAACTTAGAAGGCAGAAATTTGCATGCATTTGGCAAATCTGCAGGGAAAAGAATATAAAACGTGCTACATTAATTGTTATGACAGGAAAGACCACAAGAAAGTTTGAGGATCTGGAGGAAGCGGAAGAGTTATTGACAGAAATAAAATGACTTTAGAAGACAATACAGGGGCTATTTGAAGAGCTATTTTTCTCTCTTTCATTTATTTACCGGTAAAATTTCTGGGCCAAACTCCTGACAGGAATGATATCCTTTTATTGCATTGTTGGATGTGTTTTTGCTTTTACTATTATATGCCTTCTAAAGTAAGTGGCACATACTGTATGCTTGTTAGTAAAGGACATTTCCTGGCTAGGGAGCCATTTCCACTGGCTAGGGAGCTTTGGACCAGATCCACAACGAGGGTAAATCTATCAAGAGTAATTTAAATCAGCTGAGGAGCTGGCCCTTTAGGTGGAAAAGGGAACAACAGAGTAATTAATGGCCACAGCTGTGGGTTCTACATGTTAATTGATGGCCTCTTTCACACCATCAGAATTTTTCATTCTGGATGTTCTCATAATAGCAGACTTTAATTAATTAGAAAATTGAGAAATGGAATCTTCTGGTTTGCTATCAACTAAATTAATTTTGAAAGTTGTTTGTTCTTGTGGTTTCAAAGATTCCTGACTTGCTAAATCTGTGCCTAGACCAATCAAACTATAGCTGGATTTATGAATTATTTATTAGCTATAGAATTTGTATGATATTAACCCACCCTTCCACCCTGAAAAAAAACTGTTAGAAAATGTAAAGCCAGGTATTTTAATAATTCAAGATACTTAACTTGTTGGGTTTTTAGGTTACCAGATTAGAATCATAGAAGATTAGGGTTGGAAGAGACCTCAGGAGGTCATCTAGTCCAAACCTCTGCTCAAAGCAGGAACAACACCAACTAAATCATCCCAGTCAGGGCTTTCTCAAGCCAGAGCTTAAAAACCTCTAAGGATGGAGATTCCACCACATCCCTAGGCAACCCATTCAAGTGCTTCACCACCCTCCTAGTGAAATAGCGTTTCCTAATATCCAACCTAGACCTCCCTCATTGCAACTTGAGACCATTGCTCCTTGTTCTGTCATCTGCCACCACTGAGAACAGTCGAGCTCCACCCTCTTTGGAACCCCCCTTCAGGTAACGGAAGGCTGCTATCAAATGCCCCCTGACTCTTCTCTTCTGCAGACTAAACAAGCCCAGTTCCCTCAGCCTGTCCTTGTAAATCATGTGCCCCAGCCCCCGATCATTTTTGTTGCCCACCACTGGACTCTCTCCAATGTGACCACATCCTTTCTGTAGTGGGGGGCCCAAAACTGGATGCAAAACTCCAGATCAGGCCTCACCAGTGCCAAATAGAGAGGAATAATCACTTCCCTCGATCAACTGGCAGTGCTCCTACTAATGCAGCCCAATATGCCATTAGCCTTCTTGGCAACAAGGGCACACTGCTGACTCATATCCAGCTTCTCATCCACTGTAATCCCCAGGTCCTTTTCCGCAGAACTGCTGCTTAGCCAGTCAGTCCCCAGGCTGTAGCAGTGCATGGGATTCTTCCATCCTAAGTGCAGGACTCTGCACTTGTCCTTGTTGAACCTCATCAGATTTCTTTTGGCCCAATCCTCCAATTTGTCTAGATCACTCCGGACCCTATCCCTATCCTCCAGCATATCTACCTCTCCCCCCATCTTAGTGTCATCCACGAACTTGCTGAGGGTGCAGTCTATTTCATTGTCCAGATAATTAATAAAGATGTTGAACAAAACCGGCTCCAGGATCAACCCCTGGGGCACTCCGCTTGAGACCGGCTTCCAACTAGACATTGAGCCGTTGCTCACTACCCATTGAGCCTGACAATCTTGCCAGCTTTCTAGCCACCATTCATCCAATCCATACTTTTTTAATTTGCTGGCAAGAATACTGTGGGAAACCGTATCAAAAGCTTTGCTAAAGTCAAGATAAATCATGTCCACCACTTTCCCCATATCCACAGAGCCAGTTATCTCATCATAGAAGGCAAACAGATTTTTTACTTTATGGCAGAAGAATCTGTGAATTGTGGTAGCAGTCACTTGACTGGGCAATTAAATAATTATTGCCATTTAATTTTAATGTAGTAATATTGGAAGTAATTAAATGCACTATGAGGGGATTCAGTAGAAAGTTAAATTATTTATTTTTAATATTGCACAAAAGAATCCTGAATGAGGCAGAGATCCTTTAGTAAAAATAGCCTGGGATCATCTTATTGAGGATTATAGCGTAATGCATCGGCACAGAGTGGTAAACTTATTGTTGCCCAGACAACTTTAGCCTTGTCATTACCTGACTTTGGAGTACTTTAGTTTTTCTAACACAGTGTTGTCAAGGTTCCTTCCCCACTCTGAACTCTAGGGTACAGATGTGGGGACCTGCATGAAAGACCCCCCAAGCTTATTCTTACCAGCTTAGGTTAAAAACTTCCTCAAGGTACAAACTTTGCCTTGTCCTTGAACCCTATGCTGCCACCACCAAGCATGTTAAACAAAGAACAGGGAAAGAGCCCACTTGGAGATTTCTTCCCCCCCCCCAAATATCCCTCCAAGCCCTACACCCCCTTTCCTGGGTAAGGCTTGATAAAAATCCTCATCAATTTGCATAGGTGAACACAGACCCAAACCCTTGGATCTTAAGAACAATGAAAAAGCAATCAGGTTCTTAAAAGAAGAATTTTACTTAAAGTAAAAGAATCACCTCTGTAAAATCAGGATGGTAAATACCTTACAGGGTAATCAGATTCAAAACACAGAGAATCCCTCTAGGCAAAAGCTTAAGTTACAAAAAGACACAAAAACAGGAATATACATTCCATTCAGCACAACCTATTTTACCAGACATTTAACAAAAGGAAATCTAATGCATTTCTAGCTAGATTACTTACTAACTTAACAGAAGCTCTGAAGAGCATTCCTGACCTGGTCCCGCATCACACAGACAGACAGACCCTTTGTTTCCCCTCCCCCCCCTCCAGCTATGAAAGTATCTTGTCTCCTCATTGGTCATTTTGGTCAGGTGCCAGCAAGATTATCTTAGCTTCTTAACCCTTTACAGGTGAAAGGGTTTTGCCTCTAGCCAGGAGGGATTTTATAGCACTGTATACAGAAAGATGGTTACCCTTCCCTTTATATTTATGACAAGTGTTCTTTCTTATTTGCATGGAATTGCCATTAACCTGGGAAGTTAAAATAGTACTATGTCCATGGCTGTTCTACCCAGTGAAGGAAAAAAAATAAATAAAGCATTTGAATTTAATGGAATATAACTGAAGTATTTGTGCCTTAAAAGTTGCTTTTAAAAATAACTTGAATGAATGTGTAAAATGATATTTAAGTGAAAATCCTCAGTCCCTTGGAGATCACTTGCCAGCACAACCAGCACCAGTGGGAGGCATAGGTGCAGGGGGTTAAATCAAGATCTTCCAGCCCCACTGCACGAGTCCCCCACAACATCCTGAAATTAACTGTTTATAATGCACATAGAACATATATAAATAGTATGTAAACCAGTGTGTGTGTGTAACCTATTTCTCTATGCACACACGTACATAAACATTGATGTGTGTCAATGACACTGATCACTTTGCTTGAAGGAGATAAGCCTTTGTGACCCAGAGACCTCTTGATGCAAACTGGAAGACGGCACAGGGGGTGCATCAGGTTTTACAAGGATCCACTGTGTTAGATATGTGCATAATAATTCACCACAGTGGCATGTGAGGTCTCTACAGAGAGCCAGCACCCCACTGGTCATAGATATGCCTCCCTGGTGAAGGATCCTGTGTGTTGCCTTGTATCCCCAGGTATAGCCTAACAATCAGTTGTCTTTAGACATAAACAGGACTTTATGCCTGTGTATGTAAGCACAGATAATATTTGAGGAGTTATGTTCCTAATGTCTCGGAGTTAAAACAGGTCATCCGGAGGTAACATACCTCAGAAGTGTTTGTCACGCTCTCTGGAGTGGTTCATGACCATAAGTAACAACCTCAGGGCAGACTGTCAAGAAGCAGGGCAGGGACCCCAAACTGGTTGTGTTCTATAATTAAATTTCAACAATCCAGTAACAAGTCTGAACTCCTAAAGCATTATAACAGTCTGACCATGGAGTCCCAGTCAGTCCCTTTGGGCATTCCAGTCTTTCTTGCCACCCAGGCAAGCTGAACTTAGTGATAGTTGGTTGCTATACATCAAATATCACAATGTATTCAGGTTGTTCAAAGTCCCAAGGGACCAGTCACTTACCCAGGTCAATTTGTAACTTAGATCTCTCACCACAGACATTGCTCATAGCCAATCCTATAATAAACTAACTAAAGAGTTATTACAAGGTTAAAGCAAGCAAACATATATACACAAATGAGTTTATAGTCTGTGGTGCTAAAAGGTGGCAGAGTTGTAGTAATCTGTCAGCTCTGAATGTCTTTTAGGGCTAACCCATATTGACCCTGGAGATCTCTGCTTCTGTTTCATAGCTCCAGCCTTGGGAGAGTCCAAACAGCAAAAGAGAGATCAAAAATTTCCTCATCAGCTGTTTTTATTTCCTTCTTCCATAATTTAAGATAATGGGGTAAGCCCTTTTGCATGCATTCTCTTCATGGCTGTGAAGGGGCAACTAACAAAGTCTTTAGTGTAGCCATTTCATTTTGATAGGCCTTCTTGATGGTTAGAAGACAATCCCTCATGACTGGGTTCACAGTTTCAGAATATTTTTTTTTAAGTTATAAAGCAAAAACCTAAATATTACCTTATTGAATGTCATAAAGATATTATAAGTGAGATTAATGCATGAAGCATTTCATAAAGTCTAAAGACTAAACAAATTGTTATAAGTTCAATATCCATCTTAACCAGACTAACACACAAGTGAAACAGATTGTGTTCCAGCAATGAATTTATCAGTGCTCAGCTGAGGACTAAAGACTTGGCAAGAGCTGGCACCTGATCTGTCAAAGTCACAGTGTTCCTTTGAGGCAGGAGGTAACAGACACCTATCTCCCTGTTTGGTCATTTGTGTATTGCACACTTCCTGATGTAGGCCTGTTTGCATTCTGAGCCACAGGCTAAAGAAGAAATTATGAAATCTACAAGAGAGGAAATTCACAAGAAGAAGATGTCCAGTTTATGACTAAAGACAAAGGGTATATGTGTGTGGGTACAAGGAAACACACAGGCTTCTTCACCAGAGGGGAAAGCTGACATCATACTTGTCTTATGAAAGGAGGATCACAGCCAAGTCTGGCTGAAAAATGATACATGGATTTTGGTGAGCCAAACTCTATATGGAACCGTTGGTTTCCAGTACTTCTACTTGCTATTACCTAAATCTCTATTAGATAATCTTATACATCATTTCACTATAAACATATCTAAGTGCTGTGTGTTAAGCAGAGCCATGATCTAAGGTGAAACTAGTAAGCAGGGCTGTACTGTTTCTATGAAAGCAACAACTATGTAAATATTGTGAGTGTTCATTGAGCCAGTCACTGGACACTCCAGGGAGATGGTAGGAAGGCTCGTGGGCTGGAGTGTGTCTATCACTAACCTGTAGAGTGCCAGCAGGATCTGCAAGGCCTAGAGAGGAGGGCTTGTGTTGCCCATGGGCAGTGGATTTGAGGAGTTGACTCCGGCATGTACAGACAAGGCTTCCTCACACTAAGGAAAGGTACCAGTGAGATGCCTCACAACCTTCCATATTCCCGGGAAGTATTCCCCCCTGCCCCCGTCCTCAAACTTTTAGTTGCTTGTTGTCTATTTAGATTATAAGATCTTTGGAACAATGACTACGTCTTATTATATGCTTTTTATAGAAGCCAGCATACTGTGGGAAACTTAGCTCAACATTAACAATAATAAATAGCTTAAATGTAAAAATGTATATTTACAAAAACAACCTTTATTCTTTCTTTACTACTAGAGCTAGGCAAATCACAGATTTTTCAGTTGGTTGGAAACTCTGAAAAAATGGGGGGAAACCTGTTTTTAGTTAAACCAAAAATGATTTTTTTTGAAATTTTTGGTGAATAGAAAAGTCAAATAAATTCATTTAGGGTCAAATGACACAATTTGTCTTGCCCCAAACAAAACATTTTGGCTTGATGTCTAGCATTTTAAAATGTTTTTGATGTATTTTAAACAAAGGAAATTTTGAAACAAAAGGTTGATTCAAGCTAAATAACCAAAAAAGGTTTCATTTTAAAAATGCCAAAATGTTTTGTTTTGATATTTTCCGATTTTTTCAGTTTCTCTTCCCCCTCCTCCCAACCAAAGCAAATTAACAAAACTGACATGAATTTGGGAAAAGCTTCAGTTTGACTGCATCTGAATTTTTCACCAAAAAAAGTTTCATATGAAAAATTTTGTCCAGCTATATCTATAACCCAAAACAACAGCACTAGACATGATTGTTCACCACTGAACTAGAACCCTTATCAACATCCATTCAGAATAATGAAGTCACAAAAAGAAATGAGACAAAAGGTTTACGGAGAAAAATCTCTGTTATATGCAGATGAAGTGCTACTGTGATAAAGGGTCTTGAAAAATCTATCCCTCCTTTAATGGAAGTCCTGAAATAATTTCAGCATAGCACATTAGAAAATGGGAATATCTCTGGTTTTTTGTTGGCTAATTTTTCAGTTATCGTTGTTCAGGATGAGAACTTCAAATGGGTCGGGGGGAAATCATTTCAGTACTTGAGAATAAAATGAAATCCAGGCTTGGATGGTTTAAGACAGATCAGGTGCTATAATAATAAACAAAATATTTTAAAAAACAAAGGGATACATGGAATTTATACGGCAGATTTAGCACATTCATTAATGGGTTTGGCAAATCATTTTAATCACATATCTTATGACACTATTATAAATATATATTTAATAGTTAATTAAGCTTTATTACACTTTAGTTGGCTAGGGAAAAAAATTGTGATAAAATTAAGTCATTCAGCCTTTACTTTAAAAGGAGAATTAAAGCTTGCAGACCTTAAAACGAAACAAACAAAAAACCCCAGAAAAACTAAAAAGCAAAAGACAATACTCAATTGAGTCTATTAAGAGTAGAAATACAAAATACTTGGTTCTTGGAATTTGGCCATCATGTAGGTATGGAAGAAAATAAAATATTTCCAAGAAATAGCTCAAAAACTGAAGCCAAATAGTAAAACCAAGCACCCAGTGAATGCTGTTTTGTGGAGCAGAGAAAAGGAGACCTATATTTCCATATTACAATGGAGGTTTAATGCTGAGATCTGTTTGGTTGAGTTTGCAGTTCCATTGTATTCTGTAACCTACTATCTACACGTGATTACTTTTGCAATACTTTGTGCTTTTATCTCTTGGGTTTCCTCCATTTAACAGGTTCTCTATGCCATGCCAGCTTCCTTTAGCCTCTATTGCAACATGAACAGGAATACTTGTGGCACCTTAGAAACTAACACATTTATTTGACCATAAGCTTATGGTCAAATGAATTTGTTAGTCTCTAAGGTGCCACAAGTACTCCTGTTCTTTTTGCGGATACAGACTAACATGGCTGCTACTCTGAAACCTGTCATATTGCAACATGGAAATATAGTTCTCCCCATCTTCTCTGTTCCCAACATAAGTGAATTAACTCCCATTGTAATGAAGCTGAAATTAGACCTACTTCCACAGCTTCTTTACAACAAGAGTGAAAATCCAGGATTCTGGTTTCTGATCAGATCCCAAACCTAGAAGACTTGGACTTGGTTCCAATGTTCAGAATCCAAATACTCCAAAAGTTCAAGTATATTTCTTATTTTACAACCTCCACAATGGACTATTATAGGTATCTACTCTGACCTCCTACATAACACAGGGCATAGAATTTCACCCAACAATTCATGCAACTAGCTCTACAACCTGTGGATGAACTAGTTTAGTGCATCTCAACCTTTCCAGAGTACTTTTTATCACTTTCAGGAGTCTGATTTGTCTTGAGTACCCCAAACTTCTCCTCACGTAAAAACTACTTGCTTACAAATTCAGACATAAAAATACAAAAGTGTCACAGCATACTATTACTGAGAAATTGCTTACTTCCTCATTTTTACCATATAATTATAAAATATATCAATTGAAATATAAATATTGTACTTACATTTCCGTGTATAGTATTTGGAGCAGTATAAAGTCATTGTATGAAATTTTGGTTCGTACTCACTGCACTAATGCTTTTTATGTAGCCTGCTGAAAACTAAACAAATATCTAGATGAGTTGGTGTCGTATACCCCCTGAAAGACCTTTGCATACGCCCAAGGGCACACGTACTCCTGATAGAGAACCACTGAACTAGAGCATAGAATTCAGACCTGGAATTCTGTCTGGGCCCAATCTTACTTGCTCTGAGTGAAATTCACCCCTCTGCAGTGGGCCAGCTCTGGACTATGCACTCAGGGCTTAATTGGGACCTAACTAACTGATGTATAGGTCCAGTGCTGGTGCTCTGTGGAGGAGTAAATTTCATCCTTTATGCATAATGGGATTTGTAACAGGCAATGTTTTTTCCCCACTGTAAGGTGAAAAGCACACTCAGTACTGTCCTGTCAGGTATAAAACGCCCTGGACAAAACAAACAAACAAAAAGTTAACATTTTTAATCTCTCTACAGGCAAATTATCATTATTATTCTTTTTTTTTACAGATTACAAATCTAGTAGGGATAATTGTTCCTTTTTAACAAGGTCACAAGCATGATTTGAATATTTCCAGCAGCTGTTGCACTAAAACCTAAAGAGGGAAACAACAGCAGCTATTTACAGCAAGCGTCTTAGTGAATTTTCAAAAGAGAAGGGCTAGGACTCCATTTCACTAGGCTAGGACAGTTATGAATCAGAATCAGCGTTAACATTTATAGGCATTCCACTTTGTCTGATATGATTTGAAAGCTTGACACAGGTACTGACCTGATAGACAGACTGAATTAACTGTCCCTCAAGGCTGTACATTTTAGAGCTCTCGGTGCACACTCCTTCTCTCTTTCAGCAGGATGGAGGATACCACATAGTTAACTGGAAATGAGAATATTACCCTCTAATGGCAACGGACACTGTTGTGAACTTTAGTATATTACAAAGCACTTTTAGGGGTTTTTTAAATAGTCTTTTTAAATTTAGTCTAGTCAGTAAAAATATTCATATTACATGTGTGTCTTCTTAACAACTCTATCCAACCTCCTCAAAGTCACAGTGGAATAACCCATTAGCTGTTACATTGCACAAGCTGACATCTCTTATCAGAAAGAAGTGTCAGAATGTTCAGACAGTCAAGCAATCTGATCCTGCAGCCATAACACCTTGGGGCTGTGGACTCTTCAGATCTTATAAACTAAGCAGTCTTGTATTTAGATGAAAGATTTGGTATAGATTTTTTTAAACAATATTTTCACCCTTTAAAGATGAAGGGCTTGATCCCAGAAGCCCTGAGCAGTCTGGCCCTGATCAAGCAAAGCACTTAAGCATGGGCCTAACTTTAAGCCTGGGGGTAGTCCCCTAAGGGCCTAATCTTGCTAAGTGACCTTAGTGGGAACGGAAGGCATACAGCACCTTGCCAGATCACTCTCTAAATGATGATGTTTTACGGAAAGACAAAAGGAACAGTAACATGCTTACAGTGGACAAATGAATAAAACATAGATTGATAGGTGTTTTAGATGTATAAAATATATGCTACCCACATATCTCAGCACAGACATATACATATAGACCACTCACATGTACACATATAGACCTCAAAACCAAAAGAAAAAAAGACAATCCCCCAGAATAAATTGTTCCCTAGTAGGCAAGTGTCTCGATAAAAAAATATAAGCCCTATGGCCTGAAGCTATAGAGGGTAGGGAACTTGCTACCACCATCTGTTGGTGAATAAAAGGAAAGGACATATGGAAATTCCATAGGAAAGGGAGCCCTCTGTCCTACAGGTGGAAGAACAGCTGGGGAGAGTGCTTCATTTGAGTGAACTTCCTACACAGAAATCCTCCATGAGACACCTTGGGGAGTCACCAAAACTGTACACAAACTCCAAATAGGTTGAGAAGTGGGATTATACTAAGAGAAAAAGGAGGGTAGGAGCCCTTCCTTCTCCTCTGTGGCAAGGATCCCCCTGCACTAAAGACTTTGGGCAGATCTTCACTTGTACAGCTTCAGTGAAGACTCTACTACAGCTATAGGAGAGCTTCTCCCACTGATGTAGTTAATCCACCTCCACAGAGGTGGTAGCTCTGTCAGTGAGTTAGATCAGTATAACTGTGTCGCTCAGGGGTGTGGATTCTCTCACCCCTGGGCGATGTAATTATGCCAATGTCAGTGTATACTGTAGATCTGGCCTTTGTGAAGAGTTGATGCAGAGGAGACTTTGCAATGAGCAATGGTGCAGAGGTGGCTTCATGGCGAGAGGCCACACTGAGGCAGCTCTCTGCTTAAGGCCCAGAGGGCATTAGCAGAGCTGAGTGAACACCAGTGAGATCCACTCTCCACTCCCCCAAACCCAGCACCAATAAAGCTGAAATCACTATAGTTGGATTAGTTGGTGGAATCTCAGGACAACAGCAGGCAGCCCTTTCCAAGGGACTGGAGACAGGCCTGGCCAAGTGTTCTCCCTAACTTTGGGTGAATGCTACCCACTGACACCGAACCGTGAGGGGGGTATACTGGAAGGGGAAGAGTGGAAGTGATGTGTTAATGGGGTATTTGTTTATTGGACATTCACACTGGCAGTTGGGGAATGGAGTTAAAGGATTACTGCCTAAGATATCATGGGGGGAGGTGGAGTTGGAGGCCACATTAGCACACTGTCTAAGACTATGTCTACACTAGCACTTCCATCACTAAAACTTTTGTCACACAAGGGTGTGATAAAACACCCCTGTGAACAACAAAAGTTCCCATCAACGAAGCTACTGCCCCTCATTGGGGGCAGTTTTATTTTGCTGCCGGGAAAGCTCTCTCCTGACAATAAAAAGCGGCCACAGAGCGCACCTTACAACGGCATGGCTGCAGTGGCATAGCCGCGCCGTTGTAAGGTGCACTGTGTAGACATAGCCTAACGCTTCCCATGGGTAAATATGTGTGCCTTTTATATGTGCACTGATAAACATTTTCAGTAACTCAAGATATAGTGCAGCTTAAATAAAATGCTTTCCAGGAGCATTATTGTCTTGTTCCTTTGTTCAGTTAGGCATTTAACTACTGACATCAGATGAAAAGGAAGATGTTTTCTCCCACAAAATGGACTGATGCATTACCAAATAAACGCTTCTGTTTCTGGCCTTTTTCTCCACAGATAGTGTTCAATAAACTGAGCAACAAATGCTATTAGTATTAAGTGACTAATAAAATCAGAATTATGTGACCATGTTAATAATAATCTGCTCATGGGTTATGCATGCAACCTACTTGAACATGACTTTCAAGAATATTGGATTGTTTTAAAAAAGTAATAGTCTGATGGTGGTCTGTGCTTCACTGGTAAATGGATGGAGTGATCATTAGCTTAATTAGCCTGAACATCATCTAAAAGCTGCAGAGGAAACAGATCTCTCCATTGTGAAGTGGCAGTAAGTCAAAACAAACCATCAGGGGATTCCTGTACATATACTTTTTACCTAGTTTCCCATTTAAAAAAAAAAAAAGAGTTCAGAGAGCAGACTATTTTGTAACAATCTCAGAAATGCTTTTAAATATGTGCAAAATGAAAAGAAGTCCTTGTGGCACCTTAGAGACTAACCAATTTATTTGAGCACAACCTTTCGTGAGCCACAGCTCACTTCATCAAATTTGTTAGTCTCTAAGGTGCCACAAGTCCTGCTTTTTTTTTGTGTGGATACAGACGAACATGGCTGCTACTCTGAAACCTTTAAATATGTGGTATTCATGTGCATTTAGAGTTACCACAAACTTATTTCAATACAGTGTCAAACCTGTCCAGTTAAAATGCCTCTGTCAAATGAGACAACCTCGCCCAGGATGGTGAGTTATTTCGCACTTTGCAGCAGAATTTCTGCCATAACAGCACAACAGGTTTTTAAGGCCTTTTGTGGGGAAAAATGTATTTGTTGCTGTTAGTTCATTCATCTCTTTATACCTAGAAAAACTTAGTCCTAAGCTGATTTTTTCCTTTTTGTGACAATTAAATCTATATGGCAGCAATCCATTACTTCTGTACGGCAATACAATTAAAAGTACTTTATAAGTGGCTCTCACTTACCAAAATTGTTTCCCCAGTTCCAGCAATCCAGATGGATGGGGAAAAGACCCAGGAACCTCAGTTTCTTTAACCATATTTACCACCTCTGGGACATAGATAAATATCTGTTTTTCTCCTCGACCAGTGGTTCCCAAACTTGTTCCGCCGCTTGTGCAGGGAAAGCCCCTGCCAGGCCGGGCCGATTTGTTTACCTGCCACGTCCACAGGTTCGGCCGATCGCGGCTCCCAGTGACCGCAGTTCGCTGCTCCAGGCCAATGGGAGCTGCTGGAAGCAGCGCGGGCCGAGGGACGTACTGGCCGCCGAAGGGGGAGGGGAAGGGTCTTGGGGGGAAGAGGCAGCATGAGGGCGTGACCTCAGAGGAACGAGCGATGTGAGGGCAGAGCCTTGGGGGGAAAGGGTGGCATGGGGGGTGGGGCCACAGATCGGATGCCAGTGGCCCCCCCACTGTTAGGAAGCTTCCTCCATCCCTGCCATGCAGCCCTCCTCACTCTCCACTATCTCTGATAGAGGCATGGAGCATGCACAGCTCTGAACTATTGTAATAAGCATTGCAAACACAGGATGCATGATCCTCCGGTATTTGCAGAGCTGCAAGAAGAACAGAATCAGTGGGGAACATGATGATTTCTTGGAGGACAGATTACTGTGGGACATAGTGAGATCCAATCAGTAGTGAGTTGGTGGTGGTGTTCCTGGAGCTGCTACAGATGGCGGAGCACTGCTTCTGGGCCCAAAAAATTAGCACTGACTGGTGGGCTTGCATTGCACAGCGGGCTTGGGATCACAAGCAGTGGCTGCAGAGTGTTTGTTCATGGTGCCACTCTCGGCACCAATCGTGGTGAATATGGCCCACCTGGGGTGAGGAAAATGAGGAGGGAATTGCTCGGCTGCATGAAGCTATGAGTATAAGGCAATGGTGTACGGGGAGACTTTGGAAAACCAGTAAAGTGCCTGAAACCACTATGGCTTATTGCTAAAAGCAGCCAAGTCAGCAGGCTGTAAATTGGCCATTCAGCAGTCTCAGTTTAAACAAGGCGGGGGGGGGGGGAGGGTGGGTGCCACAGAGCGGGCAGCTTGGCCCCACATGCTTCCTGATAAGAATTGTGTTGAAGTTGCTGATACATGCATTTTAGAAGAGCAGGATGTGCCCCAGGAATGTCTATTGGGGCCTCAAGGCTGCAAACTCTGGAAAAACCCACACCTGGTTAATCGATAATCAGAAGGAACCTCTCGCTTGACCATTGAAACTGCTTACTTAACAAGTTTGCTTTAAGGGACATTGCATTCTATTACTAATGTATAAATAAGGGGGAAAAGTTTGAGGTAGTGGGACTCTTCAGGACAGGACTTTCCCCTGTGTTGCATCTTGTGTTCCCCACCAGCAGACGGGCTGCCGCTGTGCCACTCGAGAGCCACACTCAGGTTTGGTAATTATCAAGGGTTGGGGGTCTTCTACTAACCTGTTGCGGAAGTGTGTATAAGTGCTTGAGACTAAGTAAAGTTTAGCTTTAAATGAAAGCACTCTTGTGCTGTCCTGTTTGTGCCAGCCATCTATCGGTCGGATGGTCATGTCTCCCCTGATTTATTTCCTGACACCACCTCACATAGAGTAAAAGTTACCAACAGCTTTTGGTTGAAAGATCCCCGGGTAACAATGGCACTAAATACTGGCACCATTTTCGACAGGTGGTTGTGATTTTAGCTGATATCTCATTCCTGAGGGTAACAAAGGCTGAGAGAGCACAGCTGCTGCTGGCATCCCAAAGCTGCCCGGGGCCCGTATGCTGCTAGCTTGTGTACTGCAATGGTGCCTGGCAGAGTTGTTGCTGACTGGCATAGGAAAGTGTGCTACCACAGAGGGAGAAAGAAGGCATCCATCCTTAGAAACCTTCGGGAGAGGATTGCAGAGTACCTCCATGAATGTTTCATCAAGATCTCTCAGAAGGATTCAAGGGACATCCTGTGTACATAAAAAAAAACTGCTCTGGCTTATCCCCTCCTTGCCTAACTCTACAGAGCAATGAAAGCAGGTAACAACTCTACCTCTCGTTCTTGAAACACTACCTTGTCTAGCATGAGTAAATTAATGAAAAGTCAATCGTTGGGGCACGATCACTGTAATGGGAAATAAATTTACACACTTACCCAGGATCATTCCCCTGCGTCAGGTTCATCCATGCTTGATTGCCAGGACTGACTGGACTACGGTGGAATCTCAAACAGGTCCTGACTCGCAGGATAGCTGAACCTTTTGGCTGCATGTGCCTTGTCCTCCTCCTCCTCCCTGTTTGAGCCAGGGGCCTGTGGCTCAGGCTTCTCAGAAGTATCCAGCGTGGCGGTGGGGTCTCTGTCAAGTATGCTATGCAGCTCTTTGTAAAAGCAGCGGGTCTGCAGCTCAGCACAAGATCGACTGTTGGCCTCACTGACCTTCTGGTTCACCTGCCGCAGTTCCTTTGTTTTCCTGTGGCACTGCTGCTGGTCCATGAATCCCCCATGCAATTGGCTCATAGATGTTGACCTTTCTAAGGCTGGTCAGTAGCTGTGTTTGTACAGCCTCTTCTCCCCATGGGCCCAAGATATCTAATATCTCCTGTTTACACCAAACCAGAGTGCGTCTTGAGCATGGAGACAGCATTGTTAGCTGGGCAGTTGCACACAACAATGGAGAGGTGCTAAGTGTGTTCGCCAAGTTGGACAATCAGGACCAGGCATTTCAAAAAGTTGCAGAACTTTAAAGCAGAGGGAGACATTCCAGTCTCTGAGCAGTGGAATTAACAATTGTGACCAGAGTGATCAGTTTCAGTCATTGTGGAACACCTGCTGGAGAACCACTAGGGTCAAAATAGTTAACGCATTGTCTACACTCATGCTACCTCAACCTCAATGCATCAACCTTGGTGCAACGCTACTCAAGGAGGTGGTGTTGGGGTGGTGAGGGGCCCAATACTATAACTCCCTTGTGACACTGCAGCAGCTCAGGAAGAGGCTGAGATTAAATATTTAATGCTGGCTGGAAAACCAAAATGAAATAATTTGTTCCAGATCAGTCCAAACTCAATATATTTCAAATTTCCTGATGAAAAATTCCACTCAAATTAACCTTTTCCCATGGAAAATTTTGTTTTTGACAAAACCCCATTTTCTACTAGGAAAAGGTTTCATTTGAAGTGTTTCAGACAGCCCTACTAATAACAACAGTATTTCTTTATACACTTTGCTCTAGTTGATGGCTAGCTTTTATATAGTGGGAAAATATATCATATATTTGTATCTTCCCATCTTTAAACCACAGGTATGTGGTCCTCATGCTTTGTTTAGGGGAAGGTAAATTTAAATCCTTCTTCACTGGTAGAGGATGACATAAGAGACCTCAATCTTGACTCAGTAGCCAAAATAGCATACTCAGTTTGAAGACTAAACTAACCAATCATGATCTTACTAAAATAACCAGCTGTCTTCTCCCTGGACTAGATATGATTAATATTTATTTGGAAATGTTCTGTTTACTTCTATATTACCTCAATCCCCAGGTTCCTGGGAAATGTGTAGCTTTATTAGATTGTACTTTTTATGGTATGTAAGAGAATTATCTTTCCTTTTTCACAGTTTCCAGTTTTATTATTAAAGTCTGTTTATTGCCTTTTAATATGTTTCTAAAAAGAAAACAAATGTTCCAGTGTAGGAGATATTAAAGCTTTACTCTCAGTTTTACAGAAGCTTAAGTTACGTTTTGTCTTTATGTCCTGTTCATAATCAGTGATGTACTGAGGTAAACCCTCAGGAGACCAGAGTAGTGAGTTCAAGAATCTTAGCACCAACAGAGGGACGTGTTATTTAAAAGGGATAAGTGGATGCCCAGTGATGAAAATAATGTATCATTAGCGCATTCAAATAAAGGGAATTGCCTGTTATTAAAATCAGAGGTAATCTGTGTTTAATGAATTGATTTGAGGAGAGACTTTTGCTAGAGAGAGATGCTAGTGAGGTTCTGGTTTTTAATCTCTAAACTCCTTGGAGTCTTCCCCCGCCCCCGCCATGCGAAAATAAAAGTTAAACATTTGGGACAAGCTTCACCTCAGTATAGGGGGCCAGCACAAGGCCCAGGTGCTTCTGAAGACCCTCTGAAACCCTCAGAATAGGTGATGCCTAGGCCTTGTTATGCATTTCTGTGCAGGATGACTTTCACCCCTCACTGAGGGAAGTCAAATGTGCATTTTGTCTCGAGAAAGCTTGTAATGTTCTTTAGGATCCCTCAGGAGAAAAGCTGCTGTAAGGGGTTTATCTACACTCCAGAAACACCCACAGCAGCAAGTCTCAGAGCCCACGTCAACTGCCTTGGGCTCATGAAATAGAGCTAAAAACAGCAGTGTAGACATTCTCACTGGGGCTGGAATGCAGGGTCTGAGACTCCATCCCCCTCACCAGGTTTCAGAACACAGGTGCCAGCCCGAGCAGGAATGTCCACACTGCTATTTTTTGCCCCAAAGTACGAGCCCCAAAAGCCCAGGTCAGTTGACCTGGAATCTGAGACTCATTGCCTCAGGGTTGATTGGGTTTGTTTTTTGTTTGTTTTTTTTTTGGTATGTAGATGTACAGTGTTTTTATTTATACATTAGAGGTTACTAACATACAGGAATGTAAACTCTCCATAGAAAAATGGTTATACGGGGCCAGAGCCTCAGTTGGAATCAGTTGCTATGGTTCCACTGATTTCTGTGCAGACAAGCCAGTTTTCAGGAGCTGAGGATCTGGCCTACTGCTCTCTTACTTGGAATTGCATACAACAGTCTGACAAGCAGACACAGTTTAAATTAACAGCTTCTGGCCCTTTCCCCCATCCATTATATATTTGCATTAGGCACAGAAAGCCCTGACTTTTCACATTCAACTTTCAAATAATTCTCTTTGGGGAACTTCAGCAAAGGAATCACTTGCAAATTTGAAGAGCCATGTGGATTCTTGCTTTACCTTGAGGCCCGTGTCTTTCTAGTCATTGCTTCTGGAGATCTTTTGTTGGCGGAAGGTAAGAGTTTCAGTTGCTTCATGCTTTGACTTGTTTCCTTCACTCTTCTTGTCAAGAGTAACAGGACTCAGTCTGATGCATACAGCACTTGCAGTATATTTGGTTTCGTATGTACATTGGTTGAAGTTCACCACTATGCAGCACTCCAGAACAAGGACCGTTATGTCCCAAGGACCATTATGTCTCATATCCCACTTTGTGCCGGCTCTCTGTACAGGACTGAATTTCATACATTCTATTGAGGCATCGGGCAGGACGAATATGAGTCAGTATACAAAAACATTACACTAGAGACTATCAACAACCCTATTTGAAGAAAAAGGTATTGTCAAGTTTTATTTTCATTCTGAATTTTCACATCCTCCTCGCCCTTATACCATTTAGTTAATACATATTTCTGCTGCTGCAAGCTGACAAATGTAATTAGCCTAAAAAGCCAAGAAGATGAACTATTTCATTTTTTGTAGTTGATTATTTTTAGTCTGGCAGAATTTCAATCTCAGAAAAGCTCCCATCTAAGCAAAGAAATAAAAATCATGCAGTTTTTCCCTTAGAAAGTATGGTTCTTCTGTCACCCGCTCACACCTGAATGTACTTCTTCTCTGGCAGAAATTGCTTTGGCAGCGCTTCACCACTGGTGAACCATGTGCCAAATCCTCTGTTGATGTGATGCCTCATTGACTTCAACACAGCTATGCCAATTTGTACCAGCTAAGAATCTTGCCCTGTACCTTTAAGAACTGCCTCTGTGCATTTTTGAGAGGTTAGACTAAATAAGATCCTTTTTGGTGGAATTATTTCAGTGTAGCGAATACAAGAAAATACCCTACTTTGTCCCAAGAACACGACCAGTAATTGTTATAGATGCCAGCCCAGCGATGCTAGGAGCAATTTTAAGACAGGAAAGTAGTGGTGAGCAGAACGTTATTTAATATGCGAGTCAGTTTAAGCGAGATGGAGCAGAAATGCTTTCACACAGATAAAGCAGCACTGGCTGTGGATGCAGCCAACACTTTTATGTTTACCTTTATGAAGCTCATTTCCAAACAGTTACAGATCACAAAGCTTTGATTACACTGTTTAGAAACCCAAAGATAGAGTAGCTGACAAGAATACAAAGATGGGACTAACAAGACTGTGATCCTCAGACAGTACATGAGCCTGGCAAAGACAATAGCCTTGCCTATTATTTGTCTAGACAACTGCTGCAGAGAGCAACAAGTGAACATTCTATAGCAAAGAAATATGTTCTATTCTGTTCCTGCAACACTGAAACAGAGGATTATTTAAGGGCCTTGTCCAAAGCCCTTTGAAGTCAGTGGGAGTCTTTCCATTGACTTCAATGGACTTGGGATCAAACCCTTAAGAAGGTAACTAAAGCACAGTAGATAACGTATACTGTAACTGAGGCGGTGAAACCTGGATTATAGGTGCTGTTGAAAAGTCAGCTCACAGCTGGTGCATCCCCTTGTGGCTGGGTGTGACACAGCAGCTCTTTCCTCTAGTGCCTCGTACCAACAATTGCTCTGACACTGCAGTGGTCTGCCTCTTCTCGTGATTTGGCCCTCCAGTCAGGTCATGTTTAGTCCCACCCCTTCCAGGGTAAACAGAGAATCCAATACACTAAACTCAATAAACAGAATTCTTCATCCCTACCTGAGCTCGCTCCTCTGCAGATACTTCACCCCTTCCTGGACTCTGCAGGGTTGTCCTCCTGCTCTTGTGCAGAGTGACACCTCCCAGATCTGTCTCCCTGAAGGCCTAGCTTCAAGCTCAGTAGTCCTGTGCCATTTGGGGGATCACCCAGACCAGTAAAGAGTCCTGTCACTACCTGCCATATAACTGTAAGCTTTCAATCTGGTAACATGTAAAGTTAGTGTTTCTGTATATGGTAGATGACTTTGTTCAGTCACTCAGATGGACTCTCCCACGAGTTCTGCATTTTATGCTTTTCTACATGGGCTAATCATAGAATCATAGGACTGGAAGAGACCTTGAGAGGTCATCTAGTCCAGTCCCCTGCACTCATGGCAGGACTGAGGATTATCTAGACCATCCCTGACAGGTGTTTGTCTAACCTGCTCTTAGAAATCTCCAGTGATGGAGATTCCACAACCTCCCTGGGCAAATTATTACAGTGCTTAACCACCCTGACCATTAGAAAGCTGCAATTTAAATCCATTGCTTCTTGTCCTATCCTAGAGGTTAAGGAGAACAATTTTTCCTCCCTCCTCCTGTTATGCACTTGAAAACTGTTATCATGTCCCCTCCCAGTCTTTTCTTCTCTAGACTAAAACCAGAACCAAATCACCTATTTCAAAAGCTCTGTCACATGCCTTTTTTTAATACCAAGCTGTACAAAAAGCACGGTGTTTTTCAAGATTATGCTGTACCACTACATCACTATGATGTTTTGGGGACCACTCAGACCAGTGAGTGGTCCTGTCACCACCTGCCCTGTAACTTTGAGATGCCTTTGTGGTGTGTGGCTATGGTTCAGATCCCTGACACCAGTAGTCAGCCCACAAACATAAGGTCTCACCCTGGCACTAATGTTGTATACAATCAGTTGATTTACCTGCTTATTTGGGGAGGTTAAACCGTCTGTTCTCCACCTTGGGTGTTTGGACCTGCATTGTCACAAGTCTTTCCCCCTTGTGTCAGGGAGTCTCCACAACACATTTTCTGGTGGACTCGTAGGGGAACCCAGACCTTCCCTCTCCTGTAGGTTCCTACCCAGGGACTTTGTGGCAAGCAGCTGTGGTCTGCTCCCTCAGACCCCTTACTGCCTCCCTGGACTGCCTTCCTTCAGGCCCTTTCCCACAGTTCCTCCTTGGGATTACTCTACAGCTGCCTTTCTCTAAGACTTTCCTCCAGATTCTAGCAACCAGAGAGGGACCACAGAGTTCTTTGCCCCTCCGCCTGCAGCCTCCTTCTCACCTGAGCTTCTTTCCTTTATGATCACCACCCAACTCCTACCCCACCTGGAACTCGTCCTCACTTGAGCCTGGCCCACCCTCCAAGTGTCTTGCATGAGCTTTCTAGCTCCAGTTAAGCCTGTTAGCACCACTGTGGGGTATAGGCCCAATCACAGTTGCCATCAATAAGAATCCCACAAAATGCACCACAGAATGAACAAAAGTGTCATGTGGTCATTATGGGTAACACAAAGGACAAGTCTGAGTATAAATGTTTATCCTAGTGAACATTGACAAGAAATTCAAGAAGATGCCAGATTTTGGAAACACCACAAGTTCCTGGCCTCCAGGAAGTGAGTCAGAGACTGTACCAGAAAATTGTTCGCTCAGGAACTCCTAAAAAAATTTTCAAATGGTTCAGAGACTTACAGGACACCCTCTAAGAAAATCAAAGAGACAAACACAGACTCCTAGAAGAGTTAAGAAATGTGAGTCTCTCAGAGTTAGGTATGTAATTTTAAAATGTCTGCTTACGAGGTTGTGTTTATACATGACTCAATTGTGCCATGGAGCCCTTGGCCCACCTTAGGGCAGTGCAAAGTAGAGTTGGTCAGAAATTTTTTGACAAATAATTTTTTTGTTGAAAAATGCTGATTTGTTGAAACTGAAACTGTTTGTGAAACAGCGCCAGGTTTGACAGATTTCCCAACTCAAAAAAAGTCAAGAAAATATTTGAAGTTGTCAAAATATTTTGTTTTAACATTTGTGAAATGAAAATTGAAAGTTTTCCAGTGCACAAATGACTTTTGGTTTAATTGAAGTTTATTAGACTGAAAAAAGATTGAAAGAAAAAACGTCAAAATTGAAACAAAACATTTCAAAATTATCAAAATGAAATGTTATGGCTGACCCAAAATTGAAGAAAATGGTTTAGAAGTAGGGCTATCGATTAATCACAGTTAACTCATGCAATTAACTCAAAAAACTTAACTGTGATTAAAAAAATGTATTGTGATGAATCCCACTGTTAAACAATAGAATGCCAGTTGAAATTTATTAAATATTTTTGGATGTTTTTCTACATTTTCAAATATATTGATTTCTATTAAAATACAGAATACAAAGTGTACAGTGCTCACTTTATATTATTATTTTATTACAAATATTTGCACTGTAAAAATTATAAACAAAAGAAATATGATTTTTCAGTTCACCTCATACAAGTACTGTAGTGCAATCTCTTTATCGTGAAAGTGTAACTTACAAATGTAGATTTTTTTTTGTTACATAACTGCACTCAAAAACAAAACAATATAAAACTTTAGAGCCTACAAGTCCACTCAGGCCTACTTCTTGTTCAGCCAATTGCTAAGACAAACAAGTTTGTTTACATTTACAGGAGATACTGCTGACTGCTTCTTATTTTCAAAGTCACCTGAAAGTGAGAACAGGCATTTGCATGGCACTTTTGTAGCTGGCATTGCAAGGTATTTACCTGCCAGTTATGCTAAACATTCACATGCCCCTTTATGCTTCGGCCACCATTCCAGAGGACGTGCTTCCATGCTGATGATGCTTGTTAAAAAGAATAATGCGTTAATTAAATTTGTGACTGAACTCCTTGGGAGAGAATAGTATGTCTCCTGTTCTATTTTACCTGCATTCTGCCATATATTTTATGTTATAGCAGTCTTGGATGATGACCCAGCACGTTAAGAACACTTTCACAGCAGATTTGACAAAATACAAAGAAGGTACCAATGGGAGAATTCTAAGGATAGATACAGCACTCGACCCAAGGTTTAAGAATCTGAAGTGCCTTCCAAAATCTGAGAGGGATGAGGTGTGGAGAATGCTTTCAGATGTCTTAAAAGAGCAACTCTGCGATGCAGAAACAACAGAACCCGAAACACCAGAACAGAAAATCAACCTTCTGCAGTTGGCATCTGACTCAAATGATGAAAATGAACATGCATCAATCCACTTTGCTTTGGATCATTATTGAGCAGAACCCATCATCAGCATGGACTCATGTCTTCTGGAATGGTGGTTGAAGCATGAAGGGACATATGAATGTTTAGTGCATCTGGCACGTAAATATCTTGTGATGCTGGCTACAACAGTGCCATAAGAACACCTATTCTCACTTTCAGGTGACATTGTAAACAAAATGTGGGCAACATTATCTCATGAAAATTGTAACCAAACTTCTTTGTCTGAGTGATTAGCTGAAGTAGGACTGAGTGGACTTGTAGGTTCTAAAGCTTTACATTGTTTTATTTTTGAATGCAGTTATTTTTGTACATAATTATATATTTGTAAGTTCAACTTTCATTATAAAGATATTGTACTACAGTACTTGCATTAGGTGAATTGAAATATACTATTTCTTTTGTTTTTTACAGTGCAAATATTTGTAATAAAAATAAATATAAAGTGAGCACTGCACACTTTGTATTCTGTGTTGTAATTGAAATCAATATATTTGAAAATGTAGAAAACATCCAAAAATATTTAAATAAATGGTATTCTATTATTAACAGTGTGATTAATAGCAATTAATTTTTTTAATTCTGCAATTAATCGTGATTAATTTTTTTAATCACTTGACAGCCCTATTTAGAAGGGTTTTTTTTTTTTGGTTTTGGTTTTGTTTTTTTTACTTTTTGTCCCTATTCAGGATCGAAAAAGAAATTCAAGCTCTCAAAAATATTTATGGGATGAAAAATTAGAGCTCCCCAGCTCTAATGCAGCACCCAAAGTCAAATTTGTATTGCATGGCTACATCCCTTGCCCTCAGCCTTCCACAGCTAGTTAGTCACCTTGACTGACTGGGCAGAGGATGATGGGGTCATGTACCTCCTTCCTTCTCATTTTTCTGTGGCGAGTCTAGGAGAAGGTTTTCCTGCTATTCTTGATGAGATAGGGGGTAAGTGGGGGAGCCTGTGCCCTCCCACTCCAGCAAGATCCAGCCCAGGCACTGTAAGGGTTACCAAATGTCCAGCATCCAGGGGTGCTTTAAGTCTGCCTTCCTGGGTCACTTCCTACCACCCACTCTCTTGACTGTGTCTGGCAGTCTGTTGCAAAGTTGTAAGAGAAAAGGCAACAATTGCACCTTCAGCCTAGCTGGGCTCAGCAGACAGGCCTCTTCCTATGCCAGGGAAGGTTTCTGCTGTGTTGTTCTTCAGAAGCTCTGAGAGCAGTTGCTTCTACCTGACTTGCCTGGCTTCCTTTTAAGCTCTACCCGCAGCTGGAGCATGCTTGAAATTAGACGAAGGTTTCTAGCCATCAGAGGAGTGAAGTTCTGGAACAGCCTTCCAAGGGGAGCCGTAGGGGCAAAAGACATGTCTGGCTTCAAGACTAAGCTTGATACATTTATTGAGGGGATGATATGATGGGATAGCCTAATTTTGGCAATTAATTGATCTTTGGCTATTAGCCGTAAATATGCCCAATGGCCTGTGATTGGATGTTATATGGGGTGGGATCTGAGTTACTACAGAGAATTCTTTTCTGGGTATCTGGCTGGTGAGTCTTGCCCACATGCTCAGGGTTTAGCTCATCACTATATTTGGGGAAGGAATTTTCCTCCAGGGCAGATTGGCAGAGGCCCTAGGGTTTTTTTGCCTTCCTCTGCAGTGTAGGGTACGGGTCACTTGCTGGAGGATTCTCTGCACCTTGAAGCCTTTAAACCACGATTTGAGGACTTCAATGGCTCAGACATAGGTAAGGGGTTTGTTAAAGGAGTGGGTGGGTGAGATTCTGTGGCCTGCGTTGTGCAAGAGGTCAGACTAGACGAACATAATGGTCCCTTCTGACCTTAAAGTCTATGATTCTATGATTCTATGCTCTGCAGGTGCAGCTGGGTGGGATTGCTTGGGCCCAGAGTTGCTCTTTAACCCCTTCAGTTCCAATGCAAGGTTTATACATCCCATCAAAGAGGGGGCAAAGTCAAGGCTCTGTCTTGTCCCCAGCTCTGACAACAACTCCCTATCACTCCTGTGGGAGAGGGAGTAGTGGCTTCATGGAAGCTACTTCTTTTGCACATTACCCAAGCTCTGGTACCAGCAACATGAGTAGCCTGTACCTGGGAGCAAGGGGAAGCCTTACACCATCTAACTCATCTGCATGTGCAAGGGTCACATCGGGGCAATAAACAACTTCCAGGCTAATCACAGTACTAAGAATCATTAACATCTTGTGGCTTTTAAATCCCAAACAGTGTTGGAATCCATGGCTGCACCCAATTTATGGCAATGAGTATAGTTTGAAAGGTCCAGCTATACTGCCAATATATTCTTAGTAAACTGGGTAGAAAAATGTGCATTGCACAATAGAGCTATCATCATAAAGCACATGATGGACTGAATTATTTTATGGCTTTTTTCTTCTCTAGTGAAGAAAAACCTAATAAGTCACTCCAGGCTGTGCCGCTCATGAATTATCACTGTCTGTGCACAGGAAAATAAATATCATCACTGAACTTAGCCACCATGTAGCTCGTCTCTCTTTTTAAATACTGTAAATATATAGAGAGAAATAATCCTGGAGATTCAATGGGAACCTGGAGCCAACTGCAGAGACGGACTGAATCAAGTCAAATGACATAATTTTAAAATGCAAAAGGATATGAAGTTCACCAAAATCCATCTGGCACCTTGCTGCTCTATGGCTGCACAGGGAGGGAGAGGGGGTAAGGCACAATGACATTCCATTCTTGCACTCCTGTGCAACAGATAGTTACAGTTGCCATCCCTGTGCTTCCCATAGTTTAGGGACTACTCACAATGAGTGCAATACACCTCAGAGACGGTAAGGAGATGGTGAACATGCAGAGGAGAGTATGCTGCACCCCTTGAAGAAGTATAACAGCAATTGTGCTCTCCCTATACAGTGGGAACTCTGACTCTGGGAGACAGAATTCCTGCTTCCCCTCCTCCTAGGTGATATGACTCCACACCACTCCCCAGACCTGGGGCTGTGTGTTAGGCTATGTCTACCTATGTAAGTCGACCTATGTATGCTACGCAACTCCAGCTATGTGAATAATGTAGCTTGGGTCAACATACCTTAGGTCGAGTTACCGCGGGGTCTACACCACGGGCAGTCAATGGGAGAAACTCTGGAGAGTGATCTGCTGTTGATTTGGTGGGTCTTCACTAGACCCGCTCAATCGACTGCTGGTGGATTGATCTCAGAGTGTTGATTCCGGCTGTAGTGTAGACCTGTTGTCAATGACAAAATTTTATTAGTAGGGAGGCTAAGCCAGCAAATCCAGCAGTTATAAATGATGGATTGTTCGAAGTCCAGCAAACATTCTATTCTTCCATTCTTCACTTAAAACAGGGGCTAGGATTGGCACCTTAGCAGGAATAAATGAGGACCCATCACAAAATTATTAGAGCCCCAAGAGGATCAATCTTCAATGTAAGAAAAATATCAATAATATAAGTCTCCTTATAGACAGACATTTCTCAGCACAGAGAAGAGACCTGGTCTATGAAGAGAAATAAAGATGTGAATAAATTATTTGATGATTGATGGGAAAATAACTTGAATGAATTATTTGATGAATATTGATTGACCAGATCCATAAATGGTCAAATAGTAGACAAGATGTATTCACAAATTTGATTGAAAACAAATGGGGGAAAAGTGAAAGAATCTATTTGATAATATTATTGAACTCATTCCAATAGATAGACAAATCCTTACAATACTTAGAAAGTAGTCACCCTAATTAGGAAAAATATATATCACTATCTACTGATATACCAATAAAAAGCAGTATATAAGAGCCTGGTATTATCATCATCATCTGTCTACACATATTTACATCTTTCTCTACGTATAGTGATACCTCTTGTTCCATACATAAGTAGACATATTTTGGGAGTTACATATTTAAAGAAAGAAAACCAGGTTTATAAGATTTAGCATATTTTTCTTCTGTCTCCAGCTGGAACAGAAAACTTGGAGTTGAAGATCTACCCAAATAAATCTGTATGGGAATTTTGACCCTGTTCTATGCGATATGTTTATAACAATACTGATTTTGCTAAATTCTTCAGCAGCATAGATTATTGCTGACCCCTTATTCGATACAGTTTTATGCCTTATAGGAATGCTGACCTTTTACCCTTTTGCTTTAGCTTTATTTATTGCTGTATTTTATTTTTTGCTGGTAAAAACTCTCGACAAAATTTAATGTCATAAAAGTGAACAAATTACTTTAGTGCTTAGTTTTCTCCTTAGGAAGGACCAGAGTCCACAACATTTAAAGCAAACATTACTATCATTTGCTTACACCAACAATCCTTGTGAAGTTAAGTAGTACTCAACATGAGTTGAGGGTTGCTGAGCGCCGACCTATCTGATATTATATACCTCCATGTTATGTGACCACCTCCAAAAATTATGAAATATACTCATAAGAAGGATACACAATTCATTGGCATTCACGAAGAAATAGTGAAGAATAGCATTGTTCTATTGATGTAAAGAAATCAGTCTCTTCAACAGAATGTGTAATAGAAGTACTTCATCTAAAACAAAATTTGACAAGGTCCCTCACCAAAGGCTCTTACATAAATTAAGTTGTCATGGGATAAGAGGGAGGATCCTTTCATGGATTGAGAACTGGTTAAAAGACAAGGAACAAAGGGCAGGAATAAATGGTAAATTTTCAGAATGGAGAGGGGTAACTAGTGGTGTTCCCCAAGGGTCAGTTCTAGACCAATCCTATTCAACTTATTCATAAATGATCTGGAGAAAGGGGTAAACAGTGAGGTGGCAAAGTTTGCAGATGATACTAAACTGCTCAAGATAGTTAAGACCAAAGCAGACTGTGAAGAACTTCAAAAAAGATCTCACAAAACTAAGTGATTGGGCAACAAAATGACAAATGAAATTTAATGTGGATAAATGTAAAGTAATGCACATTGGAAAAAATAACCCCAACTATACATAAAATATGATGGGGGCTAATTTAGCTACAACTAATCAGGAGAAAGATCTTGGAGTTATCCTGGATAGTCTCTGAAGACGTCCACGCAGTGTACAGCGGCAGTCAAAAAAGCAAATGGGATGTTAGGAATCATTTTAAAAGGGATAGAGAATAAGGTGGAGAATATCTTATTGCCCTTATATATATCCATGCTACGCCCACATCTTGAATACTGCATACAGATGTGGTCCCCTTATCTCAAAAAAGATATACTGGCATTAGAAAAGGTTCTGAAAAGGGCAACTAAAATAATTAGGGGTTTAGAATGGGTCCCATATGGGGAGAGATTAAAGAGACTAGGACTTTTCAGCTTTGAAAAGAGGAGACTAAAGGGGCTAAAATCATGAGTGGTGTGGAGAAAGTGAATATGGAAAAGTTATTTACGTGTTCCCATAATATAAGAACTAGGGGCCACCAAATGAAATTAATGGGTAGCAGGTTTAAAACAAATAAAATTAAGTTCTTCTTCACACAACGCACAGTCAACCTGTGGAACTCCTTGCCTGAGGAGGTTTTGAAGGCTAGGACTATAACAGGGTTTAAAAGAGAACTGGATAAATTCATGGAGTTTAAGTCCATTAATAGCTATTAGCCAGGATGGGTAAGGAATGGTGTCCCTTGCCTCTTTTTGTCAGAGGGTGGAGATGGATGGCAGGAGAGAGATCACTTGATCATTACCTGTTAGGTTCACTTCCTCTGGGGCACTTCGCATTGGCCACTGTCGGTAGACAGGGTACTGGGCTGGATGAACCTTTGGTTGACCCAGTATTGCCATTCTTATATTCTTATGTTATGTGGGTTTGTCATAGGAACAGGGGAGATTTCAGGGAAGGATCTTATAGGTACATCTCCATCTCTACTCCTAATAATTTTCTGGATAGTCTAATAGACTTAATTTAAAAGGACATTGAGTACTGTCCAAGCTTAAGATTCATAGTAAAGCCAGACCTCTGCAAAACAAAATATAGGGTGAAATCCTGATTCTATTCAAGTCAATGGGAGTTTTGCTACTGACTCTAATAGGGCCAGAATTTTACCCATAGCATACTAAATTGGCCGTAGTAACCTGTATTTACCACAAAGTATTTTATCTTTCCATAATGATTAAGACAATCAAACAATCTGACTTCCCAAATGACTTCCTGTCTGAAGGCCTTACTTTCTCTCCTTTTTGTGCTCTAGATTTACTTTTTCTGTTGCAAGGATTTATTTTAACAAAATACCCTGCCCTTCTACTGTTACATTAGTACTACTCTCAAACTCCATACATCATATTATAGTGTTTAAAATAGAGTAAACCATGGCAAAATCAGAGATGTCAATATAACTCCTCTCTGATCATGGAGACAAAAAGAAAAGTGAAATGTTTTCAAAATCTACATTTTATTATAGGAACTTATTTGGATACCTACAATACAGACAACTGATATTTTGCTTGTACACATATTTGCCTAGTAGGTAGTTAATTCTGTTTTGCACCACAGGTATGTTCTTAATTTCAAAGGTCAGCTTCTTTGGATTATAATGGAAACTGGCACCATGTGGCTAATTGCATTCAAGCAGATGATTGCATCAGTGAGGTTAGAAGAGGATCTCCCCGGTGCTTTCATGAACATTTCACTGTTTGTAAGAGCAATATCAACTAAGCTCAGGATTTGTGTCAGATCCTTAAGAAGTTGATTAAGTACGACAAAAAGATCCTGCTGAGACAGCGGTCTCCCACAATTTGTGAATCACTGTCTGCACATTGCAAGGCACCTGATGTCAAACATCCCTTGAGGTTTGCTCAGGCACCTTGCAGAGAAATTTAACTTTCATGAGTTACTATTAGCTTCATTTATTGTAATGATTCATCATAATCATGTCTTTTAAGTGATAACTCCTTTAGTTTATTAAAAGTGAAGAATTTTTAAAAATCTGATGTATTTATCACTGTTATACTTTGGTGACCTTTTGCCCTTCTCTCAGTTTAGACAATAAACAGACTAGTAAATTGCACTGTTTTCATAGTCAATTTCACCTTCAGGATCTCATGTACCAGTAGAATGCTTCAATGTTTAGCTTGCAGGCACTGCAGAAGAACATTTATCACCAATTTGCTCTAGTTCCTTAGCTTCACTTCAGTGAGGCAAAGCCACAGGCACCGATTCCATGGGTGCTCTGTGGCTGGAGCATCCATGGGGAAAAAATGGTGGGTGCTGAGCACCTACTGGCAGCCCTCCTACCAGAACCTCCCCCACCCCGCAACGCCTCCTGCCTGCAGGTGGCCCCGCCAATCAGCACCTCCCCATCCTCAGCGCCTACCACCTGCCACGGATCATCTGTTTCGCAGCGTCAGGAGGTGCTGGGGGGGAGGTAGGAGGAGCGAGGGTGCAGTGTGCTCGAGGGAGGGGGTGGAATGGGAAGGGGTGGGTCCGGGGTGGGAAGAGGTGGGGCGGGAGCAGAGTGGGGATGGAAAGAAGCAGGGTGGGGTGGAGCCTTGAGGGAAGGGGTAGAGTGGGGGCAGGGCCTGGGCAGAGCCGGGGGGAGCACCCCCTACAGATTAGAAACTTGGCACCTATGGACAAAGCAACCATAAAGCCAGTTTAATCCACCAGTTAGGCAAAGCAAAGCAGCTGCAGCAGGCCAGTCAGTCAATCTGGCCCACTGTTTTCAGTGGAATATTTAGTTTTAAATATCAAGGGACCTCCTAGATGGAGCTACTGTAAGGTGGGTGCATAACTGGTTGGAAAACCATTCCTAGAGAGTAGTTATCACTGGTTCGCAGTCAAGCTGGAAGGGCATAACAAGTAGGGTTCTGCAGGGATCAGTTCTGGGTCCAGTTCTGTTCAATATGTTCATTAATGATTTAGATGATGGCATAGAGACTACACTTATAACGTTTGCAGACAATACCAAGTTGAGAGGAGTTGCAAGTGTTTTGAAGGACAGGATTAAAATTCAAACTGGAGTACTCCACTTAGGAAGGAACAATCAGTTGCACACATTCAAAATGGGAAATGACTCCCACAGAAGGAGTATTGCAGAAAGGGGGCTTGGGGTCCTAGTGGATCACAAGCTAAATTTGAGTCAACAGCGTAACACTTTTGCAAAAAGAGCGAACATCATTCTGGGATGTATTATCAGGAGTGTTGGAAGCAAGACACAAGAAATAATTCTTCCACTGTACTCTGCACTGATAAGGCCTCTACTGGAGTATTGTGCCCAATTCTGGGCACCACATTTCAAGAAAGATGTGGGCAAATTGCAGAAAGTCCAGACGATCCACAAAAATGATTAAAGAACTAGAAAACATGATCTACAAGGAATAATTGAAAACAATGGGTTTGTTTAGTCTGGAGAAGAGAAGACTGAGAGGGGATACAATAACAGTTTTCAAGTACATAAAAGGTTGTTACAAAAAGGAGGGTAAAAATAGTTCTCCTTAACTGCTGAGGATAGGAGAAGCAGCAATGGGCTTAATTTGAGCAAGAGCAGTTTAGGTTGGCCATTGAGAAAAACTTCCTAACTGTCAGGGTAGTTAAGCACTGGAATAAATTGCCTAGGGAGGTTGTGGAATCTCCATCATTGGAGGTTTTTAATAGTGGGTTAGACAAACACTTGGCAGAAATGGTCTAGTTATTAGGAGTCCTGCTTTGGGTGTAGGGAGCTGGACTCGATGACCTATTGAGGTCCCTTCCAGTCCTACAATTCTATGATTTATGATTTCCAGTGAGCTCCTTTCTAGCCTATTCCCATAATGCTAAATATTGAGCAAAATTTTAATGTGTCTTTTAAGCTCAAGGACAGAGGAGCTATAGCCAAGCATAACCCAGTAGTTTCATCTAAGTATTAGAGTTTTATTAAATAAAAGTAGTACATGATCATGATTACAAAGTATCAGGCTAGTGTTAAGTATCACACGAGTAATATGATGTTTGCACATATCTATCAAGATTCATGTGTGACTTTTCCTGCTTACAGAAAGGATTAAAAAAAGAGCCACGCCTATTCTTATTGAAGTCTCCGTGAATGTGCTTAATTGTTGTCTGAATATTTAAACATTTCCTTTTCAGTCCAAATTGGAAAAAAGCAGTGTGGATGTTGAAGAAGCTCCTTAGATAAAGTGGATGTTCATGTTATGTACTTTTACCTGCTGTGGATGTGATGAGATTAGTGGGGCCAGTTGGTGAAAGCTGCTTGTGTATTGAAAGATATTAAGAGAACTGACTTTCTCTTGCAGCATTGATGGTCCATTTGTCCCTACTTGCACTAAAGAGAGTTTTGTGACTGCAGAGAGATTTGAAGACTGAGTTTCATTATCATATTTTTAATAAAAATGTGTATTAATATTCAGTAATAACAATCTGATTCATTTTAACAAATTTATTTTTCTAGATGTCATGTAGTGTCCTATGGACAGAAGGAGCTAAGATTTGTTTGTTTCTGATCAAGCAAAAAATAATGCCCAAAAGGTATGTAGAAGTCAAGTACAATATCATCTTCATAATATACTGAACAGCAGAATCCCTTAAATATACCTGAGATATTGATATATTGTTATCTAGAAAACAGAAAGTGTTAAAGAAGGGAGGAAAGAGAACTTGAATGTTCCTTTGAAATATGTGTTAACTATTTGTGCTAAGCAATCTGTTCGACCTTGTATTTGGTGACGACACTATGAATACATTTCCCAGACCTGGAAAAGTGCTCAGTGTAGCTTGAAAGCTTGTCTTTCTCTCCAAGTCCAATAAAAAGATATTACCTCACCCACCTTGTCTCTTGGGGAAAAAGGGGGAGAGAGAAAGAAAGAAGGAGAGAGAAAGATCAAATTCTGTTCTGAGACGTCAGAACATATCTCCTATTGATTTCAGTAGGAAACACAGATGTAGTGCTGTGAAAAGAGTTTAACCCATACAATATAGTCTGTAGACAGGACTAATTAATAAGTCTTGAAATGGGCAATTGCCTACTAAAACAAAATAATGCTGTTCGCACTTACTGCTTACTACTTGGAGGATTCCAAAGTGCTTTTCTTTCTTCTCTTTCTCCCACATGGAAGTGCATAATTCAAGTCTACTGGGTCCCCTAGTTAGGTTTGAACCTCATTGACTACCGGACATAGTGAACAATCACGCATGCGGAGTCCCGCATTCCTCCACACATTTGTTATCCCCTTTTCCAAAACAAAACACAGTCCTCATTGGGAGATGTGTGCAATGTTGACAAAAGTATGCCAGATCTAAGAATACCGATTAAACTAGCTTTTTACTGTGCAGACAGTGTTCATAAACATTTCCATTTTCTTCAGAAACTAAGTGTCATCTAATGCTATTCATTAATACACTGTATTTAATTTCTTGTGTGCACTGTGAAAACTGAGTGAAATATCATCCTGTTTATGAATAGCAGAGTCCAGTCTAATAAAGTGAAGTCATAATTCCGAGTGTCAGCTAAATTAATCAAAAGGTTAAAATTATGGTTAGTGTTCAGGTTGCTATGTGGTGGCTAAATTTCTGGACCAGGTCATGGAGCTCCTGTCCATGCTGGTGAGCATGTATGCAGATGGGACTACTCCTGCAAGAATGTGGTCACCCAGGAAAGTAAGTTCCCTACAGTGTGAACCTCTGTATTTAGATAAAAAGAAAAGGAGTACTTGTGGCACCTTAGAGATTAACCAATTTATTTGAGCATAAGCTTTCGTGAACTACAGCTCACTTCATCGGATGCATTCAGTGGAAAATACAGTGTGGAGATTTATATACACACAGAACATGAAAAAATGGGTGTTATCATACACACTGTAAGGAGAGTGATCACTTAAGATGAGCTAATACCAGCCGGGGGGGGGGGGGTATGTGCATGCAGCTCCTGTTGATTTCAGTAGGACTTCTGCATATGTATATACAGTAATATGGAGTTAAAGTAAAGAGGATGGCAGGGTAAGGAAAACACAATTCTTTCTCTGCGTTAAGTAGAGTGATCAGATAGTAAGGTATGAAAAATCGGGATAGGGGGTGAGAGAGTAATTGACACCTATATAAGAAAAAGGCCCAAATATCAGGACTGTCCCTATAAAATCAGGACATCTGGTCACCCTAGCTTTCAGGAACAGGGTGAGCACTCCTTCCTGAGCTGGGGAAGCAGTTCTCCATTACACTCCTCCTCCTCCAAGCTGGTGCTTTGAGAGCTCCCCTTTCTATTTCAATCTACTTTAACCACTGTTGGGAAGAATCATTTTGCCCTATGCAATAAATGCTACTTTGGGATCTCACTTTCCTTAGATAGTGAGAGGTGAAAAAAGTAATAAATTACTGTAAAGAGTAAGGGAGTCCTTGCTAGCTGTCTGAGTGCTGAGACTCTTTTTGGCAAACAGTTTTCATTAAGACTGTCTGAGGCAGGGCTGCACTGAAAGGAGATCACAGGGCTTACCTAATTTGTCTCCATGCTTACAGACATTTTAAAATGAAAACTTAAATGCACCCAGCCATATTATTTTCTTGTTCCTTGATACATGCATAGAAATATGTGTTGTTTGAGACCGCCAACAGTGAAATCCATCATTTGATCAGCTTTTTCATTATCCTGCAGCTACAGGGAGAGGCTGGCTATCTGCCCTATTTTAAATATAGTAGTAATTACACTTAGCACTACTCATCTCAAAAGAAATGTACACACATTAACTAGTTAGCCCTCACAACACAGCTGTGTAGTAGGTGACTATCATTCTTCCTGCTTTACAGAGAGGTAAATGGAGGCATAGATAAGGTAAGGCCCGCATTTTCAGAAGGTGTCATTGACTAAGGTGGTCTCCTTTTTTGGGTGTCCAATTTGTGACCACCTCAAGCCTGATTGATTAACGGCATTTTGGGCTGTATAAGTTGGGCATTTTGGCATTTTGGGCTATATAAGTAGAAGCATTGCCAGCAGATCAAGGGACATGATCGTTCCCCTCTATTCGACATTGGTGAGGCCTCATCTGGAGTACCATGTCCAGTTTTGGGCCCCACACTACAAGAAGGATGTGGAAAAATTGGAAAGAGTCCAGCGGAGGGCAACAAAAATGATTAGGGGACTGGAACACATGACTTATGAGGAGAGACTGAGGGAACTGGGATTATTGAGTCTGCAGAAGAGAAGAAGGAGGTGGGATTTGATAACTGCTTTCAACTACCTGAAAGGGGGTTCCAAAGAGGATGGATCTAGACTATTCTCAGTGGTAGTAGATGACAGAACAAGGAGTAATGGTCTCAAGTTGCAGTGGGGGAGGTTCAGGTTGGATATTAGGAACAACTTTTTCACTAGGAGGGTGGTGAAGCAATGGAATGAGTTATCTAGGGAGGTGGTAGAATCTCCTTCCTTTGAGGTTTTTAAGGTCAGGCTAGACAAAGCCCTGGCTGGGATGATTTAGTTGGGGATTGGTCCAGCTTTGAGGAGGGGGTTGCACTAGATGATCTCCTGAGGTCCCTTCCAACCCTGATATTCTATGATTCTATGATTCTCAGCACTCGCAACTCTAGCTGAAGTCAATAGAACAGGCAGAAGTACAGCTTTTCTGAAAATCAAGGTCAAGGTATTGGATATTGGGCATCTACAAATGGAAGCACTCAAAATTGGTAGCCACATCTGAAAAGTGAGCCTTAATGGTTTGCCTAAGGCCACAGAGAATCCACATCACAGCCACCTGCAACATTCTGATCAGCAAGGATCCCAAAGGGCCCATCTACCCCAAGACTGCTTCTTCCTCTGTACCTTGGCAGGAATATTATAGTCATCTTAGAAGCTACAGCTGACAGCCACCAAGGCAAAGCTTGTAGAAGATGCAGACAAGGCATTTTTGGTGAAAGTTGTCCAGACATGAAATTCTCAATCACAGGAGATAAGGCGGTCTTGTCTTCTTTAGAGCACAGGATAAAAGACACATCTGATTGCAAAACCTTTTCCTTGTGTAACGCACTGACCTCATTTGCTGGCAAGTCTTCCCCGTTATTATTTATTTACTATTTATATTGCTTTAAAACCTAGGCTCCAGCTCCAACATGTGAGATAATGTACAAGCATATAATAGAGAGACAGTCCCTGCCCTGAAGAGTTTACAATCTAAAAGACAAGAGATAAAGAAACAGATGGGGGAGCACAAGGTAATAATGTATTAAAATCCTTTATGCATCTTATATCAAGAAAGACAACCTATGGAGTACAACCCAGCTCAGGATGGAGATGAGAAAATAGTCCTGTTAGGACAACACAGAGACTTTCATTCTTGCATTTGGTGTCTACACACGATGGAGATTGGCAGTCTAGATAGATTATTAAAACTTGGTTCTTGATCAAACTTCAGGTACTCTGGTCACAGATCCATGACTACCATAAATTGGTTTTGAGGCTACTTCCTAGCTGCTTGTTGCAGAGAGAGTTTACATTCTCCTTTTCTACTTTGCATTCTGCAAAAACATGCTCATTCTGTCATGGGAGATGCTTCAGTATTTTTGATAGATGGACATTCATGATGCCAGTGTGCTTCTGATACACCACAAATAAATATCCCATAAACAGAGTTCCACATGGGGAATTGCCAGCCTCCACAGGAGATTAATAACAACGGAAAGAACAGCTCACCTGGTATCGCCCCTCCATAGTTCATTGGCAGTACTATTCCAGGAGATGTCTGCCAGCACATCCCAATCACAGAGGAAGCAGGTTGGTGTTTTTTTAATTAATCTTATAGAAGTCTTAATCTGTGCTTAATTAGACATTCTTTACTCTTTCATTTATAGGGAGATAGATAACACCAACACATTGCCCTTATGCCTTTATCAAGGTAAATATGATAATGTCCCAGGGGATGGGAAACTGGAAGGTTGTCTCCCTGTGTAAATTTTAAAAGAATATTTAATTAAGAAAGATCTAAGTCTTCTTCAATTGCAATTAAAGAAGACATTACTCATTGTAATGGGATGTGCTGGCAGAACCTTTTGGAATGATACAAAACAACATAAATACACCTTGAGAACACTTGTTCTATTGAAACTAGCTGACAGTTTGCAGACTTTAAAGCAAATCTTTTGAATCCTCTGCAAGGAAAGCCATCTATTGCCACTGTTGTCTTGGCTTAAAGAACTGCTGACACCTCCTGGAAAACTTTTAAAAACATTCTATTTAAATATCTATCTCCTGCCTCTCTGTCACATAGGGCTAGAAGTTTCTCATGGTGATGAGCTAGATTCTGATCTCACTGTGCTGTAACTCCTTTGAATTTATGAAAGTGACTCCTGATTTAGAATGGGGTAACGGAGTTCATGGCCAGAGAAAAATCCTGAATTTATAATAAAACAACATCAAAAGTCTGAGGCTACTTTATTTTTATCCAAATGTCCATTTTAAAGCCATTTAATAAAATATAACAAAAAGATTAAAAGCATTGAAAATTGCCAGCTACATGCCTGCTGGTTCCTTTCACCACGGGAAGCAGAAGCAGCAACAATGCATAGCTGATGAATGCCACCCACCCGCATCAACAAGTAGGGGAATGTGATGGGGCCAGCGGTGAAAGGGGGACAATCCCAGAAGCAAGGGAGGGAGATACTCTCCAAAGAACAATAGGTAGCTCCTCCCCCTGGGGTCTCTAGTAGCAATTGGCCAGCTGGGATAGGGGAGTGCTGATTGACCAACATTCCCCAGCTCCCGGGATTAGCCCAGTGTAAAGTCCATGTGGAGCCTCTTTCAGCTTCATTTCAGTAGAGAAAGGGTTCCTCACTAGCTTCCAGCAGCAGCAGCCCTCAAGCGGCAGAGGGAGGCTGGTAAGGATTCTGGGGCCCCTTTCCCCAGGAGCCTTGTAACTCTGGTGCCCATTATGGGTTATGTGGTAAGGAGCCCTGCACTGGAACCAGTTAAATGCATGGTACAGGAGAATATGGGTGATGGGTGGGTAGCATCCCTCCCCTCTGTTAAAGTTTAGTAAAAGTTGTGCCATGCATGTGTCTGTCCTCATTTTGCTGCCATGTCTTCTTCAAACAGCATCAGCACAGCAGAACAGTAGCAGCATCATGTGCTTGTAATAAACCATTATTCCACGGTCTGGGAGTTCCTGCTTTCCCTCAGCGTACCATGAAGCCCAGAGTTTAAGTCTGCAGTTCTCAAAGTTCCCAGTGGAGGGGATTCAACTGGTAGTGTTTTATTCAGCTGTCCACATATGAAAGTCACGGAATCGATGACTTCTGACAAATTATGACAAAAATCCAGATACAGTCATGGTACTTTTTTTCTTCCCCTCCTCATTAGGGATGGAAACAGAGTTTTTGTTTGATCTGCTTCTTTGGCTTTTAAAGACCCTATTCTCCATTGCATTACACCCTGTGTTACTCATTTTCCAACGTGGGCATCAAATGCTACAAAATCAGAATTACTACAATATACAGATAGGTGAGCAGAGAAAAATTGTAAACATAGTCTGTTCTAATGGGTGCCTCATTTGTTGGCTGCTCAGCTTCTGACCTAATCTGTGGTTTTCAGAAATGCAGAGCTGCAGCGGCACAGCACCATGGAAAATCCAGCCTCATATGCTTGAAAGTGGCAGACTCCTTTGGAGTGATACAGAGACAGCAGCATAAATACACCTTGAGAACACATCCTCTATTGAAACCAGCTGACAGTTTGCAGGCTTTAAAGCAAACCTTTTGAATGCTCTGCAAGAAAAGCCATCTATTGCCACTGTTGCCTTGGCTTAAGGAACTGCTGGCACCTCCTGGAAAACTTTAGAAAACATCCTATTAAAATATCTATCTCCTGCCTCTGTCTCTTAGGGCTAGTGGTTTCTCATGGCGATGAGCCAGATTCTGATCTCACTGGGTATGTCTACACAGCTACTCAAAATCGATGGCTGGCCAGTGCCAGTCAACTTGGGCTCATGGAGCCCAGGCTGTGGGGCAGTTTCATTACAGTGTTCATAGAATCATAGAATATCAGGGTTGGAAGGGACCCCAGAAGGTCATCTAGTCCAACCCCCTGCTCGAAGCAGGACCAATCCCCAATTAAATCATCCCAGCCAGGGCTTTGTCAAGCCTGACCTTAAAAACTTCCAAGGAAGGAGATTCTACCACCTCCCTAGGTAACGCATTCCAGTGTTTCACCACCCTCCTAGTGAAAAAGTTTTTCCTAATATCCAACCTAAACCTCCCCCACTGCAACTTGAGACCATTACTCCTTGTCCTGTCCTCTTCTACAACTGAGAATAGTCTAGAACCATCCACTTTGGAACCACCTCTCAGTTAGTTGAAAGCAGCTATCAAATCCCCCCTCATTCTTCTCTTCTGCAGACTAAACAATCCCAGTTCCCTCAGCCTCTCCTCATAAGTCATGTGTTCCAGACCCCTAATAATTTTGGTTGCCCTTCGCTGGACTCTCTCCAATTTTTGTTCTGTGCTTGGGCTGGAACCTGAGCTCTGGGACCCTCCCACCTCGCAAGGTCCCAGATCCAGGCTCCAGCCTGAGCTCAGAAGTCTACACCCAGCAATGAAACAGCTCCATGAGCCCAAGTTGGCTGGCAAGGGCCAGCCATGGGTGTGTCTAGTTGCTGTGTAGACATACCCACTGTGAGGTAACTGCACTGGCTTGAGTAAAGTTACTCCTAATTTATACTGGCGTAACTGAGTTACCTCAGATTATTAGCCACGTCTGAAAATTTGGACATAGGTGACTTACCAAACCTATGGAATACGGTATGAGAGACAGGGGAATAGAAACTAAGAGTTCTTCATTGCAAAATCTCAAAGTGACAACTATATCATGGGCAGCGGGTGAAGCTTCCCCTTGGTAACTCCCTGCCCCTGCCCCACATCTTCTGGCCGAGGCCTCACCCCCACTTGCTGCTCTCAGGCCTCCCCCACATCCATGGCCTCAGCCCCAGCTGGGGTCAAGCTCTCAGCCTCACCAGGGACTTCACCATGGTGGAACTCTCTGCCCTGGATGGAGCTCTGAGCCTGGGGCCCCTCCCCCATTCCACCCGTGGCCTTGCCCATGGCCCCACACCATTCTGTTCCTTACGCTGCAGCCCCACCCCTGTTCCACCCCCACTCTGCTTCTTCCCCCTTAGACCCCACCCCCCCACTCACTCCTTCCCCCCAGCTGCAACCCCGAGACCAGAAAAGCTCTGTGTCCTCACTGTGGCTGTGGACCACAGCAGGGGGAGATTTTTCAGGGGCCCCCAAATCTACCACTGTACCCCACAGGCAACGCAAGGTTTGGGGAAGCCTAGCCTCCCCTCGTCTCCATTATATGCCGCCCATGCACTGTATTGTGTACAAACAACTAGGAAAGCTGGAGTAATTTACCAGGGCTGTGTGTGTTCTCATAAAAGCACATTTATCAGTGCTTTAAACATGCATAAAGGTTACTGGACATCTGTTTATTTAGAAATTAGAGTAATAGGTGTAACACTAATATTTAATTCCTGGCTTTGTAGCTGTGGTGCCACTTAGTTCTCACACCACCTTGCTTCTCTGTTTTCTAAATAACCATGTTCAAAACAAATCTTCAGCTGTACTGAAGAGCAGTGCTGCATATTCAGTGGCACCCATGGTGCTTATAAAACAGCAGACATGGCAAATCACGGCTGTTTGAAAGCCTTCCAAATAGTCTGGCCAGTCCCTGCATTTAATGAATGTATATTCTAACCAGTCATTGAGAAGCCTTAGGACGTGAAGCCTGCTGATGAGAACTCCATCACAGGTGCATGCAAATAGATACTGGCTCTGGTTGAACAACACCCACAATGAGATTTTATTATAGTGTTTTATGGTTTTCCAATCCACGGGGTCAGTCAGTGGTTCTGTTTAGAGAAGGAAGGTATCATTGTTCTGGCTCAGATTCAAACAGGGTTTCCACATGGGGAACTTGAGCCAAGATAAAAAATTTTAAAAAAGAGAAAAGTCCAGCTCAGTTTATTTTTAATTGTAGTAAATAGAAGCATTGCCAAATTTTTTTAAATATGTGCTATGTTTCCCAGGGGAATCCCAGGTGCTGGACTGAGTATTTCCTTCCCACTCCCGACACTTTAATGACCAAAGGCGTGTGCTGTGCAGCTTTCACATGCTCTGAAAAAACAGAGGAAAGTCAGGGTGACATGGGCTAGCATGACTAGGATTCCCCCTGCTGTACATCCTAACATGCCTTCCCCCTTACTTTACATTCCTGGGTTCCCCGTTCGTTGAAAGTAACAGGCATAGTCATTAAAATAGTTTCCATTAATTATCCTTAAATAGCCAAAAAATATCCTAGATGCCTCCCAGGATTGACAGAAGAAGAGATTCCCATTCCAAGGAGCTTACAGACTCAGGGCTAGACTCACAAAAGGAATTTAGGCATCTAACTGCCACTTTAGGTGCCTAAATCCAGAATCAGGCCCCATAGCGATTCACAAAGCTGTCACTGAATTCTGTTAGCACCTAAACTCACTCAGCATCTACATTGTTGCAGTAAAAGTTCACTAGGCACCTATGTTTCTGCCTGTGCACATGCATATTGCAGCCCCTTTCCAGGTGTCCCGAGGCCTAAGCCCCAGAGTCATACATGCACCAGGGAAAGGTAGGGTTGCTCTGCCTAACTTGCCTGAGGGGCCTGAGCTGGTAAGCATACTCAGACCTCACCTACATACCGGATTGGATGCCGATAGATGAGCTTGCACAAAGAGGCCGGTGGGGATGGGAGGGGAAGAAGAGCTACCTCATAACTTTTAGCCCAGTGGGTAAGTGTGATGAGATCCCGGGTACAACCTGGAACTATGGGACCATGGTGTCTCCTTAACTCTCCAGCCTTGGCTGTCTCACACAATGCTATGCCAGTGACAAGCAGCGAACCCCTCCAGGGGCTGTGATCACTCAGCCATCAGTATGTGGAGCCCCACACTCAGCTAAATTGCATGAATGCTCCCTGAGCTACTCATTAATCATACAGAGACAGGCACTAGCCAATCACCCCAGAAATATACTGTCTTACACTGCTCAAGAGTTCCATGGACAGTGCAAGCTCACTAATTAGTTCACCACTCTAACAAAAGGGTAATAGACATGCAGCAACCCTTGTTAACGTGAGTGGAGATTCCCCAAGCGCATCAACCAAAAACACATTGTTTTAGGTAAAATATAAAAAACAGATTTATTAACTACAGAAGGATAGATTTTAAGTGATTACAAGTAACAGGCATAAAGATCAAAGTTGGTTACACAAAAAGTAAGAATAAATTTGCAGTCCAAATTCTACAGATGAAGCAAGGTTTGAATCAAGCAGTCTCTTCCCCGTATAGGTGTTACAGGCAGCCCACCAGTTCTCAGTACACAGACTTGATTCCCTTCCCAGGCTGGGACCAATCTCCCCATTTCAAAGTCTTTGTCTTCCTGATGATCTTCCAGGTGTTCAGATCAGGGGAGGAGAAAGGCCAAGTGATGACATCACTGTCCCTCTTTGAAACTTTCTTCCAACAGCTAGAAAGATCCTTGCTGTGACGTGGGGGTCAGGCAGTCTCCGTTGCGTACGTGCCCTCTCTAAGGAGCCTCTGGGAGAGATTCTTCTTGATGGGCCTGGCCAGTGACCAATGCCTGCCTGGCCAGTGATGCGTGCTCGTTTGTCCCTACTGAAAGGCCAGCTGTGGGCATCTCCCAACCTCACAACATAGTTCAGTAACACATACATCAATACTTTATAATTTGACATACAATTCAACAGGATATTAAGGTTCAACAGATCCAGACTTTTAAAATGATACCTCACCATCATGCATTGTACAAAACATATAATCATATGACAGTGCTGAATATGGGGGTTCTAGGGAGCTACTTTGTGGTAAAGAGTGTCACAGTAGAGTACTCATCTGGGATGTGGGAGACCCCCCTCCCAGTTCAAGTCCATCCTCTGCCTGAGGCAGAGAAGGAATTTGAACAGGGCTCTACTACCTCAGGGGCATGCTCTAACCACTAGTATATGGGATATTCTCATATGAGGGTTCCTTTAGTCTCTCCTGTTGGAGATATTCCACTGTGAGTAAATAATTTTAAAACTCATTGGAGCAGGGACACTGGATCCTATGTGAATGCTCTCACCACCAGGCTACAGAGTCATGATCTGCGTATCTCAGTAGCCCAGTGAGTCTTTCATTAATTAGCCACACTGGAACAGCTTCCACAGCTGAGACTGAGGGAACCCCACATGAGACTGTTCCATAGCCCAGTGGTTAGTGCACCCAACTGAAAGGTAGCAGAGCCTAGTTCAAATCCTTTTTCTCCTTCAAGCAGAAGGGCAATTTGAGTGGGGGGCTCTCCCACATCCCAGGTGAGTACTGGGCTAAAAGTTATGAGGGAGGGCCTTTGCCCCCAGCTTCTTTCTAAAACTGCATAGGCACCTAACTCCAAGGGAGGGTTTTCAGCTAAGAATCCCAAGCAGAGAGAAGTCTCTCCCTAAATCCTGACTTAGGTGCCTGTCTCAGAGTGGAGCGAGGCTTAGCACCCACTCCTTGGCTTGGCATCTTCGGCAAGGAGCTGCCTAGCATGCTGGCTTCTGTTTTCCCATTTCCAGGTACATCATAGAATATCAGGGTTGGAAGGGACTTCAGGAGGTCATCTAGTCCAACTCCCTGCTCAAATCAGGACCAATCCCAAATTTTTGCCCCAGATCCCTAAATGGCCCCCTCAAGCATTGAACTCACAACCCTGGGTTTAGCAGGCTAATGCTCAAACACTGAGCTATCCCTCCCCCCATCTATGCTGTACACCAGTGGCAGTGGCATGCAGGGTATGTGTAGCTACATGCCACAGTGAAAAGCAAGCTGCATGCACACTGTGGTGTGTAGCTACGTCCATCGGTGAAAGGCTCTGGTGAGGGGAGGCAGCAGGACACTCTGCTAAAAATAGGAGTCTAGACAGGGGAGGCACTGCTTGGGCCAGCAGAGATACCTTTTATTTATACAGGGTTACATGCCCACAGGGTTCAGGCATGTCTTAACTCTACTTGCCTAAGCAGTTGCCTCACTATCTACACCTCTATGTATAGCCATGCGGGAGTGGGGGCGTACAGCATGTGAACTCCATGCACCACCAAAAGGAGCATGCAGTAGAGACACACTTCTCTCTCCCCATTCATTGTACAGAGAGCCTAGAAGCCTAACTCAGGCTTTGTGAATCCCAGTGATTTGCTAGGATCCCTAACACTTAGGCATGGCAATGCTCAGTGTCCCAATGCCTTATGTGAATGGATTCCTGCATCTGCACAGAGCCCCATTTACTTCAATGGGCAGTTGCAAAGGTTCACCCATGCAGAGCTCCTAATAGGATCACTGCCTCATACCGGACAAGATGCAAAGGGGCTGAGTAGCCAAACAGTGGGGTGGAAGGACAGGGACAACATTGATCAGTTTCATTGGTTACTAAGCCACACTAGTGCATGGCATGTTAGAACAAACCTTTTGTTTTCCTTTCAGGTAGACTGTTAGAATAAATAACTAAAAGGCTTAATCGACAAGTTTCTTGTTGGCATCTCAGCAGGGATTTAAAAGGAAAGAGGTAATGGCTTTCTGGACTCGCTCAGGGAAGGAGCTCCACCTGTAGAAGACTTTGTGGGAGAAATCACATTGAAGCAGTTGTGGGAGAGGCAGGCAAATGGGGAGCAAAGGCTGCCATCACTGGCAGAGGGCAGTGTGATAATAACAAGGTCATAGAAAGTAGAGCACAGAGTCTCCTCCTAGATAGTGCTGCTGCATGATCAGTCACTGTGGGGGAACTCATTAAGCAGTGCAGATTTTGCCTTTCCTCAGGGATAAGAGTGTGATCTCCACCAAGACTGTCCCTAGCCCTGTCCTTTACCTGGGTCTCCTGCATGGAAATGCAGTGCATGCTGCCATAAACAGACTGAACCAAACTCCAGGGTGTGTTTTTAAATAAGCACTTCTGTTATCGGAGCATCCTATTCAGGTTGACCTATATAACAGACCAAGTAGGTCGCTGAGAACACACTGGACCATGATAAATTGATTTTGAACCATCACTTATCTGGCTCTGTTGCTGTCAGGGAGGATACATCAGTGGGATTAATAAATTATTTACCAAATAGATAAAAGCATCCCCCCTCCTCCCCAACTAGAGATTCTGGAAGGTTTTATTGTTTTAAGCTACAGCACTAATTGGGTTGAACATTCCCTTAGAATTCAAAGTGAGATGAACATTAAAGGAATAATGCATTTTACTACTCACGATGGTGAAAGGCAGAAATACAGGCATCCAGTGAATGCTTAGAATATTCCTGGCACTGTTCTGATTTTCATGCAGTCAGCACTTCCCTTCTAGGTGCATAAATGGTCACAATGCAGACAAACCTGAAACCCTGATACAATTATACGAGCTCTGTCCTAAGAAGTGGGGCACCAACACCCGAGAAGTACTTAAGAATGTCTCTCTCCCTGGAAGAAGAAACAGCAAGAATCTCCATACAAATCCCATTAGGGAAGAAGGTCAAGAGTACTGAGAACTCCATTCTCTACTCCTTCCTTACTTTCTCTTAGCAACAGCCCAGTAACCCCTCCATCAGCAAAGCTGTGGGCAGAGTGGGGGCATACAGTATGAACAGGAGAGAGAAGAAACAGCCCTCCTACCCCCCAAGGGCCGACAGATAAAAGAAAGAAATGTCAGAGTCTTTCAGGAGACCATTGCTCCCACCCCTTTCCAGAGGTCTGGAAAAGGGAATAAGAGAGGGGAGCTTGCTTTCTTCCTCTCAGAGCCCAGCAGTGGGGAGACAATGAAGGCATCATGCTCCAAGCAGCCAAGAAGAAAGGTGAAGGTAGAGTTTCTCTTCCTATTCCCAGGAGCACTGTTCTCTAACTGTAGGATGTAAGCTACTTGTTTGCAGTTACTCAAAACCTGCAGTATGAGAACAGGCCACCAAGAAGAAAGGAGGGAGAGGAGAGAGCAAATGAAGCACCTAACAGTCAAACAGAGGGAAGAGGAAGGGTGAGGGCAAAAGAGAAAAAGAAACTTCTCCAATCCTAATAGCACAGGTTAGCCAGAAATTGTTTGCAATGCCAAGTTAATCAGCTCCCTTTCTGCGGTACCATGAAAACTGGTACCAAAGGTTCTTGGCCAAAGGCATTACTCACTGGAGAGAGAGGCTGGACTTGGAGTGAGCTTGAAGGAAAAAGTTTGAGAACTGTAGCCCCAGATAAAGACATACAGTATCCTGTTATTAGCCTTAGTTATTAGCCTTCTTCCTAAGGAGCATCTACTAATCCTAATCACCAGAGAAAAAGACAAGACTATATTATAATCATTCTTAATTGGATAGAGATGCAACAGATTGATTCATTACTTCCATGTGCCACTATCAATGTTTAGCACAGTGTTTCCATTCTCATTAAACTAATACACTAAATGCCTGTACTAGCTGTCACTTTAATCTAGTCCCACATTGTCAACCTTTTTCTTCTCTCCCAAGTGTTTGCACCATTTTTCTTTTTTTATTTTACTCATTCTTTCAGCTCCTCTCCAGGGACATCAGTTTGCATGGGAAGGCAATTGCTCTCCTTCAGGATCTAAGGGTATGTATATACTGGCAGAGTTACATCACCAGCAGTTATATGGCCGCTCAGAGAGCGCTGAAGGAAAACCACTGTTGTGTGTTCACACTATCAGCTGGCTGAGCAATAGCGAGTTCACACTTGTGGCACTTGCATTGGTATTCGGAGCATTGCACTCTGGGCAGCTATCCCACAGAGCATCTCTTCCTCTTCTGCCACTAAGAGTTGTGGGAAGGCGGAGGGTATCCCGGGGCATCCTGGGTCCTGTCCCAATGCCCCATGATGCATGGCTTCATATACCAGAAGTCCCTGTGCTTCCGTCCGCATTTGGTGCCATCTTTCAACTGTTTGTGTACTGCATGCTCTGCCTCTTCAGTTTTCAGGAATGGATCCCACACTGTTGACCAATATGCTGCTCACTCTCACATCACACGTGGCAGTGGAGTTATTCCTTAAACTGAAAAGGCAACAGGAGTTCGACATTGATCTCGCCATGTGTAATAGCTATGAGAGAGGTTGCTTGTGGTATTCACGGATGTGCTGACCACAGTTGAACGCCGCTTTTGGGCTTGGGAAACAAGCACTGAGTGGTGGGATCACATTGTCTTGCACATCTGGGATGACGAGCAGTGGCTGAAGAACTTTTGGATGAGGAAAGCCACGTTCATGGCACTGTGTGATGAGCTTGCCCCAGCCCTGCAAAGACACAAGAATGAGAGCTGCCCTGTCTTTGGAGAAGCACGTGGCAATTGTACTGTGGAAGCTGGCTGCTCCAGACTACTATCAATTGGTTGCTAACCAGTTCGGAGTGGGAAAGTCGACCATTGGACTCGTGTTGATGGAAGTGTGGAGGGCCATTAATCGCATCCTGCTCCAAAAGACCATGACTCTGGGCAACATGCATGACATTGTGGATGGCTTTGCACAAATAAGCTTCCCTAACTGCGGAGGGGCGATCAATGGCACGCATATTCCAATTCTGGCACCAGATCACCTAGCCACCTAGTATATTAATCAGAAGGGGTATTTCTCTATGGTTCTCCAGGCACTTGTGGATCACCGTGGGCATTTTATGGACATTAACACAGGCTGGTCTGGAAAGGTGAATGACACACGTTTCTTTTGGAACACTGCCCTATTTAGGAAGCTGCAAGAAGGGACTTTCTTCCCGGACCAGAAGATCACCATAGGGGTAGTCAAAATGCCCATTGTGATCCTGGGAGACCCTGCCCACCCCTTAATGCCATGGCTTATGAAATCATACATGGGGCACCTTGACAGCAGCAAGGAGTGGTTCAACAATAGGCTGAGCAAGTGCAGAATGACTGTTGAGTGTGCTTTTGGCCATTTAAAGGCCCATTGGCATTGCATATAAGGGAGGCTGGACCTGGTCGATGACAATATTCCTATGCTTATGTGACATGTGCTGTATGCTCCATAATATTTGTGAAGGGAAGGGTGAAAACTTCACTCCGGTCTGGACCACTGAGGCTCAGTGCCTGGAGGCTGAATTTGAACAGCTGGAGACCAGGGCTATTAGAGGGGTGCAGCACAGGGCCATAAGTATAAGGGATGCCTTGAGGCAGCAATTTGAAGCTGAAAGCCACTAATATTTGTTGCTATGCTCAGGAGTGCAGTGCTTGTAATACTAGGATGTGATTGTGATTGGTGCAGACGATGCACTGTGAAGGTTTAAGAAAATTGCCTGTTGCTTTGCAGGGATCTCTTTGCTTTCACTTAATGGAATAAAGATTGCTTTCAAACCAAACCAATTATTTTATTGTGTATGTCCAGGTATCATATCTAACCTTTTCCTTTGCATTGCAGGGCAGCAGGTACTGTACTTCAGCAGAGCTAAACTGCAGAAGGACAGATGTTGAGTGCAGTGGGTACTGGAAGTCTGCAGGGCTGGACTGTGATGGGGCAGGAGTGGAATGCAGCGGGTACAGACTGGAGCCAGGAGGTTGATAAGAGTGTGTTGGCAGTGTCTGGGGGGCGCATAGAATCATAGAAGCATAGAATATCAGGGTTGGAAGGGAACTCAGGAGGTCATCTAGTCCAACCCCCTGCTCAAAGCAGGACCAATCCCCAACTAAATCATCCCAGCCAGGGCTTTGTCAAGCCTGACCTTAAAAACTTCTAAGGAAGGAGATTCCACCACCTCCCTAAGTAACGCATTCCAGTGTTTCACCACCCTCCTAGTAAAAAAGTTTTTCCTAATATCCAATCTAAACCTCTCCCACTGCAACTTGAGACCATTGCTCCTTGTTCTGTCATCTGCTACCGCTGAGAACAGTCTAGATCCATCCTCTTCGGAACCCCCTTTTAGGTATTTGAAAGCAGCTATCAAATACCCCCTCATTTTTCTCTTCTGCAGACTAAACAATCCCAGTTCCCTCAGCCTCTCCTCAGAAGTCATGTGTTCCAGTCCCCTAGTCATTTTTCTTGCCCTCCGCTGGATGTTTTCCAATTTTTCCACATCCTTCTTGTAGTGTGGGGCCCAAAACTGGACACAGTACTCCAGATGAGGCCTCACCAATGTTGAATAGAGGGGAACGATCACGTTCCTCAATCTCCTGGCAATGCCCCTACTTATACAGCCACAAATGCAATTGGCCTTCTTGGCAACAATGGCACACTGCTGACTCATATCAAGCTTCTCGTCCACTGTAACTCCTAGGTCCTTTACTGCAGAACTGCTGCCTAGCCATTCGGTCCCTAGTCTGTAGCAGTGGATGGGATTCTTCCCTCCTAAGTGCAGGACTCTGCACTTGTCCTTGTTGAACCTCATCATATTTCTATTGGCCCAATCCTCTAATTTGTCTAGGGCCTTCTGTATCCTATCCCTACCCTCCAGCGTATCTACCTCTCCTCCCAGTTTAGTGTCATCTGCAAACTTGCTGAGGGTGCAATCCACACCATCCTCCAGATCATTAATGAAGATATTGAACAAAACTGGCCCGAGGACCGACCCTTGGGGCACTCCACTTGATACAGGCTGCCAACTAGACATGAAGCCATTGATCACTACCCGTTGAGCCCGACAATCTAGCCAGCTTTCTATCCACCTTATAGTCCATTCATCCAGCCCATACTTCTTTAACTTTCTGGCAAGAATACTGTGGGAGACCGTGTCAAAAGCTTTGCTAAAGTCAACAACTTTAAAGTGAACAACATGTCCACTGCTTGGGAAAGAGTTTTGCGACAGTGGCTTCAGGGGAGGTTGGGCGCAGAGCTGCTTGGTTTGCAGTCCTAGTAGCATCAGGAGCATGTCCACTTGGCACTCCATAACATTTAAGGGCCACTCTGTGGCTTCGTTTTGGCACGCCACATTCTCCTTTCGGTCCCTCTTCTCACTGTCCCGCCACTCCTTCAATTCTTGTTTTATGGCCACGGAGTGCACCATGACATCACGCAGAAAGTCCTCTTTAGTTTTTCGTGGCTGCTTTCTAATTCTGCACAGCCATTCAGCCAGCAATAACAGGAGGAGGCTGGGCTCCCCAAGTCATATCTGTGAAGGCAAAATGCAACATTTTACAGAAGCAGTATTGTTAGCAACACACAGACCACTGATTTAAAACACAGCCACTATTCACATACCTATCACTAACTGGCTGACCACAGGTAAGCACACATGAACCACAAGACCCTCCAAATGGTGAGGAACCGCGGGGAAATCAGTGTTCCAGGACCATACTGTACACTGGGCACATGGCTCTTGGGGAGAGCCAGCACTGTAGGGGAGGCCTTATAATCATTCCTGTCCCCACATTTTCCCCAGGCTGTGTTCATTATGGAAGATATCTTGCTACTGAGGGTGGGCAGGGAATCAAGGGACGGTCTTCTCCAAGACTTCAGCTTCTGCCCTGGCCCTTATGCGGCTCCCCTGTGTGCAGCAATGTTTCCCCTCCTCCCCCCGAGTGATGGCAGAGTGGCACAGGAAAGTTACCCTTAATAGAGCAAGAAACAAGCAGCTCCGCCAAAGAACCTGTGGCAGCAGATTGCCCAGTATCACCATAAGAGTTTTGTGAAAATCTCTGAGGCAGATTCCTGTGAAGTGAGGGAGTCAATCAACACCCTGTTCTGCTGCTCAGATAGGCATGTGGTGGTACCCGCATCATACAGACACAAGCCTGCTTTCAGCAACCCTCCTGCCCCCAAAAACTTGCTTCAGTGATTCCCAAAACCAAAGCCACTTACCAGGGGTCTCCTCTCCTTTTTGTGCTTTGCCAAGCTCCAACTGCTGTGACTGGCTAGCCTCCTTTGGGGTAGAGAAATGCTTCTGGCTGCCTGCATCTCTGACCTCCTAGTCGTCCTCTGCCTCTGGGTCCCCTTCCACATTCTCGGCCAAGATTTCCTCCTCCTGGCTTGGTCCACTCTCAACTGGCATGCAAGCCACTGAAGTATCCACAGTGGCCTTCCCAGTTGAGGTGGGGTCGCCACCGAGTATCGTGTCCAGCTCTTTGTAGAACCAGCAGCTCATGGGCGCAGCACCGGAGTGGCAGTTTGCCTCCCGCGCCTTATGGTAGGCATCCTGCCACTCCTTCACTTTGACCCTGCACTGCAGTGTGTCCTGGTCATAGCCCATTTCTGTTATGCATCACGAAATCTATCCGTAAGTATCATAATTCCTACAGCTGGAGCGCAGCTGGGACTGGACAGCCTCCTCTCCTCAAATGCTGACGAGGTCCAGCAGCTCGGCATTGCTCCAAGTGGGGGATCGCCTGGTGCGTGGAGCAGGCCTGGCCACCTGGAAAGATGCGCTGAGACCACTGCACGGATCACCGAGCAAACAGGAAGGGGACTTACAAAATTCCCAAGGAATTAAAGGGTGGGGCTCACGGTTGGTCACCTGAGGGCAGGGCAGTAGAGTTCAAACCAATGACCAGAGAGGCGAGAACAGGCATTGTGGGACACCTCCCGGAGGCCAGTCGCAGCGCTGTAATCGACCAGGGTGTTTACACTGGCACCATGGCGCTATAGCCCTGGCGCAGAAAGCTGTACGCCTCTCGTCGGGGTGGGTTTTTCACAGCGCTGCAACTGCACAGTTTCTACGCACGAAGTGGCGTGGCAGGGTGTGCACCTCAGGAGTTATGCTGCAGAAAGTTGCTTTACTGCGCAGAAACTTGCCAGTGTAGACAAGGCCTAAGTTTGTCCTCAGTGAAAATCTTAAAGGAAGGGAAAACACACTGTAATGCAAAATGCATTTTTGAATCACTGCCTCTCATTACAAAAAGGAGTAAATCATTAGGGGTTAGACTGTAAACACCCTTCTCAGTTACTTGAACAGGTAGTACCATTAACTATAATGGCATTACTCACATGAGTAGCTGCTTATTACTTTGAATAAGGGATTCACAGTCTGTCCTAAAAGTGCCTTAAAGGTAATTGAAAAAAGAATAATTAACAAGCAAACCAGAGGGCATCATTTTAAAAGTCACTTGAGACAAAATGGGACTTTTAAAATTCAGGTCCTGCTAAAAAGTATTGGAAATGAGAATGACTATGTTCATTTAAGGTAATGTCTATGGCTCAGGTCTTCAGCTGGTACAAATCAGGGTAATGCCAGAACAGTGATTTACACCAGCTGAACATCTGGCCCCATACTTCAGGGAGGGGGTTGTTATTTTAACATGGGCTAAACCAGTTGTTAAATTACGGTGTGGGGATAAACGTTTAAAAATAGAAATTAACTTGAATATTTTGATACTCTGATTCCCAATCATTTAAAAGGGCCTAGATTTTTGGAATACTAATTTCCCTTATGAACTCGTCTTCCTTTGGGGATGTACAATGCTGTATAAACATAAAGTGGCAACCCCCATAGAGAGAGACATCAGCCCAGTCACCGAGTGCAGATATAGAAAGGGTGGCAGCAGGAATGTCAAAGAATTGCTTTGGAAATTCTAGTTGTACTTGATGAGATTGCACGGTGGTGAAAATGCCTGCTCCTGGTCTACTTTAATCTTCTCATGAGAAGTACCACTGCAGGTGCCATACTGGAGCAAGAACAAAGGGGAAGGGTTGAGAAAAACCTCATTGTAAATACAGCCTTCTCAGTGCAGAATTTGGCGTAGCGCCTTCACAACTTATTTCATCAACCCTGTTATAGGCAGGCAGGCAGGCAAAAATCAAGAGGCTCAGGAGCAGCTTTTGAGGGTCAGATTTTCAAAGGTATTTAAACATCCAAAGGTGCAGATAGATCTTTAATGGGATTTCCAAAAGTACCGGGGGGTACTTTACCTATTTAAACTAAAGGACAGTGTTGGTACAAGAACAAATGTGCAAATGAGTATAAACTGACCATGAACAAATTCAGCTGGGAAACTAGAAGAAGGTTTCCATCAGAGGCAGAAAGCTCCGGAATAGCCTCTCAGGGGGACGAGGAACAATTTAATTAGTCTTAAGAGAAAACTGGACAAATTTATGAGAGCAGTAATATGCTAGGGTTGCTTGTGATGGTAGGGGGCTAGGCTCAACAGCCCTGGGGCTGTCTTCTGGTTCATGTCTTATGGTCCTAAAACCTCAGGCTTGGGGTTTCAGCAGACTACTAGCAGGGGTCAAGAAAGGATTTCCCACCTCCAACATGTTTGTTTGTCTGTATGTTTATCTTCTTACTTGGAAGCATCAGGGATGGCCGCTGCTGGAGATGAGACATTGGAAGAGGAGGGCCAGGGCTCTGAGGTGGCACCGAGCATTCTCTCTCTCAGGTGATTGGTTGGCTGACTCTTGCTCATATAGTCAGGGTCTAACTGGTCACCATGGGGTCCAGAAGGAATTTTACTTCCGGTCAGATTGGCAGTGAGCGTTTTTCACCTTCCTCTATAGCAGTGGTTCCCAAACTTGTTCCACCGCTTGTGCAGGGAAAGCCCCTGGCAGGCCGGGCCAGTTTGTTTACCTGCCGCGTCTGCAAGTTCGGCCGATCGTGGCTCCCAGTGGCCGTGGTTCGCTGCTCCAAGGCAATGGGAGCTGCTGGAAGTGGCGGCCAGTACGTCCCTTGGCCCGCACCACTTCCAGCAACTCCCACTGCCTTGGAGCAGCGAACCACAGCCACTAGGAGTCACAATCGACCGAACTTGCGGACGCAGCAGGTAAACAAACCAGTGCAGCCCTCCAGGGGCTTTCCCTGCACAAGCGGTGGAACAAGTTTGGGAAACTGCTTTATAGCATGTGGATGCAGGACACTTGCCAGGATTATCTTGGTATATTTCACTTAATCATTTCCCTGCCATTCCAGGAGCCTCGGTCATGGCTGCACCTTGGGTCCCTCCTTTTCTCAGCCTTGGCATGTAATAGTCTAGCTTTCTGTGGGCTGTAATACTTTGGTCTAATTTCAGTTGTTGTGTTGAGTGTGCTGGGTGGTGTTGGTGGCCTGTGATATACAGGAGTCAGATTAGATGAGCTGGTGGTCTCTTGTGGCCTTAAACTCTGTGACTTTAAATACATTTGAAAATCTGGCCCAGACTGACAACTTGGAGGGGAATTTGGGCATAAGGGAGATCTACATCTTATCTCCCACCGTGATTCCAACTAACCTTTCAGCCTCCCTGCCATAAAAGATCTTGGAGTACAGCTGTCTCTCTCTCCAGTGTACACCTGGCAGCTGGGCTATTTCCAATCCTGGAGTATCCCTCATGGTAAGAGCTTAGGTAATGTGGGTTATGAGTAGGCAGGATTCCCTAGTTTTAGTACAATCCAAAAGAAAAACAAAGAAGGCCTTTGAAACCAGTGTGTGTGGTCACATGTTAAGAATTCACTTAAAATTCACCACCTGTTGCAAAAATGTTTTCAGTGGAGATTCCTTTTTGATCCTACTGTATAACCTAGGGGCTCAGCATTCTCAATGGTTAATAAAAAGAGAATGTAAACTAAGAAAGACAAAGAATGACATACAAAGAGACAGCTGCTTCTTGTCTCTATTCTTCTGTGATTTTTTGTTTTGTTTTGTTGCTTTGTTTTGGGTTTTTTGTTTTCTTCGGTGAGTCAGAACCTGTCTTTTGGCTGGAAAGGTGGCAAATGCAAGTAGTGTAGTGCAAATCTATGAAAAGAGAAAAGCAGTTAAGTCCACCAATGTGGACTTCTCAACTCCTGCAGCCCTCAGGCTTTGCTGAGAACATACACTTAGATCTGGAACATGTATTGTTGTCGCCATCCACTGTGACTTTCCTATGGCCATGACCCAACCCCACGTCAACTTGTTTGAATTAATGAGATTGCATAGCGAATGTCATTTTGCTACCTGTCAGCTGATTGAAAAACAACCTGAACTGGATCCCTGAATCCGTCTGATTAGACTCAGGCATTAATATCCCTGGAGGCCTTGTGAAGTTATTTTTATACAATCTCTGCCCAATGCAATAATCAGAAATAGGTATAAGAGTGAAAAATGTTTTTAAAGAGGTACATTTACATTTAATGCATTTTAGTCTATGAAATTGTTTCTTCTAGACAGGCTCTCTTTATAAACGTATGGAGTCTATGTGCAGTGTTCACACTGAGTCAACCAAGATATTCATGTCATTAATCTTAGAACATTTTAGATTATCATGCTGCACAAGTACTTAGCTACTAGGGAAAGAGGTGAAGATGTTAATGTATATTGTGAATTCCTGCTAATAATTGCTGTCAGACTTTAAAAAAAAAACTTAAATGATTATGATAAACCAAGTTAAGAACCACAAGTCACTTAACATTTTTTAACATATGCAGAAAAAGCTTCAACTTCTAGAAAATCCAGGAATTTGTAATTAGGACAAAGGCATGTTTCAAGCAAATAAATAAAGAGCAGAAGAAAAAGCCTGCTTTTTTTCATATGCTGCCAGTGTTAAAATGTCAAGCAAATTGGTTCTTCCACTGAAACAGGCTTTTGTCTCTCAAAGTCTTCAGCTATAATTAAGAGTTTTAATGCCAACTATGCTACTGTATTCCAATTCCATGAATCCCAGTGCTGTTTTTCCTAAAGCTACAGCTACTGTGTCAAGAAAAAAGCATGGGAAAAGGTAATAGTAAAAACAATAGTGTCTGTTAAGCAAAATTTTATTTATGCTATCTTAGCAGGAGTTTTACCTTTGTCTGTTTTTAAATTTTGATTTTTACCTCTCTTTCTTTTTTCTTTTCTTTCTTTTTTTTTTTTTAAAGTAATGCCCTTTACTTGATAGTATTTGGGAATCTTTCCGAAGTCTGCCTAACAGGATCAGTGGTTAGCTGAAGAGCTCCAGTGACCCTGCAAGAAAGCTGTACTCTGGTATTATGGCTGTACTGACTATTACTCAAGCAGCGTGAGCCAAACAAATGCAGCATTTGGATCTTTCCCACTAGTTCTGCAACATGCTACACCAAGCATGGAGCCTGACATGCCATATAAGGAATCAGCTATTTCCTGTGATTGCACAGCAGGACATAAGCACTGCCAGGGAAGCTGACAACTTACTCAGGGGTATAGAGGGGTTGACATATACAGAGTCATATTGATCCTCAGCAGTCTGTCTCGTCAGCAGAGTAGTAATGGTCTGCATATTAACACAATAGCCTATGAGGTTATAAAAGACAAGAAAGGACACAGGAGTTTGGTGCCTAGAGGATGAGCATACTGTGTTAGCATCACATCATGAGGCACCAGGTTAAGTAGCTCACCATCCTTTGGCACAGGGGCCAAAGTTAGCAATGTTAATTTAAGCAGAAGGATTCAAAAACAACCAGTTTTGCTAAAATGTTTGTGCCAGACTGAAAAACATCAAGGGGAACAATAACATGAACTAGCTAATTAATCAGAAAGTAGGTGATCTCAACTTAAAAGAACATAGGACAATGCCTACATTTCTACATCCCCAGTGAGAAAAAAATCAGTTTTTGCATGGTGTGACATTATCTGATTAAAATATGCAACAATATAGATCATTGTTGCAACCACTGTTATATATTTGCAGCAGATCTTGTACAAAGGTTTTCAAGTGAGGTATCTATGAAAAGGTTATGATTTGCTGGTTTATGATTATTCTATCTGTAATCATGTATCATTTTTGTATGTGAAGTTATAAGTATTGGCTTTATACTTGGATTTCAAATGTTTGCTCCTCGGGTAATGCCCACAAGGTAACACCCAGCACATCTCGGAGAGACTATTCAAATTAAGCGTCTCATCAAGAAACACTTGGGTGACAATGAACCATGGGAGATGCCCATCTGCACTAAACTGTCATGTAAACATGCTGTCTGGAGTGTAGGTAATGGTTTCCTGCAATGACTGAGAGAAATTGGGCATAAACATGTGACTTGCCCACGTGACTCCAAACTCCATCTTGTTGCTTTAATTTTCCACAGTAAGGACAATGGGATGCCCTCCACATGGCAAAAGCTATAAAAAGCCCTGGAAACACCTCCATTTTGTTTTCAATCCTGTTTCTTACCTCTGGAGGAACTTTGTTACAAACTGAAGCTCTGAACAAAGTGTTGAATGACCCATCCAAGCTGTGGAGTACATCCAAAATGTACTCCAGAGAATTGACTTACACCAGCAGTTTATTCCATCACTGCTACAAGCCTGAACCAAGAACTTTGCCGTTTTGGTATGTAATTGATTATTAACTAATTTTAACTCTCACCTTTCTATCTTTCTTTTTATAAATAAACCTTTAGATTTTAGATACTAAAGGATTTGAATCAGTGTAATTTTTGGGTCAGATCTAAGTTATATATTGACCTGGGTGTGTGGCTGGTCCTTTGGGATCAGAAGAACCTATTATTTGTGAGATTGGTTGTAAAGAACCACTCATCTCTGAATCTAGTGTTTTTGGTGGTGATATAAGAACTGGAATGCCTGAGGAAACTGCCTTTATGTTTTCTTGTTAGCCTGTGTGGTGAAACAGGAGTTTACTTTTGTGTCTGGTTTGGTATATCTTATAAAAACCACCAGTTTTGGGTTGTGTTTGCCCTATTTCTCAGCAGTTAGTCCTGAATTTGGTATTCTCAGTTGTGACCCACTAAGGCACAGTTACACATAGGTTCCTAGATACCATGGCAATGGAAACATTAGAGAGAGATAACTTCCTAATTTCTAAATATAAAAGGAAAGTACTGTAGAAGTAAAGCCAACCCCAGTAATGTGGCAGAGTGGGTCCTTCAGACAAACACATCAGCATTTGCCTAGCACAGATTTTTTATTGCAGTGTAGACTTACTCTTAGGCATCAATTAGCTCCCCTTAAGAAGGCTGTTTGGAGATAGGCAAGCTAATTAGTTGATCAGGCTGGGATAGTGATGAACTAATTAGCCCATCAACTGAGGGGTATAAGAAAGGCACAAGGAAGGAAATGGGAGAGAGGATATGGGCTAGCAGAACTTAGTGTGTTTAGGGAGCGCATGAAAGGGAGACCTCTGTTTGTCTCTGGTGGTGTGGGGAAGGGCTATAGGTAGAGAAACACTACAAATATTTTGCTGTATGAGACTGTATTAGTGTTGCAGGTGGGGCTATAAAAAAGTCATATAAAGTCATCATTTACTGGATAGCCTGAGAGGTTTCTGGGGCATCAGAGGATGGGGGGCAGAGGATGTCCTATTACAGGCCCCAGTGCTTTTCTGATTATGTTTCGATAGATGTTCTTGTGATCCTTGCATCTGTATGCAGCCTCACTGACTGCTTTCAGTGGGCCACATGTGGAGGCAAGGGCCTGCCCATCAGAATTCAAGTGCAGAATCCAGGCTTCTGGGAACACTGAGAACTTCATCACTTTAATCAACCTACGTGTCTGTCCACTAGAGCTTGTTGGACACATTCCAATGGCATGCTTTCCATTGAATAATTCTGTCACATTGAAATCAAAAAGGTTTCATGGGAACATGTCAGTTTTGACAAAACTCTTCAATGGGAAACCATCAGCTGTGTCATTTTGATTAATTTAATTTAAACCTTGAAACAACATCTTCAAAATGACATGTTTTGACATGATCAAAATGAATCACTTTGATGGCCCCAAACTGAAATGTTTTCAGAAACTTTATTGTGTGGGAAACGTCAAAATTTCAATTTTTTGTTCTGACTTGGCATGAAAAAAATCAAATTTCTTACAGAATGGAAATGTTTGAACCTGACCAGCTCTATTGTTGTCTATTTTTTAATATACCTGTCACTCTAATGCCTAGGAGATCTATAGAAGGGATCGGTATTATTATTCCTTGCAGGTTCATGGTCTTTGTTTGGAAAATAGCATTGTCACTTTCCTTTGTTGTGCTTTGTCATCTTAGGCCATTATTTACTCCTGTAGGAGGAAATTCTGCACTGGCAGAGAATGGATTAGATTATTTAGTAGGTATTTTTCCTCTCATCTTCTGTAGCACTTGCCTTGTTTAATGTCCTAGCATACTATCTGTGTTCTCACACACCTGCTTGCCATAATTAAGTACAGTGGAGAATGCTAAGAATAAAGGACCGTATTCATCCCTAGTTTAATACCATTGGACCTGATTTGCACCCTTTAGATCTGTCCATGGAAGACATCTCTTTCTCCTCCTTCTCTAGGCTCTGCAGAGTGTGCTTTAAATTCTGGAATCCAACTAGATGGAAGTGGTGGGTCAGTATAGGACAGGGAAGGCTAAAGGAGGAGACAGGTTTCAGACGGGTAGCCATGTTAGTCTGTATCATTAAAAACAATGAGGAGTCTTTGAGGCACCTTAGAGACTAAACACATTTATTTGGGCATAAGCTTTCGTGGGCTATAATGCACTTCATCAGATGCATGGAGTGGAAAATACAGTAAGCAGGAATAAATATACAGCTCATGAAAAGTTGGGAGTTGCCTTACCAAGTGCGGGGGGTCAGTGCTAACGAGGCCAATTCAATTAGGGTGGATGTGGCCCATTCCCAACAGTTGACAAGAAGGGGTGAATATCAACAGAGGGAAAATTATTTTTGTAGTGACCCAGCCACTCCCAATCTTTATTCAGGCCTAATTTGATGGTGTCAAGTTTGCAAATTAATTCCAGTTCTGTAATTTCTCTTTGAAGTCTGTTTTTGAAGTTTTTTTGTTGAAGAATGGCCACATTTAAGTCTGTTGTTGAGTGTCCAGGGAGATTGAAGTGCTCTCTTACTGGGTTTTTTAATGTTACAATTCTTGATGTCTGATTTGTGTCCATTTATTCTTTTGCATAAAGACTGTCTGGTTTGGCCAATGTACATGGCAGAGGGGCATTGCTGGCTTATATCACATTGGTAGATGTGCAGGTGAACAAGCCCCTGATAGTGTGGCTGATGTGATTAGGTCCTATGATGGTGTCCCTTGAATAGATATGTAGACAGAGTTGGCAACGGGATTTGTTACAAGGATTGTTTCCTGGGTTAGTGTTTCTGTTGTGTGGTGTGTAGTTGCTGGTGAGTATTTGCTTCAGGTTGTGGGGCTGTCTGTAAGCGAGGACTGGCCTGTCTCCCAAGGTCTGTGAGAGTGAGGGATCGTCCTTCAGGATAGGTTGCAGATCCTTGATGATGATGTGCTGGAGAGGTTTTTGTTGGGGGCTGTAGGTGATAGCAAGAGGCGTTCTGTTATTTTCTTTGTTGGGCCTGTCCTGTGACTTCTGGGTACCCTTCTGGCTCTGTCAATCTGTATCTTCACTTCTCCCGGTGGGTATTATAGTTTTAAGAATGCGTGATAGAGATCCCATACGTGTTTGTCTCTGTCTGAGGGATTGGAGCAAATGTGGTTGTATCTTAGGGCTTGGCTGTAGACAATGGATCATGTGATGTGGTCTTGATGAAAGCTGGAGAAGAGGAAAGCTTCTGTTTCACTGAACTTGTGGAACTGAGGGGTTCTTCTGTAGTCTACTCTCTGTAGTGGGGGAATCTCCTTAATGGGGGTTCCAAGGCCAACCCAGAGTCATGAGATCCTATCAGCACGGCACACTGGAAATGTGCTACAGAGGGTAGGGGAGTCTTCTGGAGACTGAGAACCACCACAGAGGCATAAGGGGATCAGCAGGGTTTAATGGTCAGTCTGTGGACTGTTTTGTTGGGGTTTGAGTTGAAAAGGGACCTCTTTTTTAGGTCCCCCCCTCCTAATGGAAAGGCAAGGTGGGTGAGATAATCTCTCTTCTTAGGCCAATTTCTGCTGGTGAGAGACAAGCTTTTGAGCTTACACAGAGCTTTTCTTCAGCCCAGACATGAAAACTTGAAAACTTCTTTCACCAGCAGAGGTTGGTTCAATAAGAGCTGTTACCTCACCCACCTTGTCTTGCTAATAACCTGGTACCAACACAGCTAGAGCAGCATTACAACCAACCCTTCTAATGGAGTGATAGAGGGAAATCTTGATGGATCTGTTCCAAAGCCTATTAGTCAGTGGAAAGACTCCTATTGACTTCAGTGGGCTCTGAATTGGGGCTCTAAGGGGATTGCTGGGAGATATCCTTTAGCCCTGATCACAGGTTTTCCTAAGGAGCAAGATGATCAAGTCCACTAATTTCAGTTGAGGCCTTACAGACTTATACCATTATACTTGAGATCAGAACCTGGCCCCATTGGCTAGAACAGACTTTCAAATTAACTTTCTGTTGTGGATTTTAATCACAACCCTACTTGTATCTTTTTTGTGTGTGACCGAATGAAATACTTTGACCAGCTTTGCACAAGTCAGGATCATTACAGCATCGCTAGAATCAATGAACCCAATTTAGCCAATAACATCGATAACATAATATTCAGTAATGTGGTATTGAACATTGACAGTGTTCATGTTCAATGTTAATTAGATTAGATGTATTGCTAGCCTTCAGTAATTAGCCATTTAATATTCAATTACATACAAAAAATATTAGCCGAGTACTTTTTTGTATAAATATTCTCACTTCTCTTTCCTCAGGTTTAAAAGTCCCCCTTACAAACAAATTATCCAAAAGTGAATAGGGCCAGATTCTCAGTGGGTGTAAAATTAACATAGCTTCTTCATAGAAATCAAAGTTGAGTGACTGTCCCATGAGGTCTTAGCAGTAGCAATATTGCACCAAACCCTGAAATTCATCCTCCAGATTCAGTTGCTTACCAGAGATCTATGCCCTTGTGGGAAGGGAACATACCTCATAACTAGAGGTGGCTGAATATATTTTTTTTCAATGAAACTTTTCCCCTTCAAAATGTTTTATTTGGAGGGAATAAAAATGACCCAGCCCAGAATAGCCAATAAGCCTGCAGTTTGGGTACTCACTTGGGATGCAGAAAACCTAGTTTCGAGTTTCTTCTCTACCTGAATACCACATCCCAAGCAAGTTACCTAATCAGCATGTTATAGGGTCAGTTTCTCTCTCTAGCCCACTAAATACTTATTTATACAGATTGGACCAACTCCAACAAGTGAGACAAAGAGAGACCAACACCCACCCCAGAATAGTCTATTGTCTGCATCAGAATGGAAACGATTCTTGAAATCTCACAATTTTTCCATCAAATCTAACTATTGTTTTCTCAGGCCGGATGTACTCAGAACATGCTACTTGGCCTCTCGGAGCAGGAGCACTCATGCTAGCTAGTAACAAGCAACTGGCAGTTCTCCCCCTGCCAAGTCTGGCTGGGACTGCAGACCTATTGAAATGCAAATGTTCAGCTGGTCTCCTTCATGCAAAATAAAACAGGCACTAAACATTGCCATCTAGAACCAGTGTCCACTACATGCTGCATCCAACAGGACTGTCAGAAGCAAGCTGCCTGCCTATCCACTGTTTGTGATTTAGGGAGACAGCTCAACTTTAATTACTGCCACCTCTTGAGATCCATTCCTCTCAAATTCAGATTTCAAGTCCAGATAGTCTGGATTCAGATAGCTGTGTGTGTACAGTCTTATTGTATGTAATTAGCACTGCACATTATCTATCCCATCAGCAGACAGTCAACTGTCTTAGGGCCACTGGAGAACTCGCTGTAAAGCTAAGCCTTTGCTGAGTAATTTAGCCTGCTCTTTTAGTTACAAAACAGATCCAAGCAAGATTTGGGATCTCTTCTGGCTCTTTGATATATTTGTGTTCAGAGTGTAACTGGCCCTGGAGGTGATGCATGGAGTCAGGGGAGGGTGCCAGGTGCTGCTTCTTCTTGCACAAGGATCAGAGACAGTTTCAGAAACCCTGCTATTGAGGCAGCAGAAGGATTCCGCTTCATCTGTGTTTCTAGGGCTGCCTGTTGCCTCAGAGTGGACCAGAAGGAGCAAGGTGTTGGAGAAGGAGGAGGAGGGGCACGGTCTGCAGGCCATCCCTGTTTACCTAAGGTAGTGCAGTTCCAAACTACCCTCATGCAGCTCTGTGCCTTAAAGACACAATATACCCCATAGAAAACCATCTGCAAACAATAGTCCCCAGCATTTTAACAAAAGTTCTCTGCCACATCTAACTGCCTGTGTGTAACTGAAATATCAAAAGAGATCAATACCTTCTTATTAGTGAATCAACAACAGAGGTAACAGTTTCAGAGTAACAGCCGTGTTAGTCTGTATTCGCAAAAAGAAAAGGAGGACTTGTGTAACAGTATGTCACCAGAAACATCAGCATCTTTAAAAGGATCATCAAGTCATTATTTTCTACAATGAAGTTTTTTCCCTGTGTTAATTAGAGCTGGTTGAAGAAGTGTGAGCAAGTATTGTCAAAATTGTTGTAATTTTCTGGAGGGGAAGGGGGGTGTTCCCATTCAAAAAATGTCATGAACAATTTTGATGTTTAAGTTTTCAAGAAATAAACACTTGATTTTGTTTTGTTATACTTCAGGAAAAGAAAAAAACTCTCACTTTTTACTCCCTCCTATTCCCTTTTTCCAGCAGAGGAAATAACATTGTGAAAGAGGCTCCCATGAAAATTATAGACAATTTTCCCCCTCTAAATTCTTTGGAAAAGTCAAAAAGATATTTCCAAGAGAAAATGTTAATGTAAACTTTTTTTAAAATCAGTTATAAAGTTAATTCATGCATTGATCAGCTTGTTAATTTATAAATGCTGTATAATCTGGTTATTAGGATGTTCAATGTGTGAATACATTGGTTTAGTTTTAATAGCGGGCTATGAGGAAAACAAGCAGGAAAGAAGAATGCTCAAGATAAGCCACTGCTTGGCAAATATTTGGGGATTGTTGTGGGACAATGGCAGAGCCAGGCTCAACCTTCTGCAGACCTAAAGATCTGGTTTGGAAAAGCAGGGCCAAAAGCCTGGGACCTTAGAAGAACAAAGGAACTCTGGATGGGTTAAAAGGTTGGGGTCTGTCTCCTTCTCACCCAACCTCCACTGCCCCTCCCCACCATCTGGGAGCAGAGATGATTACTGGGCAGTTGTTTGGGGAAAAATAGACTGAGACAAGTACCTGCAATGGTGTCTGAAGAAGCTAGGTCTGCCTAGGCCACTATCACAGGATGGTAGGGATTTAGGTAAGATAGATGTGCATGTAGCCTGTCTCTCAATCCTTTGTTCCTGCTGGTAAAATTACCAATACTTGGTTTAAGAAGGTGGTTGGTCACTAGATTCACCAATGGTCACAGACTCCTGAAGAGAAGAACTGCAGGTGCCAGACCCGTCAGACCCGCTGAGTAAGCACAGTTTATACATAGGGTATTGTAAGGATAGTAGTAATGGGAGAATCTCATTCTGTCGCAGGAGATATGAAGGCATAATGTCTGACTAGGAAGGGGTCAGAGGTGCAGCTAGCCTTTAAACCATGACAGTATCAATCTGGTCATCCTGCCAGTTGAGGACACCTCTATAAAGGGCTTGCTTCTGCATTGCTTTCACCTCATGTATTCTTCCACACCAGTGCAAAGTGAACACAAATGGAGTAAAATGCTACAAAATCTGAGTGGGACACAAGAGACTTGGATTCAACGCCAAGCTCATCTACAGAACTTTTGGCTGTGTCTTCTCTAGGAAAACAGGTGTATTCTTACCTTGTATTAGCCTACAGGTGGTAACTAGCATGTGGTAAAATGTTAGCAGGGCAAGGCGGGGTGTAACTTTCACATGTTAGCAGGTCAACATAAAGACTATGGGGGAGCCTAGGGCTTACCTTGTCCTGTTGACTCATGTTAAAACTATACACTGCCTTGTCTTCACTAGAAATTTACCTCATGTAGTTACCACATTAACATGAGGTAAGAACATACCTTTTTTCCTAGTGAAGACCAGGGTCTTGTGTGACTTTGGGTCTTACTGAATATACCCTCTGTTTCTTGTCTGTAAAGGGGGAAACCTTCCAGGGGTTACTGGTAAATCCATTAATGACTGTGAGAAACCCAGATATTATGGTGATGAGGACCATCTAAAATATTTTCTTTTGCTCCTTGCAGTGAGTGTTTCCATTGAAAGGTCATTCTGATTCCAGAGTTACACAGATGTACAGCCAGAGCACTGCTCTCATGGACCCTTGTCCATTGAGTGATCTCTGCTCCCTTTGGATGGAAGTTAACTCATTTTAGATTTCCCTAACAAGCTGAGTTGCATCTGCACAGCTCAATGATGGTGACTGTTGGTGCTATGAATTATTTAGGGGCAAACACAAATTTCACACAACACAAATTGATAACAAAGCAGCGAAGGAGGAATTTGATCTAAAAACAAAATTCCTGGTGCGGATTTAGGCTTTCTGTGATTTCTTGAGCACCCTATAAAGACTAAAACAGTTCACTCCCTTCCCCCACCCCCCATTCACGTTATTTCAGACAGATGTGGATGTTCTCTCTAACCAATAAACTCTTATTCTGTTATTACTCTTATTAGTTGTCACACTAAAGCCACATACATTGTACAGCTTGTTCATGAACACATACAAGATGAAGAATGCGTTGGCAACGTTAATATCCATTATGATATTAATAAGGACAAAATTCCTTCAGTCTGTGAGAATGACAGCAGATGTAGGTAAAACTAAGCAAATCTGGTCTGTACATCTATCACACTTAACTGATACCGGGGCCTTCACAGCTCTGTTTACAAACGTTAGTTTATCTAATCCATGGCCCTGTAAAGGGATGGAGAGACTTGCCTGTGAGATCTGTAGCACACTAACAAGTAATCAATCTTAATTAATAGAGGCAAACACAAATAAGACACTAAAGTAATCTGTCATCATGGTCCAAAATTCAGGACTTTGAACCTCTTCTACAACTTCTCCTTTCAGGTCGAACAGGTCATATGCCACTGATAAAATCATTCTCTAATTTTTTGCTTGTGGACACAGTGGGCCTGATTCCCATTGCATCACACTGGTTTTACACCACAGTAATTCCATTGACTTCAGATGTCTGGCTAGATCTTCAGCTGGTGTAAATCAGCATAGCTTCATTGATTTGAGTGGATCCATTAATGTTTATTATGGTAATGCCTAGGGATCAACCAAGGTCAGGGCTACATCACGCTAGGCACTGTACGTTCAGAGTAAAGACTACCCCTTCCGCAAAGAGCTTACAGTCTAAATAGACAAGACAGACAAAGTATAGGAGAAAAGGGTATAACATATAATGAATGATAACAATTTACACTAGCTGAGGGTTAGGTACTTTATAATGTGTAGAACAAGATTACAGTTTTGTTGTGAGATCAATATATACACACTTCACTCTTAGGCTATGTCTACACCACAAAATTGTCAACCTAATTTATGTCAGCATACAGCCACCCCAGTTATTAAATTGCGTGTGTGTGCACACACCTGGCTCCTTGTGTCAGGAATGCTTGTCCTCACTGGGAGTGCTTGTGTCAATTGTGCTGTCATTGTGGGTTGGCTCCTGAAATCCAGTAACAGTGGACATAAAGAACACAGTGTCCACAGTGACACTGCGTCAACCAAATTACATCAACTATGATTCTACGCTGTTCGTGGAGGTGATGTACTAAATTGGCACAGAGAGGCACTTACATAGGTGGGAGCCAAATTTAAGTGAAGATACTTCCACAGCGAGGTCGATGCAAGGCAGCTTACCTCAATCTAACCCTGTAGTATAGACCACATCTCAGTGTTTGTCACTATTAGGGACAATAAAACTTTCAGTTAGACATTTATTTCATGTAGCAGCCTGTGAAGTGAACATTTGTGTTTTAATTGATTTTTTTCTGTAGTGGTGAAGTCTTTCCACAGAGAAGCAGCCGTTTATTTTATTTTTTTTGTTTTTTGGAAATGTTTAAAATCTAGGTTTTTTGTGTCAGATTCTCTGTGGTGTTTGATGGGGGTGGGGCTTGTCATTGCTCCCTGATTCCCTCTCTTAGAGCAGCCCCTTGGTCTCTCTAATCTGCATTAATTGGATATAGTCCCATAGAGATTACTAAAATTGATGGATTTGTGTTGATTTATAATAGCGGAAAATCTGTATATCTGGCATATATACACTATGAGGGCAGGTGCCTGCTAAACAGGTCTATAATGGGAGTTGCAAACAGTACTGGAGCAGAAACCAGGGCCTGTCACCACCCACTGGATTGGCCATAATGCCACAGTTTGTCTTTCAAAGGCTGCACAATTAGGTTCTCATATGAGAACCCAGAAGATCCTCAGCACTTCCAGTTCCAGATGGAAATACTGTAGGAATAGGCTCTCACTGTCTTTTAACACGTCTTATTCCAGATTCTGGCTCTGGAAACTGAAAGAATGAGTTGGGAGTATAATGGTATGTGTGCAACAGTGTCAAAGAAGCTATGTTCATGATCACTCCTAAAAATGAGAGTAGGAGTTAATTTTTTTAAATTTACCTACCTAGCCGTAGTTATTATACGTGTGTGAGAGAGAGAGAGAGAGAGAGACGGGGTGAGGTAGGAGGAGGGGCTGATTACAAACAAAAATACAAACAATTTCTTCAAAAACCTCTATTTCTTTATTTGGGACAAACTGTTGTGCCATATAATTATGATTTCTCGAGGGTACTTATAAGTGAATTATAGGGTGTTTCCTTCACATTGTTGGTAGCAAGTGAACTACTTAGCTCAGCGTTGCCTTCCTCTAAATACCAATCTGAATAATCATGAAACATCCTATAATTCAAGTATAAATAACCTCTGGGAATCATAAGATGATGTGTTCGATGATAATGACAAACATGGATGTATTCACCATTCCAGCTGCAAAACAAACCCAGCAGTTTAGCTCTTGATCTCATACGTGCCCCTGAGCATGGTAAAAACAATGGAGCACATCCAGTAACACTCCTCTCACCTACAATGGTCTAAATCAGGAATAACTGAACTCAAATCTATGGCCTTATTCCAATTTAAAAGGAGTCTCAGCCTCCAGATGTCCGTAAAGAAGCAAAGCAAAACTCTACATGCAAATGCTGCAAAACTTGTGTAAGTTGTAAATCTGGCTGCAAATCTAAATTCTCACCTTTCAGGGTGCATGGTCCATTGCAGTGATAAGTGCAAACTTGAATCCACACCCAGCTGTGGATTCAGGGTATGGATTGAGTGTTTGGTTTGCGCCCATTTCTACTCTGCGTTTTACAAGGCTGTACATATCAAATCTAGAGAAGAATTATTTAAGGTGCTAGGAGTAATGGAATAGGATTACAAAAAGGGAAACTGACACTAATTACCGTGGACAGTGAAATTTAGCAGATTGTGTAACATTCTTCTGAGAACACTGATGAAGTCACCATTTGGTGAGACATAGAAAACTTTACTGACCAAGGAACAATGAAGGGAAAAATTCTGCCTGAGACTAAGTGATCTATTAGAACTTTCCATGTCTAATTTATTGTAATTTGATTCTCTCCACCTTTCCCATGACTCACTTCCTGCATTGCACAATCATTTTTTTCAACAGATTCAATGCAGACCTTGATATGGTTCTGTCACACATTTGCTATGCTAATGCTTCATGAGCTACATCTAAGCATGGCTTTTTATCCAACAAAATAGGCTAATCTTTGAAGGGTTTTTGAGGCATGTTTTAATCTTCTTTAATGATATAATTATATCAAATGCTCCTCCTTTTGCTTCTTCAGTGATGGTCAATCTTTGAAGAGCCCCATGACATGGTGGGGGGAACCTTTCTGAGAGAGATTCAGTGATGGAGTTCTGAGCGGCTGCCAGTTTTTTCTTAACCTCAGGCAATAGATAGTCAAAGTGGGTGCCAAAACAATGTTTGAGGAGATGATACATGTGGTATCTGGTAAGGGAGGGTTAAGAAAATTAAGTGTTTGCTTTATTTATTCTTATTATGCAACACTGTGACATGATTGACAGGAATGCAGTGCAGAATCTCATACTGCAACCTCTCCTCTGATGTAGGTCACACAGAAACCTAGCAAGAGATCTTTTCTTAAAGGGATTTATATTGATTGTACTGGTGATTATCAACAGTGGATTTAGGATGTAGTAAGTGTTATGGGGTTCGGGAGTGCCATCCAGACCAGTAAGGAGTCATGTCACCACTTACCCTGTAACTCTGGGTGCCTTACAATGCTCTATGAGCATCGCAGGTTGGGAGCCAAAGCAGCAAGGTCATACCCTGAGTGTCTGTGTGCTAGACAGCCCTGGTTCAGTAGCTCTGACCCAGTGACCTGTCTACAGCAGCTTTTCACCAGCTTTCACCTATTTGAACCACACACCGGTCCTAAATTTTCCCTTCTCCTGGACAGTTCAGGGAAATAATAAGGAAATAAAATAATAATTATTTTCTTGTAGCGAGACAAAAGCACATCACAGCTTATTGACTTAACTGGCTTAAATACATCCTGCCATTTAAACATACCACTGAGTTGGTTTATAGGTTTTTTTTCTATGTCCTACAGTTAATTAAGTGATGTCACTTAAGTAAAAGGAATGCAGTTAGAAAGGGTTACAAGCAAATACGAATGAAAACACACATCTAAAAATCTAAAACAATCTCGCAAGGTACAGACTTTGTTAAAGGCGGTATCTCACCTATATTCAGTTTCCAGGGGCTTCAATCCTTGGCTGATGGACCCATCTTTCTCAGCTTGCAAGAGCTCTGTTCCTTTGGATCTGTCCAGTGATGGATGCCAAAGGTGGCTTCTGCCCTTGCTTCTGTCTTCCAAAGTTCAATGACCTTGCTTCAAGATGCAGGATGATCTCATGCTGTTTTTTTCACCTCCAGGGGTATTCTCCTGCCCCTGTGGATTTTCTACATAAACGGTGCTTCCATTGTGTTTGGTAACACTATGCTTAATTTACATAGGAGACAGGTAAATAGCTTTCTTCTCTCCCATCTGGGAGAGAACCTGTTTCTCCTTATTTGGCCATAGACTTTAAGACATATAATTAAGTATCCATATTTCCTTAGTGTTAATACATTTTCACAGTGATATTAATCACCAGCATGTCATAGGCTTTTTGAAAAGACCTCACTATATACACTCTTATAATATAGCACTATTGCATACAATCAGTTGATTCAATTGCTTATCATTTGAGGTTCAGCACCCCATGTTATACACCAGTAAACCTTTGAAGTGATTCTTCTGAGGGTTGCCCCTCAAAGTAAAGTTTATTCAAACTGCTAGGGAGCCAACCTGGAGTCTGGTTGTGAAGGAAGCTCCATGCCCTTTCTTCCCCCACTTGTTAGCTTAAGAGGTTTGTTTACCTAACATGTAAAAAGGGACCTTCATTGAGTTTTTTTCTGAAGACCAGGAGGGTCAGAATCAAATACACATTCCTTTGTCTAAGACAGCCCTGCTTACCAACTCCCCTGACACACTTGGTTTAAACACATTTTAGTCCAATTCTAGCATATCCATAAATCTTAATACACACACCCCATACATACATCAAGAATATTAATGATCAGTGAGATATTAGCTTTCAAATGATACCCCCCAAGGCATATTTTGTGTAGGGTGTGAACACAGGGGTGCTTAGTGTCACAGTAAGAATGAAGGGGACTAATGCCAGACTTAAAATCCCCTCGTTTATTTATGGGGGCCACCATTTGCTCCATTACTGATGAAGGCATGCCTTGTTCTCCACCTGACATAGTAAAGCTCCTTTGCAAAGCTGACTCCTCTTGTCTTTGAATTCATTTATGCTGAAGTTCTGGGTGTGTAAGTTGTCAAAATCCCTAATGACAACAAAGGAGGGCAGAAGGGGCATGAGTCTCCTTTCACTGTGTTTACATCATTAAATATTCATGAGACGGGGATCAGAACCCAGGTGTTCTGCTCTCTGTAAGTACTCTAGCCACCAGGCTATACAGAAAGAAAAGGAGTACTTGTATGATGATCAAGGTGGGCCATTTCCAGCACAAATCCAGGGTTTAACAAGAACATCGGGGGGGGGGGGGGGGGGAATAGGAAAAAACAAGGGGAAATAGGCTACCTTGCATAATGACCCAACATTCTCACAAATCTTGGAAGACAGGCCAGTCCTTGCCTACAGACAGCCCCCCCAACCTGAAGCAAGTACTCACCAGCAACCACATACCACACAACAGAACCACTAACCCAGGAACCTATCCTTGCAACAAAGCCTGTTGACAACTGTGCCCACATATCTATTCAGGGGACACCATCACAGGGCCTAATAACATCAGCCACACTATCAGAGGCTCGTTCACCTGCACATCCACCAATGTGATATATGCCATCATGTGCCAGCAATGCCCCTCTGCCATGTACATTGGTCAAACTGGACAGTCTCTACATAAAAGGGTAAATGGACACAAATCAGATGTCAAGAATTATAACATTCATAAACCAGTCGGAGAACACTTCAATCTCTCTGGTCACGCGATTATAGACATGAAAGTCTCTATTTTACCACAAAAAAACTTCAAAAACAGACTCCAACGAGAGACTGCTGAATTGGAATTCATTTGCAAATTGGATACAATTAACTTAGGTTTGAATAGAGACTGGGAGTGACTTAGTCATTATGCAAGGTAGCCTATTTCCCCTTGTTTTTTCCTACCCTCCCCCCCCAGACGTTCTTGTTAAACCCTGGATTTGTGCTGGAAATGGCCCAACTTGATTATCATACACATTGTAAGGAGAATGATCACTTTAGATAAGCTATTACCAGCAGGAGAGTGGGGTGGGAGGAGGTATTTTTTCATGCTTTGTGTGTATATAATAAGATCTTCTACACTTTCCACAGTATGCATCCCATGAAGTGAGCTGTAGCTCAAGAAAGCTTATGCTCAAATAAATTGGTTAGTCTCTAAGGTGCCACAAGTACTCCTTTTCTTTTTGCGAATACAGACTAACACGGCTGTTACTCTGAAGCAGGCTATACAGAGTAATTCTCTCGCTCTCTGGTCCAGTTAATACGTAAGTATTTTATAAAAGAGTGTGGAACAGCTTCAACAGGAAACAAAGATTGAGAATAACCTAAGTCAGAATGCCCGATAGCCTGAATATTTGGTTTCAGGTTGACCCATATTGAATTCATTTTAAAGCATTCAGAACGGCTAGTAACAAAAACAAAACAAAAAACTCACAAGACACCAATCATTCACGCAGCTGTAGTTATAAATAAGGTCATTGTCATGGTGTGCTCCATTCATCAATGCAGTGCCTCCTTGTGGTTACAGCTGGGGCTTAGTTCTGCCCATCTGACAATGCTTCCTGTGGGTGCTCACTCCATCAGGTGCACTCACTCTTGCTCCCTCTTCATGGCTTGATATTCTGGTCAGGTTACTGTAGTTTTCCCCTGCCAGGTGTTTGTGTACCAAAATCTCTCTATACCAACCATCCCAATTCTCTGCAGTCTCCCAATTCTCTGTCACTTCCCCAGTGGCTGATAGGAGAACTGAGGCCCACCCTCTTCCCTGGGTTCCAGCCCAGGGACCCTACAACCAGCAGCTAAGGTCCACATTGTCCTACCCCTTGCTGCTGTTTCCCTGGACTGCTCTCTATGTTACCTCTGTCAGGCTTCTTCTCCACACTCCTCCAGCTATGTTTTTCCCTCAAGGCCAAGCTCCCTTCTATCTGTACTCTCAGAAAGGCCTCACCCTTGTATCCCCTTTCTGCCCTCCACTGCCTGGCTTTGTACAAGCCCTGCTTCTTTCAGTCCAGGTGAGCTTCATCCTTTAATTAGTCCTCACATTGCTCCCTGGCTCCTCCTCCAGATGCAGTCTTGGCAGTTAAATGGCCCACATAGCTACCTTAACCCCTTCAGGGGTTGGTCTGGGATGAACACCCCATCACAGCCATAAATAAATTTGCTTCCTTAGCCACTCTTAATCTCTCTCACATGTATGGCAAGTGACTCTTAAGGTGAGAATAGAGAAAGCAACAAACTTGTTATTTGGTTGTGATGGTCCTGAGGACAATTGCAACCATGCAAGGGCCAATCCTGCAAGGTGACGAGAGCCTCCTATGAAGTCCTGTTGACTGCCCTCCACACCCATTGACTTCAGTGGGGCTTGAGCACAATCACAGTTTTGCAGGATAGGACACACAGGATATGTTGACACTGCACACTAAACCCGGGTTCTGACTCAGGTTTAAGCCCAAGTCCACACATAAATCAGTCTGATTTTGGTCAGCAAGCACTCAGGACCCAGGTCCTAGGACCCTGGTAGAGGGGTGAGTCAGAGCCTGAGTCCTGCAGTGACTCAGGTCCAAGCCCTGTCATTTTGCAGTGTGAACGCAGCTGAAGCCACAGGTCCAAATCAGAAGGTCTGTGTAAGTGCAGCATGGACACATCAGCATGGCTGTGAGACCCAGGTCCAGCAACTGTAAGCCCAGGTTTACAATGCAGTGTGATTGTGTAACACCGACAGACCCTGGTTGTTGGCAGGCAGGATCGAACCTGGGACCTCTGGAGCTAAATGCGTGAGCCGAAAGCCACAAGGTAGCAGACTCATTAATCTCTAAGTGGTCTCAGTGCCACTAGAGGGGACAGAAAACCACACCCAGGAGGTGTGTGGGTTACAATTGCTCAAGCATGGACTTTGAAACACCAATTCCAGAAGCCCAGGTCCTACAGACCTAGGTTTTCAATGCCGTGTAGAAATACCCAAAAGAGACCACCCAAATAATTAACATGGTTTGTTTCCCCTGCACTGTCGCAATTTCCTGTGTGACCTTGGGAAAGTCATTTAGTCTCTCTCTGCCTCAATTCTCCATCTGTAAAATGGGGATAATAGCACTGCCTTGCCTCACTGGGGTGTTGTGAAGATAAATACATTCAAAGTATGGTGGTGAAGCCATATATGTACGTTGTATAGTCTTACTGCACTGAACAAAGTGTCTAACCTTAAATGACAAAATCTACTCCGTGTTGCAAATTCTCATATGGGAAGAACCAGATAAAGCATATGAGACAGACCTTCTGCACAGTGCTTTCACCCCATCTTGTTAGAGAAGCCTGACCACTAGATTTGAAGGTTACGAAGAAGAGCCTGACAATATCTATGAACGTATCCCTATTAGGCACTAAGCTCTATCTCCATATAAGAGTGATGAGTTGTAGTCGTGAAGGGTTAATCACTTTGTTTTGTGAGTATGTATTTAGGTCACTGCCTCACCTTCCAAAGCAGCAATGGGAGATGTTCATTTTCTCTGGCAGTTCCCAGAGAAAAAGACAAAAGATAAAAAAAAAAAAAAATTCAAAAGCACCTAAATGACTTAAGAGCCTAAATTCCATGGTGATTTTTGCGAATGAGACTTGAACTCCTAAGACATGGAGGCACTTTTGAAAATTTTATGCACCTCCAAGAATAAGAGCTCCATGGCTAAAGAAATGAGTCTTCAGTCCCCTGAACTATTTGATGCCCTGTGGGTGCTATGGAAATCATTGTCCAGCTGAATGGAACCAGGATCTGACTCAGCTCTTCTGAGAAATTCAATAAATTCTCATTTTGCAGTTACAGTGGGGCGCTTCCACTCTTCGCTCTATAATTTATTCAAATATCACAAATGTCAAATGAGTCTGTTATAGTTGCTTTCTTGGAACTAGCATGAAAACAAAGATAGTCAGTGTAAGAGAGCAGTGCATTTTATCACTGAATGTTCTGCATGTCAAAACAATGAATAGGCTTAAATTATTTTAGGTTTTTGACCATTCTTTCCAAATGGACTGTATCCATATGTTCTCCATTACAGATTTTGCAAATCTGCTTAGCCTTTTTATTCAGTATTAAACTCTGCTTTGTAACGGAATGTATCCATTGAAAATGATAGTGTATATTTTAGCTAGGATGTCTGAAAGCAAGTTTACGTAATACATCGTTCTTCAGTATATATCTTTTTTTTCTTACCTCTCTGTCTCTCTAACCAATGTTGGCAATTGTGCCATTAGACTAAAAGTTTCCTATGAACTTGCAGTTCAGCCTGCTTACATACTCGTACTAGAGCTGGCCATAATTTTCCACTTCGCTCATGAATCGTCTTATCCCCTTTCAATAATTCTAGCCCTATTTCTTGTAGTAAAAGAGGACAGAAGTAAATGTTAGTCCCAGTGTTATCACAACCAGACTGCCCAGAAGAGCATGCAGTAAAACATTTTCACCATTGGAAAACCTGTGCAATAAACCATCCTCAACATGATACAAATCTCTTGGGGAAGATCCTCAAAATATTCAGTTCTGTTGAACACTTATCTGAACTATAGCAAGCCCCACAGCTATGCACCCCTACCATCCCCTTCCACATCAGCAGGCCTCATTTCTATGATCTCCTCCTGGCAGTATACCATTCCTTGGGTGACCAGACTTTCAATGTGGAAAATAATAAGCGAGCCAAGACAGGAGTCTGACAGGAATGGGATTGCAAAGGAGGTCTGCAGTGTGACTAGGGAAGCAGGAGCATGCTTGAACGCTATGGGTGCCAAAGGATGTAGTAATCAGAAGGGAACAAAATGTGATGCTAGGGGTTAGGAAAGGGCATGTGCAGTCTCCCTCAGGGGACAGAAAAGGGATAACTCCATTTGTTTGTGTATGCATCTTGTGTTGTTTCAGGGTGAGTTTTCATCCTGAAATATGTGCATTTATTTACTAGTTGGAGCCAGGAGAATTTCTACTAAGATCTCAGGAATCAGCAGTCGGACTCAAACCTATGATGTTTATTGCTTTTAAAATCCATGAGGCCTGGTTCTCCTCTTATACACACCAGCAGAACTCCAGCAATTCTCCATTGACTTCCCTAGAGTCACTCCTGGTTCTCGCTGGAATGAGACAATCTCATATTTTGAAGTTTGTCTAGTGGTTTTTTGATCTCTTGGGGTTGACAGAACTGCATATAGGACAGGTGGCCTGATCTTAGTGTAAATCAGAAGTATCATCACTAAAGTCAGTGGAATTAAACTGGTGTAAAACTAGTGTGCAGTGCTTAATTTGTGATGAAAGAGGTGCCAGGGCTCAAGTTGGGCGGCCAGAGCGCAGTGATGCTGGCTGGGAGCCCAGAGGTGCCAGGGCTATGAACTGCCAAGGCCCTGACCCAAATTAAGCACTGCTTGTGTGTGTGCAAAAGGTGACCCAAGGGCAGAGATTCTCAATTGGACATTATTTAAAAATTGTTAAGTTAGAGCTGACCATGTCCCTTTTAATTAGAAGATTTTAGCAATGAAATGAAAAAGAAAAGTAAGTTTAATTTAAACACATTTATTCAGTTAGATTGCTGAGTAATTAACTTCCATCTGTCACGGATTGATTAACTGATTTCAATGTATTCAATATACCATTATCTGACTCTATATGCATGAAGTGTAGAGGTCAGGCTGGAGGGGAGAGATGAGGGAGATGGTGCTGTGCTTAATTATCCAGTCTAATGGCTCCTAGAGGTTGCTCTATTTACTTCAGTGGCCCAGTCAGTCTTTGGTTGCCTCAGGAGTGGAAGGGTCTCAGAAGTGTTGTACAATCACCTCCCCGCATGCATCTTCCACTGAACGGAGTACGGCCAGACTGAGCAATACGGGTTATAACAACCTGGCCCAGTACTGCTCTGTATGGTCACCAGTTTGTCATGAGTGGAGCCAGTCAGTGGGTCCCACTCGCTTCTAAGTCAAATGGGTCTGTGCAGTCTAATCACTGTTTCTAGCACTGGAACCCTAGAGCACAGTCCCCAGGCTTGTCTTGTCACACCTCTTGTCTGACTCCCTTCCTTAGGACATGGCGCACTGACCCCCAAATCAGTGTCTGATTTACCTCCTGATGCCCCCATGCTCCTTGTAATGAAGGAGACAAATGAGACTGTAATGTCTTTGGGTCAGTCCCATAAAGCAGAAAACCCAGGACAGGGAGTTACATGTCAAGTCTCCCATAGCATCTATAACTCTGCCCTTTTGTGTTTCTGATCACTGCACAATCACATAACCCTGGTGAAGGTGACATAATGAGCCAGCATTTATTTTACAAATTCTAGTCAATGGTCATTTATACAAATGATTTAACAGAGTGGCTCTCAAACTAGAGGCACAGCTTGTTCAGGCAAAGCTCCTGGCAGGCCGGGCCGGTTTGTTTACGTGCTGCGTCCGCAGGTTCGGCCGATCACAGCTCCCACTGGCTGCGGTTCGCCACTCCAGGCCAATGGGGGCTGCGGGAAGGGCAGCCAGCATGTCCCTTGGCCCACGCCACTTTCTGCAGCCCCCATTGGCCGGGAACGGCGAACCGCGGCCAGTGGGAGCTGCGATCGGCCAAACCTGTGGACGTGGCAGGTAAACAAACCAGCCCGGCCCACCAGGGGCTTTCCCTGAACAAGTGGCGCCCCTAGTTTGAGAACCACTGATTTAACATCTAAGAGGTTTCTAAAACATAGAGCAAATAAGGACTGTTCTTTGAAGCTTTTTAAACAGTACAGAGTAAGGAAGTAACCAGACCAAAATGGTCAAATAAAAATGATCATTCATTTGACATTTTTCTAAGCATGTTGCAATAAAACTCATCTGACAACAATCTTTGATTTTCTTCCCACACTTCTTTATTTGAAAGAGTTAATGAAAAATCCATACCTTATTGAATATTGCACTGTGGTTGAGTCTGCTGCCAAGCATCAGCCATTATCTTGAATTGTGTCCTCTTAAATGAGAATGTCCATGTTATCACTGTTCTCACAAATACTAAGACCAAGAACTCCATTCTGTCTAACTTATACCTACTCCACTCGAGTCATTCCTGATTCACACCAGTGAAAGTGAGAGCAGAATTGGGATTGAAGCTTTTAAACATTACATATTGTCAATGGGCATTTGCTACAGAGAGTTGTTTCTGATGTTTGACCACACTGGCACTTTCCACCATTTAGACCAGGATCAGCTCTCTCCTTTTTCCTTCTTTCTTGTGTATAAAACTAAACTAATTCTATGTTTAAAAAATTCACAAACCTCATGTTACCGTAATGACTATTTGCATTTCTTCCAGTAGATAAGATTGTGCCAGTACAATATCATTATTGATGTAATCAGTAACACATAACTGGGTATACGCTTAATGTATCACCCGCAGTACTCATGCCTCCAGTGTCTTATGAGACAAGAGCAGTGCATCTAATGCAGGACATTGACTCTGTGTACCCTGGAGTGTTCTGTGTGTAATTATAAAATGATTATCTTAATATTTAATAAGCTACAACTGTTTTTCAGAATAGCATAGCTGGAAATACTCATCAGCCAATCACACTGCATCCTCTGAAATATATCGAATGCAAAAGCTATCTGCATGGAACATTAAGGTGGAGGGCCAGATCCTCGGCTACCTTGATCTGGCATAGGTCCCTTGAGCGAATTTAAACATACAAACACCCAGGAAACGCAAGTTCAGGAGCTTGATTTTTTTTTTCTCATTTACAGCAATGTAAATCAGCCCCACTATAAATTGCCAGTATAGCTGTATCGGTGTGACCCAAAACTCCCTGAATGGCATTAGCTATGCCAATAGCCTCAGCTGTGCCGCCAGATTGCTGGGGTTTTTTACACACCTCTGACTGATGTCATTATGCTGCCAAAATTCTGTAATGTAGACCTGGTCTTTCACAGTGCAAGTTACAAGTCAATGGAATGGCAGTGGAGTGGGAAGCCAGGTCCTACCTCTGCCTCAGGGTCTTACAATCTTAGGGTGTGATTCAAGCAAATATTTACTACCAGGCATTGTGTTTACTACTATGAGTAGTCCCACAGATGTCATTGGTACTAAAGTGAGCACTGTACCTGGTATTTTTTTTGCAATTGAGTTAAGGACAAAAAGGAGTTTTGTAAAGTATATTAGGAACAAAAAGAATCTATTTAACATTTCTATCACTGACCTGGAAAAAAAACATAAAATCATCACTGAGTAAGTGTGCAGATAACATAAAATTGTGGGTCATAAATAACGAAGAAGACTGGTCACTGATTCAGAATGACCTGGATTGCTTGCACCCAGTTTACCAAGCAAACAACATGCATTTTAATATGGCTAAAAGTAAATATGTACATCTAGGAACAAAGAATAGAGGGGGGACTCTATGGGGAAAGCAATGACTCTGGAAAAGCTTTGGAAGTCTTGGTGGTCAATCAGCTGAACATGAGCTCCCAGTGCAACACTGTGGCCAAAAGGGCTAGTGCAATTCTGGGATGCATAAACAGAGGAATCTCAAGTGGGAGTACAGAGGTTATTTTACCTCTGTGGAATACTGTGTCCAGTTCTGGTGTTCGCAATTCCAGAAGGCTGTTGATCAATTGGAGAGGGTTCAGAGAAGAGCTGTGAGAATGATTAAAAGATTTGAAAACATGCCTTAGAATGACAGAATCCAGGAGCTCATTTTATTCAGCTTAACAAAGAGAAGATTAAGGGGTGACTTTGTTACAGTATCAACATGGGCAACAGTGTAGCAGAGAATGGTATAATAAGATCCAATGGCAGGAAGTTGAAGCTAGACAAACTCACACTGGAAACAAGGTGTAAATTTTAACAGTGAGGATAATTAATCATTGGGACAATTGTTCATCACTGGAAACTTTTAAATCAAGATTGGATTTTTTTTCTAAAAGATATGCTTTAGAAACTTTTTTGGGGGAAGTTCTATGGCCTGTATTACACAGAAAGTCTGACTAGATGAGGGGTGGGGAACCTATGGCCTGCAGGCTGGATCTGGCCCGCTGCTTCATTTCATCCAACCGGCGGCAAGTCTCCTTGTCGTGGGCTGGAAGTCCCGAGCCTCGCTTGCCCCCCTCATCCTCTCCCTCTCCCCTCCCCCCAGGGCTGGAGCCGCGAGCACTGACTCGCTCTGCTGTGGGGGGAAACTAGGGTTGCCAGGCCATTAAAAGTCTGATCAGCTCCCTGCAGCTGCCAGAAGCTACTGGCATGTCCCTGCGGTCCCTAGGAGCAGGGACGATCAGGGAAGCTCTGCGCGCTGCCCCCTCCACCATCACCAGCTCTGCAGCTCCCATTGGCCGGGAACTGTGGCCAATGGGAGCTGCAGGTGTGGGATGCCTGTGGGTATGGTGCCTGCGGGCATGGTCAGCATTCACTGTGCTGATCCTCCTGGCTCCTCTGCCTAGGGGCTGGATGTACCAGTAGCTTCCAGGAGCACCGTGGAGCCACGGCATGCAGAGAGCGTAATTGAGTCCCACTGTACAGCTGACCGGGAGCTGCCTGAGGTAAGCACCGCCCAGTCAGAGCCCACACCCAGAACCTCCTGCCTCAGGTCGGAACTTCCTCCTGCACCCTAACTCCTTCCAAGACTTCGCACCCCAGCCCGCACTCCAACACCCTGTCCCAGCTCTGAGCTCCCTCCCACACCCAAAATCCCTCCTGAAGCCTGCACCCAAAACCTCCTCATGCACTCAACCCCCATTTCTGGCTCCACCCCGGAGCCTAGGGGAAGCCCCAAGCCTCCACTCCCCCCATCGTCCCCCCATGGGGCTGTGTGTGGCCCACAACAGATTTTTTCTGTGTGTGAATGGCCCCTGATAGTAAAAAGGTTCCCCACCTCTGGACTAGATGATCATAATGGTCCCTTCTGGCCTTTAAATGTACACATCTATGAATCCCTCTTCCCTTCTTTTTATTTAGCTGATCCCTTCCTAACTAAACCCACTCAATAAGTAAATAATTGTGGCGCTAACATGACATTTGCTGTCCTCATATTGTTCACTCTGCTTGTGTGTTATCCCCTTTCCTACACCCTATGTCTGTCTTGTCTATTTAGAATGTAAGTTCTTTGGAGCAGGTATCATCTACTACTGTGTGCCTGTACGGTGCCTAGCACAATGGGGCCCCATTCTTGGTTGACCCATTGGCATTACCATAATAAACATGATAGATTCATTAAGAAGGAGAAGAATGTTGCAGAGACACTAGATGGCTTCTTTACACCCATCTCCACTACAAAGGATACTCAGGAGATATCTACAGACTGAATTGCCCACAGAAATGTTGGAACCAGCTGATAAATTAAAAAGTAGCAAGTCACTAGGTCTGGAGGATAATAGGAGACAATATAGAAACATACAAAATAACATATGGCAGAGAGAAGGTAAATAGGTGCTTCTGTTATCTTTTGTCGTAATACAAGACCAAGGAGACATTGTTACATTGGTAGGTAACAAATTTACAGCGTTAAGAGTTAATACTTTTTTAAAAAATATTTTGTAAATAGGATTAGACATTTTCCTAGGTAATGAAGATAATTTACACAGTTACTTTAGATATTCACACAGTTACAACAAGTCACAGTAGATGATTCTAATGGTCCATTCTGGTCTTAAAATCTATGAAAAAAATAGAGAGAGAAACTATCTGAAGGATCTGTTCGTGTTCACTTTCAGATAGGATATTAGACTGGATGGTCTACTGATCTGCAGCTATGGCAATTCCTGTATTCCTAAATTATTGCTCGTCTTGTATGTCATTTTTGTATTCTTAATGTCAATTAAGAAAAAAAAAACCTACAACATTCAGAAGTAACAACATGATGTTGTAAAACCAGAGAGACCAAACAAGATTAGAAAGGCCATTTCCTTTGCTGGGATTTTGTGAGCGAAAGGTTAACTTCCAATTAGAATTTAAAAGGAAGAACTTTTATTCTACTTTGGCTGGGGCTTTTAGCAAATCATATTTATATGTACAGAATACATGTATATTTCCTAATAATCTTACCTTGTGCTAAATACTCTAAGGATGTCACAAGAACTTGTTTAGCTGATTTGAACATAAGATATTCAGTAATGATAAGAGATATTACTATTACATTATCAAATGGTGCAAGTTAGGAGTCAATGGAATGGCATTATCAAATGCTACTGCCTTCCAACTGCTTGCAATCAAGTTACTGTGCAGTTGCCAAGTAAATCCTGTTCACCAAACTTGTGGTGTTAAGTGTAAATAATATTCAGTACTGAAAGTTTAATTCTTAAGTCACATTTATGTAACAGTAAAGTAGCAATGAAGGTATTGTATTCAAAACAACAAACAAAGGAAGACGCTAGATTGTGCAAGACAATAACCAACCCATTGGAATAATAGCAGGCCCAGGGGACTTAATAATATTTTGCATTTGTATAACACTTTCAATCTGAAGATTGCAAAACACCTTACAAACTTTAGTGAAATAAGCCTCCCAACAACTCTGAAGTAGCGAAATATTATTACCCACATTTTACAGATGAGCAAACTGCTGAACAGATGAGGAGGAACAGGGAAGATAAGGCCAACTAATCACAAAGTAAGTCAGTAATAGAGCTAGAAACCAATTGCATGCTTAGATACCACAGTGACACATAGAAGATAGAACAGACTCCAGATCTCCTGACTTGGGTTAATTCATGTGCTTTAACCACTAGAATAGCTCCTTGATGACTAAAAATCATCAAATTAATAAGCAAAGGAAAATGTAGTAATTGATTACAACATATAAGGCCAAATTCTTGCTTCATTAGCAAAAGTGTGTATCCGTAAGACAAATGGCAGAATTGCCCATCAAAATTAATGCAGAACATTAGGAGTGAGTTCTGGGCCTTTGGCACCAAAAATGTCTCCTGGAAACACAACTTTGTTTGTTGTATGATTCATGGCACTTGTTTCCTGGTCCCGGGGTTCCTTCTAATGACTGGCTTGAACTCACCAGAGCCCACACTACCAGATCTCTATGCAAGCCCTCCCCACCCTTCCAGGCTCTCCTCTCCCTTCTCCAGCAGCCTGTATGGGACCTATTCTAGTTCTTCTGGGATAAATTATTTTGCTTATCAGCTGTACAGATTAGGGAGTCAGCAAGCAATGGGCTAAGATGAAGTTGTAAAATGTCGTCTTTCTTCCTGGCCTCACCCATTTCTTTGTTTGCATATTTATTACCTAAACTGTTTTTCAACTTTAACCATAATAAGAATTACTGCACTCTCTGTAATACCTGACACTGGGGTAGTCATGTCTTGAGAGTTATCAAGGTTGTCAATAAAAGATCCAGAAACCAAGGGCCCAATTTTGTTCTCAGTTACACCAATTATCTGGAGTAAATCCACTGACCTAAACACAGTTACTCCAGATTTACACAGCGGAAACTAAGTGCAGAATTTGACTGCAAAACAAAATAAAAATGGTAAGTACCTGGGTTGAAAAATGGAGGAAGGGAGTATTGAGGACAGAGGAGCATCAGTGCTGGGTGTGTATGAGCTGGAACAGGAATCTGTGTTTCTAGAGGATGAGGCTGAGAACTATCTGAAGTTGGATGGAGAGAAGGGATCAGGAAGCAGGCTAATAGGTATGAGTTAGGAAGATGGAATAAGGAAGATGGGACATGGAAAAAGTGAGTGAGGGAGAAGATGTTTAAAAGTTCAGAGCAACATCACATAAGAATGGTCATACTAGGTCAAACCAATGGCCCATCCAGCCCAGTATCCTATTTTCTGATAGTGGCCAGTGCCAGATGTTTCAGAGGGAAGGAACAGCCCTATATAGTGAATAACATGCTATTCAAGTTGATTCTCTTCCTTCTTTTCAACAATTCACAGATATTAACAGTGGGGGAAGGGTCAATACAGTATTTATTCGCCTGTTGAATTGTGGTGATACTGTTATAAAAGATACATATCTTCAATAAAGCTAGCATGACCTGAAAAGATTCATTTATGAATGGCCATTTGTTGTGTATTAGCTAGAATGCTGATGTTTATATGGGAGCAAGGGCAGCAAGACATCCTACTTTCACAGCCGTTATCCTTTCTATAGGATTCATTAAATACCACTGATTCTCATACTATCGTTTGCAGTGTTGTAGCCATTTTGGTCCCAGAATATTAGAGAGACAAGGTGGGGGAGATAATATCTCTTATTGGACCAACTTCTTTCTGTGAAAGGGACACACTGTTGAGCTACACAGAGCTTTTCTTCAGGTCTGGGGAAGGACTCTGTATTAGTTCAAAAGCTTGTTTCTTTCACCAATAAAAGCTGATCCAATAAAAGGAATTATCTCACCCACCTTGTCGCATTGATTCTCATAGATATTTTAGTCCAGTGGTGCGTCAGTCGCTTGGAACTACCAAATTAGCAAAGCACTTTGGTTATTGTTTGTTTTAAGTTCTCATGATATACCTATTTGCACGCACTTTATTAGAAAGTTTGGTAATATACAGACTGCCTGGAAAAAACAGAAGCTAATCCTATTTATACTTTAAATCTGCTATAAAGTCTAGCATAGCATTAGACTTGTCTTCACTGCTTAAAAAAAGTGTGTTTTTTCACCTGGAGGTGAAAGTGTGTGAGCTATCCTAAGTGAAGGCAAAGCAGGTTAGTTTTCCCGCAAGATAAACTAGGTAAGGTCAGTGCTATATCCCAACCTTGGATTAACCTCACCTATTTTGCCTCGGGGGAAAACTAAAGTGCCTTGACTCCACTATGTTTTTACCTGGGGATAGCTCACATGTGTTTGCTACCTGGGGTAAAAACATGCCTTTTGTTAGCATTGGAGGCTATATTGTCTTGACAAATTCAAAGGAGAGTGACATACATCCCAATAGTGTGCTGTCTGTTAGCTGCAGGGAAACATTTGTAGTCTGGTTAATGACTTCAGTGCTGGGTGAAAGCAGGTACAATTCCATTGATATCAGTGAAAAGAAAAGGAGGACTTGTGGCACCTTAGAGACTAACCAATTTATTTGAGCATAAGCTTTCATGAGCTACAGCTCACTTCCTCGGATGTGGAGTTGCACCCACTTATAGTAAGGCGAGGTTTAGGCTTTCCTCTCAGGTAGGATACATCACAGTACTACTCCATAGTGTTTCCTATAGGCAAAGAAAGATCAAAGAAGAGTTACACTCAGCCCTGGTCTACATTAGGACTTTAGGTTGAATTTAGCAGCGTTAAATAGATGTAAACCTGCACCCATCCACACGATGAAGCCCTTTTTTTCAACTTAAAGGGCTCTTAAAATCGATTTCCTTACTCCACCCCTGACAAGTGGATTAGCGCTTAAATTGGCCTTGCTGGGCAGAATTTGGGGTACTGTGGACACAATTCGACAGTATTGGCCTCCGGGAGCTATCCCAGAGTGCTCCATTGTGACCGCTCTGGACAGCACTCTCAACTCAGATGCACTGCCCAGGTAGACAGGAAAAGAACCGCAACCTTTTGAATCTCATTTCTGGAGACTGCGGGAACGGTGGGATAGCTACCCACAGTGCAACACTCCGGAAGTCGATGCTTGCCTCGGTACTGTGGAAGCACTCCACCGAGTTAATGCACTTAATGCACTTAGAGCATTTTCTGTGGGGACACACACACACTCGAATATATAAAAACGATTTCTAAAAAACCGACTTCTATAAATGCAACCTAATTTCGTACTGTAGACATACCCTTAGATACTTGCAGTGCTTAAAGTGGTCTGAATGAAGGGGGGTGGTCTCATTTTCTACAGAAATGAAAGCTACATCCCATTTACTTGTCCCTCTACCCTCCATCAACTCTGCACCAACATCTGTTCTGCACCCAGCCCCCTGACAATTTTGCTTCCTCCCCAACCTCTGTTCTTCCTGCAGCTCCAGGGTTTTTTCACCTCCTCAGCACCTTCTCCGACTGGGAGTTGCAAGGAGGGAGATCAGAAGAAGTGTCCTGTTGTTCACAGGAAGGAAGGGTGAGAAGGGAGCAGAGGCACCCTGAGTTGCTGAGCTTTTTCTTCTCCTTTCCCTACCATGAGAAGAGCTTTGGCTCCTGAGGGGAGGAGGAAGAAGGTGGGGAAGTGGTGCATCCCTCTATAGCCCAGCTCTGAGTGCAGACATTTATTTGGACCAGGTGCACTTTGAGCACTGGATGTTCGTAAGTACCACCTCCCCGTTGTATGTCTGATAAGCAGCAGTCTGTAGAGAAGGCTCTGGTTTCTGAGTACGCCATTTCCCAGTGTGGTGAGATCTGTGGCACACTAAAATCCTTAGGCATAACAGAGCACAGAAGTAGCCAGTTTCCCAACTCTGCTTTACAGATAGGGGGAGCCAGAGAGCATCATGACAGAGAGAGAGGAGTATATTGGGTGGAGACAGGGAATCACCACAGTGCTGAGTGAATTACACAGAAGAAGAGGTGGGGAGGGTAGCAGAGCGATTTGAGTTTAACTCAGCTGATCCAGACCTTTAAAAGGGGGTTGGATTCAGACTGTGGAATGGCAAATATTCAGGGTGCTTTTCATGATGTCTGATGTGTTCCTCCATCCTTAAAGCTGTTACCATTTCACTGTTTCACTCTTCAAGAAAAACAGAATGTAATATGCCCTCTGTCCATGATAAGATCCTAATACATTACAGTAATGCAATTTATTTTCATACAGTGGCCTACATATAAAATATTACATAACCTTTTATGAGGAAATAATGCATTATAGACTTGGGTATATCATTGTCTTGCAGGAAGAATTGAAAGATAATGTTGTGGGATGGAATGGAGGAAATAAGAGTTGAGATATAAAAGCAGCACATATTTAAGTATTCTTAGTTCCTTATTGTCTGCATGATAGTAGCTCTAACAGAAACTGTTTAGCCACTGAACAAACATGAAGTAAGAGACAGTCCCTTCCCCATGAGTTTACAATTTAAAGACAAAGAAATACAACATACAGCAAATGAGGAACAGAGATGTTAAATGCCTTCCCCCAAGATCACACAGGAAATCTGTGGCAGAGATGAGAACTGAATATCTATTTCTAAAGTCCAGGTTCAGTACATTAACCACAAGACGATTCTCCCTCTCATTACACATGGTCATTGGCTCAGACTATAACCACAGATCCAAACACTCCCTGAGATTCAGGGGAATTGAAATCTGGATCCAGACCTGAGTGTTGCAGCTTGGCTCATCTCTAGTTAACAAGAAGCTAGGCATGGGAGGAGGGAGTAACGGGGGATGGGAAAGAAGGGGTTTTAAGTAGGCTAATGCAAAAGGTTTTCAGCTCTGAAGAGAGGAAATGATTCAGGGGGAGAGATTTCCAGACAAATGGCCAGAAAAAGTGAGAGTCATTATGTTGAGTCACTACAGGAAATGAAATGAGCCAAGACTGAAGGAGTGGCCACTCTAAAAATGGATAGGTGGATACTGGGTGCTGGGTGAAACAAGGCCATGGATGTTCTGAGACAAAGAGGGCAAAATGGCACTGGAGTAGAAATTTAAAACACACAAAGCATCAAACACACACATACACAAACATTCAAAATGTATACTGGTGTCAAGCCCGAGGCACCTCATAGTTATAAAATGCCACAAACTTTCAACTTAAAGGCCAGCAATCAAAACTCCCCCACTTCCTTTCCTCTGCAACAACCTCCTGCCAGTCCTCAATTCTTGCTATTAAACTAAATCAAAAATATTTCAAACGCTTGACCAAAGAGAGAAGTATTACATTGGGTCCTACAGCTAATTAAACAGGTTCTAGACTAGAGAGACCATTCCTGGAACATGAGCCATCCTTTGAGAATGCTCTTCCCATCATGCAGACTAAGTAACTCCAGAGAGTAAGCCAGTTAAGTTAAGGTGATCAAGGATGAGGGCAGTGTGGGGTCTCTCTGACAGGAGCTCATCATCTTCCCAGCCCTAACACAGACCTCCTGTTTGACCCTCGGCAAGCCACTCGATCACTCTTTGACTCTTCCTCCATCTGTAAACGTGGATAAATAACACTTGCTTTGTCTGTCTTGTTTATTTAGATTACAAAAAAGAATGGGGAGTACTTGTGGCACCTTAGAGACTAACAAATTTATTTGGGCATAAGCTTTCGTGGGCTAAAACCCACTTCATCGGATGCATGCAGTGGAAAATACAGTAGAAAGATATACATATACAGAGAACGTGAAAAAATGGGTGTTGCCATACCAACTTTCCCGAGATTAATTAATTAAGGTGGGCTATCATCAGCAGGAGAAAAAAAAACCTTCTGTAGTGATAATCAGGGTAGCCCATTTCAAACAGTTGACAAGAAAGTGTGAGTAACAGTAGGGGGAAAATTAGCGTGAGGAAATAGTTTTTAGTTTGTGTAATGACTCATCCATCCCACTCTTTATTCAAGCCTAATTTAATGGTGTCCAGTTTGCAAATTAATTCCAGTTCTGCAATTTCTCATTGGAGTCTGTTTTTGAAGTTTTTTTGTTGAAGAATTTCCACTTTAGGTCTGTAATTGAGTGTCACAGAATCATAGAATGTCAGGGTGGAAGGAACCTCAGGAGGTCATCTAGTCCAACCTCCTGCTCAAAGCAGGACCAATCCCCAACTAAATCATCCCAGCCAGGGCTTTGTCAAGCCTGATCTTAAAAACCTCAAAGGAAGGAGATTCCACCATCTCCCAAGGTAAAGCATTCCAGTGCTTTACCACCCTCCTAGTGAAAGTTTTTCCTAATATCCAACCTAAACCTCCCCCACTGCAACTTGAGACCATTGTTCTGTCATCTGCTACCACTGAGAACAGTCTAGATCCATCCTCTTTGGAACCCCCTTTCGGTTAGTTGAAAGTAGCTATCAAATCCCCCTCCTTCTTCTCTTCTGCAGACTAAACAATCCCAGTTCTCTCAGCCTCTCCTCATAAATCATGTGTTCCAGTCCCCTAATCATTTTTGTTGCCCTCCACTGGACACTTTCCAATTTTTCCACATCCTTCTTGTGTCCAGGGAGGTTGAAGTGTTCTCCAACTGATTTTTGAATCTTATAATTCTTGACGTCTGATTTGTGTCCATTTATTCTTTTGCATAGAGACTGTCTGGTTTGGCCAACGTACATGGCAGAGGGGCATTGCTGGCACATGATACCATATGTTTGCACAGTGTCTAAGACAATGGGGCAAATAAATAGTAGTAATAATAACTGACTACTCATTGAAATCATAGGCAAAACTGACATAGGGTATGTCTACACTGCAATTAAAAACCCACGGTTGGCCCTTGCCATCTGACTAGTGCTTGTGGGGCTTGGGGCTAAGGGGGATGTGTAATTGCAGAGTTGATGTGCGGGCTAGGTCTGAAGACCAGGCTCTAGGACCCTATGAGGTGGGAAGGTCCCAGGGCTCAGGCTGCAGCCTGAGCCTACAGGTCTACACTGCAGTTAAACAGCCCCTTAGTCCAAGACCTGTGAGCCCAAGTCAGCTGGCATGGGCCTGCCATGTGTGTCTAATTGCAGTGTAAACATCCCATAGACTTTAATGAGAATAGACTGGGACATATAGGAAACCATGAAATACCCAATTCATTATAATGATATGAATGATTAGTATGATAACTTAAATGGCTGTAAGAGAAGGCCAAGTTTTCAAGGGTTCAGTTTTGCCTGAGCCTGATTTGCATGATCTTTACAGATATTTTGTGGCATTACAAAATCCAAGATGGTCAAATATCCTCACAACAGAATCTATGTCAGCGAGGACCTGTCTTTCTAAAAAAACCAGCAGCTTCTAGATTTTTATGAACGTTAATTCTTGCCCCATGTTCCTAGGACCCCTTTCTTCATTTATCTTCAGGGTCAGGGATGGAAGAAAAAGCTGTTAAAGATAAATTTATACACACATGCACACATAATCTTAAAATAAATATCATGCCTCTATTGAATGTACTTGTAAGTGCTTTCTGGAAGATGCATTCTGTACTGTGAAGAAGCAAGAAAAATTGCAGTGCAGAAGCTAACTTGATGTTTTAAATGAAACACAAAGTGCTGCTGACATAACATTCGAACGCTCTGAACATTTTAACTACATCAGAAATAAAAGCAAATTTCCATTTACCATTCGCATTGTCAGATCAGCTAGACAATGGAATGCTGTTCATTTATCTACAGACCCAAACAGTCAATCTATCTTCTAGAGAGGATTAACCTTAGAGTAACACTTAATATTTTATCTTTCTTGCCACTGGTATTATTGCTTCTAGGTAGAAGGGAGGTGGGGAGCATTTATAGCTCATGACTGTCAATTGGCGAAGACATAAAAGGTTCTGGAAAATGTGCCATGATTTTATGTTCCACGAAGTGAAGAAAAATGTTAATCCCTTCCCAGATTCAGCTGTGAGAAAAGTAGAGGAACCCACAGTCTATGGTTTTTATTGCTTAGTTAAAAACATAGTTAGAGATGAGTGATAGGAAATTTAAAGATGATTCTTTTCACTCTAATATAGATTAAAGAAATACATGATTACTTACATTTACTATTCTGCCCAGTTATGCTTTCATTAGCATCTTCTATCTAAGGATCTAAAATCACTTAATTAATCCTCCATAACACCTTATGAGCTAAATCAGTATTTTTACCTGCCTCTTAAAGGGGTGAAGAATTGTCTGGAGGGAAAAGTATAAATATTACAAATCAGGAGACCAAGGTGCTCTTCCCAGCTTTGTCATAAACTTGGTGTGTGACCTTAAGCAAGTAACTTTATTGCTCTGTGTCTCAGGTTCACCACTGTAAAGTTAGGATAATAATACCAACCCCATGGGAGAGTAACACTTTTATTTCAGAGCATAGCACCCATAATTTATTCAGAGTTACAAAGCAAATCAGTGGTAGTGACATGAATGGACTTTCCAGCTCTTTTCTCTGACCACTAGACACACTGCTTTATTTTAATTGTAGGTTCCATCCCAGCTGGAAGAGATAGTGTCTATAACTGAGGGACTGATAGTAAGCCTAAACTTACTGGGCATCCTTCTTGAATATAATACAATTGGGCTTTGACTTCATTGAGAGCAAGATTTAGCCCATAGTCTACAGATATTCTGACACATTATTATCATCACTAGTTGCCATATGAAAGAGAAAGATTATCATCACTAAGAGTGCCAGCTTGTTTACTGAGTGCTGTCATATAGCTCCTATGCGCTGAAGGCCCCAGAATTCCCATTGGGAGAGAGTCACACATTGGATATGGGTTTTTTTCCCCCCTATTAGTTTGTAAGACTCTCTTCCAGTGAAAGCAAAGAATTTGCTCTTCTCTTTACTGGCTTCTTCTCCCACAGGCTCCACAGTGTGGCATGTCTTCAGTTGGGACAAGCTGGATATTCAGTGCCCTAAGGAACCTAATAGTGCCACTCATTGTGACAATCCGAGCCCCCATAGTGCTCTCCAACCCTGCTGGCCTGGGTCCTGATCACCCTTCCAGAGAGGAAGTCACTGTGGGGGAGGGATATCTGTATGTATCACCTTGCACAATCTTTTTAGGATTATCCTATCTTCCTAGGATTATCCTAGGGTAGTGTCTCTGTGTCCCCCTCCTCCCAATTGGGTAGTGGGTCTTTCATAGAATCATAGAATATCAGGGTTGGAAGGGACCTCAGGAGGTCATCTAGTCCAACCCCCTGCTCAAAGCAGGACCAATCCTCAATTTTTGCCCCAGATCCCTACAATCTGCAGGACACGAAGCCAGCTGCATGGAGGCCTTATGCTTCTGTAATAGCTCTGAGGTCCCACTGTAGCCCACTCTGTCAAGGCCTCCCTTATCACTTCCCTATGCTCCACACTCAAGAAATTTACACTGTTGTAATGCTGAAGAGAATTTGGCCAAGTATCAGGCAGGAAACCGTTTTCTCTAAGCACTGCTCAACCTACACCCTGATGTGAGATCATATAACTAAATATTGGGCTCAAACACCTATACACAAGGGGCAGAACTAAAGTTAGCTTGCTTCTCATTTGACTCTAATTATTTTATTTAGACATGTTAGTTTTTATAGAATTGATATATTATTCTATTTATTTGGATAGCAGGCTGTATTACAGTCATGTAAGAAGTCTTGCCACATCCATGCTGATGGCCCCAGGGAAACAGAGAAATTAAACAAATTTATATACTGTGTTGCATATTGACTGTAAAATCCCAAACCTATTACATCTTCCTTCTCAGCTGATGCATGGCAATAGGTTTCACCTATTGTGTACTTACTTATCAAAAGGCAATGTTTATTAACACCTCCCTGTATAAATATTAGCACGGCAACAATGTGAAAATGAGGCAAAGGGTCATCTTTAAAGCCACAAAAGGCAGGAAGTTCAGAGTTTGGGCTCTTTCTCCATTCTCTTCTGTTCCATTCTTTTTGGGGTTGTATATTATAGCCATTGTCACCATAGCATCAGAGTGAGACATGACTAGCACCTGTACTATGTGTCTCTCTTTGCCTTCCTCTCCCCAGCGGAAAATTGTGTGAGGATTTATTTTTTTTAAGTATATTATATACAATGTGCTATATGATTATACTAGCAAAGGCAAGGTCAAACAAGTGTGCTTTGCTCCAGTCCTTCATTCACCCCATTTCTAGAGACATGAGAACAGCAAGTAACATTGTATATGCCTCATGTGCTCAAATATCTTGGCATATGCCTATAATTACTACTACCTAGGACGTGAGTAGGAACTAAATAGGAGAAGGTCCAAAGTCCTTTATTTTGTGGTGTAATGTTTGATCCTTGTTAGAATGGCTTTTCTGTTCTTTGCTTTGTCGGCTTTTCCTAATACTTAAAAAAAAAAAAACACAAAAAAAAACACAAAGCCCTAAAGATTTCTGTGGGAAAAGGAAATACTTCCATATTCTATGGGCCATTGGTATAATAAAACTGTAATGGCTCTCGCACAGCCATTATAGTCTGTTGTGTCAATGCATATTATTAGGGACCTTTCGTCTGCAAATTATTTGACATGATAGATTGCAACAGCTCTTTTGAACAATTTCTCACATAAGGCAATTTTGCAGGTTTTGCTTTATGTCCTTTAGAGGAGACACTAAAGCCAGGTCTTTCGGATCCATGGGCCAATGAAAGATTTGACGCTACTTGTTAAATAGACTAGAGGAGGACCCTGGTGTCCTGGGTGACTTCCTCCCTCTCCCTACCCTCACCTCTTTAAAAGCCTCCTACTGGAGCAAACCTGTCGCTGACTGTCTCCAATAGAGACTCCCTTGGCTTCACAAGAGGACATAAGGAGGCCAGGATTCCAGGAGAGGTGTGAAGGGGGCCGGTCCAAGGTGGAATAGCCATGTGTATCCTCCAGACCTCAATCTGCTCCGTCATGGAGAGATGCTGTTGGTACAGAAGGGCTGCTTCAGCCTCAAGGATGCAACCAAAAGAATGAGTCTCTACAGCTTGAGCTGAAGGCCAAGGCTCACTGTCTGAGAGCTGTGGCAGTTTCACATTATCTGTGGGTCAGGCACAGAGGGGAGACACGACAGACCAAGGAGAGGGTAGGTCCATTATTCAGTGAGGAGGAAAGGACAATAACAGAAAATGCAGCAATGGCTGAAGTGTTATTAATGTTTCGCAAACTGGAGTCCCCAGAGGGGGTCTGCAGGCCCCACTGATCACCTCCTCCCTCAACTCCTCCCCTCCCTCCCAGCACCTCCTGCATGCCAGGGAACAGCTGTTCAGCAGCATGCAGGAGGCACTGGGAGGGAGGGGGAGGAGCGAGGATGGGGCGCCCTCGGAGGAGGGAGCAGAAAGAGGCAGGGAAGAGGTGGGGGGGAGGCCTTGGGGGAAGGGGTGGAGTTGGGGGGCGGGGCCTGGGGCTGAGCAGGGGCCTTGGGAGTCTGTGAAAATTTTTACATAAAAATGGGGGTCCTCGGGTTGCTAAACTTTGAGAACCACTGTGTTAAATGACTCTTTTGTTTCAGTTTTCATGAAAAAGTTAGCAGTGATTGGATGACTAACATAGTGAACCTCAGTGTAAATGGGGTAGGATCTGAGGCTAAAATAGGGAAAGAACAAGTTAAGAATTACTTAGACAAGATGTCTGCAAGTCAGCAGGGCCTGATGAAATACATCCTAGAATATTTAAGGAATTGGCTGAAGAGATCTCTGAGCCATCAGTGATTATCTTTGAGAACTTGTGAAGGAGAGATTCCGGAGGATTGGAAAAAAGAGGAATACTGACAACACAGTCAGCTTAACTTTGGTACCTGGAAAGATAATGGAGCAAATAATCAAACAATTGATTTGTAAGCACCTAGAAGAAAATAAGGCGAAAATTAAAAATAAAAACAGTCAAAATGGATTGATCAAGAACAAATCATGTCAAACCAACCTAATATCGTTCTTTGACAGGTTAACAAGCCTTGTGGATGGAAGGAAGCAGTAGATGTGATATAACTCAACTTTAAGGCTTTTGATACTGTTTCACATGAAGAAAAGGAGTACTTGTGGCACCTTAAAGACTAACCAATCTTTTTGAGCATGAGCTTTCGTGAGCTACAGCTCACTTCATCGGATGCATACCGTGGAAACTGCAGAAAACATTATATACACACAAAGACCATGAAACAATACCTCCTCCCACCCCACTGTCCTGCTGGTAATAGCTTATCTAAAGTGATCACCAAGTTGGGCCATTTCCAGCACAAATCCAGGTTTTCTCACCCTCCGCCCCCCCCCCCCAAACTCACTCTCCTGCTGGTAATAGCCCATCCAAGGTGACCACTCTCTTCACAATGTGTATGATAATCAAGGTGGGCCATTTCCTGCACAAATCCAGGTTCTCTTGTGCAGGAAATGGCCCACCTTGATTATCATACACATTGTGAAGAGAGTGGTCACTTTGGATGGGCTATTACCAGCAGGAGAGTGAGTTTGGGGGGGGGGGCAGAGGGTGAGAAAACCTGGATTTGTGCTGGAAATGGCCCAACTTGATGATCACTTTATATAAGCTATTACCAGCAGGACAGTGGGGTGGGAGGAGGTATTGTTTCATGATCTCTGTGTGTATATAATGTCTTCTGCAGTTTCCATGGTATGCATCCGATGAAGTGAGCTGTAGCTCACGAAAGCTCATGCTCAAAAAGATTGGTTAGTCTTTAAGGTGCCACAAGTACTCCTTTTCTTTTTGCGAATACAGACTAACATGGCTGTTACTCTGAAACCTGTTTCACATGACTTTCTCATAAACAAACTAGAGAAATGTAGCCTAGCCGAACCTCCTACAAGGTGGGTGCACAACTGATTGGAAAAGTGTACACAAAGAGTAGTTATCAATGGTTCACAATCATGCTGAAAGGGCATATCGAGTAGGGTGTGTCCTGGGTCTGGCTCTACTCAATATCTTCATAAATGATTTGGATATAGGGTATATTTATAAAGTTTGTGGATGATACCAAGGTGGGAGGGGTTGCAAGTGCTTTGGAGGACAGGATTAGAATTCAAAATGATCTTGACAAATTGGAGAGATGGTCTGAAATAAATGGGATGAAGTTCAAAAGGGACAAATGCAAAAGTACTCCATTTAGGATGGAATAATCAATTGCACAAATGCAAAATGGGAAATGACTGCATAGGAAGGAGTACTACTGAAAAAAAGAATCTGTGAGTTCTAGTGGATCACAAACTATGAGTCAAAAATGTAATAGCATTGCAAAAAAACCAAATATCATTCTGATAAGTGTTAGCAGGAGTGTGGTAAGCAAGACACGAGAAGTAATTCTTCGAGTCTCCTCAGCACCAATAAGGCCCCAGTTGGAGTGTTGTTTCAATAAAGATGTGGACAAATTGGAGAAAGGTCAGAGGAGAGCAACAAAAATCATTAAAAGGTCTAGAAAATATGTCCTACATGGAAATATTTTAAAAACTGGGTTTGTTTAGTATGGAGAAGAGAAGATTGAGGGGGGACATGACATCAGTCTTCAAGTACATAAAAGCTTGTTATAAAGATTGTGATAAATTATTCTCCTTAACCACTGAGAACAGGACAAGAAATAATGGGCTTAAAATGTAGCAAGGGACATTGAAGTTAGACATTAGGGAAAACTTCCTAATGATAAGGGTATCTATTATATTACATCTCCCTCCCACAAACTTCCTCGAAAACTCCCCTGTTTGCTAACTAGTATCATTTCATTATTGTCTGTACTTCCCCTGTCTGTCCATTGTATATTGTCTCGTATTTACATTGTAAGCTCTTTGGGGATAGGGACCGTCTCTTTGTTATAATGTTTGTACAGCACCTAGAACAACTTGTCACCACCACAGTATAAATAATAATAATAATTGTGGGCTGCATTCATCAGGAAGTGCGGCACAGGCAGCATGGCTGAGGATGGACGCCTATGTTGGCTCCATGCCATCGCTGCACATGAACATTTCTCCAGGTGCTATTGTGGCATTTTTGCAGACATTTGATGCCACCGCAGGGCCATAAAGGGACCACTGCAGGGGCCAGAATCTGTTCCATTATGTTGTTTGTCTTCTGCCGGACAAAAAATGGTGGCGGGCCTGGGATCTTATTTTATCCCTCATGCAGGGAGAGGTTGGGAATGGATTGCAAACAGAGGAGAAGAATCCCCTAACATTTAAAGAGGACATAGGGAGAAAAAAGATGAAGCAGGAAAGGAAACCAGAATAATTAACGCTTAAGCTATTGCCTCTTTCAGAAACAGTAGGCAAGGGCAGCTCTAACAGCTGTAACATTTCCATTTCCTCCTGTTCTAAGCCGTGCCGCTGGTGCAAGTGAAGGACAGTGATGGTACTGGAAATGCTGCTGCAGCATGTAAATTCAGTTAGCATGACTGGGAAAAAAATAAAAGTGAGCTTCAAGGGCAGCGTGTGAGACAGATGTCACAGGCATCCGGCATAGCTGCAGTAAGACAGTAGATTTTCATGCACAATGTTTAATACATGAGGTTCCCTGTACCTCCTCCTCCAATAGTAGCAACTATCAACAAAAGGTATGGGGAGGTGATGACAATGATGACATATGCTGGAGCTTGGGGAAACAAAGCCAGAAATGTAGTGGCATGCTTTAAACTTCCAGTGGGAGTGGAGGCTGATGGAGGAATGTGAGGGACAGAAAGAAGAGTTCAGAGAGGAGGGAAAAATAATTGGCAGGCTGAGCTAATATTGAAAGGAAGGCAGCAGGCACCTGCTAAAGGCTCCCCAATGCTAAGGAGCCTGGGAACAAAACCATTATCATTATTGGGGTTGCTTTCCCCACACCAAGCTCAACAGGCGCACAACAACGCAATTGGCTGCATTGGACTATGGGGGTTGGACTAGATGGCCTCCTGAGGTCCCTTCCAACCCTGATATTCTATGACTCTGCGATCAGTGTGTAAGAGACGTTAGTAAAAGGAAGGAGGATATATGCTTAGGGAAGTGCAGTTACAAAGGCGGCACCTCTATGAAACAGAGCAAAACTCCTATTAGTACAGCATGGGTTGAGGATGACGATAGCCTGGGTGTAAAGGGTGCATGGAACGGCACAAGCTCCTTCATTGCTTTCCTACTCCCGCCCATTGTGAGTGTTATCTGAAAAGGCAATATGACAGGTAAGACATCAAGAAAGAAAATCATCCATCAAATGGTATAGGTCAAACCTTAGCATTGAAGTAACCACAGAATACATACTATTCTGCAGGAGCGGGAGGAGGAATACAAACTCACAGTCATCACATGCAGCCAACTGAAAAAGATGGGTATTTTAACATACTTACTCACCTAAGATATACACCAGTTAATCTCTTTTAAATATTTTGGGCCTAGTGCTCCACTGCCCTGCACCTTTTGTTGTTATTTACACCTCTGCAGAGTGTAGGGTGACCAGACAGCAAATGTGAAAAATCGGGACAGGGGGTGGGGGGGTAATAGGAGTCTATATAAGAAAAAGACCCAAAAATCGGGACTGTCCCTATAAAATCTGGTCACCCTAGCAGAGTGGCTGCCACACTGAGGCTACAACACTGTACTGTAGACACATACTACAGCAACAGAAGGGGCTTTTCTGTCACTGTCGTAAATCTACCCCCCAAAAGGCAGTTGCTAGGTTGATGGAAGAATTCCTCCGTCGACCTAGCGGTGTCTGTAGTGGAGATTCGGTCAAACTACATTGCACAGGGTGTGAAATTTTTCACAGCCTTGAGTGATGTAACTAGGTGGACCTAAATTTTAGCTGAAGACCAGGTCTCAGTTTTCCCATCTCTAAAATGGGGACAATGATCCTGACTTACTTCTAAAGTACTTTGAGGTCTACTGATGAAAAGTGCTCTATGAAAGCCAGGTCTTGTTCTGACTAGTCTGATTTGAGAGAATTGTACACTCAGTTTGCATTAACTTGGTAGAGATGTAAATGACTGAAGTGCAGGGTTCATGGGTTCTGATAACACATCCATCACTGTGGTATATCTGAGTGCCTACAGAGGTAAAGAGAAAAAGGGGTTAAATGTTTCTGCAGGTTCCATTGTAAATTATATAAATTATATCAGACTCTTCCTTGAACCCATTTGTTTAAGAATCTCCAGATTCCTTGAAGATGCATTTTGAACGTGTCCTTATAAATCTTGGAGAAAAGAAAGGTTTGATGGCCCAGGACCAAGCTCTCCTAAAAAACAATCAAATACATTTTCATTATGCTTCAATAAAGTAAACAGCACAGGTGAGGTGAGCAAACAGAATGTTGAGTGATGACCCTCTTCCTCCCCAGCCTCTCTCAGCTCCAGCTGAAATTCCATGAATCATCCAATCCATCACCATAAAACAGACAATAAAGTCATTCTGAATGCCAGCATCAGGCATGCATACAATGAAAACAAGGGCAAAAATCCAAAATGAGCATGGAGGCAGATTTAAAAATAAAAGACACGTTGGTTTGTGACTGCACATCACCTGAAGGAATTCTAGATTCACGTGGAAAGAATTTAAGAGAAAACTACAGGAAAAACCACCGAAAATATTACATGGCATTGAAAAGTTAGAAAATCCTCACGCCCAGCAACATCCTCTAGCTCAGAAAATAAGCTCGGAGACATAAAAATTAGCCATTCATGAATGGAAGTCTCATGGCTGGCTGAGGCCCATATCATAACTCAACATCTGTAAGCTATTTGATATAATGACCATCTCCTCTCTCCTCCCCCCACCCCATTGATACAGTGCCTAGCACAATGGATGCTGGTCCCAGGCACAACCACAGAGAATTCCCTTCGTGGAAGGGAAGATCAGCTCCTCCACAGCACCATCCCTTACATGCTGGGACTCTGTATAGTGCTCTGATGGTGAGAGGACATGAGTGGGTGGAATTATGGCAGGAGGGGTCAACTGAAGGGACACATATCATCCCCCAACCAACCTCACAGCCATTGGTCCGAGAAAATAAAGCCCAAGGTTGTATTACCTTGGCTGTTGACTCTTCTGAGCTGGGAAACCTTGCTCTTTAATTACTCCTAGGGGAATTCTGTGCCAGTGTGCACGCAGAAATTAATGGGTTTTGTGCAGAATTTCCTTTTTCTCCACAGAAATGGGCTGCAGAGCTGCTGACTGCCACTAGGGGCCACTAGACCTGACAGAGCACAGATTGCAAGTAGAAGATACTGCCAGGGGCAGGGGAAGGGAGCTGAAGGGTCCCAGCAGCTGCAGTTATCAGCATGCCCGGAATGAAGGAGGTGGTGTGCAGGAATCTCCACACAAGCCCGGGACCCAGCATCAGGCTGTTTCTCCCTTTGGATCACTGGGGTCTACGGGGTGTGGGTGTTTGGACTGGGGGGAGCCCCACAGCTGGGCTCTGGTGAGGAGCGGGTGTACATGTGAGTGTCTGGATGGGAAGTGAGGGCATGTCTGGGCTCTGGAGGGGAGGAGGTGCATGCAAGAGTCTGGACTGAGGGGAGCCCCTGCTGCTGGGCTGTAGTGGGGAGGGGGTGCATCCGATTGTCTGGCACAGGGGGAGGCCGCAGCAGGACTCGAGGGGAGAGAGTGAAAGTGTCTGGCCCCCCTAGTGGGCTCTGCAGGGAGGGAGCAGAGAAATAAGAACTGGGATGTCACACGGGCTTCCTTAACTCTCTACTCCTGGAGGAATTTTCTTGTGTCTATACTGTTACAGACATAGTTGCTGATAGGTATTTTGAAATGAATTACCAAAGCAATTGAAACTGGCATGATTATATAGTGTTATTTTGACAAACAAAATATGCAGAATTTTAAAATATTGTGTGCAGATTTTTTAATTTTTTAGTACAATTTAATTTAATTTAATTTTTAAATACCCCCTGGAGTATTTAATGGAACCGCACAAGAAGCCATGGTCAGAGGAAGCCCAGGGAACAAGATTCCACTGGACATGCACTGCCAGGGAACTGAGGGAAGTATGGGAGTAGGTTGGGGGCCAGAGCCAATGTTGAGGCACAGTACATCTGCATACCTGGCCCAGTGCTAGAGGTGGATGTCAAGGATCCCAGGATCGGCATATGTTCCATGGGAAGATTCTTCACACTCCTTCCTGGCAGAATGATTTGAGGAAACCTTCATGAGAGGATCTGTTAGAGTTTCTCTCCTCTGTGGGCAATGTCTGGCATTGTCTGACTGCCCATAATAAGTTTATGGACAGTATAACCCTGAAGATCTCTAGAGTCACTGGAAACTGGATCCCTAGCACACAGAACTACCATCAGCAGGATGTTCTTGGTTTCTTTTCCAGTATTCCATAGCTAATTGAAAACCTTATTTGCAATAAACCATCATGGTATAAAACATAGAGGGACAAAATTTCTGCTGGTGTAAACCAACACAGCTCCACTGAAATAAATGGAGCTATGCCAGCCTACACCAGGATGTACTTTGACTCAAAGGGTAGAAATATCAAGCTCCAGGAATTTCTAGAGGCAGAAATAGAGCTCGGTTCAGCCAGTAGAAAAAGCTAATGAAATTCACAAAATAAAAAAATAGGGCTTGATTCAGCTAGTGTAATCCACCACACAAGGCCCCGGAGGTGAAGCAGAGGCAACTCCCACCCTGCTGCTAGGCAAGAGGACTCAGCCAAGCAGCATAACAGAGGGTGGTGCTGACCCAGGAGGGGCAATGACAGGGTCGACCCTCAAGTTTCTATCAATGCATCTTCTGTAGGGACTTAGGCATAGTTTACAACTGTGATCCCCCACCGGAAAGCCAAAGGATTTTTTTTTAAAGTCATTTCTAGGCTGATAATTTATATCCTGATGAGATATTAGAGGCCAAGCTATGAATACACAAAAACAGGGTCCAGCATCAGAACACTATCTGATCCCAGGTTGTAACCACACTGCTGTATAGTTTGGCTTGGAAGGACTGGATTTTTATTAGTAAAGTAAACATTGATTTCTCTGTACGCACACAAACCGACAATCCCCCAATCAAAATTTACAAACAGGCAAAGTAAGAAAAATGCTACTTGAGAACTTTAGTTTGATTTAAGGATATTTACTTCCCATATTTTGATATGTGATGTTGATAATTTGTGTTTTAATGGTTATAAAGTTTTAACTTCTTGAACATCAATGTCTACTGTCATTAACAATTATTGTCTGACCCCTATTGTCTGACATACCCCCTAATTTCCTGCAGCTATGAAAATTTAAAAATTGATGATTTTTTTTAAAATGCTTAAAATAAACATTGATATTATCAGTCAGAATCTTTATACACACATATATACATATACACAGTGTGTGTATATGTGTGTGTGTGTGTGTATATATATAAAATAAAGAATTGTGCCAAGCTTATATATATCATAGAGTGAATGTGTTACTCTGGGGTGGTATGGAGTTCAGCCATGAAAAGCACTACTTTACTAGCATAGTGTTTTACATTTACACTGTATTAAATGTTTTTGCTAGCTATTATGCAATGATAATGACACATTGTTCACTACATTTCTCTTGTCAACAACCGGGAGCTGACCTCTAACTTGCTCAAAGCTGAACAAACAAACTGAGGGTAGCTATTTGTGTGTGAAGTTACAAGAACATCTTCCTAGCTAATTCTGCATGAAAGATAGTTTCCTCTGGACAAATGCAATACAGTAGAAAGCAGATTATTCAGGCCCAGTTCAGCATGCTTTTATGATGAGAAGCATGAACTAACATAAAAAATCCCATGGCACTCAGTGGAATTGCTCAATATGAGTAGGGATTGCAGAATCAGGCCTTGAATTGACGGCATTGAGAAACAAGAGGTATTTCCTTCCCTTAAATGACCTTGTTGAATGTTAAATGCCAAGCCTCAGCCAAGAATGTGACCAGGAACTAGAATGAGTGATCAAACCTAGGTCTCCACTCTCCGTATTGCAGTGGAAAATAATACGAGACCTGGCCAGGAATAATTGTTCTAATTAAAGTGGTGATCAAGTTCAAAGGTAGAAGTACCCAACACAAAACCACATTGCATAATGACTTGTGAGTTTTACAAGCAGAGGAGAACCATAATAGTCTTTGCTACTCTGAGAAAGAATATGGAAATTAGACATGAAGCAGGCAGAGGTGAGATCTTTGATCACAAAAAATAAATTCCATTGAAGCTGATAAATTAAACAAGACACGACCTTTATAGAACACAATAAAATCTAAGGGTCAGATCCTCAGCTGGTGTAAATCAGTGTAGTTCCATTAAAGCCAGTGGATTTACCTCAGCCCTTTGGGATTTAAAGTATTCAGCTAAGTTAAAATAAAACACATTCAAAAGTGATTCCATTTGCTGTACATCACTTATTCTGAAGGAAAAATAATTGCTGTACTCTATATGTGAGCATGTGTATGTGACAAATCCCAGGGTTGTTGGGGGTTTTTCCCCCAACACAAGAGCCTAGGACAAGTATTACATTTAAATAAATCTACCAAAGCAAATATGATGGTACTGTAGGGAAATCTGCTGTGTTACATTTATTACCTCTTCATGCCCCATCTAAATGCCAAACGCCATCTCTTTCTCCTCAGACTCTAAGTCGGGGTGCTGGAACAATTTGTATAGTGGCAGTGCTGAGAGCCACTGAACCAAACTTTAAACCTGATGGAAACCACTTCAAGCTGGGGGTGAGGCAGTACCCCTTGTACTCCTAGTTCCAGCAGGTATGTTCTAAGTGAGAGTGTAAAGCAAACATTTGGACAGTGCTCAGTGAGAACTTGTTTTAAGACCTGTGGGAACTACATTGAACAAGATCGTAAATATGAGAGACAGAACACAATTAAATACAGCCACCCCAGATTTGATTTTTAAAAGATGAATTTGACAGTGGATTTCCTATTAATTAGATTTGTAAAGATATTGCTGGGATAGAAATAAAATGAGGGTGAGCTGGATACAATCCTTGAGTTTCAGACTGGAGATCAAATTCTATTAAATCACCTCTTTAGCAGCAGTTTAGCAACAACAGAGAAAACAATTTAAGAAAATAGCCCACTTAGGCCAGCCAACTGCCCTCGGAGCTCAGTTCTGTGGGAGCACCTAAATGGGGTCAGGAATGAGGTCATTGAGAAGGGGGAGGAAAACTCTCACCGCTGCTGTCTAGTTCAGACTTCATTGCCTCATTTCTCCGTTTCTATAACTTTCACAAATTCTGTGGTGCTCATTCAAAACACTAAGAGAATGAAAGGATTCAAAGAAATCTAAGCTGTAATGGACAATCATGAGAGAGCAGAATCAGTTTACCCCATGAATATAATTGAAGGGATTTTTAATAAATCTATTGGGTATCTAATCAGCAGAGAGCTGGTAGACTTACCTTTATTTAAGTTGGCCTATAATTTGAAATGAGGAGATCAAGTAGTGAAAGGCTCTAAAGTAATTAGCCACAAATCTAAACCATCTCTTTCTTTGCATGTTGTTTTAGACACTCACAGAACTGGGGAATTAAACTGTTTCATTCAAAGGGATGGAGCTGCCTTTGCTTACTCAGGAGCTCTGTAAGGCACTCTGTCCTCCCCAAGAGGCAGTGAGGGTCAGAACCCACCCTCATAAAGGGCTTGATTGTGCTTTATGGTAATAGTCCTGCACTAATTAAGGGACCAAGCTGCATGCAGAACTCCTATTGACTTCAAAGGGATCAGGATTTGATCCTTTATTTAGAATTCAGTCTTACAAGCCTTCCACATTCAGAATTCCCAATGACTTTCACAACACTATGATTTGTCACTTTATTAATTTGGTCCCAATCATTCAAGTCCTCCACATGCAGAATTCCCATTTACTTCACTAGGACAAGGATTTGCCATTTGCTTGCTAAGATTCCAATCTTGCAAATCCTTTGCATGTGGAAATCCCATTGAATTCATTACAAATAAAACTGCACAGTCCCATTGTTTGCCAGGCCTCAGGCAGAGTGCAAATAAATATAGACATTGCATATGGACATAGGAAATTATCTGTTTATAAAGAATGTGACCACATGTTCACAGTCAGTGCTGAGTCATAAGCTTTCTTCCAGTGCACAAGTCACATGCTCTAGGAATATATTGTTCTTACTGTAAAGTCCAAGTGGCAAAGGAATCAGCATAACCTGAACTTCTCTTGCTGGATAAGTGAGACTACATGCCTCAGGTTCATATTTGGCCAAGTAAATCTTATTATAATTCCTCTATTTTGTCCCTTTCACTATCTTAGATCAGTAATAACACTCTCAAACTATAGCACTAGTCAAATGAAAGACCATGGATGTTAACACACAGTATTTTATGTGTTCCTATAGAGGGTATGGAAAGACAAATTCGATTTTTTCATTATTTCACATCCTGTTGTTTCAAGAACATTATGCCAAATTGGTGTATTTTGAGAGAATAGTCTAATTTGAAATGTGAGTAAGTATGAAGCACTCTCCTAATGCACTTGTTCAATATAATATGCAAGTAGCATAACATATTTGGTAACTAATAAAATAAAATCTAAAGTATGTTTTCAATATTTATTTTTTTTTACTTTTAAAAATTGGATGGAATATAAAGAGATTGTCAATCCATCATGCTCATAGTACTTACAAATGTTTCCTTCTCTTTACTCCTCACTGGTCTGGATTGGTCCAGAATTGTCTGACTTTAGTTTCATTTTCAACACTAGACCAGGAATGGAATTTAGTAGGGTTAAAAATATTGGGCCAGATTCTCAGCTGGCATAAATCAGCATTGAAGTCAGAGTTACGCCAGTCCATTTCAGAATCCGAGGATGTACAGAGGGTACATTATGCCCTTTCACAAACTCTGTAGCAACTAAAGAATTGGTAAACTCAGTGGAGTTTGTATTGATCAAACCCAAAATGGAATTCAAGAGGTTTGTTCTGACAATCCTTTTTGTTCTAAGAAAAGGAGGACTTGTGGCACCTTAGAGACTAACAAATTTATTTGAGTATAAGCTTTTGTGAGCTACAGCTCACTTCATCGGATGCATGCAGTAAAAAATACAGTGGGGAGATTTATATACACAGAGAACATGAAACAATGGGTATTACCATACACACTGTAAGGAGAGTGATCAGGTAAGGTGAGCTATTACCAGAAGGAGAGCGGGGGAGGTGGGGGGAGGGAAACCTTTTGTAGTGATAATCAAGGTGGGCCATTTCCAGCAGTTGACAAGAATTTGTCTGAGGAACAGTAGGGGGTGTGGGGGGGTAATAAACATGGGGAAATAGTTTTACTTTGTGTAATGACCCATCCACTCCCAGTCTTTATTCAAGCCTAAGTTAATTGTATACAGTTTGCAAATTAATTCCAATTCAGCAGTCTCTCACTAGAGTCTGTTTTTGAAGTTTTTTGCTGAAGAATTGCCACTTTTAGGTCTGTAATCGAGTGACCAAAGAGATTGAAGTGTTCTCCGAGTGGTTTTTGAATGTTGTAATTCTTGATTTCTGATTTGTGTCCATTTATTCTTTCACGTAGAGACTGTCCAGTTTGGCCAATGTACATGGCAGAGGGGCATTGCTGGCACATGAAGGAATATATCACATTGGTAGATGTGCAGGTGAACGAGCCTCTGATAGTGTGGCTGATGTGATTAGGCCCTATGACGGTGTCCCCAGAATAGATATGTGGACACAGTTGGCAACGGGCTTTGTTGCAAGGATAGGTTCCTGAGTTAGTGGTTCTGTTGTGTGGTGTGTGGTTGCTGGTGAGTATTTGCTTCAGGTTGGGGGGGCTGTCTGTAAGGAAGGACTGGACTGTCTCCCAGGATCTGAGATCTTCAGGATAGGTTGTAGATCATAGAATCATAGAATATCAGGGTTGGAAGGGACCTCAGGAGGTCATCTAGTCCAACCTGCTGCTCAAAGCAGGACCAATCCCCAAGTTTTGCCCCAGATCCCAAATGGCCCCCTCAAAGATTGAACTCACAACCCTGGGTTTAGCAGGCCAATGCTCAAACCACTGAGCTATCCCTGTGTTGGAGAGGTTCTGGTTGGGGGCTGAAGGTGATGGCTAGTGGTGTTCTGTTATTTTCTTTGTTGGGCCTGTCCTGTAGTAGGTAACTTTTGGGTACTCTTCTGGCTCCGTCAATCTGTTTCTTCACTTCAGCAGGTGGGTATTGTAGTTGTAAGAATGCTTGATAGAGATCTTGTAGGCGTTTGTTCTGAACTTTAGAAAGAGGAGTGCTGTAAGTGTTCACCTGCAGCACAACATGGGAAAAGAGGAGTGAAGGTACATTTTGCCCTGGTAACACCATAGGGTAGTGAAGGAACAGCTCTGAGATTCCACTGTGTTGAAGCAGAGCACAGAAGAGGACAAATGCTAGGGTTCCTAAAGCAGCAAATGTGAGTAGAAGAGAAGCATTACCGAGGTTCTGCTGCCATATATGCAGCTGCTACAGCATGCAGGAACTCCAGGGAATGGGGAACACAGTGGTATTTCTCTTCTGCACCTGGTCTCTCCTAAGTGGAATGTGAATGTGATAACTGTTAGAACATAGATATTTAGGCCTGTTTGTAAAGGCCTATACTTTAAGAATTTAGGTGTATTCTTATTACTTAGCTAGTTCTAGAGGTATAAAAGAAAGAATCAAAATCACCGTCTGCTGGTGTAAGGGCCTTTTTTTTTTACTGTGACAGTCTGAGGCTCTGTTTTTAGGCTAAAATTTTTGGCTAAGCAGCAGAGGCAGCCATAAGCTGGGAAACGAACAGTCACATTTTTACATTTCAAACTAGTTACATTGAAATAAGGTGCTATTAGGCTGTTAGGAATACAATTCTGTCCTGATAATGCCTGTCACCTCCAGAGAAAGGGAAGTGCCTAGAAGATGTAAAAGGAAACTTAGTTTGATAGTATCCTGTTTGGCAAGAACTCACTTATTAATAGCTGGGATGTGAAATCCTTATTTTTGTAAAAAGAAAAAGGAGTACTAGTGGCACCTTAGAGACTAACCAATTTATTTGAGCATAAGCTTTCGTGAGCTACAGCTCAGTTCATCAATGCATCCGATGAAGTGAGCTGTAGCTCACGAAAGCTTATGCTCAAATAAATTGGTTAGTCTCTAAGGTGCCACAAGTACTCCTTTTCTTTTTGCGAATACAGACTAACACGGCTGTTACTCTGAAACCTGTCCTTATTTTTGTGTTGTTCTATTATTGTAGTTCCCATTTCCCTATTATTTGTCTGTATAAGCTCTCTTTGGTTCTGTAATTGTTTCTGTTTGCTGTATAATTAATTTTGCTGGGTGTAAACTAATTAAAGTGGTGGGATATAATTGGTTAAATAATTATGTTACAATATGTTAGGATTGTTTAGTTAAATTTTAGGAAAATGATTGGTTAAGGTATAGCTAAACAGAACTCAAGTTTTACTATATAGTCTGCAGTCAATCAGGAAGTAAGGGAGGGAATAGGAACAGGGAATGGGGATGGGAGAATTGGAATCATGTTTTAATAAGGGGTGGAAATGGGAACAGGGACACAGGTAAGGCTCTGTGGTGTCAAAGCTGGAAAGGGGGACAGTAAAGAAGGAAACTGGAATTATGCTTGCTCAAAGTTTACCCCAATAAACATTAAATTGTTTGCACCTTTGGACTTCGGGTATTGTTACTCTCTGTGTATGCGAGAAAGACCAGGGAAGTAAGCGGGTGAAGAGATAAGCTCCTAACATCTTGGTGCCCTGACTTGGATGCATCGCATTGGATAGGTGAGTGACAGCATGTAAGTCCCCCTCCCCAACAGTCCGCGCAGCTGCTTGGAGGGGATATAATGAACTCTCGTCATGGTAGTTGCTGGTTCTGGCAAGCCAGGGTAAAGGATTTTTTGGATAAATGGATAAGGAAGAACCAGGGCCCGTACCAGGTACAAGGGTCAACCTTGGATGAGATTAAAAAGGAAATGGAGGCAGTGTTAGGGAACCCAGAGGGATGGGGGATGGCTAAGAAGCCCATCCTCCTTTGGTATATGGGTAGTGGAAGAAGGTCACTGCTCATTGGGACTGAATGCCTTCCAAGGAAAGGAGGTGCTTCAGTCTGCTTGTGAGAGGTTTGAAGTAAGGGCAGCATTATGGGAAGCTGCCAGTAATCTTTCAAGTTTGGTGCTGCTAAAGCAAGGGCTGCTGAAGGGTTGTAAATTAGTTAGGGGTGATTAAAAATGATTTGGCACAACAGGGTTTAAAGTCAAAAGCAGAGTTAACAGACTACCTTTAGAGACTGGAGCTGGGACTTGGTCCTGGGGGAGTGGACAGAAAGAAGGGGGAAAAAAAGTTTCAAAGTGCAAAATGGCAGGGTTTGCAGGAGCAGGTAACAACCCCCACTCTTCTCCCAGAGCCAGAATGAGAAGCTGGGGATAAGGGTTCCCAACTGTTTCAACCCAGGGAGCCTACTCTTGGCTCAGAGCTAACTATATCCTTTTCTTCTTTTCCTCGGTTTACTTAATTTGCTGCTGGTAGCCATTACTTTAAACTGACCTGACAAGCTTCATTGGTTTCTTTCCACCTCTTCCCCCTCCTCTCCCCCCACCTTTCCACACTTTTGTTTTTCTAAAGTTTTAATAAAGGGTACTTTAAATACTTATGTAAAATGTTTTTGGTTATTTTGGACAAAGTATAACGGAGATCTGCTGTATTCCACTGGAATTTTGGGAGTAAAAATCCATGGGCATCCATGGAGACAAATGTTTTACTGCCTCTTTGAACAGTCTCAACATAAAGACAGCACAGGTTAAGGCAGCTGTGTGGCAATAATTGTACTTGGTGGCTAAGTTGTTACAGACAAATTGCACTACCTTAAAGAACTAAATGTAGGAGTAAATGATTTAGAGAAGTGAGTGAAAAGTTACAAATACCTTTTGCAGAAATTAATAATACAGGGTTTGGAGGAAAGTAAACATTTGGAAGTTGTGGAAATGGTAAAAGGTAACTGTTGTGAAGATGTTAAAGAGTAACAGTTGTGGTGTTACAAAAAAGTTTTTGTTTAATAATAAAATCCAGTTATATAAATGTAACTTTATGTGCAACTCTGTGCAGTCACATTGGATGAAAGCTTGGTAATTAGATTATCCAAGGGGGTCAGGTAGAGTGGCTACTACCACCACTATGCTTCTGTCCCCAGAAGCCTTAACAGCCATTCTGAGGGAAAATGGGCCCTTTTCCCACAGAAATGGTCTATAAGGAACTGCTGCAGGCAGCAGGTGGAGAGAGAATCTGATCAAAATTATTTAACTTCGGTAATGTAATCAAAATCACTAAAGGAATGTAAGGGGTATTAAAACTTTACTTGGCTGCCCCTGGTTGTGTCTAGTTGTACAAAATGGAAGTGTAATCGGGTACAGTTGTATAAAAAAGTAATGTGCAAGGGATATTAGGCAAAAGAGAATTTTGTGTGTGTGCACAGGTAAAAGAAAAGGAAAAGAGGAGCAATAATAAAAACACTAAGCCTTGGGGTGGCTCTGGGGGATCGAACTGTCGCTTTGGTCGGTGTGCATAAAAACTCTGCGGGCACAGGTAAGGCAGTTACATCTTGTGTAAAATTAATATAGCTAATATAATGTTATAAAGGTTAAACTATTTAAAAAAAAAACACATTTTCCCAGGACATGTGCCGTGTATATTGGAGAAGGGGTAAAAAAAAAAAAATGCAAACAAAACATGATATTTCATTAAAATCCTATTAGGGCTCCAAAAAAAGCCACAATAGGTTGTGCTTTCTTTTTCAGATCTTTGTGTAATTTAAAGCAGGAGATGAAAGTGGAAAGTAATCAGAACTCTCGTGGAAGTGAAATGTGTCCCTTTTAAAACAGTCTCTAAGCTGCTGATAGCTTTAAATCCAAAAGCAAGCTAAAAAGCCTCTGTGTAAATGCAAATTACCTAGCTAATGGCAGAGGTGAAAGTAAGCCGGTAAGCCCCGGTACGGCATACCGGTAAGAGCGGTGCGCCGTACTGGGACCGGCTTTCCCAGAGTACAATTTAAAGCCCTGGGGTAGCAGCGGTGGGGCTCTGCCAAGGATTTATAGGGCGCCGGAGCTCCTGCCCCTGCTACCGCCCCAGCCCTTTAAATCCCTGCCGCCGCTACCCCAGGGCTTGGGCAGCAGGGCTCAGGCGGGGATTTAAAGGGCCCCGAGCTCCAGCCGCTGCTACCCCCCACCGGGGCCCTTTAAGTCCCCGCCTGAGCCCTCTTGCCCAAGCCCTGGGGTAGCAGTGGCGGGGTTCTGGTGGGGATTTAAAGGGTCCCGGAGATCCAGCCGCTGCTACTGCCCCGGGGCCCTTTAAATCACTGAGGAGCTCTGGGGGCTCCCAATTGCCACCGCAACTAATAATAATCTGGCAGAGCTTTAAAGGGCCTGGGGCTCTGCTGTGGTAGCAGCTGCTGGAGCCCTGAGTCCTTTAAATCCCCGCCTGAGCCCTGCTGCCCGAGCCCTGGGGTAGCGGCGGCGGGGCTCTGGAGTGGATTTAAAGGACCGGGGCGGTAGCAGCAGCTGGAGCCCCAGGGCCCTTTAAATCCCCGACGGAGCCCAGAGCCCCGGGGTAGCGGTGGCAACTGGGAGCCCCCAGGGCTCCTCAGTGATTTAAAGGTCTCAGGGCTCCGCTGCGGTAGTGGTAGCTGGAGCCCTGGGCCTTTTAAATTGCCCCAGGGCCCTGGGGTTCCCAGCCACCTCTGCAGCTGGTAGCTCGGGGGTGATTTAAAGGGTTCCGGGCTCCCAGGCGCCACTACCGCAGCTGGAGCCCTGGCCCTTTAAATCAAGATTTAAAGGGCCTGGGGATTTAAGGCCCTGTCTCTTCCGGTTGAGGCCACACCTGCTGCTGAGGACTCCGGTGTACCGGTAAGTCCTCTAACTTACTTTCATCCCTGGCTAATGGGCACAAAAAAGCTGCAAATAATAAATACATCTGGTCAGCAAACAAGTTACTAGAAGACTCAGATTATGGCCCTCCAGGAAAGGGTGGTAAAAAAACAAGCCTAAAAATAAGGGGGACAGGTTAACCTTAAGGGGGTGGGTGGGTGTGTGGGTGTGTGTATACGGTGCTAAAATCTGAAGCTGTGTCTCAGCTATTACAGTCACTCTGGGGTAGTTTGTTCCAATAGTTTATCACAATTAAAAACATAATGCGTTATTTACAACTTGAATTTGTCTGACTTCAGCTTCCAGCCATGGGTTCTTGTTATGGCTTTCTCATCTAGTTTAAAAAGCTCCTTAGTACCCATATTCTTTTTTTTTTTTTTTTTTTTTGGTGCTTGTGAAGCTACTCCTAACACTTATCAGGTCACCTCTTTTCGATAAGCTGAACAGATTGAGCTCTTTGAATTTCTCACTATAAGACACTTTCTCAATCCTGAAAAACTACTTTTAGCTCTTTTTTTCCCAGTCTCTCCTTTTTTAAAATGTTGACACCAAAACTGTACACAGAACTCTAGCATCAATCTCACTAAAAGATAAAAATCACCTTCCTACTAGCTGTTCCCTTGTTTATACATGCAAGGATCACATTAGCTCTTTTTTCCAAGGAGTTCATGCTGAGTTACTTGTCCACTATGACCCTTCGATCCTTTTCAGAATCACTGTTTTCCAGGATATAGTGTCCCATTCTTGTTTCTATATGTATAATTTTGTATTTGATTGCATTAAAAATTCTGTATGATTACCTAGTCCTCATCATTATTTACCATTCTGCCACTCTTTGTACCATCCACAAATTTTATCAGCGGTGATTTTTATATATGCACATCCAAATCATTGATATAATGTTGAATAGCATCAGGCCCAGTACTGATCCCTGAAGAACCCTGCTAAAAACACCCCCATTCAATGATGATTCCCCATTGATGACTACTTTGAGATCTGTCAGTTAACCAGTCCTTGTAGAGTGCTAATTTTTTAATCAGATTTTCATGCACTACTAAGTCAAAGTACCTATCCATGGGCCAAAATCACCTCTAAATAGCAGGTAGAAAGAGAACCGTCATACTAAAGACTACTAATGAGCATGTGAGAAGTATGTAAAATAATATTATTAATTATTTTTATTGATGGATCTTTCAATTCTGCTGCTTCAAAGGAAATCCATTATCTGCTTCACCACAGATGACTGACAGTTTGAGGCTCACACACTGGACTATTTCTTTTTCAAGAGGAGAAAAATCTAATTTTAGTCAGAAAGAGACTTAAAAGCCTAGAGCAGAAGGTCAGCCAACATTATTGACTGATGTCCAGGGCTAGATCTTTGATGGGGCATCCCACTATGAATTTGTGAGTGGAAAGAGGAATCTTGTAATATGTCGGTACCTACCAACACTGTAAGTTGGATGCCACTGATCTCAAGCACACACAGAGGCACAGAAAAGGAAAAGCACTGGGATTATCAGCAAATTGCTCAGACAAATAGCAGCCAGAGAGGAACCTCAAGAATATTCCTCCTTGCTCCCAGGCAGCAGCTGATAGTTGGAACATTTTTCACTCAAGCCTTTCAGCACTAGCGTCAAGGAGTAGAACACTCAAGAATTAAATTGAACAAGAGAAATATTTTAATTTAAGATGCCAGCACTGAAATACTATGAAAGGACACAAAAATCTCCATAGATGCACAGACAGACATACCCAACTTTTATTTACTGAGAATGAAATAAACATATTATAGATTATAGGGTTGGTGTGATGAAGAAGACAACAGCAAACAACAAATTTAGTCTCAATGAACATTTTCAGTCTTATGTTATCTATTGTCTATGGGAATGATCTAAGGTATATTGAAATCAAGGAAAAGCTCTCCATGACTACAGATGGATCAGGCCCTATGGGAGCAATCCACAAACTTTCGTAGAGTCATATATATATATATTAAGGCCAGAAGGAAACAGTATGACTTTCTAGTCTGTTTTCAGTGTAGATGTCAGAACAATAAATGATATTACCTCACCCACCTTGTCTAGCTAAGCTGACCTGCTGCATAACTCAAGCCATAGTATTTCACTCATGGTTTCCTGCATTTATCTAACAAATTAATGCAATTTCAGGGTTCAAGACAAAAAGAAAATGTCAGTACTTTTGTTTCCCTGCTGCAAAATTCACCAACTAAAGTATAAGTGTTTTACACCATTTCTCTGCTCTTCCAGAAGATTGTGTATCAATGGGCACTTCAGTGGCTTCCTCCATATAAGGATTTGCTTTCATTCCCAACACAAGTGTAATATTTTGAGCTTCTTTATACTTTCCAGGATTACTCAGGACTTAGGTATTATTATAAAACAGATGGTCCAAAGGAAGAAAAATTATAAGCACTATCTTACAGCAACACTAATAGAGCCAGGTTCAATGGTGGTGTAAATCAGCATTGCTCCCCTGGAGTCAACAGATCTCTGCTGATTTACTCTAACTGAAGATATGGCTCATAGGCCAGAATGTGGCATCTCAGCATCATATAATCAGTCAGTGTTTTACCATACCGTTTGAATTATTCCAGGAATATTTTTTTCAAAATATTGTAAAATTGATTTTTTTATAAATTGGGTCAGATTCTCAGTTGGCTTCCATGGAGCTGGATCAATTTAAATAAGATGAGTATGGTCCCAAACTATATGACTATCCCTTAGTTGTTAGAGATGAACTAGGAGAAGCAGCAAAAGAATGAAGAATGAAGAAGTGTCAGTTCACATTGAGGAAGACCCTTCACCAATTTAGCAAAGTATTTCCTGATCATTTTTATCTACCGTGACATGATTCTTGGAAGTTTCATCTTCATAGAAAATACTTCTATATTGTTTTTTTCATTATTTCTAGGAGCACCCCTTTTTCCCTCTCACCTTCATTTTCAACTGTGCAGTCAAGCATCCTAATATTTATAGGTACTTCATGTGCATGGAATTCAATCTTTGAGATTGACCATCTATTGGAACTACACTTCCATGTACATCAGTGGAGAAAATATAATTTCCCAGAGCTGAGTTTGTTGATGGCGGGTCACCATAGCATAAGCTGAGTCATTTTCAATCAAATAAATTTGCCATCAGGTAAAGAAAAAGTAATACCTGTAGACAAAAAGGAATGTAATACACATCTTGACTCACCACCCTACTTGTCATCCATTGTCTGAAATCTTGTTTACAGTTAACTGACTCATTTGACCCATCAATAGAATGAAGATATTGTTTAGAGCCAAGATACCTGGACACCACATGATTATTCATTCAGCATCTTGAGCAACCTTCATCTCCATGAAGGAAGATTTTTGGTTTATTTTGATTTTTAAACCAGTACTTCCATTCCTCTTCATTACAGGCCTAATTCGGTTGCCAGTGGAAGCGCTCTCATTGACCTCAGAAGCAGGCCCTTTATGAAAAAAATAAAAGCTTTGGAAATAAATGCACAGTATACATCTAAGACTTCCAGAAGAACTCTGGGCAATCCCACCATGGTGTTTTACTGTCAAAGGCTGGGGTTTTTAAAGTTAGGTGCCCAACTTCCATATGTATTGTAGATGTAACCCATGATTCAGTATGTAGTGATCACCTGTGTGCCTGGTTCACAGAGGTTAGGAGTCTGTTTACTGCACTTAGCTAGAGAGCTTGATTCTAGCATAAGCTGCAGAGACTTGTGCTTTTAGCTCTGGAGGCTCCCAGTTCCTGAGGTCAGCCAAGATGGCAGCTGTTATACAGATACACTGGACCTGATTCTCTTGTCACATAGGTATTATACTGATGTGCTTCACTGATGTTGATAGAGCTACTCTAGGTTTACACTGGTGTAAGGGGGAAGAGGAACTGGACCAAGCTACTTCTACGGCAATGGATGGCATTAGAGAGTAGTGTGATGAACCTCTACCTGACATCACATGCCACTGTGATGCTTGGTTTTAGGTTCTGGGCATAACTGCAGAAGGCAAAAGCCATTTGAAATCTAATGCTTACTTCAGTGTTCAAATGTAAAGCAAAAGCCCAAACCATGTGTCCTTTAACAGCTGTCATCATTCACTTTTTGTAAAAAGAACATTAGGAAAGAAATGTATTTACCAACAGTTTAGAACTGTGTGTTGAAGAAAAGGGTTTGACAGGTTGAACTTTGAAAGCTAGCAGCTCCTGCTGTTAAGGTCTGATCCTTCCCCACCTGTTCTTTGCTGAGCTAGCATTTCTTGAGAACCACATCCCAGTCAGCACAGTGGGGCACAGGCAGGCAAATTTTACTTCCTGATAAGGGTTTGATTATGTTTGACATCCTTGGCTTTAACATATTTGAAGGTTAAAAGGTATATTTGCTGTAGCACTTTCTAGAGTGGTGACCAGTTTATTAGGAATCCCTGGTAGTAAGTAGTCTGTGACACCAGCCATCAGGAAGTTCTGATGCAATACTGCTGAGGGTAGAATATCATCACACCTGAATTCCAGTATAATGTAACAACTTAATAATGGAAATATAAACACTTAACTCTGACATATTGAAATGTCAAAGTCCTAATTGAATGTAACTAGGAAAGCAAACACTGGGACAAGTTGTTCCCTCCAGTAGAGGGTATCCTAGAAGGGGATCACAAAATTTCCAGTAAATCATACTGTTTATTGGGAGAGACCAAGGGTGAGGCTGCCCTAAAGGGACACTCATAAACAAACGGCACCTGCTCACCTTGACCTTCACCTCTCACTCCCACCCCTCCCGGCTTCTACAGATTCTGTGCTATAACTGGCTGGGTACTCAACAGCTGGCACAGAGGAGACTGGCTAGAATTTAACAGCTATAAGACATTAATATACAGCTTATTTTCTATATAGAAGTCAAGCAGATTTGCAGTGCATGGTCCATGGAAAGCAGCTAATCTCAGGGTCTGATCTTCCCCTCAAACCGCACAGACTCCTTGTGGAGGGGTTTCCACACTATGCCAGGGATATGGAATGACATTTCCGCATTAGATGCAGGGCTGGCTGAAATTTTTTTGACAAATTTTATAAAAGGTTTTGTTGAAAACAAATTTTTGGAAAAAAATGACAATTTTTGGTTTTAGAAAATGGTTACATTACAACAAATAAGAAAAGGAGTACTTGTGGCACCTTAGAGACTAACCAATTTACTTGAGCATAAGCTTTCATGAGCTACAGCTCACTTCATCGGAAGCATAAAGTGAAAAGTATAGTGAGGTGATTTTATATACACACAGACCATGAAAAAATATACATTGTATGGAGAGTGATCACTTAAGATGAGCTATTATCTCCTGCTGGTAATAGCTCATCTTAAGTGATCACTCTCCATACAATGTATATTTTTTCATGGTCTGTGTGTATATAAAATCTCCTCACTGTACTTTCCACTTTATGCATCCGATGAAGTGAGCTGTAGCTCACGAAAGCTTATGCTCAAGTAAATTGGTTAGTCTCTAAGGTGCCACAAGTACTCCTTTTCTTTTTGCGAATACAGACTAACACGGCTGCTACTCTGAAACCATTACAACAAATGTTGATCTTTTTCAAATATGTTCATTTCAACAGATGGGAAAAATCTCTCTCGTTTTTTAAACTTTCCCCTTCTTCCCTGGAAAAAGTGGTGAAAAAGTAAAAAAAAGTTAGTGTAATGAAGTTTAAAAAAGTAAACAGGAGTAGAGATTTTTTTTCTTACATTCTCTAACTTTGCTTCACCACCTTTTCCAGGGCAGAAGGGGAAGGTGAAAAAAAAGTGTGAAAAAATATTTTCAAAGTGAAAGATAGTGTGTGGGGGGGACTGGAATAACCTCCCTCCCCAGTTTTCATTAGAAAAAAAAGTACAAATAAGTGAGCGAAAGAGATTAAAATATAAAAATTAAAATCCAAATTCATGCATTTTGAATATTTGTCAAAAAATGTGAGAATGACAAATTTCAAATGAAATTAAAACTGTTTATTCTCTTTCCAAATGTTTTGCCAGTCCCCCACTTCCTCTCTCCTGTGCTCTACGTATATGCCAATGAAGTGTCCTGTCTGCACTTATACGTGAAGGAGAGTCTGAGTTGCTGTTCTCAATGAAAAATTCTGCAGTGCAGCATTATGATATGATAGCTTTAAATATCTTGACCATTGCCTTAAACAATTCATATAATAACACAAGGATTGTGGCTATCCACAGTCCAGAAAAACCACCCATTATCCCAAGTTTTACACTAAGATCTTTACTGACACTAAATGTGAACAATCACATCACTTTATTCCCCACCCTGTTAAGCACTCACAGTTTGAACTGGCCTCTGAACTGTGATTCAGCTAAGCCATGCCCAGCTTTTCAAGCTCATGCCAAAGGGAAGTATGAGAAAGCAACAGAAATATCATTCTCCCAAAGCCAAGGAAAAGCATCATTGTTTTTGTTATGGTTTTGCTGACACTTCCATGTGGTCTCCATAGTGTTGGAATATATTTGTGATAAACAGCTTCAGTGTTTTGTTTTGAAATACCTCAACTTCATATTGGAATTTCTAATTCATAAAGGTGAATTTAGTGTGAAATGGACTAGGTATAGGATCCCTCGACAATGAAATCCTTTCTTCAGATTTTCATTGTTCTTATTCTTGGGAGGAGCTCACATACCATGGTGATAGGCACCTGCATAAAATAGCTGGATATGGTACAGCATGGATAGCAGCAGTGCAAGCTTCCTCATGTTGTCTCGTAAGAACAATTCATCATCACTCCCATAACCACATTGGTCATTGGGGCACCAGCAATCAAACAATTGTCTCCACCCTTGACGATTGTGTGTCATTGCTTGAGTGTCTGCGAAGTCCATTCCTGTCCACTCTTTTATGTTGTCAATCCATCTCTTCTTTTGTGTACCTCTTCTTCTCTTCCTCTGTATTGTCCCTTGGAGGATGATCTTGGATAAGCCAGATGATCTTCTTACATGGCTGTACCACTTCAGTTTGCGCTTCTTCATGGTCATCAGGAGGTCTTCATATGACCCAGCGCATTGGGTGATGATGTGCAGACCTCTTCATTAGTGATGTGGTCGAAGTAGAAGATGTCCAGGACTTTACGGAAGTATCTCATCTCTACTACCTGTATTTTCTGTTCAAGTTCTACCATAAGGATCCAGGTCTCGCACACGTACAGAAACATAGAGATGACCAATGCGTGCAGCAGTTTCAGTTTGGATTCCAGGGAGATGTTCTTACTACTCCAAATTGGCTTTAGCTTTGCCACTGCTGCTGTTGTTGTTTGCGCAGTTCTTGCCCGAATTTATGCCTTGGATCCTTCATCAGTGATGACTGCCCCCAAATACTTGAACTGTTTCACTGTCTCCAGTTCTTGTCCACTGACGTGATATGTGAGCTGATCCCATCACGTTTGTCTGTCATCAGCTTGGTTTTCTCTGCACTGATTTCCATGCCATATTTTGTGGAGGTTTCATCCAGTCATTTCACAAGGTTGGCAAGTTCATCTTCGCTGCCTGCCAGGCCATCAATGTCATCAGTGAACCAAAGATTTGAGATTGTTTGCCCCCCAATGCTGACTGTGCATCTGTGATCTTCTAGGGCATCAGTAGATGTTCAACAGTGTGGGTGAAAGAAGGCAGCCTTGCTGGACTCCAACAGTACTGCAAAACCACTCTTCTATTGTGCCATTGATGAGAACTGCACTGCTGGCCTTGGCATACAGTTGTTTAAGGGTAAGAATAAGCTTACGACCAACATTATACTTCATGGTTGCCCAGAGAGCTTCATGGCATACTCTGTTAAATGCCTTCTTGAAGTCAAAGACGTGGTAGATGTCCTGGCGGTGTTGTAAGTACTTCTCACATAGAACATGAAGGTTGAAAATCTGTTCTGTGGTACTTCTTCCAGCATGAAAGCCAGCCTGTTCTTCAGCAATGATATTCTCCACTTGCGGCTTCAGTCTGTTCAATATGACTTTCAACATCACTTTGCTGGGATGGCTAATTAAGCTTATGGTCAGGTAATTTTGACACAATTGCAGGTTGCCTTTCTTTGGCAGCGTGATGATTAGTGACAGTATCCACATGGAGGGCTACTCACCGGTCTGCCAGATCTTGTTGCAGATCTTGGTGAGTACATCTATTACTATTTCTCCTGAGAATTTCATCAACTTAGCTGGGATGTTATCAATAACTGTAGCCTTTCCATTCTTGAGTGATTTCACAGCTGTCTCCACTTCTTCACGTAGTATTGGAAAGTCATCCACCTGTGTTGACTCTGGGCTGTCTAAGACACTAGGATCTCCATTTGTCTGGTGGTTGTATAGATCAGAGCAGTAGTTTGTCTATCTATTGATGATGTCCCTTTCTTCTGTAAGACTGTTCCCTTCTTTGTCTTGAATTGCATTAGCTTTGGTCCATCTTTCCTTCATCAGATCTTTTTCAACCGGGAAGGCTCGTTTGCTATTTTTATTATTGATACACTCTTCAATTTTAGAGCATTGTTTTTCAGTCCATATCTCCTTGGTCACCTTCATTCCTTTCTTGATCTTTCTGCCGATCTTTCTGCCAATCGCTCTGTATTTATCAGTTCCCTCAGTGCTGTTCTTGTCGCTCTTAAGTTCTCTTCTAATGTCATATATTTGAGGTATTTCATTTGTGACCCATGGTTTGTCGTCTTATGATTTTTCCCAAGGATGTCCATTGCTGCCTCATTCATTACAGCATTGAAGTTGTTGGCCATTGTTTCTACGTCTTCATCTAAAGCAAGCAGCGGGGAAAAATTTCTGCCTATCATTGGTTGGAATGACTCAGAAATATTTCAGTCTCTGAGTCTTTCAGAGTCAAAATTGGTTCTGGTGAACTTTGGCCTGATGATTTTCCTTAGCTGCAGCCAAAAATTTAGCATCACAAGGTTGTGATCACTTCCAATATCAGCACTGGGGAGGCTCCTTGTTTTAGCTCTGTTAATCCCAGAACAAAATCGGCTTTGCACCATGATGTACTTGTTCTGGCTGTGATGTAGACCATTAAGTGCATGCCATGTTGATCGTCTGGATGCTTTATGTGCTCCTAATGTATTTGCAAGAACCAGATTGTTATAGCTGGCAAACTCCAAAAGTCTCAATCCTCTCTCATTGGTTACCACATTACAGAAAGGGCCACAATAAATTTGCCAATCTGCCTGTGCGTCAGTACCCACCTTAGCATTCCAATCTCCTTATACAATCAGGATATCTTTCTTGTGTGCCTTATTGATGATGTCTTAGAGCTGATTTTAAAAATCTTCAATTTGCTCATTGTCATAATCTGTTGTAGGGGCATAGACTTGTACCACTGTGATATTAAAAGGTAATGCATTTAGACAGATGGAAATAAGCCTGCTGGACACTGAGAAGCATCCTAATGCTGAATTCTTGATATCTTTAGGCACAGGAAATCCTACGCCATTGACATGTTTGTCTTCTCCACTGTAATAGAGTACATGGACTTCTTCTGTTAGTACCTCTCCAAAGTTCTTCCATCTGACCTCAGAGATTCCTAGGAGGTGCCAGGTGTATTGTTCCATTTCGTACGTGAGTTCTTTCAACCTCCCTATTTGTCTCAATGTCCTCACATTCCATGTGGCTATGGTGATGTTACCTCTTCCACGGATCCTCTTTGTTGGGGTTACACCGGTAGTATACGTGTCACATCTGCCCTGGTGGTGCCTGGGCTGCGACCAATCCGGTATGGACATCATTATCTTGCTCATCATATGCTATGTCTTGGGAAAATTTCTAACCTGGCAGAGCCCATCCCTCTCCAGGCAGCCCCCTGTTAGTCACCTCTTATGACATGCTGGAGGAGCAGTGGGCCTATTCTGTCCCTGGATCCACAGGGGAAATTACAGGGATATAAACACTAGGAAGGAAATCCTGCCCTCTGGAAGAGCCCATGGAGGAGGAGGAAGTGGTCTACACATTCTGTGCCATGCAGCAGTGCTCCACAGCGCTCCATCTAAGTTAGTGCAGGCAGTTGTTTGGGAGGGAAACTCAGCATGGGAGAAAGATGAACCCACCAACCTAAACTCCCATGTAGAGGGAGCTGCAGCTGCTAAAGAGGTGAATGCAGCCAAAATGCTGCAGAAGGAGCCACGGGCACTCAATGGTCTGGATGACGTATGCATCCTGCATGGTGCACCTCTGTATGACGTATGAGCAGGGAAAATTTGGCTCTGGAATTAATCACATGCCATGGTCTTTTATTGTCTCATCCACCTTGAACATAATTATTTAATTAAATCCCAAACTGGGCAGACTAAACTCCCATTTATGACATGATCCTTTTGGAGCATAATAGTCTTAACAAGCCTTAATTTTCTGCTCTGTCTTCCTGTCATACTTACTTACCACTGCTAAGGATTAAATGATAAAAATGTTAGGAGGAACAGTAGGGGAAAAAAAATCAAAGAACAAAGTCAGTTCACAGCAATGCTTATCTAGGCTCTTTGCAGTGAAATAGGCAGTGATATTTTTAAGGTAGATGCACAACCATTTTCTTGGATTTGAGGCTAAGAAGAAACAAGCCCTGTTGTCTTTTTTGCAGCTTGAAGAATTTTATTTTCCCTTGAAAAAAGATCATCAGACATTAAAGGAACATGGTAAATCTCAAAATCATAGGCCAGATCCTCAGGTGTTGTAAATTCACTGAAGTAAATGGAGTTAAACTGATTTACACCAGCTGAGGATCTGCTCCCATCTGTGTTTAAAATTGTGCAAGTTGGCAACACTGAGCTAGGTATATAGTGAGACTCATACATTGTAAAGCCAGAAGGGACCATTGCAACCATCTAGTCTGGCCTCCTGTATAACATAGGCCATAGGACTTCCTTCAACTCTTTTTTTTTTTTTTTTTTTTTTTTTAACTAGAACAGATTTTTTAGGAAAGGCTCCAACCTTGACTTAAAAATGTTTAGTGCTGGAGAATCCACCAGAACTCTTGGTAAGGTATTCTACTGGTCATTTACTCTCACTGTTAAATATTTGCGCCTTGTTTCCAGTCTGAATTTGTCCAGCTTCAACTCTCTGCCATTGGTTCTTGTTCTACCTTTGTCTACTAAATTGAAGAGCTCTGTTGTCAAACTTCTGCTTCCTGTGTAGGTACTTCTAGGCTATGATAAAGTCTCTCGTCTTTGTTAAGCTTAAGCAGAATGAGTTTCCTGAGTCTTTACTATAAAGCATAGTTTTCAATCCTTCAGTGCTTTTGGAACAAATCTAACCTCTCTCCCCCATTACTTTGAGCCACCTTATTCTGTCTGTAGTACTACACCCCATTATTATGCCTTCAGGAAGTTGTTGGATTTATGCACTGTGGTTGAAATTCACTCGTGTGTAGAAGGTGAGCAAAAGGCCAGTTAAGTGGTGCATAGAGCTTATGCTTATGCTAGTTTTCTGTATAGGCAGGGAATTTCACCATGAACCTTGGACAAGGTGAAATGTGACCATAAACATATAGGTAAATGATTATTCAAAATCCCAATTATAGCAGATCAGGAAGGATTCTCTTGAGGTTAAGGGTCTAGATTGGCACTTGAGATTTGGGTTAAATTCTTGACTGACGTAAGTTCCATGTGTGACCTTGAGGATGTTACTTAGGGCCAAATTTTCTCAAGTGGACAGCCCCAACAATTGGGGTCAGAATTTTCAAAGCGCTCCACATGTCAGGTGCTGAACGCTTTTGAAATTCTGGTCTTTATATAGGTGTAGACATGGGGCCTGAGGTCATTTGAAAATGCAACCCAGTTGTAGGTACTAAATGCCAGAAAACTGTGGCCCTTAATTAGTTCCTTTTTCTGAAATAACAATAATAATACGAATTAATCTTATCTAATTAGACTGTATGCTCTTTGAGGCAGGGACTGTCTCATGCCCTATAGTACTCTAGATCAGTGACTCACTCCTGGGGCACCTCCTCTTGGAGGAGTGTGGCATAGAAGGCTCTCCTTTTTAGTGCCCTGTGATGGGGTATACAAACCCCATACTGGGCTCAGGTAGCCTCACCCCTCTTGGTTTGCTGAGCATGTTCTGACTGGATGAGCAGGTTAAAAGGAGCTCAGAAGCCCAGGCAAAGGGTGGTAGATGAGCTGCAGGAAAGAGGAATCCTTCTCCAGAAGCCTGACAGAAGGTTGAGTTTGAGAGGGGACCACAGAACAGGTAAGGCTCACACACAGTGCCTTCTCCACCCACGATCCCCTTTGAGAACCTGCAGGGCCCTGTTCCTTTGGAATCTTTTTGTTGTTGTTGAGAGACTGACTGGCATCATACCCCAAACTGAAGGAATATACTGGTAGAAAGTAGCTGAGGGAAGCAAACTTGGACTTACAACAGGGAGGACCCTGCCAGTGTTGCTACCCACAAGGCCCTGGCCTGGGAGCCAGTGGAGAGGGAAAGCCTGGTTCCTCTACCACTCCCCTTTAAGGAGCGGTAAGATGGGGTGACCCAGATGCAGGTAGAAAGCAAAAGATTCCTGGCTTAAGGTCAGGAACAGATATCACTATTGCCTAACAGTTAGGCCTCCTAGACCTCCAAGGCCCCATCACATGCCCCCTGTTGACAATACCTCCAGTCCTGTGGTGGGCTGCCCCTTCTTGTGATGCCATCCTCCAGCCAGGTCACTTTAAAGTCTCTCCCGTTTTGGGGTATCAACATCCCACATGGCACTGGTCATCAATATGACATCTTCTACTCCTCTGGGGGCTCTTCTATCCCACTCTTCTGTCAGAGTAGTGGCCTTAAGTCTTCTCCCTGGAGTCTTTCAACCAAACTCAAAATTAAAACACAAGCCACAACCAAAGCAACTTCTGCCCCCTTTTAATCCATCTTGCATCCTCTCACAGGTCTCCATTGTTCAGCAGAAGTCTGACAAATAAGAGTTACCTCCCTGAAGTCTTGCCTGTAGTCTGGATCCTTCAATCCCATCTAGCCCATCTATGATTGCTCTCTATAAATATATCAGAGGGATAAATACCAGAGAGGGAGAGGAATTATTTAAGCTCAGTACCAATGTGGACAGAAGAACAAATGGATATAAACTGGCCATCGGGAAGTTTAGATGAAATTAGATGAAGGTTTCTAACCATTAGAGGAGTGAAGTTCTGGAATAGCCTTCCAAGGGAAGCAGTGGGGGCAAAAGACCTATCTGGCTTCAAGATTAAACTCGATAAGTTTATGGAGGAGATGGTATGATGGGATAACATGATTTTGGCAATTAATTGATCTTTAACTATTCATGGTAAATAGGCCCAATGGCCTGTGATGGGATGTTAGGTGGGGTGGGATCTGAGTTACTACAGAGAATTCTTTCCTGGGTATCTGGCTGGTGAATCTTGCCCATTTGCTCAGGGTTCAGCTGATTGCCATATTTGGGGTCGGGAAGGAATTTTCCTCCAGGGCAGATTGGAAGAGGCCCTGGTGCTTTTTCGCCTTCCTCTGTAGCATGGGGCATGGGTCACTTGCTGGAGGATTCTCTGCACCTTGAAGTCTTTAAACTGTGATTTGAGGACTTCAATAGCTCAGACATAGGTAAGAGGTTTATCGCAGGAGTGGGTGGGTGAGATTCTGTGGCCTGCATTGTGCAGGAGGTCAGACTAGATGATCATGATGGTCCCTTCTACCTTGATATCTATGAATCTATCTATGAATCCATCCAAGGCTGTCTGCCTGTTGGGTGACCTTCTTTCAGGCCCACTCCAGAAGTCTCCTCCCATCAGGGCTTTTCCCAGGGTTTAAACTCCTTCCTGAAGCTACTCTTCAGTTGAATGCCTTCCTGGTTTCTTTTCTAGAAGTCGAGGTCATGCTGTTTTGTCAGGGCTCACCACCAGAGTGTGCTTCACACTCATGACTTCTTTGAGTCTCTCCAACCTCCACTCTCTATTATTCAGAGAGGAACTGCACTCCCCGCCTCCTCTATGCAGCCCCCTTCCATTTAGGGCTTCCTCTCTATATAGAAACTACTCAACTCTTCCATAGCAGAGTTTCTTCTTTAATTGGACCTGGCCCATCCTCCAGGTGCAATCAGGTGTGTTAACTGGTCTCTCAGGCCCACTTTGATCCTTTCAGAACCAGGAAGTGGTATATACTTCATCACAAGTTCCTAGCACAATGTGGCCCCCATCTCAACTGGGACTTTTATCAACTACTGTAAATTGTTGTTGTTGCTATTAATTATTATGATTTATTATTAATAATGCTAATAATATAGACACCTATTTCAAGCCACCATTTATCTTCACTGTCCTCTCCACCCCTTGCAAAAACAAATAAAGGAAAACCCAGAAGACTGGATGATTGCTGTCTGGTAAATATCTATAATTAACAATATTCTTTAACTGTTATGTAGATTCAGAATCTAATCTTATGCAACTGAATACAATGTGATAATGTGAAATGTAACAAATTAAGAGGTTTGCTTATGCCAGGGCATATACAGGTTTTCAGTACATTTGGTGTGTGGAATTAATACAGTAGTGGCTTCTCCATGACTCTATGGACTTCCTGAATTATTGTTGGGGTATTTGGTATGCCCAATGTCAATAGACAGTTTGTTTTTGTGCAGGGCTGACCAAATGTGCTTCTCAAAAGCTCAGAGGTGATAAAGAAAAGATGGAGGTTTAGCAAGCAGAGAGCTGAGGGACTAATATTCAGCAAGGCTAATTCCAGCTAAATTTATGCTACATCGAAAGAATCTGCTGTTAAAGGGCATCTTGGTTTACAACAAGACATGTGGTAACCAGATTATCTCCATTCAAAAACATTTAGAGAATGTTTCATTAAAATATTTAAAGTGAAACAAGTCAAATAAATGTATCTGAATATGTTGTTGCACTGACTAATTTGTGCAGAAAAAATGTTGCTTTTTTACTTCCTGTTTTAACTGTATATATGAACCTTTGCTTACCCATTAACAAAATACATCACCTCTCAATTGCTTTCCTATACCCCCCTCAAACATTAAACATAAACATGCACCATCTGTTTCGTATCATGATGGCAATTCAAAATGGCTGCACTAGTCACCTTGGTATAATAGATCATCTTAAAGCACCTCATTGGTGTTGTTTTATACAGTTATTTTTCATCTGACAAATTTTAATACTTGTTGAAGGAACATGACCAGTCTAAAGCCTTAATTCCAAATTCTGAATAGCTTTCTTTTTTAAAATTTTAACTCCTATCTGATGTGGCAATTTTTTTAAGCTATAGGCCACCCTGGCTGCTATGGTATCCTGCATATCAAGCAAATTTCTTCAGTTAATAATTTCTCAGCTAATCACTTGTACAGCGATCGAACTGAGAACATTACAATTGAATATGCATACTGCAATTCTTGCTGTAAATTATATAGCTGTTGTGTAACTGAAACTACAGTGCGAATCACAAGTTTCCTAACCAAATCCACAATTTGTTTTCAACAAATATTCACACATTTCAATTAAAACTTCATTTTCAAAAGGGCTTATACTAGTAAAATTCAAGTGCTCAAATGCTTGTGGAGAATGGACACGATCGGATTGTGATTGTCATTGAATCAAAACTTGCTTTTGAATTTGAATGAATATTTGCAGAATTTCCCCCCACTACTTGCTTGGCTTTAATAGTAAAGGACCTGATCCAAAGCTAATTGCATTTGATGGGAGTCTTTCCATTGACTTCAATGGGCTTTGATTTCAGACCAGACGTATAACCTCAAAGCTTGATCATGCCAAACCTTACTTCCTATGGTAGTCCCATTGAATCCTGGGCTGATTAAACCTCCTACCATCCTCGTGTATGAAGAACCCTCCACCTACACCTTTATTCATTTTCACATCAGGGTTTGGCTGCCTTTGAAGCACCATTGCTATCCAATGAGTGAGTTTAGGCATGGTGTCAGGAGGGAGCTGGTAATGGAGAAGTAGGAGGCTGAGGGATGATAGGGAATACACATTATCCTACTTCAGTCTTGTAGAGATTCCCCCCAAAAGATATTACAAGTCTAGGCTGTAAAATGTGTCCATTACTTCTCTCCATGGTGTGGACTTCATTTTGAGAAATGTTCTGTGGGTGGCACTTGGCAAGGGAAGCCTGATGCTGATCTCCCAATGGAAATTGTGGAGGAGCAGCTAGCCCCCTGAGATTGTTCAGATTACCGTGACTTCCCGTTGAGTTCCAGAACTCAGGATTTCCGGAACTGGTTGCATGGCCTGTTCCACAGGATGCGAGAGGGAACTATGGCTCCCTGATGGAACAATGCTGAAGAAACCTTCACATGGAAAACCTTCTGGAGATTTCCTCCCTCAAACCCCCACAGGCAGGATTTTCCATAAAGGGGTTAAAGTAAAGGGGGAGCAGGGGAAAGCACAGCATATTCTCCTCTTCTTAAAGCAGAGGGAAAATCCCCCTCCCCTCCCTGGCTTGAATAAACAAAGATCCTCCCAGCTCCCCCTTGGCTGTGAAAGCTTCCCCCTTCTGTTCTAATCTACCTTAACCACTGTTCCGAGCAAGGGGTGATTGGGCCTCCAACTGGACTGACTACACCTGGTAGTAAGGGAGACTGGTTCCTGATTCTCTTTTATGTGTCTGCATAGCACAATGGACTCATATGATGCTGTATATATTACAGTAAGGATTATGTTGTTTTCTCTTCTTCCCTATTCATAATCTTGATAGTGTTGTTAGTAAGATTTATAAAGGGGCTCTTGCAGTAGTTTTTTTTCCTCGTGTCTTTTCATGAAATTAAAAAAAATGCTAAAATAGTTCAAGGAACAGAAGAGGTCAAAACAAGGATAAAGGCAGCAGCATTATAAACAAGCTCTAAAGATGAAGCAATAAAACATAATTTGCCCTCAACACACTCTGACAAGCAGAGAAAGCAGCAATGTCATATACAACATGTGCCTAATAAAAATCTTCAATGAGGCCAGGGTTTTGAAGAGAGGAGAAAGTAACTTTTTAGCATATGATTTTAAAAAAAGAGGAGTGCTCTGTTTCATGTTAAATTCAAAGCAATTCTATACATGTGTGCACGCACGCACGCACAACTGTACCTAACCATCACTATTTAGAAGTCCTCATATTGGAAAGCAGTTGCTGAGGATAGTAACCCAGGTCAAAACTCTTCTTTGTATTAAACACTTAAGAATATTTCCCCCCAAAGTCTCTTCCCCTTTCCTCCTGTTCAGTATTTCAAAATCTGGAGTTAAGTAAGTTTGCACTAGATATATATGCTGAAATGCACAAACCCCGAAGCTCTCTGCTTTTCTGCTTCCTTGTTGCACAATACTTCTTACACTAGCCTACCTTGTCTCAACAAAACTTACTTCTCTAGCATACTTTGTATGAAATAAGGGGGTGGAATCTTAAGAACAGCCTGGAGGATACAGTAGCAATGCCTTTATTTAGAATGTGCAGTCGCAGCAATTCAGTTGTTAGTCAGAGTAAGACACAACTCAGAAACCAAACAAACCAAGGGAAAAATAGCAAAAATCTGCAAAACCTGTACTTGATCTGCTGTGCTGAACTCCTATTGAAGTCCCTGCATAGAGAATCTTCAGGGTCACGCCCAAGTTTCTTAAAATTGCTTTTATTTTTATACTGCATACTGGAGAGTTTGAAATTCCATAATCCCTACATGAGCACAATATTGCAGTAGCACCTGGGAGCCCCAGTTGAGATCAGGACCCCATTGTGATAGATGCTGTACAAACACAGAGACAACCCCAGACCTGAAGATTTTATGATCTAAATAGACAGGACACCAAGGGTGAGAGAAAGGAAATTCTTAAAAACAAAAAAAAAGAGTACGTGATTTGCCCAAGAACACTGAAAGCATGGGTCAGAGCTAGCTCCCGAAGCCAGCTCTCAAGTCTTCACAATCCTTTTTCTCTGTAGGATCATTCACAAAATATATGGTAAAATGAATCCAGCCTCCATAAAGCCTAAGCAACCAGGATTTGTTTAAGGCACTAAACAGATGTAGTGGGGGTGGAATTCATTATTCCAATACCATCAGCCCCTACATACTCTATTTCACTATTTCAGGCCATAAATTGGTCTAGTTGCCATTGGGGTATCTCCTACCTCTTCTCAGGTATATTTCTAAACCCATTGCTATGTATCAGCCTGTTTGGGACTGGCGTGGGGTCCCGTGTGTGTGCCTGGACACCCTAACCTCATCCTTGGCTTATTGTACCCACAATATGCAATTACTAGTTCTCCTCAGTATGCGTTTTAGTCCATGTCTAATCTAAAAGTAAGAAACATTCAGACAGTTTGGGCTGCACTTAGTCAGTTCCATCCCACATACCCTTGCAATTTTTCCTGCTTTGTTTTACTCTATGTTTAAGCAATTAAAAAATAATTGGTGAAGTGGAGGTCACATGTTGACATGCACAGTTCATTTTGATGTATGTATCCAAAGCAAGTGTACATGTTTCACATGTTCTAAAGAGCCATTCATTTGAAAGACTGGAGCTGATAGAAAAGATAAAAAGTCTCATTGATTGAAGATCACTGACACATGGGCCAAACCACCACTACAGCAAATAAACCTATGGGACAGGGCTAGGAGAAAGGAAAACTTTGTTCACTTCCCTTCACCGAGTTCATCCCACAGATTGTTCCATCTCATCATCATCAGGTCCCCACTACTCTATCCTATCTTACACAGCAGAGCCTGTAATTGTGTGTGTTCACTCAACAAAACTGAAGGTGATAGAGCTCTCTTGTATTCTATCAACAGTACAGGAGTAAAATGCATACAAGTTCTGCACCCTAAGCAAGTTACTCCAATCCTTCCATTCAGAGGGAAGAATATAGAGTTTTCCCAAATATGGTCAAAGCATATATTTTTGCTGGACTTAACAATAAAAGGTATGTAATAATTTCTGGTTGTGAGCTGAACAAGGTTCTTCTGCCTGCTTTCTAATATAGGATGATGTGACTCTAAGGCATAGGTACCCAAGAATAGCAGACCCAAGGGGAAGCGTATAGGTTAATGTAATACCTTTTTTCATTGTATGATTATCTTTAGATCAGAGAAAAAGAGAACGAGACAAGTGCTGCTGATAAGAATTTCTTTTTTATGTTATTCCAATAAAAAATACATTCATACAGAAATATAACAATCTTGCAAAAAACAATTTCAAATAAAATCTTGTAAAACAAAACATTTTTACAAAAATCTTACAAAGAGATTCTTTAGATAACAGGGTGCTTCAAAAACAAAAAAAGAAATTTCACTAATAGAAACGTTTTTTGTCTTAAATTTCAAGCAATATTTTTTTTATTTTTATTTATTCAGCTTGATTGAGGCTCAGTTATCACCTGAACAGAATGTACTTGCTTATTTGGAAAAACTACAGGCATTTGACATATGGCACAAAGCCCCACCCCATCCAAACAAGTCTGATGGTATTTCACAATTGAGACAAGCCAGTGCAAGTGTTGTTTTTTGTTTGTTTTTTTAAACTTTTATATACCTTCTTGTTTATCAGAATTATTATGGCTAAGCATAGAGCACTGCAAACAAGGATTTTTTTTTTTAAAAAACAGAAGAGTAAATCCATTTTCTGGGATTTTTGTTGTTTTGTTTTTGCCAAAAAGAAAAAAAAAAGTGCATTTTCAGGCATTTTAATACAAAAATGAAATGAGAATTTAGGCCTGTGTGTTTCTTAGAACCAGATAATTTGCATATACTTTTCTTTTTTAAACCACTTATCTACACACTCATTTACTGGAAGTTCTGCCAAAATAGTAGCATAGTAAGCAAGACGCCCCCCCACACCCCTCCCAAAATTACATGGTTAACTGCATCAGTGTGATGGTGAGCTTGTTTTTAAAAAAAGGTTTACTACTTTGGGACAAACTATTTCTAATCTGGGAGAAAAGAGCCTTATGTCTTCATTTTAGCAGAACTATTTAAAAATTAAAATTCAACCCCTGCAGTAACTAGCTCCCTTTCAGATCCTCCAATAAACTGGAAGGCCAAAAATCTGAGTTTATGTCATCTGAACCCAGCTAGCATTCTTTTAGTGTGCGAATATTCAGTCCGTGCCATTTTAATGGCCACAGATATGCTATTCCAGATAAGCCAATAACTACATAAGCCAGTCAGCAGTCTGAGGAGGACTCAATGCCAACAAAGCCTTTCGTAAACTGTTATGCTAAAGGTAAAGCCTCTAAAAACGCTAGATTTTAATAGCTGTATCTTTCATTTCTTTGCCTCCTTTACAGCCCGGGGGGCGGGGGGGAATCTTCACAGGCTGTTGTATTTTCTAGCTACACGTTCCAATTTTTTTCCTTTAAAAATATTTATATATTATCTATATATACACACATACACAGACTGTACACACAAATATACACACACAAGAATTTTTCTGCCCACTTTAAAAAAGTATTATAGTTTCTTTCTGTATTACTAACAGATAGCTAGATATATAGATGTGAAACTTGTGCCTTTTAAGCAAATACATCTTTTAATACTTCTGTATCTTTAATATGCATGAAACTGTTACATATTAAGTACAGCTGGGGTGTGTATATACACAATCGTTGTGCAAGGTCAATATAAAAAAAGTCTCAAGGTGGCAGAACTGGTCAGGTATTCAATTGCTGTATGCATTATACTGTAACACAGTCAAATTGTCTAAGTTAAACAAATACTGTACTGACATGAAGGACTTTTCTCTATATTTGTCTTTGTGAAGGAGGACCCTGGAAGTAGCCTTTTCCCGTCCCCTCCCACCCCCCCTCATTATACATTTGATACAGTACAATGCCAGGTGAAAAAGGAGCCTTAATAAAGCATGCATCACCCATACCCCTGTATAAGACCCCCTGCAAGAGAAGGTCACTTGCATAAGGCACCATTATTAAGGTCAACAGTGCATTAAACAGCTAGAAAACCAGAAATTAGTCCTCAAGGCATAAATAAGAGAAAAATTAGCTGCATGAGAAAAATCAGTTTCTAACCTATAGTGGTTTTATCCACCCAACCAAAAAAATTATTCAGGTTCCATACATTATGTAACATTAGACCAATTGTATTTTAGCTGCTCTTAACTGGAATCAAAACTGCAGTCCTGATTAAAGAATGGAAAAGCATATAGTTCCCCAGAACCATGCAATAACCTCTGTATTATAATGAAAAGTTATAGTTGTGTTATATTTGTAAATACACAGCTTATACAATGGATTACAAATGAGCTCTGTAGCAAGTAAAACAAGCTACTTGACACATTGCACGTTTAATAGCTGCATCAGACACCTAAAGCTCCTCTCATACAGGAAGGGGGGGCTCCCCCATCTCCACTCTGGCGTCCTGACTTTTTTTTTGTGTGTGTGTCTTTTCCTTCTCCTTTCCATTTTTCCCCTCTAAAAGGTGCAGACACCCCTCCCCCCACCCCTTGGCAATGATTGGTGGTCGTCCCCTCTTGCAGGATATCCCTCACATACAAACCATTCAGACTACTTTTTTTCTCTTACAGTTATAAAACAACCACAAGAAAAAAAGGGGCCTCGGCATACAGTCATCAATAGATCCTCAGTAACAAACAGTCACCCAATCATTAACATTCTCAGTGCACATGCTCACGGCAAAGGCTTAGGAGCCACTCAGAAGGTTAGGTACCAGTGTATGAGTCCAGGAAACCCCAAACATCACGCACCACGGTTGCCATGCCGTTTCTTACGTGACTTATTAGCCCTCAAAAGACCTTCAAGAAAGAGAGGTCCTGGAGGCAACTGGGTAGGGTGCAAAATGGCATGCTTTGGCTGGAACACGCATCCCTCCTTTCAAGGCTGTTCAGCCTTGAAGCCGCTTAGCCCACAGGATTCACCTCTTGACCCATTCAGAGGTGTCGCTTCATGTGAAGGGCCAGGTGGTCAGACCTGGAAAAACACCTGCAAAGGAAGGAAAGTTGGGTTTCACATTATTCCATTTTCATTAATGTGCATTACTCAAGCTACATTCCAGGTCATTAATGCAACAGGATGTTTTTCATTGTGAAAATGTAATAGTCCCTCAAAAGAGAACAGAATTAGTTTTCACTGAAGCATTTTGTTCATAAGTTTCTTTATGAATGAATCTTCTATAACAAAAAATATCACCTAGACCTGCTTTTCACCAAGCATTATAAATAACTTTGTTTAAAAAAAGCGCAATTTAATTCACATACCTGTCACAGTGACTACATTTAAAAGGCTTGGCACCAGTGTGCTTTCTGAAGTGTCTGGTTAACTCATCACTTCTTGCAAAACGCCACTCACACCCTTCCCATGAACATCTGTAAGGCTTTTCTCCTATAAATAAAGCATATTAGGAGATTAACCATGACTTCACTCAAACAATGAATATTGTCTCATTAATTTTATATATAAAAACAAGGATACCCATTTTCAATCAGAACAGTTCAGTGTTTTTGAGAATGTAGGTGACAGAAGCTTGAAGAATCATTAAGATTCTTACTTAGCTGTAACATCACCATGTTTAAAACAAAAGGCACCCTAATTGAAAGATGTTAATAAATACCTATTGAATAGGAACCAAAGAAAGCTAGTTAAGGGCCAGAAACTATCACCCTTGTTCATCTAGAGTAGTACCTTACTCCACGAGTAGTCCCCTTAACTTCATGTCAAGATGAGCCAGGATGGCAGAATCTGGCCCAGAAATGTTTTGATTCACTGATATAATTAGCAAAAAGAAAATGAGTACTTGTGGCACCTTAGAGACTACCCAATTTATTTGAGCATAAGCTTTCTTGAGCTACAGCTCACTTCATCGGATGCATTCATTGCATTGCCACTAAATGCATCCGATGAAGTGAGCTGTAGCTCACGAAAGCTTATGTTCAAATAAATTGGTTAGTCTCTAAGGTGCCACAAGTACTCTTTTTCTTTTTGCGAATACAGACTAACACAGCTGCTACTCTGAAACCTGATATAATTAGATTACTGTACTGCTTCAAAGTCCACTGTCCCACAGATTATCTGCACAAAATGGAACCTTTTCATGCTGACCCAGATATACTAGATGAAGAGAAAGGAAAAAAAAAAAAATCACAATTACCAGTTTGAACGCTGCTGATTTCAGTTAACATTTGAGGGAAATACTACCAGCAGTTCATAGAAATAGTCCCAGTCACGAAACAACCACGGCAACAGTTCTGCCACAATTATGTAGCTATCAGTTATTTACAGTCTGTTCAGAAGCAAGAACTTCAGTGGAAATTGTTCTTTCCTTTTTTTTTTTTTTTTGAAAGTGCCTTGTTTCATTTCACTTCCACACCAGAATGTGAGCATATGAGTCAGCTAAATGACTTCCACAAATGGAAAAAAATTAGGAATGCTGAGCTGGAGGATCAGAGTAATGTCCTTCCTTTTGCATTCCTCCCTTCTCTCTCACCTCATGAAAAACATTTGCCATTTCTGGAGAATAACCCTTGACTGGCACACTAAGGACGCAGAACATTGCTCCTTTCCTTAAGCAGTGACTGGTGAGCCAACCAGTTGTTCTACATCTCTAACTCCAGACATCAAGGGCTGTAGAATATTAATGCTTAAAAAACCAACAACAAAAACTGTGCCAGCTACTACCACCATAAAAAAAAAAAAAAATGCAGGCCCTGGAATGCCTATCCACTTTACTCTCTTTCATGACAATCTCATATATTGATTTTTTAAAATCTATGTTTCAGAGTAATAAAATGCTATAGTGTTGTTTTTTTAAAAAAGTGAAACCATGAAATAAGTGATACATATTGCTAAATCCAATCTGGTTTTATGTCAGAAGGACTGGTACATTGTGTGGTCTTCTAAGATTTTTGCTTAAACTACGGCACATAAAAGTATTTTTTAATATTATGCAACCAGTGCACAGTTGCAGTTATACTTAACAGCCACAGGCCTTGCCTGTATTAACTTAATAGACCTTGGTGAAGAAGAGTCCAGTAACACTTCTTCCTATGAAAGTATCTACCCCCACTTCCAGTTATATTATGTGAAATCCCTACTTTTGTGAGAAAGTCTCAAATTTACTTTTGTTTTTAAAATTGTCAGCAAAGTAGATCTGTTGTCTAATTTACTTAAGGAGTTTTTCCAAAGATTAAATAATTCTGCAACTTTTTCAGCACTATCTAATTAGCAAATGGAAACCATTCATCTGTGACAGAAGACCAGTCTACATCCGATGAAGTGAGCTGAAGCTCACGAAAGCTTATGCTCAAATAAATTGGTTAGTCTCTAAGGTGCCACAAGTACTCCTTTTCTTTTTGCAGACTACACCCAAGTATCTTTGTACTCAAGAGGCTTCAACTCAGCTTATGAAAAGAATGAGGAAGTGAGGTCTTTCATTCTGGTAAACCTCTGGTATAACTGAATCATCTTCCCAACCTTGGGCTTTCACCCAGTGATTATGTAATGTTATGACAACACTGCCATCGGGGTATTCCCTACAGTAGTCTCCAACTCCTAACAGATACAAGGTTACTAACCTGTATGAGTGCGCTGATGTGCTTTCAGATGTGAACTTTTGGTGTAAACTTTCCTGCAACCATTGAAGTGACACCTGTGGACACGCCTCCGGCCGTCCGGTGAAGCGTCGCCATTGACTGGGGTACCCTTTTCTGCAGTCTTTCCAATGGTACCGGTACGAATTTTACCTGGTGAATGCAATTCACCGGGCACACAATTCCATAGCTGAGAGGAAGTTTCCTTGCTCAACTCAGGAGAAGAAGGGGGAGTAGAAGTGACAGATGAACTTAAGTTTCCTGAATTGGCTAAAACATCACTTATAGGATCAGAGGTAAACTTAGTAGTAGGTGAAAGTTCCTCAGAGCTGTCTGAAGACTCACTGCTTACATCAGAATTCAAACTGTTGGTCTCTAAGTTCTGGCTACTAGGACTGTCCTCTTTTGAAATACATGTACTCTTCAGTTCAGATTCCTCCTTTTTCTCACGTGCCAGAATAATTTTGGTCCAGAGATCCTCTTGGCTATCAAATTTAATTTCAGATGCAGATACGTAGCAGGGTTCACTTTGAAGATATCGTTCCAGCTCTAAACAGGTCTACAAAAAAAGAAAAAGAAAAAGAAAAAGATTTTACAAAATGGTTTTAAAAAAGGAGAGTTGAGCTTTAAATTTCAAACAGTATGCAACAAAGTGGGGTATTTGAAATTGATAGGTGCCTTACAAATTAGAGGAGATTCCAGCCATAACCAGGTGATTGTTGCAGTAAAAGTAACTGAAGTTTTCAAGAACTGGGCAAGAGTGCAAACACTAAGGAAAAGGTGTAAGTCACTCAACATTTTCCAAATAGTGTTCTAATGAGTCAGTAAAATCCGATGAAGTGAGCTGTAGCTCACGAAAGCTTATGCTCAAATAAATTGGTTAGTCTCTAAGGTGCCACAAGTAATCCCCATCACAAAATTCATATTTTAAGAAGGCTAGTATTGAAATCAATATAAAATGTAGCACATTTTAATCAGGCTTCTTTACACTTTCTAATGGGCTTTTATTCATTTTTTCAAGTCATTTTGTATCACTCTCACACAAACACAAGGCTAGAGTGACCAAACTTACCTCTCTAATATCCTGGGACCAAGCACAGCTACAACGCTGCATATAACTGTATGCTCTGACATGCAGTTAAAAACCTAAGTGCTGTGTCACAAAACAAAGCCACATTCTAGTATGGCTGCAAGTAGCAGACAATCCGTATTCAGGGGACATCAATGGAACTGCAGATAACCACCCATTTCCTGTGTGTGAGAACTCGACCTACTAGACTTTCAAAGAATGTCAATTCCAAGTGCACACCACGTAACTTTAGCTGCTTCCTATTAGTGGTCCGAATAACATAAGGAACTTCAATAACAGAAGGAGGGGGAAAAGTTCCAGAATAGTAATGTGCTATTGTAAAGGAGAAAGGGAAATTACTCTAAAGTCCTGCTGGGAGTCCCACAATGAACAAGAACTTTATCTACTGGCCAAGAGTGCAACTGTATGAGTCATCTCTATTTCTTTCACATAATGCCAAAAGAGACTTCCTTTTAAAATTCTGACCATCAGCCAAGAAAGTACTCTGTTCAAATATACATGCAATGGGACATGTAATTAGCCCACCAAAAAAAAAAAAGGGGGGGGGGGAGAGAATCTTCCAAGTGATTTAAACTGCAGCCATCAGCATTCTCTCTTTACAATTTCAAACTTTCTAACTATCCCGAGGGGAAGAAAGTGGTAGGAAATTTTGTGCCCAAGGTTTTTTGTTTTCCACTATAAGTTAGTTATTTGTGTGGAAGTACTACATAGTGGATTTACCCTTACTGACAGTTCCTGCTTACTAAGTTTCTGTTCAAAACTGCACTTTTTTAATCAAGATTATCCCTCCCAAAACAATCTTGCAAGCACAGACAATCCAAAATGCTACATTTTTACCCCTCCAACTCTCCACCTAAGGACGTTCTGTTATGGTATGGAGGTCCCTCACCAACATCACTCAGCTGAACTGGGTTGCATGTCATGATCAAGCCGATAGCGTGGTCAAAAATGGAAGGAAAGAGAAAGAAAAAGCCACACACAATCAATATTTATGTCTTTGCCTATCACTAGACAACAGTTTTGCAGCGCACATTTTAAAAAAGCATTAAGACACAGCATAACAAAGTATTGATCCTCCAAGGAAACACGAAAGAGCATTTATTAAATTCTTGTTAAACTAATATTTTTCTGGCTAATTTAAATTTCTCATTACGTAGATTAGTAATGGGGACCAAAATGAAGCTCTCTATGAATTTAAATGCCTCTGAAGGCTACTGGGAACCAGTTCTGGCTCTTTGCCAAAATCCCAAATGCTTGAAGGAAACTACTGAGATCAATTTCAATCACGTACTATTGAAGCTGCCTCTTTGGGGGGAGTGGGGGTGGCGGACAGGAATTGCATACAATTAGTAGGCATGTGACGGTTGTAACACTCTGGATTTCAACCTTCCTGAAGCGTTTCTTGTCTTTCATACAAACAAGCAGTATTTGATCTGGTAATTTTATTTGTTAAAAGCAAACATCACCGCAGGGAGCATAGTAAACAACCCCCTCCCCTCCAATAAAAAGCAAGACAATGCAAAAAATGTCAAAGGCAATCTCATTTCAGGCAATCCAATTACTGGGACGGGGGGACATGTCCATTAAAGGCAAGAAGCCCCAGTTCTTCTTCCTCCCAAACTAAGACTCGAGGCAATTAGCAAAACAGGATCGCTGTCATATGACTGACAACTCACTGGTTGTGCAAAAATTAAAATAATTTTTTTTTTTTTGCTAATCAACAACCAGGGCACAGGTAAACAGGGATTGAGAGCTTCGCGAATCCTTTACATTAGCAACGTCTTCAAAAACTAGTTGTCCCGTCCCCCCTACCAAAACAAAACAAAACCTCCAAAACACACCATACACCATGGGGCGAAAAACAACTCTTGGCAAATAAGGGGGAGGGGAGTTCAGATGACAAGATCCAGCTGTAGAGTTTGGACCTGATACAGGCATAAAACTTTCGTGAGGGACTGCACTGGATCACGCGAAAGCAAAGCTCAGAAGTTTGGATTTCACTCTGGTCGTTGCTGTTTTTGATGAGCCAAAACGACAACAACAACAACAAAAAAAAAAAACAACCAACCCAGAAAACGCATTCAAACACATCGGCCTCTCTTTTCTCAACTGACAGTTCCTTTCATAATGGGGAATGCATTAAAAAAGAGAAACTCAGTTGTACTGAGAAATACATTTATTTTAAAAACCCTCAAAATTAAAAAAAAATAATTATCAAAACACCTGCTTCAAAACTTTTGTTAATATCTCTATTACATTCTCCCCAAATGCCCGGATGACACTTTGGCATTTTGATCTACTCATCCTTTAATGTGGCTTAACAAACAAACAAACAACAACAACACCATCCTCGTTTACCTGTTGCCAATATTCCTCCAGAGATGGTAAAGCTGAGAAGTAACCAGTGTCGTGCACAATCTGGAGTTCCTGGAATATGCTGCACATTGGGAGAACATCCATGTCTAAATTGCAACAACAAAGTCAATTCTGGTTACAAAAACACAGATGCCTCCTCTATGGGTAGAGGAGATGTGTGTGTGTGTGTGTGTGGGGGGGGGGTGTCTCAATATACAGTCTGCTTCCAAACCCCCCCTTTACTCCAGAGAAGAAAAAAAATGCAAAAACAAATATTAATTCCTTTTAGAGCTTGGGAACGAAAAAAAAAAGCGAAGTTTCATGCAAAATGTAATTGCACAGCAATTAACAAAGTCTCCAAATCCTGCCGCTGCTCTCCTCTCCAGTGGTTCGCAGAGGACACTCGCTCAGGAGCCTGCACAATATTTGCAAACACTGAGCTGACTGCAAATGTAACCCCCTGCAAAACTTCCCTGTTCTAAGCTCTCCTTGGCCACAGTCACAGCTACAGCCTCCGCCTCCTCGCTCCTGTTTCCCCCTCCCTCTCCCTTCCTCCCTCCCCCCCCTCGTGATCCTATTACGCCGGCTCGGAGCACTGCCCAATCTCTTCCAACAACTCGTTACACGGCGTTACAATGATGTCAGATCAGCCCAATCGCCTTGCAGGAGGCATCTCGGCCCCTCCTGGCGTGACCAAGCCTCTCCGTGACGGCTCATGCTATTGGCGCGATTCGAAATTCGCTCAGTCCTGATTGGTGGGCTAAGCGGCAGGCTATTTTTAGCAGGGTATATAAAGCAGAAGGTGCGGGGCTGGGGAGAGAACACGAAGCTGGAGTGTTTTGCTGGGGCTGCTCGGGTGGGGGCGGGGAGGAAAGGCTCGTGCCGCGGACGGGTGCTAGGGGCGCTGCTGAGCCGCGCAGGGAGAGCCGCCTGTGGGGAGCTGCCGCCAGCGATGGCCGCCTGCGTGTGGACCGAGCCCTGAGTGTCAGGGACGCTCCGCCGCTAGCGTGCATGGGGGCGGGGGGGGAAGAGCGCAGCCCCCACCACGTGTGAGACCCCGCGCTGCGGGGGGGGGGTCCCCAGGCTGTATGGACGCTGCAAAACAGCCCCTGGGCAGCGGTGCGGCTGCTCCGCCTGTCCCAGCCTGGGGGCTGGCTCTCTAGCGCCCCCCGCGGGCGGCCGTGCCTGGCGGGGTGCAGCCCCCTGGGCAGCAGCATCCAGCCCCTGGCGTTACGGTTCCGCCAGCGGAGCCCTGGTTGGGTTATTTTCCCTTCACAGGGGGGCTTCCTAGCTATCACCTGAGGGGTTCTTAGCTGCCCGCTGTGCCTATTGCAAGCCCTGGTGCGGCTTCTCCCCCCCCCCCTTTGCCTGGCCTAGTGTGGGGAGGGCTTGCAGCCCCTAAAGCCGCTGCTGTGGGGTGGCCTTGTGGGGTGGGTAGTCCCAGGTGTTGGTCCTTGATGATTAAAGGCTTAAATGGGTTGGGGCAGATCACCTGAAAGACCTAGTGCTGCACCACGGGCTAGGAAATGCTAAGGCAGGGCCCTAAAACCATGAGGTTTTAAAATAAACGTTAGGCTCCTTTTATTTGCCTCCGGTTTCTGAGCCTTTAGGCTGCACCTGGGTCATGTATTCAAGCTTTTCTCTTGAAGACTTGACCCATTACAAAGAAAAAGTGAAATGAAACATGAGAGCCTCAGGAAATCACTTGACACCAGGAGCTGGGGCTTGAAGAAATGTCTCAGCTGTCATCAGCACTGGCAGTTGCTCTGGAAGATTCCCCTCCCAACCCTGGTGCCATGCTCCTGTAATTGCATTGGTGCTCCTTTGGTCAGGGTCGCCACCCTTCCAGGATTGTCCTGGAGTTTCCAGGAATTAAAGACTAAGCTAATTACAGAGTATGTTGTGCAATGAAACCTCCAGGAATGCGTTCAACCAAAATTTGCGACCCTACCTTCAGAATATAACTGCCGGAGCTGCTGGCAGGCCTTTCTGCAGAAAGGGCCCGTTGTCCATGGAACATGCTTCCATCTTGCTCTGCCTCAGCCTGGATATGTTAGCTTTCTGCACAGGGTGCTAAATCCATCTCTTTTCTGTAATATTTGGGAGCGGGGATGATAGTTATTGGCATGGGACAACTTTGTTTTTAGGCCCAGATTTTATTATGATTGGGGGTGCAGTGGCAGTTATTTTAAATGACTTGATGTGTGTTTTTAAAAATGTGGATGTTAAACTTTAAAAGGATGTCCAAAGCTTGTGATGAGCACTTCCAGTGTCTTTTTTCCTAAAATTAAATGGCTTATTTTCACTGATGTTCCTATCATGATAGATTGGAGATTATATCATTTTTGTCAAAACAAATATTTCCCCACCAACTTTGCATGAACTGGTGGCCAGGCTAGTTACCTGTACATGTGCACTTAAGTTTCTGAGGTTTCTTTCTCCTTCTTCTGGTGATCAAGTGATCTTCAGGTACAAAAGAGCCACAATTCAAAAAACCTCCCAGCAATTAGGCCCTTTATAAACCAGCAGTCTGGTGATCCCAGAAAAATAAAAATTGCCAAATGGTGATCTTGAAATAATCAGAATGTTTTTTTTTTCTTGAGGAAAACAAAGAATATTTAGAGTAAACTAAGGTATTATTATGTGTTCAGGGAAATTAAGTGAATACAAAAGAATCCTATCATCATCTAAGTGAAGGCTGCTGTGTTTGTGGACCGTTAAGCTCTGATTCTCCTGTGTGCTTCAGATGAATACATAGCCAGTGTGCCATATTGGATCAGACCTGGACCAGATCATGTAGTCCTGTCTCTGTGATGGGTACTAGATATGGCCAGGTGCTTCAGAAGAAAGAGCAAGAAACCTTGCATTAAATGGATGTTGGATAATCTGCCCCTTAAATAAGATTAGTTTAATGCCTGAAGCATGAGGTTTAGTATCTCTTCCAAAATTTATTAGCATTAGCTATTATAACTAGATATTCTTGTTTTCCATTTGAATGTCCAATCTCTCTTTGCACCGTGATAAATTTCTGGTCGCTGAATGTCACAGAGACCTGTGCCCCCATGAAACCTCATTGAACTCAATGGAATTTGGTGTAGAGGACTGCTCATGGCAGAATTGGAGCTTTATTTTATTTAGCTGTTTTTATACAAACTGAGCCCCACAGCTAGGGGGAGCAGTGGTAAATTGATAGGTGCTTTAAAAAAAGTGGGCAAAAAAATCTATTATTAAAAATATTTATAGCTGACAAGTAAAGGTTTTATGTGCTTGCACTTCATCTGCAAACCTGCAGTTGGTGCAAGCTGTATTATGTTCACTGCCATGAAGTGAAAAAAAAAAAAAAGGCACAGCACAGACATAACTGTGTTGCTGTAAAAATTGTCTTAAATTACACTTTAATAAAATGTTGGCTTTTATTGTGCCATTATAAAAATTAGATGCCTGCAAAAAATTGGCATGTTTGTCATTAAATATTTTGGTTTCAGGTTGCAACTTTATTAACAGAGTTTAATCATAAATAGCAGAGGGAGACACAGCGTAAACACAATGGATAGAAAGAGTGGGTGAAATCATGGCTCCATTGATAACAGTAGGAGTCAGAATTTTACTTAGTACATTTTTAAATGAGAATTGTAGTGAGCTAGTGAGTCAGTGAGGTGGAGCAATATACTAAGACTGTTCCAAATACCAGAAGCTGTAGAGGAGAAGGTTCTTGTTCCAACAGTGGCTAGATTTGGTGGAGTAAGAGAATGGAAGCAAGTGTTGGGATAGCAGGGACGGGAGCTGAGAGGCAAGGTCTATGATAATCGGTGAGGAAGTCCAGGGAAGAGACTAAAAATGATGGTAGTTTTGAAATCATGCCATATTCTTGACATGAATGCAGAGCTAATGGAGGTGTTTGAGGGTGGAACGATGGAAGAATCTTAAGTAACTTAATTTTATTACTACTTGGTGCAAAACACTTTCTTCATGCTTACAACTGCCGTGAAAAAGGCTCAGATATGAGTTTTGTTTTTTAAATCACAAGGACATAATAAAAATGTAGAGTCCAAAACGTGAACCTATCTTGAAAAACAAACTTGAAAGAAAAAAAACATTCTCACTGAAAAAATTGATCAGGACCGCATCATTGTTTTTAGCTGGGGCAAAGATCTAACAGCGAGCTCAACATTCCTAAGTATATCCTTGAACTCACAGACTTAGGCAAGTGCATAACTTTCCAGGCTGTGACTACTGCAGTATGGAAAGTCCATGTTTGAGTATTTGCATATAGTTCTGGACAGGAGTGTTCTTGTGGTGCAAAAGTGCATATCACAGTGCTCCACTACTGTGTGCTCCATTCCTAAGAGTAATCAAGAATATTAAAAGATATAGAATTATTTCAAATTTCAGTTCCTTGCTCAAAATGACATACAATAGCTGTGAAGTAGGTATGTCTGTGGATAAAGTTTTGAATCAGAACAAAATCCATAGGTCTGCCAGCACTGACAGTTCACCTGAGAGGGACTTTTAAGCACGTGCAGAAAAACGCTCTGTGCGTTTGATTCCGTTTCTGTCCCATGACTTAATATGCCTTCACCTTTATTTTAAAATTAAATTTTGTTGGTGGTATTGCTCCATCAAACACATCAGATATAGGAATGATAAAGTTTTGTACCTGGAAAACTTTTCTTCGTTGGGAGTGTGCATTATTTTTCTGCGATCTTGTACTGCAGTTGCAAATCAGTTTCTCCAGGTGGTTGTGCATGACACAGGAAGAGCACCCGGTTCTGTCCTCGGTATGTTCATACGTTTGTAGAGAACATATTTACTCGCTTTGTACACTATGTAATGCTAGGGGTGATGATACTTAATACTTAATTTCTGCCGATTTCTTCTAACCTCTTTGTATCCAGTTGTATGTTAATACATTGTAGTTTGATCAGGATAAATGTATGGATATTTCACTGGGAATACGTAAAAATTGGTTGCAAAGCTATGACTTACTTGTATGACCTACTGCAGGGGTGGTAATTCCCTAAACTGACAACCAGCATGCAATGTGATTCTACCACAGATAGCATGAATGCTATATTAGAATACATAAATAGTGTCCACATATCTATTCAGGGGACACCATCATAGGGCCTAATCACATCAGCCACACTAGCAGAGTTGTTCACCTGCCCATCGACCAATGTGATATATGCCTTCACGTGCCAGCAATGCCCCTCTGCCATGTACATTGGCCACACTGGACAGTCTCTACGTAAAAGAATAAATGGACACAAATCAGACGTCAAGAATGATAACATTCAAAAACCAGGCGGAGAACACTTCAATCTCTTTGATCACTCAATTACAGACCTAAAAGTGGCAATTCTTCAACAAAAAGCTTCAAAAACAGACTCCAACGAGAGACTGCTGAATTGGAATTAATTTGCAAACTGGATACAATTAACTTAGGCTTGAATAGAGACTGGGAGCGGATGGGTCATTACACAAAGTAAAACTATTTCCCCATGCTTCCCCACCCCCCGCTCTCCTGCTGGTAATAGCTCACCTTACCTGATCACTCTCCTTACAGTGTGTATGGTAACACCCATTGTTTCATGTTCTCTGTGTATATAAATCTCCCCACTGTATTTTCCACTAAATACATTCGATGAAGTGAGCTGTAGCTCATGAAAGCTTATGCTCAAATAAATTTGTTAGTCTCTAAGGTGCCACAAGTCCTCCTTTTCTTTTTACAAATAGAAGTGTTACATGTAGCCCAGAGATGGAGTTATTCTTGCTATGTCACATCCGGGAGCTCACATTTAGAGAATTGCTTGCCATTTTAGGCCTTAGACAAATGCCAAAGACAGTGTTTAATTGCAGAGATTGCAAATAATAGTAACAAAAAGAGAATAAGGAAAATGTTTGGTGAATCCGACCTGACTTTGGGAAGCATACAGAAAAGATGACTAAGTATGTGACATGACAAGCTATAAATACCTCTAAGGATTAACCAAGGGGAAAGAAAGTATTTTCCTTAGCTATTATAAGTAGAACAGGAAGTAGTAACCTAAAACTAAGGAAAAATAGACTTTTTTTAAAAAAGTATGGTCCAAATTCATAGATTTTTAAGGCCAGATGGCACCATTAGATCTTTTAGTCTGACTATGTATAACATGAGCCGGAGAATTTCACGCTGTTACCCTGTATTGAGCCCAAAAATGTGATTTTGCAAATTCTGCTCTCATTTCCACCTTTAATTAGAAAGATTCTTATTTTGCAGCATTTGGATATGCACAAGTAACCAAAGAGAAGGCAACACTTTTGGGAGCCAGTCCAGGTGGCCTTGAGACGAACTAGCTTCCCCATTATATCACTAAAACTGAAAATACTTAGGGACAGAGGGCCTGATCCTCTGCAAAGTTCAATGGGACAACTTATGCATAAAGCTATGCTAGTGAGTTTGAACCCCAAACCCAAGTTAGGAACTATGATCCTGTTCATGTACATTAAATTTTGAAACACATTTAAATCCATTTGGACAATATAGTCTTGTAGGTGTTAGACTCCTTATTGGATTAAAAAAAGAAATAAATACTCATCAGTCTGAAAAATTGAGATCTGTCAACATAGAGTTTCCATGGCCCACTTCTCAGATCTTAGTGTATGCAGATAAGGGTCAGCATTATTGGGCAGCACAAGGAGCAATCTGCAACTCGTATTAACTAGCTTATCTTCTGCCAAACTCATGTGACAGAACTGAGCACCCAATCTAACCTTGTCTGGTAGAAATGAGAAACCTGTAACGATAGGTATGTCTTCATGGCACAGCCGACTTAGGGGACTGGCACCCGATTAGCCTAGCTAGCAGTGTCAGATTCGCCAGTGGGTCCATAGAGCCTGTACCCAGTGGCAGAAGCTGGGAGCCCCGGCTGCCAGGCGGGTGGAATGGGGGAAGCCCCCATGCCCCAACCCCGCTCCGCAACAGCAGCACTGGGGCAGAGGAAACCCCCCCTTCACCAGCGGCCCCTGACTCCGTCCCCAGCAGAAGCTGCGGGTCGGCAGGGGAAGCCCTCGTACCAGACTCTGCTCTCCAGCAGAAGCGCTGGGCAAGGAGGGAGAAGTCCCATCACCACAACCCTGGTTCCCTGCAAAAGCCCCAGCATCCAGCCCACTGCAACTGGAGGAGCTCTCAGTGCCCGCTGTGGCCCCAGGGCCATGGTGCAGGGACAGAGCTGTCTCTGGTCTTGGGACTGCAGGCGCAGGCGGGGGGGGGGGGTGAGAGGAGAAAGGAACAAAAGAGGTTGTGGGGCTGCAGTGGGGGGGATCCTGGGTAGAACAGGGGTGGGCCTCAGGGAAGGGGCAGAAAGGAGTGGGGCTGTGGCCCAGGACCCCTGGAAACCTTAATCCACCTCTGCTAGTCAGGATGCAAGTATTCCCATAACAAAGTCATACCCACATTATTGTGTCTTCTTCACTGTTGCCTGTGTATGTCTAGGGGCCTATCCCAAGGTTCTTGGTGCTGAGATTCTCTAGGATTCTTTCTCTGTCAGCTGTGTGAGAATCTGTCAGTCCTTTGGAGGGAATTGTTGGAAGGTCATGAGAGGACTACACCACTCGAGTGAGTTTTGCATACATCCTTCCTGCAAAGTGGATGCGTTCCAGCCAGAGTGAAAGCAGCACCTGAGCTCTAGCCGAGTAATCTAGCCGGAGTTTAAAGCATTCAAACATGGTTGGGGTAATCCATTATTTTTTGTCAGGGTCCAAATATCTTGGTCAAGGTCCAGACTCCAGAGAAAATAATAAAAAAAAAAACAATAATGATAATAGTACATAAATAAAAAGATTTTGTGGTCCATTCAAAAGCATCCGGCAGTCTGGATTTGGCCTGTGGTCTGCCTATTGACTACCCATGAGGTTTGTCTGTGTGAATGGTAGGAGGATTTGGGCTGAAGGCTGGGTAAGAGGTAGGGTTAACTGTGCAGTGAAAAGGTACCCAAAATAACTTTTTCTTTTCAGTTTGGGTGGTTTTCTATGAATAGCCAGAACAGAGGGAAAAAATTCCTGAATTTTACTTTGAAAATGATGTATAAAGGAAAAGGGAAAAAAGGGATGTGCTTTTTTAGTACATTATGATGGATAAAGATGACCTGAACAGTCAAGTTATTTTATTTACTTTGTTTTTTTCTGCATTTTTTATTTGAAATCTCAGGAATGTCAAATGTCACATCTGACTTCTTTTTCTGTAAGTCTCTTTTGGATGACTGAGCCCTGGTCTACACTAGGACTTTAGGTCGAATTTAGCAGCGTTAAATCGATGTAAACCTGCACACGTCCACACAATGAAGCCCTTTTTTTTTGACTTAAAGGGCTCTTACAATCGATTTCCTTACTGCACCCCTGACAAGTGGATTAGCGCTTAAATCGGCTTTGCCGGGTCGAATTTGGGATTACTGTGGACACAATTCAATGGTATTGGCCTCCAGGAGCTATCCCAGAGTGCTCCATTGTGACCGCTCTGGACAGCACTCTCAACTCAGATGCACTGGCCAGGTAGACAGGAAAAGAACCGCAAACTTTTGAATCTCATTTCCGGAGACTGAGGGAACTGTGGGATAGCTACCCACAGTGCAACACTCCGGAAGCTGACGCTTGCCTTGGTACTGTGGAAGCACTCCGCCGAGTTAATGCACTTAATGCACTTAGAGCATTTTCTGTGGGGACACACACACTCGAATATATAAAAATGATTTCTAAAAAAACGACTTCTATAAATGCGACCTAATTTTCGTAGTGTAAACATACCCTGAGAAAAGTGGTTTAGGAGCTTAATTGAAGGATTTAGGGTGTTGATTACTTAACAATGAGAGAATTTTACCTCTGCATTGAATGAAATAGATGTTAACAAAAACAAACCTGTTGTGTCTTTTTCCCTTTACACAACAAGATTAATATAAAGAAATCACATGGGTGTGGTTAGGTATCAAGTAACCCTAAATAAATACCAATAGCCCTAAATAAATATAAACATGTAAAGCCTAACTACATATACACGGCTACTCTGGTAGATTTCTGGCAGCTTCTAAAACACAGAACAGTGAGCTTCAGTAGTTGGCTCACAAACTATTTTAAAGATTTAAGCAATATGAATAAAAATAATATCTTCTTTAAATTTATCAGCTTCTGCTTTCTTGGTATCTGTGATGTCATAGTCCTACTAGTTCTCCAGTTGTCCCTAGATTCTTCCAGTGTCGAGAAGACCTACATTTCTAATGTGAAAATAGTTTTCAGTGGCAATGGGTCAGGGGAGACTTTTAGATTTTTGGATACCGCAATGACTTTTAAAAAGAAAAGAAAAGAAAGCAAACTTTCTTTGCAGGTCCCCATTAGAGGAGACATTAGCCTCAAGGTAAGCGAACATTCCCTAAAGAAATATAGAATGGATACAGCTGGAACCTTCCTGATGCCAAGACACTCATACTTCAATAATAGAGTCCTCTCAGACTGCTTTCAAGAGCGTTTGGAACCACTGCAAAATGAGGTTTAAAAAGTTTGGCCTGACAGACAGAGGGAACTAGGAGACCCTGGGTTGCACTGGCTCCTCACACATACGGAGTATTTATTGAACTTTAGTGCAGCTGCTTTTTCCCTTATGCCTTCGCAAGCTACAGATCCATTATTAATGCCCCTAGTTAATACACCACTAAACTGGGAATGGAAATACAGGAAAATTCTGCAAACAGTGAGTGGGGGAGCCAGAAGTCAGATTGATTGTTTTGCTAAACAATGTGAGATCGGAAGGCTACTGAGAGCTGAGGACACCTGGACTGTCTCACTAGTTGCTTGAGCCTGTCCAAGGGAGGCTCTGTGAAAGCCCATCAAGTCAGACCATAGCCTTGCTCACCAAAGGAAGAATGTAAAGAAATATTTCATGCCAGTGACGCCAATTACACAATGGAATTATTTGCTTGGGGTGATTGTGAAATTGCTGTCACTGGAAAGTAGTCAAGGCAAGACTAGACAGGGAAGCAATGAAGACTGTGTGGACATCTCTGACTAGAGTCACATATTTATACACGGGATGAACTACATAGCCCAAGAGATATTTTGCAACTCTAATATCCATGACTATGACCCCTCAAGATGAGGATTGTAATTTTTTTCATGCGTAAATTCCTTGTGACGCAATACACCTTTTCATAACAGGTTGAAAACCTGCTGCTGCAGCAATAGAGATCCTCCATATTCACAAGGTATGAGTTGGCCTTCCTTGTCCACACAACTTTGGTTGCGGCTTTTTTGCATCACAGCACAGCACAAAGCATTCTGGCTGTGTCTCTCCTCATTATGCAAAGTGTATGGCAGCTCTGTTTTTTCCCATCTCAACAAAAGCTGCAAACTTAAATAGAAATTCTAATATAGATGTAAAATTAAACACGTCCTTTTAGTAACATTCCCTTCTTTTGGCTATAAGGAACAAACACAGTTGATGTTAAAGAACAGATGCTTCTGATCTCATTTGCACTGGTGTAAATGCAGAGCAACTCCGTTGGCTTCAAAAGCTCAAGAGGGAAAAAAGACATAGGGAGTGACTTGGTGGAATTATTCTGGACTTACAGGTAAAATGCCCACTGCATGGTTACTGTGAGTAAAGTATTATTATTTGTGTTATGGTAGCACCTAGATTCCACAATTGAGATTAAGGTCCCAATTAATGTTGTGATATAACATGGCCAGAAGGCAGCAGGAGAGTGAAATAGGAGAGATGTGTAAGTCCCAGGTGGAGGAGAAGCCTTATTCCCTGTAGAGGGAAGAAAGGTTTCTATAGATTAATTAAAAGCACCTGAAGCCAATTAGAGCACTTGAAGCCAGTCACCTGATAAAAAACCCCTGCTTCAATCAGCCAGGGGAAGGAGTTGAAATACAGGAGAGTTTAGAGAAGTGCTGTGGCTGGCTAGAAGACCAAGACCCTAGGTAAAGAGACACCCAGCTTGTGCAGAGAGAGAGGTCAGGAAGCCCCACAAGCTGAAGAGCAGGAGAGGGAAGTAGCCCAGGGGAAAGAAGCAACTAGTTCAAGTGGTTTACCACTATCCATAGGGCTCCTGGGCTGGGACCTGGAGTAGAGGGTGGGCCTGGGTCCCTCCCTCTCCACTACCCTTCTCTGGGTTACTAGTGGGACAGTAGATACCCTAGTTCAGGGGCAGGAAACTGCATCCTGAAACCCTTCCCCCCCACACACCCCCCCCAGAAGAGGAAGTGTGGGACCCATCATAATTGTACTGGCAATTTGCCACAATGTATTAAATTATTGCTATTATGATGCACTTCCAATCTTCATAAATACATGAGAAAGATGGGTGCTTCCCTACATATATATATATATATAGTATCTGGTGGTATTATTTATTTCTATTACAGTAGCACTTAGAGTCCTCAACTGACCTTGAGGTCCCATTGTGCTAAGCACTGTACTGACACGAATTAAGAGACCGTTCTTTCCCCAAAGAGCTTACATTCTGCAGAAGGGGGTGGGAGTGGGGAGTTTATTATCTTCATTATATAGATGGGGAATTGAGGCAAAGAGATATTAAGTGACTGGCTCAAAGTCACACAGGAAATCTATGACTCTGAGTGCCTTAATCATAAAACCATCTTGACCTGCTTTTGAATGCAACCAGACTACTAACCCTCTTCATTTGAATCTACAGCCTTATGGAGCCTTTATTTATTTTATTTTTCATTTCTTAGCTGGCAATTTCGTGAGCCTTCTTAAAGTTGTGTCCTTTTCCCTGTAGATAATTTCTCAGAAGGGTATGGGTTCCTTAGAGCAGTGCTTCTTAAACTATCTGATGTGGGGGACCGGCAGTTTTTTTTCCAATGGGCGTGCAGACTGGCAGCCGATGGCTCGGTCCGTGGACCACCACTTTGAGTAGCCCTGCCTTAGAGGAGCCTCAGAAAGTGTTGCCTACCTTCTTTTGTGTTAGATGCTATATGATCTTCACCTGCTGCTGTAAATTGGCTGTGAGTGTACAGTAACTTCACATGTCAGTTTTGCCTACCCACTTTCAGCTGTCACCAGCCTCCACTGGGTATATGCTTCCCGCCCTCCCCTTCATCGTTAGAAGAAACAATTTCTAAATGGTTTTTGCCAGTTGGAAATTCACTGCATTTTAAGTGAGTGTTTGTTGAGAGTAAACACTGGAGGAAATACACCAGGCAAGTGATTATTTTCAAGAGGCAAACAATTAATTTAATATTCATATATAAAAACCTAAATCTATCCTTTTCTCTCTGGGCTTATGAAAATGATTCATGTGGAGATATGTTTTAATGTCACTTGGTCTTAATTTAGAAATCATGGATTGAGAAGCATGATGGAAATAGAAAATTAGATTCTTTGAAGCATAAATGCATTTCATTGTTGCTTTAAATTCAGCCAAAAAAAAAAAATTAACCAGCTGATGTTTTTCTAGTATCATCTGATTTAATACATAGTGGCTAAATCACACTTCTGTTCTGAAAGATTGCTGGTGGCTATTGGGGGGGGGGAAAACCATGCTGTTTAGAGATAATTCTGCCTATATGCTGTACCTCTGTCTGTATTTGGGGTACTTTTTTAAAAAAAATTAGGGATATATTCAGGAAAACAGGATCTTTGTTTGAAGAGTTTATCTGCACTTCTTGTGTATATTCTCCACCTGAAGCCAGAATCCATCAAAATTACTGTGGAGGTTATCTGATCCAAAACATTTCACATATGAAAAAGACTAGCCACAAGCCCTGCAAACACTCGTTACACATGCGAGTAACTTGATTTGTGAGTAGTTCTGGTGGAGCTAAGTGCTTGCTGAATGTTTATATTATGTTAGCATCTATAAGCCACCACCACGTTGGGCCCTATTGTGCTAGGTGCCGTATGAACATATAATAAACAACAGTCCCAGACCCAAAAAGCTTATGTTAAACATGACAGTTAGGGCTAAGTGGGCCCTGTAAACTGTATTCCTGCTACTAATTATTTCAAGGTCCAAAATATTATTTATTATGTATGTGTCAGTTTTATAAATATTTCCCTAAGTATATTCAGTGGCTAGTTTTTAATATATAGTTTATTACAGGAGAATCTAGACCTAGAGACCTCAACTGACAGGGAAGGCCATTGTGTTAGGCACTGTGAGAATATGTTGCCAGACAGTCCATTCCCTGCCAAGTCTTGCATTCTAATTCGACAAAACAGACAAAAGGCAGGAAAAAGGAAATATTGTTATCCTCATGTTATGGATGGGGATCTGAAACACCAAGAAATTAAGTTACTTTCCAAGGTCACCTAGGTGGTCAATGGCCGAGCTTGGAACTGAACCCAGAACTCCTAAGTCCCAGTCCAGTATCTTAAACACAAGATCAATCCCATAAATACATGCACCTAAGAAACATGAAGGAAATAATTATTTTTCATAGCAGGATCTTAACACTATCTACATATTTAAAGGTATTGCAAGGAATTGTCTGGTTAAAATGGGAACATGCAGCAAGAGAGTTCATGCTTGCACGTTTACAGAGATCAGTAAACTAATGGTGTTTTTGTACAAGTGTTTAAAATAAGGTCATTGCCCTGCCTCCTTCCACCTCAACGCTTCATTTGTTTGTCTTTTGTTTCCTGAGATTTATACAGTACCAGACAATGCTATAGGAGCTGTTCCATGGCTTAAAATGAGACAAAGATAGAAAATTCCTAAATATAAATAATTGCAAATAAATGCCTCAGCTGGGACTTTGCAAATCAACAATAGAAATAATGATTGCCCAAGTAAAATATCACTTCAACCAGCTGCTTTTAACCTTCCCATTTATCAAATGCCTGAGTCACAAGCTGGGCCTTGTAGCATGCTAAGAGTACACTGTGAAGGACCCCTCACGGACAATGTCCTGCCATCAGTTTCCTCTAGTTTAAAATAAGAGGACATTAGTTTGAGCACCTGTGTGAGTTTAACTACAGCAATATCACACACAGGTGAGACAGGGTCTCTTTAATAGCAGCCACCTCCACCGTTGAAAACAATACCATACACTTCCACCAGAAGTAAATAGAGAGCCCCTATAGATCGTGGAGTACTGGTGTTATGTGTTCCCTTCGTGAAACCCTGCTTAATAATCAGGAAGCAGCATTCTGCACTAGCTCTCGCTTCTGAACGGTCCATTATGTAGCTCCAAGTAGAGTGCCCTGTCACAGTAGCCTAGTCTTGAGGCTTCAAAGGGCTGGGTAGTTGTAACAAGGTCCACAACTGAGATTAATGGTTGCAGTTGCCTCACCATGCACAGATGAAATAAAACTCTCTTGGCCACAGCTGCTACACATCCAAGAGCAGCTCACGATCTAATAGGACCCCCAGGCAGCGAATCTGGGTGTCAAAAAGCAGACATTCCCCTCAATCAGGGTCCCTGCTGAATCGTTTGGCTGCTTCCTGCATCCTACCAGCATTACCTTAATTTTCTCAGGCGTGAGGCCCCTCCAAATACTTCTTATCCATGCTCCAATCTCATACTGACATATGGGGCATTCATTCTCCTACACAGCTGCCTCAAATGTGGTAGAGAGTTGAGTGAATACATCACCCACGATATTTCCTACCCTTTTCATAGTCATCTCAATAGCTGTTTTCTTATCTCAACCATCACTATCTGAAATAATCTTCACATATAATGGTAACATTCACTCATTTTACATATTTATTTAATTATTTAATAAAACATACTTATTCAGAAAGCTCACAACAAATTCTACAAGCACTTAACTGCACCCCTGACACTAATATGCAATGTTACCAACTCTCATGATTTCATCACAAAAATTGCAATATGTGATGGTTTTCTTGAAGCCCTGGGTCCTGGAGGCATGTGATTAGGTGAGAATTTTAGCTTTCATTAAACAAACAAAAAACAAAACCCATAACGATGTAGGCTTCTAGTCCTCCTGAGGTTGGAAAAAAACCCGAGTGTACCCTAAAGACTCAAAACCAGAAGACAAATAAAAAGAACCCTGACATTTATTATAGTTCTATATTAAATGTCATGATTTTTAAGTCAAACTCATGATTTTTGAACATTTGGGGCTGGCAATACTGAATATACCCAGTATATGTACCTACATCCATGGGATTTTACACTGTTTGTTGTATTTAGGAGTTTTTAAAAAATAATGCTAAGGGACTCCATCCTACACCAACTGAAGTTGATGGGAGTCTTTTCAGACTTCAGGGGGCCTTGGATCAAACTGAAAGAACATAAGGCCCCAGTCCTGCAGCTGTCGCCCTGCACATATACAGAGCCCTGTTGAAGTCACTGTGGCCCTAAGCAGATGCAAGGGTCTACCTATGCTCAACTCATGTGCTTAAGTGGGGTTTAGTTTCTGCGTAATGAAAAACCACCACTAGATGTTTATTTTAACATTAGGATATAGCCTCCTTCTTGCTAACATGGTGTTAAGTTTAGGTATCAAAAAACTAATTTTCTGGTTCTGTCAGGTCTTTTAAACCATCACTTTTTTAATGTAAATGTATCCAAGGACAATTGAAAAACTGCTAATTCAGGAGTTCTCAACCTTTTTCTTTCTGAGCCCCTCCTTCCCCACAACATGCTATAAAAACTCCACGGCCCACCTGTGCTACAACAACAGTTTTTCTGCATATAAAAGCCAGGGCCAGCATTAGGGGGTAGCAAGTAGGGCAATTGCCTGGGGTCCCACGCCACAGGGAACCCAGTGAAGCTAAGGTGCTCAGGCTTCAGCTTCAGCCCCAGGTGGCGGGACTTGGGGCGGCAGGTCTTCGGCTTTCTGCCCTGGACCCCAGTGAGTCTAATTCAGGTCCTGCTTGTCGGACCCCCTGAAACCTTCTCATGGCTCCCCAGGAGGCCTCAGACCACTGGTTGAGAATTGCTGTGCCAATCTACCTACGTTCACTTTCTAAGTTACACAGCAGACATATTTCAGAGTGATAGCCATGTTAGTCTGTATCAGCAAAAACAACAAGGAGTCCTTGTGGCACCTTAGAGACTAACAAATTTATTTGGGCATAAGCTTTCATGGGCTAAAACCCACTTCATCAGATGCATGGAGTGGAAAATACAGGAGCAGGTATAAATACATGAAAGGATGGGAGTTGCCTTACCAAGTGTGAGGTCAGTCTAGCGAGACAATTCGATTAACAGTAGGATACCAAGGGAGGAAAAATAACTTTTGAAGTGATTAATGAGAGTGGCCCATTTCAAACAGTTGACAAGAAGGAGTGAGTAACAGTAGGGGGAAATTAGGTTTAGGTTTTGTAATGACCCAACCACTCCCAGTCTTTATTCAGGCCTAATGTGATGGTGTCCAGTTTGCAAATTAATTTAGGTTCTGGAGTTTCATGTTGGAGTCTGTTTTTGAAGTTTTTTTGTTGAAGAATTGCCACTTTTAGGTCTGTTATTGAGTGACCAGGGAGATTGAAGTGTTCTCTAACTAGTTTTTGAACGTTATAATTCCTGATGTCAGATTTGTGTCCATTTATTCTTTTGCATAGAGACTGTCTGGTTTGGCCAATGTACATGGCAGAAGGGCATTGCTGGCACATGATGGCATATATCACATTGGTAGATGTGCAGGTGAATGAGCCCCTGATAGTGTGGCTGATATGGTTAGGTTCTATGATGGTGTCCCTTGAATAGATATGTGGACAGAGTTAGCAACGAGGTTTATTGCCGGGTTTGGTTTCTGGGTTGGTGTTTTTGTTGTGTGGTGTATAGTTGCTGCTAAGTATTTGCTTTAGGTTGGTAAGTGAGGTAAGTGCCTGACTCCCAAGGTCTGTGAGAGTGAGGGATTGTCCTTCAGGACAGGTTGCAGATCCTTGATGATGCGCCGGAGAGATTTTTGTTGGGGTCTGTAGGTGATGGCTAGTGGTGTTCTGTTACTTTCTTTATTAGGCCTGTCTTGAAATAGGTGACTTCTGGGTACCCTTCTGGCTCTGTCAATCTGTTTTTCACTTCAGCAGGTGGGTATTGTAGTTTTAAGAATGCTTGATAGAGATCCTGTAGGTGTTGTCTCTGTCTGAGGGATCGGAGCAAATGCGGCTGTATCTTAGAACTTCACTGTAGACAATGGATCGTGTGATGTGGTCTGGATGAAAGCTGGAGGCATGTAGGTAAGTATAGTGGTCAGTAGGTTTCTGATATAAGGTAGTGTTTATGTGACCATCACTTATTAGCACTGTAGACATAGTTTGGACTTTCAATAGCGTATATTCAATTGATTCTTACCTCTTGAATTGACCACTTGACTAGAGTTGTTAGCACAGTTCTTAATCTCAGCACTCTCAAAGATTTAGGGCCAAATTATGATTGCCATCACATTTCTCCAGTATATGGCAGAGAGGAGACAGGGAGCATATCCCTCATTCCAATGCCTCTTCACCAACGGCAGCCATAATTTGGCTGCCTACAGTAGCTACACGCAGAGAGCAGCGCTACTTGGCAATGCTGAACACTCCAGTAGGGATGTGACTGGCATCAGTCTCACTTCCAACACACCAGAAAGTGTCTGGGAGGCTACACTGTGGGAGCGGATACTTCATCTTTTCAAATGACATAGCAGAGCCCTCTTTGTCGGGAATTGCTTTTATAGCAGGGGACACTGATATTGCAGAGGACACTGTTCTGCATCCTCAATGGCATTATGGGAGCACCTGTCCTATACCCCCTGGCATCATAGCTCATGTGGTAAATTTCAGGATCTCCATCCATGAAACTCCTATTGTAGGAGCATTAATCTGGCCCTTACTGTATTCATAAACCGAATGAGATTCAAACAATCATAAATAACCTAGGAAATGTGTCTTAAGAACCTTTCCAAGATTTCTCAAGAACCCAACAGTCTGAGCTGGTTTCCTTTTCATTCGTCATTCATTTAGTTAAAGTTTCTGAGTGCAGACTTACTTTCTTTGTTCAGTCTGTACAGTTGTTTCACTTTCCATAAATATACCGATAAATGGCCTGAAAGGTTGTCTAGTTTCACTTCTGCAAATAACTGAGAATCCTCTGTTGTGATTAGTAGCAGCAGTATTTATTACTGAATCATAATGTAAATTCCACTGTTCCTAAAGTGATAAAATGTGGAGTTTCTCTCTCTCTTCAGTGGTGGAAGCACATCATTGTCATTAAAAGCTGTACAAGGTTATTGTCCTTTCTCCATAATTATTGCTCTGATAGAAAATATGTATAAAGTGCAGAATAATGAATGAATGGTTCAAAACAGAAGCTTCTACTGCCTGTTCTATAATCCAGCCCCGTTTGGCAGTGACTGAATGTTGCTAATATCTGATGTCTTTTTGGTGGTTTGTCCAGAATGAATTGGTGATCTCAGTCCAGCTTAAACTGGCTAGGAGTCCGTATCACAGAACCTCCATTCTATCTGAAACGCATCTTGGGAATTACAAGAGATTGCAAGGGTTAAAGGGACATGAAAAATAAACTAACATCTTTCTATTGAGGTGGTCAGAACTAAAGCATATTGGTGCTACAATACAGGGCATATTGAACTGCTGTGTCCATACCACAAATGTTCTGTGGATAAATAAAGGACTTCATTTGTCAGGTCTGCCTTTTTTCCCTCATTTCTCAAGCATAAGTTTCACTTAAAAGAGAAAAAAGTAAATACGTTTTGACCAAAATGACCTACCAAGGCAGAAGGCTTTTCGGTAATGTGAGTACAAAATGAATTAATGAATTGCATATGAGGAATCAAAAATGAGATTGGAATCTCCTATTGCCTCTAAAACTTCCACCTGGCTGTAGAATCAACAAGAGCTAAATCCATATCTAGGTGCCTATATAAAATGGATGATTTTCATAGGTGCTGAACTCCTACATCTCCCATTGATTTCTACCTAAGTTTGAACTTTTTGGCCTTAGTATTTATTTTTCAGAACCCAAGGAAGGGCACTTAATTAATATATCACCTTGGACTTTATACCTCTGGGACTCCTCTCTCTAAGCCCTGCTCCCCTTGACAACGAGTTGAAGTCTTTTTGCTCACAGCTAGGTTTGGAAGAGCTAGTTACCTTGGATATTCAGTACTTAGCCATGAATCAAAATTAATTCACATCAGTAATCAAGGAAAGACAGGGATTAGTTGGCCAGACTGCAAATATATATAATGGTTACATATAGTTCACGAACATAACCTAAAATCACCCAAGTTCAATCCCATAGCTAACGTAAAACACGTCCCTCCTAAGTACACAGGCCTGAGACTCCTAGTCCGCTGTCTGGATTCAGTCAGAGTGGGTATGTCTACAGTGTAGCTGGGAGTGTGCCTCCCAGCCCAGATAGGCAGACATGTGCTAGATCAAGAGGAACGAGCACACTAAAAATAGCAGTCTGGCTGTTCTGGACCCAGGGGGTCAGGCAGGCTTGTACTGGCGTGGCTAAGCCCAAGCTGCTAGTGCATGTCTGACTAGCCAGGCTGGGAGGCATGGTCCCCGTTGCAATGTAGACTTACCAACTGTGCCCCTCAGACCCAGTCCCATAGCTAACCCACAACATGACCCCCTTAAACACACAGGCCTGAGACTTCCAGAGAATGTTTCTCAGACCATTCCTGTTAGTGTTTTTCAGGCCCCTTCTGGACGCAGCCAAAATCTCCCTCAGATCCGTTCTGGACTAGTCTGAATTGTTCCCTTCTGCCCCTCTGTACTCTGTAAGAATCCCACAGACCCTTTTTGTCAGAGTCTGTCCAGCTACCGCCCTTACCCCCGCAAAATAGCTGCTCTGCATCTGTCTCTTCTGGCCTCTCCCCTGATCTTGGGTTAAGCACCAGGCATAAACTCAAAGGGTTACTAAATGTAACCCTGGAAGAGGAAAACCTTTCAAGGGTTACATTTAGTATGCATGTGCTTCTCTCTTTTTAATTTGCCCAGTTCTTCTGGGACACATTATGCAACTCAGACAAGACATGCATGGGGGTGCTGCATAGATGCCCCACTAATCCTTAAGGACCTGATCAAACTCCTATTGAAGTCAATAGAAAGCTGCCTGAATGGTCATTGGAGCACGTCACATTTAGCCATGGTGGTTGGCTAGGGCTCAAGGCCAGTGCTGGTTGGAAATTTTTCACTGGAAATTGTTGATTTGTCAAAACCAAAGCTATTCACAGGAAAGGATCAGTTTCAACAAATTTCCCATTTTGAATTTTAAAAAAAAAAAGTTTTGAAATTGTTGAAATGTCCTATTTGTACACTTTCTAAATTTAAAATGCCCTGTTTTTTTGGGTCAAAACTTTGTTTTGAAATGTAAGCTAATTTATTGTAAAAAAATAAATTAAAATAAGTAAAAAAAATGAAATCAAAACAAAATGTTTTGTAATTATTGAAACAAAATGGCAGATGACGCAATCTGATTAGATTTTTTTCCCGTTTGTGTACATTTTTGAGATTTCAACTTTTTGTACCTATTTGGGCTGGGAAACATTCTTCTTGAAACACACTTCTTGAAAATTCTCATGTGATGGAAAATAGATTCCCACCTAACTCTGCTCAATACTGATAAAGTCAAAGAACAACGAGATGTTTTAAAAAAGATGAAATTCATCCCAGTGCAAAGTGCCTATGCAGTATTTGAGTGTTGGGGAGGGACTTCTAGAAGCCCTGGGCAGTAAAGTAAGTTTTATGTACACAGATGATAAAGTATCAGAGAAAACAAAAGACATCATTATTATTTGATTGTGCAAATGATTAGATAAAGAGCTTGCCTTCTTAGTAAAATATCTGGTATTGTATCTTCGCTGGTGCAGTAAACATGCAATTTAAATAAGTTACAGGCTATATTCACATGCAATGGGACTTTTAAATGCTTCTGGGCGTAACGAGTACTTTTTGGAAAAGCACCATTTGTCTACAGCCAGTTAGGGTATTGTCTCAGTCCAGTACTCTCTCCCAGTTCATTTGGGTCAGTGATATGGTTTTCTTATGCTCTCTTTCTTGCCAGCTTCTTCTGCGGACACAGAAGCTTTGTCCATTTTTAGAATGAGTTTGGCAGATGAAGAGGCAAACTTTGAAATTATTTTTTCTAGCCACCATTTCTGCTTCTTTGGTTAGTTCCATAGAGATCCTGTGTTCAATGCAACTTCTGTTTCCTTTTTCCGAGTGGTTGCTATCATTGTTTTTTCTCCCTGTTGTATACTCTGCAATATATGTTCAAGCAAAATATCATCAGCAAAGTTTCTTTAATAGATCAATAAAAGCTATTTTCATTTAAAAATATAGCCTAGGCACTCCTATCTTACCACAAGTTTTGCATTTTATAAAAAAATAATTTTTGAATGGACAAAATGAGTTTTCAGAGATTAACTGTGAAACTTGAGAGTCTCTTTCAGTACAGGAGAAATGCATTGCCCCCATGTCACGGACATACACTGCTAGAAGAAATATTGTGCATGTATAAAAATGTGAACTGTATAGGCTGTCCGGTTTTCCAAATGTTGCATAGCATCAGTTTCTACTGTGTTTTGTGGTTCTCGTACTACCATAATACTCAATGATCACCGATCCCTAAAGATGCAAAAAATCAAGCCATTACCTGGCAAACCAACAGGTTTTCTATTTTCCAAACATCCTGGGTCAGTCTACCCCTGAGATGAGATTGAGAGTTGTACAGAGCACTCAGGAGGCTAAGGTTTATCTGTTCCTGCCAATTGCTACTTCTGATTGAATGCATTAAATGCGCCCTTTGGAAAGGTGTATGCTCTCTGCTTCAATAGGGAACAGTACATCAGTGTTGAAACTTAATAAAAAAAAACCCCTCTCCTTTCTTTAAGGCCCAGCTTGACAAAGTCCTGGCTGGGATGATTTAGTTGGGAATTGGTCCTGCTTTGAGCATGGGGTTGGACTAGATGACTTCCTGAGGTCCCTTCCAACCCTGAGATTCTATGATTCTATGAATATGGCAGCTTCTAGTTTCGGGCTTCAGATATGAGAGAAGCCCACTAAAATTTGCACTTGCTTTTGAGAAGCACATGTGTGATTGGAGGATTTGGAATGACAAACTGTTTAACTACAGTTAGAGTGTAAATGTTAGTATGCTTTGTATGAGGCAGCATTGCAAAACCCAAACATTTAAAAATTGTGAGTCAAGCCCTAGCAATTAATGAAATTGGCTTAAAAATCCTGAGAATTGGAACATGATAAATTCTGGGTTCTTTTTATTTGCCTTCTGGTGTTGGAACATTTAAGGTTCGCACTTTCAAGCTTTTAGCTGTAGATATGAGGGCTTAGAACTTACTTAAAAAATAAAAAAGAAGAAAGCTTAGGCCTTGTCTACGCTACGGAGGGAGATCAATTTAAGTTATACAACTTCAGCTACGTGAATAACGTAGCTGAAGTCGACGTACTTAGATCTATTTACCACGGGGTCCACACTACTGTCGACACTCTCCCGTCGACTCCCCTTGTGCTTCTCGTTCAGATGGCATACAGGAGTCGACGGGAAAGCAATCTGCTATCGATTTAATGGGTCTTCACTAGACCCACTAAATCGACCACCGATGCATCAATCACCACACATTGATCCCCCGGTAAGTGTAGATAAGCCCTCAGTTTCTCATGTGGTAACCTGATTCCAGGAGCTGGGGCTCTAGCAGAGCAAGAAACGTGAGCCGAAATTGCAAGAGTTGGCAACATTGATAAAGACATGGTGAAGATATTGTGGTTAATGGCTACATATTGCTGGGCAAAGGTGCAAGAAGGATTTTAAGGTATAATGTTAGGGAGTGAATAAATAGCAACCCTCTGCCCAGCACCTAAAGGCTACTACATGGTTAAAATAATGTTACATGTAACAATGTTTTACACAGTTAACTTGCTGAAATACACTCCTTGTTCGCAGTTAAATCCTGGAACATTATGGCAGAAATGCATTTCTAAAATAACATGCCACTGTACTGTGAAAATGTTAAGGTAAGACTGTCAATATATTTAATAGGTATAACACTGGAGTTATTTAAGCTTCTGCAATTTGAAATCACAGAAGCACTACCCCAAGTTAAGTAGTTTTTGGCAGATGGAAGAACAAGATAGCTTGCTATTTTTTCTCCCTGCTTAAGGGTAAAATGCTATATGACAGAGCACAGAAAACCACGCTGCTTTAACAGCAAATTTATGTCATCTACTATTTTAGTGAGCTAGAATTATAAAAGACTGCTTGTGTGTCAAGGATAACAAAATAATGCAGGGCACTGAGGTTTCTCAGGATATATTTCATTTAATGCTGAATTGTAAATTCATATTCACTGCAGCGGTTTTTCAAAGAAGTTGTACTTTTTACACATTTACAAAAATAATTTTTCCAGTGCCAAAGAAGACTGCTGGAGGCCATGTTCTTGCAATGGCCAATGCAGGATGTTGTCTGGAGTATTATTATTATTATTTATTATTATTTTTAATACCTAAATTTAGGCTCTGCAAAGCATGGAGGCAACTGATAAACTCAGTTGCTACAAAGCTTTCAAAGATACCACCAGCAACTTTCTTTCTCTCCCTTCCAGACAAGATATGTTATTTATATGTACATATGCAGGGTATATTTGAGTCATTCTGATGATATGGAGCATTATGTTTCTTTGGTATTTACAAAACTGACAGCTTCTGACAACTGAACCAGAAACATGTTCAGAAAATGATGAAATCCTGTTCTTTTTTAGGGGTGCTGCAGCTGGGGATGTGTTTGTCATTAGAAGCAGAACTTTAAATGAACTTGAACAATGAGTTCCTTTCGGTGTAGCGTTTGTGTGACTTTTAACTATGCTGAAAGCTGTTTCAAGCAAAAATGACTAATACTGCTCCTTTTAGCACCTCGTTTGCTCTCTGCATTTAGTTGTGTGTTTATACATATATATATATATATAAAATGTAAAATATATAAGAAATAAGCAAAAGTCTATGTGTTTATAAGTAATAATGCACAATGTATGGTTGAATTTCAAATTTGAGAATGGTCTCAGAGTAACAGCCGTGTTAGTCTGTATTCGCAAAAAGAAAAGGAGTACTTGTGGCACCTTAGAGACTAACCAATTTATTTGAGCATAAGCTTTCATGAGCTACAGCTCACTTCATCGGATGCATACTGTGGAAACTGCAGAAGACATTATATACACAGAGACCATGAAACAATACCTCCTCCCACCCCACTCTCCTGCTGGTAATAGCTTATCTAAAGTGATCACTCTCCTTACAATGTGTATGATAATCAAGTTGGGTCATTTCCAGCACAAATCCAGGTTTTCTCACCCTCCGCCCCCCTACACAGAAACGCACTCTCCTGCTCGTAATAGCCCATCCAAAGTGACCACTCTCTTTACAATGTGTATGATAATCAAGGTAGGCCATTTCCAGCACAAATCCAGGTTTTCTCCCCCCCCTCTTTTTTTTTTTCAAAAAAACCACACACACAAACTCACTCTCCTGCTGGTAATAGCTTATCCAAAGTGACATCACTTTGGATAAGCTATTACCAGCAGGAGAGTGAGTTTGTGTGTGTGGTTTTTTGGGGGGGGAAGAAAACTTGGATTTGTGTTGGAAATGGCCCAACTTGATTATCATACACATTGTAAGGAGAGTGGTCACTTTAGATAAGCTATTACCAGCAGGAGAGTGGGGTGGGAGGAGGTATTGTTTCATGGTCTCTGTGTATATAATGTCTTCTGCAGTTTCCACAGTATGCATCCGATGAAGTGAGCTGTAGCTCACGAAAGCTTATGCTCAAATAAATTGGTTAGTCTCTAAGGTGCCACAAGTACTCCGTTTTTTTTTGTTTTTTTTTTTAATTTGAGAATGAATTTTGCCTGGGTTTTAAGAGAACCAATAAAAGATCATATACTATTTATAAATAACTGATGCAAAACCATGTAATGTACTGTTGTAATGAAGCACATATTTGATTCAGCTGTAATGCCTATATGAAGTAGTTCTAGTTTAGCTTTACTAATGACATCAGCCTTGCAGAACTGTCTTGGAAAGTTATCCAGTCCAGGCACAAAATCTACTCTCTCATCCTCAGTAGCATGATAATGAAATAAACCTATACTTTCCTCACCAGTGGAGGAGAATTCTTGCCTGAGGGAGAGGAATTTTGTAAGGCTGAAGTACAAAAAGCAGAATTAAAGGGACGAGAGATTTTCAGATGTTGTGGATTAAACCAAGTGATTATTCTAAACTGTGAATGGGTCACTTTCCCCCTCCCTGAAATAGATTTTAAAATGGATATTTATTTTCAAACAAAACCAGTTGCCTTGTGAAACGGTTGGTTAGGGGAAAAAAAAAAAGTGACCTAATGCTACTGAATAAAATATCTGATCTCTAGTTGCCAGGGCTGAGTCATTTCCTGTTACAATAACAAGACTGTCATCAGCTAAACTTCTCTAGCTAGCATACAGTTTGCCAGTATGTGTATGGCTTTATTTGTGCATGTTGCTAGAAAGTTAATGTTGAAAAATATACTGTACTAAATTTGGAAACATCATCTTTGTATCAAAAGGCATTAGTGGTCAACGTATGTCTAATTTATTACTGGTATTATAAACTCTGATTTTTTACTATAAGGAAAACACATTCCCTAAACTCTGAATAATAATGTTGTAATTCCAGCAAGGGATTCTGCACACATCAGAATGTATTCATATCATCAGAGCTCTCTGAGATGGAATTTGTAGCCTTACTTTCAGTTGTATTTTATTCTCAGAAATAAGATGGAAAATACCTATTTCTCTATATCTGACCTATCAGTCCTCATACTCAAAGGAAACCTGCACAACACTTTCAAAAGACGAGCCTGGGAGCTTAAATTCATTACTTTGCAAGACACCAAAAATCATGGACTGAACAGAGACACAGGATTTATGGTTTATTAGAACACTCTGTAACCCACTAATCTCTTCTTTTTGTCCTATGGCTGCAGAGGTGTTAATGGGCCACTCTACTTTGAATGGTTCCTTACAATATGTGCTAACTGTTTGTGCTAAATAATCTGTTCCACCTTGCATTTGCAGTAATGCTGGGAATTTCTTTCCCAGACCAGAAGAAGAGTTCTGTGTGGCTTGAAAGCTTGTCTCTCTCACCAACACACCTTGGTCCAATAAAATATATTACCTCACCCACCTTGTCTCTCTATTAGGGCACCTTGTCTGTCCCCTGCCCATGGAAGACTATTTCCTTAAGCATACCCTCCAGTGAAAAGGAAGTGTTCCAACGATCCTTTATAAGATATCAAAAACACAATGGTTTCAGGTTTCAGAGTAACAGCCGTGTTAGTCTGTATTCGCAAAAAGAAAAGGAGTACTTGTGGCACCTTAGAGACTAACCAATTTATTGCCTCCTGAACAAGCATTGTACTGCATTCAGCTCTCAGAAGAAGCAGCTGGAGGTAGACTGGTAAGAACAATCCAGTATCCTTGTTACACTGCCTTATTGATCTGGAAAGAACAGGAATGCATTAGGACATACATAAGGGACTGGTTTCAGATTAACGGCCGTGTTAGTCTGTATTCGCAAAAAGAAAAGGAGTACTTGTGGCACCTTAGAGACTAACCAATTTATTTGAGCATAAGCTTTCGTGAGCTACAGCTCACTTCATCGCTGTAGCTTACGAAAGCTTATGCTCAAATAAATTGGTTAGTCTCTAAGGTGCCACAAGTACTCTTTTTCTTTTTACATAAGGGACTGAAGATTTTGTCTTTGGGGAAAGTAAATTTTGCAAAATCCATTGCCTCAGAGTTAAGGCAACTAAGATCCAGTCCATTTCTTAGTAGCATTGCTGCTACTGTTACAACTTTCATTGTTTTCCACAGGTTCCAGTGCTAACGTTTGGGAGCAGCATGTTTGATGGTTGGATCATGGGGCTGGGATTCAGGATAGAATCGTAGGAGTGGAAGGGATCCTGAGAGGTCATCTAGTCCAGTCCCCAGCCTCTGTCCTTCCACTGGGTCACCTTAGGCAAGTGTACTTTTTCAAAAGTACCCAATAATTTTTGCTGCATCAATTTGTAGGTGCTCATCTTAAGACACCAGAGGCCTGATTTGCTGAGGTGTGAGTACCTAGAATTCCAATGGACTTCACCTGGAGTTGTGATTGCTCATCACCTCTGAAACCTAGGCCCCAAGTGTCTCAAATTAGGCTCTTAAAATAAGTGGATAGTTGAAAATGAAAGCTATACAGAGAAGGGCTACTAGGATGATCTGAGGAATGGAAAACTTGTCTTATGAAAGGAGACTCAAGGAGCTTGGCTTGTTTAGCCTACCTAAAAGACGGTTGAGGGGAGATATGATTGCTCTCTATAAATATATCCAAGGGATAAATACCAGAGAGGGAGAGGAATTATTTAAGCTCAGTACCAATGTGGACACAAGAACAAATGGATATAAACTGTCCACCAGGAAGTTTAGATTTGAAATTAGATGAAGGTTTCTAACTATCAGAGGAGTGAAGTTTTGGAATAGCCTTTCAAGGGAAGCAGTGGGGGAAAGATCTATCTGACTTTAAGATTAAACTCGATAAGTTTATGGAAGAGATGGTATGATGGGATAACATGGTTTTGGTAATTAAATATTCATGGTAAATAGGCCCCATGGCCTGTGGTGGGATATTAGATGGGGTGGGATCTGAGTTACCCAGGAAAGAATTTTCTGTAGTATCTGGCTAGTGAATCTTGCCCATATGCTCAGGGTTTAGCTGATCGCCATATTTGGGGTCGGGAAGGAATTTTCCTCCAGGGCAGATTGGAAGAGGCCCTGGAGGTTTTTCGCCTTCCTCTGTAGTATTGGGCACGGGTCACTTGCTGGAGGATTCTCTGCTCCTTGAAGTCTTTAAACCACGATTTGAGGACTTCAATAGCTCAGACATAGGTGAGAAGTTTTTTGCAGGAGTGGTGGGTGAAATTCTGTGGCCTGCGTTGTGCAGGAGGTCAGACTAGATGATCATAATGGTCCCTTCTGACCTAAATATCTATGAATCTAAAACTTCTCTGTGCCTTTATTACCCCTTCTGGGAAATGGACATAATACTTGAAATGCACACTGAGATCCTTTAGTAAATGGCAACATATAAGTAGAGAATATTGTTTTCTGAAAAATCAAAAATAGCACTTCCCTTTGCTGTATATATTGACTGTGTTCAGTCTCATTCTCTCGGAGTCATATTCACTAATTGCAGCCCATAGCCACATAACTGATGTCTCAGTCTCCTATATCCCGGTCCCTCTGTTTGTGTGGAACACAAACAACTTTAATGGCACTTCTTATGGCATAAGATGATATTGGAATTTTTCTTCCTTCTGCATTTTTAAACACATTTATTTTCCTTCCTTTCTTTTTTCTGCATGGCATAAAAAAAGCAGAAGACCTAGGCTGATATTTGTAGAGTATGCAGGATTAAAACATAGTGGTGCTGCTGTGAAAAATTGCTATGCTCTATTCCCCAGTGAACAGGGACATTATTGTACAGTCCTGGATAAAGTCACTGATTATATTGTTTAGGTCATGAAAACAAGATGTGTTGCAAGTCTCTGGGTTTCTGTAATTAAAAAGTTGTAAATGCTGAGGTTGGTTTGTAAGTAGCTGTTGAGATCACTGTCAGAAATTCAACAGTGCATGGCAGCCGTTATGTATTATTCCATTCTTTCAGGAATGGAAAATTACTGGTGTTTGCTTATACAAACAAATGTTGACTGTAACTTGCATAGGTAGTTTTCCAGGCTGTATGCATGGAATAGCGTTATAATTGCTTCAGATCCTCTCTGTCTTCAGAATTATATATCAAATATCCAGGCTGTAATTGCCATCTAAAGGTTCACTTCTTACAAGATTATGCTGCTGCATACCTTGAACATTTTGCTAAGGGCAATTTTCTTTATACACAGTGATTCTTCCTGAGTACATCTGAAAATATAATTGAGCCCTTCATTTCAACTGAGTATTAAAAATAATTTTTAAAAGCATTTTTTAATTGACAACATTTCATTTTGACACAAATATCAGCCTCTTAGGACCGTCTTAAAATAAGCCTTCCCATTTGACATGAGTAACTCTTGAGTACTGATGTGTAGAAATGGAAGAATTTGATCACTAGCAAATTATACTCTGTGCAGCAGGTCAGCCCTGGGCGGTTTAAAAATCCGAGCACACCTAGGTGAAACTGCAGTATAAGACCTTTGGCACATAAACCCTCCTGACTCTAGTTCAGAGAACAGTGAGCTCTCAGTTCCAAGGAGGGGGAAGATGATGTCATTGAGAAGATATTACCTTGCTTTGAAGTTAGTAAATGTGTTCAAAGTTCTGTGGGGTGTTCTCAGAGTTGAAAAATGTGCCTCACCACGACTATGAGACAGAGGTAGTCTCTTTCTCTGTAGATTTATACTGCAGTTTGTTCTATAACTGTTGCTTTAACTAGAATGCAAACAAAAGGCATTTGGGAAAATGACTCTTGTTCAGAGCTCTTTAAGGAAACGTTGAAATTGAGGGCTAAACAATTTTGGCAGCACTAGTGGAAACAGCAGCAGAAACAAAAATGCTCAAAAGTGAGGGAACCAGGGCAATATTGGTAGGTGCCAGTATTTTTTTTTTAGCTGTTGAGTTCCAGTGAAGTGTGCACATCATTTGGTAATAACAATACGAGAAGTTATTGACAGTGAATTTGCCAACCTTCAAGAAAACACTGAGGATGAGAGTTATCTGACTCTTTTGTGGGTGTGCAATCTGTGTGTGACAGAGAGCAAAGGGAAAATACTCTCCCATTTGTGCAGTGGGGGCCACATAAGGGTTTGGCAGAATTCCAATCCCTTCCTACTCCACTGGGGATGGAGTGGGTGGTGGAAGGACGATGGCTCTATTCCAGCCAGCAGAGCCACCCAATCATGTAGTAAACAAGCAACAGTAGTTACCTGGTCTCTTTGCCCCATGAACTCCACAACATCTCATGGAACTCCCTCCGATGGTGTGTAGCTCTAAACTAGCCTCTTGACTACATGCTGTACTTATGAGGTACAGCCCAGCATTTAAGTATTTTCTCCATTCACTGAGTCTATGGATTTTTAAAAGGACAGAAACTATATAAAACTGTATAAAAATACTCCAGTAACTAGAGATGGGCCCAAATCAATTCCCTTGAACTTTGTGGGCATTTGAAATCTTAAATTCAGGTCTAGATCTGAATTTTGCAAATGGCTCATTTTTAAAATGGGGCTACCTCAAACACCCAGGTAAAAACACCCCAATATGTAGCAGTGTTGCCAACCCCAAACATTCAAAGCTCAGAAGTGAGGCCCCCAAAATAACACACCTTTTTCGTTATTTTTATTTGCATTTTAGTTTTTGAGCCTTTAGGGCTCATCTTTTAAAGCCTTTCTTCACAACCAGGGGGTTGGAAACTTACTTTTATTTTTTAAATGAAAACGGAGATTCTCATATAATCTCATGACTCTGGAGCAGAGGTTACACGTAAAGCATTAATTATAGCAAGACTCATGATAAAATCATAGGACTTGACAAGGCTGGTACTTGAAATCCACATAAAAAACCTGGAGCTTCGGCCCTTCCCTGATAGTTACACTACAATAAGATGAATGATTTGAGACCCGTAGTGCAGAATACCATGTATTGGTTTTTTTTAAAATATTGATTACTCCCTGAGCGAATAGGTACTAAAAAAAAATGGTTACCTAACAAAATTGAATATCATCCGAGTCATCATAAATGAAGCAACATACTGTTTAGTAATGTCTGCAATGTACACACAGACATCAGTGATGTTATCCGTGACGTATTTCATTGTAATGACCTGTTTGTCAGGTTTTAGTCAGTGCTGAAATTAAAGTGTAAGCTTTGTATCCGGGGAGGTTCCATAGCAATGAGTCAAAGGTGAAATGCCAGCAGTGAAGAATGATTAATGGCTGCACTGGCTGAAATGTCTGTCATAATATACACTTCTTATATTTGAAATGAGGGCATGCAGTTATAAAGCAACAGGATGAACAACGGAGAAAGCATACAGTGAAAGAGTTTATACCAATACGATGATAAGGAAAACAGTTGTGATAAAAAGGGCAATAATGGTGCTTAGAACAGAATGGGGCTAATGTACAGTCCAATGTTCAGAGCTCCATCTGTTGCTTTAAATGCTAACTGCTTTTGCTTTTGTACACCTCATCCCTGTGTTGAAAACTTGCAACCCCAGTGATTCATACCAGCAGAACTAAAATAATATTTTATTGCAGGCACTTGGCATTGCCCACTGAAAATGAAGACTTTGATCCTGCAAAAATTTAGGTATATGGACACATCGACATAAACGGGACTATCATATGCTAAATGTTAAATCAGTGGGACTACTCATCTGCTTAAAGATAAGCACTTGCTTAACTGTTTGCAAGGTCAGGGCTGCAAAATGGTTTCTATGACACCCACTGTCTCCCACGCACTCATAACTTTAGGAGTAGGGCTTATGCTGTATTATTAGCCTGATATTCAGAGATACAGCACACTCACATGTCCTGTTCAAGTCATTGGTGCGCTTCTTGTGTTCAGCATCTCACCAGAACATTATACGTTTCCATTTTTTAAAATTGTCCCTGAAAAACAGAAATATGTTTTATTGGTTGTTCTGCGAAATCTTTTTTGAAGTTCTGTTTTCTCTTCTGTAGTTAGTATTGACACTGTCTGACCGTTTCCTGAACAGCTTAGTCACACCATGGGATTATTTTCAAAAGTAGCAAATTTTGAAAGCAGATTTTTTTTTTATTCATTATTTTGAAACTCAGAAATTCTGGTTTTGAAATTTTCAATTCTGAGAAAAAAAAGAGACCATGAAAAATAAAAATAGTCTGGTTACAAAACATAATGGTATTGATACAAGGTTTGGGTTTTACCTATATTTCAGAGGGATTCTTTTTTACCATTTTTTATTTTTATTTTTTTTTACATTTTTCTCTTAGCTCTAGTCATCAAGTAGGGTAGGCTTCATGAGCATTAAATTACCTTATTGTAACATTAACCTCTACATCAAAAAAATAACGTGGCACCTTAGAGACTAATACATTTATTTGGGCATAAGCTTTCGTGGGCTAGAACCCATTTATCGGATGCATGGAGTGAAAATACAGGAGCAGGTATAAATACATGAAAGGATGGGGTGTTGCTTTACCAAGTGTGAGGTCAGTTTAATGAGATAAATCAATTAACAGCAAGATACCAAGGGAGGAAAAATAACTTTTGAAGTAGTAAGAGAGTGGCCTATTACAGACAGTTGACAAGAAGGTGTGAGTAACGATAGGGAGAAATTAGTAGTGGGGAAGTTAAGTTTAGGTTTTGTAATGACCCAGCCACTCTCAGTCTATATTCAGGCCTAATCTGATGGTATCCAGTTTGCAAATTAATTCCAGTTCTGCACTTTCACGTTGGTGTCTGTTTTTGAAGGTTTTTTGTTGAATAATTGCCACTTTTAGGTCTGTTATTGAGTGACCAGGGAGATTGAAGCGTTCTCCGACTAGTTTTTGAACGTTATAATTCCTGATGTCAGATTTGTGTCCATTTATTCTTTCGCATAGAGACTGTCTGGTTTGTCCAATGTACATGGCAGAAGGGCATTGCTGGCACATGATGGCATATATCACATTGGTAGATGTGCAGGTGAACGAGCCCCTGATGGTGTGGCTGATGTGGTTAGGTCCTATGATGGTGTCCCTTGAATAGATATGTGGACAGAGTTGGCACTGAGGTCTGTGGCAGGGTTTGGTTTCTGGGTTGGTGTTTTTGTTGTGTAGTTGCTGCTAAGTATTTGCTTCAGGTGGGTTGTCTGTCTGTAAGCAAGGACTGGCCTGTCTCCCAAGGTCTGTGAGAGTGAGGGATTGTCCTTCAGGATAGGTTGTAGATCCTTGCTGATGTGCTGGAGAGGTTTTAGTTGGCTCCTAAGCACCATCACAATAGAAATAACTAACAGTAATGCGCATGTGAGTAGTCCCATTGGCATGTGAGTAAAGGTACTCATGAACTTAATCATTTGTGGCCTTAGTCATCCACTGCGTGTTCCATCAAATGCAGAGATTCTTCCCTGTGCTATTCTCCCCTTCCCCAACACATAAAAGGAATGGCTCACATTATACTGATTGAAGATGAGTGTAAACAGGATAAAGTCAGAAGCTTGGGTGTCTAGGGTGAAATTCTGGCCCATTGAATTCAATGGCAAAACTCCCAATGCCTGCAAGAAAATCAGGATTTCACCTCTTAGCCTTCGGTTTGAAATACTGAAGGTTCCTTTGAAAAAAGGTCTGACTTTTGGTAAGGTCAACTTAGTCCTGTATCTTTCCAAGGCTTTGTCTACACTGGCAATTTACAGCGCTGCAACTTTCTCGCTCGGGGTGTGAAAAAACACCCCCCTGAGCGCTGCAAGTTTCAGCGCTGTAAAGTGGCAGCGTAGACAGTGCACCAGCACTGGGAGCTACTCCCCTCACGTGGGTGGTTTTTTTTACAGCGCGGGGAGAGCTCTCTCCCAGTGCTAGTGCTGCGACGAAGTCAAGGAATGGCTACGCAGGTGGTGTCAGAGAGAAGGCTTTGGATTCTTTGACCATGGGATGGTGTTCCATGAAGGAGGAGTGCTGGGCAGAGACGGGCTCCATCTTACGAAGAGAGGGAAGAGCATCTTTGCCAGCAGGCTGGCTGCCTAACCTAGTGAGGAGGGCTTTAAACTAGGTTCACCGGGGGAAGGAGACCAAAGCCCTGAGGTAAGTGAGAAAGCGGGATACCGGGAGGAAGCACAGGCAGGAATGTCTGTGAGGGGAGGGCTCCTGCCTCATACTGGGAATGAGGGGTGATCAACAGGTTATCTCAAGTGCTTATATACGAATGCACAAAGCCTTGGAAACAAGCAGGGAGAACTGGAGGTCCTGGTGATGTCAAGGAACTATGACGTGATTGGAATAACAGAGACTTGGTGGGATAACTCACATGACTGGGTGGGATAACTCACATGACTGGAGTACTGTTATGGATGGTTATAAACTGTTCAGGAAGGACAGGCAGGGCAGAAAAGGTGGGGGAGTAGCACTGTATGTAAGGGAGCAGTATGACTGCTCAGAGCTCCGGTACAAAACTGTAGAAAAATCTGAGTGTCTCTGGATTAAGTTTAGAAGTGTGTGCAACAAGAGTGATGTAGTGATGGGAGTCTGCTATAGACCACCGGACCAGGGGGATGAGGTAGATGAGGCTTTCTTCCGGCAGCTCGCGGAAGCTACTAGATCGCATGCCCTGATTCTCATGGGTGACTTTAATTTTCCTGATATCTGCTGGGAGAGCAATACAGCAGTGCATAGACAATCCAGGAAGTTTTTGGAAAGCGTAGGGGACAATTTCCTGGCGCAAGTGCTAGAGAAGCCAACTGGGGGGGGGGGCGCTTTTCTTGACCTGCTGCTCACAAACCGGGTAGAATTAGTGGGGGAAGCAAAAGTGGATGGGAATCTGGGAGGCAGTGACCATGAGTTGGTTGAGTTCAGGATCCTGACGCAGGGAAGAAAGGTAAGCAGCAGGATACGGACCCTGGACTTCAGGAAAGCAGACTTCGACTCCCTCAGGGAACGGATGGGCAGGATCCCCTGGGGGACTAACATGAAGGGGAAAGGAGTCCAGGAGAGCTGGCTATATTTCAAGGAATCCCTGTTGAGGTTACAGGGACAAACCATCCCGATGAGTCAAAAGAATAGTAAATATGGCAGGCGACCAGCTTGGCTTAATGGTGAAATCCTAGCGGATCTTAAACATAAAAAAGAAGCTTACAAGAAGTGGAAGGTTGGACATATGACCAGGGAAGAGTATAAAAATATTGCTCGGGCATGTAGGAATGATATCAGGAGGGCCAAATCGCACCTGGAGCTGCAGCTAGCAAGAGATGTCAAGAGTAACAAGAAGGGTTTCTTCAGGTATGTTGGCAACAAGAAGAAAGCCAAGGAAAGTGTGGGCCCCTTACTGAATGAGGGAGGCAACCTAGTGACAGAGGATGTGGAAAAAGCTAATGTACTCAATGCTTTTTTTGCCTCTGTCTTCACTAACAAGGTCAGCTCCCAGACTGCTGCGCTGGGCATCACAAAATGGGGAAGAGATGGCCAGCCCTCTGTGGAGATAGAGGTGGTTAGGGACTATTTAGAAAAGCTGGACATGCACAAGTCCATGGGGCCAGACGAGTTGCATCCGAGAGTGCTGAAGGAATTGGTGGCTGTGATTGCAGAGCCATTGACCATTATCTTTGAAAACTCGTGGCGAACAGGGGAAGTCCCGGATGACTGGAAAAAGGCTAATGTAGTGCCAATCTTTAAAAAAGGGAAGAAGGAGGATCCTGGGAACTACAGGCCAGTCAGCCTCACCTCAGTCCCTGGAAAAATCATGGAGCAGGTCCTCAAAGAATCAATCCTGAAGCACTTGCATGAGAGGAAAGTGATCAGGAACAGCCAGCATGGATTCACCAAGGGAAGGTCATGCCTGACTAATCTAATCGCCTTTTATGATGAGATTACTGGTTCTGTGGATGAAGGGAAAGCAGTGGATGTATTGTTTCTTGACTTTAGCAAAGCTTTTGACACGGTCTCCCACAGTATTCTTGTCAGCAAGTTAAGGAAGTATGGGCTGGATGAATGCACTATAAGGTGGGTAGAAAGCTGGCTAGATTGTCGGGCTCAACGGGTGGTGATCAATGGCTCCATGTCTAGTTGGCAGCCGCTGTCAAGTGGAGTGCCCCAGGGGTCGGTCCTGGGGCCGGTTTTGTTCAATATCTTCATAAATGATCTGGAGGATGGTGTAGATTGCACTCTCAGCAAATTTGCGGATGATACTAAACTGGGAGGAGAGGTAGATACGCTGGAGGGCAGGGATAGGATACAGAGGGACCTAGACAAATTGGAGGATTGGGCCAAAATAAATCTGATGAGGTTCAATAAGGATAAGTGCAGGGTCCTGCACTTAGGACGGAAGAATCCAATGCACCGCTACAGACTAGGGGCCGAATGGCTAGGCAGCAGTTTTGCGGAAAAGGACCTAGGGGTGACAGTGGATGAGAAGCTGGATATGAGTCAGCAGTGTGCCCTTGTTGCCAAGAAGGCCAATGGCATTTTGGGATGTATAAGTAGGGGCATAGCGAGCAGATCGAGGGACGTGATCGTTCCCCTCTATTCGACATTGGTGAGGCCTCATCTGGAGTACTGTGTCCAGTTTTGGGCCCCACACTACAAGAAGGATGTGGATAAATTGGAGAGAGTCCAGCGAAGGGCAACAAAAATGATTAGGGGTCTAGAACACATGACTTATGAGGAGAGGCTGAGGGAGCTGGGATTGTTTAGTCTGCAGAAGAGAAGAATGAGGGGGGATTTGATAGCTGCTTTCAACTACCTGAAAGGAGGTTCCAAAGAGGATGGCTCTAGACTGTTCTCAATGGTAGCAGATGACAGAACGAGGAGTAATGGTCTCAAGTTGCAGTGGGGGAGGTTTAGATTGGATATTAGGAAAAACTTTTTCACTAGGAGGGTGGTGAAACACTGGAATGCGTTACCTAGGGAGGTGGTAGAATCTCCTTCCTTAGAGGTTTTTAAGGTCAGGCTTGACAAAGCCCTGGCTGGGATGATTTAACTGGGGATTGGTCCTGCTTCGAGCAGGGGGTTGGACTAGATGACCTTCTGGGGTCTCTTCCAACCCTGATATTCTATGATTCTATGATGATTCTATGACTGCACAAGCCACGTTAAAGCTCCGCTGCTGCCGAGCTTTAATGTTGCTAGTGAAGACACGCCCCAAGATACTCCTCAAGTCCTTTGCAATTTACTGTATGTTCTGTTTTCAGAGTAGCAGCTGTGTTGAGGTCATGTTTGCTCTGGCAGGACATTAAAGACCCTGTGGTAAATTTTTGAAAATCCTCAGCCTGTATTTCTTCTCCCTGCCCTGCTGTGCAATATGCTGGATGCTGGTTATTGGTTGCTTTGTGCCTCAGAGTTGGCTGTACGTATATGACACTGGTCATGTTAAGTGGTGCAGTGGGAACCCTACAGTTAAGGGACAATAGCCAGGAGAGATGGGACTGATGTGTCGTCACATTGCTTAACACACTACTGGAAGGCGCTCAGGTACTACAGTGATGAGCGCAGTATAAAAATCTAGATAGAACAGAATAGACCCTGCAAGATGCTAAATGCCTCAAATGAGGCACTCAGTGCTCTCAAGTGCCATATAAGCCAATGTGAGTTGAGGGTGCTCAGAGCTGTATAGGAGGTACACTGCATGTCCCAGAATTAGATCCTGAACATTGCACAAATTATGCAAGAAACCCAGCATTATAACTCTGAATTTTATCAGTCTCCACGGTCTTTGTGAACAAATAAATTATTCCTGCACTGTGTGTTGATCTTTGAGGACTTACCCACTGGGTTCTGAGTATTTTTGAAAGTAGAGCCTGGGATACTAATGAGACAGTTTTACTCCAGCACTAGCCAGCACTGTGACATTTATGTCCTCGTTAGATCACAACCTGATGAGACTGAGGAGACATGGCAGTACGTCATCTTCAGGCTTTTAACACTGACTGGCGTCTGAAGACTTCAGTTTGGCACCATCTCTGCACTTTTGGAAACTAAACTAAAAGCACAATTTGAGTGGAATTCCATTCCAACTGCCCCAGACAAATATAAAGAAAACCATTCCCATCCTGCCCACCACGTTTCAATACTCCAGAATGTGTACTCCTGCTGCTGTTTCATTATATTATATAGAATGTGCTGTGAGGTTCAGATGTGTTAGGGGAAAAAGCAGACAGATTAATTCATGGCTTCACTCCAGCTCTTTTTGTATTATCCCAGAGGAACAAAGGGGTCATAAACCAGCCAGATTTAGCCCACAGGGAAATCCTTTGTCATGACATACAACTTCTGGAACAGCTGTATGCTTCCCCCTCTCTTGCAGCTCCCAGTATAGGGGCTCTGGTTGCTACACACTGGCTGTCCTTGACTGCTGGTTGACAGCTAAGCACCCTGAGTCTCCTCTAAATTGGGCTAGAGGCTGAAGTAGTCTAGGATTAGCTCAAGAATTTGAGACGTGTAACTGTGCTTTAAAGACATATTTGTCTCCCCTCCCATAGATGTTGCACCGAATGGAGGTCATCTGACCCCAAAGTCACTAATAACAAATAAGCTTACATTGACTTAGTGATAGACTTGCAAATATATACAGTTTACCTGTATGTCTCCCATGGGAATATGACCTATATAGGACATGCCACAATGCATGACTCACATTTATTTCTTTGCTTTGGGTTGATCATGTAAACAGAAACAAATGTCTGACCAAAAAAAAAAAAAAAAAGGACTAAAAATAATAAAATTACATCATGCTGAACCATGGATAATAATCATTTGACATGTCTGGTAAATACAGACAGATTCTTAGTTGAAACAATGGAATCCATTCAATCCGCACCTTGATAAAAAACCACATCTGCTTCACTGGCTTGATTACGTATGGTTTTCAGTGTCTCTCAGCAATGGCTGTGCTGCACACCAAGCCAGTTTAAAATGACTTGCCTCCTGCTGTCTGCAAACCTACAGTAATTTACAAGTGTGAATGATATATCCTGGCAAACAGCTTCCTACTGTGTGGTCCTCTTGTCAGGCTACTTAACTTATTACTCATCTGCAGTAGGGTACTTGGTGCTGTACTATCATAGCGAAGGGCATGGCTCCACCCCTCCAGGAGTTCACAATCTAAATGAGTTGCTTGTACATTAACCTAGTTTTTGAATATTTTAATACAGGAAGGAGCTTTGCTGCTTTAAGCATCATGGACATCACAAAACCCACTTTCAGTCTAAAGTGCTTTTCATTTAGGGTTGGTCTACACTGGAAACTTACATCAGCATAGATATGTCATTCAGAGATGTGAAAAGAAAAGGAGTACTTGTGGCACCTTAGAGACTAACCAATTTATTTGAGCATAAGCTTTCGTGAGCTACAGCTCACTTCATCGGATGCATACTGTGGAAAGTGTAGAAGATCTTTTTATACACACAAAGCATGAAAAAATACCTCCCCCCACCCCACTCTCCTGCTGGTAATAGCTTATCTAAAGTGATCACTCTCCTTACAATGTGTATAATAATCAAGTTGGGCCATTTCCAGCACAAATCCAGGTTTTCTCTCCCCCCCCCGCACAAACCCACTCTCCTGTTGGTAATAAAACTACAATCCATCAGTGATCTTCCTGATAACACCATCCTGGCCACTATGGATGTAGAAGCCCTCTACACCAACATTCCACACAAAGATGGACTACAAGCTGTCAAGAACACTATCCCCAATAATGTCACGGCTAACCTGGTGGCTGAACTTTGTGACTTTGTCCTTACCCATAACTATTTTACATTTGGGGACAATGTATACCTTCAAATCAGCGGCGCTGCTATGGGTACCCGCATGGCCCCACAGTATGCCAACATTTTTATGGCTGACTTAGAACAATGCTTCCTCAGCTCTCGTCCCCTAACGCCCCTACTCTACTTGCGCTATATTGATGACATCTTCATCATCTGGACCCATGGAAAAGAAGCCCTTGAGGAATTCCACCATGATTTCAACAATTTCCATCCCACCATCAACCTCAGCCTGGTCCAGTCCACACAAGAGATCCACTTTCTGGACACTACAGTGTTAATAAACGATGGTCACATAAACACCACCCTATACCGGAAACCTACTAACCGCTATTCCTTCCTACATGCCTCCAGCTTTCACCCTGACCACACCACACGATCCATTGTCTACAGCCAAGCTCTGTAATACAACCGCATTTGCTCCAACCCCTCAGACAGAGACAAACACCTACAAGATCTCTATCAAGCATTCTTACAACTACAATACCCACCTGCGGAAGTGAAGAAACAGATTGATAGAGCCAGAAGAGTTCCCAGAAGTCACCTACTACAGGACAGGCCTAACAAAGAAAATAACAGAACGCCCCTAGCCATCACCTTCAGCCCCCAACTAAAACCCCTCCAATGCATTATTAAGGATCTACAACCCATCCTGAAGGATGACCCAACACTCTCACAAATCTTGGGAGACAGGCCAGTCCTTGCCTACAGACAGCCCCCCAACCTGAAGCAAATACTCACCAGCAACCACATACCACACAACAGAACCACTAACCCAGGAACCTATCCTTGAAACAAAGCCCGTTGCCAACTGTGCCCACATATCTATTCAGGGGACACCATCACAAGGCCTAATAACATCAGCCACACTATCAGAGGCTCATTCACCTGCACATCCACCAATGTGAAATATGCCATCATGTGCCAGCAATGCCCCTCTGCCATGTACGTTGGTCAAACTGGACAGTCTCTACGTAAAAGAATAAATGGCCACAAATCAGATGTCAAGAATTATAACATTCATAAACCAGTCGGAGAACACTTCAATCTCTCTGGTCACGCGATTACAGACATGAAAGTTTGGATATTACAACAAAAAAACTTCAAATCCAGACTCCAGCGAGAGACTGCTGAATTGGAATTCATTTGCAAATTGGATACAATTAACTTAGGTTACCTTGCATAATGACTTAGCCACTCCCAGTCTCTATTCAAGCCTATTTCCCCTTGTTTTTTCCTACCCCCCCCCCCCGACCCCTGCAGATGTTCTTGTTAAACCCTGGATTTGTGCTGGAAATGGACCACCTTGATCATCATACACATTGTAAGGAGAGTGGTCACTTTAGATAAGCTATTACCAACAGGAGAGTGGGTTTGTGTGTGTGGGGGGGGGGGGGAAAGAAAACCTGGATTTGTGCTGGAAATGGCCCAACTTGATTATCATACACATTACAAGGAGGGTGATCACTTTAGATAAGCTATTACCAGCAAGAGAGTGGAGTGGGGGGAGGTATTTTTTCATGCTTTGTGTGTATAAAAAGATCTTCTACACTTTCCACAGTATGCATCCGATGAAGTGAACTGTAGCTCACGAAAGCTTATGCTCAAATAAATTGGTTAGTCTCTAAGGTGCCACAAGTACTCCTTTTCTTTTTGCGAATACAGACTAACAGGGCTGTTACTCTGAAATCAGAGATGTGAAAAATCCACCCCCTGAGCGACCTAGCTATGCTGACCTATCCCCTGGTGTAGATAGTTCTAGGTCAACAGAATAATTCTTCCATCAACCTACCTACCACTTCTTGAGGAGGTGGATTAATTACAGTGACAAGAGAAACCCTCCTATTTCTGTAGTGTCTACATGGAAGTGCTACCATGCTGCCACTGTAGCATTTTCAGTGTAGATATAGCCTGAAATTAAAGAACCACAACAAGCAAAAGAACAACTAGAAAATGTCCAGGAGAGAGAGCACAGAGTGTGCGCCTCCCTCTGCATGGTTTTCCAATCCCATCGCAGCCCTGCTACCTAGCAGAAAAGTAGGATAGGCTTCTTTTATTTAAAACTGTTGTACAGAGAAAATAGAATCAGAGCTACATTCAACACAGACATGTTTCCTAGTGCCTCACATATGTGGTACATTGGGCAAAATGAATCTGCAGTGTAACACTTTTGAAGTGATGACATTCCATAGAATCTGACAGCCATAGGATCTGACGTTCCATAGAATCTTAAGTTAAAAATGCCCACTTACAAAGCAGTACCAGAGTCAAGGACATATGTGTTATACTCGGAGAATCTGATTTTGATCTTATTTACAATGGTATAAATCAGGAGTCACTCCCTTGTAGTTAGTGGATTTACACCACCATAAAACCAGTGTAAGATCAGAATCAACTCCAAATAACGTCTCAGCTTCTCGAAGCAGACAGCCTCACTGCTTCACGACACAGCCAAGGCACACTAACTAACACTCCAACAATTGATGGCCAAACATTCTTTCTGAAACATTTATCATTTCCAAACATATTTATCTTTAGAGTAAATAAGTTTTGTGTTAATTAGTGGCTGCTCACTGCTAAAATATTCACTTCATACTTATCACCTTGTGGCAGAGTTATGCGTGCCATACCACTTGTCTTTCACAGCAGGTCTTAAAAGTTGGAAGTCTTAATCTGTTTGTGGTGACCTTTTAAATTCCAGTGTAAAGCTCACTCACAAACTTAATGCTTGCTAATAAACTATCAGATTTTTAACAGCCAGGTGGCATGTTTTTTCCCCAATGGACTGGCATGGGTGTATGCACTGTCACATTAGTAGCAAACATTAAAGAAGACTTCTGTTCTGCCCAAACCATTTAAACAGGTAAGAGTTCTGTCCCTTTGTGTAAAATTTTTTCCTCCCTTCTCCCCTGTTCCCCTATTTACATTTCTATGAACAGTTGTTAGTTTCTGCATTGCCTTGCTGACCTCAAGTAAACCCCAAATTACCAGGTTTTAAAGAAGAATAGGTTACCTAAACCTTCAACCTTCGAATCTATAGCAATCTAAATAAATAAAACAAAACAGAATGGCTCACAGATGTTTCCTAAAGAAGATATAAACAAGGAAAATGAGCAGTGAGACTTTCCTTTCTAACACTGTAATGAGTTTATTAGTTCAACAAACATGACTTCTGAGCAGGACACCCCTTTCTGAAAGATTGTTTAAGCTGAAACATTTATTTCCTGAGCAGCTGACTCACTTGATAAGATGCTCCCCAATGACATCACTGTGTGTTGAACAGATAACAAAAGCTTTGGATCGTATAAAGTTGCATGGTTTAGATGGTTCTTGACCTTTTGTGTGTGGATAGTGATTAGTTTCTAACATATCTACAGGCATGCTGAAAGCTTTTTGTATCATAGTCAAGAAAAATAACACTGATGTCATTTAAAACTGGTGCAGAGTTTTTTGTATCCTAATATAGATATGAAATCTGTGGTTAGATTTTAATGATCAGTCTGCAGAGTTGCCTAAAATCGTCTCTTTTACGTCCATTTAGTTAAAAGAGGTAAATTATTTCTGTGGTATGTTAAAGATTACTCTAATATGGGAAAAGACCAAGACTGCCACTCCCTATTCCCAACATAATCTGATTTTAGTAAACTGAGAAAAAGTGTTGATAAATCATGTTAGCTCCCAGAAATCTAGATGGGGGCTTGCTGATTTTTCTGGGGCCTTATGATACTAAATGATGATTACAAATGTAAGTGAATCTTTTGTCATTATGCTACTGGACCTCATGCTGTACTGAAGATGTGTTACAGAAAAATATTTGTTATGAACAGAATATTTACAGTGGACTGCAGTGGATTTCTAACGGACTTCACTAATGCAGTGTTGTGCTATTTCATTAATGGGATAAAACTTCCATTATTTTCTCAAATATCCCAAGACAGTGGCTTCTGGGAGGTCCAGACACTTTCTTGAACTCAGAGATGTGTGGGGTTTTTTTAAAATGATTTTTCTTTAGTGGCCTTCTCAGAATTGAGATCTCTCATGGCTAGTGATACCTGAATGGCTGGCTTGATAGGATTGGCTCTAATGACATTGCTATCAGCTGTGAGTCTAAAAAAGAGAGGGTTAGTGTCATATATGCAAAGATCAGTTAGAGAAATGTTTTTGATGAGTTAAGTTTGTCTGCTTTTAGCGTCTATGTTAATCTATGTTTCCTAGGATTTAAGTGCATTGTATGATGTGAGTTGTGAAAATTGCAAAGAATGGGATTATATAATGCAAGCTAATAGAGGGCCTTTTTTATAAAAGGTTTCAGAGTAGCAGCCGTGTTAGTCTGTATTCGCAAAAAGAAAAGGAGTACTTGTGGCACCTTAGAAACTAACCAAATTAGAGATTAACCGTAGTTTGGTTAGTCTCTAATTTGGTTAGTTTCTAAGGTGCCACTAATACTCCTTTTCTTTTTTATAAAATAAATTCATGACTCTTTGGTTTCCCTGCCACTCTATGGTAAATCAAGGTTCACCACCACTGCTTTCAATCAGCAAAATTAGAGTGGAAATATAATAAAGTAAAGGTGTCACATTTTCGGTTGCTTTTCAGTGTGAAACTGAAAACATTGCTCAAACTAATAAAATTGAATCTAGTATGTGCTTGACTTCTTTCAAGCGGTGCCCTTCAAAGGGTGGAAGCTAGATAAACTAACAGCTCATTCAGTGTTGAGTGAAGTGTGTCTATCAAATCCTTGCTTTACAAATTTCAGTCGGTGTTGTTCCTCTCTGAAATGTCACCCACTCTTTGGCTGCAGGCATTGTTTAAAGAGATGGAATGTGAAGCATTTTTATTTTGCTGTCTCTCTTGGAGGAAAATCTGCCATTCTTCCCTTGGATCTTCTTCATCAAAGTGGTGATGCAAGCATTATCTCTGACACTGATTAGATAGTTGGCCAAATGTGTTAAAGATCAAGCTGACATTATGGCTCTGTAATCTTCAAAGGGGAAGAATACAGCAGCAGAAAAGGAAGGCACCATGGCAATGAGGAGCTGCTGTGTGAGTTGAGAAGAAACTGGGTCAAAAGTCAGTACTAAAGCTGTCCATAGCAACTGAGCAATATTTATTTATTTATTTATTTATTTGCCATTTACCAATTAAGAGTTCAGATTGTACGTCTGTCTGACACTGATGACCTGTCAAGGGTGCTAAGCCAGCATGTCACAGAGCTATAGTTCTATTGTTGCAATTGGATTGTATGACGAATACCAAATGGGCCAATGTGCCCCTGGTGTAACTCCATTTACTTAACAGGAGATGCCCAGGAATGGATCTGGCCCATTGTCTTTGTCTCAGCATGGCGTGGATTCTTTAGGTTATTTATAGTCCCATCAGCGATTGTGTTAGTGGGTGAGAGTGGAGCTGTGCTAGCCAGGCAGCAGGAATATTCAGAAAGTGCCATTCCATTTGGCACGAGTTCGCTAGCTAGGCAGCAATCCCACTTTTGCTCCAGCCCAAGCCTGATTGGGCTACACTGCAATTAAACAGCCCCTGAGCCTGAGTCCCACAAGCGCCAGCTTCTAATTTTGCCTGGGAGTGCTCAACCCCTGCTCAGTCCCAGGCCCCGCCCCCACTCCAACCCTTCCCCTAAGTCCTCATTCCCACTCCACTGCCGCCCACACTCCACCCTTTCCCCCAAGGCCCCACCCCCACCCACCTCTTCCCGCCCTCGCTCCACCCCCTGCCTCTTTAAGGCCCCTCCCCCAAGCGCATCCCATCCCCACTCCTCCCCCTCTTCACCAGCGCCTCCTGCATGCTGCAAAACAGCTATTCCGCAGCATTCAGGGGGCACTGGGAGGGAGGGGAAGGAGTTGATCAGCGTGGGCCGCCGGCAGGCGGGAGTGGAGGGGGGGAGAGAGGGAGGTGTCTGTCAGCGGGTGCTAAGCAGCTGCTAATTTTTCTCTGTGGGTGCTCCAGACCTGAATCTACGAAGCATCTATGGAGTCGGCAGCTATGCAGAGTCCCAGAAGCCGGCGTCATCTGGCACAGGCCAGCAGCAGGGTTTTAACTGCAGTGTAGACATACCCTTATAGTACCCTGCACTCCTCTGCAGCTGCATTGGGTAAGTCACAGTCGTTCCCTTAACACGTTCCCTTAAAAATTATTAAAGGTCTAGAAAACTTGACCTATGAGGGAAGATTGAAACAATTGTGTTTGTTTAGTCTGGAGAAGAGAAGACTGAGAGGGGGCATAACAGTTTTCAAGTACAGAAAAGGTTGTTACAAGGAGGAGGGAGAAAAATTGTTCTTCTTAACCTCTGAAGATAGGACAAGAAGCCATGGACTTAAATTGCAGCAAGGGTGGTTTAGGATGGACATTAGGAAAAGCTTCCTAATGGTCAGAGTGGTTAAGCACTGTAATAAATTACCTAGGGAGGTTGTGGAATCTCCATCATTGGGGATTTTTAAGAGCAGCTTGGACAAACACCTGTCAGAGATGGTCTAGATAATACTTAGTCTTGCCTTGAGTGCAGGGGACTGAACTAGATGATCTCTCAAGGTCCCTTCCAGTTCTATGATTCTATGTAGAGAGGGGATTTGGACACCCATTAATCTGTCCATTGTTTCCTGTCTAGGCTGGGATTTTCAAAGGGGACTAAGGGAGTTAGGTGCCTAGCTCTGATGGACCTACAGTGGTTGAGGGCGTGCTTCTTAGACGATGAAGGGGTGGAAAGGCATTTTTGTAAGGGGTTGAGTTCCTGTTGAACTGGTCCTTTAAGGGTGCTGAGCTGTAACAGTATTGTTAATGGTGTGTTAATGGCCATGAATCTTTTTATAGTTATTTAAACTGGGACAAATCAATAAAGCAAAGTAAATAAAATATTCCCTCAGGCCCCTTTGAAAACTTCAGCCTCAGTTTACAACAAGGAGATTATTAGTATTATTTGCATGTGCCTAATATCAGAGACATTGAGCCCAATTCTTATTACAGCAAGCCCCCTTTAAACCACTCTAGAAGTGTAAAGGAGCCTTACCAAAGGCATAAATCACATTTCTACTCACTTTAGGGCCCCTTTGCACTATCAGAGCAGTGTAATAAGACCTAACCCATCTCCTCCGACTACATCTGCACTAGAAATGCTGTGCCACTGTAGTACTCCAGTGAAGACACTTACTACAGTGACAGAAGGGATTCTTCCATTTCTGCCATAAATCCAACTCTCCAAGGGGTGGTAGGTAGGTCAATGGAAGAATTATTCCATTTACCTAGCGCTGTCTAGGCTGGGGCTTAGGTTGACTTAGCGAAGTCTCTCAGGGGTGTGAATTTTTCACATCTCTGAGTGATGTAGCTAGTTAGGCCAGCTCTCTGTAATCTGAGTTCCTCAGTCCATATCTTCACTTAAGTGGTTGGGCATGTCAATTCTTCACAAAGGTCATCAATGAAGGAAGACCTGCCAAAGACCTGCCAAAGACCTGGCGCAAAAGTCCTCAGCTTCCCAAAACCTGGTAAAGATCCAAACCAGGCATCAAACTACTGCCCGATATCACTGCTTTGTGTGTGTCAAGGTTCTAGAGCACCTAATTTTACAGCAAATAACACCAGAGGTGGAGAACATCTTGAACAAGAAGCAAATAAGCTTTCAACAAGGTTGAAACTCATGCGACCAAATACTTGCGCTAATCACATTAATCAAAAATGATCTTCAAAAAAATCTGAAAACAGGCGCTATTTCACTTTACCTCATTGCAGCGTATGATATGGTGTGGCACACAGGTCTACTTGTTAAAATATCAAAAGTCCTCCCACCATGGCTTACTGATTTCATTGAACTGCTACTCTGAGACAGATGGTTCATGTTACACATGGGTGAGAAAACAAGTGCTTGGAAAAAACAGATGAACGGGTTACCGCAGGGGCATGTTCTAGCCCCAATCTATACATCAATGACCTGCCACCAACCCAGTCACGGAAGTTCATCTATGCAGACAACATCTGCTGTGGGCTACAGGCTCCGACTTTCTCTGAGCTGGAGAAGACACTGACTGATGATGCTGCAGAACTGGCTAACTACTGCAAGACATGGTACCTTCAGCCTAGCACCAGCAAGACATTTCAAGCACATTCCACCTCCACCATGCCAATGCTAAGAGGGAACTAAAATGAATGGCCAGAGGCTGAAACACGAAACATATCCAGTTTACTTAGACATGACCCTCGACCGAACACTGACATACAAAAGTCACCTAAGCAAGATAGCAGCGAAGATCAAGGCATGCAATAACCTTCTCAGCAAACAGGCAGGAACAGAGGAGCAGATGCTTATGGGGAGCAGATGCTCCAATCCTAAGGACTCAGCCCTTGCCATCTCATACTCAATAGCAGAGCACTGTGTGCCAGTTTGGAGTCGGTTGGCACACACCAAACTTGTTGACGTGCACCTCAACTCAACAATGCGCATCATCACAGGAACTCTCTGACTGACTCATGTTCCATGGCTTCCAGTTCTGAGCCACATTGCTCTCCCTTACATCAAGTGGGAGATTGCTGCTTGAGAAGGTACTTGCCAACCCTTGTTCAACAACCTTTTTAGTCAACCAGCTACGTGTCTTTCATCATGACATCCATTGTGGTCCATGCTGCCATGCCAGGACCTGACAGTGGAGTCCTTGTGGTGGGAAGACTGGTGTTTAACATCAACCACCAATCAGTTCCTTGTCACAGACCTTACTGCTGTCCTGCCTGGGTTTGACCTGCCATGTTGTCAGTGGGCAATTCTTACCCAATTCCAGTCTGGGCAAGACCTGTTTGCAGCCAGCCAGCACCGTGGGGGTCTTTGAAACAATCCAAGCTGCAGCTGTGGCACAGATCAAACAACGATACACTTTGTTGAGGAGTGCCCACTAACTACATTCAGCGGTGGGCCCCAAGAGATCAGCTTGGACACTAAAGCCTCAATTGCTTGGCTCATCAAATATTCAAATGCTAAATAAAACAAATTGCCCATATCTTGGTCATATCTCCAGCTTTGACTACTGAAACCTATGTGCTCCTCAGCCTGTCTGTTGTTAGTTGGCCAATTTCTTATAGACGGAGGGTCTTGAGGAGGGGGCCATGGCCTCATTGCTTGCTATGGAAGACATTCCTTTTGCGTGCAGATTATATCTTTGTTTATAACAGTGGGGCATTTTCTGTCAATCTTGCCACTATGGTCGCAGAAAAATGGTAAAGTGAAGATGTTAAATTCTACTCCCCATATTATTAAATGAGATCCTATAATGGCTCCACACTTATCTCACCACAACCTACTGTAATCTCTGTGACCTCATTTAAGTTTTAGACAAGCCCTGGCATGGGGTCAGTGACTTACTCAAAACAAATTCCTTTGACTGTGCGTTGAGTTTTATCATATCTTCACAGTGGCTTCAGTAATTGGCTCTCTTCTATTACTCTGCTTTATCCTTTGTCTCCTTTGCCCCTGTAATAGTCTCTTGTATGAGACAGATGTTAGTTACACTGAAGCTGCAGACCTTGCTGCTAGCATTTCAGGGAAAATCCTTAATAATGTCTGAAAGATGCCGATATACTGCTTTCTTTCTAGCATGTTTTCATTCCTCTTGAGGATGTCATCTCTAGATGACTCGATTCCCTCATGATGCATTTTGACCATGCATAAATTACCTTTGTCTTTGCATTCCCCTCTGACGGCAGTTGAATGTTACCCATCAGTTTTCAGGCTGAAACACTGTGATTTCCTTACTACTAGGACCTAACCCCAAAAGCCCATTAAAGTATTTTCAATAATTTCAGTAGGCTTTGAAACAGACCACGTTTGGGCCGGATCATATAAGGTAATGGAGCACACTCTTATGAGAAACAGAGAGGTCAAAAATATCAAATATGGGCGCCCAAAGTAAGATGTATCCTTATTTAGCCACAGAGAAAAATGCACCAACCCCCTTAAACTTACACTGAAGTCAGTGGGAACTACAGGTTACCAGCACTACTGAAAATCAGAAAAGGAGTACTTGTGGCACCTTAGAGACTAACCAATTTATTAGAGCATAAGCTTTCGTGAGCTACAGGTCTGTCAGTGGGGCAGCGATTTGGCTGTAGTGTGGTACAAATCGCTTGTAATAACCAGCCAAGCCTAAGAAGGATTGAACCTGTTTCTTTGACTTTGGGACAGGCCACTTTTGGATAGCATCCACTTTGGCCTGTAGGGGGCTGATAGTTCCTTGACCCACCTGGTGTCCAAGGTAAGTCACTCTGTTTAGGCCTATTTGACACTTCTTAGCCTTAACAGTTAGTCCTGCCTCCCTTATGCGCTCAAGGACTTTTTGTAGATGTTCCAGGTGGTCTGCCCAGGAATCCGAAAATATGGCCACATCGTCAAGGTAGGCGACTGCATATTCTCCTAATCCCGCTAGGAGACCATTTACAAGTCTTTGGAAAGTGGCGGGTGCATTTCGCAGCCCGAAAGGGAGTACATTAAATTCATACAGCCCGAGATGTGTGATGAAGGCTGACCTTTCCTTGGCAGATTCATCTAGCGGTACCTGCCAGTACCCCTTGGTTAAGTCCAAGGTAGAGATGAATTGGGCCCGTCCCAGTTTCTCTAATAGTTCATCTGTGCGTGACATTGGATAGTTGTCTGGGCGAGTTACAGCATTTAGCTTACGGTAGTCCACGCAAAAACGTATTTCCCCATCTGGTTTGGGAACTAGAACCACTGGAGATGCCCATGCACTTTCAGAGGGGCGGATTACACCCATCTGTAACATATCCTGGATCTCCCGTTCTATAGCAGTTTTAGCTTGAGGAGACACCCGGTAAGGTTGAACCCTAATTGGGTGAGCATTACCTGTGTCAATGGAGTGGTATGCCCGTTCAGTCAGTCCTGGGGTGGCTGAGAACGTTGGCGCGTAGCTAGTGCACAGCTCCTGGATCTGCTGTCGCTGCATACGCCCAAGGGTCATGGAGAGGTTCACCTCTTCCACACCACCACCACATTTCCCTTCGTAGTAGACACCTTTGGGCCACTCAGCGTCGTCTCCTCCCTGGGCTGTAAACTGACAAACCTTTAATTCTCTGGAATAAAAGGGCTTTAGAGAATTAATATGGTACACCTTAGGCTTCCGGTTGGAGGTGGGGAATGCTATGAGATAATTAACAGCTCCCAGGCGCTCCTGGACCGTGAATGGCCCTTCCCACGATGCTTCCATTTTATGGGCCTGGAGCGCCTTTAAGACCATGACCTGGTCCCCTACTTTGAAGGAACGCTCTCTGGCATGTTTATCATACCAGGCTTTTTGCTCTTTTTGAGCATCCTGTAAGTTTTCTCTAGCAAGGGCTAAAGAGGTTCGGAGGGTGTTTTGTAGGTTGGTTACAAAGTCCAGAATGTTAGTTCCTGGAGAAGGTGTAAATCCCTCCCATTGCTGCTTCACCAACTGCAATGGCCCCTTAACCTCACGGCCATATACAAGTTCAAATGGGGAAAACCCTAAACTGGGATGTGGTACAGCTCTGTAGGCAAAGAGCAACTGCTGCAATACTAGGTCCCAATCATTGGAGTGCTCATTTACGAATTTACGTATCATGGCCCCCAAAGTTCCATTAAACTTCTCCACCATGCCATTTGTTTGATGGTGGTAAGGAGTGGCAACCAAGTGATTTACCCCATGAGCTTCCCAAAGGTTTTTCATAGTTCCTGCCAGGAAATTAGTCCCTGCATCTGTGAGGATGTCGGAGGGCCAACCTACCCTGGCAAAAATGTCTGCTAGTGCCTGGCACACACTTTTAGCCCTGGTGTTGCTTAGAGCTACTGCTTCCGGCCATCGGGTAGCAAAATCCATGAAAGTCAGTATGTACTGCTTTCCTCTGGGTGTCTTTTTCGGAAAAGGACCCAGAATATCCACAGCTACTCGCTGAAATGGAACTTCAATGATGGGGAGTGGTTGTAGAGGGGCTTTGACCTGGTCTTGAGGTTTTCCCACTCTTTGGCACACCTCACAAGACTGGACATAGGTAGAAACATCCTTGCCCATTCCCTCCCAGTGGAATGACCCCCCCAAACGGTCTTTGGTCCTGTTCACCCCAGCATGGCCACTAGGGTGATCATGGGCTAAGCTCAAGAGCTTGGCCCGGTATTTAGTTGGAACTACCAACTGTCTCTGAGGATGCCAGTCTTCCTGGTGTCCACCAGAAAGAGTTTCCTTGTATAAAAGTCCTCTTTCTACAACAAACCTGGATCGATTAGAAGAGCTGAGAGGCGGTGGGTTGCTCCGTGCCGCCGTCCAAGCTCTCTGGAGGCTTTCATCTGCTTCCTGTTCGGTCTGGAACTGTTCCCTTGATGCTGGAGACATCAGTTCCTCATTGGATTGGGGACATAGGCTTGGTCCCTCTGGAAGCGATATAGGGGATGGAGCTGTTTCTGTTGACTGTGAACCGCTCTCCGCTGGTGCACTATGTTGGGATTCAGGCTCCGGCTGAGCCTCTTGTGTAGGGTTATCGGCTGCTGCCAGTTCAGGTTCAGTGGGGCCCTCTGGTGTTGAGGTTGCAAGTACTGGATTCAGTGCTGGCACGGGGTCTGGTGTTGGTTGTTTGGCTGGTTCCGGTTCTGGGACTGCTTCCGTCTGGGTCTCTGGGACTGGATCCACTACTGCTGTTGCAGACATTGGCCTGGGGTCCGGGTCCATCACCTCTGACTGGGTCCTGATAGAAGTTTCCGGACCAGAGCTAGGCCTCACGGCTTGTTTAGCCTGGCTGCGGGTGACCATTCCCACCCTCTTGGCCTGCTTCACATGATTGGCCAAGTCTTCCCCCAACAGCATGGGGATGGGATAATCATCATAGACTGCAAAAGTCCACATTCCTGACCAGCCCTTGTACTGGACAGGCAACTTGGCTGTAGGCAAATTGAAAGAGTTGGACTTGAAGGGTTGAATCATCACTTGGATCTCTGGGTTGATTAAATTGGGGTCCACTAAGGAAGCATGGATAGCTGACACTTGTGCTCCGGTGTCCCTCCACGCGGTGACCTTCTTCCCGCCCACACTCACAGTTTCCCTCCGCTCCAAGGGTATCTGGGAGGTATCTGGGCCTGTGGACCTCTGGTGTGATTCCGGTGCAATGAACTGTAATCTGTTGGGGTTCTTGGGGCAGTTGGCCTTTACATGCCCCAGCTCGTTACACTTAAAACATCGTCCAGCTGACGGGTCACTGGGGCGAGGAGGGTTGCTGGAGAACGGGGTGGTGGGACGATAAGGGGTCTGGAGGGTTCTTTGGGAGGTAGGTGGGGCTTTGGGCGGCCCCCGGTAATAGGGTGTGGTCTGGGGTGGTCCCTTCTGGTCTCCGCTCCAACTGCGACCAGTTTTCTTCTTCTCTGCCACCTCCACCCATCTGGCTCCAATCTCTCCTGCCTCAATTACAGTTTTGGGTTTCCCATCTAGGATGTATCTTTCTATTTCCTCAGGAACACCCTCTAAGAATTGTTCCATTTGCATTAGGAAGGGCAAATTTACTGGAGATTCAACACTTGCTCCTGATATCCAGGCCTCCCAATGTTTCACAATGTGGTAGGCATGTCGGGTAAATGACATGTCTGGTTTCCACCTTAGGGCTCTGAACCTCCGATGAGACTGCTCGGGTGTTATCCCCATTCTGACTCTCGCCTTGGATTTAAACAGTTCATACTTGTTCATGTGTTCCTTAGGCATTTCAGCTGCCACCTCAGCTAAGGGTCCACTGAGCTGCGGCCTCAGCTCTACTATGTATTGGTCAGTAGAGATGTTGTACCCAAGGCAGGCCCTTTTGAAGTTTTCTAAGAAGGCCTCAGTATCATCACCTGCCTTGTAGGTGGGGAACTTTCTGGGATGGGAAGTGGTACCTGGAGAAGGATTGCTAGGGTTTGTTGGTATATTCTGCTGGGCCTTTATCCTCTCCACCTCCTCCACATGCTTCCTCTCTTTTTCCTTCTCCTCCTCCACATGCTTCCTTGCCTCCATTTCCCTCTTGTGGGCAGCCTCCTGTACCTCCTTCTCCAGCCGCATGAGTTCTATCTGTCTTTCATGTTCCCTTTGTCTTTCCTCAGCCTGAAATTTGGCTAATTCGAGCTGTAGTCGAGCTGCGGATTTTGCCATTCTAACCTCTCTGTTTTTACTAACTTTACACCCGAGGTTTAGAAATAAACAAACAAAACTTGGCTGTAAAATTTTGCTGTGCTGGAATAGAATACCTATTCTCTGATAGTGATTGTCAGCCTACAGAAAAAGACAATTCCCTTGGGCCTGCTCTGGGCCCAAATTAAAGCAAAAAACCTCCAACTACTTGGAAACCTGCTTACCCAGCCCAAAGAAAAAGCAAATGGGTAGAACACACACCCCCTATTTACTTTTAGGAAGAAAAGAAAAAAAAAACCCTCTGGGTTGGAAGACTGTGAATTTCCCTGCAGGAGTTAAGTACCCTGCCTCCAGGCAAAGAAAACCTGCAATTCACAAGATAATCCCCTTTTGTCTCTGCTTGGCCACAAAGCAGAGAGAAACCAAGCTGCTTTCAGTTTCAAAGCTGCTTTCTGGACTTCCTAAAAATTCCTTTTTAAAATCTGTATTTCTAGTTCAAAAAATCTCAACTCGATCTCAAAATGATTTCAGGTTAATCCCACCACTATTTAGATACCTAACTTTAGGCATGCAAATTGGAAATCTGGCTGCAGTGTAGGGTGTAATGGTGTTTACAGAAAAGAAGATTCTTTTGAGCAGATAATACACATTCTTCCAAGGAATGAAGCAATTTCAAATATAAGCTTATTTACAGTTTTACATTTCAATGATTTTTTAAAAAAAAGTGTTTTTGTTCCAATTAAGGATAGTATGTACATTTGTTTCCTCATTTAATCTTGTGTCTGATTTATATCTTGTTTTTTTCTTTTAGGATCCAAAGTACAGAGATGCCCTGAGGAATTTGGTCTTCAACCACAGAGATCATTGTACACTTATCAGAACAAAGTATTATTGGCACAAGAAACTTGAGAGAAGACAGACTTACCAACTCTGTCTTTAACGCCAAGCCAGCAGTAGAAAACAAACTTTGGCTTTGATAATTAAAGTTTATTATCGCTGCTGAAATAAAAGCTTTGTTGTATAAGAAATAGATAAATAAAGCAAGGCTGCATTCACATTGTTTCAGTTTTGCTTCCTTATTTCACTCTACTTGCTTTGTCAGCACCATAGGCATATGGTGATGTCAGGACGTGGAACAGAAACTCAGCTGGAACAGATACTTACTTATGTAGGGTTTGGACAAGTCTGGTCACTTTTGCTTAGTCAGCAGCAAGTAGTTACTTTATGGGCTGCTTTTAATCACATTCAATATTTTTAATCATTGAAGCATATTTTCTACTGCTCTGCCTGTTTGGTTTTACATGTCCCAAGCAATGCTCCTCCAATTTCCTTGAAAGGCTGTTCCACAAACTGATGAATTTCTCCATTAAGGAATTATTACTGTTTGCTATTTGTGTTACAGTAGCACTTGGAGACTTCTGGAAATGAGACCAAAAAATAATGTCACCGTTCAGGCAAACAGATGGAGGCACCAGTACATAGCTAACAGTATTTTGACCACTCTAGAATCTTAGCAACACTCTCATTGGCTGCATGAGTTACTGATTGAACAAAGAATCTGAGCTATGCCTGCCATTTGGAGGCTAGTTCAGTTTGGGTAGATAAATTATATAATAAGTAGATTATTCCCCTCTCCATTGGCAATTTTTGCTGCACTTTGTGCTGATTTTATAGCTACCTGTGAATGCTGCCTTTGTCTACCTGTAAAGCTGTAAAAAATGCCATTCGGGAGTGTTCTAGGGTCAACAGGAGTAGGGTCATCACAGCACAAGAGAGAGAGCATTTATTACAGGGTCGTTTCCCTGCTGTGAAAGCTAATGAGAATTCTAGTTGGCAAGAAGAGCATATTAGCCAGTCATTAGTGGGTGGATGGGGCAAACAATGACAGCTCATTTTGAAAAGCTATTACACTTAATCCAGTGTCTGACTAACTGGATAGGCACAAGTAGTAGACTGCTGCTACCATCATAGATAATCTGGGGAGGATTAATGAAATCCAGAGTGTTTCAGGGCAAACACAGTTCTCATCCTATGGTTGTGGCGGGGCAAATCCTTGTCCTCCACACCTCCCCACCAACAGATGAAGGAACTCTACTATGGGAACCTTGCCCAGGTTTCTTCCCTAGTAGCTCTCTCCTATGAGGGTTACCACAGAAGGGACAATCTATCCCAGAAGGTTGTTTACAAAAAATCAAATACTATTTAAATCAGACCTGATTAAATATGAAGAACCCTCCACCATTAAAACTGATCCCTAGTAAAAGATGAAAGGTGACTATGAACATGTTACTGTTCAGATCACAAAGTTGTAATGCACAGGGAATCAATAAGCCACCAAGTCAGAAAACAGTTTTTATATTTGATTATTCATGGGGGGTGGTGGAGAGGGACAACCTTGGGGCCCTGTTGCTATGATAAGAAACAAATATACATGTATTACCTTACATATCACAAAATATTAATACAGAAGATCAGATTCCAATGGAGTAGATCAGGTTATTTAGTAGGAAAGCCTACCAATTGAAGACTGTACAGATATATTGGTAAATAAATGCCGATACGGTACATTCCAGATCACAGGGTTTCAATCCAAAGAGCAAACATAAGTTAAAAAATAAGCAAATTAAAATTCATTCAATTTCTGCTGAAACTGAATCAAATAACCAATTTTTAAACTGATCTATAAGGGCTTGATCCAAACGCACTTAAGACAGAAACTCCCACTGATTTAACTGGGACAGGAGGAGGCACAAACACTGACATTTTCAAAGGTATTTAGGCGCCTGGGAGTTAGGCATCTAAATACCTTTAAAAATCTATCCTTACCTGAATTATTCAGTTCGTTCATTAAAAGACTCTTCTTACTATTATTATTCATTTAGGCTCTTATTCAGCAAATCCCACTTAAATCCTTTGCTGAGTAGAAGCCTAAATCTTAAATCCATGTTTATCTCACAAATCACTTACTTAGCTATAAGCACCTGCTTACTTCCCACTGACTTCAAAGGGACTTAAGCACATGCTTAAAATTAAATATATGTGTAAGTGCTTTGCAATCTAGGGATGGACTTCATCATATGTGTGAGTGCTTTGGTGAATCAGGCTCGTATGTTATGGTAGTGCTTAAACTCCCCAGTTGTGCCGGGAAGAAAGTACAAGAAGTATTCCCTACCATAGAGAGATTACATTACCTACTCCTTAATTTGATTCCACTGCCTTATAAGAGATACATTTAAGGACCTTTGATAAGGAGAACATTAGCTAGAAAATAAACACAAAATCCTAGCTAAGACAATTCTTCTCAAAACAAGAATGTTTCTGTGTATAGGCTGGGTGGGTTCAGATGCATCTGGTAAAATATGGACTTGTTTACCTTTATAATAAATCTTTCCATTTAATCTTCAAACTTCTGGCATCAAGCTTTCCTGATCTACAGAAGCATCAAAGTTTATAATAAGAGTTTAAGTACAGAAGGATGGAACCAGATAGTAATACTGATACTGGAATTTCATTAGGTGTCTGGAAATGTTTTGAAATGTCTTAATTGGAATTTAATGTATCCACAGATACATAATCTTAAAATGAAGAGACAGTTATATGCATTAATTTAATCTCTGCATTTGTGAATGCCAAGGATTCTAGCAACTCTTTGCCTTAGAAAGACAATTTAAAAATGTTTTTGTTTATTTATTTTTGTAAAGACTACATGAGACTAGTCTAGTCTTTATGGGCCTGATCCAAAGCCCAGTCAAGTCAATGGTAGCCTTTCCTTTGACTTCAGTGAGCAATAGATCAGACCCTGCAGGAATCCCTATGAACTTAGTTTACAGTTAGATTGTATTGTCTTCTGTCATTTTTAAAGAATCTTTCTTTATTTTTTTAGCCATTTTCCTCCTAGATTGAATTTCATCCACCACAACAAAGTTCTCAGTTTCAATATGAAACATGTTAGAAAAAACAAATCGTAAAACACTCGGCAGTTTACACCAGGCTGTATATATGGTGCCTGCTCATAAAAATAATAGAACAAGAAAGTAAAAGCAATAAAATAACAACAACAACAAAAAAAAAAAACACGTCACTGCTGACCCACACACAAAATAAAACCAAAACCAATGCTGACTCTAGCAATCTCAAATTGCATTCCTGTGGACTCCTGGAAACACAGGGTTAGATAGGAAGTGATCAGTTTCTGAAGTGAGGAGAAGGGAGTTTCCATAGTTGGCCATTAAAAGGCCCATTTTCTAGTCCTTTAGTTCTTTTGCTCTTTTCTCCCACTGGTATCTCTATCTCTAAGGGTATGTCTACTCTGCATTTGCAGGTGAAACTCCCTGCCTGGCTTCACAGACTTGGGCTAGCAATCTCTTTGGTTATCCCTCTATGCGAGGATGATGTCTGCCAATGGGGTTCTTTGGTGGGTCTTTAGTTGGCTGGGGAGCCCATTTAGTGCCCTGCAGATTTTCCCACAGAAGTGACAGGTGTAATTTTGGAGGAGACATAGTTGTTGGCTGGAGTGTTGTGCCCCTTCTTTCCTTCTTTGTCACTTCTCTGTCTCATGAGCACGTCTGTTCTCCTCAAAGTGAGCTGTGGCATCACTGTGTTCTGTTCCGCGCTGAGTCCCCCCAGTTTGTTAGGTTGATGCCTTCCTTCTTATGGTGTACTTTCAGTATGTCTTTGAGGTGCTTCAGCTACCCACCCCGAGCCCCTCTTCCTTGACTTAACTTAGAGAAGAGTACTTGCTTTGGGAGGCTAGTGTCAGGCATACGTAAACAGTGGCCAGCCCAGCAGAGTTGGTGTTTCATGACCTACTCTTCTATACTGCTGATGCTGGCTGCAGAGAGAACGCTGATCTTAGTGTGTTGGTCTTCCCAACTGATCCTTAGAATCCTCCTGGGGCAGCACTGTTGGAACCACTCCAGCCACTTGAGATGTTGTCTGTAGGTTACCCAGGTCTCACAACCATGGGGGGGAGGGGGAATGATGACAACTGCCTTGTAAACTAAGATCTTGGTGCCTGTTTGCAGCTCCCTATTATTGAAGACTCATTTGAGTAGTCTTCCAAAGGATGTGCTGGCACAGCGGATCCTGTATTCAATTTCTGTGTCAATGCTGGCTGTTTGGGAGAGGTGGCTGCCAAGGTATGGAAAATGATTCACATTTTCCAGGGGTTCTCTGCTGATGGTGATTTGTGGAGTTCAAAGGGTAGTTTGTGCAGATCAGTTTCTGAAGTGAGTAGAAGGGAATTCCCGTGGTAGGCATCAAAAGGCCCATTTTCTGGTCCTTTAGTCCTTTTGCTCTTTTCTCCAACTGGTATCGCTACGTCTAAGGGTATGTCTACACTGCATTTGCGAGTGAGCCTTCCTGCCTGGCTCCACAGACTTGGGCTAGCAGCCTAAAAACAGCTATATAGACACTGCGGTTTGGGCTTGAGCTCTGAGACTGTGGGGAGAAGGGGTTAGACTTAAGAGTCTGAGCTCCAGCTTGAGCCACAACACCAAAGCAACGTCTTCACAGTTATTTTTAGAGTGCTTAGCATGACCCCACTAACCCAAGTTTGTGGTCCCACGCTGGGAGGGTCACTCCCAGATGCAGTGTAGACATATCTTAAGACTCTCAGGAATCTTTTTTTCTTCATCCAACAATCTGTTACCCCAGAAGTCTTGTCTCCAGCTCTTTCCTTTTCCTTAACCACCCCGATATCATTACATTTAACACAGACTCAATAGACATACCTCTAGCTTGGTCCTGACCAAAACTAGTAAATATCTCCAGGGTTGGTGCTTGCCCTTACTGGCCTCCAGTAAATGTATTGGACCATATCCCAAGCTGGGATCAATGGACCTATGTTGAGCTACATAAACTGAGGATCTGGCATGTACATGCTGAGCAAGTTGCCCATTTCCATACCCTCTGCCTCACTCTACCCAATCCTCCACACTCATTCACCCACTTACCTATCCCATTTTCTCCCCAAATCAGATACTTTATCAGTAATATTTTCCTGGATCTTCACGGGACCAACTGATACCTTTGAATACTACATTCATACCTTTCTTCAGCACTCTTTTTAAAATTCCCTAATACTTCCCTCACTGCCAAGTAATACCCCAGAATCCACTGTGCAAGCTGTGGTATAGGGGCACTATTGATGTAGAGGTGCCTGGGAATGTTAAGAACAGCCCTGCAAAATTGGATGGAACAATGATGAGTGGCAATGACAGACTCATAGCTTGTTAGTTTCTGGAAAGCCCTGGCAACTGGTATAAATGTGCCCAATAACCTGGTCTCAGTTCTGTACTCCACACTGAAAAGTGTTGCAATCTTAATCTCTGTCGCACTGAGTCACCATTTTTTCTCTGTCTCAACTGCCTTTCTTTTAAAACTGTTACAGTCCTGAATTAATGCATTATTTCATCCTTGAAAAATCAGTTTCCATTTACCCCGTTCACCATTTCTTGAAACCACAGTAACTCAAGACCTCAGGAGCCAGAAATTGTATTGTATGAGAAATGTGTAATGTGCCACACTGAGTGATAAGGGAGGAACTGTACAAAATTTAAGTTATAAAAGGAATTTAAGTTATAAAAGGATGCTATCTTTTATTGCCTGTGGAGAGATGTATTTATTTTAGCAATGCTTAGCTGTGATTTGGATTTCCTAATTCAGGTGGCTTGTTATACAATTTTGTTTCTGGATAGATTAGTCACAACATGTTCTCACAGGGTATATTAATAGTACTGGGTGCATTTTGGAGTGTCTACGCCAATATAGATGTGTGTATATATAGTGTGTATTATTATGCGTATATAGGTAGTGGCCTCAATCCTGCAAGGTGTTGAGCATTGAACCAGTAAAGCACTTAAGCACATGCTTGAAGTCAATGGGAGTACTCACGTGCATTAAATTAGACATGTGCTTCAGTGCTTTGCTGGATCAGGGTCAGAGTTCTCAACATCTTGCAAGATCAAACCTTGTATACATATATAATATTATTGTTCAATGAGAGGGTGTTCACGGAATGATCAAGGGCATGGAAAAAACCTATATGATATCAGATTGAAAAGATGGGGATTATTTGCCTTAGGAGATGGATAGGAGGGCATCAATAACTAATTAATAGCATAGAGAAGGTAGATCAAGACCTTCTGTTCTCCCTATCTAATAACATAAGAACATTGGATGAAAATTGCAAACTGCAAACAGATAGAAAAAGTTAGACTGTCATTGGACTGTGGAACTCACTGCCACAGGAAGTCATTGGAGTCAATAATTTATTAAGATTCAAAAAGAGATTGAACATTTATATGGCTATTAAGAATATCTAGAGTTATAATTAATGATAGCTAACATTGGAAGGGATATTAAACCTGGTGCTTCAGGGTTTAGGTTAATCTTTACCAATTAGAGATCAAGATGACACCTCATGTAGAGTGGAGGGGGGATAGATTATCCCATGTCTGCCTACTGTGGGGTTCTTACATCTTCCTTTAAAACATCAGATGATGGCCATTGTCAGAGACAGGATAATGGGCTAGATGGACCATGGGTCTGGTCTAGTATGGCAATTCCTGTGTTCATGTTAATGTATGGTATGCATTAATATGTACATTTTGAATATGGAATGTGTTGTCTGAGGGTGGAGCTCAATGTGACATGCTCAAAATTTTAGTTATATTTCTGCAGAATGTAGTTAGGGAATTTTAAAAAAATCTTATATTTTAAAAAGTAAAAAAAAAAAAAATAAAAAAGGGAGAGTGAAGGAGGAGAAAGAGCTGTGTGTGGCTTTCATTCTTTTTGATTCACTACTATAAAACCCACAGATGGGCAGGCCTTTCTGCTTGAAGTCTTCAGCCTTGGTGACCCTATTTTTTCATATAATTTTATTTCTACGCCTTTGGCTTTTATTATTTGAAGCAAAGGAGAACATTTCCAGTGTAGTTTCAAACTAGGGATATTACTCCCTTCTGATACATTTCATCTCCACTGTGAGGAGAGATTAAGGTAGGCAAACTGGGGCTAACCCCTTGACAGACTAAAGCAGAGCCATGGAAATTCTCTTTTCTGCTTTGGCCAACATTTTAAAAAGTGACTGGTGATCTTGGACTTGAGACATCTTAAAAGGGCACTGAGCTTGCTCCTGCTGAAAATCAGTCCCTTTAAGAAGTGTCAATCTGGGCTCCCAAAGTTACCAGTCACTTTGGAAAATCTTGCCCTTTATTTATTATTTTCAGCTTGAATGTGGATCAAAAAGTTAATACTTTGGTTGCTCCTGACCTTCTCTCAGTATATTGGGCCAATTTCACTTCTCAAATGGGTCCTTCTGTCATATAATGTGTATCTTAATTGTTTAATGCAATATTTCTACATAATTATAGGAAATATCACTTGCTGTATTGATGGTAAAATGAAAACGGGCAATGTTAATGACATTATAAATGTTTATAATGAGATGGAAAATGATTAATTATGAGACAGAATAAATTCACACATATCAAATACTTACAAGAGGCACTAGGAGCTGGAAGTGGGTAGAACCCCTATTTTTATTCCTTCTGCAGAGGAAATGAGGATCAAATTATATTAGGCACTAAAGAACAGAAATGGTCTTCCTGGCCTAGGGAAAGCATATAATGGCACAGTGCATTTATATACACCCACAGTGGCATCTGGAAGGGCTGCCAAAGTACTTTTCATGCTGTAAAAATTACTTCGCCTACCTCTGAACTACAGTCACAGTTGGGCTCACATAATCTTGCAGCCCGACCATCATCCCCCACAAGTGTTATCAGAAAGGACCAATCCAATCACAGTATCAGCCAATCAAAACAGGCTAGTCGGACGGGCATCCACGTGGGAGAATCATGGTGGGAGTTCAAGGTGTAGAAACTGCCGTCTGATCAGCATAGGCCTCAGTTTTGTCCCCCTCTAACTAATATTGTAGTTCTGGGATTTTGCAGGCTACAGCATGATGCTGACTCTTCCTGGTATCCAGAAGCCAGGGGAGGGAAGCATAAGTCACAATAAATTATACATCCCAGATTTATAGTATGAAAAAGATGGCCTCCTTCCCAGAAGCGATGCACTGAATATTTAAATTTGTTTGCAAACAAGCTCTGTAGGCCATTTTGTCAGCCAGCACACGTAGCTTGGTGCAAGTAGTGCAGAGTGCAGTTAATTAGTAAGTTTGGTTTGCTTGTCTCGAACTACAGCAACTCCTTTTCCCCTCCTAAAATGGCTTTAATGTAAATGGCTGGAAACAAAAGTGCTTCCCAAAGGAGCCCTCCCCACATTTTAACTGAGTTCATTTCTCATCATCCCTGCCAATCTACCAAAAAAAACCCTAAACCATTTCTAGGTAATCATGAGGTTTTTTTCTAGAATTTCCCTCTCACCTCTCCCCACTACATTATATAAAGATTTCATCTTCAGAATGCATCTTTTCACTGTATGTTTAATGCTTTATTCTTGTGTGAAAAATTTCTCTTACACACACTAACAATTGCAGGTTTCCTGGTTGTGGGCCTAATGTGTAAATTATTAATTCCTTTTCTCAATTTTGAATATTTGAGAATTTGTTTAAATAATTAAAACACAAATGCTTATTAACCCGGTAAACAATTTGGCAATGATGTTTTAAGATATTAAATGTTAATAAGTAGGTGAATGTATTTGTTTTATATGAAAGATTAAACATTTTGGAAAGATTTTATTTTGTCTCTGTATGTCAGGAAATGGGACACAAAATGGATTTGCGGGTGGAGGAGGAATAGAGAGACAAAGTCTGAAAAAAGATCTGTTTTCCCCATCTACAAGAATTTCTCTGCTTCGAAAACAGAACATGCTGAGGATTTTGGAAGGAACTCTGTGCCTACTGTTTTAAATTCCTTGGTCCCAATTTGCCTCTCACTTATAACAGAGTAAATCAAGCATAACTCCATTTAAGTCAGTGGAATTTCGCAGATGTAAAACTGATATAAAAGGTCAATCAAGACCTTTAAATCAAACCTGCTACAGTACTTTAGTTTAAGGTAAAGTTAGTCAATCAGTTATTCACTTGTCCAAGGCTGACATGTTATATAAAGCATTAGCAGCCAGAGTCTATTGTCCAGACAAGTGTAATCAGCAAATCCAATTTTATAAATTTTTGACTGGAGACAGTGGTGCAGAGATAACTCAGAAGGTGTTATGGAAGATTTTACTGGAGTTTGTTTGCATTGCAATTTGGCTGGAAGTCACAGAAGCCAAGCTTCTTACCTAGTTACTGCCATTTATTTTTGATAAGCCCCAAAGCGTTCGTGACACTTATTGAAATAGAATGGTGTCTAGGTAGCCATTAATGCTATTGTATCTTGTTTCAGCAGATGCTTTATTTTAAGACTTTTGAAAGTGGTTTACTGTAGATATTCAAGCCTACTAGGTCTTTCTGTCTTATAAGGCCTTTAACCTAGATCAGAGTTCTCCGATGTTTTACTATGTAAGTTATACAACTTCTGATGTCTAGTTAGTATCATTTTACTATTTAAATGTATCTTTTTACTGGACCACTTCTGACTTCTGTTGCTGGGATTATCAAAATTTCACACTTGTGTGTGTGTGTGTATATATATATATATATACACAAAATATTGCATTTTTCATACTATGTCATTTACTATAGACGTAGGAAGGAATAAGCCTCAAATCTCAGTTTTGTAGCAATTAGGCTTTCTGCAATTTCTGGATATGAGCCAGCCACGCTAGAGTGAAAATTGCAGCTATTCTTTCCTCAAGCCTGCCAATGTTCTTGCAACAGGGAACAATCATTTATAAATTACCCCAGGGAGAAATACCAGTCACAGAAAGCTCAAGAGACCAATAGGATCCAAATCACACTTTTATAATGTTTCTCTTCTGCAAGCATTTACATTCAAATATAAACAACTCTTGCATTAGGAACTATATTACATGTTTTAAAAGGCTGTTCTACATGATGTTATAGTGAAATGCTCTGTCTGATACTTTGGTTTCTTTCTAACTCGCTTATATTGTACTACTATTGCAAAAAAAGATAAAAAAAAAAATCTGGTGGAAATAAGCCAACCTGTCTAATTATCTCTGACATATTCCCTACTATAGTGTAAACAGCAGAAGAGGAAAAAAATGCTTCAGTTTCAGTTGTTTGTAATTTAGTCTGCTTCCCCCAAAGAAGTTTTTAAAGATGATAAGTCCGAGTCTCAGAAGTTGACAAGATCGGTAGCACCAGGAGTAACATGGAGAATCCAATTCCCGTTATCTAATGGCATGAGATGTAATCAGGGGGCATAAAAAGACATCTACATATCTATTCCAAAGAAAAGAGTTTGAGAAAACTCCATCTGATGTAAAGCAGCATAATGTCACTCAAATCAATGCAGCTATGCCAATTTACACCATCTGAGGAGCTGAAGAAGTGATCTAGATGCTGTCCCAAAGAGCTTACAATCCAGTTAGATCACGGACAGAGTAGGATATAAACCCATGCTTCTATGTCTATTTAAACTTATGAGGCATGGGTTTATATCCTGCCATGTCAGTAATCTAATTGGACTGTAAGACATTAGACCCTGTCCCAAAGTGTTTACAATCCAATTAGATCACTGACGACAGGGCAAGATATAAAGCCATGCCTCATAGGTTTAAATAGGAGGCATCGGTTTATATACTGCCCTGTCACCAGTGATCTAATTGGATTGTAAGCAATTTTGGGACAGGGTCTAATGTCTTACCTTTCAGGAGATTCTCAAGTACTTAGCAAAATATGGGCTACGGTAAAAATGGCTTCAGTGGAGCTACACTGATTTATGCCAGCTGAGTTTTTCTCCCTGTGTGTATATATATATATATATATAGAGAGAGAGAAAATATTCCACTGAAATGCAACATTGCTGGGGTGGAAGGCTTCACATTCTTTCCTTCTACTCTCCCATCAGTCTGTTTGTATCCATCTGTTGGCTCTTGTCTAGCCTCAGGGCCAGTTCTAGGGTTTTTGACGCCCCAAGCAAAAAATTTACTGCCCCAAGCTCCAAGAGCGCAACTGCCCAAGCGAAAAAAAAAATAAATAAAATGGCCGGAAGGCTACCCCTGGAATTGTGCCACCCCAAGCACGTGCTTGCTTTGCTGGTGCCTAGAGCTGGTCCTGTCTAGACTCTAACTTCTTTGGGGCAGGGACCATCTTTTTAGTTCTGTGTTTGTACAGCGCCTAGCACACTGGGATCCTGGTCCTGACTTGGGTTCCTCGGCACTACAGTAAGACAAAATAATAATCTCATACACAGAAGTCCAAATAAATCTGTAATGTATGTGAATAATCACAATGCAGAGAGCAGCACTTTGGGATCGATAGGAGAAAGTGAACATATGTTTGTGGGAGAAGTGGATAAATAGGGCTTTTAGGTTGTCATGGTGTGTGAAATAGAGGTGGTGGGAGTGTAGTGATATAATAAGCAATAAGATTTGCCAGGTAGGAAAGGGCAGAACTATGTAGTGCCTTGAAGATAATGACAAGAAGCTTGAACTTGATGCGCTCGAGAAGGAGGAACTAGTGGAGGGCTTGAAAGATATGGGTGATGCCAGACAGTTTGGCAAGGAAGATGATCTTAGTAGTTGTTTTCCATCTGAATACTCCTAACACTGGAATTCACATATTTTTGCATCCATGGATTTCTGTTATGAGGGCTCATGCCTATGCATTGGAGGCATTCTGCTATCTCCCAAATCACAAAATGACCTCTATACACCTAGAGGGAGGGTCTGTGAGCTCCCTTCAGAGAGATAGCATCTGTTCCCATTTTTCTTTTCAGTGTAGGGGTAGTAGGTAAAACCAGCAGGATGGAACTACATCTCAGACCAATTCATTCTCCTCTTTAAGCTGCCTCATAGTCTCTTAATCATGTTTTTTTTTTCACTTGTGAATTGTGTAAAAGCCTTGTAATTCGCAGCAATATTAGGTGATCCATAATCCACAAGTGACTAAACCACTGTGAATGTCATGAATCAGGCTATTGAATTGGGGGATTCATTCTGGCATTTCTATTGTCTGAAAATAAAATTTTCTATTCAATTTTTTTCTTCTGCAAGAGGAATCAGAGACCTCAGACCAACATCCTGTATTCCACTGAAATAAACTCTCATCAACATCCTCTAATACAAAAACATACAGAATAAGGGCCTTGAATCAGGGCTCCTTAAACATGAGACTAACCACTGAAAATTCAATAAACATCCCAAATAAGATTCAAAAGAATGTGGAACCATGCAGGATAAACAAGACCTACACTTGACTGAAGACAAGAAATAAAGCCTGAATGAATAATATATGCCTAGCACAATCAATCCTGACTGGGAATATTAGGTGCTTCTGGAATATGACTAATATAATATATTTAAAATTGAGACTGTTTCCATTATATCTCTGTTTTATACATACGTGTACCTTTCTGAACATTCATTTACAACCTGATCTAAAGCTCTTGAAACTTGATAGTCTTTCTATTGACTTATTTAGGGTTTGGATCAGTGCCTGGCTAAAGAGAATAACATTTTCTATGTTTCCTGCAGTATTTGTGCGTGTGTTTGTTTGTTTTGTTTTGTTTTAAATTTGGGCAAAATCTCTTCTGTTGTTTTTGAGTTATAGGGTTTTCTTAAGAAAAAAATACAGTCTTTGTGAGACAAAGCTGTAATTTAACATGAACATTGGGCACTGAACTGAGGAAGTGTTAAAACTAAGGCTCCTACATCTACATTATCTCAGCCTTACTGCACATAGGTAGTATTTCCTCTTCCTGTTTTTTGGTTAAACAAGTAGTTTAATATTAGAGCAGGTCAAAAACAGAGGGGGTGGGAAGTACAACGTATAAGTATTTTTGCACCTTCTTTTTTTTTGCTTTTCACTCTGATGTTCAACAGTTTGAAAAAGATTTGATCAGAATGTCAAGTATTGAAATAGCTTAATCAGCTCACTCAGTGGTCAAAAAATGGAAGAAAAAGTTTACATTTTTTTCCTTTTTTCCCCCTCCAAATTTCAAAGTTTCAGATATTTGAAATTTCATTGTAATCAGTTTTGCTTAGTATATGTCTGTTTTGTTTTGGCAAAATGTATTTAAAATATAAGTACAGGATGTGCCAGATAGATCATAGAATCATAGAATCATAGAATATCAGGGTTGGAAGGGACTTCAGGAGGTCATCTAGTCCAACCTCCTGCTCAAAGCAGGACCAATCCCCAATTAAATCATCCCAGCCAGGGCTTTGTCAAGCCTGACCTTAAAAACTTCTAAGGAAGGAGATTCTACCACCTCCCTAGGTAGCGCATTCCAGTGTTTCACCACCCTCCTAGTGAAAAAGTTTTTCCTAATATCCAATCTAAACCTCCCCCACTGCAACTTGAGACCATTACTCCTTGTCCTGTCCTCTTCTACCACTGAGAATAGTCTAGAACCATCCTCTCTGGAACCACCTCTCAGTTAGTTGAAAGCAGCTATCAAATCCCCCCTCATTCTTCTCTTCTGCAGACTAAACAATCCCAGTTCCCTCAGCCTCTCCTCATAAGTCATGTGTTCCAGACCCCTAATAATTTTTGTTGCCCTTCGCTGGACTCTCTCCAATTTATCCACATCCTTCTTGTAGTGTGGGGCCCAAAACTGGACACAGTACTCCAGATGAGACCTCACCAATGTCGAATAGAGGGGCACGATCACGTCCCTCGATCTGCTCGCTATGCCCCTACTTATACATCCCAAAATGCCATTGGCCTTCTTGGCAACAAGGGCACACTGCTGACTCATATCCAGCTTCTCGTCCACTGTCACCCCTAGGTCCTTTTCTGCAGAACTGCTGCCTAGCCATTCGGTCCCTAGTCTGTAGCTGTGCATTCGGTTCTTCCGTCCTAAGTGCAGGACCCTGCACTTATCCTTATTGATCCTCATCAGATTTCTTTTGGCCCAATCCTCCAATTTGTCTAGGTCCCTCTGTATCCTATCCCTGCCCTCCAGCGTATCTACCACTCCTCCCAGTTTAGTATCATCCACAAATTTGCTGAGAGTGCAATCCACACCATCCTCCAGATCATTTATGAAGATATTGAACAAAACCGGCCCCAGGACCGACCCCTGGGGCACTCCACTTGACAGCGGCTGCCAACTAGACATGGAGCCATTGATCACTACCCGTTGAGCCCGACAATCTAGCCAACTTGCTACCCACCTTATAGTGCATTCATCCAGCCATACTTCTTTAACTTGCTGACAAGAATACTGTGGGAGACCGTGTCAAAAGCTTTGCAAAAGTCAAGAAACAATACATCCACTGCTTTCCCTTCATCCACAGAACCAGTAATCTCATCATAGAAGATGTTACTGTTAGAAACATAACTTTAGCACTTCTTTACTTTGGGTCTGATTGTGATTCCCACGCTCACATTGGGTAAATTCCTGATTCCATTAGAGGCTTTGGCAAAACCTGCTTTGACATCAGTGGGTCCAGGATTTCACCTATTAAATAGTACTCCATGCTGCAAATAGATGTATTGACTTCAGTTGATCTACTTATGATGTAAGATATTATTCAGCTTTACTAAGAGTATTGCAATCTGGGCCTTTGTGATTTTAAGAGTACAGCCTTAATATTGCATTAACATGGCTTTATTTTTTGCATGTAAGAGAGATAGATGACTGATGGAAAGGTAGACAGACATGGTATATTTATTCTAGGGTAAAAAGTGACAGATATTAGCAAAGACTATAAGACTAACAAAATACTGCAGTGCTGATTTCTAAAAAAAATCTTGGTGGCCTCTATTAATCATCCAGGAACAACCTGTAATTATTAACATACAGTACAAAATTATTAGAACAGCATTAAAGAGATGATTTTTCTGAGATTTTTAGTTTTGTTTCCATTAGAAATAAAAGGATTAACAAATGACATCCGAATCTAAAGAGAAAACAAATTCATATCATGAGGAGAAGGATTGGCCTAAACTCTGTCTTAAATTAATTTAAGACAACCTATTTGAAACAATCCATTTGAGTCAAAAATTCCCTAAGTAATTTAATTATCTCTGTATACAATATGGACTTAAATCTGCTCAGTATAGTAATCATAAACTATTACAGTTTCTAAGGTTGCTTTAACCTGTATTCTCTAGATGAAAATACTCTTGATATTCTATGAACTAGAGCAATCAAAGTGGCAGTACTGTCTCTTAAGGACTGAAGACAGACTTCATTCAAAATCTTCAGCTGGTTCATCATGTGGCAATCCACCCTGAAGACAGCATATCATATCAGTGCTACAAAGTTGTCACTGGTTCCTATTCCTGCTCTGGATTCAGTTCCAGGTACTGGTCTTCACTGATAAATCCCTGAGACAGCTAGATCCTTGGGATGAGTGAAGTTGTCCTTGCTTACACCAGTGATGATTACTCCATTTGTATAGTGCCATTATACTTGTTCAAAATTCAGTAGAAACTCAATTATCTGTTGATCTCAAGGGCCACCCGGGTACTTTGGGAGCTTGCCCAGAAGGCTTTGAAGGGTCACTTGACCTGCCCCTGACAACCAACTTCAATACCTGGTTGCTGGATTCTTCCTGCCCCCCCTGTTCTACAGGAGGTGGCAGCAGTTGTGCTTCCGGACTTAAGCCCACAGGAGCCATATCCTCATCTGGTGTACATTGCAAGTGACTTAAATGGAGCTATGCCAGTTTATACCATTTCAGGATCTGGCCCAAGGACTGTAAGTCATGCAGACTTACGAGATGAAGTCAAAACTTGGGGTTCATATCCAGCTTTAACAACATTAAGAATTTCATTTCATTAGCATTTAGGTAAGCAAGGTTTGACTATATTGACAAAAGAGGGGGAATTGGTCACACGTTGTCATGTGTCCGGTTGTGGACATGTTGACTGTCACTGCCTCTAGGACATTCTTCCACATCTAGCCCTACACTATTGAAGATGCTGGAAGTTTTGTGCCTGTCTTCTGTGGATGCAGGATTAGACTCTAGTGATTGGAAGTTACTGCTTGATGGCCTGTGTGAAATGAGTTGGTGATAGCAGTCCCATTCTTATGGACAATTGGAACTGGTTGGCATGCTGCTCCTTGTTGTCAGCCACAGCAATGAGGCCCCAGATTGAATGACCTTGAACACTGAACTCTCCTCTCCTCCTACCACCAGATCAGGATTGAGGCAAATGTCAGATCAGCATGGAGAAGATTGCACTGCCATGCTGTAGTCTTTACAAATAATTCTCCAGAATGGCTAACTTTAACAAGCACCTTTCACTAAAAGTTCAATATATCTACATAGTTCTCTCTGCAGATGTATATGATGTGTGCATAGGTCATATTTAGTGAAGGGCATTTTTAAAGTTTGAGCAATGTTTCCTTGAGAAGTAGCAATTCGATGGGCTTATTTGTGTTATTTTATCATGCACAGTGCTGCTCAAAGGAAGATAAAATGTGGCAAGCAGCTCGTTAAGACAGGATCTGTGTTAATATGCAAATGCTAGTCCCTTAGGACCCTGCTCATACACCAATCAATCAATTAACTTGTCTGTCTTGGTATTGTTCATTATTTAAAAATGATTTTAATCACTTTGCAATGTATTAATTAACAGCATGCCTAGCTAAGGGGAAAAAAGAAATGTAGCATTCCTTAGAGCTTTCATGTACAAATATTAATTATTATGTATGATTCAATTATTAAGCTATATCATATAACCAAATATATCAATGGGGTTTTACGGGAGCTGAGGTACAATCCAACTTTGTGTAAAATCTTTTATATGAACTCTACTCTAAAACACTTTAGAGATTGAAATAGGTAGAGTTATAAAGTAATAACAAATACAAAAATTGCAGAGAGAGAAATAGGCCAGGGAGAAAATATCTGTCTTCACAGGGGATTTGAGGACCAGACTTAAATCTGGTGTAAACAGGCACAGCTCCACTGATGTCACTGCAGCAGATCGGAGTTTGGCTCAGACTGCCAGCATGGTGGCAGTACACCAAAAGGCTATTCCAGATGGTAGGTGTGACAGGTTCCCCCCCAGGGTGCCACCTGGAACTGGGGTACCACTGAGCTCACCCAACCCACCAGCCTCAGCTCCCTTTGACATTGAGAAGCTTCCAAGCCCTATCCAGCCTGCACTTTCACCAGCATACATACAGATAGGGACACAGCCAGCTGCAGTTACATGCAGGTTCTTTAACCATCCCCTGCATGGGAAGCCTTCAACTAGGGCACCTCCCAGTTCCTAAGGCACATACCTTCTCTGGAGTATAAACCAGAAATTATACCGCCTTGCGCTGCACACTCACTATGCTGAGTATTTGCACGTGCATCACAATTGCCATAGATACAAGACTCAAGATGTACTTTATTAGTTGTTTTGCCCAGGGGCAGCTTTCAGCAATGTGAATACGTGGGTGAATACTATCGATCTGTAGTTTGAAAGAATCATATATATAAAAAGCATACTGTAAAAGGATATATTTATCTTTGCATCCTCAATAGTTGTGTTTGTTCTGATTAAACTGACACTTTTTGGGAGGATGCTTAAGAAAATAGTTCAAAGGCACTATGGCTTAGTGGAATAAACATGAGACTGGAAGACAAGACTTCCTGGTTTGTAATCCCTCCCACTGATTTACTATTTATTACTACTAATAATTATTATGACTATTTTTATTTGCATTTCAGTACCATCTAGAGGCCCTTGTGCCATTTTGACTCAAGTAAGAGACTTGTTCTTTCCAGGACAGTCACCATCCTGAAAAGTTTACAGTCTAAATAGACAAGACAGATGGTAGAGCAGAGGTACAGAGGAATGAAGTGACTTGCCCAGTATCAGCCAGCAGGTGAGTTGTTGTAGAGCTGGGAATAGATTTGTTAAGTACTTGGAGATAGTTAGATGGCGAATACGATGACACTGCAACGGATTAAAACCTATGTATTATTTTGGGAACTGTTAAATGATTTCATTTGTAAAACGGACCAGGTTGAGCCATTAAGGTCCACAATGTAATAATTTATGCACTACAATGGTCCACAGTTTACCAGCATGTGGGGGGGTTATGGTGATCATTATCTGACTGCTGTTGGAGAAGTGTAGACTTTAGGGTGACTCCTTCACAGGGGTGCTGATTGCAATTACAACTGCTAGAGAAAAGATAATGACACACATTAAGCTTTCCATGTTTGATAACTGTTGGAAAATGGTAAATATTTTCTGGGAAATTTTTCAGCATGATCAATTTTTGTCTCTATGTTTTTAATTTTTTGGGGGGGGGGATTTTTCTGGGTTTTCAACAAAAAAAGAAAATTGCATTTTTTTCAGATTTTGCATTGAAAAAATGAACACTTTGCACAAAAATATTTTAACAATAATTTTTGAACAGTTCTAATATTTTATGCTAGGTAAATATAGGTTATTTTTCGGTGGGTTAAAGCTGAGTATTTTAGGGATGGCATATATATATAAATGTTACATAGCTCCTCACACAAACTATAGCTTAATCTGATGGGGAAAGGCATTAGGATTCCAGAATCATTTGATTTGTTAAAACCATCACTCACCCACTGAGAGGAAGGATAGTTCAATGGCCCAAGTGCTAGCCTTGGACTTCAGAGACCTGAGTTGAATGTCCTGCTCCACCACAGACTTTCTATGCGAGTGTGGACAAGTCACTTAGAGCTTGTCTATACAGTGCAACAGTGTGGGCTATGAGAGTATGAATTCTGTTGCTTGCTAAATGGCCCATGTAGGCTCTGCTGGTGTGCACTAGGGACATTTCGGTTAGTTGCTGTGCATTAGGATTCACAACCTCACACTGCACAATGCTGCATAAAGCCCTTAGTCTCTAAGTATTTCAGATCACCATCTGTAGAATGGGAATAATGTCGCTTCCCTACCACAGAGGGGTTTTGTGAGGGTAAATACATTATAGATTGTTATAACGAGGACTATACAAGTACCTAAGAGAGATTCTGTTGCTAAGAAATATTAAAAATATGATTTTTGTTGTGCCCATAAAAACAGGCTAGTGTTCCCTGTGTGACAACAGCAGAGCCTGTGTCAAGCACCATTTGCAGAGATCTGCTGATATCAGCAATTCTCGTGCACAGGCAAGGAAATAAATACAGCAGAGCCACATTCATCTCAGCTCCACGTAAAACACTGGGGCAGAGATTACCCACTGGGAAAGGACAACATCAGCAGTAGAAGCATTCCTCATTCTCCCCCCCACCCCCCGCAAGCTTTAAAACAGGAAATCCCAGACAATGAAAAGTTAAGAAAATTAAAACATCAAATCCAGAAGTGTGTTTCCTTTAATACACGTTTAGATATTTAAACAGTGATTGTATTGCTTTTCATTCCTTGGGATCGTTGATTTTTGCATGTCTTAAGCATCTGGTAATTGGATATGTTTATATGAAATTAAGGCCAGATTGCCTGCATACACTACACATATTTGTGTGGGGAAGTACAGAAATTTACATAGATCTAAGTCTGTCTCTCGTGCATTCTTAGGCTGAGAGAACTGCAAAACTAAGCCTTTCTGATGCTCAAAGAAATCACATGGAGACAAAGCTAACCTTATGATTACTCCTATCTCTGCCTATAAACATATTGTAAATCATTATTGTATGGAAAGCTGTCTCATTACATTGATTGCAGATAACTGATGATATTTTAAACAAGAGAAAAATTAAGTCCTTCTGTGCCTGACATGTTCCCCCCCTTTTTCCCCCCTTAGCTAATTTGCAGTGTCAGAGACGGTTTATGTGAAAGTGCTGAAGTGTCACTTCCCTGGATTTGCAAAATGAATTAAGCTATCTATCCATCTCCTCTGAGAAAAATATTGATGTAGTCTTTGCTCTGTGTGCTAGTGGGGAGAGAAATTGCTTTCTAAGGGAATGATTGGCTATTATATTTAATTATTAATAGTTATGCTCCTGGTTTAAAGGCATATCTGACCTAGACGATATTTTATGGTTCTGTATTACACAGAGCTGTAACTATCCATTCAGAATAGGGGCACACTCTGGTCAGTCCCTTGCTTTTAGCTGATGGTACCTCTCAGTTTTCACCCAGGGTCACACAGAAGGGTTGTTAGTGCAGATGCAAGGTAGGCAGACAAATCTAGATGCATATTAATGAAAGGCGCAATAGAGAATCTCCCAGTCACTCTAAAAATGTGCCCAGGAAATTAAACGGATGATGTGGTGAACACATCACATTCCTTCTTGCCGTCCCCATGATACTGCATGAGTCACTCATAGAAATAGAGATCCGATGAGTAGGGAAAGCTAGACTCTGGGCCTGCAGGGCTGGCAACCCCAAATGTTCAAAAATCATGAGCCAGGCCCCACAAATCGTGAGATGGACTTAAAAAAATCATGAGATTAAATAAAAGGTACACATGGGTTTCTTTTTATTGCCCTTCTGAGCCTTTAGGGTTCATATTTGCCAGTTTTACTCCAAGACCATGAGAGTTAGAAACGTATGCATAAAAAATGAAACCTGAGATTCTCACATTTTCACATGATTCCGGTAGTGCAGGCATTAAATTAAAAAAAAAAAACCCAATAGTGCAAGACTTATGGTAAAATCACAAGAAATGGCAATACTGAACCTAATTTAACACTTGGTGACACCTGTGTAAATCCAGAGAAATGCTATTGACGTGAATATGTTACTGTACAATTACACCCAGACCACCGAGATCAGGATCTTGCCCTCTGAGAGGTTTTGCACAGGTAAGTATTTGTGTTAGATAAAAACACATAGTATCATAAGCAGATTTTTTTGAGGGGAGGGGAGCGGAAATAAAACTATCTGCATAGTCAGACGAGTCATCTCTGGCTTCCACTGGCTTGTGATTGCAGTTCCCTGGCAGTGGTATGGTTTCTTGAGCAAGCTTCGTGTAACATCTGTTCCAACAGGGGCCCCAGAGTTGGCAAATATAGTCACAAAACTGGGTGGGGCTAGCCCAGAAGTCTCGCGGACAGAGCACTGGACTAGGACTCAGTAGACATAAGTTGTACTCCCAGCTATGCCATTTGTCCACTGAGTGACCTTGGCCAGGTCACTTCACCTCTCTCTGCCTCAGTTACTCCTTCTGTAAGAATGGTGGTAACAATGCTGACCTCCTTTGTAAATTACTTAGAGAGCTACGGATGAAAAATTCTATATAAGAACTAGGTGTTATTATGTAGGAACCCTGAGGATCTGACGGTGGTGGTATGGGCCTTGGCCTTCCCCTGGGGGTGAATCCACTCATGAATAGGGACGCCTTTGAGCAAAAGGTACCGATTGCAGCTCCCTTGGGAGTAAATTTGACTCTGTCCATGTCTGAAGAGCTGCTGGGTTTTGCTTTATTTGTGTAGTTTCTGATCCAGCAGGCAATTTTCATTCAGTAAAACACTTAAGCACATGATGTAATTGCTTTGGTCAACTGGAGCCTTAAAGACTATTTGCTAAGAATTATAGCTGAGCACATCCTCCCACCCCTCTGAACCCAGATCTGGGTCTGAATTTCACAGCTGCCCCCACATCTCTAAAGTTGGCAGAACCGTCTGCCCCCCAATTCTTATGGGGGTGGTTTAAGACTTCAGATCTGAATCTCACTGCTTGGACTCACTACCAACAATCGGCAGTGTCACCTTATTGAAGTTACTCCGTTAGCTTGATTTCCTCTTTTAGGGAGAAATTCACCCATATGCAAAGGGCCAGCACAAGTTTATGCACCACCCTGTGGGGCTTAAATGGTAAATAGGTGTTGTGCCAGCCCTCTGCACAAAACTGAATTCTCCCTCTGGGAGAAGAATTGAGGCCTAAGAGAGTTTTGCCATTGACTTCAATGGAAGCAAAATCATGCCTTTAATAATCTAAATATACCAGTGCTTTGAAACCTTCCAGAGAAAACACACACACACACGCACGCACATGCATCAATGGCAACAGAAATTCTTTGTTAATGACTCTTTTGTTAATATAATCTTGAAGGAAACACAGTTGGGTAAATTAAAACACTGCAAATTAACAGTGCCTCATTACAATGAATCAGTGACCAATCCAAGTTTTCTGTTAGCAAATCGTAGCCCTTAGCAACAGCAGACTGATTAATACTGAAACTGCCTCCAGTACAGGGATTCTGTGTCAAGAGACGGGACCTGTGTATTACTCACAAAGGCCTTCTGTAAATGCTGATCTCACTTTTGGTAATAAAGTTTCGTTCTGACAATGTATCACAATGTACCAGCTCAAAGATTATCAGGAGAGAGTTTAAATTGTTTGTTAAAATTCAGATATGAGTATACGTAAGATTTGTCTTGGTTCCCATTGTTCTCATATGCTGGCTATATGACTGGATCTAAACACTATATAGCATTGAGAAAATATTTTTGCAGGCTTTTCTGCCTACTGCCTCCCTTCTTTTTCTGTCTCAAGTAAATCTTTCACATTTCTTTCACAATCAAAATATTTTTCTCGTTGTGATTTCAGAAAGCCTGACACTAAAACATATTTTGAAATCCATAACACAGTACTCAGAGTTAAACTTTGCTCAGCGACAGATCATTAGTTTACTTGCTGCATGCCTCTGAATACTTTGTACCAGTAAATATAACAGACTCATGATAATTACCATGTGCAACATGTTTGTGTTCAAATACGACCTTGAACTTACTTCTCAAACATTTCAGAAATTCCAGCAATGTGATGTTCTTTGCAAGCTACTAAAATAATCTCTATCTGAACTGTGTAACTCAGATACCGATATTTCAAAATGACCTAATGTAGCTGTTTTGATTCTTTTAACTTTGTGTTTAGCTAGTTTTCTGTAGCCCAGTGAGTCATGCAATCCTATGACTGTCTAGGCACTTTTCCAATCCAAAGGGCTATTAAAAGCTTTGACAAAGAACCTGGAGCTGCTTTGGGACGCAGTAACAAGGACGGCCTGTCTGTTTGTTAACACACTGACATAGACCAAACAATCAGATAATAAGCACATTTTGCTAAGTTGTAAATATTTTTATACTATTAAAAATACTAGAGTATTTTAGAAATAAATGGGCCCAGATCCTCAGCTATAAACAGAGGAACACACTGGGCAAGTCAAGGGCTACAATAGAGGCATAGAGCTTACCTGTTTGTGCCTCTGACTCTGGTGCTGCTGTGAGTGAGGCTAGTCCCTCAGCATAAGTTTGAGCAGCTTCAGGGCTGCTCCAAGTTACAATGGATGCTGGTGGTAAATGGCAATTGGGGATCGTTGCCACATTGGAATATCATGGACATGGTCTCTGGATTTGTCCCCGAAATGATAGGAAGACGGTGAGGTCATGTCAAAATCTCTAAACTGGTCTTGTGCCATCATACTGGGATAATCCTCCCATGGTTGGTTTGTGCTGGGTCTATGGCCAGAAACTGCTGGAGTTGCAGCAGTAGACTGAACAGCTCAGGGATAGGCTGTGGGATGTGAAGGCTTTCACAGTTAGATTCTATGATAATTAACACCCAGCCATCAAAAGGCATCACCATCCAGTGGATGGAGGTGGCCTCTATGAAACAAGCTGGGAGCCTCAGTTCAGTTCCTAGTGGACAAGTGTCCCTATCACAAAACCATTACAACAGTCAACTGGTAGCTTTGTTGGCAGCCTCAGCATTCAAGTCCAGAACCGAATGGGCAGAGAAAATGATTTGTCCCATCAACTGTAAAGACCATGGTGTGGAACCTAAGTGAGTATCTCCAGGAAAGGGCATGCACAAGCAGGAGGGAGGGAGTAAGGAAGGGCATGTCCCCCCAATCAGTGGGGACACAGAACTCAGCCGGGGTGGGGAGAGCGAGCTCTTCCAGCCCAGCTAGGGCAGGAGATGACAGCTCCTCTGGCCCTGGGGCCATGGCGGTGCCGGGGGAGGAGATCCAGCTCCTCTGGCTGCCAAGGGACAGCAAGCTTCACCGCCCTGGGGCCGTGGCAGGGAGAGCCAGCTCCTTTGGCTGCAGGGTAGGGTGAGAGGGAGGAAGGGGAGGAGAGCCAGCTCCTCCAGCCAGAGGAGGCACAGAAAGTGCCCCTCCAAAAGTGGCCACATTTTTATTCCTGTGCATGCCCCTGTCTCCAGGTAAAGGCTGAAACTCATTAGCAAAACAGCATGTGAAAGGTCACACTGTCACAACCTATGCTGCCCCTATTCAGTGGATAACTAAATTCCATTCTCCTTTGCTCTCAGCACTACATTCATAAACAGTTAAAATTAGAGAAACATTGTGCCTGAGCTAAAAGCAGCAGCCAGTTACACTTCTCCGGTGTCTGTATTCTTCCAAAGCACCGATGTTGCTTTTAATAACAAAGTGAAAGTGACTCTGGTACCAGTCATTAATATTCCCTTACACACATTTGCATTCAGTTTCTCTTGCCTCTTTCCTAATTTAGGTCCTGTCCACACTAGAATTCAAAACATGCTAGCCACAGCTATGTATAAATGTGGCTGTACTCAAGATTCCAGCATACTTTCCTGACCAGTATTGACAAGGGAGTTTTTATTGTTGTTATTGTTTTGGAGGTTTTATTCTGAAAACAGTGGAAACCACACTATGCTGTAGACTACAGGCCAGATCTACCGGTGGTGTAAAACAATTGATTTCAATGGAGCGAACCAATTTATACCAGCTGAGGATCTGGCCCTACTTATAACAGCAGGCAGAAAACATGTGACATATTTTAAGTATGTTGCTTAATTAATTGTTGGAAGGTGCTCAGAGGCTATGGCGATGGGTGCATTATATGAACCTGAATAGAATAGAAACAAATTCTCCAACTATCGAGGAAACTGCATGAGAATCCTTCTAGGTAGGCAGCATGGTTTCAATCCCAATGAAAACAGTTCCTTGGAGGCAAGAGTTCATGTTCCCCATAGCATCTAGACACCATGCTTATTTATTTCTTGTTTTTGACAAATCAGAAGTTGCAAAGCTAGCTGAAAAAAGTAGTAAGAAGCACTAAGCAAGACTATACCCAATGAGTTGTGTTTCAATAATCTACAGTAAGGGGAGGGAGGTTTGGGATAACTTTGTGATTTGATTTGTCAGGCATAAGGCCTAATTCCCCACTGATACTCCAGATTTACACCCATGTAACTCCACTGAAAAAACTGAAGAAACCAGGTCAGACTTCAGTACATTAGTCCTCTGTTTTGAAGGACTATGAAAATCCAGACTGGACATTACGGGGGGCAAGTTACTGGACCATAGTTAAGGTTGAAGCACTGTCACTGTCTGAAGCTGAGTTTTCTAACCTCTCTGAAATTCACACACAGAGGTCAGAGTGGCCTGGAAATTGCTATGCTAGTTTGTGGCCTGGGATAGAAAGTGTGATGCAAATTGGAGGTCATTGGCTTAATAGATTCCTGAGATATAAACCACCACCTCTCCTGAGCTGTTTTTAAATGTCAACTTTCTTATAATGCTTTTTTGCACAGAGATAGGGAAAAATACCAGACCACACTTCCCTTGCAGAACTAGGAAGAGAATCCAAGAATCCTGCTTGCAATATGTGTTAGCTCAAGTGGTAGAGGGCTGTGGTGTGGATGTGAAGATCCCATGTGCAAACTCTGCTGCTGACCTACGTTGGGGACATTATGGTTCCACAGGATGGAATTTACCGTTTGCCATTTTAGTTAGATTGGAGAGGTTTAAAACTTCATTTTGAATCCTCTCTAAAAATCAACCCCCCAAATCAGATCAGTCTCAGAATAGGTAGGTCAGGAGCCTGACACAAAAGAATGGTTGGCAAAGATTACAACAGACAAACAAGCTTGAGGGGGGAGATGCTGTGATCATCCTGAGAGACTCCTTACTGTGGAGATGAAGCGGGAGTCAGGTTAAGATTATGTGGCTCTGTTGAGTAAGAAATGTCACCTCAACTCTTAATGTCAAAAATCAGATATTCTTTGGTGTGGGCACTTGTATATTGGAGAAGTATTCTGGGCCAGGTAATCAGCTTGAGTAAATTGGTATAACTCAGTTGACTTGGGTGGAGCTACACCAATTTAGGCCAGCTGAGAATATGGCCCTCTATCTCTAGATGAAAAAATGTTCAATCATAAATGAATCTGTGGTTCTTTATGATGTGTTCCATTTTTCTTTTAGCCTTCAACAGATTTTGAATGGTAACAGTGCTGTGCTCTAGGCCACCCTGTTTAATACAACGGAACAGTTGCAACTAAAGAGCGCACATTGGATGGAGTTCAAACTCCTTCAGATAATGGGTTTGGGTTTTTTTCAGTCTCCGAACTATTTTTGCAGCCCTAAAGTCAATTAAAGGAACATTTTCACCTTCTAAGAAACTCTGTCTCTAATACAGTATTTCTAGCACCACATCTTACCACAAATTTGCCACAAGAGCCATGATTCATAACAATGTCATGCATTTTGGCTTGTTTGAAACTATGATAACGAAGCCATGCTAAGGAAGGCAATGTGCTTTAAAAGTGGTTAACACATTTTGCATCTAAATTACAACTTCCTTAACACTTTTACACAGGGCTTTTTACAGGGTTAGCTACAGAACCGTGTCCCACGTTGATCTCCAGTGATCCCTTAACCCAGTGATTCCCCAACTCCAAATTCGCCTCAGTGCTTCCTCTCAGTGTTCCCGAGTGCTCCTTCTTAGTCACCAAGTTTACCCCTCTGACCCTTACATTGTCCCACTGCCTCCATCGATTTCCCCACTGCTTCTCTAGTTTGCCCCAGTGCTCTGTCTTACCCCCAATTTTCCCCCACACTTCCTCTCACTCCATGTTTGCCCCAGTGGGTCCCTTCACACACGGCCAGTTTGCCCCGAACACCATCTCTGGAACCCACCTGAAGGTAAGCAATGTCCAGAAGAGCCAGAGTCATGCCTTGCTCTATTATCAGCCCAACCAGAACACGGCATCCAACAACCCTCTGCTACTTATGGAAGATTAGGATTCAGGTGTGGCTTTGGATTCAAGCTTCCTAAGTCCAGGTCCATTTCTAGTGAGTACTAATGCAAATTGCACTAGGGCTTTGCAGTGCGTGTTTCAGATTGTCACCCTTAGGCCGATGGCTTACAATAAATAAAATCTGGGATGACCATATTGGCTAATTTGTGGGCTAAGCCTTTTATGTTGGGGATTTTGTCTGGGCACAAGGAACGGGGCTGGAGGACTAAATTTGCAAGTGAACCACTCACCATACCTCTTGCATCATACACACATAACTAGTAAGTTAATCATCAGCTTTCATACATAGCTACCAGATGGTATGCCAAAAATAACTTACGTCTCAGTTATATTTGTTGACCTGACATATTCCCTAGCTTTGATCCCTTGTTTTTAACTCTCATTCACTTTTGCTTTTGAAATCATTGGACATAAGCAAATCCCTTCTTCCCTCATCTCCCGTAATAAATATCCATGTGATATGCCAAGAATTGCTGTTGACACTAAGCTTTCATTTAACAGAAAATATGAATTAATTTACCACGCTGACCTGGGCAGTTTGAGGCACAGCGTGAGTCACAACTCATGTTATATTTTTGCCTAATTACATCCCAGTCATTTGAGCTAATTGAGTCAAATGATACAGTGTCACAGGACTTACTGTAAGTCCAGAGGATTTCTCCTTCTGCCTAAGCTGCTGATCTTCAGCTGTCAAGAACGCATGGCATTCGGTATATTCACAAAAAGCTCCAGCAGCCGTTGTTCTTTATGTATGTCAGTAGCTGTTTCAGTCTCCGTTACTTTGGCATTTGTTCCGTTGTCACTGTTTGCATTAATTTAATATCCTTTAAGATTGTTCCTTCCCCTACCCCCCATTCCTCGCCACCCACAAGTTACTGGAATCCATTATTTCTTGCTGAATGTGTGACCAGCCTTGCCTTGTCTAGTTTCTAGCAGGAAGGCTACAGGAGCCCTGAATGATGAGTCAGCACTCTTGGCAGTTGTGAAGAATTTCAGTGAGCGCTAGCAGCAAACAGCAGCAAAACTGCACACACGGCTCCTATGAGCCCCGGAGCTGCTGTCTGCTGGAGTGACAGTTTACAGCCCATTGGAGTTTCACTCTGAGATGGAAAGCCATACCATAATAGTCTATTGGTAATGCCTTTGCTGGGCTTTTGGTTTGCTACTTCGGGATTCAAAGGGCCTGATTCTGCCTTTGCACCACTTTTATGCAGTGTAACTCTTTTGGTTTCAGGGGCATTGCTCACAATTTATGTCCCTATTCTCCCCTATGAAGTAGGTTCACCAGCTGGACTGCATCACCCAGGACAGTGTAATTTGGTCAGGGAACGTGGTCCTCAGAGGAGAGATGGATGGTTTGGAGCTATATGACTCAGGAGAGTGGGAAAGCACAGGAGACACTTCACCAGGCGCTGTCCTGCGGTTGCTTGGGGCACATTAGGATCCCTAGAGTGTGTCAAAAGGGGTGGAGAGAAGGAGCAGGGTCATGGCGCTGCCTCCTCCCTACTCCTTTACAGGCTGATTTCTCTCTGATGGGAATAAAGATTCCTCTTGTGCTCTGTCCTTGTGCTTATTGTACACACAGCCCAGACATGCAAGCCCATGCTGCAAGAGCAGCTCCTCATCTGGTCCAGTGTTTGGCAACAGGGCAATGGTATCAAGAGTTCTCTACCTCTTTGCTTTTCTAGTACTAGAAATGATGGGCTTGATCCTCAGCTGGTGAAAATCAACATAACTCCGTTGAACGACAGCTGATTTACACTAGCTGTATCTTTTATTTCAGATCTGTGGGCATGGCACTTGCCAGGGCCTTCTTTGTGGTGTACATTGGACATGTCATTCTTACACAGTTACCATAACAAAAAAATCTGTTTTTTTTTAACATAGCAACCGTCGTGTTCCCCCCCCCCACACACATTTATTTTCTCAGTATTTCTTATGTTCTCTTCAATACCAACACAGGTTTTAATTTCCTCAGAGGAAGCTTTCACTATAAGAATGAAAGCATCTGACATAATTAGACCTGGTGATGGTGTAAAACTGCAATGGGAACTCCCCTGAAACAGTGAAATGTCAGCCCTGGGTGCCAATGATTGCTCTGTGTGATACAAGAGGCCTGAATGGCTTTCAAGGTTGTTTCCTCACATGGTTTCACTGTTTGTTTGTTTGTTTGTTTGTTTTGACCTGTTGACTAGGACAAGAATGTACTATGCCTTTTCTTAACACTGAAGTATACTGAAGTGACCACAGTGAATCTGAAAGCAGGCTGCAGCAGCCTTTCAATTTGTTACCAAAGCACAGACAACAGCCCTGCTGTGTAAGAGTTGTGAGTAGATGAGCACATGTGGCATTCCACTTCATTCCAGAATCCCTGAATAAATAAATATGCATCAATACCATGACAAAGAGCCGTGATGCCATGGCCCACCCTCTTGCACAATAGTGAACAAATAACCAACATACATCCCTGTGGCCACTTTATACCTGGTCACATAGCCGCCCCCCTGCCCCCCAGATGTGAAAGCATTCCCCATGTTAGTACAGAGCCCACTTTGCCACCTCTGGGCCACCTCTGCGGAAGCCCTGGCAGAGAGGCCATTTCAGGGCAGAGGTAGGAAAGGGTGTAAAAAGGTGTGGCCACAGTGGGCACACCCCCCGGGCAATCCTCCACTGGAGTGATACTCTCTTGGGCCTGATTATAGAGGCAATGGCAGTGGGAGGCACAAGTGAGAGCTCTTGCTCTACTCCTTAGACTCCAGCAGCAGTCTCCTTTCTGTCTCATTGCCGGGCCAAGTCTAGGGCCAGCACAGAATCTAGCCCATTATCCTTTCCCCACTTGTATCCCCTGTATTTTGCTTCTCACTTGTTGAATTTCCCACTCTCCTGATTTCCCCCAAAACCTCTTAAAATACATTTCCTCCAAAAGGCCTTTCAGTGATTGTGACACTGGCAAACCAGGTGTCAGTTCCTGCCAAGGTCCCCGTTTCAACTGAACGCTGAGAAATGCATAGCTGGAATTAATCTGGCTCACCTGTGCACCAGTATTGTTAACATAAGTATTAGGGTTATGAAACTTTTAGACTAAACTGAATGCTTGTAAATTGCTGTGTGCACTAATCTCACGTGTAACCTCTATGTCTCACATTGTAAGGTAATATTTAAGTGGTTACGTTGCATGCCTCTGTAGCTGTGGAAATCACCAGACAGGAGAGGGACATTAATTAGTGTGAAATGCTGGCCTACAGGAAAAGGTGTCATCTCTTGTCCCACAGAGCAGGCCCATCAAGACCAGATGAACTATTGTGAAACATCAAAGAGGACAAAAGACTTTGATGATTGCTCTCTCCACCCCATGGAGAGGAGACTGCAATTCCTCCCATCAGCTGATCTGGCAGCTCGCAGAAGGGTTGCAGGGAATAAAAATCCCTGACAAGGAGAAACTATATCTCTTTGCTGCTTTGACTATCGAGGGCAAGGTTTTCTAGGCATAAGCAAGAGGTCCCCAGTGTTTATCCCAGGTTATCCCTAAAGGACATATAGAGCTTGCTTATTATAGAAAATTCAATTACTTTTTGAAATTTAAGATGAATTAATTTGTGTGTGTGTTTACCTGCTTTAACCTTGTAAATAACTCTTCCCCTTCCCCCTTTCCCTAATGAATAATTATTTAGATAGTTATGAGATCTAAGGAGCAATTGACCGGGGGTTAGTGAGTGGTCCTTTGGGATTGGGAGTAACCTGAATATCATTAAAAAGAAGAGGAGGACTTGTGGCACATTAGAGACTAACAAATTTATTTGAGCATAAGCTTTCGTGAGCTACAGCTCACTTCATCGGATGCATACCGTGGAAAATACAGTGGAAAGATTTATATACACAGAGGACGTGAAACAGTGGGTGTTACCAGACACACTGTAACGAGAGCTCACCTTACCTGATCACTCTCGTTACAGTGTGTACGGTAACACCCATTATTTCATATTCTCTGTGTATATAAATCTCCCCACTGTATTTTCTACTGAATGCATCCGATGAAGTGAGCTGTAGCTCACGAAAGCTTATGCTCAAATAAATTGGTTAGTCTCTCAGGTGCCACAAGTCCTCCTTTTCTTTTTGCGGATACAGACTAACACGGCTGTTACTCTGAAACCTGAATATCATTGTGAGTTTTGGTGTAAGGGACCATCTATCACAAAGGCAAGCTTGTCTAGGTGACAAGATAGATCAGAGTACCCACGGGGACTGTCCGTGATCCCATGATTAGACCGTTACAGTGCCTGAGGAGTTTACACTTGATACTTGGTAGGTGAGCTCTGAGTACAGACCTCACAGCCAATTTGGGATTTGTGCCCTGCCTCTTAACAGTCTGCTCTGAGGTTTGTACTCATGTTCTTGAGCCACTGGAGGATGTCTTGACAGCGATAATCCACCTTCCAGAGCTCAGGGCTGGATTCTCAGCAGGTGTCAGTCAACATAGCTCCTGTGAAGTCATTGGAGTGTTGCTGATTGATCTATACCAGCTGAGGAACTAGCCCAGTATTATTAAATATATTTATATTATCTCTCGATCCCTATTTTACAGATGGGAAACTGAGGCACATAAAGATTAAGTGACTGTCAAGGTCACACAAGAAGTCCGTGGTGGAGCAAGAAATTGAACCCAGTTTTCTGTTGAGTATCCTAACCACTGCTCCATCGTTTCTCCCTATCATAATGGAAACAGCAATTTACAAGTTTTGATGGAGTTTTCTGCATAAGTAACCTTATTATAGTGAATTTCTTCCAAGACAGGTTGAACATCAGTTCCTGTATGTGTCCCACACATGGTTCTCTATGTCTCCTTTCATGTTGCCCCTCTATGCTTGGAATGTTTGTCCCAAAGCTAATCACATAGTCTGTTGCCCCTTTTAATTCCTCCTTAAAAACTCACATTTGCAGCACTGCCTCCAGGAAGTGGCCTAATTAGACAAAAAGTGATAGAAGGGATACAGGAGAAAAGTAAAACAATACATCAAAGGGGCCATAGCCCACCATAAAACTTGGCCCTATCCTTCTGAATACTTCCTAAGAGGTAAAAGAGAAGTCCAGATCCTCAACTGGTGTAAATTGTGGTGGTTACCCACTCCAGCAATTTTATTGTAAAACTCACATTTGATGTATTTCTTAAAATCCCAGCTCCTGTGGTCATGTGGTTATGATGTGAGACTGTCATCTTCCAATTTAAAAAACAGAAACAAAACAAATAAACAACACAAGAAAGTTTCTGGTGCCAGTGGCTGCAAAGTAAAGCTGGAAATCAGGAACTCAAATGTGCCAAGACCAGAAAGCAAATAAGAAGAACACAAATTATATTATTTTAAAACATCATGATTTTTAAGTCAATCACACAATATTTTGGGGCCTGACTCATGATTTTTGGATGCTTGGGTTTGGGAATACTGAAATCAGTGTGTTTACACCAGCTGGGATCTATCTCTGTGCTTAAAAAAAGTAAGCCCTTAAAAGCTTTGCTGGCATAAGTTCAGAGTGTGAAAATAGCACACACCTAGGTAACAGAGCTATGCAGGAAAAAGCCCAAATGTAAATGTAGTTATACCAGGAAAAAGTCCTTTTGCTGACATAACTTATTTCATTCATGGAACTGATATTAACTATACTTGCAAACTCTTGTGCAGGTTTAAGCTGCAGCTCCACTAGGAGAGAGTGCCAATATAGCTACAAGAGTGAATCCCTTCTAGTGCTGACAAGGCCAAAGGGTTTCATTTAGTTTCTCTTTTTTCTTTAACTGAAAATTAGGTTTCACACCGAAGGCTCAACTTTTTAACTTCCCTAGTCATCATGATTTTGTTATTCCTCCGGCCCCTTGCATTTCTCAAGTGAAGAACATTTTATTTAAATCTGTTTTCTTGGTCTCACATTGACATTTCATGTTAGCTTTCAGCCTTACAATATACACTTCTGTTTATGATGCATTGTCCCAACTTGCAACCAATTAAAACTGTTCCAGACCAATTAGAATTCTTGCGTTGTCCCCTGGATGGAGTCTGAGAGAAGCAAGAGTAAATTGGATATTTTATACTATGTAAATGGAATAGTCCCATAACCTCCCAAGAGAAACTGCTGATTGTTAGGAGCATTTTACAGTGTCTGACTTGCCTTGCTTTTTGTGATTTGAAAATAATTCTTAATGTTGCCTTAACATAGGAGAGGAAAGGGTTTGCATGCAACTGTATACTAAGAATCCTACTAAATACAGTAGGAGGGAAGCATTGTTTTTCATTATTCAGGAAGGTAATATTACCGAGTATAATCATAACCCTAGCTGAACTTAGCATACAACAATGAACACAATTATTTTAATGTAGCCATAAGGCAGGTAATCCAATTTCCCACAGTCTTGCACCTCTTGCAGTCACTTGTACCTCTCCAAAGTGGGTGTACAACCCAACCAAATCAGAATTCCCCACCCATTCACACTGCAGTTAGCATTTTATACCCATTTTGAACTGGAGTAAATGATGCAAAGTAAAAGGTGCAATATGGCAGGGAATCAAATCTGCACAGACCCTGCCATCTAAAATCTACAAATACAGGATGCTATAGATGGCATTTAATGCTATAGAGAAAAGAGAAGCTTAAACATAAAGCAGTACAATTGACTCCCAGTAGAGGCTTCTATGTAATTCAGATATTCTGGTGGTGAGGACTGTATAAGTCCCTGGATACACAGAGAGGATATGCATCAACCTGCATGGATCTTGGAGGTGGGGGAAGAGGGAGTGAGCACAGGTTGCAGGAGGGAAGAGTATGGAGGAAGCACTTGGAAGTCAGCACATAGCCTGAATGCTATCTGCAGTTGTAGCACCTCTTTAAATAGTTCTCTTAATAAAGATCCAGTTTAGTTTTACAAGCATGTAGCCTTCTTGTGTTATTATCCAGTAGGTGGTACAGGAAACAACAGAGATACCCCATCCCTGTCCCTGCTGCTGGAGAGTGTGTGGCTGGGATATCCCCAATTTGCACTCATTGCCAACTGCAATTTCAGCTCCTAAGGAATCTTAGAGCCACTTAAGGGCTGCTCTAAATTACACTGACTGCTAACATATATGAAGGGGCTAGCTCTGTACCCGTACCTGTAGCAGTCCCAGGATCAGGAGAATGCAAACGTGAGCTTTATGCCATCTTTGCACCTCCAACCTGCACTATGGGCAGATCAGCCAAACCGCGGAACTGACTCTTAGTGTTTGAGGAAAACTCCAGTTTCTTTCCATCATAATGTGGGACTCAGAGAGTATATCATCACATTGCCTTGCACCATGCAATTATGTCATCATGTGACCACAGTGAATTAACCACAAGGCCACCCTTCCTCTTGCATCCCCAGAGTCCTGTTCACTATATACTTACCTTCCTGTATGGCCTCTTTTCTCCCTTACTACTTCTCCTTCACAATCCCTTTCTTTACATACATACACTGATCCAGCTCCCTTCAGCACAGCCAGCAAACCCACAGCTGCCATTACACTTCCTTCCGTGACCAGCCCAATCTCAGTTACCACCAGTTCTGTCCCTCCCATCCCATATTTTATTTTGTTTTAAAGATCAGGAAAGAAAGGGTTATATATGAGAAATATAATGTAGGATTATATATATACTATATATATATAGTAGGATTATATATAATGTAGGATTATAAATATAACATATGCATTATATATGAGAAATATAATGTAGGATTTTTGTTGTTTTGTTTTGTTTTCTGTTTCTTCCTTTCTTTTATTAAAAAAAAAACACGTGTAAGAGCCAAAATTGGGCTTATATTTGAAGCTGTCTTCCATATTTGGCCATCGAGTAACTCTCTAGGTATTTCTATTGTGACTTCATAATAAAAATGTCTAATAAATAAGTTCATTCAGATAAGAATCAGTAAACATTGCCAAACCTGATATGGACAGCAGAGACCACAGCAAGGATCCAGGTGACTAAACATCATAAGAAGGATTATCCTTCCTTACGAAAAATCCATATCAGCAAGAAATTGAAGGGGAGATCCTAAACCAGCAGCACTAACTATTGAACTTTTACTCTCAGTAGTAGTGCTATTTGAGGACTTTAAGCAATAGTCTACTGCTCACCAGAGCTATTCAGCAAGCTGCATTTATTCTTGGAAGGATCCATCCAAATCTGATCCAATTTATCTTTTAAATCTAGATGAGAGTAGGCATATTCAAACCCAGAAGGGCTTCACTTTTACAGTCACTCTCAGAGCTGGTCAATTACTTCAAAGCCGTGTACTCTAACATTCAGTTCAAGACCAAGTAACCAAGATCACTCCCCATTTTTCCATTAATGTTTGGGCAAACAAGTAATTGTACACAAAAATATTTCAGAGGTTCCTATTCTTCAAAAGCACATCCACATTCTCCTGTAATCTCACCCATACATAACCCCATTGACTTCAATAGGACTTCATGTGGGCATAATGGCCATACAGATTCATTTTCAGGACTTGGTCCTAGGGTATATTCATATGAATGTATTAAATGCTATTCATCATATTCCTGTTACAAAAGTTTTAGTTATCCATTCATGAAGCAGAAAGAACACCATGTAGAGACAGTCAAAATTGGTTGTATAAAATATGTTTTGCTGGGTTTTGGCCATCTTATAAAGCATGTGAAGAATTTTCAAAAAATTACAATGTCAACAATAATTTTTAAAGAAAAATCTGGATTTTTTTTGTCAAAAGATTCTCTTTTTTGGGGACAAGCTTAACACCATGTGCCCTTGGTGACTAACTGCACATTGCAGGTTATGAATAGCTGGAGTGAATAGTTTGCAAACAAACCACTGTCTGAAAAAAATCACTTGTCCAAACCATTCAGCAAATACCTGTGGATTATAAATACATTGACAGAAAGCAGGACCGGCTTAATGAACAGAACAAAAAGAGAGGATTAAATTGGTCAGGTAAGTTATTCAGAAAGAAAAAGTCAACCAGATACCAAGCCAGATTCTCATCTGGTATAAGTCAGCACTGCTCTATTGTACTCAATGAAATTATGTTGATATATGCCAGCTGAGTGTCTGACACCCTCTCTCTTAAAATAATAGGGTTTTTTTTTGTTTGCTTAAATCATTAAGGAAAATAATAGACTGCCCATACTCAGTGCACAGTTTTTAAAAAAAGTCATAATATGGATATTTCAAACACCAATGGGCTTCAAATATGGCAGAGCAAACATTCCCTATTTATGACCACATGCAATACCTGCCAAGGAGAAATATTTAAAACAAAGTTGTTTCCAAGCTGAGTGCAAATATTATGGGTGAAATCCTGGCTCCCATTGACTTCAGTGGGGGCCAGGATTTCATCTCATATGAACAATACTTGTGAAGGCTGAATGTAGCCATTGATTAGCCCTTGGAGAAACCCCAGGTAGCGCCTTATAGCCCTTTTACAACACTGGAGGCTCATGGGCTGTATCAGGGGCCAGGATCTGAGTCTACAAGACTAGTGTTAAAGGATGGCACAGCAGCCAAACTTATCTAGCTCCCTCTTTCATGTACCCTGTGCTGGGTGGTAACGTAAGAGGACTCCACATTTCTAAAACTAAACTGGCTCTTTATTATTATTTATAGCGGTGCTGCAACAGCAGATAGCATTCTAACCATGTCATACAGACTGATTTACTGTTGCTTCCTCCAAACTCTTTCCTCCTGCAACCTGTGCTCCTCCTACCAAGTTGCAAACCTCCCCCCACTCCATCCCAGGAAGGCTGAATCTGTCACCTCCGAAGCTTACACTAGTTTGTGTGCTTGCACGCTGTCCGCCACTATGGGCTGGCTTTACACAACAAGTCAGAGTTCAATAGTTCCCCTGAAATACAAATACAAATCAGTCTCATTCGTTTTTCAGATCTCTATAAATTACAGTTTATCAATAAAAAGACACCAAATGTATCAGAATAGGTTGTTTACATATATCCAAACCCACATAACAGATTAGGAAGAGCAAAGTTGGAGAGGTCTATTCTGAATATTCATCTGCATTAGGGAGAAAAAGGTTTGAGTGTGTCATTTTAATTCAAATAATTTTATACTCTTGATAGTTTTATAGGACCCATGATATTGATTCATAGATTTTAAGACAGGAAGGGATCATTAGATCCTGTTCCTGTTTCCTGTTTAACACAGGCCATGGAATTCAAGCCAGTTACTCCTATATTAAGCCCAATAAGATGTGTTTGACTAAAGCAGGGATTGGCAACCTTTGGCACGCAGCCCATTAGGGAAATCTGCTGACGGTCCAGGATGGTTTGTTTACTTGCAGCATCCACAGGTTCGGCTGATTGCAGCTCCCACTGGCTGCTGTTTGCCGTTCCAGGCCAATGGGGGCTGCGGGAAGATGCAGCCAGCCCATCCCTTGGCCCACGCCACTTCCCACAGCCCCCATTGGCCTGGAACAGCGAACTGCGGCCAGTGGGAGCTGCGATCGGCCGAACCTGTGGATGCTGCAGGTAAACAAACCGTCCCGGCCCACCAGTGGATTTCCCTGATGGGTTGTATGCCAAAGGTTGCTGATCCCTGGACCAAAGCATGTCTTCCAAAAAGTTGTCCAGTCTTGATGTCAAGACATCAGGAGATGGAATAGTTGGTAGTTTGTTCAAATGATTAATCACCTTAGCCATTAAAAAGTGTGTCTTATTTCTAATTTTAATTTGTCTGGCTTTATTGTCCAGCCATTGGTGCTTAATACTCCTTTTTCTGTTAGATTAAAGAGCCTTTTAATACCTGCTATTTTCTCTGCATGAAAGTACTTTTATGCCACAATGAAGCCACCTCTTGATCTTCTTTTTGATACGCTGAACAGATTGAGCTTCTTAAGTGTCAAGAAAACTAAGCAATAATAAGAATAAAAGAAAAAAAACCCAAAACAGACACTGAAAATTAAATCTTTTCAAGTCAGAAAGAAATTGTTATACCCTCCAGTTCTTTCCTTTTGGAGTGTACAGAAATTTAAAGAGCAGATTTTGCACGTGACCCCACTTGTCACTTATGAAACAGAGTGATTTGAGGGAACTAGAGAAGGAGGAGCTCTTTGAGTCATTGATACCATCCTCCTGCCATGGTAGAATTTCCCTATAGTTCATTTTCTAGCATTTAGCCAGTTCATGTCTGAAGCTTTGGGGCTTCCACTACAGTGCAACAGTACATCTCTTGGGAGACTAATAGAATAGTTGTTGCTGACATTCAGATTAAATTTCTCTATTCCATGTTTCCTCCTATTACTCCTAGTTACATCCCCTTTGTAGCAGCCTCAATAATTCCCTTTTCTCTTTGATGTCAACATCCTTCAGGTGTTTGTAGATTCCTATCCTGTCACCCATCTTCACCCAAGTTGTTGGTGAGCCAAGCTATACAGATTTCGCTCTGTTTGCCTCTCTTTGTAAGTCAGTCCCTCCTGCCCTCCAATTGCTTTGGTTGCTCTTCTCTGTACTCTCTCCATATTGTTTCTTATCGTAGTGTCCAGAAAGGAACAGTGGCCGGTCTGCACCGTGGCCTTTTTAACCAGTGTGGCTACACAGATGTAGCTCCACTTGTGCAGTTAAACCCATTGTACATCAGGCTACAATATTCCCGGTTCAGTGGCTCCAGAGCTATGCTGAGAGACGATGTACTTGGGCCCAAATCCACAAAGGTATTTAGGCTCATAACTTCCATTGATTTAAAAGGAAATTAGGACCTTAAATACCTCCCAAGATCTTGGCCTTGCTTCCTGGAATAATTTCTCTCTATGTGCAGCCCAGAACTCCACTGGCTTTTTTAAACTGCCATATTGTATCTCAGATTCATTTCTGATTTATTGTCCACCGTCATCCCTAAACCTCTTTCTTTTGGCTCTGCTGCTCTCCAGATATCTTCCTTCTAATTACACTGGTGTTTTGGAATATTATTCCCCACTTGTATTATCCAAGTGGAATCTCATTTTCTTATTTTCCCACCCAAAACTTCTGAAGTTCCAAGCTCCTTTTTCCCTACGTGGTGTTGGCGATATAGCTTAACTTTGTACTAGCTTCATTAATATGTTCTTGCAGAGTATTAACAAAGACACTGTCTAGAATACAACCTAAAAAGGAACCCTGCAGTACTTCACTCGTCAACCACCTTCCCTTGTATAGATTGTAGTGTATTATATTGTTACCCTTTGTTGACAGTGCTTCAGCTACTTGCAACTCATGTGCAGTGTGCCTATCTAAGCCAATTTGAAATAACCGTGAGAGAAGGAAAATGGTCTTTTGTTTAAAAAAAAAAGTGTTGAAATTTTCCATGAAAAAGCTAAACTTTCTGGTGAAAAATTGAAAACCAAAATATTTTGATCTAGAACTGCTGCCATGGTGCCTTATGGAAGCTGTAGTTTCTCAAATATTTTTGATGGAAAATATTCAACCACCTTTATTTGAGAAGTAAGATTTTGTGATCTAAGTTTTCTGAAATCTTAACATCTGGACCTGATTGTATACTCTGTCACTCTCCACTGAATTCAATAGATTTACACTTGCATAATATTTTAATAGAGCAGAGAATCGCATTACATCTACTGAATTCCTTTTGTCCAGATTATTGGAGGTAAGTAAAATCTTCCTCTCCCTTACAAGTAATTTAGTTTGTGCCCTAATTAAAAAAAGAAAATCATGCAATTAACATTAAAGTGTTCTTAGTAATTGCTTTATAACCAAAACTTATTTAAAGTCATATATATCCCAACCAAACAGTGCCTGATTCTGCTCACACACCAAGTTTACATGGATGTAACTCCAACCGAGACACACAGTCCCTATTTGTGTAAATGTGCAAAACTCCACTGAAGTCTATGGAGTGGAATCAGTTTATAACAGCAGAGAATTTGGGCCATTGATTTCATTGAAGTTACTCCTGACTTACACAGGTGTGAAATCAGAACCAGTCCCTCACCTTTTTTGCAGAGGATTTCTCTAGCCTTGCAAATTGCCTCCAGAATCACAGGGATCATTATTACAGGTGCCACAACTGTGAAACTAACAGGGAAAAGCATACTGTAGGAGCAGGGTATCAAGGCCTGTCCTAAACATGGGAGTTTAGGAATTGCTTTACTAGATTAGATCCACAGTCCGTCTAGTCCAGTATCCCGTTGATTGGACTGTGCAGTACCAGATGATTCAGCGAAATGTGTAAGAGCCCCACAGTAGACGGATGTGGGCATAATCGGACCACCCCTACTAGATCTCATCCTGATCTCTGTGAGAGATTGGTTTTCAATCTGAAACACAAGATTTAATCTCCCTTCCATAGGTTTTCTGGTCATTAATTGTCATAACTCTGGATATTCTTGATATCTACTAAAATATCCGATCCCTATTTGAATCTTGTTAAAGTCTTAGACTCAACTTCCTGTGGCAAGAAGCTTGACAGTTTAATCATACACTGTGTGCAAAGGTAGCAAAGAAGAAAGATCTTGAATTCTGGAGCCATACCTCTGCCCAACTTTGTTTAAAGTTGGGGAAAATTACATATAACAAAGAGATACCAGGTGGGGGATACATGTTCTATTTTTCCTTTGAAGGAAAGCATGCTTAAGCCTTGCATATAGACTTTTGACTAAGAAGCATTATACCAAAAGAAATGATGGGCCTGATCCTGGAAATCATGATTCACACAAGCAGCCTCAATGAAATCGGTGGGACCACACTTGTGAATAAGGATTTCTAACTTTAATAAGCCTTTGTAGGCTTGGGCCCAGCAAACTTGAGGTTGAAACCAGGATTCACGAAATAACCTAGTGACTTAAAATATTTTCTGCTTACAGGAAATATTTAGACACTTTTTTCTTAGAATTTATGATTTAGGCTTACTAACTTCCGCTTTTTGGTATTTCTGTTTACAGCACTCTGACTGTTACCATAGGTACATAGTATGGCTGTTTCCATGGCAACACATGGAGCATTATAAACAAACAAACAATATAGCATTAAACCTTGTTTGAATGTCAACTTATTGTGCTATTAGAAGCAAAGTTTAAATATTAATTGAAAGGGGATGTAAGCCATATGTAGCATTTTTTATTGCACAGCCTATTTGGTATTTAAATACACATTTATATCAAAATCTAGCAAGCCTGTTACATCAAACCTTTAAAGTGTTGCCTAGTTGTCTGAACATCAAGAAGTTCTGAGTTCCAATCCCAGCTATGACAGATTTAGTCCGCAACTTTAGCCAAATCACTTAACCGCCATGCCTCAATTTCCACAGGTATAGAATGAGGCTGAAAGCAGTTGTGTGACATAGTTAGATATATTTAAAAACATTTGATTATGAAACGTGATATACCATGTAATTACTATTATTATTCACATAGAGGGTTTTCCCCCCAAATAAATATTTATGTCAATGGAATCAGAGACATCTCCCTCATCACACCATTGAAATAATGATACAATTATCATTATTATCTAATTATCTAATTACAATTGCATTTAGCCTGCCAAACCAATTATTTATGGCCCCAAAATCTCTGAGATCCATCAAACATCTGCCTTCACATTTTAAACCTTTGAAAAAGAATATACGACATAAGGTCCTGACGTACCCCTTGAAACATAGTATAAAAGTTCTTTAAATGTTTGTTATTTACATTACCTGGAAAATATACCTGATTCCCACTGCAGTCCAGCCAATTGCATTTAACACAGTTCATATTCCCTGATGCAATTCACAATAGCTTCAATCTGAGATAATGAGGAAAAGCTATTTTTAAAATGGTTCTGTCCCCACTGTCCTATATGCAAACACTGACCTAGTAAGTGAAAAGACAGGCTAATTCTGTGCTTGATTTGAATAGGAAGTATTCTGAAAAATTAGATTTAAGCCTATACAGTTCCTTGGGGCAGCATAAACTTTATGCCTGCTGATAATATAAAAGAGGTTATAGTTAGACATATACTGAAAGAGAAGTCAAATAATAGGAGCGTTTTGAATTGTGGCACTCGTAAAAATTTGTAGGTTAAGAATTCATCTTGGTAATTCAGGAATGTGTAAATGATCTTAGAAGTTCAACTAATAATTCACCAAGCAACCATCAGAGCTTTTTATTATGTGAATAGCTTTATGTTAAATCAGAGTTTAGAAGCTAAGCACATTGAAGAGCATTCCCCCACCCCCGCCCCAATGGCTGCTCTTAGTACAAGTCACACAGGAACTGCTGAGCAAGAATATTGAGGCTTACTAAAGGATGTATAGAATTAACATATGCTAGGTAGCCTGGGTTATTGAGATAATGCTTTTCTACCTGCTTCTTTTGTATTAAAGTTAATGAACAATATAGTCCAGTGTGATTTTACTTGTATAGCATCAATCTTCCCCTCAGCTTCCTTGGGTGAATGGGAGGAAAGCCCTTTATACCTTTGCTTGGGAGCTGCATAAAGACCATCTCTGTAGCATCTTTCCTTCCCTGATGAACCCTCTCTGGCTCTCAATGGGCACTGTATCTCTAGTGGGGGAAGGAGCAGAGATGGGGAGGAAATGGGCATTGTCTGTATGCTGTCCCCTTTAACAATCCCCTAGGGCTTCCTCACCTCAGTTAATGGTGTCCACAGCACTTGCTGCCTGTGAAATGTAGAACCTTTGGGGTGGGGTGGGGGAATGCAGGAGTGTCAGCTGGCCATGGTGCCAAGGAGACTAGAGTGGCATGCAGGGGTGAAAAAGCTAGTGCAAAGGCACAGGAATATGGTGATCTGCTGGTTTGGGGGGGCAGAACACCCAGCTCAAACCCTGCCCTTCCACTCCTTTCCTCAAAGAACAATGCTATGGAAAATGGGAGAAGGAATCTCAGAGCTTACAGCCCTTAACACAGACAACTGATGGTCCTAATTCTGCTCTTTAGTGGTTAGGACACCTAATATTTTTGCCACCCTTTCTAGGGCCAAGTTCACTTTGTGCCATGCTACCAGTGCAATCTGGATCTACATAAGCAACTCACAAATGATCATTCCAGCGCTACTTGATCCTTCAGTATCACAGAGCTAATGTAGGGGTGCTTCCATTCAACAGCAAGAATCAGGGAAGAGAGAATCAAGGTTTTCAATTTTTATCAGATACACATTCCACTTCTGTTTCCTCCATTTCTAAAATGTTCTTGTGAGGATGGCCCAACTTTGTCAGCGTGGTCATCTGTCATGTGACTGGGATGTGGGCTTATTGGTCATGCTTAGTGGTTGGAGCAGGAATTGTTAGCCAGGAATTGTAGCTCAGGGTCAGAACCAGAGTCAGAGGCTGATGTCAAAGCCAAGGGTCAGCGCCAAAGTCAGAAAATCAGAGCCAAGGTTCAGAACCATGTTACCTGGAGTGACAAAGGGCAGGAATAGGGCTGGGATATGACTGGAACAAGCATGTGCAGGAGCTAGTGTAGCCATGGATACTTGGTTTGAGCAGCCACGGAACTACTGCCATTACTGGGCTTAAGAGCCAATCTGCTGACTCTTACAAAGTGGCAGACAGCCTCCTGCAGGCCAGCTGTGCTCATAAGGTTGCCCAGAGAATGGCTCTACTCCAGGCCCTACTTCCTGACAACAACACTCCTAAGTTAATCATGAGTCTTGCAATATGTGATGTTTTACTTAAAGCTCCAACTCCTAGATACACATGATTAGATGAAAATCTCAGCTTTCAGAAAGTGAAAAAGACAAACAAACAAAAACATTTTAGTTCTGATGGCTGCAGAAAAAAAGCTTGAAAACATGATCTAAGTGCACCCTCAAGGCTCAGAATCAAACAAAAAGAAGCATAGGTAGATAGAAATCATGAGATTCATATCTATTTAAGTCAACCTCATGATTTTTCGTGGACCTGGTTTTTGAATGTTTGGGGTTAGAAATACTGTTGCTATATCAGCAAGTCAACAGTCAGTTCCCTTTTTTCCCCCTACTATCTAATTTCAGGACAGTAGGTGGTAAAAATGGATTTTTCCAACTACAAGATGTATTTATTTTATGGTACATGCAGAAACCATTTGTTTAAATGCACATTTGCTATGGAATGAGTAATGCACGCTCATTCTGGCTAACTCTCCCCTGCGCTATGATTTTGTACCACTGCTGACAGTAGCTCAAACTGGCCCTAAACCTGGGAGGATCAAGCCAGTGACTCCAGTTGCAGAGAGCTGGAATAGAAGTCCTCTGCCATTCCCCTTCCCTGCAGCGTGCAAAAGGAACACAAGCAAACAAAACATTAACGATTTACAGTGCACTATGATTTCAAACACACCTCCAGGAATAGTTTTGTGATCAAACATACACAGTGGTTAATATAATAGATTTAGACTGTTAGTTCTTTGGAGCAGGCACTGACCTGTTTACTGGCCAATATAGCTCCAACCCGTTGTTGGTGCCAAACAAATTGCTTCTAATAATAAATGTTATATTTTAATGTAGCCAATAAAAAGACTTTACTAAAGCTACATTGATGGATACCAGCTGGGGATGTGACCTTGGGGGCGATGTGGAAACTCAGAAAGGAATTAGTACTGGGGAAAAGTATATTATTAGGCAGAGAGAAGGTGGGTGAGGTAATATCTTTTATTGGACCAGCTTCTGTTGGTGAAAGAGACAAACGTTCAAGCTCCTCAGAGCTCTTCAGGTGTATGGAAAGACATTTTAAATAAATAGAAATATGGCAACAGGACCCAATCTCAAAATCTGCATACCCAGAATCTTCTGGACATTGGGACAAAACATAAAAGCACAACAGAAGGCTTAATCTGTGGTAATCATGACATCTGTGAGACAGTCCTTGTTTCCCTTGATATGGAGGCAATTTGAGAACAGCAGGCATTGCCCCACTGTGTTGATCTGTTTAGGGCCATCAAGGTTTCTTTGCTCATTACTACACATGTTTCTTTGATGACTCACCCAGTCCAAAGTAATATCTAAAAGGCTAAAGACCTTCCTGCTTGAGAGACTGCCTCTCACAGTGAATCATGCTGATGCTGCTGAGATCAGCAGAGGTGTAAAAATTGGAATCCTATTGATATTAATGAGGGGGAGATGCAAGGAGAGCATCCTGCAAAAGGTGTCCACAACTTTAGAACTCACTCTCCACTTTGGAGAGCCTAGATTTATTAGCCTTCCCAGCACACAACAGATCACATCTGCTGATGAAAGGGAGGTTGGAAGGATTTAGTGTAACATTTTGTTTATATGTGGACAGTCCTTTTATCAGATCATTTTGTGTGTTTTCATTTATGGGCTAGGCACCCAGTTCCTGCTCCAAAGAGTCTTTCCACTGACTTCAGTGGGCTTTAGATCAGGCCTCCAGAGGACAGTCTGAGAGACTTTATAGCATATACAATAAAGTAACGTTGCAGTGGGCCACACGGGCTCATATGGTTTGCGTGCTACATACACTGCAATGTGTCTGAACTTAACTATAGAGCAGGTACAAATACAATATAGAATTAAAATAATAATTACAGTGGGCAACACCCACAAAGAAGAGCAAATATTTTGAATGTAAATTGACTATTGTAGTGCCTAGACATAGTTTCCAGATGAGCTGTCCCTCTTGGATTTAGCAGAACAGGCTCTTTCAGTTTCACACTGAAGACGAAACCTCATCTGATTATTGCTAGAGCTTAAGGTGCAGCCAAAGAAATGCCTTGACAACCCAGGCCCTTTTAAAGATATTGCTGTTAAATGAGTCACTTGAAATGACTAGATATCAGCTTGTGAGTCAAACCTTTTAACTAAAGGGCCTTTTAACTTTTATTAGGGCAATGTATAAGTCTCAAAATAAAATCAGTCATAGAGGTATGGGATGGGGGGGAAGCAAAATTACTTTCCTTGTGATTCTACACTAGCACGGTAGTGTGTTGCATCTCAATTCATAGCAAGTTCTATAAGCAACTAACAGCTTTGTGACTTATTCCACAGAAGACACTAGCTGTATTCATGGGGCAAGATGCACCAAAACCAAATTCCTTTGCCTCTCTCCACAACATCTTTTTTAGCTTTGCTGAACACACCCCATCCCAGTGCAGAATGTTCCCATGGAATAATGATATGACACAGAAATATAAAAAGATCAGATTCTGGGATCATTCTACAGCATACAATAATAACCCACTCCTTTCACCTCCTCACTGTTTCTCCCCAAACTAGACCAGTTTTACCTGTGATAAATAACAATGTGCTTCTCTATTTGCATTGTAATGTCTTGTTTACCTTTGGAGAGCCTCTTGGTACAGAAAGTTATAAGTAGCTTTAGCCTTAATTTTTTAAATCACTGCATTACAGTATGCTTTTTTCCCCAAAAAAATCTGCCTAATTTTTAAAATGGAGAGCCTGATTCTCCAGTGCCTTGCTCCTTGTGTGTAGTCACTTATACCTGTGCAAAATGACTCTACCAAATCAGAATTCTCCATTGTGACCAGGCATGGCCCTCTGCTCCTGTCTTCTCGTATAAATAGCTATGACACCTCCAATCTGTAACCACCACTGCATACTTTATTTGTATTCTATCAACCACCATGCTCTTACAGTCCAGTGCAACAATTCTCATTTACAGTGTTACACAACTATAATTGAGGAGCAAGAGATTTCCTTTTACCCTGTCTGGCTGTCCAGTTGGCCTTTCTCCCTCGCTCCCTTCTCCTTGCCTTGCACTGCCTTCCTTTTCTACGCTTGCTTTCCTTTTCTACTCTACGGGCTAATTAGTTCCTTAGCTCTCTCTGGCCCACACAGATCTAGTAATTAGCCATTGCTTCCCTCAAGCAAGTCCTCTCCATGGGAACTAACTGGATTTACAGTGACCAGAGTGCTAATTCATCTGCTGGTTCTCAGCACTCTGTCACACATCTTCCTTGCTTATCTGGTGGAAAAGTTTCTCCTTTACGGGCTCTCTCTCATTTACTGGAAGTGCTGCTCCTGGAGTCCTTCATTATCCCCAGGGTGGCCCTCTAGTGTCCCCTTATGGTGTTCACCCATTCTCCACCCACAAACATCTCATTTGGTGGGTGGGGGTCACCCCCACAGTTCTGTCTTGGCTCATAGGTTTTCACACCGGGGCACCCATTCTTGCCCACTTTGTTGTGTGGCAAGGACCACTGGCACCCCTTGCCCTCCTGGTTACTGAGGGTCTCAGGTTCTCCCAAGTCTCCAAACAGCTCCTGGGGTCCCTCCTCCTGTTGTTCAGGTGACCAGGGTTCCAATAACCACCCAACCGGTGTCCTGCAAGGGTAATTTTGTGTCTTCTTCCTTTTACACTCTTTTTCTTGGGGACCTCTCTTTTCTTTACTTTCCTCCTGGCTTGTGTTCCTTTTTCTAGTGTGTTTTAACCTCTCCATGTCTAGCTTTCTCCTTTCACTTTCCCTAGTGGGAAGGGGCTTCAGTCTGTGCCTAGTATGATAAGGTTGCACAATGGGTCTACTACCCCCTAACCCATTACCATTTAAACTTCCCCCACACCTCCAGGGGTACCTTGGCCATAGGACAGAATTTCTTATCCTCGTGGATGCATTCAAAGTCACAGCTTTGCTCCTGGGAGCATCCAGTGGGCCTTCACCAGTTCCTTCTTGACTAGTGAACAGGCTGAGGCAGTTTCCACTAGAATCTTTCGACACCTCCTTCCCACCTTTACAGAAACAGTGGGTAGTTTCTTTTTCCATCTCTGCCCAAATGCAGAACTCTGCAAACCCACCTTCCATATCAGGTCAGTCTCTGTTTATGTGTCCTTGATGCCCACACCAATAACAGACAATACCCTGAGTCCCAGCTGGGATCCTGTAGGTTCTTCTCTCTTCTTCTCTGTGACTGTTCTGTCAGTGATTCTCTGACTCACATCTCCAGATCTGGCCCCTTGAACTGTCAATCCTCTTTCCTGAGAATGTCAGCCTGTACAAGTTGTTCTGTGATCTTAACCACAGCGCCTCGGGGGCACCAGCTGATACTTCCTGTCCCATACACAGATACTCTCAGGGATGCACTGAGAGAACTGTTCTAAAATTACTGTATCCATGATTGCAACCACAGTCTGAAAGTCTGGCTTCAACCAGTGGGTAAGCCCAGTCTGCCAGTTTCTGGGCAAATGCCCTGGGCTGAAACCCTCCAGTCCATCTAGTGGCCCGAAACTTTTGCTGGTACTTTCCAGTAGATAAGGCCACTTGATCTAGGCTGGCTGACTTAACCACATCATAGTCCTATGCTCACTCATCACTTTGATCCACATAGGCCACCTGAGATTCCCCAGTCAAGTATGGTGCTAGGCATAGGGTCCAGAGTTCTAGAAAGTCTTGGAAGAGACACTCACCACTGAGAAGCCAGCAGGCTTGCCTGCTTCATCCCAGGGGGAGTGCTGTGCGGAGCTGGGGAAGACGAAGAATGCCTTAGTCCTAACCAGAAAACACACATATATATGGAGGAAAATTTTCCAATGGAGCTTTTTTTTTTATTGGAAGTTGTCGTTTTGTGTAAATTGACATTTTCTGTTGGAGAATGTTAATTTCAATGACATATTTTTAATATGTCTTCAAAATGTTGCATTAGAAAATGTTCCATTTCAAACGGTTTCATTTCATTGCTTCTTTTTGAAATGTCCAAATGTTTAATTTTGATGAAAAATAAAAGGTTGAAATGTTTTGTTTTCACATTTCCAAATTGAAGTGCTGTGGAAATTTTTGTTCAGTTTAAATGTTTGATATTTTGACTTCTTGTCCCAGTCTGGGATGCAAACAAATGTGAAAATATTGCAATTTCCCACTGGACAGAAAATCCATTTTCTGATCAGATTCTATAGCTTAGCTATTGACAATATGAATGGACTGACAGGTCAAACAGGAAACTATGTCTCAATGTGATCAAAGAGAAGTTGTTAATGGAGCAGATTCTGGGGAAGACTGAGGACCTGTTCCAAGACAAATGAGCCAAAACTACTAAGTAATGTGAACAACTGTGACATACCAGGGTACAATCCACGCAAATGAGCAGCTGTCACTTTGGCTGTCACTTGGGTGCCTTACAGTGCTTTGGCTGGAGCAGCTCCCACCTGGGCTGCTCACAAACATCCTTCCAGCAAGCAAGCCACACCCTGAGCACCTGAGTGTAACTGCAGACTGCCAGTTACCCCCAGCTTTTACCAGCTTTGGTTATACTGCAGGGTGACAGCAACACATCTTCATTCTTAGATCCCCCCCCAGAAATATATGTCCTTGTGACGGGTTGGATCACAGAAACGCCCTTGGGGCTGCCAACTGATGTGCCAAAACTACTTCTGCCCCTGCTTTCCCTGCCAGCTTGGGACTCCAGCACCCTGTCTTGTGGAGCCAGACACACCAGTCTGCTCCAACACAGACTCAGGATCTGAACCACATGCCCCAAAGCTGCAGACTTAACTGAAAGCAACTTAAGAAGTGTTCCTGTCTTTAACTCTCAGATGCCCAACTCCCAATGGGGTCCAAACCCCAAATAAATCTGTTTTACCCTGTATGAAGCTTATACAGGGTAAACTCATAAATTGTTCGTACTCTATAACACTGATAAAGAGATATGCACAGCGGTCCCCCCCACGTATTAATACATACTCTGGGTTAATTCATAAGTAAAAAGTGATTTTATTAAATACAGAGAGTAGGATTTAAGTGGTTCCAAGTAGTAACAGACAGAACAAAGTGAATTACCAAACAAAATAAAATAGAACATGCAAGTCTATGTCTAAGAAAACTGAATACAGATAAAAACTTCACCCAGTAAGCTTCCTTTTACAGACTAGTCTCCTTCTAGTCTGGGTCCAGCAATCACTCACACCCCCTGTAGTAACTGTCCTTTGTTCCAGTTCCTTTCAGGTATCCTTGTGGGTGGAGAGGCTATCTCTTGAGCAAGCTGAAGACTCCCTGGAGGGGAGGTCTCCCTGGAGTTTAAATAGAGTTTCTCCGGTGGGTGGACACCCCTCACTCCCCCTGTGTAGAATCCCATCTACAATATGGTGTTTTGGAGTCACATGGGCCAGTCACATGTCCATGCATGACTCACAACTTACAGGTAGCAGCCATGGGTCACATGCTACCTTGAACATCCTCAAGTAGACTTCTTATGTGGATTGAAGCATTCCAAGATCCATTGTTCCTTAAGTGCTTCTTGATTGGGCACTTAATTTGCACATTCCTTCCTCAAGAAGCTGACCAAATGCTTTAGAAAGGCTATATAAAAATCAAGCCAGTACACAGCCAATATTCATAACTTCGAATACAAAAATGATACATGCATACAAATAGGATTAATAGATTCAGTAGATTATAACCTTTACATAGATCTGTTACATGGCATATGTAGCATAAAAATATTCTAGTTATATCATATACACATTCATAAGCATATTTCCATAAAACCTTATGGGGGACACCATCACAGTCCTGTAGTGCCCAGCCCTCTCCTAGGAAATGCAAGTTATATAAAGTCTGTTATTTATTTAGTAGAAATAATAGGCACACAACTTGCCAGTCCAAATGGAGTTTCCCGATACTTCAATTTAAGCACACTGGATTAGCTAAAATAACAAAACAAGTTTATTAACTACAAAGAGACAGATTTTAAGTGAGTATAAGTAAAGAGGCATAAAAGTCAGAAATGGCTACCAGAAAAATAAAGATAAAATTCAACTGGTGCTTAGCTTAACGAACTATGTTAAATTCAAAGCAAGGTTTTCTCACCATATGCGTTCAGCAATCTTACTGACTAAATATTTTAAGTCAGGACCCATTCTCCAGTCCATCGGCTGGTTACTTTGTCCATTTAGGTGCAGTGAATTGATGGGCAGAGAGAGTGAAAGGGATTCTTGGGGTGTTTGTCCCTCCTTTTTATAGATTCACTCCACCTCTTGAAAAAAAATATTTCCAGCTGGGTACCAGGAGACAAAAAGTCTATGGGAAAAGATGTTCCCTGATGCTTTTTTCTGACCTATTTGAACTGCATTTGTTTCCCTTCTTGCTTGATGACTCTGTTTACGGTTTAAATGCAAATTAAGCATTCCTCTGTTTAGAACAGACCTGTTTGCCAAGTTCTGTTTGGAACATCTGTTAATAATGCCATACAGTGGAATCTTATAACTTCACATACAATGTTGCCACACATATTTTATCAGGGAGATACTGATCAGCAAATAATGATGTGTTTTTAAATGATACCTCATAAGACATACTTTGTACAAAGATTATTGCAATAGTGATCAGGGTGTGAATATAAGGGTACATTCTGTCACAACAATATTGCCTAGACCTACCACTCCCATAAAGTTACATATCTTTGCATTGAAAAGTATGTTAATATCGCCATCACAAAGATTTACTCATATATACCTTTCAAAAATAGCACAGTGCATTGGTATAAATCTCTGTGATAAACAACATTCAAAATTAAAGATTAATAGATGTTAAGGTCCAAAGGAACCATCATGACCTTCTAGTCTGACCTCATGCATAACACAGGCCCTGGAATTTCACCCCATAATTTCCACCCCAAGGCCCTTGCACAGGGTGCATCGTCCAATTCTGTGTGACCTCTGTATTATTTCTAGTGGTGGTTATTTTAACAGACTGATATATAATTTGCAATTAAAAGCTGTTAATTCCATTTTCTTTGGCCTCAGATGGCCTCTAGAGCATGGTGATCACAGTTGGAGAGCTGCTCAGGACTGCAGCATCTTGTAATTGTTTGAGATGGGAATTTGGCACATAAAGTCAGTACTGGACAAACGTTGACCCCAAATTCAAAATGCAGTCTGATCTTCAGCCCCTCTTGAGATTCCTTTGCAGTGACCTTTTGATAGAAAGGGGACTTAAAGCAGTAGCAAAAGATCCCCAAGCATAGCCAGCCCTGCACTATCCCTGTTTTGCTACCCCTTTCTTCCAGGACAGGGGCAAGAGCAGGGAAGGTATGTGTCAGGTCTGGAGCATGATGCACTCCATTGATCCTGATTGGCAGCAAAGTCCCTTTAAGGCTGTTATCTTCTAGTGCAAGTTAGAGCAGCTCCTATCACTTGCACCAAAAGCCAGTTCAGCCCCCAGGATCACAAAGGGTGGAAAGGTGGTATAAAGCCCTTTATACTCCAATCCTGGTCATATTGAGTGCTAGTCTGGGGCACCTGGGAATTCTAGCCCCAGATCTTCAAACCTTGGGATTGATCTTACAGAGCACTGAGCACTCTGGCCCTGATCCAGAAAAACACTTAACTTTAACTGAGCTTAACTTTATCTGCATAAGTAAAAAGAAAAGGAGTACTTGTGGCACCATAGAGACTAACCAATTTATTTGAGCATAAGCTTTCGTGAGCTACAGCTCACTTCATCAAGTACGCCTTTTGCGAATACAGACTAACACGGCTGTTACTCTGAAATCTGCATAAGTAGTCTCATTAAAGTTAATGGCACTACTCCCATGCTTAACTTTTAGTACATGCTTAAGTGATTTGCTGAACGGGGGCCAGGGTGCTTGGTCCCTTGCAGGATTGAGTTCATGATGAGATTTGCTCAGCACTAATAATAAATAGATAGATTCAAGTTGTATTGTTGGCATCTGGACCCAAATGGGGAATGTGTCTCCTAAGTTTAGCAAAGAAAATGAGTTTTGAATCCACTCATTATAGAGATGAGTCATCTGGGAAGTTATTATCTGGACTTCGCATATCAGGTGCATCTCTAGTGATAATATCCTTAGAAAGACAAGAGCTCATAACCAGGCTGCCTTAGAAAATGCTTTCAGTGACTAAAGTCACTTTGTCACTTTATTGCTCCACTGGGATAATGTCTTGCTCCTTCTTATTCAGTTTTGGATTTAGCTTTTGTCACAGACAGAAAATCAGCTCATACAATTTCAAAACCATAAATTGGCCTCTGGGCCCAGCTCACATAAGGACCAGTTCAGTTCCCACAAACACACCGGGAAGACTCCTGAGTATTTTAGTGGGAGTTGGATCAGGCCCATCGTGGGGCAATGCCAGCCTCAGACTTGATAAATAGATAATCTTCAACCTTGGACTGGGCTGGTTCAATCAAATCTGGGGACCTCTACAAAACCATGTGAAGAGAGAGCCCCTTGTTTGAAGGTGTGATTTTAGCCATCTTTCCTACCCAAGCCTCAAAGTCATGCCCTTTGGAGGTGCATGGGATCATTCTCACAGGGAAACCAATGGTGAAGTGGGATAGGTAGTGTGTCATCTTATGGGGACAATGGGCCACATCCTAAATTGTAGCCAAAAAACACCCAGCATAGCTGAGGAGCAATCATCAGGCCAGTCCCATAGAGAGTAACTTGATGGATGCTTTCAGTTGCTGTGGCTGCTAATGTCTCAAAGAGGCCATTATGGTCGGTGGGGTTCTCCAGAGCACAGGGACACTCTGGCATAGGCATGGGAAGTAGAGGTGCAGGGGGTGCTGCTATATACCCAGGTTTTATGCGGGGCCGCTGGCCCTGTGCCCTGGGCTCCACTTCCCGGCTCGGGTCCAGGGGGGCCAGTCCCACGCCCAGCTGCTGGCTCTGTGCCTGGGGCCCTGCTCCCAGCCCTCCACCCGGGACTCTGTTTCCCAGCCCCGTCTCCGAGGCTCCACTCCTGGCCCCATACCCACCCCCAGCTGTGGCCACAGCCTTGACCCCCTTATCCCTGTCCGGGTCTCCTCCTCCCCTCCGAGACACAGCATTGCTCCCAGCCTCAGCTCAAGGGGGTGGGGATGGACAAGAGTAAGGGGGCTGGCTTTCAGCATTCTCACTACTAAAAATGTTCCAGCATCACTGCACCCTGGCACACTTCCTTTCTTCTAATCACATCATTGCATCAGCTGTAGGAAAGGCATGACCTTATGATGGCTCTGCATCACCCAAATCATGCAAGAATCTCCAGTGGCCAGTTATGCCAGCGTTAGAGCATTTTTGCACCATAGGAACAGTGAATATTTGCCTAATATAGCTTAGTTTTAGGGCATATGACCATCACTATTTGGAACACAAAGATTCAGATACCATGATGCTATGCACAGGATAGATAGATAGATAGATAGATAGATAGATAGATAGATAATCATCTTGGGGATATACACAGGTGGTAATTGTAGGAAGTTCAGCACATGAACAGGACAAGATGGGCAGGAGATGGGATATTTCTTGTTCTTAGATTGGTTCAATATTTGAGCAACCATTATGCTTTGCTTGAAAAGGTCTTTTCAAATCTGTCTGAGGCCTTGTCCTTAGCAAAAACAAACACCATCATAAATAGAGGAGGAATATCACACTGCAGGTGGAAGACGTGACAGTACTTTGAAAGCTTTCAGGAAAAGTGGAGTTTGGATGGGTTTTCTGGTTAAACTTGTCTGGTTATACAGGAAGGGCAGGATACTCACTTGGTGTAAATAGGTATACTTCCTGGTCTAAATGTTTTGCCCCAGTTCTGCTACTCATTATTAGAGGTTTTCTAGTAACTAATGCACTTTTATGTGTGAAAGCAGCATTGTGGTGCAGATTTCAGCTAAATCAGATGACTTTCACTTGATTATGTTATTGCCTTACCCTGCCAACAATGGGGCCTACTGAGACCTCATAAACAAAAATGTAACATAGTCTTTGAATCAAAGATATGATCTTTTTTGCCTTTTCTGAAACTGAAAGCTACTTGTGGATTCTCTGCACACTTCCCTAGTTATAATCACATGTTAAACTCTAGATTCAGGATACCAGCTGATATTACTTTGTGCTTTAATGCAAATAATAAAAGACAAAATAAACACATTTCCTTCCTTGCACATTTCCAAACAGCCAGGGATATGTGTTCATATGACTGAACTTTATTAATCTCTGTGTATTTTTTTCTGATGTCAGTGGAACTCTGATGACTTTGTATCACTCAACAATTGCTAGTAAATTAAGTCTAGAATTTGATTTGAGCATCTTTGGAAAATCCTTCATCTCTATGTTAAAGGGGACTAAAGTTTTTATTAGACCTGTCTGAACTTCTATTAAGAGAAGATAATGAAACAGGGTGAATCAGTGAGAGTATACAAATATACAGTAATTGGACACGAATCTTTTTAAAATACCACATATCGTAAAAGGCAATAGTTGAACAATAGCAACGTGATTTTTGGCTGCTAATAGGAGAAAATTATACTGTGACTTTTGTACTCAAGATGTCCCAAAACCTTTTACAAAATAATAATTTAGATAGTTCCTCTGATCACTGTGCAGAGGAATATCATTCCTCAATTTCATTGCAATACTGAGGAGCTCAACATGTTCTTATATGCATACTTGTAGAGAGTATGAGGTGTTGTAGCTGTGTTAGTCCCTGGATATTACAGACACAAGGTGGGTGAAGTAATATCTTTTATTGGACTAACTTTGTTTTCATCAGAGGGAAAAGCTTTCGAGCTTACATGGAGCTTGACCTGAAGAAGAGTTGGCCCTCACCCCCCTTGTCTCTCTTGCTCTAGAGAGATCACTTTTGCATAGACTGGAAGTACATATTGTCATGAGTAGATGGGAGTGCAGACATATTGTTTTGTTTCTTTAAGGTAGCGTACACGAGGGGGTACAAAGAGCTCTTCCACGGGGTACAGCAACTCAGCTATATAGTTGCCTGCTTTTATAACAGGCTACATGAAAAGCACTAGTGAAGTCAGCACAAACTAAAATTTCATACAGACAATGACTTGTTTATACTGCTGTATATGCTATACACTGAAATGTAAGTACAATATTTATATTCTAATTCATTTATTTTATAATGATATGGTTAAAAAGAGAAAGTTGGCATGTTTTCAGTAATAGTGTGCTATGACACTTTTGTATTTTTATGTCAGATTTTGTAAGCCAGTAGTTTTTAAGTGAGGTGAAACTTGGGGGTATGCAAGACAAATAGAACTCCTGAAAGGCCTTCAGTAGTCTGGAAAGGTTGAGAGCCAGTGCTTTAAGGCACAATAACAGATCCTGCACACCTTTCATTTCTTTGTGGGACTTGTCTACATGGGGAAATTAAGCAGCACAGCTACAGTGGAATAATTATTCTGCTCTAGCTTTTCCACTATAGCTTCTTGTGTGGACAGTGTATTACATAATAAAAGGGAAAATTATTCCAAAATACAGTCAATTATTGTTATGCTGGTCAATTTCCCCGTGAAGACTAAAATATACAAAAACAGGTTCCTCCCAGTCTTATTGGCCATAGTAGTCATGTGCAAATTCTTGTCTTGAGGGAAGCATGACACTAAGTCAACTGAACTCTGAAAATACAGATATTTTACATTACAACATAGCAGAGGGCCATATGTTTAAGAGTAGGAATGTGTTTGTGTTCCTTGATGAATTTTCCCAGAGGTATTGGGCTACATTCTAATCTCCAATACCCTAGTCTGAATTTGGAGTAAATACACGGATTTCAACAGAGTTACTCAGGATTTACACCAGTAGAATGATCTTAAGATCTGTCCTATTCTGCCCTTGGCTAAAATTTGTTGAAAAAGTTGAGAGTTTGCCTTATCTCTCTCAGGAATTAATGTACCTGACACTTTGTAAAATTTTCATGCATTTATTGCTTTTTCATTTACTACCTGTAATTAACTTATGCTTGTAGTTTATTATTTGTCTTAAGTCTTCTCCATTATGATTGTCTTACTATTGTGCCTAATGCTCTGGAAAGGAGGAATTGATGAGAGTTGCTTAACGTTTGAGCAAGAAATATTCATTCATGATACCTATGAAAGAGAGTTAACAGAATGCTAAAACTCATTATGTCAGGTCTATTTGACTCCTCCGGACACTGTATATTTAATAGCCAGTTGTGGACTCTGCAGCTTCACACTGCTACTATTATGCAAATATTTTAATGGAATAGAAATAAAAAACCCTGTAATAAAAGCTGAGGGGGCTCTACATTTCCCAAAGTAAAAAAATAATGCCATGCCTCTATTTAGTAGAACTGAGGCCCTGGTTCAGCAAAGAACTTTAGCACATGCTTAATTTTAAACCGGTGAGTCGTCTCAGTGAATTCAAGTTCAGTGTGCAGTGTTCACGTGCGTTCCAGTACACAGGTGCACTAGTGGGGTATAGGATACCAGTGCCCTTTCCAAGCCCATGTTGGAAGAGACATGAATGAGTCCTAAATAAGGAAAGCATTTCAATCCACAAAAGCAGCAATTTTCATTGATTGAATGGGGAAGGAGAAATCTAAGCTAAATTACAATGTAGTTGCTGTGGACTCACCAAAGACAGTTTTTTGTTGTCATTTCTTGGGATGCTATTTTTTTTAAAGTACTGTTGCATTACAACATGTTTCCACAAAATAATTTGGCACTGAAATTCATTATTTATCCTTTTTAAATGAGGTTGACCTAAAATCTCAGTGCTGCAGAATGTTACTGTTGGAGTGTTGATATTAATGTTGCTGGGGTTTTTTAACTCCCACACTGATGGGCTTAGGCAATGGTGCTAATTGCAAGATTTTACAATCATTACACTTCTTTTTAACTCCTGAATGCTTGGATCATAGCTCAGCTTTATGTGTATACTTATGTTCCCTTGAAGTTAATGGGACTCAAGCATATGTTTAAATTTAAACATGTGCTTTCCTGAATGGGGGCCTATAATGGGCCAAAGCAAAAAGTGGGATCCAAACATCGTTGACTTTTGGGATCCTCTGCGACAGGATCTGAATTTTCCACCTTGGAGCCCTCTCCAGTTATAGCAGATGCTTTTTATATTGGTTGTGTGACTAATGTTTCTTTCATTGCTGTTTTCTTCCTTGTGGCAAGTTAAATATGTGCATTAAAATATAGTAATCATATTCCCAGCCCAGCTAGCTTGGTCCTCCAATCAGCTCTTCCCTCTCATTTGAAAGCTCAGAGCCCCTCATTCACCCCTGAACCAAGTTACATTTGGAAAAGTCAACTCCAGCCTGCCTTAAGAAATGCATGCTGGCAGCTTTAATACTATTTAAAAAACTTCTGTGTAGACACTGGAAGGAAAGGCCCGGATGTCCTCCTCTCTCTCAGTTAGAATCAACTAGTCTCTTCACAGGTGGTGAGGAAAAAAAAATCACCCACTGCGGTACAGATAACTGAGTCATTACGAATCATGAGAATTTCTGCAAGATAAGATCTATCCCTAATGGCTCAACCTACTCAGTCTGCACTAGGGTTGTCAACATTATATTTCAAAAATAAGGGACTGTTTTTTTTAATATCTCTGTCCCATCCCTCCTCCTGATATTATTATCATTGTCATCATCAACCAGTAAATAAATAATAATAATAATAGTAAGCAGTACTCACCTACATTCGCCAGGAGGATTTCTTGCTGCTTTCTGCAGCACTTAGCAACTCCCGATCTTGCTGTACAGAGACAAAAAAATAGGGGACGTCCCTTGTAGTAAGGGATTGTTGGCAACCCTACAAGCACATATCCCACTTGCTGCTGTATTTGCCCTCAGCTGGCACCTTCCCCATCCCACACATATAGGGCAGCTCTATCAATCTCTCCCCCACCAACCCCTGCCCTTCTCACTCTTACCTCGTCCTCTTTTTCCTTTGGGGTTAATTATAATAGGGATGAGCCCAAGCCAAAACACATGATTCAAACATCTTGGATTTGGGACTGAATCTGTAGTTTGTAGTTCAGCTTGACTCTATCTCTTTCTTTTTTTCCCTTAGCAGAAATTCTCTGCAGGGGCAAATGAAGCTGTAGACTAGAACTTAAGTGGTGCATATTCTTGGTGCTCTTCAGGAGGTAAATTTTCCTTCCAGTCTTACTTCCTCTCTTATGTTCATGAAGGGTTCTATGTACTGTAATGAAAGTAACAATCCAAATAAAACAATTGTTTAGTCTTCCTTTGAATTGTGCCAGATTCTTAGCTAGTGGAAGTCTGTGTAGCTTCATTGAAATCAGTGGACCTGTGCCCATGTACACAAGCTGACAATCTGATGCATTATGCTGCACTTGGGCCAGATTCTGGCACCCCTATTCAGGTTGAGCAGTACCTAATTTTGTGAATAGTCTCTGTCAAATCAGTGGTAGTACATGTGGAGTAATGTACTACTCCCTGGGAGTAGGAGCCATAAAATCATAGAAGATTAGGGTTGGAAGGGACCTCAGGAGGTCATCTAGTCCAACCCCGTGCTCAAAGCAGGACCAACCCCAACTAAATCTTATAAGCTTGCCTTTGGTGAGAAGAATCACATAGTACAGTTTCTTTCCAACATTGCTGAAGATTTGAATTCTCTTTGCACACCATCCTTGTCTAGCTGTTAGAGGAAAAGAAAGATGTTGGAGATAGATATAAATCTTATTAAGGCTACAGTTTTCATTACACATGGCAAAAATCCTACAATAGCTGTATGAAATATAATACCTTCAGATAGTATGTAATACAGCACAAGGTGCATGTAAAACCTAGAATTATAAGGTCATTATGAAACCTCCATATCCACAGAGTGCAAAGAGAAATGACATCCAATTTTAATCTGAGGGTTACAATTGAAATTCTTTTTTGAGATGAAGACATTAATATTTTGATAGTAAGAGGTCATTTTTCAGTAGCAATCACAGATTGCCAGTAAAAGATAATGCTTCCCTAGTGGACTTGCTTTCTACAATAAGTCTACCCCATACTAATAAAATCTCCAGAAAGGCAAAGGTTGATTTTGTAGTTTGCAGGAGAAAAAAAGAGAGCTGGGAGAACTGTTTGTAGTGAATAATTCTTTTGATTTATTTCACTCCTTTTTCTGTTTGCAAATTATCTGCAAACTGACAGGTTTTATTTTTTAACAGATTAGTTTGTTATTCAAAATTGTTCAATGACCCCTTGGAGCACATTGGGTTGTTAGTGAATTGTTCACTTCATGATGTTATCGTGACCTAAGTCACATGTTATTGTTTTGCTCCCTGAATGGATGACTGAAAGTGCCCATAAATATAAGGAGGAAATATCCGGCACAATGACTCTCACAAACACATATCTATATGAGAATGACATTCCTAAGACTGGCACCATCTATGTCGGTACCCTCTCACAAATACTACAGGCAAGTGGGTTACCTAAGAGCCCTTGGAATTTGTCCAGCAGAAGGTTGCATTGTTAACTTAACAGGAACCACTCTTCATTTCCATAATATGGAACAGTTTGCAATCACACTCCATTGTTAATTCAGAAGCGCAGCTCTCACACAGCAATTAAAAACCTGCAGCTAGCCCCTGTGAGGGGGAGGGTCCCAGAGCCCAAGCTCCAGCCTGAGCTCAAATGTCTGCCCCACAGTTAAACATCCCCTTAGCCCGAGCTCCACGAGCCTGAGTCCGCTGACAAGGGGCCAGCTTCAGGTTTTTAACTGAAGTGTAGACATAGTCACAGAGACTGGGCTTGTTTATAGAGCACTGAGCTGTGAACTACAGGGGAGTGAATTGCAGAGCTCACCAAAGTAGTGTGAACAAACTGCCCTGGGTGGACACTGAGGGCACAAACTAAAAGTTACTTTGTTCAAGTTAACGTAGTCCTCTTTCAAGCAGTATTATGTTAATGTAAACTAGATGCCTTTTAGTTAACTCCAGCAGCCTCCACACAGGGTAGTTAGGCTGCAACACTTTGGTGAGCTCTGCAATTCACAGCCCTGTGGTCCACACTCCAAATGCAGCGTGCACAAAGCTCAAGAGCCAGATTTGCATGTATAGTTACGTGCATATTTGTATGTCTCATCAGAGTTCATTGGCCAAATTTTCAGAGATTTGTCCCTAAGTGAAAATGCCCATTTATGTGTACTAGTTTAGATATGTATATCTCTCCACGTTTGTGCACAAGCTGGGGATATGAGTGAACACATAGATCTGTGCATGCACAAACCAGATTTACTTGGGTGCACAAGGATTTGTGTGCCTAGGCAGGGCATGAACATTTAGGGACTTGATTCCTTGGAGATTTGGGCCACAGTGATGGGTAGTGCATCACAAATTCATAGATCTGAAAACCAGAAATGACCATTATGATAATCTAGTCTGACCTTCTATATAACACAGGCCAATTCTCTGAATTGCTTCCTACTTCAATTGTAATAGCTGTGGTATAGCATACCTGTTAGAAAAATATCAGTTTTGATTTAAAATATTTTCAGTGATGGAGTATCTACTTTAACCCTTGATGAGCTGTTCCAATGATTAATTACCCTCACTATTAAAAATGTGCACCTTATTTCTAGTCTGAATTTGTCTAGCTTCATCTTCCAGCCCTTGGCTCTTATTATACCTTTGTCTGCTAGATTAAAACACCCTTAATATCAAATGTCTGTTCCCCATGCAGGAATGTATAGCCTGTGATCAAGTCACCTCTTAGCTTTCTCTTGGATAAGCAAAATGTATTGAATGTGTTAAGCCTATGTCTACTCTGCAAAAAAAAAAACCACCCCCCCACAACAGCAAGGTCTACAGACTCAGGCTTGAAAAGAGCAATGTGGATATTCACACTCAAACTGGAGCTTGGACTCGCAAACCCAGAAGGGGAGTAGGTCTTGGAGCCCAAGCTCCAGTTCAAGTGGGAATACCTACACTGCTACTTTTAGTGCCATAGTATGAGCCCAAGTGTGTAGATCCAGGTTCTGAGACTCGCTGCCCTAGGATTTTTTTGCAGTGTAGACGTACCTTCAGTCTCTCTCTATAAGGCATAATTTCCAATCCTTTAAGTATTTTCATGGCACTTTTCTGAACCCTCTACAATTTTTCAGTGTCCTCCTTGAAGTGTGGACACCAAAACTGGGACACAGTGTTGCAGTGTTATATAACCTCTTTACTCCTGCTCAGTAGTCACCCGTTAATGCATCCAAGAATCATATTAGCCTTTTTGGCCACAGCATCACATTGGAAGCTCATGTTTGGCACTAAAATCCCCAAATCTTTGTCAGAGTCACTGCTTCCCAGGATCGAGTCACCCATTCTGTTAAGTAGGGCCAATGTTTTTTTGTTCCTAGATGTATGACCTTATGTTTGGCTATACTGAAATGCATATTGTTTGGCTGTGCCTAACTTACAAACCAATTCAGATCACTCTATACTGGTAACCTGTCTTCTTAATTATTTATCTCCTCCCCAATTTGCGTGTCATCTGCAAATTTTATCAATGATGGTTTTATGTTTTCTTCATTGATAAAAATATTAAATAGTGTTGGGCTAGGAACCAATCCCTGCTGGACCCCACTAGACACCTCTGCAGTATTATGATTATTTTAATATAAAAGATAAAGGCACCCAAGAGTCCATCTCACACACTTTTTACCTTAGGTCATGTTTTAACCATCCCTGAAGTACCCTTATCCTTTGAAAGGATGGGCTGAATCTTCGGTGTACAAATGCGATTAAGGAATTCAAATCAAACTCTTCCTCAGTTACAATTCTTTTACTTTCTAATTGGGAAAAAAAACCTTCAAAGAACTTGAAGTTGTTAATGCCCGTCAGCTGGTGAACTATACAAACCACTACTCATCCTTCCTTCCCTTGAGTTTGTTTGTGAGAGACTGTTCATTCCTCATAGAATATTCATGCAGACTTTATTTTTGCCCATGCTTGTAGCTAACCAGCTACCACATTTTGCATGAATACTCATAAATAAGAAGAGACAAGTAGCTACAAGACTGAGGGAATGAATCAAGAGCTTCTTTCCTGAGGCAAAGAAGGATGCAGCATAGGTGGAGTCCTGAATTTTCTGTCCTTTGGCTAGTAGCTCCATTAGCATGGATGACAATGAAGATGACGATCTTCCAATGGTTTTCAGTCATACAGTTACTTCATTTGTAGATGATGCCAGCGTGACTGTGGGTGTAACTTGGGAAAGGGAGGAGAAATGAATTAGTATGTGGAGTTATTTTCCCTGATTATGTAGTCCTCAAAGCTCGCACTCTGATTACTTAATATGAAGAGACAAAAGGGATCTCAAATGTATATTTTTCATGAAGATGAAATCACATAAACAGATACAAAACAAAGGGAGAGAAGGCAGGACAAGGAGTGACAGTCACTGAGTAAGGATGAGGAATGTTCCTTCCCAGCTGACCTCATATCTCCAGGGAGAGGAAACAAAAGTGGACAAATTAAAGAAAGGTAATGGGATGCAAACTCAGCCACCAAAATCTGCTGTCCCCTTCAATTTTCTGACTCCCTCCATGCAGAAAACCAGTCAGCAACCCCAGGAGTTCAGATGTGGGGAAAAATTTGGTCTTAGTCCAGAAATGCCCTTAAGCATGTGCTTAACTTGAGGATGCCATTTGAATTAAATGGGAATACTCATATGTTTAAAGGTACAGAGGACACTCAAGACAATCTATGGCCCTAGGCAAATCTTCAGTGTGCCATTCTCCCTCCTCATAGGCCTAGTGTGGCAGCTTTGGCCTGTCCAACCCTCTGTCCTGTGGGTGGCTGGACTAAATCTACCATCCTAGAAAGCTTCCCCCAAACCTGCTGCCCTTGGAAGCCACTTAGTTTGCCTAATGCTAGAATGGCCTCTGTAAAAGGTAAACACACATTTCAGTGCTTTTGCTGGATTAGGATCTTGATACCAGTCTCACTAGGGTTCAAAGAATTCAAGGAAAGAAGATTATGCATTGCACTTGCGTCAGACAAGCTTGTACAATATAGTATAGCAAAATCTATACCCATAAACCTTGAAAATTGTTCAGCATATTACACTTTAAATCATTGCCTCTCTAATTCATATAAATGTTTTGAAGTCAGTAGGTACAAGGGTACAATCTGGACTGTTGAACAGCTGTGTTCCCTCAATTCTCCAACTTGAGGTGCCTTTTAAACTGCTTTGCTCTGAGATCCTCCAGCATGTAAATTACTCCCAGCGATACTGCAAGTGTGCAACAGCCAGCCACCCTTGAATTACACTGCAGAGCCACACCAGCAAATTCCCGGTCCCATATGTTCCCCCAGAAATGTGCATCTGGTACTGCCCAGCTCACCTGGACAACAAAGCTTAATAAACTATGTCATTTTATTAATGACATGAAATGCACAAATCCTGTTATCTTAATTCAATCCAAGCACACTGGTTTAGATAAAAACAACAAGTGTATTCATAGAATCATAGAATATCAGGGTTGGAAGGGACCTCAGGAGGTCATCTAATCCAATCCCCTGCTCAAAGCAGGACCAATCCCCAACTAAATCATCCCAGCCAGGGTTTTGGCAAGCTTGACCTTAAAAACTTCTAAGGAAGGAGATTCCACCACCTCCCTAGGTAATGCATTCCAGTGTTTCATCACCCTCCTAGTGAAAAAGTTTTTCCTAATATCCAACCTAAGCCTCCGCCACTGCAACTTGAGACCATTACTCCTTGTTCTGTCATCTGCTACCACTGAGAACAGTCTAGATCCATCCTCTTTGGAACCCCCTTTCAGGGGGTTAAAAGCAGCTATCAAATCCCCCCTCATCCTTCTCTTCCGCAGACTAAACAATCCCAGTTCCCTCAGCCTCTCCTCAGAAGTCATGTGTTCCAGTCCCCAATCATTTTTGTTGCCCTCCGCTGGACGTTTTCCAATTTCTCCACATCCTTCTTGTAGTATGGGGCCCAAAACTGGACACAGTACTCCAGATGAGGCCTCACCAATGTCGAATAGAGGGGAATGATCATGTCCCTCGATCTGCTGGCAATGCCCCTACTTATACATCCCAAAATGCCATTGGCCTTCTTGGCAACAAGGGCACACTTTTGACTCATATCCAGCTTCTCGTCCACTGTAACCCCTAGGTCCTTTTCTGCAGAACTGCTGCTGAGCCATTCGGTCCCTAGTCTGTAGTGGTGTATGGGGTTCTTCCGTCCTAAGTGCAGGACTTTGCACTTGCCCTTGTTGAACCTCATCAGATTTCTTTTGGCCCAATCCTCTAATTTGTCTATGGCCCTCTGTATCCTATCCCTACCCTCCAGCGTATCTACCTCTCCTCCCAGTTTAGTGTCATCTGCAAACGTGCGGAGGGTGCAATCCACACCATCCTCCAGATCATTTATGAAGATATTGAACAAAACCAGCCCCAGGACCGACCCTTGCGGCACTCCACTTGATACTGGCTGCCAACTAGACATGGAGCCATTGATCACTACCCATTGATCCTGACAATCTAGCCAACTTTCTATCCACCTTATAGTCCATTCATCCAGCCCATACTTCTTTAAATTGCTGGCAAGAATACTGTGGGAGACCATGTCAAAAACTTTGCTAAAGTCAAGGAACAACACGTCCACCGCTTTCCCCTCATCCACAGAGCCAGTTATCTCGTCATAGAGGGCAATTAGATTCGTCAGGCATGACTTGCCCTTGGTGAATCCATGCTGACTGTTCCTCATCACTTTCCTCTCCTCTAAGTGCTTCAGAATTGATTCCTTGAGGACCTGCTCCATGATTTTTCCAGGGACTGAGGTGAAGCTGACTGACCTGTAGTTCCCAGGATCCTCCTTCTTCCCTTTTTTAAAGATGGGCACTACATTAGTCTTTTTCCAGTCATCCGGGACTTCTCCCGATCGCCATGAGTTTTCAAAGACAATGGCCAATGGCTCTGCAATCACATCCGCCAACTCCTGCTATTAACTACAGCAAGATAGAGTTCAAGTGATTTCAAGTAAAGAGGCAGAAAAGTCAGAGTTGTTTACAAGAAAATAAAAGTAAACACAACTAATACCTAATTTAACAAGCTAAGTGAATTCAAAGCAAAAGTCTCTCTCACCACATGATTCAGAGTCTTACTGGCTGAATTCCTTTCAGGCAGGATCCCTCCCTCAGTCCTAAGCTGTTTCTTTGTTCCTCAGGTGTTGTGGCTGCTGGGGGTAGAGAGAAAGGGAACCACCGTATGGGGCATCTGTTCCCCATTCTTATACTTTTCCCTCTTCTTTGAGAGTCAGCTCCAAATGGGGTTGTGACTGGGGGTCCATACTGAGGTTACTCAATTAGGGAAAACTAAAGAATGGGGCAGTTAATCCCCCAAACTGGTGGATATTCCAATACTTAGATTTACCAAGCCAGCACAAAACAGCTTCCACAATACCTTATTGGTTTCACAGATGCCAACACACAGTTCCTGTATAGCACCCAACCTTGGGCTTCCACCCAGACACCCAAGTCCAATATTATGAGGATTACTGAAAATCTTAATCATATTAGAAAGTCCTACCAATCCCAAAGGATTGGACACAACCTCCCAAGTTAATGACTATTTCAGATCTTACCCAAATACATGCTTACATCCAATTATTAACTAAACTAAAATGTATTAAAAAAAGAAGAGAGTATTGGTTAAAAGATCAGTATGCATACAGACCTGAGTACAGTTGAGATTAGTTTCATAGTAGAGATGGTTAGTTTTGGATTTTCAAAGGGTTCTTAGAATTGGTCCTTAGATTTAGTCCAATGTTCCTATCCAGGGTGATCCAGGTGGGATTGGGGATCTCAGTCTTACGACTCAAGCTTCCCCTGCATAAAGCAGATCTGAGATGAAAAGGATCAGGACCCAAGGATTTTTTGTACAGTTCCAAGCCCTCTCTTGACAGCTTGGAGACTGTAGGCAAACAATAGGCAATTGTTGAGACTTTGAAGTAGACCCATTTCCTAAGCATCACCAATTAGCTACACAGATTAACATAAGGCAATTGCCTGTTTTCCGACCATTTGCAGGTGATTTGCTATATTCTTCAAAGAGAAATCAATACAGTTATATCACTGTATTTACTGTTCATTTAAATGTTAAGATCTCCTTTTGATCTCCGAATTAACAGAATACAGAATAGACAGGAACAGTTTGGTTACATTGTTAACCTCTAACAATATACATATAAACACACAAACATTATCTACCAATATGTCCCTAATGGTTGAATTTGTGTCATTTATCCAACAGGATGCTTAATCCTTTCTGGCCATGTATCTCAGGGATTCAGGAGACAGAAAGTATGTGGGGATGGGAACCTCCAGCTCTTTCTTTGGAGTGGGGATGGATCTTGATGTTTATCTGTTCATTCCCTGTGGGGCACCTGGTATTGGCCACTGTCGGAAGACTGGGTTAGATGGACCTTTGGTCTGCAAATAGTATGACCACTCTTATGTTCTTTGCCAAGATGTAAATTTCTCACACCCTTTTTCCTTCCAAAGAATGGCCACTTAACTAGGTGATGGTCCATTTGGTTTCATTGACACGTGGCTGAGTCATCAGTTTGCCTTTTGTCTCTGAGGAACTGGTTTGTAGCTGCTTTTCTAAACTTGGAACGTTTTATGGTTTGTCTTCGCTATAGGGGTATGTCAACCTAAGTTATGATACTCCAGCTCCATGAATAAGATAGCTGGAGTCATTGTAGCTTAGGTCGACTTATTCTGGTGTCTTCACTGCACTGTGTTGATGGGAGATGCTCTCCCATTGACTTACCTTACTCTTCTCGGAGAGCTGGAGTACCGGGGTTGACTGGAGAGTGCTCAGCCATTGATTTAGCGGGGTCTTCACTAGACCTTCTAAATTGATCCTTGCTGCATCGATTTCAATAGCGTTGATCTCGCCGTAGTGAACACCAGCCCTTAGTAATGTCATACAGTAAAATCTTATAACTTTACATCCGATGTTGCCACACATTTTACCAGGACAATAATTATCAGCAAATTATGAGTTTTTCAAATAATACCTCAGAAGGCATATTTTATCGTATCAGAATTTATCATAGTCTTGTAAAAGGGGTGAACATAGTGGTACAGACTGTCACAGGTTGCATCTGTGTAAATGAGAGGAGAATTTGGCCCCTAGTTGCTTGACAGTACACTTATGCAGCTATGATATGTTTATAGAATGAATGGTAGTAGAAAACAATCCTTGGAAGGAAAGTGTTGTAGGTTGTTATTATAGGAAGACTGTCAGCAGAAATACAACTACCTCAATGAAATAGAAAACAGGGCAGGTACTGACAAGGGCCAAAAGATCTGCATGGAGGTGTTTATTTAATTGTCTAGATACTGATTAAGGGCTAAATTGTGGAGTTTCCACAAGCTCTGATGAAGAGGCAGCACCTAGTTGCAATATCCTAAGAGCAGACCAGGGACCAAAATTATCTCTTTCATCTGTACTCCAGAGCAGTAGGCTGCACCATAGTGCTGCTGAGTTCCTTTGCTGCGTCTGCTCAGCTTTGCTGGCTGGTATGTTGTGATGGGCAAAGTCTAGTCTCCTCCCAATCACAGCGCTGCTCACCCACATTGCAGAGAATAAAGGGTTGTGGTCTTCTGCCAGCTGTGCTCTGCTCCATGCAAGGGAGAACTGAATGCCCCCCTTGCTTCCTTACTCAGAAGTGTAAAGCAGCTCATGACTGAGTCTTAAATGCTATTAAATATTTATGAGGCCTTCCCAAATCCTGAAATGGCAGCTGCAAGTACTTTTGACAAACACATGGTCTTTTTTCTTCATTCACTAGCATCTGCAAGTAGCTCCATATCCTCTGATTGAATAATTTCCCCCCTAATTCTCTAAAACAATACCCACCAATGAACTACAGCAGGACAGAAATTATGGCGGTTATTCTTAACTCTGGAAGGTGCTCATGGACTGTGGTGTTGGCTGTAGTATAAGAAACCGTTTTCTTCTGTGTTTGTACAGTGCCTAGACAATGTGGTCCTGGTTCATGACCAGGACTCCCAGGCTCTATGATAATACAATAATTAACAATTGAATTAATAAATAAAAAAAGTCAGAGACAGTGTTAGAAAATACACGGAAGTTTGGTCTTTTGCGGAAAATCTGGTTTGTTTCCACCTTTGGCTAAATAGATTTTTTTGAAAAAAAGAAAATACAGCCCTATGTAAGAGAAGCCAAATTGGGATCATACCAGGATGCTTTTTTGGTCTGTGAAGTATTAACTTTAAGCACTGGGATTTTATCACCTCATGAACAGTTACTGTAAAAACAAGGATAAACTTTGCATTAACTAATGGGGCTTTTTTTCCCCCCCGGACTGAAATGAAATTGTTTCCTTCGGCATATTGTCATTTGGGATCATCTTAAGCAAGGGGAAAATCCTGGAAATGGACAATGTTTTAATGGACTTGTTTTTGTGTTGGTTTCAGAACTCACAACTCTCCGCTGGCTTTTCAGAAATCTGTCAGCTCCATTCCAAACCGCAAGCTTCTGTGAAGTTATATGAATTGCCAAGCATTAAGTGGGACGGCGTATTGTCAACAGCTGCAGAGTTGTTACTCTTGTAAGAGCGAAGGGCGTGTCTTCACTAGCCATGTTAAAGTGCTGCTTCGGCAGGGCTTTAACGTGGCTGAGTAGTTGCGGCACCAGCCCTGGGAGAGAGTGCTCCCCGCGCGGTAAAAAACCCACCTCCACCAGGGGCGTAGCTCCCAGCACTGGTGCACTATCTACGCTGCCACGTTACAGTGCTGAAGCTTGCGGCGCTCGGGGAGGGGGTTCACACCCCCGAGTGAGAAAGCTGCAGTGCTGTAAAGTGCCAGTGTAGACCAGGCCTAAGGATTTCACTCTGCCATGGCTAGAAGACAATTTGGTTAGTTCACATTATGTCTCCAAAGGCAGTTAGGTCATTACAAGAATCCCCCTGGTGTTACTAACTTCATTATGACGACAGAACCAGAACAATGAGTAACAAAAGCCTTTTAAGGTGTGTCGACACTCATGCTGATGGGTGGAGTACAGACACGGCATGCCCAGCTGACATGGGTATAAATAGTAGTACATGGTGAGGCACTGCTCAGGCAAATAGAGTACAGACATGCCAGAACTCTAGAGTGTATACCCAGCACGGCTCTCCACATGCCCAAGCAGGGCCTCCCACTTCTACAATGCTATTTTTAGCAGTGTAGTGTCCCGCTGCCTCCCTGCTTCTGGAGTCTTTCCCTGCCATGGTGAAACACTCCAGCAGTGGGGTAGGACTCCGGAATAAGGGAGCAACAGCGAAATGCTCTAGCAGTACCACAGTGAACACACGCAGCCCGCTTTTCGCCGCGGCACGTATCGACGCATGCCCTGCAGGTCACTGCCAGTGTTCGGTTTAGTTCCCAGTACAAAGAGCTTCAGTAAGTTAAACAGATCACCTAAAAGGTCAACCCAAAATTTTCCCACACTTGCATGCCTATAGTTGGACAACTAAAGCCCTCTTTAGGCCCCTAAATAAACATGGTCTAATGTGCCCCTATAACTGAAGTCAAAGGGAAGTTGTACATACGCGGTGACTAAAAATCAGGCGGTTTCTATTTAAGGGTCTAAATAGGAATTAAGGGTTGAGATCTCAAAGCCATCAACAGGTTTGGGACATATATTCCATTAACAGAGCTGGGTGAAAAACAGAGAATGTTTTGATGAAAATTTTTCAAAATTTGTCCTGAAAAGTTTGGGTCAAAAATTCCAAAAAATTCAACCATCAATATCAATTCAATAGTTATTCAGTTAAATGGAAGATAGGTGGGTAAAGATTTCAAAAGCGCCTAAGAGACTTAGGAACCTACATCCCATGGACATTTTCATGAGACTCTGGCTGCGCTACATCAAAAACTTTTGCTGGCTTAGCCATGTCAGTCAGGAGTGTGATTTGGTAATGAAATAGCTGTGCTAGCAAAAAGCCCCTTGTGTAAATACAGTTATTCTTGCAAAACTGCACATTTGATGGTATAGCTTGATTTAAATGTGGAGAGGGAAGGGCGGGGTAGAGGCTAGAATACACCATGCCAGTAAAAGTTCAGTTTTGCTGAAATTTTCTACTTCCACGCTAGGAATGCTTTGCTGGAATAGTATAGCACAAGGATCGGCAACCTTTGGCACGCGGCCCATCAGGGAAATCCACTGGCGGGCTGGGATGGTTTGTTTAGCTGCAGTTTGCCGTTCCAGGCCAATGGGGGCTGCGGGAAGCGGTGGCCAGCACATCCCTTGGCCCACACTGCTTCCTGCAGCCCCCATTGGCCTGGAACGGTGAACCGCGGCCAGTGGGAGCTGAGATTGGCCGAACCTATGGATGCTGAAAGTAAACAAACCGTCCCGTCCTGCCAGCAGATTTCCCTGATGGGCTGCATGCCAAAGGTTGCAGATCCCTGGAATAGCAGCATAGTTGTATCAGCAAAGTACACCAGGCATAGGCCTGAACTTAGGCTCCTAAGAAGAACTAAGCAAATAATTGATTTTTCTGTTTGGTGGCTGAACTGAAAAAAAAGTGTCATTGTGTTGACCTGAAAGGAACATTTTTATTTTTTCCTCACTGAAACAAAAAAAACAAAAATCATTTTGGGGTCAAACAAAACATTTTGGTTTGAACTAAAACAAATTTTGCTTTATCCTCACATTTTGGTATTTAGGTTTTTTTTTTTTGTGCTTGTTTATTGAATTAAATCTCATTGAATTTCTTAACAAAAATGTCTTCTCAAAACAAAAGATCAAATCATTCATTTAAAAACTGTCAAAACAAAATGATTTGTCTTTTTAAAAAAGGCTTTTTTTTTAAAATCCAAAACTATTTGCCAAATTCAATGTGAATTTGCAAATCATTTTGGTCAACCAGACACAGCATTTTTTGGCTAATAAATCATAGAAATGTAGATCTGGAAGGGACCTTGAGAAGTCATCAGGTCCAGCCCCCTGAACTGAATAAACCTAGAGCATCCTTGTCTAACTTGTTCTTAAAAACTTCCAGTGATGAGGATTCCACAACCTCCCTTAGAAGCTTATTCTTGTGCTTGACTACCCCTATGGTTAGAATTTTTTTCCTAATATTTAATCCAAATCTCCCTTGCTGCAGATTAAACCCATGAATTCTTGTCCTATCTGAACAATTGATCAGCATCCTCTTTGTACCAGCCCTTAACATATTTGAAGCCTGCTATCAGGTCCCCCACTCAGTCTTTTTTCCTCAAGACTAAACATGCCCTGTTTTTTTTAACTGTTCACCATAGGTCAGGTTTTTAAAATATTGTATCATTTTTGTTGCTTTCCTCTGGACTCTCTCCGATTTGTCCACATCTTTCCTAAAGTGTGGACACAGTTCTCCAGCTGAGGTCTCACCAGAGCTGAGTAGAGCGGGGCAATTATTTCCCATATCTTTCATACAATACTTGTGTTAACATACCCCAGCATGCTATTAGCCTTTATTGCAACTGCATTATTGACTCATATTCAATTTGTGATCCACTATAAACCCCCAGATACTACCACCTTCCCTGTTATTCCCCATTTTGTAGTTGGGCATTTGATTTTTCCTTCCTAACTAAAGTACCTTGCACTTATCTTTACTGAATTTCATCTTGCTGAATTCAGACCAATTCTCTAATTTCTCAAGACTGTTTTGAATTCTAATCCTGTCCTCCAAAATGTTTGAAACCCCTCTCAGTTTGGTGTCATCTGTAAATTTTAGAGGACTATTTCCCACTATCCAAGTCATTAAATAGCAGTAGACTTTGGACTGACCTGTGTGGGACCCCACTAGATACCCCCTCCATTTGACAGCAACCAGTTGATAAGTACTCACTGAATACAATGTTTCAACCAGTATGCACCCACCTTATAGTAAATTCATCTAGACCACATTTCCCTTGTTCACTCATGAGAATGTCAAATGGAAGTGTACCAAAAGCCCTACTAAAAATAAAGATATATCACATCTACTGCTTCTTTCCTATCCAATGGGCCAGTAACTCTGTTAAAGAAGAAAAATAGGTTGATTTGGCATGATTTGTTCTTGACAAATCCATGCTGGACATTCCTTATAATCCTATTATCCCCTAGATGTTTACAAATTGATAGTTTAATAATTTGTTCCAGTATCTTTCTAGGTATTGAAGTTAGGTTGATTGGCCTATAATTCCCAGTCTCCTCTTTGTCCCCCCTTTTTAAGAAAGGTACTATGTTTGCCCTTCTCCAGTCCTCTGGGACCAAACCTGTCTTCTGTGAATTCTTGAAGATAATTGCTAATGGTTCCGAGATTCCTTCAGCTAGTTCCTCATCAGGCCCTGCCCACTTGAATAAATTTAAATTATCTAAATATTCTTTAACCTGTTCTTTCCCTATTTTGGCTTGTGTTCCTTCTTCCTTGTTGTTAATATTATTTGTATTGAGAATCTTTAACTCATTAACTTTTTTAGTGAAGACTGAAGCAGAATAGACATTAAGCACCGCAGCCTTCTAGATGTCGTTAGTTATTAGTTCGCCTTCTCTCTTAGAGCACCTGTGTAAAACTAAACTAGTCATCTGAAAAATGTTGTCCGGCTCCTAAGTCAGGTAGGCACTTTGAGAATTTTAACCATGTTTCTAACCCCCTTAGACAACACTGAATATCTCAGCTGAAGTGCATCCACGTTTGAAAATTTTGGCCTTTACATGCACAGATTAATTTGCACATTGACAGGGTGAAAAATACAAGAAGCCTGTCCCTAGCTAAGAAAACTTCCTATTGAGGCAGTCAGCAAAGTTGTTTCTCTATGCTCCTTAGTGAGTAGCCGATATGATGCTTATTGAAAGTGAGAAGAGTGATAAAAGTGTTAAGTTAAAAATGGAAAAGAAAAAACAAAAAAGGAAGAATTATACTGAGCGAGATTGTCCCTGTTGTTTGCATGGGGGCTCAAAGAGCCTACAGCCCCATACCAGTTTATGTCACAGGAAACTCCAGTGAAGTAGGTGCACTTACACCAGTGTAAAAGCAGTAAAAGTGAGAAGACAGAAGCACATTTATATATAGATCAGAGTAGCTCCTTTAAGAAATTATGTAATCAGGTTGTTTTAATGCAGGCACCAGGTACCCCAAGAAAATAAGTGGCTCATTTAGAGCCATCAGTTCTATTGGATAATTACTTTAATTAGGTAGTTTTTGAAAATTGCACATTAGATACATGATGGATCAGAATTGTTGTGGTCTGTTGAGTAATTATTTAATTAGGCCATGTTTTAAAAACTGTTTATCACTCATATAATGGGCTGGAACTGGCTCCTTCTGGTTTATTGCATAGTTTTTTAATGAGGCCAAATGCACTATACGTTGCAAAAATCCTTCTCAAATGTAGTGAAAGAAATTGACTGTGTATAGACAAAGGGTGCCTTTTGTGGGTAATTGTCACTGTGCCTCAGTGGGTCACAGCTGAGAATGCCAGATTCAGGACAAATGGATGAAAATAGGGCAGACTCACCCAGCACTGGTGATTTTTTAATCTTTATATTATACCAAGCCAGTAAAAAAAGTAAACTGTCTCACCACACTGGTTAACAAGAAGGCAAAATTGCAGTCTCCTTAGACATTCCAGCCCCTATTTCACAACCCAGACACTAGAATCTATGATGAGTGGTTATTGAAAACCAATTTAATCAAACAAACGGTTCTTCTGATCTCAAGAGATCAGCCATATAGCCAAGTCAATATATAACTCAGATCTTACTCCAATAATCATGTTGCTGCCAAGCCTTTAGTAACTAAAATCTAAAGGTTTATTAATACAGAAAAGAAGGAGAGTTAAAATGGTGACTAGATTATACATACAATAGTGGCAATGTTCTTATATCACGTTTATAACAGTAGTGTTATCAGACTGCTGGCTTGTAAAGTTGCTGGTAACTTCCAAAGATTGGAAGGTCATCAGTTCATAGTTCAAATATGCTCCTTTTAGTTGTAAGTCCAGAGAATCAGAGCAGGAAAGAGGCAAAATGGAGTTATTCCAGGGGTCTTTTATACCCTTTGCCATATGCCTAGAAACGTACTGGTTCAAAAAAAAAGAAAAAAGCTCAGACTCTGTGGTGGAAAGTTACTGGCACAAGATGGAGTCCAGGGTCACATGAGGATATCATATAGCCTTACATGGCTTGATGAGTCACAGGGGATAGCCATTGTCCCATTGGTGGCTGAAGCGTTTGCAGGAAGAGATATCGGGGTGGAATGACAGGTTTCAGAATAGCAGCCGTGTTAGTCTGTATTCGCAAAAAGAAAAAGGAGTACTAGTGGCACCTTAGAGACTAACCAATTTATTTGAGCATAAGCTTTCGTGAGCTACAGCTCAGTTCATCAATGCATCCGATGAAGTGAGCTGTAGCTCACGAAAGCTTATGCTCAAATAAATTGGTTAGTCTCTAAGGTGCCACTAGTACTCCTTTTCTTTTTGGGTGGAATGAGTTTTTTCTATGGCCCACTGTGAGAGATAAGTGTCTTTGATGGGCCATCAACTGGAATAGTTCATTCACAATGTGCTGGCTAGACTGGATGTAAAGTACATTGTGGTGTTACCCCAGGAAAAAACACAATGGTGTTACAGGTATCTGACCAACATTCATAACTTCAGATACATGCATATAAACAGGATAATCATACTTAGCAAATCATAACTTCTCCGTTGACATGCTTTGTACAAGATCTGTTGCAATTGTCTAATGGTAGTGATGATGTAATGATATCATTGATATAAATGGTCATATTTCAACCATAGAGCATCACCATAATGCACACATTTTTGGATTACCAAGAGTTCTATAAGCTGGACATAAGAACTGTAGTCATCTTAGTCAAGTACCGAAGATAAAGACTGAAAAATGCAAAACAAAGGTATAGCTCCTCCCTTTTGTTGGAGCATCTATGTAAAGCTAAAAATGTCAAGCAGCCAAGAATGGTCTTTTCTTCATTAGGCTGTGGGGAAGTGGAGCAGGGATACATGATATTCCAGCATGGAAATGATCATTCAGACTTCATGATTAAACAGATAAAATGATCAAAGCAGAAAGCTGTACTAATGAAACCTAGGGACAGGTTTGGATTGGAATTTCTCTATAAAAGTTCTATCCGGATTAGCGTGGAACAGAGGTATAAAGTTCGAAGCTCATCATAAGAGCAAAAGAGAATTTAGTTCTATCACTGCAAGATAGACCTGATCCTGCCACCACTGAAGTCAGTGACCTAACTCCCATTGACTTCAGTGGGAACAGGATTGGCCCAATATATGCAGTTTTCAGAATTAAGGGGAAATACCTGGCATTTCCAGGAGTCTAAAAAAAAAAAAAAGCATGTGCAGGAAAGAAGCAGGAAAGTGTTCTGCAAATGGCAAACACTGATGTCCAATAGAACAAAATGTTTGTTTGCTGGAGAGATTTCATGGATGAAATATACATTTAATTAAAAAAAGATGAGTTGGCTAATGAATGCTGGAATAGATGCAGAATTTGAAAAGTCATGGGCACAAGAGGCAGCCTCTGACATAGGTTTCCACCAGCCAGATGCAGCTAAATAAAAACTTTTGAACAATTTACAGCTGTGAGATTTTAGGAAACAAAAATTTTAAATCATGGAAACAAAGGAGCAAAATAGTGAGATGTGGAAGCGATCTAAGGATCACTCAGGCCTGTCTACTGCAACTGACTGTGTGGAATTATATTCTCCAGAACCAAATGGGTGATCTCTGATCAATGCTTGAGAAGATGATGAAATAAATCTAAGGTGTTTTAATATGTAAAATGGATAAAATGACCATTGCATGTCAAATTCAAAGCCGAGACTAATTCCTGAAACTGCATGAGAATAGCTACTGCAGATTAGTGCTTTACAGATTTTGTAGACATTTAGTCCAAAACTGATAATTGAATCATGTAGTCTGACCTCCTGTCATAGATTTTCCTCCAGTTCCTCCTGTAATGATCCCAATAACTTGTGTTTGACTAAAGCATATGTCCCAGTGAGGCATCCAGACTTGATCTGAAGACTTCAAGAGATGGAAAATCCACCACTTTGCCTGGTAGTTTTTTTTCTTCTAGTGGGCAATCCTTCAGATATATAATGCTTTGTACAGGAATCTGAACACAATATAAAAATTGTTCAGTCAATAGCGTATGCAACCCCACCAGTCACTGAGAAAGTTTTCAACTAGACCCAACTTCAGTATATGTTATTATTAATTTGAACCCATATAATGTGAAAAAAAGTTTAAACCACTTGGCACCCAAGAGTTGAACTCAAAGGGATCCAGCTTCACAGCTTTGAAAACTCTCAAAAAATGGACTTGACATGAATCCAGCAGAAACTGCCTTTCCCAGCTTAATAGAGATTCATCTCTGTTTCATACTTTCCTTCTGTCCTAGCCTCATTCTCAGTTTCTGATAGATATTGCGTTTTGCCAGAATCCACACAGTTTTAAAGGAAAGTGTGATACAAATATCACACTGACGAAGAAGGAATTAATAAGAGCCTATGGTGGGCTCAGTCAGCCACCCCCTGCTATGCCTGATGTAGGTGTCAGGCCTAGAATGTGGCAAACCCAGTTCAGTGGGTGGCTGACTGGGAATTGGAGCATATCTCCAGCTCTTACTTGGTGAGACAAGCCTAGCTCGAACAGGAATAAGGACTGTAGCTAGTTGAGGCCTCCCTTAGAGAACATAAGCTTGAAGCAGGACCATTGGTTGAGTTCATTTCCCGGGCCTTGCCTGTTGGTGCTGAGATAGATGGCAGGCTGTCAGAGCCTCCCTGATGTAAGATAGGTCTGAAGTAGGGAGCGCAGTTGAGGGTTACTAGAAAATACAGACTCTGAGTAGAAGGGCTGAGTCCAGCCATGGACCGGGATGGAAGACTCTCCTTTTGAGTTCATTATATTTGTTTTGGAACTTGGATACTCTTGGAGTAGAACTTTCATGTGATTTAGCTGGAGGGCTAAGTCACTGCAGCACTGGACCATGTTGGAAGCAAATGCTGATCCCCAAAGATCTGAACAGAAACTGAGGCAGCATGAGTAGTGCCATGGTAGGACATAGACTATTAGGCCTGATCTACACTGGGGGGGGGCAGGGGAAATCGATCTAAGATACGCAACTTCAGCTACGAGAATAGAGTAGCTGAAATAGACATACCTTAGATAGACTTAGAATCACTTACTTCGCGTTCTCATGGCGTGGGATCGACAGCCGCTGCTCCCCCGTCAGCTCCACTTCCACCTCTTGCCGTGGTGGAGTTCTGGAGTCGATGGCAGAGTGATCTGGAATCGATTTATCGTGTCTACACTAGATGCGATAAATCAATCCCCGAAAGATCGATCACTACCCGCCGATCCGGTGGGTAGTGTAGACGTACCCTTAGGGTTGGAAGAGACCTCAGGGAGTTATCTAGTCTAATCCCCTTCTCAGAGCAGGACCAACACCCACTAAATCATCCCAGCCAGGGCTTTGTCAAGCCGGGCCTTAAAAACCTCTAAGGATGAAGATTCTCCCATTACCACCTCCCTAGGTAACCAATTCAGTGCTTCTCCACCCTCCTACTCAAATAGTGTTTCCTGATATCCAACCTAGACCACCACCCCCCTTCCTCCCGCCCCCCGGAGCTTGAGACCATTGCTTCTTGTTCTGTCATCTGCCACCACTGTTTGGAACGCCCCTTCAGGTAGTTGAAAGCTGCTATCAAATCTCTGCTCACTCTTCTCTTCTGTAGACTAAATAACCCCAGTTCCCTCAGCTTCCATAAGTCATGTGCCCCTGCCCCCTAATCATTTTCATTGCCCTTCGCTGGACTTTCTTCAATTTGTCCACATCCCTTCTGTAGTGGGGGGACCAAAACTGGACGCTGTCCTCCAGGTATGGCCTCACCAGTGCCGAATAGAGGGGAATAATCACTTCCCTCAAGCTGCTGGCAATGCTCCTACTAATACAGCCCAATATGCTGTTGGCCTTCTTGGCAACAAGGACACACTGCTGACTCAGATCCAGCTTTTTGTCCACTGTAATCCCCAGGTCCTTTTCTGCAGAACTGCTGCTTAGCCACTCAGTCCCCAGCCTGTAGTGGTGCATGGGATTCTTCCTTCCTAAGTGCAGGACTCTGCCCTTGTTGAACCTCAGATTTCTTTTGGTCCAATCCTCCAATTTGCCACGAAGGAGTACTGCTAAGGTCACCTCTGCTACAGAAAGCAAGTCTAGTCCACTGCTTTATTTGGCTTTGTTTACCTTTTTCCTCTTACAGGGATCTGAATATGGGGACAAATTGCTCCTTCTGTGGAAAAATCTGTGTAAGTGACCGGGGGAAGAGCAATTCAGGGAGATTTCCCTTATATCACTAGAGTTCTGTGTTTGGGGTTAAAAGGGAAAGTGGCTTTCAACTGCATTTGCACAGCCTGAGGCTCTCTGAGATCTGCTGGGGGCCAAGTCATCTGCTCTGAAGCTCTGTGCCTCCTCAATGATTCTGGGACCAATTGGTTCCCTGGCAACATGGCCTCGTTAGCATCTTGGGCATGGGCTAATACTGGTGCTAAGAAGATGGAAAATCTTCCCTTTTGCATGGGCAGATGAGGAGTTGCACATCGATCTAGGTGACAGAATCTGGCTTTGACTGCCTGAGGCAACATCTTGCATATGTATATACAGTCTAGATCTTTTTGTGCTTGCCTATGGCCTAAAAGACAAGAGTTCTGATCTATCCCTCTGTTATGATCATGGCATACAAACAGAGGAGTTAAATAAAAACATACTATACTCTTGTTGGAAGGTTGCAACATATGACTACTTTATTTCTTAGATTCCAATATTTTAAGATTGGAACCAGAAAGAGAGAAAGCAGGCTGCTTCCTATGGCAGAGAAGCACAACTCACCCCACCTTTGATCTAGGCTGGCTTTTTGAGACTGGTTGCACACTTCCCTACACAACTCCCCTAGCCTGCAAGCAGGACCACTTATTAAAGTGACAGCCTACAGTTCTGATACACTTTTTGATATACCATGCCCTCCTTACTTGAAATCAATGACCTTGGTTCTCTTGTTGGCTGACTTATGCTCAGCACAGGAGTGAGTGGGGGTAAAGGGGAAAGTGGCTTTTCAATCACATTTGCACTACCCCTGTACTCAGGCCAGCTGGGGCCTGTCTAGTCTGCACCATAAGTTGGACTAGCCTCAGGGCCATCCTTCCTTGCTCTCAGCTACCTCTGGTCCCACAGGAATACCTACCGTTTAGTAGTACCCTGGCTATTTGTCCCACACATCTACTGTGAGTGGGAGTGGCACAGAACCATTCCACTGGGGGAAAATCTTGTAATAGCCACTTCTGTAGGCTATTACACTCCTTTGGCATATATAGTCCATAAAAAGGCTCCCTGAGATTTTTTTACCTTGTTAAGGGAAGGTATATATATATTTTTAGCTAGTCCACTAAAAGGCATCAAAGTGAACTCTGTGGTGTTTTGTTTGGCTCTATCCCATTTTAGAGTTACACAAGTGCAAAAATCTGTTTGAAAATATTACGAGTTGTCTTCTTGTACACATAAGTGACTCAAATTACTCCATTTATTTATCTTTCAAATTTAGGGAGGGGAAAAGATGTGTCTGGGCAGTGCTCTTGCCAATCCTTCATATGCCAAGTGGATTTTTACATCCATGTTGCAAACTTTTGGTATATATTATTTATAATGAAAATGCTAACATAACCTGAATGACAGCAATGCAAAGGTTCTATAATGAACTCTGTTATGATAAAAGACCACCTGAATGGATATGTGTCTGGATTTAACGAGACCCTGTCATATTCTGGAAAATGTTCCATAAATTATACTTATAAAAAATCCTAGCAAGTGCTCATACAATTTTTCTGTATATTTGCTCCAACCTTGCTGATTGCTCCAGCTCATTGTTCCATTATCTCTGCCTGATTTATATAGTGATGTTCAATTAGCGATGAGAGAACCTCAGAAGGGTCTATGGTTTATTTCATTTCAGGGAGGATTCCAAGAACTTGGTCTAAGCATGGAGGTGGAAATATGATGAGAACAGGCTCTCATGACATTCTTTCCCCCAGTACATCCTAAGACAAAACCTGGCTGACATTATATCCTGGCTTGTGGTCAAGACTGACAGTGGTTTCTCAGACGTGCTGGGTCTGTCACTGCCTAATGGGGGAATTTCCTTAGCTCATAAGGAAATTTTGAGTCTATGACAGCTTGTTTCAAGTGTATTTTAAGTATTATTGTTTCCTAGGAATTGAGAAGTATCTTTATACTAGATAGAAGCAGGATGAAGGGATGCCACATGCAGAGTGCTCTAATTCTTCATCAGCCTCCTTTTTGTCTTGTGAAATACAGTGCTTCTTGGAAGGGACTGAGCAATAAGAGGGCAATAGAGTTGAGGGTGCTGATCACCTCATGGAATTGGCCCTGTGACAGGGGCTCTACTCACCACTGAAACGTGATGCCTCCTGGCAGTAATGGGGATTAGCTCTGCCAGGCCAATGCCCCTTCTGGTAGTCGCACGCTGTCTCTTCCTTTCTCTGCAACCCTCCATTGTTCCAGGAACTGCAACTGCCTCTTCATGACTTGGCCCTCCAGCCAGGTCACTACATATTTTCCCCTTCTAGGGGAAGTCCTTCCACACAAACAGTCTCAGGCAGTCTTCTCCTTCGCAGACCCGATAGTGCCACTTCTCCTGTGGCTGGTAGGGCAACCCACTACTTCGGGTTTCAGTCCAGGGACCCTGTACCTGGAAACTGTGATCTGCTTTCCTTCCCTGGGCTCCTTCCTACAGCTTCTGGTCCCCCCATCGGATATACCAGCTCAAACTCCCTCTTCCCAGGAAGTAACTTCAGATGACCAGATCCTGTCGCCTCAAACACACCTCCCTATTCCCAGGAAGCAACTGCACCCTACTTCCCTGCAGCCCATTTCTATTGCCAACTTCCTGTCTTTATAAATCCAGCCTCACTCCTCTCCCAGCTGCACTTCATCAGCAAATTAGGCTTTAGCACTCCTTGGCTTTCCTCCAGGTGTGGCCTAGAGGTTAATTGGCTTCATTTACCACTGTAGGGCTTATGTGGGGTGGACTGCCCATCAAAGACCCCTTAGAATTTAGCGAGGGCGCCAGGGATGGGCTCAGAGTGGTAATGAAGCAGAACCTGACATGGTATTTTACAACTGGCAAATGCTTGTATTGTGAAAGCCAAGGACTCACGATTCTGAAGACAGACTATTCATGATGTCTGAGTCTCCTTCCACTTGCCCTGATGTAAATCAGGTGTAACTATCAACGTCAGTGGAGTCACACTGATATAAACCTGATCTAAGTGAAAAGAAAATCAGGCCTGTGAAATGTAATTGCACACAAGACCTGCCCTTTTTGCATTTGCCACCCTCCTACATATGTGCACTCTGGCACCATTGCTAAATAATTTTATATGTTCCCTGGGACAGTGCCACTCATTGTTTTGGCTTGTGCTGGCTTCTTGTGCCTTAGTAGAAAGGTGGCTGCAGGTGTTTCTCTCATGCAAGTTCCACGGGCAATCACAGTTCCTCTATACATCCCCAGAGATGCACTTTCCATCATCAGGGATCCAATGCTGGTGGTGCAAAGCAATTTAGGTGCATATACTGGAGACTGGAGTCCCATCTCCATAGCCCAGCTCCAGTAAGTCAGCAATGGTGCAAGACATGTCTTAACATTGGGTTTTTTAATGAACAGAAGACTAGGTATATTGGTGTGCTCCTTCTGCTATATTGGTGGGGGGAGGGATCGCTCAGTGGTTTGAACATTGGCCTGCTAAACCCAGGGTTGCAAGTTCAATCCTTGAGAGGGCCATTTAGGGATCTGGAGCAAAAATTGGGGATTGGTCCTGCTTTGAGCAGCAGGTTGGACTAGATGACCTCCAGAGGTCCCTTCCAACCCTGATATTCTGTCTTTAGCTGCTTAGCTATGAATGTCAATGAGTGTGCCGGTTAGCTGTACTGTTTTTTCTAGGTTGCTAACAGGTTTTTATTTTTGTAGCCAAATTTGGTCTAGTAACCAGAGCTGAAAGTTTCTAAATCTGTTTTTTGATTAATTTATGTACCATCTAGTCCAGTGGTTCTCAACGAGGAGTTCATGTACCCCTTGGGGTACACAGAGATCTTCTAGGGGGTACATCAGCTCATCTAGATATTTGTCTCATTTTACATCAGGCTACATAAAAAGCACTAGTGAAGTCAGTACAAATTAAAATTTCATACAGAAAAAATGAGAAAGTCAGCAATTTTTCAGTAACAGTGTGCTGTGACACTTTTAGTTTTATGTCTGATTTTGTAAGCGAGTAGTTTTTAAGTGAGGTGAAACTTGGGGTACAAATCAAACTCCTGAAAGGATATAATAGTCTGGAAAGGTTGAAAACCACTGATCTAGTCTACGTCCCTAGGGGGTTATTTGCTAGAGCAAATTAAGAACTTACTTGAATTGTTACATGTATACACTGTTTGTGCTCTAATCTATCCCATTACTAATGTAATATTTGGGCTTTCTTTTCTTACCAATTCTGATAAAATTATCTAATTTCTTCCCCTCTTGCTATCCCTGCTCAGTTTGTATTCCATTCTCTGCCCATGAAGAAGACATGTAGGATCAAGCAAATTAATAACTGTATGTGGGCAAGATCATTCATAAGTTTAAAAGATGCTAGAAGGTTTCTTTTTTTGGGGCGGGGGTTGTTTTTAAGTGAGGTTTCCTACAGATAACTCACAGACTGTTCAAAAGAATAATAAAAGCAGTTATTGTCAACCCACAAGATTAAGCCTGTGTAAAAACAGCTGTGCAAAACAAGAATAATTCCATTCAAAACAATGAGGGTAAACTAGTAAAAATCTAGAGCAAGTGAAATCAGAATGCTTGCATTCATTAGTGGTAATATAAAATCCACAAGAAACTTGAAATCAGGATCAGGGAAAAATATTCTTTCATCACCTCCAGAATTTAAATATCTTGGCATTAATTTCGCATATCATTTGAATATACCCACAGGCCTGTTTTTATTGCTTGGGCAACTCAGGGTATGTACAATATGCATTTTGTAAATATATTTGTAATATTTGAATGCAATCCGACAGAATCGTCTTCCTCATTCCCACAAGGTTTGCATAAGCGAGTGTAACATATAGGCTCAGTGCATTTTACAGGGACAAGGGATTTGACTGAGAACCTGATGAAGGAGTATAAGAAAAAAGATGATTTAAGGAGAGAGTGTATTTTGCACTTTACACAGACTTTTTTATGCTTAGCAATTCAGAGCAGGGATGAGGAGGTAATTTGAATACAATATACAGGACTATACATCAAAACTGAAGAGAGGGGGAAAAAGTTGATCTAGGACTCCATGTTGATGTAACAGGGTTCTTTTAGAGTTGATCCTGATTGGTTATGATGTGTCACCACTTGCTTCCTGCTGCAGGGGGTGCAGCATAGCTCTGTGACCACAGATCTATTGAAAGAAATTATATCCTTGGGGGATTCAGTAAATAAATATTTATTAACAAGTCAAATAGTAATTATGCCACTTTCTAATGCTCTACATTCATGTGCCATCTTTGCCTCTTATCTGCATGGGGATCTTCTGCATGTTTTTTTTTTTTTTTTTTTTGTTGAAAGGATAAAATGAATGGCTAAAATATATAAAAATATAAACAGAATGGGGCAAAAAGATCAAAGAAAAACTGTCTAAATTGTTGAAAGGATCCAGGGATATGCAATAGAATCTAATGATTTTAGGGCCTGATTCTGTACTCACTTCTGGCTTTACATCAGTGCAGCTTCACCATTGATATTAGTGGGATTACTCTCGACTTACACCATTATAAAGAGAGAGAAGAATCTGGCCCTCAGTCTCAATCAGAATATCAAGAATATCAAGATTTCTTCTTGGTAAAAGATATCCTCACTCATAGCCTACATCAGTCCAAAACAGTTTGTAAATGTTAAAAACAATGGGCCAAATTCTCCATTGACAGGCATCATGTGCAACTTCATGGCAGGTAATGGACTGCATGGGATTTAAGTCAGTTCAGCATATTGTCCAATAACTGCAACAATTCCAACATTCTAAAGATCCTAGTTAGTGCTAGCAGCTGGAATGGCTATCATGTCAATTATCATTCAACATGATACTAATCTCATCTCAGAAATCCTCTCTAATGTAAACCTGCCTTCCATGTATCACATTTTTTATGGTACAGATTATAATCTTTCATGTTTTTTACTACATCATGAGACCAGAGCACTCCACTGCATACCTACCTTTTGTTTAATATTTGCACTTTCAATTTTGCTTGCTGTTGAGCCTCCTGTAGTTATACAAGGCAGAGCCTTTAAAAAGAAAAATTCCAGTCCTGACCTGTAGCAGACTTCAATTTGATTTTTCTTTTGATATCTGTCTCTATAATTCTACTTATTTATGGATTCTGAATCAACATCCTGCCAGGCCAATGTCTTCTCCTCCCTGCTTTGTTTTCCCAAGGATGAAGAGGTGGGAGTTCTACATAGCTTGCTTTAATCCAGTAAAGTCTTCATTCTGTGTTTTAGAAAACTGCACTGTAATCTCTTGTCAAGTGATGGTTCTATATCATGGTTTGTAGGTGTGTGTGGGTGTGGGTGTTATTTTGTCATGCATGGATTAATCCTGAACATTTTGCTGCATGTGTTTGATACTTGATATTTAAAGTATGCTCTGTGGTTCTTAGCTGTGATTGGTCACAAGTGACATAGTTCTATCTCTGCTCCCCAAATGGATGAGCATATTTCTAAATCAGAGAAAGGTCTGAGGAAAGCACTGGATTTTGTCTGTCTCAGGGAGACATAGTGGATAAGTAAGCTGAGGAACTTTTATACAAAAATTAAATCTTTTCCTTTCTGGGCCACACAGGCTTAGCCCAGGGCTTCATTCCTCGACCAATTAGGCTTCTGTGAGATGTATTGGCTGGGTGCAGAGTTTACATTTAGTCTTCTTTCATCACACTCTCAAAAAGTAATTGCACTGCCCTGGTTTACAAGGAAAAAGTCAAATGTTTGTGGAGCTTGTTTAACTGCCTCTGAGCTTGGGCTCTGAGGTCCCCATATTATATCAAGCCATGTCCTATCCCATATGAAATATAGCACTTCTGGTGCAAATACTCCATCCTGACACCTTAAATCTTGTTTTCTGTGAACATTCATGTGAGAAAACTCAGTCAGTCCCATATCTGCAGGAAGCGATATAACAGAGGTGCAAGCAAAGTCAAAGCAAATTAATTCTTAAATTAGAGTGAATGCTTGCAGGAACATTGTTGTGGCATTCATTCCAAACATATACACGTTCCTTCATCTGTATACAGCATTACAACAATTTTCACCGGCCGCCACCAGTGTGTTTGGGAGAAGCATGCCTGCAGCCAGTAAGCTAAAATTTCATATCGTTGGCCTCTATTCTAAACTGAGCCTGCTCTTGAATATTTCTCCTTTAAGAAACTTGCTTGTGGCCTAAATGGAATAAATTCAATTTACTGTAAAGTATTTTATATGACAATCTCCCTCTAAGTACAAACCTTTTATTCCAACCATAACACTACCACTAATCTATTCCCTATACAATCACTGATAGTACAGACAATGTCCTCTTTAAAAAATTATCCCCTACCAATAACTGCACTTCTAACAGACTAGCCATTTTGTGATGAAGCTAAGGTAAAGAATGCTCCTTTCTTTTCTGTCCATATCTGATGCACTACATGACAGTATAGAGTCTCCCTTATCAATATAAACACTCAACCTTCCACAAAATAAACCTGCCCCAAATTTGCCACAGGGGTGGATCTCTTGGACTGGGAGAGGCAAAAGTGAGGTTAATACAATATACAGTCATCAAGGGAGAGATTTTATGAAATCTGTTTGGGTGGTTCTGAATAGGGCTGGATTTATTTAACCACACTTACTAATTAAAAGATATCTTTAAAACAGTGTGTAATTAATGGTATAACAGAGGAAGAGCCTTCTAGCACATAGGGCAATTTATGCTTTTTGCCATAAAATAGCTTGTGAAATGCTCCTAAATGTTTGTATTTAGGTTACCAAGACACTACTGATAGTTGACTTGGTGTCCGTTCTTTCTAATATGAATGAAAAAAAAAGAAAGAAAGAGATAAGCCTTTCTGCTTCTTTATCTGGGACACGGTATCTCAAAGCCAGGACTGGTATTACAGTGCCAGTTCTAAAGATAATCTGATGCTGGCATGATTATATCAGTTTCTTTTGTGTGTCTTGCTCTTGTTCATCTGCTTTTTCCCCCCAAGTAGCTTTCAAGCAATTATTGCAGCACAAGGTATTTTAAATCCTAAATTATTTAAGGTGTCATCTGAAACCATCATGGAAATTTCAGCCCTAGCTTGGTATGTTGTTATTGGGTTTACTCTTTTCTCTTTTTACACCTGGAAAGAGCACCTTGCTTTTTGCTGTATGAAGGAAAATTGTTTTATTTTCAAATGCCGCCTGTAGCATTTTGATTTGCCCTCTTAACATTTATTAGAGTAATTTAAAATCATTATGTTGTCTGCTACAAACACTGACTGAAGTTCAGCCAAATATAACTTAGCAGTGTTGAAGTTTCTGATATTTGCTGAAGGGAGAGACATCATGTGTTCACATTTGCTTGCAACTCCCTTGTTGCAGCATATTGCAGAGAAGTTCTTGAGGCTTACTTCTCTACTGAGATGCTGACCTTGTGTCACAGCAACCCTGTGCATGGATTCATTTGTCACTGACATGATTCAATTGTTAGGGACCTGCTACATATCATGGTGGGACTTCATTCATGCCAGACCCTGCACATATGAAATGGAGGCCATCTGGAACTCTGGACAATGTTTCACTGTAGAGTTGAAATTCTGAGTGCATCCAGTATGTGCTGTGAAGAATTCAGAGATGTTGCTTTGCTAAGCTAAACTTATTTCCTTAAAAATCAAATACCTGAGGCTATTGAGAGAGTGAAGCAAATAACTTCAGAAAATGAAGAGCATGAGCCCCTTTTATGCAACCCTTGCTATTTGGCCTTTGTTAGCATGGAAGTTGTTTTATTATTTAACACACAATATTTGATATTTAAATTGATCTCTTGTTTTTTCCTGGCTGTGGTTTCTCCTCATGTTTGAGTTCCCTCTATATGTTTATTTTCAAGTTACTTCATAGTTTACCCAAGCTAGCAGAAACAGCCTTCTGCCAGATTTCTACTTCATCCAACTGCTGCAGGAGGCTTCTCTTCTTTACTTCAAAGTTTGTTAACTAAAGGGCAAATCGACTGTAAAGGGGAATCTTGAGGGAGGACCATTATGTTTCTGTGGCATGAAAGGAGGAAGATTTGGGGTGGGTGTGCATTCTGGGAGTCCTGAGCAGCCCAGTTTTGTTGAGGCTCTCTGTGCAGTGTTGCATGAGGATTGGAACTGGAGACAGAGGGTCAGTTTTCAGGAGGGACTTTGATGGGATGCTAGGGGCTATGGAGTGCAGGTAGCTCCTGGATGAAAACAGGCCGCTCAGCATGTAACACTGGCTTTTATGCATTCTGAACACAACTGCTGCATCAATCATTGCTCATGAAAAAGGCAGGAATGGAGAATTTGCCACTGCACAGATGCTCTAGGGCTTGCTCCTTCAAAGGTCATGCTGCAGTCATCGAGCACAACTTCAGCCAACAGGCTGCAGTGGCCGCTGTGGAGTGGCACCTCAGTTGTTCCAGAGGCTGAGTGAGAGAAGTTCTCTCCCTTTGTCCCCATGTGCTCAGCCCAGCGACTCAGGCTGGGTGCTGGGATGAGTGTTTGGCCCTATATGTATTGCAGGGCACAGTTTTGTGCCCAGCTCAGATTATTAATAGACAATCATGGGCTTCTCACTAAGCAGCCTACTTTAACTACTTTCTCGTGTAGGTGTGGGATCATGAAGGAGCAAGAGCCAAATTCTTCCTTGACTGACCAGCACAAGTCTGGAGGGGGCTTTAAATGCCCTTGTACGTCCTCAGTCCTGGAGAACCCCTCTGGTCCATGATGCAAATTAAAACAGCCTTGATGATGCTTTATTCTTGTACTGATTACCACATACCCCATGGGTTCAGCCAAACACAGTGGAACCACAGTCACACTGCCTCTTCCCCAGTTGCATCCTGTATCCTGGGAGTAGAGAGACATCAGACATAAGCACCACCCTCTTTAGTAGAGGACTAGTGAATACCCTACCCAGAAGTCCCTCGCATAACACTCTGGTCCTCTCTAGGTACTGGAGAACCAAGAACTCTATGATTTTAACTTAAGTTTACACCTGGGGACCAAGAAGAGGAATTGTGTAGTATTTGTTATGGTTGTTCTATGCCACTTGAGGATCTACCCATGCAAAGGGAATGCTCCAGCAGCATTATATACTAGGCTTAAGTCTGCTATACACCATTCCCTTAGTGTAAAGAAGACTTAGTTCCCCAGCACACTGGGCCCTTACTGCTTTGCTAAAGTGGAATCTTTTAAATTTATACAGCCAGATCAGAAGGTGCTATAAATTGGCATAGCTCCAGGGAGGGATAAAATTTCTAGCAAAAAGCTAGTGCAAGTTCTCTGATGCCGGCAGACACACAACAGAACACAGACACTGGAGCGTGTGGACTGCTGCTTGTTTCCAGCAGCACAGGAACAGAGCAGTTAGAAACAGGAAAAGCACTTTAAAAAAAAAAAGGTTAAAGATATTTGTTTAAAAATCAAAATTATCTGCTTATGAATAAATTTATCAGCTGCAACTGCAGAAAAATAGGCTTCAGGAGGAGTAGCAGACCCTTAGGAGGCATCGGGATTGAATCTGGAAGGGTCCTAGGAGCGTTGCAACCCCTTCATTTCATCTCAGTTTAACTTGTGCAAATATATGAAGAGCAATGATTCAATCCCATGCATTAAGAAATAAAGATCTGATGTGCGCCATGGAACAAATCTAGGTATTTACAGTTTGTTATTGCATACCAGTCCAAGTATGAGATAATAAGATTAACCACTAGCCAGATAACTTAAAATCATTTCAGGCATCTTCACCAGGTATATACCACTGAATCCTTATCTCTGGGAAGCCAGGGGACTAGCCAGGAACCTCACTCCAAGAGCTATCTTCTCTCCTCTATTTAGGATGATTCAAAGATAAAGGTAACTCTTCTTCAGTTACAGACTTGCCATGAGGCATCACAGTTAAAGATTAGCAAGACTGGCTGGATGAGATTGGGTTGGATTTATATAATCTCATATGAATAATCTTATGTTTACCCAGGTAGTACCCTGAGAGTCCTTTCCAGCCTAACAGACAACAGCCACACCAAGCCTTCTTAACCGCCATCGTTTATTCACAATCAGTAGCCACCTTGCCCTCTTGTTTCTGGGAAGAGTGGTAATGCAGCAGCTAGTCCCCTCTACTTCTGCCCTCTTTTAGCCTCCTGACTTCCCCTCTTACATTTCCTTCCTGAATGATTATGTAGGCTTAGTTGCTGGGGGCTACGTCCACACAATTAGCCCCTCAGCTGTATCTCCACTCAGTTAATTGGTCTCTGCCAACTGCTTGTCTTTCAATCAGAACTCAAGGAGTGTAAACCGGTGGGAATTTGAGTGAGAGGGTGCTGAGTTAGCGCCTGACTCATCACACCCTGTTACACACCTTAAGATGAATCCTGGTCACGTGCCACTTGAGGCACATTGTGCATATGCTAAGAAGAAGAAGAGCTAATGTAGTATATGTTACTTTGAGGGCCCATGGGATTACCTCTAGGTTTAACAATCTGATTTTGCCAGATTGTTGAAAACAGCTCAGTCAGTCACCGGACAGGGTGATATACAGTAATGATTTCACTTGGTTTCTGCACGCAGTATGTTGGTTCTAGTTGAGCATTGCTGGCAGGCACCCTGGCTGGCATTCTTGATACTGTGTAGTTTTAGATAACTTGCTGAGGCACAAACATCATTTATGGATTCCTGGAATAATTTCAGCAAGTGTTTTAATTTTCCCATCTGTAACAGGTACTTGAAAATGCTACATCCATAGCTCCTGCTGTGTACAACTTCACTGGATCTAGGCAAGTGAATGACTGATTTTTAAGCTTTGACAGGCTGTTAGCCTACTGATCCTTCAATTGCTAGGTTACCCACAGATAAGAAACCAGTTAGTGTAAATCAAGCTAGGTCCACTGAAGCCACTGGAGCTATTCTGATTGACACCAGCTGAGGTCCTGTCGCTTTGTCTTCACACCTGCATTTCTTTCCCGTGGATGCAGCCTCCAGTGGACCATCATGACATACTTTCAGGTGATCTTATTGTAAACACTAGTCCTTCTTCCCCTCTCTCTCATAATGTGTTACTCCACTTGCTGAATTGCATCTAATATTCGATTATAAGCTCCTTGGGGCAAGGCCTTTCCCTTTCTGGTTGTCATGTAAAGTGCCCAGCTCTCTTTTGGGAGCTGTAAAAATAAATAATAACCTTTCAGAGCATCTCTTCGAGACATGTGACCCAGCAGACCCTGTGCCTGCCTATTATGGATGGAACTTTTCTGACCTTATTTGCTGAGCAGACAAGAGAGCATTTGAAATGCATAACATAAAGAAAACATTTGCTTATTCCAAGGGAAGCTGGAAAGATTGTGCTGCTGATGGCCATCCTTTGGCTGGCCCTCAGGCTGCATCATAAAAATGAGCACATATCATATAGACAGTAACGAGGTTTCTCCTGGCAGACACATCTATGATATTTACATATTATGTTAGTCAGTCAGGAGGCTTTGAGCATAAGGTGCTTTGTAAATAAATATTTATGAATTAGGTCTAGCACTGCTATTTGACACATGCAGGTGACGCCATCTTATTATTACAAAAGAACTAGTGTGATTAAAATGTCTACTTCAGTTCATCTCAGATCTTCTAGAAGTGGAAGCAATCTGTCAGTGAAGAATTATTCCTTGCTGTGGTGAGATTTGTCAGTCATTCTTATACAGTAAATAAATACATGAATGAGAAGACTAGGGCTAAATATTCATCATTCCTATGGCTTTTGAGTTTCAGATATTGTACCCAAGGGCCACACTTTCCTCAGCAGATTTTCTGTGCAAACACAGGATAACAGGTGTGTTTTTAAGTAGTTTTGCTGATAAACACATACAAGAGACTGTAACTAGTCAGATAAGTCTGTCTGTCTGTGCATTATATTCAACATCATGATATCAGAACAGATTGAGACATGTTGATACTGTTTCCAAGGCATCTTAATTTACAGATGAGGTGTAATTACTGTGTTGAACAGGAAAACCAGGGAGAGGAATACCGTAAATTACAGTATCTGTAATAAAAAGCCACATCACACAAGGTTGATCAGTTGTAGAACTAGAGGATAATCGTATCTCAGATAAAGCTATTAAGCTTCTTCATCAGACTCCTGTATAGGAGAAATCTTTATAAGTTAATATTTGTACTGCATGTTGGAAATGTTTAAATAAATAAATAAATAGAAAAGCACACCAAGTTCTGTAAGTATTAAGTGTTTTTAATATTAACCTTAACACTGTATTGACCTGAGCTAAACGGGAAAGCAATGCAGAGTGTAGTTACAGTACACACTTTGCATGTGGGGAGTTCTCTAGTATACCATAAAACTATTTGTTGTAACCTACTGTAGTCCATATAACTGTACATAACATGCTATATAGCTGGCCCAATAACTAATATTCCATTTGCACCTATTTAAATCTGGGGTTAAAGTGAGGTCAACCTCAAGCAAAAGGAATAACACTGTCATGCATAGCAAATTCAGCCAAGCAGTCTGAGGAGTTTCCTTAAATTGGTGGGGGCTAAGGATCAGAGGCCCTTATCAGACCCAGGGTGAATAATGTCACCTGGCAGCTTATTTATACACTTGTATGAAATACAGTGGTTTTGTTCACTGGGTGAATCTTTCCTCTGGTTTCATTTCTTCTGGGTTTACTGCCAGTAAGTTATGGGTTTGAAGAAACTTGGAAAAATTAAAGGGAAAAGTGAGGGAACCATCAAGTTTCCCTTGGAGTCCTGTCAAAAATGGAGCTGGATGAACTATTCACAGGAAAATAATGTATTCAGGAAACATCGCTCCCTTTTCTCTTTGTGAATCGTATGCAAATAGACCCCCCCCATATGTTTATTATTTGATATTATTTGACAGATAGTTCATGTGTTCAGGTTTCAGTCTATGGATTGAATGTGAACTGCTCACAATATGGGTATGTCTACACAGCAGCTAGAAACATGCTTTCTAGTGCAGGTAGACAGACGTACTAGCCCTGCTCAAGCCAGAGCACTAAAAATAGCAGTTTGGCTGTGGCGGCATGGGTGGTGGCTCAGGATAACCATCTGAGTACATACCTACAGGGCATATACCTTGGTGGCCACACTGCGATAACTTGAGCAGAGCTAGTGTGTCTGTCTACCATACTGGACTGAGCTGCTTTGTTGACATGCCTGAAGCCTTCTGGGACTGAAGCCATCTTTATCTGTGTATAGTGCCCAGCACAATAAGATCCCAGTCCTGAGTGGTGCTTACAGTGATCAGATGTCCTGATTTTATAGGGATAGTCCCAATATTTGGGGCTTTGTTTTATATAGGCGCCTATTACCCCCCACCCCCATCCCGATTTTTCATACTTGCTGTCTGGTCACCCTAGTGGTGCTATTATAGTATAAATGATCATATAAATATAATACAACTATAAATGATCAACTATTGTTCTGAGTATTTACTATGTTTACAATTTTCTATTTGTCCTGTGTGATTGATCACCTATGCCATATATTATTGTTTCATTCCCTTATTGGATAAGATCCCATGAAAAGAACTTTAAAGTTAGGCTCACAAACTGTTCCAGCACAAATACTTATGCATAAATATTTGCAAAAGTCAATCTTTCTTTATGTGATCATTTTGCAAACAAAATTTTCTGATACAAACAACTACTGAACAGAAGGGATCACAAGTACTACCCATCTGAATTCGCTATTTTTGTTTAAACAAACATTTACAAACACTTTTTTGTGTGTTTTGCAAGCTCTTGTCTAGCCCATGCAAAACTAATTTTCAATCTTGTTTGACATAACCTATAAATCAGCATAGTTTCATTCACTAAGAACTGAACCCGGAACCCAGATTTACTCCAAAAGGTCACACAAACTTTTTGATGACCTAGGGTTGACTTTCAAGCTAGTAACAACTCCCCAAACTGGGCAAGCTTTAGTTCATTTCAGGTTTTGTAACAGAATGTCACACAGCTCTACACAGTCAATTGCTGGTTGGAGTCCTAAGCAGTGCCATTTCTGAAGAGAAATGATGATGATTCCATGTTATAATTTATTTTTTTAGCTGTAAAAAAAGAGGGGCCCATAATAGTCTTAGTGAGAAACCACTACTTTCTCATAATTCTCATGTATTCTCATGTTGAATACAAAGAGATACTTTTTTATAAATAGAAATCCATCCCACTTTGCTTTCAAGACAAAGAGCTTCCTTACCGATAGGCTATGGCATGACATTATTTTGAATTTTTGCAAGATTTTCAAAGAAGAACAAATTCTCATTCAACACTGCGGAGAGAATTAATAAACCAAAACAATCCCATGGACTTGCCCTCTCCCTCTAAATAGAATTTCTCTGTCATAGATAAGGCATCAACTAAAAATCGCTTAGATTTGCAGTAAGCAGTGCAATTATCACAGGCTGTTAGTTCATATACATTATTTCATACAACTATGCATGGGAATTTGCTTTGTACGTTATTCTGACCTGAATCCTCTGCAGAGATTGATTGAAAACATACTTCACCTTTGATGTGTTCTTTTTCCATCTGCCTTCATGTTTACTTCATTATGGTATTCCTGGAATGTTGAGTCTCTTTGACATTCATACACTCACTAAAACTGCAGAGTGTTTAGCTAGAACATGTTATTTAATGCAAATGGCATTTAAAAATCTTGTATTTAAAAAAATCTTAAGGATCTGCCTTAACTGATGAATGCCAAGAAAGATACATTTAAGTCACCTTTATATCTTACTGACATAAAAAAATGCTATAATATAGATATAGGCCTGGTGTGTTGACCTTAACTTTGAATGCTCTGGCTATTATTGAATAAAGTCAATTATTATTATTATGGAATGAATGCCAACTCCCTCATTACCCTCAGATGCATTAGATCCGGATCCGTGGACTTGTGCATGTCCAGCTTTTCTAAATAGTCCTTAACCTGTTCTTTCACCACTGAGGACTGCTCACCTCCTCCCCATACTGTGCTGCCCAGTGCCGCAATCTGGGAGATGACCTTGTCTGTGAAGATCGAGGCAAAAAAAGCATTGAGTACTTCAGATTTTTCCACATCATCTGTCACTAGGTTGCCTCCCCCATTCAGTAAGGGTCCCACACTTTTCCTGACCTTCTTCTTGTTGCTAACATACCCGTAGAAACCCTTCTTGTTATCCTTCATATCCCTTTCTAGCTGCAACTCCAATTGTGCTTTGGCCTTCCTGATTACACCCCTGCATGCTCAAACAATATTTTTATACTCCTCCCTAGTCATCTGTCCAAGTTTCCACTTCTTGTAAGCTTCCTTTTTGTGTTTAATTCATCAAAGATTTCTCTGTTAAGCCAAGCTGGTCACCTGCCATATTTGCTATTCTTTCAGCACATTGGGATGGTTTGTTCCTGCACACTCAATAAGGCTTCTTTAAAATACAGCCAGATCTCCTGGACTCCTTTCCCCCTTATATTAGCCTCCCAGGGAATCCTGCCCATCAATTCCCTGAGGGAGTCAAAGTCTGCTTTTCTGAAGTCCAGGGTCAGTATTCTGCTGCTCTCCTTTCTTCCTTGTGTCAGGATCCTGGACTCAACCATCTCATGGTCACTGCTGCTCAGGTTGCCACCCACTTCTACTTCCCCTACCACTTCTTCCCTGTTTGTAAGCAGCAGGTCAAGAGGAGCACAGCCCCTAGTTGGTTCCTCCAGCACTTGCATCATGAAGCTGTCTCCAACACTCATCAAAAACTTCCTGGATTGTCTGTGCACCGCTGCATTGCTCTCCCAGCAGATGTCAGGGTGATTGAAGTCCCCGATGAGAACCAGGGCCTGTGATCTGGAAACTTCTGTTAGGTGTCTGAAAAAAGGCTCATCTACCTCATCCCCCTGGTCCAGTGGTCTATAGCAGACGCCCACCACGACATCACCCTTGTTGCTCTCACCTCTAAACCTAACCCAAAGACTCTCAACATGCTTTTCTCCTGTTTCATACCGGAGCTCTGAGCAATCATACTGCTCTCTTTCATACAGTGCAACTCCTGAACCTTTCCTCCCTGTCTGTCCTTCCTGAACATTTTATACCCATTCATGACAGTACTCCAGTCTTGTGAGTTACCCCACCAAGTCTCCGTTATTCCAATCACATCATATTGCTTGACTGTGCCAGGACTTCCAATTCTTCCTGCTTGTTTCCCAGGCTTCTTGCATTTATGCACAGGCACCTAAGATAACTAGCCGATTGCCCTACTTTCTCAGTATGAATCAGGAGGCCTCCCCTCTGTTGCACCCTCCTCCTCCTCTGCCTGCCTGTGAAGATGCTCTTCCCTCTCTTAGTTAGGTGGATCCCATCTCTTCCTAGCAAACCTTCTTCCTGGGACAACACCCATGGTAGAAGAATCCAAAGCCCTCTCTCTGACACCACCTGCGTAACCACACATTTCCCTCCACAATTTGATGGTCCCTACCTGGGCCTTTTCCTTCAACAGGGAGGATGGACAAGAACATGACTTGCACCTTAAACTCCTTTATCCTTCTTCCCAGAGTCACGTAGACTGTAGTGACTTGCTCAAGGTCATTCTTGGCAGTATTATTGGTGCCCACATGGAGAAGTAGGAAGGGGTAGCGGTCTGAGGGCTTGATCAGTCTTGGCAGACACTCTGTTACATCCTGAATTCTAGCTCCAGGCAAGCAGCACACTTCTCGAGTCTCCCGATCTGGTCAGCAGATGGATGACTCTGTCTCCTTAGGAGGGAGTCCCCGACCACCACCTCCCGTCTCCTCCTCTTGGGAGTGGTGGTCATGGAACCCCCATCCCTAGGCAATGCATCCTAAGCCTTCTGGTTGATGGGGTCTCCTTCTGATCCCCTCCCTCAGATGACTCTTCCAAATCATTATCTTCCATAATACCTCTGCAGAGAGCCTGAAAATGGTTTCTTACCTCTATCTGGACCCGGGGTACATGGGTTCTCCTCTTCCTTCTTCTGGAGGTCACATGCTGCCCAATTTCTTCCCAGTTCTGCACTGCCCTCTCTGATTCTTCAGCATGCTGTGCTTGCAGTACCAACTGCTGACTTCTATCCAGAAAGTCTTCATTTTATCCGATGCAGCGCAGGATTGATACTTGGGTCTCTAGTACTTTAACCTTCTCCTCCAATATGGAGACCAGCTTGCACGTCATACAGATGAAGTTGCTTCTATCCTCTGGGAGAAAGACAAACATGGCACATCCTGTGCAGATCACAACAGCTGATCGCTCAGTATCCATAATATCTTCCTTCTAAGAGCCTCTGCAGATGTTGTATTTACTGCTCACAGAAGGCTGAAAGGCAAAAAAAAACCCCCACAAAAACAAACAAACAAACAAAAAAACCTCCGTGGGAACTCACCCCAGGGAAACTCCCAGGTAAACTCCCTCTGTTCACCACTCAATCGGTTAACAACTGGCTGCTTTTTTGTATGGCCGCTGGCTCGAAGCAGTTGGTCCAGCTCAAAGTCTTCCCTGCAATCAACCACTCAAGGCCCACCTGGAACAAAGCACTCCCAGTTCACACTTTTCAAACAAACAATCACACAGTCAGTCACACTTATCTTTGAAAACTCATGGCGATTGGGGAGGCCCCAGATGATTGGTAAAAGGCAAATATAGTGCCTATCTGTACAAAAGGGAAGAAGGAGAATCCAAGAAACTACAGCCTGGTCAGCCTCACCTCAGTCCCTGGAAAAATCATGGAGCAGGTCCTCAAGGAATCCATTTTGAAGGACTCGGAGAAGCGGAAGGTGATCAGGAACAGTCAATATGGATTTACCCAGGGCAAGTCATGCCTGACCAACCTGATTGCCCTCTATGATGAGATAACTGTTTCTGCAGATATGGGGAAAGTGGTGGACATGATATATCTTGACTTTAGCTAAGCTTTTGATATGGTCTCCCACAGTATTCTTGCCAACAAGTAAAAAGGTATGGATTGGATGAATGGACTATAAGGTGGATAGAAACCTGGCTAGATCGTCAGGCTCAAAAGGTAATGATCAATGGCTCGATGTCTCGTTGGCAGCCAGTATCAAGCGGAGTACCCCAGGAGTCGGTCCGGGGGCCGATTTTGTTCAACATCTTCATTAATAATCTGGATGATGGGATGGATTGCACCCTCAGCAAGTTTGCAGATTACACTAAGCTGTGGGGAGAGGTAGATATGCTGGAGGGTGGGAATAGGGTCCGGAGTGACCTAGACAAATTGGAGAATTGGGCCAAAAGAAATCTGATGAGGTTCAACAAGGACAAGTGCAGAGTCCTGCACTTAGGACGGAAGAATCCCATGCACCACTACAGGCTGGGGACCGACTGGTTAAGCAGCAGTTCTGCAGGAAAGGACCTCAGGATTACAGTTTGGACAAGAAGTTGTATATGAGTCAAGAATGTGCCTTTGTTGCCAAAAAGGCTAATGACATATTGGGCTGCATTAGTAGGAGCATTGCCAGCAGATCGAGGGAAGTGATTATTCCCATCTATTCGGCACTGGTGAGAGCACATCTGGAGTGTTGTGTCCAGTTTTGGGTCCCACACTACAAGAAGGATGTGGAAAAATTGGAAAGAATCCAGTGGAGGGCAACAAAAATGATTAGGGGCTGGGGCACATGACTTATGAGGAGAAGCTGAGGGAACTGGGCTTATTTAGTCTGCAGAAGAGAAGAATGAGGGGGGATTTGATAGCAGCCTTCAACTACCTGAAGGGGGGGTTCCAAAGAGGATGGATTTTGGCTGTTCTCAGTGGTGACAGATGACAGAACAAGAAGCAATGGTCTCAAGTTGTGGTGTGTGTGGGGGGGTCTAGGTTGGATATAAGGAAACACTATTTCACTAGGAGGGTAGTGAAGCACTTGAATGGGTTACCAAGGGATGTGGTGAAATCTCCATCCTTAGAGGTTTTTAAGGTCAGGCTTGACAAAGCCCTGGCTGGGATGACTTAGTTGGTGTTTGTCCTGCTTTGAGCAGGGGGTTGGACTAGATGACCTCCTGAGGTCTCTTCCAACCCTAATCTTCTATGATTCTAACTCAGAAGCTTAGTATTATTTAGGGTTTTTTTGCATTCATTAGCAATCTTTTATAAAATATTGTTTCAGGATGTGATTTAAACACCTTAAAACATGGATTACATCACAAAGAGACTATGTAAATCTTTGCTTTATGGCTATTTAGCTCTTTGTAGACTGATGGCCAGCTAATGCCTTCCATTTTTCTTTTATGGAGGGATTGAGAGGCCAAGTTTTGTCAGGGGGAGAGGGATGAGCTAGGGTGACCAGATGTCCTGATTTTATAGGGACAGTCCCAATTTGGGGGGCTTTTTTCTTATATAGGCACCTATTACTCCCGCCCCCTGTCCCAATTTTTCACACTTGCCCTCTGGTCACCCTCGGATGAGCCTAGGTGATATCATCCCTCTCCCTAGAATTGATAGAAGCATTACGATTTCTGGTTTTTGGGGTTCCATGATGTTTTGGGGCATGGCTGGGTAAGAAAAGCAGAACTAGAAGATGGCCAATCTCCACAGTATCACCTCCTCAACCTGTGACCATTTCCCCATGTATGTTAATGCTGAACCAATTATAATCTTATACAAGTTCCTGCCTGCATAATGGAACTCTCCCTGAGGAGATCTTTTGGGGTAGTACCAGTAGTCACCCATGGGAGCATAGATCTGAAGGAGACCTTGTCACCCTAGGAGGTAAAGAGGCCCAGGTAGTAATATGAAGGCACTGGAGATTCACATATGTGCCCCAGGTCTTCTTGGCTGTCCTGAGATACACACACAATTCTCTCACGGATCTGGACTTGGAGATAAAACCAAGCCCCTGGACAGAATGATTCCACAGAAACCATGTTGTCTTTTGGCCCTTCCATAAGTTTTCCTAGGTGCAATACAGAATTACAAAAAAGTTTTCCTAAAGGTCTTTTTTATTTGTGGAATGACTATATTACTTAGTCTCTTTTGTTTTGTTCATTTATTTACTTAATTCTCTCCTTTTCCCTCTCTTTATTTCCTTTTTTTTTTCTTCCTCTCCCTGGCTCCTGCTTTATTCTCTCAGCTTTTCTTCATGTTTTACCTCTAAGATCCTCATTACACTACTCCATCATTGTGGGAAGGCCGCCAGGAAGAAGTTCATATTCCATTTTGCCCTAATATATTAGGATCTGTTCTGCTGTCTTCTGACAGGCTAATCCAGAGAGAGAGAGAGCTTTCATTTGATAATGTTCTGTTTCCGAATCTTAATCTCTTTCAAAAGAGTGCCTTAAAGATCAGGATTAGGGTCTTGAACTGTAGAAGAAATCAAATGAGGTGCCAACAGAGGGCGCAGAACACGATTGTTCTCACAGGTCTTGCCTGCCATTGTAGCTTCTGAATAGCTTTCTCTCTAATTCCCTTTCTGGGGAAATCTTGCCCTTAAGTAATACATGTATGATCTTGCACTTGATGAGTTGATTTTAAGTGTGAAATTCTTCCCTTTGTATGCCCATTTGCCTGCCAAACTCTCACAATGTATGTTTAGCTCTCAGGGTGCCAGTTCCCTGCTGTTGAACCATGGAAAGAATATGAAGTTTGAACAAGTGTGAAAAAGTCTGAGATTTTTCCCCTACTAGTTGTCCTAATTGAAACCTCGTGTTGCATAACTACGATGTTGTAGCCAGGATCAGCACTTTATCAGAATTTCCAGCTAGGAAAGGATTATAACACACTAGTCAAAGCAGGGGATTCTGAGTCAGGCCAGAATCCCAACAGTTGGTGAAATCCTTGCCCAGTTGAAGCCAATAGGAGTTTTGTGATTGACTTCAAAAGAACCTGGATTTCAACCTGTATGACCTTGAGCAATCACTTAATCTCTCTCTGCATCTCAGTTTACCCAACTGTAATACTGATAAATACTATTTTTCTATCCCAGGGAGATGATGTGTAATTTAATTGCAAGAAGCACTGAGAGTATCAGATTAAAGACACTTTACAAATAGCCAATGTATCTTCTTCGCTTTACCAAATGTGTTATATTTTCACACAAATTCATGTATCTGGTACCCCCCTCATCTCATCTCATCTCATCTCATCTCATCTCTGAAGAGCTAGTTTTCTCTAAAATCAGGAGATAATTACTGATAACAAAGAAGAGTATGTCTGTGAAGATGGCACCTACAAAAATATTTCCTCTGAAGATGTAACATATATTATGGGGCAGCAGTTTTTCAGGAAACTGATGGTAGTAACAGAATCAGGCATCATCAGTAGTAGAATATAAGGCAGCTTTATCAGCTATTTTTTTCTGAATTCAAGATGTTCTCAAGCTTTGTCCTCTGGAAGAAGCTACCTTCTTGTGGCTGAATAGCGTACCGGTATTTTAAATGTGAAGAGTCAGATCATCAGCTGGTGTAAAGTGGTGTGTCTGCATTGTCTCAAATGAGGAGTTAAATACGATCAGTACCAGGGCAACCTGACAGTAATGCATGCATAGTGAAATCCACAATGTAACTGGGAACATGTGCAAGGACCTCACAGTTGTACATATCCCACAGTACCCCTCTGAATTGGAGTCAAGGGCAGAACAGCTGTACAAGGAGATCTTTGTGTGTCAGAAAAAAACATTATCTGTGCGGTACCAAAAAGTCTTGCACAAAATGGAAAGTCAGGGATTATCTGTGTAAGAGGTCATTGGAATTGCACTCATGTAGATCCATTACCCAGCAACCTGCATATAGAGATGTGGAGGGATAGCACTGTAGACACTACTCCAGCACATAGGTAGAGTAGCAGTCTGCCCCATGAGTTATTTATTTTTGTCCCATCTAAACTCTATTCATGACACCAGCATAAAGCACTGTTACCCCTTACTGAATGAGGGAGGCAACCTAGTGACAGAGGATGTGGAAAAAGCTAATGTACTCAATGCTTTTTTTGCCTCTGTCTTCACGAACAAGGTCAGCTCCCAGACTACTGCACTGGGCCGCACAGCATGGGGAAGAGGTGACCAGCCCTCTGTGGAGAAAGAAGTGGTTCGGGACTATTTAGAAAAGCTGGACGTGCACAAGTCCATGAGGCCGGATGCACTGCATCCGGGAGTGCTAAAGGAGTTGGCGGTTGTGATTGCAGAGCCATTGGCCATTAGCTTTGAAAACTCATGGCAATCGGGGGAAGTCCCGGATGACTGGAAAAAGGCTAATGTAGTGCCCATCTTTAAAAAAGGGAAGAAGGAGGATCCTGGGAACTACAGGCCAGTCAGCCTCACCTCAGTCCCTGGAAAAATCATGGAGCAGATACTCAAGGAATCAATTCTGAAGCACTTAGAGGAGAGAAAAATGATCAGGAACAGTCAGCATGGATTCACCAAGGGCAAGTCATGCCTGACTAATCTAATTGCCTTCTATGACGAGATAACTGGTTCTGTGGATGAAGGGAAAGCAGTGGATGTGATGTTCCTTGACTTTAGCAAAGCTTTTGACACGGTCTCCCACAGTATTCTTGCCAGCAAGTTAAAGAAGTATGGGCTGGATGAATGGACTATAAGGTGGATAGAAAGTTGGCTAGATTGTCGGGCTCAACGGGTAGTGATCAATGGCTCCATGTCTAGTTGGCAGCCAGTATCAAGCGGAGTGCCGCAAGGGTCGGTCCTGGGGCTGGTTTTGTTCAATATCTTCATTAATGATCTGGAGAATGGTGTGGATTGCACCCTCAGCAAGTTTGCAGATGACACTAAACTGGGAGGAGAGGTAGATATGCTGGAGGGTAGGGATAGGATACAGAGGGACCTAGACAAATTGGAGGATTGGGCCAAAAGAAATCTGATGAGGTTCAACAAGGACAAGTGCAGAGTCCTGCACTTAGGACGGAAGAACCCAATGCACCGCTACAGACTAGGGACCGAATGGCTCGGCAGCAGTTCTGCAGAAAAGGACCTAGGGGTTACAGTGGACGAGAAGCTGGATATGAGTCAAAAGTGTGCCCTTGTTGCCAAGAAGGCCAATGGCATTTTGGGATGTATATGTAGGGGCATTGCCAGCAGATCGAGGGACGTGCTCATTCCCCTCTATTCGACACTGGTGAGGCCTCATCTGGAGTACTGTGTCCAGTTTTGGGCCCCACACTACAAGAAGGATGTGGAAAAATTGGAAAGAGTCCAGCGGAGGGCAACAAAAATGATTAGGGGACTGGAACACATGAGTTATGAGGAGAGACTGAGGGAACTGGGGATTTTAGTCTATGGAAGAGAAGAATGAGGGGGGATTTGATAGCTGCTTTCAACTACCTGAAAGGGGGTTCCAAAGAGGATAGCTCTAGACTGTTCTCAGTGGTAGCAGATGACAGAACAAGGAGTAATGGTCTCAAGTTGCAGTGGGGGAGGTTTAGGTTGGATATTAGGAAAATCTTTTTCACTAGGAGGGTGGTGAAACACTGGAATGCATTACCTAGGGAGGTGGTGGAATCTCCTTCCTTAGAAGTTTTTAAGGTCAGGCTTGACAAAGCCCTGGCTGGGATTATTTAATCAGGGATCGGTCCTGCTTTGAGCAGGGGATTGGACTAGATGACCTCCTGAGGTCCCTTCCAACCCTGATATTCTATGATTCTATGATTCTACCCAGACTATATGTAGGTTTCCAGAACATCAACCATAACATAAATTTCTTCAGCTCAAAACTAAATAAAAATCCCTAAATAATGCTGGATGGTGCTATTAATGGGATATTGAATGCCCACTGCATTTAGAGTAGAGTTATCACTTCATTCAGATCATTAGTCTAAGTTTCCCCCAGATAGAAGCAATGCAATGGAGACTCACTGAAGCTCCAGCATCACTTTTCAGTGAGTATTAGAGCTCAACATATAAAAATCAGAATGGATTGTTAGCAATTTTCTACAGCTGTACTTTGCAATGAGCAGTGACCTGTAGTTTATGATACATCTCCAAAGGAAGTGGGTTTTTAGAGCTATTTTAACAAAATACTTCGCTTTGCATCCAGTAATTGCCAGTACTTCTGACATTTGAACACTGAAATGGTCAAAATTTTATTCTTACCTAGATCATTTTGGTAGGTTTATATGTATGTGAGATGAAGGGTATTGAGTTTCCTACAAAAAATATACCTGATTCACATATTCCCCCATTTTAAAAGAGATTCATTGTTCTAGGAGAAAACCTGTTAATGACACTAGCAAATGCCTACTTCAGACAGGGATGATCTGTCAGGACTCTATGGAGTGTAAAACTAAAACTATTTTGTGATTATGCTATGTCATAAATATAAAGGGAAGGGTAAACCCCTTTGAAATCCCTCCTGGCCAGGGGAAAGCTCCTCTCACCTGTAAAGGGTTAAGAAGCTAAAGGTAACCTCGCTGGCACCTGACCAAAATGACCAATGAGGAGACAAGATACTTTCAAAAGCTGGGAGAAGGGAGAGAAACAAAGGGTCTGTGTGTCGGTCTATATGCTGGTTTCTGCCAGGGATAGACCAGGAATGGAGTCTGAGAACTTTTAGTAAGTAATCTAGCTAGGTATGTGTTAGATTATGATTTCTTTAAATGGCTGAGAAAAGAATTGTGCTGAATAGAATAACTATTTCTGTCTGTGTATCTTTTTTGTAACTTAAGGTTTTGCCTAGAGGGGTTCTCTATGTTTTTGAATCTAATTACCCTGTAAGATATCTACCATCAAGATTTTACAGGGGGGATTTCTTTATTTCTATTTACTTCTATTTTTATTAAAAGTCTTCTTGTAAGAAAACTGAATGCTTTTTCATTGTTCTCAGATCCAAGGGTTTGGGTCTGTGGTCACCTATGCAAATTGGTGAGGCTTTTTATCCAACATTTCCCAGGAAAGGGGGGGGGTGCAAGTGTTGGGAGGATTGTTCATTGTTCTTAAGATCCAAGGGTCTGGGTCTGTAGTCACCTAGGCAAATTGGTGAGGCTTTTTACCAAACCTTGTCCAGGAAGTGGGGTGCAGGGTTTTGGGAAGTATTTTGGGGGGAAAGACGCGTCCAAACAGCTCTTCCCCAGTAACCAGTATTAGTTTGGTGGTGGTAGCGGCCAATCCAAGGACAACGGGTGTAATATTTTGTACCTTGGGGAAGTTTTGACCTAAGCTGGTAAAGATAAGCTTAGGAGGTTTTTCATGCAGGTACCCACATCTGTACCCTAGAGTTCAGAGTGGGGGAGGAACCTTGACATGCTATAATGATTTATGGGAGCAAATTGAAATAATGCTAAAATAACATTAAGGACCTATATTTGTTAAACTAGATATGAAACTAGGTGGTAAATTTAACATATTGGCAGTGATTTCCAAAATGCTTGCATCAAACCTCAGACCCACTTGTACATATGTGACATTACCCAAGGTATAATCTGGACTGATGGACAGCTGTGTCCCCTCAATTCTCCAGTCTGGGGTGCCTTTTATACTGCTTTGCTATGAGAACAAACCACTGTTAGTCTGCTCACACTTAGCCTGCAGCATGTAAATCATTCCCAGCTATATTGTAAGAGTGCTGTAGCCAGCCACTCTTGAATTACACTGTAGGGCAACACCAGCAAACTTCCAGTCTCATATTTCCCCTCAGAAATGTGTCTTATACTGCCCAGCTTTCTCCCAGACAATACAAGCTCAGATAAAGTTTGTCATTTTATTAATAGAAAATGATATGCACAAATTCTACTATCCTAAAGGATGTTCCCCAAACACTTCAATCCAAGCACACACAGGTTTAGATTAAACAGTAAAACAAATTTATTGACTACAGAAGATAGGTTTTAAGTGATCACAAGTAATAAGGCATAAAAGTCAGGATTTGTTGCAAAGAAATAAAAGATAAAAGGCAAATAATACCTAACTTAATAAGCTAAGTGAATTCAAAAGAAAGGTCTCCCTCACCACAAATTCGAACATTCTTACTGGCTGAATCCTTCGGTCAAAATCTCTCCTCAGTCCAATGCTGCTTCCTTTCTTCTTCAAGTATTGTTGATGCCATTGGTAGAGAGAAAGGGAGAGATCTTTGGGACATTTGTTCTCTCCTCTTATAGCCCTTTCTTTTGCACAAGAATCACCTCCAGCTGATGTTCAGGAGACAGAAAGTCTTTATGGACAGAAATCTTAAGCTGCTTCTTTGTCAAAATGTAGATTTTTTTGCCCACACCCTCTCTCCTGCTAAAGAGTGGCCACTTAATCAGGTGATGGTCCATTTGATCTTGTTGACACCTGGCTGAGGAGTTGGCTAACCTTTTGTCTCTGGGGTACTGGTTTGTGACTGCTCTCCAGAACATGTTGGGACATTTCTTGGTAACATTGTGCTATGGGATCTTATATTACATATTTTACCAAGATAATAATGATCAGCATATCATGAGTTTTCAAATGATACCTCACAAGGCATACTTTGTACAAGATTTTCTATAATACTATAATAGGGGTGAACATAGGGATACAATTGTTCAGTGTAGGTTGCAGACCTTTGTTCACATAAATGAACATAGGCTGAAGTTGTCCATATCTCTGCACTTTATGATTCCCATCTGGTCTTCCTCCTTTCCTCAAGCTCCCATAAGCCTAGGGACTCTCACATTAGAGGTTTGAAGAAAAGGAGTACTTGTGGCACCTTAGAGACTAACCAATTTATTTGAGCATAAGCTTTCGTGAGCTACGGCTCACTTCATCGGATGCATAAAAGTGGAAAATGCAGTGAGGATGTTTTTATACACACAGACCATAAAAAATGGGTGTTTATCACTTCAAAAGGTTTTCTCTCCCCCCACCCCACTCTCCTGCTGGTAATAGCTTATCTAAAGTGATCACTCTCCTTACAATGTGTATGATAATCAAGGTGGGCCATTTTGAGTTTGCCACACTCTGTCCTCCATACAAACTTCCAGAGGTTGGTTCATTTCTAGTCCTTGTCAATCAAATGTGCAGGGATCAGTTTACAAACTCATCAAGCGTCAAATCCTGTAGGGCTCATGCAGCCCTACATAATGGTTAGAAAACAATATTAATAATAGTCTTCAGCTTAAAAAGAAGAAATGGATGCAGTTAAGTAATAATGATTGTCAACTAGGATTAGTCATCTCCTTTCTCCTCCACAAGCTTTCAAAATGTCATACTGATTTTGGACCAAGACATATACACAGGTATAAAATAGATTTTTATCATCCCTCCCATAGTCCAAGTGATATAGTTATTCTAATGAGTGAACATATGCAATAAGAGCAATGGAAAAAGAAAATGTGGGTTTCCTTCACTTGTAAAGGTCTTGACTTTGTTTTGACAATTCTTAGGAGTTGTGTTGTACATTTTCCAAGATGAAAATAATGAGTCAACTTAATCCCTAGTATTTCCTTCAGTGGAATTACACCAGGTGAACATTTTGTTCCCATCTGTCTAAAACCTGTGTACAAAAAGGGAATTTTGCCATTGTCTTCAATGGGAGTAAAATGTAGGGTCCTAACTTTTTTAACCAATGAGATCAAAAGTGTCTTTCATTAAATGACTAGGTGTTTAGTGTCTGTCAGTTTTCAAAGCTGTCATTAATGAAATCACAATAGGCATATTTGAATTATTTTTTAGGCTTAACAATAAAAAAACAGAGATTTTTCATTCTGGGCCACAGTGTTTTTTGGGGGTCATAAAGCCATCAAGATTTTAAAAGCAGGTCACTATAAATTTTTAACTCTGAAACACTTAGCTAAGAAAATATAATATAGGAAAGGCTCTAGATTAGTGGATGTAGACTCTGCAGAAAAATTATAGTACCATTTGATTCCCTTCATTTCCATAGGCTTAATGCTGCTAAAAATTGCATCCCAGTCAGAGATGGACAGTCCAGAGAAGAGCTATTTAACTAGAAAGTAGCCCTTAAGGAACAAAAACATTCTGACCTCCTAGTGTTAGACTAAATGCGCTGCCCAGTGCCTGCAGCTGATTAATAAGATTTTTAAAGGAAACATTAGGAACTTTAAGTTCTACTTTTCAAGGCTGTCTAAGGTTAATTACGTGAACATAGATAAATCATTTTTAGCAATTTTATTATATGACATTAATATATTACCCTCATCCCCACAAAAAATTAGCTGTTGCTATCTTTGCTTTTTAACGTGTAAAGAAGTGGTCCACAAAAATGTAGGTTGTAAAGTTACAGAATATGCAGCACCAGAATATGCTCTGGAGTGCTGTGAGAGACGGCTTGCTATGCATTCATCATTGTGTTTTACATTTCTGAAAGCCTGTGTCATGGGATTTCTGTGCAGAAAAGATGACTAAATATTTTTTTCATTTCAAAATTTCTATGAGCATTTTTGTTTAAATTTCTTTGCAGGGAAAAAAAGGGGGAGGGAATAGCACAATTTATGTCATCAAATGTCTTCCCCATTATTAGCCCCATTTGGATAGATAACTGCAAAAAGTGTGTCTCTGTGGTGGGGGGGGGGAGGGAGGGTTAAGAGACAAAGAACAGGGGAGTCTGGAACAGTCTGTGTACTGTAGTAATTTTGCCACGCAATCATGTGCGGCCAGTAGCCTTTGAATGGGACAATGTGACAGGCTTCACTATATAAAACAGTCCCTTCCGGAATGCAGGGAGACAGACTTATTGGATAATAAGAAGTTACTATTTTTCTTGGGGAGCTTGCTGTAAACTGGAGAGAAAGAGATTCAAATCTCACACCAGTTTTACTCCAGTAATTAACTTTGATGGAGTTACTAGTGACCTATGCACACGTAAAGGAGATCCAAATCAGTCCCTCTCTAGTACATCCCTGGAGACCTGGGCAGGTTGCCTTTATGCTTATTCTTCATATACACCTTTCTAAAGGTATATTAAGAGCTACTCTTCATCTTCTTCCTCAGCTCGCTTACAAAGGCAGTAGGTAGTCAACTAGTACATCTTTGCCTCATCACAGTGTGCCATTGGCTCTGAAAAGGGATAACTGTGTCCTCATTCCTCAATTCTTTTGTCCATATCAAATGGAAAATGACACACAAATGGTGCTAACCAGGGCAAAGCAAATAATTTTCAGGGATTCATTGGAACCTGGATTGATCAGACTATTAGCCTATTTGAGCTTTTATTTTATAAGCCAGTTAAGTGACCAATACTAGAGAATTCAGCTGACTTATGTACCTCATAGTAATTTACACGTCAATAGATGTTGAGCTGGATTGATAGTGAATTGACATTACTTGCTGACATTTATTCAAGTTAAATTTTAAATGTGCTTTTGGTATTTTCATATAACTGTATAATGGAAAATACTTCTTAGCACAAATCTTCACTAAGTAATTAAGCAGAGCAAAGAACAACTTTCAGGTTTTTCTTAAAGGATGCCTAGGACTGAGTGGCTGAGGGGGAGTTAATTGCAATTTAATTATTAATTAGACAAAGGGAAGTAATCCTCATGCATACAAATATTCATAGAAAGACATCTCCAAACAGAATATTTTCTATATTTTAGGTAAAACTCTTCCATGTTTCATTACAGATAAAAGTCAAAATCCTCCTTTTTATTGCTGACAAGAGGCCTATTGACTTCAGTTGATTTTGGATGAGAACAATTTGTGAAGAATGAGCATACAGTCAAAGATTCAGAGTGCTGTGTAATTGTTAGATATGAATATTTTTAAAAAAATAGGTCTGCTTTGAATCTATAATTTTAAAAGATGGAATCAAAATTGTGTTCAAAAAGATGATAAATACATTTCTGACAAAGATGGCGCCCAAGTGAAAGCCTCCATGTGGTACCTTGTAAGGAAAAAAGGGACTCCTTTTGCTCAGTATAAATGTTCTGACTGAAAGGTCAGAAGGCAAGAAGCATTTCTCACCATGTCAGATGTGTTCAATAAAAATCTCACTCTACATACATCTCTGAGTTTCCTTATATCCTTCCAAACTTCCAGAGTATTGGTGAGTAGTGGATGATGTTTCTTAATTCTGCATTTTTGGTAGGATCACTCTTAGTGTTAAAGACTCTAGAGTCAAAGAAAAACTAGTAGATTTGAGTGATCTTCTGTACAAACGTTGTCTTTGGAGAATGGACTTGTATTTTCCTCATATTACCCTGTGGAAATCCTGAGAGTGCCCCTATCTTTCCCTAAGAATGGGTAGTGATGCCAGTTACTGATTTGGTGAAGACAGCTGTTTGGCCATTAGAATCAGCACCTTGGGTCCTAAAGAGAAATATTTAGAATCTGATCCTGCACTCTGATCTATGTGTGCAGACTCTTGTGTCCATGAAGTCAAGAGGGCAGAGGTTCGAGAGTCTGCCTACATCAATTTGGCTACAGGATCAAGGTCATTATTGGACATTTTTCCAATCTGAATACCAACCCACAATTTAACATAACTAGGCGCTGCTATTTAAGAGTTAAAAAAAGGGGGGGGGGATGAGGTATATTAATGGAACAATTCTTCTGTCCATATTTGAATCTGACACACATACCCAGCTGGTCAAATCCTTCCCAATCTTCTGTGTAATTGCTCCATAGGGGAGAAAAATATGGAAGTCGAACATTTGAAACAGGCACTTCAGCTGAGATTCTAAAGAGGTGTATGAACTACTTCTGAGGTTTAATATAACCTTTTTGTGGAACCACCTGATGCATATGCTGAGCTAAATTTGTCATGCTGGTTCCCACACTGTTTAACAGAGGATGTCTGCTAAGAGGGTATCTGCTGAAGCTTAAAATATAAACTGAAAAGAAACCACTGCTTAAAGGAGAAGGAAAGTAATTTTTTTAACTGGGTCTTAGTAAACTTCTGTAAGATTATTTATTATTTGTATTATGGTAGTATCTAGGAGCCCCAGTCAAGGACCCGGACCCTATTGTACTCAATGTTATACACAAGAACAACAAGAAAGTCCCAAAGATCTTACAAGTCAAGATTCTAACTATCTTGCCAAAACAATGCCATTAATAACACAGAGTGTAAAATAATTCAGACAGTCACCCAGCATTACAACTGTGACCACAAGATTCTAAACTATAATCTACATTGCAAAAGCCTGTATACAATTTAACACACTGAAGAGATGAATGAGCGGCATCTCTTCCTTAGTACATTGAAAAGTAAGTCGATGCCCATACAATTTCATAAAACGTTTACCTCTAGGTCTTCAAAACAGTGCACAGCTTTTCTGTTTGTGTAACTCCCATGAAAATTAGCTGGAGAAAATCATATAAATTCCATCTGGCATTTGAAAAAGTAAGTGATTGCATCTCTTCTTTTTCTTAACAAAAAATAACTTTTACTACAGTCTATTTAAAAATACACTGACTTTTAACTTCACAAAAGTTATTTGTTATTTTGTACAGTTCACAAAATACAAAGTATCTTAAAACATTATTGCCAAGGGACTTGAAATATTATTAGATAATGACAGTCCTTTGAGATTCAGCTATTTTTAAACCTTGTGTCAAAAATTTAAATTCAGAAGTGATATTGCATAGAAAACAATAATGAGAATTGAGTTCCTAAATGATTAAGCATTTTATTTTCCCATGGTGTATTATATCAGTATATATTTTAACATAATGGTAACATAATAGAAGAAAATGGGCTAGATTCATTATTGTGAATCCATGGAGTTTCCTCAGGGATGGATTTAGCTCTATATGTGTTCACAAACCAATGAACTAAGAACAGAAACTCCAGTAACAAAGCTGCCATTGCTCATTTAAACCTTCAGTCTTCATAGCAGTTGGAAGAGTACCACACGAAAAGCAGTCACATTATCCAGAGGGCAGAATTCCAAAACCAGGAAGGAAACATAGTTAGAATTTGTAAAGAAAGATGGAACTGATAGCAAGGTATCTTAAAATATGGGATAGATAAGCCTGAAGGTGACATGATAGTCTTCTGTGGACTATGAAAAGAAGCTTAAAAGGTTATTAGTAGAGGGGAGGAACCAGAGAGCTACTATTCATATTGTCTCTTCAGCTAATCTTTTTCTTCTACATTCTGAAGAAGGCCTCACAGGCAAAACATCACCTCTAACCTTGTTTTCTATTCTGTGTATTTTATTAACCTTTCTTTTCTAAGTCTACAGCTTTCACTCTAATGCAGCTGTGGTAGCAATTCTAGGTTGGCTGGGTTTTTTTCATTAGTAAGGTACTAAGTGTTATTTTTTCAGCAGAAGGACCATGTTTAGTTGCCATGGTGATTACACAATAATGACGATAATTTGCCTCTAATTTAGACTTGTCTGTCTCATTGTCAGTCTAGCTTCTTCTCAGTACTAACTTTGGCTCCTCATAAGCTCTGTGTTAGTGTGACCTTTCACCAGCATAACCAGCATTTCCCCTCAGACCGATTTTCCAACATCCTCGGGTTTCTAACCTCCTGACCCTTTGTGACATTTGTGGGCCAGATAGTTCAAATCACCTGATGCATTTTTTTGAATCTGAGGTTGAGGAAAAAACAAACAAAAAAAACAACATACTTCCAGGCAGCTGATTTATTTTGCCTCATTCTTTGAAACACCAATGGTTAGTGAGGGAAATGTTACTGCATTGAACAAAGTGATATTTTGTACTCGCCTGTGATTTCCCAAAGTAACATTGGTGGGTAGCCTAATCTCAGTAGTTTTGTTTCTTACAGACTGGCAACTGAGATGAATAAGACTATGTACATTTCCGCTGCCCCCCAACTTTGTTTTCTTGTTGTCACACACAAGGGTACTGGAACAATTTGTATAGTAGGGGTGCTGAGAGCCATTGAACCAAACTATAAACCCTGTATATGATGGAAACCACTTCAAGGCAGCGGGTGTAGCAGCACCCCTAGTTCTAGCACCTGTGATCACACCTGGTTAAAGAAACACTCTTCTGGCCAATGTAATATATCCAGGCAACAATCCCAGATCCATCACCTTATTATACCATTTAGTGTGGGATGTACCCTGCAGGTCTTATATGCCTTAACTGGTCCTCTTACCTTCACATGTAGCTGGCTGGCAGCCATGTTTTCTTAAACTGTAGAGCATTTTTCTTTACTGAAAACACGAACTACACTCCCAGAGAACTGGAAAAGGGCAAATGTAGTACCTATATATACAAAGGGAAATAAGAACAACCCAGGGAATTATAGACCAGTCAGCTTAATTTTAGTACTTGGAAAGACAATGGTGCAAAAAATCAAACAATCAATATGTAAGCACCTAGAAGAAAATAAGATGATAAGTAATAGTCAACATGGATTGGTCAAGAACAAATCATGTCAAACCAACCTAATAGCTTTCTTTGACAGGGTAACAAGCTTTGTGGAGAGGGTAAAGCAGTAGATGTGGTATATCTTTATTTTGGTAAGGCTTTTGACTCTGTCTCACATGACCTTCTCATAAAGAAATTAGAGAAATATAGCCTAGACGAACCTACTAAAAGGTGGACACACCTCTGGTTGGAAAAGTATACTCAAAGAATAGTGCACAGTCATGCTGGAAGGGCATATCAAGTGAGGCCCCACAGGGATCTCTCTTGTGTCTGGTTCTATTCAATTGATTTTATTCCTTGACTTTAGCAAAGCTTTTGACACGGTCTCCCACAGTATTCTTGCCAGAAAGTTAAAGAAGTATGGACTGGATGAATGGACTATAAGGTGGATAGAAAGCTGGCTAGATTGTCGGGCTCAACGGGTTGTGATCAATGGCTCCAAGTCTAGTTGGCAGCCAGTATCAAGTGGAGTGCCCCAAGGGTCAGTCCTGGGGCCGGTTTTGTTCAATATCTTCATTAATGATCTGGAGGATGGCGTGGATTGCACCCTCAGCAAGTTTGCAGATGACACTAAACTGGGAGGAGAGGTAGATATGCTGGAGGGTAGCGATAGGATACAGAGGGCCTCTTTTTATGGTGGGTTATGGTGGTTTTTATGATGGGTTATTGTTCAGCCCAAACTTCTGCTCACATACATACATACATTATAGACTGCTGTCCTTCAGCTCTTAAACACAATGAATACAATGGGAAAAAAGATGCACATGTACTGTACTGTTCTTACTATTCTGATTATCAATAGTTATACTGTAAAGAAACAGTCTTGATAATACATCATTAAGAGGATCTAATTGTTTTCAAAAAGAAAAGGAGGACTTGTGGCACCTTAGAGACTCCTTTTCTTTTTGCGAATACAGACTAATACGGCTGCTACTCTGAAACCTGTAATTGTTTTCAATATCCCTTCTGTAAAATAAGACCCACTTTCTCCTTCTCCCAGAGGAAGAAGGAAAGAGATGACAGAATGATCATCTGGGTTTGATGAACTTATTTATTTATTTAGCCAATATCACAGAGAGAGAATCAGCTTGTCATTACATTGCACAACCACAATGCCACCTCCTTTATGTGGGTAATGCCATCATCAAAGCTGACAATCCTAAGTAATCCTCTAGTGCATATCTCTGTTTGCCAGAAGCTGGGGATGTGCGACAGGGGATGGGTCACTTGATGATTACTTGTTCTGTTCATTCCCTCTGAAGCACCTGGCATTGGCCACTGTCAGAAGACAGGATACTGGGCTAGATGGATCTTTGGTTTGACACAATACGTTCTTATGTCACATTTTTTGAACACTGCAGGTGTATTGTCCATTCTCTCACCTGTCCCAGTCATATAATATAAAGCAACAAAGTCTATAATAGGAGCAGGAACTGTGCAACAGGACCCCAGACCCATGGGGGAGGCTAAAGATTGAAAAAAAGTATGTATCATGTGGTGAATTAAGTTACTGTTTTTAATCATATCTGTGTTCCATTGGACATGCCATCTTGTGTTATAGATGTTAATGTGCAAGCAGTGACTAACTGAAGTAGTTCTCAATATAATATCAAGATCATATGACTTATTGGCAGAATGGAAATACGTTCATAGGCTGACATGGGTGAAGAGAATTAACAGACAGAAGAGGACTATGAAGAGCCCTTGATTCTCAAGTCAAACCAACTCTAGCAGTCATTTACATTGTGACGCCTGTCTCAACAGCTGAAGGCCAGAACAATACTTTAATAAACAACAACATGATTGTTCAAATTATCTTAGTCGCTGAAGCAACCCAACATTTTTAACGGGACAAAAGCAAGGAGAATCCTCGTGGGATTTGATATTTTCTTGGTTGAGGAGAGGGAATCAGGAAATTTTTGTATTGTGCATCAATTGAGGGTTCTCTGCATCATTTCTGGGTTGGTGTCATTGGAAACAAGAAACAGCAGCTTGTCAATGGTTCTCTGTAAACTTTATTTGCTTATTCAACTTAACAAAACAGAACAAAAAAAAACAAAAACAAATACAATTTGTCAGTGCTTGCTCCTTTACCCAGCCAGTTGTCGGTTGAATGTATCTGTATCTTTGATGGACTTTTTGTAGCTGTTATATGGAGGAAAACATGAGGTTATACACAGAAGTAGGCCATGTGGTCTAGTGGATAAAGCAATGGACTAGGAATCTGTGAATCCTGTCTTTGCTAGTCGCTTCATCTCTAGTTCCCCTCTGACCCAGGGTCTTTATTGTCTATTTAAGTTGTAAGTTCTCCTATTTCACTATGTTTGTACAATGCCTGGCAGAATGGGGAGCCTATAGGATCCTAAATAATTAACGTATAACACATAAATACAGAAAATAAAAACATTGCAAAATTAAGTGGTGAATAAAATATATATGAATCATGGCCTTACCATCCCAAAATCACTGCATTAGGGGAGGTGAGAGCCCTAGTCAAGTTTGAATGGTGTGACGGAAAGCCTTTTTCTGGAGGTGCGTATCAACCAAAAAGAGCCATACTTTGAAACCTTTACAGATATTAATTGCAGAGTTATGTTTGTTGTCACTTAGCATCCTGTAACACTGATATTTTCATGCTTTCTGCTTAGATAGGTGTTATTTGCTCTTGTAAAATTCAAGATGCTCATTTAGGTTACTATTCCCAGAATACCTGTGGTCTGCACCACAGAAGGAGGTGGTCAATTACATGTCCTCTCTATGAAGAGGAATTTAATGAGTGACAAGAAAAGAATCTTCATTCATTTGAGGCTAATTCCTCAGTTTGTATAGATATAGTCAGCAAAACTCTGCATTTTGATCAAATTGAAAATCTGCACATGCTTTCATTTGTGGGTCTTAATTAAGATTAGTGTTATGTCTTGTAGATAACTAGGCTATTAGAGAGTTGGTAGCTTGCCACCATATTTGGCAGCCCAACTGAATCACAAAAATGGAAATGTAGCCTATTTTAAAAAAAATCACTGAACCCAACATCATTATTAACAAAATGAATCCAGTTTCTCATATGTTATACCAGAGGTCAAGAACCTTTCAGAAGTGGTGTGCCGAGTCTTCATTTATTCACTTTAATTTAAGGTTTCACGTGCCAGTATTACATTTTAATGTTTTTAGAAGGTCTCTTCCTATAAGTCTGTAATATATAACTAAACTATTGTTGTATGTAAAGTAAATACGTTTTTTAAAATGTTTAAGAAGCTTCATTTAAAATTAAATTAAAATGCAGAGCCCCCCAGACTGGTGGCCAGGACCCGGGCAGTGTGGGTGCCACTGAAAATCAGCTCCCATGCTGCCTTTGGTACGCGTGCCATAGGTTGCCTACCCCTGTGTTATACCTTTGCTGTGGATGAGAAATTATTCCCATTGCAATCCTTTTCCCCCCAGCTTTCAGGACATTCCAAAAATTTACCCTTTGGGATGACATTTGTTCATTCTACTGTTGACCTGGATATGATAAAACTTTCAGATAATAATCCATATGTCATGTGGTTACCCTGGAGAGAGTAAGTGTGAAAAAATGGAGGCACGGGGGTGGGGAGAGGTTACCCTATTTTTGAATTCTATTTGGAGTCATTTAAATTGAAGATTGGCTTTAGCAGAAAACAAACACAAACACAAATTTGGTCTGGAGTTAGTACCACCATAGTGTGCTGAAACTAAAGCACCCTTAATAAGGCCAGCTAGAGTTGACAGTCTTTGACCTTCCTGATTTTAAGAGGCAACTCACTGAATGTAGTGAGCCAGGGTGATCTAGTGTATAGGGCACTGAACTGGCAGTCAGGTAACAGGGGTTGTGTTCTTGGCTCTGCCACAGACTTACAGTATCACCTTGGGCAAGTCACTTCACCTTTGTTCTTCTATTTCCCTGCTCACCTTTTTGTCCATCTTGTCCATTTAGACTGTAAACTTACCAAGGTGTGGACTGTCTGTTACTGAATGCTTGTGCAGTATCTAGTATAATGGTCCTTCAGTTTCAGTTGGAGTTCTAGGTGCCTGGCTCTCACAGTTATGAAAGAAATCAGTTAGTGACGAAGCTGATTGAACTGCCTGAATACAGTGAGCTTCCAGTTTAGAAAACCGGATAGAAATCATCCAGGGGACCCAATGGTTGTAAAGGGAAACAATTTAGTTACACATCCAATGATATTCCACTTCTTTAGAAGACCAGCTGCTGTCATAAACCCAATAGGATACTACTCACCGAGCCTCATGTTCTAAAGGAATTTCCTGTGTGTTTTCCAAGTAGAAGCAAGGCATCTGCATGGGGATTTTCAAAGCAGCCAGGGGAACAGGGCACCCAACTACCATGGGAATTCATGGGACTTGGGCACCTAATTCCCTTAGTTGCTATTGAAAATCCCAGCCTGAATAGACCTACTAGTCACATACTGTGGTTTGATTAGCTGATTGTGAGTCTGATATGTAATTGTCGCTAGCACTCCAAATGGGACCATTATTGTCCATAAACAAGTGACATCTAGCATATTTTATAGATGAAGTCTAGAGAAAGAGGTACAGTACCTGCTATATTTAATTCCTCTTATGTTTGCCCCTGAACTAGTATTCTGCAGTTGTTTTATTCCTAAAAGCCAAATGGACTTGTCCTTACTAAAAGAATGCAGTACTGTGGATTTCTGATTTCTGATACACTGTTGTCTACAGAAGTGAAATATATATTGTTCATTTTATGTTAAAATTCCTTAATAGTTTGCCAGTTAATGCCCATAGTTCCTATTTATCATTTGTTGGTAGTTCCTCTTTCTTTTACTCTCCTGCACCAACTGCTGAATTTAGCCATATTAATAGAATGAAGAATAGAAGAACCTGTCTCTAATTAGACATGCTATTCTATAAAAACTGGAGAATGAATCATTTTTATATTCCTTATTGGGAAATGGTTTGTGCAGTCTACAATGAGGAAAGCACAGGAAAAAAACATGCAGTGTCCCTGCCTGGCTGTCACACACACAATAGGAGTGAACACTAAGTTACTTCAAATTCCAGGTCAGTACAGACAATAAAATGGAAGAGAAAATGGTCAGTTAAGAGCTCTCACACACCATATGCTCTCTTTTTAATCTGGTTGTAGAACAGGAAGTTTTGGTTTATAATCAGAATAAAATGGCTTTTGAGGTTATTAAAACACCTCAGTATTGCTTTGGGATTTAATTACCTGAAAAGTCTATTTATTGCTTTGTGCAGTCCAATGCCATGATGATTATACTTTAATTGCACTACTAAATATAAAGGTTCACAGATGCAGAACTTTACTTAATTTAGGATTGCTTAATCTATTGTATGAAATGGTAATAAAGAAAATATGTAAATCAATGTTAGGCTTACAATGACTTATTCCTACCTCAGTAGGTGACATCCCAAGTTCTATCCCCACTGCCAATTACCCACTTAGCAGTGTCAGTAAATTACAACATGGCAGTACTATCATGTCAGCTCAATGTGTCGGCTAGTGCATTCTGAGGTGGAGCCCAGGCTCTGTCTCCTCCACTCCTACCTGGTCTGGATTCACTATTTGCTGCCCATCTACTTTCTCCCTACTTCATACCCTGCTGCACTATGCATGCTTATTACTTTGTGCCTAGACCTAGACATAAGTAGCTCACACGGGGCATAAGGAGGGTTCTTACTCCTTCTCAAACTCCTGCAGAGTCCAACTCGCAGTCCAGCCTTATACTAGTGAAAACATGCAACAATCCACCATGCAACGAAAAATAATATCTTTCAAAGAGCTTCAGGTTCTAAGATGAAACCACAAAAATAAGCATCAATCCTCTAAAATTTGGACTCTGCAGGTCCCAAAATTATGGAATTAGTAGAATTATATCCCAATGTATACTTAGAGAAAATACCTCTAACCTGCAATTACAACTTGAACTGATCCAATTATGTGATGTAATGGTGTACAACAAATATGCATCATGACACAATTATAATTTGTGATTATATCATAAAAATCCTTCTGAAACTTTGTGAATGAATATTGGGCATAAACCATCACTGTGCATTTAAAATGTGCATCTGTTTCAGCTGGCATCCCCAAAATGTGGGCAACTGGTACTTTTAGATGTCTACAGAGATTTGTAAATTGAACTTGTTAACATAGGTATATAAAGACACTTCTACCCTATTTTAGAGTTTTGTCTAGGTGTCCCTGGTCATAATATTTGAGCACCTCTATTAGCAGTTACCGTGGACACCTGCATAAGGCAAATATTTATGTGAACACCAGAATGCAGCAAAAATAGATGAAGCCCATGCCAACAAAAGCTTAGGTACCTAGGAGGTTATAAAGAAATTGTTTTCACAATGTGAAAATAAATTCCTAGGATTTTATTTTGCCATTTTTCTTCATAACTGAGAGAAATTTCTTCACCCGGCTTAACTATAGTAATGTCTACAAAGAACTCCGTATAGAACTGCCCTTTCAAAAATGGCTACCATCACCATTGTTTTCAATAGCAGTGAGGCTAAAAGTGCCCTTAGCAAATATGGCCTTTGTTTAATATGGCCATTACCTCCCATTAGCAATAATCAGAGGGAAGCCAAATTGTCTTCAGGGAAGATGGTGGACCTCCTGTACCTTTGAGAACTTTGGGTGGAAGGTGCAAAGTATTATTATTAAAGTATTCTGTAGTGGCCAAAAATAATGACAAATACCACACCTGGAAGCATCCTTTTGGCTTAATTTTCTGACCTTTTCTGATTGTAAGAGCTTAAAGAGCAGACTTTCCACATGTAGCCCATTTATTACAAAATATGGAGAGAAGCTCTAATCCAGAAATACACTTAAGCACATGCTTAATTTATCTTCAGTAGAACTACTAAATTGCTTAAAGTGCCTTGCTGGATCAGGGCCTAAATTTGTATTCAACATAATGTGAGTAAGAGTGGGAGGCTCTGATCCAAAATATTTTTTCCAAGAAGATATCTGCTGCTTTGTCTGTGTCAGATGGGAGTGGGACTGAGTTATTACTCAATCCCTAGGAAATTAAACATGTAGAATTGTATTCAGTATTACAGGGAAAATATTATTCACATAAATAAAGTTTTGCACTTTCACACAAGGAGAAATTTCTCCTGACTAAGCAACTCCCATTATATCTAAGATTATCTGAACTGTGGTGTTAAATAACAAATTCCAATTTGAGAGATGATTGCAGGTGCACATGTAACCATTGTGATCAAGGCATGGAAATTGTTGTCATTATTACACATTATCCTTTGAAACGGTTTTTCCATGCATAACTTTTAACCCGTGGTTCCTTTGACACTTCACGGATGGTATTTTGCTTTTGCCTTTCACAGATGTTATACATTTTCCCTTCTGTTAATATTTAAGGTAAGTATTAGCTTTATTATTTAAAAGTGCTGTAGTATTTTAAAGCCTACATTAGGACTGATTACAATACTCATGGCTGCATTCTCCCCCTTATAACATGTGCTGAGTCTATGTGTGAGAGGTACTCCCAACAATTTGAAACATTTCTTAGACTTTCCTTATACTCCCAAAGCACCTGGATGAGGCTCAACAAAACTGTGGGTAAGTCCACACTAACAATACTAATAAATAAGAAGAAGAATACATGGAAAAAGTCAGTTTTAAGGAAAGTTTTGAATAAGATGACCAGAATTTGGAGACTGTTCCAAGCACAGTGGTCATGAAAGGAGATCAAAATGAAGGGAGCAGTAGGGTTTGGTTGGACCATATGTGGTGAGGAGGAAGGAAAATGAGATATGAAATGAAGATACAATGTGAGCAGATATCATAGAATCATAGAAATGTAGCACTGAAAGGTACCTGATAAGTCATCTAGGCCAGGATCCTGAGTCAAGACTAAATATTATCTAGACCTTCCGTGTATTGTTCTAACCTGTTCTTAAAAGCCTTCTCTGACAGATTCCACAACATCCATAGGTAATTTTTTTCCAGTACTTAACTACCTTTAGAATTAGAAAGTTTTTTCTAATGTCTAACCCCATTACTTGTGCTGACCTCAGTGGTTGAGGAGAACAATTTATCACCCTCTTCTTTATGTGGATCGTCTACACAATTGAAGACCCTGCCCTCAGTCTTTTCTTCTCCAGACTGAACAAACCTAATTGTTTCAATCTGTCCTCATAGGCCATGTTTTCTGGACCTTGAATAATTTTTGGTGCTCTCCTCTGGATTTTTTCCAGTTTGTCCACATATTTCCCAAATTTTGATACCCAGAACTAGACACAATATTCCAGCTGAGGCCTTACAGTGCCGAGTAGAGTGGAAGAATTCCTTCTCATATTTTGTTTACAATACTCCTGCTAATATATCCCAGAATGATGTTTTCCTTTTTTGCAACAGTATTACATTGTTGACTCATAGTTAATTTGTGATCTGCTATAACCCCCAGATGATTTTCCACTGTGTTCCTTACAAGGAAGTCATTTCCCATTTTGTATTTACGCAATTGATTATTCCTTTCTAAGTGTAATACTCTGTGTTTGTCCTTACTGAATGTCATCCTATTTATTTCAGATACTTTCTTCAGTTTACCGAGATCATTTTGAATTCTAATCATGTTCTCCAAAGTGCTTGCAACACTTCTCAGCTTGATATCATCTGCAAACTTTATAAGTGTACTCTCTATGCCATTACCCAAATAATTTATGAAGATATTGAATAGAACCAGACCCAGAACAGATCCTGGTGGAATCCTACTTGATATGCCCTTGCAGCCTGATTGTGAACCAATGATAACTGCTCTCTGAGTATGCTTTTCCAACCAGTTGCGTACCCACCTTTTAGTAGGCTTGTCTAGACTATATTTCTCTACTTTCTTTATGAGAAGGTCATATGAGACAGTACCAAAAGCCTTACTAAAGTTGAGATATATCACATCTACTTCTTCCCCCCATCCACAAGGCTTGTTACCCTGTCAAATAAGGCTATTAGGTTGGTTTGACATGATTTTTGACAAATCCACATAGACTGTTACTTATAATCTTATTTTCTTTTAGGTGGTCATGAATTGATTGTTTGATTGCTTGTTCCATTGTCTCTTTGAGTACTGAAGTTAAGATATCTATTATTCCCTAGGTTATCCTTATTCCCCTTTCTATAGATAGGTATTATATTTGTCCTGTTCCATTCCACAGGGTGTCTCCTGTTCTTCACAAGTTCTCAATTGCTAATGGTTCAGAGATGTCTTCAGCCAGCTCCTTAAGTATTGTAGGATGTATTTCATCAGGCCCTGCTGACTTGAAGATATCTAACTTGTCTAAGTAATTCTTAATTTATTCTTTTCCTATTTTAGCCTCAGATACTACCCCTTCAACACTGATGTTCACTATGTTAGTAATCCAATCACTGCTAACTTTTTTGTGAAAACCGAAACAAAAAAAAAGGCATTTGACTCTTCAGATATTGCTGCATTTTCTGTTATTATCTTTCTCTCCTTATTGAATAATGGGTCTACCCTTTCCTTGCTTCTCATCTATTTGTAAAATGTTTTCATATTACTCTTTATGTCCCTAGATAGTTTAATCTTGTTTCTTGCCTTTCCTTTTTAATGTTGTCCTTACATGGTTATGTTGTTTTGGTTTATGTTGTTCCTTCATAATTTGACCTAGTTTCCACTTCTTATATGACTCTTTTTTAAGTATCAGGTCATTGAAGATCTTCTGATTAAGCCAGGATGCTCCACTACTATGCATCCTATCTTACCTATGCATTAGTATAGTTTGCTTTTGTGCCCTTAATAATGTTTCTTTAAAAAACTGTCAACTGTCCTGAACATTTTTTCCCCTTAGACTTGCTTTCTTATGGGATCTTACCTACCAGTTCGGAGAGACTGCTGATGTCTGCCTTCTTGGAGTCCTTTGTCTTTATTTTGCTGTTTTCCCTCCTACCATTCCTTATAATCATAAACTCTACCATTTGATGATCAATGTCTTCCACTTTCAAATTTTCAACCAGTTCTTCCCCGTTTGTCAGAATCAAGTCTAGAATAGCCTCTTCTCTAGTCATTTTCTCCATCTTCTGAAATAAAAAGTTGTCCCCAGTGCATTGCAACATCTTGATGGCTAATCTGTGCTCTGCTGTATTATTTTCCCAACAGATATCTGGATATTTGAATTCCCCCATCACCACTAAGTCCTGTATTTTGGATGACTTTGTTAGTTGTTTAAAAAAAGCCTCATCTACCTCTTCTCCTGGATAGGTGGTCTATAGTGGACACCTACCATGACATCACCCTTGTTTGTTCTCGTTTTATCCTTACCCAGAGACTTTCAACTGATCTGCCTCCCACTTCCATCTCAACCTCAGTGCAAGTGTATACATCTTTGATATACAAGGCAACACCTCCTTCCTTTTTTCTCTGCGTCGCCTTCCTGAACAAGCTGTGTCCTTCTATATCAATATTCCAGTCATATGAATTATTCTACCAACCTTCTGTGATGTAGGTTGGGGCAAGATTATGCAGAACCTTGAAGAAGTGGATGAGGCATTTGACTTAAATGTTGTAATACTCAGGAATGCAGTGTAGGAATTCCAGGGTGGAAATGAAATACTTGGAGTGCCTAGAAACACAAGATGATTCTACACAGACCTGAGAGGGAAGAAATATGACATGGGAATGTCAAAGGGGAGAAAGTTATGGTAATCCAGGCCAGAAATGACTGAAATACAGGGGTTAGAATGTAAAAGAGGGATTTTAGACAATATTATGCAAGAATGATCTTTCGAGCCAAAAGAGAGCTGGGGTACAGCAGGGTAGAAAAAGGGAGAGGAGTTGCAACTGACAAAGTGGCTGCAGGAAAAGAGGAGAATAATGGAGTTGTCAGTGGGGATACAGTAGGAAAAAAGAGGAGGGGGAATTGGTGGCAAGATGAGAGGTACTTGTCTGGATGGACTTGGTTTGTGAAGTGGAGAGGACATCCTGGAAATGCAAGTCTGGGCTGAAGGTAGGAGATTGTGTGTGGAGAGAGAGATTTGGGAGTCATTCACAAAAAGGAAATAGCTAAAACCACAAGAGCAGGAGAGAGGCTAAATAAGGATGGGGACTGAGAACAGAATAGCAAGGGAGGCCAATAGATGACTGACAGACAATGAGGAGTTACAAAAAGAGATGCTGAACAGAGCAGTCAGCTAGAATAACAAGGATATCCTCAAATCTTGGAAGCCATAAACTTGCTCTGTAGCATGTTTTTAACTCTACTTGTATATGAAATAAAGGACTGGACCCATGGCTGCTATAAATCTGCAAAGCACTTGTCCTACAGTTTTCATTTAATTTCTTAATGAATTAACTGGACAGATTAGTTAAATGCATTTGGTACTTGCACAGAATGTTGTCACCTGTAATGGAGTTAGTTAAGATTTTGCTTAGATTGTTGTTCAAGCTAGTAGAAAATTTGCCAAACTTGCCAGGCAAATTAGCTCCAAGTTCTCATTAGGCTGCTCTAGGTACGGTAAGATAGGCTGGAGGAGACTCTTAGTATCTTCTTGATGTTCAGTGGGCAATGTAGGACCAAGAATTGATCCCTTGCCAGCAGTATATGCATTCTTGACACAAGCCTGTTCAGGGCATGGAATTGTGGTGGGTTTTGTGTCCACAGAGGAGAGAAGTCAGAGTTTGGTCTCTTGAAGCATCATCTGATAAACCATTGCAAAGGAAGCTGAGATGAAGCCAAGAACACTGATTAGGTGGTCATGTGCCCTAGAAATCCTCAATTAAAGATCACACTGAAAATTTGAGTGAAACGTTTCCATAGATCATAGCCAAAAAAAAAAAATCTGTTTCAGATACTCACACCCAAAAATGTGATAGGATTATCTGGCAGACGGTGGAGACATCTGTGGCATTCATGTCACAGCTGTTACCAAAGAGGCAGGAGAAAGACTACCTTGTGTCAAGAATGCATATACTGCTGGCAAGATTCTGATGCCCTTACTCATAATGAGCGGGTGTGTTTCTAGTGGGGTCTTGCAGGGATCAGTTCCTGGTCTTACACAATTTAACATTTTTATCAATTACTTGGAAGACAACACAAAATCGCCATTGGCAAAATTTGCAGATGATACAAAAATTGGGGGTGTGAGAAATAAAAGAGGACATGTCACTGATACAGACTGATCTGGATCTCTCGGTAAACTGGGCACACACAAACAATATGTCTTTTAATATGGCTAAATGTAAATATAAAAATATATTCTTTCTGATAGACATGGCTGCGAGAGAAACAACCCTATCCTGTGGGATTTCATGGTTGGTTATAGGTTACAGGAAGGACAACTCTAATCTCTCCAGTTGGTAGTAAGCGTTGTTGAGGGAAACTGCTTTTGACTTAAAAGGGCAAGCTGAAATTTCAAAGAAATCAAGAGCTTTGTTAGCATCTCACACTAAAAATAGATCGTCTCTGCTTGAAAAATCAAAAGTGATTTGGTCCTTTCAAGATCTGTTGTGCTGCTGTGGATTTTTTTTTCATGGTGAGATTTGGATTGCTCCATTTTCTAAAAAGTTAGCAATTTTGTTTTCTCATCACTTAGCAAAGTAGATGAATAATCAAATTAACCCCAATGCTTTGGAGCATATTCAAAGTCAAATTTCTTGGCTGAAATGAGGTTTGACTCTTTCTGTAACTATGTTGTTAGAACATAACCTAGAGGATATAAATATGCTCTGGCTATGTTTAACAGTTTTTCTACCATGCTTTGCACAAAGGCCAGTTGCATTTGAAGAAAAAAATAGATCCCAAATTCCTACTAATAATAACTCTCACTTCAATAGTAATTTTAATCCATGGATCTCAAAGTACTTTAAAGAACAGTGATTAAGGCTCATTATCACCCTGTGATGTTGCTAAATATCATTATCCTCATATTACAGATGGGGAAAAGAAAAACATTAAGCAATAATAAATTGACTTGAATGATGTCATTCTTAAAACAAACCATTTGTACAAAAAACCTTCATTAATCAAAAACACTAAAAAGAGGAATTTACAACTACGACATTCAGTAAACCATTGTTAGCCAAAGCGACTAAAGAGAGGAACGTACAACTATTACATTCCATAAACCATTGTTCTCCAAAAACACAATAAGAGGAATTTACAACTACTTTCCTATTTTCAAAAAAAATTTACAAGTTATTTTTTTCTATTAGGAATGTTCCTGTTCTGTTCCATTTAGGTTCTTATAATGCACGTGTCACAATGGTATCTGAGAACATTCATGGTGATATCTAGATATTTTATGTTATAACTTTATTTCAGATATAAATTGTTTCTCATGATGAAGTATTTGGCAACTGGTGCTAATTTGTATAAATAATCCCAAAGATTAATTAAATGATTACATCAGAACTTGGTAGGCAGCTGGTTATGGAAATAGAACACAGTAATTGTTCTAATCCAAACTACCACTTGCAGCAAGCCATTTTTGTGTGTATGTTTTAAGGATAGTATTACATTATATTACAGAGAAATAAGATATCAGCATTATTAAAATTGCAGCTATTATCATATTGATAACATATCTCTTTCTAATTAAACTCTAATTACCCTAAAAGCTTTTGACTTTTATTAATAATTTCTAAGAGTACTCCTTTTTTCTCCTAGAATTCTTTTATCTTTTCACAAAAAATATTTTATATGTCTCACACTATTGACTAACTTTATATAAGTACATTTCATTTTCAGTGACTGACTGGATTTGTAAAATTATTTTACTTAGCACATAAAATTGAAATTATTTAAAATTAAGCTGTACTATCAGTTCTAATTCATTCGACTGAGGAGATGGTATGAGCATATTTGTCCCTGAAAGGAAAAAAGTTAATGGAAGGAAGAGCATAATTAAATTCCCTGTAATAATCTGCTACATTATTGTTTGAAAGATAAAGGACAAAATAGATTTGAATGAAAAGTTAGAGTTGATTTTATTATGTTGTTTTTAACATATCATTAGCATATATGTATTTTCTGGATGATGCTATAATATAGGCTCTCATTTTAAGGTGAATTCGCTGATCGTGACCTATATATGCACATATGTTCTTTGCAAGTTCAAACACTTGTATAATAATACACCATACATCTTGTGGTGATAGCCATGTGAAGGTTTTGTTTCAGACCTATGTGAAAAATTATCTAGACATTTTAAAAATTGTATTTAGCATTCATCTTTGACATCCTCACCTGCTCTCTGCCCACTAATACGTCTCTCTTGGGGCTACTTCAAATTTCCAGACACTTTTTCAGGTGTTACATTTTAGTCTCAATATTTTTTTAAACTCTCAAAAATAGGTTATAATTGAAAAATGTGCACAGTACATGATTGTGTGGGGAAGTATAATGGTTTTATGACCTGCATGTGGAATGAGTTGTATAGCCGTTCCAAATTCATAGCAATATATTCTTACGTCACATCACACTATCACATATTTCACAGATGGTGGTGATATCCCTATGCTAAATTGAAGAGCCTTCTGGTAAACCACAGAGGAGTCATGTAGATTGCAATTGTCATGCACCTTTAATATTCTTGTATTCTAAATCCCTGAGTGGCTTTAAAGAATCAAAATTTAAAAAAAAAATGCAAGAACCTGCCACCAACTTTTCCCCTTCTTTCATGCTAAGTGTACAGTTTTCCCTGCTGTATCAAGATTGCACGGGCCTGAGTCCAGTATGGGCACTAATCAGCCTCGCACCACTATTAGGCATAAGATCTGAAACCACATGACCCTGCAAATCTTGAGGGTTGTACCAATGGAAAAGGGATATTCCTAGCCTCCCAGTGGGCCACTATCTTCAAAGCCCTGGAGAAAATCAAGATATTGGACTTCAATGATGTAACATTTCAATGGTGATCAGAGCTATTTTTGGTCATTTGTAGAGATGTTTTATATTTATTGGGTTTTTTTTTTCTAATTATCATGTTAACTATTGCATCTGGTTTTGGGGGGATTGAAACAAAATATTCAGCCAGAACAGTTCCTTTGGCTAGGAATTAGATGTAGCAGAGTAAAGGACTCTCTAACATCATTCTTAGCCATGGTACAGGAACCGCAGAACTCCTTATGATGTATTCAGTTTGATGAGAGAACATTTATAGCAAATGAGGAATCACTACTCTTGAAAAGGAATGTAGGACTAGGTCCTTCTCCTATTAGAGTCAATGGCAAAATACACTTTGACTCTAGTAGTAGCATGGACAGGCCTATAGTCGAATTGTATTACCTATGTGGTCTCCATGGAACAGGACCATGAATGTTTTTATTATATATGTATTTCTTATCATAGTACCAAGGAGCTCCAGTCATGGACCAGGAGACCCCATTGTGCTGTACCAACACAGAACAAAAGGATGGTCCCTGCACCAAATAGCTTACAATCTAAGTATAAGACAAAAGATGGATACATACAGAATGATGGGAGAATTTAAGGAAACAATGAGACAGTATTTGTAAGCTTGATAGGCGGTGGTCTCAGCACAACAGACAGCCTAATGTTTTTCATCTTCTGCTTCTGCTATTGGAAACTAAATCCACCGTGCCCAAACAATTGTGAAAGGTGTAAGTATGGCCATAGTTTTTTCAACTACTTTTGATACTAAATTTGAAAAGTAACACTTGGAGCCTAAGCTTCTTGACACTTAGGATCTTATCCAGCAAAACACTTTAGCACATGCCTAACTTTAGGCTGCCAGTGTGTTGGGACCACTACATAGCATACTGACTCTTGGTACATCCCTGTCTGCCTGTATCCATCTGTTGTCTCTGGTCTTAAAAATTAGACTGTAACATTCTTGGGGTAGGGACTGACTTTTTGCTTTGCATTTGCACAGTGCCTAACAAAATGGAGTCCTGGTCCATGATTGGGACTCCTAGGCACTATGGCAATATAAATAATAATAAGTAGGTGAGTAGGGGCATAAAAGGAACTACTCATATGATTAAAGTTAAGCATGAGCTCATGTGCTCTGCTGGCCTGGAGTTTTATTATTCTTCAAAAATGTGTACATCAGAAATCCCCTGCTAAGCTGGTGAAAATGAAAATGAGTGAGCAGTGGGTATATATCTAGTAGAACAAAGTGAGTAATATCTAGTAGAACCAAACCAGAACACTGAAGATTGGTTTTGTCAGTCCTTACTGATTCAATGTACTACCTGAAAACATTGTATTTTTCCAGTCAGGAAGCACGAGGAAAGACAGGAAATTGAGTCTTTCATTTGAAAATACTTTGTTTATTAGGAGTAGCCAACCTTTTAAGGATTTGAGGCTGATATTTGATTTAACATGGTTCCAAGGACTGCATTCACTTTGCTCTTTCTGTCAGGGCTTCCCACAGGATGCCCCATTCAACAGTCTGCAAACATGCTGCTTAGACATTAAATCAGAATTTATACTGGAGATGTGCAGCCAAAGTTGAATCAAAATAAGTAGTGAGAGAAAACAAAAGTACAAACCTTCAGAAACATTTATGAGCCCATATTAAGAAACTAATTAACTGGCTACTTATGATGCAAGACTCTGTAGAGGACATAGGCCTAATCCTGTAGAGTGCTGAGCTCCCACTGACATCAATAGAAATTAAGAGCACTCATCATATTAGACACCCTCTGGTGCTTATGCTGCATCCTTGCCAAGCGCATTATCTTAGCCCTTTCCTAGCTAACCTAATTAAATACATTATTTCACTGAAAACAATGCAAAGGTTGAAAAACTCAAAGCCGCCCTAAGCATTTTACTCTGCTTTGAAAGAGCTCTTTACCAGTGCTTGCTTAGTACACACTATGGCTGGTTTATACAAGGCTCCCCAATTAGTAGCATTCATCACCTAACTTCTGCAACACACTTTACATTGGCACTCAGACACGGCAGCTAGCTCAGAATGAGGCAACCGACATATTTTAAGCAGGTAGGCTGAGAAAGACACTTGCACTGGCAGTTCACTTCTGAGTGCAATTCATTATCTTGAAATTCCTGAATTGGACATTTTATTTATGTATTTGGATTTTTAGGAAACACTTTAAAAGAGCTTCTATCCATATGCTCTGGGGGGGCTTGACATTACTTAAAAGCCTCTGTCTATGGCCCCCCATCACCATAGTATCTGAGTGTCTCTCAGTCTTCCAATGTATGTAACCTCGCAACACCCTGTTGGTATGTCTACACTACAATGTAAGCCCAGGGTTACTAGAACTTGAGTTAGCAGATCCTAGGTCTATTAACTTAGGGCTTGAGCATCTATGCTCATTTGTAGCCCCTGGTCCCAACCTTGGTCTCCAGCATCTGCACTGCATTATAAGATCTCAAGTCCAACCACCCATATCCCAGGCTTTCTAGCACGCTCCCAAAATGTGGCTACTCTAGCCCTTTGTTCATGGTGCAGTGTGAGAAGACTTGACTTTTCACCAAACTTGATTGTCCAAAGGACTAAGAAAGTTGGCGCATGGGATAATGGAATACTTTTTGTCAGATTTCTGGAGCATGGGGCTGCATCTACATTGCAGCACAATGAGGCTCAAACCCTGGGTAATGGCTTGACTCAGGCTTAGACCCTCAACCCTTGTGGTGTCCTGGGATCCTGGGTCTGAGTCCTGGGTTAGCATGATCTGTGTGTAGATGAGAGGGGGGTTAGGCTTGAGCCAGAGTTCAAACCCTGGGCTAACATTGCAATGTAGATATGTGAAGTAGGAAAGTACTATCATCTCTATTTTACATCTGGGGAACTGGGTCTCATAGAAGCTAAGTGACTTGCCCAGGTTATAGGAGGAGGTCTGTGATAGATAGAGGATATGAACCTGAGTCTCCTCAGTGCTAGGTAGTACCCTAACTACTGGCTAGTCCTTCCTTTCTTTGATATGGCCTGGATACCCAACACATGACAAAAATACAGCACCACACTATAGTATATCCCACCACTAATAACTGGAAAGTCAACATATAAAATCCCACACACCTCCAGTCGTTCTTTCTTCAGAATGCTCCCCTATCTGCCCATTCTTCGAAACCTGGGAAAAGATGAGGACTGGAGCTGGCCCTGAAGTTAGAGGAGCCTGCTATTTCAGAGACTGACTGCTAAAATGCCCTTTGGGACTTTCAAATCCGTGTGTCCAAAGACGGAATTAGCATTTAGGATTACCACCTACTATAATCACATGAGTGACAGGAATTTCCCTTGTGTCACATCTATACAGTACTATTACACACTACTGAAAATGGGAGTTCTGGCTGACTCATACTTCTTCTGGAATGAGTCTCAGTATTTCATAGAATCATAGATTCATAGGACTGGAAGGGACCTCAAGAGGTCATCTAGTTCAGTCCCCTGTCTCATGGCAGGACTAAGTATTTTCTAGACCAGCAGTGGGCAACCCACAGGTGGCCCATCACAGTAATCTGATTGCAGGCTACAATACATTTACTGACATTGACCGTCCACAGGCATGGCACCCCACAGCTCCCAGAGGCCTTAGTTCACTGTTCTTGACCAATGAGAGCTGCGGAAAGCTGCGGACAGCATGTCCCTGCGGCCCGCTGCTTCCCGCAGCTCCAATTGGCCAGGAACAGTGAACTGCGGCCACTGGGAGATGCAGGGGACCATGCATGTGGATGATCAATGTCAGCAAAATGTCTTGTGGAACTTAATCAGATTATCCTGATGGGCCGCATGGGGCCAACGGGCCGCATGTGGCCAACGGGCCGCAAGTTGCCCACCACTGATCTAGACCATTCCTGACAGGTGTTTGTCTAACTTGCTCTTAAAAATCTCATTTTTTTGATGGAGATTCCACAACCTCCCTAGGCAATTTATTCCAGTGCTTAACCACCCTAACAGTTAGGAAGTTTTTCCTAATGTCCAACCGAAACCTCCCTTGCTGCAATTTAAGCCCATTGCTTCTTGTCCTTTCCTCAGAGGTTAAGAAGAAAAATTTTTCTCCCTCCTTCTTATAACAACCTTTTATGTACTTGAAAACTGTGATCATATCCCCTCTCAGTCTTCTCTTTTCCACACTAAACAAACCCAATATTTTCATTCTTCCTTCATAGGTCATGTTTTCTAATTATCTTATTATGTAACATGTCAAGAGCTATTGAAAATACTAAATCAGGGAGCAACATGGATCTAAGAGATGGGGACACACAGATAACTGCAAGGGATGAGCTAGAAAAATGTAAAACACGATGAATTCACTAAATGAACCATAAGACTGAAGCAGTGTTTGGTAGATGGATTTCAGCAGTTTACACCAAAAAGAAAATATCGATGGATTTGCAGATGAGTCCACGATCTATCTCCTCTTTCCCTCTTCCCACCCCTCTGGGCAGCAACTTAGTTCAAAGTTACTGTACTTTAAATCCATAGCATTTGTATGTATAGAAAAGCTGTCCCTTCTGCAGGATATTGTGTGTTCTTGGGATTGGGCATATGCAATTTTTTTTAAGGGGCTAGTTTGCTGCTGCTGTGGGAAAAAGGAGGAAACATTTCTGTGCTAGTGTGATTTTACAAACAACTGGCTTGAAGCTGCTCAGAGATCTGGAGTATTAGAATGAATCCCAGGGCTGTAGATTAATGGGAGAGAGCAGATGATTAGATGCGGTACATGATAAATAAATGCATCACATGACTCTGACATTTATCACACGGATACCACACACAAACTAAACGGACAGCTAGCCTACAGAATTTGGGTAACATATGCTATTACCTGATGTTATTTCAAGAACCTTGACTGTATTCAACAGAATGTGTCTATTCGGAGGGGAGGGGTTGGCTTTAAGAGGTTTTTGCTTTCTAAATTGGTAACATGTAGTGTGAAATGCATGGGACAAGAGCAAAGAAAATTGACTGAATACCGTTATTGTTAATTTGGAAAAGGATATAATTTTTGCTGATTTGCAGTTTTGCAAGAATGGAAAAGGCACATTTTTATAAGTAATTTGAAAGTCTCCAGAAGAAAGATTTAGAAGAGACCCAGATATACTCTCCAGAGGCTAAATCATGTCCCTGACATTTCATTTTATCTTTCATTTTCCATTTCCTGTTACATTAAAATTTGGATATTTTATGTATGCTTATATTTGTAATACATTTTTGCCTTCTTTTTTTGTGTATATATATTTATATAAAAGTGGATCCTTTTTAGTGACATTACCTTGAATATTTAGAGAAAAGAAATTGACTCAAATTAATGTAGAGAGTCTTTTTCTCTGCTTGAAATTTATAGATATAGTTTCTAGTATACATAGGACTAAATCTTGTTTTGGCTGCATGCACTTGGGATAAAGAGGTTATAGGAAACCTCCTTCCTTCTTGGTATGCCCAGGACCCAATCCTGTTCCTGTTGAAGTTGTTGTGAGGTTTGCCATTGATCTCAAAAAGAGCGGAGTTGGGTTCCCAACTAGCAGATTTGCTCAGGAACAGATAAAGGACATACTTCTAGTGCTTTGTGCACTGGGCAGAGACCCTAAGTACTCCACCCTTCTGTGCATGGCAGACTTAAGGAGATTTGTCTGCCAGAGCCCCCAAGCATATTTGGTTATGTCAGCTGATGCAGAAGGTGTGTATATATTGCTTTGTTTTGAGAGTCACAGTAAGGTGTGTTACAGAGAGCAAATCCCTGCACTCTGGAGTCATCAAGCCCTGAGCCAGGAAGACATCTCACAAACCTACCAATGGCCATTCCTTCTTTCCACCATCCCACCTTTTGCAAAGACACAGCACAGAGCAGTCAAACTTGAATTGACATATTTTTAATATATTGAAGCTATTGAAAATGGTTCAAAACCTTTAAGTGATAAATTCTTCTTATTCTTATTAATAATGCGTTTCTAAGATGTTGATCCTTGCCCTGTTTTGTCACCAGAAAACATGATAGACAGTGGGGAAACAGGTGGTTAATGCACATTGTCCCAGAGAGTGCAGTTTTCTTAGTGGATAAAATGCAGTAGCTAACGAGCTTCAGTAACCCAGTGGTGGACTTGAAGATCAGAACTTGCACCTTGAACTATCAATGGATGTGAACTGGGAGCCTGTGGAGAGATTGGAGCACATGGAGGGATAAAGGGCTCTTGGCAGCTAATCCACTGAGCACATGGCTGTTGCATTTTGTGTGATTTGGAGCCTCACATTTTTGCCATCTTCAGTCCAATATAAACTGTGGTACCGTCATACAGTGTGGAGATGAAGAATGCATAGATCACTATGGCCAGATGTCTGTCTGGGAGGAAGGGATGAAGATTCCTAGAACACTGGATAGAACCCTGTAGGAATCTACAGATAAAGGTTTCTATTGAAGAAAAGCAGTTGCTCAATACAGCTCTTTGGGTCCTGATGGACCCATTGTTGTGTTGTGCAGTCTTATCCAGTTACATCACGTAAGGATGTCAGCGATTGTACTTGACTATGTTGAATGCTGCAGGGGGTGAAGCAGTGAGAACATTGAGTTATGGCCTCCATTCACTGCCATAAGGAGATGATCTTTCACTTGGCTGTCTCCTGAATGTCACAGCCTGAAATCTGCTTGCAAAACATGCAGGATGTTGGTAGAGGAAATAGGTTGTTGGGCCCTGGTTGCCACTACTTAGAACTTTCTCATCTGTTTTGCTGAGGAATAGCAGGTCAGAGATGGGATAGTAACTGGAAAGTTCTTCTGAATCAAGACTGCTGCATTATTCCAGGAAATTGTTGTGCTTGTTGCTCTGAAGGTGTTGATGATTTCTCTTAGGAAATTGCTATTGTTCACCAGCCAGATAGGGCATGGATCTGTTTTCTAGGTAGTGGCTCAGCTTCTAAGCTCCATCATGTATGAAATGGCATTTTCATAGGTGGTGGGGACATTAAGGCCATCTGTTCCAAATTGGAGTTTAGGCTTCAGTGAGTTCCTTCCATATATACTGATTTTGTTTGTCAGGCCTTGAATCAAACTGGTGTAAAAGTAGGATAACAGCTCCTAAGTTAAACTGGCATAATACCAGTGAGAGAGGAGAGTCAGACCAATGTTTTGTGCTCTCCTGTCACTTCTGCAGTAGAGTAACACTATTCCCAGTTCTTCGATATAATACAATCTATTTTTTATACATCGTCCTCCTTACAGGGGACTTACATAATGCCTTATAGAGCGAGACATAAGATGGAAAAAAGTGGAAGAAGAGGTGTGATTTAAGTGGAGCAAATGACTCTGTGGCTGTAAGAAGGGAGGAGTTCTAGACAGACAGGTCAGCCATGACCATGAGTCACTAGTGAGTTCTGTAAACAAGAATGTCATTTTCATTTGGGTTTGGAGATAAATGGAGTGCCAGTGGAGGGGATGGAGAAAAGGAACAGCATGATCTCACTTGCAGCATTTTGGAACTCTGGATTCAGATTTTTGAAATTGCCTAAGTGACTTTGGATCACAAATCGTAATGAAAATGAATAGGACTTGTAACGTGGATACTTTTGAAAATCTCCCCACTGAAGTTTCGAGAGCAGGGATTTAAGAAGACTACAAAAATAGCTATCATATTAAATATTAAGGCATTATGCAGGAACAATACTCTCTCAATACACCTTACTCACCCTGAATAGTGTTTTACTCCATGTGTGATACTCCCCCAGAATAAGAAAAGGAGTACTTGTGGCACCTTAGAGACTAACCAATTTATTTGAGCATGAGCTTTCGTGAGCTGACTAACACGGCTGTTACTCTGAAACCAGTCCCCCAGAATAGGTGACATACCTCCACAAATTTATTTCAATTCACTGAAAATTTTGAAAAATATAATTTTCAACTTGACCTGCAATTATTTTTTTTATTTTTTGGAATTGGCAGCAAACTGAAAAATCCATTATTCACACAGCTGTAGTCTTTCATAACCTCCAGAAACATCACACAGGAGTCAGGCAGATTTCTCTTCTTCAATCAAAACTGGGATAATTTGGTAGCAGCACCATTCATTTTAATTTTGCCTCTAAAAGTCAAGTACCAGATTTCCTTGTTATGATCAGATATGGGGACTGCAGGAGTGGCTGTAACAATATTATCCTTCCCATCCCTAGTTCCTCTGAAAAGCCCTGGTTATTGCAGTTGTTGTTTAGAGATAGCATACACAGAAAGGAGGTTTAACTCTATTTCCTGGCCCAGTCACCTGACATGGTTACAAAGATTAATAATCCTGTCATATGACAGAGGTCAGTAACCACTGACTTCAGCTCTATTTAGAGCTTGTTTTGTCTCCTAATCTTTACTTACCTATGGAAATGTTTAAGTTTTCACCAAAAACTCAAAACCCGAAGGATTTGAGTTGAAAATGGGAATTGTAATGCCTCATGGGAGTTGTAGTTAATGCCTTGTGTCCCTGTTCTCCTCTGTGGGCCAGACTCCGCAGCTGGACTACATCTCTCAGAATTAGGGTGACCAGATGTCCCAATTTTATAGGGACAATCCCGATTTTTGGGTCTTTTTCTTACATGGGTACCTATTACCCCCCACCTCCTGTCCCAATTTTTGACACTTGCTATCTGGTCAGCATATTCAGAATGCACCTCAGCCAGGGACACTATGTTGCACAGCTTCCCCTCACCATGAGGGGAGACCATGGTGCATTGTGGAAGATGTAGCTCAGCTGGAGATCCCGGCCTGTGGAGGAGCATGAGGGCACAAGGAACAAATTATAGCTCCCATGAGGCACCAGAATTCCCATTTTCAGCCAAAATCTTTTGAAGAAAAAATTAAATTTTTCATGTAAAAATTTCATATAGCTGAAAAATCATTTTTCTTCTGAAAAATAGTTTTGATGCAATATTTTTTACTAGCCCTATTATTATTATTATTATAGTGATCACTATAGTTTAAATGTCTTCTGGATCTTCTATATCTACAAATTGTCTCCTGATTGGCTAATAAAGGTTGACAACTCTTCTTAATACATTTATTTACTATCTCCAACAATAAATATTTAAACAATACTCATTACCTATGGTATCTTTGTGCCGGCAGTACTTCTGGGACTGATGACATTTAAGATGTGATGTCCATTTTCTCAAAGATTTCTATACTACTTCAGAGGATTCAATCTATGTGTTAAAATTAAGTAAGGTACTCCAATTTGGAAACTGAGTAAATAGCATACGGAGCCAGTGGAGACCTAATTATACCACTTATGTTTAACATTCAATTCTCTAACAATTTTTTTTTAAAATTACCAAAATGAAGTGAAATAGACACTTCATGGATTTGTTTCCTTTGGTGCACACATTACTGAGCTGAAACTCTGAGATACCATAATTAACAAAAAGTTATACAGCAGAGAGCTTATAATACAATCATAAAAAGATTAAGTAAAAGAAATCAAAGTCAATTTGTGTTTAGTGGTTTGGGGAATAACATTTCTGTCAAGTTGTTGAATACTAATAATTAAAATACCGGAATAATCCACCTCCTAATTAAACAACAATAAACAATTGTCAATGGCACATAATTGTTAAAAGTCAGCAAAGGAGGCATTAGTGTAAACAAAGATTAGAAAGAATTCTTTAAAACTAGAATGGGAATGTTATTTAATGCCTGACAGAACAGACTAAACATAATCAGTATTTACATTACAAAACTTGCAAATACCTGCATCAATATTGTTTGGATGGCATTGAAGTTGGGTAGTACTTTAGTAATATATGGAGCACATTTTGTTTCCTAATCTTCACTTACCTATTGAGATGTTACATCCTTTATTCTGTGCATTGTTTTTCAGTATCCCCTAATCTTAGGATCAGATATATCCTAGAAAGAAATTCGGGTCATTCTGTTCCACTGGTGATGACTATTTCAAAAATTGTGGGCTGATTGGAGAGGATTTGCAGTTAATGTGCTGGACTGGGTCTTAGGAGACTTAGGTTCAACTCTCAGCTCTGCTACAAGCTTCCTATGTGACTTGGTCAAGTCACTTAATTGCCTCAGTTCCTCATCTGTAAAATGAAGATGGTAATAATATTTCTCTTCTCCCACACTGTTGATTTAAGTCTTCAATTTCTTTGGGGAAGGGGCTATCTCCTACCAGGTACCTATACAGTACCTAACACAATAAGGCTCTCACTTGGAGCCTCTAGATGTTTCTGTACCACAAATAATAGAAATAAAGGTAGCAATGGTATATTGGGAAAGCTTTTAAGCACAATGGACAAGTTACTGAAAGGGGCAAGGTAACACTTTTCTTTTTGGTCTGGAGAGCTATGCTTGTCTACACAGCAGTTAAACACCCACTGCTGGCCTGGGTCAGCTGACTTGGGCTTGCTTGGGCTGCAGAACTGTAAAATTACTGTGCAAATAATTAAGGCTTGTTCTGGAGCCAGAGCTCTGGGACCCCACGAGGGGAGAGGGTCACAGAAACCAGGATCTAGCCTGAGTCCGAATATCAACCTAGCAATTTTTAGCTCTGTAGCCAGACCTCTGCAAGCCTGAGCCAGCTGACCCCGGCTGGACATGATGTGGGTCTTTTTTCCCAGTGTATACATACCACAAGGTTTAAATCCTAATTTGCAATAGTGAAAATGAGTGTTTTAGTCTTATAGTAATCCTATTTGGAGGCACCACAAAAGCAGCAGAAACAATTTGGCATGATTATTAGTCTCTCTGTTCAAGATAGGCCCAGGACTGGGACAAGACAGCACTATGGTACCTGTCTGGGAGATCTGACCAGAGCGTGCACACTCTATGCGTGGAGCTAACTGTGATATTAAACCCTAACCGCTGAAAGCACTAAATTTCCTTTCAGATTTAAAACCACTTACACAACTGGGGGAGGGGGAAGGGAGAAAAGAAAAAAAGACAATGTGTATTTGGAGGAGGTGACGATATCTTATTAAAGGAAAATTTCTGAAGTATGGAAAAGTGGAGTGGGTTCAACAAAAGGAAAATAAATGATTGCATTTTCTTTGCAGCATTAAAATTAATTATGCAGTTACCATGCTATAATTGATTACATTTTAATTTTAGCAAATATTTCTAGTGATAATTGTTATATTTGTAGGTATTGGGCAATGGGCGCAGTCATTTTTAAATTGCATGATAACCTTTGCACTTCTTGCTCTCTTTGCTGAAATAGTTGAGCAGAAACTAAGAGTTCCTCTTTATTCTTTCATCAGCATGGGTGCCAATTCCCATCTCATGAGAGGCTGGTGATTTATTCCCCTAAATCTGCCCTCCCACCCCACCACTCCAAAGGAAGCAGTTTCCACACATAGCAGGGGGAACTCATGTAAGTTAATGCAGCCTTGGAGCTTGAATTAACACGGTATCACACAGTTTTACACAGTTGATTTCAGAAGAGTGGTGAATCAGGTTTTCAGTATGGAGTAAAATACAGTTATTTGCCCTGCAAGGTTTTGGGAGGAGGAGATCATGTGTTTCCATGGCTCTGGAAGAAGCTTGGAGCTATTGCAGAGGCACTTCCTCATGTAAGGGTCATGAGGCTCTTCCTCTGTATCAGAATCAAAGAATACACTAGGTAATAATAATAACTCCTTCTCTGTTCAGACATAATGGGCCAGTTTCATCCATGTTGTAATTCCACTTCATTAACATTTTACTACCATTCAATTTGTCCCAATAACTACAGTTTTTAGAATAACGCTTCTGGAAAAAGAAAGACACAAGTACTCCAGTGCAGTTCCTCAGCTGGTCTAAATAAGCACAGATTCATTGAGTTCAGCTAAGGATCTGATCTGTAATTCTTATGAACAAATTATTAAAATTCACAGTGAAGGGAAAAGGTATGTCAGCTGTTAGAAAACATACCAAATGTTATGGTGTGAATGTTCCAGTGACTTTTGTTCATGAATGAATGATGGAAATTGATTCTCTTTGGCTGTTTCATTCTTCATGTTTTATGCATAATCCCATAGATTTCAATAGGAGATTAAGAGGTATAATTTGCATGATAATACTTCATTTGACATCCTACGTGGGTAGTCCAAAGGCGCTGCAGATCTAGTGTAATGTGACTGGAAGCTTCTTTTTTATCTTCATTAATAGTACTTTATACATTTGCAATGACATTCCAGTACCTTCAAAGAAACCATTATGATCTCACTGCAAATAGTCCTATTATATCAATGACACCATTCTAATTTCACCAAAATGCAGAGATTTATATGTATAACTCCACATGCATCATGAAGGGAGTATCCACTCTCATTTTCCATTTGCCATGATTAACATTACCAAAATCAGGTTGTTTTGTTTGTGTGCTTGTTTGTTGGTTTGGCAATGCTGACATGATGAAAATACACAAGGGTGTACATTCTTAAGGAGAACATCTATGGGAAAACTGCAAAGTAACATGAAAGTGAAAAGAAATGACTAAAAGGGGATATGACAGAGGTCTATAAAATCATGACAGGTATGGAGACTATAAATATGGAAGTGTTATTTATTCCTTCTCATACACAAGAACTAAGGGTCCCCAAATGAAATTAATAGGCAGCAGGTTTAAAATAAACAAAAGGAAGTCTTTCTTCATACAACACACAGTCAACCTGTGGTATTCCTTGCCAGAGGATATTGTGAAGGCCAAGACTATAACAGGGTTCAAAAAAGAACTAGAGAAATACATGGAGGATAGGTCCATCAATGGCTACTAGCCAGGATGGGCTGGGATGGTGTCCCGAACGTCTGTTTGCCAGAAGCTGGGAATGAGCGACAGGGGGATGGATCACTTGATGATTACCTGTTCTGTTCATTCCCTCTGGAGAACCTAGCACTGGCCACTTTTGGAAGACAGGATAGTGGGCTAGATGGACCTTGATCTGACCCAGTATGTATGCTCTTATGTTCTTATGTTCTAATCCATGCATCTAATTAACAAAATTTAACAGTGTTTTAAATATAAAAGTATAAGTAACTAAATTGAAAGATGCCAGATGGACAGAATTCTGATGTATGTTAGATTAAGATAAAGGGTATTCATGTCCTATTTGAATGTGTGGATTTGAAAATGTTGTAAGGCAAATTTTGCTGATTTAACAAAACCATGGTTAAGGGCTCAATTTTGTCTTTGTCATGATCCCTAAGCCAGAGAGATTCTTACTGAGTATAGTGCATATAATTTTTATTTAATACAGATTAGATTGCAATACCCATAGTTACACTGAGTAGTATCTTACTTTTCAAGTTCTCCCATAGATTTCAATGGAACTATTTACAGCGTTAATTACTAGTCAATATAAGGACTTGTGGCTGAATCTAGCCCTATAGTATTTCTAATTGCTGCACTTTTCCATTACAAACAGGTAAAAAAAAATGTCTTTAATTATTTATGTTACTTCAAATATCTTGCAGTTTTTCCAGGGATAATATTGTGCTTCTTACCACACCTGGTGGATCTCTTTCTTTTAATTAAAGATAATATATATTTTTATCTTTATTTAATTAGTTAATTATTTAATGTGTAATTGAGGATATATGATCCCACTATTGAGAGTAATTAAAATGTATCATGGGGATGCCAGCAGATGAGATAACATGTTATAAGGTTAGGGATTTCATGGATGTGACTCACAAGCATAATGATTAGTTTAATCCACTAATGAATTTGTCTCAGTAGTTTATAGGAAGATAAAATGCCATGGTTACTAGCTGTCTTTTTCTTTCATATGAGTAGAAGGTTTTTATGGGTAAAGGGGGCCATCCTGCTCCTCTTGAAGGTAATGGCAAAACTCTCATTGACTTCAATAGAAGTGAAATCAGTGCCTGGGGTATGGCTACACTGCAATGTAAGCTCAAGGTTAGAGGGACTTGAGTCAGCTGACACATGTTAGGGAACCCTGGACTTGAGCATCTACATTGTATTTAAACCCTATGTTAAGATTTTTCTAACTGGTGTACAAAACTAGGGCTCTGATCTCCACACTGCAGTGCGCAGACCCGAGTCATAGGGTGACCATATATCCCATTTTGGCCAGGACAGTCCCTTTGTAAAGCCCTGTCCTGGCCAGCCCTACCTCTTTTTTTTTTTTTTTTTGCAAAACTGGGCATTTGTCCCATTTGCTCTTGCCCACTGATCATCAGTTGGCAAAATCAAATTCGACAAATGCCCAGCTTTGCAAAAAAAAAAAAAAAGTGGGGTGTGAATCGTCTTGGGGCACAGAGGAACATGTGGGTGGAGGCAGGAGAGCATCAATGCCAGTCCCTGAGTGGAAGGGAGGGAAGGCTTGGTCCAGGCCAGTCCTGCGCAGGCGGGTGCCAGGGGACCTCAGGCCAGCCCCCTGTAGGAGTGCGGGGGGGAAGAAAGAGGGGAGGGGGGCCTCCGGCCAGACTTGCACAGTGTCCTGTTTTCCCTTTGGGAAAATATGGTCACCCTACCAAGTCAAAGTAACCATATCCCAGAGTTCCTAGGGCTCCCCTGCCCCAAAATGTGGCCTCCATAGCCTTAGGACTATGTTACACTGTGGGAAAACTTTTCAGCCCACCCTGCATTTTACAGGAAGTTTGAAGCAGCTACCTTTGCAAAAGCCATGATTGGTTCGCCCTCCATAGCAAATCCAACAGGCCCTGTGATAGTGTGCTTGCATATCGGTGATGAGAAGAGAATGATTAATGCTAAACTGATCTGCTGCTCTTTGCAAAGGGGTATGGCTTCCCCTTTCGATAGAGTGGATCGCAGATTGTCGGGATAAAGAGGACTAAAGACGGTGTCCCATAGAATAGTGGGATACTTTCAGCTGACTCCTAGGACTCAAGTCAAGCGGGGCTGCATCTACGCTGCAAAGCAATAGGGTTCAGATCCTGGATCCCACCTTAACTCTAACTCGGATCCTTGAGCCCTTCAGGGTCCTGGGATCTTGGGTCCGAACCATGGTTTAGTGCAATTTCAGTGTAGACACAAGGAGTGGTTATGCTTGAACCCAGAGTCAAGCATAGGTTTAGCTTGCAGTGTAGTCATACCCTATATTACTCTTTATCCTCAAGGAAAAGAAACGGGAAGTGAAGCTTACTGCCTTATTCAAAGTTCACTGAAGTCATTGGGAGTCTTTCCATTGTTTTAATGAGTTTTGGATTGGGTCTTCTTTTCCCCCCTCTCTTTCACCCATTCATAGAGTTAGGGGGTGAGATCCTGACCCCTTGAAGTCAGTAAGAGTTTTGTCATTGATTTCAATGGGTAGGAATTGACCCATGTAATTGAAAGCCTGAAGCTTTTTACTGTACTATTCTGTGATGCCACCATACTGGCGAACACTGGAAATTGAACAGAGCATGAGTCTGTACAGTTTGAGGTAAAGCACCAGGATCTATAGCTAGGTGCTGTAACAGATTCACCTTCACTGTGGAATGGGCACAGAAGGGTATGCAAGACATACATTGACCCATGAGTTCCAGCTGCATATACAGAGGTAGAGATATTTCCTACTTCTGTATAAAAATATCAAACCATATTTTAAAAAAATACATCTGGGTACTAGATTCAAATCCACCTTTTTATGTGTGGAAGCAAATGCTTTCATAGAATAATCACTCTCATAAAACTGTTCCACATCTGTACGGCAGACCTCTTCACACAATGTTTCCTGGCTATGTAGCTCTCTGCCATGTCTCTATACTTGACAATCCCTAAAGGGGCTCAAGTGTAATCTTACAACCTACTAGTTCTCTGATGCTCTTCATTCATGGTTAAAGGCACTATGAAATAATTAAGGAGCACAACAGAAGTACTAGCAAGACTACAGAGAAGAATGGGCCAAATTCTGCCTTTGGATTCATGTGCATCACTCTTAGGACCCTCAGCAGCATCCATGTGCATGCATCTAACGCCAGAATTTGGCACCATGGTTTAAAAATAGGCTTACAATATGTAGATGAAAATCTGTGAATTTTTCTCTTAATTGATCCCTTCACTGCCTTCCCTCCTCAAATTGTGTCTTTGTGATTAGAAGGAAAAGTATCAAACCATTTTTACTTTAATCAGGAAAAATATGAGCTTTATTCTTTATTTATTCTTTATTCTGCTGACACTTAAATCAATGGCAAAATTCCTGTTGATCGGGGTCTAAAAATGTTATCATAATTGACAGTGAGTGGTCTCAAGAACTCTGTTCTTTGCATCATGCAGGGACAGGAAAACCATATTCCGAATGCACTTCTAATTCCTTTTATGGTTGCAGCTCTGTAAGACTCAGGACTTTGGAAGCAGCCCAGATGACCTGGGGAATTGCCAGAAACCTGATGCCTAAGCAGGTGTTGTGCATGTGCACAATACATTATAAGATTAGTATAAAATCACTTTGTGGAGCTAAGCATGTTCAGTTATTCTAGGGGGTTTTATAATCACATCTTACATTTTTACATGCCTTGTGGCAGACATATGCTGAAGGTCTCATGCAGCCAGTCGTAAGACATCATTAGAGTTTCTAAAAGTTATAGATGATAATTTTCTAAGACAAAAAGTATTGAACCCAACATGTAATAACCCAACATTGGACCTCATTGTGATGGATAAAGATGAATTAAAAATAGACTGGAAGATGTTGGTTGCCTAGGGACAAGTGTCCATGACCTGATTACATCCAATATGGGCAATCAAAGGATGGTTTGAACCGGTAATATTTATTCCTGGTGCTTCAAGAGGGCTAATTTCCTAAAGCTGAGGAACACTATGAGTAAAATTGACTGGGGGGTGGAATTTAGGCAGAAAAATATGAATGAAAATGGGGAGTTCTTTAAGAAAATTTTATGAGATAGCCACAATTCCGCAATTAGGAAAGCAGCTAATCCTGGTACACTGGCAAAGGGAAAGCAGCAATTTGAATTAAAAAAGCAATATATAGCAAATTTAAAAACAGGGAAATAGATAGTAATCAATATAAATTAGAAGTAATGAAGTGTAGAAAATTGCTAAGGGAATCTGAAGACATCAGGGAAAAATTCATGTCTGGCAGGATTAAGAGCAATAAGAAGGAACAGGTCCTAATTAAACACATTAGGTACAAAAGAAATCCTGGCAATGGTATTGGCCCATAAATAGATGGAGATAGTAAAGCTGTTAATAATACAGAAAAGGCAGACATGTTCAATAAATATTTATGTTCTGTATTTGTTAAGAAGCAGTATGATGTCCTTATATCACAGGATGATGATGAAGGATTTTCAAGTCCATTAGTAACCAAGGAAGATGTTAAACAACAACTACTAGGGATAATAATTTTTAAAATGATAGGCACAGATAACTTGCCTCCCAAGAGACACAAAATGTCTGATTAAGAGGAGATCTCTAGCACAACTCTGATAATTGTTAATAAATCTTGGAATACCATGGAAATTCCAGAAGACTGAAAGAGTGCTAGTGTGATACCAATATTCAAAAAGTGCAAGTGGGATAACTAAGGTAACTACAGTCTGGCTAGCCTGACATCAGTCCCAAGCAGAATAATGGAAAAGAGATGGATATGATATGGAATTAAACTAATAAAGAATTGAATGGATAGGAATGTAAATAACATGGCTTTATAGAAAGTAAGTATTGTCAAACAAACCTGATTTCATTCTCTGAGGAGTGACACAGGCTGGCTAGACCTTTCAGGTAAGGCAGGCTCAGTCTTGCCTATGCCCTAGCAGCTAGCCCTCAGCTGATGATGATATGGCAACATAATGATAAATAGAGACCACAGCTGTGAAAGTGGTAGGAAAAGACTTTACAAACAGTGTGGCGAATTCAGCTGGGAGGGAAGGGGGAACTGCAGAGAAGGTAGGACTTTGCTGCAGGCAGGAGAACCCACAGGAGCAGAGTTAGGCTCCTGAGAGAGGAATTCACACAGGCAGAAGTCAGTTAGGAGGACCCACAGGCAGCAGCATAGGGAAAACTCCAGAGTTCCTGGGGGAGGGAGACAGTGAGGAAAAGCTGCTGAGACAGGTTAGGATCATGTGGGGAAGGCCCTGAGGTAGAGTCAGTAAAAACATGTCAGTGGAGCTTGGGAGGGGCATAAGACTTATTAGTTCAGCAGAGAAGGGAGGAGTCAGGCCCAAGAACCAGGCTGTGGGGAAGCAGCACAAGGGGGCTTAGAAGTAGAAAGCGGCTCAGGGAAACATCAGCATGTCTGAAGAAGCAGACCTAGCTGTTGAATAATACAGGGTCTTTGGGAATTTTATAGGGACAGTCCCAATTTTGGGGTCTTTTTCTTATATAGGCTCCTATTACCCCCCCACACACACACACCTGTCCCAATTTTTCACACTTGCTGTCTGGTCACCCTATAAGCTACTCAATATGAGCTCCCATTGTGATGCATTGGCAAAACAGGCTAATGCAATCTTTGGATGTATAAACAGCGAGAAGTGAGAGTAGGGCAGTGGTTTTACCTCTGTATGTGGCATTGGTGAAACCAAACCTGGAATACTGTACACAATTCTGATGTAAAAAGAACAGGAGTACTTGTGGCAACTTAGAGACTAATTTCACAGTAACAGCCATGTTAGTCTGTATTTGCAAAAAGAAAAGGAGTACTTGTGGCACCTTAGAGACTAACCAATTTATTTGAGCATAAGCTTTCGTGAGCTACAGCTCACTTCATCGGATGCATACTGTGGAAAGTGTAGAAGATCTTTTTATACACACAAATGGGGGGGAGGTATTTTTTCATGCTTTGTGTGTATAAAAAGATCTTCTACACTTTCCACAGTATGCATCCGATGAAGTGAGCTGTAGTTCACGAAAGCTTATACTCAAATAAGTTGGTTAGTCTCTAAAGTGCCACAAGTACTCCTTTTCTTAGAGACTAAGAAATTTATTAGAGCATAAGCTTTCATGGGCTACGGCCCACTTCACTGGATGCATAGAATGGAACATATAGTAAGAAGATTATATATACAGAGAAGGTGGAAGTTGCCTACAAACTGTAAGAGGCTAATTAATTAAGGTGAGCTATTATCAGCAGGAGAAAAAAAAAGAGTACTAGTGGCACCTTAGAGACTAACCAATTATTTGAGCATAAGCTTTCGTGAGCTACAGCTCACTTCATCAGATGCATTCAGTGGAAAATACAGTGAGGAGATTTATATACACACAGAACATGAAAAAATGGGTGTTATCATACACACTGTAAGGAGAGTGATCACTTAAGATGAGCTATTACCAGCAGGAGAGTGGGGGGGAGGGGAGGGGAGAGAAAACCTTTTGTAGTGATAATCAAGGTGGGCCATTTCCAGCAGTTAACAGGAATGTCTGAGGAGCGGTGGGGGAGGGGGGGAATAGTTTTACTTTGTGTAATGACACATCCACTCCCAGTCTCTATTCAAGCCTAAGTTAATTGTATCCAGTTTGCAAATTAATTCCAAAAAACTTTTGTAGTGATAATCAAGATGGCCCATTTAGACAGTTGACAAGAAGGTGTGAGGATACTTAACATAGGGAAATAGATTCAATATGTGTAATGACCCAGCCACTCCCAGTCTCTATTCAAACCCAAGTTAATGATATCTAGTTTTCATATTAATTCAAGCTCAGCAGTTTCTCGTTGGAGTCTGGTTTTGAAGCTTTTCTGTTGCAAAATTGCCACCCTTAAATCTTTTACTGAGTGGCCAGAGAGGTTGAAATGTTCTCCGACTGGTAAATGCTTTGAAAAGGATGTTGACAAAATTGGACAGGGGGCAGCAAAAAGCCACAACAATGAGTTGAAGTCTGGAAAAAATGCCTTACCATGAGAAACTTAAAGAGGCTCATCTGTTTAACTTATCAAAAAGATGACTGGGAGATGACATTAATACGTTTCAATGTATAAGTACCTCCACAGGAAGAAAATACTAAGTACTAAAGGGCTCTGTAATCTATGAGAGAAAGGCATAACAGTGGCTGGAAGCTGAAGCCAGACAAATGCAAATTGGAAATAAGGCTCACATTTTGAACATTGGAACAAGTTACCAAGGGAAATAGGGAATTCTTCTTTTTGCTGTCCCCAGATTGACTGGATGCCTTTCTGGAAGATATGTGTTAGCCAGACACAAGTTACTGAGCTCAATACAGGGGTAATTTGGTGAAATTTAACAGCCTGTGATCTACAGGAGGTCAAAATAGATAATCAAATCATCCCTTCGGGACTTAAACCCTATGAATACATTGTTTTCCATCCTAACACTTTTACCACTGATGCACAATGGTGATTTCACATGCCTATAGAGGAAAATACATGAACACAACACAATATTTGGAATTGAAAAAAATATTTTCCAACAGAATGTCTAAGATCAATTTAGGTAGGTACAATGTAATTACTAGGTCTGAAATTTGGCTAAGCAGGCCTAATACCTCTTCTTTTACAAAATTGCCATGAGATATTAAATAAGTTCATATGGCCAAGAGCTAGGTATTGCATTTAATTGGAAAAGAAGTTTCAAAAGTCTAGTGTACTATAACATGCTTATTCAGAGGGAAAAGCGGCACCTACTGTTTGGAGGTCTCCAATCCAAATACTGAGTCCAGTTGAACCCAATTGATACAAGAGATTTGAACAGATAACAGCAGAAGTTACTAAAGAGAGAATTACTAGCATGGATTAAACGTATTTGTCAACCAATAAAATAAATATAACAGGTGGTAGAAATGACATTGTCAGCCTCTTAAAAATGTGCCAGGATGATAACAGAGTGCACTCTGAGGAGATCAATGTTGTGTTGCAAACATCACTTGAATCCTGAGAACTATCATTGGAATCAGTGAGAGGGATCCCCATTTCATTCAATGAGTTTGTGACGGAATGTTGATCACAGGTTACTACAGTAGGAGTAAAGCCCCCTCATTTGTCTTTCCCTTAAGCAGCATTCATAGTCAGATTGTTACAGATAACCCTGATTCAAGCTTCCTTACTTTCAAGGATGCTGTGCATACTAAAGAAGAGAGCTGGAAATGTAAACAGAGAGTGAATTTACAAGTCAACTGTGGAAGTCAAGTGCCCTGTTCCTCTGGCCTGTTCAGAACTGCGTGACACCAAAATTTGAAGCAGGGCTGAAAACAGTGGGAGAAGCTATAATAATATGTGGCCTTTAAAATACGTATGTACGCGTGTGTGTGTTTGCAGACCATGTTGTGCTCTCCTGTTAGCAATCCATGGGCCAACACTTGGTTAAAGAAGAGAGCTGCGGTAGGCACTGACGCTGCTGCTGATTCAGAAAGAAATCAGAATCACAGAATCACAGAATATCAGGGTTGGAGGGGACCTCAGGAGGCCATCTCGTCCAACCCCCTGCTCAGAGCAGGACCAATCCCCAACTAAATCATCCCAGCCAGGGCTTTGTCAAGGAAGGAGACAAACCCCTAAGGAAGGAGATTCCACCACCTTCCTAGGTAACCCATTCCAGTGCTTCACCAAATCATCTTTCTTGAAGTTATTTAGTCTTTTTAGTTCTGTTCCCAGCATGGCAGAAGCAAGTGAAAGTGTGAAAAAAGAAACATATTCAAAAAACTTGAATTAAGATTGTCATAAATATAAAGGGAAGGGTAAACCCCTTTGAAATCCCTCCTGGCCAGGGGAAAGCTCCTCTCACCTGTAAAGGGTTAAGAAGCTTAAGGTAACCTCGCTGGCACCTGACCAAAATGACCAATGAGGAGACAAGATACTTTCAAAAGCTGGGAGGAGGGAGAGAAACAAAGGGTCTGTGTCTGTCTGTATGCTGGTTTCTGCCAGGGATAGACCAGGAATGGAGCCTTAGAACTTTTAGTAAGTAATCTAGCTAGGTATGTGTTAGATTATGATTTCTTTAAATGGCTGAGAAAAGAATTGTGCTGAATAGAATAACTATTTCTGTCTGTGTATCTTTTTTGTAACTTAAGGTTTTGCCTAGAGGGGTTCTCTATGTTTTTGAATCTAATTACCCTGTAAGATATCTACCATCCTGATTTTACAGGGGGGATTTCTTTATTTCTATTTACTTCTATTTTTTTATTAAAAGTCTTCTTGTAAAACACTGAATGCTTTTTCATTGTTCTCAGATCCAAGGGTTTGGGTCTGTGGTCACCTATGCAAATTGGTGAGGCTTTTTATCCAACATTTCCCAGGAAAGGGGGGGGGTGCAAGTGTTGGGAGGATTGTTCATTGTTCTTAAGATCCAAGGGTCTGGGTCTGTAGTCACCTAGGCAAATTGATGAGGCTTTTTACCAAACCTTGTCCAGGAAGTGGGGTGCAAGGTTTTGGGAAGTATTTTGGGGGGAAGGACGTGTCCAAACAGCTCTTCCACAGTAACCAGTATTAGTTTGGTGGTGGTAGCGGCCAGTCCAAGGATAACGGGTGTAATATTTTGTACCTTGGGGAAGTTTTGACCTAAGCTGGTAAAGATAAGCTTAGGAGGTTTTTCATGCAGGTCCCCACATCTGTACCCTAGAGTTCAGAGTGGGGAAGGAACCTTGACAAAGATTTATAAATATCTATGTATAGATGAAAGCTTGGGACTGGGATGGAGCCTCCTCCCCGCTCTGGAGCTGGTTTCCCTATTGCTGTGTAAAAGCCTTAAGGCTGATTGGAGCCATAGACATTTTAGTCTCATTCGCTGATGTAGTATCACCATTTTAATGATGGTTTCAGATTCACAAAAGCTGAGCATGGGGAGTTTGAAACCTTGAACACCAGCTGTGAAAGAGCAGTAGTGCAACAATTCACATAACCTTTTCCTTCAAAACAGGGGAAAAAAATTAATGAATTATTCCACAAACATCGTTCAAGACTTTTTGCTTTAGTTTCTTAACTATCAAAACCCATGCTATTCATTTCCCCATATCCGAACGTTTTATGTAGCATACACTTGGTTTTAAAAGATTTCACCCTCTAGCACACTGTGTTCTTTTACAGAAAATATTTGACTTTTCTTCCCCCTGTGCTTTTCCTTTGGCACTTTACAATTTATTACATTCCTCGCCTGCATATACATGCACCCTGGCACCATCCTGCTTTAGCATTAAGATTAGGGAAATCATGATACAACAAGTTTGCAAAGCCTGGCAAATACATATCTTCATGAAACATCTAAACAGAGAGCTGGCATTTACTGTATATGGAGAAACAGCTTAAACAAAAATGAGGCAAGCATCTAAACAGATTATTCACTTCAAATCTATAGTTAAAACAGATGTCCATATACGTATATATGAAGAATGGGGGGGAATTGGGAGAAATACAACTGTTTTCTTCATACTGCACTTTGGAAAGTACTGTTATTACTGCCATGTAACTGGGCAAAAATGTCCCCATATGTCTCAAGGAAAGAAGTAAAATTGGCTGGCAGGTAACAATACAAAAGTTAATCTTACGCCAGACAAGTCAAGCAGTGGGAGAAGATATGAAAAAATGAAAATAAATAGTATCTGTTGCCTAAATTCATTTGACTTAAAGGTGAAATCAGCTTTGTCTCAGTTATTCTTTAAGGACCATATATAGTCCATACAAAAATACAACTTTAAGAGAAAAGTGAATTTTACACTTGAGAACTCAAACAAAGGAGAATGAGTTAAGGTATCACAGATACATTATTTGGTCTTCAGTTTCCTAAACCAAATACGTTAGGGCTTCAGTAGGTAGGAAATTACTGGGAGCAGACACATTTATTCTTAGAAGGCTGTTGCTCACATAGACCCTGAGCCTGCAAGCTGCTCTCTGTCTGCAGGACTGTGTACCCGCACAGAGTCCATCCATTGCAATAGGACTCTGCACAGAAAGACCCTTGCCCTTGCACTGGTCCCATTGAAATAAAGCTGCATATCCATCTTGCAGGAGAATCACTTCCTTAATCCTTTTCAGATTACACACCTACCACCAGACTTTTAAATGCTGATTTTAGTGCTGTGTTAAGGATGTAGTAGTAGGTAACTGTACTGCAGCATAGATTGGGGATGGTATGTGTGGTCACTTTATAAGGTACTGAACGAGCCATTGAATGGTAGATGCAATTAATGTGACTGGCTGGATGAACTCTGATTTCCGGATTAAAACTCCTGTCCTGTCACAATAACAATATTTATAGGTCCCTGATTCAAATCTGATGAAGTTGATGGAAAAACTCCCCTTGACTTCAAGAATCTTTGGATCAGCCTCTAAATGACTACCTGGATACTAACATATGGTGCGACCTATAACATAATTATATTTCTTATTGCAGTCAGATATAAATAGTTCCTTCTGCTTGTAATGTGATTGCATGAGAGGCAAATCTTTGGGGTGGGTATATGCACTTCACCACCCTTGAGGTAGAAAGAGAAAGAAACTCTCAATCAATAATCTAGTATGTGTAGTTTTGTTTGACAAGTGATATTCCATTGTGCTGTTGACCTGCTGTGAATTTTAAGAAATCAGACCCTCACCCATCTATCTATCTATCTATCTAGCCATCTATCATCATCTATACTACATACATGGGTATAAAAATGTAAAATACTACCACCAGTTTTCAGTACATACAGAGCATTGGAAATTATAATGAAAATTATCTGATACAGTTAAAAAAACAAAGAATGCATGCAAGTTATCTTTGACTAATTTGAAAGGCACTTAAGAGATTTAGGAGCCTGACACTTATTGAAGATCCCTTGGATTTGGGTGCCTAATTCCCTTAGGCTAAATACCTGCCTTACCTTATACACTGTATGTAATCATATGATCATGCAGCTCTTGGCCTGATGATAAAACACACTCATGAATAATCCTAAGGACCTCAAGGGAACCAATCACAGGATCAGGCCCACATAATGTTGCTCTGAGGAAATGCTCTCCGCTGAGATGTTTTCTTTCAGGCATTTTTAAAATTGGCTTTCCCTCCAAGCTGTAAGCTAAAATGATTGTTGACAAAGGCTTAATTATTCTTTCATCTTTTAAACTGCAAAGAACAGAATTTGTGTCATGTTTTGCATATAGTAGAAGAAATGCATAGGAGAAGGAAATGGAAAAAAAAAAGACCCCAACAGTTACACATAGCATTTGCAGGGTGGAGGGAAATGCTGACAACTTGCCACGAGCCTTGGACAAATCGCGCTGATTTATTACTAATTTTTAGAGCTATCCGGAAAAGGGACTTTCCATTTTGCAGGAGATTCTGGGTTGTCGACATTGTGTTTAGTTCTGCATCGGAATGAAACACTGACATTGCAGAACTTCCTGGGAAATGGAACAAGCCATTTTGATGCATGCACACCTGCCAGGTGCTCAGGGAACCAGGCACTGGCCAAGCACCCAGGGACTCAGCCTCCATACAAGCTGAGCAATGGCCAGCTGAGAAACTTGGCAGACAGATGAGCATCCAGGGAGGTGGGCAGTTGGGAGCTGATCATCAAGCAAGCTGGCTGGGCAGTTGGGAAGTTGAAGACCAAGCCAACCAGAGGGCTGGCCAAACAACCAGGCAGCTGGGCAGCCAGCCCATGGCAAGCCAGGCATCTGGCAAATTGACTGGACAGCTTAGCAACCAGGGTGTTCAGCAGCCACATGGGCAGCTGCTTGATTTTTATTGAAAGTTTTGATGGACTTGACAGGCTCCCATGGAATGTTTTGATTCTGTGAAATGTTTCTGACAGAAAACTATTCTGTTGAAAAACTTTGACCGAGTCTACGAATTTTAGAGGAAGCTTGTAGATATAAACAATGGTTTGCAAAACTCATAGGAACAGAAAATATATTTTAAGGTCTGAAGAGGAAGGATATTCAATAAAAAAATATCACGACTCTTCTGACATTGGGTTCTTCATGTACATTTGTATCTTTTAGGTGGCACCCTGTATTACTGAATGCTACTTTGAGTCTTCTAGATGATTGTTGTATTTTGATTCATAATGAAAAAAGCCATGGTGTCAGCAATATAACTATTTCCAAAAAGACCTGGACAAATAGCAACCCTCTTACCAGAACTCTTGATATCTGTCCGTCAACATCAATCTATAGAAATTCCAGGTTTTGTGAAGGAAACCTAGTGATTGGTGTGCTTCAGAGCATTATAGGTCAATGGATATTACTGGAACTTTGACCTCACCTTCTTTTCCTTCAGATGGAAACAGGCCTACAAACAACATGGACATATTTTGACCCATTGAAAGCAACTGAATCATTGATCAAACTAATACTGAGGGTTTTTCTGGGAGGGATTAGCTTTTTATGTGAAGGGGGAGGGGAACCAGGAGAGGGATTGTGGGCCAGTGTGGCTCAGTGGCTAGGGCACTGAACTGTGGTTTGGGATTCCTGCATTCTCCCTGGCTTCACCACTCATCTGCTGTGTGGCCTTGGGAAAATCACTTCCCCTCTCTATACCCTTGTTTCCCACTTTTTTCTTCTTTCTGTTTCTTTATATTGTTAATCCCTGCCCTGAAGAGCATATCTCTTACCTACAGAGCACCTAGCACAATGGGTCCCTGATTTCAGTTGGGGCATCCAGGCACTACTGAAATACCAGTAGTGCCCAGAGGCCCCAACCAAAATCATACAGGAGTGTGACCAAATGCACCCTATATTCATACCCTACACACTATTGTAATAATCTTTCCACAAAATATGCCTTGTGAGGTATCATTGGAAAACTAATAACTCACTGGTCAACAATATCATGGTGAAATGTATGTAGCAACATTATGTGTAAAGTTATGAACTTCTCCTGTATGATGTTAGTAACACATGCTCAGACCCACGTAGCCCATATTTGGCAGAAGTGGTTAAGCAGGTCTATCTTAAACAAAGGAATGTGTGTTTACCTCAACATACATAGATGTAGTAAACAGGGTTCTTGAGACAGCAAGTGGGAGACAAGGCAACTCTGCATTTCAGCACACACAGGGGAGAAGAAAGAGTGTGGGGGCACCTTCACCCCCAGATTTCACATTGCCTTCTTTACTGTTAGAATAAACTTTGCTTTGAGGGGTAATCCTCAGAGGAATCCACTTCAAAGGGGGCCTGGACTATAAAAGTGAGGATCAAAACCACCTCAGTCAGTCAGTCTGTCTGTCCGTCTTTCTCACACACACACACACTCTCTTTCACCTAAAGAGACAAAGGAACCAGACTTTGGACTTTGGGAAGGCCTCTAACCTGGTAATTCCCTCTGCCCTGTTGCTGGGAACATGTGGTAAGTATCTTACCTTGAACCAAGTCTAGATTGTTACGTTTGAGTTATTAGAGTTTTATCTTTTTCTCTTCTAACCATTTTGGACTTTAATATCTTATACTTGTACTCACTTAAAATTCTCACTTTGAAATTAAATTATCTCATTTTATTCTTTAATCAAAATTAATTCAGTGTTGTGTTTAAACTGAATCATTTGGTAGCTCTATTTAAAGTAGCAAACTGTTGTAAATTGACCCCTTGCAGGGCAATGGACCTCTAATATCTGAACTGTTCAGGGTAGTGCTGGACAATGCAGAAGACATGTTTTTGAGGAATATTTGGAAATGGGAGTGTGTTGGGGTCATCCTGCACGTAGTAACCAATACTGCTGGAAGACAGAGTGTGGTTGGTGTGTTGCTGACATGCTGCTGGGGTCAGTGTTGCTGGACCAGGACAGTGGCTATACATAGACGCTCAAGGGATGTGACCTGCATGCTCGCAAGCTGTTTGTAAGTGACCCAAGTTGGGAGCTACATCAGGAAAGCACTGTGAGGCAACCAGGGTTTCAGGGCAGTTGGTGACACAAGCCCTCACTGGTCTGGATTGAACCCTGTATTGTGATAATGATTGAAACACAACCCAATATATCATTAATATTGTCAATGTTAGATAATTGTATTACATGTAAGGTGTCAATGGAGAATTTATGATTTGCTGAATATGATTATACTGTTTATATGCATGTATCATTTTTGTATCTGAAATTATGAATATTGACTATATTTCAGTATTTCCAATGTGTTTGCTCCTGGGGTAAGACCCATAAGATAGTTTATATCTAGTCTGGCCAGCACATTGCGAATGGACCATTCAAATTGATGTCCCATTAAAGAACACTTAATGAACACTTACAATGAACCATAGAAGAGGCTTGTCCCCACCTGGTGAGCCTTCCCGTGGACGTTTTATCTAAAATATGGGTAATGGCTCCTCCTGTGAGTCATCAAAGCGTGTAAGAGCATGTAACTTGATCATGTGACCATGGACTTCATCTTGTGTCATCTTTTCTATAACTGTGCTGGGGGCTTTGTTTGGGACAGTGAAGTTCCCTCCACATGGGAGAAAATATAAAAAATCATGGAACCATCTCCATTTTGCCTGTTTCCTGCTCTGATTGCTGGACTATGGACTTACACTAAAAGGAGTATTACAACCAATGGACTGAGGACCTTCCACTGTTTTGGAAGTTACCAGAGATTTTATAGGCCAACAGTTTATTCCATCACTGCTTCAAATCTGGTACAAGAACTTTGCAATGAGTGTATATATTTGTTTTCCTTGACCATCTTAACTCTCTCCTCTTTCTTTTCTCTTCTAAATAAACCTTTAAATATTAGATATTAAAGGATTGGCAACAGCATGATTATTGAGTTATCTGAGTAAGATCTGAGTTATTTATTGACTTGTCTGGGTGGTTGATCTCTTGGCACTAGAAGGACCCTTTGTTTGGTGAAATTGGTTTTAAATAACCACTCATCATAAGTCTAGTGTTTGGGTGGTGAAATAAGTGCTGGAATGCCTAAGAATACTGTGTTTCTGGCTTCTTGTTAACCAATGTGGTGAGATAGAAGTTTACTTTTGTTATTGGCTTGGTGTATCTTATGGAAGAATAATCACCAGTTCGGAGTGTGTCTGCCCCTTTTCTCAGCAGTTTGTCCTGAATCTGGTTATTCTTAGCTGTGACCCACTGAGGCATGGTGACAGTGAGTAAAAAATGGAAGTGAGTAAAGTGTTTCTCTTGAGTGTTAGGGAGGGAGAAAAAGGGAGGTGTGACATTCTATACCTTGGGGGAGCATCCCGTAACTCGCATATTCCTCATGTTTATACAATTGTGATCTTACATAGAAAGCATGCCTTGTAAGCTATCAGGGGAAAAGTTATGATCTGCTGAAAGTCATTTTTCTATCTATATATGTATATCATTAATGCATATGAAGTTATGAGAATTATGTTGTATGGTTGTCACTAAAACATGCTGCAAGTTGGGGAATCGGCCAGATATTAGCTCCCCAGAGGCAACAGCAAGGAAGGTGAGCAACACCCAGTGGGGAGGACAAACAACCCATCAACAACCATTGTCCATCAAGAGAGTTACAATTCAGTGACTCACCTGCATGAGGCCACATCAGAGGAATTGCTCAACCTTGCCTGGAGACTCAGCAATACCCACCCAGCCATGCCTGGACTTGTGTTTTCCAAGCACATGGACTGAGGGTATAAAACCAAACATAGGAGGCCCATGCTTGACCTTTCTCCTTCACCCACCTATGCTGCAAGCAACAAGGACACTCTGAAGACTCCAACTGAGGGGACTGGCCCAGATTTCAAGGGTGAAATCTGTGTACTATGACCTGCAATATGCCATGGGGTAAGAAAAACTGCTTTATCTAGATGTTTCCCAGTCTAATAGGGTCGAGAGTTTAGACTGCATGCTTATATTTTGTTTCTTTTGATAACTAACTTTTGGCCTATCACTTGATATTACTTAAAATCTATTTTTTGTAGTCATAAGAACATAAGAATGGCCATACTGAGTCAGACCAAAGATCCATCCAGGCAAGTATCCTGTCTGCCAACAGTGGCCAATGCCAGGTGCCCCAGAGGGAATGAACCTAACAGGTAATGATCAAGTGATCTCTCTCCTGCCATCCATCTCCACCCTCTGACAAACAGAGGCTAGGGACACCATTCCTTATCCATTCATGGACTTAACCTCCATGAATTTATCTAGTTCTCTTTTAAACCTGTTATAGTCCTAGCCTTCACAACCTCCTCAGGCAAGGAGTTCCACAGGTTGACTGTGCGCTGTGTGAAGAACTTCCTTTTATTTGTTTTAAACCTCCTGCCCATTAATTTCATTTGGTAGTCCCTAGTTTTTATATTATGGGAACAAGTAAATAACTTTTCCTTATTCACTTTCTCCAAACCACTCATGATTTTATATATGTCTATCATATCCCCCCTTAGTTTCCTTTTTTTCCAAGCTGAAAAGTCCTAACCTCTTTAATCTCTCCTCATATGGGACCCGTTCCAAACCCCTAATCATTTTAGTTGCCCTTCTCTGAATCTTTTCTAATGCCAGTATATAATGCCAGTCAATAAATTTGTTTTACTGTTTATCTTTACCAGTGAGTTTGTATGAAGTGTGTGGCATTTCTGCTCAGGTTTTGCAAAGGCTGGTGTATATCCACTTTCCACTGATGAAGTGGTGAACCAATTAATATCTGCATTGCTCATCTTGAGCAGTGCAAGACTGTATATTCCTGAGGAAATCCAGCTGGTGCCTTTCTCTGTGTGATTCATGAGTGGCTCTGGGAACATTCATGCAATCTAGCTGGGTGTTGGGTCTCCACATGTGGTTGTGATGAGTGATCACAGCACCTGGAGGGGTTTGCTGCTTGTCACTAGCAAGGCATTGTGAGAAACAGCCCAGGCTGGGGAGAGTTAAGGGGGCCACAGTGGTCCTACAGTCCCAGGCTGGACCCCGGGGATCCTGTCACAAGAGAGCACAAGCACAATGACCAGAAAAAGGAAGGTTGGGCCAGTGAAGGATTGCAGTGGCAGTGGAGTGGTGGGATGAATGTGAACTCTGCTATTTACTCAAGCTTCGCCTTGCTGCATCACCAAGATCAGTCTACAAGCCCATTAAACTCTTGGCTTCTCCAGTAGACTGCCAATAAGGGTATTATTAACTAATGACAACTGCCATGTGATTATGAGGCAAACAGCATCTGCCACTAGGAACTGGAATGCCCCACCAAACAGCCATGGAATGATAACAGCTTGGCCAAGTTACACACTCTGACCATACGCCAACTCTTCTCAGTTTACACCACATTCAATGATCTTACAATTTTCATATGGTTTGGCCCTTCTCTGGTACATATGGATCTGTTAACTCAACTCATTTTCATACAGAATACCTGTAACTTGGGCACTCATTCCCAGATTGCATACAATGAATTATACTGACTCCTAACCTAGGGTCTGATCCAGAGCCCATTCAAGTCAATGGAAAGACTCCCACCATCTTCAATGGGCTTTGGATCTGGTCCACGATTAGTGGAATTTTGAAGCATTCCAATAGGAATTAATAAAGAATATCTTAGAATACCTGTCCTTATGGATTGTAGACATATAAATAGCAGGTGTGTTATCTTGACTAGCTGAAAAATGAGAGAATGTTGTTTAGAATAGGAAGTCCATTAAGGTAGAATAATATAGCTTGTCTCCTAATTAAATCAACTCTTCTTCGGAAGCTATTTGTTAGAGTCCATGTACTGGCTTAGATTTTCTTGAATCTGCCTTAGCGGTTAATGAGTAAAATGAATGATAAATGTAACTGAAGAAAGATAAGATCAATGTATTTAACTGCAGGGTCCCAACTGCATTAAGCCAGAAACCAGCTATCTTTTTTTTCATTTTTCGTTATCCATCCTTGAATGAATATGTTTTTAGTATTGATATTTGCTTCCTCCTTTTTGTGGTGGTTTTCTTTCTTTCTTTCTTGTTTCTTGCATATGTCTGCATCTTGCAACATAATGTGTCTGCAAGCAATGAGATTCTGTGGTTTCAGTCATGGGATTTTTTTTTATGTGGCAGAGCTACATCTTGTTCTCCTTCTTTAGGGAAAGCATGCTGCATAGGATCAGAGGTGAGGTATGCTGGCAGCGGAACACAAGACGTATGCAAATGTTAGCTTTTTAATGCACACTGACCAGCAGATCTCAATTCTGATATGCTGCTCTCCATAAGACCTCTGTGTGATGGCTCCTTTAACTATGCGAGGAATATGCGTGTACAATAATGCATGCAGAATAGCGCAATGAAGATCCGCTTGTGTATCTGAAAGGATAACAAGTCCCCAGAATGGTAGGGAAGGGACAGGTAGGAGACGGGGCCCTGTGCACTGATCATCACAGGTGACTGGCCAGGTAAGCAACTGTAAGCTTTATCCTATAGTGGAGTGGAGTAGCAGCTGTGTAGAACCTGCAAACCAGTAGGTCCACAAATATCTCCACATGCTTCCACTAGAGCAATGCAGCTTATGTACGGCTCATTAGTGCATGAAAACTGTTTTATAACAATTATAGCCAAATATCTATTCTTCAGAGTTTGCCATGTCTCTTTTTCTTTGATATTCATTTGGTGTATTTGCAGCTAGATAATGGATAAATGCCATAAGTAGCTATCAGGTTCTTCCTTAAGGGCCTAGAAAGGGGCTTTATTGTTCACAGTATCACATGTAACAGTACAAAGTTTTGTGTGTGTGTGAAGGGGAAGGTACTCACAAGTTTGATCATGAGTTGTGCTGTTGGCTGCTATCTGCTGCTAAATCTTTGCTAGAAGAACATGTTCATACTAATCAGATTTACAAAGTCTAATGCATTTGGCATAACAAATTCATAAACAAACCTTTGTCTAAGTCTCATTTAGGGCAGAAGCTCATCTGGGTTTCCCTTAGACTAAAAGGTCTCCTAGATGGTTTGTGTCTTCTAGGTGTTTGTACAGCACTGTGCACCAACGTTTCTGATTCTGATTGGGGCCTTTGTGCGCAATCACAATATAAATAATAAAGCACGTACAAAAATCTTTATTAAATTAATATTAATTAGATTGCAAGGTCAAGCATTCAAAAATTAGGAAATGCCAGCTTTACACTTGTTCTTCTTGTCTAGCATCTCCATTACTGGAAGCTTGCAACCATGGTAGCCAATTCTATACCATCCTCTGCTAATCTCTTTGCAAATCTCTTTTGGTCCACCTAGGATACCGCTTCATCCATCCACGATCTTCTTTTTCTACCTCACACTCTTCTGACATCAACATTCCTGCCAGTGCTCGTAAACATATATCTCCAGCTGAACCTCTTAAAATGTGCCTTGCAATTTGAATCTTTCTTTTCAGAAAATCTCTAACTATTGTTTCCTGAGTTCCATTAGTCTCCAACTCTTTTTCATTGGTTATGTGATCTATCCATGATATTTCAGAATTCTTCTATAGCATCATAATTTGAAGGACTGTAGTTTCTTTATTATCATTGTTTGAATACCCATGTTCCACAGCTGTAATTTAGCACAGAACCTCCTGCTGGTGACCTGAACTACTATTTAGCTAACTTGTATGGTCGCAGGTCAGAGCACACAATTAACTTCCAGAGGCTGTGCCGACTACCTGACATCACTAGGAGGGGGCACCCTTAACCCTGAGAGGGAAGAATGTTACAAATCTCCACTAACCTCATCAGACCTTCTAACTCAGCCAACAGCATTATCATCAGCATAGCAAATATTATTCACACATTTTCCATTCAACTTAATACCTTCTTGTGTTTCTTCAATTAATTTAATCAAAGACTTGCTATAAATGTTGAATAAAGTCGATAATATTATTTCAATTATTTCTTCATCCATTATTGGTGAGCTTACCTGATTGATCTCCAAATGAGGTTTTTCAGGCCTATCATCACCAAATAATTATTTGATACATTATCACCATCTCTCATTCTTATCTTTAGAGTCTGTCAAATATTATCCATTTTTGTCCTTTTGGGTAATATTAATCACCTTTCTTCTATAATTAAAGGATCTTATCTTTTGAAACATCTTACTTTGTTCTCTTTAGCCAGTTGTACAAATTATTTGCATTTCTCATTCAGCCATTCAGATTTTGCTAAACTGCATTTATTCTTTATCAATTTATGTAGTCTTCAATATTCCTTTTTTCTCTGTTGCTGATCTTTGTGCTTTTTTCTTCAATAGTATCTTTTGGATGTTCCCAAGTCATTTGGCCTTTGTTTTCTTCAACAGTTCTTCTTGATAGTGACTTTGTATCTGCTGATTCCTCCAAGCTTCAGTGTTCCATCCTAGATAGCATCTGGCGTTCTGTAACTTGTTTGATATTCAATCTCATCATAGGCACAGGCTTCCTCCAGGCCTGGGGGATGCTCAGCTCCCAGCTCCACCCCAGGCCCTGACCCCTTCCCTCAAGTCCCCACCCCATCTCTTCCCCCCAACCCTGTCCCACCTCAGGCCCCACCCCCACCTGACCCCTTCCCACAAGTCCCAATTTCCTTCCTATCACATTCCACACCCTCCCCTGAGCGTGCCCCGTCCCCGCTCCTCCCACTTCCTCCCAGAACCTCCTGCATGCCGCAAAACAGCTGACACGGCAGGCCAGCTGTTTTGGTAGGAAGGGGGAGTAGGGAAGGGGGGATCTGGCTGCCAGTGCGTGCTGAGCACCCACTAATTTTTTTCAATGGGTGCTCCACTCGTGGAGCACCCACAGAGTCAGCACCTATGAGTCTAATCAATACCAGTCTTTGATCTGATCCACATTCTGCACTTGGCATAACCATAAAATCTTAATTCTTCCCCTTTTTGCATCCACCCTGCCTCATTCAGTGCACAGGAGTCCTGTGGAAAATATAGAAAATGGTCATGAAATTATGTATTATATATTGTATCATATACTTATATTGTGATATGCAGTGATCATGAATCCTACCCCATTCTCTCTTCTCCCCATGATCCTTGAGGTTAGAAGAATTCCAGCCCTATGTGATGCCTCCAGAATGGGGAGGATGCACCAACGAGGTCATGTGTGAGATGTAGGGAGGAGCCCAGCCTCGTTCTTTCCTCCTTGCTGCCACTAGAACTGCTTTGGCAACTGCCATGTATTCCCAGTACAGTGCATGCTGCTGTTGCTGCAACTTTTGCAACATGAGTCCAGCCTTGGAACGTTCATGTGTTCAGTTAGTATTTTGGCCAAAACATAAGTGTGAGAGAGGGAAATAGTGATTTTTAACAGTTTATAACTCAGTGAAATGCTGAACAGAAATTCATATCTGTTGTTTGGAGCAGGTCTTTGATATCTGGCAAGGGGAAAGCCCTCAGGCTAGGGAAGTGTCTTGTCTTTCCCCCATGTGACCAAAAAAGGGACCCAAAATATTTTATAATGGAAAGTGTTAGCAGCTCCTATATTTATGTTGTCTACCAAGTTCCCCGATAATTCATTTCAGCATTCACTTTAATAACCTGGAAACCTCAAGTTCATCTCCTCTAAACTCTGTTTCCCAACCCCCCCTTCCAGAATTTACTCACATCCACTTTTCCTTCCAAATAACTTTCACACCCTCTCAACTGCAACCATCCCCCCTGAACTCTTAATTTCAATTGAGGGAGGGATTTACTATTTCAGATATGTGCTGTGAGAATTAGGGTTTATTGTAACATTACAATCTGCCCAGACTAAGTAGAGGTACTTAGTTGTGCCATCCCAGGAGCAAATCAAAGTACTAATACAGACTGAGAGTCACAGTTTGATCCCAGGTTCCCGTTTTGCTCCAGGCATGAGCAATCTCTATCTTCCATATACCAGCTACAACAGATGGTTTCCTTCTCTATGCAGTTCAGTTTTGCTGACTGGTGCATGGGGGGAGAAGCCAAGGTTCTGGCTAGTCTCCACTCTTGCTTGTCTCCTCCCTACCTATCTCCTCTGTGCTTACCTGCATGGTAGTGACAATAGCAGCCTCATGGAGTGTTACCAGTAGTGCTTTGTCCCGTCAGCTCCCTTACATCCCTGCATGGGTGCAGTAGGCAGGAGGTAAGCTTGCCCTTAAATAGCTAATGTTCATACAGTGGTTCAGAGATGTATACCACGAGAGAATAGCTGTCTACCTAATCTCATCTAACCTGTCTAATCATATTTCTACAACACCCATTACTGTAGTATCTAAACGCTGAAAAATCTATAGATTTGCAAGCTGGAGAATTCTGTTTCCAACCACCTATAGTCTCTCTCTCTCTCTCTCTTTTTTGGTTTTTTTTTTTTTTTGGTATTTTATTTACTTCTAAGCTGCTTTTTGTCACTCTGTTATCCACCAGTTTGGTAGGTGCATACAATAGCAGAACTCCATTTAATTTACTTGAGTTTCTCCTCATTTACACCAGTGTAAGTTAGATCAGAATCCAGCCCAGAGATGATTACAGTATGAGTTTTGCCCTTTATTTAAATTCTGAGGCTTAATATCCATGCATTTGGAAGGACTTATTTTCCAGTCTATTTCTCATCTAACTAGCTTTTATGGTTGATTTAAACTAGAGTATTAAAGCTGTTCCCAGTGAAGAGCAGCTTGTTTTACCCTTTTTATGACCTGGTAAATACTAGATGAGTTTCAATGCAATAACAGACAATGTAAAAGAAAATAAAGAATCAAAATATGTTTTTATTGCCTTAGAAACAAACCTATTTTCCTTTACCTTTCCACTGAGACACAGAAACCTTCTCTGAGTCTCAGCACAGAACATGCGTAGGTTTACTTTGCAGACACTAGTAATGTATCTTTATCCTTTATCCTTCCCTGTGCAGGAATGTAAACATTCTAAACGCTGAGCAAGGAAACAAACGTTTTATACGGTCAGCTGAATATTGCATGTGACAGAAACTCCTGCTTCAAAAAGAATGATTAGAGTTGACTACTGAGGGAAAGCATGAGATGTGAATCACATTTATGCAAAGGGTAGCCTGGCTGCATGCAAGGGAGCAGTGTTGGATTGCGGGAGGCCAGGGAAGGAGGGAAGAGAGAGCCCTTCTAGGATGATCTGGGTAGTGGTGACTCTCACTGAGTCTGCTCTCTCCCATTACAGTCACTAGGACCCAAGAGTATGGGAATGGTCTTTCCTCCTCTCTGATAGGTGCTCCCCCCAGCACCTCCTGCACACCTCTTAACAGCTGATTGCAGTGGGCAGGAGGCATTGGAAGGGTGGGGAGGAGCTGATTGATGGAGTCTGTCAGTGGGTGGGAGGCACTGGGAGAGGGAGAGAAGCTGATCAGTGGGGCTGCCGGTGGGTGCTGAGCACCCACTTTTTTTCCTTTGGGTGCTCCAGCTCCAGAGCACCCACAGAATTGATGCCTATGCTCACTGGTGCCACTTCATGCTGTGATTCTCTGGTGTGGCCCAATTGCCTCAGTACTATCCCTGTCACATGCCTAGACTCATAGACTTTAAGGGCAGAAGGGACCCTTGTGATCATCTAGTCTGACCTCCTGTATATCACAGGCCTGTTTGCTGCTTTTAAATTGGTGCTCCGTTATATTTTAATAATTCAGCAACTTTGTCTTGATTCATTTTTTCTATGAATGGAATGGTTTGTGCAAGGTAAAATAAGTCTGCAATTGAACAACTTTTCTAATATGTATCTTGAGACTTTGTGACTCAGTTTCACCATCTGGGGACGCGAGTATTCTGAAGTGGTTTTTAAGATCTGCAGTGACAGGCACTGGAGAAGCACAAAGAAACAATTAGCTTGAGTTACAAAAGAGTTGATTACCCAGAGGCTCCACTGAAGTCGAGAGGAACTGTGCATGCACCACACCTCTGAGGATCACAAGGCTGTAAGTGGCATATCCAAAGTCAGTCAGTGAATTAGGTCCAGATACACAAAGATATTTAGGCTTCAGATTCCATTGAGTTAGGAGCCTAAATACCTTTGTGGATTTGGGCCGTAGTGACATAATGGAATTCAGACTCAGACTCCCAGTTCTATGTCAAATTACTTTTTGGTAACCTTTTTTTGAAGCCATAGATCTTTCCCCAGAGGCTCTTGATCTCTTCTCTTTCCCTACTCAGTAGTGACACTCTTACTTTCACTGCAGCTGGGGCAGGGCCCACATTTCCAGGATAAATCACTGTGTGTTACTGGGGAGTGTTCAGTCTTGCTGTAAAACTTGATGTGAAGCAAATATGTTTTGTTCTAAACGCTATTTTCAAACCATTTTACGTTATACAAAAGTATATGTATGTACAGACTACTTGATGGTATAGGGCACTATAAAGATTTTATTGCCATGAGTTTGAGACGATGATATTACTCAAGGGTGAGCTATGCAGGTTTTCCTAAACAAGAGGCAATAAAAACTTTACAGCTCCCCATGCCATCACATATTTTGATTATACCACATACCATATTTGGTTGACTTTGCTCGCTTTTCTCTTTGCTTCTAGTCCCTTCCAATTTCCTTTCCTCTTGGCATTACAGACTTATGATGAAATGGGAACAATGATGTCACCGCCAAACATGTAGCCTGATCCATCTGCCACTGAAGACAATAAGAATCCTTCCAGTGTCTCCAGCTGGATCACAGTGACACCCACAAGTGCAATGTAAAGTTGGTGGGTCTGATCCTGCAAAATGCATTCACAGGAGTAATCCTCACACTTGCATGCAAGCAGACTCATGGAAGTCACGGAAGCTATTTGTATTAGTCAAGATTACATATGAGAGCAAAGATTCCTTATGTGAGCAAATCTTTACAGGATTAGGCCTAGAAGGACAAAACACTTCCTAATCTGATCTGATCTGATCTGATCTCTTCTCTTTATATATTTCCATCTCTTTCTTCCGATCTATATTTATTTTGATTTTTATCTCTGTTTCATATTTATTATTTCCATTGCCATAGCTCCAAAAGACCTCAATTAGGGACCAAGGCCTCATTGAAAAAGACACTATGCAAACATAATCCAATTCCTGCCACAGACAACTCAAACTCTTGGATTTAAAGTTCTATCTGTTTTATATCCATTTACTTTTCTGTTTATATTCATCCATCTACTTATTTTAATATCCAATACATCTATGTTCACTGGATTCATCTCCATAGTATCTGAGTATCTTTTGATTGATCTTTACATTACAGCAAGAGTTAATTGTCTGTATTTCTGTGATGGCTTGAACTCTGATTTGGGAAACAGTCATTTGCGATAAATAACATGGACACATCTGGTGTCTGTCTGGGTATGTAGGTGGATGAGTAGGCAGTTGGAGGACAATTCATTGGGCTGGAATCTTTTGTCTATTTCTTATTTTTGTTTTTCCCTGGCTAAAAAAATGTTCTGTTTTGTTGCTGTTGTGGCTGTTGTTTTTTAAACAAATCTTGCCAGTTGTCAGTCCATGTATGTTTCCTTACTGGAGATGGGAAACTTGTCTTTCAGAATGAACTATAATCTAAAGAAGACACATAACTCCAAAAAACCATATTTAAAAAATATGAAAGACCGAGCATTAACTCTATCATGAGTTCTTGCTGTTGTGCTTTCCTTTCCTCTCACATCATGCGCTAGAAGCAGCCAAGTTTCAGCCTTAACTATGAACGACTATTCAGTTGTGGCAATAACCTTTATGTTAATAGCATTCTGTATTTATAGTGGTCATGGTACTGTATAAAAATACAGTCGCTAGATGGGGTGGGAAGGGACCACCAAGAAACACAATGGTTCAATATGTTTAGATCAAATAGTTATCATCTGATTCAAGAACAATGACTATTTAGAACTATGAAAGAATGTTTGTTATTGTTTTAGGACATGTGCTTTGCAGTCATCATATGATAAAACACACTTATATAGAAAAGATTCTGTTACAGACACCCTCAGATCAGCTGTTCTTATCTAGTTTTGGCAAGTGTTTGAAGGAAATTATTGGGCAGGCTGCAATATGCTATTCCTGTTGAACATATTTTTTTTCTGTGACTTTATTCCCTGTTTTAGCTTCTGCAGTATCCAAAAGGTTTATTAATTGCTTTGTTTTGCTTTAAATCTACACCATTCTGTTTTGGAAAATAACCTAAGTGCAATAGTCTGCCCCATGCTCCGTGTAAGTAATAACTGGTCCGATAAGTAATCCCAGTGAAATTCATGGGGCTGTCTGAAGAGCAAGAGTGGAAGAATCTGACCCACTGTGACTTAAAGAGCCTGGTATTGGCCTTATACAATGTCAATCAGGAGCAACTCCATTGTCCTCAAGGTAAAACCAGTGAGAGATATTAAATAAATTGAAAGAGCGCACTAAAAGGAGCTACCAAAATCCCAGACCCTCCAGTTTGTTAGGCAAATTTCAAACATATAAGAAATCAAAGGTAAATACCAAAATTCTCATTTACTTTAATGGGGTCAGAATTTCACCCCAAAGCGCTTACAAACAGAAAGACATAGAAGGGAAACCACGTGCAAGAATAGTGTGCAGAATGATGGCTGGGACCTCTTATGGTAGTTCGCCATTTTTCTGTGGCTGTTGTTGACATAAGTCACACTCCTTTTCAGAGATTGATGTCAGTGTATGGTACTGAAACAGGGAAAAGGAACTCACGTAGGAGACAGACGTGATTCACCTCAATTCATACCATGATTTAGGAGGAAGCATTTTCATTTTCATTTAGAACAGATACAGAAAGAAGGACTAGATTGTGACTTTGGTCACACCTCTGAAGAAGGGCTGTTGCATAAACTTCAGGATCACAGGGCTAACCTAAGAGGCATCATGATTCAGAGACATTCCTCTGAGTCACAACTTCTACCCTGTTTCCTCCTTCCTCCAGGATGATAGCAGTTAGTTGCTGCCCTATACTAGCAGAAAATCAGAGTATCCCTGCATCAGCTCAGCTGTTTTGGCCAGTGAGTGGTGAGGGGAGGATGTATAACCAAGACTCCCTTATTCCTCATCCCTCCCTGGTCTGTTGAGGAGTAAGCAAGCACGTGTAACCCACCAGCCAAGGTGTGTTACTCATCTCCCTCTGGACCTGATCCACAGAGGACATGGATCTATTACAATTCACAGCCTAAGAGGCTGGCTCTTTTGCTCAACCTATAGAAACTCATCCTTTCAGCTCTGGAGGTCCTCGGTTCAGTGGCACCCAAGATGTTGCTGTTAAGTATGTGCTTATATATCCAGACCTATAGTTTATGTAGCCCACAGACAGGGATTCCTTTGCATAAGTGTGTAGTCCAAGTCACAGTTTATTTCTCAATGTTGCAGCTCTTCAAAGGGTTGCCTATGTATACAGCATTCTGCGACAATGGTGGGAACACTAAAGATCAGAATAATTTACAATAGGTTGCAGTACAATTTATAATAGTACTTTGGACAATAACTTTAAAATGTGCTTTTTTTGGTAGTAACCCCCCTGATATTCTGAACTTTTGGGTACTTTGTAAAAATATTAACCTGACCACTGGCCAGAGACTTTGTGCATCAGAATTTGTTCTAATTTTCTCACTTGAGTAATGGCAACTGACTGTGCTTGGAGCACTGACAATCCCTCAGACTGTTGGAAACCCCTTTCTTGTTTAAGGCAGTAGATTCATAAGAAAAGCAAGTAATGAGGCAGGGAAATCCACAGGATTAATGGGAAGGGTTTCCCAGCCTGCATAAGAAAATACAGGACCTCTCTTTGAATCGGTGAATGATATCTGCTCCGTCCCACAGCTGAATTGTTCACCAAAGGCCCTGTCAGAACTTTCAGAAATATCTGGGGCCAGATTCTGTTCTCATTTACACCAGTGAGAAGTATTCCACCAATACAACGGAGAGTGGAATTTGACCCTGGGTCTTCCTGTTGGTTACTGGATAGTGATGAACTTATTATTAGTATGATACTGCAAGCACAAAGACTTACTTGTGTTGCTCAGGCACATCCCATTGTAAGGGGCAATGCAGAGACACTCCGCAAGGAAGACCTCTGGGAATTACATTTCCTAGAGCTCCGTGGTTGTTTTGGAGTGTGGAGGGAGTAATATGCTACATGCATTTAAAAACACTGCTGGCCAATGTGTGAGGGGTGGGGGAAGAATGTACCTCCCTTCAGTGAGTTGCTCACAAGAGGGTAGTAACTTTGTAGGAGCCCCTGGGCTCCCTCAAGTGCAGGGGTTGCAATACAGGTTGTGTGAGAGTTGGCAGAATCTCCTAGCATGGCTCCTAGCATGGCTACATAAGGGCCAATTTGTCTCTTACATGCCAGCATGTGAAAGGCAGATGAATGGTTAATACACAATGGCAGCAGACATAATGTATAGTCCCAAATACCTCTGAACTGATGTCTCTACTTCAGACAGCATACTTACCTCCCTGTTATTATTGGAAACGTAAACATTAGTGCAATTTACAAACCCTTATTCATTAAACTGATAAGTGTGGCAGATTAATTTGAAAAAAGGAACAGTATTGATTTAGCTGTCATGTGGTGCAAGACACAATGCTAGCTATCCAAGGAGTACTTCTGTGTTTTCACTGTAAACAACTTCTGGGATTTAGCCAATACTTTCTCACACAGCCTTGGGCATCTAGTCATTTGCACATGCTCCGACAATGTCAGATGACTGTCACAGTTTTCAAAGATTAAGTGAGTGGATTGGGAACATTAAATGATAACATGATACATATCATTTATGAGTAACACAGCCTTTTGAGGTTTTAACCAAGCACTGAAACTGTACTGTCAGAATTTTAGTGGGGAACTACCTGGTTAAGAGTGTAATTAACTAATGGAGGGGGTGGAGAGGGGAATGTTTTTACAGCTATCATAAAAACAAACCTTTTCTCAAATCTAGGAAATCCAGAATCAGATCTTTTCCCAGTATTTACACATCATAGATTGCTCCTTCTCTAGTTTAATTTTCCTCCCATGGGATACCACGTATCCAGGTAGAGTTCCTCGGGGCGGCGTCCACTGGCTCCCTTGACACCTTCGAGGAGCAGTGGGAACTGTCTGGGGTTCTCTGCTTGGTGTCCCCATCCGGTTCCCTTCGTTTAGCCCTCTGACCTCACCTCCATTCCTGTTATCTCATTAGTTGTCCCCCACAATTATTTGGAATCCCAGACCTATGGATCCTCCCCTTAGGCTGCGGGAGGTCCTTTAGTAGTGGGCGGGTTTCACCTGGCCACTTCCTGGTTCCCAACAGGACCTGGAACAGTGGTATAGGTGTTGAGGGGAAACATTCCCTTTGAAAAAACTATACAGCGAGAGACTGATCCTCACATAGACCCTACTTGTTATTACGTCCCCTTTTATGTTCATCAGCTTACAGACCACAAACGGATAGACTACGCTTGAGAAGCAGAACCCTGCCCTAAGGGAGATCTACTGCCCTAAGGGAGCACCAGGAGGCTTTCTGCCTTCTGAACTTAGCCAGTTTATAAAGGGAGCATCCCCTTTGCCATGTACCTTCATAGGATGCACTTTACACCCCCGGGTGTGGCAATGAAGACAAAGCTTTGCCTCCTTCCCCTATCTTTTGGGTCACTGTATGTGCTCGTAGGAGCAAGCAGGGATCCCCTTCTGCACTCTCATGAATACACACCCGCAATTCAGCCAGTCCTTACTTCAGGCATGTGAGGAAGGTTCTTTGTGCTACTCAATGCACAATCATGGCAGGACCAGGCAGAATCTGGCCCGAGTAGTGATAAGTCAAATTAATATGTGTTGATTTCATAATCACCACCTCATTCCCAATATTTTGTTGTGTTAGCACTTACCTTTGACCCGGGAGAGCAGTAGGTTATGGAATAATGACCCATATCTGTGTAGGCACCCTCTACTAGAGAGGCCTCAGAACTTAATTGGGAGTGCTCCAGTTGGGAAAATCCTGAGTGCTGCAATCCAGCCTTGGAGACTTCAACTTCCCTAGTGTCTTGGGGAAGAGAGAGAGCCTTCCACTTCCAGAGGATGTGGGGAGAGCATGCAGTGGGCTCCATCTTGAAGGGCAGTTGAGATCCTGGGAGCTAAGATTGTTTTGTGGGGCTCTGTCAAGCCAGGAGCTGCTGCTAAATTGCTGGAAAGCCAGGAGCTGCTTCTGAGAGTCTGCTGGGTCTCAGAGGCTGTTGGTGGCTTCACTGAAGCCAGGGCAGAGACTGTTGCTGGGTCCAGAACTGAGTGAGGTCGGGCTGCAGAGCAGGCAGTGTAAGTAACCGCTGCCTTTGCTGTTTGGGAAAGTGCTTGCAAGGGAAGGGGGACAGTGAAGAGACCTTAAGGGGCTTCCCTGAGTCTGAGAAGAGACAAAGTCGTCTTATTGTCTAACCAGAATCCAGGGTTACTGACCTCTGGTTAGAACAACTCCCATCTTCAAAATGGGTGTGCAGCTTGGAATGATTCCAAGTTAGAATCGCTCTGCCCCTCGTTACCTTGGCTGGACTGTTTTGCTAGGCCAAGGGAGTGCTGTCCCCAGCTTCAAGATCTTCAAGCGCAGCCATGGAGGTGTCTAGAACTCTGAAATTCAGAGGAGTGCACACTCAGGGCTGAGGTAAATGGTGACAGTGTAAATGTAAGTTGGTTAAGTTTCATTTACGACTGTAAATTGCATTTATTAATTGACTTATTGAAGTCCCCCCTGCTAATTTCATTTGATGTTGACATTTTAATTAATCTTAATCTGTTATATCATGGGTTTTTTTTTATTTGTTAAGTAAAGGTGTGTTAACTCTAAGTTTATGTTGGGTGTATATTGTTTATAATTGGTATTTTTGAGTCAGACTCATTGAATAGATTAGGTCAGATTTATTCCTGGAGGCTCCCAAGACATGAGTGTGTACATGAGTGTGTACATGAGTGTGTACAGGGCCCAGCCAGGTGGAGACACCACCAAGATTAATTTCCTTTACAAGTAAAATGACAGCTGCAGATGGGTGAAGAGAGGCATCCCACCTATCGAACATATCACTGGGTTACTCAGGATCTCCTTTACTGTCAACAACTTCAGACACCCAAGCACACAAGTGATTGTTGCCTGCTCCCAAGTAACACAGGGAGGAAGTGGGGGTTACATCTGCATAAAACCTAGAATTAGTTTTCCTCTCCTGAACCATTCCATCTAAATTGAGGAGCTAGAAACAAGAGACTACAGTGATAGGTTAAAGAATAGAAAAATAATCCATGACATTTCTTCTCCCATTGAATAGCATAACTGTACTGTCAAGAAGTGCAGTGAATTGATTTTTCTTCCAATATACTTAGAAAAAAGCCAAGCTGATGACACATTTCATAAGAAAACAGAGAATGTTATTATTGATTTATTTTTGCATTAAGAAATTAGACATTTTTCTCTTACCATGATTAATAATAATTCACAATGAACTTTCTTATCATTATCAGACAGTCATAATCCTAGGAAGTGAATTTGAGCTACTGTGTATTACACTTGGAATTCCATGAGCATGATTCTTGGCCCTAATCTCTTTCTATTGTATTATACAATGTACTTGTAATGTTTCATACTAAACATTAATAATTTTCCTGATGTTTTTTCCAAAGCTATTGGTTTAATGTATGCAGATGACATGGGGCTGTTATACCATCTTCTTCTGTCATTGATGGATCTGAAATTCTCCTTATTGGAAATGCCTATAGTTTGTCTTATTCTCAGTTTTCATAACATTAACTCTATTGGATTTTTAATCATCTAACAAACTGTCAAATCAAACTGGAAATGGTGTATTTTGGATAATATAGCAAAGTCTTTCTTGTGTCTGATATTTAGCCTTTTGTATTTCCACTTTTCTCCTCTTTATCTGATTAGGCACCTGTAAAAACATAAGAGGTTTTCTTGTCCTGATGGAGGATTTGTCTATGTATTTAAGGTACAAAGCTGTTCCATCACATTTTCTTTTTAACCAGCAGTCAGACCAGTTATTCCCTTCAGGACTTTAGTGAACTGTATGCACCAGAGATTCAAATTCTAGAAAACAAGACTGACTTTAGCTCACTTGAAAAAACCCAAACATTTGTTGGCATTCTGCTAGCCTCCTACTTTCCCATTAGTGAGTAATGACAGGAGGGAAAACCACTCTGCTAACAACATCATAACATTTTGTACAGAGGAAAATGTTGGACTTGTGATCCTGTCTGGAATTAATATGTTTCTTATAGTGTATGCAGTAATCCATTCCATGATTAATTTAATCTGGACTAGGATTTAGGCGGACACTGTGTGCATTCCAGTGTTTTCCCCAGGAATTGAAATTAGAGGGGGTATTCAAATATATGGCGGGGGTGTGCGTGTGTGTGATTGGGCTGATGAGGGTTGAGACCGTGAGGGCGAATGTGGGCTATATGGCACCACAGTAAAAACTGAAAAATGTTCATGACCATTTTATTAGATTTAACTCATGTTTTAAAGTCATCACAGAAATTAAAGTTGGCTACTCAAGTTTCTTGTTGTAATTTTGCACAACTCTTTGGTGTCTTCTTGTTTGTCCATTACTTCCAGTGATGCTCATGTTCAGGCAGAAGGCAACTTCTTTCAGAACTCAAAATTTTATTCAATGAGGGAAAAGAACGCTTAGCTGTAGCTGTTGTGACTGGGAGTAGCAAGAGATGAATACCTACTTCTTTCATCCCAGGAAACATAGCACAAAGATTGGGTCAAACCACTAGTGATTATAAAGAAGAAGTAATTATAAATTGAAGATTATAAATTGAAGTTAAATCTTCATTCTTTCGTTATATGATATTCCACTGTGTGTTCAAATTTCTCTGTTCTGTCCTGATCACATAGCAGCCCCATTGCTGGTAGTGCCTCACTCTACTCAACTGTAGGTGTTTTATAAGACAGGCATCTGAAAAAGCTACATGAAGGTTTAGTAGAATCCAGAAATCACTATTGTAGATTTGTAAGAATCAAGTCTGTGTACTTTTTCAGCTGGTTTAACAAACACTTCTTGTCCTCTTCCTATAAGTACTTTTGTTAGTCAACTTCTGGACTGAAATCTTTGCTTCTTCCAGTATGTTTTCAATGAATATCTCTGATTGATCCAAAGATAGCTTCTATTGCTGGACAAAGATCTACTATTGTTGTAGAAGATGCCTGGATGACATTGTTTAATGACCCAAGTGGCTTCAACAGTAGACTTACAAGGGCAAGAACGGCAATAGTCTTCTCTGAACTTAGTAACAAAAATAGTCCACCAGCCTCACTACTTAGATCTGTCCTATCTTGGTAGATACTTTCCAAAGCTAGTAATAATGGTTGAAGTAATTTCAAGACAACAGCCAAGAATCACTCATGAGAAAGCCAGCAGGTTTTCCCAGGTTGGACTAATTTGAACTTCAGTCCCAGTGTATCTGAAATTTGTTTCCAAGACATTCAGTCCTATTGGACTCTTGATGAAAAAAAGAGTATAACAAAGCCATTAAATTTATGGCTTTTTAATGTCTTTTGAAGATTCTGCAGCTCGTATTAGCGTTAGCTGGAGTAGATGGCCTCTGCAGTGTGTATAGGAGAGATTAGGGTTACACTTTTCTCTGAGCAAAGCTTGTACTCCACTATGTCTTCCAGAGAAGTTTGTAGCTCCATCAAATGCACAAGCAGCCATCTGTTGGGGGTTCAATTTACAAGCATTTAACTCTTCTAAGATGTCACAGATGCAGCTGATATGTCTTCTATAACCTGAACATCTAGAATGCCTACCACAGACATCAAGATAACATACACAATGACTGAATACTTGATGCCTGTTTGCATTGATGGATTCATCAGCCATGTGTGCACATTTTTTGAATATGGTGAGAGAGTTCTTCACTTTTTCAACTGCTGAATCTAAGTTGCACCACATGCTTCTAGAGAGTCAGCTGAGTTTTTTTGTTTCAGAAAGATAGTGAGCATTTGCCAGTCTTGTTTGAAACCATAGTCCAACTTCAGGATTAACAAGTGACAATGCACTTAACATTGGCCTCCACTTTGTAGTGTGTGGTATCTCTTACTTAAATAGAAAGTATGATGCAACAACCATGTTGGTTCACATAAAATGAGTTTTGTCTCCAGCGTTCTTAAGAGCCTTATTTAAGTTCTTCTAAAATTGGCTTTGACAGTGACTGGCTTATAAGTCTTTCTGCATGTTGATGCAGTCCAGAGGCATGGTGTTTTGTAGCCTTTTCATACAGGTTGTTGGTATTGGCTTAGCTGATCAGTCTGGCAAACCAAGCTCCTTCACTTTTACTATGTAAATCCATGATATGCCCACACCTTGAATACTGCATGCAGTTTTGGTCACCCCATCTCAAAAATGATATATTGGAATTGGAAAAGGTACAGAGAAGGGCAACAAAAATTAGTAGGGGTGTGGAACACATTCCATATGAGGAGAGATTAAAAAGATTGGGACTTTTCAGCTTGGAAAAGAGATGACTAAGGGGGATATGATAAATGCTTATAAAATCTTTACTGGTGTGGAGAAAATGAATAAGGAAGTGTTATTTATCTCTTCACGTAACACAAGAACCAGGGGTCACCCAATGAAATTAATAGGCAGCAAGTTTAAAACAAACAAAAAGATGTATTTCTTCACACAATGCACAGTCACCCATGGAACTTTTTGCCAGGGATGTTGTGAAGGCCAAAATTATAACAGGGTTAAAAAAAGAAGTAGGCAAGTTCATGGAGGTTAGGTCCATCAATGGCTATTAGCCAGGATGGGCAAGGATGCAACACTATGCTCTGAGTGTCAATAGCCTCTGTTTGCCAGTAGCTGGGACTGGACGACAGGGGATGGATCACTCAATGATTCCCTGTTTTGTCCATTACCTCTGAAGACCTGGAATAGCCACTGTTGGAAGACAGGATACTGGGGTAGATGGACCATTGGTCTGACCCAATATGGCCATTCTCACATAAAAATTAATTATAATAATAAAAATGTTGAGTACAGAAACTCCCCAAGATAATGACCTCTTGAGATAGTGATAATGTGAGATAACAACCTTGGCAAATAATGCATTTTTAAAAACTTGGCCTACTAGGAAATGTATATTTATTTAAGTTTCTAAGTCACACATGTAGCATTCTGGAGTGAAGTCACTAAAACATAGTCCAACAAACAAATGTTCTGGCCGCTGTTGTTTGTCGTGCCACTGTTCACTCTACCGCTCCATCCCCAGTAGCCCTGCAGTGTCACCTTCTGCTGCCACCTGCCACTGTGACTTCTGTGAGTCAGTCTCTCGAGGTTCCACCCAGCTCTCAGTGATTTCAGCTCTCAGTGGGGGAACCTCACTGCTAGTGCAGGCTGGGCAGTCTCTTCCACAGAAACACTGTCCCACAGCAAGTCTAAGCACTTAGACCTGATTATCAGTGATTTCAGCTCTAGTGGTCATTTAACAAACCAAAAGACTCTATATGGAGCCTAATCAGCTCTTTCTCTAAACAGGAGCGAGGGGTAGGGCAAATAGCGCCTGTGATTCTTAGGCAAAGCCCACACCACCAAGCAAAACACCTGTGGCCCACCCTCTCTCTCTCTTCACTAGGATATGGCAACCAAACGTCCTGCTTAGGGAGTGCAGTTCAGTTGAGGGTGACCAGTGCTTAATTTGTAATGAAAGAGGTGCTGAGGCTCAAGCAAGTTTGTTACTTACTTTCATAACTGATGTGACAAGCCCAGAGGTCCCAGGGCTATGAACTGCCAAGCCTAGAGGTGCTGGGGGTCATCCCTGGCAACCACTAGCACAAATTAAGCACTGAGGGAGACCCCCTCTTTCAGGCAGGCTAAGCACAGTTCTGCTGCCCTTTACTCATACAATAAGGACAATAACATTTCATGACCCCCACATTTCACTTTAAAAATTGTCTTAAAGTTAATGTTAAAAGAATTAGATAATACACAGTTATACTAAAGTGATTTGTAACCCAGCACCAGCCAAAATTGATTGTTTGGGCAGCACAGCTCAGTCTGCTGGATACCTAAACAGAGTAGGTGTCAAGTCCACCCAATACTGGCTCATCACTAGCTGTCAGGGTAGAGCTCATTCAGACTTTGCTTACAAATCATAATTTGAAATTATTAGGTAGACCAATATAGCCGAAACAAATGTGCCAACATTATCATAGATAACAGTCATATGAGGAAGCTAGTCTTTGTTCATGCTTTTCAAACCCACTATGCTTTCTCAGGTACAAGTATTTTTTTCATATACTATATATGCTTTCAAAGTGTGTATTAATGTTTCAATTTCAATTCAAATTTCCAACCAACAACTAAATTGGCAACACTGCATGTAACTGCGGGGCGGGGGCAGGTGTTGGGAAACTGGAGGGGGGGCACCACCTGTTCCTACCCTCCAATACCCTACTTCATTTATCTGTCCCTTACAGTATTTAACCCAGTGGGTAGGGCACTTATATAGGTTCAAATTCTCATTCTGGAACTAATTTATTTAGATGCTGAAAAAAATTCAAAGTAGTTCTACCTAAAACAAAATTTGTCTTCAGTTCAAGTACTGCCACTAAACTAAAAAATCAGTTATTCTCCTAGCTCTATTTATAACAACCAATTCTGGTCTTGTCTCTACGTTGTGTGTGTGGGGGCGGGGGAGGGGGTGTTGAATGTCACAGGGAAAGGTGCGAGAAGTAGAGCTGGTCAACGATGTTTTTCTCAAAATTGTTCTCCACATTTTTTGGTGAAAAAATTGTAAAATTATTGAGAAAATTATAGAAATATTCCATTTTCAGGGAAACTTTCCAAGATATTTTTATTGATTTTTTCAAAAAATTGACATCACTTCCACAATCATTGTTGACTTTTTATTTACCGAAAATCTGGCTTTTTTGAAACAAAAAAAATCTCAGTAATGATTCTGATAAAAAGATCGATAACATTTCAGTAAAAATGTTGTTTTAAACTATTGTAGAAGTTCTTATGAAAAATCGTATGCAGGTCTAGTTAAACCCTATACAATATGAGTGATTTTTGACATTTTTAATTCAATATACAAATGAGGCACACATTTTTAACAGTAAGGGTGATTGTTCTGATGGTTAATCTGCGAAGGGAAGTAGTAGAGTTGCCATTTCTTGATATCTTCAGACCAAGACTGGATACCTCTCTGGAAGATATTCTTTAGTTAAGCACAACTTATTGGGCTCAATACAGGGGTAACTGGGTGAAATTTCTTGGCCTGTGTTACACAGGTGATCAGACTTGATGATCTGTTGGTCCTTTTGGCCTTAAAATCATGGGTGGCGGGTATAATAGGCAAGGGGAGGTGTTGCCTCCCCTAACACAGCCATCCCTGCCTCCCAACACCTGGGCCGTGGTGCCATCCTGCTCCTGCCTCTTCCCCTCCCTGCTCTGACCCTTCCCCGAGGCTCCCACGGATTGCTGCTGCTTCCTGGGGTAAGTCTGCCTCCTCTCCTCTCCTCTCCTCTCCTCCACCCCATCCCCTTCCCCCCTCGGACGTCCCCGTAGCTGCCGGCCGCTTCTCGTCTCACGGGGCGCAGGGTGTATGTATGAGAATGCGAGTGGGGAGTCAGTGGCAGACAGGGGGAGTGAGGAGGCAAGCAGAGGGGATCCCTGAGTAACTTTACACAGTGAAAAAGCCTTCCAGAGACCAAGGAGCAGAGATGACTGCAATTGTTAAAGAGGCATTAAAGTGGTAACAAAGCCATTTAACAGGCATTTACCAATACCCAGGAAGCCTTTAGCCACATTCAGCTGGCTTTTATATTGTAGGAAAATGTGTTATTGGGGTTAAAAACAGTTCTCAAATGATGACCCTTTAGTTATTCTCTGTACTCAGAAGAAGTAATTGCTAACCTGGCTCAAGGAGGAGCTGACATAGTCAGTGAGTTCATTTCTTGATCTAGTCATTTTATTCAAACCCAATTTAAGTAAATGAGTCTGACAGGGAATTCTGTGTAAGAAAGGTGACTAAACTACTGCTGTAATGCAGGCTGTCAATGACAAGCACTTTTTCAAAAGGAGAGATTAGGAAGGAAGAATCCCATGGACTGCTATGGGCTGGGGACCGACTGGCTAAGCAGCAGTTCTGCAGAGAAGGACCTGGGGATTACAGTGGATGAGAAGCTGGATATGAGTCAGCAGCGTGCCCTTGTTGCCAAGAAGGCTAACGGCATATTGGGCTGCATTAGTAGGAGCATTGCTAGCAGATTGAGAGAAGTGATTATTCCCCTCTATTTGGCACTGGTGAGGCCACATCTGAAGTATTGTATCCAGTTTGGGGCCCCCCACTACAGAAGGGATGTGGAAAAATTGGAAAGAGTCCCGCAGAGAGCAACAAAAATGATCAGAGGGTTGGGGTACATGACTTAAGAGGAGAGGCTGAGGGAACTGGGCTTATTTAGTCTGCAGAAGAGAAGAGTGAGGGGGGATTTGATAGCAGCCTTCAACTATCTGAAGTGGGCTTCCAAAGAGGATGGAGCTCGGCTGTTCTCAGTGGTGGCAGATGACAGAACAAGGAGCAATGGTCTCAAGTTGCAGTGGGGGAGGTCTAGGTTGGATATTAGGAAACACTATTTCAGTAGGAGGGTGGCGAAGCACTGAATGGGTTACCTAAGGAGGTGGTGGAATCTCCATCCTTAGAGGTTTTTAAGGCCCGGCTTGATAGAGCCCTGTCTGAGAAGATTTAGTTTCTGTTGGTCCTGCTTTGAGCAGGGGGTTGGACTAGATGACCTCCTGAGGTTTCTTCCAACCCTGATATTCTATGATTCTGTGATTAGGCTTCACACTGGCGCAGGTAGCCTTGCTTTCTGTCTCTCTCTATACAGCATACACCAAACTCCCTGCCATGCAGAGGAGAATCTATCTGGCAATTGAGCTATACCTGTTACCTGTTTAGTTCCCTTGGGTAATATTATTAGTGCTTTAAGGTGAAAAGGGGAACGGGTGTCATGGGGGGGGTGCAGCAGCAGGGTGAGGGGCTGCACAACAGGTGGTGGTGGGGGGTTGTGACGGGTGGGAAAAGGGTCTGGTGAGGGGGCTGAGGAGGTAAGCAGCAGTTGGGTGAGCAGCAGGTGGGCTGGTGAGGAGTTGAGTGGAGGAGGGTCTTTGTGGGGGTGAAGACGTGAGTGGTGAGTCAGCGGTGGGGGCGGAAGTGCCTGGGGCAGAGCAGAGGTGGAGTGTGGGAGGGGCTGTGAGCAGAAGAGGCAGGACAAGGAGCTCGCCTGCCCCAGGGGAAGTTTCACCCACCGCCCATACTTAAAAGCTATGGTTCTATTTGGCAATATGTAGTGAAATTGTTTTCTGGTTTTCAAACAGATCTAGTGGGAAGCACTAATACCTCATTTGTTTTAATTAACATTGTTTGGCATTAGTTTGTGCATGTTAGGTACAGCCCTGCATTAGAGGCATTGAGAAGATGCTCTGTCCCAAGGCCAAGCTGCCTCAGAGGTCTCACCAGTGCACCTGGAGGGAGCGTGAGGGTAGAGGCACAAGATGTGCAACATACTCCTCCTATCTGGACAGCCGGCTGCGTTGATCAATATGTGTGTGGGGTGGACAGCGAGCAGAGTCCTATTTCCCACCTGTTCCTACCCCCTTTAGGGTGCCCAGTGTTCCTGGGAGGTTTATTTTTACAGATAATTTGCATACCATGGTTACAAAATCAAAGAACTTTTACAGAATAGCACCTTTGCAAGTAGAAGCAAATGGGTAAAACAGAGAAATAATGAAATTTGCATGTTGCAGACTGGTGGATGCTCCCCACTCTTCAGTCCAGTTGTGCCTACTCAACAAAATGCCTGCAGGGGAAAACCAAAAACCATCTTTTTGAAATCTCTCCAGCTTCTAATGCTCATCCAGTGAATCCCCTTTCATATTAATGAAAAGCTGATGTAGCATATAGGGCTCCAAAAAGAACTAGCAAATGGTGAAATGCAAGGCTTCTTACCTGTGGAACACATAATTAAATGTAATGAATAAATCTGCATTGCATCAAAGTACTGCATGTTGGTGCTTTGCATAATGTGAAATTCCTCCTTGCCAAGCAGGAGTAAATGAATTCACAAAATCTTCAGGGAGTAGACTGTTTGCTACTGTTCAGCAAATACACATGCAGCAGGATAAAGGCTGTTGGAAGGAAAGAAGGAATCGCAGAAATCTTTGTTTAAAGATTGCCCACCCAAACCCAACACTCTTCACTGGAGGTAACTGTTGCACTGTTCTGTTAGAAAAATAACCTGAATGTCCTGGATTTCAAAAGAAAACATGCCCTTCTGATAACTGCACTCAGTTTATATTCTGGGCAAAATAATTCAAACTCACTGTGCAAAATTTGTAAGGATGAGCATAATAAAATATCCATGGCATAAGGAGAAAGCTGTGGGGGAAAAAAAATAAATGCCATCACATTAAATGCCAGCTCAGCAGATCTGTAGGTTTAAACCTCGGGATCTGTGCTGACTTTTTTGCAGGTAACCCAACTCACAAGTTACATTACATCCGAAGTGTCAGAAATAGGTAATACTATTAAAACAACTATCCAAATCCCAGTTCAGCAGAATAACAAGGTACTATGTACCTCAGTCCCTGGAAAAATCATGGAGCAGGTCCTCAAGGAAACAATTTTGAAGCACTTGGAGGAGAGGAAGGTGATCAGGAACAGTCAATGTGGATTCACCAATGGCAAGTCATGCCTGACCAACCTGATTGCCTTCTATGATGAAACAACTGGCTTTGTTCACATGGGGAAAGCAGTGGATGTGTTATATCTTGACTTTAGCAAAGTTTTTGATATAGTCTCCCACTGTATTCTTTCCAGCAAGCTAAAAAAGTATGGATTGGATGAATGGACTATAAGGTGAATAGAAAGCTGGCTAGATCGTCCGGCTGAAGGCGTAGTGATCAATGGCTCAATGTCTAGTTGGCAGCCAGTATCAAGCAGAGTACCCCAGGGGTCAGTTTTGTTCAACACCTTTATTAATGATCTGGATGATGGGATGGATTGCACCCTCAACGCTAAGCTGGGGGAGAGGTAGATACACTGGAGGGTAGGGATAGGATCCAGAGTGACCTAGACAAATTGGAGGATTGGGCCAAAAGAAATCTGATGAGGTTCAACAAGGACAAACGCAGAGTCCTGCACTTAGGATGAAAGAATCCCATGCACCGCTACAGGCTGGGGACCAACTGACTAAGCAGCAGTTCTGCAGAAAAGGACCTGGGGATTACAGTGGATGAGAAGCTGAATATGAGTCAGCAGTGTGCCCTTGTTGCCAAGAATGCGAACAGCATATTGGGCTGCATTAGTAGAAGCATTGCTAGCAGATCGAGGGAAGTGATTATTCCCCTCTATTTGGCACTGGTGAGGCTACATCTGGAGTATTGCATCCAGTTTTGGGCCCCCCACTACAGAAAGGATGTGGAAAAATTGGAGAGAGTCCAGCGGAGGGCAACAAAAATGATCCGGGAGCTGGGGCACATGACCTACGAAGAGAGGCTGAAGGAACTGGGCTTGTTTAGTCTGCAGAAGAGAAGAGTGAGGGGGGATTTGATAAAAAGAAAAGGAGTACTTGTGGCACCTTAGAAACTAACCAATTTATCTGAGCATAAGCTTTCATGAGCTACAGCTCCCTTCATCGGATGCATACTGTGGAAAGTGTAGAAGATCTTTTATACACACAAAGCATGAAAAAATATACCTCCCCCCACCCCACTCTCCTGCTGGCAATAGCTTATCTAAAGTGATCACTCTCCTTACAATGTGTTTGATAATCAAGGTGGGCCATTTCCAGCACAAATCCAGGGTTTAACAAGAATGTCTGGGGGGGAAGGGGGGTTAGGAGAAAACAAGCGGAAATAGGTTACCTTGCATAATGACTTAGCCACTCCCAGTCTCTATTCAAGCCTAAGTTAATTGTATCCAATTTGCAAATAAATTCCAATTCAACTGTTTCTCCCTGGAGTCTGGATTTTGAAGTTTTTTTGTTGAAGAATTGCACCTTTCATGTCTGTAATCGTGTGACCAGAGAGATTGAAGTGTTTTCCGACTGGTTTATGAGTGTTATAATTCTTGACATCTGATTTGTGTCCATTTATTCTTTTACATAGAGACTGTCCAGTTTGACCAATGTATATGGCAGAGGGGCATTGCTGGCACATGATGGCATATATCACATTGGTGAATGTGCAGGTGAACGAGCCTCTGATAGTGTGGCTGATGTTATTAGGCCTTGTGATGGTGTCCCCTGAATAGATATGTGGGCACAGTTGTCAACGGGCTTTGTTGCAAGGATAGGTTCCTGGGTTAGTGGTTCTGTTGTGTGGTACCTGAAGTGGGGTTCCAAAGAGGATGGAGCTCAGCTGTTCTCAGTGGTGGCAGATGACAGAGCAAGGAGCAATGGTCTCAAGTTGCAGTGGGGGAGGTCTAGGTTGGATATTAGGAAACACTATTTCAGTAGGAGGGTGGTGAAGCACGGAATGGGTTATCTAGGGAGGTGGTGGAATCTCCATCCTTAAAGGTTTTTAAGGCCTAGCTTGCCAAAGCCCTGGCTGGGATGAGTTAGTTGTTGAGTAAGGAGTTGGACTAGATGACCTCCTGAGGTCTCTTCCAATCCTAATCTTCTATGATTCTAGAAGTGTTTTTTGAAACAAGCTAAAAATGTGAACAACCAAAGCAAGCAATATGGGAAGTTTAGGGAAGTAAGGGAAGTTTAGGTCTAAATTATAAGTAAGACTCTTGCAAACAGATTGTAGACTCTGTGCCCCACTAATTAAAAACCCCATTATAGTCAGTTCTGAATATTAACTGTCAGAACTGTTTAACTAGTCAGCTTACTATTGGAGAGTTTGGTCCAAATTGAGCCCTGTCTTAGAGCCTATGCTGCATCACTACAATTGATGGGGAATGCACAAGGTCTAAGGCAGGTCAGAATCTGGCCCCTTTGTCTAAATGGTGTTGTAGACTTATAAAAATTGGACACTCAGCAGACCAAGAAGCACAAACTAAATCATTTAAGTTCTTTATTAGCCATTTCCTGTTGTCTAAAAGGCAGCTGACAAGTAGCAGATGTTTTCTCAATGGCAGCATCCTTGTTTTACATCCTCAAATAGTTCTTCACCACAATTCATTTTCACTGCAGCAAAACTGAAATGTGTGCTACAAAACCCCAACCCTGAGCTTCATTTTCTTAAAAACATTTCTATTGCAGCAGTGCCTAGGTAGGTGTGTTCAGTCTAACAAAGGCCTGTTGTCTTTCTTTGTTAGACTTTCAGTTCTTTGTAATGGGGAGAGTCATTCTGCAAGGCTTTCCCCGTAAATCAGGATGAGTGGTTTCATAAAGTCAAATACTTTGCAAGGAAGGAAGACTTGTCTGGTGATTAAGGCAGTGGGCTGGAACTCGGGAAATCTGGATTCAGTCCTTAGATATTCCCATGTGATCTTGGGCAAGTCACTTAACTGCTTTGTACCTCTTCTTACACATATGTAGACTGCGGATAATGATGCTACTTTTATCTGCCTGAGGAGTGTTTACTGTGGCACTTTGCACAATGGGTCTTGATTAGCTGGGACCTTCAGGTATAACTGTAATATACATTTTAGCAATATTTTTGTGTTGTGTCCATAAAGTTACATGTTGCCAGCTGCTTTAAATAAATTGTGCAGAAAACACAAAACAAACCAGATCTTTAGAAAACCAACTGTGTTCCCTGCTACATTTTCTTTGTTGCCTTGGTGCAATGTCAGAAAGCTATTTGCTGCTTGTTGCGGCAGGAATGTAGCTGCTGCTGTCAGTGATAAATACTATCTGTGCCAGGGCACCTGTTATGCCAGCCTTCAGAAGGGCTCCATCTGAATCTACTGTGGAGTGTGATGATCACATTCCTGAGTGTGTTCCAGATAGAACTTTCTCCCTTGCATGAGAGCATTTTCATTTGGAGACTGTGAAGGCTAAAACACCTGCCTGTGGACATTTCAGTTTTCAAATTGCCAGTGATGAGACGCAGAGGAAACACTTTTCACCTTCTGATCATTCCTAATGGGCATGTACCGAGGCATTTCCATTAATGTAAATCACAACCAGCTCAGCCGGCTAATAGGCTGGCTCTGTTTTTTCACTCATACTCAACCAACATGACTCAATAACATGCCTGAGAATGCAAACCACTGCACAGGCTTTTGAAAGCAGAGGCATTTTTAATCATCATGAGTGTTCACCTTGTTGAGTTAAAAAAGAAAAGTTTGTTAAAATTAACATAAAGATGTTTAGATAAATATTCAGCATCAAGAGCTCAGGAAAGCTTGCATCTCCCACATCCCGTATAGGCTAGAGATGAGACAACATGGCGATGTTAGAGTTGGATCTGAATCAGGACAGCACCAAAGTAAAAATTCAGGTGATGGCCAGTTGAAGAATTGTTTAGATAAATTAGAGGCAGACAAGGGTTTATATTCAAATATATATCCAAATGCCCAACTGAAATGTGAGAAACTTGGGAGAATACATGTGTAAAAATAGCAAACTGATTTCAGTTGGAAGGAGATACCAACAGGAGCTGTAATAGTTCATACTCTAATGATTTGCACCTATGTACCTCTGAGGCTACAGGTAGAAGAATTTGTAGAGATTAATGAAGTAAGCCTCACCAGATCATCATTATCCTCATGTTGCAAATGGGGAGGGTGAGACACGGAGAGATTAAGGCCAGCATTTTCAAATTTAGCGGCCAATTTAGGGTTGTCAGCCCTCCAGGATTGGCCTGGAGTCTCCAGGAATTAACGATTCATCTTTAATTAAAGATTATGTCATGTGTCGAAATCTCCAGGAATACATCCAACCAAAATTGGCAACCCTAGCTGCCATACTTGGCCAGCTGTCTAAAAGCGGCCTAATTTTCAGATTTCAGAGTAGCAGCCATGTTAGTCTGTATTCGCAAAAAGAAAAGGAGTACTTGTGGCACCTTAGAGACTAACCAGTTTATTTGAGCATAAGCTTTCGTGAGCTACAGCTCACTTCATCTGATGCACTTTGCATCAGATGAAGTGAGCTGTAGCTCACGAAAGCTTATGCTCAAATAAACTGGTTAGTCTCTAAGGTGCCACAAGTACTTCTTTTCTTTTTGCTTATTTTCAGACACTGATCTTCCTCAAGATCCTACTGATTTTATTAGGCAATATAGGTGCTCTACACCTCTGAAATTCATGCCCTAATGACTTAACTTTGGGCATCCAGGTTTGCAAATTTTTATTTATGTGACTTATCCACATTCACAAAGCAAGTCTGTGGGAAAATCAGGAATAATAATAATACCTTCTAGGTCTTACACTAATGTTTTATAAAGGAGGTAAATATTATCCCCATTTTACACATTGGGAAATTGGTGACGTGGGAGGTGATGTGACTTGCCCACAGTTACCCAGCAGGCCATTGACCAAGTCGAGAATAGAATCCCAGTGTCCTGAGTCCCAGCCAGTGCTCTATCCATTAGGCTACACTGCCTCTTTAGCTCTCCTAATTTCCTCCTATTAGATACAGTGATAGTGAGAAGTTTTATAACATGCAGCTCAAAACATAAAGGCTTTGGTGGTGTTAGCTTTTGAAACAGTGTTGTGTACACACAGGGTGCTGGAACAATTTTTATAGTGGGGTGCTGAAAACCAATGAACCGAACTGTAAACCCTGTATATGATAGAAACCACTTCAAGACAGGGGGTGCGGAAGCACCCCCAACACCTCTAGCTCCAGCACCTATGTACACACAATCATTCTAATCAAGAATTCTCTGGATGAAACACTCTATTAGCTTGTATCATTGCTGCTGGGCAAAAGATCTGTATAGATATTTAGAAATCTGCCTAAAATGAATGAATTCTCACCTGTGTCACCAGAATCAAGTGGTTTCAGTATTCTGAGCCAGTAAACAGTGATGCGCCCATTTATACCAGCTGAGACTCTGTCTCGTTATTTACATGTTAAGAATAATCACTTAGGACGAAAGTTAGATTTTTGTGTCTTTGCTACTTATCATATTCATTGGTGGCATTCTTTCCCACTAGCATAGCACACTGGTCCTATAAGCACAATCATAATAGCTATAGGTTCTAAAGCCATCTGAGAATTAATTTGATAATTTCAGTGCAGAACAAGTCAACCTAGCTGAGATGTTTTTAATATGAATTATTCTGTCAGTTAAGATTAAAATCTTCAAACTACAAATTTGGAAATACAGCCACTTTCTGAAATGCTGGTACAGGGACTTCATTGATGGCTTTCACCTCCTTTCCTGCTGTCACTGTCAGCCCTTGGTACACACCTGAATGGCACCTATATGGCCCTTGCTACTGGAGCCTCTGATCACCTCACAGTCTTTAATGATTTTATCCCCACAACCGGCCAGTGCACTGGGGATGTACTATTAACCATATGGCAGGGAACTGAAGCACAGAGAGGAGAGACTGAGAGACTTAGAATCATAGAATCATAGCATATCAGGATTGGGAGGGACCTCACGAGGTCATCTAGTCCAACCCCCTCGCAAAGCAGGACCAATCCCCAACTAAATCATCCCAGCCAGGGCTTTGGCAAGCCTGACCTTAAAAATCTCAAAGAAAGGAGATTCCACCACCTCCCTAGGTAACCCATTCCAGTGCTTCACCACCCTCCTAGTAAATTTCTTTCCCCTAATATCCAACCTGGACCTCCCCCACTGCAACTTGAGACCATTACTCCTTGTTCTGTTATCTGCTACCACTAAGCCTAGCTCCATCCTCTTTGGAACCCCCTTTCAGGTAGTTGAAAGCAGCTATCAAATCCCTCCTCATTCTTCTCTTCTGCAGACTAAATAATCCCAGTTCCTTCAGCCTCTTCTCATAAATCATGTACTCCAGCCCCCTAATCATTTTTTGTTGCCCTTTGTTGGATTCTTTCCAATTTTTTCACATCCTTCTTGTAGTGTGGGGCCCAAAACTGGACAAGTACTCCAGATGAGGCCTCATCAATGCCGAATAGAGGGGAATGATCACATCCCTCGATCTGCTGGCAATGCCCCTACTTATACATCCCAAAATGTCATTAGCCTTCTTGGCAACAAGGGCACACTGTTGACTCATATCCAGCTTCTTGTCCACTGTAACCCCTAAGTCCTTCTCTGCAGAACTGATGCCTAGTCCCTAGTCTGTAGTGGTGCATGGGATTCTTCCATCCTAGTTGCAGGACTCTGCACTTGCCCTTGTTGAACCTCATCAGATTTATTTTGCTCAAATCCTCTAATTTGTCTAGGGCCCTCTGTATCCTATCCCTACCCTCCAGCGTATCTACCTCTCCTCCCAGTTTAGTGTCATCTGCAAACTTGCTGAGGGTGCAGTCCACGCCATCCTCCAGATCATTTATGAAGATATTGAACAAAACCGGCCCCAGGACCGACCCTTGGGGCACTCAGCTTGACTTGTCCAGGGTCACACAAGAGGTCAGTGGTGGAGCAGGGAGTCTAGGTTAACACCATAAAAACTGGAGCATTCTTCCTTTTCTTCATCCTAAAAAACACAAAGAGAATTTAAATTTTGTCTGGCAATTTAGATTAGTAGGTTGAAAACTCATTTTCCATTAATCAAACACTAAGACCACTGGGGGTGTAATTTGCCCTGCTGCAGAGGTACCGCACTAGCTTGTATCTCGTTAGCATTCTAAAAATAGCAGAGGGGATCCGGCAGTGCGGGCTTCAGCACAGGCCAAGTGGACTTGTACAGCCCACACTGAAGTCCGCACTGCTACCTCCTCAGAGCTACTTTTAGTGAGTACGGGTACGCCTGCATGAGTTGCAAATCACACCCCCAGTTGTGGTGTATATGTAGCGTAAGACAAAATCAGGGTGATGAGAACTCGGTGATGGTGAAAGAGGTGGCCAGTGGTTGCAGTGCTTCTTTCTCTTGTGGCAGTGCATGGGCAGAACTGAACTGTCTTGTGGAGTAGGAAGGAACTGGAGAAATACTGAAGGAGCCCACTGCTAATGCTGACTTCGCAATTTGAAACCAGTTGAGAATCTGAGTGCCAAGCCCCTGGCACGCTGTCACCAAAAGAGGCTTATTTGGTCCTCACTAAAAATAGTGGCTGTGGTTTGCCAACTGTAATTTGCCCTTGAACCATGAGTTTAGAACAGCAGATGTTAGAGTCAGGAAATGTCTCATTTGAAACAAAGATTAGTTGTGCATTTGTTTATGAAGGTCAACCAACCATTACGGGATTACAAACATAACTGAATTTAATAGTTTAGCCTGCAGTGTCAACAGTCCTATTGACGATGGGTTTAAGCAGCCAAGTGGTATGGTGGCAGAATCCAGGTGTGTGTGTGTATTTATATCACAGAATGTGCTGCATGTGTTGACATACTCTGTGGTCAATTAGCACAACAGACTGGCAGAATCCAGAATTGTTCCCGGCACTCCCTGTTGGCAAATGTCTGTGCATGTTTGGCAGACTGAGAGAATGACCTTGCCATGGTTCTGCTGCTCACAATTCCTCTCCTTATGCTTACCCTTTTTCTTTCCTGTTGCTGAAAATATTAACTATTGATTTTTGCATTGCTGATACTGGACACGGAGAGAGGGGGTGGGGGTTGGGGTTGGGGAGAGGCAACTTCTAATTTTATTTGCTTCAGTGTAGATCTGGAATAACTTCATTGAAATAGCTGCAGTCAAATTTTACTGGTATAAAAACCATCATAAGTGGGATAGCGATCAGGCCCAGCCAGAGAGGTGTTTTGTTTCTTACATGTCAGATGGGAAAGTGTTATCTTGGTTTAGTATGCACAGTGTGACTCCAAACAGCTTTCTGTTTTGTGTCTTTCCTGGTCTTAACAAGAATGATTAGATCAGCCATGAGAGAAATATGTTACTCTTTGCATCATTTCTTTTGAATACAGAATATCTTTGTTTTGACTCCTCATGACTGTCAATAATTTGAGGAAAAAGATGAAGCCAAATGTAATATAACAGTAAATGCTTTCATTGGAGAAGTTAATGGACATTTGGCTCTGGACCAGGTTCACTTACACTGGGTTTACACTGGTTATCTCCATTAACTTCAGTAAAATGACTCCCCATTTACATCAGTGTGAGAGGCTGACAGTGTGTGGTTTTGATTTCATTAGACAGTATGTTTTCCCCTTGGATTTATTTCTATTTTGATCACTTGCTTCTTTCCACTTGCAGTTTATTCTAAGGTCCTGGTCAAAGTCCAGTGAAGTTAATAGAAATATGTCTATTGACTTCAATGAACTTTGGATCAATCCCTAGATAATGTCAATGGAAATATCATTAGAGGTTGCAAGCAATATCCTAGTCACTAGAATATATTTATATTTTCTTGAGAGAAAGTAAGATAATTTTTGGCACTCGTATAAAAGGTGCTACTTAGTGGCTGGCTGGGATTTTCAAAGGAGTTTAGGGTTTATACACTTAGCTCTCTTAGGCTCCTTTGAAAATCCCAAAGCGAATTTTTACAATTAACTGAGAGGCAATGTGATCCAGTGGATAGAGCAGTTGATCAGAGCACAGGAAACCTAATTTCTAGTCACTGTTTCTGCTACTGACTTGCTGTGTGACCTTGAGTAAGTAAATTCACCTCTCTGTGCTTCCTTTTCCCATCCTACCCTGTGTCTGTCTTGTCTATTTAGATTATAAAGTCTTTGGGGCAGATGGTCTCTGACTATGAATTTGTCCAGAGCCTTGGACAATGGGGCCCTGAGTCAGTTCAGGCATTTAAACACTACTGGGACAGAAATTGTAATATTAGCCACAGAACAGGTACAGCATAGCCAGTAGCAGTACAAGGCTCTTCACACTATCCTTACAACATGCCTCAACCTTATTCTAGGGTGCAAATCTGCAGGGATGGGAGGAAGGTAAATTAATTCACCATAATCATTTATTCCTTTGTTTCACTGATTAAATGTCAAACAATGGTTCCTATTGATGTCAGTAGTGGGTGGTAGTCTTGTGATGCGGACATATGTCCACTAGTGAGTCCACTAGTGAGTCCACTAGTATGTCCACTAGTAAGTGTGTTTAGCTATTTCCCTGTTGATCATCACTGAAATATTTTGCAGTGAAGGTTCCTGCAGAGAGGAAGACATTTGCTCTTTATGTAGGATTTGGCTTACAGCTGTGCAAAAAGATTGTCATTTTGAATAAAACTGGAAATAAATATAAGATAAAATGGTAAAATATTTTCCATTTTCATAACTGTTTTAAGGCAGGTGGAAATTTGTCTCTGTAGCATAGGAATATCTGCTAAGTGAACTCTAATTGGGATCTGAAGAAGTAGAGAATAATAATTCCTTTTTTTTTTTTTTGGCAAGAAAATTATCCTGTTTGCATTTTTGTTTTTTTTGTTTTTATTATTATTATTTTTTGTTTATTTGGTTGGTTGTTTTATTTTTCAATCAAAATTTGGAAAATTTCAAACAGCTCCGGCAGAAGGTTTTGGAAACATTGTAACTCCCTACAGGTCTGCTCCAACACCAATTTAAATCAATATGATTTTCGTTGACTTTAGTGGGTTTTGGTGTTTTGACTTCATAACACTACTGGGTCTGTAAATATGTTATTTTATGCTAAAGTCAAAACATATTGGAAGGAATAATTTGAACTACTCATATACATTGCTGAGTTCTAAATGAACTACAAGTATTTAGATAAAGACCTGCGCATCATTGTGAAAATCTCTCTGTGGGTACTATCAGAAATGAAACATAATATAATAAAACATAAAAAATGGGAGAAACGAATACAGAAGATATAATACCATATTATAAAAAAAATGGCACAGCCTTACCGGGCATAGTGTGTTCTTGTCTGACTACCCTATCTCAGAAAGATAGAGTGGAAATAGGAGTTCAGAAAGAAGAAACAAGATTAGAGTCATTGAGAAAGTTCCACATGAAGGGGGAAGATTGAGACTGTCATTTTAGAGAACAGGTAAATAATAAATAACAGTGTTGCAAGAAATAATTAATATATAATAGAAAGAAAGGTAGATGTTTCTCTATAGTTTTCCTGGCAATCCCAGAACATGGTGAACAGTCAATGAAAATTAAGTGGCAAATTTCAAACTGATAAAAAGAAATAATTTTGTACACAACACATAATTAACCTGTAAAACTAACTGCTACAAGATGCCATTGAGTTCAAGAGCTTAGCAGAAGTCATAAAAGAGAGACGTTGATGCAGATAGTGAGAATTTCTGTAGTTGGATGGATGGATGAATGAATGATACAAACTATTACATTTCAGGGCATAAAGCAGCCACTAAATTAGCAAGAAAGTCTTCCCTATGGGGAGATTAATCAATAATTATTCTCTCTGGAGTTTCTTGCACCTTATCCAGTAGGATTAAAGTGGGTATTAATAACCTTTGTGTTCATTTGATATTTCAATTCTTACTTCATGAACAGAGAGTTGCTTGGTTTTGATGTTCTAAGTGATGGTTGATGTAGTTACTTTTTGAATTTATAGGGCAGGTATATTATAGTAGTGTATGCTTTTAGAGAGAGGGAGAGCCAGTACTGACATCTAATCAGTGTGAGAAAGCTCACACTAGCTTTGCTGCCAAGAATATAAATTAGATAACAGACATGCACTGGCTTGATAGCAGCTGGATTAAAGGGTATAAACTGTGTTTGGGCCTTCTGTCTCTATTTGTTATAGAGTAGTTGATTTTAGCAATTCAGTGGAGAATTTGCTTTACATGTTTAGTTTTTTATATGATGTACTTGTGAAAGGTGCCAGGTTGGTAGCCTTGGTCAGATGCTGAACTTCTCCTTTTAACCCCAGAACAGGTGTAACACAGGCAACGACAGTGAAAGCTTCCCGACCTTGACCTATCAAAATGTTTCCATCTTGATTTGGAGGGTTATCATCTCAAGACAAGAATATAATTTATTTCCCATGCTCATTCATTCCTTGGCCTCTCTGCTGAAATTGCCAACAAGGGAACCAGATACTGTCTGTTCTCATGGGTTGTGCCATGTGGATCCTTATCCTCTCAAAACTGGACTGAGTCCACCAAATCCATTCTTCATCAACCAGCCATCACATAGGCCACGTCTACACTGCCCGCCAGATTGGTGGGTAGTGATCAATCTATCAGGGATTGATATATTGTGTCTAGTGTAGACGTGATAAATCGATCCCCGATAACTCTGCCGTCAACTCCAGAACTCCAGCACGGTGAGAGGCGGAAGTGGAGTCGATGGGGGAGCAGCTGCCGTCGATCCCGCGCTGTGAGGATGCGAAGTAAGTGATTCTATGTCGATCTAAGACATGTCGACTTCAGCTACGTTATTCTCGTAGCTGAAGTTGCATATCTTAGATTGACACCCCCCCCCCCAGTGTAGACCAGGCCATCGTGAAGAATTACTTCACTGCAAAACCTGGATTAGATTTCTACCAGCAATTTAGTTAACATCTTGTTCCCATTTTTGTGATCTCTTTGCAGCAAAATGCAGAAGACAATATTTGATGTTTTACAATCTTTCAATTTTCATAAGTAAAAAGAAGACAGGAAAATGGGCTCTTGAAAGTTATATGCAGTATTTATATCACTTCTGTGGCCCAGATTTTTCTCCAGATGGATAATTATTTAAAAGGGCCATAGAGAGAGAGAGAGAGAGAGAGAAGGCAGAGATTAGCGAATTGAACTCAGAAAGTCTAATGCCCAGAGTCAGCACAGTGCCAGAGTTCCATGTGGCATAACTGGTGAACAGGGGGAGAAAACTGGCTTGAGCCCCCTTTATATTAAGCCAAATCCTTAAGGCTGCCAAGGGGAAAGTTTTTCAGATGAAACTTTTTGGGTGAAAAATTCAGCTTCTGCAACACTGAAAAGTTTCACGAATTTGTGTCGGTTTCACCAAATTGTTTCCATTTAAAAGAAAACTGAAAAGGAAAACAAAAAAAGCCTTAAGAAAATGGAAATGTTTAGATTTTTCAGTTTGAAATTACTTTTCCTTTCAAAAATTCCTTTACTTTCATATAAAACATTTTAAAATTTCAAATGAAACAATTTTGTCAAAATAAAACATTTTGTTTGACCCCAAATGATTGTTTTTCAACTTTTCAACTCACCAACAAATTCAAAAAACTTTGCTTTTGGTTCAACATGAAAATACAGTTTCCCCACTCCAGTTTTTTTGAATTGTCACTGAACTGAACAAATCCAGAATTTGCTCAGCTCTGCTGTGATGCTTCCCAAGGGTACCCACAGTTGTGAGACACCTAGATACTATGTTCCCTTAGTGTGAGGAAGTCTTATCTGTGCCAGCTGTGGATCAGTTTCCTGACTCCACACAAGCACTGCCTTCTAGCCCTCCACAGGCCTTCCTGTCTCTGATAGGCACACCCCAACCTCCGAGTGCCCAATCCCTGATCCACTGGAACACTCAGATTATCTATTCCCAAAGGAATAGTATACACCAGTTTACTAGTTTTAATTCAGGATCACCACTCCATTTAACACACAACACTTACTTTTATTTATAGTGAAACCAAGAATAAGATTATTATCAAAAACAGATTCAAAAGATAGAAAGTCAGAATATTGGAAACAAATGGTTACATATCAAATGAAATCATAAAACTCTTTCTCACAGGACATTCCAGGTATCCTACAGGATAGCTTACCCCCAAGTCTTTCCCAGCATTTTCAACCAGGATGGCTGAGATTCTCCTTTCAGAAGATCAAGCCCATTGGCAGCTTGTCTTCACAGCCTGAAGGGTGCCAGAGTGTCTCTCTACGCTCCCAGATATTCCATACCAAACCTTTGATCTTCACCTGAAAACAGGGTCTCCCCCGCATCTACTGTTTACCTCTTCCTGTTAATTTCCTTCTGAAGTCTCCACAGGCTCTTCATTAATATTTGACTTCGTATACTAATAGACTTCTCGTGTAAGATACACAACACATTGGTCCACCAGGGGGATAAGTGTCTTCCACCTCCTGTCTGGACAAGTTTGTTTCAAAGCGTGTGACCTTTGAGTAATCTGCCTTTAACTACAAGGCCTACAGAACATAATTTTCAGCATACACACATAACTCCTCACATATCTGCTGAACATACATCTCACAATGACTGTGATGACCAGTGTGACACAGGCTTTCATTAGAAAACTTACATGACATTATTTTGGTGAACCCAGGGGATCCCTGTATCCCGATGTACCACTGTGTCCTCTGCCTACTGGCATCAAGAGGTCTTTGGGTCACATTTACCAGTCTGGTCTCTGCTGTTATTTTGAGTAGCCTTGGTACTGTTCCAATTTGCATCCAGCTGTAATGACCCCAAGTGAGAATTGTCAAGTACAACATGCTCGAGGTATGTCCTCTTCTCAGACACACTCTCACACTATATCCCTCATGGAGAAGAAGGAGGTTTTGTAGACCCAACTCTGGTACTTTCAGATTTCCTTGTGCTTAGCCCATCATGTAAATATATATCTTTTACAAGAACTTATGTTAAAACCTCCCCCCCCCCCCAAAAAAAAAAAAACCTCTTAATGTTAGCTCCACTGGGACTTGTCCCTAAGAAAAGAAATGCTCGCAAATACAGGATCATGTACATAATCCTTGTCCTCTGCAGATTTCCAATCAATTTTGCAGATTCGACATAGTTCAGATAAATTTCAGATTAGTATTCAAACTTCTGGGTGCTTATATGCACTAAAACTTGAAACATTTAATGGTCTATCACTATTGGAAGTATAGCTAATTCCTGTAAGCGTCACCCTCCACATACCTGAAAGTGACCCCAGACATACAGTCAAACTGTATTTTAGGCATGGCAAAGATTGTTGTCAGAGAATTATGATAGCCATTTAACTCTCTTCTGGTCTGATTCAATTCCCATTAAAACCAAAGGGAGTCTTCCAAGTGATTACAGTGGGAGTTTAGAGTGGCCCCATGAGTTTAATCCTGCAGAACTTTACTCAGACAAGTCCTTAATCATTAAATTAATTCAATTGAATCCAATGGGATTTCTCACATAAGTGAAGATAGTTTGCATGGATAAGGATTTACAGGGCTGGGGCTAAAAATTAAAGCTTTCTGATTTTCTGTACTTGTTTTGGAACATTAATTTTAAAAAGACAAAACTATAAAAATATCTTTGAATTTTCTACCATTAAAGGAGATACCGTTGAAAACTTTCATTAGGTTACATCTTTAAATCACTATTTTAATTACTTTTTAAATCAATTTTTTAAGGAACTGCCTTGGAGTTGCTAAATGAAGATACCATCAATTTGATGTCAGAGCACATTCTGTCCTGTAACATAACACTATTTTTATCCTACTCACGTATTGGATGATACCTATGATGTGGTAGCCTGGAAAAGTCAAAAAGACATGATTTTCTAAATCGTATCGAAATAATAACTTAAAATACCTTGAAATAATAGCCCAGCACAATAACCATCCACAAGCAGACTTTACTGCAAAAATGAATAGCTATCAGTTTAATACAAACAAAGCCTTTGTGAATATGAAATTATTTTCTTAGGGCTTGATGCTGCAGGGATCGTAACTACTGATATGTAGTTTCTAGTTGCAACTGTGTATGTAGCAAGACCAGCAAATTGGTGCTTTATGAGATATGGTCCTAGCACTTTGAGATACATTTTCACTTGTTTGGCATTCTTTCATTTTGGACTAAGCAACCTAAAATCTTAATTCTGTGTGTAATAATGGGCTTCAGACATCACCACTATGATCAGTTATTCAAGAGGGAAATATTGATACTGAGCTACTCCACAACAAGGAATCCACACAATGAAATGCCCAAAATAAACTATCATAAAATGACAAGGACCTGGATTTGGGCTAATCATATGTGTATCATAAAAGGCTCGATACTTTTTTGTATATTAAGGTACTACATTTTATATTTGGGAGCTAATCTTGTCTCTATTTCAGCCAATGGTCGGTGGACTTTAATGGAAACAGCATTTGGCTGTTGGTTTTAACTTTGTCCTTGTCCAGCACAAGTTTTGCCAGTTAAGGCAAGGCAGATATGTGAAGCCAAATCCATGTCTGTCTAACTCAACTGGTTTCAGTGAAACTACACGTACAAAATTTGGCCCACTAAGTTTTGAAATGGATCCCAGACTGTCACTTTTCAAACACTGAAGTTATTAACAAATAGGGAAATGATTGCTCTATTTATTAAACCTTCAAAATCCTTAATAACAGTTGTAGCAAAAGAGAGTTTTTATCTACCAATAAAAATTAAAATAAAATAAATAAAAAGATTACGTTTACTAAACGTAAATAATTTCATTCTTTATTGTTATGAAATTTGTCTTTCAGCTTTTAAAATACACTTATAAATCCAGAAATGTATTCTGGTCCATTGTCTTTGAGATGAATAACCACATTATTATTTGCCTGTCAGATTTAAGTACTGTTGTTAATAACATACAGACAGCTACTAAAAATTCAAAACAGGGAGGTTCGCTTTGGAGGAAATTGCAGTTCTAATCTCTGCTTTCCCCTCAGAATCAATTACTTCCCTTCATACCTTGCAATGCCTGACCTCCAATCAGGAGAGAAAGATACCAAGAATTCCATAGAAAATCTGCAAACAAGTCCACAGAAGTACAAAGCTAGCTTCTCATGATTCCAGAAATTATAATCTCTGAGAAGTGCATTCTCTCCCCAGACAGCTCTGAATGGGGTAAAAATGTGTAGTTTAAAGAAAATGTGCTACACAGGGGGAGGTATATGGAATAATATGCTTTAAATAGTCACTTTCCTTAAACTAAAATTACACTTATAATTGTGTGGTTTTTTTAAAAAAAAGCTCCTCGTTTACCAGTCTCACCCTGTGTACATGTAGCTTTACATATTCCTACTGTACCAGCTTCTTATTAAATGAACTAAAGACCAAGACACCCTACACTTCCGACAGTCACATTGAAAAAAGAAATGAAATGAAACTAAATGTTGTCATCCTCGGCTTACATTTAATGTTTCTTCTAACTAGAGGTGATCCAAAATCTAAATTTCCATCAGGACAAAATGTCAAAATACCAACATTTCTTAGAACACAAAATTCAGAAAAATCTCAATTTGGAAATTCGGTGTGGGATCGGTTCAGCTTTTAGGTATGTGTTCTTGAGCTGCCGCTTTGTCCTGTGGCAGTTGTGGTTCTAGTGTGTCATGTCCCTGTTCTCCTCTATGGGCTGGGATCTCTGGCAGGCTGACATTTCCCATGATGCACTGTGTGACTCCTATGTTACACTTTGTAAGTTCAACCAAAGAGTAAACCATGTTGCTTCCCAGGAGATGTAGTCTACCCAGGGGACCTAGTCCATAGAAGTGGATAGGGGCACAAGACACACAAACCATAACTTTCATTAGACACTGCAGCACCTCAGGCAGCACAGATTAATGTTGAACTGACCAAAGCCAAAATGTTTCAATTCACTTTAACAAGCCAAAATATTTGATTTGGATAGCCCCAAGTGGAAATTATTTTTTTTATTTTTATTTTCCTGATGGAAAATTGAAAAAAAAATGGGCAAAATTGAAAATTTCCTTTGGAGATAGCACATTGCAAAGAGCCCATATCCGTGGCCTCAGATTTCATCCCTATTCACCAATACAGTATCTGCAACTCAAACTAATTCTCCGTCATTAACATCACAGTACAATACCTGTCCACATCCCACAAGCAAAATAAACCAAATACATTTATCACATCTATGCTGTCTCTTTCATCCACTGATTTCAAAAATTATCCTGAAATTCACCTCCATTGACAATCATAATCACAGAATCATAGAAATGCACAGCTGGAAGGGACCTCGAGAAGTCATCCAGTCCAGTCCTCTGTGATGAGGCCAGATAAACCTAAACCATCCCTAAGAGGTGTTTGTCCAATCTGTTGTTCAAACCTCCAGTGATGGAAATTCCACAGCCTCCCTTGGAAAACCAATCCAGAGCTTAACTATCCTTACAGTTAGAACGCTTTTCCTAATATCTAACCTAAATTTCCTTTGGTGCAGATTAAACCCATTACTTCTTGTCCTACCATCAGTAGACATGAAGGACAATTGATCAGGTCTCTTTTTAACAGCCCTGAACATATTTGAAGACTGTTATCAGGTTCCCCCCATAATCTTCTTTTCTCAAGACTTAATATGCCCAGTTTTTTTTAAATTTTCCTCATTGGTCAGGCTCGCCTAAGCTTTATCTTTTTTTGTTGCTTTCCTCTGGACTTCAGTTTGTCCACATTTATCCTAAAGTATGGTACCCAGAAATGGACATAGTACTCCAGATGAGACCTTACCAGTACTGAGAAGAGCAGGGCAATTACCTCCCATGTCTTGCATATGATGCTTCAGAATATTAGCCTCTTTTGCAACTGCATTACATTGTTAGCTCATATTCCATTTGTGATACCCTATAACTCCCAGATCTTTTTCAGCAGCACCACCATCTAGACAGTTATTTCCCATTTTGTCCTGTCTTCCAAAGTGCTTGCAACACTTCCCAGCTTGGCATCATCTGTAAATTTTATAAGCATATTTTCCACGTTATTACCCAACTCATCAGTGAAAATATTGAATAGTACCTGATAGGATTGACCACTCTGGGACCACACTAGATATGTGCTCCCGGTTTGACAGTGAACTATTGATAACTATTCTGAGTACGGTCTTTCAACCAGTTTTGCACCAACCTTATAATAATTTCATCTAGATATAGTTTGCTTATGAGACTGTAATGTGGAAATGTGTCAAAAGCCTTAGTAAAATCAAGATATATCACCTCTACTGCTTTCCCCTATTGACTAGGCCAGTAACCCTGTCAAAGAAGGAAATTAGGTTGGTTTGGCATGATGTGGTCTTGACAAATCCATTCTGGCTATTCCTTATAACCCTATTATCCTCTTAATGCTTACAAACTCATTGTTTAATAATTTGTTCCAGAGTCTTTCCTGTAACTGAGGTTAGGCTGACAGGTTTATAATTCCCTGGGTCCTCTTTGTTCCACTTTTTAAAGATACGTATTAGGTTTGTCCTTCCCCAGGTGTCTGAGAACTCACCCATTCTCCATGAGTTCTCCAAGATAATAACGAACAGTTCCGATATTGCTTCATCTGGTTCCTTAAGTACCCGAGGATGAATTTAATCAGTCTCTGCTGATTTGAATACACCTAACTTATCTAAATATTCTTTAACATGATATTTTCCTTTTTTGGCTTGAGTTCCTTTTCCCTTGTTAATATTAATTGTGCTTAGTACCTGGTCACCATTAATCCTTTAGTGAAGAATGAAACAAAATAGGCATTACACGCCACAGTTTTCTTGATGTCATCAGTTATTACTTCTCTTTCCCCACTGAGTAGAGGACATACACTTCCTTCATCTTTTTTTTCCCCCATGCTCCTAATGTATTTAATTCCTCCTTTTCTTGTTGCCTTTTATGTCCCTTGCTAGGTATAACTCATTTTGTGCCTTAGCTTTTCTGATTTTGTCCTTGCATAATTGTGCTAGTGTTTTGTTCCCATCTTTAGCAATTTGTTTGTGTTTTCACTTTTTGTAGGGTTCCTTTTGATCATTATTACTCCATCAGGAGCTGTTTATTTCTTCTTACTATTCTTCCTTCTTTTTTTCACATCAGAATAGTTGGCAGTTGTATATTTAATATTGCCTCCATAAGAAACTGTCAGTTCTCTTGAACTCCTTTATCTCTTAGATTTTCTTCCCCTGGGAGCTTAACTACCAGTTCTTTGTTTGTTGAAGTTTGCCTTTTTGAAGTCCATTGTCCTTATTCTGCTGCTGTCACTCCTTCTTTTCCTTAGAATCATGAAATCTATCACTTCACCATCACTTTCATCCAAATTGCCTTCCACCTTCAAATTTGCAACCAATTCCTCCCTGTTGGTCAGAAGCAAGTCTACAATGGCTGTGTCCCTAGTTACTCCATCCACTTTTAAAACAAAAAAATTGTTCCCAGTACATTCCAAATACTTACTGCACATTTTGTCTTTTTCTGTATTACTTTTCCAACAGATGTCTGGATAGTTAAAGTTCCCTGTCACTATCATGACATGTTGTATGTTTCTGTTATTTGTTCTAGAAATGTTTCATCCACCTCCTCTTCCTGATTTGCTAGTCTATAGTAGACCCCAATTGTGATGTCAGCCCTATTTTTCCCTCTTTTCATCTTTACCCAGGGACATTCAACTGGTCTGTCTCTCACCTTTTTCTGGACCTCAGAACAAGTGAATATATTTCTGATGTATAATGCAACACCTTCTCTCTTTTCCCCCACCTGTCCTTCCTGAACAAGCTATATCCCTCTATACCAATGTTCCAGTCATGAGATTTATCTCACCAAGTCTCTGACACCAGTTCAGTCATAATTTAGCTTATGTGCTAACACTTCCAGTTCTTCCCCATAATCCTTACATTTATGTATCGACACCAAGATGTTGAGCAGATTCCCCAGATTTCCCCACTGATTACACTCTTGTTGCTTCTATGAATCTATTGTTATTTTCCCATATCCCCCTCAACATGTAGCTCTCTGCTAATGTCATCTTTTTTTGGGTTGCCCCCTTTGAACCTAGTATTACAATCTGGGGTGCAATCCAGGCTTGTAAGGGGTTGTGTCACCCCTGGCCCTGCATCCTTGGGTGCCTCTCAAAGCTTACCTTTGCTGTTGTAGCTCTCAACCTGTGCTCCTCACAAACAGCCGGACAGCATGCAAGTCACAGCCATAGTGTCTGTGTATAGCTGCAGCCTGCCAGCAACACTCCAGTCAACACTCTGGCTTCCACTAGCCTTGCAGGGTGACTCCAGCATACTCTAAATTCAGATTTCTCCCTAAAACATGTGTTTTTTGGACAGTTCAGATGTTAGAGGTCTGCTGTCCCTGTCAGGGGCAGTTTGCTACTTTAATTGGAGTTATCAAACAATTCAGTTTAAACACAACACTGGATTAATTTTGATTAAAATTATTTAACTACAAAGAGATAGATTTTAAGTGAGTACAAGTACAAGGTATTAAATTCAGAAATGGTTGCAAGAGAAATAGATATAAAAAATGCTTCCTAGTAGCTAAGACTCAAAAACTAGACTTGGTTCAAGGTTACATCCTTACATTTTCCCAGCAAAAAGGCAGAGGAAATTCTCAGATCAGGATCTGCCCCCAAAGGCTGATTCCTTTGTCTTCTTAGGTGAAAGAGCAAGAGAGAGAGAGAGACTGAGGTGTTTTTGCCCCTCACTTTTATAGTCCAGTCCCCGTTTGAAGTGGATTCCTCTGAGGATTACCTCTCAAAGCAAAGTTTATTCAAACAGTAAAGAAGGTGATGCATAGTTTGGGGGTGAAGGAATCCCTGTGCTCTTTCTTCTCCCCTGTGCATGCTGAAATGCAGATTTGCCTTGTCTCCCTCTTGCTGTCTCAAAGACTCTCTTTACTTCTTTTATGTATACTGAGGTAAGCACACATTCCTTTATTAGGATAGACCTGCTTAACCACTCCTGTCTAATTGGGGCTCTGTGGGTTTGAATATGAAGCTACCAACATCAAACAGGGAGAATTCATAACTTTACATATAATGTTGCTACATACATTTCACCATGATATTATTGACCAGCAAGTTATTAGTTTTCAGATGATACCTCACAAGGCATTTTTTCCACAAAGGTTATTACAGTAATGTGTAGGATATGAATATGGGGTTACATTCAGTCACATTTAGTTTAAAGCTCTCCTGACTATGTTGGAGTTAGTACACAAAGATGCTCTTCCTCTTCTTAATGAGGTGGACCCCATCTCTTCCCAGAAGATCTTGTTCCCAGAATAATATCCCAGGGTCAAGGAAGCCAAAGTCCTCCCATCGAGACCATCTGAGCAGCATGCCTTCCTCTCCATGATGTATTGTAATGCCTATAACCATCATGGATCTTTCACTTGCCTCCTAGGCATTTGCCAATTTGCCAATCTGGCAGAATCTCTAATTACACAGCACTTCCTACCCACTTCTCATGGAAGTCAGCTGATAACTATGGAGTCTGTTATTGAGTTGCAAATAACTTGGCAACCCAAGAGCCTATCAATGTGGTTGGAAATAATATATTTACTTCATGCAGACTGGGGCAGATCAAGTTAATTCAAATTTGGTACTCTTCACAGGCAACAATGAACAGAAACAGTTACCAGTTGCAAATATTTTTAAATATCTCACAAGGTGGGTGAGGCGTTATCTTTTACAGAACCAACCTCTGTTGGTGGAAGAGACAAGTTTTCACCAAACACACATGCACTCTTCACCACAGTCAAATTAATTTCAAAGGCTTTAATGATATTTGTTTTTTTCACCGGGGGAGTTGTAGCGTAGATCATCAGAGAAAGAGGAGCTCTTTTGTAGTATTATCTCTTAGTTTTCAGTCGAATACTTATATTTTGGATTATTATGTTTCATACACATTTAAAAAGGGACTGTCTGTGTGATCCTACTACATTTGAGAGCGTTCAGAATGAACACAGAGGAAACATCCTTGAGTAATCAAAAGTATTTTTCATGAATAATCTCATATTCTGAGTTATGGTTACAAGTGGACAACTGGTGATGAATAGAGCAAAGAGGAATCTAACTGCAATATCAGATACCACTAAATGAAACACAGATCTAAAAATATGGATGTATTTATCAAATTACCTATGTAGAGAGGTATACTTATTATACAGCATACCTCCATATTTATGCTTACATATATAAGCATATAAATGCTTTTGTAGGAATAAATATTTTTATGTTCCATTCTATGCATCCAGTGAAGTGGGCTGTAGCCCATGAAAGCTTATGCTCTAATAAATGTGTTAGTCTCTAAGATGCTACAAGTCCTCCTTTTCTTTTTCCCTCCAATTTGTGAGCTCACTAAAATCACTCCTAAGATACACAGGGAGGAGCTAGCCTGAAATTGTACCAGCGAGAAGCTGAATCACCAAACATTTTCAAAGTGCTCCAAGCACAGGAGCCAACAGAGCTGACAGAAGCAGATGTTACCAAAAAAGATCGCTGCATTGACTCATTCTAAATCTCAGATGTATGTGATTCCTTTTGGCGTGGGACCAGAGAGACCGCAAAGTATAATAGATGAAAATGGGTGGTGGTGGTGATGTGGGGAGATGTTTGGGCTGAGCCTAAATGACCTTAGGCTTTTTTGTTTGTTTTGGTCCTGAAGTGAATACAATGCTTAAGAAAGGTGCTGATTATAGCATAGAAAACTGAACTGCTCTGTTCACAAAACAGATAAATGGTGAGCAGTGTCAGAGCAAGCTTCCATTCGATGCTGCCTGCTCTGGAAAAAACAAGTTTAGCAATTAGAAGGTGATAGAGTTGGTTGAACCGTGTGTGTGGAGCGGGGGCCTGTAAACATCTAGTAAAAAAAAAATTACAAAAGGGTTGGTCAAAATATTGATACATATTTTCCTGAAATTTTAAATTAGAATATCTGGTCCAGTTGTAAAATCCTCAGCTTTTCTATCAATACGGTAACAAGTATTTCAACAGCAATTTCCCAGGGTCTGGGGCGATTTAAAAGGGCCCGGGGAAAAGTTCCTGGTAAGCTGAGCGGCTGTGCAGCAGCCTATTTAGCGCTGCACAGGCACTTAGGGAACCCACCTGGGGCCCAGCCCCCAACCTGCTGCTGCCAGGGTGGTCCGGATCTGCCACTGCTGGGGCGACCGTCCCCCATCCCCAACTCTGCTGTGGCCTGGATCTGCTGTGGCCAGGGAGCCCGAACCCAGCCATGCCTGGAGCCGCCCAGCCTGGCCCCCGGCCCAGCCCAGCCCCAAGTGAACCAGAGTGCCCGGAACCAGGTGCGGATGGGGCAGCCCAGCCCACACCGGACCCAGGTGCGGCCTGGCCTGGACCAAGGTGTGGCCAGGGTGCTCCTCCCCCAGCCTGAACCCAGCCCCAGCCCGGACCTGCTGGGGCTTGGGGCAGGGACGCCTATCCTGCAGCCCCAGTCCCAGAGCAGCTGCAATGGGGAGAGGCGTCTCTCCCCCTCCCGGCCCAGATGCTGCTGTGGGGAGAGAGAGCTGGGGGGAGTCCTTTCTCCTCACCATAGCCCCAGAGCACTCGCCTGCACCCCAAACCTCTCAACCCCAGCCCCATCCCAGAGCTGCAGCCCCAGCCAGAGCCCTCAAACCCCTGCACCCCAACACTTTGCCCTAGCCCTGAGTCCCCTCCGACACGCTGAACTCCTCAGCCCCACCCCCACCACATGAATTTTGTTATGTACACCAATATGAAGGTGATGTGTCATACATCATCTCCATATTGGTGCACATAAAATTAATTCCTCACTGGGTGAGAAAAATTAGAGGGAACATGGCAGCGGCCGGGAGCCCCAGGTCTTTAAATTGCTCAGGTGGGCTGCAGGGCTCCTAGACGTGTGCAGGGTGGTACCAGCAGTGGTGGCAGCAGCAGCCGGGCGGTCATGTGGAAGCCCTGGCTGTGTTGGAAGAGCGTGCACACCAGTGCAGCCGGCAGCTCGCTGGGCACCAGCCAGTGCAGACGCAGCACCGCCCAAATGTCAGGCGGACCTTTCCAGGAGGCCCATTGACTGTTCTGCCCTGGGGCCCGGAATTGCTGCTGGCAGGCCTGAATCTCCCCAGCTATTATGAACAGAATTCTACTCGAGCCTCTACACAATTGAGTGATGATATTCCACACCTCCTAAAAGAGAGGGTTCCAAGTAACTAACATCTCACCTCCAAACACCATAACCCTTGGTACTGTTTGGACCCAGAACTGAATCTAAACTTTCTTGCCTGTCTGTCTACACTTTTCATGCCTATAAATTTCCACTGACGTCAACGAGAGATCTGTGCATGGGGGATGAGAGGGAGTGCGGAGATGGAACTCCCAGGGTGGTCATTAAAAAGGGTTGTTGTTGTTTTTCCTGCCTCTATGGAGTGCAGTGGAGTTGTGACAGGCTAATGGCATCTTTAACTCTTTCTGGCTTCAAGGATTACGTAAAAAGATGAGTCTTTTCATTTATAAACTCTTTTTTCGCCATTTCCTTTCTGAAATCCTTTTTTCCCTTGTCCATAGTGCTACAGGTTCTATAGATTTTGCTTGTTTGTCATGGTCTTTCTATTGTGCTCACTGGCCTTACTGCCTTACTTACATTAAACAGTGTTGCTGAGCATGGGGCGGGGGTGCAGGGGCCAGTTGCCTTAATGGTAGTGACTCACAGGGGGAAGTTAATATTTGCATTATCACAGAAACTTTATAGAGGACCACATGCAGAATCCAGCTGATACCATACTTCCTGATGGAGGGCACTGCACTTAAATAGCCCGAATGCTTAAAATGCATGAAGTGAATACATAAAGTATTTGAAGGGAGATTATATTTTATCATGGGTCATATGGTGAAGGTCACTTCAGAGAACACGGTTTAAAAAAAGAATAGGCTTAAAGAACAATATATTTTATCTTTTTTAATAAGCTGTTTTTGACAAAACCTATGCAGCATGTGAAGGGAGAACCTGTTATCATTGCTAAGAAATGAGCCACAAACCTTGATATTCACTAATAAGACAAACTTGTCAGGCTGTCACAGAAGAAGCACGAGACTTTGCATACAGCCAGTTAGCCTCCTGTAAGCTCCTTAACTACCTTCTCTACAGTGCTGCACACTCAAGATTAATAATAGGCACAGGAAATGTAAATGGAAAATTTACCAATTGATTACAGTGCTGAGTGAATTATGCCATAAACAAAATGAAATTCTCTAAAGCTCCAAATTCCTGGAAGGCCTAAACTAAACCAGGGGAAAAAGAATGAAAACAAGTAGCCAAGAAAATAATTGCCTTCTGTCAAAAGCATTTTCTCAATCAACAGCACATTTAACGTTTTTTTCATGCTAACTGGAAATGTTAAAGGTGTTTCAAATGTGGGAGGGGATAAGAAAGGCAATATTGTTATTCCCTAAAACTGAAATTTAGAGCCTGCATCACTGTGTTATTCCAGATTTCAATGGATTTACTCAGTGATTAATCTGGTCCAAAGGTTCTTAAAAAACCTGGGGAAATGGTTGTAACTGGGATTGTTAATCATCTGTATATTTCATGGCCAGCTGAGACTCTATCATCTTTAGAGTATCCATCAACAGAACAAAAAAATATGACAGCACATTTGTGCCATGCAGTGAAAAGATATTTATAAATTCTAGAATATATGTGTGACACTTTCTTTCCAGCAAGAAAGAAGCTGATTTGCTTTTATGACACCTTCTTTTTGGACAGTCAGACTTTGTGTAAGGTAAAATTTACCTCTCACATAGGGGCAGTACAAACATCCAACTTACATCTAACTTAATTGGTTTGTAGGCCTTGTGCTGGCCCTCTCTTTGGGGGAATTCCACCCTTAGGACTGGGTGAAGTCAATGGGATTACTGATCTGCTTAAACCTAGGGTTAAGGTCTTTGCTGAATTGGGTACTAGTGAATAAAGTTGAAAACTCTCCATAAATTAGAAGCATTTTTTTCCTTTTTACATTTTCCAAAGTAGTGGAATTACTGATAGGGTTCCATGAGAATGTCTCAAGATGGCAAGGAATTTTTGAAATTCAGGGGGATGAAATCTCATACATTTTTGGCAAGGTTTCATGAGGCAAACCCCAGAATAATTGCACAGTTCCTCGTATAATGAGAACAGCACATACAAATGGCACAAAGATTTTCATGTTGATGGGAATCATTTGGCAGATAAAAGGCTATGAGTAAGACAGCCTGAAGGAATCGTCTCATTACTTACAAACAGAAGCATTGCTAAGAATCCTATGCAAAGTGGTGTTACCAGTTGCATCACAAACATTTACTATAGTTGCTTGTCCCTGCTGCCCTAGAGTATACTGTAAATAATATCAAGAGATGATATGTCTTTTTATTCACTAATTTCATGATCCATTTTTACACGCAATGTTAAATGTAATTTAAAACATGGAAACAAGTATTCATGGGAAAAAAAATCACAAAGGAAAAATGATAAAAGATGATGTGTGCATTTTGGGTTGGTAATTGTCCAGGATATACCATCTTCCTCCTTTACGATCCCTAAACATTGTGGGCCAACATTATAGGCCAGTGAAAGTGGGATCTGTCCAAACAGACAGATACCCTGGTTGGACTTGTAATGAAGTCCATGGAGTTCCAACCAGACTAGTCTCATGGGTTGATCCTTTTGCAAAATGGAAGGGCCACCTGTAAGAGTTCACCACCTCAGTGGCACTACTTAGGTAGGACTGAGCTTGACCATGTCTTTGTGATGCAAGATTTCAACATGATGATAATTTGCTGACCCTGAAAGTTATTTTAGGACCTGCAATATCTTTAGCCCCACTGAAATCAGGATGATTGTGGAAATGGTTAGAGAAGCCATCAAAGTGTCAGCATGGTACAAACTTACTTTATGAGTCCATCCAGAGGTAAGGATGGATAGATACCATGTGGGCAACCATGGACAAGCTATTGAAGTAACAAAATATGTTCCTGCTGCAGTCTTTTCATTGTTCAAACTGGTACCTATATAGGTGGCAATGCAAAGGTCTTACACCTTATTAATCCTACAGCCTAGCTGCAGAACCAGGAAAGAAACTCAGGATCAAATTTTTTTATTCAGAGATCCGTCTCCCATATGGACGTTTGTTATCTTCCTATATACCTATATTCTATGTACCTCCATTGGCATCTGTGAAATTAGCCTTCATTTATCCTGCTGTAAGTGAGAAGAGATTCAAGCCTTCTATCTCTAAATAAGTGCATAGTCTGAGATGGTCACCCCACTGTCACATTTTATTAGTGTGTCAATGGCAAACCTGTATGTCTCACATTTTGTAGACTTTGTTTTTTTTAACCTAGATCAATACTTAACTCCAGATGTCTCATATCATTAGAGATATAAATAGAAAGACTCCTTTGTTGATTTAGTTGAAACTGGAAATCTAATTTTCAACTGCTTTGCATATTTTTTTAAAACCACTTTTCTATCCTAACCCATGATTAGTTCCTCTTCCACCTGGGTGATATATACTTTAATGAAATAAAATGAATATGAAAATCAATGTTCTATTTACTGCCTTTTTCCAAGGTAATCTACATTCCTTTAAATGGATACTCAATAAAACATTGAAACATCACTTTGTGTATACAAGTAGGCTTACAGTACTTACAAGTAAGCTTACTTACAAGTAAGCTTACAGCCTAGATACTGAAAATAGACTAGTACAGTGTGCTTATAACTAACATGTAATAGATGTACAGAAAGTAGAGTTTTCGTTTTCACTGGAGCTTTTCAGCATCTACTGTTTGTTATTATCTCTGAGTTCTCAAAGGTATACAATAGCACAGCTGCAGAGTTCTCAGATATGGAAAAAAAAATCCTCCAGTTCCACATCCCAAGATCCAAGTCAATAAATATTTTAAATGGGCTATTATTAGTTTCCTAAATCTTGCCTATCATGTGCTGCCTCACTATGGGACCTCAGAATAAATGTCAGGAATAATTAACCGACATTTGGTGAAAATCCCCAAAGAAAGAAATTTTTGTTCTTTAAATCTCCCAGCAGGCATTTCAGAAATCTTTCATTATATTTCCCTTTTATTGCTCAGTAACAAGAATCTGATATGAGTCTGCCTAGAGCTGAGCCCCGTCTTTCTTTACAAAACATCAGGGGTGTAGAAATATAATTTTTTTATCATTTTCATCTATTTTGCTCTGATAATGGTCCAATTCCTGTTCCCATTGAATTCAGTGGAAAAAGGGAGCAGGGGCTCCAAGGGAAGAAACATCAAGCTTTAGGATTATTAGGAAATGATCGTGTGTGTGTGTGTGTATGTGTGTCAAATATATATATATATATATATATACATATATCTACGTTATCTATACACGTCTAAAAAGTGCATTGCACATTTTCCTTTCTCCAAGTATTTAAGTGTGCTATTCCTACATCTGACTTGTCCAGTGCAATTTTTTTTGTCTGAAACCTTTTTCAGTGAAAAATGCAGATTATACAGCTGCAAAATATTTCACAAATATGTGTCATTGTTGCCAAATTGTTCATGTTGAAAAAATAGCAAAAAATTCTAAAGAAGTCTAAATATTTCAATTAGATTTTTTTAATTAATTTAATTTAATTAATTAAAGTTTCAACTTTCTGGTTTGCCTAAAATTTTGATAAATTTTCATTTCAAGTCAACTTAAAACATTTTTTTCAGTTTTTTGGAACTGCCAGTAAATGACACAAAGACAAGGTGGATGAGGTAGTATCTTTTATTGGACCAGCTTCTGTTGGTGGGAGAGACAAGCTTTCAAGTTCTCTCTCACCAACAGAAGTTTGTCCACTAAAACATATTAGGTCATCCACCTTGTCTCTGTACTATCCTGAGACTGACACGGCTAGAACAACGCTGCACACAGTGAAATAATCAGTTACTCAGACATCTCTAGTCCATTGCATTTTGCTAATTTAAATTTGACAGTTTACCGCCATACTTGATAAATAAGGAAAAAAACTAAAGTCATGAAAATGAATTCAAATGAAGGAACGTTTCCCATAATTATATACATATTAGGCTTTCATTTGGGGAACCAACCAAAATTAGAACTACAATTGTTTAATAAATGTGAAATTTCCCTCCCTGCAAATGACGAGAACGAGATCTGGACATCACTTCAGCTCTGAGATTTAAGTGATGCCTATATTTTGTGTTGGCTCCTGCAGAGGGGTGAATTTAATCCACAGTGAATATAAAAACTTGAATCTCACAGAGAATGGTTCATAATCAGTAACTAGAGGTTAAAAACCATGTACATACATTCAGGAAAATTATTTTGAATAGTGAGTCCGTTCTAGGAGATGGTGATTTGGTTACAGAAAAAGATGCTAAATTTGTGTGATAAATTATCAGTCGCAAATTATTCACTTAGCTCTAATATTCATATTTTTACAATCAAAATTTAAAAAATTGAAACCCTGAGGGGCATATATATATATATAAACTACATAGTTGGGCCTTTAGCATATTTAGCAACTCTGAAATCTGCCTTGCTCATGACATTCAGTATATGTTACATTCATCTGTAAAATAATGACACCCCTTGGAAACATGCATGCCTTTATAATGAGCTATGAATTCTTACTGCAAGGATATGAAAACACCCATCATGCATAAGGCAGCCAAAAACCTCATTCCCATTTCCATTCTGGGCATTAATGACTATCCCAAAACTAACTCTGTAAGGTGACCGGTTAGGCCTGCAAGCCAGGGTACTATTTATGAATAATTTTCTGCCGACAATGTTTTTCCCTCTGTGCATTTCATGGCTTCTGAAACTGTGACTCTGGAGAAATTCCTTATTGGATAGTTATTTATTCACTTGTACAGCAGATAATGACCATCCTATGAAATAATTAAAAGGCGGCTAGGAAGAGAAACAATGCTGGCCATGCAGGGTCTACAAACACACAAGAGAAACTATTCCATAGAAGCACTACGCACAACCTAGAATGGGCAATTTTTGCAGTCTGTGTTTCTTGAGAAGAGATTAAAACATTAGTCTTGCATTTATTTTAATCTGCCTCAGAAAGCTGCAGTGACCACATTTAGGATGACTAAACAGGTTTGTAGTAAATCTCTGTTAGCTACAGGATATGCATAGCTTGTACCTGGGGTATATATAACAAACTGTGCATTTCTTTTTTACACCCAGCACGTGCAAAACAGTGAAAATTAATCTCAAATATTTTCTCTCACCCTTTAAAAAAATCAAAGCATTGAGGATATTGATATTTAAGGTGTGATCTATTCAGCATTATCATACTGTTGAAGCTCCCCACATAATTGTAAAGGAAACAGTGTGTGAAAACACAGTTCTCTTTAAAGTTGCTGTTTTTGCTTCATGTTCTCTTTTTTCTCAAGGGAACTGTGTCCTTTGCCCTACATTTTTTACCACCAACCTAGAGTAGTCATCAAAATTCAAAATTCAGGCAAGACAAATATACCCAAACATAAGAAAGAGTGGGACAGGTTTAAAAAAAAAAAAGGAAATGGCTCTTTTTCTTTTCTTGGCTCCAAGCTGATATTTCAGGATATAGGACAACTGTGAGAAAATAAGGGTGGTAGCTCTCTGTCTGGGATCAAATTTCACGCCGGGTCACAAGGTCATCCTAATGTGGAAATTGTATTTCGGTGCTGGGAGGATGTGCTGTTGCGAATGTGTCAAGGACATGACTTACCTTTACTCCATGCTCCTTATGATCTTCTCTGCCTTGTGGATGATGCTGGTCACGATTGACCACTTAATGCTTCTCTGCTGCATTTTCTCTATCTTTCCTCATCTGCAGACTGGTGAGATGAACCAGAAAGTGACTCCTCTTCCCACTCCAAAACTTTAGGGAAGTTTGCATCTGCATACAGAACTGTATCTGACTGTCGTAGTTCAAGATTAGATGTATTACGATCCAACCCAAAGTCCCAAATCTAAGATCTTCTAAACCTCAGCTTTGGGAGCACTCAGATACAGTTGTGGCTGTGAACTTAACCCCTCAGGTCCATTTCTGTTTATTGTCACCCTTTCCTCTCTCAACTTTAATGCTTGGCCTCTCAGGGTCATATATGGCCCTCACACTCCTATTGTACAAGTTTCTTGTCTTTACTGACAGAAATATATTACACATCACAATCACAAATCCAAGAACAGGCAAGGTCTGCTGATGTGAAAATCATTCTCTGTTTTGATCCCCCTTGGGGAGGTGTGTGTGTGTGTGTGTGTGTGTGGAAATTTCCCTTCCAACTGGTGAGGCAACAGACCTGATTTTCAATCCATCCTGAACACAAACACTCATAAATGATTTGTCAGTAAATCATGCACATTTTATGCTCATCCTTTGATATTTTTATTAGCCTATGAATATGATTATTAGATAATATTCATCGTAAGCCACAGATAGTATTATGGCATCTCATTTCCCCTTTTATCATAACCATTGACCTACTGTAAAAGATTTATAGCACAAATTTTAAAATGCACTCTATTTTCTGTTCTCCTAAAATCTTTCTCTGCATAATTAACCCATAAACAATTTCAAAATCAAAGTCAAACATACATTGCAGTTATTTTTTAATTAAACACGTGAAATAAAATGAGTTAAACATTAATAGGTTTTGGATACTTTTTGCATTTAGTCATGTATGCTGAAAGTGCTTTGATTTCAAAGAGAAATTTTGCCAGGTAGTGATTCCATTTTAGGCCCTTTTAAGGAGGGACAGTAAAGGGGGGAGAGGGAGAAAAAACATAATGCTGAATCCTAAGAACCTATTTATCTTTAAGGGCAAATAGATTGGAGAGTGATAACTTGCGTATGGTACAACCTATCAGAGAAAGAGTCCATCATTCTTTCCCATGATGTTTAAAACAAGGGAAATACTCCGACTCTTGATTTTTATTCAGTGAAGGTCTATGTGTTCAGTAAATCAGTCTGGCAACTGCCTTCTCCACTCCACCTGAATTGCCCTGACCCAGATCACTAATTAGCAGAGCTACAAAAAGAGTATATGCAATGATTTGTTGGGAAAAAAAATAACAACAATTTGCTTTGAAAGCATTCACCTCCCTTTTTATCAGCATATGGTGATGCAGGTGATATTTTCTTCACAGAAAAGTACACAGAAACCCCAAATTCTGGCAAATGTAAAATGGCCATGTGTCAAACCTAAAATCCCTTTGATTTCTCTCCTTTTTATAAAAGTTTCAGTCAACTGATCAGGCAGCAGAAACAATACTATGTGACTTAGGTGATCTATCACAAGACTAATGGCAGCAAGTAGTCGAAGTCAGAGCTGAAATGGATGGTTTGTGAACAACCCATAGGCTGAAGCCCATTGGCATAAAGTGTTCAGATAATGAAAACGTTTTTAGTGAAGGAATATAGAAACCGCAGTGAACATAGCCATTTACAAAATGCATGTTTATGTGAAGAAGGACAAAGCTCAGCTGTGTCTCTTAGCCATTGTTTTACTGTGTGCAGCTTCACCACCTCAGAGGGGGTTCTAGGTGGGGATTGTGACAGGTTGGACCCCTTGGGAAGTCACCTGACGTGCTGAGACACCACTGAGTATACCTGTTCTGCCAGCATGGGCCCCCTTTAACCTGTCTTGCTGAGCCAGACTTTTAAAACCTCCTCTAACACACACAGGCAGGGCCACACCAAGCTACAGATCATCTCTGGGAAGTCTCAGTTTAAGGGACTTGCTCCAGCACTCAGTTTACCGGACTTGCTCCAGTGCTCCCTTGGAGTACATACCCAAAGATATGTTATATTCGCCTCTTCACTCAATGTGGAAGAGGGTATGCACAATTTTTCCCCCACCTCCACCACTCCTCAGTTAGAAATCACATAAACTGGGTTGTATTATAAAACAGAAATAAATTTATTAACTATAACAGGTGTATTTTAAGTAGTTAAGGAGGTAGCAGACAGAACAAGGCTGATTACTAAGAAAATAAAACAGAGCACGCAAACTAAGCTTAATACACTAAAGAATCTGGTTACATGCTGCATCCGGTGAAGTGAGCTGAAGCTCACAAAAGCTTATGCTCAAATAAATTTGTTAGTCTCTAAGGTGCCACAAGTACTCCTGTTCTTTTTGTGGTTACTTGTGAGTTCTTACCCTAAATGTGGTTCTAATAATCTTCTACACAAGCCAGACACCCTTCCAGCCTGGGTCCAGTTCTTTCCCCCTGTTCAGTCTAAGTTGTTTCCAGCAATCATCTTGGGTTGGGTAGCAGAGGAGAACTGATGACCTGGGTTAGCTCACTCCCCCTCCGTTGAAAAGTATTTGCATAAGGCGGGAGTCCTTTGTTTCCTAGTTTGACCCCCCGCTTCCCTTACAGTGGAAAGTTCCAGGTAATGTTTTAGTATCAGGTGACAAGACTACCTGACTCTGTAGGGCTCCTGTAGCCATTCTTCACAGGCTGACCCCAGGTTCACAGGAAGATTAAGCTCTTTTATAAAAAGAAAAGGAGTACTTGTGGCACCTTAGAGACTAACCAATTTATTTGAGCATAAGCTTTCGTGAGCTACAGCTCACTTCATCGGATGCTGTAGCTCACGAAAGCTTATGCTCAAATAAATTGGTTAGTCTCTAAGGTGCCACAAGTACTCCTTTTCTTTTTGCAAATACAGACTAACACGGCTGTTACTCTGAAACCTGTAAGCTCTTTTACAGTCAATTGTCTCTTGCTGATGGGCCATCAGCACCGTTGGACTTTTTCATTGTTGTACCTGAAGTGTTAGCGGGGGGGGGGGGCGTCACTCAAAGTATCATAGTTGAAATACAGATACATAGTCAATATTCCTAGCTTCAGATACAGAAGTGGTACAGGCATACAAACTGGATAATCATATTCAGTAAATTATAACTTTTCCAATGATACTTTACAAGAGTTATCTTGCATAAAGCATATCTTAGTTATGTCATATTCCTACCACAAGCATATTTTCATAAAGAATATGGAGTATAATGTCACAGGGTTGTTCTTCAGGGAAATACATTCCTTCCTAGAGCTCCTAGAATAACAAGGAGAGCACAGCACCTATGGTGGTGAAGCATCCTCCTACTGCTCTATTCTACATAGGTTCTTATACTGATCACCATACCACAGTATCTCTTCCCACTACCCAATAGTTATGCTGCCTGGCATGTAGGTCCCAGGAAGACATTGTGTAGACTGGATTTGTGGAGGTTTCCCCCTCCTTTGCACACTCACCCAGTAGCCAGTCACATTCTGGACCAGCTCTCAGTTTGGAAAGACAAAAAAATCTGTGATGTTCCAGCTAAGATCTGAATTGAGGAGCAAGATGTGGGTTGTGTATGTGTGTGGGTTAGAAAGAGAGAGTGAAAGGGAGAGTACGTGTCTCTGTGTGTGTGTGCATGGAGGAAGGAATGATACCTTTAAAAAGGGGGGCAGTATTTGCTCCGATCAGGCAATTAATTCTACAGTTCTCTGTAACATATACAGCCATATTATGACCCTTTTATTCCCTACTTCAGTGGAACTCCTTGGGTGTGAGTAACTGCTGACTAGTGTGAATATTAGTGTCACAATCTGGCACTCAGGCTGGGATTGAGCCTAAGCAAATTAGGAGTCCTTTGAACCAAACTGACTCCCTCAGGCTCCCGTGGAAATCCCAGCCTTAATCTTTTGTTTTACTTACTATTTCATTCTTTAATCATCTCTATGCTATTTTAAACTTGGCTCATGAGTAACAGGGAGACTTGTGTCCCTTTTTGTATTCAGGAGAAGTGTCAATACCCAATTCCTGCTGGAATAAAAATTGTTCTGAAGCTCACCTTCTGGGAGCCCTGATCATTCTGAGCACTGTGTACACCAAAGTGACAGCTGTCACTGAGTGTCATTTGCATTGGAGAAATACTGATATTACATGTAAACACTTAACAGTCAAAGCTTAACAGGTACTTAGCTGTGGATCCTTTTTTGCTCTGGCAGAGCTGATGTGGTTAGTTTATGACTAACAACTACATTATTATGGTTATTGAACAAAACGGCTGCAAAAATTAATGTTCTCCTGCTTCCCATTGGCTTGCTGTAGATCAGATGGCATCAAATTACAAGTTCTATTGCTTCTATCTGAGGCTAAGAATGTTCTGAATTTTTAATCCCATAATTATTTTTAAGCCTTCCCCTTGTTCCATTATACAGTAGATGAAAGATGGGATCTGGGATACAGCAGATTGTTCACAGATATGCAAATTAAATCTCTACAGTATGTTGGTGCAATTTTTTGTATTTTGTACTACAAGCCTAAAAATGTGAGACTGGGTTTTGGCTTTTGGTTTTACAGAGGTGTACTGCAGAGACTGGTGGAACGGGAGAAGGCAAAGCTATAGTGTGAGAGCAGATGTTCTCTGACTCTGAGACGTACTGACTGCATGACCAGAAAGAATGGTTCAAAATTACCTGAAGCAGGGCATGGAGCAATTTTATTTATGGCTGGTCCAAAAGAGATCAGCATGCATTGTCTCCTGCTGCCCGCTTCTGAGCACCAGCGGGAGTGTAAGACTGATGAGATCCTAGCCATGCCCCTAAATCAGGGATCAACAACCTTTGGCACATGGCCCATCAGAGAAATACGTTGGCAGGCCCGAATAGTTTGTTTACCTCCAGTGTCTGCTGGTTTGGCTGATCGCAGCTCCCACTGGTCGCGGTTCGCCATTCCAGGCCAATGGGAGCTGCGGGAAGCAGCGGCCAGCATATCCCTCGGCCCGCGCCACTTCCCGCAGCCCCAGTTGGCCTGGAACAGTGAACTGCAGTCAGTGGGAGCTGCGATCGGATGAACCTGTGGATGCTACAGGTACACAAACTGTCCTAGCTCCCCAGAAGATTTCCCTGGTGGGCCACATGCCAAAGGTTGCTGATACCTGCTCTAAATCATCTGACCACACTGACTTGTGGCCACACAATACAATTTGGTGTGTTAGCCAGGTTCCATCCACCAGCAGTCACTGGGGTGTAAGTCACCTCTCTGCCTTGATTCTGCATCAAATGTAAGTCCTATGGGGAAAGAACCATATTTTTGTTACATGAGGCCTCTGGGTCAAGTGCCAATAATTAATAAAAAATAATAATAAGGGTTTTATGGGTGGTGAAAGGATATTCCCTCTATGACCTCTCCCTGCATCTTTCATTCCCTCCCATATATCTTATGGACCCATACAAGTCAAGTTAGTGTTTAGCCCATGTTTTTCATTCAAGGATTTAGAGCTTGGTCATTTCATCCACTCACATTTTCTGCAAAGTTGTGCTAATGAGTTTGGCCATTCTTCGCATAGAGGGGTGTCAGAAAGATGTAGTTGTGATGGGTTTTCCCAGGATGTAATCTGAAAGGTGAGATCATTGAGCCCTCTGTCCCACCAACCTGGGATATCCCTCTCACACTGATGCTGTTGGCAAGCTAGAAACCTCTGGCAGGTACTGCATTTACACAGACATCCAAAGGCACACCCAACTGAGTTATATGAATGCTTCTCCCAGCCACTCATGAACCAACAATACAGAGGTTCTAGCTAATTTCCTCCAGCTCCTGAGCCTTGTATCCCCAGAATATACTGTCTTGCCCTGGTCAGAAGCCTGACCAGTGTACGTTCATTACCCAGTCCACCCCTCTCTGGATGTGGAGAGGACATACGCTAGCCTTTGTAAACTGAGCTAAGATTTCCCAAGCACTTCAACCAAAACACACCGTCTGAGGTAATATATAAAACAGATTTATTAAGTATAGAAAGATAGATTTTAAGTGATTATAAGTAGAAAGTATAGAGATCATAGTTGGTTACCTAAGAAATAAAATAAATCCACAGTCTAAGGTCTATAAACTAAACTGGATTTGAATCAAGCAGTGTCTCACCCTGACAGACGACATAGTTCAATACACAGCCGGGATCACCCTCTCCTGGTTCAAAGTCTTTGTCTTCCAGATATACTTCCAGATGTTGAGTTGTGGGGGGAGTGAGGCCAAGTCATGATGTCACTTCCCTGCTTTATAGTTTCTTCCAGCTTGCTGGAAAGATCTATGCTTGTGACTGCCCACATTGGTCAAGTATTCTCCATAGTCCATATGTGCTCTCTCTGAGAAGTCTCCACTGTATACAGTTCCTGGGATGGTGGATTCTCTTTAATGGGCCATCAGTTACTCCATGGTTGTACCTGAAAGGTTGGTTGTGCATGTTCCCAACCTCACAACATATTTCAGTAACACACACATAGCAAAACTTCATAACTTTGCACACAATGATAGCACATACAATTAATGTTCAACAGATCAAGACTTTTAAAATGGTATCTCACAAGGCATAAGTTGTACAAAACATTTAATAATTATGACAGTGGTGAATATGTGGGTTCTAGGGTGTTGCTTTGGGGTACAGAGTGCCAGAGTGGTTTGGAAGATTTACTGGCTTTTATGAGCCCCGCATGTTACAAACATCATATCACAGCTAAAATATTGAAGATAGTTAGCCATTTCTGTGCTATGGTGCCTTTTAAAACGTTGCTTTATGGAAATTTGACAATGATTGAAAACTTAACAAGCCCTACATAAATGATGGACAATTTTTTGGTTATCGTGTAGTCACGGGTAAAATCCCAATCCTGGGCCTCGGGCATGCTCCAGTGGAGCTAATTGCAGGCTTAGGCCCTAAAAGGTTATGGTGAAACCATTCTGGAAACACTGGGGAAAATCCTGACCCTATTGAAGTCAATAACAAAACTCTCATTATGGAGTTCTAAAGGCTCAGCATTTCCGCCCCAGTTTCTAAGATTCAGCGGAATAGGGATTCCATAGTTTAAATCATTTTGCTGCTAGCATCGTTGCACTCTTGTATTATGGAAAGGTCCTTATGGAAGGTTTCAAAACATCTTAATTTATTTTCATGAATAAAATCAGCTCTGTGGCTGCAATCTTGTCATTACCAGCTGTTGATTTCTTGTCTGTATCACAGTAGAAGTGGGGCTTCTTGGATTCATTCAGGGAAAGTGTTCACTGCATAAACTTTCACTTTTTCCTTTGGAAGTGTAGCATTTTATTCTGTTACTTTGGGATCCATTGGAGACTTGGAAAAAATGCTTACTATATTTAAACAGGCTAAGAGTAAATGACTAGCATGCTCCAGTGGTTTAGAGACCTTTATCATAACTCTGCCTGCTGCTGTGACCTTTAAGTCCTGAATAGTTCCTTTTCAATCACACACCCAATCTGAAACATTTTTATACTACTGCCATGCACACATACCCAGTGGATAATTATTATAATCACCTCACATTTGCAAATGCTCTTTTGGGACTTGAACCCAAGTCTCAATCTCCCACCGTAGTGAAGAGCAAATAGATGGAGCAACTCCCTTAGGTCACAGGGGCATCAGCAATGACTCAGGAGTCATTAACCTGAACCTTCAATTATGTGTAGAAAATCTGCAAATCCCCCCATTAAGATTTTTTCCCCTTGAGACTTTTTCTACATTTTTAATAGTTTTATTGAAATTCTAAAAACAGTAAGAGGGAAGATTATTTGTGTTAATAATTAGAAAGCTGAATGCTAGCATCTCCCCCCATGGGAGCTACCTCAAAGTAATTTCTCTCACAGTTAATAGGGGTTTAAGTCTGTGCATAAAGAACTATAAAAAACCCAGCCTACATGAACTTTGATCAGAATTTTGTTAGAAGTAATTGAAAAGTTATTAAGTTAAAAGTGAAGAGCTGAATTGTGTCTGCCTTTGTGCTTTTCACTATAGAAGGAAAGAATGTAGAGGCAATATAAAACTTCTATTCCCTTAAGTTCTAGAGTTTTTGAATAAATGCACCCAATTGCTCTCTTTAGGCCAGTGTTTCCCAAACTTGGGATGCCACTTGTTCAGGGAAAGCCCCTGGTGGCCCCGGATGGTTTGTTTACCTGCCGCGTCTGCAGGTTTGGCCAACTGCAGCTCTCACTGGCCATGATTCACTGTGCCCGGCCAATGGGGGCTGCAGGAATTGGCGCGGGCCAAGGGACGTACTGGCCGCCACTACCTGCAGCCTCCATTGGCCAGGCACAGCGAACAGTGGCCAATGGGAGCCACAATCGGCCAAACCTGCAGATGTGGCAAGTAAACAAACTGGCCGGGCTTGCCAGGGGTTTTCCCTGAACAAGCGGCGTCCCAAGTTTGGGAAACACTGCTTTAGGCCATAAAGAGCATAGCCCATTGTATTAGGATGACGGCCATGGCTATGACCCTCTCTTCCCCTGTGTGCCTAATGGCAACTGCAGGCAGAAGATGATCTGGTGATCCCTTCTGGCCATAAACTCCAGGGTATGTCTACACAGCAAAGAAAAACACACAGCTAGACCATGCCAGCCAACTTGGGCTTGCAGGATTGAGGCTGTAGGGTTGTTTCATTGCTGTGTAAGCTTCCAGGCTTGGGCCAGAGCCCGGGGTCTAGGACCCCATGGAGTGAGAGGGTCTACACAGCAATGAAACAGCCCTGCAGCCTGAGGCCTGCGAGCCTGAATCAGATGGCATGGGCCAGCCGCGGGATTTTCATTGCTGTGTAGATATATGCTATGACCCTATGTGACCCTACTGCTCAGCATGTGCCTCCCTTCCAGCAATCTCTGAGTTATTCTGCCTATGTCTGCCTATCACAGAGAAAATAATTCAGAGCACCTCAGATTGGATGATAATACAGACGAGGCCAGAGATCATCCTGATTTCTTCTGGTAAGGAGTTTCTCATCCAGCTTCCATTCACTAAGACCTTTGTCACTTCTCCTGTCAGCTTTAGCCTAAATGCTTTCAGCTTCACTGTCCCTGGTGACTCTCATGTTCTTATCAATCTAGAAGAAACCATGGCCAGGTCTGCATGTGAGAGGTCTGGGTGCGACCTTCTTACCATTTGGAGGTGAAAAAAGTTGCTTCTCACCACTACTGCAATGTGAGCCTGGTCATCTAGCCAATATGGGCAGAGAGCTTGGTGAGGTACGTCTCCACAATTGCACCTCCCTGACCACCGAGGAACAGACTCCTTCAATAGAGGAAACAGTCATGCTTTCCGCAGGTTTTTTTAAATTCACCCCCCCACCTCCCCCCACCCCACCCCCCCCACACACTCACACACTTACCAGCATCGTTTCCCTTGGTACTTGGGATTAAGCTTGAGATAGATGTTCAAATCCAGATTCTTATTTCTTTCGGATATTGGAGTAGGTATGTGGTGGAGCTATCTTCTCTGGGGAGGAGATACTTACAACTCCATGTCATCCACATTTTGTTGACTCATGAGGCCATCTAACAAGCATGTTGAAAAGCAAAGCAGAAAGGATTAAGCCAACAGAAGTCCATAGTTGAGAGTTCACAGTGAGGAGAAACACCAGTCCATCAAAACTCTGTAAAAGCTGCCCAAGAGGAATGAACAGAGTCACCATTGTCTCCTGGTAAGTCGCACAGCTAGTCACACAGTACTTCACTGTAGACTGAAACTGATAAAGCAGCTGGAAAGAGGATGGAAGTCCTACAACAAGAATAAGGAGATCATCATCCAGTGTGACCTGTGGTGTCTCTGTACCACTGCCACGATGAATGTGGAAGGGGTTCAGTTGAAAAAATAGTGTCTTATCATGTAATTAAAGAATGTACCATTGTACATGTGTACAAAGGGGCAGAATTAAGTCTGCACAAGCAAGCTCAAGTCTGGCATGCTGTGACTTTTCAGTGCTTGACTTCACAAGCTAGATAACACTTTTTTACAGTAGGGTTGTTGTGTTCATTTGCTTGGCTTTTATTGTGTGCATGCATAATTCCAAGGAGCTTTTTAAAAGGGGAAAACAAATTCAGTTATGTGCAACCCCACCCAGACCCACAACATGCAACACCAATGGCATCTGAACCCTGGAACATGAGCATTGCACCAAAGACTTTTACTATTTAAGCTACAGTAGGACATAAGCTATAGCAAGAGAAGATTTGTATCCCAGAGGATGGATCCAGGTGGGATGACCAGGGTGCAGCCCAATCCAGCTCAATACTTAACTCTCTTCTGTCTCTTTCTGCTCTCCCAACCCACTGGAGTTGGGAAAGCTCCTTTCCCGTGTGGTATCTTAGGGACTGTGTGTTTAGGGATGGAACCAGATGCTGGGACTGGAAGGAGAGTTTAACTGGGAAGGAAGCTCAGTCCACCCAAACTCTGTCTCTCTTCCTGCCCCAAGTGGTTCCTCCAGAGTGGGGTATGGATCACTAGGACTGTCTACTAGGTTCAGGAGCAAGAGTTGCCCACATCGCCAGCTGTAGGTGCTCCAGAAGCTCCCACTTGCTCCCAGGACAGTGGGTGCTGCTGTGCTGCTTTGACGGTGACAGGAGTTGGGCCAAGGCCATCCTTAGACATATGCAGCATACGCAGCTGCATAGGGCACCTGAAAATTTGGGGCCCCCCTGTGTCTTAGTGTCCACACTCCCGCCTCTTCCTATCCCTGTTCTGACCCTTCCTGCAGGCTCCCATTGCTAGCTGCAGCCTGGTGAGTCTTCCTCTGGAGGGGAATCTAGTAACTTAAAAGTGAAAAAGCCTTCCAGACCTTTTAGCACAAGTCTGAAACTGATAAAGAGCCATTCAAGTGATAATGAAGCCATTTAACAGGTATTTGCCAACCCCCCCGGGTATATACTGTCAGTTTCTGAATTTATTGACAAAAACAGTTGTGCATTACTGTAATATTTACTCAGAACATGTTCATCTACAGGACCTTAGTTTAAATTGCTTTAAAAATATTTCATTAGTGTGTTGCTGAAGATTATAAAATCACATCTCTAAAAAATCCTTGCATAGAATTTTAGATGCACAATCTGAGTATTCATCTTTAGTCTTAAATGCTTGGATCTTCAGACATATAGTTTTTTAAAATAAATCCTTCAAAAGACCACCCTTCTCTAAAATACACATTTTAGTTTTAATTACTCTAGTACAAAAAACTTGCTTTCAAAGTATTCCTGTCCTTTTTGTCCATCCTTTTCTCCCTTTGCCCTCCCCCTTCCCCCTTGAAGAGAGCCCTTCAAGAGGCAACACCCCTTTCCTTCTAGATAGCTGGACAAACCTTTAGTTCTATTTGATGAACTAATTTTAAGAGAGCCCTCCAGCAAAATCAGTACCTTAGTAAGATATAAAATCCTTTGTTATGTCTAAAATCTTTGGAAACATTTTTTTTTAAAGTTGGTGAAATTTCATAAACAAGTCTATTGTTATGACAGGTTTCAGAGTAACAGCCGTGTTAGTCTGTATTCACAAAAAGAAAAGGAGTACTTGTGGCACCTTAGAGACTAACCAATTTATTTGAGCATAAGCTTTCGTGAGCTACAGCTCACTTCATTGGATGCATCCGATGAAGTGAGCTGTAGCTCACGAAAGCTCATGCTCAAATAAATTGGTTAGTCTCTAAGGTGCCACAAGTACTCCTTTTCTATTGTTATGGAGCTCACACAAAGTACATTAGTGTTCCCTTTTTCTAAAAGCAATGCACATTGTTATGAACACACTAAACCTCTGTGACTGATTAATTTAAAATAATGTCTTTGTTTCAGTGAATTAAATATGTAGTAATCTGGAATGACTACTTCATGAAGGCTTAAGAGTACATTTAAAATATAAAATCAGCTTAGAAATACTAAGAAAATGTAAAACAGAGAAGTGCTGCATCATGTATTCCATAATATTTAACCTTGTGTTCAGCAGGACAGCTGACTTGCCCTGACTACAAAGTTTTTGCAAATAAATCTCTGATAAACTTCAGGGTATATAAAAAAACCCACGACTGACATTTTTTATTCCCAAATTTAGTGCTTTTAATTAGCTACCTTCTACATGTCCAATCTTCACCTTCTGGCATGCAGTGGAAAACATGCTCCGTTTTCTTTAGAAAGAAATTGCAGAAGAGTGTTTTTTCAAATGTTATTTGCTTCAGTTGGGTTCAGGGATTTGGCCGGAAGAGGGTGAGCAGGGGGAGCAGGAGGGGAGAGGGCAGAGCAGGGGTGGCCTGTGGCAGAGCAGGGGTGGAATATGGGCTGGGCCACAGGCAGAAGAGGTGGGCGGGCGAGCTAGCCTCACTAAGCGGCAGGTTCACCCACCATCCGTGACAGCAGGTAAGAGCGGGTCAACTCCCGCACAGCCAGTGAACGCTGCAGTCTCCTTAGGTAGTGGCCATATTCACAGAGTTGAACGCATCGGCGCCGCAAATTCTGCGTGAGGGAGAGGGTACGGAGGTCTCTGCAGGGAACTGTGACTCTCTGCTGCTGTGAGGTGGGCCAGGCAGCTCAGTATCCTTTGCTGCCTTGTCCCTCCTGCCTGGGCTGCAAGCCCACGCTGCCATCAGGCATAGGGGCACCAGTTTAATTATACTGTGTAGGGCCCCGTGAATGCTAAGGATGGCCCTGAGTTGGGCCTTACAATGTTTATACATTTAGTAAGGCTGAGTAAAGTGAAATGGTGATTTTATCAATTTTATAGCTCAGCAAAAGCTGAACAGAATTTATCTGGACAAAGAAAAGGCACTTCTGTAGCCTGAGGACATTTCCCTCTGCTGAATAGCAAAGTCCAGCTGCAAACAACGGTGGTGTGAATACTTCTCAAAAAGAAGTTCATCAGAATCTTTTATAAAGAAAAGATGTTAGACAACCTAAATATAGTGGCAGCTATGAGATACCCCTGCAAAACAAGAGGTGCTGTTATCAGGAAGATAATTAAAGTGGAGTTTAATATAATAGGCCAGTAAGTTATGGCAGACTTATATCAGAGCTCACATGTATACAGAATGCATGAATATTTAGCAGCCACCATACTATTTAAAATGTAGCCAAACTGATCATTATGATTTAGCCTCATCAAATATAATTGTACATGATCATCTCTGTCAATTCATTGCAAGTTAATATCTCATATTAGCAGTTAATCACATACTTTAAACAGGTCAGGATGCATTTTTGTGAACCCTTTAATGTGCATTGGTAAAGAATGTAAAGAACAAGAAAGGCGGAATGTAAACAAAAGCTTGTAAGCAGTTCATTTCAGAGTAAAAACCTGAAAAGCTGAAAGTAGATAGAAAAGGAGGACTTGTGGCACCTTAGAGACTAACCAATTTATTTGAGCATGAGCTTTCATGGCTAAAGCTCACTTCATCGGATGCTCAAATAAATTGGTTAGTCTCTAAGGTGCTGTCAAGGTTCCTCCCCCACTCTGAACTCTAGGGTACAGATGTGGGGACCTGCATGAAAAACCTCCTAAGCTTATCTTTACCAGCTTAGGTCAAAACTTCTCCAAGGTACAAAATATTACACCTTGGACAGGCCGCTACCACCACCAAACTAATACTGGTTACTGGGGAAGAGCTGTTTGGACGCGTCCTTCCCCCCAAAATACTTCCCAAAACCTTGCACCCCACTTCCTGGACAAGGTTTGGTAAAAAGCCTCACCAATTTGTCTAGGTGACTACAGACCCAGACCCTTGGATCTTAAGAACAATGAACAATCCTCCCAACACTTGCACCCCCCCTTTCCTGGGAAATGTTGGACAAAAAGCCTCACCAATTTGCATAGGTGACCACAAACCCAAACCCTTGGATCTGAGAACAATGAAAAAGCATTCAGTGTTTTACAAGAAGACTTTTAATAAAAAAATAGAAGTAAATAGAAATAAAGAAATCCCCCCTGTAAAATCAGGATGGTATATATCTTACAGGGTAATTAGATTCAAAAACATAGAGAACCCCTCTAGGCAAAACCTTAAGTTACAAAAAAGATACACAGACAGAAATAGTTATTCTATTCAGCACAATTCTTTTCTCAGCCGTTTAAAGAAATCATAATCTAACACATACCTAGCTAGATTACTTACTAAAAGTTCTAAGACTCCATTCCTGTTCTGTCCCCGGCCAAGACGACTACAGACAGACCCACAAACCCTTTGTTTCTCTCCCTCCTCCCAGCTTTTGAAAGTATCTTGTCTCCTCATTGGTCATTTTGGTCAGGTGCCAGCGAGGTTACCTTTAGCTTCTTAACCCTTTACAGGTGAGAGGAGCTTTCCCCTGGCCAGGAGGGATTTCAAAGGGGTTTACCCTTCCCTTTATATTTATGACAGGTGCCACAAGTCCTCCTTTTCTTTTTGAGAATACAGACTAACATGGCTGCTACTCTGAAACCTGAAAGTAGATAGGGATTTTAAACAGTGCTTCCCACCGCAACACACTTTTGTTCTTAGGCAGGTCTGAAGCACAATGCAAAGCAATGGTGCTCCGAAAGCTGCCAACATAGCTGGGAAGCCCAAAGTTATCTGGAAATCGCTTACAGCTAGCAATCCTTTAGGTTCCTCATAAAGAACACTGAATTATTTCTTACACCATGGTCAGTAACGTCTCTAGGTGGTTATTACACTATGATTGGTTTTTCAGTCCACTGTAGTTAGAGTTCCAACTGCAATTTTGCCATTGACTTCAATGGGAGCAGAATGGGGATCACTGTGTCAGGAAATAGAAATAACAGTGACACAGATGTATGGACAATTATTGTTTCCTCATTGTGCAAATGGCTAAAATTATGGCCAGGTTGCTACAGTCTGTAGTACTGATTCAGGAACTGAAAGTTACTTTGGTCTCTATTACGTAAAACAGAAGTATGAATTGTGGGTAAAGTAAAAAAATCAAACCATTTACATGTAGATGGGTGCACTTTCTAGTGATAGGTTTCAGAGTAGCAGCCGTGTTAGTCTGTATTCGCAAAAAGAAAAGGAGCACTTGTGGCACCTTAGAGACTAACACATTTATCTGAGCATAAGCTTTCGTGATGCATCCGATGAAGTGAGCTGTAGCTCACGAAAGCTTATGCTCAGATAAATGTGTTAGTCTCTAAGGTGCCACAAGTCCTCCCTTTCTACTGATGTGATCATTCAAGGTGTCCATACCTAGGAGCAAATCTTGCTCATTTTAGTTAAACCAGCAGCCTCATTATAATCAATGAGACTACGCATATGAACAAGTTGATCAGAATGGGACCCTTATGGAGAAGGAGGAAGAGATTATAACTGGGCCATAGGGATTCTTAAACTTTTTCATAGAGTGAACTACATTTTAATTCAGAAGTTGTCTCATGGACCATCTCCACTTCTAATCAGTCATTTTCATCACCTTTCCTCTGAACCATGAATGTGCGTATCTCCACCACTCTGATTTGCAAGCGCATCACATCCCTGTGGCAACTACAGCAATCAGCAACTACAGCAACGACAGCAATTTTGTGGAAAAGTAATATAGAGAAAGTATATCATATATTTTTAGTTGTCTTTCAATAGCACTTAGCAGCTGAAAACTAGGAGGAGAACCACAGCATATCACCACCCAGGTCTCCGTCATCAGCGAAGGCTCTTTAGACCACAAGGTGGTCCTTGGGCCAGTTTGGGAATCCCTGTCTTAAGGAAAATCTTCAGCATTCACATCTCTGTCATTCTGTTCATTTCTCTGCCATATTTTTTTCCATATCCGTAGTAGAGCTGGTGGGAAAACATTGAACATGTTCATTAGAAATATTCAAAAAGAAAAAAGAACAATTTCATATTTTTTCATCACATTGTTTTTCAACAAAAAAAAATTGTTCAGGTTCATTTTTTTATTGAAAAACTGAAATATGACCATTTTAGTTTAGAAAAAAAAGTGTGGACATTTTTTTCCCTACTAGCTCTGCTTCATGATATAGCAGATTAACAATTGAGATCTACATAAAATCCATATTATCCCAGTAGCTGGAATTGGAGAATGTTGAATAAACTTCTCCACATCAGTGTTCAGGCTTAGGGCCACAAATAATCCAACCCCAATTAGAGAAGATTGGCTGTGTGCATTAGAAAATCTAAGCAGCAGTCTTACGTGGTGCACAGCATATAATGACAAGTGTAAAGGATTTCCTTGCATTAAAGAAGGCTTCAATAATGGATATTATCATGAGCCGCGTTTAGAGAATCAGATGATTGGAGCGACTTAGACTTCTGTTCAGCATTTCAGTCATGCCTGATTTATGAACAGTAAATAGTGGGTCCAAAGCCATTTTAGCAGCCAGGGGTTCTTGTGAGGCTGCAAATATCATGAATTTCAAACTGTTCAAAGATCTTTGAAATCTGCATGCAACTACTTTAGTAGTTACTTGAACCTTTAAAACACATATTTCCTGAAAGAGAAGTGAGCAGGAGTAATTACTATTCATTTTTCCCTCCAACTTAGAGAGTTAAATTGCACTCAACAGTTATTTCTCCCCAGTGCATGATAGAGCGCAAATCCTTCCAGAGCGAATGCACTGCACTCACACAGTTGGCTTCAGCAGCAGCGGCACTAAAAAAAAGTAATGCAGCTTAATGAATGGATGATGTAGATACACTTTGTCAGCACTGTTCACTACAGGGATCTCTTTAAACTCTGGAATTGGGAACTTACCCTGGAAGGCCTGTTTACTTATCCTGTGGTAGGTAAAAAGGATCCGTACGTTTTAAGTGTTTTTATTTCTATAGTTTCAGAAAGATTGTTGTTTTCTTTTTAAACATTCAAAGGATGGATCTACTGAATAATAAAACCTAAGTGTCAAAAGACTTAGTCAGCAAGAAGCCTGTGATGTTTTTCTCCAGCACCATCCCACACATTCATCTGTCTTTAATAAAAGACCATATTAACTGATTTGCTATGCTTGCCTCTCAGTATGTATCATTTATTATTTTTTTCTGTGGGAGGGGTTTCAAGATTTATGGGTGTGCTGAGAAAACATGGGAGGAATCTGCCAGAGGGCAGTTTCTCTGTGGAGTGAAAAATGTACTCAATGAAGTGCACTTATACAAACTGTCCTTGGCTCACAACGTTACTTTCCAAGGGTATGCCTCACCCGGCCTCCTGAGAAACAACTTAGTTAGTAGTTTTCCTCTCCATGTGGTTTGCTAACATATGGGAACAGAAATGTTGAGGCTTGTAGAAACACGAGTCATCTTGTTAATGAAAGTTCTTCTGAAACTGTGAGATTGTGGGAAAAGATAGAGGTCCTGAAGTTGCGAAACCAGTACCACATCTTGGTAGGTCGCAGAATGAAACTGGTGGATTATAAAAGAGTTCCATGGTTTTATACGGTAAATTATGGGAGATTACAAAATTGCACTCGGAAAAAGCTCTGAATAAATAGGCATAAAGAATGTGTTCCTTATTTACAGTGCTCCTGATCTGATTTATTCTGAGATTGTTGCTGTTTGTTGGCTTTTTTAGGAACACAGACGACACCATCCCATTCGTCTGTCTAATGCTGATATCCTTTCTTCAGTAGTAACCAATGGCTGATATCACAGCAGAAGGCAAAAATTCCATATGAGATGTGGGTCAAATGATGGAAAAAATTAGTGAAACAATATATATTTAAACAAAGGAAATCATTACAAATGTTCATCAAATATTATTCAGTCGCTTTACTTCCCACTTTGTAATGCACTTTCCCTAACGTACAACGTTGCACCTGAGTCAAAATTCCATCCTTATACCCCTCTTCCCCAATTGGTAATCTTCTGTCTTGAAGTAAAAGATTTGATCCACATAATTGTTTTTAGGCTCCAGTTCTCCAAATATGTACATGTACTTGTCTGATTAACCCTATTGTTTTCAGAGGGTCATGAATAAAGTTAAGCACATGCATAAGTGTTAGGACCTCAGACTGTAAAAGTATAAATGTTACTAATGGGCATAGAAATTTGAGACATATTAAAAGGACTGGATAGTTTTATTTTTAACTTTCCAAAGTAGAAATCTTCTCTCTTGCCAATGTTTTCTAATAGAGACATATATTTCACATGTCCTCATATATATATATAATTTGATGAGACATGCAGTATACATAAAACAGGCATGGCAGCAAGTTAAATAGATACAGGATATTATAAAAAATAGTCTGACTTTGTGCTAAAGAAAGTAGATGGTATAAGACAATTACTTTGAAATTAATTAGCCATTAAACTGGAAATAATACATAATGGGACAAGTTCATTTCAGGGTACAGGCTTGCCCCTGGGAGGGGACAGGGGATCAAATCCTCTAGGAGTGAGGTGGAGAAATTCAAATGTCTCAAATTCAAATTCAAAGCAGAAATTAAAATAACTTTTCTCCAGCATAACCCACTGGGCAGGGCTGGTAGTGATGGAAACATGACCTGTGTTCCCCCTGGGTTGAATCCCCACAGGGTGTATTGGTCTTTACTGTAGGCCTGATCCAAAACTCATTGGAGTAATTAGACTCCCAATGACTTCAATGGATTTTGGATCAGGCCCAGTAGGCTTTTGATTAAGCCACAAGCTAAAGCTAAAGCCTTGCTGAACTGGGGCCTAATTTATGTATTAGTGCACCTGAATGGGGTGAATCTAGCCCAGTGTATGCTACTGTACCAGATCACACAATTTTTGATGATTTAAAATATTTAATAGAAAGTATCTCAGATTTTGTGTACCCTGTATATATGTTAATGAACACCTTTCCTTTTATATGAGTCAGCAAAGAAAAACAAATTGGACTGTTACAGCAACTGCAACAACTCCCTTCGCTACCCGAATGAGCCATTTTTCTTCCTTCATTTCTTCCTTCTTTTCCACATATATATGATACACATAGTTGTCCTCTAACCCTGCTTACCTACTTTTTAGTGGGCCGCTCATGACTAACACGCCAATCTAGAGCGTTAATGTATTGGATTGCTGCCTGTGTTGTAATTAGACAGCACATGGGAAAAAACTCATCAGCGATAAAGTATGCAGCAGTGAGGGTGCTGCACCTGTTTTGATTAAACTCAGCCTTTTCAAATAGATGAGTTATTGACCATAATGGCTTAAGCACCTCTTCCACTACAATTACTACTAAATAAAGAAGCTTTGAGAAGCATGTAAAAGCTAGATCTTTATGGAGAAAGGTGCAACTAAGAGTTTTTATGCTCTGAAATTAATTTTCAGTGTTGATCAAAGGGGAGTCCATTAATTTAAGCTGTGTTTAGGACAACTGAAGAAGAAATGACCTGCTAGTTCAATTTCTGTAAAACATAAAAGAGTCAGAATTAGAGCTGGGTGAACTACTAGGATGAAAACTGAAGCTTGCCCACAGCAGCTGCATCAGCATCCACTGACTGAACCCAAAATAGTGAATGAGGTTCTGCTATGCTTATTCTTGTTGAGTAGTAATTTACTCTTTAAGCAATGCCAGTTAAGTGAATAGGCCTATGAACAGAGTGAGGTAATACTCATGTGAATGCAGGACAGCAAACTTGGCCCAATGCGTGTACAAGTTGCAGCAGACAGAGGTCCTTCAAGAAAAGAATCTTTACGAAAAAATGCAAACATCATCCTATCATGAGGGCTCTACCACATTCACAGCTGTGAAGAATGCATCACGGACCGTGAAATCTGGTCTCCTCCCGTGGAATCTGGTCTTTTGTGTACTTTTACCCTATACTATACAGATTTCACGGGGGGAGGGGGGGGAGACCAGCATTTCTCAGATTGGGGGTCCTGACCCATAAGGGAGTTGCAGGGCTGTCACAAGGCTATTTGTCACAAGGGGGTCACGGTATTGCCAGCCTTACTTCTGTGCTGACTTCAGAATGGGGTGACCTACCATACCATGTTTCAGAGTAGCAGCCGTGTTAGTCTGTATTCGCAAAAAGAAAAGGAGGACTTGTGGCACCTTAGAGACTAACCAATTTATTAGAGCATAAGCTTTCGTGAGCTACAGCTCACTTCCTCAGATGCGTACCATACCATGCTACCATTACTTCTGCACTGTTGCTGGCAGCAGCTCTGCCTTCAGAGCTGGGCTCCCAGCCAGCAGCAACCACACTCCAGCTGCCCAGCTCTGAAGGCAGCACTGCCGCCAGCAGCAGCACAGAAATAAGGATAGCAGTACCACAACCTCCCTACAATAAGCTTGCGACCCCCCCGCCCCAACTCCTTTTTATGTCAGGACCCCTACAATTACAACACCATAAAATTTCAGATTTAAAGAGCTGAAATCATGAGATTTACCATTTTAAAAATCCCATGACTGTGAAATTGACCAAAATGGACCGTGAATTTGGTAGGGCCCTACCTATTATGCAACAGCATTAAGTGTCTGACCAAGAAGAATCATGGGCATGGACTCCCAAGGGGCAGATGGCATTAAAAAACCAGCAGCTTTCAGGAAGGGTCCACGATCTCGGACTCCATCTACAAAGTCTGAGCTGGCTTCATGGGGAAGCTGATAGCCAAGTAGAATCCTGCAGAAGCCAGATACCAGAATGCAGGAAGGCAGCTTAATATTCTCCTCAGATTGGCTCCGAAAAGCCCAATAATTGCTTCTACTCACTATCCTTCTAGTTCTCTGTTTCTGTAAGTACTAATAGTGATTACCGGTCTACGGTGCTAGCACTGTTCTAGCCACATTTTTATTCTGAAGATCCTTGGCTGAGCTACATTTTCCTGAGTTTGATTTTTACAGTGAGGTTTTTCCATAAGAGTATATGACTGATACTAAAAGATCCGTAGGTCACACTGAGAAATAAGTTCAGAGGATAGGTTGCACCAAGGTTAACTGGCACACCCAACCTGTTCTGCCACATGTCAAACAAGTGTAGGTTGAGTTTTGCCTCCATGAATATCAAAAAGGATCACACCCCATACTGACAGGCTAAGAAGTGACTAAGAGGAAATATAGATGCCAGGTACACAACCGTAGGCCGAAGTTCAAGACTTTGGTCAGCAGTCACAGGTCCATGGCAAAGTAGAGGAAGTCAGCAAGCTTTAGTACTCAGGATGATAGAACAGACAGTGACTACATCCTCAGCTGGCTTAGCATTAGCATTCCCTTAAGCCAATGGCTACACAGAGTGGCGTCAGCTGGAAACACAGGCTTTCACATTTTACTTTAGCCAGAGGGAGGTTGGTGAAAGATGGGTGCCTGAGCTGAGGTGAAAAAGGGAAAGGAGAAAGATAAAAATAAACACCATCTACCAATTATTCTGCTTTACAGGCGAAAATTTTGATGGCCAGGTTTATATTGGCTCAAAATCACAAGGAACAATTAAAGCCACAATAATCCAAATCCATAGCTGGTAAGGGTGTGTTTTTAAATAGGGCTTGGTATGCACATTTTGAGTATTTTATTTGAGTCTGTTTTGAAAAACTGAAAATCCCTAGGAGTGACTGGTGCACTTAATATGTCTAGTTACAAACTGGAGGGCTAATCTCTTTGGATGCCTGATACAGGATAAATTCAGTTCTGAGACCATTCACACCAAGAAAACGAAGAATGCTCCTATATTATTATTTTAATTATTTGTATTACAATAGCACCAAAAGTCCCTGATGTAATCCTGGCCCCATTGTGCTGTACAGGAACTTACTAAGAGACAGTCCTTGCTCCAAAGAGCTTACAATCTAAACAGACTAAAGTAGGAGCAAAGAATTATTATCATAATCACAAATACTGTATTCATAGTTTCAAAGATTCCAAGACCAGAAGGGACCATTAGATCATCTTGTCCAACCTCCTGTATAACAGAATTTCACTCAGTTACCCCAACATCTTAGATGTTTAATTAAAGCTTATCTTCCAGAAAGACTTCCAGTCTTGCTTTGAAGACTTCCAGTCTTGCTTTGAAGACCTGGAGATGGATAATTATCACTTCCCTTGTTCAATTATTCTTATAGATTCCAAAGCCAGAAGTGAACAATTGTGATCATCTCATCTGGCATCCTGCATAACACAGGACATAACATTTCCTCCAAATAATTCCTAGAGCAGATCTTTTAGAAGAAATATCGTATCTGGACTTAAAAATGGTGAGTAATGGAGATTCCACCAGGACCCTTGGTAATATGTTCCAATGATGAATTATTCTTTCAGGTAAAAAAATTATGCCTTATTTCTAGTCTGAATTTGTCTAGCTTCAACTTCCAGCCATTGGATCATATTTTATTCTTCTGTGCTAGTTTGAAGAGTCCATTATTAAATATTTGTTCCCCATGTAGGTACTTATAGACTAATCAAGTCACGCTTTAACCTTCTCATTTAAAGGACTTTTCAGAGTACAAGCGAATACAGACGGAGAATAAAAATTTCATCTTACTGAAGGATTAAAATAATAAAACAGCTTTAATTTATGATTAATTCCCTAATGCAGGGGTCAGTAACATTTTTCACGGTGAGGGCTAATGCAGGCAGGTTTCTTGACTAATCACTTTTTAAAGTACAAGGGAGTTGCTAATTTGTTTCACCAAGCAGGATACACACATTGCCACAGATGTACCTGATCTGAAGACCATTGTAGTTAAAGGATTCTCCTTGACTTCTTTGGGGTTTGGTTCAGGCCCTGTCTTCAGAAGTAGCTGCTAAGCATGCATGCATAACCACAGTAGCAGACTTTTTAAAGACATACAGAGAACATAGAGGGCAGGATCAATCTTTCAGTGTGCACTCTCTGTTCTCAAGCATCTTTGCAATTAAATATGCCAGGTCAAATTCTGTAGAAGGTGGGTTCATTAGTAGACGGTATTGTTGCACACTTAACGTGTGTTTACAATTAAACTCCAGGGGCTGGCCCAGGTCAGCTGACTCTGGCTAATGGGGCTCAGGCTGTGGCGCTGTAAAATTGCTGTGTGGATGTTGGTCTGGGGCTGGAGCCTGAGCTCTGGGACCACATGAGGGGAAGGGTTCCAGAACCCAGGGTCCAGGCCAAGCCTGAATGTTTATACTGCAGTAATTAGCCTTGCAGCCAAAGGCCCATAAGCCAGCATCAGCTGAGCCAGGCCAACCATAACCATGCCACAGCTCTTTTATTTCAGTATAGATGTACCTTTAGTTGATATTGTTCACATAAGATTATTTCACTTTGAAATTTCAGGGGGTAAAGAAAAATATGGATGATTACCATGGATGATTATTTTTCTGATGGGAGATCTCCTTACTGAACATCATACCCATTTCATATTTGCAGCATATGCATTTTTTTTCCTTAGAGAAAGTACGCACCATCTTCATGGTGAATACTTGGGGAAGGAGTAAGATCCCACCGTGTTGACATTTACATCCAAATGTCTCAAGGTAAAGCATGAGAACAGCTGTCACTAAGAATTAGTTCCACATTTCATGCTGACGATGTTACCTTTGCAGAGTTTAGGTCTGCCTTTTTTTTTTTAAGCAGTGTCCAGTCTCACTCTCCCTTTTAATGTTACGGAGTGGCTACAATATTTTATACATGACAAGCTTGAGGGAAGAACCCTTATTATCATTCTCCCTGGTAACATGATGAAACGTGAATTAATCTGAGGGAAATATTCATCCATTGCATGAGGATGCCTGAAACATTGCTGCCAAATTCCACGGCTGTCATTTATTACTGGCATTAAGAACTTTTTTTTTTTTACACACTTTTGAAAGAGCTTTCCCAAACCACTGAAGTTTATGAATTGCTTTCAAATTTACAGCTGATAAAAGTGGAATTTTCTCTACCTTTTCAGATTCTTGTTGCTAAACTCAGTGTTTTTGGAGCTAACTTTCCTTACATTTCAATTGCCTTACATGGCAATTTAGTCTTACCCACAATGTTTTACACATTCAGTGCTGTTTTACCAGTTCTATTTTTACAGTGGGGAGTTTGGTCAGTATAAAAATACACTTCAGAAACACTTCAGCATCAGGGGAAAATACTATCTGCAGTTCAGCAATGTTTCTAAATTCCTATCGCAAGAGGAACACATAAATGCACTGTGTAATGTTAACACACTTGACAACATAATATAGGAGAAAGCTTGTTGGGTTGTAATATTATATGTTAAGGGCCAGATTGTAAATGCCTTATTCACAGCACGGTTTCATCTTCCAACATACTGAGGAATCTCTAAGGGGGCCGAGCACTTTCTCAATGGAGTAAATGGGAATTAATGGTCTTCTGTATCTCTAGGTTGTTGCTCTGCACTCTATAGGATCAAGTCCGCTAAGGGATAGTTGCTTGAGGAAGGGAACCATAGCTTAGCCCTACAATATCTGCAGAGCAAAGAATGTCTCATATGTTTGTCCATATTGTGTCTGGGTTAAAATGAGTAAATATGCATATTAAGAAAATAATAATTAAGCAAATATGCATATTAAGAAAATAGATATGCTTAATCCTAATTTTAATGCAGATTAATTCCCAAAGAGGTTGGATGTGCTTTGTTCTTTGGGCACATATAGCTGCTGAGCTGTTGCTCTCTTTAGGGACAGATTCTGAACTCAATTACAGCAGCATAAACCCATAGTACTTCTACTATATGATGAATGAGTTTCACTGGATGTACAACAGAGTAGTCCAGAACACAGTCATTCCCTTCAGTTGTAAATTTTGCAGAACAGACATCTGTCCTTGTACAGTTTTTAAAGTGCCTAGTCAAATTTTGAGTAATGTGGGTAAAATTTTCAAAAGCACCTAAATGATTTAGGAGCACAGTGTCATGAGGATCCCATTTTGTAAATAGAATTTAGGCTCCTAAATCACGTAGTCATTTTATAATTATCCATCATCATCATCAATAAAGTGGTTAGTTTAATATAGGGGAACCAATTATCATTGCATTGACATGTTTCTCTCTATCAGTTTCTCTCTTTTTACTTTAGAAATCGTGAGAATCCTTACTGACCTTCTCAGTTAATTTATGGACCAACTATCGAACCTTATTCCTTACTGCTCTTATTTCTGGTTTGCATTTTTGAATCACAAAATGGTTTTGATTGATAGTCCAAGAACATGAAGACCTATTTCAATCCACAAAAGACACCAGAAGCATTGCAAGTTTCCCACATTGCTCAATGAAGGGGAAAAACAATACCAGAAAATGTGGAAATGGCAGATGTGCTAAATGTCTCTTTTGTTTTTGTTTTACCGAAAAGGTTAGCCATGATCAGATGTCTAACATAGCAAAAATGAGGAAGGATCTGAGGCTAAAATAGGGAAAGAACAAGTTAAAAATGACTTAGACAAGTTAGATGATTTCAAGTCGGCAGGGCCTGATGAAATACATCCCAGAATACTCAAGGACCTGACTGAGGAAATATCTGAGCCATTAGTGATTATCTTTGAAAAGTCATGGAAGATGGGAGAGGTTCCAAAGGACTGGAAAAGGGAAAATATAAAATCTATAAAAAGGGAAATAAGGACAATCTGGGGAATTACAGACCAGTCAGCTTAACTTCTGTATCCGGAAAGATAATGGAACAAATAATTAAGCAATCAATTTGCAGACATCTAGAAGGCAATAAGGTGATAAGTAACAGTCAGCGTGGATTTCTCAAGAACAAATCATGTCAAACCAACCTGATAGCTTTCTTTGACAAGGTAACAAGCCTTGTGAATAGGGGGAAAGTGGTAGATGTGGTATATCTAGCCTTTAGTAAAGCTTTTGATACTGTCTCGCATGACCTTCTCATAAACAAACTAGGTAAATGCAACCTAGATGGAGCTACTAAAAAGTGGGCTCAAAACTGGTTGGAAAACCATTCCCAGAGAATAGTTATCAGTGGTTCACACTCATGCTGAAGGGCATAATGAGTGGGGTTCCACAGGGATCAGTTCTGGGTCTGGTCTGTTCAATATCTTCATCAATGGTTTAAATAATGGCATAGAAAGTACACTTATGAAGTCTGCGGATAATACCAAGCTGGGAGTGGTTGCATGTGCTTTGGAGGATAGGATTAAAATTCAAAATGATCTGGACAAACTGGAGAAATGGTCTGAAGTAAATAGGATGAAATTCAATAAGGACAAATGCAAAATACTCCACTTAGGAAGGAACAATCAGTTGTACACATACAAAATGGGAAATGACTGCCTTGGAAGGAGTACTGCAGAAAGGGATCTGGGGGTCATAGTGGAGCACAAGCTAAATATGAGTCAGCAGTGTAACACTGTTGCAAAAAAAAAAAACCCAAACTTCATTCTGGGATGTATTAGCAGGAGTGTTGTAAGCAAGACATGAGAAGTAATTCTTCCGTCTACTCCAGGCAAATTAGGCTTCAACTGTAATACTGTGTCCAGTTCTGGGCACCACATTTCAGGAAAGATGTGGACAAATTGGAGAAAATCCAGAGAAGAGCAATAAAAATGATTAAAGGTCTAGAAAACATGACCTATGAGAGAAGATTGAAACAATTGGGTTTGTTTAGTCTGGAAAAGAGAAGATTGAAAGGGGACATGATAACAGTCAAGTACATAAAAGGTTGTTACAAGGAGGAGGAGGGAGAATAATTGTTCTTCTGAACCTCTGATGACAGGACAAGAAGCAATGGGCTTCAATTGCAGCAAGGGAGGTTTAGGTTGGACATTAGGAAAAAATTCTTAACTGTCAGGGTGGTTAAGCACTGGAATAAATTGCCTAGGGAGGTTGTGGAGTCTCCATCATTGGAAATTTTTAAGAGCAAGTTAGACAAACACCTGTCAGGAATGGTCTAGATAATACTTAGTCCTGCATTGATTGCAGGGGAATGGAATAGATGACTTAATGAGATCCCTTCCAGTCCTACACTTCTATGGTTCTATGATTGCCCTACCAGTGATCTTGAACAAAAGGCACTTTATATACAGGGGTGAAAACGTAGTTAATTTTCAATGACTCTTTCAGTCCCGGACCTCTCTCTTCTGAGCCTGATTTTAATAAAAAACATCACTTACTGCCAGCTGCAATGATGGTTAGTAATATGAACATTTCTTCATAAGAAACTGGAATAAGAACTGATTTCACATAGGATAGGCTACTGAACATCCATCAGACTTACAACTTCCAGTTGTTACAAGCATGGGATGTTTTGATCCAGGTGACCTAGAGCTAAAAGCCTTCATGGTCTGTTCCTAGTATCCTCAGTCAGACACACAGAAAGACACATATCAACTCCAGAGGTAGTTTTGCACAGATATCTGAGGGCAGAATTTGGCCCTATGAGCTCTCCTGATAAGTTTTGTGTACACCAATACCTACCAGTCATGACACTGGTTCTGCAGACCTCTAATCCTGGGCTTTATTAACTTTCTTAAACTCAGCTGAATTTAAGTCAGTCCTTTAGGCTTATCCCTTTGCTAGCTACATAGATTGCTGATTAACAACACCATTATAGATAAATAAATCCATTTAGTTAACATGCTTAACAACTTTTTCTGGCATCAGAGTCACAAATGTTAACCTGCTCTGTTAAAACACATCTCCCTATATCCTATCAATAGACAGAAGACATGTTCTAGGCCCTGCAAGTTCTGGAGTGTTTCTAAGTTTTCATCTTCAAAGAGAAAAATAGGGTTGTTGTTTTTTCCCTCATGGGATAACTAACATGTGTTAGCTATCCTGCTGTAAAAACACAGTGGAGGCAAGGAACTGAGGTAAACTAGGTGAGGTCAAGAACAGGTGGGAGGTACAGTACTGACCTCACTTAGCTACCTACGAGATAAAAACTACAGAAGCTTTGTCTCCATTTAGGATTTTACACTGAGATAGCTATCAAGCATTTGTTATCTCAAACTAAAAAATACCACCTTTGTGTCAGTGAAGACAAAGCCTAAGAGAGAAACTACTGTGTGGGCAAGTGTACTTTAAAAAAAAAAAAAAAAAAAAAAGGAAAGTGGTTTCAGTCTTTCTGGATTAAGAGGCCCAGGCAGGTAACTCTACTGCATCAATCATTCAAATAACCTGTGCAGATAGGTCTAACAGATAGGTACTACAATCCTCTTTGTTTCACTGGGTCTCCTGCTGCCTTTGTATCACACAGGATTACTTCCACTCAGTGAGGAATTTCAGTATGATCAGATTAAAAAAAACCAAACACAACACAAATGCTGTTCCTGGGTTATCCACTTGGTTTCAGTAAAACAAAATATGGTGTCAGGTAATCAGGCAAATGAGAGAAAAATACAGAGAGAGGAATTTGAAAAAAAAACAAAACAAAAACCAAACAATAGGGGAAATGTTCAACCTGCAATCTTTCCTTTTTTCCCTTTCCCTAAGCACTGAATTAAGAAATGTGACGAGGGGCTTTCCTGTCTGTTTTGTGGATACATATATCCTAGACAGTTACTATAAAACCAGAACTGTATGGATTTTTGTACAATGTGATTAAGTGGCTTTTCTTTTCTTTTCTTTCCTTTTTTTTTTTTTCTTTCTGGATTTTCTGAGGCTGTGAAACTGTGCACCATCTGTGACCTTTTCACACATCTCTCTCTCTCTCTCTCTCTCTCTTTCTCTTTCACTCACACACACACACACTGCGGTGTTTCTCAGTAAACCCCCTGGAATTATTTTATTGTCTCTACAATATATCTGCCACATTTGGCAACTCCTCCATCTCAATTGTTTCAACTTGCTCTCCAATTTCCTCATTTCTCTATAATTGATGCCATATGAAAAAATGTCTTTGAAATTGATTTCCCCTTTCCCTCCCACCCCTCACATTTTCTCATCTCTCCTTATACCCCTTCCCTATTTTCAGCTCAAAGCTTTTTCCTTACTAACAGCTGCTTGCTGGCACACTTGTGTTCCTATTATGTATTGCAATTTTTTTTCTGACAGTGCTTGAATTGGAAGGGGGTGGACAAGGTACATGGGGAGTGGGGAGTGCTGATTTTGCTTTAACTTTTTCTCAGCTTTTGTTTGCTCTTTAGTCATAAAATCCCTCTTTTGATCAGCAACAGTGATATGGATCTGTGGCTGTAACCCCCCAAACCATCCAACTCAAGAACTGAGGCCTCAATTCAGCAAAACACTTAGGCACATACACAGTCACGTTGCTTAACATACTTAAAATGTTTTGTTGAATTGAAGTCTGGATTCCGATGCTGAACATGAGAAAGCTTGTTAGGATTTATCGGTCCATGAGAATTCTGCTATTTTGCAGATTTTTACATATTTATTTTTAATTTTACCTGATTCAGCAAAGCATTTAAAAACATGCTTAATGTCAGGCACATGCGTAAATGCTGAATGGGGGATGGACTTCAGTGTGTGCTTAAAGTTAAGCATGTGCTTAAATGCTTTGCTGAATTGGGACATATGTGACTCATTTTGCAATTTGATTATTTTGTATATCATACTTGGATCTGCTGCAGAGAAGCAAAATGTAAAACATTCACTTCGAGGGTATTGTACAGTTTCCATTAGGAACTGTGAAGCTTGCTTGGTTCAGGTTTTGTTATGTACCAAGGGCCTGATCCAAAGCCCATTGAACCAAAGGAGTTTTTTTATGGACTTCAGTGGACTTTGGATGAAGTCCAAAGTGCCTGGTCTTTCAAGGCTAGGAGCTTTATGGGAGGTGAGGATGCTTAGCTGTTTGTAGATTCAGGCTCTAAAAAAAAACAGCCAAGGTTTGCTGCAAGGTTTACTAACAATTCAGAACACTTTTAAGAAAACTTGAACATAGTTTCCAGCAAACCTAGGCCAGTTCCTGGACCTGGACGGAACCACATTTTGGTTGAACCCAAAACTCTGAGCAAAACACACATGAATTAAAATGGAAGAAATATTCACAGGATCTCCTATAATTTACTGTACTTCACCCAACTGTATTTTTCTTGTTAAAGGCAATATCCTTCCGATTAATATTTAAACACATAGGAAATATTATTTTAAACACACTTTTTAAACACCCCCCCCATTTTTCCCATTGTGGGCTATTGGTTTTTTAAGCAAAAGTGATGTTTATAAACTGCAATTGAAAAATGAAATGAACTGTAAACATATCTTTACTGAGTGCAGCATAGGCAAAATTTGTACAGTGACTCCTGATAAAGATACATATCAACACATAGTTTAAAATCACTGTGGCTTCAAATATTTAAGTAACCCTCTGGGAAAGGTCATGATACTTAGAAATCCTAATCCAGAACTCACTGTCACACACAAAGTAAGAGTGAAGATTCTCTAATATTTTTTTCCATGTTAACAATTTGCAAGAAATTGGATAACCCCATGGATACTGTGGTATCCTTCATGTTTTTCCAGTTTGCCATAATCATATGACTTAAAAATGTGAAATCCAGTTCTTAGTGCTTTTTGTATCCAGCATGTTTAGTGCCAGGTAATATTGGAGTCGAAAGATACACACAGCTCTGATCCTGAGAACTGTTGGCTTGGGTCGGGGGTTTGTGGGGCTTTTCAAAGGACTAGGATGCAGTAAGGATATAATACATCATGTTGATATAGATCCCAGTGTGCTGCCAAAGGTACATAGACTATGTAAAACTCCATTTCTACTGAGAAATAAAGTAAAAGTTGAACTAGACTGAATGGTAAAATTGGATGTTATTGAGCGAATACACCAACTGGGATCAGGAAATAGACTTCAGTCTCTCTTAACAGCACTACTGGGTGGAACACTCTTTACTCTGAAACCTATCTTACTAGATGGGCTGTTTCCCCTCCCTGCTCCCTTTGGTTTGATTACTACTGTTGCTGGCACTAGTTTCACTCAGCCCTTGCACTTCCCAGTCTGTGCCTGGCCCCTACAAAGGGGTGCAGGGGAAGGAGTCTTCATGCATCCTGAACCTCCCCCACACACCATCTTCACAGGGCTAGACTTTTTATTTAACATTTAGGACCATCTTTTTCAGTGTGTTTGCTAAAAGCTGGTGTGAGAAGAGGATGGTTAGCTACACTAGCAGCCTACAGATTCTCCTCAGTAGTCTAAAGAAGGTGGACATTAGTCTCGATGTTCTTTAGGCCTCTGAAGAGTAATAATGATCAAGAGCAAGTATTGATCCAAAGGGGAAGTTTTACTTATAATCATGAGTCTCAGAGAGGATTATTACAGCCCCTCTAGTGTGTATATCACCTCAGGAACTAAGAGGAGTTCAGAGGATAGAGATACTAGGCCAGATTTTCACACATTAGCCTTTATTCTTGCACCCAAGATTTCCACTTTAATCATTTCATCTTATTTGAACCTGTAAATTTGCAAGGATAAAAACCAGTGTGAAATTATTTGGCCAGGTCTAGTTATAAATTTTAAAAGAGTATTTTCACCTGGGTAAAATATATTGAAACAGTCCATTGTCTTCAGGTTCTTTTCCCATGATGATTAGCTTATAATATGGAAGATAAACCCATGTCTCAGGTGGGTTAGGGGTAATAAACAAAATAATGCAGTATCTAAGAAGCTAAATAGCAATAGTTTGAAATACTGTGAATTTGGTGTCATGTCGGTTGTGAGTGGAGGACCTTTTTTACATGAAATCAGCGATCCATTTTCCATTGGCTATCCTTTTGCCCATTCAATGAGACTCCAGTGTAAAGTTCCAAAATAGTTGCATCTGTGTAATGGGGGGTGATTTACAGTTGATTAGCTCATCTTGGCGCACTCACTTCGTAATGAGATTTCATAGAGAATCATTCAGATAATAACCTCCCTTAAAGCCAAAAGACTTGGCATCTAAGGTTCTTGTTGACCACCAGATTGGATTTCTTGCTAGTTTTCTTCCTGGCTTTCAGAAGGGACTTCCAGAAGAACTGAAATCTGGAACTGCTTCACCTCTTAGTATCTGAGTCCTCAAAATAAAAAGGCATCTGTTTATGGCATATCTCTTTACACATTTTTGGCTATCATAACATTTAAATTTCAAGTCCAATGATCATCAGCTCTAGTTTACAGATATTTGACAGGCCAAACTCACCTTTCTCTCCCTCTTTTTTTTTTTTTTTTTGAGCTTGAATTTTATTGCTTTAACAACATTTAAATGAATGAACAACATTCTTTCATGGAGGTACCATAACACTGACTGAGTCTTAAAAGCTGCACAAATAAACTTTGAAGGCCTTTTTTTTTGTACAGGCTCCATGAAGTTCCTTACACATTTTCCACTATGAGCTCCTGTCTACTCAAGTATCTTTTTGTTGTGGTGATGCAGCACGTGACTAAAGGATGAGACTGAAAGTTTGGCAAATGCAGTATTTTCTCTTTCGGGGATTATGATTTCAGGTAATCACACAGCCTTCAGCAGATGCTATGTATTTTCCTTTCTAGAGCCATTACAATGCAACCAACATGAGGGGAAAAAAAGCACACACAGGAAAGTGTGAGTGACTGCAAGTTTTTTTTGTTTTTTTTTTATGGCTATTTATAAATAAAGCAGGAGAAGGCCCATTTCATATTAATATTGTGTGCCAGTTACTGGACTAGAAAGAATGATTAGGCAAACTTGAATTCCAGGTTGAGGACAAGATTGCAATATTTACTTTGGTCCCATACTACTGTATATGAGCTCTCAATCTCTCTCTCTCTCTCTTTGTGTGAGTGTATATATATATATAAACATGGAATAAATACATGTTATTGATTTTTATTACATCCCATCCCCCACACTTTCATTATATGGATGCTTTTTAGAGCCAAATTTCATCTGTATCTTTTTCATACGACCAGTCTCAGGAGTAAGGACCCACAAGTTGCCTGCTTACCTGCTATGTTAACCCTCAGGCAGCCTAATGAGTGCAGCTGGGCCCCAACTGGTTTTTCTCACAGTTTAAAAAGTTGTACTTCAAACCAAAGAGAACTTTAAGAGCATTTCAACAAGCAGGATTGGAGCATGCAAATGAACAAAGTCAGCTGCAAAAATATTGACCTTTTTCCCTATCCACCATTTGAAGGTTTCACAATTATTTTCTTTTTCTCCATTGTGCACAAATTACTTCTTGCTTTACTTGTTGTTTTGCAAATGAATTACATCTTGGGAAAGTGGTTTTGTAGGTAATGGACCAGATCCTCAGATAGTGTAAAACACTGTTGTTCCATTGACTTTGGTTTATACCACCTGAGAATTGGGTCAAAATCTGCCTATCAATGTAAATGAAGGTGTAACTAAGGACAGAATACACCCCAATGGTATTTAGCAAAATAAAATAAAAAATACCTTACATGACAGTGTTCCTGTGCTTTGTTTTGTCTCATGTCCTTTCTTTTTTGATCCTGCAATGGGCCTTGGTAAGCTGAAAGTTATGGCTGTGGGATTGCTTCCTGTTCCACTTGTCTCCTGCCACATCACCACATTTATACGTACTCCCTGTATGGTACATTGTAGCTTGCAGAGTTTGATATATATATATAATTGTGTTATGGTATTATCTTAACTATCACAAACCCAAACTGTCTTCTTTGAAGGGCTAGTGACTTTTTTTCTGAAAAAAAAAAGTTTTTTTCTGATGAAAAATGGCCTTTTTTCAAATGGAACTTTTTGTGAACAATTGTTGATGTCATCTACATTTCTTGTATTTCATGAATGTTTACACAATGTTTTTGATCAGTTTTTATTTAAAACATTATCAATTGCATTTTTTAGTATATGGAATTGTTCAGCATAGTTTAAAATACATTTGATAAGAATTTCTATTTAAAAATTGATAGACATTGTGAAAACTTTTGATAAAGAAACAGAACTTGCTCAGTTTTGAGCCTTGCACTATAGAAACAATCTTGAAATTTCTCACAACAGATTTCTTTCTGTATTCAACCAGCTCTACTACTTTGCTACTTGTCTGCACAGAGTCCAGCAGAATGGGACCCTGATATTTGATTGGGGTTGCTGGGTACTATTTTACTCCAATAACAATATGTTCATAACTATATTAAAATAAACATGACGATTTTCATCTATTTTTCTTCCTCAAAAATATTCCTCTTGAAATAAGCATTCCTGAATGCAGTGGGTCATTCTATATTTTGATTATTTTAATCAAATTTGATTTTGCCTTTCAATTATGTACATCCAAAATATAAAACATATATAAAATATAAATCATGAAAATCCTGATTGAGATTAAAGCTCTTGGTATAGGTTTAGAACGGTGTTTTCCCTGTATAATACTCTCTCTGATATAAACTCAAATATCACATACATTTATGTTGTTTCATACCAGATCCATTACATAATTCCATTCTCAGAAGCATTTACTGCAACTCATCCCATAATTTAGTATCTCTGTCTGTATCTATTTAGTATCTCTGTCTGTATCTGTATTTAGTATCTGTTGTATTTTAAGCTGCAGACTTATATCATGATCTCTCCTACTTACATAAGCTGATAAACTGCAACTTCCAGGGGACAAACTCATTTTCATATATATGCATCCCACGACCAAAGCCTCCCCTCCTCTCAGGTATTCAAAACTCTCTTTGAAGTCAATTGAGGCCTGATCCTACACCCTTAAAATCAGTGGGAGTTTTGCCTTTGACTTCAATGTAGGATAGAGACCTGGGAGAATAGGGGACTGCAGGAACAGGTCCTCCTTGACTGCAATAGAAACTGTGTGGAGAAGCTGAGGCATAGATGTGTACTCTATGACAGACTCGTTCCCCTTGTAACTGTTATAACTTAGCTGATATTCGCAAAAAGAAAAGGAGGACTTGTGGCACCTTAGAGACTAACCAATTTATTTGAGCATAAGCTTTCGTGAGCTACAGCTCACTTCATCGGATGCATACGATGTATGTATGTGTATAATATGTATATGATATATGTATGTGTATGTATATGTATAAATGTCTAAAATGATTCCCCTTAAGCAATAAGTAAACATTTCTGAGTGATAAATAGCAGGCCTTGGATGATTTTATAATGTATTAGCTCTAAGACATGATGATGATCAAACAATATGGTAATTATGCTTTGAAATAGGAGCTCTGGGGTGCCTGACTGACTTTGAGGTCGATGAGTGAAGATAGGGTGATCAGATGTCCCGATTTTATAGGGACAGTCCTGATATTTGGGGCTTTTTCTTACATAGGCTCCTATTACCTCCCACCCCGTCCTGATTTTTCACACTTGCTCTCTGGTCACCCTAGGTGAAGATCTCAATGTGAAGTCAATAGAAGTTTTGGTATTGACTTCAATGGAGCCAGGATTTCACCCCAGATCTCCACTGCTTTATAGACACCAAGCCAAATCACACTAGATGAAGATTTGACCCACTATTTTTTAAAATAACTTCTCAATACAAAACTTGGTTCCTTAAATTCAGTGGGAAAGTGCCATTCATGCTGTTCTTCACAAAATTATGAATGACTTTCTGAGATACAACCCCCCCACACACACAAAGGCATATCAGAGAAATCATTAGACGCCTACAACTTGAGCACCTTTGGCCGTATTTCATCAACTGTCACCAGTTAAGAAAGGTTGGGCATAACCAGTTCTTGGTAGGCCTCCAAAGAAAACATGGGTGATGCAGGAAACAGCTTTACTATCTACTAAATTGCACTTCTCCCCATAAGCCTGAATTGAACAAATGCTGCAGCATAGTGTTCGGGAGTTCTCTGTTACAAGAGCTGTTGCTCTTGGATAAGGAATAAAATCAAGGTCCTGGCTAAAGCTGTGTTCATTAAGGTTCCCCTGGGCCACTTCACAAAAATGTGGATGTTAACCTGGATGTCTTGGCTGAATTCCAATGTGAAAACCTATATAAAAAATTCTCCTGCAATTTCAATTTGATAAAGCATCATTCAGTTCCTGTCCTAAAATGTCCTAGGATGTTGTTGTGCTCTGTTGCATTGTTGTTTATAATGCTTTGGTGCACCTTCTGGATAAAAGGCACTATATAAATGTAAGCCATTATCACTGAATGCAGAGCTGAGGCTCAGCTCTGCTTTTATTTAACAAATTACTGTGTCTCTAACTTTGCAGCTCTTTTGTGTTCAAGTTTCACTCTTCTCACCTCTCCTAGTTTTTAACTCATGGATGAACCCTTTCTGGCAGCCACTTTATCTTCCTTCCAGCTGGCAGATCAAATAAACACCTTCTTTGGGAACTGATGCTAACACACAAGTAGATCAGAAGAAGTGAATGTTATTTAGCAATGCAACCAGCCTCACTTCCCTTGCTCCCCACCCTCATAGATGCTGATTATAACTACATTCCTAAAGAAGGCTGGACTGGTAACTCAACCTTGAATCTCTTGTGTGGCAACAGACTGTAATGTTCTGTGCCAGACAATGTTGTGATGTTTACAACGAACACTTAGGTACCCAGGGTGTTGATACCTCTGATCAAACATCTGAGTCCCACAACGCCTGCGTCAAATGACTTGCCCTCCCAGTGGCTGGAAGGTCATTTTATAAGACTTTTGTTTTCAGTTAAATTGCAAACTCTACTCTTTGCAATTCAAAGACTCAGTGGTGTCTATGAGACACAGCCCTTCCTTGGGAGGTGGAGTGAAATTGCATTCTTCCTGGAGGTGCCCCGGGAGGCTGCCCTAGAGCTCCTAGGTGTGCAAAGGCAATGGGCCCATTGCTAACCCCTCATGGGGTGCACATTACTCTCCCTTCTTGACTGTCCATCTCTGATGTCATATGTGTAAAATGGACAGAGCTATGGTTTCCCATCAATCCATGTCCCTTTGGGGGCACTGTGTGCTCCTTGGGGGAGTAGGGAGAGAGTACTATCCAGGCTCCCCAGAGCTCAGGGACTACAGTTGTTGTTGGCCTTTATGCAGGCTGGGTTAGGGGGAAAAGCAGACTCTTAGCACTCTCTGCCCTTGCACACCATCATGCTCAGCATTGCAGTACCTAACTTTTAGGCGCACTGAAAACCACTTAGATCCACAAAGCCTGCATTAGGCACCTAGTCTCCCTGTACAACAAATGGGGAGAGATAGGCCTCTGAGAGAAGCATCCACAGAAGCTAGCACACAAGACAGGAGCCACCTATGCTAGCCAACAGGATATGTTGATGAGATGGGTGTCAGGTGGCTTAGGAGCCTAATCCATTTCTTGTGCGAATGACTTAGGCAGGTGCCTAACTCCTCACCAAATGGCTGGTGAGGTAGAGGAGGAGGAAGAGGATTCCTTATAACTTTTAACCCCGGGGGGCAAGGGACCTGGGATGTGGGAGACCCTGCTTCAATTTCCCTTTCTGCCTGATGAGGGAAAGGAATTTTAATAGAGGTCTTCCACCTTTCAGGTGAGTGCCTTAACTACTGGACTATAGAGTGATTCTTGCTCTGGCCCAATTAATATTTAATTAAAGCAGAATGGCTATCAGGAGGTCCTTGCCACTCCGCCCACTGGCCAGCCATTTGGTGTGGAGTTAGGCACGCTCATAACATGACTATTGTGTCAGGCCCTGCAGCTGATATGGGTGGAGGAAAGCCTATCTTCCCCTGGTTTGAAGAATGCATTGGGGCTTAGGTGGGAGATAGGCATCTGGACACCTGGAGTGAGGCAGCAGCATACATGCCCAGAAGCAGAAACATACGAAATTTACAGTGGAAATCTAGTCACTAAGTGAATTTAGGTGTTTACAGGGTTAAGCAGCTATCAGGCAGGGATTTTGTGGATCAAACTGGTCTCTAAAACTGAGATTTAGGCACTTAAATCTGTGCTTTACATACTTAAGAGCTTTACATGCTTTACATACTTATGCTTTACATACATACTTTGTGGATGTGGCCCTTAAATATGTGTAAAAAGATATTTCTTAGCAAGATTTTTTGTATGTTTGATAAAGAGTGGTTTATGTCAATATAATGCAGGTATTTTCAGCATTGCCAGGAAGGTGGGAAATTGCTTTTACTAGAAGCAACACAAAGAAATTCTAGCAAGACCCACATAAATCATACGTAATGATTCTTAACATTCTGATGGTAATACTGTGTTATTGTAGTACATTGAATCCAAAGTGCAGAACTGCAGTGTGCTTTGCTTTAGAATCTGATCTACTCAAAATACAGTACAAATATATATATTTTTAAAAACCATGAAGAATAGGTGGTAAATATGCCAGCACAGAAATGTCCTTAGCTAAATTGTAATTGTAGCTAAATGCAACCCTGTGTTTAGGTTGCCTAACACTTTTTGACTATAAAAGATTCTCTTCTTGCAACCTCTTTTTGAGAAGCTCTAGCATATCCATTGTTTGCAAGCCTTTGAAATGCATTAGGAGGAAATCTGTTGCCTTTTCTTTATCCCATGAACTTCTATTCAGATTTTACTGAGGTTTGCTCATGTTTGTCAGGAAAATGTTGGCAACCTGACAAAATAATAACTAAACATGAGTACACTTAAGTGCTGGGCTCATGTCTCTGCCAAAGTAGCTGCAGCAGTGTCAACAGTACACATTGTCCTGGGAAGCCTGAGAGCTGCTGTAGGTTGGGGGTTGGAACAGATAGCCAGTCCGGGTTCCTTGCACCCCAAGCACTTCCTGACTGGTGAGTCCCCTTCTGGGATAACAGCCTGTTGCCAGCTAATGTAGCTAGTCCTGTAGCTCAAATGATAACAGTCTATGCTGATGTTTCTGTAAGTAAACCCTGATGCTGCATGATGGGGATGTAGAATTTGTTTTTACCACTTTTTCCTTTAAAAAAATCCTTGGATACTACATAAGGAGGGTGAAAAAGCACCCTAAATTAAAAGAACATTATTCAGGTTTGTCAAACACTCAAATGTTAGAAAATATCAGATTTATAGTTGCCTCTGCAACCTTAACTCAAATCACCCATGTATATGAATTATGGTACCATTTTTAATGACATGATCACACGGTATTCTCTCAGCAGGACCCCTGACTCTTTCTGTGCGCAGGACGGGTACACAAAGGGGCAGAATAAAGTTTACATAGGTAACTGGAAATGTCATATTTACAATCTTTCAGGAGCGTGACTTAATAGCGTAAATAACATTAGTTTAATGTGGCTTTTCATGTAATCCTATTAACACCCATCTTGCTGAGTAAGTGTGCTCAAGAAAAATAAGTTTTGGAAAACATCCAATAATGTTTACAAATCTAACAATGCACATTGTTTTTATTTAAATTTAAGTACTAATGATTTAAACAGCTTACTACATTTGCACCAAACAGAAAGATAGGGCTCGTATTTCTTACAAGCAAGGAAAGGTCCTCGTGGACACTGAAGGTAAATGCACATCTTTCAGAGAGGGCTGATTATTTTTTTAATCTGTCTTCTGAGGAATACCCTTAGGCCAACAATTTGACCTACTGTACATTGTTTCTTCTAAAGCACTTTGCCAATTTCTTGCATTTTAATTTGGAAGCTAATGTCTGTCAATGCTCTTTATAATTAAACTAGCTCAGCACTAATAAACCAACATTCAGGCCAAGAGACAATGAAAGAGCTCTATTACAGGCCAAACAAATGATTTACTAATGCCTTGACAGTGTCAGTTTTAATGGGAAAGGTTATTTTTTTAAATGGTAAAATATTGACCACTGTGCAATGATAGACATGCCTTTAAAGGGCTGTTTTCAGACTTGATTGACAATGCACATTTTAAAAGGTTTCAGAGTAGCAGCCGTGTTAGTCTGTATTCGCAAAAAGAAAAGGAGGACTTGTGGCACCTTAGAGACTAACCAATTTATTTGAGCATAAGCTTTCGTGAGCTACAGCTCACTTCATCGGATGCATACTGTGGAAAGCGTAGAAGATCTTTTTATACACACAAAGCATGAAAAAATGGGTGTTTACCACTACAAAAGGTTTTCTCTCCCCCCACCCCACTCTCCTGCTGGTAATAGCTTATCTAAAGTGATCACTCTCCTTACAATGTGTCTGATAATCAAGGTGGGCCATTTCCAGCACAAATCCAGGGTTTAACAAGAACGTCTGAGGGGGTCGGGGGGAGTTTAGGAAAAAACAAGGGGAAATAAGTTACCTTGCATAATGACTTAGCCACTTCCAGTCTCTATTAAAGCCTAAGTTAATTGTATCCAATTTGCAAATGAATTCCAATTCAACAATCTCTCGCTGGAAGTTTTTTTGTTGTAATATCACAACTTTCATGTCTGTAATCGCGTGACCAGAGAGATTGAAGTGTTCTTCGACCTTTTGTAGTGGTAAACACCCATTTTTTCATCCTTTGTGTGTATAAAAAGATCTTCTACACTTTCCACAGTATGCATCCGATGAAGTGAGCTGTAGCCCACGAAAGCTTATGCTCAAATAAATTGGTTAGTCTCTAAGGTGCCACTTTTCTTTTCACATTTTAAAAGATATCCTTAATATTTACATTTTAGAAGAAAAAACTGATTTAGCTTAATTCCCTGTGAGACCTGAAGGGTTAACTCACCTGTTCCTTTCAGACATAAGGAAACAGTGGTATAGTCTATCCATTCAGATATGATTTGTTTGACCACAGCTGATTGGCCATGAGTGCCCTTGGCCTTTCCTGTTTCTTTGTTTATTGAGGGCCTGGTTCAGCCACCTGTCTCATTATGTATGTTACTCACAAGTAGCCCCATTTGGCTCAATTGTGCTGTCTACTCTAGGCATCACCCTGCATTGCTTGCTGTGCGGTCTTGAGCAGCCCTAGAGAAGCATTGTGACTCACTCTCTTAGAATTCTGAGGTGTGGCGGGCGTAACCCACCAGAACAAAAGACTTTCCCCCTTCGGATGAGGGAGGGGATCACAAATCACATAATTATTTGGAACAGCAAGTGGATAAAACAGGAACAGGGGTGAAGGTTAAATATACAACAGAGGGGAACTAGAAAGGGATACTGTGCGGAGAAACCCAGCCAATGCCCACTGCCGCATGATGGACTCTGAGTCAACTGTCCCAGAGAAAATGAGAAAACCTATGTTCTTCCAGAAGCTGGCTGATAGAGTGGAGGAGAGGAAGGACTGGCTATTAGTATCCTTTAGCACAGCATTCTGAAAATGGGAGCAGCCTGAGGCCAGATGAAATGCAGGTTCTTCTAACTTGGGCAGGAGCAGGGGAAATGCTGCTGCTAAGGGAAACAGCAATGGAGAGGGACATGTGCAAAGGCTGTGTGTGCAGGTCAAAGTTTGTTGGCAGAGTGAAGAGAGGCAGCACCTTGGAAGAAGATACTGGGTTGGGGACTATGGGCACAGAGACTGTGGCTGGCTGCCTTAAAAAAACTATGGACTCCTCAGAAGGGAAAAGTCTTCGGGCACACTGAGCTCTGAAAACTTATGGGAAAATGAGAATGAATGCCAAATACTTTTTGGGGAACTGTTCCAATCTCTGCCTTCCTTTTTCCTACCACGTCTGTGATGAGCACATCAGGAAGTACCTGCTGACAGCCTCCCACAGGTCTTGTATAGCCAGATGTTGTGTGCCCGCTACTATACTTCTTTATTAATATAGACAGCTCCATTAGCCAGTGCAGATGGTGATCTAGAGACTTCTTCTCCTGGCCCATCCTCACCCCTGTTTAAGTGTAATGCTACGGTAGGATAGTAACTCTGGGGAAACCTCCTCTGAATGCAGATACTAGAGCTGGGTGAACTTTTTCACGCAAATGAAGATTCAGGTTGACGGAAAGGTTTTGTGATTTCAGGTTGAAATTGCCAAATTAGGGTTTTTTTGTTTTTATATATATAAATCTTTAGTTTTGCCATTTTAAAAACAATGTTCAAAATGTTTCACTTTTTTATTTGAAATGCCTTTTTTTCTGAATTTTACTGCAATTTTGTTTTTAAAAAGGTTTAAAAACTTGAACATGAAACACAATGTTTTGTTTGATCCAAATGAAATGAAATCTCTTTGATTCTTTTGGTTTGCTTAAAATGTGAACACATTTCCTTTTGGGTGGACCCATAATGAAGCTATATTTTTGGTTAGGCCAATGGACTGGAAAAAAACCAGTTATTTGCAAAACAGCAGCCATCATCTGCACTCTCTCCCTTCACCTCAGCAACTAGGATAAGGACCAGGAAGAATTTAGCCAACTGATTTCAATAGGACTATTTTCAGATTTACTCAACATATAGAAAGAGGGAAGGGGAAGAAACTGGAGATGATGCCTCAGTTCTTTCCACCTACATTTGAAAATGTTGCTGGTAGCCTAACACACACAGAGGTAACATCAAGCTATTAAACCTCACTATAACTTTATTCTTTTTATGGGATAACTGAGTGGTGCATTGCCATGGTGGGGAATGGGGGGCAGGGAGGTACTGCTGTCATTTCTTTTTATACTCCATTATCTGTCTGATTAATCTGACTTTCATTCCGCTATAGTTTAACAGCTCATTTGTCTGGTGTGTTATTAGTAAATACATTTTATTATCTGGCATATTAACTGCCAAAGCTCCAGAGACCATGACACAAACCTATGAACTGAAGCATGATGTCTCCCCATACCATTGCTAAGCAGCTCCATAAGAGAAGGACATAATTGACAGGCTGAATATACTCTCTTCTTTTCCAATCAAAGTCAAAGCATGTGTATTTGGAAGTGGGTAGATTTAAATCATTTACAATACACTGTAGTCTTCATATTCCTTGTTTGTTCATATGACCCTCTATGTTCACCTTCAGACCTCACGCTATCTGAGTAATAAAAACTGATCCCCTTTCTGGTTAACATCCATTTATTCTCTCATTTATGTCTAACCATAACATTGTCATGTTTTCTAACAATGAGATTTCTCAGTATAGTGTAAGTGGCCCAGAAAATAAGACAGAAGATTGTATTTTCTCATGGGAAGTGAGCGTAGATTTCATTTAACCCCTTTAGGCTTGCTCCTGTGCCCTCTGGAGCCTAGCAAAACACCCATTGCGTCAGTGATGCAGAAGCAAGATTCTTGTGGTTAAAGGCCTGTTCTTGCACCGCTGAACTCAATGGACATTTTACCATTGTCTTCAGTGGGACCAGGATTGGACTTTTAGTAGGCAGGGAGGAAGTATGGTGCCATGGGTAGAGCTTGGGAGGGGAAGCAAGGAGAGGACTAAGTAGTTAGTGTTTTTATAGCATTTTGATTAAGAAGCAATGAGCAATAAGAAAATACTATACTAAATAGTAGTATTTAAACTGGGAAATGATGCCTTTGCCAACTCTCATTCACCTGGATTAGTGGTGGGCAACCTGCAGCCTGCGGGCCACATGTGGCTCACCAGGGTAAGCTGATTGCAGGTTGCGAGACATTTTGCGGACGTTGAGTGTCTGCAGGCATGACCCCCCACAGGTCCCAGTGGCCTCGGTTCGCTGTTCCCGGCCAATGGGAGATACAGGAAGTGGCGGGCCGCAGGGATGTGCTGGCCGCCACTTCCTGCAGTTCCCATTGGCCGGGAACTGTGAACTGTGGCCACTGGGCATTGCGGGGGGCCGTGCCTGCAGATGGTCAATGTCAGCAAAATGTCTCGTGGCCTGCAAACAACTTACTTTGATGGGCTGCAGGTGGCCCGCGGGCCACAGGTTGCGAACCACTGATCTGGATAGCTAAATGATTACATTTTAGCTTCCTTTGTGTTTGCTTTCTTATGCACATTACTGATATCAAGTTTCAGTAACAAAAAGTGAATTTCAAACTCATTTGCAAGTACTTATGGGACCTGAATTTTAAATTCCAAGACGTAAGTATTTGTGCTGGAAATATTTATCTACTCAGAGAACAGAAAAAATACCATGTGACTTAAGAGATCAATTTAAGCAATGCTACTCAAATTCTGACTAAACGGTTGATTAATTTAAAATTTGAAAATATTTGAGTGAAATTAAACAATGAATAAACTCCAGAAATATAGTCAGCACATGTTCTGCAAACAGTCCACATTCGTCATCTGAAATATTGCTTCTGAATTATTCACTCGACTCTGACCATTAAGAAGTTACATGTATTGCAATTTGCTCAGTTACATGAATTGTTCTCTTGTAGTTGCATGTATATACCTATTACTGACATTAATAGGAAAATAAGACAGAAGATTGTATTTTCTCATGGGAAGTGAGCGTAGATTTCATTTAACCCCTTTAGGCTTGCTCCTGTGCCCTCTGGAGCCTTAATAGGACATTAATAGGACATTAATAGGAGTTACACACAGGATTGGATTGAGAGTGAGTAGAGTGAAAAACCAAATGCAGAGAAACTGTGAGGAAAAAGGATGAAAGAAATTTGAATGAAAAAATACACACAATGAGTCAGATCCTCAGCTGATGTAAATCAGTGTACATCCATCAATTTCAGTCCAGCGGAGGCTCTGGTCCAATATTAGCTACACATTATATGGAACACCTACCTGTTCCAGTTCAGCTTTTGGGAGATGTAGGTCTTCAATGCATAGCACAGACTTCCCTTAAGCTAGAAAAAAGCAATTAAAAAAATTAAGCACTGTAGAAGTAAAATAGATTTAAAAAAACAGGGTAAAAATTGAATACATTTTAACTCATTTTGACCCCCCCCCCAATAATAAGAGTTTTACAAAACCACATCCTTCATCAGCTTCACTCCTCTCTATTTCAATTCTTACATGTCATTCCAATTAAAAAGATTGGCTGTGTTCTACCAGCATGTTAGAGATTGTCTTAGAAGATCATATGAATTTTCTGCTGGGAGTGACAGAGTTAAGTCATTTTTGTCAAATACGTATATGCTACAGAGAAATGGGAACATGAAAGGGAATTAGAGGAGAAGGAAACAGATAAAATGCTAAACATTTACTCAGAATCTGTCTTTATAAATGAAGATTGAATTTTATCCAAACCAGGAATCAGATTTCCAGGGGAAGCAGATGAAAAATTAGAGTGCGCAGAATGCAGCAGAAAAATGGTTGTTAAAAGGTTACAGCCTTTTAAATTTGACAAGATTCCTTGGCCAGATTACATATACCCAGGAGTGCTGGAGGAAGTGGGAGTGGAAACTGGAGAAGCTTTAGCAGCATTTTCACAAGTTCACTCAAATTTTATTCACTTCAAGACTCAGAGAGAGATCTGAAGATTGAGAAAATGGGTCACGTAATTTTGTCACTTCAACAACAAAACAAAGGAGGGAAGGGGTCTGTGGATGTAAGAAACCTGGTTCAATCTGTTTGTTAGTGTTGTGGGAAGAGACTGCAGAAGTGTAAAAAAAGGGGAAGAGACTCATAGTACGATGAAGGATGAAATGTCAAACAGTGCACCACCAGTTAAGGACATCCAGCCTTTCTCTGTGTGAGAGGGATTCTGTATAATGTGTTCAGGTTCATTGAGGATGTTACTATTGTGCTAGACAGGGAAGATCAAACAATAAGAATCCACACATGCCCCGCTAATTTCTTCACATGAAATTTAAGTGTACCACAGATGCTTCTTTTAGACCATTCCATGTTGGTCTTCTAGAGACAAACAAGACACTAGAAAAAAATGTCTAGTATGGATTTCTTCATCAAATTCAAACAGGCCACACACTGAAATAAAACACTATTCCAAGATGTATATATACTTTTACTTTTGAAATTTATCCTGGCTCAGAACTATATTACCAATGTCATATCCAGTTAACTACAGTTACGCTAACTCACAAGTAGCAATGTAGAACTGCTTCAAATGTTCTGGCTAGAAATTCTTACTTGACAGCTACATTTGCCACATGTTTTAAGGAAGGTTTGTATGCTACTTGGAGGTCATGATACTGTCCAAGAGCTGGTTAAATTCTAATTCCACAAGGTTACAGTATTTATTGTCCAAGCGTTGTCATTCAGTGATGCACAGTAGTAATGTTTCTGAATTGCTTAAAATTCAATAGTGGGTAGTCTGGTGCTGCCCAAATATATAAGAGTGGGGTGGAGGGAAGGGTGTGTGTAAAATTGGTGGAGCAGTTCAAGCAAAGAAGATTATATGTATCCTATATGCAGCCAGAATTTGGGTAGAATCAGATTGGCACAGTTGGATGCAGCCATCACAGCATGGACTCTGTAGCTGCCTGTTAGAAGAGCTCAAACAGAACCATCTGTGTTTCCCTACAATAAGCTGCTGCAGAAATGTTGCCTCTGTCTAATGTGCAGACCTCATGGTTCATTCTCAGCATGCTCTGTTTACTGTGACATCATCTTTGCTAGCTACCTTCTGCAACAGGCAATCTGGGGCAGTGTGACTGTATGCTGACTGGTTTCAGAGTAACAGCCGTGTTAGTCTGTATTCGCAAAAAGAAAAGGAGTACTTGTGGCACCTTAGAAACTAACCAATTTATTTGAGCATGAGCTTTCGTGAGCTACAGCTCACTTCATCAGATGCATGTCGTGGAAACTGTAGCAGACTTTATATATACACAGAGAATATGAAAAAATACCTCCTCCCACCCCACTGTCCAGCTGGTAATAGCTTATCTAAAGTGACCATCAGGTGGGCCATTTCCAGCACAAATCCAGGTTTTCTCACCCTCCACCCCCCCACACAAATTCACTCTCCTGCTGGTGATAGCCCATCCAAAGTGACAACTCTTTACACAATGTGCATGATAATAAAGTTGGGCCATTTCCTGCACAAATCCAGGTTCTCTCACCCCCTCACCCCCCTCCCAAAAACCACACACACAAACTCACTATCCTGCTGGTAATAGCTCATCCAAAGTGACCATTCTCCCTACAATGTGCATAATTAAGGTGGGCCATTTCCAGCACAAATCCAGGTTTTCTCACATCCCCCCCACCCCCATACACACACAAACTCACTCTCCTGCTGGTAATAGCTCATCCAAACTGACCACTCTCCAAGTTTAAATCCAAGTTAAACTAGAACATCTGGGGGGGGGTAGGAAAAAACAAGAGGAAATAGGCTACCTTGCATAATGACTTAGCCACTCCCAGTCTCTATTTAAGTCTAAATTAATAGTATCCAATTTGCAAATGAATTCCAATTCAGCAGTTTCTCGCTGGAGTCTGGATTTGAAGTTTTTTTGTTTTAAGATAGCGACCTTCATGTCTGTGATTGCGTGACCAGAGAGATTGAAGTGTTCTCCGACTGGTTTATGAATGTTATAATTCTTGACATCTGATTTGTGTCCATTTATTCTTTTACGTAGAGACTGTCCAGTTTGACCAATGTACATGGCAGAGGGGCATTGCTGGCACATGATGGCATATATCACATTGGTGGATGTGCAGGTATACGAGCCTCTGATAGTGTGGCTGATGTTATTAGGCCCTGTGATGGTGTCCCCTGAATAGATATGTGGGCACAATTGGCAACGGGCTTTGTTGCAAGGATAAGTTCCTGGGTTAGTGGTTCTGTTGTGTGGTATGTGGTTGTTGGTGAGTATTTGCTTCAGGTTGCGGGGCTGTCTGTAGGCAAGGACTGGCCTGTCTCCCAAGATTTGTGAGAGTGTTGGGTCATCCTTCAGGATAGGTTGTAGATCCTTAATAATGCATTGGAGGGGTTTTAGTTGGGGGCTGAAGGTGACGGCTAGTGGCGGTCTGTTATTTTCTTTGTTAGGCCTGTCCTGTAGTAGGTAACTTCTGGGAACTCTTCTGGCTCTATCAATCTGTTTCTTTACTTCTGCAGGTGGGTATTGTAGTTGTAAGAAAGCTTGACAGAGATCTTGTAGGTGTTTGTTTCTGTCTGAGGGGTTGGAGCAAATGCGGTTGTATCGCAGAGCTTGGCTGTAGACGATGGATCGTGTGGTGTGGTCAGGGTGAAAGCTGGAGGCATGCAGGTAGGAATAGCGGTCAGTAGGTTTCCGGTATAGGGTGGTGTTTATGTGACCATTGTTTATTAGCACTGTAGTGTCCAGGAAGTGGATTTCTTGTGTGGACTGGACCAGGCTGAGGTTGGTGGTGGGATGGAAATTGTTGAAATCATGGTGGAATTCCTCAAGGGCTTCTTTTCCATGGGTCCAGATGATGAAGATGTCAATCAATATAGCGCAAGTAGAGTAGGGGCTTTAGGGGACGAGAGCTGAGGAAGCGTTGTTCTAAATCAGCCATAAAAATGTTGGCATACTGTGGGGCCATGCGGGTACCCATAGCAGTGCCGCTGATCTGAAGGTATACATTGTCCCCAAATGTGAAATAGTTATGGGTAAGGACAAAGTTCAGCCACCAGGTTAGCCATGACATTATCGGGGATAGTGTTCCTGACGGCTTGTAGTCCATCTTTGTGTGGAATGTTGGTGTAGAGGGCTTCTACATCCATAGTGGCCAGGATGGTGTTATCAGGAAGATCACCGATGGATTGAAGTTTCCTTAGGAAGTCAGAATAAATGGACACAAATCAGATGTCAAGAATTATAACATTCATAAACCAGTCGGAGAACACTTCAATCTCTCTGGTCACGCAATCACAGACATGAAGGTCGCTATCTTAAAACAAAAAAAACTTCAAATCCAGACTCCAGCGAGAAACTGCTGAATTGGAATTCATTTGCAAATTGGATACTATTAATTTAGGCTTAAATAGAGACTGCGAGTGGCTAAGTCATTATGCAAGGTAGCCTATTTCCTCTTGTTTTTTTCCTACCTCCCCCCCCAGATGTTCTGGTTTAACTTGGATTTAAACTTGGAGAGTGGTCAGTTTGGATGAGCTATTACCAGCAGGAGAGTGAGTTTGTGTGTGTATGGGGGTGGGGGGGATGTGAGAAAACCTGGATTTGTGCTGGAAATGGCCCACCTTAATTATGCACATTGTAGGGAGAATGGTCACTTTGGATGAGCTATTACCAGCAGGATAGTGAGTTTGTGTGTGTGGTTTTTGGGAGGGGGGTGAGGGGGTGAGAGAACCTGGATTTGTGCAGGAAATGGCCCAACTTTATTATCATGCACATTGTGTAAAGAGTTGTCACTTTGGATGGGCTATCACCAGCAGGAGAGTGAATTTGTGTGGGGGGGTGGAGGGTGAGAAAACCTGGATTTGTGCTGGAAATGGCCCACCTGATGGTCACTTTAGATAAGCTATTACCAGCTGGACAGTGGGGTGGGAGGAGGTATTTTTTCATATTCTCTGTGTATATATAAAGTCTGCTACAGTTTCCACGACATGCATCTGATGAAGTGAGCTGTAGCTCACGAAAGCTCATGCTCAAATGAATTGGTTAGTCTCTAAGGTGCCACAAGTACTCCTTTTCTGTATGCTGACTGATAGCCATGGGGTGTAGCCAGAGGCCACATTGGAAGTTTTATGGAGCAGGGTACAAATATATCAGGTTCTTGAATCAGTGCTTGTCTTCAGAACTGTGGGAATGACAAAGAAGTATTGTGGACCAAACTCTGAAATTTTTGAATGCACAGAGCCCATCATTAGTTCTTCAAATACATTTGAGAATGTTATGTAACTGATGAAGAACCGTGGCCAGGAAGATAGTTAATAAAAAAGATTAGATGAGAGGCTACAGTGATACAGATTAGAATGTAACTAACCAATGTTCCAGTGTAGGGCAAGGCTTCAATGTACTTGTTAAGTGTCTCTTCTTCAATACGTTCTTCATGGAACAAATACTTGAAATAGGTGAAGAAATACTGCTTCTGTGTAGATGTGAAAACTAGACAGAATAGGGAGAAAAGGAGATGGGGACAGAGAGACAACAAAAATGTGCTAGGTTGTTCTATTCCCTTCACCAAATGGTTTTGATCCTGTTGTGTGCTGAAGAGTCACAGGAAACCTTTTCGATATCCTTAATAAATTGCTGCACTTCTGGTAAATAACAAAAGCCAGATCTTAAGAATGGCCATACTAGGTCAGGCCATATGTTCATCTAGCCCAGGATCCTGTCTTCCAACAGTGGCCAATGCCAGGTGCCCCAGCAGGAATGAACAGAACAGGTAATCATCAAGTGATCCATCCCATTGCACGTTCCCAGTTTCTGGCAAACAGAGGCCAGGGACACCATCCCTGCCCATCCTGGCTAATAGCCATTGATGGACCTATCCTCCATGAATTTATCTAGTTCTTTTTTGAGCCCTGTTATAGTCTTGGCCTTCACAACATCCTCTGTCAAAGAGTTCCACAAGTTTACTGTGCATTGTGTAGATCAGTGTAGCACCGTTGAAGTCAATCATGTTACACCAATTTACACCAGCTGATGATCTGGCCCAGAAAAGTGCTTCCAAAGTAACAAAAGTATCATCAATCTTACCTGCTTAGAAGCCACTACTATTCCTTGGAGCTCATCCAAATTTAATATATATTTACATATAGAGTTGAATATATAGCAGGTGCCAGACATTGGTTGCAACTTTTAGACTGTTCCCACGCTCTTCTAAACAAAAACAACTCACATGGACTCCAATTTAATAGGGTTATGGGCTTGATGAATACTGTGGAAATTCCATGACCTGTGTTATGCAGGCAATCAGATTAGATAGTCATAATGGTCCCTTCTGGGCTTAGTTCTATCAGAACTAAAGAATCCTTTAATTACTAAATTAATATATAACCCTGTGCACAGCAATGTATCTACTCTAAAAATTGTACTTCTTGCTACCAAGCCTGATTTGATGCCAAAGACTGCATGGTGTGAATGTCTTACATTTATATAGCAACTTTCATGCAGAGCTATTCCAACATGCTTCACAGGTAGTCCCACGGATAGGGCTACTCATATAATAAGGTGCTATGGGCTTTAAAAATTTTCATGAATAATATCTGTTTATTTTCAAGCATTTCTTTTTCTTTTTATAGATTTACATTTTTACAGTTGCGTGAAATCGGGAGGGGGGGCAAAATGGGGGGGGGAATTAGGCAATAGATGCTGAAATTCAAAAAGTTAAAGCTTTATAACCATTAAAAATAAATTGTCCATACCCCTTATCAAAATATACAAAGTAAATATCTTTACATCAAACTCTAATAAGTTCTCAAACTGCATTTTTCTTACTTTGCCTATCTGTAAATGTTAATCATTGATGAAAATATTTTTTTCTTTGGCTTGTGTGTTTAATGGTGAAATTGATGTTTACCAACATGTATCCAATAAAGTCTAATCCTTCCAAACCTAATATGAGCAAGGCTGTTAGAAACTGTCCCTTAAAAACCTTAAGAGTCACTTTAGCTACCTTTGAGGCAAGACATGGCAACTATTTAACAGAGCACAGCAACTTTAGATGATAGTCCAGGAGAGGAAGTGATTATGCCTTACCTGCCTGAATCTGGGTTTCAAATATTTTAGGCAGTCAGAATTGATACTGTAGTGAGTCTAAAACTCCAAGTGTTTTAGGAAATTGCACTTGGGAGTAGGAATTATAGCTAATTATTATTTAGACTGAAGTAACACCCACCATGTGACAGCTGCTTTCTACACACAGAGGAAGACACAAAGATGGATGAAAAGGATGAAAAAAGGAACACAACATACCAAACAAGTGATCATTCAAGAAGGGAGCAAAGCCACACTAAGGAAAACTGGAAAAGAGTTTGCGCAAATCCCTACACACGGAAACTGTTGAGGATAGCACACCTTAGGCTAAAGAGCCCATTTCCAGGATGAGAAGACAGGTCTGGATCTACATGTGTACATTTTCTGCCAGAAAGAGCCAGCTGTGCATTTTATAGCATGATCTTCTATCCAATGGTTATACAAGGAGTCAATTAACTTAATTCATGTACCTCCTGTGCTTCCTATGATGATGATAGTTTAGTCGCTACTGCCTAGAGCTGTGCAAATAACTGATTTTTTTGATTTACTGGCAGTTCAGAAAAAAAAAATTGATGACCCAAAATGATTTTCTTTTTCAGCACGTCGAAAGTAAAAAAAAAATGCATTTCAGGTTAAATGAAATGTTTTAGTTGACCTCCAAATGAAACATTTTGTTTTGATTTTTTAACTTTTTAAACTTTTAAAAATTAAAGGTCATTTCTAAACAAAGAGTCATTTTGAATCAAAGAATCAAAATGTTTTATTTCAAAAATGCCAAAATTAAACATTTTTGAGAGATTTTTATTGCAGCAACAACAATTTGATGAAATCAACACAAATCATAAAACATTGGGGTTGACCCTATCTGCATATTTTTTTTTCCGAAAAAGAGTTTCATCAGAAAAATGGCACCCAGTTCTGCTACTGACCTGCCCAAAATTTAACAGTGGTCTAAAGGAAACCATTTCATAACCCATTATAAACCTCTCTGCCCTCCAACCATTACTACTTTGCCAGCATAAGTGCATTCTCATCTGTACTTTGTACTCATCTGTACTTACTGTCGGGAGCACATCTGGCTCCCAGCCTGGTCACTAGGCACCAGCGAGCTCAGCTGGGCCCAGCAAGCCTTTTCCAAATGGTCATGCTTCCTGTTTGGGAAGGGGAGCCCAGCAGCCTGCTACTTGAGCCTTTCAGTGGCAACAGCTCAGCAGCTGCTCAGTGCGTGCCACACATGCAGCTGAGCCTGCCCTCCTCTCACTTCTTCTTCCCGGTCCATCTCTTGCTCAAGTCCTGCTCCCGCCTTGACTCCTGCCTGCTTTAGTCTAGTCCTTGTCTCTCTTCCCTGATTCTGACTCAGATGCTGACCATTGGCTTACCCTTCGGCCTGGTGTTCCCAATCCTAACTCCGCTTCTGACCTTTTGGCTTGGCTCGTCGACCCTGTCTCTGGCTTCACCCTTGAACTGGTAGCTTGTCATTGCTCCAAACTGCCACCACAACTACCACGCAAGGTAGGCTGCCCACATCCTGGCAGCTTACGTTTACAGCTGCTCCTTGCAATTTGCCCATATGCTGTCCTAAACCATTATTTTTAATAACCCCATTACGGGGACAAGTAAAAAGCAATAAATATAATCTTGAGCATTTAACCTAGAACTGTCAATCTCTGTTATTTCCTAAGGGACTAAACTGAAGCAAAGCTAGGAAGCATGAGCTGATTATTATACAACACGGGTTTTGTGCAAGTACAAATCCAGTCTGGAACACTCATAGTCTACCTGTCTTTTCCACTTTGGATTAGAGCTATATCTTTCCATTTCCTTATTCCCAGTGAAATATTTCTTTTTTCATTGCACCTTAAGACCACTCAATGACTCCATTATGGCAACATGAAGACATTTGAAAAATATTTTAGAGGTCTGATGAATCTCTTTCAACACTTTGGCAAGATAAAATAAAGAATGTTGATGGTATAATAACTAGCAAATTTGGAGCTAATTAAAGAAACAGATGCAGGTCACTCTCAACTTCAGATATCAATGAAAGGAAAAGAGATTTCTCTTTTCAAGACTGTCATGATACCCTTGTTTTCACATGTTGCATTTATGAATTTTTAATAGTATATGAAAACAATTAATGGTTAATATATTTGTAAAGTTATGACACATGCACTTGACACAATCCTTTCTGGGAAAAAAATGTTTAACTATAGTCTGTTGGTTTGATCCTGAAACCTTTTCTCTTGTGAATAGTCTTCATGAAGTCAACAGTACAACTGATGTCAGTTTGGGTACAACATGAGTAAGTCAATATTTTGGAAAGTTAGACACCTAAATCAACATCTTAGTAACACAATAAAAGTGGAGTCTTTTTTTTTCAGAGGCACTGAATGGTGTGATATACAGAAACACAGTCTATTTTAAACAGGAAGCATTTATTAAAGTAACCAGCTACAAACTACAGATACAAATAAATATTCTTCCACACAGCTTGAGTTCCAGTTTTGTGTCCTTTCTTTATCAAAGACCCCACCCTCTCTGCAACTCTCAGAGACATCTGCTGATTGAATAATAATTGTATAATTATACTGCCAATAATTGTATAATTCCACTGAATACCCACAGCTCCCACTGACACTTCTCCAGACCCATGGAGGGTCTGTGCAGGATAATAGTCTACTGCTCTTTTGAGAACTGGTATAGAGCCCAGCTAAATCACCAGTGATGGTTTATAGCTTCAAGGAAATATGGTCAGCTGGCATAGGGCCAGAGCCAGACCATGCTCTCGGTTGTGTGATGCCATCCAGTAGCTTGTGCTCGAGGAAAGTATTATAAACTAGCCCAAGTTTACAAGCAACTCAGCCTCTGCATGATGAAAAGGAGGACTTGTGGCACCTTTGAGACTAACCAATTTATTTGAGCATAAGCTTTCGTGAGCTACAGCTCACTTTGGTTAGTCTCTAAGGTGCCACAAGTCCTCCTTTTCTTTTTGCGAATACAGACTAACACGGCTGTTTCTCTGAAACCTGCATGATGAAAGTTTTACAAACCTTTGGCAAGCCTAGCTCAAGTTTGGGCTTGTCATGAAACCCCAAATCAGGCAATAGCTTTTGTTACAGCAATCTCCCCAGCACTAATTAAAACCCCTAATGCCTTTCTCACATATAATGAACAACACTCTAGGGCTCTTTCCTCCATGGAAATTTCCTTAATGGAAGTTTACATGCACAACACACAGAGAGAAATACCCCTTTACTTATCTAGTTTTATCCTATAATACATATACTGGCAATAAACTGTCCCAACTGTACTTCCCAGCACACACTTGCACTAAGTTAGGGAAAGTCTATTTTTTTTTTCCTTTTAGATTTTGTCTTACTGATAGACAGTATTTCTTTACATTGCATTTTAACCAGCAATTTAATTTTACTAGTGCACATTGCGAGAATTATGCACATATTTAAAAGGGCTACATTGTTTCTGAATCCAAGAGACAATGTGAATCAGAGAGGAAAAAGGTAAATTGTTTCCTTGTGAAGTCCATAGTATTGTGTTGCTCTGATTTTTTTTTTTTTTGCCATATTCAATTAGCATTTCCATCATACATGACTTATTGTAAATTTTAGTCATGGACTTCCCAAAGGCCAATTTCCTTGAGTAGTGTTTCCACTTGGAATTCTGAATTTTAGCTGAAAGTTTTGCAGCCAATCTCGAGATAATCTTGTGGTAAAAAAGGGACACTGTCAACTAAAAGTCTTTTTTTTTTTTTTGGCAAACAAACACATGTCTTTATCTATTTTATTACTAATGCCTTAACCTTAAGAATTTTTTAAAAATCAATTTACCTGTCAGTATTTATTCTGTTTATTTTGGCATTTATCTTAGGCTGCCCAATGAAAACTGATGAGAGAGTTACTTATTTGGATGTACATAAAATGCTAAAAAAGACACTTACGCATGTGCTCCAGGCACGCTTGAGAATACTTTAAAATGCTATGAAACTAATGATGGTACATATCTAAAGTACATCAGCACAATGTAATATAACCCTACCAGCAAACCAGGCAATTCAGAAGCTTAAATCCCTCTCCAGCAATTCCTCACCATTACAATTATATTCCCATCAACTCCATAACCATTCCTTTTCCAAGGCCTGTAAAAAAGATAAGCTATTCAGTATCTCATTAGAATTACCTACACTAAGCTTTCAAAAATCACCCCGCCTCCAAATCATGAGATTGTCTTAAACTCATTACATCTTAAAAATAATAAAAGGTGGGTTATATTTATATAGCTTTTGGTTTCTAAGCCTTTAAGGTTCACATTTTCAAGATTTTCTACACAACCACTTGGGTTAGTAAATTTATTTAGTTAGTTATTTTTATTAATGAAAGCTGAGATTCTTGGTAATCATTTGACTCCAGGAGCAGGGATTAAAAAAAATCATGATTTATCGTGAGACATGATAACATCGTGAGAGTTGGCAACGTTCAGTGTGCCCTGAAAGTTCATGCTTCTACCAAGTGGGGAGCAAATTCTAATATTGGAGGGTCCCTCACAGAGAACACCCAACCATTGTGTGCATCAATGGGATTTCAGCATTCTTTTGAGCTCTACTGTGCTACTTTTAGTATGCCAATGTTTGGCTTTTAAAAATTAAGAGATATTTATTTAGGAACATATGTTTTTATTTTTCCCCTTCTTTTTTGGAAACACTTTTATTGGCCTTTATATTTTAAAAAATAAAATTTAAAATTTGGGCCAAATTTAAATTGACAGTTTCCTTTCAAGACAACCTCCCCCCTCTCCCCACCCCCAAAACAAACAAACCATAATATTGTGAGGTTAGATAAAATTACAGCAATATGGATATAGTTATTGTTTGGATATCAGTTATACATTCCTCTGTCACCTTCTGTCTACACTGCAGCAATGCAATATACCTACGAAGCTATGAGCCTCAGGAAACTCCAACTAATGGAGAGCACAGCAGAATGTTGTGGAAAATCATGGAAGAGGGAGAGATTCCAGAGGACTGAAAAGGGCAAATAGAGTGCCCATCTATAAAAAGGGAAATAAGGACAACCCGGGTAATTACAGACCAGACAGCTTAACTTCAGTACTGGGAAAGATAATAGAGCAAATAATTAAGCAAACTATTTGCAAACACCTAGAAGATAATAAGGTGACAAGTAGTACTTGTGGCACCTTAGAGACTAACCAATTTATTTGAGCATGAGCTTTCGTGAGCTACAGCTCACTTCATCGGATGCATACTGTGGAAACTGCAGAAGACATTATATACACAGAGACCATGAAACAACACCTCCTCCCACCCCACTCTCCTGCTGGTAATAGCAGATCATCTAGTCTGAACTGCTGTATGGTCCAGGCCAGAGACTGCCACTGGTACCCCTGCACTGAGCCCGGTCACTTGGGTTTGATTACAGCATCTTTGGGGAAAGATGCTTTCCATCTTTGGGGAAAGATGCTGTAATCAAACCCAAGTGACCGGGCTCAGTGCAGGGGTACCAGTGGCAGTCTCTGGCCTGGACCATACAGCAGTTCAGACTAGATGATCTGCTATTACCAGCAGGAGAGTGGGGTGGGAGGAGGTGTTGTTTCATGGTCTCTGTGTATATAATGTCTTCTGCAGTTTCCACAGTATGCATCCGATGAAGTGAGCTGTAGCTCACGAAAGCTCATGCTCAAATAAATTGGTTAGTCTCTAAGGTGCCACAAGTACTCCTTTTCTTTTTGCGAATACAGACTAACACGGCTGTTACTCTGAAAGGTGACAAGTAACAGTCAGCATGGATTTGTCAAGAACAAATCATATCAAACAAATCTAATAGCTTTCTTTGACAGGATAACAAGCCTTGTGGATAGCAGGGAAGCAGTAGATGTGGTATATCTTGACTTTAGTAAAGTTTTTGATACTGTCTTGCATGACCTTCTCATAAACAAAATGGGGAAATGCAACCTAGATAGAGCTACTGTAAGGCGGGTGTATAACTGGTTGGAAAACAGTTCCCAGAGAGTAGGAAGGGCATATAGAGTAGGGTCCTGCAGGGATAAGTTCTGGTTCTGGTTCTGTTCAATATCTTCATCAATAATTTAGGTAATAGCATAGAGAGACTACCCTTATGCAGTTTGCGGATGTACCAAGCTGGGAGGGGTTGCAAATGTTTTGAAGGATAGGACTGAAAGTCAAAATGATTTGGACAAACTGGAGAAATGGTCTGAAATAAATAGGATGAAATTCAATGAGGAGAAATGCAAAGTACTCCATTTAGGAAGGAACAATCAGTTGCACATACACAAAATGGGAAATGACTGACTAGGAAGGAGTACTGCAGAAAGGGATCTGGGGGTTATAGTGGACCACAAGCTAAATATGAGTCAACAGTGTAACGCTGTTGCAAAAAAAGCAAAGGTCGGACAGATAGTTATGTGCTAACTACTTATGCTAAGATATCTGTTCGACCTTGTGTTTCGCTATGACACTCTGAGTGCCTTTCTCAGTCCTGAGGAGGAGCTCTGTGTAGCTTGAGAGCTTGTCTCTCTCACCAACAAAAGTTGGTCCAATAAAAGATATTACCACACCCACCTTCATGGGGGGCACATGAACTGCCTATTTGGGGAGCTAGCCCCTGTCCCTGCTGCCTGGGGCCCCACCCCTCCTCTGCCCATTCTGCCCCCCACCTCCAGCACCCCCAACCCTGGCGTGCTGGGCAGCCCCAAAGGCTCCAGCCACCCCAGAGTCCTGGGCTGCCTGCAGGCCCATCCCAGCCCCAGCCCCTGCCCCTGCCTGCTTCAGGGAAGAGGAGCAGCCTGGGCTGGGGCCATGGGGGAATAGTGGGGGCCTAGGGGTGGAGTGTGGGCAGGGCCATGCCTGGCTGTTTGGGGAGGCTTACCCTCCTCTGGCCTGTGATACTCACCACCCATGCCCATGTTGTCGCTCTAATTGCTTTATTCTGATACTCAACCAGCACAAAATTCAACCATGGTGTGGTAACTTGGCACTCCATTGCACTTAAGCTGAGCACAGGGGCTGCGTGTGGGACCAGCGTCTGAGCAGCCATACGTACGTTGAAACTTGTCCCTGTTATGCCAGTGGTGCTCTGGAGCTGTAGTTGTGGGAGGCAGAAGAGGGCTGCACAGTAGCGCAGCAGGTGAATTTACCTCCTCGTGACCACCCATATAGACCCTGAATACTCAGGCTTTATGCAGTTGGACTGAATGTAAAACAGGATGAAATCTCCCTGGGCCTTGGAAGATCCAAAATTCAGGACTGTGGTTCTGTTTCACATGAGGGCAAGATGTCACCTGGCTACCTAGGCACTCTATGCCCTACCCACAGGTTGGTAGGAGGATTGCTCCCCCTTGCCCCGGATAATCTTGTGTGACAGCCTGGTTCCAAAGCTTTGTTCCTGGGCTAGGTTTTCGCAATTAGATGATGAGAATGGCTGACTTCACTCAAAAAGAAAAGAAGTATTTGTGGCACCTTAGAGACTTAGGGTTAGTCTCTAAGGTGCCACAAGTACTCCTTTTCTTTTTGCAAATACAGACTAACACGGCTGTTACTCTGAAACCTGACTTCACCTGAAACCTGACTTCACTCATTGACTCCCCAACTGCAAAACCTGTAGGCATAAATGAGGCAGCTACTTTTTTAAGTAATTTTCAGGGCACTTGTTTTGGAAATGGGAGACCTGAGTTTTAAACCTCTCCTTATTCATGTGGTTAATTGTGTCCTATGAGCCTGACTATTGAACTGTGGATGTGTATTTTATTATTGTGCTTTGGAGACTAAAATGCAGAGACTACCAGAGGGCAGTAAAAGACACCTGGGAACGTAAAATATATCTGAGAGCTTTTCAATTCCTTATAACAAAAAAGGGAACATGTGCAATAATTTATCACTTTCCAGAAGGCTTTTTTACACTCTAACTAAGGATCAGACCCACATACTATAAACAACTTCTTGGCCCACTCAAAATCTGCAAATCCAAAAGCAGAAATCCAAACGGTGGACTTCTGCCAGTCGTCTCACAACGGGGCAAATTGCTTTGTCAGTATCAGGCTGGCGGCAATGGGGAACTTCTGCCAGAGTTTAATACAAAAGGTTTCCTGAGCCAGGAAGATAGGCCAGTCTATGAAAGCTTGAATCAACATTGTGGTAGCCTCATGTTACTGGGATGCTTTTGTGATACTATGCATCTGCTTTAGTCATTTCCCAATTCCCAACTTCGTTTTTCTAAATCCTTTCTGATCAGATTACATGCAATTAAATTACTTCACTGAACAAATCATGTTCATAAATTTGCCTTATTGATTGTCCAGAACAGTGCTTCATGAGTCCAGCATTCTGCATGGCTCCTGCAAAACTCTGCAATACAATAAGATGATTTATTTTAATGGACGATCTATTTATGATGGAAAAATAAATCTAATTTCAATTACAGGTCTAATGAGAGTGACTCATGAAAACTGGACCTTACATTTGTGTAGATCAAAGAAACAATGAAGAATGATTATTATTTGTAATGCATTCCCATTCTATTTATTATTTCCTAATAATACAATTAATTTTATTCAGCATTTGCTGCAGATATATTTGCAAAGAAGAAAGGATAAATAAGCTACTCTTGCTGGTATTATATGAGACATCTACATAAAAGAAATCACTATCATGGCTGATAGATGATGTGGGCAGTGACCCTAATCAATGATATGAGGAAGAAAAAGATATCCTGGTAAATTAGATCTACATTTACTCAGAGGACTTTTCACAGCTCTATTTCTGTTAGGAATTTATATTTTAGTAAAGACCAAATGGGAGGCAGAAATGAATTCTGAAAGATGTATGCTTGCTGAAATGGACAAGTGTGGACCCCTGTGCCCAGGAGAGGCCCCACTGATCTAAATGTTGAGGACCTCATGAAAACAGTGTTGGTCATGGGATGTGGGGACTCCTACTGTAATGAGGAATGGGGTATCTGTTGACTTGTTAATATTCCAATCACTGTATCTTACCAGTGAGGATACTGCTAGAAAACATACAAAACTGATCACGATGTCTCACTCCCTAACAAAAAGAGGTTTCAGAGTGGTAGCCATGTTAGTCTGTATCAGCAAAAAGAACGAGAAGTCCTTGTGGCACCTTAGAGACTAACAAATGTATGTGAGCATAAGCTTTCGTGGGCCACGAAAGCTTATGCTCAAATAAATTTGTTAGTCTCTAAGGTGCCACAAGGACTCCTCGTTCTTTTAACAAAAAGGAAATAGTCAAAGGTGCAACAATTGATATCTTTGTTATTTCAGCTATCTGGAAAAAATAAGGACCATATTGTGGCCTGCTCCTATACAGGTATGCCAGGTTTGGAGGAGCAAGGAGCCCTGACCTTGATGTTTGGCTGCACCAGCCTCAGCACTCTCCCCACATCAGGGACATCTTCTGCTATAGTAGCATACTCTGGGGCAAGCCACGCCAAGAGATGTCAGCCACAGAGGGGAATTGTATGCTCCACGTCCTGAAGAGCTACAGCAGCAGGGGTACTCCACATGCATTCTGGGGAGCTTCAGGAGACATAGAGCGTCTCTGAGCAAAATGCCTTCAAGTGTTCCCATGACGGTGATCCAAACTGGCCCAGAGCCCAGTGCAGATCTGTGTCTAAAAGCTTTAAATAACGATTTCTTTCCTAGTGGAAGGAGAGAAGTAGGAATCTTAAGCAGTGGAGGCAGCAGCAGTGAAAACACATTACAGTCAGCTGACACATTCAGTACAAAAATAGTCTTGAAGAACAAGTTCATCAAATAAGCAGAGCACAAGAAAAAGAAAAGCTGCTTTATTTTAATCACAAATGCCTTGTGCTAAAACATACAAAATATGCCCATGACATGGATCTCTCCCTAATTTCTGTATGAAATAAGGGAAGGAAAATTAGATTTTTTTTTTGATACTACTGAAAACTAAATAGTCATTACATACAAAGGTGCAGATGGGCCCAAGCCACTAAACTCGATAGTAAGAGAAACTTTTCCCTAGACCAGTACATTTCCATTCCAGTAGCACCACTCTATTTTCAGCTTCTTAGTAGACAAGTTTAAATCAAACCTTGCTTTCAGCTGTGGTCTAACCCCCAACTTGGAGTTTGCAAACTGTTGGAACTGGGGACTGAGCCTCTGTGGATTTCTACCCTAGGGACTACAACAGTAATGGCTATGAGACCTGGCTGGCACTATTTCCCAGCATGCCTGGAGTCAGGGGTTGGGGCAGAATGGACTAGAAACCCTTGCTGAGGCCAGTAAGGAAGCTTCTGTATGGGGTAATATAGACAAGCAGTCTGCTGTATCGAGGATTAGCTAGGGCTGCTCAGCCCCTTGGTGGCTACTCATAGTCAGAGACTAGTTTTTGTTTCGGTTATGAGCTGAAAGAGAAGCAGATCAGATCAGGGAGTCTCTGCTTAATCCCCTTTCCTCCACAAACAGAGTCTTTGATCTGATCTGATGTGGGATCTTGTGCATAGGTCAGGCAGCTCCAGCCCTGCAGAGACCAGTGTCCAGAACAGCAGAGAACTGACCTGATGCCAATCACCAAGAGCCAGTCAAGAGCTTCACAGGACTCCAAACCAGGGAGGGAGGAGAGGACCCAGCCTCACCCATAGGCAAGGGCACTGTATGGCAAAGCTTTTTTATTTAAGCTGGCCAGTTTTCACAGCTCTGCAGCACTTTTCTCCAGAGTCATCCTCAGTGTGCCGTCTGGTTGAGACAGTGCCTGGGAAGGAGCTGGGGGTTGGGCAGAGTGTGAGTGTTGGGAGGTGAGAAATTGGTTAATTCTTTGATGTTTCACTACTTATTAGTGAATCCAAACCCTTCTCCTTCCCCAGATCCTATTTCCCTGGGGCTAGTGAAGCCCCAGTTTGTCACATTGTTATTTTTGAGTGTGTCATTTCTTTGCTGGGGTTTATACTTCATTGTTTCTCGTGTACTGGGTTGTATATTGCTTGCCTGTTAGTAGCATTATTCGTTTTCCCTTGTGACCTGGGGATAGTGAGGAGTTAATGTGGGTGGAGCCACCAAACATCAGAACCCACCTCCTCCCCGGATCCAACCCATGTAAGGAGAGGGGAGAAGCCGCTCCAAGTAGCAAGCACCAGAGAGAAGATTTGAGCTGCACCTCAATTTAGGGCAGTGGTGGGCAACCTGTGGCCCGTGGGCAACACATTGCCCATTAGTTTTATCTGCTGGCAGGCCGCGAGATAGTTTATTTACATTGACCATCCGCAGGCATGGCCGCCCGCAGCTCCCCGTGGTCACAATTCACTGTTCCTGACCAAAGGGAGCTGTGGGAAGCGGCGGCGAGCACATCCCTGCGGCCTGCTGCTTCCTGCAGCTCCCATTGTCCGGGAATGGCGAACCGTGGCCTCTGGGAGCTGCAGGTGGCTGTACCTGTGGACTGTCAATGTAAACAAAGTGTCTTGTGAGCCGCAGGTTGCCCACCACTGATGTAGGGGCTACAATAGTAATACATGTTCTTAAAACTTTGCCCAGAACCTGATTCTTCTAAACCCTTTTGAGATCTGAAAACCTTAAACTAACTTTTTTTACATTTTGGTCACCTCTCTACTTTTTTCTTTGGCCATGACTGTAAGCAAAAACACTGAAATACTATTAGAAAACCATTCCAACTGTATTTCAGACTAGGCCAGCAGAAGGAAGAGCTGTGAATCTTGCAGCTATCCCTGTTCCAACAAGGCTTACTTCCAAATTTCCAAACCAAAGAAGTATGAATAAATTGAAATGACTAGTTTTAATCTGAACTGTATGAGGGAACTGTATTAGGGCTTGATCAAAAATCCAAAAAAGTCTATGGGAGTCTTTCCAAGGGTTTCAGTGGACTTTGGTAGATTAGTCCCAACATGTACATTGTAATAAAACATGCCATGTAATAAAACATGCCATTTACCAAGGGTATAAATACTGCAGCAGAAGTGAACCCAGGTAGAGTCGACTTGAATTTAGTGAAGTAGAACAAGAGTCCCTAATTTCTAGAGTGCACTGCAGTGCATAAATTGCAATTAAATTTATAACGAACTTCCACTTAGGCAAAACTTACAGGTGACATGACAGATCCTAATTCTTATATTAAGCTCTCCCTACATGTGTGAAACTCCCATTGTCATCAATGGGAGATCTGTGTTTCTTCACACAGCACAATGATAGAGTCAAGGACCAATGTGTACCTACAGAGAAGTTGTTCTGCCAAAAAATATATCTTGGTTATCAGAGGTATCCAGTGTACTTGGCTGATGCTCAGTTTCTAAAGTTGTAAAATAAGGATTAAACCTGAGTTTGACATGCTGGCCATAACTATCACTGATTCATAGTAAATAATTAGCATGAATGGTCAACATGAGCCAAGCCATGGACAATTAGGCAGTCAATTAAGGGCTTCTGTGCAGGAGAAATATCTCTGGCTTAGCATAGTGGAAACTATTAATTTCTCATCAACTTTGAAACTCCATTCAGCCTTTGGGTAGTTAGAGAGGATTTCATTTAACTGTGGTACATCATAATTAGTTGTTTGAGTGTATCATTATTTTCTATTTTCTGAATCACTGATTCTTCAGAACTACTTAAATTGGTGCTAATGTCCCTTTGCACTTATAAAATGATTTCCCCACCACCACCTCATGTCTTCTGGGTACAAATTCATTTTTTCCTGTTAACCTTTTTTCCTTTTAGAATTATACTAACCCTCATTATTGGAAGTTTTAGGTCTTTTTTTTTCTATTTTGAAAATGTGCTATTGTCCCCAAACACTTTCAATTCTTGGGTGTACTATCATACACAATATTATTATCAGGCACTCACTGGAAATAATTGTAAGGGATCTGATTGACCAGTGCATTATTTCAGTTTTATGGTGGTGTGACCCAACTGATTTATATTACATGGGCATAAAACTGGAGTAATCTAGTGGTGAATCAGGTTGTTGCATTACAAATAGACAGGATAATGTGGACGGTTTTCAATCTAACGTTCAATCGGTTCTGCTTTCAGCCCTGATCTAGCTCCTGTTGAAGTCACTAGGATCTTTCCTTTGACTTCAGTGGACCCTGGGGTCCTCAGTTACTGGGGAGCTCCCTCTGAAGTTAATGGTCAAGAATCATTGTCGCCCAGTACAGATTTTAGTCCAATAAGTCAAATTCTTAGTCAAAGAAGTCAATGGCATACTTCCCAACTATTCCAGTGAGACCAGGATTTGGTATAAGTCATTATGAAAAATGGCCTTGAACTTAAACAAGAATACAGCAAGCGACAACAGAACAAAATAAAATGTTTAACTGCCTCATTGAAATCAGTTGCAATCAGTTAAGATACAGTCTCTTGGGCCAATCTTTGTCTGGGACTATTAATTCTTTGAGCCTAATAATCATTCACTACACTCTCCTACATATATACCAAAACTTCATGGAATACCTCCACTACCACTGTATGAATAACGCAGAAATAAAAGTTAACTCCCAAAAGCAATTAGTTAATTTTCAGAATAGTTCAACACCCACTATTGGGGCCAGTGTTTCAGCTCCTGTTTAGGTACCTACATGAAGTGTCAGATTTTCAAAAGGATCTAGCACCCAACAGCTCTCACTGAGAACAAAGGGAGATGTGGAGTGCTGATTACTTTTGAAAATTTGGCCTTACAATGCTATTTTATTATTAACCTTACTTTTTAAGTTTTTTCCTTCCCAGCTGTCCCATCCAGTCAACTATGGGCTATCCTGCTTCTATGTTGAGGAAAACTTTCACCTTATGTATATACAAAATAAAATCCCTAAACGGAGGGGTTTTCAATGCAATGTACTATCCAACAGACTGAATTTAAAGAAAAATCTCAGATTAACATGCATTTCTTGTATAGGTTCCCTTCCATACACCCTTCCTTTCAGCCCCACATCTGTTCTTTGCAACTCTTTTCTATTTATAGTGTTTCTCTACTGCTGCCTGTGGTAATTTTCATCTTGAACCAGTTTTTATTGATATCTAAAACAGAGGTGATTGATGCATGAGTATTCATTGTCTTCAATCAAACCATAATTTCAGCAGGATTTTATTCGGCTGTACAAAGTACTACATTAGACTGGATTTCGGAGAGTGTTTTCAATCTGTTTGCCATGTATGTGTCAGCCATATTAATGCACACATTGGAAATACAAAGACAATGATGAATGTTATTTATCTGGATGTATTTAAGGGAAAAAGGATATTGCAAGAAGTTAGATTGTATCTTATAGGCACAGCCGGAGCCAAATCATTATGGAATTCCTCCCTGAACTGCAGAATACAGAGCCTACACTCGAGATGCTCAAAGGTAGTCAGGCATCTTTGCCTAGTGTCTAATGGCATATGTAAGTTTCACCAGAGAAAGCTACTGGTGATGCTTTTACCTCTGTTTCTTTTTTGTCTTTTGCCTGATACTTTTCATTCTGTTGTATCTGAGGGAAACCCATCACTTTGCTAAAAGTATCTAATAATGCCAAAGGACATATTGTTGCTGGTGCCTCATGACAGTCATTCTTGCCATGTATTACTTGGAGAAAGAAACTGAATGGAGATTGTTTTGGAATTTAGAGTTAGACACATAAAATCCACACCTTTAGAAAAAAAAAGGAATAATAAGGCCCAAATGTCATCAATGAAAAATACTGTGAAATGGAAACAAAAAAATTATGTGAAACTACATGGAGCCTGAAGTTTGAGGAGTGGAACTGAAGAAAGGGGTTCATGTTTCAGGAGGGACCTAGTTTGGTGGAACTGCAGGGGCTCAGGAGTATAAGTTGGGCAAGGCTTGTGCCAGACACACACAGGCTTCTCATTGGGTGCCACTGGCTTTTATGCAGATCCCATTCCTTTCTGCTTGGTTCATTACTTGTTAATGAAACAGATCCCTTTCTGAAACCTCATGTGTTTTTGTACGGAGCAACTTCTCCCCTGTCCCCATTCACATACACAAAAGAGAGACATACAAATGTAGATGGAGACTGACCCTATTTTGGTTGTAGTTACATTGAAGTTACTGGAGTAACTCCACTACAACCAGGGGAGCAACATTAGTATAACAGTTTATATGAAATCAGCTTCAGGCATATACCGTGTGTATGATACTGGAGAGTTGCTTTATCATGCTGAATTTCCTCATAAATAGAGCATTAGAAATGCAATATACAAACCAGTGAAAATCAGTCATTAATACCACTGAATATACTTCACTGAAAAATTCCACTGGCGTAAGGCTTCAAGAATGTTAATGTCTATGTCCTTTTAAGGAGCTCAAGTGGTTAAGTATGCTGTCGTTTTTCTTAAGCTGTCTCTCTAGGTATTAATTCAGACATAAAATATTATGCTGTCCAAGGTATTATCTAATCCTTTGTCCTTCTTATATTGCATGATACAAGTTACTATGATACCAATGAAGAAAAACTTGATCTCTGCTTTACTTCACCTCAGTACAGAAAATGCCTTTTAAAAGTGTCTGGTTTCACAATCCTAGGAAGGTTGAAGTTAATACTTCTAAACTATATTGTTTTGCAAATATATATATAGATATATAAATATATATATATATATCTTTCCTTCTCATACTGCATGGAATTATCATTTGGACTGTGCGTTACCTGGATATTTGCTCTTAAGACAGAAATGGAAGAGGCAAGCTTCCTGTCCAGAACTCATTTCCAGACTCCATACCAGTTACACATCTCCGAGTTTTTTTAAATTAAGACAGTGGTACCCAGGAGGGACACATAAACCTTAGCACAACCTTGTGTGGGCCAAACAGATTCTACCTATTTTAATAAGATTTAAAATTACTTGTTTTGATTTATATTTTAAGTTTAGCTTGTTTCATTTGTACTTAGATAGATTGTTTCGTGTAAACTAAAATGATACAAACATGATGACAAAGCACTAATGAATCAGCCATTAATATATTGTGTTGAAGCAGGCTGCGGGCCTTATGATATGCTCTGGTGGGCCGTGGACAGCCCGCAGGCCATAGATGGGGTACCCCTGAATTAAGATATACATTTACCAATCTGTCTCTGTACTTATGTGACTCCCATCACTGTGGAATTGGAATGCTTCTTAAGAATTTGCCATTCTGTGACTTGCGTTATATAGGAGGTTAGTCTATATGGTCATAGTGCTCCCTTCTGGCCCTAAAATGTATGAATATATGTAAAAATAGGAGTAATGATAAATATTTTGGCCATAATCTTTACTGTTATTTGATATAGAGAGTGCTAATACCCTTGCATCATTGCAAATATGTGTCAGACTCATAATGTGGCACTATAGAAAGGAAGAGGTACCAGGTCAAATTTATTGGTACTGTATAGCATAGGGATCGGCAACCTTTGGCACATGGCCCATCAGGGAAATCCGCTGACAGGCTGGGATGGTTTGTTTACCTGCAGCATCTGCAGGTTTGGCCGATTGCAGCTCCCACTGGCCACGGTTCGCCATTCCAGGCCAATGGGAGCTGCAGGAAGCGCTGTGGGCTGAGGGGTGTGCTGGCCGCCACTTCCCGCAGCCCCCATTGGCCTGGAACGGTGAACTGCGGCCAGTGGGAGCTGTGATCGGCCGAACTTGTGGATGCTGCAGGTAAACAAACCGTCCTGGCCCACGAGTGGATTTCCCTGATGGGCTGTGTGCCAAAGCTTGCCAATCCCTGTTATAGCATAATATAAATGGTAACAGGTGTGTAAATTAGGTAAGCTGGGAGTGTATGCAGTAGCCATTCACCTGTGGAGTAAATGTAATTGTTTGTGTACATAAAGAGTCTGAAGGACATTTCTTTTAAATTAAGACAAACAACAAAAAAGAATGAAAAAAGAGTAAAGCTAGAATAGTGGGGTTTTTTTTGGTGTGTTGTCAATTCTGGAAAGAAAAAAATTTTTGGTTGAACCAATACTGGAAATTTTAGATGACTCGAAAAGTTTTTAAAAACTTGTTTCTGGTTGAGCAAAACTTGAAATGAAATGTTTCATTTAGATTTAGAGCATTTTTAAATATTTAAAATAATAAGTGAAAGGAAATTTCAAAAGTTGTTTTGAATCAAAAAATCAAAATGTTTTGTTTTGAAAATGTCAAACAAGATATAATGAGTTTTTCAATTTTTTTTTTTGAAAATAAGTCTGCACTGTTCACTGAAAATAAGGTTTAGTCCATTTTTTTTACCTAGTTTTGTCCATGACACAGTATACTATGTGCAAGACCCTTCATTTTCAGCACATGCACATGTGTTTCTTCTGCTACATTGGTTTATTTTCCTATATAGCCTCACATTGATGCTAATTTATTATTAGCATAAACACACCCATCTAATGTAATGTGTTGGATTTTCTCAACATAATCAGTATTATCAGGTGCTTGAGTGTTCCAAAATGTGGGTGAAAATCATTAAAGAAAAACAAATAATGGCTTTTATAAAATCTGGTAAAAACTGAGAACGTTGTGTCTGCTCAGTAACACTTAGCATCAACTCTACGTAACTGCAGAGGAAGGTAGCAGTCAGGGAGATTCCTTAGAAACTTAATGTCCAGTAAAACAGATGAAAATCCTAACAGTTATCTGCTCCACCATAATAAGTGTGTTGCAAATCCACTTAGTCTCCAGATGTGACAGATTTACGAAGAAAAAAGGCTTGGTAAATGCAATTTGGGGCATGACCTTGCCTACGTACAATTAAATATAATGCAGTGGTTCTAACTGCAACTAAGGAGAAGCAGCAGAGATTTCTAAAACTGTATTCTCTCAGTTGGTTTAAATGTATCAGTGCTCAGGAGCAAACAAAATGGAGTGCTGCAGTCTGAACTCTTCCTTCCAAATGCTAGCAACTGCTGTGGACTGTATGGATCGTGTCTGTTAATGCTGGACTTTTTGAATATTCCCTACGCACAGTAAAATGCACACCTGACATCCACAATAAGATTACCAACATGTTATAAAAGGTGTAATCCACAAGTTGAGCAAGCTGATCCTAGGTACGCATCTGGCATTTTGATTGACACATCTCATTGTCTAGCCAACCAACCAAGGGTTAGGAAATTTCTAGCAGTCTGCAAAAGGAACAAGCTGTCTCATTAAATAGTCCTGGAAAGCCAAATAACGTTGGTGTGTGGCCTCCAACACCTATAGTACCTTGGCCTGTCCTCTGAAACCTTACTTGATAGCTGTTTAGCCCTTGGGCCACCTTTTCACGGTCGATATTGTATTAAGGATTAATTCACGGAAGAGGCTATGCTGACTGGGTATGATTGACAAATTTTTACACCACGCATTGTGTGACTAACTTACTTGCAGCCCAGCACTGATGAATATGTCTCAAAGTTATAACTTCCCATCTAAACTAGATTCCAGGGTGAGTGTATTTTACTCACAGTTGAATTGAGAAGAACTCAGTGTGGTCCATATCGATTAATATTATTAGGTGACTTAGACCTCAAGTCATCAGATTGTCTACAGATATGGTGACAAGCACAGGTACTACACGTGTGGTTAAAAGCTGCAGTGAAAGGTTTACCAGCACGGAGACAGTGGACAAAGGGTCTTGTAGCTCCCTGCTGCCAGAGCCTTTCCTCACTGTCTCCCCACTGCTTTTTCCTGCTGCCTTCCCCCTGCCAGAGCCTTTCCCTGTGGCAGATTCAGACAGGTAGGTCACTGTACTCTACCTGCCTAAGCTGTGCCTCACTGTCTACACTACTATTTATACCCACGCGAGCTGTTTGTGCAGTGTCTGTGCTCTACACACTGCCATAAGTGTAGACGTACCTATAGCGTCTCAGCCCCTTTTATTGGTGGAATGACAAGTCATTTGGCTGGTTTTATCCTAACATCATAAACATATTTACAGCATTTCTGTGTATGTTTCTACAAAGATTCCCCAACATTTAACATCCCCCATATTCGAACCTTCTGCTTGTTTTGCATAAAATTGGCTGTAACATTTTACTACAGTAATTGGAATCACCATAGACCTTCAGCACCTGCCTTCTTCTGTGTTGAACGAGTTTCAGTTTCATTAGTTAAAATAAAACAAACAAATAGTTACAGCTTTGCTCTTGAGATCTGCTTTTCATTCATGGTGAACCCTTTGCAAAGCTTAACTACCACAGTTTAATTTTAAAGCTGGATTAAACTTTTTCACAGGACCATCATTTTGAAAGTCCTCCTATAAGGGTAAATGCAAGAAGTATTTTTAGGTTCTTTATCTTAACCAGATAGGTTTGTTTTCACATATAGGATTTCTTGTTCATTTGTGACCCAAAGCAAAGCCCATTGAAGTCAATGGGAGTCTTCCCATTCATTGCCATGGGCTTGGATTAGGTCCATAAAGACAAGACAACACTGAATCCTTTGTCCACATCATTAATCGATTATCATAATATTTAGCACATTTAGTTAATTCAAAGTATCTCCACTTGCTTTGACAGAGTGACTCCAGATATACACTGATGTAACTGAGATCAAAATTTCATCCTCTGGAAGTTTATTATATGACAAGTACACTTGGAGTGTACACTACTTTGTGTAAAATAACAATGCTATAATTGCTCAGGATGTCAGAAACTTTTTACTGGAATAATATTGGCGATTTTCAATAGGCTGCTTCTGTATTCTGCAGCTTTCAGCTCCTTTTCATATGGGGTAAAGGGCTTGAGCACATGTCCCATTTGGGCACTTCTTATTTCAGCCATGCTGAAGAGGCTAGTTTAAAATTCAGTGGTTGAATGAGCACGATTGGCATTAGAGATGACTGCTGGGCAAACAACTTTTTATTCAAATCTAAGCAATAAGGGTTTTGAAAATGCTTGGATCCAGCCCTAATTGGCAATAAATAATTTGTAGTTGTTAGTAGGAACCATCTCTTCCTTCTTTCTTTAATCATAGTGACATTCTGTTGTGCAATGTATCATTATGTACTGCAATGGGGCCCAATTGTAATGCCTGGCTGTAAATAAATAAGAAAACAAAGGAGTAATGTAGGAAGACTATTCCATTTGCAATTGCCTGTGGTAACAGTTTGTTTTAAATTCTGATGATCTATAAGAATTTAACACTGGCACTTGTGTGTATTGGAACCACAGTCAAGACAAGCACTGGCTTGATGAGGTTGTGGATTTTCAAGTAAATAATACAAAGAGCTCTATTAAGCTAAGAATTGGATGACTTCCAAAAAAGATATTTGGAAAGTAAAATCACTACTGAAACCCTATGGGGAACGCCTTGAAAACAGTGAAAGGCAGTAACACTGAATTTCAATTTTTAACGACTGGTACCTAAAGACATAGTGATTGGCTTTCACAACTGGACTGCTTACATTGAAACAGAAACTAGAGATATGGTGTACACTTAGACCCTGGAACAGTTGTATTCTCAGTCAGTGTCAGGAGAGGCTTCTTGAAACAACTCAAGGTTGAGATTGAGTTTTAAAACTCACTTCTTCCCTTCCATTGCACTGTCAAGATATAATATTGTGCCATTCAATGACGCATTACAATGTAGAATGGCTTGACATCCAGGCTCCTACTCTTCCAGGCATTGGAAGGTCAACTCAAATTTGAAAGAGGCTTGTCAGTTACGTTTATCCATGAGAAGCAGGGCACTGCAGTTCCTTATACTCTTTTTCACAAAGAGATTTGCAGTTCCACACCCCTTTCATTGACTTGCAGTAAATGAGATGTTAAGAACCTGGAGTGAAAGCCTAGCCACACTGAAACCAATGACAGTTTTTCCATTGACCTCAGTGGAGCCAAAATTTCACCCAGGTTTTCGCTCCAGTCTTATCCTGCTCTTCCGTTTTGTGCCTACAATTTTGCAGATGCTAATAACTTCAGGTGCAAATTATTGCAGGTAAAAGTTTAGCTACCTGGTAGGTGGGCACAATAGCTAGAAATAGCCAGCTCTAAGTGTAAATTTATTTAAATGGATTATACAAAAAGAGAGATGGAGTAGTGGTCTCACGCATTAGTTTTCCCTGTCAGATAACCTAGCTTTTTGTCACAAAAATAATAATACCCCTGAGAAGTAAGGAAATACTACTTATCCTCCTTTTACCTGAGGGGACCTGTGGCACAGGGGACCTAAGTGATTTGTCCAAGTTAATGCAGAAAGCATAGGGAGGAACAGCGACTTGAAATCAGATTTTCTAAGACTTGTGCTAGTGCCCTAATCACAGGACCATACTTCCTCTATGCACAGCCCTTGCACAGAGCAGATTTTATCTGCCCAATCTAGCCCTCATTTAGACTGTTCAGATATCTAATTGAAAATGTTTATAGCTTGTAATCTGTACCTCGTGATCATTCATTTAAATATACTATTCTGGGCCACTGCGCTAACAATTCTGATATGGTATTAAAATTAAATATTAGGTTTATTTGCATGTAATTTTATTCTCTTTGAAATGCACATCCCTGTTTAATAATGTATTTTGTGCTGAGACCCTATTTGTGCAGCGAGACTCGTGAAAATGACACCTTTGGAGCATACACAGGTGTAAATGTATTTCACTGCCACCCTTAAAATAAACATAACCCAGAATTTATCTGAAGAAACCTTTAATTATGCATTACTTTTTATCTCATTATTTGCTTAAGCATTCACTGTTGTTGCAAAGCTGACATTAAACCAGCAGTTTGTGTTCCTGTGTTCTGAAGGCATTGGTAATTCCAAAACACATGAGAGATTTATGAACTGCAGCAGATAAGTATTTTTTAGTATTTTCTTTAGTATCCTTTAGAGACCACACCAATTTATTAGCATGCCACCGCAGCTCTTTAAAAATTAAGAAGAAAATAATACGTTTTCTCTTCCATCTAATATGACAGAAATTGCATTTTCATCATCTTCTGTAATTCTTTTTTGTGTCATATTAATATTATTGATTATAGACTAGAATTGCATGGGAGGGTATGCAGTGGGATTTATAAAACATTAAAATAATGTAATCTTCTACAAAACCTGTCCTCTCTGATTTAGTGGCTTTTGCATATATGTACTACTGCTGATAAGCCAGATCCTTAGCTGGTGTGAATTGACCAGTCATAGGGTTGCAGAAACATAATTGTACCTTATGCAGTTGAATGGAGCTATGCCCATTTAGAGCGCAAAGTGTTTTACTTATCCCCCTTCAGAGATGGGGAAACTGAGACATAGAGAGGTGAAGTGACTTGCCCAAGGTCACTCACCAGGCTAGAAGCAGAGCCAGGAATAGAACTCAGGTCTTCTGAGTCCCACTCCACTGCTCTACTATGTTCAATGTTAGCAGAATAATAGTTTCTCCTGTAAGCTTTTAAAGTAAAGTATTCATGGTTCTGTTTTCTTGTCGCCAGATTCAGAAAAAGTATTTAAGCATATGTTTAACTTTCGAAGCACATGCTTAAGTGCCATTGAAAGTAATGAGAATTAAGCACATACTTAATGTTAAGCATGCGTTTGAGCGTTTTCCCAAATTAGGGCCCTGGTCAGCAGTTAACATGGGAATATTACAATTTTCCAAGTCCAATTTCTGCATAATTTCTATTGGATTGTAGTCTATATAACTAACACACAAATAATAACAGAGTGAAATCCTATCCCTATAAAAGTCAATGAGAGTTTTGCCACTGACTTCAATGGACCCAGGATTTCACTTGTGGGCTGGCATTTTGAAAGGCACGCAATGGATGATTTTCACTGCAGTTTGGGTGCCCAGCTCCCTTTGGCTCCTCTGAAAATCCCAGCCTAAAATACTTTTGGTTGTCATTTTCATTAATATTAGATATATGCAAACAAAGATTTTGTTTTCCTCAGGACCCACATGCTTTTTGTGCTTCACCCGGCCCTGAAGCCATAATGCTGGACTGTAATCTCTCCACAATTTCAGCCGTGGCCTGAGAATAAGTTTGTTATTACTACTCCACTGCAAGAACAAACAGAACAGGGAAACCTCCCACAATATCTGGAATAATAACAAGGGAAATGCAAAAAATTAGGGTTTGTTTCATCTTTGTACAACGCCTAGCACAATGGGATCCTGGTCCATCACTATGACTTCCCAGTGCTACAGTAATACACATAATACTAATAATAGTAATAATAATAATAATACCCAGCACATTGCTTTTTATATAAAACTCTTTTCTTAAAATTTTCCTTACAGTGAAAGTTGTTCTGTAAGGTTTGAGTGGAGGAAGCTTTCCAGAGTGGGTAGTTAGGTACCCAACTCCCATGAAAAGTTAATGGCATTCAGGCACTGTTCTAGGAGCAATGTTCTAGGAGCTTCTTGAACAATGGCACAAAGTGTTGTTTTCAGTGGCCAATTCTTGCCTGCTCTTGTGACTCTCCTGATATTTGGTGGAGTCAGGTGATGGTGTGAAATTCTCAGCTTTCATGGGGAAAAAAAAAGAGATAAGATTTTAGCCCTGATGATTGCAGACAAAAGCATGAAATCATGAACCTAAAGGCTCAAAAGACAGGGAGCAAATAAAAAGAACCCACAACAGATTCATTTTCAACATCTAATGATTTTTAAGTCCATCTCATCATGTTTGGGAGGCCTGATGGACTCTTGAATGCTCCGGGTTGGCAATACTGTGTTTTTCAGTATTCAAAACAAAGAGTGTATTATTATAATGTAAATTAATTCATTTATTAATTTTTTAAAAAGCAGGCGTAACAGAAAGGATCCTGCAGAGTCAGGTCTGATCTTCCTAGATAGTGGTGTCTGCTAATCCACATAGTCAGCATGTCAGGCCTTTTGGACAACTAGAAGCATGCCAATGTTACTGCTATTCCTAATGCATAGCGCCATCGGCAACTCCTGCTGGATAGCTGTCCGGATGTCTCTTGTGACTGTCTGGTGACACCTGTAATAGAGATTCATGTGTTCATTTGATTGCTTTTGACAGTCCTTATTTTTTTAAATTACTTCAGTGGCCCTCTAGCTCATCTCCAGAGTGTCTGTTTTCCTGTTTTCTGACAGTGTGCCATGTCAAAATTGCTAACAGCACTATCACTAATCAGACATAAGAGCTATCTGAATTTTAAAATCCACAACTGCTGCTTACGCATCACCACCTCCCAATATATCACAAGCCAGCTTTCTTTAATAGAAATTTAGTCTTCCATGTGCAGAGGCTCAGATTCAGATTCTTTCTGCGGAGGCAATTTTCAGCTTAAAAGCACAAGCAAATACTAGAGATCAGTCCAAGTCGCAGTGAGTCTGGATTCCAGTTTTATCAACGTCCAGGCACATCTAGGTCCAAGGTTATGGTTTGGCCCATCTCTAATAAATACAATATTACATCTATATAGCAGAACATTTTAAAGCCATAAGTATTCTTTAATTTACTATAATTATAAAATTAAATTGCTCATAAATTTTAGATAGAGGAAAGGACTGGCCAATCCATTTGCTTCAAAAATTTGTGCCAGGAGCCTGGCATAGTTTCTAACAGTTATAATGATACTTTATATAGTGCAAAAAATGGCTCTGAGATTGGTAGATTTGGTCTCCTACCCCTCTAGGGATGAAAACTTGGCACCAAAGAAGTCAATAGTGGTTGTGCCAGAGCATATATCCCAGTTCCCTCCTATCTCCTGTCCTCCAAATTCCCCCTGCCTCTTGCACCTCCCTACATTCACCCTGAACACACATCCTCAAACCTCCTTCCATTCTGTTCTCCATGTTCTTCTCCTCACACCTGCCCCTATTTTAAATATTTAGGACTAATGGTAATTTTTGGCCATTATTTTTCATAACTGAAAGTTCATCCCTTAGCAGTGACTGGTGCATAAAAATCTTCTCCTTCAAAGGAACTTATGAAGAATTTGTCTCTTTCCAAATGGCTACAATCTTCCCCTTTTTCAAAGGGCAACTGTTTTCCATTGTTTCTAATAAGACTGAAGCCAGCAGCCATTTATTAAGACCAACCTTTGGCCTTTGTCTCACTGAGAGCAGTAGGAGATAGCTTCAATTCAGAAAATGGTCACCTAACTGTGGGCAAGTTACAATGACCTAAGACCATTGGGAATAATGAGAAATACCAGTCATTTTGGAAGAAGTCATATCTACATAGAATTTTCTGTAATAGGGCATTTTTCGTCAGCCTTGGCTGAAGAAGAAATGGTCAGTTATGAAGAATAATTGGGAAAATTACCCTTAATCCTTAAAAATGTCTTCAAATGTGGCCTACGCCTGCAATTTTATTGAATTTTAACTATACTGGAAGTTTGGATGATCTGTGTTATTCTCTTATTAAGGCAGGCATGGAGTAAATCTAGCTTTTAATTTGTAGTTGATTTATGGGTTTAGAGGGCTGTGTTTGTGAGACTGGCACAATGTAGACAGAGTTGGACAGGATAACCCCAGTTCCTTGGTCCCAGACTCCCAATGTTTCTGTACTTAAAGGGCTTTCCTAGGAGGCATCTATAAAAAAGTTCTAAATTTCAGAGGTGCATCACTCATAACTCTCCTTAAACTCCCCATGGGCATTGCAGGTTCTCAGCACTTCTGAAAATTAACCCACTTTTATTTGTGTGCCTAGATTTAGACTTTGAAATGGGACTTTGACATTTTGTCATATGTCCCTAAGACATATTTGAAATTTATGAGGCAATACTAAAAATACTGTGGAAAACACTAAGCGATTATATGTTGGTTTCATTAATCTGTAATTTCATATAGTGCTGTTTTTAAAATTGAGTCCCTGGTAAAAAAAATATATATATTTCCTGCATGACATAATCTCCTTCATGAATTATTGACTAACAGTACAATATAAAATCTCAAGGTTTTCAAGGGAGTATTACTCATAAATTAGGAATAATTCCAGTGATTGGGATAAACTAAAGAATGCACTATGAAGTCTTTAGGGTCAAGTAAAGGAAGCCTATTATTTTGAATATGATTCAGAAGATCTGTTGGTGTTTTTGTTTTTTTATTTGTTGTTTTTTTGCCAGATAAAGTGCTAGATATCAGTAATTCAAAGTATGTTTTCTGTGTACTTATATACTATATATTTGGAAGGTATAACATAGTATATGTTCTTAGCATTGGAACTGTTGATACTGTAAAGGAAACAGTGAAAGTTTACATTCTTGCTGTTGTACAGAACAGCCAGGTATAAAATTGCCCTCAAGCATTTTTATCTGAACAATACAAGTAAGAGTTTATATTCCCTCATCCTCCAAAATAATGTTTTTTCACCCTAGGAATACAGGTCCAGACTGTAGTCCATCCTGTGTGACTGCACGGAGAAGTAAGGTGCATAAGACCGTACACATATAGGCAAGCTATCCCCAGTGCAGGTAGCAGAGTGTGGGAAGGAGAGGAAAGAGCCACAGTCTAGTTGCTACGCCTTTTGCATGCTGGTGGGCAACAGAGAGTGTGAAAAGTCTTGGCTCCACCCATCCCCTCCCACTATTCACGGGGTGGTGTACACTGTATAGGGCTACTGCAGGGTACAGTCCTGACCTCCATTGCAAGAGGGAAAACGAGAGGCTGGTTGTGGGCAGATGGTCTGATCCTACACCACTGAGGTCAAAGGGAGCTTTGTCATTGACTTCAGTGGTCACAGGATCAAGCCTTGATTCAAAGTCTGCTTGTTGGGCAGCACAACGGCACAGTGCCACATACACAGTGCTTCTGACAAAGCTACGGTTTAGCCTCCAGTATGGATATCATCTCAGTCTACTGTTGTAGACTTCCATGTGAGACTTTGTTATTTTGGGGGAGTTCCCCATATTTAACAATCTTTCATTTGAGAGTGAAAAATATCAAAATAGTTAAAAGATTTAATACAGAAAAAATACATATTTTTAAAAATGAATACTGAACCAGATTCAGTCCTTAGCTGCATCCTATACACCACAGTTTGGACAAAATTCAATCTGCTGAATATTGCTTAAGGGTATTGACAGCTGAAGGGCTGAGAAAAGGGTATGATCATTGAGATTATATATGAAAGAGGCATGCCAATAGGGAATAAATAAATAACATGGAATGGAGTTCTTTATTTTAGCTCTCTCCCTGTTTCTCACTGCAGGCAGCCAGTATGCTGAAATGCTAGCTCACGAATAATTTTGCAAATAAAAGTGAGAGTTCAGTTTGCTATCATCTGTGAGGGCATAATACTCCTTACTCTTGGACAACCACCAGATAATTGTGCAAATGTTCTTGAGTCCTTTATTTCAACATGCAATAGCCAGCTGAAGATTCATAATACAAGTGCATTATTAATTGCTATTTTGTACTTTTAAAAGGTTCTCAGATGGAATCCTGAAGAGGAAACTGTATGATTGAGGTGAACCACAGCTACTAAAAAAACTGGCTAGCCAATGAGTGAGGTTTTGGAGCAGCCTTCCAATAGAAGCACTGGTGACAAGAAACCTAGCTGGTTTTCAGATGAATCAGTTTATCAAGGGATTATATGACAAGACTGCTTGCGATATCAGGGGACTGGGCATCAGTGACCTAAGAGGGCCCCTCCAGTTCTATTGTCTTATGCTTTTATATTCTTAGTGAACAGTTTGCAGACACTGCAAAAATGTGTATCCAAATTATCTGGCAAACACTAACTAACAATGTTCCATGTTGCTACTACACTAATTGTATGCTAATGTTGATTAATTGATTTCAATAGAGTTATATCAGTATACAAGCAGGGTAGCAGAATGGAGAATCAGGCTGAATTAATGCATTTTACAAATCAGGGCTAGTGTGCATGTGATTAATGAATAGAAAAATTACAACTAATATTTTTAACAATGAATAATTAACCCAGGTTTATTTCTAGTATTTTACTAATGCAAGTTTCATTTTTCATGAACTGTTCAGTGAATGGTGTCTAAAGCAACTCACTGGACTGACAAAATTGTTATTAGTTATTATTTGCTTAAGAAAGGTGCAGCAGAACCATATATAATGTGTTTAATACATTTGGGGTAGTCTTCTAATGTAGGAGACTGCCTAATGTAGCCCAGTGGGCCAGCTTACCTCTATTATATTCACTGCTTTGCATCATATTCTGTTTTATTATACTCAGCAGTAATGCAAGGAACCTACAGCTTGTATCCTGCAAGTCATTGGCTTCAGCGGATAGCATGCGACTTGAGACCTATGGACTTTGGCATAGATAAATTTAGGTAACTCATGAGTTTTGGGGAACTGGAAGTAGAGCATAATAGGGGAATTTTATCCATAATGACATCAGTCAACCACAGAACATGAACAGACACCAGCTTCTGGAAGGATTCAGTCTAACATCCAACCACAAGAGTGCCATGACAATGAATTGACGCATATGATAATGGGGTGAAATCACAAATACACTAACCTATAGAAGGACACCTTAACATTGGTAAGGGAAGAAAATACAGATAAGGAAGAGGGGAAAAAACCTACTGAATATGCATTAGACATGGTAATGTCATCGTAACATATTATAAAAGTGGTATCCCAAACTGGGAAGTAGCTGTTGGGAGGGGCCAGAATGATGGCCACTGGTGAAGATGAGGAGGGTGATGATGATGAGGAAGATAATGGCTAACATTTCAGGTTGTTCTGCAAGGGATGGTGTGAGTATGGATGTTCAGATGTACTTTCTGTATTATCCCTATCTACCTTACTGAGTTAGAGTGTGTGTGACTTTGCTAAATGTATTAATAAATTATTTATTTGTAAATATAAAAGACTTCCTATAGTGTGAGTGTTGCATCTGTGCACATCGGGGTTCCCAACTATATAATAATTTTAATAATACTTGGCCTGATCTTGGGACAAAAATCCATCATCCCTCAAAGTGATAACTGGGAATATTTATTCATGATCTGTAGATCAGAATACTCTAATAAGGATATAGGTTGTACTTATTCTTAATCCACTGAAGTGAATAAGAAAAAATGAATAACTTTCCTAGAAGCAAGTAGTATGTTCATTCATTCATTCTCAGACCACAAACTGGTTGCTGTGCAAAAGTTCAAAACAAATATACAAGAAATAAAGCTGGGCCTAATGACAGAGAAGCAACTACTCTGCAAAAAAAGTCAAAAGAGAATGATTCACATTTATAAGCTTTACACTCATGAGCCATGTCCCATTTCTTGCAAAAAAAAAAACCAAAAAAACAAAACACCCCACAACCCTTTATGAATATACAGTTCTGGTTGCTACAATAAATAATATGACCATTATAAAAATGTATAAGAAGAATGTCACCATAAAATATGTTAAACCTTTCAAAGTGATTGACAGGGCAAATAATGTATATACATATTTCATGACTATTTCAGTTCATATATTTGCTAAACCACAATACTGACATGCAAAAACATACATTTTACATTTTCAATAACATCCTTAGCTCTGACCCAGCTAACTCTTCCAACCAAATGTATCGACAATGTATGTATTTATTCTACCACAGAATGTAAATATTTATGGCTGTTGTATCCTCTTCTATAGAGTTCCTGAGATAGCAAAAACTGAGATGTTGAGGAGAAGGTCGGCAGAAGGTATTGATGTGTCACAGCCAATCCCATGGCTTAGGCACTATTACAAGAAGGAACAACATAATCTATTCCATTGTGTATTTAGTTGTGTATCCATTGTGTATCCATTGCGCACAGTAAATTGCACCAAATTTCAAAGCCAATTCTTTATTGAACATTATGTGTAGAAACAGCACAGCAGTACAAAAATTCTTTTCCCTCCAAAGCTCTTTTTCACTCCAATGGGCTAATGCAAACTGACAATGAAATATATCCCCAGAGAACAAAAGTACTAAACTGTAAGTGAGGTAAAGACAGCACAATTCCATTATTTCTGACATAAATGCTGGTTTATGGATTTCAATAGAAAATAGGAATTGTCTTTAAGTATTGTAAATTCCATTTCTGATAATGACTTTTTCCATAGTAACAACCACTGGTAACTTAATATCCTATACCTAGATTTGTAACTAGATTCACTTCACATGTAAAGGTAGAAAAAATAGAATTCTGCATTAAATTTAGCACTGCAGTAGACTACCACAGTTGCATGCATGTGCTGTCTGCCAATGATACTCATTGATATAATTCTCTCGCACAGTGACAGAATCTTTATACTGTGACAATTACTGGACTGGTATGACACTGCCTTTGAAGATTTGCAAATCAGTTTTGTGGCCCTTAGTGCTGTGTAGATTTTTTTATCAATGATTTTTTTTCATAAATACAAGTTTTCGGAACATTTTGTGTGCGTTGGTATGCACATGACGAATGATATGTCCATGGTAACCTACACATATAATTACCATGGTACTGTGCACCAAATCACAGTAATCACACACACAAATTAGACTCTCAAGTGCAGGCACAATTTGTAACATCATTTGCCACAAAGAAAACACATTGTGGGGTATTATGGATAGGCTTGGCAGAATTATTTATTTTTTTATCATTTTGATGGATAGTATCAATGTTTACTTTTAAACACTTTTTCCAATTTTATTATTTAAATTTTCACAGGTTGTGCAAAATTATGGGCTTTAAGTATTTATTTAAATTTTCACTGTTGCAGGAAATTTAGTAGGGGGAGATCAAAAATTAAGATGGTAGACAATAATTATTTAATGACAGTAGATACTGAGATTCAATAAGTTAAAGCTTTATAACTATTAAAACAAATTGTCAGCATCACTCGTCAAAATATACTGAGTAAATGAAATCTAAATGAAACTCTTAATAGGTTTTCAAGCAGCATTTTTCTTATTTTGCCTATCAATACATTTAAATTGTTGATGGAAATATTTCATTGGTTTGTGTGTGTACAGTGAAATCAATGTTTACTGATGTTTACTGATAACAATCTAACCTGTCCAAGCCTAAGTATGGAATTAATTAAGACAAAGACAGTGCCCCTTTGAGCTCCCAGGGAGCAAAGTTGGTGTGTCATCCTTCTCGAAGGTGCACCTTGTGCTTCTCTGTATAGACTTCTTCTGACTGGTGTGAAGACGGGAGCTTTTTGCATTGTCAACCAGTTCTATCCAGGAGCAGTTCTGACCATCAAGGGTGTGCAAGGACTGCAATTATGACCAGCCCCTGCCTGCAAGATCAAGGGAGGAGAGTGATTCCTTGTGCCCTCCCACACTTGCATACTTGCAGAGAAGGCCATCAAAATCTGGCCATTGGTGCAATCAAGTACAGACAAAAGTAGGCTTTTGATTTTTTCCAGGTTTCCCATGTCACTGCTGTTTGTATCTTGAAGTGCTGTGTTGTTAGATTTCATGAGCTGACAGGACTGAATCTGGTCTGACTAAACTAATACTTCACCATAGTTCTGGAAACACTGCTGGAGGCACTGACTTCTCTGAGCCCTATCAGACCCTCCTATGGAAAAACCTGCAGAAGGGCAAAATTTACGCTGATAACAAAATGCTCTTCACTGTGTAGACTTTCTGGTGCCTCATCCTTTTGGGGGGTTGGGGAATGGGGAGGGCTTGGCAGCTGCTTGGAGGGACAGAATGCTGGGATATCTCACTACATGGATGACCTTTGATCTTTGAGGATATTACAGATTTTAGGACATCCACTTTATTGACAGTCCTTTCAAGTATCCTCCTTCAGAACTATAAGCCAACCCTTGTTACTAGTGGTGTGATAAGGGAGGACAAGAACTGTTTAAATTTGGAGTGGATGGAAATTATTACCCAGATCCACCTGAAAATCCAGAAACCAGCTCTGTGTTTCAATGAGTCATTCACAACCCCCCCACCCCTGCCCCACCACGTAAATTCAACATCTTGAGATCAGGAAGTCCCTTGTCTTGTTAGTTGTGAATGGCGAATGTGCAATGGGATGTAATCCAAAGTGAGGAAGTTCAGTAGGTCCTTGGGCTAAAATATCAGCTCGTCTAAACTGGCATAGCTCCAGTGGAATCAGGATAATTACGCTCATTTACATCAGTTGAGTACCTGGTCTCTTAATTGGTAACCACAGATATGCTCAGGAAAATAATCAATTGCATAAAACGTTAATATCCATTTTTTCATTTTGTTTTCAACCTAGCAAAGGTGATATCTCAAACATTATACATTTAAAATGCAGTTATTTCTGAGTTATCTCTTTGGAATAAAAAGTTTAGCATTTTTAAAGTTATTTTTGCATAGGGAAAAGTGTAATTTTTCAGTGACTCATATCTCAAAATTTTCCTTTCAACTAAGACAAAGTATGGAAATTTCAGTCCCCAAAGACACATTTTCAAAAATTATGAATGAATGAAAATGGGAGAATGAGTGACAATGTCATGGACATCTGATTGGAACTACCAAGTGCCATTATATGTTTACTGAATATGGTTTAGAACATTAGCTTCTGGTCTACAGGGCTAAATATTTATTTTCCAGGAGTCACATCTGTTTCAAGATATCAGCCAAAAGAAATGAATAGTACAATAAACACAGTCACAAGGCACAAAACAATATTTTTCAGGGTGTTTCCACTACAGTTAACAAGAACAGGAAAATAGACCCACCACTGGCCAATACATTTTATAATGACGGAGTTCTTATCCAATAATCTGCTTGCTGTTTGCTAAGTTAAAGAACCTTGTAAAAGCAATGTTTACATGTTACCTCCTGTTGCCAATTTTTAAATGACCAAATTCCTGTGAATTTCAACAGACTCTCCTCTTTGTTATGACTAAGGTGCTGCAGTAAATGTGATATTATCAAGAAGAGAATTGAGACAGTATACTGTAAAACAAAGATATATTGAGGAAACTCTCTCATCCATAATGAAATAGCATTTTTAGCTCATATGCCACAGAGCAATAATGTCTTTATAATAAGAGTTTACAGTGTATGCAATAACCTCATTCGTATGGAACATACCTCAATTGACAATGGCTTTTTTTAAAGCTGGGATGATGTTAGGGAAATTACAGTTTCTGGCATTCTCCATGTGATGCATAAATCCTAGCATATTTAGCTGTTTCAGAGGAGAATTAGTCTACGGTTGTGGACTTAGAAATTCATGCAATAACTGGATAAGATTAAGGTAGAGCTGTGAGGTTATTGTGATGCATTTTGGAGACTGCAAACATACAATTTACATCCTCCTAAGCATGACAGCTTGGAAAATGCTTTTAATGTTAAGGTCAAAGCAGATTTTCAGAAGGCCAGGAGGAAATAGATCTATAATTATATAAACCTATACAAATGTTTACATACATACATATTTCTGCAGAAATATTAATTCATGTTACAATTCTAAAGCATCAAGAATATGAAATCTGTGAGAATGGGAATATTTAACGAGGTACATTGCCGACAGTTTAGAAATTGTGGAAAAAAATTATTGACAGTAAAATGCTGTAACAAGCATTTTTTCCCCAGTTTCTGTGGTCTGAACAAAGCCACAGGCATGAAATAAGATGTAGTTATATTCCCCAGTAATGTGAAAAGAGAATATCATGTTCTTTTAGATCATTTGTTAAAAATATGTTTCTCCTTTCTTTATATTTTCCTGCTACATCAACATCTTTCAGAGGCCTCTGCTTTAGTCATTTTGAGTCATGGTCACAAACTGTACTGTCTTCTGTACTTTGGCAATGATAATGTATCTGAGTTTCCTTAGTGATCTCCCAAACATATTTTTCTATCCTCCCATGTTCAGTGCATACTTTTGATGGAATTCCTGTTGTGTGGGAGGGTAGCTATGTTCCATTCACACACTCACATTCCCAGATGTGACCTCTTGGGTTTACTGCTGTCTTGCTTTCCAACAGCAGTACATTTGTAGCCTCAAGGCCACTCACCAGTCTTCTAGTAGTAATATCATCACAGCGGAGGCTTTGTGTGTTTATCTATTTATTTATTTTCAGGGTGCCTGAGAAGTTTTCTGAGTGTGGTAAAATTGAAAGGAAAAATCAGGGCTTAGAAAAGAAGCCAAATCTTCCCACGTAGGTTTAATAGGATCAAGGGGGGAAACCCCTTTTCATTCATAATTACTACTTAATATTGTTTGAAGAGTTTCAGTTACATGGCTGCAAAGCAATATGGAACTTTGGAGACGTTAATGGGAACAAAGGTTTTCTTGAAGTCACTGACTTGACCAAGAAGTGCCTTGGAATATATTGTAACTTGATCTCTGGTGAGAAAGTTAATGTATATGAAGGGGGGGGGGGCAGAGTGCACTTAAATCCCTTTATTTCTCTCACTGAGAAATCTCACTGCAGCAAGAATCTCATTGTAACAGCTGTAACTTCTGTTTCTGCCAAAAGGACATTTGTTTGACCCTGCAGCCTCCTTGAGGGCATGGCCACTCAGGTCTCTAGCCATCACCTTTCTCAGGGCAGGAACTCACGTTTCTGTCCCTTCAGACTAGGGATTTAGGCTGCAATTTCCTCTCACAAATCAATGTTATCAAGTCTGAGTCTGTTTCAGCAATTGCTAGTCTGCTATCTGCCAGGGCCTATGACGTGGTTAACCAGTGACCTGCCAGCCTTTATAAAATACAGTATTTATTTAAAATAAAAGGTATTATAGAGAAAACATATCCTGAAAACAATATGCATGTCTTATCAGGTGTCACCCATCTTCCACATGGAGACCCTGGTAAGTTTCAAAGTCCTTCAGACCCCTGCATCAGGGCGGTCCCTCTTGGTTATAATGTCATGTCAGTTGTTGGGTCCAGTCAATGTGCCCCTTCCTCTATAGCAGGCTGTCTACTTTATACAATTCTTAATCCTTTGTCTGCTGGGCCTCGTGAACCCAGTCAAAACCGGTATATGCAATTCCCCCCCTCCCCCTGGGGAGAACAGTACTTCTGCAACCTGTTTATCAGTCTAGAGATATGTAGTACCCTCTAATTATGTTAGTTCCTAAGGGTTCATTAATGCTCAGGGACTTCCCTTCTGTCACTGCATTGTTTGTCTTGTTTGAAGAAAGAAGTTAACCCCTTCACACCAGACAAGTAACAATCAAGGGGGAGAGGGGAAACTGAGTCACTCCTGTTCTTTCATAAAAATAAATTAAAAGTTCCCCAGTTATATACACGTAGTATAACTGTGCTTATGGGGATTAAAGAACTGGCAGCCCTGGAAATGTGAGATTCAGATCCATGGCTAATGTGCTACAAAACAGATGATGAGTTCATTACTTCTACTTAAAAAGCAATATGCCAGATACTAATAAGAGGGGAGCATCATTCTTCCAAAGCATCTTAACATACTCTCTGTATGAACACATGATACACGCAGAGACTTTCAGCACAAGGCATGGGTATTGCTCCATCGTCCACTGGCCACCATTCATGACAGGCGGAAGAAAATGGGAGGATTTCCCTACGTGTGACAATGCTGGACACTGATAAATCTTCCCTGACTCAAAGCTATGTCTGCAGAGGAATTTGATTTGCTTTTGAAGTGCACTGGATTGCATTAATGTCATGTGTTCTCATGGAATAAATAACCCTGGAACTCTCTTCAAGGATTTTATCCTCTCCCAGCCTCCCACCCTTCGTATGTGTGCTACTTGGTTAGGATATTGCCATTAACAAATTTATAGTTGTGCACAGGAAGTGAAAGGCTCTAGCCCATCCTGCATATGAATGGGAAGCAGAGCTTCTTTCCATTAAGTGGATAATGTGAATTAATATGTTTGGTATGTCTACACTTCAATTAGACACCAGCGTCTTGCATGTTCCAGCTGAGTCGGGGTCGCAGGGCTCAGGCTATGGGGCTCTTTAACTGCAGTGTAGACGTCTGGGTTTGGGCTGCAGCCCAAGATCTGGGACCCTCCCCCTCACAGGGTCCTAGAGCCTGGGCTCCAGCCTGAGCCCAAATGTCTACACTGTAGTTAAACAGCCCCTCAGCCTGAGCCCCGCAAGCCCTGGTCAGCTGGCACAGGCCAGCCAAAGGTGTCTAATTGCAATGCAGACATGCCCTTTTGTGGATCCTTCCAACCATGAAGAATCTTCTATGAACAAAGTCATCCAGGTCAAAAACCTTGATGTCTTGTTTGACTCTTCTCCCATTTCCTCCCATGTTGAGGCTCTTGCAAAGTCCTGTTGTAGATTACCCTCTCAAATCCATCCATCCCTACTGCTGGTTCAAACCTTGATCATCTCTAACTGCTGTTACTGCAATATCCTCCTCTATTGCCCCCTGCATTTCCTATACTCCCCAACCTTCATCAGTCTATCCAAAATGCTAGTTGAAAAGTTAACTTCTCCCACCATTTCACACACACCACCCTCCCCTGATGTGCCTTCAACAGCTTTGCCCATCCTTCTGAATTCCACACTGGCCTAGACCCCTGCTTTCACTCACCATATGCCCCTTCTTATTTCCTATGCTCCATTGTCTCCTTTCTCCTTGCTGTTCCTTTTGGACTTAATCCTGCAGCTTTTACAAAAGTAGGCTTTTGTCTACTCGCATGACTTAGGATGTTGTAGGCATAAAGTTCACATAAGCATGAATTTTAAGGTAGGGCCCTCAATATACAGGTTTGCACCTTCTTTCAAGCCACCTCTTAAACTTGCAATAGCCTTCCAGACTCCATGCACCAGGGGCTGGGTCCACCTCCTGATGAAGTCAATTGGGATCCTATTGACTACAGAAGGATCTGGATCATGCTTCAGTTGCCCTCCTATAAAACCCACCTTAAGGCACAAAATGGGAATGGCAATATTAATGATAATACTTTTAACGATCCAAACAGAAATTATGTTGGCCAACTGGGTCCATTGCAGAGAGTAACATCAGAAATTCCCAGTATTGCTTCTGGAACAACGTATCCATCCTGACTAGAACTAGCCTCCATCATAGGCTGCCAGAAATGATTCAGTCCTTGACTTATTTTTAGAAGGACCTGCCAGTTGTATTGATTTGTGTCAAATTAAGCATGATAGGATTTGTTTTGTTTTTTTATTCAGGCAGCTTAGAGGCAGGAATTTAAACAAACCTTTTTTCAATCATCATCTTGGCTTGAAGTAAATTGTGGTCTTAAAAGGGCCAATCAGTTTTTAAAAAGTTATCCCTTAGGTATGGAATATTTGCCTAAATTGGACTAAAATAATAAAAAAAGAAGAAGTAAAAACAGCTCAAATGGTCTGATTCTCTATCTCTCTATCTCAATGGCCCTGATAATCACAGTATCCGAGCACCTGACAATCTTTAATTTATTTATCCTCACAACACCCCGTTAGGTAAGGAAGTACTATCTGCATTTTACAGAGGGTGACCTGAGGCACAGAGAGACTAAGGTCCAAATCTTCGAAGGGACTTTGGCTTCTCCATTGATTTTAATGGAAGTTTGGCACCTAAAGACATTTGAGTTGTCTGCGCCTAAGTGACTTACCCACCATACCACAGAGTCAGCAGTAAAGCAGGGCACTGAACACAGGGCTCAAGTCCTAGGCTAGAAACCTAACCACTAAACCATCCCATCTCTCTACTCTGGTGTAAATCATAAGGAATAACATCACAGAATATCTAGGTTCTTATATGGCCCACATTGCTTCACAATGATTAATGGATTATTACTCTCACAACCCCCCTGTGAAATAGGGTCATTTTAGCTTCAATTTACCAATGGGGAATCAGGACGCAGGGTAGATAAGTTGACTTATCCAAGGTCATACAGGAAGTCTGTGGCAACCAGCAGGTGAATGCAAGTCCCAGTCCATTGCCATATCCACTACACCACCATTCCTACCCTAGCAGAGGGTTGTCACGTAGTGTAAATTAGGTCAGAATCAGGCCTAATGTTGTGCATGTTTTGCAATGGTACAAACATTTAAATCAGAAATATGCACATATTGGTAAACTCACACTGACTTAATGCAGGATCAGGCCCCTAAGCTTTAAACTATCTTTCCATTTTGCGTATGACTTAGAAGCTGTGGATGGTTGTCTTCCGCCTGGATCTCAGAATAAGGGAATATATTCAGGTAAGCAATGTTAATAAACTTCACTGTATGATTATACCATTGAGCATTATGGATGGTTATATATCCCCCCAACCCTCTCTCACTTTCATAGCATTCAATTCAGATTTTATCTGCTCTATGACTGATGGCAGTTTTGATTCCCCAAGGAAATCGTCCTGCATCATTTGTATAAGGCTCTAAAGACTGACAGAATTCTCACGTATAATGAGTTTAGAACAATTTGCAGATTCATGTCACACCAAACACACTAGTACTTATGACAGCAATGCTTGGCACAGCCTCCATTAATAGAGTAGCAGGGGAAGAAAACTGAATCCCACAATAAAGAAATATATTCATGTAAGTAATGCTAACCAACTCTACTGTGTATCCTGACCCTCAAGGAAAGAATATACCCAGTAGCATAATGCATCTGTTATTGATGAACAGAAATGACCTGGCCCCAATCCAGGAAAAGAGTGAAAAGCCTGAGTACTGAGATAAACACACACACAAGATGAAGGTCTAAGGAAATGACTTCTCAGTTCCAACATCCACCTATCACTGCCATCACTGTGGTAACTAGGTTCCCTATAGCTCTAGGTATGTGGGCGAGTGGAAGATGTGTCTCCCCACCCCCATCCAGGATCCCCCCTATGCAGTGTCCTTTCTGTGTACTCCCTGCTTTGTGCAGTTAAAACTCGGCATCCACATTGAATTTTGACTTTACAGGGGGAGGGAGAGCTCAGTGGTTTGAGCATTGGCCTGCTAAACCCAGGGTTGTGAGTTCAATCCTTGAGCGGGTCTTAGGGATCTGGGGCAAAAACTGGGGATTAGTCCTGCTTTGAGCAGGGGCTTGGACTAGATGACCTCCTGAGATCCCTTCCAACCCTGAGATTCTATGATATGTGAGTAATAGGCAAGGGTAAGATTTGTCTCTGTGAAAGTTCCTATATTTAGAAATCAACCAAAAACCATATTGTATTTAAGGCAGGAACACTTCCAGGTGGTTGGCCAAATATTCGTTTTGTATGTTCCATGAATTTCCTTGATTGCCATCTCAACCATTGTGCAAGAAACTCACCATAGCTTTTTCTTGGAAAAATTGTTAAGAGTCCCCAACTTCATTACTAATTGATTGTCTACTAAAGCCATGCAATAACTGATTCTTTTGGCTAAGTTACAAATCCAAATGATTGCTTCTTCAAATCTGTGATCCATAACTTGCACTCCTTCCCTTTCTTCATGTCATTTTTGAGGTTAGGTTCATAGTTGTTTTGAGGATACTTCCTTTGATTTTTGTGTGTAACATGGGAATATGGATGGTGGTGACCTATTCTTCTTGTCCATCTCTCTGCCAGTTCAGGATTATTCCCCATAGTATTCCAGAGAGCTTTGTCCAGTCTAGTTTCAAAGATAAATGTGATTTTCTTGGCACTTTTCAGTAGACCCACTGGACCAAATTTTGACCTCTATTAAACTTCTGCAATGCCATTTGCATGGGTATAACAAAGGACAGAATCAAGCTGTTAATGTTACATTAACGTTGCCCTAAGTGCTAGTACAATTGTGTTAGTGCAGAAGAAATGCTGTCCCAGGAGGTTTATTACAAATGAAGGAGGAAAAAGAAGAAAAATAATATATCTGAGGACAGTAGAGGTTATAAAGTACATAGAATCAGAGAAACTCCAGACTGAAAAGACCATCACAATTTGTCATCTAGTCTGTCTTCTTGACAGTGCATCTAGGCCATCTAATCTTTGGCTCTGCAGCATATTTTCATGCAGTATATTTTTAGTGATTCTAACACTTCCCTTGGGAGATTCTCACACAAAGTAATATCATATTTTCCCTAAGACTGGCATTGATCCAATGGCCTCGGAAATAAAGGGTTGTTTCTCCGCTGACTTCAGTGGGCACTGGATCAGAATAACCCTAGCTGGAAAAGAGGGTAGAAGCCTTGCATGCTTTATGCTTTACTATGATACAGAAATCTCTCTGGTCAGGGCAGGATTTCTCATGGTGTTCAGGGATGATCTGGAGTATACTTTCCACTGAAGAGAAGAAAATTGTACCCCAGGACAATATTTGCTACTGACACCAAGAGGAGTCTACCCTGGACCATGCCCCCTTGAGAAAGTTAGCTGGCTGCTCAGTCTCTCCCAATACTCTCTAGAGAAATTATTGTCATTGTTGCAATTATTATTTCTTTGCATTTCAGTAGCACATAGAGTTTTCAGCTCAGACCCCTCCCTGGTATTGTGATACACAGTTTACACACACAAAGTGAGAGACAGTCCCCACCCCAAAGAGTTAACAATCTGAATAGACAAGTCACGTGATGGGAGAAAAGAAGCACTGTTATACTTTTTTTTTTTTTTTTTTTGCAGATGGGGGGTGGGGTGTGACTTGTCCAGGGTCACACAGAAAGCCTGTGGGAGAGCCAGAAATTGAACACAGCTCTCCTGAGGCCTAATCCAGTGTCTTAACCACAAGGCCACCTATCTTCTCTTGTCCTGATGTCTGCATGCAGGAAGAGCCTTTCTGTCACTCTTCCTCAGCTGCATCAGTGCAGCATAGAGAAGAATTTAGCCCTTGGGGTTATACTTTTGGTAATTAACCCTTTAGATTTCACCTCTTCTTGAACTTTGCACATGTCCCACAAAATATTTTCCTTTTGCTATTTATAAATTCTTTTGGAAAACCATTTTTTTCTTCTGCGTACAAATAAATTCCATTAAAATCCCTTTGCTGTATATCCCATAAATGACATACAATTATAGTCTCTTGCTCTTCATTTTAGCCTCTTGTTCTTCCAGCTAGCCTCTCCCTCCTCTTTTCATAGTGTTTTTGTACATATTTCAATAAAGCTATCTTTAATTTTAATCCTCTTTTTCCTTTTCCATATCTGTGATAGCACTTTCATAATTATATGTCCAGAAGTATCTGAATGGATTATAGTCCCAATTTGGCCAGTGATTTAATCGTTTACAGAGGACTGAAAAAATGACGGATCATTAATATCTATATTTATGCATCTCAGGATTTTTATGGCTATTTTCAATACTCTTATCTAGAATTGTATTTCTCACAGACCCTTAAGGATTCTTTTTTCTATTCTGTGTTTTCAATGTTGTCAGCTTTTGTGATTGTAGCACAAGTCTCAGGATATTTGGACTGTAGTCCTGGCCCCACTGACATCAAAGGTAACTTTTGACTTTCAGTCGGGCCAGAATTTCACCTTTGAAATCCTTGTGTTTTTTTTTTTTAATTAAAGCCCCATATCCTGGGGGCATGTGATTATAAGAAAATTTCTTTTTTTAAAAGGTAAGTTTATAGCCCTAATGGTTGCAAAGAAAAGTTTTAAAATGGTCACTTGAGTGTGACCTAAAGATTGAGACCAAAAGACAAACAAAAATATATGCTCTTTCTCTCTCTCTCTCTCTCTCTCTCTCACACACACACACACACATCTTTATTTATTTCTATTTTTAAATTCAATTATAGTTAGGTTAATCTCATGATTTTTTTAGGCCTGACTCAGGTTTTCGAACGCTTGGGGTTAGTAATACTGCGTCTTGCAGTGTATGGCTTTCGAAGATGTATGTTCTGGTGTTGTTTTTATTTCATCCCTAGCTTTGTTCTCCAAGTGTATGTTTCATTTTATTGAATTACTGTATCTCCCCGGCCTCTCCTATTCTAAGTCATTTTGAATTTTATCACCATCTTACATTTTATCGATTATCTTGCCTTTTCATAAATTTCCTCAATTTATGGATGTCTCTTTGTCCACAGGACATTGGTTTACAGAGTAGAGAAGATGAAAGGTGATATCAGGACTTTTTCACTGGTCACCTCATCTTAGCCAGTTATCCACACAAATAGATCACCCTCAGCATATCAGATGAGATGGTTGAGATTTAGGGACCTAATCCTGCCCTGATGTCAATAGTAGGCCTTTGACTTAATGGATGCAGGATTAGGTGATAGATTACTACTGAATCAAATTCAGGTACATTTTAGTCATGAATTCCATAGTAACTTCCCCAAGGTTGAATTAAAGCTTATGGGCCATATTTTTTTTTTAAAAAAAAGAAGCCAGAAGCACTGCACACAAATGTATGCTCCCCACATGCCTGCATTTACACACATCATTTCCATAACTATATACAATTCTGGCTTTTGCATGTGTCATCCAGACATTTAGATATCTACATATGCATTTAGAAGTGCAACTGCTTGATTTGCATGTGTAATTCCAGTAATTGTACATGCAGATATAGGTGTTAAAGATCTCAGGTCTCTTTTTTCAAATATCTGGTCATATATGTCTCAGTTTTCTGGTTCTGAGATTCCTTGTTAAATATGAGTGCTAGTCACTCTTAAAAATGGGCCAGTTACCTTAGGTAATGCTTTAGATAACTAAACAATATTACTTTGATATTTGCAGAAATTCCTATATTATGCACAGACAATCCAACAAACAATGAAGAATTTCTCAGTAAATTCTTATTAAGGCAAAACTGAAACTTATTTATGGTAACTGCTCTACATCTAGGACCATATTTTGAACAGATGGCTTACAATTATGCCTGCTCCAGCTATGCTGCATTAGAACACTAAGCCCTGCCTGTCCACATGATAGAATTTACATAGCCAGAACTCCTTTGGCATTTCCCAAAATTGGTTTTGCTAGTGAAAAATCCTGTCACCTGATGCACAGATTTGAGAATGTATTTATGGTGTACACAGAAGTTAGTGCCTGAAAACTAAGAACATAAGAGCTTGTGTACACAAAATTATGCAAGCCCAAATGGAGTTTCTAATACATTTTTAATATACTGGGCCCAACCTTTGGTCACAGCTAAGGAGCACTACGACTCAGTGCTGTTCATGAGTTCACATTTGGGGGGGGGGGTGTGCGTGTGTGTGTGGAGGGAGGCAACTGGTGACCAAGAGTTGCAAAAGATGCCAAAAAATGCAGCTGAGGACCTGTCTATTTTAAATGACAGCAATGATCTTACCTCTTTCAATAGTCCAATATACACATATAGAGAACAATCTTTTTTAAAACATTCACATTTCTTGATTATCTCTGGTATTTCATCTTCCTCCCCTTGAAAATAATGTGTCTGAATCTGATATAGTCCCTTCATCTTCCTTTGTAAAACAGAAGGTCAATGATTAATTTCATTCTCTCCTCAGTGTCTTCTTTAATTATTAAATTATCGTCGCTGTCTCTTACAAGCCCTAGATCTTCTTCATATACTTGAAATATACCCTCTTATTTATCTTAATCTCTTGCATAATCTTCTTCACATTCTCCTCCTCCTGCTTGTCTTATCATGTTTTATTGTTTGTTGTCTTGTTTCTGTTATCTTCGTCCTCCTCCACCAAATGTGATGTTTTGATGCTCATCTCTGCATCTCCCTTAATGTCTTGTTCATTTTTATTTTGAATCATATTTTTATTATAAAGTTTTGATGCCTTGTTTGTCTGTGCTCAGACCTTTTGGTCATAACATACAGATTCAATCTTCTCTGTTTTGCACAATTCTTTAAAAATGGGGCGATTTTCAAAATTGCTGTTTTCCAAGATATCACAACTGTATCCTCCAGAACAAAGAGATGCATTTCCAAAAATATATGCAAAATAAAATGCATGAGCTCACACAGAAATAAAAAAGGGCAATGTCCTCTACTAACTATATCGGTCAGTGAATGCAAGAAGTTAAGATAAATAATGGGATGATCAAAAGATTTAACTCCAATAGAACCAAGTAAGAAATTTCCTAAGTACTAGAAGCTACCTCTCCTTGAAACATAGCCAGTTCTGGAGAAGGATTGACGTTGGAGTAATTGAAAGCAATGAAATATGGCAAAATTAGGCAGAAATCAGAAATACAGACAGCTGTCTGAAATTTAAATAATTTCATTTTTTTAATGAAAATTTTCATCACAATTTAATTTTGATGGAACCAGGGGAAAAAAAATAAAATTTGTGTGAAAACATTTCTTCATTGTTTGATCTGCTCTAGAAATGTATTAAAATCTTAACATTGGTGTTTTCCCTTAAATTAATTGATGTAATAATGCCTTCCTCCATTAAATAAATGTAACACCCATATCTAAATTAATCCTAACCCCCAATCGAATGTAAACATTACAAACTTTACTCATATTGAACTGTACCTTTATTCCAGAGAATCTCACTGAAATCAATGGAACTACTCAGACAGTCAGGTACTACTCCATATGCCAACGGGTTCCAGTGCCTGGCCTCTACGTAATAAGAAGCATTGTATGATCCTTCTACTCCATTCACTCCCCAACCTTTCCCGTCAACTCCTGTCCCATGTGCCTGGGGGGAGTAGCTGGCTCACTGCACCCATTTACTGATGTACAGTCAGGCCCAAGATCCAGAGAGACGAGTCAAGAGTATAAGTGTGTGGAACATGAGGGAGAGGGGGAGGAATGCCCTGGCATCACTGCACAGTCCTAAGGACAATCAAGCCCTAAAGGGAGGCACTGCTAACAGCTGTACTGGCTTTTCTGTTGTTACTCGTGTTGCTGCCATTTTACCTCTCCCCTCTTCCTGGGAATAGAGATAACTGCTGTGGTCACAGATGGGATATGCTTGTCAGCAGTAGGACTCCAAAAGCCATAAATGTGGAACTGATCTTCCCTGGTGGTGCAATCTGGGCCAACTGTTGGTTACCTCATTGTTTCTCTGGCAGGCAGCTGTAGAAATATCCAGGAGGCCATGTCTGTCTCCTGTTGACCTGGGGCTTGGTAGGGCCCTTCTTGTGTGCTTTCTTTGATGCACTTTGTTCAGGTTTGATCTTTGCTGCATGTCTAAAAATATGGATCCACAAAAGTACTCATAGGAATCTGTTAGAGGTTCTTTAAAACAAGTCAAATAGGGTCTTAAACCTTTGTGTACAATTTTATTTTAATGTCATAAAATGAGCATAGGGAAGAGTCACTAGATTTTCTTTTTAAATTACTGTAGAATCAGAGCTTTTGATTGTCTCTGGTATATGGTAAAAATCAAGCTGGTGACAAACATGCAAAATAAATATAAAGTTATTTTTTAGCTCTCCTTTCTCTTGTTTAGATCCAATCAGCAGACATGATTTAAACTCTTAGCATTATCTCATCTGAAGGGAATCATTGATTCCTTAGCACCTTGAGGATGCCAGACAATGAAATCACTGAAGCCAAACTAAAACTTGTTTGTGCAATAACAATTTAAATGAAATATTAGTGGCTCAGGAAAATCAGAGAACTGTTGAATACAAAGATGAGCCTGTTGGATTCCAATTTAAACCTAATTTTCTAGAGAAATATTCATTGCAGCTCCAATTCAGGAAATCAATGGGTCTTAAACACATGTTTAAAGATAAGCAAATATTTTATAGGATGCTTTCCTGAATCCAGACATTAAGGTCTGATTCCAAGCTGCTTACTACACTGGTATGTGCACAAGGAGTTCAGGTGACTGCAATAGGACTTCTCATGGACAGCTCGCCCACAGGAATGAAGGGCTTACAATCTAGCACTAAGTATTTGAACAGTCCTGTTTCAACAAAGCAGTCATTACATCTGACACACCTACATTTGCCTTCACAGCCATTCTAAACTAAGAACACATGAATGCTTCCAAACTGAAAGGCAAACAAAAATACACAAGCAGGCATAATGTGATTGTCACATGTGCTTGTTTTCACAAACCGACATAACTGTTGTTAGAATTGTCCTCGCTTGAGAAAGAAAGGAAGATTTCTTTGTTTCACTCTAGCCATTGAAGTTTCAGTTCTAAACTTTACAGTTTCTTTTCCTAACTGTTTTTGCTTGTTCCCCATTTTTGAGAAATGTACAAAGAACACAAAACCTTTCTACTTTGGGGCTTGTGGTGGCTTCAAGGAAAAAGGTCAGCAAGAAACATGACAAAATATGCTGATCTGGATGGCCCTTCCACTTGGCTGCAGCTTTTGTACAAAGCGCTAGAGACATTTCTATATTTGGAGTCTCAAATTATCATTTTTTTGTCCCTTACTAGTTTACTTTTCTAGTCCTTTATTGTTTTATCAGTTGAAAATGGTATGGCCACAATGAGAGCAGTTATCTGCCGAACTAAAAATATGACAAATTTTGCCTTATTTTTATTTGATTCATGAGTCATTTGCAAGGTAGTGCAAATGGCTGTGAACGTCTTCTGTATCCATACATTTTTTTTGCTGAATAAACTGGATGGATAATTTTCAGACTGTGGGTTGAACAAAGTTCACACAACATGGTAACTAGCCTAGCATTAGAAGCAGATGAGAATTGAATTTGTGACCTGTTCACTTCACCTATTCATTATTCCTGTTGTGTACCTGACATCCAAGGTCGCACAACATTGTGTTTGCTCCTTGACTGGATGACAGTTTTAAACAAAATGCTACCAAATAGAAAATAAGCTCCCAGTATGACTTTTTAGCTAAATAATCATTTTTGCTAAAATGTCTGGATTCTTGAACATTTGCATAAATACCAGGATGGCTTTCGGAGTATTCACAAATAGTTAATGATGCCTCCCACCTCCAAACTATAGTGAAGTCTACTTGGGGTTCAGTTTCATGAATTAATTCCCAAATCAAACGGTTTGCTATTTGAGACAATTTCAGTCACTACTCAGTACAGAAGGTAGGTAAACTGGAGAATGTAGAGCAGTGTTCTTCTCATATACCTTTCACAGAGTATGCTGTTTTATCATACTTGAGGTCTATCATAAATAGGGCTGAAGTGGCAGATTAATTCATTTTAGATGAAAGAAGATGCAGTATTAATGCACTCCTGTGACACTTCCAGATGACTTGTGTTCTGGGTCTGCTATTCGCTTTGTTTCTTTATTTACTTGCTGAAGTTTTGGTTATCTACATTCCTAGTTTTGTTTGGCTTTATTCAGGGCTATTCCTGTTTATCCCCATCTCTTTCTTTCCCTGTTGAAGGAGAGGGTTAGGAAACAAATTCTTCTAATTCAAACAGGAATTAATTCAGGGAAAACCTAAGGCACAGGTATGCAGGCGGTCACACAAGGTGATCACAGTGGTCCCTTCTGGCTTTATAATCCATGACTCTATAAAGTGCACCTCCATAATTTTGGTTTTATGTTCCTGCCCTCATTATTTTCCCACTCCATATTACATTGTCTCTTCAAAAGAAAATTATTGGAGAGCAGGGGGAGGGGAGCATATGCTTTCTTTTTAATGCTACTTTAACACGGATATAAGGAGGGTAACAATGAATAAAGACGATACTGTATCAATCAGAAGGTCTTAATAAGATTCCCAAAGCTACTAAAAGAGTTTGGATGAGAAGTTGGACAGGATTTTCCTAACGTTTTGCATCTGTTTTCACTGACCTCAATTTTAAATCACAAAGCACCAGCTGGATGTACTGTCTGTAATCTACACCAGAACAAACATTGCCAGTTACTGTATTTGAAAGATTCACTTATCTTTGTAATATGAAACTGAATTAATGGTAAGGTGGAGTAGTAGAACACATGAGATCCTGTAAATCCTTGATTCTGAATGACTGGAACGCTTGCTGGGACATTTCGGACTTGGCAACTGATAATCTGGAGATCCCTAACGAATGAAATGGTTACCTTCTGATGGGCATTATTGTGACGCTGCCTGTCTCCAATTCGGTTATGCATCCTCTAACCAATAGTTACAGGTATATGGAGATAGATTATGTCGTGCAGCCAAAGCCCTGAGAAGGGAATGGAGCCACTCTACACCACCCCAGGAGAAAGGGATTGTGCCTCAGGAGCTATCTCCACATGTGTGGCACTAATCTTGATCCTAGGGAGGCTCCTAATCCTTTTGCACAGAAAGGTTGGGACCAGTCACCTGCTGGCTTTCCCACAGGTAGCCAGCTGTGGCAAGTCCGGGTGCAACCAGGTGAAAGTGGTGGGCCCAGGCACACAGGGTAAACCATACCAACAATGGCTAGCTGCATAAGCTTAGAACATGAGAGACAAAGCTTCCTTTCTTCTTTTATCTGCTCTCTGGAAATTCCAGTGGCCATTTGGAGCACGGAGCAGCAGTGAAAACAAACCTAAGCCAGCAGACCTCTTCTCCTTTCCTGGAAGGAAGCTGGAAACAACCAAGGAGCAGCGCTTAGAGCAGCCACAAGTAGCACTGGACACCAAAATCTTTATCCAGGATGGCTCCTTGCCTAACTGATGGCAACAAGAGAAACAATCTCTGCTGGCGTGGACTGAAGCAGCATCCTGGAATAAAAAATAACAACAACATACACCTATCAGGGCTGCTACAAACACAATATTATGGCATAGTGTATTTGCAGCACCACTGAGAATTAGAGAATGCACAGCAAAACTGAAGGTGTTGGCCACCAGCTCGCAGAGCCAAGTTGTTCATCTAGTGAAATGGTACAGCTCTCTGGCCTGAAAAGATTCAAGAAATGAAGATGCAAGATGAAAAAAGGAAGGGGTTAATGAGCCAAATTTATTTCATATTTACACTGGTGCTACTCTATTTAACTATTAAATAACTACACTGAAGGCCACCTACTTATTTGGGTTTACACCACCGTAGCTGAGGACAGAATTAGCCCCAATGTTTTTCCTTTTTAAAAATTATATTCCTGAAGTTTATTTTTAAGAAGAAATACTGTTACACTCAGTAGGAATAGGCATTTGCTAATCACCAGAGGCCTGATTCTTCAGCTTCTCTATACCCACAACTATAATAATTGGCATCAGAGGCAGTTTCTTGAATTGATTGGCTATAGCACCAGGCCCGAAGACATTCCCCGGGAAGCTTGTTTTCCCTGCCACCTGCAAATGCACAGAAATGAACAGTAAAAGTGATGACTATGGTGACGTGTCATGGGGGAGCTACAGCTGCCAGTCCACTGACAAAGATGTCAGAGGAAGTGCATACGTAAGTGGGGGAATAGTCCCGCTATTGTGGGGAACTTTCTTGGCTTCTGCACTACCCCGGTGAAGTGGGCTAGCGAAAGGATCTGAGTCCTCGCTCCCACTTCCTTTACCCAGTGGCCTCCCTGCCCCTGAGGACTCCCCTTCCACTCTCCTGTCTGGCAGAGTCCTTGTAACCCCAACAAGGCTGGGCCCAGGATTCCTGGGGGGTTCGACCCCCAACCCTGCTGTGGTCACCTAGGACAGGGGCCACAGTGTCCCCACTCCAGGGTACTCTCTCTGCACCAGTCACTTCTCTGGCCCACTGACCATTACATACAATTTAAAGCAAATGCAAGTTATTTAATCAACAATTAATTTTAAAAAGAATAAGGGAAATGGGAACGGTTAAAGGAAACACATCACCCCGCTCTGTGGCAGGGAACATCACAAACAGTGTCTCTGGAATGTCAGGGCAGTTCACAGTCTGTTCCTTGTAAGTCCCAGGCCTCCTTCTCAGGCCCTGGCTCTGCTGCAGGGATGCTGTGGGTTGGACACTTGCTCTGGTGGTGGCCACACGCTCTCAGGCTCTAAGTGGTAGGACCCTTCTTCCCAACCCTTCTTCCCAGTGTTGCCCCCGCCCTGTCGGGGTTACGATCCAAGCCTGGCCTGCAGAGCCTCTTGGCTGAGGCGTCTCCCTGTGCTGGGCCCACTGCCCAGGGTCCCCCTCGGTCTCCCCAGCTGCTCACCGCACCCAGCTCCGGACTGCTCCAGCCCCAGCTGCACCACTCTGTCTCTGCACTGCTGCTGCTGCTCTGCCTCCAGCTCCCTGGGCTGCTTCTTTGGCCCCTCTGGCTCTGGTTGCTGCAGCTCTGCTCCCAGGACAGGTCTGCTCTGCAGGCTGCTTCTGTGACTCTGCTCCCAGCACTGACCTGCTTCCTGGGCTGCTTTTCTGGCCCCTCTGGCTCTGGTTGCTGCAGCTCTGCTCCCAGGGCAAGTCTGCTCTCTCTGGATCTGCTCCCCAGCTCAGCTTGCACCCCTTCTTTCTCCTTAGCTCGGCCCCACTCTGTCTGACCCAAGCAACTCCAGCTTACATGGAGGATGGGACCTCCCTGGACTCCTGCCTCTCTGATTAGCCTGCCCGCCCTGTCATTCAGGCTGACCTGGAGCATTGGGCCTCTCCCCATTGTTCCTGGGGACTGTCAGTCTCAGGGTCCTGATTTCGCATAGACCCTTCCCTTTTTAGTACTGGGAGCTAGCCAACCAAAACACCCCGACTGAATGTTAGTAAGGGGGCAACAGTCTCCTTACACATAGTCAGAAAAAGTATCTGTATGTACATATCTGGTATGCTGCCTTGCTCACTGAGAAGCATAGGATTAAATCTGGGTTTTGTCATCAAGTGCCCTGCCGTATCTGTGCTTTCAAGTTGCAGTAACATTGTCAGGTAGAGTAAGTAGGTAGCCTTCACAGCTTCTCCCTGTGCCTGTTCTGCAGGTAAACAGAGGACGTTAGCCTTAGGGGCCATTGATCACCTTTCCCAAACATTACATTCAGCTGAACAATTTTAACAGAAGAAATAAATATCACCACTAATAATACTTTCTACCGGTACAATTCTGCCTTGCAGTAGAGGACTAAGAAAACAGGCACATTTCATGTTTGTTCTTTTAGCTAATGTGCTGAATGAAAGGTGGCACTCCTTTTTTCATTGCCGAGTGTTGCCTAGCAATATATTACATTGACATTGAACAAATGTGTAATAGTAAATATTATGGTTTCATCTAACTTTTCAGCCATGAAAATAAACTGTAAAATGGAGTTCACATAACAGATACTGAGGTCAAAGATCACTCGAGGAGGCATTCTGAACCACTACAATACACTTCACATAGAGAGTGATTCTTTATTGGAACATGTAATGAGTCATGGCAATTCATAACACTGCGTTCTCTGGAAAATTCCATTCTTAGCAGACATTACACATAGAGTGCATAGATTCTGATTAAATGAGACATAAAAGTACCCCACCAATTATAGTAGAGTAGTTTCCTATCTTTACAGACACTTACTATTTCCCAGAAAATAAATAAGGCAATGTAGAATGAAGCATTTACAATTCTTGACAGGGCAGTTAAAATGAATATGACTGTATACAGAAGCTGGTTAGACTGTCTATTTAGTGTCACTTTAACAATTTTAGTCTTATTATTTATGATTTATGCACAACATGTATTGCAACTTGCTGGTCTGTTCTATAAATACATTTCTAATTTGAATTAAGATCATGTGTTATCTGTGCCTGTTAGATATATTGCAGTTTTGTACTCACTTTCAGTCCTACCAAACCACAGATCCTTTTTGCATTTCAGATTTAGTGGAAAATATTCACCCATTAAAATACCAATCATTAAAAGTAGCTCCCTGATTTTGCTGATTAATTTTTCAGTAACAAGTGTGCTTTCTGAAAAGTTAAAATTAAACATATTTTTAGACAAAACCTGAAGATTTTTAAGACTATAGAGAGGCAATTACCTGGCATAAAATAATAAAAAAATAAAAGACAGGACACAATTAGAGAAAGGAGGAAGGAACCTGAAATAGCAATGTATTTTTTTTTAATCTTGTAATATAAAAACCTTTCTTTTGATTCAGTGGCAATGTGGTGCTATGTCTAAATGAATGGTCACAAATTAGTATACAGGACTTGCTTTTGATTCCTTTCAAATAAAGATGCAGCAGGTTATGAATCACTGTGTATACAATTTCTGGTTAGTAAGGGCCCAATCCTGCAGTCTCTAATCGGCCCAGTGACATCATTGATGGAACTATGTTGAAGAGCTGTAGGATTGCTATATGCTGACAGGTGAATGTTTGCAATCATATGTAGCTTGAATCTAGTGCTCACTTAGGGCTACGTTCTGCCCCTGTTACTCTGGTTAAGTAGTATTTTACAGCACAAGTAGTCAATGGGACTATGTGCATAGTAAAGTATGGTACCACTTAAACCGAGGATGAGTGGCAGAATCTGGCCCTTCCTATAGAATATTTTCCTCATTTTAAACTTGAAGACTGAAATATATTCAAATTTAAAGAATGAGAACAAGCCATGGGCTGTTACTATTCATAGGTTAAGAAATATTACCATTGGTACAATCTTTTAATCTTTGACATCTTTAGAACCTATTTTAACTGTAAGCTGATATGTAAAGAAAGCTATAGTGATTTACATTTGTAAATTTAGGTCTGCCAGTACCATTAAAATTCCAAACAGGAAAAAGATATCATAGTACAGCCTAGCAGCAAATGACTATGAAAACGAAATAGTAGGTTCTCCCTTTAAGACAAAATCTGAATTCAGTGACTTCTTCTGCTGAATTACCTATGTGTTGGCCAAGAATTTCTTTTGGTCATCACCTTTTTAACACTCTTTTATGGCTTTATAACTTGTGGCCATTGGACATCTAACAGTAAACTGTGCTAGCAACCAGTAAAAAAAAAAAAAAGAAGAAGAAGAAGAAGAAGACAGCTGAAGGCATCACTGGAAATATGTAATGGAGCTTGCAGATATGCATTTGTTGACAGTTTGGAGAGTACGTGCCAAGCAATTAAATATTGCTTAGCTGATAGTAACTGCAGATGCAGTCATAAATTATTGGTGATGGACTTAAATTGAAAATAATGGTAGGCTGCAGACTGTCACAGATGACCACTGTATAGTAATTATCATTGACATGCCCTCCTTGACCCTTTTAAATAAAGAACAGTGGCAAGCTAAAAAAAAAAAGGAAAAAGGGGCCATGGGGGAAGAACTGGTATCCAAATGCTCTGGTGTTTCAGGCAAGACATGGGTACAATTAACCCCAAACTATCTCTCTCCTCTGTATGAGAAATGTATTGCTCAGAACAAGCGATGTTCTGTTTGTCTTCCTAAATGATGCTAAAATATAAAGCAATGTAATAAGCTTTAAGAGCCAGATCTGAAGCCCATTGAAGTAATACATTCATAGATTCCAAGGCCAGAAGGGACCTCTATGATAATCTAATCTGACCTCCTGTGTAACACAGGCTACAGAACATCCTCAAAATAATTCCTAGAGCACATCTAGCAAGTCATTGTAAAAAATCCCATTTGTTTCAAAGGGCTTTGATGCAGGTTCTGAGTGAAATCATTCATTAAACACCTTTAGGCTGAACCCTGTGTAGGGGGTAGTGTGATGGTTCTTGGGATACCCAGGATTATGAGTCACCTTGTTAACCCCTACCTCCAGCATAAGGGAGACTTGCTTGCGTTTAACTGGGTGTCAAGAAGCTGAACTCCCTGACCGTAGCAGCCTGATAGCCACCCAAGCAATCGCCTCTTGGTTCTGCCAACCCTTACTTTGCCTTGCAGGTTAACCCTGAGCCCTTTTGAAGTGTCCCCCTGTAGCATCCAGCCCCTTATCCACTGAATATTCACAGAAATACCAGGCCTGCTATCCCCAAGGGAAGTGTACACACCAACTCAGGATCAGCAACTAGCTTAGTATCACAGTACTTAGATATATTTATATTGAAAACAAGGATAAGTTTGTTACCAAATATTCAAGATTCAAGAGATGGTGAGTAAGGATAACGGAAACAAATGGATATATACAAAACAAAAGCATAACATGCTTTCTGGAGACTAAACTTAACTTAGCAGGCTAACTTTCAATCTAAAGTTACCTTATCTCACCCAAGGCCTTTTGCAGTGTCTTCAACCAAGGCTGACTGTGAACCAGTTGTTGTGAATATAAAACCTGCCTGTTTGCTAGGTGCAGAAGCACGGGGGGAGGCTTCTTTGTTCCTCAAACATATTCCAGCAAACCTTTGAAGTATATCTTAAGATGAGGTTCTCTTTCCCCACCATGTGTGTACCTGTTAGTTCCTTTCAGCAATTCTTACAATCCTTCATTTGCTTTACCTTCAATGTGTGCTGGAAGACCCACTGTGAATGAAACAATACTTAATTTACATTTCAACAGGAGAGACAGGTGATTAAACATTCCTTGTCTTACGGGAAACTTGTTCCTCTACCTCTGCTGTGATACAGAAGCTAGGGACCTATTTTCAATGCACATACATAACTCCTTACATAGTATGTGCACATACATTTCACAACATTAACATTGGACCAGTGTAACCTTGGCTTTCATTTAGGACCTCATATGACATTCATTGGTGAACCACAATGTACACACCAGAATCAGGATATTCTTGTAACCTCCTTGCCAACTGGCATTGAGGGTTTCTTGGGAAACAGGTAGTACATACTCCTGAAAGTGCCCCACATAACAAGCCCCAGAGAGGCACAATTCTTCCCCTGCTCCAAAGGGAGAATACTTTACTACAGAGCCAAGCATACTCCCCTGACTTCATGCTCAGACAGCTTTACTGCCCAGCATGTGAGAGACGAAGCCATGGATCTGTTCACTGTCCACCCATCCGCCACCCACTTGTTAGTGGACAAAGCATATAAAGGAGCCTGAAACAGGAGGAGGGGCTTTCACCGTACCAGTTAAAGAGGTGGGGGAGGTGTGGGGAGTACTGCTGCTCCGACCTAGTGAGAGGAGGGGTAGTTCTTCCTCTGTTTTTAGCAGAGATAGCTGCACTATCTCCCATTCCTTTCAACGCTGGGAAAGTAGAAGTATCCAGGACACCATTCCTACTTTCTCACATCACCCCAATAACCCAGTAACAATTGGCATTGTTCCTGTGCAGCCATCCAAGAAGGCAGAGGCGCAGTTTACTTCCCCTTTACTCTCTACGGCATGGCCATGGAGCAGTAAGGCACAACCTCACTTTTAGTGTTGGCCTATTGCACTCTGCAGAGAGCTGTTCGCCAAAGAATTCCTGAATAAGCCACTCCATGCTCACAGGAGTTAGCACGTAATCCCAGTGCCGCTTGCCCAGTTTGGATCTGACGTAGAGAATACTAATTCTGCTGTTGCCATTCATCATCAGACACTTCTGTTTGGTCCAATACTGAAACAGTCTTTTGAAAGTAGTATTAAGAGACAGCAATCATCTGGCAAGTTGATCTGAAAAGCTATGTGAACAGGGATGAAAAGTGAGATGGGGAGATTTTGTTGCTGGAAGGAATGAAGGAAAATAAAAGTCACTATTTTTACATTGAATATTACATCATTTCTGCTTTGAAGCATATTTGTGTGACCTCTGTAGAGGCTAAATGTCAAATGGCTTGGCTCAGACGTATGGTTCTGAGAAGTATTTAAAATGTTCTAATACTTATTTGAAACATGTTGTTCACACTTTTTTTCCTTCAAGAAATCAAGCTAAGAAATTCCCAAAGAGAAACTCCTCCCCCCAAGATTTTGGCTGCTTCCTGGTTCTCTATGCATCAAAATACAGCAATAATAGTTTTTGCTGCAAAATTCTGGTGTTTCGTGCTTCAAGGCCTGGACAAAAAAAGAAGTGCAGCATATCATGAGAAAGAAGAAGTTTACAGCATTTATTTACATTCCAGTTAAGGGATTAGTTTCAGTTCTGATAGAATGTTTGATTTATTAAACTGATTTATTTCATCTGGATTGGTTTGCCATCATTAATAGTACCCTCCTATAAGTAAGAGTTTTCTGAAACTTTATCAAAGTGAACTGTGATGTGTTACTCATCTGGGTCCTCAATGGTCATCAGGGGTCAGCCTGTTTCATAAGTGGTGATTCAGCAGTATTAATACAAGTGGAGGAAAGATGTATAACTAATTCATTTTGACATTGTGGACACAAAACTCTGGCAAATTCCAAAGCGCCAATATTGGCCAAAAGCAATGCGAAAGCAACATGTTCCCAGTAACCCACAAGGTGGTCTGTTTGTTTGGGGGACCATGTGCTGAGCCTAGTGGCTTGCTAGGCAAGGCTGAGAGCTTCTTAATGAGGCTTTGATCCCTAAGCCCTTTAGCACCCATCAACCCATAACCAGGGAACATGGCTACTCAGGAAGACCACAGCTTTAAAAAGCCCACTCCTAAGCAACGAGAAGAGCTAGTGACCAGGAGCGGCTAACAGGGGAGTTTTCGAGGGATTTTGGAGGAGGAGCATGATGGAGGCTAGATACACTTAACATTCTTTAAACTTAAAGCCAAAAACACGGCTTGATAAAAACAAAACAACAACAAAGGAACAAGCTTCATGAGTAAAAAGATAATGCAGGCACAAGTCCAGCCACAAAGTGGGGGCTATCCAGTTTATTGCACCCAATGCAGCATATATGATTACCTGCCCTATGCGCAGGTGGCATATGTGTGCATTCGGTGCAAGGAGCTCCTGGCCCTCAGAGACTGTGTATGGGCTTTGGAGACCAGAGTGACTGAACTGGAGGAGCTAAGGGAGACAGAGAGGTACATAGATGAGACTTTCCGGGACACAGTAGAACAGTTCCACACCCAGTCTGACACCCTCTGTGCTGTTGAGGAGGATGAAAGTCTCAGGGACGGAGAACGTCCAACTGGAGCAGAGGTAAATGATCCCATGGTTGGGACCCTCCTTCTAGATGATGTTGTGGTATCCTCTTGCACTGAGGATACGTCTCCGGGGATGGAACTCCAGTTATTAGGAAGAGACAGGTATTAGTAATGGTCAGTTCGATTATTAGAAACATAGCTGGATTTGCAATGATTGGGGGAACTGCATGGTGACTTGCCTGCCTGGTGAGAAGGTTGAAGATCTCTCGAGACATCTAGATAGACTTAAGTGCCGTGCTGGGGAGGAGCCGGTGGTTTTGGTACATGTAGGTACCAGTGACAGGGAAGGATAGGAGAGAGGTCCTGGAGGCCAAATTTAGGCTGCTAGGTAAGAGATTGAAGTTGAGGACCTCTATGGTAGCATTTTCTGAAACGTTCCAGTACCATGCACAGGGCCAGTTAGATGGGCAGAACTGCAGGGTCTCAATGCGTGGATGAGATGATGGTGTAGAGAACAGGGGTTTAGATTTATTAGGAACTGGTAAAACTTTTGGAAAAGGGGGAGCCTATACAGGAAGTATGGGCTCCACCTAAACCAAAATGGAACCAGATTGCGGGCAATTAAAATTAAAAAGGTCATAGAGTAGTTTTTAAACTAGGGGCTGGGGAAAGCCAAGAGGTGCAGAGGAGCACGTGGTTCGGACAGAGACATCCCTTAGGGAAGGATCTATTACTAGAGATTCTCTATGTCCTAGTAAGGAGTAAAGGATGGAAGATGATAAAATACAGGTAAGATCTGATGAGAAACAGTCAAATGAAAAAAGGTCCCATTCAATTACATCATGTAATGGTAGACAGCTAAAAGTGACAAGTTATTTAAGTGCTTATATACCAGTGATAGAAGTCTAAATAATAAGATGGGTGAATTAGAATGCCTTATATGAAATGAGGATATTAATATAATAGGCACCACAGAAACTTGGTAGAATGAGGCTAATCAATGGGACACAGTAATACGAGGGTACAAAATATATCGGAAGGACAGAACAGGGTGTTCTGGTGGAGGAGTGGCACTATATGTGAAAAAAGTGTAGAATCAAATGAAGTAAAAATATTAAATGGACCAAACTGTACCATAGAATCTTTATGGATAGTAATTCCATACTCTAATAATAATATATGTGACAGGGTCGGGCCAGATGGCTACAGGAGAGTGATAGAAGGCAGATATATTAGCCCCAGGTTGAGTAGGTCCCTTTTCCCTGAGTAAGACAACAGGGAAGGTTCCAGAACAATCAGGAACTTTCTGGAAACAATTAAGACAGACAGGCTGATTAGAACACCTGTAGCCAATCAAGGAGCTGCTAGAATCAATTAAGGCTGGCTAATTGGAGCACCTGAGTTTAAAAAGGACCTCACTTCAGTTTGTGGCATGCGTGTGAGGAGCTGGGAGCAAGAGGCACTAGGAGCTGAGAGTGAGAACGTGGACTGTTGGAGGACTGAGGAGTACAAGCATTATCAGACACCAGGAGGAAGGTCCTATGGTGAGGATAAAGAAGCTGTTGGGAGGAGGCCATGGGGAAGTAGCCCAGGGAGTCATAGCTGTCGCACAGCTGTTCCAGGAGGCACTCTAGACAGCTGGAACCCAGAGTAGAGGGTGGGTCCGGGTTCCCCCCAAACCTCCCAATTCCTGGTCAGACACAGGAGTTGACCTGGACTGTAGGTTCACGAAAATGGCCAAACTGAGGGCTGCTGTGAATCTCCGAGGTGAGCAAATCCGCCAATAAGTGCAAGACCCACCAAGGTAGAGGAGGAACTTTGTCACATATAGCAATAGGAACATATTACTGACCACCTGACCAGGATGGTGATAGTGACTGTGAAATGCTCAGAGAGATTAGACAGACTATTAAAATAAAAAAACTCAATAATAATGGGTGATTCCAACTACCCCTATATTGACTGGGTACATGTCACCTCAGGACACGATGCAAAGAAACAGTTTCTTGACACCTTAAATAACTGCTTCTTGGAGCAGCTTGTCCTAGGACCTACAAGAGGAGAGCCAATTCTTGATTTAGTCCTAAGTGGAGCACAGGATCTGGTCCAAGAGGTGAATATAGCTGGACTGCTTGGTAATAGTGACCATAATATGATTAAATTTAATATCCCTGGGGTGGGGAAAACACCACAGCAGCCCAACACTGTAGCATTTAATTTCAGAAAGGGGAACTACACAAAAATGAGGAGGTTAGTTAAAGAGAGATTAAAAGGTACAGCACCAAAAGGGAAATCCCTGAAAGCTGCATGGAAACTTTTTAAAGACACCATAATAGAGGCTCAACTTAAATGTATACCCCAAATTAAAAAACACAGTAAGAGAACCAAAAAAGTGCCACCGTGGCTAAACAAGAAAGTAAAAGAAGCAGTAAGAGGCAAAAAGGCATCCTTTAAAAGAGGGAATTTAAATCCTAGTGAGGAAAATAAAAAGGAACATAAACTCTGGAAAAGAAGTGTAAAAATATAATTAGGAAGGCCATAAAAGAATTTGAAGAACAGCTAGCCAAAGACTCAAAAAGTAATAGCAAAAATTGTTTTAAGTACATCAGAAGCAGGAAGCCTGCCAAACAACCAGTGGGGCCACTGAACGATCGAGATGCTAAATGAACTCTCAAGGAAGATAAGGCCATTGCAGAGAAATTAAATGAATTCTTTGCATCAGTCTTCACAGCTGAAGATGTAAGGGAGATTCCCAAACCTGAGCCATTCTTTTTAGATAACAAATCTGAGGGACTGTCCCAGATTGAGGTGTCATTAGAGGAGGTTTTCGAACAAACTGATGAACTAAACAGTAATAAGTCACCAGGACCAGATGGTATTCACCCAAGAGTTTTGAAGGAAATCAAATGTGAAATTGAAGAACTACTAACTGTAGTCTGTAACCTATCGTTTAAATCAGCTTCTGTACCAAATGCCTGGAGGATAGCTAATGTGGAGGAAAAATTTAGTAGGCCTAAACTTATAGGCCTAAAACTTTGGTCAAGCTAACTGTGTATATAGACCATAAGAAGAGGGTGAGGAAAATTCCATTGTGGAGCAGTTACAACAGCACAGCTTAAGAAATGCAACCATAGCAGCTAGAAATTAGTAAAGACTGTTAACTGCAAAGAATAAACCTGTCAATAACAGGAAAAGCTTGTTTTGCTGTATTCCAAATAAGGCAGAGCAACTGTTAAAAGCTTAAATTATATGCCAAATAAGGGGGAAACGCAGTTGCTGGAAGGGTGCTTGACCAACTGTGGGTTGGGGACAGAACAAATTTGCAATAGTCAAGCTTATGAAATATATAGCCGCAACAGTTGTGTTAGAAAGGTTGCTGACTGCAAAAGAACAGATAGTGAATAACAAGAGGGGGTCTAGTGGGGGAGACACTTGTTTTTGCTTCTGACCAGTGTTAATTTTGCAATGTATTCCAAGTAAGGTAATAAATACGGAAGTATGTGTAATTTGTCTGTGGTTTTAAGCTTTAAAAAGCTGTGTGTGCTTTGCATCAGGGGGCAGCTACTTCGAGCTGTTACCCCCCTGCACTTGAAATCAATAAAGGAGCCTCAGGCCTGTTCTGAGCCAAACACAATGTGTGGTTAATTTTCCACCACAAATCTTGGTGCCGGTGACTCGGATAGACAGCAACCCCCGAGAGCCAGAGGTCCGTGAGCTGCTCCCCAACAGACCCCGGGCCCATCCAAAAGGTAAGAGACCTTTTGAAATCTCTATATTGGGTTTCTGGTGGAGGACTGCCCGTAGGCTCTGGGCTTGGGTGAGTTGTATGCTCTATCCGAACTTTTTGCTGCCAGACACGCCTGACACCCTTAGGGTGGGTTAGAGTCCCATCCAGGTTTGGTTTCCCTGGGAAGAGCCACTAAGGGTGGCTGGGCAAGTCATGGATAGACCTGGGCAGGTCTTGGGTAGACTGGTTCCGTGTACCAGTGTGAATGAGTAAGGTCGGTAGACCGGTGTGAATGTGAGTCACAGTAAGATGCTGAGAGCTCCCTGCGAAGCAGAGGTGTCTCTAAAGCAAGCCCTGTGTCTCCACCCAGTGGGCATCGCGAGGAATGCCCTGACCTCAACAGTTTCCCTCTGCATGGCATGACCGGCGAGGGGGCCTGTCTGGGTCTAGAAGTGTGTGTGATCCCATCCTTTCTGTCCTCGGACAACCTGTTTCTGTTCCCTCTTTCTTCCCCTGCTTCTAGTTCCCGTCCAAAGGTGGTTTGACAAGCCACTGACTGGTCTGATCACCTCGCCGGAAGCAACAGAGTATATGGCTCCAGCCGATGCTCTTTACTGAAGGGGGGTTTAAAGACGGTCGTGGAGGCCATAAACAAACCTTCCCTGTGTGAGTGTGACGAGTGAATTGAGTCAAGTACTGAGCCGAGTACCCTGTGCGAGTGTGACAAGTGAATTGAGTCAGGTACTGGGGGGAGTGGGGGCATGGGTTGGAGGATCCAAGGGGATTCCCGCCTCGCCATGGGGGCCAGTGAGTCAAAAAGGATCACCGTCCCACCAAAAGGCACACCGGCATACTACATGTATGCAAATTATAGTCCTTTCACTTGCAAGTTTCTAAAGAAATGGAATTGGTATACCAGGGATGACCCAAAATTACAGTTTCCCTTAGAGGGAAGTTTCCACCTTGACAGGAATGTGCACCTCAGAGGCACACTTCCTGCCAATAATGTCGGACAAGGTCAGTGGGATGCATATTTCAATTGGTATGGGGAAACAGAAAAACGGCATTGTGAATCTCAAATGAGGATTTTCAAGGACTCCCAGGAGGAACTTAAAATACAATTAGAAGAGGCAAAGGAGAAATTAACTCTTCCCCGAAAGCCAGCTGGCCAGCAAATACCCCTTTATCCTTCAAGGCTTCTCCACAAAATCCCCTTGACCCTATCCGAAGATCTTATAGATTTATACTTAGAATGTAGGTAACTGACTGCCCCTACTCCGCCTCGACAGCCAGGTGCAGACCCATCCGCCCAGGGCAGACCGGATAGGGAAATCATTATTGCAGGTCCGTCCACCCCAGGCGGAACAAATGGAGAGGGCAGTAGACCCCACACACCTCCACCAAACTATAATCTGGAGGCTGACTCCACTATCCAGGGACCCCTGCCCCAACCAGTAACACCAATGTGAGCATCTGCTTCACCCCCTTCCCCTAAGTTGCCCTCGGATCCCGCAAGAAGATCAATCACTACCCTAGCAGACTCGGTACGATACCTATGTGACCAATTTGACGGACTGCCAGAAAATTCACCTCGACCACTGGCAAAGAATACTGACAACAAAAATTACAACCCCAGGACACCCCCACGTCCAGTCCTCAGTCCCTGTCTTCCCATCATGAAACAGCGTTCCCCTTGCACCACATCCCAGGCCCAGGTGTTGATGCTTCGGGTCAGGCAACCCTGGTGACTGTACATGCCCCTTGGTCTGCCACGGATTTGTATAATTTGATTGAAAAATTTCCTAAAATAAGGGAAGACCCCATCAAATTTCAAGAAGAATCAAGAACAGTCATAAGCTGTTACAACCCTAACAGGGCAGATTTAAATCAACTCCTGAGAGGGGTCCTGCCCAAGGAAACATTAAATCGCCTCCTACAAGAGGCCCAGTGGCCCAACAACGACAAAGGCCATAATAGAACATAATAGGGACTTAGATACAGACAGGAACAACCTGCTGGGTGCAGTTCTTAAAATCTGCACAAAAAAGGCATATTGGACTAAAATTAGTGCTTGTAGACAAAATAAAGGCAAAAACCCTGCTGATTACATGCAGCACCTTAAGCAGGTTTTCAAAAGATATTCTGGCATAGATAATGCAGAGGAAGATGACAAAAAAGCCATAGTGGCCGCCTTTGTCCAGGGACTCAATCCACAATTAGGAAACCATTTAAAGATTGGTATCGTGGATTGGAAGGGGAAAAAACCCTAACAAAATTTTGGCAGTCGCCCAGCATTACTCCCATCAGTTAGAAAAGAAAAAGGATGACATTGAAACTAAATTAATGACCCTCCATATCCAGAACATACAAAAACCCTGCAGCCACCACCCATTAAGGGGGAACAGAAGGAGACCCAACAGAGGTCCCCACTGTCCCCCTAGCCAGGGGCAAAACAATGATGCCTGTTACTGTTGTGGACAGGCGGGCCATTGCAAAAACAACTGTCCCAATCGCTTTAACTGATCAACAGACCCTGCCTTTTCACCACAATATTCTTCCCCTGTTCCCTTATGCCCTCAAAACCATTAGGATAGCCAGGAGACAGGTGACATCATCGTTCCGCTTGTCCCTTTAAACCGGAAGGGACCATATGTAGACTGTATAATTAATGTCACCCCTACCTCTTGCCTGCTAGATACCGGTGCCTCACGGTTCACCTACGGCGCGGGCGACTTCCCTTCCCTTCCCTTCCAGTAACCTCAGAAATAGTAAATGCAGTAGGAGTGAGCAACACTCCTATTCCCCATCCCATCTCCTCACCTCTGACTGTTTCTATCGGTCCTCTGTCTGAGCACCAGGCTTTCCTCCTCAGCGCCTGCTCACCTGTTAACCATTTGGGAAGAGACTTGCTGTGCATATTAAATTGTGCAATTTATTGCACCCCAGACGGTGTGTATTTGGATGTCCCTGACCCCAGTCAAAATGAGGTCCTGGCTGTCCTGCAGTTAGACACCCCAGAAGAGGAGACCGACCCCAGCCCTTCCTTGTTGCAACAGGAACTGCTGGTCAAGGTTCCTCCCTGTTTGTGGGCCGAGCATGCCAACCAGGTTGGGTGCATCAGGACTGCCCAACCAGTTAATATTCACCTGAATCCGGAAAACCTCTTCCTAGAATACAGCAATACCCTCTCTCAAAACAAGCCGAGGAAGGAATTCACCCGGTAATTACCTCCCTAATCCAACAAGGAATTATTATTCCTACAGTCAGCGAATGTAACAGCCCCATCTTGCCTGTAAGGAAACCTGGCAAGTAGACTTGCTGCTTTGTCCAGGATCTCCGCGCTATCAATGCTGCTGTTCTCCCTACCTACCCAGTTGTCCCAAACTCTGCTCTTATCCTCTCCTATATTCCCCCTTCTGCCGCTTATTTCACAGTTGTTGACCTCTGCTCAGCTTTCTTCTCTATCCCCGTTCACAAAGATAGTCAATATCTGTTTGTTTTCACCTACCAAGGGTGTCAATACACTTGGACCAGGTTACCCCAAGGTTACACCGAATCGCCCACCTTGTTCTCGCAGATCCTCAAGAGGGATCTGGATGACATTGAATTCAAAATGGGGTCCACTCTGGTCCAGTACGTAGACGACCTGCTATTGGCATCGCCATCTTTGGAGGCTTCTAAAACTGATTCCCTTATGCTACTGCAAGCTCTAACCGAGAAAGGTCATAAAGCCTCCAAGTCTAAACTGCAGCTCTGTCTGCCCAAGGTCCATTATTTGGGACATGATATTTCAGCTGGAGAAAGATGCTTGTCCTCTATGCAAATACAAGCCATCCTCCAGGACCCTAAACCAACCACTAAAAAACAAATGTGTGGCTTCTTAGGTATGGCCAGGTATTGCCGACAATGGATCCTTGGTATACAGCTATTGTTAGGCCCCTGCAAGAATTTACCCTTGATAAGGTCTCTGAACCCCTTCCAAGGACCCCAAAAGCTGAGGAAGCATTTACTAAGATTAAGGAAGCTCTTACCAGGTCCCCCGTCTTGGGCCTACCTGACTACCAGAAGCCCTTCACTCTCTACTGCCACGAGAAGGAGGGAATAGCCTTGGGGGTCCTTATCCAAACTCATGGTGACAAATGACACCCCGTAGCATATTATAGCTCACCTTTGGAGCCTGTAGCAGCTGGACTCCCTGCTTGTCTTCGGGCGGAAGCAGCAGCCGCTTCCCTTGTGGAGACTTCTGCTACTCTCGTTTTGGGTTCCCCCTTATGTGTTGCTGTCCCGCATGCTGTGACCACGCTGCTTCTGAGAAGCAGAACCCAGCACCTCTCTAACTCTAGATTGACTAAGTATGAAATGTTGCTTTTAAATGCTTCAAATGTAACTCTTACTTGCTGCCCTGTTCTTAACCCCACTATTCCACTTCCCACGGCAGCTGAGAGGGAACCTCATGACTGTTCAGCTGAGACAGCAGAACTCTCCACTCCTAGAATTGATCTAAAGGATACCCCGCTTCATAATCCTGATCTGCTATTCTATGTAGACGGGTCCTGCCTCATAAATCCTGAGGGCCTATTTGTGGCCGGCTATGCTGTTTATTCCCAACACGAGCCTGTGGAGGCCCACTCCCTTATGGGAGCACACTTAGCCCAAGTCGCAGAACTTGTCGCCCTTACCCGTGCTTGTACTTTAGCCAAGGACAAGTCTGTTACTATCTACACAGACTCTCGATATGCCTTCGGGGTGGTTTATGATTATGGGCAACTATGGAAACACTGAGGATTTCTCACATCGGGGAGGGGCAAAGATTAGTAATGGGCCCTTTGTTGATGCCCTTCTCTCTGCCCTTCTACTCCCTTCTGCCATTGCCATTGTAAAATGTACTGCTCACCAGAAACCTTATGACAATGTTACCAGAGGAAATGCACTGGCAGATGCTACTGCCAGACAGGCGGCCTTTTCTGGGTCTCCGGCTCCATTTGATTTTATTTCCTTCAGTTCACAGTTCCCCTCCATGCCTGCCTCTCTCCATGATTTAGCTCTTATGCAAGATTCGTCCCCAGAACAGAGAATGACAGATGGAGACAGGATGTATGTACTTTGGATCCAGATGCCTTGTGGCACTCCCCAGATGGCCGTTTGGTGGCGCCCAAGGCTGTGCTCCCCTATCTCGCTCGTGTGTCCCATGGACTGGTGCATGTGAGCAAAGGGGGGATGATTGCTTCAGTACTGCGTCATTGGTATCCCCCAAATTTCTCCATCATGGCACAGCAGTACTGCAATTCTTGTCTGACCTGCCTAGCCCACAATAGTGGCAGACCAGTTCAGACATAACCTGCTGTGCACCCCACCCCATGGGGACCTTTTGTAAATATCCAAATCGATTTTATCAATATGCCAAAGTGTTGTTCTTATGAATATGTTCTTGTTTGTGTCTGTATGTATTCTGGATTAGTAGAGGCCTACCCTTGTGTCAAGGCTGATTCCCTCACCGTAGCAAAACAATTGTTAAGAGACTTTATTCCTCGGTTTGGTCTAACTCTTTCTATTAACAGTGACCGACGTACCCATTTCACAGGCCAAATCATGCAACAGATTTGCAAGGCCCTTAACATCGCCCAACACTTGCATTGTGCTCATCACCCTCAGAGTGCGGGGCGCAAAAATGGGGAACTAAAGAACAAAATCTCTAAGATCTGTGTGGAAACCAGTCTTAAATGGCCTGGTGCCTTACCCCTTGCTCTCATGTATATGTGGAGCACACCTGCCCAGAAACATGGCCTGTCCCAGTATGAAATCCTTATGGCCAGACCCATGCATATGCCAGCATCCCCTCCCCCACTCCCTTGCCAATTGGACCTGCAACTAAATGATGATACTGTGATAACATACTGTCAGACGCTAATTCGTTGTTTTAGGTCTATCCACTCACAGGTCCAAACCAGCTGACACACTGTGCCACTCCCTTCAGCCTGGAGACTGGGTTTATATTAAGGTATATCACAGAAAGACTTCTTTAGAACCTTGCTGGAAGGGCCCCTACCAGATCCTACTGACCACCCATACAGTGGTCAAGTGCCAGGGATTTGTCAGCTGGATCCACGCCTCCCACTGCAAAAAATAACTCCCCCCTTAGACCCAGATGCTGAGGATTTTCAACCACCAGATCCAGTTCCCAAAAACAACCAGAGTGGTCGTGACGGCAACCCCGCTTCAGGCCCCAAAAGGGAACCTAGGTACAGCCTCAGGAAGAGAAAGTGATATCTCCAGTGATTTGCCTTTATAGCCAGCCAAGACTTCAGGCCTGCTGGTAAAAAGGACTCCAGAGATCAAAGGCCAGAATAAAGCCTTTAGAAGTCCAGTGGAGAGCCTAGCGCCTGCTCGCACCCAGTTGCCATGACCGACTCCACGGTCAGAATAAAGGAAGCAGCCATGATGAGAAAATGGCTGATGCCTTCTGTTTGGTTCGTATGCGTAACTATGTTCTTGCTACTATTGCTGAAATTTCATGATACTGTTATGTTCTTTTGGATGCACAAAGCCACGAGCAGTTCGCCAATAAAAGACCCCTTTGAAGAACCGGATGCAACGCAAGTAACTTCTCCCTTGTATGATGTTAAACCAGGGACGTTCCAAGAAAGGAAGGGCGGCCAGCACGTCCCTTGGCCTGCACCGCTTCCTGCAGCCCCCATTGGCCTGGAGTGGCGAACCACGGATAATGGGAGCCGCTGATCGGCCGAACTTGCAGATGTGGCAGGTAAACAAACCAGTCCAACCCGCCGGGGCTTTCCCTGAACAAGCGGCGGACCAGCTTTGAGAACCACTGATATAGTCAACCTGTGGAACTCTTTGCCAGAGGATGTTGTGAAGACCAAGACTCTAACAGGGAAAGGGGGAAAGAAGAGATGAAGAAGGAATTAACTACACATAAAAGGAGCTAGTGGTCATCTCACTTAATCAGCTGCTGGAAGGTGCTCAGATATGGTGTAATTGGGCATGGTATAACAGAATAGAAATGACCAGGTGTTTTCCACGATGATCGACATTAAAAGGAAGGCAGAAACACGCTGGGCCAAATCCTGCTGGCTTTACTCACATTATTTGGCGTCAATAGCAGTATTCACATGAGCGAGACAAGCCAGGTATCTCCTGACAGCATTAGGCATGGTCCTGGCAGCTTTATTCACACAAGCAGCCTCCTGGTTTTCAGCCACTAACCACTGTAAGTAAAATGTAAAAAATGTAATAATATGGAAGATTAAGCACTGCCCAGAATGCAGCATGAAAGAGCACATAGTAAATCCTTTAAAACATTAAACACCCATCTTTCTTTACACTCCCTGACTTACTATCCACTTAAGGGGAGCCTGATCCTGTAGCTCTTACTCACATGACTAGTCCCACTGCTTTCAGCAAGACTACCAGATATTGTAGTTTAACAAGAGTGTGCTTTCACAGCTTCAGTTCAGCATCCCCTTTCTGGCCATTCATCAGACTTCTGTGAAGGGATCCAGCTTCGGGATCCTACATATTTTTGAGCCTCTGGAGTCTTAACAGAACTCAGGTATTGGGGTCCCTAGGCAAACAGTTGAAATGCAGATGCTTTCTCTAGCTCCCCATTCTGAGAGTTGCAATCCCTGGTCCAACTGTGCAGCCCCTAGAAGCAGTGCTCACTCCTCAAATTCTCTCTGTAGCTTAAACACGCTCTTTTCCCAGAACTCCAGGCATACGGTGTTTGGGCTGTACAGTTTTCTTCTTCTAGGGCACATGAAATGCACTGTTACTTTGCACAGGACTCTAAAACTATTGCTGTTCACTTAATCACACAAGGAATACACAGATCCACACAAAAATAATAAATTTGACATGCATTTCCCTGCCTCAGTTTCCTCAGTATTCAAGAGCATTCTTTGTACTATCCATATCCCTAGTCTGGTGGGTATATGTTAGGTCTTGTCTGCCTTTGGTGGATACACACAGACAAAGAGGCATTCCATAATACAGCAATTGTCATTGCAATAACTTCATAATAATTTCAAAACAGCAACCAGAATTTATAAGTTGTACACAGATTCCCCTAATCACCACATGTGCTTGGGTCCATCCCTATTCATCAAAATACGTAAGCACATAATTAACTTTAAGCATGTGTTTAGGTGATTTGCTGAAGAGGGGTGGTCCGATGAATTGGAGCCTGCGAGAGTCAGGGCTGCAGGATTGGGCTCTAAGAGCCAGATGTTCAAAGGTATTTAGGCATTTAAAGACACAGAGAGGTACCTTGGGGGATTTTTGAAAACACCAAGGTTCCTAATTCCCACTGAAATCAATTAAAATCCCACTAGGTGCCAAATGCATCTTAGACACCTAAATACCATTAAAAATGTGCTTTAAGTGTGTATGTATTACTCAGTGCTCAGTGGATCTTAATTACCAAATGCATGCTTAGGTTAATTTCTAGACAGTATCTGTAGTGCTACCATATATACTAATGCATTTTCAAAAGAGATCTAACTAAGAGGTCTATTAGGTACAGAGTCTACTGGAATATTTCCATGTCTGGATGAAGCCAGATGCTTAGACCATTACTCATGTGAGTAGCGCTGATGTACATGAGGAATCCTATGGAAAACCGTAGGGATAATAAACTAAACCTTCAGTGAACCCTCCAGTTCAAATACTGATTGTATTCTTTTTCTGCTTTCAGGATTGTTCTGGCAAAGGTTAGTCTCTTACTAGCAGCATATGTCTAAGTACCTCTACAACAGTGTTTCTCAACCTTTTTTGATACCAGGGGCTGGTTTTCTGACATCCTAAACTGTGTGTCGGGGAGATCTCTGGGGCTGGCCTGGGTCCACTGACTGACCATTGAGAAACATTGCTCTAGAGTCTTCTAATAGACTAATGAGGTAGATTTCAGTTCTATTCTATACAGTCTTTTTGTTTATGTTTCCTTCAAAATCCTCTTAAACTAAACATTTTAGTGATCAAAACAAACCAACCTAAAAATATCCTCAGGATAAAATGCTACCCTAAAAAGACACAGATGACCAAGATTTGAAATCCACTTTGTATACAGCACATTCCAATCCATCAGCCTGGAAACATTTTCCTTCATTTTCCTTAGCTCCACAGCAGCATAGGAGTCACTTCTCTCAAGTAAAAAGAAAAGGAATACTTGTGGCACCTTAGAGACTAACCAATTTATTTGAGCATAAGCTTTCGTGAGCTACAGCTCACTTCATCGGATGCAGTGAGCTGTAGCTCACGAAAGCTCATGCTCAAATAAATTGGTTAGTCTCTAAGGTGCCACAAGTACTCCTTTTCTTTTTGCGAATATAGACTAACATGGCTGTTACTCTGAAACCATTCTCTCAAGCAAGTCACTTCTATTTTGGATGGGCTCAAAATGGATTTTGTGCATATGTTTTGGACTGCATTCTGCAGTGATGCTGCAAGTGTGGTTATGAGGTCCCTACTCTAGAGTGGCCTATAAATTCCCACAATTAGTTGTTTGGCATTTTTTAAATCACTCTCTCGTGCATCTGTTGAGTCTGTTGATGTGCCGATATGGAAAGCCAGCAGAGGACTAGCTATCCTCATCTTACTCTTCAGTGCAGGTGGTCTGAATGTATTTCCCAGGGCTGCATGCACTTTTTGCAGATGCTTCCTGAGATTCTGTTCAGAACTCTCGGGAGTGTTCAAGAGTCAGAGGCTTGGCACAGACATTCTCATATGATTCTTTCTTATTAAATTTTGTAGTGATATATGAGGGTTTTTATTTTTAAATAGCAAAAAGATGTTTCCAAGCTTCTCAGGGAGACTTGTCACATTACTCAGATCTCCCGATCTGCTTTCCAGGTACATTTCATGTAGTCAGAGCCTAAATTATTTTCAAGAAATGTGTGTCACCTGTGTAAAAACCTTGTTCAGGATGGCAGATTACGTGACAATGACTCACAATCTGCACAACATATATTCTAAAAATAACATATACCCATTTCAGTCAGAGTCTTGCAGTTAATTTAGAAAAAAAAACAAATACAAATATGACTGTGATGGATCTGCTAAGCAAGGGACTACAACTCCCATCAGCCATCTCCCAACTGCACTTCCCTTTCCCTTGGCCAGGTAAGGGTAAGGTTCCTGAACCACAAAGTGGCTAGGGTCTGTTGGGAAGAAGTGGCTGCATGGCAAGCCAGTGGCTCCAGAGAAGCTGGATCACAGAGAAGAATCCCCAGGAACTGTATACAGAAACTCATATGGAACAGGCTGTGACTGCCATAAATTATAACTGGGTGCAGCTCTGTGTGGGACTTATGGGGGAAAAGCATTGGCTAGGCAGGGAACTAGTCCAAAGGGACCCCGATGCCAGTGAGCCTGCCCTGGAAACCCACAAGCTCATATTTGCTTGAATTGGAGAAGGTGCCCCAAATATCAAGTGCCCCCAAGAGCACAAACATTTACTGCTATTGCTTACTTTGAATTGTAATAGTGTAAGCCTCTGTACCTAGGGTATTTGCAATCTACTCCTTTCCTGCCAGCCCTAGTAAAGTAACCCTCCACTTAGTCATGTATCTGAGTGGTTATTGGGACCCACCAGATCTAGTGCCTCAAGGCTGCTGAAGCATCCACAGTGCTTGCCTCCAAGTTGTGGTACACCTGGCACACTACTGGCATCTATGGGTTTGTTGTACTCTGACGCTGAACAGCCTCGATAATTGTATGATACAAACTATTGGCCAGAAAAGTTGGAATCCTGGCTTCTTTCTCAGAGATTCTTATGAAATTATCTACAGAAGGTTTACTTTCTGAGAAAGATACTGCTCTTGGCTACTACCTTTACTTTAAAGAATATGAAGACCAAATGAAAAAAAAATCCTAAATGGATAAAGCTAATTCTTGACTTTTAATAGTTCTAAAATATTCTATTTGACATTAATATATGGAGGAAATTTGAGCAAGAGGCAAAATATTTAATTGCCTCCACACGATCAGTCATACCAAATGTGCACTGAGAACATAAGAACTGCCATACTGGATCAGACCAATGGTCTATCTAGCCTAGTATCTTGTCTATGGTAGTGGCCAGTATCAGAGATTCAGGTGGAGTATACCAAAAAGGGCAATTTTGGAGAGATCTGCCCCTGTCTTCCTCTCCTGGCTTCTGGCAGTTAGAGTTTTAGGGTCATACTAAGCATGGAGTTACATCCCTGACCATCTTGGCTAATAGCCATTGATGGACCGATCCTCCATGAATGTATCTAATTCTGTTTTGGCTATCACAAGATTCCATGGCAATGAGTTCCCCAGGTTAATTGTGCATTGTGTGAAAAAGCATTTCCTTTTGTTTGTTTGTTTGTATGAAACCTGCTGCCTACTAATATCATCGGCTGACCCCTGGGTTTTGTATTGTGTTTTGTGTGAAAGGATAAATAGCTGTTCTCGATTCACTTTTTTCCATGCCATTCTTGATTTTAAAGACTTCTATCATATCCCTCCCTTAGTCCCTCCCTTCAGCACTTTTGTGGGCTGAAGAGCCCTAATCTTTTTACTCTCTCCTCATATGGAAGCCATTCCATACCCTTGATCATTTCTGTTGCCCTTCTCTAAATCTTTCTCAGTTCTACTTTTTCCATGTTTCTTTTGTTTATTCCTACTGATTTGGAAACTAAACTATATATATAGTCTTGTTATTGTATCTTTAGTCTCTCTGCAGAAGGCAAAATTCCCAAAAAACTCGAGTCCATAAGGATTTCCTATCCTGACAGCAGTGCAGAATGTGAAATAGAATTCCCTCATGTCAATACTATTGCTTCAGCAAGGAGGAATCCTTTCTCACAGTCCAGCAGACAAAAGGTGGTAAGTAAATTTCAGACCTGTCACAGGGAGGTATTGAGTTACTAGAGTAGGAGTAACTGTGCTAATGAGATGATTTAATATTAGCATGACAATGTCTATGCTAATGGCTATCTTCATCCTCTGAGCATGCCCAGTAATAATGTAAATGTATCTAGAAGTCTGAATAGTCTCAGGCCTTGTATTTGGGGATAGCCCTAATTCATCAATCAGTGGAGGCACACTGATGGTGACTGTAGAAAGGACATGTAGGGGTTTTGCACCAATTGAACTGTAAACCAGGGTCTCAATGAGCTCTCCCTGCCATTTATTGATGAACTAGAGGAAAAGACCTCAGGAGCAGACCATATTTACATAGAAATACCTACTTTGATCAATGGATAGATGTGCTTTGCCAAAGTGATCAATTTTGGCTGGTTTGGGTGCAGAGGAGGGAAAGGGGAGTGGCATGTTAAAGGAACATATGTCTATTACACTTTCACACCACAACATGGAAAACTGAGGCAAAGGACACCAACCAAGATACCGTGGAGTTGGTGTTTACTTATGGCTTGCATCCTTTTGAATCATTCTTGTGGTGTTACCCAAATTGATGCTGAGTTGCCTTTTAATCAAAGTTTTCTTTTGTTATACCCAGACTTGGTGTTTGTGATTGGGGAAGTATTGCCCCTTAGAGTCACTCTGGGATAGTGTTTAGTTTTCCTAGATTTCTGGGTGAGGGCTTCAAGCCAGTTTTGTTTTGGAATGTTAAGAGGAACCCTGGATATCAAACCCAGCCCTTGTTGCTACTGCTGACACCATTTGGCAGAAAAGTTACAGAGGTAATGGTAAATCCAAATTAGCTCAGTGAGCGCCAACCCCTGTAACAGGAAAAATATCTGAACTTCCTTGTCATTTGCATTCCTAAGCATGCATAAATCACATCCAAATAACTTCTCAAGTGTTTTTAATCCTTAAAACCAAAGGGTGCTAGTGAAACAGCACTGAAGAACTTTTTTAAAGAAACAAGGATATGCAGACAGAACAGCCCCACAGCAGTAAAATCACAGTGGAAGAATGAGATTGTCAGCAAGTGGCATTTTCACCCTGCATTTACCAGTACACACGCACTGAACTTACCCCTTTCTCAGGGTTTGCCTTTATTGCTAATTTATAAAACAACAAAATATAAATCTCAGCACAGGCTTTCTCCTCTGCCATTACCACTGCCCCCACTTCCAGCTTGTTCAGAGAAACACTCAAACTCTTTTATACTCCTCTGTTGGAATTAATAGTATCCACCTGGTCTGATATCAGCAGGGGTCAGCAGAAGAGCTCTGTATTTCTATGCAGAGTCCTAGAGCTGTACCAGGATTCACAGTTATAAATGGAGTATGAACAAACAGAACACATTTGCAGAAATCTGGAAATGTTTTGAAATGCTCTGCTTTTTAAACAATTCATACAGCATTTTTCAAACCAAACATCAGCTGTTTCCCTGTGGACCAGATTGTATTATTCTATAGTAGATTAGAATTTTCTCATTTTTTTCAAATCATTTTCACCATGGCTTTGTGCTGATAATTTGGGTTTTATATTATGCCACTCAGCATTTATGAAACAGTAAGTAGTCACCAGGACCCGCATTACGTGGTAGCAAACAGGGCAATTGGTTGGGGCCCCATGCCACAGAGGCCCCCACAATCCTAAATTACCTGATCGGGCTTTGGCTTCAGTCCTGGCGGGGGGAGGGTGGGGCTCAGGCTTCAGCTCTGGGTGGCAGGGCTCAGGCTTTGGCTTTGGTTTCTTAGTTTCTGCCCTGGGCCCCATCGAATCTAACACCGGCTCTGGCAGTCACAACAGTGACTATTAATTATGCCACCCAAAATATCACCTGTGGCTCTTACCTTGAAAGCTCACACATGAATGTACTAGCAGTTGGATTTGGTCTGTTTAGGCCATAGGAATTAAATACCAAGTATATTTAATTTACTGCAATTAAAGTGCTTGATCCAGAAGTGGGAAATACATCAGTGCACAGGGCCCCCAGAGGTGGATGTCTGCCTGATAGTAAGCAGCGTTGCAAAGTGCCCATAACCACTGATCCCTTGGGATACCGAGAGACAGCCATCAAAGTCCCCAAAGTGGATATCACTGGCCAAGAAGGGGCATGCCCAGACACCGACACAGTGGTCCCTGCCTGCCCTCCCTCCTCACACATACGTTCTTTGTCTGCAGCCTTGTCTTCAGTTTAAAAACACCCCTACCCAAATCTAATTCTACAACTCAGTCCCAGGGAGGTTTCTAGTGCAAAAAACATCTGTTCTCCTTTGAGGGGGAATCCCACCTGTGATGCAGCAGCAGCAGCTGTCCCTGCTGTCTCCCCAGCTCTGGTGGTGGTGAGTGAAGGCCATAGTATTTGAAAACAGACATGCCTGACATATGCAATTATCTGCAAATCGTGTAGTTGATTATTTTGTACCACTGAAGTCTATAAAGAGTTTCTTTCTAGCCAGAACTGACTCTATCTTGGCCTGCGATTTGTGTAAATCTCAGAAAAAAAGTTGAATTTGGCTGGGTCAATGTTGAGATAGGAAACTAGCCAAGAACTTCCAGGTGTCTGGTTCCCCAGTGCTGTCAGTTGCATTTACAGGTCACACTAGATGAGCATAGTGGTCCTTTCTGACCTACCAATCTATTAATCTAGGTTCTTATATTTTGATAATCACGGTGCCATATCAATGTGTAGGAATCCCTGAGGCTGTAACATGTTTAAGCTTAACAGAGTGGAGAAGTTTTCTATGTTGCATGGGGCCTTAGTTATTAAATAGCATTGCAGTTACACAAATAAAGTCTGCAACTCTGAAAATGTACCCCCTTGACTTCTCTACAGTCTGATAACAGGTAAGCTAAAACATCTGGCATAGTTCAACCTCCAGCTGAAGGGGGTTGGGCAGATTATTCAATTTCAGAATCTTCTACACCTTCTGAAGAACCTGCTCCTGGCCACTACCTCAAATAGGACAGTGGATTAGATGGGCCACAGGTCTGATCCTGTCTGGAAATTCTTATGTTTCTTTTCCCCCTTGTATTTAATCAAATCAGCATTTGGGCTTTAAAGATTTACCTAAAAGCAGATAGAACTACTCTAGGAAGGCGGTGGCAGTCTTCTGTAACGGGACCATTCTAGCCTCCTCCAAGATGGCTGCTGTGGCTTTGTATTCTTGTCGCATAGAAGTGTTCCCTCCTCACAAAGCAACAAAATATTTTAAGATGATGGATAGGACAGTATCTGGAAATCAGCGAGGCAATACACTAGAAAAGGTTTGTCAATATGGGGGAAATAACTAAGCACAGGCAACTAAGAGAAGGGGGGCCATGCGTGTATCTAAACCATTTTATCTCTGGTAGGGCAGTGCTGTAGTCAACACGTTCTTGCCAGATATAATTTAACTCCTATTTTGTTATATAGTTGCTGGTAAATATTGATCTCTGACTTGTCTACATGATGCTTTAGTCTGCACTAGAGGGGGGTACATTTTAGTTTGTGCTAACATGTTGCACACTAACTGCCCTGTATGGGCTGTGCTGGTGCATACTAACACTTCCCTAGTGCGCATTAGCATAAACACTGTTTGAAATGTGACTTCATTAATGCACACTAGGGAACTTTTAATGCATACCAGCAGGGTCCACAAAGGCCAGATAGTGTGCAACACAGTAATGCAGACTACAATTTACACTCCTCTGGTGTGGACTAAAGCACAGTGTAGACAAGCCTATAATGCTGAATTAATGACATTTAGGGTGATTTTCAGGCATTTATTCAGCTGGACTTTCATTTCAGAGTAACATCATTTATTGTAGTGGTTGTGGATCCAATGCCTAATAGCAAGCGGGCCAATCACAACTGCAAGGACTCCTCTCACCGTGCACTCCCTGGACTATGCATCACCCCATCTGCTAGTAATAGACTATTCAAATTCCAAAGTCTCGCATCTGTTCCTATTCCCACTAAAGTCAGAGGCAAAACTGCTAGGGGAGCAAAACTGGACCCTATCTCTGATAAATAAAACAATATCATATTAATGGCTTTGGTTATTTCTTTAAGGGACATAAAAGCCGATGCTGCCTTTTCATCCTGTATTGAATACAAACTCCGGCCTCCAGCTGTGATGCACAAGTTAAATTTCCCCTGAACAAAATAGTTTTTTCTAGTTAAAACTGTTTTTTTTTTTCTCAGAGTGAAAATGATAAAAGTTGGGCTCAAAATTGGTGGGTTTTTTATTTTGCTCTGTGAAACCAACACAGAGTAGAAATTTAACAATGTTGCTGGAACAGGGATTTTTTTTTTTTACTCTTCTAATAAATGAAGCCCTGCTGCAGATTATGTTTTTTTTTGCAACACAGAGGAAATAACACTTACTAACTCCTCGGGATCAGACTGCTCATGGGCAGGTTTTGGCACAATATAATAAAGTTAAGTTGTTCCTGTCAACGGTTTGCTTCTTAGAGGTTAAAATATATGGGGCAAAATTCATTGCTGGAATAAACGGTTGCTACTGCATTGAATACAACTGAAGACTTACACAAGCTGTGAATTTGAATGGATGGATGGGTAGATACGTTTACGATCTACTTTATATTGCAAGGACTAGTGCTTTTACTATGTTAAAAAAATCCCTCTCTCCATGTTTGACTTATTCGCTCAGACTCCATTTGGTCCAACCTTATAATGCTTACATTTTTGCTTGATAAGTACTATGCAGCATACATGACTGCTGAAGCAAACAGAGGAAATGACTAAAAAGACAGAGAGATATATGCTGGTCAAACAGTGATGATAAACATGAAAGATAAAGAGGCAGAAATTAGGTAGGAAGTGAACCATTTGAATCCTGACCCAGTGTTAACTAAACAGCAAAGGCCTTGCTGCTTCTTTGATATTTTATTTAATTTTTCCCCAGTCAGAACAATCCTATTCCATAGATTGGTTTTTCTGCCCTCTGAGATGGCTTATGTGATTACTTCAAAAGGATTAGAACTGTGTGAGTCTCTGTCTTTCTTATTAAGTTGGATGGGTCCTTCAACATCTATAACGTCAATATGGATTTTCACTAGAGTCTAGGATGGCTTCTTTCTCCACTACCATATCTTTTAAAAATTGAGATAGAAAGCTGGACAACTTTATCAGTTTTAAAGAGGACAACCTATTATCAGGTGTGTGATATTTGTTTTAACTACCACTATATTTCTTGCTCACAGTTTCAGGTTTAAGCCTCGATTCTAGGAACGCATTTCAATTCAGGAGAGGCACTTAAGCATGTGCTGAACTTTAAGCACACATTTACATCCCCCTAAAGTCAGAATTAAGAATGTGCTTTAAGTCCTTTCCTGAATCAGGGCCTTAAACAGCCATTTATACTTGGAATTCTACATACAGCCATTCTCTGTTGCTAGATAAACCCTCCTACTTCACTTGATATTAAATATATACTTTTCTTAGGTGCAGATTTAGAGAGATCTGTATGTCAATTAGAAATTGAATGAATTCTGAAACTTTAGTTTAGATTTCAATGAAGTGGGTACATTTTCTTACTTTTCTTTCTTTTTTTCAGGCAATAATAAGAGTATTTTTGTAGCAACTAATTTTTTTACTTCTGTCTTCAGTACAAAAAATAAAAAGTACTTTTTACCTTGAGTGCCTAAGCTATGAAAAAAGACATTACTTTTTTTCCTGCAGCATTATGGGCAATATTGTGAATCAGGAGATTCTCCTTGATATCCATGGGAGGAAGATGAAGCTCTACAAATGGATATGACTCATGTAAGATCATAATAGGGATAAGTTAAGTTACAAAAGGTTGAGGTTTTCAAGGATCAGAATTCATATCTCAGCCTTATTGGAACTTATCAAAATGTTTCAATTCCTAACTTTACTACCAATTACCAAGCCTGATTCCATACATACCTACCCTTGCAACTGAAAGCACTTTGGTACTATGATGGTGGGAAGTGTAGAAATCCCTGTGATGGACAGGCACTTAGTCTGGCAGGCAGTATTATTTGTATACGTGATAAAGCAGAAAAACTGCCAGCCAGAAAAGCAAGGGTTAAAGAGAGCCTTTGGGACCGGCTAGCCCTGCCCTGATATACCTGCAGCCATTGCAGGCCTGAAGGGAGCAGAAAAGGAAAGAGTCTGGCTCACTTTGGGACTGACTGGCAAAGGGGCAGGAGCTAACTGCCTCCCTACCTGAGGGGAAGGAGCTCCAGCCTACCAACCAAGGCAGCCAACAGGGAGTAAGCACTGTCTCCTCAGCCAAAGGGGACTGCGAAGGGGACCTAGGAGTCTCCAGCACATGAGGTAACTGAGTGAAAAAATCCCAGAGACATTGTCGGGCTTGCCCTCACCAGCTTGTGGGTGCCCTGCCCGAAGAAGTCTGGGACCGCAGCAAAGCACTGCCCAAGACCCAAGAGAGGATCTATGGGAAGTAAGTTGCCCATCAAATTGGACTAGAGGGGCCAAGCCCAAAATTGAACAGACTTACAGGAAGTAGCCCAGGGCAGTGGATTTTGATTCCCTGCAGGGAGGGCCCCCCCATTCAGGGGTTCATGTACACAGGGCCCTAGGCTGGGACCCATTGGAGAGGGATGGCCCGGATCTCCCTACCCCTACGTCTTCCCCCAGCCTTAAAGACTGAGGCTTCTCAGGGGGGCTGAGAGCCACACACTCTAACCACTAGGCTGCCCGCCCTCCAAGCTGCCTGTTACAGCATACTAAATACTTTTCCTTCTGTAATCATGGTGACCTTTCAGATGAAACTCTCATATCTTAATCCTTCCCCTTTACTCCTAATATACTCAGTTAACCCAACAGATTCCCTTCTCAACTGTCCCTGATCCTATCACCCTCCCTTTTACCTTAGATTTTGGTCCACTATCCTTATTCTTAATCCTTATTCTGGACCCCTTCCCCAGACAAAATTGCCTGCTTCTCAGTGATTTTATTTCCCTCCCTCCACCCTCACCAAGCTCAATTTCCTGCTAAAAGCAAGCCATTTTCAGTGCACAGCAACACGCTTTATTAGTCTTCAAAACGCAGGAACTATGAGACGTATTTTGAGCACCACCTACTAGCCCCCTTTCTGCCAACTACCTATTTACATATATACAGGTATAAAGTGCTACAGTAGCACTCCCTATATGCCATGTATTCCCATTGCCTTAATTCCGCTTGCTACTTTAGTTGTTTCTGAATAATTGATTGTAGCTGTGTCCTGTCCGAACAGGAGTGACAGTAGGGACTAGGAAAAACTCATTTTTATCAAAATGTTCAGTAGGAATTTCATCAAAAAACCCAAACCCTGAAAGCCAAGTTGTTTTTGTCAGCCAAAACCTGTCAGCTGAAAAATGGGAACTGAAAGCTACCAAAATCTGAAAAAAATTAGCCACAGTCTGCAAATTATCAGTCCCCCCTAAAATTGAGGTTTTGCCTCAACATGTTTTGGTTTTAGCTTTTCCAACATGAAACTGAATATTTTGGAAATATTTCTGAAAGCAGGCACTTTCCATGAACATTTTCATTCAGCTGAAAACCCAATTTTCCATTAAAAATAAGTGATAGAAGCATTTTGCTTGGCCTGAGTTAAGACCAGGACAATGCAATCAATCCATTTAACATTACACAGCAAACAATGGTACACACATGACTCCTATCCACCTTCAGTCTCTGAGGTAAATTAATTCAGACAGATGTAGTAATATAGATCTTTTTGAGAATTTGCTGAGTGATTTTTAAGTACCACCCTCTAAGCTGTTTTTAAATTATAATTTTAATTAATTAAATGTATATAATATAGGTAATTAAATAATTAATTGACAAAACATTACCATAAGAACATAAGAACTGCCATACTGGGTCAGACCATCTAGCCCAGTATCCTGTCTTCCGATAGTGGCCAATGCCAGGTGCGCCAGAGAGAATGAACAGAACTGGTAATCATCAAGTGATCCATCCCCTGTCACCCATTCCCAGCTTCTGGCAAACAGACGGTAGGGACATCATCCCTGCCCATCCTGGCTAATAGCCATTGATGGACCTATCCTCCATGAATTTATCTAGTTCTTTTTGGAACCGTTACAGTCTTGGCCTTCACAACATTCTCTGGCAAGGAGTTCAACAGGTTGACTGTGCGTTGTGTGAAAAAAACTTCCTTTTGTTTGTTTTAAACCTGCTGCTTATTAATTTCATTTGCTGCCCCCTAATTCTTGTGTATGGAGAAGGAGTAAATAACACTGCCTTATTTACTTTCTTCACATCAGTCATGATTTTATAGACCTCTATCATATCCCCCCTTAGTCATCTCTGTTCCAACCTGAAAAGTCCCAGTCTTATTAATTGCTCCTCAGATAGAAGCCATTCCATACACCTAATCATTTTTGTTGCCATTTTCTGAACCTTTTCCAATTCTAATATATCTTTTTTTGAGATGGGATGACTACACCTGCACACAGTATTCAAGATGTGTGTGTACCCTGGATTTATAGAGACGCAAAATGATATTTTCTGTCTTATTATCTATCCCTTTCTTAATGATTCCCATCATTCTGTTCACTTTTTTGACTGCTGCTGCTACCACATTGAGTGGATGTTTTCAGAGAACTATCCACAGTGTAACAGCTAAATTAGACCCAATCATTTTATATATATAGTTGGGATTATATTTTCCAATGTGCATTACTTTGCATTTATCAACATTGAATTTCGTCTGCCATTTTGTTGCCCAGTCACCCAGTTTTGAAAGATCCTTTTGTAGCTCTTTGCAGTCTGCCTGAGACTTAATTATCTGGAATAGTTTTGTATCATCTGCAGATTTTGCCACCTCACTGTTTAGCCCTTTTCCAGATCATTTATGAATATGTTGAATAGCACTGGTCCCAGTACAGACCCCTGGGGGACACTGCTATTTATCTCTCTTCATTCTGAAAACTGACCATTTATTCCTACCTTTTGTTTGCTATCTTTTAACCAGTTACCAATCCAGGAGAGAACATTTCCCTCTTATCACATAACTGCTTACTTTGCTTAATAGCCTTTGGTGAGGGACCTTGTCAAAGGCTTTCTGAAAATTTAAATACACTATATCCACTGGATCCCCTCGTCCAGATGCTTGTTGACCTCCTCAAAGAATTCTAGAAGAATGGTGAGGCATGATTTCCCTTTACAAAAACCATGTTGACTATTCCCCCACAAATTATGTTCATCCATCATTCATGTATTCATACCATCAACTTGGCAGATAGAGAACAGTAATTTTTGGCAGATCAGGCTACAGCTGATTAACTACAGACACAGGCTGAGTTTTCCTGGACAGACCTTTCCACTCTCTTTTTGTTTTGTTTTAAAAAGGCCCCAAATAAGTATATGCTGAATTACATCAAGCTGTGACCGAATGCTATTCTTTTGCTGCTAGTAGTGTGGGTTATAAATGTTTCACTAGTATACTTGGACCTCTGGAGTATTTGAAACAAATGCACACTGCAGTTCTAATGGCAACATTCTCTCTCTGCTGGATATAAGCCCAACCAACAAACAACATCGGATGCCAAGTTTCAGAGACATGCTCCTCAGTTCAAAATTTTCTGACACACCTGTCCTTTGCTATTACCATCCACAATACACATTTCTTCTTCCAGCTGTCCTGCACTCCACCGGCATGTATGGCTTTCAAATGTAGCCAGCAATTCAGATTGCAAGCACAATGCCAAGAGTATTCTATAGCTTTTTGTGTCTAGTTAATCTCCATTGTTTGTTATACTTATAATGCTGACTGCAGGGACTCAAGAGTGTGAATACCAACCTTAGAGCAGGTTTCAGAGTAGCAGCCCTGTTAGTCTGTATTCGCAAAAAGAAAAGGAGGACTTGTGGCACTTTAGAAACTAACCAATTTATTTGAGCATAAGCTTTCGTGAGCTACAGCTCACTTCATCGGATGCATTCAGTGGAAAATACAGTGAGGAGATTTATATACACACAGAACATGAAAAAATGGGTGTTATCATACACACTGTAAGGAGAGTGATCACTTAAGATGAGCTATTACCAGCAGGAGAGCAGGGGGGAGAAAACCTTTTGTAGTGATAATCAAGGTGGGCCATTTCCAGCAGTTAACAAGAACGTCTGAGGAACAGTGCGGAGTGGTGGGGGGAAATAAACATGGGGAAATAGTTTAGGGCAGATTATTAAGAACCAGGGCACAAATGCCAAATTGGTTATGAATTCTATACTTAGATTTCACCAAGCAATTATCAGGTGTAAACTCCTCAAGCTCTATAACAGCCTAAACATGGAGGCACAGACAGTCCCCTGGGGTACTCCAATCTATCTTGTCCCCCAGTGTGAGCATAACTTTGTGAGAGATGACCCTTATACCAAGAATCACAGTAATATTCAGAGTAGCAGCCGTGTTAGTCTGTATTCGCAAAAAGAAAAGGAGTACTTGTGGCACCTTAGAGACTAACAAATTTATTTGAACATAAGCTTTCGTGAGCTACAGCTCACTTCATCAGTAAGTTGGTATGGCTACTTCCACCTTTTCATGTTCTCTGTATGTATATACATATATATATATTCTTACTATATGTTCCATTCTATGCATCCGATGAAGTGGGCTGTAGCCCACGAAAGCTTATGCTCAAATAAATTTGTTAGTCTCTAGGGTGCCACAAGTACTCCTGTTCTTTTTAGTAATATTCAAGTTACTCCTAGGCCCAAAGGATTAGTCACTTACCCCAGATCAATTGCACCTTAGATCTCACACCAAAGACAATACCTGTAGCCAATCCTATAATAAACTATATAAAGATTTATTAACTAGAAAAGGAAACAAGAGTTATTTACAAAGTTAAAGCAGGTAAACGTATATACACAAATGAGTTACAATCTTATGTTTCAAAAGGTAATAGAAGTGTCTGTAATAAGTAAGTTCTGCATGTCCTTTAGGGATAACTCAGGCTAAGCCACTGGGGAGCTCTTAGTTACGCAGGAAATCCCCTCTCCCCCACAAGTCCAAGTAGCATAGAGAATCAGTTTTCCTATTTGGGGTTTTTATCCCCCTCCTTTCACATGCTCTGGGCTACAAACTCAGCTGATGGCAAGAATCCACTTGCATGACTCATCTTCTTGGGGAAAGAGGGCAGAACAACCAACATATTTTGTCCTCTTTAACATCCCTCAATAGTCTACCTGGTGTTGATAACCTTTCCTGTTGGGCAGGAGGTAACATGTTCTATTGAAGATCAGCACTTCACACTACACCGGACCCTCGCTAGAACGTGAGATTTGGGATCCATGCCAAGTACCGTGTTATAGTGGGGACCGCGTTAAAATAAAATTATCTTTTTGTGATCGAAATTTCAGTACAGGTATATGTAGTTGTGTATTTGCAGGTTATAACGGGCTCATGATAGCATCAAAACTCGGAACTGTCACGAAAAACAAATCTACAAGATACCGTACTCCCCATGGGTGTCAGTTTTGAAATGGAAGCGATTTTATTGAATTTGGTTAAATGCTTTGTGTGCTTTGTTTTGATTGTCCATTTTCAGGCACCATGAACTTCCGTCTTCTCGTATGGAATGCCATAGAGAAACTTCCGTCTTCGCATCTTCTGTCTTTGCGTATTTCGGTGACGCAAGTACGCAAATGCATGGCAATGATGGTAGAACAAAAAACTCGTACATACCTTGGAGAGTTCTGCCTGGGCAAAAATCTTATAATGAACATCAAGGTCACTTAAAACTCAAAAAAAATGTACTGTACTTAAATTTGGGATCCATGGCCGTGACTGCGTTATATTCAAATTCGTATTATATAGATGCGCAATCTAGCGAGGGTCTGGTGTAGTTAATGTTTTTCTCCTATGTGGTGATTTACATAGTCACAGCAGTTCACAATACAAGCACTCAAATAATACCTTACAATATGGGATACAGAGGTTATAAGTCAGGTTAATGCCTAAAACAACTCACAAGTATTCAATAAAGTCTAAACATTAAACATATTCTTATATGTCTTTTAATTATACTGACACACAGGTGAACCGGACTGATTCTAGCCACTTTTATGTTGAGTAGCACTTTACTTCTTGAGTATTCACATTGATTAGTTAGATGCTGCTGACTGTGGGTAAGAGAAGCAGAATCTGGCTCTGTGTGTTTTCCCATTTGACACTCATTGATATTAACCCTCTTTCATAATACACTCAAGTCAACCTGGTTTCATCTAATTTGTTTAGTTATAGTGAAGAAATAGATTTTGCTAGTTAACTCTTTTGATGCTTGTGTGCTACTCCAGTTTCTGTGCTGTGTAGTCATTCTCTGATGTGACAATATTGCACCGAAGCCTCAATGGGACATACATGAAACAACACTATCAATGATTTTTGCCTTACACACAAGGGGCAATAGAAACCAGTGATGCATTTTGTGCTGGCTGGTATTAGTTTTGCAACATCAGAGAACAATTAGTCCAAGATTAAACATTAAAACTGATCATTGTTCATTTTTACTTATTTATTGTTTCAGTTTCTTGCTACTATAACAGTGCATTTAAAAAAAAATAAGGAGACCAACATTATTGTCCAACCAGAGATAACAGTTTTAAGATAAATAAAGTTTGAGGGATAAACCATTTAGATATTTTTCCTTTAAACTGAAACCTTTTAAATTGTTCTTGTCATGTCAAAGAATGGAGGTGAATAATGGGGTTCAAAAAAGAACTAGATAAGTTCATGGAGGATAGGTCCATCAATGGCTATTAGCCAGGGATGGATAGGGATGGTGTCCCTAGCCTCTGTTTTGCCAGAAGCTGGGAAAGGGCAAGAGGGGATGGATCACTTGATGATTACCTGTTTTTTTCATTCCCTCTGGGGCACCTGGCATTGGCCACTATCGGAAGACAGGATACTGGGCTAGATGGACCTTTGGTCTGACCCAGTATGGCTATTCTTATGTTCTTATGAATTCTGCAAAGCACACATTAGGCTGTGGATTAACCCGGGATTTTGGCTTCGAGTTTCCCCATGCACAAAAGCTACAAATCCTTATGAAATATAGACTAAAAAAACATCCTGCATCCACCCCACAGGAGTATACTTCACAGGCTAAAATATATGAGCCATCTTTCTAAGGAATGTTTGTATTTGTTTGCATAGATTCCTGGATCAACAGCAAAGATTTTACAGCCTAAAGGGATCATCGTAATAATCTAGCCTGACTGTCTGTATAACACAGACCATACAATTTCACCCGGTAATTCCCACATTGCTCCCAGTAATTTGTGGTTAAGCTAGAGCATAGCTTTTAGAAAGAAATCCAAGCCTGAATTTAAGATTTAAAGTGATGAAGAATTCACTGTGTCCCTGGGTAGGATATTCTTATGGCTAATTACCCTCCCTGTTGAAATTTTGTGCCTTATTTCTAGTTTGAATTTGTCTAGCTTCACCTTCCAACAACAGAATCTTCTTTCAGTCACTTGGAGATTCATAGTATAGGAGATAGCAGAGTGCAACTTTGCAGTGTGAATTAGAGTATGGTGCTAAATGCTGTTCCCAGTTACACCTGCCTTCTCTCTATTATATCCATGGAACTGCACTAAAGGCAACTGAGAGCAGGGTTTTGTCCATGATTTACATAAGTACAGATGCATCCTGCTTGTAACATTTTCCAATCGTTTCAATGTTGATATTTAGAAAAAGTTCAATGTCTTCTGAGTACAGTGTATACTTCTGGCTCAACCAGTGATACTGTATAATACCCTTATTAATGAGCAATCACAATGCAAAGCCCTGCAACGGATGGGCCAATCATGCCTGGAGCCAAGAAGATCTCTATTCCTAATTGCAGTGAGTGACATACACTTGCCCTGCCCTGTTTCTGTAGTTAAACAGTAACTGGGCTGACAGGGTATTTATCAGTTGGCGACTTACACTTTTCTACTTCTGAACAGATTCCAACAGATAGTATTGAGTAACTAGGAGTGAAATTGAGCCCCATGCACAGGGTCAGCAGATATTAATAAACTCTCATTTAAGCCCTATGTTGAAGGCTTAAGTGTGTGCAGACCAGAGTGTCCCCTTTGCACTGGGGTGACTTTCACCTTAGGAGAATAGCTGCCTCAACAGCCTGTGAATTATCTCTACAATTCTTAAGGCTCAATTATGAGGATGAGCTGCATTAAGGGAGAGAGGCGGGAAGTTGTGCTGCTACTAAAGGTATGATGCCTCCTGCGAGCTGGAGGATGCTCAAGGAGAGATATCCTTTGTTATGCCTGTGTAACTGCTGGGACTCATCCCCTGGGCTGCACAGACACACCTCCCCCGGGAACAGAACACTGTGGGCTCCTTCCCTCCCCTCCTTGGTGCTGTGAGACAGAGGAGGTTTGTCACCATTTTGGACCACTGAAGTACTGTCTCATGTATCAATAGAAGAGGTTAGAACAAACTGATAAATTAAACAGTAATAAATCATCAAGACCAGCTGGTATTCATCCGAGCGTTCTGAAGGCCTCAAAAATGAAATTGCAGAACTAGTAACTGTAGTATGTAATGAATTGCCTCTATGCCAGATGACTGGCAGGTAGCTAAAGTAATGCTGATTTTCGAAAAAAAGGCTCCAAAGGTGTTCATAGCAATTACAGGCTGGTGAGCCTAATTTAGTACCAGGCCCATTGGTAGAAACTATAGGAATGAACAGAATTATCAGACACAATTAAATGTTAGGGAAGAGTCATCATGGCATCTGTAAATCAATCTGTTATAATTCTTTGAGATTGTCAACAAGCATGTGGTGATCCAGTGCTTGGCTTTTCAGGGATCCTTTGACAAGGTCCCTTAAGCAAACTAAATAGTCATGGGATAAGAGGGAAGGTCCTCTCGTGGATCTGTAACTGGTTAAAAGATAGGAAACAAAGGGTAGGAATAAATGTTCACTTTTCACAATGGGGAGAGGAAACAGTGCCCCCCCCCCAGATCTGTACTGGAATGTGGGCTGTTCAACATATTCATTAATGGTCAAACAGGATGTTAGGAACTATTAGGAAAGGGATAGGAAATAAGACAGAAAATATCATAATGCCACTATATCAATCCAGGATGTGCCCACACCTTTAATACTATGTCCAGTTCTGGTTGCCCCATCTCAAAAAGGGTATCCTGGAACTGGAAAAGGTTTAGAGAAGGGCAGCAAAGATAGAATCACAGAATCATAGAATATCAAGGTTGGAAGGGACCTCAGGAGGTCATCTACTCCAAACCCCTGCTCAAAGCAGGACCAATCCCCAACTAAATCATCCCAGCCAGGGCTTTGTCAAACCTGACCTTAAAAATCTCAAAGGAAGGAGATTCCCCCACCTCCCTAGGTAACACATTCCAGTGCTTCACCACGCTCCTAGTAAAAAAGTTTTTCCTAATATGATCAAGTGTATGGAATGGCTTTCATACGAGGAGGGACTAAAAAGATTAGGGCTGTTCATCTTAGAAAAGAGATGACTTTTGGCAGAGGTCTATAAAATCATGAATGGTGAGGAAAAAGTGAATAGAGAAGTATAATTTACCCTTTCACACAATACAAAAACCACGAGTCAGCTGATGAAATTAATAGGCAGACACAAGAGAAAGCACTTTTTCACACAACATACAATTAACCCATGGAACTCACTGCTACCGGGTGTTGTGATGGCCAAAGGAACTAGATAAGTTCATGGAGGATAGGCTCATCAATAGCTGTTAGCCAAGATGGTCAGGGATGCAACCCCATGCTCAGGGTGACCCATAACCTCTGACTGCCAGAATCTGGGGTAGGGGGAAACAGGGGTGGATCACTTCAACTGCCTTGTTCAGTACACTCCCCCTGAAGCTCTGGTCCTGGCCACTGTCAGAGAAAGGATACTGGGCTAGATGGACCATTGGTTTGACCCAGTATGGTCATTCTAATGTTCTTATATTCTTATGTTTCCCCCTGTGCAGTCATTCTGTGGATGGGGAAAGGGCTTCATCTGCTCTTTCTTTTGTCTCAAGAACGCCCACAAAGAGGGAGGCAGATATGGACCTTAATTCACAATGCACCATAACCAAATCTGTAACACATCACCTGAGCCACCTTCCTGATTACAGGTCAAGAGGTTACCTATTCATTTAATACAAATATGATGAGTGATTTCAGTGCTTTAGAAAATGAGGGTATAGTAGCAGAGGTTTGTGTTAACTGTAGTATAGCCTGGCAGTATCAAGTTCCTCATATATTTCTGCAATGCACCTCAGCCCTGGCCTGCAAGAGTCCTATCATTTCAGTACGATTGAAGTGATTGAACTGTATCAGATTGCATGGCACTTTTGTGAGGGTTCCAAATTCATTTCTACCTGTGACCTAAGACAAGATTTAAAAACCAAGATATTCATATGTGAAAGGATGGAGCATTACTCCAGAGCAACACTGAACCATCCTGCAAATACATGCTCTTTAGTATGATATAGATTCAAAAATACTGATAAATTGCATTACAAACTGAGACTCCAGCAGCAAAGGCTATATGGACTCAAATGCTCCATTTTGAATTACAATGCACAATGACTGCAATAACCAATGCCAATCAAATAATCATAAAGAAAACAATCTGCGTAGAATAAGATACAGAAGACAGTGGGCCAAATTCATCGCTGGTGTAATTCCATGTAAGTTGATGGAGTTACAAGAGGGATGAATTTAGCTTTTAAATATAAAACACAACAGGGAAAAGAAAACACCATCTGGAAAATAAGTAGAGGAAACAGTGGCAAAACACTAATCTAACACATACAGAGAGTCCCAGTTCCTCCTCTGGTATCTGCACTATCTCATGAACAGCTGCGATAAGTTTTCATTGGTTTCAGGAAAACTGGATACTATTTCAGGGCAACCCACAAATTTGAACAGCAGTGTAGCTCTATGGACTATTTTCCAGCTCATTAATTTCCCTTGATCTTACTGTCCTGACTTAATAGATTCCTCTTCCCCTCTGTAAAAGGGATAGTGTCCCAGAGAAACATTTCTTTCAAAGCACCCTGTGGCTTATTTTTTTCTAGGCATTTCCTGGTTTCCCAAGGAAAATATTTCCCATAGACCTTTACTCAGATTACAGTATCATATTCCCTGATGAGGTCTGAATCATCATCCTATCAGTATATGTATTCTGATCCCTTTGTTCTTCTTTCCCATAACCTGATGAAAGGACAGCGATTCTAAAGTTTGTCTTCTTTCATTTTTAGTTACTCTTTTGAAAGGGCTCACCTACTATTCTGTGCTATTCTTTATGACTTATTCTCTTTTTCCCTTCCTACTATAATGATGACTTCTGTATCCTGAGGCATTGTTCTCTTAAATAATAACAGCACTTACGCTGTTTGTATGACTAAGTTCAGAGTAGTTACCCTGAGTTAGGAAGTAGGTTGTGCCTCTTTATTTTATTTTCCCCCTGATTCCTGTTCATTTCTAGGTTTTTGTTTTTGTTATTTTTTTAATTGAGAAATAATAAAAGAAATTGAAACCCAGATTTTGTTAGAGGATGTGACTAGCGTGCTCAGGAAATAGCTGGAGAGATTTATGTATTCCCCAAATCATCAAAAAAGTGACACGTAAAAGAGAGTGTCTACTGACCCTTACTCTTTTTCCTTAGGACAAAATCTTATAAAATTTAACAGAAAATGAGATCTAAGCATTTTGAACCATCATACTGAATGCAATAGAGAATTACATCCATGATCTAGAACCCTACAGAAAGCTTATCATTCAGATTCTGAGTGATATTCTAGAAAACATGATTGGTTTAATCCCTATTAAATTGTATAGGACTTTCTCAGAAACATACATTATATAGATCTGACAGAGGTTTTATGACTATTATACCAACAGATCTAACATGCTACAAGATCATGTTCAGTCACAAGTTGCATGGAAAACTACCAAGTCCTGTCTAGGCACTGCAGGAAATTAGCCAGATGATTTATTAGATTCATTCTTCCTTCCGACTCAACACTGCCCCAAGTCCCCAGGGAACACTAGGCTAATAGAGGTTCTATTTTTGGATGAAATTTAAATTGTAGGCTCTGGCCACTTGTGATCATTAGCAATCTTATGACACCTTTATGGAAGGGCAGTAGCATTAACTCCGTTGGACATGGTGAAACTCCATCTCAGATAATTACATTCTGCCCACATAATTTTCCCTCTCCCCCCATGTACTCGGATATGATATGATATTCACTTTCTGCCCTAAATGGCTATGTAATGTTCCTGTTCACTGTTCAAGAGCTGTTATGTTCCACCCCAGAGGTTGTTGTTCATCCTTCGAGTTCGAAGATGACCACAACATGACTGGTTGGTTTGTTTTTTGTGAACACATAGTGGCTGATCAGGCCAATTTGAGCTTTGAACTGTCAGTGGCGCACTGACTGAGGGATGTTGCTGTGGGTTCTTTGATTAATAGCAGACATGCTGCTGTTGCCAGATTTACACTGCTGGCACTTCTGCTCTGCCTCAGCAGTCCTCCTTTACTCATAGACTGTAGCTCCAGTATGGGTGAGATTTTGCCAGGTAGAATGAGCTCGAGCGAGATCTTCCTAAAACTCTGGATCAGTGCTGAAACACCTCAATGATAACTTGAGGAAGTCCTTGAAATGTTTCTTCTGGCTTCCTGGAGAGAGTTTTCCATCCTTTAACTCGCTGTAAAAGATCTTCTTTGGCAGTCACTCATCTGACATTCTGGTGACATGGCTTGCCCATCTCATCTGTGATTTCATCAACAGAGTATGGATGCTTGGAATACCTGCCTGTAGAAGAACCTCATCTTATCCTCATCGGTTTCTTCAGACAGCCCATTTGAAAGTGATTCAGCTTCCTAACATGGGGTCTGTACACCGTCCAGGTTTCACATGCATACGTAAGAATTGGAAACATGATGGCTATATAGACCGTCAGTTTTGTTTGTTGTCTAATGCATCAGTGCTACATATTTGCACGTAATCTACCAAAGGCCACACTTGCTTTGGCAATTCTGCCACTGGTTTCATTGTCGATGTGAACTGCATATGACAGTGAAGTGCCAAAGTAGGTGAACTTGTCCACTGCCTAGAGGGTTTGGCCATTCACTGTGTTAGTAGGATCTACATAAGGCTTTCTTGGTGCATGCTGGAACATCACTTCTGGCTTCTTGATGTTGATTGTGAGATCAAAAGCATCATACGCTGCTGCATGTCAGACTCCAATTTGGCATTTAGGGAACAGTCATCAGCAAACAGAAGATCATGAACAGTCACTTCCTGTACCTTCATCTTTGCTTGTAATCTCTTCAGATTGAGAAATTTGCCAATCCAGGTGGCCCAGTCACGAAAGTCATCTGTAAACATGGCAGAAAACATCATACTGAAAAGGGTTGGGGTCAATGCACAGCCCTGCTTGACTCTATTGATGACTGGGAATGGTTCAGATGACTCAATGGTGTCCATAACGCGAACGAGCATGCCATGCTGCAATTTCAGAACCATTGTGATGAATTTCTCTGGGCAACTAAATTTTGCCATGATCTTCCAAAGGCACTCCCCACCGACTGTATCAAATGCTTTTCTCAGGTCAATAAAAGCTTTCTATAGGTTAGAGTTCTGTTCCTGGCATTTCTCCTGATGTTGATGAGCTGTAAACACCATATCCTTTCCTGAAGCCACTCTGACTCTCAGGCAAGAGCCCTTGTTCAGTGTGTTGCAGAAGGCAATTCAGCGGAATTCTGGTGAGAATTTTGCTGGCTATTGACAACAAAAAGATTCCCCAATAGTTGCTGCAGGATTGTCTGTTACCTTTTTGCTTGTACAAAGTGGCTGATTGATGCATTCTTGTACTCCTAGGGTATAGTTCCTTGAGCCCACATGGACTGGAAATATTCACCCCAGAGATAGATTTAGTTTGGTGGTGGATTATGTGATCCTTAATCACACTAAACCAGTGGTGCTTCATGGAAATGCTGTGAGTGTGTATAAAAAAACATTGAGATCACAGAATGAAAAGTAGTCTATAGTTGCAAAGTTATCATTAATTATTATTTATCTAGATTTGCCAGCATCTAAACTCTGTGTCAGTGTGCACTGTACTTGGTCAGTGTATACAACGTAAATGTCAGAAATGACCTCTCTGATGTTTTTGGTTGAAGAGAGGGCCTCTTGGTATATTTTACTGGGGCTACAGCTAAACTACAAGCTAGGGTGCGATTCCCCAACTTGAGTGCACATATTGCACTAGCTCTCATCACGCGAGCTTGATAGAGAGCAGCGTGGCTGTGGTAGCCCGGGTACCATCAGCAGGAACACGGCTGAGTCGTGCGAAGTGCAAATCCACCTGACACCAGCAGACATGTACTTGGCAGGGCTTAGCCATGCCTCCTCTCTTGCTACCTGTGTTACCGTAGCTCCACCATTATTTATGCGCACACTAGCTCAATCAGAGCTAGCATGAGTATGTGTACATGAACAGGGAATCACACCCCAGCTCACAGTGTAGCGTTAGCCTTCAACTGGATTGACTGAAACAATACTAGGAGCCATGGGGCAACTATAACCTGCCGTCCTAAAAGTCATCACATCCTCTCTCTCTCAATCTCGTTTTTTATACAGCACCCATTACCATGGTATCTGAGTCCCTCCCTGGTATCTCAGTGCTTACACTATCTTTAAAGATGGGTTGTGATTAGTTATGTGTTTGATATTTGAAACTAAGATAGATCATAAACATTCATCTGTAATGTAATAAGAACCTTGGACCTGAAACAAAATCTCTGATCTGATAATCCCTGAATGTAAGGAAAAGCCAGATTTCAGAAGTCTAATTCTATAATAGGCCCAAACCAGAATCCTTCATCCAAAACTCCTCAAGCTTTGGGAAAATCCACCTCGGAACTTTGAGAATCAGGACATTCTTTATAAAGGAGCCCAGCAAGTCTTAATACCCCCCCAAGCTTCTGATTCAAATCGGAGCTGAATGTCACAATTCAGGCCCCCTTTTGGGAGTAAGAGGCAATTGCGTGGTTCTGGATTTGATTTGAACTCCGTGGGCAGGCCCATGCACCAGCCTTTCCCCATAACCAACAGCATAATACAAATGTTACAGAGAAAACTGTTACCAGATGGTAACTCAACGGGCAGTCTGAAGACAAATATTTGTGTGCAGTATTTCAACTACTCCTCTAAACATTTTCTCCAGCTGTAGTTTTACTTGTTGTGAAGTTTAGCCAACATGCATCAAATGACAGAATATATAGAGTCATAGAGTTTAAGATCATAAAGGACAACCAGAGCATCCAGTCTGACCTCTTGTATATCATAGGCCACCAACACCACCCGCGCCCCCACACTAAACCCAGTAACTGAAATTGGTCCAAAGCCCACAGGAGACTAAAATATTATAGGCAGAAAATAGGAGGGACCAAGGTGCACCAGTGCTCTGAAATGGCAGGGAATTTAGGAATATACCCATATAGTCCTGGCATGTGACCCACACATTGCACAGAAAGATTAAACAAAACCAAGGTCACTGCCAGTATGACCTGGGGAAAAATTCCTTCCCGACTCCACGTAGATCTGACCATGTGAGCAAGAACCAGCCAGCTAAGTATGTGAGACACAGAATTCTCAGAGCACTGGCCCATCCTGTCCAGAGTCCCATCTCCAGATGTGGGTATCTCTAATGCTTCAGAGGAAGGAAGCAAAACAAACAAACAAACAAACTACATTGGGGAAAAATCCCTTCCTGACTTCCTGGAGCCCTGAAATACGAGCTTTCAGGAACATATGACATAAACTTGAAAGGATTTTAGGGCTGCCAAGCCCTGTCCCCTCATCACAAGCAACCCTATCATACAATTCCACGTATACATTTTCCCAGCTCTCTGTTAAAAATAATTAAGTTACCCCCCTGCCCCCTCCAAATCTTATTGGGACGATGTTCCAGAACCTCACTCCTCTGATGGTTAGAAGCCTTCTTCTAATTCCCAGCCCAAATTTGTTCATGGCCAGTTTATACCTATTTATTCTTGTGCCAACATTGTTCTTTAGTTTAAATACCTCCTCCCCTTCTGTTATTTACCCCCTGACAGATTTATAAAGAGAAATCATACCCCCCTCTCAGCCAGGGGTGAAAGTAATTTAAAGGACTTACGGGTACGCCAAAGTCCAGAGCAGAGGGGCCTCAACGGAAGAGGCGTGACCTCAACCCAAAGAGGTGGGGCCTTTGAATGCCCCAGCCCCTTGAAATAAAGATTTAAAGGCCCCAGGGCACCGGCTATGCTTGCGGTGGCTGGGAGCCCTGGGCCCTTTAAATCACCCCCAGAGCTACCAGCTGCAGAGGTAGCTGGGAGCCCCAGGGCTCAGGGGCGATTTAAAGGGCCCAGGGCTCCTGCTGCCACTACCACAGTGGAGCTCTGGGCCCTTTAAATCACCGACGGAGCCCCAGGGGCTCCCAGCTGCCGCGGCTACCCTGGGGCTCCAGCAGAGATTTAAAGGGCCTGGGGCTCCGCTGGGAACTCCTGGCCCTTTAAATCACAACCGGAGCCCTGCCTGTGCTACTCCAGGGCTCTGCAGTGGGGCTTGGGAGACGATTTAAAGGGCCCAGGGGTTCAGCTGCTGCAGGAAGCCCTGGGCCCTTTTAATCGCCAGCCTGGGGAAGCTGGTCCAGTCTGGCATGGTGTACCGGCTCTTGCCAGTATGCTATACCAGACCGGACTGTCTTACTTTCACCTCTGCTCTCAGCCTTCTTTCTGCTAAGCTAAACAAACCAAGTTCTTCCAGTCTCCTCTCATGAGAAAGACCCTTCATTCCCCAGATCATCCTAGGAGCTCTTCTCTACACCTGTTCCAATTTGAATTCATCTGTTAAACACAGGTAACCAGAATTGTACACCGTATTACAGATGAGGTCTTACCAATGCCTTTTACAATTACATTAATATTTCTCATTCTCTAGGGTTTTTTTTTTGATCCACACAAAAATATTATTCTGCACATTTCCCCTTCTTTGCTATCATTGTTGTCTGATCATTTGTTTTTTGTGTGCAGGACTTGTTAGAGCTGAGTTACAAGCTGCTATTTCATCGAAGGAAGCAAAATGTGAATACATAAATAAATAACACAGTAAAACAATTTCTGAAGAAGAGTAGATTGCTCCAGGGTAGCTTAGGCACTAATTTGGCTTTGCCACACAGACTACACCCATTCATGCTGCTTTTTTGCAGAATAGCTGTATGGTACCAATTTTACACTGGCAATATGGTATGGCATCATACCAGGAGGGAGGCGTTGACCAAATGTGGGCATTTAAGGCTGGATTTGTGGCACACCGCTGTGCTTTCCACCACGGTGTAATATGCCTGGCTCAGAACCACACAGACCTCAGTGATTAAACATCTGTGCATTTATAGATGAGGGTTTTTAAAATAGATCTATAAATAACCAAAGATTTACAGCTCTTGACACACAAATATTTTGTTTCCATGTTTCACTACCTGAGCAGCTGGGCTGTGTCCCGGAGGGGTGGGGATTCAATGCAGTCAGGAGTGCAAGGAATCCTCCCCGTCCAAAATCATGGTACAGCTGAAGACTTGACGCTTGACCACTACCGGAACCCTGAGGCTGTGCTAGAGCTATGTGATCTATGATGGCTCCCCGGCTAGTTGGCTTCCCTCCTTCTTGTCCCTAAACTTTACACAGGTAAACAACGGCGTGCAGGACTCCTACTGAACTGTGCTCTGTGGCACGCTGGGAGTGCTACACCTCCCATGGGCTCCCCAGATTGCGTCTAGCACAATCACGTTGGTTCTAGCATGGAGCGGTGGTGATGGGGAGGGCTTAAACTTTGCATATATATGCACACTAATTCTGAGGCCAGATCCTCCTCTGGTGTAAATCAGCGTAGTTCCATTGAGGCCAATTACACCGGCAGAGGATCTGGCCCAGACTGTATTTTTATGACTCCTATCTGCCCTTTTAGAAAGCACCAGCTGCAAATATCTATAAAGAAGTTTAGAATCATCGTGGGGAACTCCACCACTGTGTAATTTCTGCATCTTAAGTTTCTTTTGATGTTAGGTCCCCATCCCAGAGCAACATTTTGGCATGCCCTGTGTTCTGGTTTCTGATCGATTAAGCAATTCTTACAGGTTTGATTCTGCACACAAACATTACTCCTTACTAGAATCAGACTGGGAAGGAAGCAGTTTAACCAAAGCTTCTGCCTATTTGTGTTACCATGCCTCCAGCAATGCTATGATGAGATTCATTCATAATTCCATTCTCAGAGACTTTTCTAGGGTATGCTGCTGTTTTGAGAAAACTCTCTCAGTAATTCATCCTTTCCTTATCAACCCCACAGGAAGGGAAACTTTATCAGCCCTTAAGCATGTTAGATTATAGTTATGGAATAATGTATGAAGTCATTTCAGCCCTGCATTGAAGAAGAGCACTTCTATGCCCTTTGAACAGTACCCAGATACACTTTGTTACGCATCCACAGTGAGCTAGCATGTACTTTCAATGTTCATCGGCCGTCTAGGGGTTGTTGCTAGACTATCCACTAATAATAATACCAATGTTTTTGCATTTCTCCCCCTTTTACAATCAGGCAAAACGAATGGGATCTGGCTGTCAAAAAAGATTAAAATAGCTTATAATGACCTGTTTGTTCCCAGAAGGGACTGGAAAGATGACATTGGTTACCAAAGCTATTTGCAGCAACAACTTTTAGTTTCATGTTTCCCAAGAATAATTAATCCTGTGAGATCCAAGTAACCTGGTGTTTGAGTCACTGGTGTCGTTTATAGGCTTAGTGAGATATGATAGTCCTCCTCCACACTGCATGCTTTACAGTAAAGGCTAACCTGATCCAACAAACACTGCTTTTCACGTAGCCCAAACTGAAACTAACCTGCTACACAAGTGAAGGTCGCATTTTATTTTGAGCCTGCTGTGTCACTCAGACTTGGCCTGAATTTTACCCATATAATCAGCAGTCCTGGCAGGCTGTCACAATGACAGCTTTCTACTTTACAGAGGCAATGCTCAAACCAATAAAATTCACAGCTAACTAGCCAGTACCAAAGAAATGCCACTCCTTTTTTCCTAGCAATATTCTCATTCAGTTAATTCACTTTGTTTTTCTCACTTTGTTTTGTGTGCAGAAAACATAGTGTACAGCAAATCAGCTGTAAAGAACCATTTTATTGTTCTGGGGAGGGTTACTGAAGTCATGAACGAAGGGAAATTGTTTGGTATTTTTCCAATGTGCTTCAACAAGAAATGGCTAAGAGAAAGCACAGGACTGGATCTGTTCTTTCAAAGTTCACACTGACGTCTATCCTATTTTATCATTTCAGAAACGTTGCAAAGCCGTTTATTAATTATTTATTATTGTGATTATTTATTATTATTATGAACTGTGTGCTAAGCACCAACATTGTGCCATGGTATAACCTACAGAGAATCAGTCTGATCCTGTGTTATACACCATGCTTTCATGACTGCTATTTTATGGCCTTTCTTGATAGTTCTTCACAGCCCAACGGTTAGTTTGTGTTGCGTATCTCCTTCTCTGCCTGACATAAGTCTGTTTCAACCCCAGCTATAGAACCTAGCTCTTTAAATCAAGCAGTAGAGAGTCCTGCTTTTATCTCGGGAGGATCCTAATTCAACCTCTCATGTCAGCTTAGGTAGCAGCCACCACACTTTACATAAATGTCATCTGGTAGTCGATGGAGATCCATACTAGAAATAAAAGAAGGCACTGCACCTTCTGGGGCTCAGACATGCTTAATTGTTATATCAATAGATACACATAAAATGGATTATTTTTAATTTAAGCACCATATGGGTTTTGCTTACCTCTTGAACTAACTGTTTAGTGATTCACGTAGTTTTTCAGAGGTCCTGCACTGTTGTTTTCCCATTGACAGATGCTATTTAACTGAATCATTTTGTAAAGCATGTCTTCATTTATTATTAGTACACTATTTGACTAGGAAAACAGATCTAGCTTATTATTTTCCTCCTGTCCTCCTCCTGCTCTGCTCCCATGTAACTCCCATTGCCCTGAAACCTGCCCTTTATCCCCTCCTGCTCTGCTCCTGTAACCCTTCTGCCAGGTGGAGTCGGCGGCAATAAGGACCAGGTTTGATATCTACGTGTTCCTTTTAACAATACAAAACAGAACTGGTTTGAGCACCTACCCAGTAATCTGGAAAAATTTAGCCCCAGCACCTGTAAGAGGCAATACTTCCCCACTCCAAACACTGCGTCTCTGTATAACAGGATAACTTTTATTAAAAGGGAAAGGGAACCAAGCATTAATTTGGGAAAACACCACAACCATATGCAAAAGCATGGGACCATAAGCAAACCAGACCCCAGAGTATGTTGGGTAGTTTCCTTACCTCAGTTTCCCATCTTGCGGTGAGGAAGTCAGATGAATGAATATCCCTTTAAGCCATTACTTCTCTCTCCCTCCACTGCACCCAGCTCACAGCTGGCTGTCGTTGGCTAGCGAAGACCCAGAGTTCAGAGAGGCGTTCCCAGGTTTTACCTTCCAGCCCAGCGGAGTGGCATTGAGCAGTGTCTCTGCTGCTTCCTCTGCGAGTGCCAGTTCTCTGCCATTGCTTCTCTGATTCTACTGCTGGCCATCATCCCTCTGCCACCATTGACTGCTGCTTCTTGCTGCTCCTATGACATCAAATTCTAAGGTTCCACCACTGAACCCACCTCTTAGTGATTTCAGTGGGGAACCTCACAGTCAGTATAGTATCTGTATTGTCTTTCACTGGCCCTGCACAACATCAAAGGCTTAGCTCCTAGGCCTGCTTAGCAATGATGTTAGCTCTAGGAATCACCCACCCGTTTTCCATCATAGGTCATGTTTTCTAGACCTTTAATCATTTTTGTTGCTCTTCTCTTCTGGGCTTTCTCAAATTTGTCCACATCTTTCCCGAAATGTAATGCCCAGAACTGGACACAATACTCCAGTTGAGGCCTAATCAGCACTGAGTACAGTGGAAGAATTACGTCTCATGTCTTGCTTACAAAACTCCTGCTGATACGTCCCAGAATGATGTTTGGTTTTTTTGCAACAGTGTTACATTGTTGACTCATATTTAGCTTGTGATACACTATGACCCCCCACATTGCTTTCTGCAGTACTCTTTCCTAGGCAGTCATTTCCCATTTTGTATGTGTGCAGCTGATTGTTCCTACCTAAGTGGAGTACTTTGCATTTGTACTTATTGAATTTCATCCTATTTTCTTCAGATCATTTCTCCAGTTTGACCAGATCATTTTGAAGTTTAATCCTATCCTCCAAAGTACTTGCAATGCCTCCCAGCTTGGTATTGTCCACAAACTTTATAAGTGTACTCTCTATGCCGTTATCTAAATCATTGATGAAGATATTGAACAGAACTGGACCCAGAACTGATCCCTGCAGAACCCCACTTAATATGTCCTTCTATCTTGACTGTGAACCACTGATAACTACTCTCTGGGAATGGTTTTCTAACCAGTTATGCACCAACCTTATAGTAGCTCCATCTAGTTTGTATTTCCCTAGTTTGTTTATGAGAAGGTCATGTGAGACAGTATCAAGAGACTTACTAAAGTCAAGATATACCACATCTACCACTTACCCCCATTCACAAGTCTTGTTATCCTGTCAAAGAAAGCTATTAGTATGCTAACTGAAAGCTGATGTACAAGCTGAAATTTTTTTTTAGGATTATAATTTGGCCAAATGTGGGCATATTTTTTTAGTATGGTTAAAAAAAAAAGCACATTCCAGAAACCAAGGCAATCCCCTCACCAAATTTCAAGTCCCTGCTCCAAAATATGGTGGTGCTAGGCCTTCTTAATAAAACATTTGTAAGGATCATTTTAATATGGGCAAAACAATGTATTTTTTCCTAATTTCATTCTAAAAAATGTGTGAACTGTTTTAGCTTAAACTTCCCAACAAAATGTAGCCTCTGGCAGAAACCTGGCACGGCAAATTTCAACTCAAATGGTTAAAGTGTGGTAAAGTTATAAGCCACTGAAAGCAGGGGCTTAGACTGGAAAGAGTCAGGCAACCCTAACAATTTCTCACTACCAGCTCCACCTATAATAAATTATAATTATAAAAATACAGTTACTATAATAATGTATTCATAAATCACACTTTGAGAAGAGGCACATTTTTACTTCATTATCTAATTTTTAACATTCTTTAAGCACTTTGCAACATCTACAGGGAAGGTTCTATTCAAATAGAACATTTTTCTGTTGCAAATTTTTCTGTAAATAAGAGTCAGGGCTCTGACTATGAAGGAAAGTTGGCATTGAAGCATGTGGCTGAAAAAATGAAAAAGCAGCAATAAATAAATAAATCCATAAATGGGACACAAATTCTGAGAGGTAGCTAGGAAGTACAGACAGATGGTTAAAGAGATGTAGTTGTTCATTTAACATATTTTATGGCAACACTTTTCATTAAAGAGATGCATATAACAAAGCAGAAATAACTAAAGGTGCTGTAAGCTGCAGTAAAGCTAACACATTGGCATATGCAGAAATTTTATAAATGTAGAGCCGTTGCAATGGACAATCCACTCTTTCATGAGTATTAGCTCATGCTTAGAGTTGGCTAATGTATCACACACAATGATTTATGCAGGGGAGTAAGCAATAACACTGAACATGAGTGTTAAAAAAACTAATTTGGGACCTCATTTTCCTGTAAGAGCCTGGTCTAAAAAAATGGCAGCTTTGGATTTTTGGATCAGGATCTAAATAAGTAATAACTTCAATGAAATCAAACTCTTAGCTCTGGATTCCCAAGTATACCATGTCTTCTCTGCTAACTTCTTCTCAGTCCCAATCCTTCACTGACCTCTAGATGCACCTACTTCAAACTATACTTCATATAGTTACAAAGGTCTACAAGCTCCACAGAGCTTACTACAGGATAATAGACTTAAATAGTGAGGCTAAAGACTTTTCCAACTTTGTGCCTTATACAGCACCAATCTCATTGTGAGAACAATAATAATAATAAAATATAATAATTATAATAAATAAATAAATTCAAGTCATACAAACCAGGGTGAATGTGAGCAGAAGTAGGCCATTTATTTCAAGTTACAGGAAAAACAAAAATATAGATAAAATAATCCCTGATGAGTCTTAAAAATTATTATTAAAAACCAAAGTAGTATAGCTCAGGTAGAAGTCCCATTGCTGTATATTATTTTTTCACTGAAAGTTCAAATTAACAACTTTTCACAGTTTTACAAAAAATAAAAATTTGAAAGTTTACTGAGAACTCTTTGTTAGTTTCTGTACAAACAAAGGCAGTTTCCGCAGGTGAAAATGTACTGTTTCATTAACAAAGAATCAGTGATATTTGCAGAACCTTCCCACCATGGAAAATTTACATAGTTTCTTATTTTCTTTTTGCAAATCTTTTTCATGTTGGCCATGAACAATTGTCATTTTTGTTGCTGATGGGGTTGTATTTAGGAATTGAAAAATTGTCAGAGTTCTCAGAACAAGGAATAACTCCTTTTCAATGTATGTGTGAGGAAATCTAAATAAATACCCCCTTATGTGAAGCAGCCACTGGAGAGGGACAAAGACTCACACTCTCCTAAAATGGGTCATATGCTTTTCCAACTCAGGAAAGCTCATTTGGAGCACCTGAAGTCCACCAGGGTTCAGGACCCATGCTGGTGCACCATGTTTTTAGAATAAACCTGCTTCTTGGGATGACAATGAGGACTGAACTCTGAATCTTCAGCATTAAAAGCATGTGGCTCTGCTATTTATGCTAAAAGAGGAGTTACTCTTTAGGTGTCAGCTGTAGTAAACTCATATCCTCTCAGACAGAACAGACTATAATGGCATAGGGACTTACACTTGCCTTAAGTGTGCACACAAGCACACACACAACAGATGGTTAACTTCCATTTTCCTCCAAATGATGTTGCTCAGGTCTCTGGACATTAAAAGCAAAGCAGCAGAATCCACTCCTCTTTCATCTTCAAGAGCACACAGTGATCAATTTCTAAAACAATATTTGGAGAAATACCCAATCCTGTCAGGTGGCAACATAAGCAATCTACATCCAAGAGTTGATGAAAAAGTTAATATCAGAAGTCAAGCACCTAACTGTGAAGGTTCTTTGAAAAGTCCTCTACACTTCAGGGTGAAATCAGCATAAATATTTGCAGGCAACTACCTCCAACCAAGAAGCTCAAATATATTGAAACTTGCTCAAGCTGTGGTAACTTCAACTTGATTGGTGGCTTAATTGACATGCCTGTGATTGGAAACTGTAGGTTTCCTGAAAGTCATTGTAGTGTTTCAAAGACTGTCCATTAATCGTTTCAAATTACATTTAAAAATCTTAAATATTTATGTCTCTGCTTGTTCTTTGACATTTCATGGCAATATCATTTGAGGAAGGGCAAGGAAGCTAAAAAAGCCTGACCATCAAATTGCTCCTTCAGTCTATGCCAGTGTAGTGTGAAGACATAATACAAACAGCCATTCTTTAAGCAGCAACTAGCGAACCCTCCAACCGGAAAATTCCTGTGTTTATTAAGTTCCACATTGCAACACATCGCGGTCCTCTCTGTAACAGCGGAGGACCAGGAACTCTATAGCCACTCCACGTTGCCCTATCTTTATAATAAAAGATTAAAACTCAAATTCTAAACCAATGTATCTACACGCAATTCAAAATAAACTTCAGATTCCTTAAAACCACTTATACTACTATGTTCCTTCATAAATTGCATTTAAATAGCCCTGAATATTGTACTGAAGATGAAGTCTTTGAGGAGGTTTAATCAGCCTTTTTTACATTATTGCCAGCTGTGGCTTGATGTCTTGCCATATCTTCCACAATTTTTCCAAGCTTCCCTCCTTTTAAGATTATTTGGTCTCCCACTTTCTAATTGCACACTGTTCTTATGTTGTAAATTTGGTCTGACTGCTCCTTTCACATTTCTACCGTTGCTCTTCACTGTGTCAATATTGTCCAATGCAGTCTCCCCTATGCTGCTAGCGTGTACGTCACATTGCTGTTTCTTTATGGTTTCTTGCCTTCTTACTTTTGCAATAGATTTTCCTAATGTGAAATCTGGGTCTAAACTGAAGAGGTGCTGATAAATTTGTGTCTCTTACGCCAACAACTGTCCTGTCTCATATTAGTTATTCTTCTAACATTCCATATTTGCAATGTTCAGCATGTTTATGAGCTGCAGTAATAAAAGTCTCAGCTGGTTCCCTTTGTTCTTGGCTCCTCCTATTAAATTTGACCCTTTCATTTTTAATATTCTGTCTGCCTAAGAAATGGGTATCAAAAGCCTTTTTTCACTTTTTTCCTAATCATTGAGGGATACGGAACATAGAATATCACCAGCTGCATCACCCATGGCAAATATCCCAACATTTACCTAGTATTCTTGTGCTTGCTCTGTTAAACCAGGAGCCAACCTGAATCATTCAAATCTCCAGATGCAACTGTTACCCACACACTTCCTGTGTGTGGTACTCTGTCCCATCTAGTGGCACCGAGACCACTTAGTGAGAGATTAATGAGTCTGCTACAGCCTTAGTTAAGAACCATGTGGCTATTAGCTAATGCAGTAGAGGCTCATGCATTTAGCTCCACAGGTCCCAGGTTTGATCCCGCCTACTGACAAACGGGGCCTGTCGGTATTCCAAGTCCCAACGACTGGGGTCTGTTGGTGTTACACAACAATACCAGCTGCCTTACTTGTCAAAGTCAAACTTCTCTAACAAAGCCATTTGCATTATGGGCTCTGTGGTTGCACTGAGACTGGGCTGTCCCTCCTTTCTGGTGGAGCTTTCACATTTTGCCCTGATTTTCCACTTTCCCCATTCACTCACCACTCTGGCAATCTAGGGCTTCTGACACCATGTAATGTGAGGACATAACACAAAAAGTCATGCTTTAAGAAGCAACTAGAGCACTGTCCAATTAGGAAGTCAATACAGCTATTAAGCTTCCTGCTGCAACATATCCTGCTCTTTCTGGTAACTGTGGACAGTTTTTCAAATGCAACTGTACTTTACAAATAATTTCCTTCCATTCCTTTCTAAAGTGAGAGCCAGGTATATAGCTAACAACTCAGACCAAGATTTTCAAACCTGGTTGTTTAAAGTTAGGCTCCTAAATCCATGTGTAGATACCTAAATAAGTAGCCCAATTTTCAGATATGCACCCACAGAGCTCAGACTTAGGTGCAATATGGATTTGAGTGCACATTGACCTACCACCAATCAAACGTATGGTTGGAAATTCTTATGTTAACATCTCACTCCTGTACTATATACACATTTTTGATAATTTGGCTAGAGAAAGACCCAAATTACAAAGGGACAAATTCTTCGATCATTATCCATGCTGGGGCTACTCATGGAGCAAGGTACTGCTCCTGGTGAGTAGAAATGAAGGAACATGGCCCAAAATGTGGATGGGTTGTTACCCTGTGATGTTTTTAGTCATTATAAAGAGAAAGTCTAGCTACAAATTTGGGTCTGGATCCAAATTTCCCCAGTGGTCAAGGGGTGCTGGGATCTGGAGTTTTGGTTTGATGTATCTCTAGCTTTGGGATTATATGTTATGTTTTGGACTGAGTACAGATACTAAAGGAATGTACAATTATGGAAAATCATTTATATGTTCAATATAATCCTTATGCTTACAAATTCTTTAGAAAAGATCTTGGATTTGACTTGAAAATGGATGGTTATGAAAGAAGATAATTTGAGGGAAATGCCAAGTCTGTTTCCTTCCTATTTGGGAGTGAATGGTGACCTTATTTTGGAGTGAATTAGTAGCATGATGCCATTACGTAGGAATGCATGGTCTGTTAATCATCCTTTCCAAGTCTCCAAGCATTCTGTGTAAAACCATTGTTGAAAATGAAAAATTATTACTCATCTACCTTGAAGGCTTCACAGCCATAATAAATGTAAAGTGTCAGTTATTTAATTTCTGAAGGAATTATTTTATGCTTTCTGCAATTTCTTCAACATGAATAAAATTATAAAGAAATCTGGGCATAAATGAATTGCACGTTTTAGCTGAATTGTCCCACTAAATTCTACCACTTCATAAATATCAAATTAAAGTTCTGGAATAGTAAAGCATTAAACAGTCAGCAATGTTTCTGCCTCTGCTACTTTGCTCTAAGGGTTTCTTTAGACCCACAGAAATGAACCAGTGACTAACAAGTAACAAATCCATACCCTATTGAAAAATAATGTAGATATTGAATATGTCTGATACCGTTTCCTTTTTTAATGGTCAGTTAAAGTAACCGATGCAGGATTATCTGTTTTGTCACCGGTAATAAGATGCCAGACTTTTAGGTTGTTTCATGAGAAAAGTTGTTTAGGTGGTAACAGAGAAATGGATTTCAACAGCTCTGCACCTCCTTCTTAGCTTCTCTGTAACGCCTGCTGAACTATTAAATCTTCTGAAAAGACACTGGCCCAAGTCTGCGCCAGGTATAGGGGAGTAGCTCCCACTGAGGTCAATATGAGTTGAGACCCTGTATTTGAGGGCAGAACTTGGACCACTGGGACAAATCAGCCCTGACATGAGCAAGATTAATTCCCACTGATTTCATTTTCTCTCACTGACATTTTTCTTGTATGTAATTTCTTGCTGGTCTACTATGTACTGCTACTAGCTCCACGGCATCATTACTGATGAACATGACATCTCACAGCATGTCTACATTCAATTCAGTTCAGTTCATTGAGTTTCTGAATGAATAATTACCACAAATTACAGCTGGTCAAATGTTGCAGAAACAGAAACGTGCATGTGATTTCTGGATGGGTGTTTGTTTTAACTATCGCTGGTTGGAAAGTGGCAGGGGGATGGGGTGCTGCAGTGAAAAATCAAAAGCTGAACATTTTCGTCTGAAAACTGAAAAGTTTTGGCCAAACACCTTTTCCGTTAAAAACTGAAACTTGGAGTTTAGAAATGCTGCCGCAGTGGAGATGTATTTTGGGTGCCTCACTCCCCCATTTTCCTTTATGGGCTGGGCTCCCTAGTTCGATTCCATCTCTCATGATGTACCATGCTCTTTCCTCTTTCTGAGCCACCAAGGTGTAACATGGGTGTTTCTGGTTATGACACATCATGGGAGATGTAATTCAACTAGGAAAACCAGCTCATAAAAGAGACTGGAGACATGAGGAACCTGAGCTACTGCTTCCATGAGACACTGTATTAGCATTTCTGAAACTGTTTTTTTTTCTGATGAAGTTTTTCAGTTTTCGGCCAAAAACTATTTGGTTTTTGGGTGTTCAGTTGTTTGATGAAAAGTCAAAAATTTCCATTAAGCAGACACTCAAAAAAAAAAAAAGTTTAGCTGAAAGCCCAATTTTCCATTGAAAAACAACTTTCACCAAAATATTTTGACCATCCCTAGTTTCAAACATGTCATTCCCCTTTTTATTTGTTACTTGCAGACAGCCATAGAACAAGGTTTTCAATTGCATGAACATTCAGACAATGACCATTCTTCATAAAAATATTTGTATTTGCATGTGAACCAACAGTATTTATTATCTGATATTATATATATCTATTGTTCTCCTATTTAAAAAAAAAATCCAAGTCAGGTAGCAGAAATGATACCACATAGTATAGGTGACTACCTTCAGACCATGGATAAGGAAGAGCAAATGGCCTTACTAGAACTGAATCGTTCATGAACTATCCATAGGCTAAATATTGCTCGTCTAAGCTAGTTGGTGAATACTTAATCACTAACTAATACATTAGCAAAAGCTATGATTGATCCTAAATGATTTGTGAATGGACAGAAGGGCTAAATTTCTCAGATAATCTATTTGCACAAATAAACTAACACGCTGTGGGGTAGATAGGAAAATGAAATAACTGCCTTGGTATGCTGAGAAGACAGCCTCCAGAGCTAAGTTCCTGGTGCTACAAGGCATGTGCCTTACGCTGCTATCTCCAGTCTCTCAATAACCAGCCTATAGGAGGATTCCAGTTTACAGCAACTCCAGAGGCACTTCAGGTTCAGCCTGCAACTACTGCATCTGGGAAAGTGGCTATGTGAAGTTCCCAGTTGTGATACACCTGTTCTTTCTGTTATGATTTTCCCCTAACCTGGTTTAAGGGTGAGGTCTTCCTGTCCCAGAGAATAGTGGGAGCTGCTGACACATTTTGAAGATTGAGCAGCTGTTATTCCCTCCCAGGGCAAGAGAGGGGGCTGGTGAACAAGTTTAGGTGATGGGGAAGAACATCTGCACTAATACATTACTACTAATAGTGAAAATTAGAATCACCATAATAACATGATAATTCGCACAAGCTACTGGAAATATGCCCTAAAACCCTCACCTAAAACTACTTTTCACCTTCTGGACCTTTTCCCATTCACCAATAATATTACCATATGATTTAAGTTTGCCTTTCAAGTAGGACAGCCCTACCCCTGGGATATACTACTTTGCTAACTTGTCTTCCTTACATATACGTTATCTATTTTTTTCTAATTGAAATCGTCCATAATTACTATTGTGAAATGGAAGAAAATTGCACAGAAATTATTTAATTGCTATGTTTAAGCTAAGGTACTGTATAGAATACATTTGGCAGCAGAAGAATGAATTAAAGTATTACTCAGAGCTATTTTCAGTTTGTTGCATGTTTAGTGACATTCCGTCAAGATAAGATCTAACAGAAAGTGTCCATTACATTAAGAGTTTATGTTTAGATAACTTATTACAGGAAGGTGTTATGTGCTATTGAATGATTTCTACACAACGGCTTTATTTTATATTGTAGCTGTCAACAAAATATCTTGGATTTTCTAATGAATCTAAAAGTGTATATTATCATGTAGAGTTTTTTATTCAACTTCAGGACATTGAAAAGATAATATTATTTTGTAGGAGGGCAAGATGGTCCTTTAAGGCTGGTCCTAAGTCCAAAATTGCTCAGTTCCTGGTTCCATCCAGAACAGGCATTCCAGTTTTTCCACTGAATGAATCCGATGAAGTGAGCTGTCGCTCATGGAAGCTTATGCTCAAATAAATTTGTTAGTCTCTAAGGTGCCACAAGTACTCCTTTTCTTATTCCAGGAGTTGTAATTCCCAGGGTTCATGGGAATTTAGGAGTCATGGCAAGGAATGCTGGGAAGGCAGGCTGTATATAAGCTGCTGCTGTTTCTCAGTGTGGGGAAAGACTTGGAGGGAGCAGGAGTTGCTTTTCAGTGACTCCACTTAGAAGGCTTGGGAAGGAGCAGGCTAGGTTAGAAATTAGAAGAAGTCTGGGAAGAGTAGGCTGTGCTCTTTAGTAAGGAGAACAGAAAGGAAGGGTCTGAAATACAGTTTGGGATAAGGCCTAAGATGGAGGCAGGCAAAGGGTAAGCATTCTCAGGTAGGGGGAAGTTTATGTGGACTTTGGTAAGAGCTCAGAGGAGGAGCAAGCTGTGGGTTGGTTCTGGGTGTACTTAGGAAGAGTGTTGTTGGCTACAGAGAGATACACAGACATAGCCAAGTCCTGAGTGGGGGAAAAACGGGACTGTGGCAAAGCAATAGAAGGAGCCTTGAAGTAGAATCAGAAGGTTTGGGGTCAGACCTGCTGCTCTTTTCTTGTCTAGGGCCCAAGACCTGGAGTTTGGAAGGTGGAGTTTGGAGGCGTCCTCTTGATTCACACAGAACTAAAGGTGTCACTGCAATACTGTGGAGAGAAAAGTGAGCTGAGGATTCACCGGGAACCAAAGGAAAAAAAATGTTGCCCAGGGAGAGAAGAACTGGGTGAAGAGATGCCTCCATTTGGACTTTAAGTACCTGCCATTTTCATTTTGGATTTTATTTATATGGACTATCCTTACCCTGGAAGGAGTAGAGTTTTGGTTTAGCTTGAGAACTAAACTTTCCAGTGAAGGAAACTGAGGCAATAGTCGCATACAGCGTTCAAAAAGTAAGAGCATAAGTGTACACCATGCAAGAATTTAGATAGTCCATATCTGTTTCTTTTTATATTGACAGGGTATTAATTTAGTTTTACACTTTGTGGTTTATTAATACATTGTTAAACCTTTATGGGCCTTATTCAGTTGCAACATAACCCTTAAACCTGCTAGGCCACAGGAATTTTGTGGGCCTACTGGGCTCTGCAGTCACTAGCCTGTATCTGATACAGGATACATCTACAAGTATACTTGAAGGATACTTCAAGTTGGAGATGTAATTTCCAGCTCGATCAGACACACTCACAATAGTTCTGATGAAGCTAGCACACTAAAAATAGAAGTGTAGCTTCTATGGCATGAGGGACTAGCCACCCCAAGTATGATCCTGTAGGAGATGTTCAGCACATACTGAGGCAGCTAGCCCATTGTGTTGCTCATGCTGCCACGGCTACACCCGACCAGAGCTAGCGTGGGTATGTCTCCCTGAGCTGGGAATGACACCTCGAGCTCCAAGTGTCGACATACCCACAGATAGAGACACAACTACTTCCTAGAGGTTCTCATCACTCAGCCATTTGTTTCCCTTTGCAGGGGCAAAGACACAAATCTGATGACCCATATAGGAATGGCTATCAGGTTCAGAAAATATAATATTCTAACAAGCAGGGATATCCCCTTGGCTGGTAACTATTTCAGAGTTCAGACAGGGGAAGAAGAAAGAAGCACTGTGGGAAAGATTTCCTGAGTGCCCCACAAAACACAATAGTGATTGGGGGTGTAATAAGAATGAGGATGGAACAGGATCACCCATCTTAGCCAGTTACATTTATTTTTGTTTTAAATCGTCCAGCTTTTAGGTCTGATTGAGATGGTACATTTCTCTACCAGACACAGCCACACAGAGAATTTTCTCCAGCCTTGCCAGTAGTTATTCCTGGGGGCTGCTCAGCCCATGAGTGTATGAGTGAAGGGACAGTGAGTTGGGAATGTTAGACCGTGGGAAGCAAGGATAACCAGAACTCCCTGGAGTGTAGTCTTTTTTATGTTGTTTTTGTTTGTTTTCCAGAGCAGGCTGCCTTTCCCCTGAATATGTCAGCTTGCTGCGAGGCCAGAATTCACAACATTCTGCAGACTGCTTAGCTTGGAAGATCACAGTGAGCCAATTTTGCTCTCATTTACACTAGTTTTCCACTATTGTAACCATCAACTTTAGTGGAGTTACTTCTGTCTTTCACTGGCATAACCTGGAGATAAAACAGGCCTAAACTGTGAATTATGCCTAACTAAACAATAAGGGCCAGACTTCTGAAGGGTGTGTACATGGTTGAGCCAGTGCAGTTCCTGGTTTTGCATGACTACATACACATATGTTTTATTGGCAAAGAGTCCTGTGGCACCTTATAGACTAACAGACGTATTGGAGAATAAGCTTTCGTGGGTGAATAACCTCTTTGTCGGATGCATCACCCATGAAAGCTTATGCTCCAATATGTCTGTTAGTCTATAAGGTGCCACAGGACTCTTTGCCGCTTTTACAGATCCAGACTAACATGGCTACCCCTCTGATATATGTTTTATGTGCATAATGAAAATCTGCTCTTATTATATTTTGTAGGATGATTCCTGCATATTTAAATATGAATTTATACTTTAAAGTCTATTTTTGTCCACCCTAAAGAAATACTTGTGCACCCTCAAGAAATATGGCCCAGATCATCTCCTGGAGACCTATGCATGGAGCAGAATTGAGATGACACCCTGGAAAGGAAGGACAGTCTAGTCCATCAGTCACTAGAGTGAGCCTCAGGAGACCTGCATTCATTTTCCAGCTCAGTCACAGACTTCTGTGTGATACTGGGAAAAATGGGGATAATATTCTTCTACCTAATGAAGGAGTTGAGAGGATAAAATCTATTAATGATTGAGAGGCACTTGGGCACTATGGCAAGGAGGGTTATATAGGTACTTAGACAGATAACATTGCACCATCCCCAGTTCTTAACTTGGGCTTCTGTACACAGATCAAGACAGGAAGTAATACAGCAATGATTTGTACTACTATTCTTTGGATCTCCCTCCAGAAGCAATATTCAGTTAATGGGAGTTAGGTGCCTAGTAGGGTTTTCAAAAGTGCCTAAGCAGGTTAGGTGCCTACATGCATCTTTAGGCACCTAAATACCTTTGAAAACCTGACCCTAACTGCTGAAGTCACTTTTGAAATTGTGACTTAGGCTCCTCTGTCACTTAGGGCCAAATTCACAAATGTACTTAGGAGCCTACATACTGTTTAGGCACCACTCACATTTGCAAAACCACTGTGCACCTGTCACCTAGGACTCCGCTGGTCAGTATTTGCAAAGCTACCAAAATCCTGATATCACCCTGAACTAGCAGACTTTTCAAAAGCCTAGCAACCCTGAAGAAAAATTCTCAAACTAGCCAGGGTGATGCCTTTACTTGTATCCTGACAGCCCAATGGTTAGGGGCACTCAGGGTATGTGGCAGAGGTGGGCTTAAATTCCCACTCTGCCTACTTTGGGGCAGTGACTTAAATTTGTGTCTCCTAAATGATTGGCCTAACCTAAGGGGAATAGAGAATGGCTGCCTACCTGGCTTATATGAATCCTTTCCTTAGGAACTGAAGTCTCTCCAAGCATTGTATGTGGTGCCTGGCTTGTGGCTGAGAGTTCTGCTGGGCAGCTAAGGCACCTACTAGTTAAGTGACTTTGTGAATGTGTCACTTTTGAAAATTTTACTCTGAATCTTGGGAAAAAAAATGGCCCTGATTCAACAAGGTACACAGGGACTGATCCAAAGCCTGCTGAAAGCAATGGGAGTCTTTTCACTGATTCAGTAGGTTTTAATCATGAGTGTAGTCTTACTGACTTAAATGGAGCTACTGTAATGCTAAAAATTAGGCATTAATTTATTTTTCTTCAGTATATATATATTGAAGACAAATTGTACATTAACATAAAACATCTTTCCCATCCTCTTATATAAAAAGGAAAGAAAGAAAAGAAATGAGTAATTCCCAGTCTGACTTTTCTCCTGTGGTTTGTTTTTCAGAGACATTCCAGAAATGTATTCCAGATGTTTTCAAATCCTTGTAACTTATTTTCCATACTATATATAACTTTCTCTATCATATCAGCTAACTCTCTCTCTCTCTCTCTCTCTCTCTCTCTCTCTCTCAATTATTACTTTTTTGACTTGGAGGCTCAGATGAATTAATTTGGCATTCTTTCAAAAATGCCTGTTGAAACTGTGTCTGCTAATAGACATACTGTTGCAGACACCGGTATCTTTCTCTTTGTGAAGTTATTAATTGAATAATAATATTTAATCATGTTAGCTGGATTTTAACAATGTAAAGGATATCAACTTATTACATCACTATCAAACCAATAAATAGGCTTTTTAATAATAAATTAGCATTGTGTACAGTCACTCTCTGTAAAATTCTCTGATAAAACACAAATTATAGCCTTATCTACCATTCATAATGCAAAGTGTGACTAAAAGCTTATATCTCTTGGCTGGCTAATTATGAGCCAGTGCCTTAATAATTCACTCTTAACAATTATTTCTGAGACATTATTTGTCAATTTTATCATTAGTGGGGTTTGCTGTACTGAAAAGAAAGTGACTGTCAAGTCCCCACAAAAAGAAACAAACTATTTTAATGAACTCCAGGGTATTCCTCCCCCCGACCCTTTCTTTGTATCATTTTGATGAACTTGGTCAACATTCCATTCTCCTCATGAACTAAACACGTGAAGTTTCACCCTTCTCTGGAGCTGCCGCTTGGCACTGATGTTTATTCACTCCTTCCTGAGGTTACGGTTATGCTCTGCAGAGTTGATGGGAAACTGCCACTCTCCAGTGTTATTACTGGAAGAAAAGTGTGTGGGAATGAGCCAGAACTCCACTGGGGGTTCCAGATGCTCACTGAGAAGAAACAGATTTTTTTCACGGCCCTGAAGTACCTACTCATAACTTGTTAAAACTCTTTTTATTTGGGGTGGTGATATTTTCTCTTGGTTGACTAAGTAAAAATAACCCACAGCAGTCCTGCTTCTAACAATATCTGAAGCTCCCCTTTTATTTAAAGGCACACAGTCGGAACTCAGATGGTGTTAATTAGTGCAATGCCACCTTTTGCCAGCTGAGTATCTGGCCCATCGTGTTCTAACAAATATAGGTGATATAAGTTCATAATACATAGATTCTCTAAAAAGCCGTCACTAAGCAACGTAATAATACCAACAATTTTCATTTTGAAAAAGAGATAGGTGAGCCTCAGCCCCAAAGGTCCAGAACCAAACTTCCCCGAAGTTAGGTGGTGCTTGGCTATGGGGCATTCATTTGGCTCATTATGCGTGAAATCCTGACCCCTCATGGAAGTCAGTGGAAGTTTTGGCATTGACTTCACTGTGAGCCAGAATTCACCTAGTAAGAGAGGAAGGCACTTCATAAAGTGCAGTTCCAGATCTGTATCTGAACTTCCTCGAAGTTCAGGGCTGTTTGTATTTCAGGGTTTATTATAGGGTGACCAGACATTCTGATATTATCAGGATCATTCCGATATTAGGAACTTTGACTTACATAGGCAACTATACCCTCCCCGCCCCCCCCAAAAAAAAGAAGTGTCCCAATTTTTTACACTTGCTATCTGGTCACCCTATTTATTTATTTATTTATTACAATGGCCCTTAAAGGGGTCAACAAAGGTCAGGGCTGTGTTGTGCTAGACCAGTGGTTCTCAACCTATTTACCATTGTGGGCTGCATCCATTACTACCTGTATGGCCCTGAGGATGTCACATAGCTGCAGTTGTGGGCTGATTGGGCCACAGGTTGAGAACCACTGTGCTAGACATTGTACACACACACAGTAAGGGAGAGTTCCTGCCCCAAAGTAATTACAGTTTAAAAAGACAAGACAGACAAACTATGGGAGAATAATTGTCCCCACTTTGAGGTGGGAAACTGACGCACAGGAAGATTAAGAAATTCACCAAACACCATATAGGAAGTTTTTTGCAGAGCTACAATTTGAAGCTATGTCTCCAGACTCCCAGGCCAGTTCCTTCACCACAAGATCACCCTTCCTCTCGGATACAGGCTTACACTGTTTGCAACCTGAAAGGGAATAATTGCTTACATTAAACAAAAGAAAAGAAAAAGAGCAGCATTTCAGTAACATGTACAGTGTGTAGTAAATACAATTACTCTAAGCAGAGTACACCACTTTGGAAGCATACCATCATTATGCCTCTACTTCTGAAATAAAGAAACAAGCTGTCTTTGTTCTCCTAGGATTGAAATGTCCAAATATCAGAGCCAACATTTGTAAAGTTTGTGAGGGGTGAGGGAGGGAAGGGAAGAAGAGAGGTTTATTTTGTAAACGCTGCTCTAATTCAAAGTTTGTATAATTTCAGAAAGCAAAAATTAGTGCTTAGGTGGTAGACAGGATGTACCATGAATAACAATGCATCCTGTGGATATTTACTACCAAGTGGTGTTTAACTGAAAGGAAAGTGGGAGACACTACAAAAAGCAATTCCCATCCATTTCTTAACATTTAAATCAGGAGCACAGAAAGGCCATTTATGGGAGTCTTATTGAAACAATACGTTTCCAAGTGCCAAAATGATGACATCACACTAAACGAGGAAGAAGGAAAGGGACTGTAACTGCAGACTGCTATGCCAAGAGCTTTGTTTTGCTTCCACAGTATGCACAAAATGTGGCAATTTTCCTCAAGAATATAAAGTTCACACATAACAGAAAAATATACTAAACCCCCCTCGACAAACCTGTTTGAAAAATTGCTAGTTGGCTGAAAACGCTTCTTACATCTCAGCTCTTCTGTTGTATGTGTATGTGTGTGTATGTGAGAGAGAGAGAGAGAGAGAGATTTGGTGAGCATTAGGGGGGAAAAAAGATTTTAAACTGATCTCACTGCAGTTAGGTAAATTAAAAATAGGTCTTCTTTCAGCAACAAACTAGCCCAAGAAGTTTTACTTGTGTGCCACTCAGTCACTTCTTGCAGTGCAGAATCTAAATGTATTTTGGGCTCAACCAGGTTCTAAAACAGTGTCTCTAAAAAAAAAAAAAAAAAAGTTTTGCCTGTAGATAAAGGCCACACCCATTGTTGTAAGATTACCATGTAAGGCTTCAAAGAGCCTTGAAGGGACAGCACTTGCATCTGCACTGACCTCATTGCAGGATTAGACTCTAAAGTAGTTTTGGATATTTAAAACAGTGATGGAGCAGCGAATCCCAAACTGTGAATCTCTGGGGTGAAATTGTGATCCTGCAGAAGTCCAAAGGAGTTTTACCATTGATTTCAAGGGAGTGAGGACTGCACCCCTTGTCCTTTCACTTCCTCCCATATTAAAAATATACTGCAGCATTTTACAGTAACAGTCCACTACACTACATCTTACATTTGCTAACCTCAATATTTTAGGTTATTGCTGTAGTATATTTTACAGTGTTACACAATGTTTTTGTGTTTTTTTAAAGCCCCAAATCTTGGAATCATGTTGTTATGTGAGCTACCCAGTTTTCATTTTAAAAAAATATAAGTTTCTAGCCTCATGGTTGTGCAAAAAAGCTTCAAATTATGAGTCCTAAAATCTGAAAACCAAAAGGACAAATCAAATTTTACTATTTTTCAAATTTTCATTATTTTAAAACCATAGCGAACCAGCTGCGTGGTGAACAGTGGAGAGGCTAACAGAGGGAGTTTGCCTGGGATTTGTCTGAGAGGAGGTATGCTAAGTGCTGCATTACAGGGGCTGTGTTGGTGAGTATCTGAGTGTCTGTTGCGGGGACAGTTTGACCGTGTGCTTGATGGTTTGAAAAGTGTGAATTGGGAGTGCTTTGTTCCAGGTGAGCCTTAAGTGGGCCTGACTGTTATAAAAAGCCAGTCAGCTGCGAACCAGCTGAGTGGCGAACAGCGGAGAAAATAACAGAGGGAGTTTGCCTGGGAGTTCGCCTGGGGAGAGCCCATTGAGGCTTACATCTTGCAGGCTTCTCTGAGTACTTACTACAACTACAACTCCTGAGGAAGCTCGTAGAAGGAAGGTAATATGGATGGTGAGCATTCAGTTGTTGTTACCTGCACAGGATGTGCCATGTTTGTCTTTCTTCCACAGGACAGAAGCAACTTTGTCTGTACAAAGTGCAAGCTGGTCTCGATATTGGAAGAGAAGGTTCAAGGTCTGGAGAAACAAGTATCGACCCTGCGTTGCATAAGAGAAACTGAAGATTTCCTGGACAGACGTCAGGATATACTTCTACCGGCACAATGTTCTGAGGATTCAGAGCATGCTGCGCAGTGGGGACAGAAGGACAGTGAAGAAAATTGGCAGCATACGACCTCCAGAAGAAGAAAGAGGAGCATCCATGTACAAGCAACGCAGATACACGTGAGCAACCGTTTTGTTGTTCTCTCCACAGGTACTAATGTGGAGAGTGGACTAGATGATACATCTGAGGGAAGGGAACAGAAGAAGACTCCGCCGACTGGAAGGCATGAGATGCACTGTCCTAGGGATGGGGTTCAACGATCACCGCTCCCAAGAGAAGGAGGCGGGTGGTGGTGGTCGGGGACTCTCTCCTCAGGGGCACTGAGTCATCTATTTGCCGCCCCGACCGGGAAAACCGAGAAGTCTGCTGCTTGCCAGGAGCTAGGATTCACAATGTGAAGGAGAGACTGCCAAGACTCATCAAGCCCTCGGATCACTCCTCCTTCCTGCTTCTCCATGTGGGCACCAATGATACCGCCAAGAATGACCTTGAGCAGATCACTGCAGACTACATGGCTCTGGGAAGAAGGATAAAGGAGTTTGAGGCCCAAGTGGTGTTCTCGTCCATCCTCCCCGTGGAAGGAAAAGGCCCGGGTAGAGACCGTCGAATTGTGGAAGTCAACGAATGGCTACGCAGGTGGTGTTGGAAGGAAGGCTTTGGATTCTTTGACCATGGGATGGTGTTCCAAGAAGGAGGAGTGCTAGGCAGAGATGGGCTCCACCGAAAGAAGAGAGGGAAGAGCATCTTCGCAAGCAGGCTGGGTAACCTAGTGAGGAGGGCTTTAAACTAGGTTCACCGGGGGAAGGAGACCAAAGCCCTGAGGTAAGTGGGGAGGAACCAACCAGAGCTCTTCTTGACCTGCTGCTCACAAACTGGGAAGAATTAGTAGGGGAAGCAAAAGTGGATGGGAACCTGGGAGGCAGTGACCATGAAATGGTTGAGTTCAGGATCCTGACACAAGGAAGAAAGAAGAACAGCAGAATACGGGCCCTGCACTTCAGAAAAGCAGACTTTGACTCCCTCAGGGAACTGATGGGCAGGATCCCCTGGGAGAATAACATGAGGGGGAAAGGAGTCCAGGAGAGCTGGCTGTATTTTAAAGAATCCTTATTGAGGTTACAGGGACAAACCATCCTGATGTGTAGAAAGAATAGTAAATATGGCAGGCGACCAGCTTGGCTTAACAGTGAAATCCTTGCTGACCTTAAACACAAAAAAGAAGCTTACAAGAAGTGGAAGATTGAACAAATGACCAGAGAGGAGTATAAAAATATTGCTCAGGCATGCAGGAGTGAAATCAGGAAGGCCAAATCACACTTGGAGTTGCAGCTAGCAAGAGATGTTAAGAGTAACAAGAAGAAAGTCAAGGAAAGTGTGGGCCCCTTACTGAATGAGGGAGGCAATCTAGTGACAGAAGATGTGGAAAAAGGTAATGTACTCAATGCTTTTTTTGCCTCTGTCTTCACGAACAAGGTCAGCTCCCAGACTACTGCACTGGGCAGCACAGCATGGGGAGGAGGTGACCAGCCCTCTGTGGGGAAAGAAGTGGTTTGGGACTATTTAGAAAAGCTGGACAAGCACAAGTCCATGGGGCCAGATGCGCTGCATCCAAGAGTGCTAAAGTAGTTGGTGGATAGGATTGCAGAGCCATTGGCCATTATCTTTGAAAACTCATGGCAATTGAGGGAGGTTCCGAATGACTGGAAAAAGGCCAATATAGTGCCCATCTTTAAAAAAAGGGAAGAAGGAGGAACCAGGGAACTACAGGCCAGTCAGCCTCACCTCAGTCCCTGGAAAAATCATGGAGCAGGTCCTCAAGGAATCAATTCTGAAGCACTTAGAGGAGAGGAAAGTGATCAGGAACAGTCAGCATGGATTCACCAAGGGCAAGACATGCCTGACTAATCTAATTGCCTTCTATGATGAGATAACTGGCTCTGTGGATGAAGGGAAAGCAGTGGATGTGTTATTCCTTGACTTTAGCAAAGCTTTTGACACGGTATCCCACAGTATTCTTGCCAGCAAGTTAAAGTAGTATGGGCTGGATGAATAGACTATAAGGTAGATAGAAAGCTGGCTAGATTGTCAGGCTCAACGGGTAGTGATCAATGGCTCCATGTCTAGTTGGCAGCCAGTATCAAGTGGAGTACCCCAAGGGTCAGTCCTGCAGCTGGTTTTGTTCAATATCTTCATTAATGATCTGGAGGATGGCGTGGACTGCACCCTCAGCAAGTTTGCAGATGACATTAAACTGGGAGGAGCGGTAGATATGCTGGAGGGTAGGGACAGGATACAGAGGGACATTAGACTAATTAGAGTATTGGGCCAAAAGAAATCTGATGAGGTTCAACAAGGACAAGTGCAGAGTCCTGCTCTTAGGATGGAAGAATCCCATGCACCGCTACAGACTAGGGACCGAATGGCTAGGCAGCAGTTCTGCAGAAAAGGACCTAGGTGTTACAGTGGACGAGAAGCTGGATATGAGTCAACAGTGTGCCCTTGTTGCCAAGAAGGCAATGAGATTTTGGGCTGTGTAAGTAGGGGCATTGCTAGCAGATCGAGGGACGTGATCGTTCCCCTCTATTCGACATTGGTGAGGCCTCATCTGGAGTACTGTGTCCAGTTTTGGGCCCCACACTACAAGAAGGGTGTGAAAAAATTGGAAAACATCCAGCGGAGGGCAATAAAAATTATTAGGGGACTGGAACACATGACTTCTGAGGAGAGGCTGAGGGAACTGGGATTGTTTAGTCTGCGGAAGAGAAGAATGAGAGGGGATTTGATAGCTTTCAACTACCTGAAAGGGGGTTCCAAAGAGGATGGATCTAGACTTTTCTCAGTGGTAGCAGATGACAGAACAAGGAGTAATGGTCTCAGGTTGCAGTGGGGGAGGTTTAGGTTGTATATTAGGAAAATCTTTTAAACTAGGAGGGTGGTGACGCACTGGAACGCGTTACCTAGGGAAGTGGTAGAATCTCCTTCCTTTGAGGTTTTTAATGTCAGGCTAGACAAAGCCCTGGCTGGGATGATTTAGTTTCAGATTGGTCCTGCTTTGAGCAGGGGGTTGGACTAGATGACCTCCTGAGGTTCCTTCCAGCCCTGATATTCTATAAGTCTATGATTCACTCTCATGATTTGGGGGGCCAGACTTGTTAGTTTTGAACACTAGGGATTGGCAGTACTGATTTTATAAGATGTCCCCTAGTCAGAAACATTAAAACAACTTTTCTTGTGGTATTTGTGGTACTGTTTCCAGCTAGAACCCAAGATGGAAAAGATATGAAAAAGAAAAAGTGCATCTGAACGTTTTAGAAGCTTAACCAAGGTTTGGTTTGAGCTCATTTCTAAAAATGGGTGTAGATCTGGAGAAAAGGAAGTTCTTAATTTATCTGGAAGGGGACAGTCATGCTTTCCTAGTTCAGAAAATGCTCCACTGTGGATCAGAGAGCCTCTGGTAGGATCAAATCCTTATTGCCTATTCGTACTGCAGAAGTCTTATGTTTAATTATGCTGCTGCATTTTATATTAAGAATACTTGGAATTCAATAGTTTTTCCATTTGGAGCTTGACGCATTTTTTATATGACCCACTTCTGACTCATTCGTAAATTACAGTATATCACAAAGGACAGTATATCTGGAAAGAGTTGATGTTGCACTGCCATTTATGACAAATAAACACAATGAAAGCTGTTCAAATTTAAAAACAGAGAAAGTCAAACCCAGGGCCAGACCTTCAGTTGGTGAAAACTGGTGTAGTTCTACTGATTTCAGTCGTGCTATACCAATTTACAGCAGATGAGCTAGCTGAATAGTTTAACTATTAACTTGTGTAATACAGTGGTGTTTCTCTGGAGATTTTCATGGAGCTCAGTATAAAATCTCATCTGGTAAATGCCACAAAGTCATTGCAATTTTTGTGGATGTTTGCTACGAGAACTGTAAACACGACACAGTATATTACAAATTTAGGATCCATATTTTGAAACTTGCCATTTCATTGCTTCCTGATTCAACTGATCTGAAATAAGCTAGTAAATTGCAGCAATAAGAGCAATACAATTCCTAGTCTGGGTACGCAGCTATATTAACAATTAAACTCAGAAGGGACAGTGTGTGTGTGTGTGTGTGTGTATAACTTTTCCCTGCAGTAACCACAATTACTCTTTTCTTGCTCAGTGTGAGATGTTCTAAAATAATGTATTACAGTTTATGCAATGTAAAATCCCATAGATAATACAGGTAATTATACCTTGATTGGTTTTTTTTTAAAGCATCAATTCAAATAACCAAGTTGTGATACAATATTGTGAAAAGCCCATAATCAACCTGTCTTGCCTATTTTTTTGTGAACTGTAAGGTGAAAATGTGAGCTGTGTTTTATTTTGTTCCGGTTTCTTGTCCTATCTGTGATCTAACCAGCTCAGCTTTTTCAGAACCTGGTATGTGGTGGGTCTGAATACACTGTGTTTGGAAGCCAATGCATATTTTAGTACCCAGGATCCCTCTTTTGCTAGGTGCTCAGACTCACCTGAGGTGCCGAGCACTCAGCTCTGGCTGATTTCAGTCCAAATTGAAGATGTTCCCTATGTTGGAGGAGGTGGACGCACTTCAAAGGATGAGGCTTGTGCTGGGAAATTTGAGTACATAAAGATGACTATATGTTTAAAATTAAAAATGAATGGTCTAAGTAAATACCTGTAATTTGGTATGAATGCACCAATTCAAATTCATTTATGTCTATAAAACTAATAAAATGTTGATGATCATCAGCATACCTAGCTCTTATATAGCAATTTTATTAATAAATCTAAGTGCTTTACAAAAGGGGTAAATACAGTTATTCCCCTTTTTACTGAGGGAAAACTGAGGCACATATAGGTTAAGTGACTTAACAAGGGTCACCCAGCCAATCAGTGGCAGAGTCAGGTTTGAAACCACATTGTTTGAGTCTTAGTAATACTAGCTAAACTGTGATATTTTTTTGTGTCTCGTTATTTTTTTCTTAGCACCTTAAATGTGTGAATGTGTCACAACCCTGTGCCTGGATTATCTGTAAGGACTGAACCCACTACTTTCAGATCTAGAACTAATGAGTCTTTGGTACATGAACAAAAGAACAAGCTCTGTTAGCTTAGAGATGGTAGCACACTCAAAAACTTTTTACATGGTCCAGCTATGACAAGGTAAAAAAGACAGACAGTGGGTTAATGTGGATTGCCATAAGACTGCACTGCTATAGCTGTACTGTATCTATTTGTAGATAAAAAGATTCCTTCATCTTCTATATTATTAATCTTGCATCTTGCATGAGAAATAAATGTATATTAATAAATGGCATTCAACACGTAAGTGGATGAGCTACTTGAAAACATTAATGAGTTCAGTCCAGGCTGCAATCCGAAGTCCTATAAAGCTCACTTTTATGATCTCTCCCATTTTGAAAGAAATAGAAGTATAAACTCTGTATTGCTTTTGTGTTAATTAAACACCTTTTTATTCTGCCCTAAAGAAATCTCCCCTGCCGATTTCTCCCTACAGTGAACAGCAGCCGATCAAACGAATAAAAACTAAAAGCTATATAGGAGATATATTATAATTTCTGATATAACTATCAGAGATCTGGGAAATGCCTCAGTCAGATTCATAAAAGCAATGCCAGATTCAAAGGAAATTCAATTTGTCAACATTACATACTTCTTCAAAATTTCAAATGAGTGTCAGAAAAGGAGGATTTCCACCACAGTATTAGCCATAGACATAGATTGATTCAATCATGTTTTGCCAGTGGAGCAAGATTCCTTGAGTTTTCAAACAAGGAAACAGAATTTAAAAGTTACTCTTAAAAAAAAAAGCCCTGCCACAGTAATAACGATATACTTAGTGTTTCTCTGTGTTTTAGGATGTTTGGATTAGAGCTGGTTGGGAATTTTTCAACAAAACATTTGATTATCAGAAAATGTGGATTCATCAAAAGCAAAGCTTCGTACAGAAATGTATCCGTTTCAATGACATTTTCATCAGGAAGGTTTCTCAGGTACAGAATGGAGTTTTTATCAAAACCAGGCTGGGTTGGCTAAGATAGTCAACTGCCCACTGGCAGGGCATTAAGATGGGATGTGGTAGACAGAGATTCAAGTCCTTGGTCCAAGTCAGGTATAACACACACTCAAACCTGTGGGTCCCCACATCCTGATGAAACCCTTTACCACCAGCCTACTGTCGGGGCGGTGGGGGGGAGAGGAGTACCTCTCTCATGCTTTTTTTCACACTTTTTTTTAAGATGTCATTTTTGTTACAATGCACAACAAAAGCAAATGTCAAAACCTTAAATTGCTTTGCAAAATGGTGTTTTCTGGCCAGCCTTAGTTTGGATAGACACTTTGGGCCTGGTTCTCTGTTGCAATACACCTTGTCTAGTGATATATACCTACTTTGCACTGGTGTAAAGAACAAAAATGCTGAGGGCCAGCGGGGACACACACACACACACAATAGACAAGTATACCCATATGTAGACTTTGTAAGCATATTATTTTAATCCAAACGGTAAAGCCAAATTCCTCTTCCCAGGACCCAGCTCAAGCAGTAGGGCTGAGCATGGGGTAATCTTTGCGGGGGGAAGGGGAGTGGCAAGTCCTAAGTCTTGGCTATGACACAGCAACAGTGCAGTTCTACCGCTACTCCTCCAACTGCTCGCAGGAGTAATGCCCATGCCATAATATGAGAAAGATCAAAGATCAGAAGAACGATGGATCGTCCCACCCTTGCCCTGCTCAACATTGCTCACTACTTATGGTCATGAAAAGAGCTTCCATACAGTTGGGCTGTGCACCATATAAGGAATGCAGATCAGCCTCACCAGAGCCACAGGCCTGCTTGGTGTGGCACTCTGTCCCCCTCTAGTGGCAGCCAGACCAACCTGAGATTGATGAGCTTTCTGCAGCTGTGGCTAATAGCTCAGGCCACAGTGGCTTATGCATTAAGCTGTAGAGGTCCCAGGTTTGATCCCAGCTACTGATGACCAGGGTTTGTCAGTGTTGTGCTTGCGCTCTCTCACTCCAGTGTAGGCAACCTACACAAGTTACATTACAAGAGTCTACTGATGACAGGTCAGGCTTTGCCCCAGATGACAATACAAGTAAACATAATGGATACACGGCAACTTACAGGAGCAGTGAGTTATTATAACTGAGTACTGGAGCACCGAACTTCTAGCTTCTATTATTGGCTCTAACACTCACTTGCAGTCTGACATTTAACTTTGCAGTGGGATAACTAACTTCTTTATGCCTCACTTGTAAAATAGGTATAATAATCAGAGATGGTCAGTAAATGAGAAGGTTCAACAGAAAACAGTGCAAGAAATCCAATACACCTTTTCAGATAAAGAAATGTTCTCGTTTTTCATGTAGTCGTAGTAATAATGTGGTAGAGTCATTTATTTGCTGTTGATTTAGAGAAATAAAAAGCACCCATCCATATGTTCTGAGAACCCAGACAGTTATTTAAAATCACAAAGCCAAGATATCATACAACTAGTTCATCCCTCCTCAGGGTTGCTAACTCTTGGGGTTTTATCAGAGTCTCATGCTATTTGATGTTATTGTTAAAGTCCTAGCAGCTGGAATCAAGAGACTGCATGAGAATCTCAGCTTTCATATGCAAAAGTAAGTTTCTAACCCTCAGGACTGGGGAGAAGAGCTTAAAAATGGAAGGCAAAAGCAGCTCAGAAACCAGAAAGTGAATTAAAAGAGCCAATATTATTTATTTATTTTTAAATCTTACAATTCTTAAGCTAATCTCCTAGTTTTTATAGCCTGAATGGTGAGTTTTGAAAGTTTGGGGTTGGCAATACCAGGTAGCAGCCTATAAACACCCTCATCATCAGGTTGCCCCTCATCATTAGCCACATAGAATGCCATGGCAGTCACCCACTCTTATATTGATAGGCACTCTTGCATTCGTTCCTCAGCTGACAACAGGTGTCGCAGTGCATTGAATGGTAAGAGGCGGTCTCTCAGGTGGGCATGCCATTCTTAATTATTCTCTTCATCATCAGGAAAAGGGGGGAATTGTGGGCCTGAACTAATTACTGAGTATAAAAGCACGGAAGGATTATTACTGTTCTCCAGTGATTCCCATTTTCCCTTTTCTTGTCTCAGTCTAGTAATATTCATTCAAATGGCAGTTATGCACTGATGTCGGTGTTCCAGGAAATAATTCTGAAGGCCATACTAACAACTGCTAACAGGATTATTTGTACTTTGCTTGAGCTCTCCCAATAAGAAGCAAAAAATCTAGTTTGCTTTTCTTTGCATGGTGTTGTTAAGTGTGGCTGCAGTAGCTTCTTTTACACAGCCACATCAGCTGGATAGAAAGAGTAACATTTCCAGGTTGAAATAAGACAGTAGGCAAAATGCCTTAGAAGCAATAAACTTTTCTTAGTAAACTGTAAAAATAGAATCTTTTCAGTGTCCAACAGCATATTTTGGCAGATTACTAGGGTATAAATAATATATCCTTTCAAGCAAATGGACGATGTGTGATTATTGGAAATAGTCCATGTCAACAATCTACCTAGGGATATGACAAAGATTCCCCTCTGCTGTCTACAACACTGCTGTTCTACTCGTTATAAATACTCACATTGGTATATTCCAGGGATTTAAGATGGGGGAAAAAAGTGGAATGCAGAAATACAGGAAAAGCCATGTGCACACTATAGAATTGTGGCAAACTAAAGAACAGACCAAAAATTGTGAAAACAGCAATAAGAAACTGTAGATGAAAGAATTCCTTAGGCTAAATTGGTCCAACAACTACTTGGTCCTTTTGGTTCATTCCCATATGTGTGCAAGGCTAATGCCCTATCGGTTCCTAGTTAATAAAGAGCAATAATAAGTAAAAGAATCCATCCCCTACCAAACAGAACTGTTTCTTACTATGTGTTTTCTAGTGCATCATACAGTACAACCTCACATAATGTTCTGTGTACCTATGTTCAAGTACTATCCTTGTATTGCATGTCTCTGTCTAATCATATTTCACACTTACTGTTTATAGCTCTATATAAGCATTAGCTAAACTTGTAATTATTGTTATCCCATTTTTCTGAAGGTGATATTGATGCAAAGACATATTGAAGGCTAGTTGTTGCCGCTGAAGCATAATAATGAGTACGGATCCCTTGCAAAGGGAATTAAAACCAATAGTAAAAGGTTCTATAGCCATATAAATAAGAAGAAAACAAAGAAAGAAGAAGTGGGACTGCTAAACACTGAGGATGGAGTGGAGGTTAAGGATAATCTAGGCATGGCACAATATCTAAACAAATACTTTGCCTCAGTCTTTAATAAGGCTAAAGAGGATCTTAGGGATAATGGTAGCATGACAAATGGAAATGAGGATATGGAGGTAGATATTACCATATCTGAGGTAGAAGCGAAACTCAAACAGCTTAATGGGACTAAATCGGGGGGCCCAGATAATCTTCATCCAAAAATATTAAAGAAATTGGCACATGAAATTGCAAGCCCATTAGCAAGAATTTTTAATGAATCTGTAAACTCAGGGGTTGTACCGTATGATCGGAGAATTGCTAACATAGTTCCTATTTTTAAGAAAGGAAAAAAAGTGATCTGGGTAACTACAGGTCTGTTTGACATCTGTAGTAGGCAAGGTCTTGGAAAAAATTTTGAAGGAGAAAGTAGTTAAGGACATTGAGGTTAATGGTAAATGGGACAAAATACAACATGGTTTTACAAAAGGTAGTTCGTGCCACACCAACCTGATCTCCTTCTTTGAGAAAGTAACAGATTTTTTAGACAAAGGAAACACAGTGGATCTAATTTACCTAGATTTCAGTAAGGCGTTTGATACCATCCCACATAGGGAATTATTAGTTAAATTGGAAAAGATGGGGATCAATATGAAAACAGAAAGGTGGATAAGGAATTGGTTAACAGGGAGACTATAGAGGGTCCTACTGAAAGGTGAACTGTCAGGCTGGAGGGAGGTTACCAGTGGAGTTCCTCAGGGATCAGTTTTGGGACCAATCTTATTTAATCTTTTTATTACTGACTTCGGCACAAAAAGTGGGAGTGTGCTAATAAAGTTTGCGGATGATACAAAGCTGGGAGGTATTGCCAATACAGAGAAGGACTGGGATATCATACAGGAGGATCTGGATGACCTTGTAAACTGGAGTAATAGTAATACGATGAAATTTAATAGAAGTGTAAGGTTATGCATTTAGCGATTAATAACAAGAATTTTAGTTATAAGCTGGGGACGCTTCAATTAGAAGTAACAGAGGAGGAGAAGGACCTTGGAGTATTGGTTGATCATAGGATGACTATGAGCCGTCAATGTGATATGGCCGTGAAAAAAGCTAATGCGGTCTTGGGATGCATCAGGCAAGGTATTTCCAGTAGAGATAAGGAGGTTTTAGTACCCTTATACAAGGCACTGGTGAGACCTCACCTGGAATACTGTGTGCAGTTCTGGTCTCCTATGTTTAAGAAGGATGAATTCAAACTGGAACAGGTACAGAGTAGGGCTACTAGGATGATCTGAGGAATGGAAAACCTGTCTTATGAAAGGAGACTCAAGGAGCTTGGCTTGTTTAGGCTAACTAAAAGAAGGTTGAGGGGAGATATGATTGCTCTCTATAAATATATCAGAGGGATAAATACCAGAGAGGGAGAGGAATTATTTAAGCCCAGTACCAATGTGGACACAAGAACAAATGGATATAAACTGGTCATTGGGAAGTTTAGACTTGAAATTAGACAAAGGTTTCTAACCATCAGAGAAATGAAGTTTTGGAATAGTCTTCCAGGCGAAGCAGTGGGGGCAAAAGACCTATCTGACTTCAAGATTAAACCCTATAAGTTTATGGAGGAGATGGTATGATGGGATAACATGACTTTGGTAATTAATTGATCTTTAAATATTCATGGTAAATAGGCCCAATGGCCTGTGATGGGATGTTAGATGGGGTGGGATTTGAGTTACTACAGAAAATTCTTTCCTGGGTATCTGGTTGCTGAATCTTGCCCATATGCTCAGGGTTTAGCTGATCACCCATATTTGGGGTCAGGAAGGAATTTTCCTCCAGGGCAGATTGGAAGAGGCCCTGGAGGTTTTTCGCCTTCCTCTATAGCATGGGACACAGGTCACTTGCTGGAGGATTATCTGCTCCTTGAAGTCTATTTAAATCTAAGGACTTCAACAGCTCAGACATAGGTGAGAGGTTTTTTGCAGGAGTGGGTGGGTGAGATTCTGTGGCCTGCGTTGTGCAGGAGGTCAGACTAGGTGATCATAATGGTCCCTTCTGACCTTAGTATCTATGAATCAAAGGTGCACCACCCTCTGAGAAGGGAAAGAGAGGACGGCTGTCTGCAGTCTCCTTAGCTAAGATACTGGGGGTATGTCTATACTGCAGTTACATACCCTGTGCAGTACTGGCCTGTGCCAGCTGACTTGGGCTTGTGGGGCTCGAGCTGCGGGGCTGTTTATCTGCAGTGTAGACATTCAGGCTTGGGCTGCAGCCCGAGCTCTGGGACCCTTCCACGTCAGAGCGTCCTAGAGCTTGGGGTCCACCCTAAACATCTACACTGCAATTATACAGTCCCTTAGCCCAAGCCCTGAGAGCCTAACTCAGCTGATATGGGTCAGCTGCAGATTTGTAATTGCCATGTAGACATCCCCTACAGTATACGTGCATATGGCCCAGGCAGAATCTGACTCTCAGTAACTTGTCCCAGGCCACGGAGTGGATCAGGGTGCTAAACTGGGACTAGAACTCATGAGTCCCTAGCTTTTGGTCTCATGCTCTGTAGTTGATGGTCATATGAGCTAAAGGTATTTCCTAAAGAACAACTGTATGCTGACTGACATCAAAACATCCATGCCTCCATACAGCCAGACCTTCCGGGGTCAGATCATAGCAGTACCTTTTCTTTTGAGGATGCTCATCTTTATAAAACAAATGAAGACTTTAGCACTGTTTGCCAAGATAATCGTCCAAGAGTGAACCAACTGTCAGTCACGGCAGCAGAGTTCACCCTCCTTTGTGAGCAGCTTCAAACAATAGCTCTGGAAGATACAAACTACCTCTCTTCATCTCAATGGAATACTATCTTAGAACCATAATTGTGATCATACGAATGTCATCATTCTTAGCTATTTCTCTTCTGATCACACAAGAAAGCAGAGAGGTGAAGATCAGCTGCTGGCTCTGTATGAGGAGCACAGAAGAGAAGGGACTATCATATTAGGAAGATTTGCATAGTCTCCTGTCATGGTATCTCTTTACGGTGTCTGCATAAGGTAGTAATTGCTAGGGGAGAGCAGCCTGGGACAGCCTCCCTGGGTTATGCTTTTGATTTTACCCAATTCAGCCCGCCCAGTGTGCTATTTACAGACTAGTCCATAGTTGTCTATTTCATAGGCTACATGAATACCGACTGCTATAGGCAAAGAAGAGCGAGGATTAATTCAGAACCACCCTTTTAAGCAATGAAGGATGCCATAAATATGCTGTTCAGTCGCATGTTGTAATTAAGAAAATGCTGTTTAAACTAGTTTGAGATCCACGGCTCGACTTTTAGAGACGTGAGGTTTTGGCTATGACTCAGTAGGACAGGAGAGAAAGGTACACATGGACCTTCTGGCTATTTCAGGAGAGTAATGGTGGAAGCTGCTATTCACAGGGACCAGGAACAAACACAGCAAATTACTTTTTTCATAAACATTCCAACTCACTAGAGGCCAAAACACAGGTATAAGAGAGTTCATCCCAGGTATAACATCAATGAAGTTACACAAGAGATGAATGTAGTCCGTATACATTCAGATTATCTGCTGGATGTGTGAGCAATGCTGTTTAAAATAAAATTAAGATGACTGCTGCTATAAGGTACTCTTTTGGTAAAAGAGTAGCTCTGTGGCTGAAGCAAAGCCACAAAGTTAGGCATTAGACAATCATAGAATATCAGGGTTGGAAGGGACCTCATTTAGCCCAACCCCAAGCTTAAAGCAGGGCCAATCCCCAATTTTTGCCCACAATCCCTAAATGGCCCCCTCAAGGATTGAGCTCACAACCCTGGGTTTAGTAGGCCAATGCTCAAAACACTGAGCTATCCCTCCCCACTAGTTTCACATCCTGGCTCTACCATGGAATTCTGTGTGACCTTAGGCAAGTCATTTACTTTCTCTCTGCATCAGCTTCGCCCTCCATAAAGTAGGTGTAATAATGTTTAGCTACCTCACAAAGTGTTTTGAGGCTGAATTTGCTGATATTTCAAATGTGCATTGAGGTTCTTTGGTGGCAGTTACTGCAGAAGTGCAAAAAGATAATCTCACTATTCTTATATAATACTTGTATTCAAATAGTACACAGAGGCCTCATTGTGCAGGATGAAATACACAAAAAAAGTTAGAGGCAGACTTTGTTCTGAAGAAATTACACTCTAAGGCCCTAGTCCTGCAAGCTGATCTATGTGGGTGGACCTTTAGTCCTGTTCGGAGCCCCATTGAAATGCACAGTTCTCTACACGGATCATCTTGCATCTTGTAAAGCTCTGTTTATTCTGTAGTTTTTTGCACTGATGTAGCCACATCAATGTAGCTAATAAGGTGCAAAGGCCAAGTGTAGGCGTGCTGGGTAAGATGCAGTTTGCACTAATGTCATTTACCCTTGTAAGTTAGCGGCGTAAATTTCCCTGCTTTGCACTAGTTCATTGAGTCTACATCATAAATTTCCATAATTTAACATGCATGTAATCACATCTTTGCAAATCGCCCTTCTAGAAAAACTGTGTGTTAAAATAGGGTACAACCAGTGGATGTAACAAACACACACAGAGAGTAGGAGAGAAAGGATAAGGGTAACCATTTTATGAACAAGTAGCTATGAACAAGGCCAGCTAGGAGTACAATTTGCAGTATTCTTTTATCGGAAGATATAAAAATCCAAGAGACACGATTGCTATCTGTAATCCCAGACTACTCATGGAATAAAGAATAGGTAGAGCACTGCACTCTACTTTCACTCTGTACCTATGGCAGGAAAACATTGTTTCTGACTTTTCACTGATGGCCAAAGAGGATAACAACATTTGTGAAACCATCCAAGTGGTTTGTGATATTGTGCTATGATTACATACAAAAATGTGACATTACTTCATGCACAGAGAATGGAACAAACTAACATTCTCCTCAATATAATCTTATTTTCTCAGGTTTTTTTACAGTTGCCCAGTGGAATTAGGAAGAAACTCAAATCCAATATAATTAAAAGTTCTGTTTGGGTGCATTTCAGGAATCAGACAAAAAGAAAAGGAGTACTTGTGGCACCTTAGAGACTAACCAATTTATTTGAGCATAAGCTTTCGTGAGCTACAGCTCACTTCATCGGATGCATACTGTGGAAAGTTTAGAAGATCTTATTATATACACACAAAGCGTGAAAAAATACCTCCTCCCACCCCACTCTCCTGCTGGTAATAGCTTATCTAAAGTGATCACTCTCCTTACAATGTGTATGATAATCAAGTTGGGCCATTTCCAGCACAAATCCAGGTTTTCTCACACCCACCCCCCGCTTTCCTTCCCCCCCCCACAAACTCACTTTCCTACTGGTAATAGCTTATCCAAAGTGACCACTCTCCTTACATTGTGTATGATAATCAAGGTGGGCCATTTCCAGCACAAATCCAGGGTTTAACAAGAACGTCTGCGGGGGGGGGGTAGGAAAAAACATGGGGAAATAGGCTACCTTGCATAATGACTAAGCCACTCCCAGTCTCTAGTCAAGCCTAAGTTAATTGTATCCAATTTGCAAATGAATTCCAATTCAGCAGTTTCTCGCTGGAGTCTGCATTTGAAGTTTTTTTGTGGTAAAATAGCGACTTTCATGTCTATAATCGCGTGACCAGAGAGATTGAAGTGTTCTCCGACTGGTTTTATGAATGTTATAATTCTTGACATCTGATTTGTGTCCATTTACTCTTTTACGTAGAGACTGTCCAGTTTGACCAATGTACATGGCAGAGGGGCATTGCTGGCACATGATGGCATATATCACATTGGTGGATGTGCAGGTGAACGAGCCTCTGATAGTGTGGCAGATGTTATTAGGCCCTGTGATGGTGTCCCCTGAATAGATATGTGGGCACAGTTGGCAACGGGCTTTGTTGCAAGGATAGGTTCCTGGGTTAGTGGTTCTGTTGTGTGGTATGTGGTTGCTGGTGAATATTTGCTTCAGGTTGGGGGGCTGTCTGTAGGCAAGGACTGGCCTGTCTCCCAAGATTTGTGAGAGTGTTGGGTCATCCTTCAGGATAGGTTGTAGATCCTTAATAATGCGTTGGAGGGGTTTTAGTTGTGGGCTGAAGGTGACGGCTAGTGGCGTTCTGTTATTTTCTTTGTTAGGCCTGTCCTGTAGTAGGTGACTTCTGGGAACTCTTCTGGCTCTATCAATCTGTTTCTTCACTTCCGCAGGTGGGTATTGTAGTTGTAAGAATGCTTGATAGAGATCTTGTAGGTGTCTGTCTCTGTCTGAGGGGTTGGAGCAAATGCGGTTGTATCGCAGAGCTTGGCTGTAGATGATGGATCGAGTGGTGTGGTCAGGGTGAAAGATGGAGGCATGTAGGTAGGAATAGCGGTCAGTAGGTTTCCGGTATAGGCTGGTGTTTATGTGACCATCGTTTATTAGCACTGTAGTGTCCAGGAAGTGGATCTCTTGTGTGGACTGGACCAGGCTGAGGTTGATGGTGGGATGGAAATTGTTGAAATCATGGTGGAATTCCTCAAGGACTTCTTTTCCATGGGTCCAGATGATGAAGATGTCATCAATATAGCGCAAGTAGAGTAGGGGCGTTAGGGGACGAGAGCTGAGGAAGCGTTGTTCTAAATCAGCCATAAAAATGTTGGCATACTGTGGGGCCATGCGGGTACCCATAGGAGTGCCGCTGATCTGAAGGTATACATTGTCTCCAAATGTAAAATAGTTATGGGTAAGGACAAAGTCACAAAGTTCAGCCATTAGGTTAGCCGTGACATTATTGGGGATAGTGTTCTTGACGGCTTGTAGTCCATCTTTGTGTGGAATGTTGGTGTAGAGGACTTCTACATCCATAGTGGCCAGGATGGTGTTATCAGAAAGATCACCGATGGACTGTAGTTTCCTCAGGAAGTCAGTGGTGTCTCGAAGGTAGCTGGGAGTGCTGGTAGCGTAGGGCCTGAGGAGGGAGTCTACATAGCCAGACAATCCTGCTGTCAGGGTGCCAATGCCTGAGATGATGGGGCGCCCAGGATTTCCAGGTTTATGGATCTTGGGCAGTAGATAGAATATCCCAGGTCGGGGTTCCAGGGGTGTGTCTGTGTGGATTTGATCTTGTGCTTTTTCAGGGAGTTTCATGAGCAAATGCTGTAGTTGCTTTTGGTAACTCTCAGTGGGATCAGAGGGTAATGGCTTGTAGAAAGTGGTGTTGGAGAGCTACCGAGCAGCCTCTTGTTCATATTCCGACCTATTCATGATGACAACAGCACCTCCTTTGTCAGCCTTTTTGATTATGATGTCAGAGTTGTTTCTGAGGCTGTGGATGGCATTGTGTTCCACACGGCTGAGGTTATGGGGCAAGTGATGCTGCTTTTCCACAATTTCAGCCCGTGCGCGTCGGCGGAAGCACTCTATGTAGAAGTCCAGTCTGCTGTCTCGACCTTCAGGAGGAGTTCACCTAGAATCCTTCTTTTTATAGTATTGGTAGGGTGGTCTCTGTGGATTAGTATGTTGTTCAGAGGTATGTTGGAAATATTCCTTGAGTCGGAGATGTCGAAAATAGGATTCCAGGTCACCACAGAACTGTATCATGTTCGTAGGGGTGGAGGGGCAGAAGGAGAGGCCCCGAGATAGGACAGCTGCTTCTGCTGGGCTGAGAGTATAGTTGGATAGGTTAACAATATTGCTGGGTGGGTTGAGGGAACCATTGCTGTAGCCCCTTTGGCATGTAGTAGTTTAGAAAGTTTAGTGTCCTTTTTCTTTTGTAGAGAACCAAAGTGTGTGTTGTAAATGGCTTGTCTAGTTTTAGTAAAGTCCAGCCACGAGGAAGTTTGTGTGGAAGGTTGTTTTTTTATGAGAGTATCCATTTTTGAGAGCTCATTCTTAATCTTTCCCTGTTTGCTGTAGAGGATGTTGATCAGGTGATTCCGCAGTTTCTTAGAGAGCGTGTGGCACAAGCTGTCAGCATAGTCTGTGTGTGGTATGTAGATTGTAATGGATTTTTTACCTTCAGTCCTTTTGGTAAAATGTCCATCTGTTTGCATTTGGAAAGGAAGATGATGTCTGTCTGTATCTGTACAAGGTTCTTCATGCAGTTGATAGATTTCCACTCCATACGGCTAAATGCAGTGCCTTGCATAATGACAGGTTTCAGAGTAACAGCCGTGTTAGTCTGTATTTGCAAAAAGAAAAGGAGTACTTGTGGCACCTTAGAGACTAACCAATTTATTTGAGCATAAGCTTTCGGACAACAGATCTGTTGTATGCAATGAAGAGGAAGTTAAAATGACTCCAGAAAAAACTTTCCAAAAATGTATAGAGTAAGGTTCTGTGCAGGGAAGAATATTAGTAGGATTTTAAAAGTTTTGTAAGTGTCTGTCTGTATGTATTCTGCCTTGGCAGATGTTGGTCTTGCTACACTATTCACAACTCCCTTGTCTTGAGTTTCATTTGGTGGGATTTTATGAGATTTTCTTTTACTGGGCTTATATAAAAGAGAAGATAAATCTTTGTACGGGGATAGATGGTACTTTTATATTTCAAAATGCTTTACAGATGTTGTCTTTGGAGCTACCATATCTGCCAGCACTTCTTTCTAGTTTTTTATTATTTTTCTCCTGCCGATCTCCAAGATTTTTACAAAGAAGTTAAGCCACATTATCCACATTTTACTGATGGAAAAAGTAAGGCACAGGGAGGTAGAGTGGCTTGCCCAACATCACCAAGAAGTCTGCTAGCACAGCATAGGTTCCAATCCACTATTTGATCCAGTGGACCACGCTACCTCTCTGTTTAGCAGTGGGAAATACCTTTGCTTCCGTGCTATTGACTAGAACATGCCTAGAGTGTATATTTTTCAGGGCAGACTTTGTCTCTTTGTTATATATTTGTACAGTGCCTACCACAATGAGGCTGGAGCCTGTAAGTGCTAATGCAATACAAATAAATAATATTGATAATAATAAGAGCACTTGGTGACGACTGAATTACATATTTTATGAATATCCTTTCAAATTTTAAATGAACATGCTTCAGCTATGTTCACACCCTTCTTGTACTGGCTGTCTGAAAATAGTCTAACATACAAGTTAACAGGAAGGACAGTCCAGTGGTTAGGGGCCCTAGCCAGTTATTTTGAAGATCCAGATTCAATTTCCTGGTCTTCTTCTGCCTTTCTGAGTATGAACAAATTATGCAGATTCAGATTTCTAAAGATATTTAGGTGCCTAACTTATATTGGTTTCAGTAGGCATTAAACATCTTTAAAAATTTGGCCCTTCGGCCCTGTGCCTAACATTCCCATGTATAAAATGGAGATAAGAGCACTTTAAAGTTTGTAAGGTGCTCAGATACTATAGTAAGGGAGGGAACATAAATATCTATGAGAAACAACTTTACTAGCAAGAATATGGGCTGAAATTTTAAACTAATATTGCAGAATATTCATATAAAACACAATTTAAATTCCTAATCTCAAATCTAATTCTCAGAGGTGTGCTGATTTGGTCAATGAATGGAAATAATGTTGCGTAATTTAAAGATCTATCCAAACAGCTCAATTTCAAAATTCAAAGTATTGCATACTCAGAACAATATCTGCACTAATATCATTAAACTTTTTTTGGATAAACAAACATTGAACAATGTTTGTGACAATCATAAGCCATTCAAACAATTTGCAAGCAGAGAAAAAAAGCGAAATTTGACGAATAAATATTTGGTTGTAAATCACCCAGCTCCACGATAGGCTGAGAACTATTTGCAGAATTATTCTGCACAACAAATACATTTGAGAAAATCACCATCAGTGCATGGACAATTTGCAAAGAGAAAAAGAGATTAAACAAATTCAATACACAGCTATGCTCCCATCACTGCAGTTAACTGTTTCAATCTCCTGTTGCTAGAGAGCTGACAGTATACTGGAATATGGGTAGAAATAAGTGCTTTGCAGCCTGCCTTACATTGGGTACAGCTGCATCTGAATACAGCAGGAGGTATGACTGGAATAGGCAGGCTGACAGCCCCAGCAGCTACAAACTAAAGGGAAGCAAATTGATAACCAAAAGCATTGCCAATCAAAACAATGTTTGGTATTTATTCTTGAACCTGAAAATCCCCTGTGAATAATTTCCCTATTAAACAATTACAAATCACATATCTATTTCAAATCAGATTTTTCTTCCTACTAAATGTATCAGGTTCTTTCCTTTCTCCTGTCTTAATTAGTCTTTCTTCTCCATTTTCCATTTCCTTTTTTTGGTTGCACTCCCTTTTGTGCGCTGACTCATTAACACATAATCATGTACCATTTGGCTACTTCCACTCTCTTTGCCTAGGCCTCCACTCTCTTTGCCTAGGCCATTCATATGAAGTTTTGAGAAATGAGGCAAAATGCCCCCCATCACCATGTGCAGGGTGAATGCAGACAATGTGTGCATGTGGGGCACAGAGCAGCTTCATAACCACTCATAGACTCAGACTCATAGACTTTAAGGCCAGAAGAGACCATCATGATCATCTAGTCTGACCTCCTGCACACTGCAGGCCACAGAATCTCACCCACCCACTCCTGTAATAGACCCCTAACCTCTCGCTGAGTTACTGAAGTCCTCAAATCATGGTTTAAAGACTTCAAGATTCCACCATCTACACTAGTTTAAACCTGCAAGCGACCTGTGCCCCATGCTGCAGATAAAGGTGAAACTGCCCCTGCCCCCATCGTCTGTCAATTTGACTCAGGGGAAAGTTCCTTCCCAGCCCCAAATATGGCAATCAGTTAGACCCCAAGCATGTGAGCAAGACCCACCAGCCAGCTACTGTACCTAGAAAAGAATTCTCTGTAGTAACTTAGAGCCCTCCCCATCTAGTGCCCCATCCATGGCTGCTATTCCAGTCCCTAGGCTGAAATAAAGATCATACTCTATATACTTTTGCAGGAGTTTGTGTCCACCTGATTTTCTCAAGTACAGATGGGGATGTCTCTCCCTATGAAAGTGCATTTAGCAAAGCACAGAGGATCTTCCAGAGATGAAGAGGCTGCTCTGCACAACTGTTCTGGTACCATAGGCTTTTCCATGACACAAAAGGCCTTGAATGGGCCCTCAACCATAAGGTGAATTTCATCTTTAGAACAGGTTTCTTAGGGTAAAATCAGTGCAACAATCTGGCAGGTTTTTTTTTTTTCCTTTTTGTTGACACTTGCATATATTGCACTTTATTTACTCTAGGTATGAGCATTTTCATAGAACTCAAATCTAGTTGAAGGACACTGATTTTAATGGACTTAATGCACAATATAGGAACTGCCTAGCTAATGATGTTTCACATTTTTCCATACCACCCATCTCCTGTATCTTACACCTGACCTGGAACCCCCCACTATGAATCAGAGGGTGTTGAGTCTTGCTACTCATTCACAGTCTGATCCAACTCTCAGGGAAGTTAATGCTAATACTCTCATTGGCTGTCAGATCACGCTTTCAAGCCTCAATTCAGCAAACCCTTAAGCACATGCTTGACTTTAAGCAAATGCTTCCGTCAATCTCTGTCCAACAAAGCACTGAAGCACCTGCTTAAATTCCATTTAAGTTAATAGGAATTAATCACATGGTTAAATGTGTCAATGAATAGAGATGATCTTAAGCACATGCTTAACTGTAAGCATTTGCTCATACGTTTTAAGGAATCAAGACCTTAGTGCCTGACTTCCAAGATGAACTGTTGAAAAAGGTGTATAGCACCAGCTGCAACAAGGGTAATATTTATTCATTAGCTTTATCCTTAATGAGTTATCATCAACACTTTCTTAAATCTGCAACCCTGACCTTCTTCTATGCTTTTTTGTTTGGGTGCATTAACAACATTTTTGCTTAATATGAATCTGGAAAAGGCTGAGGAGATGGTTTTTCAAGCTTTCATTTGAATTCTAACAAAGAAATACATATATTTCACTTCTAAAACTTGCTGCATGTGAAACACATGAGTGTAGTGAAAAAGACACTTTGTCAAGATGACACCTTGACAGTGCATATGCATGATCTTACCCTGATGATTTGCTTGCCATGTTTGCTTAATTGTTAGAACAAGGTCTTGTTTGTATGTTTGTTTAATTATCCCCAGTCCTGTAAGGTCAATAGTGTGACTCTAATTCTCAAAGAGTGTGAAAAAATAAAACAATGCAGCATGTAATGATATTTTGGTAGTGTATGCTGATCTCGATAGACAACTGTCCACGTGCATCCTTCTTCCATATCTAGCCCAGTTCCACTCTCATTGAAATAGACAGAAAGAGTCCCATTGAATTAGATTGTACCAGTAGACTAGACCTAGTTTGAGTCTGTTACACAAAAAGAACACGGTTAGAGGCTAGTGGCATAAGTCTGCATTAGTATTTCAGCCACGGAAATCACTGATGTCTTCTGTAAGACACAAAAAGTGCTAATGCACTCCTGTGAGGAAGTGATAGATCCTAACGCAAATTGGAGTATTTAGGGTTGGGAGAACATCCTTGTGCTGAATTTTGAATCTGTAAAAATTTTGACTTGACTATTACCTAATTTGCATTCTGCTGAAGACAGACTGCACGAATGAACAGAGGGGAAGCAGAGAAAAATGTGAGTGATAAATGGAGGCAGTAGAAGGAGGAGCAAAACACAGAAAAAAATATTGAGATAGTGGGGAAAATGTGCAGAGATGAAAGAGAAAAAAATCAATGCATTTTAAGCTAGATTTTTGGCAAAAAATTGTGTGTAATTGCATGCCTAACTGTGCATGCAGTTGCTAAGACTACTTTAATTTTATAATGCATGACAAATGCACATGCAAGTGAGAAATGCATACACATAAGGCACTCAGCTGTACCTGTAATTTTGCACATGCCATTCTATGCACTTTGCTGAGTTTCAATCTAAGTATACAATTGAATGATTTTTTTAAAATCCCTAATGCAAGCTTATTGTCACCTACAATACATTGGTTTAATTGTATATCTGTTGGGGGAAGGGAGAAGATTGGTTTAAATTTCAGCAAAGACAGGTTTTTGAACTTGAACTAGTATTGCAATTCCAACTAATCCAAATGCTAGTTAGAGATGTTTGCAAAACTATGAAGAGATTCATCTATCTTTAGTCATCAGCTTAAAGGATCAAGAGGATATAATCAGAAGCAGTGTGCACACTTGTCGGGTGTCAGTTAAGACTGTGTACAATCAGTGTTGCCAGATTTGCAAAAAGTGGGGAAAATGTGTTGTTTTCACGATGTATTTTATTATGTCAGAATTGCTTTTTCTGCCCTTGACAGAGTCAGATTTAGGATTCAGGGCAGCCAGCCCCTCCTGATCTTCTTTTTTCCATAACCTCGTTAATTTCCACTTCTTCTCCACACATGATGGATGCACATAGACAGTGATAAGCTGGAGCCAGTTCGCACCGGTTCACTAGAACCGGTTGTTAAATTTAGAAGCCCTTTTAGAAGCGGTTGTTCCGTGAGGGACAACCGGTTCTAAAAGGGCTTCTAAATTTACCCGGCCAAAAGTGGCGCCTTAGGCGCCGACTCCACGGGTGCTCCAGCCCTGGAGCACCCAAGGAGAAAATTTGGACAGTGCAGAGCACCCACCGGCAGCTCCCTGCCCCCCCCCCCGCCCAGCCCCAGCTCACCTCCACTCCGCCTCCACCTCCTCCCCTGAACGCGCCGCCCCGCTCTGCTTCCCCTCCCCTCCCAAGCAGGCTAAGAAGCAGGCCACGGCTTCCTGCTCAGGCCCAGGGAGGCGGACATGAGCTCGGGCTGGGGGGTGGCGCGAGGCGGGCCACCCGTGCTGCAGAAGGTAACCCGGGAGTCGGGAGGGTGCAGGGGAACCGCTCCCCGCCCCAGCTCACCTCCGCCACCCTTGGCCTAAACGGGAAGCCGCAGCCTGCTTCTCAGCCCTCCCCGGCTTCTCACCGAATAGCTGATTCGTGGGAAGGCGGGGTGGGGGGGCGGAGAAGCAGAGCGGGGCGGTGCATTCAGGGGAGGAGCTGGAGGTGGAGAGGAGGTGAGCTGGGGCCGGGCGCGGGGCAGGGAGCTGCCAGTGGGTGCTCTGCACCCACCAAATTTTCCCCATGGGTGCTCCAGCCCCGGGGCACACACGGAGTCGGCGCCTAAGGTGCCACTTTTGATGTGATCAGTGTGGGGAGCAGCCACTCCCCCTGCTCCCTCTCCACCTATGCTCCCCCGCCCCTAGGAGCCAAAGGGACCTGCTGGATGCTTCCTGGGAGCTGCCCCAGGTAAGCACTGCCGGGACTCCCCACCTTGCCCCCCGGCAGGTCCCTCTGGCTCTTAGGGGTGGGGTGGGTACCCACTACGGTGGCCCACGAGACCCTCCTGCCCGGTTCTGGGGGCAGTCAGGGGACAGGGGAGGGGGGTGGATGGGGCAGGGGTCCTAGGAGGGGGCGTCAAGGAACACGGGGGGGTTGGATGGGGCAGGAGTCTCAGGGGGCGGGGCTGGGCAACGACCCCCTCGTGGAGTGAGGAGGGACCCGTCATTAAGATTTTGGCAGCTCATCACTGCACATAGACAATAACAGACCACAAAGTCCTCCATTAAATCTGAGGCTGTCCTGTAAGTTGTTGACTCACCAAAAATCAGGTACCACCCTGGACTGTGAGTTTCTTTGATTCCAAAAGCTGGATCTTCCCTGGCACAAAAGCGATGTGAGGGCCAAAATCTGTCGGCCTCCTTTTTCCGTTCCTGGACGAAATAAAACATACCTCTGTAAAAAACCTTCAAATTTTCAGCTTGCCTCTTACTCCCAACTCCTTGTCTCCTAATCTACTTGGACTGTTTAGTAAGTCTTTAGCCTCCCAGGAGTCAATTTGGGTGTCCTGCAACATCCTTACACCCAGTGACATATTTGAGACACACTTGTAGTTTGACAAACAGCTCTCAGCAGCCGTAAGCACACTCCTGCCTGGAGTCTCATTTATTTTGCATTGCAGTTTGTACAGCTACATTACGGTCCCTCTTTCAAAATACATTCGCCATCATTCGAGGAGTGTATCTCTGACAAAACGCAGGCACAGTAAGCGTTGGGATTGCGTTAGATACACCTACAAATGTATACATGCCTGCTGCTCATGAACCATGGTTATGATTCTTGAGGAATCAAGTAGGTGGTTTTACTATTGTAACTATTCCTTGGGCATATACAAGAGCCCTGAACACAGGCAATTATCTAAAGGTATCCTCATTTACTCTTCACAAAAAAGGCTTTCCACCAGGCAGTTCCCTAGGTTCATCTGTACAAATAGGGCTACGGCATATGTTATACAACACCTTCCCATCTAACTGGAGATGTGAGAGCTAACGTGAGCATTTTAATAGGCTATTTTTTAAAGATTTATAACACTGTTCCAAGACAAACATCACCCTGCTTCTTAGAGTATGATTGTGAGAGAGAGAGACAGGGGTTTACCAAATTATTAGAGCAAAGAGATTATGATTAAACAGTAATTATACTGACGTGTAAGGCAAGTTTTTTTTTTCCTTTCAGAAATAAGGGTTTACTGAATTCTATTAAATAGAGAATAAATAAAAAACAGTATAGTCTTTTCTGAAGTCACTGGTGACGGCACTGCATGACTGTCAAGGATGTAGCTTTGTAAAGCAGGTGCACAGAGTGAAAGGATTCAGTTTGTGCTATTCTGCATATGCTAATTAAAATGGTCAGCCTCTGTTTTTAAACTTGCTGTTTAATCTTAGTTGTACAGCCTCTGGATGGTGCTAGAACACGGACTCCAAGCAGTTGTGCAGCATGCAGCGTCCTGACTTTCAAGCTGCTATTTTTCAAACATAAATTAATTATATTAAATACATTCTTGATTCTAATTTGATATGGCAGGTGTCTAGTTTCCTTTCTCACTGTTGTGATATCAGACATCAGCCTCACAAATGAAAGGTGATACGCTAAAAGAGGAATGCTGGAAATGGTCCCTGGGGCACCTTCTTTATGTTCAACTACTTGATTCAGGATCCTTGCAAGGTATTTTATTCTGGTCCCTATCCATTTCTCTGATCAGTAGTATTATACTTCTCAAACTATCAAGAGCCAAAGATAGAATGCAATTTGTGCCAACACTCAGAATGAGGGACAGAGAATAATGATAAAATGCTGTGAAATCCATTCCGTCAGTGTGAATAGCTCTTTCTATAATTTCTTAATTCTTTAATTCTGGTGAAAATAATTCTCAACAACAAATGTGCTGGAACACTGAATCTCCATGGAAAATAGGTAACATTGGGACTAAAATGACCAACATGCCTTGAAATGAAGAACACTTCAGAGAGATGAGTATCATACCCATATGGAACCTAGATTATCAGATTTTATTGTAGGGCATAGATAGAAAAATTAATGTTAATTTCATCTAGATTTTATTTTTCCCGTTTATTTTACCATTAACTTTTTTTTTTTAATGTTGAGAGTATCAGCTGTTGAGTTCTGAAAGGACAGAGGTACTACTTGATTTGAAGTCTCCTTCCTTCAGAAACTCGTCAGTTCATTTTACAACTGATATATGAAAATTTAAACAATCTGTTGTGTCACAGATTTAGGCCAAATATTTCAAACTTAAGTGCCTAAGGGTAGGCAACTAAATTCAAAGTTAGGTACCTAAATAAGTGGCCTGATTTTCAGCTCACAGTTGTTATTGAAGTAAACAGGATCTGCAGCTCTTATCCTCTTCGAAAATCAGGCCAGTTAGTTAGGTTCCCGAATATGGATTGAGGGGTAACATTTTCAAAAGTGCCCCCGTGACTTGGGAGCCTAAATCCAATTGAAACTCGGTGTAATTTAGATTCCTAATTCACTTAGATACTTTTGAAAAATTTACATTAGCTGCCCATCTTTAAGTGTCCACGGTTGAGGGCACTTCCTTATAATAATAAGCATTTAATGGGCAGTGAATGCAGAAGCTGTAACATAGCATTTGGCTGACTCAAGCTTTTCTCCTCCCTTTCTGTACAGAAATTGGCTTGCCTGGTACCTTGTGACTTACCACCTCAGTGGTAAACACTCTCCAGAACCCTTTTTGAAAAGGATGATTCATCCCTGGGGTATTTTTAGGAATTTTTAACTTGAATTTAGCTTAGTGTGCTATTAACCAATAAACAGAGCTGAGACAAGCTTTGAGTAGTCACACATAAACCATTCTCAATGCTATAATTGTACTACATTATCTTGGTCTGTAGACTGAGTCATCTGCTGGTTAAGCAGAATGGAAAAACAGCATAAGACTGTTGCTACAACAGGGAGTTTGATAAGATGTTAAAGAAATCAGTGCCAGTAACTGGATTATATTTATCTTCACAGGATTACACCTGCCTGTTCCAAGCACAACCAGCAATATGTGGATGATTTGTGCAAAGTCACTGCCAGTCTTGTCAGCATTACACAAATGTTAGTCCCCGTATCAGGGGAAAGTATAGTGTAGTATACTATCATACCTTTTAAAGCAGGATTGACTTGAGATAGTGCCCATTCTATCTGAAAGGAGAATAAAACATACCATGCAGGGCACAGTGAATTGTAAGTGGCTTATGTCCCTTTTCTTTGCTAAAGATTGGAACAATGCCAAACATGCATGTATGTGTTAGCAGCTGAATTCCAATTCAAGCCAAATACAAATCTGAAATACTTTTTGCAGCAGTAGCTAGCAGCCTGCTAGTGAGTAAGTGACATTTTACACCATCCTCGGGGCTGTGAAATAGAATCCAGTCTTTGGCAGCCAGAGCAGGGGAACTCCACCTCACAGAATACAGCGAGCGATGAGTTACAGGAACTTGGCAGAGTCATAAGACCATCTCAGACTCCCACGGAAAGCAATAAGATACCAGGATCCCAATTTACATGAGTATCAGAAACATGATCCCCTTCCCACCTCCCAGTTCACAAATGTATTCAAAACCAGGGATATAAGTCACCATATTCCTCTATGGAAAATAATTCTTTGCATTTCTACGGTGCATTCCATCCAAGGACCTCCAAGTGCTTTAACTAATTACCATGAAGTAAATCTCACAACACCCCAGGGAGACAGATATTATTATTTGCCTTTTACAAATGGGAGAACTGCAACACACAGGGGGGAAGTCCAAGATTACAAAGCCAGATCCAATAGAGCCTGTAACAAAAAAGTGGTTTCCAAGCTCCCTGTCCTGTGCTTTAACGATTACAATATGCTTGCTCTCATGGTGATGGTCTGATTCAGACATCACATACTATATGTCTACACTGCAATTAAACACCTGTGGCTGGCCCATGTCAGCTGACTCAGGCTCATGAGGCTTGGGCTGTGGGGCTGCAAAATTGCAGTGTAGATGTTCAGTCCTGGACTGGAGCCTGGGCTCTGGGAACCTCCTCCCAGCAAGGTTCCAGAGCTTGGGCTCCAGCTGGAGCCAAAACATCTACACTGCAGCTTTATAGCCCTGTGGCCTGAGCTTGAGTCAGCTGACACAGGCCAACTGCAGGTGTTTAATTGCAGTGTATACATACCTACAGTGGCCCAACTTCTTTGGCCCAGATACACAATGCCTCTCAGTGCTTTTGTTAGGATGAATGAAGGACAGATGAAAAACCCCAATCTGTGTCCTTACTGAGAATATACCTATATTTTTATCTAAATAGATATATAAATATATATAAATAGATAGATAAAATGACATGCAAAAAGCTTTGTTATAAGAACATTAAGGCTGTAGCTAGAGCTAGTCAGGAATTTTTCAGTGAAATATTTAAGGATAGGGTAGGTTTTGATTAAATTGTGGAATAAAAATTGGGGAATTTTTTTTTTGTAATTGTCTAAATGTCCCGTTTCAACATTTTCAAAACATTTTGGTTTGAAATGGCATTTTCATTTTAAAATGTAAGTTAATTATAGTTTTTAAATGTTTTTAAAAAGTCAAAACTGAAACTAAAAAATACCTTTCAAAATTTTCTGCATGAGATCTTTCAATTGACTCAAACCAACATTATATTCAGATTGTTGATTCTTGAAAAATTGCCCAGTTTTTTGTCCGGAGTCAGGAAGGGAAATTCATTTAAAATCTCGAAAACTTTCCTGGGATGGGGAAACCATTTCTTGCCCAGCTCTAGCTGTAAACCCAAGTATTCAGAAGTTAGGAAATGCAGGAATTAAGACTGGCTGTCCTGAGCTCTATCTCATCTCTACACCTACCATGTAAGGAGCTTATTGGGGGCTGGGATAACACTCTGGGCAGCGGCATTTAAAGATGTCTATGGAGGAGCAACATGTTCACTGCAAAAAGAATCTTCAGAGATTTTAGCAACTAGGGCATATCTGCATGGGGAGTTAGTGCAGAGTAAATTAGGGTGTGAATTTAAAGCACACTAGCTAGACTCTAAAGCTCAGTAGAGTGAGCATGTACAAATGACAATTTGTAGAACCGTATAACTACAAAAGGTGTCTGACCCCAGGACTATCTCTCTGCTAGATTATAAATTCCTGATCAAATGTGTGGAGGTTCTAGAGCTATTTGAAGAAACAGTTGGGGAAAAAAAATATTAACTTTGATGAAACTACCTATTTTCCCTAACCACATTCTTGGAAATGGCTGAACAAATTTCACTGAAACATTAAAATAAAAATTTGGCCTCAAGCAGATACCCAGCAATGAAACTTTCAGCCCAAAGCAACTGAAAACAGGGGCTTGTGGTGGAAAGTGTTAGGCAACCTTAACCCTTGGCATTGCTACTGCCTCAGTCTATAACATAATTGAAAATGAGTTGTACAGAATGCTCATACCTTTGTGCAGTGTTTCACCATATATTTATTATTGTTTTAGTACCTCCGTTCACAATATGACACTGTTATTTCTCATTATGGGAAATACCATCTTTATGAAATAACTTCCCAATACTACCAAGCACGATACTGAACCTCGACAGATTATAACTGAGAAAGTTCAGACCCATCAGAAAGCTTCTATATTGTTTTAATATAAACACTATATATTTTCTAAATAGTTCTGTTAGTGTAACCAAAACATTATATTTAAAACAATTAATAACATTTACATTAAAGCAACTTTGAGACTCCAATTTTCCAGTGTCTTGTAAGAAAAGCTGAATTTTTTCTGCCTTACTCTGCTTCATGGGACTATGAAAAAGGTGGATTCCTATGTGAGAGCTAATTATATGTCAAACACATTTAATTACTTCTCCTTTTTTGTAATTAGCTATTTTGATAATATATTTTCCCTCCACCAGAAATCACTTATGTGAATTTCATTTTTATAATTTTATTATTGTGTGTTATTTGCCATACAGGCCATTAATCTGTGAGAAATCTCAGTGGCAAAGATTTACAAGCCTAAAGAAAAGAATGGAAACTATACAACTGAAAGTCTTCTGCAGCCACACCTATGTGTCATGCCTCCGAATAATGATCCCACAGCCTCTACAGGTTTTTCTAGTTCTTCAACTATAAAGAGGACTTATATGAATACTCTCACGAGCGTTATTGCTCTGTTCTTTGTCAAAGAGATGATGTTCATCAAAAGAGTTCTTCCTGAAAGTCACTCTGGAGGTTAGGCTACCTCTTAACCTGAGAAGAATAGTCACACTGCTGCACAAACATGAAGTGCTTGCTGTTCTTTCATCTCTTCCTCCACTGAACAACAAGAATTTGTATAAGAACAAATGCAATGTCTTGCAGTAGGTATCACCCATGGAGGCAGTGAGCAGTATGGCACCAAGTGTGCTCCAGTAATTCGAGTTAAAAACATTCTCCTGCAAAATGACAGAGAAACTATTGACTTGGAATTGACTGGCAAAGGAAGCAATGAAACGGTAGACTTCTCTGCATGCTGTGCTGCTGCTTTATGTCTTTGTTTGTTGGGAACTATTTGGTGCAAATTCAACGGGGATCCGCTTTATAAAACATGCCAAAATTGGAGAGGGAGCAACATGCAAAAGGATAGAGTCAAAACGCTAAATGATTGAGTGGAAGTAAAAATCCAGGAAACTTAGAGGGATATTTTACTAAAAAATGTAAAGCCCTAAACCCAAAGGCTAAAACAGGGGAAGATAACTAAGCTGCTGAACTCATAGTATGGAAGTGAATTTTTCATCTGTCTTTCTATCAATGGGAAATAATCACACATTTCTTCTCCAAACAACAAGAAGCTAAACATAGCCAGTATTTGTTAGAATGGCTTCAGGCAAATGAGTTACCCACATACACATATTTTTGGGATTGCTCACAGACCCCAAACTTATACGCAATAGCAAAAGGCCTTCAGTACACAGTTTGATAAAAATCCAGTATCCTATATTCTGGTAAATATCCATGGCTCCTTTAAGAATAATGTAGAATAACGTTTTTCAAAACATGGATGAGAACATCCACAGTTACATTAGATAAGAAGAAAAAATAGAAGGTATACACACTATCATGCTTCAAGACATGAGCTAACCTCTGAGGGTATTCCTACACTGCACAGTTGAGCAGGGTCTTACCTGGGGTTTAGCCTTCACTTTCACTTCTGTGCACACAGAAAAGTCTTTGACCCAGGTTTGAAGGTGTTTTATACCCAGGCTGGTTTACCTGACTGGGGCTGTGGGTAGAACACAGCCTCTGCTTTAACTCATGCTGGAACCAGCCCATTTTGCAGTGAATATGCAGGCTAAATCAGTCACGCACTGATAGTCCTCCAATGGCCTTCTCGTGAAGAACAGGTAAGTTATCCCATAATTGGCATAATTGCCTGGGAAAGAATCCTAGAGCATCTCAACATAAAAACAATGGGATATTTTTATGTTGACGGGTTGAGTACAGAAACAGTAAGCACACAGAAGCACAGATTTGGCTTTGCAGTGAGGGCACTCACACCTGGGCTAGGCTGACCTGAGTGTCAATCCCAGGTTAAGTGTGCAATATAGTTGAAGCCATAATGACAGAATTTATGGGCTGGTCATTCTATAATTGTCCACTATAGCTGGGGTTCTCAACCTTTTACTTTCTGAGACCCCCCCCTCCCAACATGCTATAAAAACTCCATGGCCCAGCTGTGCCACAACAACTGGTTTTCTGTATATAAAAGCCTGGGCTGATGTTATGTGGCAGCAAGCAGGCAATTGCCTGGGGCCCCATGTCACAAGGACACCATGAAGCTAAGTTGCTCAGGCTTTGGCTTCAGTCCCAGGTGGTAGAGCTTGGGGCCTCAGGGTGCAGTCCCATGTGGCATGGATTCGGCTTTCAGCCCTGGGCCCTAGCGATTTTTATGCTGGCCATGCCCCCTGAAACCTGCTCTCGGTGCCCCACGGGGGTCCAGACCCCTGGTTGAGAACCACTGCACTGTAGAGTTTCTTGCACTCTTATCTGGAACTAGACATTGTCAAAGATAGAATACTGGATGAAAGGGTTGATTGGTTTGATTCACGTTAACAATCCTTAGACTCCTCTGCTGGTTGCTCTCACCATATTATGGCTTACCAAGACAAGCATTTATTTAAGGTGTGGCTAGACAAGACATAAGTAATACAAAACACAGAATAAACTTCAGCCTGAATCTGGCAATTCCAAGACCAGTCAGGATGTTTGGGCCTTACCGCTTAGAGCACGTAAGAGTATAAAACAGTATAAAAACAGTAGAATCAAACACTTGCCTGAAACTAAAACACAAACACCAAAATGAGCCTGGTTTTCCAGGGAAGTATGACATCTTAAGTGCTTACCCATATGTATATCACAGCAATCACTGAACATACACAGATTCACTTGCTATTTTACTCATTTACTAATTGATTTATTACACTATCTACTGTCGGGACTGCCAGCTATCAGTGTAAGAATGGGTCATAATTATCTGTGTGTTCCTGCCTGTTTACATCACTTACCTATATAACTTTACATGTATTTATGTATCTCTTTTTGCGTATTTCCCTCTGCCTTATTTTAACAATGTCTTTGAATCAGCAATAAACAAAAATTGAAATCCGCTTGTTTAATGCAAGACTTCCTGATTCCCTTGTGTGTCTGTAACAACACTAATCTGGCCAAAGTCTTCCATCTCCACCCCCACTCATATCAAAATGAAATCATGATTCATTCCATGGTCTTTTATGCTGAACATAGGCTTATTTTTCAACAGCTCCAAGTTGAAATATGGCACCTCCACTTGGACACTCTTCAGACTTCAGGGCAATTTACAACAGAGATTTCCTTTTCAGCCTCTGTTATTTATGAGCTTTTGGCATACGTGAGTAAAAAAGTTTTTAAGAGATAATGGTGCTTTTTAGAGACATTCCCTATTAATTGGGTTTAAAGCATTTCTGGTGTTAATGCAGTAGCAAATGTTTTATAGTGGTCCAGTAACAGTTTTAACACTCCCAGTTGCTGCTTTGCTTACTGAACTGTGGCCAGGAAGGAAATGGGATAGCAGAAGGAGGAATGAAAACAGAAAACTGAATTTCCAGTTGTGTATAGCAGATGCCTAGCTCCAGAAATTGCCATCAGCTGGAAAACTTATTTTTCTAAAACAGTAGAATCAAGAGCTACTGAAAAGCAACCTCAAGGTACAGGAGGTTTCTATAATTAACATGGTTTAGCATCACTTACAGTAACACCCAAGGAAGTGGTGACCTTTCAAATGCCCTTTGCCAAAGCTGTTGACCTGACAAGGATATTTATTCTTAATGCCTTTCAAGAAACCATGGAAGACCTTTCTTCATTAAGTTGGGAAATAGAGAGCAACTGTACACAGACTGCGATGTAATTACAGGTTCCTCCCTAAATTGCAATACCATGTGGCAATTTGGGTGTTCCACTTTACAAGATCTTTGTCCAGTTAAAAAGAAAAGCAAGGACATTACAGTAGTTATTACTGTTTTATATAATCTTTCAGAGGGTCATGCACATTAGTATTTGTACTGTCACATACAAAGGATGAGTTTGGAAGTCCTTGATGCAGCCGAGATTTTCAAAGGTATTTTGGCATTGCTCCTCACAGCATTGCAATGCCTAATTAATTTAGGAGCCTAAGTCTCACTTTCAAAAGTGACTTAGGTCTCAAGGTTAGATCCACAGAGGGATTTAGGTGACTAATTGCTACATTAGATGCCTAAACCCCAAACTGAGATGCTCAAAACCCCAGCTCAGCGGCCACCTAACCTAATTTTCCACTGAGAAAGTCCCCTCCACTAAATGTCCGACAGTGAGTAACAACAAAGCTGCCTAAATCCTGATGTTCCCATGCTGCTCAGTGCCTAATCCCAGGTGAGATTCCCACATGAGGCTTTCCTGCCCTATAGGGTACTCTGGGTTTGGTCTCTCTTGGTATGCCTACATTGCAATGTAAGCCCAGGGTTAGTGGAACTTGAGTCAGCCGACCCATGTTAGAGAAACTAGGGCTTGAGTGTCTACACCAGGGATCGGCAGGCTTTGGCCCACGGCCCACCAGGGTAAGCCCCCTGGCGGGCCGAGCCAGTTTGTTTACCAGCTGCATCTGCAGGTTTGGCCAATCGCAGCTGCCACTGGCAAAGAAAGATGGTATTCCAAGCTGCTGCTGGGAAAACTGCGGTGTACGCGGCTGAAATATTGAAATATATAGTGACTGAATAGTGCATCTATAAGTAGCATGGTCTGGTCAGCTACAGAGGTGAAAATACACCCTTCCCCACCGTGTGAGTCTCTATCTGGAGTTCCTACGTCAGGAAAAGTTTGCAGCTATCAACACCTGAGATTGAGTCAGAATCTAGGAGGGAATTAACAGGATGCTGCATTAACTTCTACATGGCTTACCCTATTAGGGTGGCATGCAAACACTCAGAACACCACAGCAAAAACTGACACCAATAGCGCTTGGGACAAATGATTTTGTCACCAAGAGATTGCCTTGGACAGAAATGGACTGGATTTGGAAATAGGACACATTTCCCCAAAAACACACGCTGAGTTCACTGTCTCCATGCAGTGCCATAGCCACTGAGTAATTACCTAGTGGTAAACTTAAAGCCATTATTACTCTAAGGAAAACAGGAAATTTGTGCCTTTCCAGTAAAAATATTATCATTTGCATTTCCCTGTCACCATTTTGAACTCCACCTGGTGGGGATGAGAGAGAGAGGTGACACAAGGGGTTAGGATACAATCCACCATTAGCTGATACATGCTGTTAGCTGGGGCTTCTCAGAAATCCCTCCCTTTACTACAGGAATAAACTTTAAATTGGAGTCAGAAATTTACCAGGCTCAGTGGCAGCTTCTGTCTCTTCTGGGTTGCTACAGGCTCAGCAGCAGGCTGTTGTTTCTTGGGCAGAGGCGGGATGGGGGAGGGGGCGGGGCATTGGACTGCTCCTCTGAGTATAGATCCAGAATTTGCTGCTGATCCTGGGATCAGTCTCAGACAAAGAGTGTCTTTATGGTCTTCACTTGAAATGTGCTGCTGGCTCTCATGCTGGATTTAGGGACCAGTCAAGCATCATATCAGCTGACTGGGTTGTCATGCACCAAAGTTGGCTCTGTGCTGGGTGCGGTGCCCAGCAGCTGGTCAAACTCCTCATAAAATGGGTATGAGGTTGATGAGTGGCCCCAGGTGCGGTTCTAGTCCCTAGTCTTCTGGTACTTGCTCTTCAGTCTCTTAATCCACTTCCTGCACTGATCACCAGTCTGGAAAATTTGCAAAGCTTTTTAACAGTTTGCTGGTATGCATGTTTGTGACACTGGTCAGACTGATACAGTGCTTCAGGAGTGCACATTTGTTACTGGGTTGATGACATTTAATTATAGAACATGCAGTCAGTTTGGGTGTCTACCCTGCTTTTTGACAGTCTGTCCTGAGGTTGGCACTCATGTTTGTGAACCACTCCAGACAACGTGACAGTGGTCATTCCTGGCACAGTTGCTAAAGTCCACAGTTTTGCTGGCCTCACACCAGAAATTCACCAAAATCTGTCTGTGCTCCCACGACCATGACTATGAAGCAGCTTGGTGGTCAGAAGACAATGGAAGGGTTAATGCCCACTCACTGATCTACTGCTGCTATATGCCATGGGGATAGGGGCGGCTTCCATTTTCAGTTGTGTTGACTGAAGATTGTTGGGATAAAGAAGATAAACGAAGTTGGCAGACTCCCAGGACATGAATCAAATGGGGCTACATCTACACTGTGAAGCAATAGGGCTCGAACCCTGGGCCATGTTTTGACATGGGCTTTGACTCTCCACCCCTACATGTTCCTCGAACTCTAGGTCTCAGCCAAAGTCTGAGAGATTTGTGTATACACTGAAGGGGGGGTTGGGCTCAAGCCTGAGTCTGAGCCCGGGCTTATATTGCAGCGTAGACATACCCACTCAGTCTCTCCTGTTATAAAATACTTAAATATTTATTCATGCCCACAGCTGTAGTTTTAAAATTAAAGAGAAAAGCTTTCAAACAAGCTGTATGTGCAGTTTTGAGGACTAACACTTGTGTATGAAAATGATAAAATGCAAACCCCAATGGTGCATGAGATGCAAGTGGAGTACAAATGGGCTTTGCACATCTAAATACCAGGTAGAAGCAAGAGTGTACAATAATTAGGTGGGAAAGTGATTTCCAAGTTGTGTATGCATAAATGGAGGACAAGTGGAGGTCCCTTTGAAAAATTTGCTAGAAGAATCTCAGTGGTCAAATTCTTTGATGATGAACACTACAGTGATAAACAGATGAATACACAGACAGTTTAGAAGAATTTGCAAAGCTGTTTGGTAGGGTCTTCCCTTCTGAATGGTGTGATTGTTTAAAAGGCTTATCTGAGATGTATTATATGAATCTAAAGCAGGTGATAGCCTTGTTTTACAGACTAATTGCATTAGGACAGTAGTATTAACTTAGGACATTACAAAAAGAGAATCAAGAGCTCATACAATTCAAAGAGTTTATTCTGTTACTGCTGTGTGCCTGAAATTCTCATTAACATTACTAGAAGCCACAGGCATGTGGAATGTATAACAGACTCTTAAGATTATACTGGCCAAATTATTGGACCTTTCTAATCTCTTAGAGTGCTGTAATTAATGAGTTTGTAAAAGTAGTTCAGAATGGTTGATGTGCTGCAGCAAATTGGAGGCATACTAGTTCTTAATTAACTTTGAAATATAAAGGATGAACTTATTCTCCACCAATGTCACTCCTCAAAATGTCTATAATAACGCACACCAAAAAGTTTCAATTAAATAAAATGCAAACTCAGAACTCATGTTGAAGCTATTTTGTTCTCGTAATAAATAGGGAATGAAAAACAGTATAACGTCACAATGTAAGGACTGGGGTGCAGTTAAAGAGTTATTTCTGCCACTGTTTCTTCCTTACTGCCATCTCTGTAATATCATACTATATGGTACAGATTATAGAAATGCTCTTCTCGATCTTTCCATTCACTGCAATTTCACAGTGACACACCTGCTGGCAACATCACCATTTCCTGCATACACATGTGCATCCAGTGATGAGCTGCCAAAATCTTAACAACTGGTTCCCTATAAAAAGTTCTGATTTAAGGGATGTGCCCCAGTATGTACTTTTTGTACCAACAGAGTTACCATACATCTGTATTTTCCCAGGAGCTCCCGGATGGCAATTTAAGAACCAAAAAGCCTGACCTGTCCGGGAAAATACGGATGTATGTTAACCCTGCCTAAAGTTCCTTTTTAAAAAGATGGGCCTGAACTAGAAGTGAGCTCCGTTTCACATGTGTGGGTCCCCGCCACTCCCTGAGGGTGTGCTAGGGTGACCAGATGTCCCGATTTTATAGGGACAGTCCTGATTTTGGGGTCTTTTTCTTATATAGGCTCCTATTATCCCCCACCCCCTGTCCTGATTTTTCACACTCGCTGTCTGGTCACCCTAGGGTGTGCACATGTGTGGGTCCCAGCTGCTCCCTGCCCCCCTCATTGAAGCAGGCGTGCAGGGTTACTGCACTGGTAACTGCAGGGCACCAGTGGACGTGGGGCCAGCTGCAGACAGGGGCGTGGGGCAGGGTTAGCTGGAGGCAGGGGGTGCAGGGCTGACTGCGGGCAGGGCAGGGGGTGCGGAGCTGGCTGGAGACAGGAGGGTGCGGGGTTGGCTGAAGGCAAGGGGGGGTGGGGCTGGCTGGAGACAGGGCAGGGGCTGACTGGAGGTACGGGCTGGCTGCAGGCAGGGCAGGGGGTGCAGGGCTGGCTGGAGACAGGGGCTGGCTGCGGGCAGGGCAGGGGATGCGGAGCTGACTGGAGACAGGGGCTGGCTGCAGGTAGGGCAGGGGGTGTGGAAGGGGCAGGCTGCAGGCAGGGGGTGCGGGGTGGCTGGAGGCAGGGGCTGGCTGCGGGCGGGGGTGCGGGGGTGGCTGGAGGCAGGGCAGGGGGTGCGACAGGGGCTGGCTGCGGGCAGGGCAGGGGGTGTGGCAGGGGCTGGCTGCAGGCAGGGGGTGCGGGGTGGCTGGAGGCAGGGGGTGCGGGGTGGCTGGAGGCAGGGGCTGGCTGCGGGCGGGGGTGCGGGGGTGGCTGGAGGCAGGGCAGGGGGTGCGACAGGGGCTGGCTGCGGGCAGGGCAGGGGGTGTGGCAGGGGCTGGCTGCAGGCAGGGGGTGCGGGGTGGCTGGAGGCAGGGGGTGCGGGGTGGCTGGAGGCAGGGGCTGGCTGCGGGCAGGGCAGGGGGTGCGGCAGGGGCTGGCTGCGGGCAGGGCAGGGGGTGGCTGGAGACAGGCTGGCTGCAGGCAGGGCAGGGAGTGCGGCAAGGGCTGGCTGCGGGCAGGGTGGTGGGTATTCACAGGGAGAGCAGCAGGACACAGCCCAGGCCCAGAGGAGCAGCCGGGGACCCACCAGGCAGCAGCGGGAGCCCCAGGGCCAGGGGAGCAGCAGCAGCAACAGGGCTCATGCCCAGGGCCAGGCGGCAGCCCACATGGCTCCTCAGTGCAGCGCCCCCAGCGGCCGGAGGAGGAATTACATCATTTCCTGGCCGAAGCCCATCAAAGCCTCAGCGCCCCCTGCAGGGAAGCGGGTTAACAACTAAAACTGCTTCAAAGTTTAACAACCGGTTCTCGCGAACCTGTGCGAACCGGCCCCAGCTCACCACTGCGTGCATCTGTACAAACGTTGTATGGAATCCTGTTTTCAGGTGGCCTGTATATTCCCTTAAGCCTGGCAGTAACATCCCAAGAACACTACCCTGAGGGCCAAAAGGCTGTGGATGGAATACATATGTTACTGTATCAGTTTAGGTTTCCCTTTTTAAAGTTCCTAGTGGCTTGGTTAGTTTTTCACTCAAATGGGACCAGACCATTTTAAAAGATAATATAATTTTAGCGAGAGTGAGGAACTCTGTAGATAAACTTGCCTGAAGTGCTTGAGTGGTAAGCTCTGTCCCTAGTAAGTGACTGGCTAACAAAGAGACTCAATATTGTCACTAGCCTGGTGTGTCAGAGAGGCAGGGGAGAGAATGTGCTTCTATTCCCCAGCTAGCAGAACAAAGGGTTATGAGAGTGTCATTGACTAATTCAATGTACCATGTGTGGTCGTATATATAGGAAAGGCAATGCTGATCTGCAAAGTATGTCAATAAAGAGAATGTTATTATCGTTTCCATGTCTGTAAGTGCAAAGAGGAATGCTGAACTCCTTGCATTCCTTTTTCGTGGAGTTTGCTTACATTTTTGGGATCCTCCCCTTATCCCTTACCTTTTCAAATTCCTGATGGTACAGTACATCACGTACTGCACAACCCCATACCAATGGTGATTTTACATACACATATTGGACCTAGATTTGAGTATCTTTCAATTTGCATAAAATTTTATTTCATAAAATATACACATCATTATTAATCCACTTGTCCAGTGCCACGGGTAGTAAATAAAGGCATGTACTAAGATGATATTGTAAAACTAAAGTAAATTAGGAATATGTTTTAGCGTTGCTGAGATGTTACTGAGATGATGTAGGACACTGCATATCATTGTGTACACTGTTTGCTAATTTTCCACCAAGGATTCAAGAATTTTGAAAGGGATATAGAACCTCATAGTTCACAGTTCAGGCCAATCTCTAACTGATAGAGGCTAGCAAGACATTTCCCTGGATGGGTAGATTATCCCATATCTGCCTATGGTAGGGTTTCTTGCACCTTCCTATGAAGCATCTGGTGCTGGCCACTGTCACGAAACTAAATTCTAGAATGGATGGAGCATGGGTCTCAGGCAGTATGGCAATTCCTAAGTTCTTACAGTTCAGTGTTTCAACAGTAAAGGACTAACTCTCAAAAGGAGTTTGACTCAGATTGTGGTGTTTTTGAGTTATGTATGTGAGTTTAATTTAAAATAAAAATTGAAATCTGACCCCCTTGTCTTCTTTGATAACAGGGAATGGGAAACAGATGAGTGCAGGGAAGTCATTTCAGAAAAATTGAAAGTAGTGGGGGGCAAAGTTCTGTCAGCATATCGAACATTATCTGTGACTATATTATATCCTGCAAAGTTGCGGGGAGAGGGGGAAATGAAGCATATAGACCTCTGGAAAGTCGGGGTGTGGGGGCAAATCAAGGTCTGGGTGGGGCAACTGTCTCCCCTCCCTTCCTCCATAGCATAGTCCCTGGATGGGTACTGTTCATGGAGAATTTAGTTGAGTAAAAAAGAAAGGTTAAAGATCAGAGAAATTTGAAAGATACTCAGTTTAGTTCAGACAACTTTGAAATCTGAGCAGAGATTAAAAGCATCGGACCCAATCCAGAGCCCACAAACTGAACCTGAGCAGCAGCATTTTGCAAACAGGACCTATGAGAGCACTGGGGAAAAGAGAACTCTTTGTTATCTCACATCCCCTCTGCACTGGCCCACAGACATAGCTGGGCTTGTGGTGTGGAGGCCAGGCTGCATTATCTAAACAAATAGATCAGTGTGCACATCAGCCCCGTGTACCATAGTGTTGGAAAGAGATTATGCCCCCTGAAGTAAAACCCCCACAGATAAGTTCTCCTAGGGTCATGCAGCTCTGCATTGCCCCACCATAAAGCACATTTTAAATGACACAGTCTGAACCTTAGAAATTGCACTAGGAAATTGGGATCTGTTTTAGCAGCATACCTGCTTTGGTTAAAACTGATACCAAAATGCAGGGCCAAATTGTAAAGTCAAGGAGAGTTTTCTCTGAGTAACAATAGAATAGAAACTGAGAATACCACTAAAGAGTTCTACTTAAAACCTGATGGCATGATAGAGCAAGGAATAGGGCTTCAGAATCTAGCTTGCAGCAATGAAAATAGGAATAAGAAAGTTGAGATATTTGAATAAAGGATTAAAGGAGATGTCATATTTCTGCAAGCAACTGTATTTGGTGGATTCCTTTAAAACAATAGTCTACAGAGGCTTACAAAAAATTGCCTAGTTTCTTTTCACAAGCTTTTATGTGCAATTATATGTTTTCCATGTGGTAACGCAAAAATCAAAAGACAGTGCCAGGCATATGGCGCCAGTTTAATGGTTTAAAATATTTCACTTTTTCTGTATCCTGGATGCCTTAATTCTATGTTATTTTAATTTTGTTTCTTCAGTAGAACTAACTGTGAATTTTTGGACAAAACATCTTTGTGTCAGAAAATATATATATTCTGTATCTATATCTGTCTATATCTATCTCTGTCTCTAGAGATAGATATATTGTGACTGATGGGAATTTTTTACATAGCTCTAAATCTGGTGAAGTTGGTCAAATTCCTCTGTCAATTGCACCTTGTAAATCCAGATCAACTCCATTATCTATTATCTCTTCATGACGGACATCAGGATCTGTCCCTGTATGTTCTGTTCTTGTTTAGGTTGGCTCTCTGACGTATTTTTGAAAAAAAAAAATCCATTTTACTACATGGTTTAAATACAAGGTAATTATGTAATTTGGAACCAGAACAATAAAGATATAACTGATATGTGTTTACATGTACCATAACATATACTTCCATTGCATTTGTTTTGAATTTTGTAGAATTACAAGAGTAATGTTTATGATTAATGTTTATGGCTAGTTGTAGATACACCAGTCAACAAGGGTGATATATATTCTGTTTTGCAGTTTTGTATGTCACATTGGATTGTTAAAATCAAAGCCAGATGGATGATGAAGCTCTAAATATGTAATTAGAACAGTGCGTGTAAGAGAGATATCAGAGGCAGGGTGATCATATAACAGTTGGGTAAAGTCTGAGCACTCAAGCAAATGAGGAATTTTGGACAGGATCCACAGTACATTTGGAGGATAATGATGAATATTTCTGTTTTCACCTTATAGTTTTCAATTATTCCCCAATTCTGATGATATATAGTGAAAAAATAACTTATCATAAAGGTCATTTGTTTGACTTTTAAGAAAAGAGTGAGTTGTGAACAAGAAAAAAGAATGTTCTGCATTCCTTCCTCCTATCCGCAGAAAACGGAGAGGAACTTACACACACACAGATACACACTCTTGTGTAGGATCCACCCTTATTTATGGCGCCAGTTTCAATGGTTTAAAATATTTCATTTTTTTTGTTTTCCGGACACCTTAATTCTATGATATTTTAATTCTGTTTCTTCAGCAGAACGAACTGGGAATTTTTGGACCAAACATCTTTGTGTCAGAAAATGCTGATTCGCCAAAACTGAAACTGAGAAAGTCTTGATTTCAATGAATTGCCTGATTCAAAAAAAAAAAAAAATTTTTTTTCAAAAAACTTTTGATGGTCCCATTTCAACATTTTCAAAACAAAAACGTTTTAGTACTTGGTCAAAATGACCTTTTGTTTTGAAATGTAAGTTAATTTGTAGTAAAAAAAAAGTTAAAGAAATTAAAAAGGTTAAAATTGAAACAAAATATTTCAGAATTATATATATAAAAAAGTTTGAATTGACCTGATCTAAATAATCAAGATTTCAACTTTTTGTCCCAATGTGGGCTGGAAAATTTGTATAAATTTTGAAAATTCCCATAGGACAGAAGAAAAAAAAATCTTGCCTGGCTCTATTCTTCAGTACCCTCAGGGCACTGGAGAAGGGGGAAGGGATGCTATTATTTGCATTATTATTAAAATTATCAGAAACCAAATTTCAGTGCTAATAGTTTCAGTTAAAAACTCTACTACCATTGACTACCCACCAAGCCCCTAAGTGCACATTCACCCCTGTTCCAAAGGCATATTGCCAAGGGAAACGCGTAAAGTTGTTTCTAGCAGCACAAACCAACATACAGACTTCGGCCCTGAAATCTGCTGATGCTGAAGGAAAACACAATGTGTATAGTGGCAGCTCCCCAACTCCTGAACATTTGCATTCGCTGGTTACGGTGTTCATGCAAAACTTTTAGACTTACTAAGTTAAAGCTGACTAACTCACTAAATGAACAGTGAAAAGAAAGGGAGGAGGAGCTAGAATGATACTAGAGTAGTACAGCTCGGGGAAATCTCTTTGTCTTTGATGTTCCCCAGGGACCTGAGCTTCTCTGAGTTGCCGATTAGGAATCTATCCTGTGCCAGTTTTTACGGCAGAAAGTGAGAGACCCCTGAAGAAACAGTCATCTGCTCTAAACTGACTACCATGGATTAATATTGTATCATTACATGTATAATTACAGTTGATTAAAAATCCCTGCAATGCCATGTAATGCTTTATCTGGTCTTTTGGATGAAGCTAAGAAAACCTACTGTGCATTATTAACTGATAAATTAACACTGAGAACCTAACAATGCAACTCACTGCATGGAGGGAATTTCTGGGCAGAAAACTTCTTACTGATTTCAATGGACAGTTTGTCTTAATAGTCAGCTGCAGAATTTGTTCTGCGAAGAGCTCCCAAACATCTCATATAAATACAATGATGCTAATTATAGGCTTGGTCCCGACAGAGGTGACATTTGGAAGGGTATAAGGAGCCTTTCCCGCACCTTGCCTAGCCTGCGTGAGAGTCAGGCAGCACTGCAGCCTTTGGGGGAGATTTTCCAAAGCACCTCAGGGATTTAGAAACACAAATCCAATTGAAATTCAGTGGGGGGTGGGGAGTCTGTGCTGCTCAAGAGACACAGGGGGCAGGGAGGGAGGTAAGGTGGCTTTAAGCCACCTTTTGCACCCTCCTGACTTTGGGCGGCTCCAGGGGGCCCTGGCATAACTTAGGAAGCCCTGGGAGCCCAAAAGTTATGCAGCCTTCCAGGGCTGCTCTATGGTCCACAGCACTACCCAATACCTTTGCACCATTGTGTGCTTGCACCCTATCCCTGACATGCTCCTCTGCTCCCCTGTCCCTCCCTCCCACTGCTCCCTATGCTAGGGCTTCCAAGAGGGATCTCAGAAGGCAGCCTTACAGCTGTCTTTCCCAGTTTCTGTGCTGGGGAAGTTCTCCTCTGGCCAGAAGTAACACTTTTAGGGCCTTTCACATGGTGTAATAAGGCTTGCAAGGGTTAAGGATCTCACCCAATGGTCTAAATTCCTCAGGTGCTTTTGAAAACCTTCCCCTCCTGTTGAGGGGGAGAGCAGAGGCTGCTTCATGCCTGTTCTTCTGATATGGTTGCCAACTTTCTAATCCCAGAAAACTGAACACTCTTGCCCCACTTCTGCCCCACCCCTTCTCTGAGGCCCTGTCCCTGCTCACTCAAATCTCTTTACCTCTGTTGCTTGCTCTCCCCCATCCTCACTAACTTTCACTGGACTGGGACAGGGGATTGGGGTGTGGGAGGGGGTGAGGGCTCCAGCTGAGGGTGCATGCTCTGGGGTTGGTCTAGAAATGAGGGGTTCAGGGTGTGAGAGGTGGTTCCGGTCTGTGGCAGGGGTTTAGCCAGCATCAGAACCCAAATCTCCCTCCCTCAGGGTCATGCACAATGCTTGTCTAGACTGTATTTCCCTGTCCAAGTCATCTTGGTTCCTCCGTCTTTAGCACACCCTCTCCCCAACAACCTCACACATGCCCAGAAATTCCCTCCATGCAAATCAGCCAAATCTCTGGGCAGCCTTACATTTGCCTTTGTTTTGGGCAGGGACATGTGTCTGTGTTTTGGGTTTGGAGAATCCTATTATTTCAGTCACTTCCTTATGTTCATCCTGAATGAAAGGTGGAGGTTATGCCGAACCCATAACAGCAAGGTTTTACCTGGCCCATAATAATAAATAAATAAATAAATAAATAAAATAATATTTCTGTTTTAATTGGTCATCAGAGAAATAACTAATTTGCCACCTATATTTGTCAAAAATACAAAATGCTACCATCTATGATCATGCTTCACCCAAGAAGTTTTTAGTTTGAGGTAGATAAAAGGAAAGATAGATGAATCAGAAAAATCTGGTTTTCCATTAAATTACACTATATTTCTCACAGGATGACTGATTATAAGATGATTAACTTTTCAAGGAACACACATAAAAGTGTGTTTTCTGTGTTAACAATATACCAGCCCTTACTCATTTGGTTAAAGCCAAATGAAAAGAGGAAACTCAGTGTTGCTGTTGAATTCCATTTCATGCCTTATGCTAGAGATTTGTAAAACTGTCTCTAGCTGACTCTGAGATAAGTGAAATAACAATGAATTCAGCTTGAGGCAAGCTGCTTTTCAAACAGACCTGTCAGGAGACAGAAAGACAGCTCAGAGTAATTCATTCTTGCACTGTGTCTCAAGTGACTTGTGAAGGAATCTGGTGTATTAACTTACTGTAAAAAACATGCATTGCAGTTCATGTTTATAGAGAGACAAAAGCTGTGGAATAGACCATAAGGAACCAGGCTGCAGTTGCTAATCGACAGGAAAAGAGGTCCAATGTATCCACTGTAAGTGCTTTTTAGAGTGTACACACATCCAAAGAACAGTAGATTACTGAGGTTAATCCATTTTCTGTATTTTTACATGCTGCCTGCTCAAGAAAAGTCTCAGAGGATCAAGTACAAATGAACTGTGAACCAAGAATGAAAATAGAAATTGCCAATTGGAAAATAAAATGGATGGGAACAGCTAGAGATATGCAGAATCTCGTTGCAGCAATATTCCTACAACCAGGCAATTCAGCCACCAAATCCTTTTTTCCAGGGGAGTAGAAAGTGCTTTAACCAGTATCCAAACTGAATTTAGAGCTACCACTGGATCAAGGACATCCATCTCATTAAGGGAGTAGGACCAATGCCATACAACGAAATAACAAACATAGTTATCATGTCATAGCTTTATTCTGCTTCAAACAGCTGTAATGGGGTATTTTTATTTTTTGAAGAAATGTGAAAGATTTATGGCAGCAAACTGTATAATGAAAAGTGAAAAGATAAAGCCAGCCTTTCCCGCCCTTTAAATTTATAACATTATTACAAATTCTGAGTCACTACCAAATGCTAATAAATAACGATGAAGGAAAACAGTGAGTGGCCTCACTGAAGGCAATCCACTCCACAAAGAAGGATGCTTTGCCTGTAATAATTCTTATGGAGATGAATCACTCTCTGATATTACAGTACTTGGAGCTATTTCCCATTTGGGTTTTATTTGGCAGGGGAAAAAAAAAAACCAGCCTGAGCAGTATTAAGGCAGGCTTTGCTACCGCCATGTGCTCTCTATGGCAGAGCAGACCAATAGTGTGGGGAAAAGGCAACCTCCTTATGTCGGATGAATCATCATCCACTTTTTGTCACAGTTTAGGCACGCCAGTTTTATTGAACTGTCTTTAAAACTTTCTCCACGAGTGCCACATCAAACAATCTGAGCATGCAGCTGGATGTCTGCTCCAGTGGAAGGGCCTGAGCTGTTAAATAACAGCCCAGATGCTGCTGGCGCCCTTTGGTAAAACACTGATGACATGATCTTTGGAGAGCCTTCTATGCTAGAAAACAGATGTTCTGTTGAGTCTTAAATTAGTTGCACTCTCTTGGTCATTTTAAGTGGCTTTTTCCTAATGCTTAAGTGCAGCATGGATAAAGTTTTTAAGCGGATCTGAGGAGACTGAGGTACTACTGGGTTGCTAAGTGACCTTGCACTAGTCATTTCACCACCCTGTGCTTCATCGATAAATGGCAATAACACTGCTTTCTTCTTTTGTAAAGTCCTTTGAGGTCAGTGACTAAAAATTGCAACGTAAGAGCTGGGTATGATCCTATTATCCAAACATCTGCATACTCCCAATCCCTTCCCGGTCCCCCATAGGGGATAATCCAGAGGTTCAGACAATTAAGTAGAGACTCCCAGCTGTGGAGGAGGCAGTCCTGCTGTTGAATGGCTGCTGTGACAGTGCAGGGAGCCCTCTGCAGCCCACTGTCACGGGAGTGAGTGAGCGGGGACATGACAGTGGAACCAGAGAGGCTCCCTGCATTGCTGCTCCTGCCCTATCAATTATCTGAACTCCCGATTATCCGAATAAAATCTGAGTCACCCTGGCTATTTGGATAAGTGGGAATATACTATGTTTCCAATTATTATAATATATTTAATGCAGCAGCTCCCAAAAGCCTCAGTCAGAACTGGAGTTCTGTTTTGTGTGGCTCTATACAACAGATACAGAGACATGGTCCCTGCCCCAAAGAGGTCACAGTCTAAGTGGTCCCTTCCAACCCTGATATTCTGTGCTGCTTGTGGAGTTCTAGAGTCTAGGTTCAGCCATAGAACTTCTACTCCTGCTAAAAAGTCTAAGACAAGTGATGTTCCAAAGGTGGGTGAGAGGGCTACAAACAGAAAACAGTACAGCCTATGCTGGCAGGGCTTGAAGGGGGTTAGGTAATGAATGGAGTGTATGGAAGGGCTTTGCATGGAGAAATCACAAATTCTGCATCGCACAGAATTTTAGCAGGAGTAGACGTTCTATGGCTGAACCTAGACTCTAGAACTCCGCAAGCAGCACAGAATATCTGTGTTGGAAGGGACCAGGAGGTCATCTAGTCCAGCCCCCTGCTTAAGAAGCAGGACCATTCTCCAACTTTTGCCCCAGATCCCTAAATGGCCTCCTCAAGGATTGAACTCACAACCCTGGCTTTAGCAGGTCAATGGTCAAACCACTGAGCTATCCCTCCCTCTGTCCCTTCCACACTCATTGAGAGAGTGATGGTCTGTAGGCCCCAAAAAGGCAATGAATTGATTATGGCTGTAGCATGGGGGCCTTGCAGCTCCTGAAGAAACTGCATTGGCATGGGCCAGGCCCTAGAGTGCAGAAGCAGGGGTGGTGGCAGGCATCTGTCTGCAATTATCTTACATCAGAATGGATTTGAAGCCCAGAGGAAGCAATGGAAAAGGCATAAAGAAATGGAGTAATAGGAAAGACACAGAGATTTGAAAAAGGAAGATTTGGAGAGGGAGAGAGAGACACACACAGTGTGACGGAAAAGAAGGACAAATGGGAGAAAAAGAGAGAGAGAACTGTACTGGAAACAGGAAATGGAGGAAGGAGAAAAGCTGATGGAGTACATTGATGGGAGAGAGGGATTGAAGGGGTAGTCACAGAAAGGGAGCTGGGGAAAGAGACAAAGGAGAGAAAAAATACTACAAGAATGAAAAATAAAAGAGCATACAAGAAATAAATATGGTAGAAACATAAAATGAGAATGATCAGGAGAAAATGAATCCAACAGAGTGTTAGTTATTCATCACCAACTTAAAAAAGAAAAAAAAATACTTCTTGTCCTTTTTGAGTAAGCTTGGAAGGATTAGATTTTATTGTTAAATGTCAGTAAATGTTGATTTCACCATACACACAGAAACTTCTGAAAAATTATTTTCATCAATAATAATAGAAATTTACAGATACAGATACAGATACAGAAAGTAAGAACAATGCTACTTAAGAACTTTTTAGAGTTTAATTTAAATATATTTACTTTGTAGAATTTGACATGTGATGTTGAAAATTTGTGTTTTAACGGTTATAAAGCTTTAACTATTTGGATCTACTGTTATTAAATAATTATCCAACCCCCTTATTATATTGCCCCCCCCCCCAATTTCACACAAGTTTGAACATTTAAATTGATTTAAAAAAATGCTTTAAGGTAAACATAGATATTATCTGTTGAAATTATAAAAAAATAAAAATCCCATTCTGCCTAATCTACTTTTGAGGAACCAAAACCAATTTATTAGAAGAATGATAAAGTGCAAACAACAATAGGCAGACACCGTTTCTGTTTTGCTTTGTTTTTTCTCCCCATTTTTATGTTATGGTATATAATCATCTCTGAGAAAAGATGCTCTCTCTATCACACTAGATAGTTCAGATCTTATTGATTTATAAGAGGCACATTATTTCCAATTCCTTGCTAGGGGCATATTTTCGCCTGTGAACTGGATGATGCTTTGGCTGCTGCTGGCACTGTGCTCAGCTCCATATTGCTGCATATTACATGTCAAAAGGCAAATGCCAGTGGAAAATAGCCATCCTCCCACCCCTCACCCCAAGATTGCATAGGCTGCAGAAGGGCATGAATGCTGGCTGACCAGTTTGCATGAAAGGTCAAGAAAAGTCTTTCCCGTACATCAGGCAGACACAGAGGTTCTCGAGGTAAAGAGAAGTCAATCAAATAAACTCCTGTACTCCTCAAACACCCTATCCTGGATCTATCCAGCCCTCCACTGGAACTAGGGAGCCCACGGTAGACATTTGTATACTCTGCAATAGCACAAAACTTGGAAGAAAAGTGTCTTAAGGCAGATCCTTGCAATCTATTCCTTATTATTCCCTTTGAAAAGTCCTATTGTGATGAAATCAATAGGGTTTTACAGAAATGTGCAGGATTTAACAGAAATTAAATAGTTATATCATTCCTGGAAAAGGATAGCTTTTCTTCTGTTGTTGTTGTTTTTTCTGTACCATCATATAGAATTCTGTACTACGGATGTAAAAATATATTAAATTCACCAACCCCTCAGACAGAGACAAACACCTACAAGATCTCTATCAAGAATTCTTACAACTACAATACCCACCTGCGAAAGTGAAGAAACAGATTGATAGAGCCAGAAGAGTTCCCAGAAGTCACCTACTACAGGACAGGCCTAACAAAGAAAATAACAGAACGCCACTAGCCGTCATCTTCAGCCCCCAACTAAAACCCCTCCAACGCATTATTAAGGATCTACAACCTATCCTGAAGGATGACCCAACACTCTCACAAATCTTGGGAGACAGGCCAGTCCTTGCCTACAGACAGCCCCCCCCAACCTGAAGCAAATACTCACCAGCAACCACATACCACACAACAGAACCACTAACCCAGGAACCTATCCTTGCAACAAAGTCCGTTGCCAACTGTGCCCACATATCTATTCAGGGGACACCACCACAGGGCCTAATAACATCTGCCACACTATCAGAGGCTCGTTCACCTGCACATCCACCAATGTGATATATGCCATCATGTGCCAGCAATGCCCCTCTGCCATGTACATTGGTCAAACTGGACAGTCTCTACGTAAAAGAATAAATGGACACAAATCAGATGTCAAGAATTATAACATTCATAAACCAGTCAGAGAACACTTCAATCCCTCTGGTCACGCGATTACAGACATGAAAGTTGTGATATTACAACAGAAAAACTTCAAAACCAGACTCTAGCGAGAGACTGTTGAATTGGAATTCATTTGCAAATTGGATACAATTAACTTAGGCTTGAATAGAGACTGGGAGTGGCTAAGTCATTATGCAAGGTAACCTATTTCCCGTTGTTTTTTCCTTCCCCCCGTGGATTTGTGCTGGAAATGGCCCACGTTGATTATCATACACATTGTAAGGAGAGTGATCACTTTAGAATAGCTATTACCAACAGGAGAGTGGGTTTGTGGGGGGAAAGAAAACCTTTTGTAGTGGTAAACACCCATTTTTTCATGGTTTGTGTGTATAAAAAGATCTTGTGTACTTTCCACAGTATGCATCCAATGAAGTGAGCTGTAGCTCACGAAAGCTTATGTTCAAATAAATTGGTTAGTCTCTAAGGTGCCACAAGTACTCCTTTTCTTTTTACTGTTGTCTAAATTTAAAAAAAAAAAAAAAAGCCTAAAGCAGCTCTCATTGATTCTTTCCCTATGTCTTGGGCCTTGATGTAATGCCTGAATGGGCATTACATAGCCACTACTCAGATGGAAGTACCATCTCTGAAAAAGGATGAGCTTCCATGCCTATATATCCAGTAGGTTCTCTGTTACAGAAGCTAGGCAGGCTAGTTTCTGTTGGATAGTTTGAGGTCTCCTTGCTTAACTTCTTGCTTGCCTATGAAATCTACCCAAAAAAAAAAAAAAAAAGAATGTTACAGCACTGGCACTTAGGTGACCTCAGGTTATCTTTAATGACCAAGTTACTTAGAGCTCTTTTGACACAATTTCTTCAGCAATGTCCAAACCCTTTCTTTGGATAGAAGGGCTGCTGGCTATTTTTGTACAGTGTAAACACAAGAAAGCTCTTCATAATTTCTGCCAAGACAGGAAAATGGAAGACATAAATTAGACTTGAGAAGAATCTCAAATATTTATGCAGTCAAGTGGAATTAACATAAAGGAAGCATGAATTAATAGTAAATAAAGTAACGATATAGTAGGTCTGAAACCTCTAAACATTCCAGGGAGAAGCATCTGGGCTTGAAGAATGGCCCTTGAGTGTACAGAAATGTGATGTAGAGTTAAATATGGACTCTGGCCTTTCTTCTTATTCCATCTATTCATTCTTAGGTAGGTCCCTTTCCTTCCATCCTACCCACAACTACTTACTGTGAAGTACATCACACACATTTTCTTCTGTGGCATACAAGTCCAGTGTTATCTGGCTGTACAGAACTACGAAATTATTAATATCAGAAATACTAGGTGAAAACAAGTTTTTAGAAACCTTGAAATATGTTTCAGAAATTCAGCCCATGCTAGTCCAAGGTCCTCTGCTATGTTTTTGTTGTGTGCCACACATTCTGATTGTTAGTTGCACATAATAAATGCCACTGTCATACATCTGAGCTTTGGAACCGTCTTTTCTGGTGCCTGTAGCTACACAGTGATTTAATTAGCATGCGTTTTTCCATCAGGGTAAAATATTGCCTTACTTTTATGTCATTGAGATATTCACCTCACATCTTGAATGATATGAGCAAAATCTTATGCAGCACCTGACCCCAGAAACCTCTATTATGATTCTGCTATTAATAAGTGGGCTTGTCTTCCCTTCATAAGATAGGTGTAGCTTCACATGTTGCCTGTGAAAAGTGGCTGAATAAAGAAGTCCCTCCTCTGCTCAAATTGCAGTCTATGGTCCCTTTTCTCTTCCTGACTCCACCCATCTACTTTGAATGGATGGGAATAGAGTCCACCCTGTCAGGCTGCTTTTTTTGTTAACCTGGAAGCCTTCAAATGAGATCCAGGGCAGGTGTGTTTCTCAGGTTCTTCCATCCCTAACAGCCAGAGTGTGAAGAGCATTGTAGAAGGTGGTGAGGAGAGTGTCCGAAACTTTCGTCCCTGGTAACTTTACACAGACACAAGGGCTATCTATAATCACAGTCTCTGCTTTCTGCTGGGCACAGATACTGCTCCTTCCTAACACCCACCCTGGGTGGCAGAGGTAGCTTGACTCACAGGAAAGAATGAGCACTGAGGGGAATTGTGCCTTTTAGTGATTCCCAGTACCTCCTGATGCTCCATCCGGGACAATGTGGCTTTGCTCTATCACCAGAGAAAATTCATCACAAAGATCAAAGCTAGAAAAATAATTGTCTTTATATAATAATTTGGCTGTGTGTAATAACATATAACCTTTGATTGGAGAAGAATAGTTAATTTGGTTTGTTTGAAGGGAATAAAAGCATTTTTGCTGAATCAGTTCAAAAGTAATGGGATCACTGTCTGTCTATCATACAATCCAGCATAATTCATCCTACACTGCCTTATTCCATTTGCTTTAAAATCAGTTATAAAAGGGAGTTTGGTGCAATAATTTGCCCTAGATCTCCCTTGGTGCTATTTAAAACTAAAGCTAGTCAAATTCAGACTGGAAATAAAGCATACATTTTTAACAGTGAGAGTAATTAACAATCGGAACAATTTACTTAAAGAGTGGTAGTGGATTCTTTATCACTGACCATTTTAAAATCTAAAAAGATATGCTCTAGGAATAATTTTGGGGAAGCTCTATGGCCTTTGTTATACAGGAGGTCAGACTAGATGGTCACAATCATCTCTTCTAGCACTGGAATCTATGAAAAGGGAAAGGACAACACCTCAATGTTGAAAAGTAGAAAAGTAACGTGTCTTTATTCTCAAATAAACAAATAATAAAATGTAATGCTTCTGCTAGGTGGAGGTGACAGTGACAAGGGCTGGGTTCAATATCTAGAGGTTCCTTTTTAACAATATAGCACAAAACCGGCTCCAGCCCCCACCCAGTAACCTGGGAAAAATGACACACCACCCCAGGCACCTCTAAGAGGCAATACTTCCCCTCAAAAGGACTGAGTCCATGTGTAGAAACTTTTAATAAAAAGGAGAAAATAACCTGGCATTAATGTGGGAAAACACTGCAAGCATGGTTCAGAAGCACAGGACCATGAGCAGAACACCCACCGCAGAGTATGCTGGGCAGTGTTCTTTACCTCAGATTCTTACCTTGTGGTGAGAAAGTCCAACAAACAAAAGTTCCTTCAATGTCACTCCCCTCTCCCTCCACCACCCTCCATTCCACTTGTCGTCCTTGGTCAGTGAAGACCCAGAGTTCAGAGGTGCATTCACATGAGTTTATCTCCCACCTGCGGTGGGTGGGCACAGAACGCAGTGATGGAACATGTGAGGATAAATTCCTCATTCCTACTGGTGTAAATGGGTGAAACTCTACTATAGTTAGCACATCTTTTACACTAGCAGAGAATCTGGCCCATACATTGACTTTCCATTTTCATTGGCTGTAGAGGGTCACATCTCCAGACATTTATGTAAAATTTTTCAAAAGTATCCTAGACTATCCTAGGTTGTCCTACTTAAGACACTGAAAATCAGGCCCAAAAGTTGTCTCAGAAGGACATACAAATTGAGGCATCAGTGTCCGTTTAAAAAAATATAGGCCTTATTGCTTGCTCTGTAGAGCACAAGAAGCTTGATTGGTAAGTTAATTCAATATGAAATAGTGTAGGTGAACTTCAAAAAGTTTAGGAGATTTGGTTCAGTTTACAGGGGCACTTACAAGTTGAAATATTTATATCTGAACCTCTTAGATCTACCAGACTGAGCTGCAAGTCTGCAAAGCCCATGTGTGTGATTTCCAGCACTTCATAGTTTGGCCAAAAGTGTTGTAGGAACGATCTATCTTGCAATGTTGAACATTTCCACTTGCAAAAATGAAAAATAATGAAATAAAAAGTTAGGAGGACATTTTCCCATCGGTAAAAGGATTTTGCTCCCTAATTTGTGTGCGTCTGGGGCCTTGTGCAAAGAGTTAGATTTGTTTCTATTTTATCCAGGTAGATTCCTCCACTTACCCTTGTAGGCAGCTTGCTTGTCTACTGCTCTATTACATAGTATAATTTTACACTGTGTTCTCACTGTAAGCCTTAAGCTTTCTGTGTTTCTTTCTCATTTAACGTTAATAAAATGCAGTTTTTTGAATTTCAAAATGCTTACTGTCATGCATAAAATGTTATGGTTGAAAGCCAGATGCAAGGGCCAGCTGAAATCAGAGTCTGTCTGTTTCCAAGCTCTCTATATACCCATGAAAAATGTGTATCCCAAAGTGTTTGCAGAAATGGTGTATTTGATCTGATCCGATCTTTACCAGCTGTAACTTTGTTGATTTCATGCCATTATATGCTGATTTTTAAAAATAAGAAAGCGTTTTTTTTTAAAATAACAATAGCTTTTGTGAAACAGAAACACAGAAATACTCCAATCAGTTACTTTGTTTGGATATTTTCCACTGACACACCTGAACAAATTGCTTCCCTATCTCTCATTATGTAATATTCTGGTCTGTAGGCTTTCTTAAATTGTTAAATATATTGGTGGCAGGAAAGAAGATTAGAATCTCATACAAAAGACTAACTCTCTAGTAAACATGAATCAATCCATTATTGAATAAACACCTTTTTTTAATTCTTTTTTTTTTTTTGCAAAAGCCCACAATAATGAGCTAAAAATTCAAAGGGTGGCACATCTAATTGTAAAATGAAGCTGTTTTTCTGAATAATTGATTTCAATAATGTCAAAAACGAGGGGACAAACAAGTTATCTTCATGTGTTGTTATATGAAAGAATGGGTTTTAATCATGTATTTGTTTTAAAACTTGGCTGAAAATAGAAAACATCCAATTTCTTTCAATTTCTTTACCAAATAAACCATTTTAAGAAAGAAAAAATATAACTTAATATTCAGAAGCATCTTTCTCCTCTGCAGGGGAAATAAAACAAAACTTAAATTAAATTCAGAGATGTCCAGCACTTACCCTCTTGGCCTGTATTTGCAAATCCATTTCACTATATGTCTCATGAAGAGAATGAAAAAAAGATGTGAAAGTGACCAGCTCCCTCATGGTTAAGAGAATGGTAGGAATGAAAAAGGGAAAGACCTGCAGGACAATTCTACCCCATCAAGGAGAGGCTGAGAAAACTGGATTTATTTAGTCTGCAGAATCATAGAATCATAGAATCATAGAATATCAGGGTTGGAAGGGACCCCAGAAGGTCATCTAGTCCAACCCCCTGCTCAAAGCAGGACCAATTCCCAGTTAAATCATCCCAGCCAGGGCTTTGTCAAGCCTGACCTTAAAAACCTCTAAGGAAGGAGATTCTACCACCTCCCTAGGTAACGCATTCCAGTGTTTCACCACCCTCTTAGTGAAAAAGTTTTTCCTAATATCCAATCTAAACCTCCCCCACTGCAACTTGAGACCATTACTCCTCGTTCTGTCATCTGCTACCATTGAGAACAGTCTAGAGCCATCCTCTTTGGAACCCCCTTTCAGGTAGTTGAAAGCAGCTATCAAATCCCCCCTCATTCTTCTCTTCTGCAGGCTAAACAAGCCCAGCTCCCTCAGCCTCTCCTCATAACTCATGTGTTCCAGTCCCCTAATCATTTTTGTTGCCCTTCGCTGGACTCTCTCCAATTTATCCACATCCTTCTTGAAGTGTGGGGCCCAAAACTGGACACAGTACTCCAGATGAGGCCTCACCAATGTCGAATAGAGGGGAACGATCACGTCCCTCGATCTGCTCGCTATGCCCCTACTTATACATCCCAAAATGCCATTGGCCTTCTTGGCAACAAGGGCACACTGCTGACTCATATCCAGCTTCTCGTCCACTGTCACCCCTAGGTCCTTTTCTGCAGAACTGCTGCCTAGCCATTCGGTCCCTAGTCTGTAGCTGTGCATTGGGTTCTTCCGTCCTAAGTGCAGGACCCTGCACTTATCCTTATTGAACCTCATCAGATTCCTTTTGGCCCAATCTTCCAATTGGTCTAGGTCCTTCTGTATCCTATCCCTCCCCTCCAGCGTATCTACCACTCCTCCCAGTTTAGTATCATCCGCAAATTTGCTGAGAGTGCAATCCACACCATCCTCCAGATCATTTATGAAGATATTGAATAAAACCGGCCCCAGGACCAACCCTTGGGGCACTCCACTTGATACCGGCTGCCAACTAGACATGGAGCCATTGATCACTACCCGTTGAGCCTGACAATTTAGCCAGCTTTCTACCCACCTTATAGTGCATTCATCCAGCCCATACTTCCTTAACTTGCTGACAAGAATACTATGGGAGACCATGTCAAAAGCTTTGCTAAAGTCAAGAAACAATACATCCACTGCTTTCCCTTCATCCACAGAACCAGTGATCTCATCATAAAAGGCGATTAGATTAGTCAGGCATGACCTTCCCTTGGTGAATCCATGCTGGCTGTTCCTGATCACTTTCCTCTCATGCAAGTGCTTCAGGATTGATTCTTTGAGGACCTGCTCCATGATTTTTCCAGGGACTGAGGTGAGGCTGACTGGCCTGTAGTTCCCAGGATCTTCCTTCTTCCCTTTTTTAAAGATTGGCACTACATTAGCCTTTTTCCAGTCATCCGGGACTTCCCCGGTTCGCCACGAGTTTTCAAAGATAATGGCCAGTGGCTCTGCAATCACAGCCGCCAATTCCTTCAGCACTCTCGGATGCAACTCGTCCGGCCCCATGGACTTGTGCACGTCCAGCTTTTCTAAATAGTCCCTAACCGCCTCTATCTCCACAGAGGGCTGGCCATCTCTTCCGCATTTTGTGATGCCCAGCGCAGCAGTCTGGGAGCTGACCTTGTTAGTGAAAACAGAGGCAAAAAAAGCATTGAGTACATTAGCTTTTAGAAGAAAAGAGTGAGGGGGGATTTGATAGCAGCCTTCAACTACCTGAAGGAGGGTTCCAAAAAGTATGGAGCTTGGCTGTTCTCAGTGGTGGCAGATGACAGAACAAGGAGCAATGGTCTCAAGATGCAGTGGGGGTGGTCTAGGTTGGATATTAGGAAAAACTATTTCACTAGGAGGATGGTGAAGCACTTGAATGGGTTACCTAGGGAGGTGGTGGAATCTCCATGCTTACAGGTTTTTAAGGTCCTGCTTGACAAATCCGTGGTTGAGATGATTTAGTTGGAATTGGTCCTGCTTTGAGCAGGGGGTTGCACTAAATGACCTCCTGAGGTCTCTTCCAACCCTAATCTTCTATGATGCTATGATTCTATGAATACAGGCCTCAGGAAACATTTTGTACTTGCCACGGTGATGCAACATAATATGATGCTGTTGTTTTGGTTGTATTGTCTAAAGCTACAGAGCCAGGTTCTTTGGCCTGTTCTGCTTCCTTCATGCCATTTAAGTGACACAACGGGAACAGACTTGTTTAAGGAAGTTCCAAGAAAATATAGAGCTGGCATACTTGGTTCTCATCCCTCCCTCCCTGCAGAAGGCATGGGAGAGGAACAGTGGCCAGAAAACACTTCATTTTGTAAAATTAATCCCTAGCTGGCAACTGGACCTTGAGGGCTGGAGCTAGGCAGAGATCCAGGAAGCTGTAGAGGGTCTCATATAGCACCAGTGCTCAGCTGAAGCTAGCTGCAGCAGATATTCTGATCCAAAAGATTTACTGAGAGAGAAAGATTTACAGCTAATTGGTGTGTGTGTGTGTAATATATATGAAAGTTAAATAGAAAAGAAAAGTGTTGATGGAACTTTAAAACTGAGAAATAAAGCACTCAAAACCAGGAAATTCCAAAAATGAACTTGAATATCCTGTGGAGTGGATGGTATATGTTAAATAAGAAACAGTAATACTTTGGGGGTTACATTTAAAAGGAAAATGTGGAATAATGCCAAGTTAATGCTACACTAGAAAAATATTTTTTGTCCTTTCCTGGCTTTTGAGTGCTTGATTTTTAAACCTTGATCTTATACTAACACTCTTCTTTCTTTCTTTTGCATTTAATTTCCTAATTTCCCTGGTACTTTTAAGGAGAAAAAAAGTCAATGAGGGGAAAAGGGAATAAAAAAAGATGAAATACCTGATACAGCGAATAAAACTTTTATAAGTGACATACCACGATCTATATTGTCTATCCCACTTTTTTTTTTCCAAAAAGCTAATTTAGTTAGGTACTAGAATGTTTTATATCATTGTAGTTAAACTATTTTTCATATGCCTCTGCTCATAGGACCCAATTGGCTTAATGTCAATATTGTACCAGTGCAGGAAAAAATAGCACTAATTGATTATTAAAACCTTTTTAAAAATCTAGAGTAGGGTTTTCTTACAAAATGTATTTTATTGTCTAATATCTCACAATGTTCCAGTTAGGAATAAGTTGTGGCTGGCACTACGGGCATTCCAGTTTCCCAAGAGTGGTCCTGGGAACAAGATCCTCCACTGGTATAAACTGGCATTGCTGCATCATGGACTTACATCAGTTTGTATCAACTGTTCTTCCAGCATTGATACATGGAAAGAGATGAAACATTGAACTTGTCATAGATCCAGGATTGATTATAGCAAGTCCTGGACCACAAGCCAGAAAACTCCCACTATGTGGAATATGTCTATGTGTGTGAAAGGAATATTTTTGTATGTTTATAAAAAAATTGTTATATCAGCTAAGAAGTTTGTTATGCTAGTAATAGTTCTGTCAGAGATGGATCAATGGGCAGCATGCAGGTGAGTAGACAAAGGTTGTAGATTAATGTTCTCTGTGGTCATACAGTTTATTCAATGGTTGCAGAAATAATGTATTATATGATTATCATTATATAATAATCATATAATATGTGAGACTGACAAACAGGCAGGTAGGTTAGAATTAAACAACGCAGGATAAAGAGGACCTGACATTAGTCCCACTCCTGAAATCTACTTTGTAAACAATGGTCACTGGAAATGCTGGAAATGGCCCACCTGATGATCACTTTAGATAAGCTATTACCAGCAGGACAGTGGGGTGGGAGGAGGTATTGGTTCATATTCTCTGTGTATATATAAAGTCTGCTGCAGTTTCCACGATATGCATCTGATGAAGTGAGCTGTAGCTCACGAAAGCTTATGCTCTAATAAATTGGTTAGTCTCTAAGGTGCCACAAGGACTCCTTTTCTTTTTGCGAATACAGACTAACACGGCTGTTACTCTGAAACCTGTCAAAATGATCACTGTGACACTATTTGCTTCCTTTTTCTGCATTTCATCACTCTCATGCCGAGCACCTGGAAACACTGGAAAACAGCCTCAGAAAGCAGCCAGTAGTTCCATCCTGTAGTGGTTTCCTAGGTAACCAACAGACCAATACAGAAACAGACTGACAATGTGGAAGGAAACAAAAACAAAACAAATGAAACCCTCCAGCATCTCCCCTTTAAAAGCACAACAAAGATTCTGACACTGAAAGTGATAAATTGTGAGCAAGATTCATGAACAGGAAGCATTTAAATATCATAGTCTTGAAGCCTTAAAATTAAATTCCTCTCCTGCAGGAAGGCACAGTTCCCTTTACAGAAAATTATTATGAGTTAATTATTATTATTATTAGTAGTAGTAGGTAGTATTTCAGGATCACTGAAAGACCCACACCAAGATCAGGGCCCCGTTATATTAGGCACTGTCCAATCACATCATCAAAGACTGTTCCTTACCCGAAGAGCGTACAGTCTAGAGCCACAAGATAAACAAAAGATGGGCAAAAAGAAGTATTACCCCATTTGTAAAACGGGGAATTAAAACACAGAGAGATTAACTGACTGAAGGTAACACAAGAAGCATGTGGCAGAGCCAGAAACTGAATCCAGATTTCCTGAGTCCTAGTTCAGTGCCTTAACCACAAGGTCATCTGCAATGGCATTCATTTTGTGAGGCAAGAAGTTTGCAGAAAATAGGAGGATTTTTAATGCTATAGAATGTTTTTTTTCTATATATGCATCAGAAGAAAGAGAAAAAGAAAGGGATTACATATTCTGGAATACCAAAAGTGATACAATTCGATAAACTTTATGATGGCACCTTTGTGTGACCTTTGGCAAGCCGCTTAACTTCTCTATGCCTTTATTTCCTCATCTGTAATTCAGGATAATAATACTTACCTGCTTTCGTGCATCGTTTGAAATCGATGTAGGAAAACCACTATACCAATAGAATTGCTAATTATTTGTATTTTATTTTATTAATGTGAACTGAAATAACATTGTATTATTGCTGCTCAATAGTTATTGGTACCAACACCAGGAGATTAGCCACATGGTTTGTATAATATATAAAACAGATCACCCTGAGAAAAGGTAAAATCTAGGGCTGTCAAGAGATTAAAACAATTAATCACAATTAATCGTGTGAATTAAAAAATTTGCATTTTGTCAAATTTGCAGTGAAAGTGTTCTTAAAACCAACATATGCTGATCATCATCTGAGACTGCTGTAACATGAAATATATGGCAGAATGCGGGTAAAACAGAGCAGGAAACATACAATTCCCCCCAAGGAGTTAAGTCACAAATTTAATTAATGCATTATTTTTTTTAACGAGCATGGAAGCATGTCCCCGGAACAATGGCCGAAGCATGAAGAGGCATCTTTAGCGCATCTGGAATGCAAATATCTTGCAACGCCAACTACAACGGTGTCATGCGAATGCCTGTTCTCACTTGCCGGTGACATAGTAATTAAGAAGTGGACAGCATTATCTCCCATAAATGTAAACAAGCTTGTTTCTCTTAGCAATTAGCTGAACAAGAAGTAGGACTGAGTGAGCTTGTAGGCGTTGAAGTTTTACATTGTTTTGTTTTTGAGTGGAGTTATGTAACAAAAAACTACATCAGTAAGTTGCACTTTAATGATAAAGTACTACAGTACTTGTATGAGGTGAGTTGAAAATTACAATTTCTTTTGTTTATCATTTTACAGTGCAAATATTTGTAATAAAAATAATATAAAGTGAGCACTGTACACTTCGCATTCTGTGTTGTAATTGAAATAGATATATTTGAAAATATAGAAAAACATCCACAATTACTTAATAAATTTCAATTGGTATTCTACTGCTTAACAGTGTTTAATTTTTGTATCATGATTAATTTTTTTGAGTTAATTGTGTGAGTTAAAATCTAACACTGAAGCATATTTAGGGCCAATACTCTGGGACAAATTCTACCCTCTGTTATTTAGGTACAGTTTCCTTTAACTTCATTAGGAGTTGCACCTCTGAAACTGACAGCAGAATGTAGCCCTCTGCATGTAAGGTATTTAACTGCAATCCATATATACTGAAGTTTATGTAGCTTGCTGGACTGCTAATGTTGATTTTTAATCACTCTTGGAACATAGGGGAAGTTACAGAAGACTGGAAGAAAGCTAATGTGCCAAAATTTGAAAAAGGTAAATAGGATGACTTACATGATAGATTTCAGAGTAACAGCCGTGTTAGTCTGTATTCGAAAAAAGAAAAGGAGGACTTGTGGCACCTTAGAAACTAACCAATTTATTTGAGCATGAGCTTTCGTGAGCTACAGCTCACTTCATCGCATGCATACCATGGAAACTGCAGCAGACTTTATATATACACAGAGAATATGAAACAATACCTCCTCCCACCCCACTGTCCTGCTGGTAATAGCTTATCTAAAGTGATCATCAGGTGGGCCATTTCCAGCACAAATCCAGGTTTTCTCACCCTCCGCCCCCCCACACAAATTCACTCTCCTGCTGGTGATAGCCCATCCAAAGTGACAACTCTTTACACAATGTGCATGATAATCAAGTTGGGCTATTTCCTGCACAAATCCAGGCTTTCTCACATCCCCCCACCCCCATACACACACAAACTCACTCTCCTGCTGGTAATAGCTCATCCAAACTGACCACTCTCCAAGTTTAAATCCAAGTTAAACCAGAACATCTGGGGGGGAGGGGGTAGGAAAAAACAAGAGGAAACAGGCTACCTTGCATAATGACTTAGCCACTCCCAGTCTCTATTTAAGCCTAAATTAATAGTATCCAATTTGCAAATGAATTCCAATTCAGCAGTTTCTCGCTGGAGTCTGGATTTGAATTTTTTTTGTTTTAAGATAGCGACCTTCATGTCTGTGATTGCATGACCAGAGAGATTGAAGTGTTCTCCGACTGGTTTATGAATGTTATAATTCTTGACATCTGATTTGTGTCCATTTATTCTTTTACATAGAGACTGTCCAGTTTGACCAATGTACATGGCAGAGGGGCATTGCTGGCACATGATGGCATATATCACATTGGTGGATGTGCAGGTGAACGAGCCTCTGATAGTGTGGCTGATGTTATTAGGCCCTGTGATGGTGTCCCCTGAATAGATATGTGGGCACAATTGGCAACGGGCTTTGTTGCAAGGATAAGTTCCTGGGTTAGTGGTTCTGTTGTGTGGTATGTGGTTGTTGGTGAGTATTTGCTTCAGGTTGCGGGGCTGTCTGTAGGCAAGGACTGGCCTGTCTCCCAAGATTTGTGAGAGTGTTGGGTCATCCTTTAGGATAGGTTGTAGATCCTTAATAATGCGTTGGAGGGGTTTTAGTTGGGGGCTGAAGGTGACGGCTAGTGGCGTTCTGTTATTTTCTTTGTTAGGCCTATCCTGTAGTAGGTAACTTCTGGGAACTCTTCTGGCTCTATCAATCTGTTTCTTTACTTCTGCAGGTGGGTATTGTAGTTGTAAGAAAGCTTGACAGAGATCTTGTAGGTGTTTGTCTCTGTCTGAGGGGTTGGAGCAAATGCGGTTGTATCGCAGAGTTTGGCTGTAGACGATGGATCGTGTGGTGTGGTCAGGGTGAAAGATGGAGGCATGCAGGTAGGAATAGCGGTCAGTAGGTTTCCGGTATAGGGTGGTGTTTATGTGACCATTGTTTATTAGCACTGTAGTGTCCAGGAAGTGGATCTCTTGTGTGGACTGGAGCAGGCTGAGGTTGGTGGTGGGATGGAAATTGTTGAAATCATGGTGGAATTCCTCAAGGGCTTCTTTTCCATGGGTCCAGATGATGAAGATGTCATCAATAGAGCGCAAGTAGAGTAGGGGCTTTAGGGGACGAGAGCTGAGGAAGCGTTGTTCTAAATCAGCCATAAAAATGTTGGCATACTGTGGGGCCATGCGGGTACCCATAGCAGTGCTGCTGATCTGAAGGTATACATTGTCCCCAAATGTGAAATAGTTATGGGTAAGGACAAAGTCACAAAGTTCAGCCACTAGGTTAGCCGTGACATTATCGGGGATAGTGTTCTTGATGGCTTGTAGTCCATCTTTGTGTGGAATGTTGGTGTAGAGGGCTTCTACATCCATAGTGGCCAGGATGGTGTTATCAGGAAGATCACCGATGGATTGAAGTTTCCTCAGGAAGTCAGTGGTGTGTCGAAGGTAGCTGGGAGTGCTGGTAGCGTAGGGCCTGAGGAGGGAGTCTACATAGCCAGAGAATCCTGCTGTCAGGGTGCCAATGCCTGAGATGATGGGGCACCCAGGATTTCCAGGTTTATGGATCTTGGGTAGTAGATAGAATATCCCAGGTCGGGGTTCCAGGGGTGTGTCTGTGCGGATTTGATCTTGTGCTTTTTCAGGAAGTTTCTTGAGCAAATGCTGTAGTTGCTTTTGGTAACTCTCAGTGGGATCATAGGGTAATGGCTTGTAGAAACTCATGTTGGAGAGCTGCCGAGCAGCCTCTTGTTCATATTCCGACCTATTCATGATGACAACAGCACCTCCTTTGTCAGCCTTTTTGATTATGATGTCAGAGTTGTTTCTGAGGCTGTGGATAGCATTGCGTTCCGCATGGCTGAGGTTATGGAGCAAGTGATGCTGCTTTTCCACAATTTCAGCCCGTGCACGTCGGCGGAAGCACTCTATGTAGAAGTCCAGTCTGCTGTTTTGACCTTCAGGAGGAGTCCACCTAGAATCCCTCTTTCTGTAGTGTTGGTAGGGAGACCTCTGTGGATTAGTATGCTGTTCAGAGGTATTTTGGAAATACCTGCTGAATTGGAATTCATTTGCAAATTGGATACTATTAATTTAGGCTTAAATAGAGACTGGGAGTGGCTAAGTCATTATGCAAGGTAGCCTGTTTCCTCTTGTTTTTTCCTACCCCCCCCCCCAGATGTTCTGGTTTAACTTGGATTTAAACTTGGAGAGTGGTCAGTTTGGATGAGCTATTACCAGCAGGAGAGTGAGTTTGTGTGTGTATGGGGGTGGGGGGGATGTGAGAAAACCTGAATTTGTGCAGGAAATAGCCCAACTTGATTATCATGCACATTGTGTAAAGAGTTGTCACTTTGGATGGGCTATCACCAGCAGGAGAGTGAATTTGTGTGGGGGGCGGAGGGTGAGAAAACCTGGATTTGTGCTGGAAATGGCCCACCTGATGATCACTTTAGATAAGCTATTACCAGCAGGACAGTGGGGTGGGAGGAGGTATTGTTTCATATTCTCTGAGTATATATAAAGTCTGCTGCAGTTTCCACGGTATGCATCCGATGAAGTGAGCTGTAGCTCATGAAAGCTCATGCTCAAATAAATTGGTTAGTCTCTAAGGTGCCACAAGTACTCCTTTTCTTTTTTTGCAAGATAGAGTCCTTAGTGAGCAATTACTCTCATGAGCAGTCCAAAAAGTGTACATTTTTACTAGTGTGAATAAGGATTCCACAATCTAGCCAATAGTTTCAACCCCTGAATTCATTCTCACTATTTTTTTGTTAGGGGAGACTGACAGGACACTTGTATTTGTGGCATCGGATGATGTCTTCAGTCCCTTGAGTACTGCTTTGTCTTTTATTGTGTCATGATGAAAACTGTGTGATAATGTTTGTATTGAAAGCAAAGCCAGGACTTTTTGGCTTTTTTCCAGTTTCACTTGAGAGCAAACATTGCTGGCTGTTAGCCATGAATATTTTTGTGTGGCTTCTCTGTAGCGAAAAGCAGTTTTCATGGTCCAAGTCTGTCTTAAAGTCTTCCTTATCATTTAAGGTGGTTGCCCTCCATTAGGAGGTTCCTGACGATTCTAACACATTCCTATCTTTGCAGAAATGGAATTGGATTTTGGAGAGGAAGCCCCATGAGTCATGACTCAGAGCTGACCTGATCCAGTGACTGACAGCTCGATTTACACATATTCCCACCTATTATATTCTGATTAATTCTCAATAAAGAAATTCAAAGGGCACATCTTTCTGTTTTGTTTTTCTGTTAGTGTCCCAGCACTCACCAGCTTATGTGCAGTAAAGCTTTGGGTGGCCTCCTCTAAAATTCCTGTCAAATTGTTGGCAGGAAGGGAAGAGCTATTATTACTAATAGGCCAGATTGTGCCTGGGTCTTAGAAGGCAGTAGAGTAAGAGTATTCCCTACACATAACTGTGTGGCTATGCAACGCCTGCCTAAATCTCAGATCCAGGTACAAGTGGGGAAAGTAAGTGCTGCATGTCCTCTACACCTTCCTGTAAATGAGGGGGCCAGAAGAAGGCCCTACTTCTGCCCCTTCCTCATACACCAGCCCAAGGGTGGGGTCAGTTAGTATAATGCATCTGGAACTGGGCAGATGAATTAAACCCTCTCCCAGCCCTCTATGGACAAAAGTAGCTCTGGAGAATTGTGTGTGTGTGAGGCTGAATTCCTTTTTGAACTGCTCCCAGAGCACCTAAAGGCTCAAATGAGCTGATTATTAACTGAAGTATTAATTTAATGAAGGCTGACAGTGTGCTCTGTGCTGTACAAAGATACAATGCAAGAGGGATGTTACCCACCTGCCAGATGCTTACAGTCTAGCTCAGACACAGAGAAAACAATCCAGACACCCATAATATACCTTGTAGTATAAGGATGGGAGATGAAAGTGAAAAGCCCAATTTCTTTTTGAAGCATGTTATTGAGGAGTTACAAGGACTCTGAACATTTTCAAGTAGATTATAATGAGCAGAAAGACATAATGCCTGAATAATTACATTCAAATCATCCATTTTCATAAGATTATCTCTTTGAGATGATGGATCTAGCAATTAAATAACTGGAATTGGAAATCTGGAGTTATTTAACTAGCTGCAGCTTTTAGTCTGTGATAAAAGATAATAAAAACAAAGTGACTCCACTTCATCTAACCTCATCAAGAGTGAAAGGTCTAACTGTATTCAGGTGCAATAGTTGTCATGTACAAAAGACACTGCATAAACTTCTCTCTGTCCCACCCCCACCCTGATGTTCCTTCCCCTACTATTTGCCCTTTGGCACTTACTGCAATTCACATTATTCTTTGGCAGGCTTGCAGGAAATGCCACTGCTTGCGCTTTCATTATCATTCTGGTGAGCTAGATTGAAACTGAGGCTCTGATCCTAAATTGAGATCCACGATATCGGATCCCTGCACCCATGTGGATTCCTACTATCTTCAGAGGAACTCTGTAGCAACACGCACAAGAGTCCATACTAATAGAACTTGATGCAAGATAGGAACCATTATTATGGGAGGCAATAATTAATTATTACATGACTTCACAGAATTTAGATGTTGATTTATATTAGCGGGGGCCTATCTCAGTTTTGTTTATTCTATTGACCACAAACCCATTCCCATTCATGAATGCTGCTATTATAATGTATCCCTATTTAAAGAGTTTCTACTTTACAAAAAAATCTTAAAGGTTCAAGGTCTTCTCATTTACCTTGGCAAAGAGATAATGGAGTGGTGCACATAACAGTCTATAACACATAAACCACAATCTAGAAGAGGAATTTATGGTGGCAAGAGGGTTTATAACTGCATGACAGGACTTTTTTAAGAAATGGAAATTTTAGGCTGACTATCAGGAAGAACTTATTACTTGTGAGATCTGTTAGGCTTTGTAATAATGTCCCTGAAAAATGGTGGATCCTGCCTCTTTCTCAGCAAAAAATTCAATGATCATACATGCATGATACAAAGGATCTTGTGTAGAATATGCCTTAGCAAGGCAATATCCTCCAATCTCCATTCATTAAATCTTGTATAATTGAACTTTTGATGCCCTGCATCAGAATATGATCCTTGCAGTTTTCTTAATATAGATAGGACTTCTCTACATGTAGATTTAGTGCACTGCAAGCTCAGGTGTAAATCTATAGCACACTAGCATGCTGCTCACTAACTGACCATGCGGACTCTGCTGCCATGAATTAAAAGTTCTCTAGTGCGCTTTCATAGATTCCAAGGCTAAAAGGGACCCCTATATGATTATCTTGTCTGAACTACTACATAACATAGGCCATAGAACTTCCCCAAAAATAATTCCCAGAGCATATATTTTAGGGGGAAAAAAACCTATCCAATCTTCATTTAAATGTTGTCCGTGATGCAGAATCCACCATGACATTTGGAAAATTGTTGCAATAGCTAGTTACTTTTACTTTTAAAAAATTTATGCTGGTCTGAATTTGTCCAACCTCAAGTTTTAGACATTGAATCATATTATACCTTTCACTGCTAGATTGAAGAGCCCATTATCAAATATCTGTTCTCCACGTTGGGACTAATAGACTATAATCAAGTCACCTCTTAACCTTCTCTTTGTTAAAATAAATAGATTGAGTTCCTTGAGTCTATCATCATAAGGCATGTTTTCTAATCCTTTAATCATTCTCATGGCTCTTCTTTGACCTATCTCCAATTTATCAACATCCTTCTTTAACTGGAGACAGCAGAACAGGATATTCCAGCAGTGGTTGCACCAGTGCCAAATACAGAGGTAAAATAACCTCTCAACTCCTATTCATGATTCCTGTTTGCATCTCCAAGGACTTCATTAGCCCTTTTGGCCACAGTGTTGCCCTGGAGCTGATTTCAGCTGATTAACCAGCATGATCCTCCAAATCTTTTCCAGAGTCACCGCTTCATAGGATAGAGTCCCCATCATGTAAGTATTGCCTACATTCTTTGTTTCTATATATATACATTTACATTTAGTCATACGGTATTAAAATGTATATTGTTTGCTTGCACCCAGTTTACCAAGAGATCCAGATTATTGTGTATCAATGACCTATCCTTTTCATTATTTACCTCTCCCCCAATATTTTTGTCATCTGCAAGCTTTATCAGAGATGATTTTATGTTTTCTTCTAAGATATTAATAAAAATGTTAAATATCATAGGTGAAGAATCAATCCCCACAGGACCTGACTAGAAACACACCTGATCAATGATGATTCATTATAATCAATAATCAATAATGGATTGGCCAGCTTTCAATCTATTTAATGTGTGCCATGTTAATTTTATATTTTTTTAAATATTTTTTTATCAGAATGTTGTGTTGCACCAAGTCAAATGTCTTACGGAAGTCTATCATATCAACAGTATTACCTTTATCAACCAAATTTGTAATCTCGTAAAAAATATCAAGTTAGTTTCACAGGATCTATTTTCCATAAACCTATGTTGATTAGCATTAATTACATTCCCCCCTCCCTTAATTCTTTATGAATGACACAGGAGTAGGTCAATGTGCTCTGAGAACATTCAGCACGTGGTAGCAGGGTCCACACAGCCAGTTAGTCAGTTGCGCACCAGTGCTCTATACCACAGCTTGCCATGCCACATTTCTCCATCTAGTCAAGCCCTTTGATTTGTAATTTGGGACTTTTAAAACCCACATCAGACAAAACACTAGACAATGTACATCCCTGATCTAGCAAGGAAATAGACTGGTAATCAATCTTTTCCATCTCTAGCTTTTTGTTTGTTTGTTTCTCTGATACATAAAACTGTTTTTGCGAGAGTGAAAACAATGTAAATAAAATTATTTTTATTGAAGAACCTTAGTCAGAAGAACAAAAACTTGAAAGTAACAGAAGATATTTCTTCGCACTGAAACAGAGTCTCTTTCTGAACATCTCCATTTAAATTTTGAACTTCAAATCTCATTTTGAGGCAATTGAACTCACTGAAGTCCATGTGATTCAATTCTCTTCTCAGTGACACCTCTTTACATTCCCAGTAACTTCATTCCAATGGTAGAATTACTAGGTAGTTAGATTTAAAAAATATCCACCTAATTTTTTATGGAAAATTGTGGTTTCAACGAAACAGACCTGTTTTCCTCAAAAATGTATTAATTGGAAAACCAAAATATGTTGTGGGGGTATGGGGAAGGGGGAAAGGGAAAACTAGGACCAAAAATGTTTTCATTTTAAATAGTTTACTCTTTTGGCTGAAATTGTCTCAGTTTTAGGCAGTTTTGCACATCCCTTTTCCAACTAGCTATAGCTCAGACTCGTTGCAAGTGAAATCAATTGGGGATTTTTCTGACTGCAGTGGAGGTGGATTACACACTTACACCCATGTGACACAGAGCAGACTTTGGCTTGAATAGACTGTAACAGTGCATGGAGGCTAGCCAGTGCAAATCAGGAATGCAAAAGTAAGATTCATGCTATCTTTTCACATCACCCCCTAGCCTGTGTTCTCTACAGTTTTGCAGGACTAGACCTATAACTCTAGACACACAACTGTCCTTTCCGGTATTACCATGTTGAAAATTTATCCTTGGGAATTTTGTAATAAAAAGTCTCTTTCCCACCCCCAGGAACAATAAAAGGAGATCTGATCAGCTCCCTAGTTCATGCATTACAGAAAAAGATGGGTCCTTTTAATCTCATTAATTTCAAGTAACAATTTTCAGCATCTTGTATATAATTAGTATATAAAACAAGTGCTGTGTATCAAATTATTCATTAGATGCTAAACCATGTCCCTTTTGCCCCAGTCCACACTAGCTGCACTGCAGATTGTGATTAAAGAATAGCCACTCTAAATAGGTGAAGTAGTGAGTTTAATTCTGTTGAATCACCATATCTCTTGTGTTCCCGCTCAGTGATTTTTTAAACATATTTGCAGACTGTTGTAACATTCTTTTCCTTTCCTCTGTCTTATACAATATATCTCCTCCAGGCAGTCTCCTTCTGAGGTTAGAATTGCCAACTCATCTTTCTTTGTGGGTTCTCATGGTTTTATTGGTATTAGAATAAAAATAATTTCTTCTTTTATTTTTAACTTGGTAATTATATATTACAGTTTATCATGGGATCTTCCTGCTATTTTCAGTTGTTCTCATATTATATTTCCTTTGAAGAGTGTTCAATATACTCATACCTAGTCTTAACACTTTTGTCTTTAGCTGATATACAGTGAACATTTTAAGTTCAGATATTAAAATTTTAAGAGCTCATTAAAGACTTTTCTTAAGAGAGTACATTTATATCCTGTCATTCAGCTATATGAAGCACATGTGCCCACGGATGATCCAGTTGTGGAATAATTATTTCACATTTAGCAACTTATGTAACCTTGCATTCAGAAATTCAAGGTAATTCTATTTTTATAATACTTGGTTCTTTGTCACAGTTAGCAGCACAAATTATGTAAGAGAATTCTAGTGATACACGTTATCGGGCCCCAGGGGGACAGGTAGAGATGGTTCTGATTCAGTTGTTTGTCTAGCATCCTATTACAACATTGATCTGTGCCAGATGTTTCAGACGAGGTTCAAGAAACCCTGAAATAAGCAGTTGTGGGATGCCCTGTGCCTACGGAAAATTCGCTCTTAAATCCCAAAAGTTAGAGGTGCCTAAAGCCCTGAAAATTTATATCCCTTCATTATTTTATTAATATTATCACTCCGGCTATCACTCAGGGGAATGCCTAATTTCTTTTAAAATCTATTTTAGGTACTTGTATGGCCCCCAGTAGAACATGAGAGTTCTGAACTGACCAGCCAACCATACACCTCATCTGGAACCAGAAATACACAATCAGGAAGCACCAGAGACAAAAAAAAAAAAAGAAAAAAAGAAAAATACGACACAGTATTGTGTTAAACCTAAACTACTAAAAAAAATAAAATAAAGTGAAAACAGCAATTTTCTTCTGCATGGTAAAGTTTCAAAGCTGTATTAAGTCAATGTTCAGTTGTAAACTTTTGAAAAAACAATCATAACGTTTTGTTCAGAGTTACAAACAACCTGCATTCCTGAGGTGTCCATAACTCTGAGGTTCTACTGTATCTGAACACCTCAGTCTTTAACTTATTTATCTTCACAAGGCCTTTTGAGGTCGGGAAGTGCTATTATCTCCATTTTACAGATGGGGAATTGAGGCACAGAGAGTCAAAGTGATCTGCCCAAGGTTATGCAGGAAATGTATGGTGGAACAGGGATTTAAACCCCAGTCCTAGTCTAGATCCTAACTACTGATCCATCCTTCCTCTCTTGAGCTTACAAAGCACTTGGCCTCAGTGATATCTTGTGACAGTGAATATCACAGGCTAATTGTGAATTATGTGAAACATATATTTCTCTTTTTTCCTTCAAATGGTAAGGGACTAATATGGTTTACTGGCACTCCCTTCCAATGGACCATATCGTTGCATTGATACTGGCACTGAAATTAAGGGGGAGTTCTGTTTAACAGTTGAGAACATGATTTAATCTGAGGAAATTGATATACTTCAGTTTTAGGCATGGTTTCCCCTTAAACTACTAAACTGTGGCAAACTGAAAACATTTGGCATTTTAACTAAAATGAAATAAAATCTTAATCATGGCTAGAGCACTGCCAAGTTTTTCATATCAGTACTTTTTTTCACCAAAAAATACAGATTCATGTTGACTGAAACAATTTGCAAATTTGGGCTGATTCTGGCAAATAGTTTCAGTGGAAACAAATCAGAAATGTTGAAACAAATCAGGAAAGTTGATGCAGTCCGTTTAGACAAACAAAATATTTGGATTTTTCATTTCGGAAGAATGTTTTGCTTTGGAATTTCCACCAATTTTATTTAAAAATCACTTAAAACAAAGCAAAATATTTCCTTTGGGGTTAAACAAAAGAGATAGTTTGATCAAAAATGTTTTTTTTAACTTCTTTGATTTCCTGAAAAAAATCTTTTTGTTTTCATTTTGGGTAATCCATAAATGATTTTTTTTCAGTTCAGGCACCAAACTGGAAAACTGACTATTCACACAGCTCAACTAATGACCCTGGATAACTAATTTCAGCTAAAGTTTCAACACACGAAGAACAGGTGTACGTCAAAGCGATTGGTCTTTTTCCCTAGAACCTCAGAAGAAAAAGATAATAGTTACCACAAATCCACAACAGATTTATAAATAATTTGATGCATAATTAGTGTAGTGACAATACAATCATAAGGTCACATGCTCCCAGGACTTCTGCTCCATAAAGGATTGACTTACTACAAAATCCTCCCTCCCTCCACAAAATAAGTCATAGAATCATAGAGTTTATGGCCAGAAGGGATCACTTAGCTATTTAGTCTCTCTATTTAGTGCCCCAGTTCCCCATCTGTAAAATGGGCATAATAGCACTTTTCAGTCTCACAGGGGTATTGTGTGGGCAAGTGCATTGAAGATGGTCCGTTGCTGAGATACTAACATGACAGAGGCCACGGAAGTACCTAACATAGCTGGATTGTTATTTATCATATTTTCCATATGCTTCGTCAGTTTGCTCCTGTTTTATTCTATACCCTTATTAAATCAGTGTGGATGATGATCATGCTAGTCTAGCTATTAATGTCATCTATCAAATTGCTACCACAGTGCAATTTCTCTGCTGTTTTCCAGAGTTGCACTGGATCAATAACGCAAGATTGTTTAAGCACACTTGCCTTCTTTCCACCTGGAGCAAACGGTTTGATAATCTCTGTGAAGAGACAATGACACAAGCTGCTGACTATGGCTTTCATTTTATTTGATTGATGGATTCAGATTTCAACTATGCGCTATCAATCTACACACATCCACCCACAGTCCAGCTACCACATTGATATGCCTTGCGTTTTCTTTTGTACTTCATCAGAGAGTAAGGATGGGTTTAAAGTTCAGTAGAATAATAGCTCAGCAGTCTAACATATTATTCTACTGAGCAGCCCACGCCTCAGATCAAAATCCATATGAATTTTCCTAGCCGCAGGCGCTGGATGTAAAAGTGGAGAAGGGTGCATCAGTTACATCTGTGGGAGTTCTGAGTATCACGTTGGCCTGGGGAGTCCTGGATTTTGCAGAGGAGTTTCTGCTACTGAATGTAGCTGGAGATATACAGGATTGGAGTACTAATAACCTGTAGATCCCTGATCTATGCCTGCCTGGTTAGGGATGCACCCTGCTTTTTTGTGAGGCATCTGATGCTAGGATGAACAGTTTGATCTGGGCATCTTACATCTCTCACAGTTCTGGCAGATAAATTTTCTCCTGACATGGTCTAGTCTCACAGTGGATAAATGTCATTTCAGTACCAAGTGTAACTAAAAAATCATTTATATTTCACATTGAGCGGAAGCAAAAGAGGCTTAAAGGAATAAAAACACTTCCTATTCAGAACTTACTTTACTACACAAAAGACCAGTGGCAAGAGAAGAGACGAATGTCAGTAACTCCCTGAAAAGCCAGCTTTCCTTGTCCACACATAAATAGTATCAGATCACATTTGTCTGTGACAATAGTGTGAACCTATGTTAGCAGAGGGCAAATTTTTCCTCCACAACTTCATCATCCTGGGCTGAAATACAGCTATCTAGTAGTGCAATATTTGCCTTTTATGGTATAACAATTTTCATTTTCTGACATCTTGATGGCAGGTCAGACTTGACATTGGTTCTGTGACCTGAACATTTTGATCATGGGTTAGTAATTCATTAGAGAAGGCTGCAAAGATGGAAGAGTATTTTTCCTCACTGTTCTTTCTGATACACACAAAGTATTGTTACTCTCTACCTGTTCATTTCTAATAGTTCTAATAGTCTGCCTTCCCTAGCTGTGAAATGAAATCCTAGGTCTCCAATTAAGAGTCTACCACATGAATCTTGAGATTGAAAAGAAGGACAAACCCTTGCTGATATTTTCATTTTTAATGGTGATGACCTTTCCCAGTACATTTCTTAAATATTGAAATCATGAGCTAGAATTAATGTCTTTTATGTTTAAATTACCTTTGTGTAAGTCTGCCATTTGAATTGGTCTTTATGACAAATATACAAAAGCCAATGCTGATCTCAGTTACGCTGTGTCAGAGATTGGGTGCCGGGATTAGAGCAGGAGTCAGGCCTAGTGCTCAGAGCAGGAATTGGTAGTCAGGAATGGGAACCCAGGCTCACAGCTGGAGTCAGAGGCCAGATGCGTCCACAGATGGAGTCAGGAACGTCCGAGGAGCAGTGGGGGGTGGGGGAAATAAACATGGGGAAATAGTTTTATTTTGTGTAATGACTTCAATCTCTCTGGTCACTCGATTTCAGACCTAAAGGTCGCAATATTAGAACAAAAAGACTTCAAAAACAGACTCCAACGAGAGACTGCTGAATTGGAATTAATTTGCAAACTGGATACAATTAACTTAGGCTTGAATAGAGACTGGGAGTGGATGTGTCATTACACAAAGTAAAACTATTTCCCCATGTTTATTTCCCCCACCCCCCATTGCTCCTCAGACCTTCCTGTTAACTGCTGGAAATGGCCCACCTTGATTATCACTACAAAAGGTTTTCTCCCTCCTGCTCTCCTGCTGGTAATAGCTCATCTTAAGTGATCACTCTCCTTACAGTGCGTATGATAACACCCTTTTTTCATGTTCTGTGTGTATATAAATCTCCTCACTGTATTTTCCACTGAATGCATCCGATGAAGTGAGCTGTAGCTCACGAAAGCTTATGCTCAAATAAATTGGTTAGTCTCTAAGGTGCCACTAGTACTCCTTTTCTTTATATAGAGCTAGTGAAAATCAGCACAGCTCTATTGACGTCAGCAAAGTTTCTGGCCCTTACAGGATAGCGCTGAGCAAGACTGTTATATTTTAAGGAGAAACTATTTGCAATATTTATATAGCACTTGGACTACGGATTCATTAAGCAAGTCACCTAGTAGCCTTATCTATTTCCCCACATTACAGCCTCATTTCTGAGTTCTTCTGTCTAGCTTGCTCTTTACATGTGTGTTTGTGTGATAGTCATGATTTTGGCCAACAGCCTAGGAATTAAACTGGGGAACTTCCACAAATGAAAACATGATTCACTACATCTTGATATTGAAAGCCTAGCTTTCTGTGGCTGTGAGCTGTAACAGGCATGTTCTTTGTGCATTTGGCACATAGTAGAAAATGTAACACACACTGAGCAGTGATTGACGTTTGCAATGGATGGATGGAAAGCAGAGATTTGTGCTTGATGTCTAAGTTCCACAGGCTGCTTTTTAAAAGTGCAGAATGTTTGGTTTAAAATGTAAGCTGTAGAACTGTTCTAGTTACTCTCTAGTTTCTAGTTAAGAAAATTCTTAAATTCAAATGTTTTTAAAGTCTCTCATTGGTAGATTTTCCCATATGCAATGTCATGCAGACTGCGGCCAATGCAACAAAAAAAAGAACCACGATATGACCCTTGCAATCATTGAAGCAAAAAATTTTCCTAGGACAAAAAGAGACATGTCTGATCTGTCACTGTATTTTAAAATGTAAAAAATGCATGCATTAAAATAGAAAGTGTAAAACACCATAAATGTATGTTCCACTGTACTGTAATAAAGCAGTCCCTGAAGAACTTATAGTCGAAAGACAGAAAGGAAATGAACAGAGCAAACAAAGCAGAACATCTATCGACTGGCCATTAGCATCTGAGTGTTTCTCAAAAAGGGTGAGTTTTTAGTAAGGCTTATAGTATTTTGACTAACATGCTCTGTGCTAATAAAATAAATAGAATTTGGGCAACACATTTTAACATATATGTACTCAAGGAAGTGAAGGAGGAATTTAATTATAGCATTCCTTAATGTGCTCACAAAATGGTCAGAAGAAACACAAAACTCAAGTGAGCTCTTTACACACATTCAAGGAAAGAAACATCAAACAGGAATTTTAAAAATGTGTAAACGTGCAAAGAAACAGCTCTATCCAATTTTTGACATACTGTATCGGGGTAGAGTGTTATTCCTGTATCTGAGGGTACACCCTGTTTATAGCAGGTCATTAAAGGCTTGATCCTGTACAGTGCTGCTGAGCATTCTAGCCCTGACTCAGTGTAGCACTTAAACACATGCTCAACTTGAAGTATGTGAGTGATCGCATAATTTTTTGTCAATTTAGACAAGGAAATTATTTTAATCGGACGTCATGCGTGCTAAAGATAAACACATGCTTATGTTCTCTGCTGAATTGAGGAGAGAGTGCTTGGCCCTTGAGGTGGTTGGAAATTTTTTGTCAAAACAGTTTTCTGTCAGATAATTTCATTTCAACAAAACTGAAATTGTTGTGAGATCATATAGATTTTTGACAAAATTTCATTTAGAAGAAAAACTGGAAAAAGTTTTGCAAGTGTCAAAATGTATTGTTTCAACCTTTTCTAAATAAAACATTGTTTTTTTTCTGCTTTTGAAACAACTTTTCATTTAGAAATATACCCTATTTTATATATTAAAAAAATCATGAAGAATTTTTTGTTTTCAAAATCTTGAATTTATTCATGGAATGGTGTCAAGGCTGATTCCCAACTCTGGCACTTTGAGTGCAGAAGGTGGGGGCCTGCAAGGATTCTAATAATTAATACTGGCCACTCCAGGCTTTTATTAAACTCCGAAGGTTACAGCTTTTCTCTGACCTTGGATGGGTAGATGCTGCCACTACCCAAGTGCAAAAACCCCTTTGAGAACCCAGGAAGTCGCACTTGGGAATTTCTTCCTGTGGGGTACCCTCAAGTCCTTTCACCCCCGCTTTGGGGAAGAGCTCATAAAGAAAACAAAGGAAATCAAGTGTTGCCACCAGCTAATTAAACAACATGAACACAAACCTCTTAGGACACAAAATCTAATCCTGTTTTTTAAAAAGGTAATTTTTATTAAAAACAAAAAGAAAGAAAATACATTTGAAAACTCAGGCTATTGCTAGATTTAAAACCCCCACTTACAAGAATTAAGCATCAAGAATAACCTTTTTGAGGTTCAGCTTAAAGGTTACAAGCAAAACAAAAGCATTTGGGGTTAGCATAGAGGAATCCACAAGCCATAAAGAAATAAAAAGAAATAAACCTAATCCCGTGTTCCTAGACATTTCCTGATCGACTTACATATCTGGGGGTTTTAAGTGAGTAGTTTCTAGGTATGAGTCAGATGATTTTTCGTACCTGGCCACAAGCGTCTTACAGCATAGTTCCAGCCCTGTCTCTGCTTCTCCCTGAGAACAACAGACAGACAGACAAAGGGGAAGGTTTTTTTCCCAATTTTAAAAAGTTGTAGCCTTCCCATTGGCTCTTTTGGTCAGGTGCCCACTCCCTTCCTTTTACCTATGCAGGGAAATCTTTTAACCCTTTATAGGTAAAGCAAGTAGAGAACAACTACTAAGAGGAATTTTATAGCTAACTGGCTGGCTGGGTGTCCATAAAAGGGAGCTACCCACCCTTTCATTTATCACAGAGAGAAAATCTGTTTTCCATCCAGCTTGACTCAGCACCTTGCAGAATCAAGCTCTAAATCATAGCAGTGGCAGAAGAGAATAATGAAAAATGCAGCTTCTCCTCTTTTAATACACATTTCTTCTTCATTTGTTCTGGACATTAGATTGATAAGTGAGAATCTATCATATTATTCTTGTCTACCCACCCCTTCCTTTGAATTTTATATTTACTTGCCATGGTATGTTTTCTGATAAAGCAGGGCATGTTTCAATGCTCGCTGAAGTGAAAGAAAGACTTCCATTGACTTTAAAGGGAGTTGATTCAGGCCGTTTGTGCTTTTAGACATCTGGGCAATTGGTTTTATTTATTTTTGAAATATGTCACATCGTTTAATGTAGGGATATCCTAGACCTATTGAGAAATAGAGAGAGGCAGATTAAAAAGGTCTTGCTCCATTAATATGCCTCCCAGAATGATCATCACTTCTGCTGTGTTCAGCTCCTCTCCTCTCCTTGTTCCACCTCAGAGCCCATCTTCAGTATTAATCTGTTTGGAGTAACTGTTCACTTTCTTAAATGTATCCAAAAAGATACCTATAATATATGACAAATGCATTTTAGGAAGAACTAATTACAGAGACCAATCTGACTTCCCAGGACAGTGATGCGATAGTGGCATCTTTCCTAAAACAGGCCGTGCAGATAGACTTCAAGATAATTGCATGTCTTATCTCAAGCTCTCCTTGCTAAATTGATATTTAGAGATGACTACTGAACTGTTCTTCTAAAGCCATAAATCTAAATTAACCTCAAGTACAAGAGAGATTTCAGGGCTCTGTGTTAGGAGTCCAATACAAATGTAGAAGTTAAAAATCTCCTTAATCCAGGATCCTTTATCTTAATTATTTTTCTTACCAAAGTAAGCATAAAGTTTGCAAACAATACACCAACGCCCTCAGACTTGTCATCCTGCCCCCACCCCTCACTACGTTCTCATTTTTCTTAAGAGATATGGGAAAGAGATGTTTCTCCAGGTCCCTGCTGGAGTTCAAAGGATTATTATTCCCTCTGTCCTTAAGGTTCTACGTCTTTTGAGTGAGGGGAAACTTATCTGTCCAATCTGAATTTCAGTAATATGGAGTTCTCTGGCTTCACCCCAATGCCTAACCGTGCTATCCTCACACCGTGACAATTTTAAACGAAGCAGAGAGACTACCATACTGAATTTGACAGCTGCTGCGCATACACTATGAGCTAGGGGTGTGATTCCCTTGGTCGTGTACACGTACTTACCCTAGCTCTCAGCAAGCTGGCTTGACTATAAACAACAGTGTGGCAGTAGCACAAATGGTGGCAGCGGAGACACGTTTGAGCTCGGCCAAGTTAAACCTCCCCCCTTCTCCCCCCACCCCCCCGAAACCAATGGGTACATACTTGGCACAGCTAAGCCATGCCTCCACTGCCGCCACCCATCAACTGCAGCTACACGGTTATTTATACTTACACTAACGCGATGAGCACTAGTGCGAGTATGTGTAAGCAAGCAGGGGAATCACATCCCCAGCTCCTAGTGTAAATGTAGCCTGACACTACAATTGGAGCTGTTATAGAAGCGGTCATATAGTTTTTAAGTGCTTTTTGTTTTGTCTTTTCTTTTAGGATCAGATCCCATTGAACTCAATGCCAGTTTTTCTTTTGACTTCAGTGGGAGTTTGGATTGGGGACCTAATATGGTGTTGTTAATTTACAAAAATAAATGGTGCAGAGGTAGAGAGTTAATAATTGAGAAGCAATGAATGGTAGGAGTTTTATCCTGCAGGGATGCCAGCAGTAGGAGTGAAAATAAAAGTCTTTTAATGGCTACACTTCCCTGCTAGCCTTAAGGTGTTGCCTCGCTACAAAAAGCAAACTTGTCCCTGTTCATATGAAATGCTGGTTTACAATCTGAACATGTTTGCTGATTGTAAGTATCACTACTGGTAAAATTTAGCGGATTGATTGTTTGGGAAAGACAGGGGAGTTTAGTATTAGATGGAGGGCACATTACTGCAGATGACAAGTGCCCCAGCAGTCTGCTACATTTCTGCGAATTTGCTTGCTTCTGGTCCCAGTAGCTGAACCCTAGTAAGGATTGTCAGTGACCTGCTATTTTATTACAGGTAGCATCTGCTTTTGCAAAGGACAGTTAAATGTACTGCTTTGTCATTTTCAGGAATCTTTATAAAATTGCATTTTCATGGGATTTTTTTTTAATATGAAGTCCTTTTTATAACTTTTAAATATATGATACAAGCTACATTTTTAGAAGTGAGCAGTTATTTTGGGTGCCTCAGTTTCTGAGTCCCCAGCTAGAGACATTATAAATGGCTTTATTTTTAGAAGTGCTGAGCACTCACTCTCAGAAAAATTAAGCACCTTACAGGTATTTCAGGCTGTCTACCCAGAAACTGAGGCACTGAAAATCACTGGTCACTTTTGAAAAGGTAGGTCTTTGTTGTAGCCTCCCCACACGCCTGTACACAATTACTCCTTTATGCATTTCAGTTTGGACCTACATAAGGAAAGCACCTATTACAGACTCTGGGCAACTTGCACATATCTTACAAATCATACAGATCCAAAGAGAGCACAACTCACACTGAATCCGAAGGCCTATCCTTACCATACAGTCACCCCGCCCCCCGACACACACAAACAAAATAGAAAATAAAAAAAAAATGAACTACCATTGAGGTCAATAGCCCACCAAATATCAAAACACTACACTTAATCCAATTCTACCCCAAAGGCCCAGTAGCTCCTTACTCCCCTGCATGGGTTACCCATAGCAAATGTGGAGAGAGCAGATTTCTGGGGGTTGCTGCTACTTCTCCTCCCGCAGGTGGGTCTGGACTGGACAGTGAATGACACATTGGGTTCATTGGTGGGTGTGGCTGGGGAAGTAATCTGCACCTAGGGTGAACAGATAGCAACTGTGAAAAAATGGGACAGGGGTGTGTGTGTGTGGGGGGGGGTAATAGGCACCTGTATAAGAAAAAGCAAAAAAAACGGGACTCGCCCTTTAAAAATGGGACATGTGGTCACCCTATCTGCACCACATTGGCTGGCACCAATTGCTTCCTCCTGGAGCAAGAGGGAAACCAGGATATCTCTCCATCACAATCTGGTTCCTGGTCTGCTCCTGGGGCAGCATAACTACAAGTTACCTTGTAGCAAACCCACTATCCAGTCTTTTGCCTTGGGCACAGGGGGCAAAAAATGTTGGGGAAGGATTTGGAAATTTCATTCCAAAATGGTCCTGCAGGCAACCCTTCTCCAGCACTGTTGAACAGATGTTATTTAATCTTTTCCCGCAGCCTTGTAAACATAGGGGTTTGTATTTGTACATCACAGATTCAAACCAGTGCCAGGACTACAGGTGAAGTTTGATCAAATATAAAGGAGAGAAACCCAAAGAAATGGCACAAGTCATGACTGTACAGAGTGACATCAGAGAGAGCAAAAAAGGCAAGACTTTTGAGTCACTTTAATCATATTATACCCAGCTGTTGTGAAAGACAGGCATTAACTTAAGTGTATTACAGATGTGTTGCTATTAACAGCTGCACATCACATTGCTCAACTGAGAGATAGAGTGGGGAAGAAAGGACAAAATCTGATGCTGACTGAGTCTGAATATTCTCAGAGCATCTAAGTTCATGACCGCCATAGCTCACCTCCTGCACCAAGCAACATCAGAAGAATACATTCTGTTGACTGAAGTGTGAAATCCAAGAATATCACATTGTGGCTTTGTCATAAGTCCTCTCTGTAGGACAGCATATAGTGCTTTTTCGCCATAGCATCGCAGGGAAGGCACTGTGCTGCCCCTTGCTGGTCTGTTCTCCCAGCAAATTAGAACACCTTCCTCAATGGCTCAGGTGAGCTGGCAGGCGCATGGAGGACATGGAATCAAGGCTCTGCTTACTCCCTTCAAGCCTGCAAAGGATGTTAAAAGGAAATCCAGTGAGCACCTGCATACTTCAAAGTAGGCTAACCACCTCAATTGTAGATCACCAGAAGTGCTGTGTGGTGCAAGTGTTAAGAGTGGAGGGAAGTGCCAGGAATAAATTCACCATGCTATCTACAGGAGAAGTCATTAGAAGTCAACGTTTGTAGACAGTGAACAAAGATATCTGTTATTGTCCTCATAGGGAAAACTGTGCTAATCTTCAATAGTACCATGTGGTAACGGTTGGCAAATACTGACTTTATAATGATGTTCTCTGTTTGTCTATTTCAAAGCTATAGAATTAATCTTATTCTAAATTTTGTCTCCTCTCCTTTATATTTCAGCAGCTCTTGATCTTTGTCCAGGAGCAGAACGTTGACCAGTGCAGCTTCTTTATCAGGCCAGACTGAAGGGCTAAACCCACACTGAAGATCTCAAAGAACTCCAAGGACTCCCTGGTACTGCCACAGTTTCATCACCAACACAACCTTCTCAGTTATATTCTTTATATGGGGGAAGATCAGAGGCAGAGTGATAACTGATGCAATAACCAGATTTAAGAGATTACTTATGACTCATGAACTTTAAGTTCAGAAGGGACCATCATGAACATCTAGTTTGAGCTCCTACACATTGCGGGCCATAGAACCTCACACATCCACTCCTATAATAGAACTCTAACGTTTAGCTGAGTTACTGAAGTCCTCATATCATGATTTAAAGACTTCAAGTTACAGAGAATCCACTATTTACACTAGTTTAAACCTGTAAGTGGCTCACGCCCCATGCTGCAGACGAAGGCAAAAAAACTCTTAGGGTCTCTGCCAATCTGACCCAGGGGAAAATATGGTGATTAGATAGACCTTAAGCATTTGGGCAAGACTGTTTCTTTAGCAGGGTTAGCAATAGTTTGTATGAGAAATGCTGACACCCTGCCATCTGGAATGCAGATTTTGACAATCTCCAAAAATAAAGGGAAAATAAAATAAAATCTACCAAAAATTTTACCCATCTGGTCTGAATCCAAGCATTCTTAGCTATAAAATAGATCAAAATCTTCTCCCAGAAAAGCACTGACATTTATATCTGAGTGAAGACAACCCAAATTCACCAGGCTGCCTGGCATCCAGAACAGTTCCACTGGTCAGGAGTTCACAGATCACATGGTGACAAAACGAAAACTTTCCCTCACATCCAGCAAAGTATTGTATTATGTTTAAATACATTACTTTGCCACTAGCCTGTGGCCAACAGCATTATGGCTGGAGCACAATCTCCTTGGTGCTTTTTTGGACTGGAAGTGCCAGTGACCAAGACTGTCACAATTGTTTCAGCCCAGAGAATACTGGACTTGCTCAAGTCTTAACCACTAAAGAACCATAATACATGATGATTAGTCATGTCTAAATGAAACAAAAAATAAATGGAGTAAAAGTGCTGCATCTAGATACATGAAAAAGTAATTGTGATATTTCTCATTTACATAGTGCTTTCCATTGGAGGGATCTCAATGATCTTTATGTTTAGCTTTGCGACGACACTTAGATACAGGAAAGTGTTATTATCCCCAGTTTCCAAGGTCACAAAGGAGGTCTGTATTTGCAAAAACAAAAATTAAAATCTATGTTTCCCCAGTATGAATTTTGTCTGTCATGGGTTTTCCAGAAATTCGACTCCCTGCAGCACCACTTGTGGGAGTGGTCTAGGCAACTTGGACCTCGGAAGTGTTTCATGGCTGCTGGCTGAGGTTCCATGTGTGGCCTGTTACCAGTTGTCAACCCTGTCCATTGCCTTTGGCCTCTTGGTTATTTTTGTAACTGTGTGCACATTTTGTGCCTTCTAAATATTTTCTCTGAATCCTGGCTGTGCCCCAGCCATCTTGAATTCCTGAGGTGGCCTCTACGCAAGAGAACAAAAGGAACACTTCCTTTATAACACAGAGGCAAAATGTCATTTCCTTGTTCAGGCACAAAATTATTTTTTACTAATTCACTACGGAGAGCAATGAGGAAACAGCTGAATAAGCCCCCCTCTGTCCCCTTTTTCAATCCACTGCTCACACAAACTGGTGTTCCCCTGTCAGAACAGGCACTTTCTTATCACTCAGCATCTGTTTCCTTTTTTCTCAGGCTTGTTTACCAGCTTTTTCATTGAGAAGCTTCCCTATAGAGGATATATATATATATATTTTTACTATCTTATTCATTCATGAGAGAGTTACACCTCCCAGCTGCAGCTATTTTAACAAGCTCTAAAAGCTAGGTATATAATTTTTTCCCTGTGACTCATATCCTATCAAATAAAGAGCTACAGTGCAGTACAAAACTTTTGCAGTCCAGGCTGTTTATAGTGACAGTTAATTTAAACAATGTTCCTTTCAGTGACCTTTTGTGCTGCTACATATTCTTTGGCAGCAGAGGGCCAGGAGCAGAACTATTTTCCGCGTCGGTCTAAAACTAAATAGATTATTTTAAATAAGCTATTACCAATTTGCATGCAAGTAATTTAAGATTTTTTTATATAAATACTGATTTTAGACATTTATTATGAACACAAAAAATTTAGAATAAAGAAGCTCCTCAGCTTTTTAAAGGGTGGAGTCAAAATGCTATTTTCAGGAGTTTCCATGGAAACTACTGTCTAAGCAATCCTCTCTACAAAAAAAAAAAACACTGATGTTATTGCCATCTTGTTGCTAAGCTTCCTTGACAAAAACAAAACAAAACCAAAAAAAAAACAAAACAAACAACAAATACCACACTTGTACCATTATAATATCCACCCTCGCTACCCAACATGGTGGTTGATAGTCTATAATATGAAGCCTCCAGGGTTACTTGCAGCCTAGTTTAGAAATGAGAATTTTGGCATTTTTAAGTCTAAACATTGATTCAAATCTGCTTCATAGCAAGCTTATATTCTGCCTTATGTATAATGTGGCAAATTCACTCTAAGGCTTGTCTACTTGTTGCATTAGTCCCCACCAGAGAGCTGTAAATTTTAGTCTGCACTAGTGTGTCATGTACTAACCGGGCCATGTGGAAACACAGTAAACCCATTTCAAACATTACTACATGCTAAAACAACATGTGGACAAGCCCTGATTTATGTCATGTAACCATGTCAACATCAATATGCTTGCTTTTAGTGTATTTGAGGGCAGATTTTAATCCTATGTGTTCCTTGTTACAATATATGTTGGAAATCCATCAATAGTCACTGGGAAGAGAAAGAGGTTATTCGGGATAATAGGTACTGGGGAAGAAGTGGGTGATTTTTGTACCAGTTTTACAAGTAGGAAACATGGGCCTGGACCAAAACCTTAAATCCAAACACTTTTAAATTTGGGGTTTCAAAGAGATCAGTCTCAGGGCTTCAGGTGTATCCACAATCTAGCATAAAATGGGGGCAGTTTTACATAGGACAAAAGTGCATATATGAGATCAATGTTAACTTTTGGCTATTCTGCCTTATTCTGTATACTGCTACTTTGTATTTATATTTTTGCCTTAGCATGGCATTCCAGGTTACTTCTAAGGGATTTCTGTTCTTGTATATACCTGTAGACATTTTTAGATACTGTACTCTTAAAATAGCATTACTAGTCTATGGTGTCTTTTTTTCAACTACTGTATATTGTACATTAGGAAAGCCAATGTTGTCTACTTTGTATCTGTTCTGGTTTTAATAACCTCTATACATGAGTTCAATTTTATTGAAATATGTCAGAAACCTTAGCAAATATTACATTCATTAGTAGCATTCTATGTCATGGTTATTAATTACATGTACCCAATTTATTGATTATATGATATTCTTACATAAAGCAGTTGTATACTATAGCAAAGATTTTAATATTTAATTAAAAGTTCCGTATTAATAAACAATGATTCAATAGATCACCAAATGCAAAATTCTACAGTGAAGGCTATATAAATTATTGAACAATCTCGAGAGTGTGAGCTTTAATAAATTAAATTCAAGGACATCTGGTCAACATGCTTACACAAATGAAAAATATAGTACTTTATATCAATGCAGCAAGGTTGAGGGTTTTTATACTGCATCATGAGCAAATCCAGATTTTGTTAATCACTTACTCCTTAGAAATGCTACTTATTCTTCAGAAAGCTGGATTAACATTACGGGGGGGGGGCGGGGCGGGGGGCAGTGAATCAAATATGCAATGGGCTTTTCTCCTGCCCTCGCTCACATCTTAACATAAAGGAAGACTCTCTAATTTGCCAAAAGCTGTCAGTTGCCGCTTCAATTTTTCTGTGGGTTTGTCTCATCCCCAAGTTAGGGATTTCCCACATCCCAAATCTGCTATGTGTCTGACTGCTAACAGACTCATTTACAGAGCACTTAGCTCAAGATTAAGTTGGGATTCCTATTTTGAAAGTCTCCTGATATGCTATATTTCTATCTAGGGTAGTTTTCACTTGCCGTGCAAAATTCCTTTCAAAAGAATTGCTAAATTGCCTCTACATTTTAATTTAGGACACAATTATTCAGTAATCACATGTAGTGCTACAATCTAAACCATTTAATGTCATGATATATGTGTCATTTCATTTTCACACTGTTTTTGTAGTAGATACAAAATACATATACATATGTGTGACCGAGCAGTGGTTTGTTTTTATTTTTTTCCACAGAGAGGAACTCTGTAACTAGATCCTGCAGTTACAAGATTTTCTACTACAAGGGTACTGCATTTGAGCAACAAGCTCTCAGTCTATGTTATTTTAGAAGTAGGCTAATTATCTACTCGGGATGAGTAGTTCTGCTAATTGTTTTTTTCTGTAATATTGTCCCTGATGCTAACAATTTTTGTTTTTAATTAGTTTCAAAATTACAAAGATGTTTTACAGCAACAATAATACATCAGAAAATGTGTGGGCTTTGGCCCAGATTTGCAAAGGTACCCCCAGATTTACATGCCTAACATCCAATTTTAGGCTCCACATAACTCCTGCTTACACTCGCTTGGCACCTATGTTTTTGCTGCAAAAGTTCCCTAGGCAACTAAGGTGGTGCCCACCTTATAACTTTTAGCCCAGTGGATAAAACACTTACACAGACTGCTGCTGGGAGAGAAGAAAGGACTTCCACCTCTGAGGAAAATGTTCAAACCACTGAGCTATGTGACATTCTGAGGTGGGGATTCCCGCCATCTCGCCTTAGAAACTATTCCACTGTGAGTAACTAGTGAAAGAGTAATTGAGCCAGAAAGAGCACGTGAGTAAGAATGACTCTGTTACCTAGTGGTTAGAGCACCAAGCTGGGAGACCCAAGATTCAGTCCCCCATGCTCCAGTGACTCAGCATTGCAATGCCTAAATCTCTTTTTGGATTGAGGCCTTTCTATTTAGATTGATATTCAAAAGACACTGGATAATTTAATCACTATCACCTTATTAAAATTAACAGAATATTATTGAATCAACAGACTTAACATGAAGCAAAACTATTTCTATTTTCTCTTGCGAATATATGACTTAAGGAAAGATTTTCATGGGAACAGAGTTTCCATTTATGTCACCCAAATAAAATGGCCAGATTTTCTAAAGAGCTAAACACGCAGCAGAACCCATTTTTCTGTACAGGAGCTGCTGGGGGCTAACCATGTTTGAAAATCTGACCAATAAATGAGAATCGGGCTCTTTTGAGAATCTGAAACTTGTTTAGGTACCTAAAGCAGGAGTTTTAGGATCCTACAGGATGCTCAGCTGTTCTGAAAGTCTGGCCCCTGTTTTTCCCCCTGCCCCTGTACTTTACAGTAAACATAAGCAAGCATTATGCTACTAGGAACAGAGCAATCACCAACTAAGCAACAAGTGACCTTATCAAAAGGGTTTATTTTCAAAACTAATATGTGGAAAAATCATCAGGTCACAGAGTTCACTTGAATTTGAAAATGTAAGCCTTGTAGGAAACAGGGATTACACTGACAAGGTCCTATGAAATGACCTGCAGACAGAGTGATTTTTAAACACAACACAAAATGCTATTTATTGCTTCACTCATGGTAGACATTTCCCAACACCTTTGTCCTGCAACTGCAGTGATGTATCATGTGATGAACAAATTGTGTGTGTGAATGAATGAGGAGCAAATTGCAGGCAGATGAAGGACTAGATTAACGGCAACAGCAGCAGGTATAATATTGAAAAACAACAAGATTCCTATAATAATTAAATTCCAAAAAACCCAAAACAAAACACTGAAACATTTTCAGAGGTCTGGATCTTTAAAGTGTTTATATAACAATAAAAAAGCCAATGGTTGAGAATTTGTAGATAATAGGAGTGCACCATAAAAGGTCCCTTTCACACTAGGACTGAATTCATATACACATATGTAGAGAGAAAAAGATGGTGAAATCCTAGCCCGATTGAAGTCAATGGGAGTTTTGCCATTGACTACAATGAAGCCAGAATTTCACTCAGATGATGATGATGAATGTGTGTGTGTGTGTGATACAGACCCAGATCCTCTGCTGATTTAAATAGCTGTAGCTTCATTGACTTCTGGCCTTTAACCTTTAAGGTTTTGGAGGCATCTTCTTAAGTCCTTTCCTCCTTACCTAATATAGTGTGAGAGACACTGGAATGTTTTGCTGCTGCCATGGGACAGATAAGAAGTTCCAAAGTAGTTTTGATCTTCAAAACTTTTCCAAAACTTTCTGGTTGTGATTCAAAGCCTATCTGACCCAAACTTACCAAGGTTACCTCCACCCTGAGTTCCTAATACTTTAGTTTTCGTATTTTAGTATTTTTATCAATAATGCCAACAAGTCATATTGTGTCTTGGGGCCACAGTCCTGAGTATACCCTTCTAAGGCATTACACATCCTGGGGCTCCCTCTTGTATTGGAGGGAGAGGAATTTTCCATTTCTCTTTTAAGGGGTGCAGCATATCACCCATCATGGGTCCAGCCAGCTCCACTAGCAGCTGAAGGGGGCTTGACGTGGATCCATGACAATTCCCAATACCCACTCACTCCTCCCCCACTTGCTCCTAGAGAAGTATTGCTAACACAGCCTCTTGCACTCCCCTGGACACAGGAAGCCACAGTCCAAGAGGCTCTGGTGCAAACATCAGGGTGGAGGGGGACTTATACCACCCACGCCAGAGTTAAGGTTAGGGAGAGGTAACCTAACCCAGAAATGGTTCAAAATGAGTTGTCTTCCCAGCTCCCTTATTTCTGCTTTGAAAAGGGATGATCAGGATGAATACCTATTTTAAAAAGAAAAGGAGGACTTGTGGCACCTTAGAGACTAACACATTTATTTGAGCATAAGCTTTCGGGAGCTACTAAAGTGAGCTGTAGCTCACGAAAGCTCATGCTCAAATAAATTGGTTAGTCTCTAAGGTGCCACAAGTCCTCCTTTTCTTTCTGTGAATACAGACTAATGACTGCTACTCTGAAACCTACCTATTTTAAGTGCAACTTCCACTGCTGGAAGCATCATTCCTAATGGGAATCAGTCATTACTAATAATTAATGACTGATTTACCCATTGACTTTACAATCAACATTAGCCTTACTTTGCTAACAAAAAAGCAATGCACTTTAGCTAAAACATTAAACATAGCTTCCTTTCTTTTCTCCCAGTTGAGCTTCCAAAATTTCCATTACATCTGATTGAAATCAACATTTGTTTTGAAGCATTAAAAACAGTAATCCATAAGAGGAACTTTCTATTAGTTTAAAGACTAATGTCTAACAGTTACAGAAGATAGGTATATGACTGAAGTCTGGAATTTATAAACAGTGCTGTGGTTCTTTTTGTATCTATAAAATGGTTGCATAAAGTGTTGGTGTGATAAAGGGACTCACCGCCTGGTGCATCCCCTCATTGCAGAACATGGCATAGCAGTGTCTCCTCCACAGGCATGCCCTACTGCCACTAGCCTTCCAGTCTCACTGTGACTCAGCCATCTGTCCAAGTCAAGTACAATCCCAGCCCTTTCAGGGTGAATACAGTCTTGTACATCGATAGTCCACCATCTTTACACCAGGTCTTCAGCCTAACTTCATACTTAATAATCCTTTCTAGACCTTTTCTCTAGGGCCTCTGCACCAAGTCATCAGTGAGCCGGTAGGCCTCCCTCTACGCTGAGTTCCAGCCCAGGCACCCAGTAATAAACATCTAAGCTCTGTCTGTTTGGACCTACCACTTCCTCCCTGGGCTACTTCCTACTACAGCTTGCCTCTAAGTCTTTCCACCAGCTCCTTCCCTAGCACATTCCCCCCCGAAAAAAACATTATAGCCCCAACAAACAAAGCACATGTAAAAGTCCCATGCCAAGCCTACTGGCCCCTATGGAGGCCCTGGCATCTAGCAATATCTGGTTATCCCCTGACCCCAGCCAGTCTTTCCTTTAAGGGGTTAGCCCAAGATGCTCTCTCCTCCTCCCAGTCAGCCCCTACTGAGCTGGACTTTTCTCCTTTTAACCCCTACCTCGAGGCTTGACACTTCACACAGATGAAGTGCGGTGTGTGGCTGACTGAGCTCACAGACTGTCATTAACCCCTTGCCGATTAGGATGGAGTTTGTATACCCTGTCATTATTTCTGACACTAATCTAAGCATCCATGACAACTGGATTATATCTTTGTGGCTTCTGTTGACTTCAATGGGGGTACTACAAGCACAGGATTTGGATTTAGGAATGGTCACTTAGTAATGCTGTTCACTGCCATTCTATAGTCCCAAGTTTAATTTCCAGCCCTGGTTCCCCAGGAAATGGACTGTGGCCAGTTCCTCTTGGCAGGAGAACTTAGGATTCTACTGATTGGAAAATAGAGATAAAGAGTGAAATCCTGGCCCTGCTGAAGTCAATGACAAGGTTCCCATTGAGTTCAGTAAGGCCACGATTCCACCCAAGGTGTTTCAAGAAGAGATTATAGCTTTCACAAAAGCAAAAGATGCTATTATGGTTGCAAACAAATTTCCCATATAGGCCCCCAAGTTTTTGATGGCTCCTTATTATAAATATGTCAAGGGCCTACCATGTTATAAACAGGCCCTCTGACATGGTTGAGGTTGTGCTTTTCAGCTTGCGGATTTCTAAAGTGCTCAGCATTGGCCTAACTCTGCTCCCATTACAGTCATGGTAAAACTTCCACTGCCTTTTGAAAACCCATCCAAAGTGCTAATAGGGTCTTTTTTAGACCCAGTATATTCATTGTATGGTAGATATACCAGGACATTCAGAGGGGGAAAAAGCAGCACTCCTATAAAGGCTGAAGAACAGGCCTCAATAATAATAAATGTACTGAATGTGAAATATGGCACAGTCTCTCTTCCAAAAAGCTTACAATCTAAATAGACAAACAATACAATTAATGTATATAATGTACACTGTAATCAGACGATGGATTTAATAAGAAAGTAGTATAGCTGTTCAAACAAATCCTGTAAAGCAAAACTTTTATTGGCAGCTGAATCATGGCAGACTGAGTGAAAGAATTGTCTTTTAAGGAAGGTATGAATGAAGAGTGAGTAGATGCTTGCAGACAAGGAAGGAAAAGAGTTTGTGCATAGAGGATACAGGGAAGGGTAATGAAGATGAGAAGGGAAAAGGGATAAATCTGTGGCAAGATGTAAGGACAGAGTCTTTTCTTTGCTGTTTTTCCTTTAAGATGACTGATAGATACCCTTTAAGCCTGGGGCTGCTCTAAGTGTACAGGGTTGATGAGTCCAGCCCAGGTCAGAATTCCAAAAGCTCAAAAATGGCTTAAAGCAACTTTTGCATTCCCTTCCATTTCACTACAGCTAGCACAGGAAGGGTCCATAACATTAATTGTATTTATTCTACCAGTAAAATTTGACACAAATCTCAGAGATTCATCTGGGGAAACATCCCAAAAGTGTTTTGGGGGGAGGGAAAGAAAGAAAAAGAGATTTGGAAATAAAGAGAAAAGAAAGAAAGAAAATGTTGCAAGCACAAACAACAGTGGAATAATCTACACAGGCATCCTGGATGCAGAAGCCCATTCCCTTTTGTCAGAAACAAAAATAAATCCAATTTTGGAGACTAAGGATCAAAGACAGAATTATGAAGTGAGAAGCTAATTCCAAAGGAAATTGGGATTTGCAAAAATCTTCATAAATTTCTGGAATTGTATCTGCTTTGTAGAAGTCACAAATAATTTTTCAAATGCAGAATGAAGCTGATCCAGTGCTTTTAAGTTGGCAAACATCAAGTGAAAAATGCAGTCAAAGCAGAGCTCTGAGACTCTTTTGATTGGTAGTGCGACTTCCTCTGATCTTACATCTGACAAATATCATATATATTACACTGATAAATGAACTAAAGTTTAACAGGACATTCCCAGTTATAAAATACAGGAAAAGCAAAAATCCTCTGTTTTGGAAAAAAAAATCACTTTGAGAGTAAAGAAGATAAAGGAGATGAATTTTTCCAGACTTTTTGTTTGATGTAGAATTTAAATCACAGACAAGCCATAATTCAAAAGATGAAACAACAATAACTCTTGAACAATAGTAATTTTTAGAATACTTTCTTGTATTGAAACAATGATGAAACACACATAGATTAATTGCTATTAATGCTCTGAAAGGTGGAATGTTATTTATTGTCAGGGGGTTTCTTTAACCACACAATATAAACTTAATTTTAAGTGAATGACAATGTTCTACAGACTTGTTTTCCTTCATTGTTAAAATATTATAATAATTTACTCCATGTCAATTTTGTTTCTCTGATATTTTTCTTGAATAAGCAGTGTACATTCTATTCTATTCTATTCTATTCTATTCTATATAAGTTCTAATACTGAGCTCAGATACTGTATTATCTGAACACCCTCCTTGTTAGCATTTCTGGAGAATAATGAAGATAATTTTGTTGCCTATGTTTACCTAGGGGATGAGGATCTATTGAGTATCTACACCCTCAGCTGATGTACATTTCCATAACTCCACAGAGCCATGTCACTTTATACCAGCTGAGGATCTGCCCCATACTATTTAAGGTCTAATCCTGCAAAGATTTGTTCATGTACTTAGTATGTAAAGTTAAGTATGGGATTAAGTCTTTGTATGATCAGAGTCATAGAATACATTTTCCGCCCCAAAGACTTTACAATGTACTTAAAACAAAACACAAAGATTGGGGGAAACAAACTCATTGGTTAGGAGAGGCAGTGCAACATGAAAGTCCCTATCCCTAGTGCACTCTGGGAAATATAGTCCAATTGGAGATCCCAGTTTATAGAAAATAGTTACGTGAGACAACCAAATTACAACTTCTATGAGGAATCATGATGGCATATCCAAATTAAAATATTTCACACTAAAAACCAAAAATATTTTGCTTTTTTGGGTGTTTGGTTTTTCAACAAAAAAATGAAATTTTCTTTATTAAGGAGACACTTTTCACATACTCACCCACTCACTCACTCACCCACCCACCCACATGCAAACGCACACAAATTGTTTTGCTGAAAATCCAATTTTCTGTTGAAAAAAATGATGGAAAATTTGCAATGAGTGCTGGAGGGCAGTGTACTGGCTTCATGGATAAGTTTGGGGAAGGTGTTCTGTGCATGAAGGAGGAATGGAAGAAAGTACTTGCAGATGAAATGGACAGTTGATCAATGAAGGCTGACATTATTGGTGGTATTTCATGGGGCAGGTACCTTTTGCTATTTCCAGCCTCATGCCATTTAGAAAGGGAAAGAAACTTGATAATCTTGGTTAATAAGTTCCTTTACTATAAATACTTCAACTGATCACTAGCAAAAAATAACAAGAGGTAGAAGAGGATGGAATGTTCTATATTACTTTTTTAAAAAGATCTTCTTGTTCCAACAAATCTGTATCTGTACCCTGAATAACTGTGGGTTGATTTTCTCTTAAAATATAGGTCAAATGTTGTTGCTAACTTTTTCTGATCTCTCTGCAATTATTTTATTCCTTCCATATCTTACAGAAAATTTAAGAATCTGCTTCCATTTTAACTATGATGATAACTCCGCTATTTATCCAAGTCTTTCTTGTTGCATTTCCAGTAAGGGGACAATAGTATGTAGCTATCTGTAGTTTAAAGGCAATATCAATGGAAGATCTGCATCAGTGACTGGAACAGAATGTTACAGTTGAACTTTCAGATATCCTGTGCATTTCTGACTTCTTTGAAGGTGTTAGGTACTTGGCCTTCTTAGAACTTACAAAAGTTGTCTTGCACAAGAACAGTGCTATAGCCCTGAGCCACAGCCTATCAAAGATAATGGGCAAATCATCTATTAATAATAGTTAATAATCTATTGATTATTGGCTTTAGATTTCCCCCCATGCAGCTAATTACAGTTGAGTCTATATATATGCAAAATTCACTGGATGAGTCCTTTTAGAAGTTACCTACCTTTGATATGCCTTTATTACTGAAGCAAATCAGAATAAGAGCTCACCAAGTATCTAAATTATATACATTTACATGCCTGGCTACTTTTAGGCTGAGGCCTCCTAGGAGAAGTGGATACCCAATACCCATTAAAATTAACACACATTGACTGTTCATATCCCCCAAGCAACTTTGAAAATATTATCCTTAGTATTCTTGTTCATGATGAAGAAAAAGTTATATGGAAAGCAAACGAGAAAAGAGTTGGGTTGATAATTAGTAGGCAGTTAAAGACAAGAGTATGAAATCAATGTAACAAAAAAATTTCATAGTCGGTACTAAGATTTGAGCCATTCTACTATTCATCACACCTCAGGGCATACATTATTTACATGGATAGAAAAGAAAGTAACAAAGCTAATGGGGGGAATTACAAAGAAACCTTTTCCCCAATGGCTTAGGTTACCTATTACCTGTTAACCATTTTACTATAATATATTCCCTTCAATCAAGACATATGAAATCAAGAAAGATTTTTTACAAGGAGCTTTATAAATTCTCCCAGGGGACTAATTTATCCCAATGACAGCGAAAAGCAATGCTGCTGCATAATTGGAATAGTATTAGCAAATATTCCATTTAATAGGGAAACATTTGCCCAGTGCCAAGGGGTTAAGTGGTGTTAACCCTTATGTTAGATTCTGAGCTCTGGTATAGTTCTACATAAGTAAGATTCAAAGAGAAGAGAGAAAAATGAAAAGCAGTAAACATTATTATTATTCTTGCAGTTTCACATAGTCCAATTATTTATTTCATTTTAATCTTTTTTTATTTTTTTAATAGATTATTCTTTTAGAGCTTAGGGTCAAATTATGTTTTCAGTAAATCCAGAATAACTCCATTCTAATCTCTGCAATTGTTCCAGATTTATACTGATGTAATTGAGAGAAGAATTTGGCTCTTGATAAGTACAGTTGCTAAACTGGGATGATAAGCAGTCTTCCAAGATGCCCTAATTACGGCCCCGATTCTGCAAGATATTTCACACTGATGTAGCTAAGAATTAGTGCAGGGCCCTATCCATGTGAAGTCATTCATAGGACTGGGTAAATCAGGAATAACCCAATCAGACTCACTGTGCTAATGCCGATTGACTCCAAAGGATTTATTCAGATTTATACTACTGCGAGTGAGGTCAGAATTAGGCACAATTATCTGCAATTCAATGTTTATTTTGTGAGAGTAATGAAAATAGAGTCAGACACAATGGACTGCAACAGTGTAACTCAGAGTAGAATTGTGCCTTAAGAGTTTAAGCATAGCTGTCTATGTATCCAGAAACTCTTATGGTCATAGTAATATTTTCAAAACTACTAGTACATGCACCAAATTCCAACCGACACTGTATTTATATGGCTAAAACAATGAGCACAAATAAAGCCACCTTCCCTTAACAAAAAGAAAGGGAGTACTTGTGGCACCTTAGCGACTAACCAATTTATTTGAGCATGAGCTTTCGTGAGCTACAGCTCACTTCATCGGATGCATACTGTGGAAAGTGTAGAAGATCTTATTATATACACACAAAGCATGAAAAAATACCTCCCCCCACCCCACTCTCCTGCTGGTAATAGCTTATCTAAAGTGACCACTCTCCTTACAATGTGTATGATAATCAAGTTGGGCCATTTCCAGTCACTTTGGATAAGCTATTACCAGCAGGAGAGTGAGTTTGTGTGTGGGGGGGGGGCGGGGGGGGTTGAGAAAACCTGGATTTGTGCTGGAAATGGCCCACCTTGATTATCATACACATTGTAAGGAGAGTGGTCACTTTGGATAAGCTATTGCCAGCAGGAGAGTGAGTTTGTGTGTGGGGGGGGGGTGAGAAAACCTGGATTTGTGTTGGAAATGGCCCACCTTGATTATCATACACATTGTAAGGAGAGTGGTCACTTTAGATAAGCTATTGCCAGCAGGAGAGTGAGTTTGTGTGGGGGGGGGGGGTGAGAAAACCTGGATTTGTGCTGGAAATGGCCCAACTTGATTATCATACACATTGTAAGGAGAGTGATCACTTTAGATAAGCTATTACCAGCAGGGGAGTGGGGTGGGGGGAGGTATTTTTTCATGTTTTGTGTGTATATAATAAGATCTTCTACACTTTCCGCAGTATGCATCCGATGAAGTGAGCTGTAGCTCACGAAAGCTTATGCTCAAATAAATTGGTTAGTCTCTAAGGTGCCACAAGTACTCCTTTTCTTTTTGCGAATACAGACTAACACAGCTGTTACTCTGAAACCTTCCCTTAACAGGCAACGAAACTGGGTCTGTTCTTTGGTTTGTTTTTCCAGCTAGAAATATCGGAAATAAGGTCCCTTTTTGATGCAAAAAATTTCTGGCTTGGGAATTAAATAGTTTCACTGACTTCATTAAAATTTTCAGTATTAGTGTATAATTACAGTGGACCAAATCCTACAGTTCTTACTCTCAAAAATCTCTCAGAGACCAGTGGAAGTTTACTGAATAAAGACTAATGTTTGGCCCACCGTAAACAGTTTCTTACGGTGAATGCCAGGGCAGATGCATTACAGTGCTGAATAACTTATTAAATTAACAAAGGTGAAGTATCTCAAATTCATGGCCTGATTTATCATCTAATTAAAGTCCCTTTACAGTGCCAAAGGAGTGTAAAGAGACCTAGGTGTGAATGATAATCAGGCCCCATGAGAATAAATACGTATGTTCAGTGCGCCTTTTTTTCTTTTTAATTGGGAGAATGGCAAAGAGGGCAAGTTAGAAAGAAAATGGGAGCTATAACCATGAGGCACAAGCACAATATTTTTAAAAAGTCTTTTTGATGAGGATTGCTCATCTGAATGGGAGAAGAAACCTGTCTTGCCTCTTTTACTCTGGTTGAAATATGAACTCAGAGTTCAACAATTAATACATGTTAGCATTCCTCTGAGAATATTCAGGCCATATTTATCCCTAGTGGAACTCCAGTGGAGTCAAATAGATAAAGAAGGATGGCCATGTGGTTAGGGCATTAGCCTAGGTCTCATGAGAACTGAATGTAAACCACAGACTTCCTGTGTGACCGTGGGTAAGACACATAGGTGTCTAAGTCCCAGTTTTAGGCACCACTGCGATCCACAAAACCCTCATTCAGCTGCCACCTAACCCCTTAGGCACTTAAATTGACTCAGCTCCTAAACTTTTGCTGTAAAAGTTCCCTAGTGATCTAGATTTGTACCTCTGGACATGAACACTGCTGCTCCACTCTAGGTGTCCAGATGCCTATCTCCCCCAGAATGACCTATAAGGGAAACTAGGCAAAGGAGCACCTGTATCACTTTACCAATTTTGGTAGGCATGCTCAGAGGCCACCTACTGGATTGGGTCCCATACAAAATCTGTCTGGAGGAGGAGGAGGAGGTAGGGGCCCACCTTATAACTTTTAGGCCAGTGATTAGAGCATTTTCCTGAGATGTGGAAGACTTTGGATAACTACTTAAAGAATTGTTGGACCAGAGAGCAACAGCAAAACAAAAGGAGTCTGTAGCACAGTAGTTCAGGGAGCCATCCAGTCTCCCTGCTTCAGTGGCTGTTTAATTATTTATTCACAGTAGAACTGCTTCAGCAGGAGAGACTGAGGGCACACACACTTCACATTGACTGCCATAGCTCAGTGTTTAGAGCATTCTCTGGCTAGAGGGAAAACACCCCTTTTCAAATTGCGTCTGCATGAGGGGTAAGTGAACTTGAGTCTCCCACATACCAGGTGAGTACGCTATTTACTATGTTCGAAGTTATAGGGTGGGTACTACCTCCTTCTCTGGACAGCTTGTTGGTGTCAGGCAAGTTCCAACCTCATTCTCAGAAGAAATTACTTAGGTACCTAAACTGCATGACTCTGAGAGAGGTCCCTGGTCATGGACTGCTAGTAGACATAGACAACTCATTGCAGCCCAGCCTTAGGTGCCTAACTCGGTCAGAGATGCACAGATGAGGATCCAGCCCTGTCATCACCATCTCCCATTGGCTAGCTTAGGTGGCTTCTGCCTAGCATGCTGGCTTTTGTGGATTGTATCCTTTGGTTCTTCTCTCTCGTCATTCATTGTATAGGGAGCCTAGGTGCCTAATCATAGAATCATAGAATCATAGAATATCAGGGTTGGAAGGGACCCCAGAAGGTCATCTAGTCCAACCCCCTGCTCAAAGCAGGACCAATTCCCAGTTAAATCATCCCAGCCAGGGCTTTGTCAAGCCTGACCTTAAAAACCTCTAAGGAAGGAGATTCTACCACCTCCCTAGGTAACGCATTCCAGTGTTTCACCACCCTCTTAGTGAAAAAGTTTTTCCTAATATCCAATCTAAACCTCCCCCACTGCAACTTGAGACCATTACTCCTCGTTCTGTCATCTGCTACCATTGAGAACAGTCTAGAGCCATCCTCTTTGGAACCCCCTTTCAGGTAGTTGAAAGCAGCTATCAAATCCCCCCTCATTCTTCTCTTCTGCAGGCTAAACAAGCCCAGCTCCCTCAGCCTCTCCTCATAACTCATGTGTTCCAGTCCCCTAATCATTTTTGTTGCCCTTCGCTGGACTCTCTCCAATTTATCCACATCCTTCTTGAAGTGTGGGGCCCAAAACTGGACACAGTACTCCAGATGAGGCCTCACCAATGTCGAATAGAGGGGAACGATCACATCCCTCGATCTGCTCGCTATGCCCCTTCTTATACATCCCAAAATGCCATTGGCCTTCTTGGCAACAAGGGCACACTGCTGACTCATATCCAGCTTCTCATCCACTGTCACCCCTAGGTCCTTTTCCGCAGAACTGCTGCCTAGCCATTCGGTCCCTAGTCTGTAGCTGTGCATTGGGTTCTTCCGTCCTAAGTGCAGGACCCTGCACTTATCCTTATTGAACCTCATCAGATTTCTTTTGGCCCAATCCTCCAATTTGTCTAGGTCCTTCTGTATCCTATCCCTCCCCTCCAGCGTATCTACCACTCCTCCCAGTTTAGTATCATCCGCAAATTTGCTGAGAGTGCAATCCACACCATCCTCCAGATCATTTATGAAGATATTGAACAAAACCGGCCCCAGGACCGACCCTTGGGGTACTCCACTTGATACCGGCTGCCAACTAGACATGGAGCCATTGATCACTACCTGTTGAGCCCGACAATCTAGCCAGCTTTCTACCCACCTTGTAGTGCATTCATCCAGCCCATACTTCCTTAACTTGCTGACAAGAATACTGTGGGAGACCGTGTCAAAAGCTTTGCTAAAGTCAAGAAACAATACATCCACTGCTTTCCCTTCATCCACAGAACCAGTGATCTCATCATAAAAGGCGATTAGATTAGTCAGGCATGACCTTCCCTTGGTGAATCCATGCTGGCTGTTCCTGATCACTTTCCTCTCATGCAAGTGCTTCAGGATTGATTCTTTGAGGACCTGCTCCATGATTTTTCCAGGGACTGAGGTGAGGCTGACTGGCCTGTAGTTCCCAGGATCCTCCTTCTTCCCTTTTTTAAAGATTGGCACTACATTAGCCTTTTTCCAGTCATCTGGGACTTCCCCGGTTCGCCACGAGTTTTCAAAGATAATGGCCAATGGCTCTGCAATCACAGCCGCCAATTCCTTCAGCACTCTCAGATGCAACTCGTCCGGCCCCATGGACTTGTGCACGTCCAGCTTTTCTAAATATTCTAATACAATATTGTTCCTGAAAATTATGCCATGCTGGGTTGTCAAGGTTCCTTCCCCACTCTGAACTCTAGGGTACAGATGTGGGGACCTGCATGAAAACCTCCTAAGCTTACTTTTACTAGCTTAGGTTAAAACTTCCCCAAGGTACAAATTAATTTTACCCTTTGCCCTTGGATTTCCACTGCCACCACCAAACTTTATCTGGGTTCCTGAAAAAACGGAGTTTGGACATGTCTTTCCCCCCAAAATCTTCCCAACCCTTGCACCCCACTTCCTGGGGAAGGTTTGGTAAAAATCCTCACCAATTTGCATAGGTGACCACAGACCCAAACCCTTGGATCTTAAAACAATGAAAAAGCATTCAGTTTCCTTACAAGAAGGCTTTTAATAGAAGTAAAAAGAAAAGAATCACCTCTGTAAAATCAGGATGGTGAATACCTTACAGAGTAATTAGATTCAAAACATAGAGAATCCCTCTAGGCAAAACCTTAAGATACAAAAAGGACGCACAGACAGGAATATTCATTCTATTCAGCACAGCTATTTTCTCAGCCATTTAAAGAAATCATAATCTAATACATACCTAGCTAGATTACTTACTAAGTTCTAAGACTCCATTCCTGTTCTGTCTCCAGCAAAAGCATCACACAGACAGACCAGACCCTTTGTTTTTCTCCCTCCTCCCAGCTTTTGAAAGTATCTTGTCTCCTCATTGGTCATTTTGGTCAGGTGCCAGGGAGGTTACCTTTAGATTCTTAACCCTTTACAGGTAAGAGGATTTTTTTCCTCTGGCCAGGAGGGATTTTAAAGGGGTTTACCCTTCCCTTTATATTTATGACATGGGTGATGTACCTTTGTGGGTCTGGGCATTAGTGTCTCTGTGCCTCCAGTCCCCACCTGTACGATGGGGATAGTAGCACCTCTTGACTTCACAGGGTCCTCCTATATCTATTGCACTTCACTGCTATCTTTTTTTTTTAAAGCAGAAAAGAATTTTATTTGTGTAACATTTACAAAGAATCACCAAAGAGAATAAAGCAAGACTATGCGACAAAACAAAAGCAAACAGAAGGTATAACACAGCAGCCTTCAGGAGGGAGAAGTGTTCAGGCTAGCCTGGGCCCAGAGCAGGGGGGCTTCCTCGACACTCGTGGTCTTCCACTCCCTCGAGTTACCTAGTGCCATGCCCAGTGTCACCGATTATTCCTCTCCTGAGAGTGCCCGACAAGATGGGCATGGCTGTGGGGTGGGCGGTTTGGGGGTGGGGGGGATTACACCCACGTGTTATAGGACCCCTCCTAGGTGACAGTAATGATGGTATCCACAGCGACAACGGCTAGGGCTGGGGTCTCTCGCTCTTCCCCTCAATCAAAGGGTCAGATGGAGGGAACCGGACGGGGTCACCGAGCAGAGAACTTCGGACAGTGCCCACCGCTCCTCGAAGGCGTCAAGGGAGTCGGTGGACGCCGCCCAGAGGAATTCCGCCCGGATACGTGAATGTACTGAGGATCGGAAAACGGCCCTACAATCGCAGGACGCTTCATTAGCCAACCTTCCCTCTCTGGTTTTATAAATGGCTGTTTTAGCTATGGCTAGGAGGAGGTTAACCAGGAGATCTCGCGATTGGGGAGTGTGTAGATAAACTTCACTGCTATCATCAGGTTTTTGCTGCTTGAAGTTTTATATTAACAGTTTGCATTTTAAAATGCTCTGGGCCATACTCTGACTTCAGTTTCACCATTAACTTCAGTGGAGTTACAAGTAATTAATTTGCACTTACACAACTGAGATCAAAATCTCACTTTTGGGGATGCAGTCTCATCTCACAACAGTGTCATTCCATTGACCTCAGTAGAGTCATTCCTGATTTACACCAGTGTGACTTAGATAAGACTCTCAGGCCAGCTGGCTGATACATTGTTCTGGATGAATTTCTATATTTGGTGAAAACATATTCAGCTCTGGTAAAATGGAGATACAAAAATAATTTGTTTTCAATTCATAATGTTCTGCTGTTAATATTTTCACTCAGACAACACTGTTAACCATATCCTTTGCCTTTGCTTGAAATGCTTACATAACTTACAGTACATGATGGAAGCCTTTGCTATTTACTTAAAGATTAACATTGAGGCTGTTGCTTTTAAGTGCTATTAATAATGAATAATGTTTTCCATCTTGTGCCTTATGTTTCTTCTGTAAACCTTCCCAAAAATACTTTTGGAGGAGAGCAGCAGAATTCGTAAAAGGTAGTTTACAAATTGCTGTATATATTTTTCAGTAACTAATTTTATTATTCAAAATCAAACTTCCTGAACCTGGAGTTCTTCAGCTGGTGTTAATCAGGAGAGATCCATTGAAATCAGTGGATTTATACCAGCTGAGAATCGGGCCAGGAAACTCTACTGATTCTAAAACAAACATAGCTTTGTGATTACTGAAATTCTAGACATTTTTCTTATTGTTGCCAGCACTATTTATGTTGCAATGGACCATTAAGTGCAAGTGGGAAAAGTAAACACTTTCTCCGTACATAATATTAATCACAGAACTTAGATAGATAGAAGACAATGCACCTACAGTATTTTTGTCTCTGTTCCAGTATTTAACCAGCACAGTTCAGTTCAGCTCTATCAGATCTTGAAGGCGTTCGCAACTTATATGGACATATACTAAAATGCTCCCAGTTTTATTTTTTTCTTCATGGTGTTAAAACTCAGTGAAGATTGGTAAAGGAAGGTGGTGAGGTTACAGCAATCATCTGCTGGTTAGAGTGAAGAATAAATAGCTAGAAGCCAAGAGACCCCTGCTGAGTTGACCTAGGTCAAGTCATTTAATGCCCTTCATCATCAACTGGCACAACTGGAAAAAAATGTAGGTTAAAAGCAGGAACACGCTTGAAACCAAAAGCTACTTATGGTCAAAGCTTTCTTGAGTAAATAAAACAGAAGAGATCTGTCAGAGAATTTCATTTTAGCTGTGCTGCCCTTACTGAAAGAGAGACAAATCCCAAAGGACTAGGAAATTCTGTCACAATAAAAAAATGAAAAAAGTGTGAGTGCATTGGCTTGGCAACTCAGTAGCTCATAAATTCCTAGTCTGAGCTTCTCCACATTATCTTTAGTCACTCTGACCTGGGAAAGGCAACAAGTAAACACCTTGCATCTTCTATTTAGGAGAAATCATACTCTGTGCTGCTCTGATATTGTCAAGAATACCATAATTATGACTGTGCAATTATGTATGACACTTTTAAAATATGAGTCATCTTACATAACTTAATTTACCAAGCATTTTAGATGATGTTCACTAATGGTAAAAAATAGAAGTGGATATCAAAATGCAGTTTGGTGAGGAACAGTGATTACACTGGAGTTATTCAAACTTTCAGGCTTAAACACAAAGGATAACATTTTCATAAGTGTCTAAGAGCTAGATTTTTAAAAGTAGTTAGGCACCTAACTCCCATTGAAGTCCATGGGAGTTAGGTGCCTAAATACCTTTATAATATGGCCCTAAGTGATATGGTTTCCTAAATCCCATTGAAAGTCAATGGGACTTGGGGGATCTTGGGAATTCGATCATAGCTCTATGTCTATGCTGCAGTCAGAGGTGGGATTACAGCATGGGTTGAAATACCTGCGCGAGCTTTCATCTGGCAAGTAACATCGTTAAAGATCGCATTGAAACTGTGGTAGCGTTGGATTCGGCACATGCCGAATAAGCCCGCCGAGAACCTGGGGCAGATACTTGCATCCCTAACCTGTGCTGCTTCATCTTCACTGATATTTTCAGTGAGCTAGCTAGATTAGAGCTAGGGTGGATATGCCTACCTGAGCTGGGAATAATGTGGGTGGGCGATTCTGAGTCCTTCTCTCTCCCTTCTGAGTTTTCATCATTATTGTTTTGTACTACAGAAGTACGTAGAGACTCCAACTGAACTCAGGCCCCCAGTGCATGCTATAAGGACAGTCTCTGTCTTAAAGAGCTCACGATCCAGACAGACAAAGCAGGCAACGATGGAGTTATCCATATTTTATAGTTAGTAAACTGAGGCACAGAGAGATTGGCTACGGTCACAGAGGAGATCTGTGGCAGAGCTTTATCCTGAATCCACATTGGCCTGAGTCACAAGACCATTCTTCTTTCCAAGCAGGGAAAAGAAAACAGCACAATTCATTTGAAGTTTAGTGCCTATCTCGAAAAAAGATGTGCCCAGGTCTGTGATACAATGGCTCACAAAGAACAGGTGTTTTGCATCATTAGTTCATAATCTCATATTCAGAGAAATGAAATATTCCAAAAATTTTTCCCAACAGAATCCCAAACTGCTGGGAAACCAGAGGTGCACCTGCCACTGCCTAAGTCCAGAGAAGAATGGTTCCTGAGGGTCTTTCATGCATGTGTAAACATAAGGTGAGCTGCTATGCATTTTGTGCTTTCATTCACTGCTGTCCTCTGCACCTGCCGAAGGACCGAGATATGCTAGAGCCAGCCTCTTTGATGATGCTCTACAAAATAAGCCAGCTAACCCTGTTTTCAACATTGACTTCACCTAGTTATTTCACCTAGAGTTATTTCTTTGCTGATGTGAACTAGCTCAACTATTTTGAATTCAATATACACCAGCAGAGAATTTGCCCCTCATATATACATACATTTAGGTCAAGTTTTTATTACCCAACATTCGCTATGATATATTGAAATGGAAGTAACTCTTCTTTGTATGAATAAACTCAAGAATACAAACATGTAAGCTCAAAGAAGAAAAGGGTTGCAAATCTGGTAAGAAACAGGAATACTCCTAGCGTATTGCTTAAGAACGAGGAGAGTCACAAAAATGACAAATATCTAAAACACTAAGGAGTGACCCAGTACTTCTGCCAAACACACCAGCAGCACATCCCAAACATTTTATGAAACACTATACAAAGCAGAAAATATTCCATCCCAATGACTTTTAATTTCACATATGGGGGATCTAAAGAAAAACCCTCCCAAGAAGATCAGCCCATCCCACAGATACCAGCTATTCAAGCTATGCAAATTAAACCTAACACCTCAGGCCTGGATGGGTTATCCATAGAATCTTGCAAGAGCTATGGTACTGTACACTTCTGTCACTAAATAATAATAAATATCTAGCTCTTACATAGCACTTTTCATCAGTAGATCTCAAAGCACTTCACAAAGGAAGTTAGTATCATTTTTCCCATTTTCAGATGGGGAAAATGACGTACAGAGAGATGAAGTGACTTGCCTAAGGCCAGAGGAAGAGCTAGCAATGGAACTCATATTTGCTGAGTCCCAGTCTAGTACTTTATCCATGAGGCAACACTACCCAAATTCTTTGAGAAAGCCCCAATGATCAGTTGAGAACTTCACAAATAACTTTAATATCTAAATGAACCAAAGAATTGTAGGGTCAAATTCTGCCATATGGGTTCATCTAAGCCAATGGGATCTATGTGTCTGCATCAGAGGGCAGGGATGAGGTTTATAATCCATAAAGGATCTTCTTTGGTCAGGAAGGATGTCACCCCAATACTGAAGTGACAGAAGGAAAATCACTTCCATTCCCTCAAACAGCCAAAGAAGAGAACAGTCTCATAATAGTTAGTATGGTGGCTAGCAATCACATAGAAACCACAACCTCTAGTGAAAAGAGAGGATGCAGGGGGTGAGATGGAGGAAGAGAGCAAGAGAAGCTGGTTGGGAGAAGGGAGTATCATGCATTTTATGTCCACATGAATAACCAGAGCCCATGTTTGCAAACTTCTGTTGAGGTTCACAAACACATTATAGCAGAGGCTAGTTTGGAGTGGGTCTGATGTTTGTTGAGAACATTTGCACAACTCTAATAAGAGCTCCTTTAACAAATGTAACTCAGAGTAATTTCCATCCCTTCCTTTGACAAATCATACATGATTTAGGTCTAGATTCTTCCTCACTTACACCGGTAGCACATTATTTCATGATTTGAAAAGGGACTATTTATGAAGATGCAACACAACTACAGTTGTGTTGCAGAACCTGGGCCTTTAACAGGTAGACAGAGGTCTGCTAGTGCTTTTGAATACATAATGTGTCGGCTACTTATGGGTGGGAGATCAATATGATTAGAATTAATATCTTTATAATTCAGTTTTCTTAATTTGTTTCACTCTCCAGAGCCACAAGTGCATGCACTATTCTTCCTTAACATTAATATTTTCAGAAATATATGTTTAATATAAGGAAACACTTGATTTTGCAATCATTTCAAAGGAAATTTTGACTCAGTAAAGAATGCAAGTTTGAGCTCCAGTGGTCTAAATCAACAGTTTTTAAGCTCAGCTTCCCATTGCTTTCGTTGGGGAGTTATGTTTTAAAATTAGTGGCTTCAGATAGCCCATTATTTTTACCCCTTTAAAACAAGAAAATAAAAACATAAAGAGAACCAATTATGACACATTTCCTCGACATCAGTGAAACTTCTGGATAAAGCTTTGCTCTACAGAAAGTCTGGGTTGGATAACAATAGAAAAGCAGTATGTTGTAAATCTTCTGCTTCTTACCATTGCTTTAAGCTCTCTATCCATGGTAAGAATAAATTCTCAGCTTCTCACCACACAACAACATACACATAGTACCTGGAATACTACGTTGAAAGTAAATAAAAAGAACACTACCTGCATTCTTGAGCAAGACTGTTTGATAATAATCCTTACTTTAAAATGAACAAGAAAACTAGCCCCTGGCCTGTATGGATCAAAGACAGCATGTCTTCAGTCCTCAGATAAACACACACAACATCTTCTCTGTAGTGACAATTGGGCCTACAAATTTACCCAAACTGTGAGCTCAGCTGTAAAAAGTATGTAAAAGTTCATAAGATGTTACACAAACTTAGAATAACAAATGTTGATGGGGAAAAGTACAAAAGGAAGACAGGATAACTGAATTCATCTAAACAAAAAGGACACGCTGATATGATTCAAGGACTGTCTTGAAATTATGTTTGTTAAAAACAGGAGCTATGGAGCCAGAAGCTAATGAGACAACATTATGTCAAATATTAGGCCCAATTGGTGGATAAAATAATGAGGTGATGGGATATTCCACCCATCAATCCTTTTTTTGGGCCTTTAAAAGAAAGATTTTGTGGGGAAACAAACAAAAGAACAAGAAAAAGAACAAATGGAAAGAACACAAAGAGGCTAGTAGAGAGAACTTCACCATCATGGCTGTCTCCCACACCTTTTCCTGGGACCCCGGCCTTCATCATTCTGATCCTGATAAGTGTCCTGACCAGAACAGGCGAGAGAGAGAGAGAGAGAGAGATCCATCTGATATTGGGATGACCGTTATTACAGTAAATGTACCACCAGGAAATGTACCACCAGGTCACCCAAGCTACCCCCCAAAATTATGAGTACTATTTTAAAAAGAAGCAGTTCAGTTATTCTATTGTAAAAATGGGTTACTGGACAAGAGTAATAAATGTATTTAAATTATTCCAAACTGATCTGAGTCTCCTCTCACACTGGTTTTCACAACAATGTATCTTCACTGGTTCCAATGGAGTTACCCTGATGTACAGGTGAGAAGAGGTATCCCCACCAACAATTCTTCTATGCACATGCAACATCAACCTGGACCAACTAATGACAACTGGGGTTGATGATCAGTAAATTAAAAATTCTCTAATGAGACTTTGATATGGTACCATATAATGGCTCCAAAGAATACAGTATGCTCTACTGAATCATTGATTTGTTAACTACAAACTCTCTTGCATTCCATAACATTAATCAGCTTTAATGGCTCCAATGGAGGCATATTAATTAATTGCAGCTCCATTAATAACTCCCTGATTATGTATTTACCTGACCTAGGCTGTACTGTGCATGTTAGAAATTCTTTAATTATATTTTACACAATAGTGGCTCCAAGGGAGATTATAAATAGTGCATTGTAGGTGCTATTATTTCTAAAGAGAGGAAATGTGACTAAATTAGGCTAATTGTGAGTAACAGAATTAATTTTGCTAAAGGTTATTTCATGGGTATAAATTAAATCCACATGAGCAGACAACTCACAGATGAAGATATTACTCCAAGCTGATTCATGGCCTTTAGTCTTGGAAGTCACATTTTTATATAGAGTGAAATTCACCCCAGTGCAGAGGGCCCACACAAGGTATTATATGTACCACTTAAGTGCCACTTAAACCCCACATTCAGGGAAAAATCCCTCTGCTACCTCTCAAGGGGCTGAGGGCTCTCTGGCTGTGGGAAGCAAGGATTTTCTAGTTACCCTAATGCCCTGTGGAGACCACATTGGGACCATGGAGGCTATTCTAGCCATTGGCTAGACCCGGCCCCTTGGGGATAAGTTGTGGGGGGCAGAACTACTGCCACTTTCATGGGGTAGAAAGGGGAAAATCTTTCCCCAGGCATTTCCTTGGAGAGGACAATCCTTGCACAACTAAGGATTTCTGGAGGGAGTACTCCCAGGTGATTTGCTTCTTAGAGCAAGCAGTCTCTCCTTGTGGTGATTCTGTGACTTAATTGCTAAAAGAAAGCCTGCAAAATGAGAAGCATCTTGCATCATGGTATGGAGATGGCAAAAGTAGAGCTGTTTGAACTGTTATTTGAGAAATGTGGCCTCTGAAAAGAAAGGGCACTGGTCCTTGGTCAGTTGAAGACTGCGTTAAGGTATTTCTGGCCACAGTTGCTCGCAGGGAGAGTCCAAGAGCACAGATGAATCCAGTAAAGCTCCAGAACTGAGCTCCACCTTGCCATTCATTGGAAAGTGAGGTCATGCCACCTTTGCTAAATCATCAGAGTCCTTCCTTTTGTCAACAAACATCTCCTGTCTCTTACTAGGATTGTGCGTGAACCAGCTACTTTTCAGTTGGATTCCCATTTCAGTCAGACATTAGAATAGCATGGCAAGAGTTCTACCTCTGCTTTATAAGAAGGAGACATAGAGCTAAGTGTCATCAACATATTGCAATCCATATGGTACGAATATCTCCCTATGTAGTTCACGGAGCTAACTGGATAGTTACAGAAATAAGAATTCATCGTCATCATGATGGTTTTAGGATCGTGACTTTTTTGTTAAATGCAGATACATAGTAACATCAATAGTGAACAGAGATATAAGTCATGTAAATGCTCTTTAGCATATCTTTTAGGAACTCTAACTTTTATTTATTCCAGGAATGCATAGAGCTCTGTAAAATATCAGCAGCTTTTGCTGAGACAATGCTATGCATTTCAGCAATCTATCCAAGGCATGACTCTTGCCAGGCATCTCAGAGACTTTACCATGCATTTTACTGGTCTTGTTATTTTCAGAGGAGCATATGTCTTGTGCAGATAACACTGGTGGTTTGGTTTGTTGGTTTCTTTGTTTTTGTCAGATCTACTTTGTAATCAGGGAATGTTTCGCATAGTCAAGAACAAATATATGGGGAGAAATTTTGGATAAATAGAGTTATACTACATTGGATTTACATTGGTATAATTGAGATCAGTATTTGGCCTCATGATGAAAAATAATTATTTTAATAATGACTAAATAAATACAAAGCCAGCAACTGTCATTACCACCTGAGAAGATTGTGAAGAATACCGTCAAATCCTTGAAATGGATCATTAAAATGTGAAGAATATCTTACCGATCCGAAAAATATGGTACTGGTGTAAATTATACGTGAGGCTATGATAATTTATATCAGCTAAGAATCAGACCCATATTTTAAACTACAATAGAAAACATTGATCTCTCTTTCTATGTAAACTAATATGGCTCCCATCACAACAGTACCTGAATTTGATTCTATTCCATTCATGTATGTTCTTACACCACAGTCATCACGGTAGTATCTGAGCACCTTCCCTGTAGTGCATTGAGTCACAGTGATAATGAGTCACATCTGTCACATGTTTGGTGTGTTTGTTTGAATGTGTATAAAGTATCAGAGCAGGCAGACAAATAAAAAATAAATCGAGGTCACCTGTCAGTTTGTCAAACCTTGGTGTACTAGAAACTATGCACGTGTTTTGTACGTAAAGTGAAAATGTAAACAGGAGGCGATTAATGAGTGACAGAGATTTTATCAGGACAGGGCAAGGACAAATCATGGCAATGATCCATGGAAGTGTTGATAGTCTTACATGAGAGACCAATGTGGTCCATAAAAAGACAATTCAGCTTCAAGGTTGAATCTCGGATTTCTGGCTAAGGAAGCAAAGTTAAACTCTGATACTGGACCCAGAGGAGACAAAAAAAAGGCTATTGACCCAGAAAGAAGACTTCTATCTGAAATATTCTGATAAGAGAAAAATTAGCAGTGTGGCCAGGAGCTGACATAGTCAGGACATGCAACTGGATGGGTCGAAGATGGATCAGAGAGTCAGGGGGAGGGACAGAAAATGTTTAGTGTCATTTGCAGAGAAGTGAAAGCTTCTGAAAAACAGATTTAACTTTGCTCATCCTCACCCCCTCTCTACCTACAGATGCTGTCAAAATAATTGTAGGGAATCAAGCAACTTGAATAATGAAATACTCAAAAAAAGTGTCAATCTGGTACCTTGTCTCTGGGGTTCAGAACAAGAACCTAATACAAACTCAAAGTAATTTTCATAGAAATGGGGCACATTCAGGCCAACCTTTAAGGATGGCCTGCAACCACCAATCTCATGTTTCACAAAAGTCAGAGTCAGGGTGGGTAAATGATCATTTGTTTAAAAAGAACAATTATTTTTATGCTCCCCAAATTCCCCAAGATATCTGCCTCCTCTTCCTGGAATCTCCCTTTTGCTTGGAGCTGCTGTCTCTGAATTCAAGCCTTCTCCCATTAGCAGACTTCAATGGAAGCAGGATTAGGTGTGCACAATAACCCAGAGGAGGTGGAGCCAATAGGATAGCAGTAGGAAGGTAGCAGCAACTTCCAGTGAGAGAAAGGTACTGGGGTTCTTCTGTGTAATCTGGAAGCCAAGAGGAGGGGCAGGCAAGGAGAAGCACCCAAAGACAGACAGGGAAGAAATCATCCATGGCCCTCAAGGCATCTGGTGGCAGGAGGCTACGAGGATGACAAGCCCTCTCCACCTGTGAATGGAAAGTTGGGCTGGGGGACTGGATGGAAGCAGTTCAAGGCCAGTCAATAGGTAGCATTGTTCCTGAACCCATCCTGCCAACTATCTTTGCAAAGCCCTTTTCAACTTCAGCTTCCTTCCCAGCATCCCTTTGATTTGTCACCTAGAGAGAAGGCACCCACTCTGTGAGTCTCTGCTGTCCCCACTGTCCCTTGTCTCATAGTGGGAGGATTCAGCATTCCCCACTAGATGATGAGATAAGGGAACTTGCGGGAGTGAATAGGGAGACTCACCATATGGGACTCCCTCCTCCAAGAGGCAGAACATGGAGCATTTGGAGGGAAGTTGACGTGGGCAACTGCAGAGGAGCAGACGGGTGAAGCTCATGGCTCTTGGTCAGATTCTCTGCTCAGCTCAGATCTGAGCTTCTTTCAGCAGTGCTGTCCCTAGCGTCTCCAAAAGTGTCTTTTTTCCAGCTTGTTCTCTTTTCTTCCCTTGACAGAGTTTGTCCTTTTCTTCTTATACATGTTCAGTCTTAGGCCCCATCATTGGTCCTCCTGTATATGTGGTCTCCCTTCGCCTAACATTCCATTTATTTGAGAGTGAGTCATTATACCACAACCACTGCAAGTTATCTGGAGAGAGGTATATATGCTCCTCCTAGTCTATAGCAAGGGTCTTTCTCCTTGGGTAGGTACATCTCCCTGTTCCCCACCTTGGATGATAGAGTCTTTATGGAACACAACTGCTCCTACTTTTCACCTACTAGTGATTTGTGTTAGCAACCATCTGCTGCCTTCAGGCAACTGCTAACACTCCTACTCCCGATGCTGGCCCTAACCCTGGTGATAAATGACCAGTCCTCTCAAGTCACTGGGAGTTTGCCACTGACTTCAGCAGGAGTGTGATCATCCCCACAGATAGATGCTGCTAGCAGTTGGAGGGGATTCACTGAGTGGTCGGTAGCGGTCACAAAAAGCCTGTGGAAAGATGCCCATCTCTTGAAATATTTCCTAGCTGGTGTACTAGTAAAAAGAATTACTTAACAGATGTTCAAGTGCTTCTTGGGATAAATACATTATTGATAGAGAACTGTAACCACACATCATGGTCATACTATTTTCTTCTGTTCTTGAGGTTTACCCTTCAGATGCATTCCAGATTCAAAGCTAGCCTTCTAAACCCTTCTGGGACAAATTCTGTTTTAACTTCAGTGCAATCCTGGTAACCTTTTGTCCTCCCTTTCAATCTAACTATGAACTTTTTAAAATATAGCCATTAGGAAATACAGTTAGATGAAATTATCCAAACAGCATACAAATAAAATAAAAGCCCTGTTAGCAAGAATAGAGACAGCAAATATTCCTGTGTGTTTTTATGCAGCTAATGTAGCATAAAGAATATGAAATCATGAAAGTGTGATTCTAAGGGTAATGGAACCCTGTGAATTTCCCTCTGGATCACTGTTGTACACACACATGAAAATTGAGATTGTTCTATATTCCTCAGCATTTTTCATGTCTTTCCCGTGAAGCATGAAACCTGCTTTTAATCTGCAATATAATCTGCAGGTTGCATGGCGGTCACCCCACTCTGGCTCAGAAGGGGTTAAAAGCCAGCCCCTGGAGAGGCCCGGGGCTGAGAGAAAAGCCTAGACTGATTGGGGAAGCAGCCACAGCTGGGGCCATGCTCCAATCAGGACACAGCAGGCCCTATAAAAGGGCTGTGAGCCAGGTGCTTAGGAGATACTCTCTCTAGCTTTTGAGAGAGAAGGACTGGCTGCCTGGGAGAAAAAGGTACCTAGAGAGGAGCAGGGCTGGGGGAAGGCCAGAGGAGCTGGGGAGCTCCAGCCTGGAAAACCCCCTGGCTGCAGGCCTTGCTAAAGGCCAGGAAAGATACTGGGGCTACAGAGATGTAGCCTGGGAATAGGCAGAGGCAGCTGGTCCAACCCCCTTGCCCATGTTGAGTGGTTTACAGACTGCAGTCTGTCCCAGTGAGTGGGGGCTAGATGGTGACTGGCAGTAGCCACTAAGGCAATGTGGGTATAGAGGGTTGGGGGTTCCCCTGGGTGGGGAGACCCAGATTGTGGGTTACTGCTGGGCACAGAACCCTGAGGCAGAGGGGCACTGGGGTCTGGGAGGGACACAGTGGCAGGTAAGACACCTGCCTGCAGAGGGCACTCCTTAGGCTGGAGAGCTAATTCCCAGGATGACCAGCAGGAGGTGCCGCACTGGTGAATCATCACCTTGCTACACTGCAATATAAAGAGAACTTTTTAAAGGAGACTTAAGAGTTATTTTAAGTCCCCACCCCCACTCACACACAGATCACAACCTCAACATGAGTCAGCAATGTAATGTTATTGCAAAAAAAGCAAATGCAATTTTGGGTTGCATTAATAGAGAGAGGCATAGCATGCAAGTCACAGGAGGCGATAGTACCACTCTACTTGGCACTAGTTAGGCCTCAACTGGAGTACTGTGTCCAGTTTTGATCACCAATGTATAGAAAGGATGTAGAGAAACTGGAATGGATCCAGATGTGAGTGACTAAGATGATCAAAGGGATGGAATGCAAGCCATATGACCAAAGGCTGAAGGAACTGGGTATGTTTAGTTTTGAAATGAGGAGATTAAGAGAGGGATATGATAGTGGTCTTCAAATAACTGAAAGGCTGCCATAAAAAAATGGAGAAAAGTTGTCCTCTCTTGCCACAGAGGACAGGACAAGTGGCAATAACTTCAAACTACAGCATAGCAGATTTAAATTAAATATCAGGAAAAACTTCCTCACTGAGGAAGTTTTTCCTGATATTTAATCTAAATCTGAACAGTAAGACAATGGAATAAACTACCTAGGGAAGACGTGGAAGGTCCTTCAAAAGGAAACTGGATAGCCATCTGTCTTGGATCATTTAGACACAACAAATCCTGCATCTTGGCAGGAGGTTAGACTAGATGACCCTTGTGGTCCCTTCTAACCCTGTGCTATGATTCTATTATTTTATTTGGCACAAAGCTAAAAAGTGTGAATTGGGCCAGATTCTCAGTTAGTGTAAATGCGTGTAGTTCCATTGATTCCTGTGCTGGTTTATGCTAGCTGAGAATCTGGCCCATAAATATTCTGTTGGGAGCAATTTACCATTGTCAAAGACATGGACTAAATGATAAGAGTTTTCCATCTCTATTTCTATGATCTTATTCTAATTGCAAGATATTTTCATCTATTTTAATCATCAGGTGTTCAAAATGAGGGGGAAATGACGTTCTTACAAGAGAAGAGAAGTATTTTTATTAAAGTGATTGGCCCATTAAACTGGCTGCTAAATGACCAAAGGAATATCATACAGGAATGTCATTCAGTTTTATTGTTTCATTCGTAGGTCTCCAAAGAATCTCTGCAGCTGTCACTTCACTTGCCTCTGGTGCTTAGGCATCTCAGCTTGCAGTATCAGTAACACAGCTGAGCAAAGATGGAGAAGGATGTCTGCTGAGTAGAAAACAGTAAGTGGACTCGTCCTCAGTGTCAAGTGGATTCCTGTGGTTTTCCTATTTCTATAGTCTTATTTATGAGTTCCCTTATTTCAGCTCACTGTGCCTAAAGAAAACAACACAACCCTCATTTTTGTACCCCACATAGGAGATGACAGAAGATCCACATGTATTCACTCTATTCTCAGCAACAATTCCCTATAACGGGCACAAGTAAAACTGGGAGAATTATTGTATTCATCAGCATAAACCTTTCTGTAGGAAATTTGAAAACTGAAAAAAATCAAAACCCAGACAAAGAAGGGGGGAAAAAAGTCATTTTTTGGTTTTGGCTTGGGAAAGCTTCCGAAGGAAAATGTTGATGAAAACAAGTTTTAAGTTTCTAAAAATTTTTGCAGGAAAAACAAATTCCAACCAGCTCTGCTGAGAAGTGCTATCCTAACACAGGAAAACATGTGTCTGGCAAAGACTGATAATTAATATATGTCCAAACAATACATTCAGGCCCTAGTGACCTTTTGCATATGTTACATGTAGTGATTTGTAGGAGCAGCATTAGAACCATTTAAATATAGGTGGGAATTTCAGTGGCACACAAGATTGTACAACAAGGGTAGTAGGACAGTACCAGGAGTAAAAGAGGGGTGCAACATGGAAAGTATTTGGAACAGGAATCTTAATGAATATAAACAAAGCTTTTTCCTCCGCTTCCCAGCTCAGTTGGTATGGTGCATTTCTAGTGGCTTCATGATATACTGTAAACAATCAGAACAATGTATTCTTTTTACAAGTATGTAGTTGTGATCACTTGCAATCCAATGGTATGACAAACAGGAGAGATTTCAAGAATGTTTACACTGTTCATTCCAGCCTTACAAGTAAATGCTATCAGAAAAGAGATGACAGGATTTAATGTCTTATGCAAGAGTCAAGGAATTTGGAAGGGTTTACTGGGAAGGAAACTCAAATTCCAAATGCTAGACTCAGATTTCAGGACATGTTTTTCATCTCTGTTGCTCCTTAGCACATCTCTTCATCTTTATTTAGGGTGCCTTGGGGGCATTGAAGTAGCTTTTCTTAATAAAAGGCAAACAGATTAATCAGCTCTCAGCATAACACAAATTATTTCATGGAACAAAACAAAGCTATTCTGATGGTATAGTGCCAGCATAATTGTAACTGAGTATTTTAAAAAGGAGTTCTTCTACTGAGTTAATTTATTATTCTTATTGTTCTGTAGGAGGGTTTCATAGTTCACCTGTATAGGCATCCACACAGGAAAAAAAATGATTTTGCATTCCATTAGGGCTGTTGATTGCAGTTAACTCACGCAATAAACTCAACAAAATTAACTGTGATTAAAAAATTAATCATGATTCAGTGTACTTTTAATCACACTGTTAAACAATAGAATAACAATTGAAATATATTAAATATTTGTGATGGTTTCTACATTTCAATTGCAACACAGTATACAAAGTGTACAGTGCTCACTTTATATTTTTATTACAAATATTTGCACTGTAAAAATGATGAACAAAAGAAATAGTATTTTTTAATTCACCTCATACAAGTACTGTTGTGAAATCTCTTTATCATGAAAGTGCAACGGACAAATGTAGATTTTTTTTGTTATATAACTGCAGTCAAAACCCCAAAATCTAAAACTTTAGTGCCGAGAAGTCCACTCAGTCCTACTTGTTCAGCCAATTGCTCAGAAAAACAAATTTGTTTACATTTATAGGAGATGATGCTGCCTGCTTATTTACAATGTCACCTGAAAATGAGAATATGCATTCACATGGCACTTTTGTAGCCAGCATTGCAAGGTATTTACATGCCAGATCTGCTAAACATTCCTATGCCTCTTCATACTTCGGCCACTTATGGACATGCTTACATGCTGATGATGCTCTTTAAAAAAAAGTTAGTTAAATTTCTCACTGAACTTCTTGGGGGAGACTTGAATGTCTACTGCTCCATGGTTTTAGCCACATTCTGCCATATATTTCATGTCTCAGATGATGACCCAGCACATGTTCTTCATTTTAAGAACACTTTCACTTCAGATTTGACAAAACACAAAGAAGGTACCAATGTGAGATTTCTAAAGATAACTACAGCACTCGACCCCAAGTTTAAGAATCTGAAGTGCCTTCCAAAATCTGAGAGGGAGGAGGTGTGGAACATTGTTGCAGATGAGTTAAAAGCCACACTCCAATGCAGAATCTTCAGAACCCGAACCACTAAAAAAGAAAATCAATCTTCTGCTGGTGGCATCTGACTCAAATAATGAAAATGAACATGCATTGGTCTGCACCACTTTGGATCATTATTGAGCAGAAACCGTCCTTGGCATGGATGCATGTCCTCTGGAATGGTGATTGAAGCATGAAGGGACCTATGAATCTTTAGTGCATCTGGCACGTAAATATCTTCTGACGCCAGCTACAACTGTGCTATGCGAATGTCTGTTCCTATTTTCGGGGACATGGTAAAGAAGAAGCAGGCAGCATTATCTCCTGAAAATGTAAACAAACTTGTTTGAGTGATTGGCTGAACACGAAGTAGGACTTAGTGGACTTTGTTTTATTTTTGAGTGCAGTTGTCTTTTGTCCATAATTCTACATTTGTAAGTTCAACTTTAATGATAGAGATTGCACTACAGTACTTGTATTGGGTGAATTGAAAAATATTTTTCTTTTTAACACTGCAAATATTGGTAATAAAAATAATATAAAGTGAGCACTATTCACTTTGAATTCTGTTGTAATTGAAATCAATATATTTGAAAATATAGAAAATAACCAAAATATTTAAATGGTATTTTATTATTTAAGAGTGCAACTAATTGTGCAATTAATCACAATTAATTTTTTTAAGCGCTTGACAGCCCTACAATCCATCCATGTCTACAAATGCTTTTTGCATGGGAAATTAGTTAAATTGGAGACAGGAATTAGTACAAGAATTGTAAAGTAGGTTAAGAACTGGTTATAAGAGGAGAAAAGAACTGGTTGTTCTGAAAAGCGCTGGAGGGAAACTTCTAGAATTCCCCAAGAATCAGTCCTGGGGCTGATCTTTTATAGTATTTTTAATAATGACCTTGGCAAAACTAAAAAGAGGAATGCACTTATGAAATTTGCAGATGACACAAAGCTGGGAGGTTTTGGCAATACAGAGGAGGATCAGAATATTATACAGGAAAAACTGGATAACTCTAACAGACTGGAGTAATAAAAGTGGGATGAAATTTAAAAATACAAAGTGGAAGGTCATGAACTTGTGGACTAATAGGAATTTCTGCTATAAACTGAGGGCTCATTAGTTGAAGATAACAGCAGAGGAGAGAAATCTGGGTATATTAGTAAATCTCAGTATGACTATGAGCCATCTGTGTGATCCTAAGATATATCTGGTGAGGTATTTTCAGTAGAAATAGGGAAGTATTAATGCTATTGTACAAGGTGGTGATAGAGCCTCATTTGGAATAATATGTACAATTGTGGTTGCCCATGTTCAAGAAAGATTAATTCAAACTGGAACAGGTGCAGAGACGGGCTATTGGATCAGGGGAATGGAAGGCCTAACTTATGAGAGGAGACTAAAAGAGCTTGGTTTGTTTAACCTAGCAAAACAAGGGCTGAGAAGAACTATGATTGCTTTTAATAAACTATCAGGAGGGTGAACAGTGGGAGAGGGCAGCAGAATCAAGATAAAGGAAAATGTTGGCACAAAAGTATGTGTATAAACTGGACATGAATAAAAATTAGGGTGGAAATTAGACAGTTGCTAAGAATCGGAGTGAGCCTCCCAGTGGTAACAAAGGGGCAAACAACCTATCTAGTTTTAAGATGGTTTGATAAACGTATTACTGAGATTGTATGATTACCAAATCCATGACCCTGTCATTGCAGGCAATGTTACAACTGAAGGGTCAGGGTCAAATGATCCCCATTTTCAGGGATGGGAAGAAATTTTTCCTCAGGTCAGGTACCGTGGTTATTGGTTTGTTTTGCTTTTTTGTTTTTGGGGGAAGGGGTTCCCTTCTGCATCCTGGGGCAGGAGGTGCTTGCCCAGTTCATCTGTGTATAGCTCACCAAATTTCCCTGACACTGTAACGGTTGCAGGCATTGTTAAACCTCATTCCCTGTTCTCTGCTCGTGCCATAGAATGGTTTAATCTCCTGTGGGCTGTAATACATTTAGTCTAATGCAGGTGATTGGAGTCAAAACAGGAGCAACTGGGTAGGGTTTAGTGGTCTGATATACTTCAGTCAAATGAGATGATCTGGTTGGTCCTTCTGGCCTTAAACTTTGATTCTATGGTTGTATGAAGTGCCATGGATTGAGAGCTTTTTGCCAAAATGCTGAAAACCTGAAAACACAATGGGTGTCATTCAGCTGTGGCACTGAGTGGCCAACTCAAGTCCTTCTGTACTACTCCACATAAGGTTTCCACTGTCAGAGTAGCTGGACAAGTATACCTGCATTCACCGTAAGTGCTGCAAAAAGCACCTCCGTGTTGGTTAACATTTGTTAGCACAGAAGGTCAGAGTATAAGAGGGGCCACAGATCTTCATTTATGTAGACCCAGTGATCCCAATAACATAGACAAATATCTCAGAGGAGCTGCTGTCTGTCTTGTTGGAATAGCAGCTGCAGGGAGCTGTCTGGCAGCCACAGAGTGGTGGCCTGGGTTAGGGTATGACATTCATCTCCCCTCTGCTCTTCTCTCCAGCTGCATAGAGCTTTATTCAGCTGGAGTGGTTTTCACCCATTCAAAGTATGGGAAGAAACAGGAGTTTTAAAGATTCAGAATCAAACATTGAGTTTTCCCCAAAAGTTATTTCCAGCAAATAAAATGTCTTTCCCAACCAACTTGTTTCTCAGTTCAACCAATATTAACAGTTTTCACTCTGCTTCTGATAGGTCACAAACAAGGCTTGGCTTAATCTACCATGGGCATTTCCTGAGGAAGCCAAAAGTAACTTGGAAATAGGAATCTATAGCTGGGGAGATCTGCTGCTTTGTGGTCCTTTTTGCTGCGGAACAGGACACAGCTGGGTCTCAGTATTGAGTCCACTGAGTTTCTTTATCACAAGAGAAACTTGGGAAATTCAAAGGATGAATTTGTGAGCAGTTGATTCTGAGTCAGGAGAGAATTTCAGAAAGAAATGTCATCTCAGTGAACCTGTCTAATTGATGAGTAGGTTCCTTTGGACCAGTAACTATCTTTTTGTTCTGTGTTTGTATAGCACCTAGAACGGGGTCATGGTCCATGACTGGAGATCCTAGGTGCTACCACAAAACAAAGAATCATCATAATCATTTATTAATTACAATAAAAATCTGAACCCCATGGAAAAGCAAAATAAAAATGTCCCGTGTTCAAACTGAGCAATACACAATATTGCATTGATCCAAAGATCAATATTGTGTATTGCTAAGTTTGAATGTAGAGCATTCTAATGTAAACTGTGATAATAACAATAAAAATTATTTCTTGTTTTACATTTGTCTGCCCATCATTTAAATTTAAACCTTCTTTCAGGTGGAATTGGCAGTGACAAGGGCCAGGTTCAGTATATAGGGTTTCCTTTTAAACAGTGCCACAAACACATGCGAGCTCCCACCCAGTAATGTGGGGAAATCACACACCACCCCTTTTGCACCTCAAAGAGGCAATGTTTCCCCTCTCACAAGCACTGAGTCTGTGGGTAGAAAAACTTTTAAAAAAAAGAGGGAAAGTGATCTGGCATTAACTTGAGAAAATGCCATAAGCGTAAGAGCATGAGCAAAACACCCAGCTTAGAGAACACTGAACAGTGTCTTTTGTCTCAGATTCTTAAGTCCAACAACCAGAAGTTCTTATAATGTGCCCCTGTCTTTCTATCTACTGCACCCCGCTACAGCAGTTGTCCTTGGTCAGTGAAGACCCAGTGTTCAGAGGTACATTCACATGAATTTACCTTACACCGGGGAAAAGAGGGAAGGTACCATGCTCAGTCCTCCAGCTGCTTGCTCTACCAGCCACTCTGCTCACCATTCCACTCGCTCTGCCACTCTGTTGGCTTCTCTGTTCCCCTCACTCCACTGCAACCTCTGGGATGTCTTGAGGTCCCACCACTTAACACAGCTTCCAATAATTTCAGCTTTCAGTGATTTCAGCTGTTTGTGGAGGAGCCTCTTAGCTAGTGCAGGCTGGGCAGTCTCTTTCACCAGAGACACTGTCCCAAAGCAAGCCTAATGCTTAGACCCAGTTTTCAGTGATATCAGCTCTGTTGGCATGCTACAAAAAGACTCTTAATTGAGTGTCAATCAGCTGTGTTATTACACAATGGAGAGAGGGAGAATCAAATGGTACCTAGGACCCTTAGATGTAGCCCATACCACCAGATAGACCCCTGTCACCACCCTCTCTCATGTCCTCTGGGTTTGGGCACCCCTACCCCCTGCTTAGCGAGTGAAGTTCATTTGAGTGTGAATCCCTCAGTCAGGATATGCCATGCACAGTTCTGCAGCCCTTGATTCACACAACAGCGATAACGACTCTTTATTGCCCCAGCACCGATAACAAAAAGTGACTTGCAATCCAACACCCGCCATAAGTGATCATTTGGGCAAAGCAGCTCCACCATGCAGCACACCTAGGCAGAGTGGGTGTGTCTATGCAAACAAGGTCAGTTCCTGAAGTCTTCTCTCCCAGCTCATCACTAGATCTCAGGAGAGAGCTCACTCAGACTCTGCTTACGTAAACAAGGGTATGATGTAAAAGAAAATAAATAAGGATAGACGTGCTGCGGGGGGACGGGGACGGGACAGAAAACTAATAATAAAAATGGTAAAAAGCATCCCATTGAAGGGCCTTCATAACCTACGTAACCTTGATGATGTATGTTCAAGGCCTCACTATGGCTCACAGCAAGGGGTATGATCTCAGTCCGTCATCAATTGCATTTTGTTCACAGCATATGCAGTTTACACACTGGTGTGTTCCAAAACGCCAGCAAAGATGGAGGGAAACCACTGCTCTCCAGCGTCATTATTTTTTTCTTTAGTTGAAACTTTATCCTTAGTTGCGCTATTCATTTTGTCTCATGACAAAATGTCTGTTCATTCATGTCTCATTTTGTAGCTTTGTAAATGGTAACACTGTTGCATGACTATGCTCAACCCAGGGCTACAGGGCTTGTCAATAAACAATCTTGCCCAAATCTGTTATTTCATGCCATCGGTTTCTTTAAAGATGTTTTTAATCCATCTTTCCATTGCCATTATGCTCAATTAAAAAAACCCCAGAAAATCCTCTTGGTGCACCAAAAGTGTGTTCCCAATTAGAGAAATGGAGTTCTGTGTATAAATGCCGCTGAAGTTAATGAGGCAAATTCACCATTGGTGCAAGGGGTACATCTTTATTGACTCGAGCAGAATTGTGTCCATATAAAGCACAGCTAAAGTTGGCCGATGAATGTTTTGATGGCATATCAATGATTGTGTATGCCCCACAATTAATAAAATAAAATAAATCCAGCAAGTTTTCTCTCTCATTAATATTTAAGGATAAAGCAATTATGAAATAAAGAAGGGAAATGATAAGAGTTACAAGGGGAAGAAGTGGCTTTGTATTTATTATTATTATTATACTGGTGTCCAAAGGTTCAGATCAGGCTTGGAGCTCCATTGTTCTAGGTGCTTTACCATACATGCAGGAATGTACAGTCGCTATTCTGAACAGTTTACAATCTAATGTGAAATAAAACACACTTTGTGCCTGTGGCTACATCTACAGTTTGAGCTAGGGGTTTGATTCTCCTGCTCATGTTAACATTCTTATGCTAGCTCTTGTTGAGAGCCATGAACAAACCCAGCTGGAAGAGGCAAGCATGACTCAGTTGTCATTCTGCTGATGCTACAGTGGCTACACTGCTATTTATACTCCTGCTAGCTCATGTATATATAGCCTGTGATAAACAAAGGAAGAAAATGATTGAAAACAGATGCAAGTAACAGACATAAGAGCACACGGTGACGTTAGTTATTGGGCAACTTGATGGTTCCAGGGGTCGCCTGATGAAATTGACAGGCAGCAGGTTTAAAACAAATAAAAGGAAGAACTTCTTCACACAATGCACAGTCAAGCTGTGGAATTCATTGCCAGGGGAAGTTTTGAAGGCCAAAAGCATAACTGGGTTCAAAAACTAAATAGATAAGTTTATGGAGGGAATATCCATCAATGGCTGTGAGCCAAGTTGGTCACGGACTCAACCCTGTGCCCTGGGTGTCCCTAAGCCTCTGACAGCCAGAAGCTTGGACTGGATAACAGGGTTTGGATCACTCCATAATTGCCCTGTTCTGTTCATTCCATCTGGCATGAGCCACTTTGCAAGACAGGACACTGGTATATATGGATCCAGTATCACCTTTTGTGTATTCTAAATAATCTGCTTTTTGTCTTTTAACAATAAATAAATAAAATGAGCTCCCCTGAACTGGCTCCCACTGCCTCCCTTTTTTCTTGTCAGTGTTATGGCATAAATTGGTCTTGCAGTGGAATTTGATGGAGGAGAGGACAAAGGTGTTTCAATAATAAGTCTAGGATTTGTGTATGGGAATAAAATAATGCTATAAAGGAAATTATGCTAGGGCCTGATCCAATTTCCACTGAATTCAAATAGGAGTGTTTCCATGGCCTGGAAACTGGACCCACAGGGCTGGGTCTTGATCTTTATAAGCAGTAGAGCGGGGCAAATGACAGATTTTTTCAGTTAATTGAAAATTCAAAAAAGAAAAAAATAAGTTGGTTGAACTGAAAATAAATATTTTATAAATTTTCAGTGAATAGAGAGAAGTAAAAAAAATAATTTGGGGTTGAACAAATCATTTCATTCAGTCTGAAACAGAATATTTTGTGCATTTTTTAATACCTGAAATTTAAAAAAAATTGAAACAAAGTCATTTAAAATAAAAAAAACTTAAAAACATTTTGTTTAGAAAATGTCAAAATGGAGTGTTTGAATTTTTTTTTTTAACTGAAACCATTTGGCAAAATTGACACAATTTGGGAAATGTTTCCATGTTACTGAATCTGCATGTTTCATGAGGAAAAAATGTTAGAAACATTTCATCCAGTTCTAGTGAGAAGTGCTCAATACAAATTCACTACTGATAGTGTCAATTTCACTTTCTTCCTCACACAATAGAACAACCATTTCCACATTTGTCCATGTTTACTTTCCACTAAGGTTCATTAGCCTCAGACCCATCTACAGTACGCTACAAGCATCAAAGGCACCTGTAAATGGTAGATACAAACCATGCATCTGTTTAATGCATACTTTAATCAAAATCTAGTAATTCTTTAATAAGCAAAAATAAATATGAAACTTGAACAGAATCTAATTGTGAAGGTGGGTGCCTGGTTGTGCATTTTCATTGTTTCTTCCAAGAATTCCCACTAACTTCCATACTAGGAGGAGGAAGTATCTTATTGCATAAAGAGTCTGGATATGCAGGGTTATTATTGCGTAAATATATCCTACACATTTGGAAGAGAGAGAGCTTTATTCAGCCCTTCACAAATTCAGTGACATGTCTAACATTTACACCATTTTGTGTTCACTTTTTCTGCAACATATATACAATCCTTTATTGATCACAGCGAAGGGTATTTATTTTTCCCTGATAAGCCCATGATTTATAGCGAAGAATCAAATACTTATTAATCATCCTGAGCACAGTATATGAAATATTTTTTTTCAAGTTCTCCAGCTGAGCCTGTCCAGTTAAATTCTCCCATCAATTGTAAGATACAGTCTAAACTTGTATGCCAATCTTTCTTCAGGAATAGTTTTAATTTCAATCTCAACCTCTACACCAATGTTTAGATAGTGAGTTATGAATTTTCAGTCTTCTGGATGGACAAGTCCTTCACAAGTTCACTTCTGGTATCAGGAACAAAATCAAGCTGAATTGTCCTAGGTCAATATGGTGGTTTTAATTTTAAACCATTCCCTAGCCATCTCCTCCATAGATGAAACTCAGATCTCATGCATGATTCAAAGACATTAAACATGTCTGGTGGTTAAAATGTGTTTTTGTCCATTTTGAAAATCTTACTGTGATATACTGGAAATCAATTTGTATCTGCAGAGACGGAATCCTTTCAAGCAAACTCATTCCCCTAATAATTCCCATGGGCAACAGACAAACGCCATTATCAACCAACTTTCCAAAGTGATAGTTTTAATGGCAAAAAACACCATTAGTGCCGAATCCACTCCCAAACTGATGTGACTGTTGTAAAACGAGACGGAAAAGCATCAAGTAAATATATTGCTTTACATTGATTGAATTAAGAAAACAAGGATATCCCTAGAGGAGAAGTTTTGAACGATATCAAGACAGCTGAGTTCCAACGTCAATCCTTTGATAAAGTCAAAAAAATCTGCTTCAACTCGCAGTTTCCAAAGGTCACAGAATTTCTAGTTACACTGTCCCAGGAAGCTGAACATTTCTTAACATACCTCATTATCTCTAACGACAGTAAATATTTCTTTATCAAAGGTTTGGATTTCCTAAACATTTCCACTGTATTTTGCATCAAGCCAATGTCAGAATGACACTTACAATAACAGATTTTATTTTGCATGGTAAAATATGAGATACAGGATTAAGAAGAAAAACAGCCTTTGAATAGAAAGTTATTTATAATTGTCACGGTTCCTCCCCCACTCTGAACTCTAGGGTACAGATGTGGGGACCTGCATGAAAAACCTCCTAAGCTTATCTTTACCAGCTTAGGTCAAAACTTCCCCAAGGTACAAAATATTACCCCCGTTATCCTTGGACTGGCCGCTACCACCACCAAACTAATACTGGTTACTGGGGAAGAGCTGTTTGGACGCGTCCTTCCCCCCAAAATACTTCCCAAAACCTTGCACCCCACTTCCTGGACAAGGTTTGGTAAAAAGCCTCACCAATTTGCCTAGGTGACTACAGACCCAGACCCTTGGATCTTAAGAACAATGAACAATCCTCCCAACACTTGCACCCTCCCTTTCCTGGGAAATGTTGGATAAAAAGCCTCACCAATTTGCATAGGTGACCACAGACCCAAACCCTTGGATCTGAGAACAATGAAAAAGCATTCAGTGTTTTACAAGAAGACTTTTAATAAAAAATAGAAGTAAATAGAAATAAAGAAATCCCCCCTGTAAAATCAGGATGGTAGATATCTTACAGGGTAATTAGATTCAAAAACATAGAGAACCCCTCTAGGCAAAACCTTAAGTTACAAAAAAGATACACAGACAGAAATAGTTATTCTATTCAGCACAATTCTTTTCTCAGCCATTTAAAGAAATCATAATCTAACACATACCTAGCTAGATTACTTACTAAAAGTTCTAAGACTCCATTCCTGTTCTGTCCCCGGCCAAGACGACTACAGACAGACACAGACCCTTTGTTTCTCTCCCTCCTCCCAGCTTTTGAAAGTATCTTGTCTCCTCATTGGTCATTTTGGTCAGGTGCCAGCGAGGTTACCTTTAGCTTCTTAACCCTTTACAGGTGAGAGGAGCTTTCCCCTGGCCAGGAGGGATTTCAAAGGGGTTTACCCTTCCCTTTATATTTATGACACGCCCCCCAAATCTCAGCTAGGGTGAAACACTGGCTGGGATTTCTTCCTGGAGCTCTAGGAAAACAGAGTTAATAAGACACATGCATCTCTAAATATACTACCAAGTACATAAAGACTAACTATTTTCCACATCTCAAGGACGATTTTAACCAGTTGATTCTGGGAAACTTTCACGGGAGAGTGCATCAGCCACTTTGTTAGAAGCTCCTGAGATGTGTTGGATGTCGAAATCAAAATCTTGGAGAGCTAAACTCCACCGAAGAAGTTTTTTGTTAGTTTCTTTGACGGTGTGAAGCCACTTTAGTGCAGCATGGTCGGTTTGCAGGTGGAAACGCCGTCCCCAAACATATGGACGTAGCTTTTCCAGAGCGTAGACAATGGCATAACATTCTTTTTCAGTGACTGACCAGTTGCTTTCCCTCTCATACAGTTTTTTGCTGAGAAACACTACAGGGTGGAATTCTTGATCAGGTCCTTTCTGCATTAAAATTGCTCCCACACCACGCTCGGATGCATCTGTGGTTACTAGGAACGGTTTGTCAAAGTCTGGGGCCCTTAGTACAGGGTCAGACATGAGTGTCGCTTTAAGTTTGTTAAAGGCCTTCTGACACTTTCTGGTCCACTGAACAGCATTTGGCTGTTTCTTTTTGGTTAGGTCTGTCAGTGGGGCAGCGATTTGGCTGTAATGCGGTACAAATTGTCTGTAATAACCGGCCAAGCCTAAGAAGGATTGAACCTGTTTCTTTGACTTTGGGACAGGCCACTTTTGGATAGCATCCACTTTGGCCTGTAGGGGGCTGATAGTTCCTTGACCCACCTGGTGTCCAAGGTAAGTCACTCTGTTTAGGCCTATTTGACACTTCTTAGCCTTAACAGTTAGTCCTGCCTCCCTTATGCGCTCAAGGACTTTTTGTAGATGTTCCAGGTGGTCTGCCCAGGAATCCGAAAATATGGCCACATCGTCAAGGTAGGCGACTGCATATTCTCCTAATCCCGCTAGGAGACCATCTACAAGTCTTTGGAAAGTGGCGGGTGCATTTCGCAGCCCGAAAGGGAGTACATTAAATTCATACAGCCCGAGATGTGTGATGAAGGCTGACCTTTCCTTGGCAGATTCATCTAGCGGTACCTGCCAGTACCCCTTGGTTAAGACCAAGGTAGAGATGAACTGGGCCCGTCCCAGTTTCTCTAATAGTTCATCAGTGCGTGGCATTGGATAGTTGTCTGGGCGAGTTACAGCATTTAGCTTACGGTAGTCCACGCAAAAACGTATTTCCCCATCTGGTTTGGGAACTAGAACCACTGGAGATGCCCATGCACTTTCAGAGGGGCGGATTACACCCATCTGTAACATATCCTGGATCTCCCGTTCTATAGCAGTTTTAGCTTGAGGAGACACCCGGTAAGGGTGGACCCTAATTGGGTGAGCATTACCTGTGTCAATGGAGTGGTATGCCCGTTCAGTCAGTCCTGGGGTGGCTGAGAACGTTGGCGCGTAGCTAGTGCACAGCTCCTGGATCTGCTGTCGCTGCATACGCCCAAGGGTCATGGAGAGGTTCACCTCTTCCACACCACCAGCACATTTCCCTTCGTAATAGACACCTTCAGGCCACTCAGCGTCGTCTCCTCCCTGGGCTGTAAACTGACAAACCTTTAATTCTCTGGAATAAAAGGGCTTTAGAGAATTAATATGATACACCTTAGGCTTTCGGTTGGAGGTGGGGAATGCTATGAGATAATTAACAGCTCCCAGGCGCTCCTGGACCACGAATGGCCCTTCCCACGATGCTTCCATTTTATGGGCCTGGAGCGCCTTTAAGACCATGACCTGGTCTCCTACTTTGAAGGAACGCTCTCTGGCATGTTTATCATACGAGGCTTTTTGCTCTTTTTGAGCATCCTGTAAGTTTTCTCTAGCAAGGGCTAAAGAGGTTCGGAGGGTGTTTTGTAGGTTGGTTACAAAGTCCAGAATGTTAGTTCCTGGAGAAGGTGTAAATCCCTCCCATTGCTGCTTCACCAACTGCAATGGCCCCTTAACCTCACGGCCATATACAAGTTCAAATGGGGAAAACCCTAAACTGGGATGTGGTACAGCTCTGTAGGCAAAGAGCAACTGCTGCAATACTAGGTCCCAATCATTGGAGTGCTCATTTACGAATTTACGTATCATGGCCCCCAAAGTTCCATTAAACTTCTCCACCATGCCATTTGTTTGATGATGGTAAGGAGTGGCAACCAAGTGATTTACCCCATGAGCTTCCCAAAGGTTTTTCATAGTTCCTGCCAGGAAATTAGTCCCTGCATCTGTGAGGATGTCGGAGGGCCAACCTACCCTGGCAAAAATGTCTGCTAGTGCTTGGCACACACTTTTAGCCCTGGTGTTGCTTAGAGCTACTGCTTCCGGCCATCGGGTGGCAAAATCCATGAAAGTCAGTATGTACTGCTTTCCTCTGGGTGTCTTTTTCGGAAAAGGACCCAGAATATCCACAGCTACTCGCTGAAATGGAACTTCAATGATGGGGAGTGGCTGGAGAGGAGCTTTGACCTGGTCTTGGGGTTTTCCCACTCTTTGGCACACCTCACAAGACTGGACATAGGTAGAAACATCCTTGCCCATTCCCTCCCAGTGGAATGACCCCCCCAAACGGTCTTTGGTCCTGTTCACCCCAGCATGGCCACTAGGGTGATCATGGGCTAAGCTCAAGAGCTTGGCCCGGTATTTAGTTGGAACTACCAACTGTCTCTGAGGATGCCAGTCTTCCTGGTGTCCCCCAGAAAGAGTTTCCTTGTATAAAAGTCCTCTTTCTACAACAAACCTGGATCGATTAGAAGAGCTGAGAGGCGGTGGGTTGCTCCGTGCCGCCGTCCACGCTCTCTGGAGGCTTTCATCTGCTTCCTGTTCGGTCTGGAACTGTTCCCTTGATGCTGGAGACATCAGTTCCTCATTGGATTGGGGACATAGGCTTGGTCCCTCTGGAAGCGATATAGGGGATGGAGCTGTTTCTGTTGACTGTGAACCGCTCTCCGCTGGTGCACTATGTTGGGATTCAGGCTCCGGCTGAGCCTCTTGTGTAGGGTTATCGGCTGCTGCCAGTTCAGGTTCGGTGGGGCCCTCTGGTGTTGAGGTTGCAAGTACTGGATTCAGTGCTGGCACGGGGTCTGGTGTTGGTTGTTTGGCTGGTTCCGGTTCTGGGACTGGTTCCGTCTGGGTCTCCGGGACTGGATCCACTACTGCTGTTGCAGACATTGGCCTGGGGTCCGGGTCCATCACCTCTGACCGGGCCCTGATAGAAGTTTCCGGAACAGAGCTAGGCCTCACGGCTTGTTTAGCCTGGCTGCAGGTGACCGTTCCCACCCTCTTGGCCTGCTTCACGTGATTGGCCAAGTCTTCCCCCAACAGCATGGGGATGGGATAATCATCATAGACTGCCAAAGTCCACATTCCTGACCAGCCCTTGTACTGGACAGGCAACTTGGCTGTAGGCAAATTGAAAGAGTTGGACTTGAAGGGTTGAATCGTCACTTGGATCTCTGGGTTGATTAAATTGGGGTCCACTAAGGAAGCATGGATAGCTGACACTTGTGCTCCGGTGTCCCTCCACGCGGTGACCTTCTTCCCGCCCACACTCACAGTTTCCCTCCGCTCCAAGGGTATCTGGGAGGTATCTGGGCCTGTGGACCTCTGGTGTGATTCCGGTGCAATGAACTGTAATCTGTTGGGGTTCTTGGGGCAGTTGGCCTTTACATGCCCCAGCTCGTTACATTTAAAACATCGTCCAGCTGACGGGTCACCGGGGCGAGGTGGGTTGCTGGAGAACGGGGTGGTGGGACGATAAGGGGTCTGGAGGGTTCTTTGGGAGGTAGGTGGGGCTTTGGGCGGCCCCCGGTAATAGGGTGTGGTCTGGGGTGGTCCCTTCTGGTCTCCGCTCCAACTGCGACCAGTTTTCTTCTTCTCTGCCACCTCCACCCATCTGGCTCCAATCTCTCCTGCCTCGATTACAGTTTTGGGTTTCCCATCTAGGATGTACCTTTCTATTTCCTCAGGAACACCCTCTAAGAATTGTTCCATTTGCATTAGGAAGGGCAAATTTAATGGAGATTCAACACTTGCTCCTGATATCCAGGCATCCCAATGTTTCACAATGTGGTAGGCATGTCGGGTAAATGACATGTCTGGTTTCCACCTTAGGGCTCGGAACCTCCGACGAGACTGCTCGGGTGTTATCCCCATTCTGACTCTCGCCTTGGATTTAAACAGTTCATACTTGTTCATATGTTCTTTAGGCATTTCAGCTGCCACCTCAGCTAAGGGTCCACTGAGCTGCGGCCTCAGCTCTACCATGTATTGGTCAGTAGAGATGTTGTACCCAAGGCAGGCCCTTTCGAAGTTTTCTAAGAAGGCCTCAGTATCATCACCTGCCTTGTAGGTGGGGAACTTTCTGGGATGGGAAGTGGTACCTGGAAAAGGATTGCTAGGGTTTGTTGGTATATTCTGCTGGGCCTTTATCCTCTCCATCTCCTCCACATGCTTCCTTGCCTCCATTTCCCTCTTGTGGGCAGCCTCCTGTACCTCCTTCTCCAGCTGCATGAGTTCTATCTGTCTTTCATGTTCCCTTTGTTTTTCCTCAGCCTGAAATTTGGCTAATTCCAGCTGTAGTCGAGCCGAGGATTTGGCCATTCTAACCTCTCTGTTTCTAACTAACTTTACACCCGAGGTTTAGAAATAAACAAACAAAACTTGGCTGTAAAATTTTGCTGTGCTGGAATAGAATACCTATTCTCTGATAGTGATTGTCAGCCTACAGAAAAAGACAATTCCCTTGTCTCTGCTCTGGGCCCAAATTAAAGCAAAAAACCTCCAACTACTTGGAAACCTGCTTACCCAGCCCAAAGAAAAAAAAAATTCTTTTCAAACCTGTGCTCTTTGTAAAACAAAAAAAAAATCAAAATCCTAAAAAAAACCCTGCCACTTTTGTCTCCAGGCAAATGGGTAGAGCACACACCCCCTATTTACTTTTAGGAAGAAAAGAAAAAAAAACCTCTGGGTTGGAAGACTGTGAATTTCCCTGCAGGAGTTAAGTACCCTGCCTCCAGGCAAAGAAAACCTGCAATTCACAAGATAATCCCCTTTTGTCTCTGCTTGGCCACAAAGCAGAGAGAAACCAAGCTGCTTTCAGTTTCAAAGCTGCTTTCTGGACTTCCTAAAAAATCCTTTTTAAAATCTGTATTTCTAGTTCAAAAAATCTCAACTGGATCTCAAAATGATTTCAGGTTAATCCCACCACTGTGCCACCATGTCACGGTTCCTCCCCCACTCTGAACTCTAGGGTACAGATGTGGGGATCTGCATGAAAAACCTCCTAAGCTTATCTTTACCAGCTTAGGTCAAAACTTCCCCAAGGTACAAAATATTACCCCCGTTATCCTTGGACTGGCCGCTACCACCACCAAACTAATACTGGTTACTGGGGAAGAGCTGTTTGGACGCGTCCTTGCCCCCAAAATACTTCCCAAAACCTTGCACCCCACTTCCTGGACAAGGTTTGGTAAAAAGCCTCACCAATTTGCCTAGGTGACTACAGACCCAGACCCTTGGATCTTAAGAACAATGAACAATCCTCCCAACACTTGCACCCCCCCTTTCCTGGGAAATGTTGGATAAAAAGCCTCACCAATTTGCATAGGTGACCACAGACCCAAACCCTTGGATCTGAGAACAATGAAAAAGCATTCAGTGTTTTACAAGAAGACTTTTAATAAAAAATAGAAGTAAATAGAAATAAAGAAATCCCCCCTGTAAAATCAGGATGGTAGATATCTTACAGGGTAATTAGATTCAAAAACATAGAGAACCCCTCTAGGCAAAACCTTAAGTTACAAAAAAGATACACAGACAGAAATAGTTATTCTATTCAGCACAATTCTTTTCTCAGCCATTTAAAGAAATCATAATCTAACACATACCTAGCTAGATTACTTACTAAAAGTTCTAAGACTCCATTCCTGTTCTGTCCCCGGCCAAGACGACTACAGACAGACACAGACCCTTTGTTTCTCTCCCTCCTCCCAGCTTTTGAAAGTATCTTGTCTCCTCATTGGTCATTTTGGTCAGGTGCCAGCGAGGTTACCTTTAGCTTCTTAACCCTTTACAGGTGAGAGGAGCTTTCCCCTGGCCAGGAGGGATTTCAAAGGGGTTTACCCTTCCCTTTATATTTATGACAATAATATATTATTGAAATGTTCCACATTGCCTTTGTATCATTTATCAGTTTTTGGCTCACATTTTGCAAAAAGTTCAATCATATTGCTGTTCAGATCCAAAGGATGCAAATTTAATAAATATTTATAGAAAACATTAAAATAGATTACAAAGAAAATAAAATGTCCTTTTTCTCTTTTTCCTCATTCTTAGTCTTCAGGATTCAAAGATGGGAAAATATCAATACCTAGTGACAACATTATCTTACGGGACAGGTCCGTGGCTAGTGTAAATTGTCATAGCTCCACTGAGTCACATAGAACTCTAACAATTTATACCAGATGAGGATTTGCCCCATAATAATTACAATTTATTCTAGTACGATGGCTTTATGGAGGTTTTAAACTGCAGGAGGCAAAAATCTGGATATCTGTTCCCATCTTATTTTTTTTTAAAGTGTTGTTCTCATCCCAAGAGTGGTGCATGGTACTAATAATTTCTTTTGGAAAAATAGAAAACCCCAGGGGAAAAAAATAACATGTTAAAATGATTACAAACTGGATGTTCAGGAGTAAATAGTTTCAAGCTAAGGATTTATTTTTAAGCCTGGAGGAGCAAGGTCAGTGATCCAATCTGAAAGTGAGTTTTATCTTTTCTTCGTAATGAGACAACCTGCTAAATTCTGCTGATATTTATTCAAGTTCCCCTGAAGTCATTGGACTAGATTTTGCACCTGTCATAAATTGGCCTGGATCTACTGACTTCAGGGAAGCTACGCCGATCTATCCTAACTGACTATCTGGTCCATTAAGAGTAAATCAAGTATAATGGACCATCTCCAATGAGGTGGGCATCTCCAGAGAAGTACTGAGCTGTAATCTCCTTCAATTCCCATTGAAGTCATTTTGGGCTGAGAGTGCTAAACCACTCATGATTAGGTATCAAGTCAGGAGAGTACGTGGCCATCTTCTGAATGCTATTAACATTTTTAAGTGATGCACTGATGCTGTTCATAAGAACCACCAAACACTGTGACAAGCATAAAGAAAATCTCAGCACCTTTGACCAGACCAGCGAATTTGAGACCACATGTGGATTGCAGGAGGTATCTGTAGAAGCTTGCAATATAATACCAAATGTAAACACTTTAAGAACTCTTATAGGAAAGGAACACCATGTACAGGAATGGAGAACTGCTTGAAGATCTGGACATCAGGACTATAAGATGTAAGGTAAACTACCCAAAGAAGAGCTGGAGAACATACATGAGAATTGGATGTTTGAAATTTCACAGCATTTTGGGTTACCATCCCCATCTATATTTTGGGAGCAGTCTGCCTTATTCCTGGGAAAAGATCCATTTTGGAGAGAGATCAGAGAGGAGGAATAATCAATTGCTCCATTGTCCACTTTGCAGATGTATAACAAAAATTTAAAAGGAGAATGCTAGTTAGACATCTCATGTCCAAATAGATGAAAACTGTAGAGTTCCTAGGTTGTACTGGATCATTTCTAAAGTGACTGGACTTGAGACTCAGGGGTCAGCTCCCAGTGCGGTACCTAAATGAAGTGGACAGTTTTTCAGAAGAGCTCAGCAGCAGAACTGAGCAAATAACTGTTTTGCTGGCAGTTCTGAAAAACTGAATAAAACATTCAATCTGGGTCAAACCAAATCTGAATTTCTTTGGAATACTCAGGAAATCAAAAAAGGGCACCAAGAAGTCAGTTTGGTGTTGAACAAACCATGTTGTTCAACCCAAAATGTTTTGTTTCTGATAATTTTTAAAGGGCTAGATTAACAGAATGGTCAGAGGAGGCGGCCCCTGCCTTATAGCTTTTAGCACAATGGAGAGGGCACTCACATGGGATGTAGGATACCAAGGTTCAAACTCACAACCTGGAACAGTGAGTTAAACCCATGTTTGCTCATTCTTTGCGGAAGGCCCTAAACTCCCAGCTACAAGTTATTATGGGTGGTGGTGGTGATCTCAATTTCTCCTGGTGAAGCTGGAGAACTTGAGTCACCAGCCTGTTAACTGCATACCTTAACCACTAGGCTACTGAGTAATTTTGTTTGTCTCTATTAGCACAATGAATATTTAATTTAAATCCATGTTCCAAGAGGCTCCCACATCCCATGCATTTTGTACCTAGAAAAGCAAGCACTAAGGTATAGTTGCAATCAGATACTGTTCATTCACACTTTTCAGTCATGGGGACCCCAGGTTATTTTATGGTTTTATCCATTAACAATAATTATGTGGCTATTCTTGTAGCCCTTTGAGGTACTTATGAGCATTAGTGATAACTTTGGCTCTATCAATAGAGACTATACATCTGGGTAAGGCCATTAGTCAGGCATTTGACTGAAGGGTCTGTTATGTCCCCCTTAGTTATGTGCACACCTGATGAGGAACAGTATGTCTCAGGTTATAGCGATACAACAGGTTAGAAGCGCCTAATGGAGGCAGATCTAAGTTTTCATTTGTTTATGTTTTGGCTCCTCTGTATAGGGTGATGTACTACCGGATTTACAGAAATTTTATTTTATGACATTAACACAGTTTTAGATTTAACAGAAAAGCCGTGTTATTGACTTTCCCATAGATATTGAAAGTTTCCCCTTTCTGGGGACTCTCCAACATAGCTATTTCATCATATCATGTATTTTTTTGTGTGCCAGGTGAGTTCTGATTTATTTTCCTGGATTGCAGACTATGTGTTGCAGCTTTTATTGTATGTCTGTTTATATCTATTGCAGTTTTCATTGTATCTCTGTTCTTGTAACTTCATTATCAATTGTGTTGGATAGTCACAATGGTAACATTATACATATAAAATTATTAACAAAAATAAAGTTTAAAAACCTGAGTGTCAAAAATTATTTTCAACTAAAATACCTGGGGCACAATCAAATTTTTGTACTATAGAGAGATCGACTTCAGAAACAAACCTTCAATCTTTACGCAGAGTTTCTGGGTCCCTGAGCTACTGGAAACCTACAGGTACAAAGGAGGGATAGCTCAGTGGTTTGAGCATTGGCTTGCTAAACCCAGGGTTGTGAGTTCAATCCTTGAGGGTGCCATACAGGGATCTGGGGTCATTTAGCAGTCTGGGGCAAAAATTGTGGATTGGTCCTGCTTTGAGATCCCGTCCAACCCTGATATTCTATGAAATGGATAATAAAAGAGAAAAATCTTCTTGTAATTATATGTTCTTACTGTTACATTATTCAGCCACTAGGTGTCTTTAGAGTTTCAGACAGGGTGTGGTCTCTGGTATTTAGGGTGAGACAAAGCTGGAACCCAAGCTGTGTGGAAACCTGTCTGTAGTTGTAGTTGTTTTCTTTAATTAGCACCATGGGCAGTGGGTATCATAGGCTGAGGCTGTGCCTCTCAAAACAGGTAGGCCTGGTCCCGCCTACAGGCTCCCCCTTGCTTCTGCTCAGTACACCGCTCTAGCCTCCGTGTGGGGTGGCACCGGCTCGGGCCGCACCACCCACCCTTCCAGGGTTCTGGAGCTGGGAAGCGGGGCCTGCAGCTGCACTGCCTGTCCTCCCAGAGTTCTGGGGCCGGGGTGGCTGCGGCCGTGCTGCCCGGCTTCCCTTCGCTCTGGGGGTGGAGGCTGGGGGCACTCTAGGGCTGGGTTGGGACTGGCAGCTTAGATGGGTGGGGGCTCTGGGCTCAGGTGGGGGGCACACAAGGGGTGGGGCCTCAGATAGAAGGGGCGGGACTGTGGCCTAGCCTCCCCTAGCTGGCAGTTCATGTGCCAACCATGGTAAGAACCTTCTGTTTTAGAGAGGCTGTGATTCCATATAGCATGGTCCTTGATAACCATATTCTCTATTTAGAGCTTTATTGTTATTACAGTAGAATCTCAGAGTTACAAACACCTCAGGAATGGAGGTTCTTTGTAACTCTGAAATGTTCATAACTCTGAACAAAACATTATGGTTGTTCTTTCAAAAGTTTATGACTGAATATTGACTTAACACAGTTTGAAACTTTACTATGCAGAAGAAAAGGCTGCTTTAACCATCTTAATTTAAATGAAACAAGCACAGAAACAGTTTCCTTACTTCGTCAACTTTTTTTAAACTTTCCCTTTATTTTTAGTAGTTTACGTTTAACACAGTATTGTACAGTATTTTCTTTGCTTTTTCTTTTCTTGTCTCTGCTGCTGTCTGACTTCATACTTGCAGTTCCAAATGAGGTGTATGGTTGACTGCTCAATTCATATGTCTAGTGTTCATAACTCTGAGGTTCTACCATACTACTTTCATGGGAGGAGTATAACATAACTTATAGTAAAAATAAAATAAAAGGGAATGTACAAAGTTGTTCTTAGTCCCAGAGGCCAGTATTCTTGGGGGGGAAAAAACTAACAACATTCAGGATGCCTTCCCAATAAAAGCTGAAGTTATCTAACATATTATGTGTACACAGTGACCCCGGGCTTAAGACAAACAAGAAACTTAATAGCTATGGCATTTACCACCTCTGCAACAATCCAGGTCCAACTCCCTCTTGGAATTAACACACCATCAGCATGATCTCCACTTTAACACAGAGTGATGTTAATTGTTGTAATTTACATCTGACAGTCGGGATTATCCCCAAGGAGTTCAGTGTGGAGTCAGCGTCTCAAAAGGATTGATGGCCACTGAAGCAATGGCATTATTAATGGCCACTAAAGCAATGGTATTATTAAATTTAAAGGGGGGAAAAAAGCAGCAGCAGCCAGTGTTTTACTAGCAGTCATTTAAACTAGAAAAAAAGCAGCATTGAAACTCCCATCCCCACTTCATCAGACAATAACATTTTTGACAAACTGTTGGTTCCAGGTTTCAGAGTAACAGCCGTGTTAGTCTGTATTCGCAAAAAGAAAAGGAGTACTTGTGGCACCTTAGAGACTAGCCAATTTATTTGAGCATAAGCTTTTGGCACGAAAGCTTATGCTCAAATAAATTGGTTAGTCTCTAAGGTGCCACTAGTAATCCTTTTCTTTTTGTTGGTTCCAGTTTCCTTCTAAGGCATCATCTAAAATGCTATACAGCCAGCCCAGTATATTTATGTCAGCCTGTAAAGGCAAATACAGCTCCAGTACAGGATTAACTATATTTTGGTGAGAAAGAGTGATCTTGAGTTAGCTGAGGATTTGAAAATCAATTTACTCCTTCACTTGAACACAGATTTGACTCCTTTTTTGTCAGCCTGAGAGTGACAGGAGTATATATTCATGAACCAATCAAAAGATTATTTTGCATACTGTTGTTTTCATTTTGTTTATAAAGTAAACGTTCAAAGTCTGGAATAAAAGGAATTTGTGAGCATCCGTATTTTTATATATGTGAGGCAACACTGGTTTTGCTGAGACAAGATTGTATAGCTATTGGGCCAGATCCTCAGCTAGTATAAACAGCCATAGTTCCATTGAAGTCAGTGGAACCACAGAGATTTTTTACCAGTTGAGGATCTGATCTCAGGGGGAGGGGATGGGGAAATAAGACTTCTGTAACTTCTGTCACTCACACTTGCAATCTGTTCATGATCAAAATATTACTCAGAGATATTTTGATGTAGACAGGATTGATGAAGTCCCCTCTGGTGTATTCAAACATTACAATTGCCTTATAGTATATATAAGCAGGGCACCCATGATAACCAGTAATTTCACCATTTGGCTAAGTGTTGCAATTTTGTTGCACTGTATTCACGGTGAGAAACATGTTTATATGAGGTGTTTTTTTAAACAAAACACTATGGGGCAGATGGTTTGGAATTTTTTAATGGAACAGTTTTCGATCAGAAAATGCCCATTTGTCAAAACCAAAACATTTTGAGGAACTGTATCAGTTTTGATGAAAATCGCTCAGCTCAAGGATGGAATTTCTGGTCAAAACCAGAGTGAGTGAGACCCCTGCAGCCACCCACCTCAGTAGCCTGGCGGTTGCAGCACTTGTCTTACATGCAGGAGCCCGCTCTGCCTGCTTCAGAGCAGGGATTTGAATGTAGGCTCCTGCTTCCTAAGTTCTGTTATCCACTGGGATAGTGGCTCCTCCAGGGGAAGGGTCTTTCTTGTTCAATCTTTATGAACATTTTCAAAAAGTCTCAGGTTTGTTCTGATGTGGAATGTAAACATTTCAAAACCTCACCAAGTTTCAAGAAACAGAATTCTTGTTGTCCAACTAGCCCATTAACTTAAATAGTAACAGATCCATGACTAAGATTTCAATATACAGATGATAAAATAATTCTTACTTTAGTTTATATTTTTAAACATTGCTACAAACAAAAAACCCAGTAATAATCATTTTATGTACTGTGTAACACACCAAGTTTAATTTATATATTATATAACACAAACTTATTATATAAAATTATTTTATATGATGTCTCCAGTAAAGTTTTATAAAAGTGCAGGAATATGTAATCAGGAAGAAGGCTGGAGGCTCTTTATCTACCAGTTAGACCATTTTTCAGATGATTATTTTCAGAAAACAGGATATTTGTTCATAGCAGAAACAGACTCTTTCTTCTCAGCAAATAATACTGTCTCCCATAAATGTAAAGACAAAATGAAAAGAGCACAGATAAAGAAAGGAAAAAAAAAAAAACCCTGTTGAGGTTAGGGTTCCCTGTGCTAGGCATGGTATCTCCACATAGCAAGACACAGTTTTGGCCCTGAGCAGCTTGCAATATAAATCCCTGATGCATGTGTTTAACTTTAAGAATAAAGTTAGCCTCATTGAATGAATGAATGATGGGGATCTACTGTAGATTTTTATATTGCTATTGTGACACTTTGGTTATATGTCTCTGTCAAACTGTAAATTCCATTTTGTTTTGTGAATGCCATTTGTGATTGTTGCCTTCATTGTGGATCAGTGCATCCATTTTGTAGCAAGGCTTGACACCTAGTGGACAGTCTATATCTGAGAATCTGCAACAGAGCAATCAAGGGCCATCTATGTATAATTACGCTTCCCTACTAGAACAGTGGGTGGGTGAGATTCTGTGGCCTGCAATGTGCAGGAGGGCAGACTAGATGATCTCTATGGTACCTTATGACCTTAAAGCGTATGAGTCTATGAGTCAATGGATTTTCTGCCCATAGGGCCGATGACTGAATGATTCTCTACACAGAAGCTGATGGGGGAGGAGGTGAAGCGTGGACTTGCTGCACATTGGGAAATGGAGGACAGATCTGTTTTTTTTGAAAAAAGTACTTCTCTAAGCAAGGGAGGGTGACCAATGCCAGAAGATTAGACCATGCAGGCTGGAAGAAATGCCTGTCTTAAGGACTTGGACCAAACACAGCACTCACAGAGCTGGTGAGATCAAACCAGGGGGGAATTGCGTTCCAGAGTCTGTTGTTTTCCACAGATCTATAATTGTCTTGTGCTTTCTAAGAGTAAAGTGCATGTGTGTGTGTATGTTTGTATGTGTGTATGTGGGAGTATAAGAAATTTGCTAGGCCTGTGTGTCTAGCTTTAGTGCCACATTGTCCCTGAATGGTGTAAGTAGGAAGTCAGAGCTCCCACAGCCTGGTGGACTGGGGGGAGGAGGGCTGAGGCACTGGTTCCAGGGTGCAAGGGCATGGATGACAGGCTCCCACTGCCCCAAAAGAGGGTCAGACATGCAGTCTGCACATGGGGGATTTCCTGGGAAACCCAGAGCCAGGAACAGTCACTACTCAGACCCTGGGGTTTTAGAAGCATGTGGGATCTAGAGAAGGGAGGCAGTCACAATAGACTGAGATCCATCCAGAGAATGGGGTTGGTCCAGGTTGTGACAGACTCTCTAATATTAATTTGTATATTGGTATCATATTAATCCCTGGTACCATACTGCCTATTAGAAGGTGCATCTAGGCATACATATGGGTGTCAGTTTAACACTACTTTATTTTCAGAGCAGCAGTAGCCAGTCAAGCTCTTTCACCCTACACTTGCTCTGGACTGACTACAGACAACACAAAGATTCTCCGGTTACATGCTGGACTTAAAGTGACACACCATTACACTCCTCTGAATACTCCCAGCAAGAGGGCCAATTAATGCTATTTATGTGGATAGTTTTGTAATGTGAAGTCTCTCCATTGGAAACTAAATTGAAACTGCTAATTGTACACAAGTTATCAAAGAAGGCTCAGCTGCTAACAACTTCTGGCCATTAGTACTAAACTAGGCTATATTTTAAATGGGAATGTAGAGATAACAGGTTCCATCCCATTGTCAATTGTCTTTCATGTGCAATTAAAAAAATACAATGATTTAAAAAATAAATTTCTGGTCTGTTTGGAAATGAAAGTTGCCCTCAAGCTATAAAACTTGTCCCTAGCTTTATAAAAATATCATTTAATAATCTGCTGACTGGAATCAACCAGCGTATACAATCAGCATCCTGATGGGAGATTTACAAAAGCAGTTACTAGACATGTCTAAATTTTATCATACAAATTAATAGAGAGCTGGTAAAGAAATTTAAACTCACCTCATGATGCCCAAGTATAATGTGATGTAAGAGAAGGATCATTTTCCACACGGTCTGTGCTATAGGGTATGTTTTCTTCAAAATGACAGCCAGTCCAAAGTCCACTGACATCAATAGAAAGATTCCTGTTGATTTTAGTTAGCTCTGGAGCAGGTCCCTAATTCCCACAATCACCAAATGGACTTGGTGTATTGTCACCGGGTCCAATCACTGCTAGGGGCTGCTCTGGGGATGAGCTCTTTCCAGACGTTGCACCTTCCTCTAGCGGTCTCTCCACCCATCTCTGCAACTCCAGGTGCTTCTTGTTCATGACATGATCCTCCAGCAAGTCTTCCACTATGAACTGTCCCAGACTGTCCACTCTCTGCCACTTCATCAGTGCCTGGTAGGGGAATCCGAGCCCACCCTCTACTCTGGGTTCCAGCTCAGGGGCGCTCTCATCAGCAGCCAAGGTCTGCACTGTCCTATCCCTTGTTGCTTTTCCCCTGGGACTTGTCTACCTTTCTGGCTGCCACAGGTTTGCCAGTCCAAACTCCCTCCACCCACGGAGTAACTGTAGGCTGCTCTCTATAGCCCCAAACACACCTCCCTTCTCCCAGGGAGTGACTGAAGGCTACTTGCCTGCAGCCCCATTCTGCTCTCAGCTCCTGTTCCTGTCCAGATGAGACTCATTTGGTCAATCCCTTCTCCCTAGCTTCTCCTCCAGGTGCAGCCTGGGGAGTTAACTGGACACCCCATCAGATGTACATAAAATGGAGCATGTGCACCTGTGGGTGTAATAAAACAATATGTAGGCACAATCAAATGCTCATGATTAAGAGCTAAATTATCCTCTTTGATCCACAACAGGTCTTTTGATTCCTCTTCACACATTTGTAGACGGACTCCACCCCCCCACCCACGCCAACCCACTGATGTGCAAAACTCCGATTGATGTCAATGGAGGATCTACCCATGTATGAAAAGTGGAATATGGTAACAGTGCAACTTTATTTGTGCACCTTAATTTATAGAGGCTGTGTCCAAAAGCCCTTAACAGAGTACATAGCATTACACAGAAAACTAATGCATTCCAGCAGAGGGAGAGAGAAATTCATGACTACGGGCAAAAGAGAAAGGTGAGACTAGAAATGAGATGGAGTCAGTCTGTTGACTGAGGGCTTGTCTATATGTAAAGCACCGCAGCGCGTCTGGTGAAGGTACTCTATGCCAATGGCAGAGAGTTCTCCAGTCGACATAATAAAACCACCTTCGTGAGTGGTAGAAACTATGTCAGCAAGAGAAACACTCCTGCCTACATAGCTCTGTGCACACCGGTGCTTATGTCAGTGTAACTTAGGTCTCTCGCAGGGTGGTTTATTGACACCTCTGAGAGACATAAGTTATGTCAACATAAGCTGTAGTGGAGCCTGAGTTAGCTTTCCTCTGTGGTGACAAAGTTCCGGTCAGGCAGAGATACAGGAAGGCTACTCCAGTGGGAAGGCATTCCAGTGGAAAAAGCCCTCTCAAGTAAAGGTCTGATCCCCATTGACTGGTCTGGACCCCAAAGGTCTGGGCCCCATTGACTGGTCTGGATCCCATCAGTGCCAATATTGTAGGAAAAGGTGAGGCAGAAGTAGATGGGTGGAGGGAGTGGAGGCAGTAGCAAAGAAAGAAAGTTAATGTGATTAGCTTCAGTAAACTGTCAAAGGTAAAACAATCCAAAGGCATTCTGAACAGCATCCTGAAATAAATGGGGAGCATTTATAATAAATTTGTTGTGGAGGTGTTTGAGAATAGGGTGCTATGGATGCACTTCTAAGTACATATAAAATAGCTTTAAAATGTATTTTCCTTTAGTGGTTGCATTAAAGGCATTTAAAATTATTTTCTTGTTCTCAAAAGAGAAATTAAAAAATACATTGTTACTGGAATTGTGTGAGATCCTTACAAGCCATTAGAATACTCCCAAATTATTTGCACAAGGCATCTCTATTATCCATGGATCACTGACATGATAGAACATAATGGCATCCAAAAGAGCCCTTGAAGACTATTATATTATGTGAATGAGCAGTTGAGACGCCCTCAAATTTCTGAAGCCTCAGTTTATCGAATGAGTCAGTGGAGAAACAGCCACTAAAGACAGCAATATTTCCATATGATGGACCTAGTTGGCACTGTATCAATGTGTCATCTTGTGCTGTACTTGGAAGGTCTTTTAATCATAGCTAGATGCATGCAGAATAATTCTGCCTATCATAACATTCTCTCTCTATACATATGATGGCAATACAAAAATATTTCTGCAATCAGAAGTTTCTATCTATGCATTTTCATATAAATTAAACCTCTCAAACTACAGAGAACTGTAATGATGGAACCTTAAGTGTTAATGCTTCTGTTGGCAATTACTAAAAATATTCCAGCATTTTAAGTCCTCAAGGGAATGGATAGTTCACAACTAGCCCAAGTTTGCAAGAGTGAGTCCCGTAAGGATGGACTCAATGCAGGAGTAACCAGTGAAATTCTATGACCTGTGGTATACAGGAAATCAGACTGAATGATCTAATGAAGTGATACTCAGACCTCAGTGGTTCAGGAGCCAAATTAGCGATCAACATTACCCAAAGAACCACAGTAGTGTGACTTCGTTTTTCATTTATTATAGTACTGTATATTCATATTTAAACAGTCTGACGGGAAATATTTAGTGTGTGTATATAAATAAAAAGCTTGGTTAATTGGTTAATAACTTAGATTGGTGAATAATTAAATCTCACAGTGTTTTAATATCATGTGCTGCAGAGAGCAGCAGGGGACACATTAAAGAGCCACTTGCAGCTCGTGAGCCACAGTCTGACTATCACTGATCAAATGGTTCCAACTGGTCGTAAAATCTGTGAATTTATAAAACCCCATGTCATAAATATAAAGGGAAGGGTAAACACCTTTAAATCCCACCTGGCCAGAGGAAAAACCCTTTCACCTGTAAAGGGTTAAGAAGCTAGGATAACCTTGCTGGCACCTGACCCAAAATGACCAATGAGGAGACAAGATACTTTCAAAGCTGGGAGGGGGGGGGAGAAACAAAGGTTCTCTCTGTGTGTTGCTTTTGCTGGGACCAGAGTAGGAATGCAGGTAAGAACTCCTGTAAAGGGCTAATAAGCAATCTAGTTAGATATGTGTTAGATTCTGTTTTGTTTAAATGGCTGATAAAATAAGTTGTGCTGAATGGAATGTATATTCCTGTTTTTGTGTCTTTTTGTAACTTAAGATTTTGCCTGGAGGGATTCTCTATGTTTTGAATCTGATTACCCTGTAAGGTATTTACCATCCTGATTTTACAGAGGTGATTCTTTTACGTTTTCTTCACTTAAAATTCTTCTTTTAATAACCTGATTGCTTTTTCATTGTTCTTAAGATCCAAGGGTTTAGGTCTGTGTTCACCTATGCAAATTGGTGAGGATTTTTATCAAGCCTTCCTCAGGAAAGGGGGTGTAGGGTTTGGGGAGGATTTTTGGGGGAAAGACGTTTCCAAGCGGGCTCTTTCCCTGTTATATATTTGTTAGACCCTTGGTGGTGGCAGCAATAAAGTCCAGGGGCAAAAGGTAAAATAGTTTGTACCTTGGGGAAGTTTTAACCTAAGCTGGTAAAAATAAGCTTAGGGGGTTTTTCATGCAGGTCCCCACATCTGTACCCTAGAGTTCAGAGTGGCGAAGGAACCTTGACACCCCACATCTGGATTCTCCAAGGGGTGTGTAGAGTAAGCATTTAAAAAGTTAATTACATTTCTAGAGCTACTACTAATGGTAGCGATACCCTTATTTTGAAGTTCTAGAATATCTCTGAGTACTGTCGTCAATGGAATGAACTCTGTATGTGCACCGAGTGTAGACACTTACAATTTTTTTGAACTATGAAGTGTCAGCATTTGAAAACTGGGCTTCTCATATGGGGCCTGATCCTAGGTCCAGTGGTCAATGGGAATCTTTCCATTGTCTTCAGTGGACTTTGGTTAAGGCCCCATGGTCTACAGTGTTGTCTTGAAATGAAAATACACCACTGGGCATCTGGTGCTCACTGAAAGTGTGACTTTGCATTATATACAACTGTTTTGTGTACCTTAGTTTATTCATCTATAAAATATTACTCATGAAGATGAAAATATGTTGTGAAACATTAATTAATGTAAGTAACATGCTTTGATGAGAGGTACTATATAATAATACACACTTTGAACTTTCTGTAATTATTATTGCTTTGATTCCTCAATCTTTTAATATTGCAGTCAAAGTATGAATGTACCAGACAGACGGGGCACTGTTAAATCAGCTGAAGAAATCGGATTGATTGTCAAGTCAGAACATATTTTGTTACTTGTCAGTTCACACAGAATGCAATACTTATACAGCAACCTCTTTCTACTGGGAAACCAGCTATTGGTATTCAATCAGAAAAAATGTGATTTTGCTTAGTAACGTTATATTATTTGAGTTTGTCTCCCTGTTAGCAGTTTTATTATAGGAAAATAGTGTCAAATGGATTAAATGCAGAGTGCCTGAATTCATCCAATTTCAGCTCCATCCACCAGATTCCATGGTCCTTCTCTTCTTCACCTCCTAAATGAACTGTTATTCCCTGCTCCCATCAGCAGAATAGAATCCTGTATCTTCTTGTTTCTATCCTCCCTGGTTAGACTATATTTTTCACTTACTTATTGTATTTCAGGCCCTCTCAGGAGGTGAGGCCCAGATAACAGCCAGTATGTAGGCTTTATTTAAGGGCTTGGTTTTGTTTTGCACAGACCTATCACTCAGCTCCTCCTGCCTTCTGGATTTTTTGGTGCCTTCAAATCACTGAAATTTACAAGGCTCACACTGTCCCAGAATGTAACAGGAAAGGGAGATGATAATGTATGACAAAACGCAACTGCAAAGACCGTCATTGTTATGGATTTTTGGTTGGCAGGTGGTGCAGTGTTTTAGTCCTTGGCTATATTGGTGGCAGTTTTGCACACTTTGGGGATTTTATCTTGCTTCCCACAATATTTGGTGTTTATTGTACAGCCCCAGGTCCTGGGGTCTCATTGTTACCAGAGAATCTCAGTTTTCATTTAAAACAACAAGTACATTTCTAGCTCTCATCATTGTGGAGTAAAACATGAAAAGTTTGATTGTAAAGGGTTGGAATCCAAAAGGCAAATTAAAAGGAGCCCAACAGTTGTTTATTTTTAAAAAAAATAATAGAATAATTTATTGGTCCAGACTCATGATTTTTGAACATGTGTGTTAAATTTTTAGCATTTGTACCTTTATTATGTCTTCTCTAATGTACTCCAATTAATATAGATGAAGATATATATTATATATGATGCTGGTAGCAATGCCTAATACTCCCCATTATAGTACCTTGTTTTCAGTTGCTTATAACTTCAGCAAACTTGAAGTGTTTGTGCTGAAATTTTACATGCCAGGTTCTGCCTAATGATGACGTTTTTGATTTTGGTTTTGGGTTGCTGTTTTGTTTTTGTTTTTTTTTTAATTTCTGCCAAAATAGTTCAACCATTTCCAAGACATAGGCTAGGGGGAAATGCCAAATTTCAAATTCCTGCTTGAAAATATAGGGCTGCTAAAGCTTCCAATGGAAAATGTCAATTTACATCAGGAATTGTGCCTTTTGCCATCCTGTGAAATCTGTCCAAATTTGGCCAAGTTATAAGTCTTTGAAAAATGAATTTGCACATGCTCACTAGACACTTCCTAGATCCATGTAAGTAAATTCACCAAAGATTCCATGTGTACTGAACATGCTCCAACCCAGGGCTGAGCTGGACTTTCCCTGCAGTTTCAGCTCTGGGCTTCTGTTGGCCATACTGGAACTGGGCACCAGAACTGAGAACATGAGAATTTTCTACTGTGATCTCAATACCCCAACCACCCACCAGCAGGACCCAGGCAGTGTGGAGGAGGAAGCTTCCTGGTTTGAATACAGATGGGACAAGGGCTGGACACAAGGGGAGATGCGGAAATAGACTGAGACAAGAAACTTAAGTAGGGGAGACTGGGAATGGAAGCTACAGCAGTGTGAAACTTTGGAGCTCACCCAGATCAGCAAGCAGTTCTGTCACCACCTGCCCTGTAACCTTGGGGGTCACAAGCTCTCAAACAGCCTGGTTACTCCTTGCAGAGTGATACCAACAGCCCTTCCAGTTCCAAGTCTCCCCAAATCCACCCACCCCAAGTTCTTAACTACCAGACACATGAGGCGTTCGTTGAAGGCATGAAATCAGCCCCCAGTTATGAGTTCACTCTGGCTCACACACTCCACACAGTTTGCACAACAGAGACCTGCCTGGGGTAAAACTAAACAAAAGGTTTATTTATTAGAAAAATCACAGACTGAAAGGTAAAATCATAAGGAATAGAAAACGTATGCAAGTTGCAGAGAAAATAAACATAAAGATGCAACCACAGGCTTTACACTTCCAAATCAAATAAATTCCCTTTTCTAATACAAATTATCTATTGCCTTTGAATAGTTTCCCACCATAAGCCCTGCCATAGCGGGGTTCCCCAGCATTTCATGGATACCACCCACCAAAGCGACTGTGCCTCAGTTTCTGGATAGATTTCACATCAGAAGGCTTTTTTAAAAAGGTTTGCAGGTGTATTTTTTTCTTTCTCTCAGACTATGGTGACTCATGGTTATTCAGAGAAGGGGAAATTCTCTCTCAGCTTGATAGGTGGATGTCATACACATTAACTGTAATGGCCCGTCATTTGTCTTTTCCTGGGCTGTACACTGCTAAGTGCTGGGAGCTAGTCTCCTCTGGTTGGGAAGGCTACCTTTCCCTGCCTGACTGCAGGTGGAGCTGAATGTTTGCAGCACAAATTATGAATACAGTTTTATATATTCTCAAATACATAAATTCATAACCAGCATCCCTATACATACCTCATAATGACCATCAAGTTTAGGACATTACAAGCTTTTAAGAAAGACTTTACTTAATATATTTTTATACACAGTAACATTGTATACATGCAGCTGATTCAATTGCCTGCTCTTTGGGTTCAGACCCCGTGTTCTTTCCCTGGGGTGTCTGGACCCTGATTGTCACCAGGGGTATTGGGACTGGGAAGGGAAACAGGGAGGAGGGATTAGGAGCCGATGGCTTGGAGGTAGACTGAGATCCCAAAAGTCGAGGGGGAGACTAGGACTGTGTTGACAAGGAGAGTGAGAACAGTAGGGAGAAAATGGGGGGAAGGGAGACGCATCAGATAAAGAGCCACTGAGGGGGAGAATGGAACTGGGAATGGCTGGTGTCATAAATATAAAGGGAAGGCTAACCACCTTTAAATCCCTCCTGGCCAGAGGAAAAAACCCTTTCACCTGTAAAGGGTTAAGGAGCTAAAGATAACCTCGCTGGCAACTGATCAAAATGACCAATGAGGAGACAAAATACTTTCAAAGCTGGGGGGGTGGTGAAGGGTTCTCTCTGCCTGTGTGGCTTTTGCAGGGACCAGAGCAGGAATGCAGGTCAGAACTCCTGTAAAGGGCTAATAAGCAATCTAGTTAGATATGCGTTAGATTCTGTTTTGTTTAAATGGCTGATAAAATAAGCTGTGCTGAATGGAATGTATATTTCTGTTTTTGTGTCTTTTTGTAACTTAAGGTTTAGCCTAGAGGGATTCTCTATGTTTTGAATCTGATTACCCTGTAAGGTATTTACCATCCTGATTTTACAGAGGTGATTCTTTTACTTTTTCTTTAATTAAAATTCTTCTTTTAAGAACCTGATTGCTTTTTCGTTGTTCTTAAGATCCAAGGGTTTGGGTGTGTGTTCACCTATACAAATTGGTGAGGATTTTTATCAAGCCTTCCCCAGGAAAGGAGGTGTAGGGCTTGGGGGGATTTTGGGGGGAAAGACGTTTCCAAGCACGCTCTTTCCCTGTTATATTTGTTAGACCCTTAGTGGTAGCAGCAATAAAATCCGGGGACAAAAGGTAAAATAGTTTGTACCTTGGGGAAGTTTTAACCTAAGCTGGTAAAAATAAGCTTAGGGGGTTTTTCATGCAGGTCCCCACATCTGTACCCTATAGTTCAGAGTGGGGAAGGAACCTTGACAGCTGGTCTCAAAAGTAACTTTTGGAGATTCTTGTGGTAGTTTTTCTCAGTTGCTTCCATGATCAGCATATCACACAGGTAAGACTGAGTACCAGGAATTAATTGTAATACCCTGGTGCAAGGCTCCCTGCCAAATAGCAGGTGTGGGTACTATTCCAAGCACTAGTCTGCTATATTGAAAATTATTGCTGAAAACCTGTGCTGTCACAGGTGTTTGGAATTTGGGCCAAGTAATCCACCATGAGTACAGTCTCCCTCATACAACCAATGAAATTGCTGCCTGCAGATTAGCTGCAGAGTAAGGAAGATGTTTGGTTGAGTTACTTCTGATATCACACTAGTCTAGGATTCTTAGCATGGCATAGCTACATGCCTTATTGTAGCTGAACACAAAACGAGTGTAATTCATAAGGCTGAGAGCTTAATAATTGTTTAGTAACAGACTGCAAATCCCAGTAATGATTGAACCTGGTGATATTCTAACCAAGGAGCTCTCAACTGTGCTTGTTGCTATTTCCATCGATTCACACGGACTCAACAGAAATTTTGGGCTTCAGAGTGACCCATAGACAGAGTGACAATCTTGGAACCTTATTATATAGACAAACCCTTGTCTGTGTTAATTGTGAGGCACTTCTTGTCACAATCTTCAATCTCCATATGTAGATAGGCTTGGGCTAGGTCGATCATGAAGACATGTTTAGCACCATCTAATGATGCAAATATATGCTGTATTCTGAGCAAAGAATCCTGATCTGTGTGTAATACTGAGTTAACTCTAACTCTGAAATTACCACAGATACGAACAGATCCATTTTTTTTCATTATTGGCACTATAGCAATGCTCCATTCATTCCAGTTAACTCTGGATAAAAATCCAGAGTCCTGTAAGTACTAAAGGTATTTCTCTATCTTTGGCTGAATAGCAAAAGGTACTGGACAAACGTTGCAAACTTTAAGAATTGCTCCCTTTTTAAGCACAGTTTTTTTTTCTTTCAGATGTTTTCAGGTTCTAATAACATCCTGAAAGACATCAGTGAGCTGCCTTGTCTAAAAATTCAGCTAATTTTTGTTTGGGGCTGGATTGTTGTATGCCTTTACACATGTTATGCATTACCCATCCAATTGAATCTCTCAGCCATTCTCTACCAAGTAATGCATGGGCCCCCCGCTTCTCAAAACAGAAATTTAGTATAAGATGTTTACAGTTGTATGGTACCACTATCATAATAATTCCCAGTGAACAAGGATTTCTCCTTTATATGTTTTTAGAAGCACTGACATTTTCTGCAACTTCATCCTTTTAAGTGGTCTCTGATAATCCTGTTGTGAAATTACAGAAACAGCAAACCCCATATCAAGCTCCAATTTAAGTCTTACTTTTTCCACTTGTATAGGAATCCAAATAATACATTGTTATTGTATTTTAAACTGTCAAAGAGATACTACAGTATTCTCAGGTTTCAGAGTAACCGCCGTGTTAGTCTGTATTCGCAAAAAGAAAAGGAGTACTTGTGGCTCCTTAGAGACTAACCAATTTATTTGAGCATGAGCTTTCGTGAGCTACAGCTCAATTCATCGGATGCATGCCGTGAAAACTGTAGCAGACTTTATATATACACAGAGAATATGAAAAAATACCTCCACCCACCCCACTGTCCAGCTGGTAATAGCTTATCTAAAGTGATCACCAGGTGGGCCATTTCCAGCACAAATCCAGGTTTTCTCACCCTCCTCACCTTTCCTCACCTGGAGGGTGAGAAAACCTGTATTTGTGCTGGAAATGGCCCACCTGGTGATCACTTTAGATAAGCTATTACCAGCTGGACAGTGGGGTGGGTGGAGGTATTTTTTCATATTCTCTGTGTGTATATATAAAGTCTGCTATAGTTTTCACGGCATGCATCCGATGAAGTGAGCTGTAGCTCACGAAAGCTCATGCTCAAATAAATTGGTTAGTCTCTAAGGTGCCACAAGTACTCCTTTTCTTTTTACAGTATTCTCTTCTCTGTGAACTCCTTGTCATCTGCAAGCTGATGAATGTGGAATTCTCTAGTACAGTAGAACACCATTTATCCGAGCCGCCATTATCCAGCTCTCCATATTAACAGAACTGGGCAGCGGGGCTCCGGCTGACAGCCGGAGCCGTGCTCCCCAGTGCTGACTGTCGCAAGCCCCGTTGCCTGGAGCTGACAGCTGGAGATAGAAAGCTCTTTGCCCATTCTCCTGATTATCCACATTTTTGATTATCCAATCTGGCCCAGTCCCAATTAGATTGGATAAACAGGGTTCCATTGTATTGTCTTTGTGTCTTTGTATTATCTTAGGTGGTTGTGTTTTTTTGTACTGATCTGCATGTTGTCTGTGTGCCTCAATTTCTTGCTGTTTCCTTAGGGTTTTGCCATGAACCAACAACCATCAGCCCTGTGAGATTGTTTCCCACAACCAAAAGCACACAGCCTTTGAGTGGTCTCCATGCTATCCTTTCTGCTTTACCCCCAGTTTATTTGTTGCACAGATTTCATGGTGCTGTTGTAACTCTCAGGCATCTTTAATAACTTGTCTCCCTTGAAACTGCAATATCTAGTGCATGTTTTAGGGACAATTCAGCTCAGTCAATAACTGTGTTTGTGTTGCTTCATTTTGCACATATTATCGGGTCCTTTACTGCAACATTTAAACTCTTTCCAGCCTGGCAATGCTCGGTTAATTTCCTTAATCCAGTCACATATTCAGGAATTGTTTAATTTTCTTTTTTATTCCATCTATGAAGTCATAACCACTCTGCAAACACTGGTGGCTTTGGGGAAATGTAACTTTTTAGAAATCCCACCGTTTTAGCAAATGTTTCTGCTGGTTTAGGCAGCCCCACAGAGTATGGGGTTCAGCCCCTATTATTCTCAGTAAAACTGCCTCCTTTTTCTTATCATTATGATTAGCAGTCTCTCAGTATAGGTGACACAGTCCTCTACTGAGCTATCAAATCAGTCCTTTTGCCCCAAATAGCCAGACATATTTTTAACCCCCAAATGAGCAGGTTACTCACAGTCCCAGAAATGCAGACTGCAGTTTGAGTTTCACTTTCTCTAGACCTCTGAATTCCCTCTGTATTCCACTGCACTCCTGGATGAGAATCCCAGTGTCACCAGTATGACCTTGCTCTTTACACAACATTAAGAATATGAAAAACTACACAAAGACTGTTGGATTCCAGATAACCATATTTATTGTATACCCATATGCAAGTTCTATCTACTTATGTAGTATACGTAAGAATAATACTGATGGATACTACCATAGAAGACAGGGAGGTCCACTAAAGTGCTCCCAATTATTTAAAGGCATATTATACAATTCCTGTGCATGTCAGTTATAACAGTCTTTAATTACATGATCACATAATAGTTTTTCTCACAGGACCCTTGTTTCATTCAGTGCACAGATTGGACTTGCTCTGGTGATGAATCAGGGTTGTGTAGTGAAGGCTGTTGTCTGTAGGACCCCTGCTTCATTTTCTTGCAGAAGCTGGAAGATGTGTAGTGTAGCGAAGGAGGCAGGGGACTGCGGAAAGAGAAAGGACGGCCTCATGGTTAAGACAGTTAAATGGTCTTTTCACAGATGGTCACTTATTGTGTGTTCCTCATTTTCTGAGTGCCTGACTTAATACCCTGGGGTCTGATTTGAGAAGTACTGAGGACTCACAGATGCAACTGTCAATGGAAACTGTGCCTTGAACATGTGAAGTGCTTTATAGTGCTAAATTCTCTTTAAAAATGGGACATAAGTGTCTCAAGTTGGGCACCAAAATTAATGAAAACTTTTGCCCTTATTTTCTCTGTGCCTTAGTTCCCCATCTGTCAAATGAATATAATAATACTTCTTCATCTCACAAGAGTGTTGAGAAAATAAATCTATTAATGTTTGTGAAACACTCAGATACTATAGCAATGAACACCATGGAAAACTCCCATGAGGAAATTCATAATTCTGTCTGCTGAGCAGGTTTTGAGTAGTGTGTAATAGATAAAGCATGAAGCCACACATTGAACAATGAGGAGAAAACAAAATATTGAACAGCTGCTTATGAAGTGAGCACCATCCGTCTTGTGCACTGAATGAGGCAGGAACCCAGTGGAAAAATTACAATGTAATCATGTAATTAAAAACTGTATCATTACACATACACACAAGGGGGTCCGAAGTAAGGTTGTCCAGGCAACCTTACTTCTGGGATCTCCTAATGTCTGAGTGCTTGGCTTTGCAACCTCAATAATGTTCTGTTAACATAGGGCTTTTTGTGATTTTATATATACTAAGTTAAGAAACCATTATTAAGGTTGTAAAGTCAAGCACGCAAATGTTAGAAGATCCCAAAAGTAAGGTTGCCTGTGAAACCTTAATTCAGATCTCTTGTGTGTATTTATTATGATACAGTGTTTAACTATATATAAATATACCTCCCTTACTTCCCTCCCTTCCACCCCCCCAAATACTATCCCAGCATAGATTCATAACTATTTTACTTCTCCGTACACTGTCAAGATCAACGGGATAAACATGTAGTCTAACCTCTGAATAGTGTTTTTTAACAATATTCTCTTTCTCTCACGAATCAGTCAGCTGCATGCTTTCCTGCCACCAGCAGCCTGTAAAAAAAGAATGCACAGATATAAATGATTTGCGTGGGGATTTAAACCCACTGGAACCTGTTTGAATCCATCAGATAAAAAGGGTATTATTAGAAGAAATTAGTATTGTAATGCAATGCCATGACAAATACGTCATTGCTATTAACCATAACAATACGGTAGCTGTCACTATAAATTGTGCCTTTTGCCTAATGGCTCACAGGATGACGTCTGTAAATATTGTTATGGTGACCACTGGAATAAAATATGCTAAATAGTAATAAAACAATTAAATAGTGGTTATTGTTTATGTTGCGCTAACTATGTGATAGGTATTTTGCAGACTGAAGACAAAAGTCCCTCCTGTAAAGGGCTTACAACTTGAATAGACAATGTACGGATTAGAAATGGATTCAGATGCAACAAAAGGCAGAACAGTTTAGTCTGTCTAGTGATGCAGGTGATGGAGCTCAAGTTTCACTGTGTTCTGTTTGCTTTGGCAGCAGAAGATTCAAGAATATGTTGGGAAGGCCATTAAATATGTGAGGAAAGGGAAGGTGATGCCAGAGATCCAAAGTCATCTTATCATGATGTCAGCCCAGATGAGTCTCTGGTGTACCCCCAGCACGAATCACAGGAGAATGCAGACACAATGGAAAGGTAGCTAAGAAGAACACTGCTCCCTGTCTGTTCTGAAAATATGGGAAGGGCCAGCTTCTTTCCCCATGCAGCCAGTCTGCTTGTGCCACCTAAAGTCCAGGATGGATCCTCATCAGAGTGTAAGATCTTCTATAGCAGGTGGAGTAGTATATTTGTGTGTCAACAAGAACAATCTTTCTGGGGTTTGGGTTTTCTGAATTTTACAGCTGTAATCCAAATGTAAACTCCTTTGGCTTTTATGCTTCTATCCTGAATACGGCTGACTACTAGAAAGGGCTATATATAAATAGCACTGCTATTTTCTCTCATCAGCCCTAAATGAGTTACAATTTTATAGCTTAAACCAGAGAATTCCATGTGGTGTTTCTCCTTAGCTATCAAATGGGTAATTGCACTACTAATTTAGTAGCTACCTCAGGCTGTACACTGGGAATAGCATGTACACAAACACACATACACATTGTGCTGTGTTATAAATCCTACAGGCTGAAACTTACTTAAACCTATCTAAATTTAATAGAATGTGGATCTAGATGGCACCCAAATTCAGGAATACAACCATTTGTTCTTCCTGATGTTCCTTTGACACTAAAGAAATGTGTCAGAAAGAGTACTTAAAGGGCTATTTATGACCATTTGTTGTTGATGATTTTGCCGTTAGAGCTATTTTGTTCTCTGCTACCTATGTTCTCCCATTAAAAAATATAAACTTTTTAGGGTTTCTTAGCATAGAATTATGCCAAGTGCTCTTTAAAGATTTTTGTAAAATGAGGTAAATGACTACAATTTACTTTCTCAATCGATGTCCTGGTCAAATTAGTGTTGGACTCAGTGTTCTGGTCAAATTCTTTCCCCTCATTCTGCTTTCCTAAATTTTCCCAGTAGTTTCCGTATGTGGTACATAGTATTCTTTTCCACGGTCTATCTTAACCTTTTGTGCCCTATTAAAAAAGCTGCCATATTCCATTTTAGCAGAAGCTACATTTCAGTGGTGGATGAAATGATTCCAAGATGAAGCTTTAAGCTTTGTTTTCTTCAGCAAGAAAGGAACAATATATAGTAGTAACATGATTTTTACATTTGCTATCAGATAATAGCCTTAACTGAAGTAGCAATAATAGTAGTTTTCCAGCTTGTATGTATGACATTCTTTAACGGACAGTTTTTTGACCATGTGTATCTCTGTGACATTTATCCACATAGATCTTTGTGAAGTCCTGTGGACTATAATTAAATTATATGAATATCACCTTTCATTTACCTTTGATTAAAGTTCACAAATCTACTGATTGGGAAGTTTTTCCTTTAGTATTGCACAGGCATATCTGCCAGAAGCTGGGAGTGGACAACAGGGGATGGATCACTCCATGATTGCCTGTTCTTTTCATTCCCTCTGAAGCACCTGGCATTGGCTGCTGTCAGAAGACAGGATACTGGGCTACGTGGACAATTGGTGTGGTCCAGTGTGGCCATTCTTCTGTTCATTTGTATGCTTTAACTGACTGAAGGTTGTGTTAAAATGTAAGACTCAATAGAAAGAATCAGGAGAGAATACATCTTGGACAATGCAACAATACTTCATTGCTATGTAAAATAGAGCACTATACAATATGCCTACAGGAGAAAGATCGATAGAGATATGCATGCATTTACGGAAACTTAGTATACAACGTTCAGTGAATGTGGTGCCATGCTTAAATCACTATTGCTTTTAAGAAGACTCCTTAGTAAACAATCAATAATAATAAATAATAACTACATTTTATTTATTTGTGGTAACATTTTCAAAAGTGCTTAAGTCACTTAGGTTCCTAAATTCCACTGAAAGTTATTAGGACTTAAAGTCTTTGGAAGATGGGACTTAGGTCCAAGTGACATAACCCAGATCCTCAAAGGTATTTCAAACAATATTGTACAGGGAAATCTATGCTGTTGGGGATAAGAATCCACCTCATAATCTGCAGGAAAGCTGGGGTCAGCACTGCATCCCTTCTGCACCTGAAGTCAAGCTTCTTGGCTGATGAGAGGTTTCAACTTTTCAATTCATTCACACCTTTTATGTAGAAGTTTGGCAGATGTGGGATCTGCTTCCTCCCCCTGCTCCCCACCACATTAGATCTCATCCTGATCTCTAATAGTTAGATATTGGCTTAAGCCCTGAAGTACAAGATTGAACATCCCTTCCAAATTTTTGGTTGTCACGAAGGATACAACGCTGTCCCAAAAGCCAAATAGTAAATGAAGGATGGTCCTGAATCAACACCCGATGTTAGAGCACTTATTAACTTTGCAAGTGTTTATAAATTAACCCTGGATAGGATTTTGAATTTTAGTGCTAGCCACTAACTCCATAATAAAGTGAAACAAATATTGGTATTCAAACAGCCACAATAACACCACACACTCCAATATTTGGAGGTTTTGAAATCCAAAGACAGAAGCAAATTTGTAGCGCAGCCCCATCTATATGCTAAAAAATCTTCAAAGAACTGAAGAGACTAAAATGACTAATGTTAGGTGTTGTTTATACCAGATTGCTCCAGTTTGAATCTCTGTACAACATTTCTTTTTTGTCTTTTTTTTTGGCACAAATATCCTCCACATTGTTTCCTGATGCACTAATTAAATATACAGAACAATAATATGATATCAAGTGGAAAGATCCTGAGGACAAAGAAACTTTTATGGGCCAAAAAAAGGCTTTCATAGCTTGGCTTTAAACACAGAACAATGTGAACATGTTAGAACTGTGGTGCTTCTTGCAGTCAGAGTTCAAGCTCGAGCTTGATGCAAAGTCTGCAAATTGTGCCAGGTCTCACATGAAACTCTGCCACATCTTGTGCTGCGCTAGAAATGTCAGTGACACAAACAGTGCGAATGCAGGGAATTACACCCAAAACAATGTGACCAAGAACAGGGTTTATTTCCTCAATTTATAATTAAATACATTTCCTCTGTAAAAGAGTATCAACTTATGAATTACATTAAAAAAAAAACCTAGATGGAGGAGCTAGGTCTAGTTTTACAGGTGTTGTTGGGCCTAACTGGGGAGGAGTGGTCTGTTTAGGCTCTCTCTCTACAATTATAAAAACCTGACTTTGGGCGATAAGAGAGAGAGAGAGAGTTAGCAGGAGTTTTGTCAAGAGAATTGTTTTACCAGATGTGTCCCTCAGCCCCAGGGCGCTTTATATAGCATGGGTTTTGTCCAGATCCACAAAGATACTTAGGCTCCTAAACCCGAGATTTAGGCACTAAGCCTCAGGTTTAAGCATCTAAGTCCTAGTTTTGGCTTCAATGTGATGCACAAAACTCCCACTGCACCTAGACTCACTCGGCACCTACGTTTTCAGGGTAAAAGTTCCCTGGGTGCCCGGGAGAGGCCAGCACTTAACTGATTGCTACAAGAAACTACTTAGATGCCAAAGTGGGTTTCTTTTGATGGATCGCTAAGCAGTCATATATGTGCCTCTCTGCAACCTGGACCTAGGTGCCTATCTCAGAGAGAAGGTAGGGCTTAGCATTGCAGTCTCCCACTGTCTAGCTTAGGAGGCTCCCTGCTTAGCATGCTGGCTTTTGGGGATGCTATTCTAAGGCACCTATCTCTCCCCACTCATTGTATGGGAGCCTCGGCACCTAACTCGGCTTTGGGCATCGCAGCATTGTTCCTGTGATTTTCTAGGTGCCTAAAAGTTAGGCACTCAACATTGCAATGCCTGAGATCCTTTGGGGATCTGGGCTTTATTTTTATGCATTTATTAACACAGGTGGATATATAAACACAGGAGAGAGCATACTTGCCCCTTGATGCAGATACATAACACCCACACACAAATATATATGGCTATGTCAAGTAGATTTTTTGTGGGCAGTACAACAGAAGTGGGTTGTTCCAGTTTATGCCCGGTGACTTGCCTTGCACAAAACACCTCTAGGATCAGCAGAGTGCAAAGATGAGCTTTAGGCCATCTTTGCTTTTGCTTCTGCTCCTGTCCTGTGCTGTGCCCAGTTTGACTGGACTCCAGGATCTGGCCCACCGTTTATAGAACAATCCCACTTGCCTCATGCTAATTCTGAGGACATCTTCCTCCTTCCACAGTTTGCCTGGCTGTGAGGGTCTCAGTTCTAAATTTAATTATGAAGCCAACTGAAATACCAGGATCAGTTCAGGGGAATGATTTCCAGCTGTATTAGTCCTCCCACACCACTGCTCAGTCTGTGCACTTTCCAAATCTGACTGCACAAGCTGAAGTGCTGCTTGAAATATTGAATCAAAAGTGGAAAAAAATGTGCTTAAAAGTTTAATGAGCACCAGAAATAAGTCACTAGTATAGATAACAATAAAAATCAATTCTGCTCCCATTGAACTAAATATCAAGAACTGCCATTTCCTTTTTAACTGAAATAAACTAGTTAAATAAAATACAGTGACAGATAATTCAGTCTTGTAAATAGTTAAAGTCCTGGGTCTTATTTACATGAATTCTTATCACAAAATAAATAAAATACCATGGAAAACAAGAGGGGCAAATACTTCCCCTTTATTTAATGGAATAAAGGCACTTGATTTTCGTATAATAACTGCATGCCTAATTTAAAACACTGATACCCAATTAAGAACTAAGAACTGTTCATGGTATCACATATTGGAAATGGCCAAATTTCTGAAAATCAGTGGTAAAAAAGAATCTTGATGTAACTGTGCAAAGGGTATTTGATTTTACCTTTTCTGAAGGGTTTTAAAAATCTAATCAGAGGATAATCTGTATGTCAGAATAAAAGGTCTTTGGGGAAGAAAGGTAGCCATTATGGTAAAGAGCATTCAGGCTGCACAAGTCTCCTGAACTACTCTGAACAACTTTGGTAAGCTGACTAATATTCCTACAGTTCCTATCAATCAACTATTCTGTTGCTCAAAATGATAACCACCATTACCATCAGGATAGCTGAATTGATAGCCCAGCTGGGGATACTGAATTAAATTCTTTCAAACCCAAGTTATGCTGCAAAGTAGTGTTTTAAAATGAAATTAGCTTTCAGATAAATTTTGGCCATTTAAGCAGGTCTCAGGCGTGTCTTCCAGAATCAAAGCTAATTTGCACCTAACCTGAAGCTCTTTTCAGCTTTCATAACTCATGCTATATTCTGGGAACAAAAGTGGTTGAATGCCCTGTGATGGATACAGAGGAACTGGTCAAACTCTGAAGTGACCTTTTAATGTCCACTGAGACAAGCTTGTTAGGAAAAAATCCCATTGGAATGGATTGTTCATTGTTAGTATTCTTAATTATAACATGTGTTACTGTGTAATCACTGGATGTGCGCTTCACTGTCTTCTATTTTATAATCATTTATCACCTTTATATTCCTGTACCAAGCTAATTTAGTATTTACGGGCTGTTGGATGATTTATAGAGGTATCTTGAAAAAGCTCTCCCCACACAAAAAATTGGGCAGCCTCTAATGCTTCTTCCTTTAAACTGGTTTCAGAATAGCAGCCATGTTAGTCTGTATTTGCAAAAAGAAAAGGAGTACTTGTGGCACCTTAGAGACTAACCAATTTATTTTAGCATAAGCTTTTGTGAGCTACAGCTCACTTCATTGGATGCATTCAGTGGAAAATACAGTGAGGAGATTTATATACACACAGAACATGAAAAAATGGGTGTTAGCATATACACTGTAAGGAGAGTGATCACTTAAGATGAGCTATTTGCCTACAGACAGTCCCCCAACCTGAAGCAAATACTCACCAGCAACCACACACCACACAACACAACCACTAACCCAGAAACCTATCCTTGCAACAAAGCCCATTGCCAACTGTGCCCACATATCTATTCAGGGGACACCATCATAGGGCCTAATCACATCACCCACACTATCAGAGGCTTGTTCACCTACACATCTACCAATGTGATATATGCCATCATATGCCAGCAATGCCCCTCTGCCATGTACATTGGTCAAACTGGACAGTCTCTATGTAAAAGAATAAATGGACACAAATCAGATGTCAAGAATTATAACATTCAAAAACCAATCGGAGAACACTTCAATCTCTCTGGTCACTCGATTACAGACCTAAAAGTCGCAATATTAGAACAAAAAGACTTCAAAAACAGACTCCAACGAGAGACTGCTGAATTGGAATTAATTTGCAAACTGGATACAATTAACTTAGGCTTGAATAGAGACTGGGAGTGCATGGGTCATTACACAAAGTAAAACTATTTCCCCATGTTTATTATCCCCCATCCCCCACTGTTCCTCAGATGTTCTTGTTAACTGCTGGAAATGGCCCACCTTGATTATCACTACAAAAGGTTTTCTCCCCCCCCCCCACTCTCCTACTGGTAATAGCTCATCTTAAGTGATCGCTCTCCTTATAGTGTGTATAACACCCATTTTTTCATGTTCTGTGTGTATATACATCTCCTCACTGTGTTTTCCACTGAATGCATCTGATGAAGTGAGCTGTAGCTCATGAAAGCTTATGCTCAAATTAGTCTCTAAGGTGCCACAAGTACTCCTTTTCTTTTTTCCTTTAAACTGTACTCCTAAACTCAAACTCATGGTCAGGTGCTGTTTCTTAGCTGAAATTAACTAGACAAAATATTCTGAATAATTTTCTTTTAAATTGTGGAGACTTTTATTTAATAACAAAACATAAAACCAATCTGCCCAGTTCTGTAGCCACTGAAACCCTGTAAATCTACTCTACTTTTCCAACTAAAATCAGATCCAAAGAGTCTTATATTTAATTTAAGTGACTGCACAGAATCATTAAAAAATTATCAAGGTTTCCATTGTTGTATGAAGTGTTATTTAGCCCACGTTAGTCCCAGGATATTAGCGAGACAAGGTGGATCTTCTGTTTATCCAATAAAAGATATTACCTCACCCAAGTTTTCCATTTATTAGTAGTAATTATTAATATTATGCAAGTGCCCAAAGGCACTAATCAGGGTCAGGGAACCATAGTGCTGAGTGCTCTACGGACAGAGAAGGGAGTTAATCCTTGATTCAGAGGGTCATTTACAATTAAGCTTGTATTTTCAGGGATTTAAAACCCATGTGACAAATAGCAAATATAACCCTAATCCAAGAACACATTTTAATGACCATATTTTTTTCAAACTAATATTATCACTTACCAGTTTAACAAGAGAGAGGAATTCAGAAATAATGCAGGGAGGAATTGAAAATTAGAAGACTGGGCCTGACCAACCTGATTACCTTCAAGGATGAGATAACTGGCTGTATGGATATGGGGAAAGCGGTGGATGTGATATATCTTGACTTTAGCAAAGCTTTTGATACGGTCTCCCACAGTGTTCTTGCCAGCAAGTTAAAGAAGTATGGATTGGATGAATGGACTATAAGGTGGATAAAAAGCTGGCTAGATTGTTGGGTTAAATGGGTAGTGATTAATGGCTCCATGTCTAGTTGGCAGCATGTATCAAGCGGAGTGCCCCAGGGTCGGTCCTGGGGCCGGTTTTGTTCAACATCTTTATTAATGATCTGGATGATGGAAGGAATTGCACCCTCAGCAAGTTCGCCGCTAAAGGCTGGGGACCGACTGGCTAAGCAGCAGTTCTGCAGAAAAGGACCTGGAGATTACAGTGGATGAGAAGCTGGATATGAGTCAGCAATGTGCCCTTGTTGCAAAGAAGGCCAACGGCATATTGGGCTGTACTAGCAGGAGCATTCCCAGCAGATCGAGGGAGGTGATTATTCCCCTCTATTCGGCACTGGTGAGGCCGCACCTGGAGTATTGTGTCCAGTTTTGGTCCCCCCCACTACAGAAAGGATGTGGACAAATTGGAGAGAGTCCAGTGGAAGACAATGAAAATGATTAGGGAATTGGGGCACATGACTTATGAGGAGAGACTGAAGGAACTGGGGTTATTTAGTCTGGAGAAGAGTGAGGGGGGATTTGATAGCAGCCTTCATCTACCTGAAGTGGGGTTCCAAAGAGGATGGAGCTAGGCTGTTCTCAGTGGTGGCAGATGACAGAAAAAGAAGCAATGGTCTCAAGTTGCAGTGGGCGGGGAGGGTGGTGAAGCACTGGAATGGGTTACCTAGGGAGGTGGTGGAATCTCCATCCTTAGAGGTTCTTAAGGCTCGGCTTGACAAAGCCCTGGCTGGGATGATTTAGTTGATGTTGGTCCTGCTTTGAGCAGGGGGTTGGACTAGATGACCTTCTGAGGTCTCTTCCAACCCTAATATTCTATGTTTCTATGATTCTATGATTATTTAGCTTAAACTGGAGACAAATAAGTGGAGACATAATGGATAATCTGAAGAAAGCACATCTGAAGTAACATTTTACCATCTCATAATATAAGAATAAAATAAAATTTGTTGTCTTTTAAAAAGAATATGTTTCAGACAACATGTAATTAACCTATGAAGTCCACTTTCAGACACATTATGAGGCCCAGAGCTTAGAATGAGACTTGTCTACGGATAATGAGGATACCCGCAGTTATAGTAGATGGCATACATGAAATAAAATATTTGTATACTTATAGATTCATATTTATGGATTTGGAAATTCACACTTGTGGATGTTATAAATAGTTACAGCACAATAAAAATTATTAATATTTTTTCTCTAAAGAATGTCATCACCTAAACTAGGCAGAACACCAGAAGTCAAACCAACTTTTTCAGTTAGACCAGGAGAGTCTACTTAATCACGGTCCTGTTGTAAGGTCTTACATTATTTCACATAACTCATGGAAATATGTTATATAAACATGTGGCAATCAGTAGAATTATTGCCATGTTATATGATGCATCAGTAATAAACTTGTGACATGACTATATTTCATTCTAGTAGGCATAGGTTCTGCTCATTAAAGCAGGGCTACATGAAACCAGTCATGCATTCTATAATTTGTTGTAATCCAAGCCACTGTTCTATAATACCAACTAGATAATCTGAAGTGTTGATAAATGCCATGAAAAAACATATTAATTCAAAATACTCCTATTAATATAAAAGACAAAACACTATAAACATAAACAATTCCAAGAGTAAGCCTACTGTACGCTGTCTGGAATGTCCTATTAGTAAAACAAAAACAACCACAAAATTTGTACATAGTGTCTTGAGTTCATATATTCCTCCAGATGCCAAAGAGCAACATGGCAGACTGAATAATATCATGACACCCCCTACTTATTGTACCTTTAATAGTGCATAGATTTTACTGGAATCTCAGAAATTTTATTTTCTTAAAAATCTGCTCATTCATCCGTTTCCTTTAACAAAATACGAGACTAAATATATTTATTACACATCCGTGAGTTAAGCCAAAGTGCTTTACAACAACAGACTTCTGTTTGTAAAGGGTGTGGAAGCAGGGCTCTTTCAAAGCTGGAAAAAACACTTGCAATCAAAGGCTACATGAAAGTAATCTTATTTTTATTACCCATAAGGAATGTTTTCCCAGGGGTACTGATGCTTGCCAGGAAATAAATAAAAAACGGAGGGAGGAGGGAGAGAGAAGGAGAGAGGGAGATTACTTGAGATAAACCATTCTGCCAAGTTTTCTTTAGCTACACACACCCTTGAGGAGTTGGGCTTCTTCTGTGCTCAGCTGCCATTGATTGAACTTGCAACCACAAGAATTGTCTACAATTTACATCATTATTGTTCAGGCTGCCTCTGAGTCTCAACTTTTGCTGCTCTTATTTCTATATTCTGCCCCATCCAAAGCACAGCAATAATTCTGATCCTGCCTAGTTATTGGCCCTCTTGTAAGTAACCCAGCCAGCATGCACAAGCCAGGAACCACCCAGTGGACACGTAGAGTGTTGCTTTTTAGAGCTAATTCTGTGTTAAAGAGCCAGCAGCCCTTAACCGGCACATACTGCAGCTGTTAATTCTGAATAACAGAAGAATAAGTATACAAGGAACCAAATCAAATGTAATGATGTGTTCCAAAAAAATGACGGAAAATAATAGTAAAACAAATTAAACAAAAGGGGAAATTACGACATCATCTGGGCTCCCATCAACCCCCAGTTTCAATGTAAACCCTGAATTCACATTGCTTAGATTTAGATGGAAAAAAATAGGTTTTGGATTTTTAAAGCTTTCTGAGAGTGTCGGCTATTAAAGATGGTGGCAGAAAGTGTGCATTTCCAATCTGGAGGGAAGCCCATATGCCCATTCTGACACTGGAGAATGCTCTACAGCAGTGGTGGGCAATCTCTGGCCAGCGGGCTACATGCACCCCATCAGGGTAATCTGATTGAGGGCTGCGAGATATTTTGCTGACATTGACTGTCCGCTGGCACAGCCCCCAACAGCTCCCAGTGGCCATGGTTCGACATTCCCGGCCAATGGGAGCCGCGGGAAGTGTCAGCAAAATGTCTCACGGCCTGCAATCAGATTACCCTCTTGGGCCGCATGTGGCCCGTGGGCACAGTTGCCCACCACCACTCTACAGCTTCGAAACTAAGTGATTCCAGCATAAAGTAAGACTTGTATATATTTTGTTAAGTAAGGCAAAGACCAAGGATGAAATAAAATGCCTACCACACCAGATGGATCAACTACACACCATATGCAAATTTGCTGATATGAACAGAGGGAAAAAATCTCAGAACGCCCTAGAATTAACTTTTTTAATGGTAGGAAGATGGGCCTGAGGACAAGCTTAAATCCTCTGGATATAGCCTATATTTTTGAACGATCAGAAGTCCTACAAGTATCCGATATAGTAGAGCAGATTCAGCCAATCAGCTCACTGCTACAGGTCCTTACCTGGCAGGGCAATCAGTTTAGGGACAACAGGAAAAAACCACATTTATTTTTGCAAAAAAAAAATAAGGTTTCAACATTTAATTTTGTTCCTGGTCAAAATAACCACCAAAAAAAAAAAAAGAAGAAGAAGAAGAAGAAGAAGGAAAAGAGAGAGAGTTGACATGAAAAACAACTTTATTCACATATTAAAAACTGTTAAAAGCATATAAAAATTCCATATATACACAAAAAGACGTGAATAAAATAAAGCAAAACAAGTCTTAAATAAACATTAAACCTGGATCACTAAAGCATTACCATCACCAAGTTCACTCAAAATATTGTTAACACACCAAGTCAAATGAAAAGTGTTCAGGTTACAAGTCAATTTATAAAAGGTGTAATCAATCTGCAGTCAGGCCACAACCAGTGTGTGGAACAGCCCAAGCACATCACCCCGCTCTACCCCGGCCAGTCTGTTCTGGTGAGATTTCAAAATGGCTAGTTTTGCCTGACTCAGCAAAAAGTTAGCCGGGCAGGAAACCAGCCCAACAAGAGCACTGTATCTCACTCCAAAACCAAACAGGGGCTTGGAGAAAAACAGTTTGAAATTGTTGAAAAGCTGCTGCCAAAAAACAAAAAGAGGAAGAAAACAAGGGTGATGCAGGAAAAAATGAAACATCGTGTCTGACACCTAACAAAAGAGGCACTGTACAGACGCCTCATAGGTAATATGGTGCACAAAATGATTGTTTGCTATCCACTGCAAGTCACTGTAACCCTTAGGAAGAGCAGGGTTGTACAACGTTCTCCAGTGACACAGAGTCACCCAGGGACAGAGGCATCCTCCAGGCTGCATCAAGGAGATCAGAGAGCTGCTTCTTGGTCATGGATCCAAAATGAACATTCACCAAATCCTTCCAGGACAACAATCTATCAGGTTGCACAAGGATCTCATCCACAGAAGGGGGGGACAGCTAGTGAGGAGAACACAGGACTCCCCCATGGAAGAACAAACCATTCAAAGCATTCTGCAAATACCGAGCAGCCCTTTGCGCATGCACCACCTGGAATTCAGAGAGGATCTTATCCAAAAAACATACAGAACAGATTCTGGTCTGAACACCAAGAGCTGTCACTGACTTCCAGCTTGATTAACTAGGAACAATCAGGTAAGACAGCTTGGTCAACTCAGCCAAGGTAAAGGCAGAAAACAGGCTCCTGGAGGAGAGAGCTTCAGCTGGAAAAAGGGCATCAAAAAACAACGGCTCTTCCAAAACTGGAACATGCCTCTCCAGTTGCGCAATTCAGAGAAGTCACTGGGAGTTAAAAAGGCCATTATAGAATGGAGGCAAATCTAGACTCTGTAATCAACCAGGTGCCAACAAAAATAAGTGAGCATCAAAGCACCTCCCCACAGCATGAGAGAGGAGAGAGAAGGCAAGAAACTTCCAGGCTAGTGGGGAGTACAGCAACCTCTGAGTAGACTGGAGGAGAAAGGCCACCACCAGCTGCCTCAACCAGTGATTCTCTAATTCCTTTCTTCTAAAGGCAGGAGCAGCAAAGCAGGGCACAAACAGTAGTCATTATTCAAAAATGGTTAATATGATACTGCATCTGGCCCAAAAGGCCTGGGGGAGGGTCCAGACTGACTAGCCGGTGACACAACTTCAAAGCCACAAGTTTGTTGGCAATCAAAATCTATCCCCAAAAACAGAGTTCAAGAAAGAGCCAATGCCATTTCTGCAGGAGGCTTTACACCTTCTCCTCAGCGCTTTCCCAACTCCTTAACATATATTTTTGTTCAGATCTAAAAAAAGACCCCCAACACCTAGAACACAATCTGCAGTTCAATTGAAATCCCCTCCCATTACAAAAATAGTACCATGGGTGTAGCACGGGCAACTGTCTGTAGAAAGGAGACACAATCTTGCCCCAAAGTAGAGGCAAACATACTAAAAAGATTAAAACTAACAGCGTCAATACATGTTTCCACCAAGACCCAGCACAATCTCCTTCACAGAGAGGATCTGTGTCCCTGCACCCTGCAAAAAGAGAACAGCTCCCCCAGCAGTGATATTGGAGCAATGGCTCGAGGGAGCTTCCCCTTCCCATTCCTTCAACCAATTCCCCTGGTTATCAGGGTCTGAGGGGGTCTCTTGCAAAAAGATAACATCAGCCTGTTTTTTCTCTGAGAAATTCAGAGTTGTGCCCTTCTATGACCATCCTGGCATCCCTTTAGAATATTTAGAGACACAAAATTGAGCATAGAGACTAGGAGGAGAGAGCCAAGCAGCGGAGAGGAACAATAGAAACTGGAAATACTTTGAAGAAGATGAGCCATGGGGAGGCCTGTGTATCTTGAACTATCCCTGCATGCTTCCTCACCTTGCTCAACAACTGTTTGAAATGGAAATGTTTCCTACAATCAACCGAGGTCTCTCAAGATGAGGGCAGCTGGGTGATCAAAGTGCTGTAAATCAGGGAAATAGGCTTTAACCGCAACTGCCCACTTCCTTTAGGTGCTATTCAAAAAGTCACTAATCTCCTTCACACGGCACCAACCATTCCTATATAGCTGACTGGCTGGGATATCAGGAACCAGTGAGGAGTCAGGGAGATCATCATCATCCTCTTCATCCCCTTCAGACTCCACCAGCTGAGAAGAACATTGAACTGCCTCTGTAACATTCTCTTCATTCATGAAGGAATGAAATTCAGTGGGAGCAGCTGTTATATCTATTTTCCCAAGAGGGATAGGCAGTGCAGCCCTAGGCTGGGACCCAGCTTCATCACTGCAGCATGCAGAATTGGGGGCTTAAAGACTCAAGATGCTGGGAAAAACAGTTCTGCTCTACAGATATGGAGCTCCCACCCAACACGATGCCCAGCTCCCTCCTCAGCCATTTCCAGCAGCTCAGAGGTATCCAAAGTCTTAGCCCATTTAGAAACAGTCCCACATAAATCAGTCTGTTCTTCAATCCCATCTCTAGAACTTGTCTTTGCTTCCTCTGCAGGGAAGTGCTCCTCAATCTCCAGGACTCATGTCTCTCCTGGCACAAATTATGGGGTCATAACAGTATTCTTCTGAGGGGACTGCTCCCTGGAAAATGGCAGACCACATATGGAGGGGAGATAGAATCTGGCAGAGTAGATGTAGGCTCTTTCTGCTGCTGGTGCCTTGATGTCCCAGCTGCCTCCCCGCTATCATGGGGTCCCACACTCTTACCAGGAGCTCCTGAGCCAGCAGTGCATGGGCAGGAGCCCCTCAAGTGACCAGGGTCACCACACAAGAAATATTTAATATTTTCAGAGGTAGCAAACACTGTATAACCTGCCCCATCTATGTGGTGCTTTAACACCGGGTTCAAGGGCTGTTCAGGATTATGTAGAACCACATAAACCTGGCACTTGAATGATATAACTACCTTCTCCATTTATGGGAGAGATCAGACACTAGCGTCTCATGATGAAGGTGGGTGGCGGGGGGCATTGTAAAAAAACACTTTAATGGCAGTAGTAAACAAGGAAAAATTTGAACAAAAGACTCCTTGACCCAGAGTCCATCCTGTACCAAAAAATTCACAAACTGCTCCTGGGCTAGGAAAATCACTTTAGATTTGGATATTTGGAAGGCAGATTTTATATTAGCACATCCAATAAGCTTACCTACACTCAGCAACACACCCTCCACCAGCAATCACACACTGAACCCTATGCTTGTGGGTCAAACCACTAAACCTATCTGAACTGTACCCTATGGAGAAAATCCCTCATATCCCGCCCCGCCCGTAAGGAAAAGGAAAGAGAGAACCAACAACAGCCCTAACACAAAGAAACAGCAAGTAGCAAACGAAAAACAAACACAGAATATGAGAAACGGAGAGAAAGAGAGACTGCACACATCCACAAACTCAGTATTGTCAATAACCCTTTGATTAGGCCTTTTGCCTGCCATTGGGAAACCCAGGTTCAATATCTTGCTTCATATTAGGCAGAGCCTGGACTTCTTGAAAATCTGTAGACACGGCAAAGAATATTTTTACTTTGATTAATATTTCTCACAGCTCCAGCTGGAAACCTCACCTAAGGTTACTTTATCTGGAAAATTTTAAGTACTTGTTCATTTTTGATGCAAGAATAGCCTTTCTTTCTGTATTTTGGTACATCTCCACTTACAGCAAAAATGAGAAATAATTGATTTGGGTTCAGTTTGAGTTTTGGGAGAATTTCAGGTCAGTTTTTATTTCATCTAGCCTAGTTTTCCAATGGATAGTTTAAAAAATATACCAATAAATGATAACATGACTGTGACACTAAGCACTCCTTTATTCACACCTTACACACTATTGTAATAATCTTTGCACAAAATATATCTTGTGAGGTATCATTTGAAAATGAATAACTCACTGATCACTAATGTTCTTGCATAATATATGTCCATGGTGGCTATTAAGAGTTATGGATGTATGCTCAAATTATGACTAACGTGAGTTTAAACCAGGCATGTCAGGGGAAGTTGGTAACAAGGTCTGCTTTAGAGAAAGGAATGTGTATTCAATTCTCTAACCAGACACAGGATTGTGTATTTGATTCTCTGACCAGCCTGATCTTCAGGCAGACAACAAAAATCTATTTTTACATACCAAGTAGACAAAGCTATTAAGCTAACAAGTGGGGAAAGAAAGACAATGGAGCTTCCTTCACCACCAGATTTCATGTTGTCTTCCTGACAGCTTGAATAAACTTTACTTTGAGGGGTTACCCTCAGAAGAATCCATTTCAAAGGTTTGCTGGTCTATAAAGACAGGGGGTCTGAACCTCAGGTGATTAGCAACTGAATCAATTGATTATATACAATACTTCTGTATTATAAAAGTGTATAGAAAAGGGTCTTTTCTAAAAGCTAATGGCACACTGATGATTAATATCATTGTGCAATGTCTGTATTAACACTATATGCAGAAATATGGATGCCTAATGATATTATGCTTCCAGTCTGCAACTAAACAAAGGGAGAAACAGGTTCCCTCCCAGACAGGAGAGAAGGCAGCTATATATCTGTCTCCTATGTAAATTAAGCATGGTGGAATCAAAACAATGGAAGCCCCAGTGATGTCCAGAGGGATGGGAAACCCACAGGAAGGGAAGAACAGCATGAGGCATCCCGCCTCTTGAAACAAAGTCAATGAACTTTGGAAGATAGAAGCAAAGACAGAAGCCATATTTGGCATCCCTCACTGGACAGATAATAGGGAACAGAGCTCTTTCAATCTGAGAAAGATGAGTCCTTCAGCTAAGGAGCAACTGAAGTCTCTGGAAACTGAATGTAGGTAAGGAATCTGCTTAGGCAAAGATTTTCCCCCAAGAAGACAAGGGAAACTAGTCTCTTGTACTTCTATGTAAGGGCCTGACTAAGGGAAAGTCAGCTATGGCTGGGAACATGGAAGATTGTTAAGAGAAATCGTATTGAATAAAGGTTGTATCTTGCTAGACTAAGTTTTAGACTTGCTGATTGTGAGATTGTAGATGCATTTTTTCTCTTTTTTGTTTTGTTTGTTTGTTTTGTTTTGTTTTGTTATTGTTGCTTGTAACTCCGTCTAACTTTGTTCCTTTTACTTGGCATCACTTAACCTATGTCCTATTGTTAAGGTGAAGATTCTGTCATGGGTATTTTTAGTAAAAGTCAGGGAAAGTCTGTGACTTCCATGACAGAATTGTAGCTTTACCGATTGTTAATAACTTTGTTTTATGTGTACTATAAACCAACTTGGTTCTGTGTTTAAATAAAAGGGTGTAGTCATCCCAGTTTAGTTAATACGATGTGTTGTGATTTTGTATCTTTAGAGGAACAAACAAACCACATTATTTCTCTGAACTGTTCAAGATAGGGATGGACATTACAGAGCATATAGTTTCTGGAAAATTCAGGATTAGGAGTGTGTTGGGGTCACCGTGCTGTCTGTAACTCAGGTTGGTGGAAGCCAGAGGGAGGATGTGAGGTTGTAGATAGGCTGCTGAGGTCAAAGCTGCTGAACCAGGATTTTCTAGCACAAAGACCTGCATGTTTGTGGGCTGATTGTGAGTATCCCAGTCTGGGAGCTACAGGAGCAAAGCATTGTAGGGACCCAGGGTTGCAGAGCAAGTGGTGACAACCCCTCACTGGGCTGAATTGCATCCCCAAACTCTGTAACAATGACATTATTTGTAAACGTGCTTTAAACATCTTCCTAATCACAATTTTCTTCATTTGGTGGTCACCAAATGTGCTTTTAAAAAAAAGATAGATGACTTATGTGTTTCTTAATACAGTCTTCTTTTTCTCTCTCTCTTTAAACAGTAGGCAGATTTTTTATATGATATTTTTGAAAAAAAAAACTGTTTCAGTTATCCCAAACCTTCACATTTTTGAATTACAGTCATTTGATCTAGCTGGAGAATATTAGAAGATTAAAAGAAATGTTAATCCTGCCTTCCTTCAAAACTTGAGTTACACATTCATTCACACTCTCACATATACAGATGTATACATACGTGCAGACAAAGCAACACAAGAAATAAGTCTCCACTCAGTTAATATGGAGCAAGATAAAACAAGAGTTTTGCTTCTGTCAATAATTTTATTTATTCAGAACCTGGCAACTGATGCTGGAAGGAAAGTTTCTTAATTCATGTTTGTCTGGATCATGTTTTTGCTTCTGTCAGTCAGGGTATGAATTACACTGATTAGGATAATGGCTAGACTCAGAGTGATGATACTGATCCCTAAGTACAAGATTTCCATCATTAGAAAAGTTTAGGAACTTGTCCTCCATAGCACGTGAGTGCACTGCTTGGAAAAGGCATGAAGCATTCTGTGTCAATTTCCTTTGCAAATTTAGTAGAAGGATGTTTTAGTTTTTAAGAAGTCTAAAAAGCTGTTGAGAGTATCTGTGCTTTCTTGAAAAGCAGCCAACACACCATCTATGCATCTCAGCCGCAATCTCCCTTTTGGCTTGGATTCCAGCAAAGCATTCTGTCTAAACGCTGATAGGAAGGTATTAGCACAAACTGGACTGAATTCTGTTTATAAGAATTTAGTGATAGAAGACAAGGAAAGCCATAAATAAAGCATCAGCATGCACTTGGGTGATCAGAATTAAGGCTGGAAGAATGTAGACAAGCTCAAGTTCTGTTATTAATCAAAAGGGCCAGACTGTCACCTCTGTTACCCAGATGGATAGCGGGGTAAAAGTGAGTAAGACTCCTCTTTGCTTCCCAGCTCAGATTGTGACTCCAGCCATGGGAAGTGGAAAGCCAATCAACTAGCTTGATGCTCCTCCCAGGGGAAGGGAAAGAGGCTTGGAGGTACAGGGAGTGGGTGGAGCCTCCCCTCCTACAACTCACTGGTGAGAACAGCTGACTGGGCATATGTAGGGGAGAGTGGCCAGGCCACAGGGAATGGAAGGGAAAATGTGCTCCCTGGAAAGGTAAGATGTAATTTACTCTTTCCCCAAAGCACAGAGGGAGAAAAGGAGGAATTTTGACCCTTGGCCCAGTGTAGTTATGTACCCCCTCTCTCCTTTCTTAGGGCTAGAGCTGGTCAAAAAATCAGATGAATTTTTGTGACAATTTTAATGAAAAGAATGGCTGTTTTTTGTCAAAAAATGTGTGTGTGTGTGCTTGTGTGTGTGTGCATATGCAGGGGGAGGCATTCAACCAGGCTACTCAGGACAGATTGTAAAACTACCATCGAGTTGTAGAGTTAAGAGAAACAACTCCAAACTTGAATCTGTATAGTTTGAATACAGTCAGGAACAGGTTCTTTAACATCTGAGTATAAGGCTTTGTCTGAGGCTCAGCAAAGCACACTCAGCTAGAACAACTCGGGTAAGTACTACTGAGTCTTGGGCTCTGGGTCTGCAAGTGGAATTGTGTCACAGACGTCTGTCTCTCTCCATAAGGCTGGTCTTTAGACTGCAGAGATGTTGAAATCTGTATCTATCCACCACTACTCTGGCTGAAGGGGCTTCTTATTCTTGTCCACCTCTACCTTTACCTTATTGTTGCCATGAGGGTGATCTAGGTTGTCTCTGAGATGCTACAGCAGGGTCAGGGCTTCTTCCTATTAAGAGGGGGGGTGTCCTTGTGACCCCATATGCTCTTCCCCACTCTCATTTAACAACAAAAAATATATAGACACATATGGGGCAACAAATAATTCTGACTGTAAAAGGAGGCACTCACCCTGGAGTATCCTGGTGAAAAAACAAAGTTGTTGGGGAAGGATTCCTAGTCTGGGTTCAAAGTCCCTGCAGAGTTCAAACCACAGAAGCCTTCTTCAGAATGTCATGTCATTGTTCTATAGCTTGGAGCGCGTGCTGCTACCTGGTGAGGTCCTCCCACTGGACCAGAGTAGGGTTAGGCATTCACAGCTCTTTTCTTTTGAAGCCTCTTCCTGCTAGGAGAACTCTTCCTCAGTTTCCGTTCCTGGTGAGCTCCCTCACCAGCTCCCCTGAGAAGCCCTGTCCTTAAGAGCTACCACTCTGTGCTCTCCTCCCCTATTTGAACCTTCATAACTCTTTGTACAGCCCAGGTGCTCCTTCCAGAATTAACTGCAGCCAAACTACTGAGGCAATTTACTATCCATGGGTGGATCTGGGTTGGCACATTCTCATTAGTGGAGCCTGTCACAGGTAGTCTGGGTTCCTGACCCCCTCAGGAGCCAGCCCCCATGACACTGCCCTTCACATTTTTACAAAGGGATGAGCAGGGAGACAACAATGCTTGAGGAGATAAATTAGCATTCCCAGTGAGCAGCTTTGTCAACCTAGTTGCTAAATATTCAAACATGTTCAGAGATTGCTGTTTATTTTAGGATTGTCCCTCATGACCATATAGGAAGCTAACTTCACGGTCAGTTTGGGGAATGCAGGCTGAGATCCATTACAAATCTGTTTCCCAACTCAGAGATACAACAGCAAAAGCCTTCTAATGCATTTGCAGTTGCTAACATATTCCATGTTTGTGGTGATCATAACAGTAAAGAGTCAGATAAATAAAGAGGAAGAAGGATTGTGTGGGTGCCACTGAGGAGAATTTTTTTTTTAAAAAGACTCTTAAAAAGGCAAGTGTCTTACTTTAAATATGAATGATGTGGGATAAAACAGATAAATGATAAGTATGCATATTTTATTGCCAGTGAGATATCTGTACTAGTGGCAGCTTTAGCCTTCAGATTAAAATGGAAAATGACTCAGATATATACAGTAGCTCTCTCTTGATACAAGTCAGTGTAGCTTCCAGGCTTCTCTACTAGGTCTTTAATGTCCCCAATGCTAGTAAAGGATTGTTGGAGCAGAGTTCTGCTCTGCCACATCCAATCCCTACCCTTAATTTTCTCCTCCCTCCCCTGTTGTGTCCCATATGTTGGGCTGGCTTCAGAGAGGGCACATTATTTGGATCTGGCACATTTGCACTAGCAGGGAGTTTCCCCTCTGACAAAGGTATCATAATGAATTAGAGAACCTAACCCACCACCCTTCAGGCGACTAACTACCCTCACTATATTCAAGTTAAGACTGGAAGAAAAATCTATGTTTCGATGCCTATAAGAAACTTATTAATGGAGGTGCCAATCCTGCAAGCACTTACACACATCTTAACTCTACACACAGGAGTAATAAAGTCAGGCATTATTTGTTTGCAGAATCCAGACCTTAACTGTTAACTTGCTGCTTCCCTTTCTTTTACTCACTCTGTTTACTTTTCTCTCGTCATCCTGTGAGCTCTTTTGAGCAGGGATAATGCCTTTTCCTTTGTTTGGAAAGCTTCTGGAGTCCAGAAGAAATAAATACAGGATAACAATACAAACAATGTACACTCCCACTCTGCTGTAACCTAAAAGAATGGTCTGAGAAAACACCATTTAACACCTTTTTAAATGCTTGTGTGATAGGTTCCTTTTAAATGAGGTTTCAGAGTAGCAGCCGTGTTAGTCTGCATCCGCAAAAAGAACAGGAGTACTTGTAGCACCTTAGAGACTAACAGAAGATATATATATATATACACAGAAGTTTTTATGGAAACTTCTAACTTCCATATATATATATCTATATATCTATATATATATATATCTATATATATCTTCTTACTACATGTTCCATTCTATGCATCCGATGAAGTGGGCTGTAGCCCACGAAAACTTATGCTCTAATAAATTTGTCAGTCTCTAAGGTGCCACAAGTATTCCTGTTCTTTTTTAAAATTAGATAGATATATAGATAGATAGATCCTGGGTTTTTTATGTTGTCCATATAGACTAGCAACTTTTTCTGCACTTCAGAGATCGATGAATTTTAGTGGTGGATGAAGTGATCTCCATGCATACAATCTATAAAGTACTAGGTGACGCTCTGAAATGGAAAGTGCTATATAAATACCAGTCCAGTACTAGCAGTAGTAATAACAATGGACCACCTTTATTTACATTCAGTAGCACCTTCCTCCATGACTAGTTTCACTGAAGTCAATGAGAGTACTCATGGATAAAAACACTAATTAGCATTAGCTAGGCCTGAAGGAGGAACAGAAAGAAAAGGAGAAAATATATACCTACTTACAATCAATAATGTTTCATTATTCCCTGCTGCTTAGATATTGTAGTGAGAGGTGCTTTATAAGAACATGATCCTGCCAGTGGTGCAAGGAGAACTCACCACTATGAATCTCCAGTTGCACCCTAGGTGCAACTAGCCTGTTGGCTTTTGCCACAATGTGCCGGTGGGGCTCTCCTCCCACAACACCCTGCTCCACCTTGCCCTGAGCTGGGCTGTGGTGGGCAGAAAAGTGCTTGGGCCATGACCTGACTGAACACCTCAGAACTATGGCCTATGTCTTAAGGTTGGCCCAGCCCATGATGCCCCCAATAAGAAAGCTGGAGAGGTACATCAGACAGAACTCCCCTCCTCTGTGGCACATGGATCACCTTTTCATGGAGGCCTGTTCCATGATCCATGGGTGGGCTTTGGATCCCACGCTGCTCTGCAGGGTGCTCACCAAGTCTCCACAATAATGGTGATTGTGAAAGTTGTTCATCAGGCATATTTTCATAAGGGAGGAATAAAGGCAGTGTCTTCACACTACCACTGGGGCATTTTGCCATTCAGAGCAGGAGGACAATGAAAACATAGAATCACAGGGTTAGAAGGGTCATCCAGTATAATCCCCTGCCAAGATGAAGGATTTATTGTGTCTAAACCATCCAAGACAGATCTATCCAGCTTCCTTTTGAAAACCTCCGGAGAAGAAGCTCCCACAACCTCTGAGGCAGTCTGTTCCATCGTCCCAGTGTTCTTAAAGTTAGGAAGTTTTTCCTGAGATTTAATCTAAATCTTCTATGCTGTAGTTTGAACCCATTGCCTCTTGTCTTGCCTTCTGTTGCAAAAGACAATAACTTTTCTCTATCATTTCTGTGGCAGCCTTTCAAGTATCTGAAGATTGCTATTATATCTCCCCTTAATCTCTTCTTTTCCAAACTAAACATACTCAGTTCTTTTCAGCCTTTGCTTGTATGGCTTGCATTCCATCCCTTCAATCATCTTTGTCACTCGCCTCTGTGTCCTTTCCAGTTCCTCTACATCCTTTCTATGCATTGGTGACCAAAATTGGACATAGTACTCCAGCTGAGACCTAACCACTGTCAAGTAGAGTGATACTATCACCTCCCATGACTAGCATGCTATGCCTTTGTTAATGCAACCTAAAATTGCATTTGCTTTTTTTTTTTTTTTTTTTGCAACAGCATCACATTGCTGACTCATGTTGAGGCTGTAATTCACCACAACTCCCAGATCCTTCTCAGCAGTGCTGCTGCCAAGCCAATTTCCCCCCATTCTGTATTTGTGCATCAGAATACTTCATCCTAATTCTATGTACCATGAAGAGCTGTTAGTATAATGGAATAGTTCCTCCAGAAGAAAGTTCCATGTGAGCCAGCTGTTCTGGTCTCCTGAATTCTGAAGGTGCATGTGCTCATTCCAAAGCAGCAGACTTCACAAAATGTTCTAGAGCACTGAGAGGCACTTTCATAAGTGCCCTTAAGTAATGTGCATGTAAACCAACCCCTCCCTTTCCCCCCTCTCCACCCTATTTTCTCCCTGGGTTACTCGGGAGCAGGAAACACTCACCTCGTGCCTGGGCACCTGATGTTGACATTAAAGGAGATCCTGGGTATCCAAGTGGTGATGTTGGATAGGTGGGAATCCACGCCTCTACTGCAGTCCCTTTACTCCTAAAGGAATTTAAAATTGGCAGTGCCTCCACCTGGCTGGCCCCTGTACACACTCAATGGCATTGCCTTTGGAACCTCCAGGAATAAACCAATAATAATAATAATTAATTAATAATCTGTGGCATGGGTCTAACTCAGAAATACCAATTATAAATAATATACACCCAATATACTTAAATTAGAGTTAACACACCTTTACTTAACAACTTAAAGAAACAGGGTATAACCAACTAGAATTAAATGTCACTACTAATTTGAATCCACAGGGGGCAGTTATATAAAATCAATTAACAAATAGAGTATACAGTAATAAATGAAACTTATCTAACTGGCATTTACACTGCCACCGTTTACCCCACCCTGGAGCGTACACTCCTCTGGATTTCAGGGTACTAGACACTTGTTTGCATGGACACTCTTGAAGATCTGCAACCAGAGACAGCACTCTGTTGGTTCTGTGTATCAGTCCAGCCATGGCAACAAGCTGCACAACCCCTCAGACGATTGGAGCTGGCCCCACCAAATGTCTGCAGCTCTGGGTCCTGGTTCGACAGGAAGATCACTCTGCATCTCCTCAGACTCAGTCTTTCTGCTGTGCCTTGCAAGTACTTTCCCAAAGAAGAATGGGGGTTACTCATAATTCCCTCACTGCAGGCCCAACTCAGTCAGCTCTAGGCACAGCAATATTCTCTCCCTTGCTCCAATGAAGCCACCAACCACCTCTGAAGCTCCCTGCTCAATCAAAGCCCCAGCAGGCTCTCAGCAGCAGCTTCTGGCTTCCTAGCAGCAGCTCCTGGTATGGATGGAGCTCCACACAAGCAATCTCACTCCTCTCCCAAAATGGAGCCCACTGCCCTCTCTCCCTGCACTCCCTGGACGAAGAAGTCTCTCACTCTTTCCCCAAGGCATCATGGGAGTAGTGGTCTCTAAGGCTGGATAGCAGCCGAGAGGATCTTCCCAACTGGAACATTCTCAATTACGTTTAGAGTCCTCACTAGTAAAGGGTGTCTACACGCACAGTGTGGCACAAGAGTTTTGCCAGTGCTTTCAATCAGAGCAAAATGGATGCTTTGAGAAGGTTGCATCCAGATGGTGTTAACTTCCTGAGCTTCTTCAAATTAGGCATGCCAAACTGAGAACTCCACAGAACTCATAATATACACTTAAATTGCTTCTAATAACTCCACTAAATTCTCCCCTCCTCATCTGCAAAACTTGGGAAATGGTCAAAAAAGATGAAACATTTTTGTGAAAAATTCAAAAATTTTCATGAAAAACATTATTAAATTTAGAAATTTGAAGATGTTTGACCAGCACTTACCAAAATAGCCATAGGCATAAATCCTCACCAACAGACACATACTGGAACACAAGTGTCTGAGCCAAGACGTTTTAGAGTTTCAGGGCCTGAAGTCAATTGAAGTCTTGTCACTAAATTCAGTGGATCTTGTATTAGGCTAATGATAAGCCAACAAAGAAACAAACAGGAAAATGTTCAAGAAATGCAATCAGGCCATGCTGTGACTGATATCTTTTAAATACCGTGTTCAGTCTGTCTCAAGCTTACCAGAAAAAAGTTACCCTGTTGAAAGATAAAAGATTTGAAATTTCAAGATGGCTCAGATTAGTTCTGGTGAAGTCGGTAGGGTGAGGTGTAAAATAAGGGGAACATTGCCTTAATCTTAATTATGCAGAGGCTATCATACAACCCACTACTCTTAGACAAATTGCCTGAATTAACTCATTGGAATTATTAACGAAAAACATCTTTGGTATTTTCTTTCATATCATTTTAGTTTATCTTTAGTTTAAGTTCTTTGGGTTTATTTTTATGGTAGAATAACGCCTGTTAAAATAATCTCCCATTAACATTTTAAGTGGTGACATGTTCAGAGATAGGAAAGTTGTGTCAAAAATTCATATTGCCATTGACATAAAAGTCTATCGAAATTGTATTCCTGTCTCAATACAGCTTTAATGGATATTTCACACTCTGCATCAGTTACAATTGAATTCCATGTTAAGGGGCATTAACTCTGCCATTTCCTCATTTGCTACAAATGTCTTGCAGCCAGACTGCAAGATATATGCCAGAATGTGACAGGTTATTGGGAAAGGGTGAATCCTCACAACTTTAATAGCTACTAGTTATTAGTTTTCAGCTGAATAAAAGAGATTGCCCAGTATTCCTCTTACTTTCATGGGGTAATTAGATACAGATGTTTTTGCTCATTTCCTATTTATTACCATCCAAAGTGATTTGATGTATTTACTCTTGTCAGCCCAGCAGCATTTTTCAGTCATTATCTATGTGCTAGTCAACAATTTATTTAATCATTCTCATTGAGAGACAAACAGTAAAAGCCTTCTTGCTTGTCCTTCCTGTTCATCAGGATACAAATTATTTTCAAAAGAGGGAGTAGTTCTCAAAAGAGTAGTAGGGACCTCAAAAGAAAATCTCTTGTGTTTTAGTTATGTCTCAGCCACTCTCTTGATATGTGACTGTGGGCAAGCCAGATAAGCTTTTTTGTTTCCGTATAACAACCTGTAAAAAGTGGGGTTTTTTTTTTTACTAAACTGGGATCCAACTCTGCTCTCAGAAACTCACACTACTTCCAAAAAATCTTTCTGGAAAACTGTCCATCTCTGTGGCTGTGTTTACCATTGGTACATCTCCACTCGCAGTAGTACTAGGGTAGACAGCACATCATGTCTTCTAACCATCATGTCTTCTAACATTGCATGGAGTATGACGAGCACCCTACTAAATTCAGGCCCTGAAAAATGCCTCATGGACCATGAAATCTGGTCTCCACCATGAAGTCTGGTCTTTTGCATACTTTTACCCTATACTATAAAAATACTCTATAGAATAGGGTAAAAGTTCACAGTGTTTCTCATACTGGGGGTTCTAACCCAAAAGGGGGTAGCAAGGCTATTGTAAGGGCAGGTCACAGTATAGAGCTGGGTGGCTGGAGAGCAGCCACTGCTGGCCAGGTGCCTAGCTCTGAAAGCAGCGCTGATGCCCTGCCTATGTTAGCACTCCTACTGTAACACCCATGGAGCTACAGTGGTGGGAATAGAGCTGACTGAAAGATTTTGCAGCAGGGTTTTGAAATTCCTTTTCATTCCACCTTGTACAAAAACCAAAACCTTTGAAAAGTTCTTGTGAAATGGAGTTGTGTCAAAACATCAGTTTTCAGATCAAAAACACAGAATTTTGAGTTTATTTTCTCTCTATCTCCAGAAGTGACAAAAGCCCTGGACCAAACTAAGCCACCTCCTGAAGAAAATTTAATCAAAACCAATATGTCTCTGCAAAAGTTTGACTTCAGTGAAACGGCATATTTCTGAAATTTCATTTGTCAAAAATGTTCTGACCACCTGTTGATGGGAGGCTTTCTGGAGTAGATTGGCCTACTATCTCCATTTTGTCAGACTCAGATTGTGTGGCCAATCAACTTTACTAGTGTCTGGCCAAGATTGGAGCTTGAATGAGAGCTATTGGGAACTAGCAAAAGCTCCGTCCAGGTACAGTGGTGGTGATATTGATGGGATGATGGAAGCAACCATATGAGAAATCAAATATAATTACCTACCTAGCACCTTAGATACATAGCGTCTATTAAAGTAGCGCATAAATTCATAGATTATAGGGCCAGAAGGGACCACTGTAATCATCTACTCTGACCTCCTGTATAACACAGTCCATAAAACAAACTATAAAACAAACTTTCAGACTAGTTTAGGGGAAGGATTGATGGGGTTATTTTGTTTAGTTTCAGGTGACTCTTTCAGCAAATAGTTATAGAAATAACAGAATGATGTCTCTATTCTCGCTGCCATAAGCAGGGATTTTTCATTTTATAATTTTTCTATTTTATTAATTTCTATAATTTGAAAAATGTGCCTCTCACTATATTTTGTGAATTTAATACAACAATATAAAATGTAATACTGGAGAAAAGAAAACACTAGGTAAAATACTTCATAACTAGCAACCAGAATAGAAAAATAAATCTACTTATCCTTCTGGCAAAAGCCTAAGTGACACAGAGAAGCTAGTGAGAAATTGTGTAATTGTCAGGGTTGGATTTCCATTTAGGCACAGTAGGCATGTGCCTAGGGGCCCCAGGATTCTAGGAGTGCCTAAAAGTTAAAAGTGTGTTAAAATTTTCATTTTTTATGGAAAACACGAAGGTGAGCTGTAAGTGTGGGGGGGGTTGGGGAGGTGGGCACTGAAGATGTAAGTGTGTGTGTGGGGGGGGCGGTGGGCACTGAAGATGCTGTGCCTAGGGGCACGTAAGGTGTAAATCTGGCCCTGGTAATTGTTATGGATTATAGTTCAATGTCCAGTATGAACTAGATTGACACCATTCAAAACATTGCATTTGTGACCTAATTCAGACACTGAACCCACTTCTCACTTCAGAATAGAAAAGTTAGTGTGTTAACCCCTTGCTTCACCTAGACCTAATAATAATTAGTTTTCAATTATTCAAAGTTTATTCTCTTCTTTTACTTATGTTTTGCTCATTACATAAACAAGGGCTGCTTAGTGGCGGCACAGCTTGCTACTGAAATTTTAAGGGGCAAGGTACAGGAGGGTGTGTTTGTCACATCTGTATCAGGAAATGCTAATATTTTGCATAATGTGACTATGGTGGATCACTGAAGAATTAAAATGAAATGTCATTTTAATATATACTATATTGTTCTATAAAAATAGGCTGTACTGACATGTCTATCTATTACTAAACTTAGATCAGAAAAGCCTTTTGACAATTTTGACAATGGGAGCTGCTCAAAGCAGGGCGGGCCAAGGGAGCTTCCAGCAGCTCCCATTGGCCTGGAGCAGCGAACCACAGCCACTGGGAGCCACGATCGGCTGAACCTGCGGATGCGGCAGGTAAACAAACTGGCCCGACCCACCAGGGGCTTTCCCTGCACAAGCGGCGGAACAAGTTTGGGAACCACTGAGCCTTACAGACTTCTGTTTGGGACGTAGCTTGAACAGCAGGTGGGCCCTGCAAAGAATTTGGATTGGACATTATATCAGATGCTCACCCAACCTTTATCCCATGATGCCTTTTCAAAAGAAAAAATGACAGAGTTGTTCAGGGTTAATTTTTATCTCTGAAACTACAGATGTCATACTGGATCATGAATCTTCCTACCCAGTTCTTCAACCTAATCTGTCTCTCATGCAGACATAATGTTTTTTTATTTAGATACCAATTGTATGAATTAAAGCATTTCCCTGTCATTATAATTGATCCAACTCCTCTGCTTCTCCCTCAGTAACATAATGATCCATCGGTATTCTTCAGAGGGAAATATCTAGAGGAAGAAGAAAACTTGACATCCATTTTGTTGCTGTTTCTGATGAGGAAAAAATCTTTGCAATGATGTGACTTCTAAACCGTCCTCTCACAGAGGCAAAATACAAACTCATCCTGATCTTCTTCCATAGAGAAATCTGTGGCTGGGGGACCTGCTTCAAGAACTCATTACCCTGTTTCCCAATACCTTTGTCCTGGGCTTAATTATCTTCAACACCCTGGTTGACTATATTATTTTGGTGGTGTGCAAAGAAAGGGTCTCTAAGGTAGCTGCGGCCTAGCCCACTGAGAGGTTCAAAGTTTAAGACATAGTTTTACCTGTGTTCTACAGGACCTACTATCTGGGCTCTAAACACTGAAATTGTCAAATGGTAAATCTGAAGATGAATGCAATGATAAAGTAACAACTGAATGACCATGAGTATGTGTTTGACATTGTGGTTTTTTTCCCATTAACCTTGCCTAAGTGAAGAGAATAAATGATCCTCTGAGGCCTTTGGCCAAGTCAATCGATGTTAGTATTAAAAAAAAGGTATGGTAAAAAGGAAGGTAATTTGGGTTGGATCAGGAATAAATAAAAAATGGAGCTCTCTGAGTAAATGAATTATAGCCCATGACAAGATCTAAAAAAGAAGGTGCACAGAATTTTAAAAGCAAGCAACACAGCATGGACATTTGGCATAAGAAAGTAAGTTCAATTTAGATAATAAGAGCCACTAGATAATAAAAATAGGGAGAATCATTTTTGTATGTAGCAAATATAATAGGTGTATGTAGGCTTAGATGGGTTTACAGAGAAATGTATGTGTGGCAAGTATGGAAGCCCCTCCCAACAAGACTCTTCCTAGAATGGTCACTATAAGCAGGACTATTTTTCTGAGGTTATGAATCACAGCTGGCTGGGATCCCAACCCCAAACAAAAAGAATGGGACAAGGGGGAATAGAATTTGGGGACACAGAAGGAACAAGAAGTACTATTGGACAGCCAGAGTATGTGACTTACCAAACCTCCCCTCTGTAGAAGTGAAACATCTGAGAAAAACGGCTTATAAAAAAGCCCACGCAGCCATTTGATTTTGTATATAGAAGAGTATAAGGCTTTTTCTTGAGATCTTAACAAAGAAAATAAAAGCCTATTTTATATTCAACAAGCTCTTCATAAAGTGTTCTCTCGTCAGCAAAGCAGAATACATTGTGAGATGGTCACATTTCACTTCCTAATGGACCTGATCTGGCATAACAGAAATAGCATTTGGGAGCATTCCAGAATAAATTATTTAGGGCAACTTTCATTAGATAAAATCTTTGAGTTGTTCACTAGACTACCAGATGAATTTAAAACAAATAAACATGTTTTTTTTCTTTAATTACCAAACACAGGGCATTTGGGGTGGGATTTTCTAAAGTGACCAGGAATCTTAGGCACTTTTGAAAACTGCACCTTTTTCCCCCCAGCCTTAATTCTCCTACTACTTAAGTTCCACTTTAAGGCCTTGATCCTGCAGCAGTGGGGTTCTGCAGAGGTCCACCTGCAGACAGGATCTCAGTTTATTTCTATTACAGTACTTGTCAAATGTCTAACCTTGATTAATTAATTAAGATTATGCACATGCTGAAGGAGCTTAATTGGGATCTTTAAGATGAGCAGTATTGGGCTCCCTCAGAGCAAATATCTGGGGGGTTTTTTAGTTAAATATAGTATACAATATAACCACATTTAACTGAAAGTCTGAATTGGCTGAAGTTGGATAATGATGAACTGTTCATATAAAGAAAGTCTCAGATAGTCACTGCAACCCATCACAACACACTTGAACAGTAAAAGGAAGCTGGATGTTTGGCCTACTAACATGTTCTTGTGTGACTACATTAAGAGGACATGTTCTATGCACGTGTAGTGCAAACATTGATTCACCTCTCTTCTAATTGTCCTTGTCTCCAAAACAATGGTTTCTGGTTACTTGCAACTTCAACATCACTTTCAAAAATCATCTTATGCCAGATGAGCTCATAATACTCATACTCCCTAGAATTTTAGAGACTGAAAAAATGATCCATTCTGAATATTATCATAACCTAATAATCATGGAGAAATTAAAGGTGTCCAAATCCTTGAACAGAGAATTCTAAAATGAAAGCATATGCTTTGCAAATAATAGAGTGTCATAGGGTATTGAAAGGACATACCATAGTTTCTAACTCTCTAGTACATTTTGGATATCTCATATTAACTGCCTCATTGAAAAGATGAAAAGGGATCACTCGTGTAAACAAAACCTGTGTGAAACAAACCACCCATTCATAAAAGGGAGCTGTATGAAATCTAATATGAAATGGAACATGCTGTGAAAATGACAAGATTTGCATACTGTTCTAACAAATTGAGAATTTAACCACAATGAGTCTCCTGATTACATTAGAATACTTCAGCAGCAATATTGAAAATACTGTCTCTGCAACAAAGAGCACTTTAAAATCCATCAGTACTTGTATAACACAATTTACTCTAAAGTGCAGGCCTTTCGACAATTGGACCTAAAAGATCTTCAGAAAAAAAGTTTGATGTTTATTTATAATGAATTATAATTACAGAGAGTACAAATCACCAATTTACAGGTGCTCAGACTGTTAGAGAGCTTATTCCTTCACTCTCCCACTTCCGTGGTCCTTCTCGCATGAACAGAGAGCAACAATACCCGAAGTCCAAAGGTGCAAACAATTCGATGTTTATTGGGGTGAACTTCCAGCAAGCATGATTCCAGTTTCCTTCCTTAGTGTCCCCCTTCCCAGCTCTGACACCACAGAGCCTTACACCTGTGTCCCTGTTCCCATTCCTGCCCTTAGCTAAACATGATTCCAATTTCCTTACCCCCATTCCCTGTTCCCATTTCCCGTTTTAGCAAAACAAGACTCCAATTTCCTTACCCCCATTCCTCCGTTCCCATCTCCCATCTCCACATCCACCCACACACCCACCCACTCACTTCCTGATTGTTTGCAGACTATATAGTAAAACTTGAGTTCTGCTTAGCTATACCTTAACCAATCATTTTCCTGAAATTTAACTAACCAATCCTAACATATTGTAACATGATTATGTAACCAATTATATCCCACCACCTTAATTAGTTTACACCCAGCAAAATTAATTATACAGCAGACAGGAACAATCACAGAACCAGACAGAGATTATACAGACAAACAATAGCAAAGTGGGAACTATAATGACAAGACAATACAGAAGTGAGGATTTCACATCCCAGTATTGATAAGTGAGTTCTTGCCAGACAGAATGCTATCAAGCTAAATTTCCTTTTACATTTTCTAGGCACTTCCCTTTCTCTGGAGGTGATAGGCACTATCAGGACAGGATTGTATTCCTAACAGCCCAATAGCACCTTATTTCAATGTGACTAGTTTGGAATGTGAGGATGTGACCGGTCACTTCCCAGCTTATGACTGCCTCTGTTGCTTAGCCAAAGGCATTGGCCTAAGAACAGGGCCTCAGACTGTCACAGTAAGAGAAGGCCCTTACACTGGCAGACAGTGATTTTGATTCTTTCTTTTATACCTCTGGAACTAGCCAAGTGATAAGAATACACCTAAATTCTTAGCGTATAGGCCTTTACAGACAGACCTGATTATCTATATCCTAACATTCCACCCCTTTTTTTTTCTTTTTCTTTTGGAATCCTCGTGCCCAGGTATCCCTGGGAAAGCATAGGACATATGGCCACACATTTCCTGATAGGGCCAGGCATCAAGGTGGAAGATATTGATATTCCATTTGTCCCACTGCCCCTTGTGTAGTATAGTGCCTGCACCTTCTCGCATATGGGCATACCACACCTATTCCAATTAGTGTTCCAGACTTCCCATTATAGTGGACCCGAGAAGGTTGGGTCTGGGTTGTCTAGTACACTGCAGGGTTTGGAGGGCTTATTACATTACTTATAGGTTATCTCCCTATGCAATGTAACACAAGTACAGTTAACAATACAAAATCCACAGCAACACCGAGTCCTGACCACTGCAGTATGATCCAACATCCGAGACACCCCCAAAACACTGCCTCTCCTCCTTCGACGGGGTCACGATCTTATGTGTCCAGTTGCTGGTAGTTGCAACAAGCTGCGCCTGCAAGTTTTGCATGCTTTTCTCCATATCATAAGTCCATTGAATGTTCACAGAGAAATGGGATATTGTCCAAATCAGCTTGACCACTTGGTATGGAATCAAGCAGTATGCCCTGGTTTGATTATTCACAGCAATAAGATTCACAGATCCATTTGTGCACCAAAGTCCAGATAGTAGCATGTAAATGTGTGTAGTGTAGTTATGGGCTGGTGTAATTGTGCCCCCAGTAATATGTACATTCCCAGCAAAACACCCTATACACAGTACACCCAATTGTCCACCCCTTGCATAGGCCATTGATCCTGCTCCTCTATAGTCATAGGAGAGGGGCACATCTAAACATCTTCTATTGATTTACACTATTTTACATACCCCTCCATTGATTCCCAGTGAGCTCCTCCCCTTCTCATTATTTTCACAGGGCTTGTGGGGACCACCTTAGTTGCAGTTCCATTTCCAGGTACCATGGTAGCTATACACAGGTGCTGGCCTCCTAGTTGAGCATTTTGCATTCCCATACACATCTTCCCCCCCAAGGTCAGTGTTTTGAAGCCATCCCCCACCCATGTCATGAGGTTTTCTGTTCATTAAAACACAACAATGCTAGCAACAAGACAAACACCACAGACAAACACAAAACATAGATCCATGGTATTCTGGGTTATTTTTCCCGCTGGCGCCAGCTTGCTTGTAGAGTGTCTGAAAAACAAAAGAAACAATTTCCACCCTCATGGTGGGGATAGACTATTGCTTAATAATAATACCACTTTCTTTTACAAATTTCCTTGCTAATTGCAGGAAAAACAGAAGAATTACCTCCAGGCTGTCCTTATTTTGTTCTATAGTCAGGCTAGTGAATTACCCCACTCACTGGTCATTTATGAAATTCATGAGGTGGTGTACCTCAGTTTCCCCTCTTGTACAACATACCATGTTTGCAATAGTTTCTCTGCTGTACCAAGCTTTAAGTTTATTCTCAGATAATAGCTGAGACACAGCTTCAGACTTTAGCACTGTACACACACACACACACACACACACACCCCTTAGTTCCTATCAAAATTGGTAACAGGTACTGTATTTACAATATGTTTGGACATGCATATACATTCATATATAAATGTCTATGTTACAGGAAGTTTAAGGCAGCAAAAGCACTCAAAAGCTAGGAAATGCTAAAAGTCTGATACCTTCTTTAAGCACAAGATCACATCCGTTTTTTTCAAGTGGGTTTGGATGGTGTACAGTAAATTAGGGGTAGCAGCAGAGATTGAAAGATAAAGATAAAAAGAAATACTGAACAGCTAGCTAATTTCCTGAGCACCGTCCACCCTATGCGCTGAATGAGTTTCTGTAGAAAAAAATAGTATGTGATCATGTAATTAAAGGCTATGGACAATATTTCAAAAAGCACCTAACTTAGGAACACAAATCCCATTGACTTCAGTTGGGCTTGTGCTCTGATTCACTGAGGTGCTTTTTGAAAATTCCATCCTAAACCATAATGAATACACTATTTTCCTGTGATCATACTTCTGGGGAGTTTCTTAGCTAAAAGAGCCAGATCCTGCCACCTTTGCTCCCATTCAGTAATACTGTGCCCCTTGAGTGGACACACTGAGGTCAAGACTATACCTCTGTTGCCTCTTCATGCCTACTGCTATTCAAAAGAAGGTGGTGGAAGGGAGCACATATTAAAATGATATGCTGCAGCAGGGAAGGCAGCTGCCAACCACACAGTGACTCTAGGTCCACCCTGAGCATTCTTTCATGAAGAAGCAGAATGGTTCCGAGACACTCCTCTGAGTTGCCACATTTCTGTTTCCAAGTCAGCAAGGGCACACCAGACTTTAGCCCTGAGTATTTTGATTCACATTTATGTTAAATTAATCCCAAATGTCTGGGTGTGACCTTGCAGTTTTTAGCTCCCTCTTGCCATTTTTGGCAATACTAAAACCAGGTTTTAGAAAACTGTTAAAAGATTTTCAACATTCGTACTATACAAAAATCACAGAGATTTTTTATCAGGGAAGACTTTGCTATTGCAAAATTCTTTAGTATCATATTACTGAGCAAAGCACAGTATATGCTTCTTCTCTTTGCTTATATAATGAGGTGGAGGGGAGTGTTTTAAGAGAGCATAAGGAAGTGGTTTTGGCGGGGTTAGATCATTAATAAGATCAACATGCGGTATTCTGGTGAGTCATCAGAATCAGAAGCACAGATGAAACAGTGCACAACATGAAAGATCTTCAAACAGAAGATTTAGCTGTGGAGGATTTTCATACAATAATGGTAGAGCACACACTTTCAGAGTGTCACACACAGCTGAGATGGAAATAATAATCTTCCACTGGGGAATAATTTTATAATTTCTCATAAAATTTAGCAGTCCCTTGTTATATTCAAATTATGCTTTTCTGTGGGTAATATACTAAGACACTAAAGAAGACAAATCCAATGCATCTTTAATAAAACTATTCACATTAATAACTACACATAATTCAACTGAGTCTATGAAATTTTATACAGTAGCTCCAGTAATAATTAACTGTACAGTAAGAGCCCAAATCTGTAGTAACTAATGCAGATGAATATCTCATTGATTGAAACCTTTACTAGTATGGAATTCCCATTGATTTCAGAGGGAATTATATCCATAAGAACTGTAGGGTAATCCATGAAGAGTGCACGATCATCTCACTGCTAATAGTCAGAGCTGAGGGTATGTCTACACTACCATGTAGCGTACAGTAGTTATAGGGTACAGCGTTGCCGTTGTGACGCTGTAGTGATGTATAAGGTTGTGATTTAGTTGCCGTGGTTACATAAGTCATGGAATCCGTGACTTCTCAAGACCTCCATGGCTTCAGCCAGCCTGGGCTGAGAACTGCAAGGTTCTCTGCTGTCGGCGACAGGTGGACCTACTGCAGCTCCCGGCCACCGTGTGTGTCAGGGGGTACTCCCATAGGTCCCCCCTGCCGCAGGAGGCAGGAGGGACCCCCAGAGCTCCCAGCCGCCATGGCAGCAGGAGAAACCCCCCAGACTTTGGAGCCGCCAGCGGAGGGGGACCCTAAAGCTCCCAGCCCACCCGCAGCTGCTCAGGCTCCTCATTTTATCATGGATATTTTTAGTAAAAGTCAGGGACAGGTCATGGGGCTTCCATGGATTTTTCATTATTGCCCGTGACCTGCCCATGACTTTTACTATAAATATCCCTGACAAAATCTTAGCCTTAGTGTTGTAGTGTGGATTCTTCCTACCTCGACAGAAGGTTTTTAAGTTTCTATCAGTGTAGATAAACCACCTCTCAAGAAGCAGTAGCTAAATCGAAGGAATGATTCTTCCATTGAACTAGCTGCACCAGAGTGTGGGTTACAGTGAGGCATGAATTTTTTCACAGCTCTGAACTATGTAGGTATGTCAATCTAATATTTAGATATAGACTAGGCCTAAAAGTGGAGAGGCTCACAAGGTTGTTGCTTCCTCTGTGCCTGTTCTATTGACAAAACAGTTCATGGTTTTACTTGCAAGACTGTCTGTAAAGAATCTATCACTTAAATCCTAAAAAAGTTTAAGGGGAAAAACAATTTCATAAATAAAGGAAAACACACACTCCTTCTCAAAAATAGGCATTCTCAAATTACTTGTTGAGATCTGGTCCAAAATACTAAACAAAACCAAAACCTACTAACACTAACAACAGCACAATGAACAATCATTCTTGGAATCCACAAAATTAAGATGTTTTTCACCAAGTTAATTAAGAAACAGACAAGTATTTAGGGAAAGCAACTTATTTGCTCTGTGAATTCAGGCTCAGGTCCCAAAATAAAACTTCCTTGACTCAACCTGCAGTATTACCAGAGTAAAACTGTGATCTCAGCACCACAGGTATGCCTGTCACAAGCCCGCTTGTAAAATGTTGGTTTTGTTTACGCTGAGATTTCAAATCTTTCTTTCTCCAGGACTCTCTGTTCTCAACTACAGAAACTCAGAGTATTGTAGCTCTTTCTTCCATGCACTCTGAGTTTCTCACTCTCTCTCCCAGGCATATACGTGCGTTCTCATTATGCATCTAAAAGCACTGTTCCCCACAGCAAATTGGCTATGGAGAGTAAAGTCTCCAGAGCAACCAGAGGACACCATAGCAAAGTCACACAACACAGTCCACACAGAAAAATCGTATTTATTTATTTAAAGCCTAACACTGCAGGCTTCATTCAGGCAAAACTCACATTGACTTCAAAGGAAATTTTGTAATACTGAGAACTGTCAGATTGGGTCCAAAGAAAGCTAAACTAATATGTTAGTAAAGAGATTTCTCAAATCTCTGGTCAAATTTTGTTCCCAGTTGTTCTAGTGTAAATCTGAACAGAATCTGGTCTTTAGGTTTAGAATGAAAAAGAACTCAATGCTGCAAGGCTTTAAGCACTCTGATCTCTATCCAACAAAGAGCTTAAGCACATGCCTAATTTAAGCGTGGGAATAGTCTCATTTGACTTCAGTGGGACTGCTCATCTACTTCCATGTATGCTAAACTCATTACTGGATTGCTGACAGAGTGTTCGGCACCTTGCTGAATTGAGTCCTTTGCTAATAACATGCTAAAAGTATGTAATGATGGCAGGGAATTTTCTTAGTCATTATGACATGACAATAAGCATGTTCTATTGTCCATTCACATGTATAGCTACTATCAACTGAAATTATTACAATGTGTGTCTTTAGACCAAAAGTAATTTCACATCTTAACTGGAAGAATCTTAGCTAAATTATTGGAACTAAAGATATTCAGGTTCCTGAGATAAGTAATGAGGAACCCAAATATGGGTTTTGTTCAGATAAGTGATCCAAATTAACCAGAACTCTTGATATGAAATCCTGGTTCCACTGAAGCAAGTGTTAACACTGCCAATGACTTCAGTGGGGCCAGGATTTCACCCCGCAGGTTTGGAAAACTGCACAAAAACCTTGAAGGGACATGGACTTTTTTCTGAGATGAGTTGGCTAAATATTGCAAAATAGTGTTCACAAACATTCAGTCAGATTCTGAACCACTGTTTAGATTCAACTGTGTTTGTTTTCATTTATTATTTGCTATTTTAATTATTCATATGAACAAGTTCTTATAAGTGAAGTATTTGTTCTTCCAGACTCACTACTCAAAAAGTTACATAACCGCAAGTGTATTAAAGTCATTTGGTTCAGGAACAGAAATGCAGTAAACCAATCAGGGAAAAGAAACATATCTATGTTACTTAAGTGACTAAGCACAACAACAGTGAATAGTCAATTTGAAGAACAAATAACAAATACATTCAAGAAATTAGAATTGATCCGTAAATTATTCTGGAATAAAAATAAGAGATTATGCTTGTAATGAATCTTTATTTGCTATGAATAATATAGCCAGCTATACTTGGGAGATGGTATTTTGGCTAAAAACTAGAAGTGGAAAAAATACCCTTAAAAGAAAATCGGCCTGGGTTATTTTGAGAAGCTGGTGAGGATTTGATGGTAGGAAGGGCTTTATTTTTTCTGAACCAATTTGTCCATCTTTACTTGTAACATTATTTCCATTTTTGAGTCCAGGAAAAAAAAAAATCCCTTCAGACCTATTTCTGCAATCAGATCTGACCTTCTCAAAGGTCAGAGATGTTGGGATCCTTGGTTTGGAGCTTGTGCCTTTCTCTAATAATAAGCCCAGACCACATTTGCCTAGCATGGTTGTGATATGGGTCAAGCTCACCACAGAAACATATATCAGTGTGCTTTAATTCAGTACCACAGTATACAGTAGCCTTTTCCCACAGCATTATTCAGCCCATTGTCTTGGCTGTCCATGAAATTGTGAGATAGGAAATACTTGTTACTGAGCACAAGTGACATTAATACACCAGCTGTCATGTAATGCATTTAAACTTGCCTCTTACTGTACAATGCAAACGCATTTTCTCTCAGAACTCAGAGTGCAGCTTAATAGGAAGGCAGGAAATAGGATAATTAGTTAAAGAGATTCACAGTGCATTATTAGTATTTTTATTACTGCTGTAATTTTATAGTGTTCTTTGATTTATGAGGCAAAGGAAGAGTGAAAAGAGTTTCTGTATCTTTTCAGTTGTGCTAAACTGCTTTGAATCCAGAAATTAAAGTGCTACGTAAGAGGCCATATGAACTTCAAGAATAATCATCATCATTATTATTGTTTACAGTGTTATAGCAGTGTTGATCCCAGGATATGAGAGACAAGTGGGGGAGGTAATATCTTTTATTGGACCAACTTCTATTGGTGAAAGAGACAGGCTTTCGAGCTCTTCTTCAAAGAGCTTTGTGTAGCTTGGAAGCTTGTGTCTTTCATCAACAGAAGTTCATCCAGTAAAAGATATTACCTACAAACCTTGTCTCTCTCATTATTATTATTGCTAGATTTAGCATTTGTATTGGATTCTCTGTCTTCGTGGATATACCATCGTGGCTGAGAATGAAGTGGGCACCAAACATTTGGCAAAATGTCACAGCAGAATAGCCTTTTAATAGGATTCATAGCAATACTCATGGTTGACTATATCTGTAAATATTTCAGTCCTTACAGTCCTGTTTGGTTAAGGCTGAAGAATGAACCTTAACTTGGAAACTAAAAGGTTTCTTTTAGAGTAGCAGCAGTGTTAGTCTGTATCTGCAAAAAGAAAAGGAGGACTTGTGGCACCTTAGAGACTAACAAATTCATTTGAGCATAAGCTTTCATGAGCTACAGCTCACTTTACCGGCGCATCCGATGAAGTGAGCTGTAGCTTACGAAAGCTTATGCTCAAATAAATTTGTTAGTCTCTAAGGTGCCACAAGTCCTCCTTTTTTAAAAGGTTTCTGCAGAAGCTGCTGTTAATTCTCACATTGACAATTCACGGTTGCTGTCTGTCTTTGTTGATATTTTTATTACCCCTTTCTCCAACCATTTACATTCTTTTATTCAACTGCTTGTCCGATGTGTGTATGATCTAATGGGTAATTATTAACCTGATCCAAGTTCATTCTGGCGCAACATCAGGAGAAGACATTACTGATTTTAATTAGAGTTTTGCCTGAGTAAATAAAAAGTACAGAGCCAGGCACTGCATTTTATACTGAAAAGTATAGACAGGCAATAAAAGCAGTGAACCTGAATATTATTTTAAAAATCGACATTTATTATTTTGTTTTCCATATACAATGTGTTTGTACCATGGTTTCTTCCAGAATTTGTCATCTGTTTCCAAAACATTTATGAACCTAAAATTATTAATATAGAGATTATTTTCAACACTTTCCCAAATGTTGTACTGAGATCAGAGACTTCATTTTACAAGGAATCTAAATGAAGGGAAATTGAAATTAAACCCTATATTGAAACTCAATAATTGGGTGGAGCAATATGGAAAGAAAAAGATTATGTAAACAGAAAAATATTCAAATTGGTAATCCAGTGGGTGGCACTTTTCTATAGAAGTCAGTTTCTGAACCAATGCCCTTGCCTAGAATTATGGGGTATTTTGCTGCTTAGGGTGTCATTGTAACAGAATAATTAATCAGATTCAAGCTGCACAAATGTAAGCTGATAATTCTAGAGGATGGCAGTTGGAATCCAAAATACGATCAGTGCAAGGGAGAAACCTGAACAATAGTCATTCAAAAATCATCTGTGGGTGATGCAGGACAACAAATTGTGCATGAGTTTGCAAAGCGTTGTGCCAGCAATAGAGGGCAATACAATCTACAGCTACGTATAAAAAGACACAATGTCATGGAGCAAAAACTGGAAGAATTTCTAGAGCTGGTCAACCCATCTCCCCAACTATTTTCTTCAACTAATTTCAATTTTTTCATGAAAAATTTTGTCAAGCATTCAGAATTTTTTAAATGTTGATCAATAGCAATGTCCTTCTCTCAAAGTCTCTGGAAGGACTGCACTTGGAATGTGGCATTCAGGTTGGGAACCTCATTGCTAGCAAGTTATTGATGAATTTAAAAGAATTCAGAGAAAAGCAACAAAAGTGATCAAGGGAAGCAGAAATCTGAGGCAGTGTGTTTGTTACTTATGACTATGGCTTCATTTCATTCTCAAACAGAAGAGCCACAAAACAAGGTTTTGACTAACCCATCTCATGATCCTATTTTATTTGTTTATATTTTCACTAATGTCAATAGCTACCCATGAAATCCCTTCCAAATTCCAACTTACTAATGACATTCTGTCTACCTAAAATATCCTTTTGCAATGTTAAGCAGGTCTTCACTTCCTGCCAGAAACTGTAGTACGTTCTTACTATGTGTAAACAGCTGTTACATTTCAACCCATTAATAACATTTCAGTGATGGGTGAAATGCAGTTTGTTCATCTATTTGGGATCCGGTGTGATCAAGGCTATTATATAAAGGCAGATTACCATTCTTAACCAGAGTCAAGGAGCCCTGTGTTCTAATCCTTGCTCTATCTCTAACCTGAGGTGTCCTTGAGAAAGTTGTTTTACTCTGTATTCCTCTGTTTTCCCTCCCATACTTTGTCTTGTCTATTTAGACTGTACGCTTTTTGAGATCAGAACAGTCTCTCACTGTATGTTTCTAAAGTGCCTAGCAGAATGGGGCTTCAATCTGGGTTGGGGACTCTATGCCAGAAGCCCTGACATTCTAAGGGGCAGGGGCGTGCTGCACCCCCGGCTCTGCCCCAGGCCCGACTCCACCCCTTCCCCCAAGGCACAACCCCTGCCCCATCCTGCCTCGTCTCTTACCATCCTGTTCAGCCCCTTCCCTCAAAGGCACCCCGTCCTTGCTCTGCCCCCTCCCCCCAGCGCCTCCTGCACACCTCTGAACAGCTGATCGAGGTGGATGGGAGGCACTGGGAGGGAGGGGGAGGCGCTGATCGGCAGGTCCGCCAGTGAGCAAGAGGCACTGGGGAGATGGGCTGTTGGTGGGTGCTCAGTACCCACCATTTTTTTCCAATGGGTGCTCCAGCCCCGGAGCACCCACAGAGTTGGTGCCTATGCTCAATGCTTTACTGTACTACAATTAATAATCATGAATAGTAGGATGTAATTGAAATTAAAATGTTCTAGTTTTGTCTTCTTTTCTTTAACCCATTTTATTTTTCAGATTCAGACCTCCAACTTCAGATTCCTGCGTGTTGCCTGTATCACTGTCCATTGCTTCATTTAATTAAAAGTAGAAATAGATCTCAAATGTCATGGTTTAGAGTTGATCATATAAATGTCCAACCTTCTGTACTATGCCTTTGTGAAGAGGACTGTTTGTACATTCCTAGTTTCATGATTTGATGAAGTGTGCCCCTTTCCCCTGCTACTTTTCCATGCTTCCACAATGCCTCTTTTTAATTGAATGAGTGACAAGATTGTAAAACATGTTTCAAAATGTAAAAGTTTCCAATGAAGAACAATTGCCTGCCTCGTGAACTTTCAATTGAAGACTGTCTCTAAGAATATTGCATTTTGCAGCTTGCTTTTATTGTACAATATCAGCAATGATTATTGCTTTCTTTTTCACTCTGTTTTTACTTGTTTTTGTCATTCCTCTCTAGGGTATCATGCACTGGATAATAATAACAATAAAAGGTTCATTCCTCAACCATGCAGTATACTATACAGTGACTGAATTGTTCTAGACTCCGGAGGCTGAGAAAGAAAACTGATGTGAATGATGATAGGTGAAAAGGTCACTATTTCATTCTTGTATAAAATAATTTTTGGTGCCCGTTTCACTTATCTAACTTTTTTTTTCACTTTTCCTGGAGGGTTTTGGTTTAAGTTTCTTTTTAACTCTCTTTAAATGATTTATGATGGGTTTCACACTGTGTTACTTCCCTCTGCATTGTAAATGTCAGTGTGCCACATGTGAGTGATGGAAAGTTAACATGCCATGGGGTTTTATTGATGAGTCTGTGTTGGTGAAAAAAAATGTTTTTAGTTGGTAAAGCACTACATTTATTATCCAAAATCTCTTGACAGTGGTAATGATAACACATGAATGAGAAAAAAAAAAAAACACTGTCAAGGCCTTCTCAACACATTGGAGCGGAGTACGAGTGAGAGTAAAAGAGAGTTCCAGGATCTCAGGAAGGGGTTTGTATTTTAAAAAAAAAGACAATATGTAAACTATATATATATCACACTGTATTATTTTAGATGATTGTACTCTGAAAGGCAGTGTGGCCTAGTGTATCAAACACTGGACTAGGATTCAGGAGACTCACTTTCTATTCCTGCCTCTACTAATGCTGGATGACCTTGCTCAAGTCACTTAAACGCTCTGTGCCTCAGTTTCCCAATATGTAAAATAAGGATAATGATACTGACCTCCTTTGAAAAGTTTTTTGAGATTTACTGATGAAAGTTCTATATATAAAACTAGGTATTATGATTATTGCTCTGTATGCTAATGTGGATAAGCAGCTGATACAATTTGAATGTCAGAATCCCATCAGGTTCAGGTGACTGACTGAGAAATATTTTGGATGGTCCTATGAATAGTCTTAGGAGTCCTGAGTTTCTGTTCCTAGCTCTGCCACTGACCTCTCTGCCACTAGCATCCTCTGTGACCTTGGGTAAGTTACCTCACCCCTCTGTTTCCTCATTGACTTTCAATGAGACTTGTGCTCTGAAGTCACTGAGGGTATGTCTACACTGCGATTAAAGACCCATGGCTCCCCCATGCCAGCTGATTCAGGCTCTTAGGGCTCAGGCTAAGGGGCTGTTTAATTACAGTGTAGACCTTCGGGCTCAGGCTGGAGTCTGGGCTCTAGGACCCTGTGAGGTGATAGGATCCCCGAGCCTGGCTGCAGCCCAAGCCCAAATGTCTACGCCACAGTTAAATGCCCCCTTGTCTGAGACCCGCGAGCCCAAGACAACTGGCCCTGGCCGGCCCCAGGTTGTTAAATGCAAGGTAGACATACAGTGCAGATATGTCTACACAGGCATGGGCGGGCCCAGGTCAGCTGACTCGGGCTCATAGGCCTCAGCCACTGGGCTGAAAAATTGCAGTTCGAGCTTGGGCTGGAGGCCATGGTCTGGAACCCTCCAAATATCTACACAGCAATTTTTCAGCCTGAACCCCATGAGCCTCCAATAGCTGAACCTAGCCAGCCACACGTTGTTTTTTTTGTCCTGTGTAGATGTACCCCTAGCAGTTTTGGAAAATCCCACCCATAGAGTGTAAGTTCTTTAGACCAGGGGCTGTTTCTCACAATGTGTATGGTGCCTAGCACAAGGCAGCCCTGATCTCAGCTGGGGTCTCTAGGTGCTACCATATAAACAACAACAATAATATATCGGAGGATATTTCAACAGTCATTATATCTGAAGTCAGTAAACAAGGAATTTGATTTTCTAATTAATTTAATAGGTGAGTTGCTTTACTGGTCATTTTCTAGAAAGGTTTCCCTTGAAAATACAGGTTTCAGAGTGGTAGCCATGTTCGTCTGTATCAGCAAAAAGAACGAGGAGTCCTTGTGGCACCTTAGAGACTAACAAATTTGTTTGAGCATAAGCTTTCGTGGGCTAAAACCCATGAAAGCTTATGCTCAAATATATTTGTTAGTCTCTAAGGTGCCACAAGGACTCCTCGTTCTTTTTTCTTGACAATACAGTTTGTGAGACTAGGGCAAAGAATTATATGCATATTCCTCTTTTGTTTGCTTCTAAATCAATAAAGCATTAAAATGTCCTTCACAATATGCCTGCCCTTGAGCTGACAATGTTGCTCGTGTCTTTGGGAAAACATGACACTTTCTGACATTTGTAGAAATAGCAATTACCCACAGTAAAAAACAAAACAAAAGAAAAACAGCAAAACATAGACAATGGCCAACATTCAACAGCATTATCAAAATGGGGTTAGATGCACAGTTACTCAAGTGAATATCTGTTAAAGAAAATAGATCTGGTAAAACTATCCATCTCCTGTCAACTGAACCAAAACATAAACACTGTGCTGCATCCATTGTGAGCTCATGCAGTACCTATTAACCCCTTTACAACAACTTCAGTTTATCTAGTCTGTCATCTCTAGGGTCCAATTCTGCTCCTGCTGAAGTTAATGGCTAATCTCCTACTGACTTCAATTGCAATAGAATTGAGTACTTAAATTTCATTACACAAACTAAGGCCTAAAATCTCAGCTATTGAGAAAATGCTCAATTGTCAAGGTGCATATATATTACCCATTACTGTTACTTTAAAAAAAATGTGAAAAGGCCCCAATTAGTGCTGTGGAAAACTTTCAGTTAAAAATAATTGATGGAAAATTAACAAAATTATTTTGTTTGTGTGTATAAAGTACCTGCTTTCCTTTTTCATTTTTTTTTATCCGAAAACCAAAAACCTGAATACCAAACATTTATTGATTTCCATCTTTTTTGGTGGGGGCAGAGGGGGTCGGGGGGATGGAGGCGAGGCGAAGGTTGCTGAAAACTGAGAAGTTTTCGTTTTGGGGGGGAAAAAACAGTTGATCAGCTCTAGTCTCAATTAACAATGCAGTTCTAAAATAGTATCATCTACTTGCCAGCTCCTTGATAACTATTAGGCACAGAAAATACAGAAAAAAAGAAAATTTTAAATTGTAACTAGGTATCTTAATCCTGTGTAGTATTTAATTTTGTGGGATTGCCTCACTGACACAGTACCAACAAGCCCAGTAAATGCAGTTCATTCATTACCTTCAAACTACTGCCTACAAATCTATTTAATACTTGCAAATGTCAGATTATCACCCGATCAATGATTTTGGGATGAGCACTGGAAATGTTGCAAACAGGAGCACTTCAAAATGAGAAGGCATAAGAAATTCCAGGGAGTTTACAATACTCAAACATTATCCATATCACATCTGGAACATAAAGATCTATGTGGGCTTGCCCCAAACATTACATGTAAACTGTACAGAGAAATAATTACCAGCTGCAATCTGTGGGAATTCTAGATTTTGCATGTTTATTTTGCATATTAGTACCTGAAAAGCTTTTCTAGCTCAAAGCTATTTCAGAACAGTGTTGAGATATTGGTTTATTCCCAGAGCTATATCTAAGATCTGAGACAGGTTATGTGTTCCCTGAGTTTTGTTTTAGAAAATAAGAATCAACTATGTTCATCTAAAGGCTGGAATATCAATTTACAGTAGCCAGATGTAGCTGAATAATTGATTGTAAAGAAATAATACTTCCATTAGTGAAGTTTCCCTTTTCACATTTTGTAAAATCAGTATTTCCTTGGAATTTTTTGTGCATGGAATATGGTCATGGAATATATAATGACTTCAGCCTAACTTTGATTTACGAACCAGCAGTGTTTTTCATGGAACTGCTTTGTCAGTTCAAAAGTGCAGGAACTACAGAGTCACAATTTGGAGATGAGCAATGGAAAAGTCCTACTTCCCGTACAACAACAAAAAAAAGTTAACTAATGATAGGTCTAATGGAACGTGTGTAGAAAAGCAATAAAGCCACGGGTTGTTGTAACCAATCCCCCTCTTGTCACATATTGGCTTGAACCTGAGCCCAGGGGAGCAGCATTACATGGAAATTTGGTAGTGTTGGTAGCTAAGGTAAACAAATCACAAATTCTGAAGGCAAGTGCTGTGAGCGCGTCAACTGTTAGAGCATCTCAGCTCTGGATGCTTGGTGGGTTGCTCTAAAATGACACCCACAGATGGTTCATAAAGTGAAAAGGATTTTTGCTCTCCACCTGGAAAAGGTAAAATAGGACATGGATTAGCAAGGATATAGAGTAATTTGATGCAAAGGGTAACAGTAAATAACATTAGGATTTAACACAATTAACAATGTTAATAATTAATAACTAGTTACAGTTATCATTTGGATGCAGACTGGTTCTTGTCCCCTAGGCCCACTGACCTCTCAGAGGGGATCCACACTCTGATAGGAGATGTCAGTCCACATAGAGATTCTAAAATATTTAGGCCTTATTTCCACTGAGTAGGTGTCTCTTATTTTGGTCTTCATCCATCTAAGTCTCTGGACTGGGCTTCCCAGTGATTCAGTCTTTCTCCTATAGGCTAGAATCCAGCCAATGCTTACTGTGCTATCTGGATTGAGGCTTCCTCGTGGCCATCCTGAGCCTTAGACCAGTTCCCTGGATGCCTCTGTGGTTTAACTAGATTCCCCAGAGACTTCTGTTATATCTCTCACTTTTCATAATGCTTTCTATTCTATTCTATTCTATTGTATTCTATTCTATTCAGATTCTCATTCTGTACTCATCACTGCAGCATTTCAGTATCTTCCAATAGAGCATTCAGCAATGTGGATAAATTGGAGAGAGTTCAGCGAAGGGCAACAAAAATGATTAGGGGACTGGAACACATGAGTTATGAGGAGAGGCTGAGGGAGCTGGGATTGTTTAGCCTGCAGAAGAGAAGAATGAGGGGGGATTTGATAGCTGCTTTCAACTACCTGAAAGGGGGTTCCAAAGAGGATGGCTCTAGACTGTTCTCAATGGTAGCAGATGACAGAACGAGGAGTAATGGTCTCAAGTTGCAGTGGGGGAGGTTTAGATTGGATATTAGGAAAAACTTTTTCACTAAGAGGGTGGTGAAACACTGGAATGCGTTACCTAGGGAGGTGGTAGAATCTCCTTCCTTAGAGGTTTTTAAGGTCAGGCTTGACAAAGCCCTGGCTGGGATGATTTAACTGGGAATTGGTCCTGCTTCAAGCAGGGGGTTGGACTAGATGACCTTCTGGGGTCCCTTCCAACCCTGATATTCTATGATTCTATGATTCTATGACTACACGTTAGTGGTGTCACATTTCAAGTGGAAGTCTCCTCACCTAGCCGGACTCTCTCTCTTGATTGTGGGAGTTTCTGAGAATGTTTGGCATGTGCTATGTGCACTAACAGGGTTTCTGTTAGTCTGTTTTTGTTTTGTTATTTGCTGTTTCATTGTGTTAGGGGTATTTTTGGTCCCTCCCCTTTTACATGGAAGGGCTGGGGGGAATTTCTCCCCAGGGTCCACTTCTGATAGATTTAGTGGTTCAACCCACAAACCTGGGTTTCGGCGTGTGCCTTCTGTCTCCTGCACTCTGGAGGATGTATTGATGAGTGTAGATAATATTATTGGCTATGCTAATATAAAATCTGCCTCTCAAAAGCCTAATTCTAAAGTGATTTTCCTGATTGTCGGGCTCAACGGGTAGTGATGGCTCCATGTCTGGTTGGCAGCCAGTATCAAGTGGAGTGCCCCAAGGGTCGGTCCTGGGGCCGGTTTTGTTCAATATCTTCACTAATGATCTGAAGGATGGTGTGGATTGCACCCTCAGCAAGTTTGCAGATGACACTAAACTGGGAGAGATGACCCTAAACTGGGAGGAGAGGTAGATACTCTGGAGGGTAGGGATAGGATACAGAGGGACTTAGACAAATTAGAGGATTGGGCCAAAAGAAATCTGATGAGGTTCAACAAGGACAAGTGCAGAGTTCTGCACTTAGGACGGAAGAATCCCATGCACTGCTACAGACTAGGGACCTAATGGCTAGGCAGCAGTTCTGCAGAAAAGGACCTAGAGGTTACAGTGGACGAGAAGTTAGATATGAGTCAACAGTGTGCCCTTGTTGCCAAGAAGGCCAATGGCATTTTGGGCTGCATAAGTAGGGGCATTGCCAGCAGATTGAGGGATGTGACCGTTCCCCTCTATTCGACATTGGTGAGGCCTCATCTGGAGTACTGTGTCCAGTTTTGGGCCCCACACTACAAGAAGGATGTGAAAAAATTGGAAAGCCTCCAGTAGAGAGCAACAAAAACGATTAGAGGACTGGAACACATGACTTCTGAGGAGAGGCTGAGGGAACTGGGATTGTTTAGTCTGCGGAAGAGAAGAATGTGGGGGGGATTTGATAGCTGCTTTCAACTACCTGAAAGGGGGTTCCAAAGAGGATGGATCTAGACTGTTCCAAGTGGTAGCAGATGACAGAAGGAGGAGTAATGGTCTCAAGTTGCAGTGGGGGAGGTTTAGGTTGGATATTAGAAAAACTTTTTCACTGGGAGGGTGGTGAAGCACTGGAATGCGTTACCTGGGGAGGTGGGGGAATCTCCTTCCTTTTAAGTTTTTAAGGTCAGGCTTGACAAAGCCCTGGCTGGGATGATTTAGATGGAGATTGGTCCTGCTTTGACCAGGGGATTGGAATAGATGACCTCCTGAGGTCCCTTCCAATCCTAATATTCTATGATTCTATGACTCAGGAGCAGTTTGTGAATTGTTTGGTACAGAATGGACTCTGGGTCAAGGAGTCTTTTGTTCAATTTTTTCCCCGTGTTTACTCCTGTAGCTGTTTGATTAAAGGAGGTTTTTTTTCCATCTGCCCCCTAGCCTTCACCATGAGACGCTCATGTCTGATCTCTCCCATAAATGGAGAAGGTAGTTATGTCATTCCAGTGCCAGGTTTGTGTGGCATAATCCTGAGCAGCCCTTGTACCCGGTGTTAAAGCACCACATAGACAGGGCAGGTTATACCTCTGAAAATATTAAATGTTTCTTGTGTGGTGACCCTGGTCACTTGAGGGGTTCCTACCCATGCACTGCTAGCTCAGAGGTCCCTGGTAAGAATGTGGGACCCCACAATATGGGGAGGCAGCTGGGACATCAAGGCACCAGCAGCAGAGAGAGCCTGCATCCGCTCTGCCAGATTCCCCCCCTCGCCATTGTCCAGGGAGCAGGTCCCTCAGAAGAACACTGTTATGATCCCATCACTTAAATCTGGACAGACACTAGCCCTGGGGATTGAGGAGTACCTCCCTGCAGAATCAGCAAAGACAAGTTCTAGAGATGGGGGTGAAGAACAGGTCAATGAGACTGATTTGTGTGGGACTGGTTCTAAATGGGCTAAGACTTTGGAGGCTCTGAGCCACTGGCAGTGGCTGAGGAGGGAGCTATGTGCCCAGCAGGAGGATAGAATTGAGTTATATAGTAGCTCCATTTCTGTAGTGGGGCAATGCCTTCCCCTGGCATGACGAGTCCTCAAGCCCACAATCCTGCATGCTGCAGTGATGATGCTGGGCTCTTCCAGCCTGGGGCTGCACTGCCTATCCCTCTTGTGAAAATAGATATAACAGCTTCTCCCACTGAATCTCTCCTTTGTGAATGATGAGAACGTTGCATTGGTGGCTCAATGTTTTTCCGAGCTGGTGGAATTTGAGGGAGATGAAGAGGATGACAATGATTTTCCTAACTCCTCACTGGTTCCTGATGTCCAAGCCAGTCAGCTATATAGGAAGGTTTGGTACCGTGTGAAGGAGATTAGTGACTTTTTGAATAGCACTAAAGGGAAGCAGGCAGTTGAGGTTGAAGCCTATTTCCCTGATTTACTGCACTTTGTTCACCCAGCTGCCCTCCTGTTGAGAGAGACCTCGGTTGATTGTAGGAAACATTTCCATTTCAAACAGTTGTTGCGCAAGGTGAGGAAGCATGCAGGGATTGTTCAAGATACACAGGCCTCCCCATGGCTCATCTTCTTCAAAGTATTTCCAGTTTCCATTGTTTCTCTCCACTGCTTGACTCTCTCCTCCTAGTCTCTATGGTTCTGCTCAATTTTGTGTTTCTAAATATTAATGGATGCCAGGATGGACATACAAGGGCACAACTCTGAATTTCTCAGAAAAAAATCGGCTGATGTTATCCTTTTGCAAGACAATCACTCAGACACTGACAATCAGGGGAACTAGTTGAAAGAATGGGAAGGGGAAGCTTTCTAGAGCCATGGCTCCAATATCTCTGCTGGGGGAGCTGTTCTCTTTTTGCAGGTTGCAGGGGCACAGATCCTCTCTGTGAAAAGTTTTCAGGAATGGGTCCTCCAGGTGGAAACATGTATTTGTTTTAATCTTTGTACTATGCATACCCCTACTCTGGGGCAAAATAGTGTTTCCTTTCTGCAGAAGCTTGCCCATGCTATGCTTGGCTGTGACCCTGATACTATTATTGTCCTGGGAGAGGATTTTAATTGCACTATTGATTATGTTTTAGACAGGAACCATGAGGAGCCACACCCTCAGTTAACCAGAGAACTGTATTGTCTTATGCAGACATTGGGGTAGTAGATGTTTGGAGGTTCTCTCGCTCCTCTATTATGCAATATTCTTGGTGGAAAGGTACCCCCAATCAAGTATCGTGGGCTACACGGGTTCACTTTATACCATAAAGGCCAGTGTGAATATGTTTGTTCAATCTTCTATGTCTCCCATTCACTGATCTAATCATCATTATGTCTCTGTCAGTGTGTCTATCCCTCTCCCTGTCTGTGCTTCCCACTAATGCTTCAATACCAAATCATTGAAGTACTTGAATTTCTTCCTGATGTTTGCTGTGTTTTGGGAGCATTGGTGGCAGCACAAGTCCCAGTATGAGTCCCCGAATTCAGTGGTAGTATGTCAGAAGGGTCCAGATCCAACTGCGCTGCCAGCAGTATACCCAGGCTGGCATGCAGTCCTAGCTTCAGCCATGACTACCCCTGTATTTTTGATCATTTGTTTTTCATTCACAATGTTTTCACTTGTTAGCAAATGTTGAAATCTGGATGTGGTGCTTGTTTCAATGGATCAGGAGACGACCTCTGATAGAGTTAACCATAGTTATCTTTTAAAAACTTTACAAGCTTTCAGAACCGGGCCAGTGTTCTCGTCATATATTTCTTTATTATACCATAACATTTTTAGTGTACTAAAGATTAATGGAGGTCTTAGCCACTGATTTCCAGGTGGCAGAGGCATTCATCAGAGATGTACTCTGTCTGGGATACTGTATGCTCTTAAGTTGGAGCCATTCCTGCACCCCCACAGAAATTATCTGACTAGCCTCTTCATGACAGGGGTGCCAGATGCTTTTGAGATTTCTCTCACTCCTGGGGCTGATGATTTCTCAGTTTTCATCATGTCTGACAGTGACATGCTGGCACTTTGCATTTGTTTACAAGTATATGAGCAGCCATCTTCTGTCCACATTAACTGAGCTAAGAAAAATTCGATCTTACTGGGCTCTTGGCAGTGGAGCGGTCCCTCTTTGTTGCCCCAACAATTGCAATGGGCACCTCCTGGATTAAGGTTTTGAGGGCCTTTTTTGGATCTGAACAATATATGTTAAGGACCCGGGAAGGAGCTGAGGAGAAGGTGCAAGGCTACCTGTTTGCCAGCAACCTTGTAACCTCAATGTTGTGGCATTGACTAGTGTGTCTGGGCCTTTTGGATTCAATTCAGAGGTATATTAACTATTTTTTGTAATGTTACCACTGGTTTCATACTATTTTGCTGTTCCTACCATTAGATGAAGGAGGCCAGGGGCTCACTGGTTTAGTCAGATGGCCTTTTGGCTCTGGTCTGTTCAGCGACTGCTGTACTCTGACTCCCCACTGGCCTGGGAGTCCCTTGCCTTCTCTGTCATGCTGCGGGGAGAGGCTTCCACTCTCTCCTATTTTTGTTGGCATCTGATCCATTACAGAGTCTAGATTTGCCTCTATTCTCTAATTGTCTTTTTAACTCCTGGTGACTTCTGCAAAGTGCAAAACTAGACCAGGCATTTTCCAGTGCATGTCTCTTGGTAGAGCTGCTATTTTATAACCCACTTTTTCCTGCTGAAGCTCTCTCCTCTGGGAGCCTGTTTTCTGCCTTTACTCTGGCTGGGGTGACCAAGCTGTCTTACCTGATTGATCCTAGTTGGAAGCTAGAAGCCAGTGACAGCTCTTGGTGTTCAGACCAGAATCTGGTCTGTGCATGTTTTGGATAATGTCCTCTCTGAATTCCAGGCTGTGCTCCTTCAATGGGCTGCATTGTTCTTCCAGGGGGGAATCCTGTGTTCCCCTCACTAGATGTCTCCCCTTCTGAGGACGAGATCCTTGTGCAGCCTGGCAGATTGTTGTCCTGGAAGGGTTTGGTGAATGTTCCTTTTGCAACCAAGTCCAAGAAGCAGCTCTGTGGTATGTATGTCAAGGAGCAGCATTATGCCACCCTCTCTAATCTCCCTGATACAGCCTAGAGGATACTTCTGTCCCTGGGTAAGTCTATATCCCCAGCTTGGAAAACACTGTACAAACCTCCTCTTTCTAAGCACACTGGTAACATACAGAGGAGGGACCTGTACAGCATAATAGCAATCAGTTGTTTTGTGCATCATATTACCCATCAGAAACAACAAGGAATCTGGTAGCACCTTAAAGACTAACAGATTTATTTGAGCATAAGCTTTCGTGGGTAAAACACTTCTTCAGATGCGTAAGTGATGCATCTAAAGAAGTGGTGTTTTACCCACGAAAGCTTATGCTCAAATAAATCTGTCAGTCTTTAAGGTGCCACCAGACTCCTTGTTGTTTTTGTGGATACAGACTAACACGGCTACCCCCTGATACTTATTACCCATCAGGTGTCTGTGCAGTGCTCTTTTCATTAGATTTCAGAAACAGTGTTCCATTTTTTCCTATATCGCCCTTGTTTTATTCCTCTTTTTGGTTTTTGCAGCAGCTTTTCAGCTTCTGGGACAAGTTTTCTCCAAGACCCTGTTTGTTTTTTGAGTGAGATACGATGCTCCTGTTGAACAAGTTTCCTGCCTGGCTAACTTTTTGCTGAGTCAGGCAAAACTAGCCATTTTGAAATCTCACCAGAACAGACTGGCCGACGTAGGGCGGTGTGATGTGCTCAGGCTGTTCCGCACACTGGTTGTGGCCAGACTGCAGATTGATTGCACCTTTTATAAACTGACTTGTAACCTGGGCACTTTTCAGTTGACTTGGTGTGTTAACAATATTTTGAATGAACCTGGTGATGATACTTTAGTGATCCATGTTTAATATTCACTTAAGATGTGTTTTTCTTTATTTTAGTCATATCTTTCTCTGTATATACTGACATTGCATAATATTTAATAGTGTTTAATATCATTTTATGTGAATAAAAGTGTTTTTCACATCATGTCATCTCTCTGTCTCTCACTCTCTCTCTTCCTCCCTCCTGCCCTCCAATCTTACACAGTCCCCATGATTGTAGTGTCTAATCATTACATAATTTTATCTTCAGAAGTAGGGATTGGGAAATACAAACACCATATTCAAGACTATTCTTCTGCAAGCTGAATTCCTAGGCCCTGCTGACATAGGAACCTGTGACATATGTCACCCTTCCATCGTGACTATTTGAACTACTACTTCAATATTTCAGTATCGGTAGTGAAAATGATTTAGCCAGTACAGGAGATGTCCTAATTTCCTGCTGTTATAGCCCTCCTTGTCCTGTTCCTGAGGCGATGTAGCTAGACACCTCCCCCTACACATGTTTTATGGCAAGCTGAATGTAACCCTAAATTGGGTGATTGTACATCATCAGTAACTAATTTGATTGCGGTTTCTATCACTATGGTGAATGCCACAGAATCCTTTTAAATGACTGAGGTAGCAGCCAGATACTATTAGTGTTTCCTGAATTGTCTTTTAGCTTTTGCTTTTAGTCACAATAGAAAGGGGAACATTAGAAATCAGCCATTTATGTTATCTTTGTGCTGGGTGTTGTAATTTAACGTAATCCTACAAAATCAAGATGATTTAGGATCCTCTTTTTATTTAAGAAGTTTCCCCCTCTCATGCTATGCTGCATAAGCATAGCAATCTATTGCTGCCTGAACACAATGACATCCAATTTGCATGTTAAACTACAATTATAAAAACACTAATCCTTTCCAGCTATTAAATACTGGTTGAATGTAAATATTTGGTATGTGTTTATTGAGCAGTAGCACAGACTCAGACTATAAGTAATTTTTTATACTCTGTTTAAAAGAAAAGATTCAAAGTAGATTTCTATTATTTTATTATCACATCCACAAATACAGACATACAAAACAGCTGTTTTCATAGTGACTTCATTATTTACCGCATGTCTTTATACTTCCTATAAAATGACTGCAAACTAGCTACAACAACCGGCCAGCATGAGTCAGAGAAACTCCCTGAAGCACATCTAACGCTCTGTCATTTTATAATGATAGCAGGCCTCTCCAAAATAGGTTCATTGTTTTATATCAGAGGCCCTGATACTCAGCCTCCTTAATTGTTTTAATCTGGAACTTCAGCTTGAAATGTTTTAAAGGTCTCTTTTTAATGATTACTCTGACAGAAATAAGCAAGAGCGACAAGGTGGGTAAGGTAATATCTTTCATTGGACATCTACCTTGCATTTATCTGTGACGCTCAGAGTACCTTTCCCAGACCTGAAGAAGAGCGCTGTTTGGTTCAAAAGCTTGTCTCTCTCACCAACAGAAATTGGTCCAGTAAAAGATATTATCTCACCCTCCTTTTCTCTCTAATATCCTGGGACTGACACAGCTACGTAAGCTATACAGCTATACAGCATACAGAAATAAGCAAGGTCATTGGTCTAATCACCAAGACAAAGAATTCTTCTCTCTTTACATTTTTCATGAGGAAGAGGCATTAGATTAATGTTCACCTAAATAATGTGATTAATGGCATGATTAGAAACTAGCTCCCAGTTGAAAAGAATGAATGTAAACCATCTAATCAAACAAAATTATTGTTTTTTTTTAAATTGTTTGTAGCACTGTAAGGTCATATGAAGTCCAATCTACTAATTTATTCATCCTTGTTTCTTGTCTTAGTTCTCCCTTTTGTCTCTAGAAAAATCATCAGTTATAATTAAAGGAAAGTTAAGCAGTTAGCTTGACAAGCTTGGGATTTGGGAATTACTATAGTCATTAAAAGATCTTCTGATAACCTCATTATGTTTAATCAACCACACACCATCAGGTTTCCCTCTGTCATGCACAATGCAAACTACATCAAGTACAGCAGTAGCTCAAGACTATGGACCACATTCCTTGTGTAACTTCACTGAAATAAGTGTAGAGATACTGTGGATGCATTTATCTCAGTGATGTTAGAATTTTAAGACTGCAGCCAGAATGGATGAACAACTGCCTTTCTCGTATTTGACACAAGCGTGTGGTAACATAATCGAAATTCTGCCAATATACCTTCTGAAGGATAATGAACTACACTCAAATTTAACTTTTCAGTGTTGTGCTTTGATTTGTTGACCACCCTCCTGTTCTCCTTGGATTATTTGATGAAAAAAGTGTGCATAAAAGTAATTACCGGCACCTATCACCATTTTAATGTCACCTGAAGTCATGTGAATGAGTTGCTACCTCATGCACAAGTTCATATCATCATCTTTTTCCTGGGTTGAAGTGCAAAGTAGTTATTGCCAGTAAAGTGCACACAGTCTCAAAGCCATAATTAAAACCCCATTATAATACATGTAATATTTAGTTTCTTTTCTTTTTTTTAGAGATTGCTCTCTAAATCCAATCTCTCTTTGGATTTATAGAGCAATAAAAAAGGGGGCCTATCTAAGGCTCTAGGCACCCTGATCCAAATTATATGAGCACAATTAAATTAAATAACCATTTACATCCATCAACCCCCAACAAAACACAAAATTCCCCTTCCCAGTCTAACCCCCTTACGTAATAAAGTATTACATACCATTTTTGAATATTTAATAGATCACTGATGAGTATTTTCAAATGAACAGAATGTTGTAACAGACTGTAAAGGACTACCATATGCTTCATAATTTGCTCACATATGAGCTCATATCAGTGGTCAAAGGTCACTAACAAGCTGATTAAAACATGTGCCTTCTAGACATCTTTCAACATGTCAAAATGTGTAACTTTCTGCTATGCATTTTACAGTGAAGAAGCTTTTTCTTCTATAGCATTGTCGTTTGTTTTGCCAGTTTGCTTTAGACTGGAAAAGTACTGTATTATGTTTGATAGTAGACAGCTGTTGCTACCCTGTAGCAACTCTGAGCATGACAATTCTTCCATGGAACTACAGAATAAGATTCACTGTTCTATTTGTTGTCTCTCTCTGAAGAATAAAGAACAGAATTTCAGAGAGACTGAAGACATTTCTCCCCTTCTGTTTTCTTCTTAAATTCTGTTTAATTAAGTAAGCACGTAATGAAATACTTCCCTTCTCCTATTACACATGAACAGACTGCACAGTTTCTAAGCATATAAAAACAAGGGAGAGTTGACAAGATGATAGTGTTTGTTCAGGATCAGTTTGAGTTTTCAGGGCAAATCAGTTTTTATTTTTGTCTGACCCACTTCCACTAACTCTAGTTTTAGAGTGTAAAGTTTACTATATTACTCACATATTTTAGAATTGTATTTCTTTCCCCACCACCTCTTGGGGTGAATCTCAAAGAATGCTATTTTCCCCCCTCCCCCCAATCTTTTAATAACCATTTTCAAAGATGCCATATTAAGAAAAGCTTCCATCCAGCACGAAGGAACGAGGGATCACTCTATAGGTTACCAGTATCTATCATGGATGTGCCCTTGAGAAGAAACTTAGAACTTACCTGTGTCCTGTAGGAACAGAATTGGGCTATGTGAGTCCATCAGAGTGAACTCATGCAAAGTGATGTGAGGTACTTCATCATCACAAAGGAGTATGTGTGAAGTATCCACAGAATTCCCAATTGTTATTAGCTCACTATCTCAGGTGTGAGCAGAGGGTCCAAATTCAGACATTGGAATTTATTTTCTGACCGCTATATCAACAAACTCACTCTTCTGTAGAGTTTTTCAGATGTAGGCTCCCAATATTTCACCCAGATAGAGGGTATGATCAGGTCAGCTACCTTAGAAGTTTGCTAAAGTATACATTTCTATATACTATATTAGGGAACAATTCTAGAACATACTTAGTGTCCTCAATCCCAACAATTTCTTTGGGAGAACCAAATCCCCAGCACCCTCTAAGAGGCACTCAGCACTTTGCAGGTGTTGGCCTTTAAGGTCTACTATATGTTTGGATTAAGATTTTGTGGTTGTTGGAACACTGTAGAAATAAAAAGGCTGCTCAGATCCACGGTGATGCTATTGTTTTCTTTCTGTATGCAAAATACAATGCATGGTTTGGATGAGACTTTAGAACTTATCAAACACCTGACCTCCAGAACAACTTGGTTCAGCATGACAGCAAATATTTTGCTAGTGATGGGCTAAGCCGTATTCTGCTACCTCTTCTCTAATGGTATATGCATCATTTTCATGTAAGTGGCCTATTACCAGTACAGGCAGAGCTAACCATTTTGATGCAGTCATTCATTCCCAATACAAATGATCAAAAATGAAACTATTCCTACAATGGTAACAATTCACAAGTGCAATTTAGCAAGAAATTAGTTTTGGGTCATTGACATCAATATGAAACAGCATACAACTAATAAAACAAATGACACAAAACTAATGAAAGATCAGAAGAAATTATTATGAAGTTCTTTCTATTTCTATAAGCAGTTTAAAAAAGTTAATACTCTAATGGCTTTCAGTTTGCAATTATCTATAGCCTTTATTTTTCAGACAATCATTGATCATGTTCAAGGGCTAAGAACTGAATTTCATTGCAGCTCACAAAAATCCACTCTGCCTACAACCACTTTGACAAATAGGACACACCAGCTGCCAATTATGCTAATTTTGAGGGGCAATCAACTGCCAGGTATTACTGAACTGTCCAATCTCTTTTTATTTATTTTCTAACTCAGTGTTAAATGAGTGACATTTTTGTGTTATTTAGCCTCTTTTGTTCGTTATTTCTAATGAAACACAATAAAATGGAACCCTCTCATTTCTTGTCCCTATGCTCCTTGCCATGACATTATGGAGTTAATACTTCACTCAGTGAATCACCAACTGCTTTTGACAATATTACTCCTCCCCAAAGAGTCTATTTCACATTAGCCTTATCATTTTCAAAGAGTTTGGAAGGATCAAATGGATTACACAGGGAAAACCAAGTGGTTTTTGTTTCATCTAAATTGAGAATGAATGATTAACCTCACATGTGAAAAAAGAGATGTCATCAGGAGCAATTATATATATAAAAACTGATTCTAAATGGCACTGAAGTTAATGTGAGCACCAACGGCTTGATCCAAATCCCACTGAAGTCAATGAGAGTCTTTCCATTGACTTCAATGGGCTTTGGACCAGGAACCAAGCCTTTAGAAAATATCACTGACATTCTTAGATGCTTAGACACTTAGAATAAGTGTCAGAATTATTTTGCCAGTTATTAAAGCCAATTGGAAGAACATCCTTGTGTTCTTCATAAAATAAACAAATACAATCTATAAGGGAAACCTGGTTTGATGTATCAGGCATTTATATATTGAGGGTGCTATAAGGCACACCTGTAATCAGATCCATGCAGGCAGACTTTTATACCCAGACATAGTGCCACTGACTTCCATGGGTATCTGCGTGACTTAAAGGTGCATCCAGACAGATCTGATGACAGGATCATTGTTGAAATATCTACACAATATATATAGCTATTCTGAGTCTGATAGCCACACAGAGAAGGTGAGTAGTTCTGGCACCTATAATGAGAGGACCACAGCCATTTTATAGTATGGTATGTACTCTATGCATGTCTATGTTTTATAAATTGGACTACTAAGGTACAATGATATGACTAGCTAATGAACTGCGTATAAAAACCTTTAGGGTTTGGTTCATGATAGCTGAGTTAGACAAAATCAAACCACCAAGGCAACACTCCACCTTGCAAGAATTCTCTCGCTCTCAAGATTCAGAGATTGAATAGCTTTTAAAGCCATGATTATCTAGTGTGACCTTCAGCATAACACAGGCCATAGATTTCCACTCAGCAATTCCTGCATTTAGCCCAACAGCTTGTGGTTGAATGAGAGCATACCACCTTTACTTCTTCTGGGGAAATTTTCTGTGCTCCAGAGAAGTTAGAGATGGGGGCGGGGGGGACTCTATAGGTTACCTACTATAGATTGTTCCCTGTGGCTTATTATCTAACCCAGCCTAGATGCAGATATCTCTAGTAACTGGATTTACATATTATTTACATATTTTTGTTCAGCTTTTCAATTAATTGAACGGCACCAATAAAGTCTTAGACACAGTATGTGTTAAATATAAGTGTCATAAAGGATATATAATGAAGGAAGAGGAGGAATATAATGGAACACTTTGAAAATTACAACTATTTGCAATAATTATCTCACAGAGGAGATCTGGAATCCAGAAGATTCAGATAGAGAAAAACAGCAGGAAGAGGCTATGTTATGGTAATGCTTCCTTGCTTTTCAGAGGTAAGGCACCACCTGGCTCTGTCTGCATAATTAACAACTTGTTCAACAATTTTGAGTTCTTTCAAGGTCTCATTTTTTAAAAAAAAATATTAGGTTGCCTGAGTAGAGACTACAAAGAAGTTTACTGGGAGTTATGAATAAACAGCAGACTATATAAAAGACATCACATTCAGAGTTTGGTCTCAACAGGACTGCTTGAAACTCATCAAGGTTCAATTAGCCTACACAGTGTTCTGAAATTTTTTTATGTGCAATGCACTCTGGGACAGCTCACCTCCAGAGGTCAGTCAAAGGGCCAGTCAAGTGGTGTCCGTGGAAATAAAGAAATTATTCTTGCTTCTTCTGCTGTGGAATTGGGGGAGAATCTGATTGCCACCAATAATCATAAAATCATAGACTCATAGGACTGGAAAGGACATTGAGAGGTCATCTAGGCCAGTCCCTGAACTCATGGCAGTTCTGAGTATTATCTAGACCATCCTTGACAGGTGCTTGTCTAACCTGCTCTTAAAAAATCTCCAATGATGGAGAACCTCCTGAGGCAATTTATTCTAGTGCTTAACCACCCTGACAGTTAGGAAGCTTTTCCTAATGTCCAATCTAAACCTCCCTTTTTTTTAATTTAAGGCCATTGCTTCTTGTCCTATCCTCAGGGGTTAAGGAGAATAATTTTTATCCCTCCTCCTTGTAACAGCCTTTTATGTACTTGAAAACTGTTATCATGTCCCCCCTCAAGTCTTCTCTTCTCCAGACTAAACAATCCCAATTTTTTCAATCTTCCCTCATAGGTCATGTTTTCTAGACCTTTAATCAGGTTTGTTGCTCTTCTCTGGATTTTCTCCAATTTGTCCACATCATCTTTATGGAAATGTGGCACCAAGAACTGGACACAATACTCCACTTGAGACCTAATTAGCGTGAAGTAGATTAGAAAAATTACTTATTGTGTCTTGCTTACAACACTCCTGCTAATACATCTCAGAATGATGTGGTGGGGGTTTTTTTTGTTTGTTTTTTTGCAGCAGTGTTACACTGTTGACTCATATTTAGCTTGTGATCCACTATGACACCCAGATCCCTTTCTGCAGTACTCCTTCCTAGGCAGTCATTTCCCATTTTGTATGTGTGCAACTGATTGTTGCTTCCTAAGTGGAGTATTTTACATTTGTCCTTATTGACTTTCATCCTATTTTCTTCAGACCATTTCACCAGTTTGTCCAGATCATTTCGAGTTTTAATCCTATCCTCCAAAGGACTTGCAACCCCTATCAACTTGGTGTGGTCCGCAAGCTTTATAAGTATACTCTCTATGCCATTATCTAAATCACTGATGATGATATTGAACAGAACTGGACCCAGAACTGATCCTTGCAGGACAGCGCTTGATATGCGCTTCCAGCTTGAGTATAAACCACTGAAAACTACTCTCTGGGGATGGTTTTCCAACCAGTTATGCACCCACCTTACAGTAGCTCCATCTTAGTTGTATTTCCCTAGGTTTTTTTATAAGAAGGTTAAGCGAGACAGTATCAAAAACCCTATTAGAGTCAAGATATACCACATCTACCACTTCCACCCTATCCACAATGCTTGTTACCCTGTCAAAAAAAGCTATTAGGTTGTTTTCACATGGTTTGTTTTTGACAAATCAGCACTGACTGTTACTTATCACCTTATTGTCTTCTAGGTATCTGCAAATTGATTGCTTAATTATTTGTTCCATTATCTTTCCGGGTACTGAAGTTAAGATGAGTGGTCTATAATTCCCTGTATTGTCCTTATTTCCCATTTTATAGCCTGGTACTGTATGTGCCCTTTTCCAGTCCTCTGGAGCCTCTCCTGTCTTCCATGACTTTTTAAAGATAATTGCTAATGGCTCAGATATCTGCTCAGTCAGCTCCTTAACTATTTTAGGATGTATTTCATCAGGTCCTGGTGACCTGAAGACATGTACCTTGTCTATGTAATTTTTTACTTGTTCATTCCCTATTTTAGCCTGTGATCCTACCTCATTTTCACTGGCATTCACTATGTTAAATGTCCTATTGCTACTAACTTTTTTGGTTAAAACTGAAACAAAGAAGTCATTTAACACTTCTGCCATTTCTACATTTTCTGTTATTGTTCCCTTCCCGACCCATTGAGTAATGGGCCTACCCTGTCCTTGGTCTTCCGCTTGCTTCTTATGTATTTATTGAATGTTTGTTTTCTTATTACCCTTTATGTCTATAGCTAGTTTAGTCTCATTTTGTGCCTTGACCTTTCTAATTTTATCCCTACATACTTGTGTTATTTGTTTATATTCATCCTTTGTCATTTGACCTAGTTTCCACTTTTTGTAGGACTCTTTTTTTGAGTTTCAGATAATTGAAGATCTCCTGGTTAAGCCAGCATGGTCTCTTGCTATACTTCCTATCTTTCCTATGCAGTGAGATCGTTTGCTCTTGTGCCCTTAATAATGTCTCTTTGAAAAACTGCCAACTCTCTTGAACTGTTTTTCTCCTTAGACTTGCTTCCCATTGGATCTTACCTACTAACTCCCTGAGTTTGCTAAAGGTCTGCCTTCTTTAAATCCATTATTTCTGTTGTGCTGGACTCCCTCCTATCATTCTTTAGAATCATGAACTCTACCATTTCATGATCACTTTCACTTAAGCTGCCTTACACTTTCAAATTCTCAACCAGTTCCTCCCTATCTGTTAAAATAAAATCTAGAACAGCCTCTCCCCTAGTAGCTGTCTCCACCTTCTGAACTAAAAAAAAATAATCTCCAATACATTCCAAGAACGTTTTGGATAATTTGGACCCAGCTGTATTATTTTCCCAAGATGTCTCTCGGTAGTTGAAGTCCCCCATCACCACCAAGTTTTGGTGCTTTGGATGATTTTGTTAGCTGTTTAATAAAAAAAAAAGCCTCCCCTACCTCTTCTTCCTGGTTAGGTGGTCTGTAGTAGACCCCTACCATGACATCATCCTTGTTTTTTACCCCTTTTATCCTTACCCAGAGACTTTCAATAATGCCTCACAGAAACAGTAGGTGGTGGTGTTTAACGGCTCTCCTTCACCAGTAAAGATCCAGGGGCAGAGAAAGAACAGTATGCCATCCCTAAAGACAATGGCAGTTGGGGTTGTTGAAGGCAGGATGAACATTTATTTTAAAGGGCATCTCTTATTTTACTAGGCATTCTCTATTTGGTGTGTAATGTCCCTGATCACACATCAGGGCAATAATAGGACACAACTGAATTTGAGCAGTAATGCAGCAAATCATATACCATGATGCAAATGTATGGTTGGGACAGAGATGGGCAAACAGCCTGCAGACAGTCCATTCTTTTAGTAATCTCAGCCTAACACCAATGCTCAGTTCTTAGGCAGTAAGTCAGCCTCAAGGATTGACTCCAATCAAAGACCAGGACAGAAAGCAAACTCTGCTGCTGTTCACATGGCTTCTCTATCAGAAACTCATATAACCAAATTAATAAAAGCACATCTCTTTCCAAGACTGAATATTTGCTCATAGTCTAAGAAAAACACATTGTCCTTCAAATTCTATCATTCTTTCTTGTGTATGATTTTGTACCACATATATTCTGAGATTCTGTTGTAATCTACTGTCTCATCAAATAAATATTGCTTTGTATTTTTCATACAGTTGCCTAATATTTCCTTGAAACACCTTAATAGCTGGCTACAGGGAGTCTCCTCCTAGAATGAATCTGGAATTTAGAGTTCATTAAACTTACTGAGTTGAACTGAATGATAAATTTCACCAACATTCATGTGACCTAAAATTGATGAGTTGAGCAAACCCCTTTTTCTGATAAGTTTATAACTGATATTCTATTGGGAAAAGGAGAAATATAAGGAAAAGTACTTGTGTGAAATTTTAAGCATTCAGATATTTTGATCAGGCCGGTTTACATGAACCTTCTTCCTGTGGCATATATGCTAGAAATCTCACTTGAAAAAGATTTCTTATGAAAGTTCTATTACTTTTTAAATTTTGTGTGGTTTTGAAATAACATGGAAAAAAGTCTTTCTTGTGGTATTTCAATATTTCCACGTCCAGTCCCACACAAACCCAGGAATTGCAGAGGGTTGCAAAATCAAAACAGAAAGTTAATTAAAAAAATTCTGAACCTCAAAATAATATGGTTTTGGTTTGGTTCAGGTTTTGATGGAATGTTCAAGATAGTTTCTTATTTTAGCCAAAATGACCAACTCAACTTTAGAAACAATCAGGGGAACATTTAAAAAAATAATTTCAGCTTCTTTCCAGTTCTATTTGCATGCTTGGTCAGTTTCACCAAACATACCACAACTGTTCTGCTGGATTTTGTTATGTTTTTATAAATCTCTCACTGTGGTACAGCTCTTGCTGCTAATCCAGACATGTACTAATCCAGTTTACAAAAGACCTTTCGTAAGATTAGTAATGTTTTATACTTGGAGGAACAACTTTACAGTGAAATGCTGACATCTGGCAGCATAATCCAAACAGCTTCATAATAACACATTAAACAGTTAGTAGTCAAATATTGTAAACAAAAGTTTGAACATCTTATGTGGTTGTTTAAACAAGCATCACAAACAGAATAGCATTGGTGGTCTTTAAACCTAAATGAAAGATTATTTTACATGAATATTCCCAAGTGTGAATGTCCTTGACTTGCAGAAAATTAAAAAAAACAAAAAAAAAAACAAGTAAACTAATTTAAAACAGTTTGTGCTGGATCGTCAGTTTCTCTGAGCCTGAGCTCAGAGGTTCATGGGAAACATGACACTATGCCATCTCCCTATTCCCTCAATCCCGGGGACACCAGGGAACAAATCAGCCTCCATAATTTATAGCTGTCATCAGCCATGGCTCAGCTAGTCTTGTGTGGTTTTGGCCCCACCTCTAACATGTCTCTCCTTGCCCCCAGCAAACCTCATACGAGAAGCACGGGGGAGTGGGTGGCAACAAGTGAGTTATGCTGGCTTTACATTACTTGAAGAATTCCCTCTACACCAGAGAAATTCCTGGATTCTTTAGGGCCATTCTCTGGCTTCTTGGGGCTAGAATAATGGCCAAGGGTCTGGCTATATTTAAGAGACTTTTGATTTTTAGAGAACAGGGTTTTTTTCTCTCTCTCCTTTTTATTAAACCACCTGTTGAGAAACCAAGGTCCTGTTCCAGTAAGCCCTTACTCAGTGAATAGCCCTATCTCACATGAGCGGTCACTGGTATTTGCAAGGACCATTCACATGACTGGGCCCCAAACAAAGATATATTGTAGACATGGGAAGGAATAAAGCTCTGCATATAATGGGTCTGCTCCTGCAGTCCATGTCTAGGCAACAACCCCATGAAGAGAGACTGCAGGAGGCACTGTACTTGCCCTATGTGCTTAACTCCTGCCTATAATGCATGCTCAGCTTCACCCAGTCAAAAGAATCTTCTCCCGCTCACTTGCTGACAAGAGCAAAAAATCCAATACTGAGTCACAGTCATGGGAAGCAAGTGAGAACATAGCGGCCTCTGAGAGCCCTGATGATCAGCAAACTTTTTGACTTGTAGATCTCTCTGTGAAGTGCTGAGGATGATGTATGTGACCAAACATGCTCCAGCCTAGTTTTCTTATCTCAACTGCAGAGTTAATTAACAAACAAAATAACTGCTTGACGTCTTTAACTAGGAAAGGATTATATCTAGCTATTAAATAAAGTGCATGTGTGGTATAGCAGTACAGTAGTTACAGTGTACACCAATACACAGTAGGTTTTCAAGTGATTTATGTTAAGGATTATTAAGGCTCACAGTGCCGTCTGTAACACAGATTTCAGACCTATGTGTGGAAAACCTGCATATTTTGAGATAAGAGGGAAAACATAGTTTGTAACTGTAAGATGACCCTTAAGCTACTTGCATCCTTCTCAGTGAGTAACTGCAAGATTTGGGGAGACACTCAAAGTAAGATGATAATACCCTTTTCCAAATTCTTAGAGCTTGATTCTCTTCTGGAGATGTGTACATGGGATTTTACTAGGTCCCTCTGCAGGTTTAGCAAACATCCAAAGGTGGTATGCGCTAAGTGCTCCACCCTCCTTATACACAGAAAGGGTTAAAAAAGTCTGGGGAAGAAAATACCTTTCTTTTAACCAGGATAAAGCCAGTGACTATAACTCCTTCTTTATTATGAAGATGGAACACATTAATTTCTGTATCTTGTTTATATGCGTGTTAATTAATTTTACACCAGAAACTTAATAACTAAATTGAACCTGGGATTTTTACATGGTCTTCTGCCTCTAATGTAACAAATGTGGTTACTTTGGAAGCCCCCACCCTGTAACATTGACTTTGGTTTAGCTGCTTAAAGTATAGTGAGGGGTGTCTGACTATCACAGTCCTGTCACCCAACAAATGGCTACAAAATATGTGCAATTATACACATGTGTGTGGGGGATTTTCCAAAGTTATTAAGGGCCATATTTTCATAAATATTTAAAGGTATTTAGGTGCATAAAGATGCAGATAGGTGCTTGAGAGGGTTCAAAATGCCTACACTGGTTAAGTGCCTAACTCCCATAGGGATATAGGTTCCTAACCTGCTTAGGCACTTTTGAAAATCCCGCTCGGTGCTTATCTGCACTTTTAAACATTTGGCTGTAAGTTTTTGAAAGTGGGACTTAGGCTTCTAAATCACTTAAGCACTTTCTAAATTTTACCTTAGATCCCTAAATGTTTTAGCTCTGAAAACCTGCCTCAGTTATTCTGAGAACTACAACTGTACCTGAGCATGGATTGTATTATGCCTAACCTTAGAGTATGCACTTGATTTGTTTCAATGAACAGTATTTCCAGTAAAACCAATGTACAAGCTGTGCCTGAATCCTGCTTAGTTAACTTTATGCTACCATTTCTAATCTTTGCAAAAGAATATAATCTGATTTCAGGAACTATATAAGTGATTATATGGGTTGAGAGCTATGCCAAACATACACACACACTTCCTGTCATACTTGAACTGAAACAAGACCAAAGATCACATTCCTGAACAATTACATTGCTTGATGACAGTGGAGTATTCTAACTGACCACTACCTGTTAACTTTACTCTAGATAAATAGATGGCTGAATGAGCACTTTACTGGGAGCTCAATACATTTTATTCCTAAGGTTTGAGTAGATCAGCACATCTCTAATCAAACTAAGCTCCTGCCTTATGGAATTCTGGTCTGCATGTTTATAGTTTATGGATGGCAACGCTGTACACTGAACAAGATGGATGGTAGAAAGATAGGGAAAGAGCTCAAAGAATATTAAACACTGGCTACCAAAGGTTATCCTGTGCAATTTGAATGAACTGAAGGATGGTCTGGACAGGAAATGAGCACTGTAAAATCAAAGCAAAATACAGAGGTAGTTAATTTTATTTTTAAATCTCTCTAAATTCCTCAGCAACCATCTGAAAACAGCAAAAAAACAACAACAACAACAACAACAAACCAAAAACCACCCTAAAACTAGAAGATATTCCAAAGCTAACAAATGAAAACAACCTAAAAAACAGTCTGCAACCCAACAGCTAGCAACCAATTTGAATCTCATGAGACACTCACTCCAAGTATAATCCCGAGTCTCACCTGGAATGATGCCACAGATATGCTTCAGCATATTTCAAGGAGAGATGTGTTCCAAGAGATGCTTACTGAAATCAGAAGACAGGAGGTACTGGCAAAGCATATTCTACAAATGAATATTTTGGAAAGAATGTTAGATGTATCAGCTCATAGTGGGATTGTATGTGTGGGGCATTAAGATTTAATAGCTAGAGAGGAGAACTGGGTCAGATAAGTGGGTTGGATACTGTATTTAGCTGTTACTGATTTGCTGGGCAAGTCACTTAGGTAAAAATATTCAGAAGTAGCCACACTTTAGGGGTGCTTCTTTTTTTGGCAGGCCTAGCTTCAGACATGGTGAGCTTTATTTTCAGAGGTGCTGAGCATCCACAGCTCCCTCAGACTTAAGTTGTGAAAATGAAGGTGTCCCAAGCTGCAGAGAATCGTAGCATCCAAAATCAGTAGTCGCTTTTGAAAAGGTTGGCCTCTTTTTGCATTATGAAAATGGTATGAACAGCACTTCCCTGCCTAGCAGGCAATGTTGTGAGGCTCAGTTCTTTAACGTTTATAGAACATTTTGAAATCTTTTATTGACAGGCCCTAAATAAGGGTAAAGTACAATGGAAGATAGTGCCGGGCGTATGCAACAAGTGGCACGTAGAACATAAAGGAATAGTCAATGACGTCAGTTTCAGTGAGCCCAAATGGCAAAGGGTGGTTTTTCATGCTCTGAAGCTGACTTATCAGACATCTCATACAGTGTTACAACAGATATTTCCTGGAAACATCTGAGAGAGCAAAGGTACTCTCTTACACATATACCTTCCCCTTCTGGAAGAAAGTCATCATTCATATTAGTCTGATTCTAGATTGGAATGGCTTTGAATAGGATGTTCTTGGTGACTCAGCCTAATTAGGTCATTTGAGCAGCCAAGAGAAAAAATAATTTCTTACAGCCTCTTTAAGAAGCTTATCCTTTCCATATGAATATTACTCAATCTTGGAATGCTCTTTTCAGAACTGCCATGTTAAGAGTGTCTGTTTCACTGGTTAGTCCTCTTGTTCTGCCATGCGAATTCCTGTGGAAAAACAACACTCACTTCCTGAAGTAAGAGTGCAGGGCCACACTAGCCAGGAGTCAAATTCCACCATCAGTTACAGACACACAACTCTCATTAACTTCACTGGGAGAGATGTGCCTAAATGAGAGCAAGATTTGGCCCTAGGACAGGAAATAAATAAGAACACCCCAGCCACATGAAATGTCATTGTGGGGAATGGAGAGATTATTCCTCCCTCTCCCCATAGGCATTTTGTGTTTCAGTTCAGGAGCTGTGTCAGAAGTAGGAACCCACAACTAGCCTGCTTACCTGCTAGCCTAATCCTCAGGCAGTCCAACAAGTACAGCTAGGCTGCAGTAGAGCTGCATGATGGCCAAACCACCCGATTGGTTGAGGGGGATCAACAGACCTGCCCTTAAGACCAGCACCAGCAGCAGGGTAAAGCATTTGCCCAGGGCTATGATAGCTGCTGCTTGTTCATAGCCCTACTCTTGCGATGCTTCACTCCAGGTAACCTGGTTCTGACCATCAGCTCTGATTCCTGGCTCTGATATCTCACTTCTGACTCTGGTTCTGACCCTTGACTCCAATTCCTGACTTCTCACTCTGACTGTGACCCTTGAATCTCGCAAATGGGCTTGTACTCCTGCTCTAACCACTAGGCATTATTTCCACTCTAACCACTAGCAGAGTGAGTCACTATATTTTCTCTCTTACAGCAATCTCATATTTAATCTTTCTTCCTTTGTTGTTTTCCTTATAAGGAAATAAGCAATCTAGGCTAGACAAGATAAGATTTGCTCTTTCTGTATGAGAAAACATGACAGGCAGGGAGAAGTTAGCAATCAACATGAAATTGCCCAGACTGGAATTTTGCTGGGGGCCACTCCTAAGGTTGACAGGGTGCTATATAAAATAGATCTCTTTGTTCATATTGTCTACAACATAAACAGGTAATATAAAGAGCGTTGGTAGATAAGGTGATGGTAGATACTGATTTATTTGAATACAGAGCATTGTTCATAAGTTAATGGGTTCAATAAAACTGTTGTTATCCCAGCAATGGCTTCCTGGGGCCAACTTTTAATACCACCCTCTCTACTCTTACAGAGTGCCACTTTTTAAACTTGTTTTAACTAAAAAGCATAACTCCTAAGTAATGCTAGTAGAGATCATATCCCACTAATCTTTCCATTTCTCTCTTCTCCTTCTACAGTAGCAATTTTCTTTTGTAGCTCTTAGTAGTAAATTACCCCTATAAATAATATGCTTTTTTTGTTATAGTCTTGTTTGTTTCTTGTTGCTCTAATTCTCTTTGTCTTGTAGTGTTTGCATGTAAAAAGTGTTCTATCTTTAGTGTATTTTTCAGCTTTTTCATGTATAAACTGGGGAGTATCTTGTGTGAGTATCATGATGTATCCATCAGTTGGAAATGCAACAACATAGCTACACATAGGGCCCAATTGTGAAACCGCAATCTGGGTTAGCATCTGGCAAGGTAGGTGCATTGCTAGGTCCAATTTAAACCCTGGTAGGTGTACAGGTATTTTCCCAAAAGGGCCATATTTTTGGAGTTTAATGTACCCACTCTTCACTCAGCCACATCATATATCACTTGAAAGCTTATTTTATGTGTGTTTAGATGAAGTATGATGTGGAGCAGTAAGCCTATAAGCGGTTGAAACAATGGCATCCAAAACAAATATTTTTTCTGCACAGTTCCAGAAACACTGCAAAGGGACTGTGACTTGAGTTTTTAGTATTTAAGTTAGTTTCAAAACCCTAATGTGGAGTTTATTGGTTAAAGCTACCAAATGACAATATATTAAATGATTTGTATTGGTTTTTCATGGGCAAGTTTTTTCCTCCAAAATGATGAAGCTGTTTAGCATGTGATAAAAATGCTGAATATCAGCATTTTGCAACACACGAACATGAAATGCTTACACATTGCATATTCCTAAACTGTCAAAGTATCTCACAAGTGATTATAATAGCTTTTTATCTTTTCAAGTGAAATATGCTAATCAAATCAGCCTTATAATGAATGTGGTGTAGCAGTAGAATCATAGCCCTGGTCTACACTAGGACTTTAGGTCGAATTTAGCAGCGTTAAATCGATGTAAACCTGCACCCGTCCACACAATGAAGCCCTTTATTTCGACTTAAAGGGCTCTTAAAATCGATTTCCTTACTCCACCCCTGACAAGTGGATTAGTGCTTAAATCGACGTTGCCGGCTCGAATTTGGGGTACTGTGGACACAATTTGATGGTATTGGCCTCCGGGAGCTATCCCAGAGTGCTCCATTATGACTGCTCTGGACAGCACTCTCAACTCAGATGCACTAGCCAGGTAGACAGAAAAAGAACCGCGAACTTTTGAATCTCATTTCCTGTTTGGCCAGCGTGGCAAGCTGCAGGTGACCATGCAGAGCTCATCAGCACAGGTGACCATGATGGAGTCCCAGAATCGCAAAAGAGCTCCAGCATGGACCGAACGGCAGGTACGGGATCTGATCGCTGTTTGGGGAGAGGAATCCGTGCTATCAGAATTCCGTTCCAGTTTTCGAAATGCCAAAACCTTTGTGAAAATCTCCCAGGGCATGAAGGACACAGGCCATAACAGGGACCCGAAGCAGTGCCGCATGAAACTGAAGGAGCTGAGGCAAGCCTACCAGAAAACCAGAGAGGCGAACAGCCGCTCTGGGTCAGAGCCCCAAACATGCCGCTTCTATGATGAGCTGCATGCCATTTTAGGGGGTTCAGCCACCACTACCCCAGCCGTGTTGTTTGACTCCTTCAATGGAGATGGAGGCAATACGGAAGCAGGTTTTGGGGACGAAGAAGATGATGAGGAGGAGGAGGAGGTTGTAGATAGCTCACAGCAAGCAAGCGGAGAAACCGGTTTTCCCGACAGCCAGGAACTGTTTCTCACCCTAGACCTGGAGCCAGTACCCCCCGTACCCACCCAAGGCTGCCTCCTGGACCCAGCAGGCGGAGAAGGGACCTCTGGTGAGTGTACCTTTTAAAATACTATACATGGTTTAAAAGCAAGCATGTGAAAGGATTACTTTGCCCTGGCATTTGCGGTTATCCTAGATGTAGTCCTAAAGCCTTTGCAAAAGGTTTCTGGGGAGGGCAGCCTTATTGCGTCCTTCATGGTAGGACACTTTACCACTCCAGGCCAGTAACACGTACTCGGGAAACATTGTAGAACACAGCATTGCAGTGTATGTTTGCTGGCATTCAAACAACATCCGTTCTTTATCTCTCTGTGTTATCCTCAGGAGAGTGAGATATAATTCATGGTCACCTGGTTGAAATAGAGTGCTTTTCTTCAGGGGACACTCAGAGGAGCCCATTCCTGCTGGGCTGTTTGCCTGTGGCTAAACAGAAATGTTCCCCGCTGTTAGCCACAGGGAGGGGGGAAGGTTAAGGGGGTAGTCACGCGGTGGGAGGAGGCAAAATGCGACCTTGTAACGAAAGCACATGTGCTATGTATGTAATGTTAACAGCAAGGTTTACCCTGAAAGAGTGTAGCCACTGTTTTATAAAATGTGTCTTTTTAAATACCGCTGTCCCTTTTTTTTTCTCCACCAGCTGCATGTGTTTCAGTGATCACAGGATCTTCTCCTTCCCAGAGGCTAGTGAAGCTTAGAAAGAAAAAAAAAACGCACTCGCGATGAAATGTTCTCCGAGCTCATGCTGTCCTCCCACACTGACAGAGCACAGACGAATGCGTGGAGGCAAATAATGTCAGAGTGCAGGAAAGCACAAAATGACCGGGAGGAGAGGTGGCGGGCTGAAGAGAGTAAGTGGCGGGCTGAAGACAGGGCTGAAGCTCAAATGTGGCGGCAGTGTGATGAGAGGAGGCAGGATTCAATGCTGAGGCTGCTGCAGGACCAAACCAGTATGCTCCAGTGTATGGTTGAGCTGCAGCAAAGGCAGCTGGAGCACAGACTGCCACTACAGCCCCTGTGTAACCAACCGCCCTCCTCCCCAAGTTCCATAGCCTCCACACCCAGACGCCCAAGAACGCGGTGGGGGGGCCTCTGGCCAACCAGCCACTCCACCACAGAGGATTGCCCCAAAAAAAGAAGGCTGTCATTCAATAAATTTTAAAGTTGTAAACTTTTAAAGTGCTGTGCTTAAAGTGCTGTGTGGCATTTTCCTTCCCTCCTCCACCACCCCTCCTGGGATACCTTGGTAGTCATCCCCCTATTTGTGTGATGAGTGAATAAAGAATGCATGAATGTGAAGCAACAATGACTTTATTGCCTCTGCAAGCGGTGATTGAAGGGAGGAGGGGCGGGTGGTTAGCTTACAGGGAAGTAGAGTGAACCAAGGGGCGAGGGGTTTCATCACGGAGAAACAAACAGAACTTTCACACCGTAGCCTGGCCAGTCATGAAACTGGTTTTCAAAGCTTCTCTGATGCGTACCGCGCCCTCCTGTGCTCTTCTAACCGCCCTGGTGTCTGGCTGCGCGTAACCAGCAGCCAGGCGATTTGCCTCAACCTCCCACCCCGCCATAAACGTCTCCCCCTTACTCTCACAGATATTGTGGAGCACACAGCAAGCAGTAATAACAGTGGGAATATTGATTTCGCTGAGGTCTAAGCGAGTCAGTAAACTGCGCCAGCGTGCCTTTAAACGTCCAAATGCACATTCTACCACCATTCTGCACTTGCTCAGCCTGTAGTTGAACAGCTCCTGACCACTGTCCAGGCTGCCTGTGTACGGCTTCATGAGCCATGGCATTAAGGGGTAGGCTGGGTCCCCAAGGATACATATAGGCATTTCAACATCCCCAACAGTTATTTTCTGGTCTGGGAATAAAGTCCCTTCCTGCAGCTTTTGAAACAGACCAGAGTTCCTGAAGATGCGAGCATCATGCACCTTTCCTGGCCATCCCACGTTGATGTTGGTGAAACGTCCCTTGTGATCCACCAGAGCTTGCAGCACTATCGAAAAGTACCCCTTGTGGTTTATGTACTCGGTGGCTTGGTGCTCCGGTGCCAAGATAGGGATATGGGTTCCGTCTATAGCCCCACCACAGTTAGGGAATCCCATTGCAGCAAAGCCATCCACTATGACCTGCACATTTCCCAGGGTCACTACCTTTGATATCAGCAGATCTTTGATTGCGTGGGCTACTTGCATCACAGCAGCCCCCACAGTAGATTTGCCCACTCCAAATTGATTCCCAACTGACCGGTAGCTGTCTGGCATTGCAAGCTTCCACAGGGCTATCGCCACTCGCTTCTCAACTGTGAGGGCTGCTCTCATCTTGGTATTCATGCACTTCAGGGCAGGGGAAAGCAAGTCACAAAGTTCCATGAAAGTGCCCTTACGCATGCGAAAGTTTCCCAGCCACTGGGAATAGTCCCAGACCTGCAACACTATGCGGTCCCACCAGTCTGTGCTTGTTTCCCGAGCCCAGAATCGGCGTTCCACAGCATGAACCTGCCCCATTAGCACCATGATGCATGCATTGGCAGGGCCCATGCTTTCAGAGAAATCTGTGTCCATGTCCTGATCACTCACGTGACCGCGCTGACGTCGCCTGCTTGCCCGGTATCGCTTTGCCAGGTTCTGGTGCTGCATATACTGCTGGATAATGTGTGTGGTGTTTAATGTGCTCCTAATTGCCAAAGTGAGCTGAGCGGCCTCCATGCTTGCCTTGGTATGGCGTCCACACAGAAAAAAGGCACGGAACGATTGTCTGCCGTTGCTCTGACGGAGGGAGGGGCAACTGACGACACGGCTTACAGGGTTGGCTTCCGGGAGCTAAAATCAACAAAGGGGGTGGCTTTACATCAAGGATTATTTCAGGCAGGACTTCACGGAGGGTTCCAATAAGAAATGGTGCACCTAAGTTATTGTCCTTATTGGAACAAGAAGGTTAGCCTGGCCTCTGATTGATACATGGCTAGATTTACCTCGCTGCACCTTCTCTGTGAGTGACTGCAGTGTGATCTACAGGAATGAGTCCCCTAGACAGGGGAGGAGGCAAATGAGTACAAAGCAAATCTGGTCTATTTCTTGTTTTGACCCACTCCATCTATCTTTTACATCTTTGGCTGGCAGCAGACGGTGCAGAAGGACTGCATGCCATCCACATCTCATGGCTGCTCGGCAGAAGATGGTACAGTACTACTGCTAGCCATCTTCATCTCTTGCCTGCCTGGCATAAGATGGTACAATACGACTGCTAGCAATCCTCATCTCTTGCCTGCCTGGCAGAAGATGGTACAGTACGACTGCTAGCAGTCCGTATCGCCTGCCCGCTCACCATAAGACAGTTCAATAGGACTGACTGCAGGACTAAAGAGAATGACCTGGTCAAGTCACTCCAAATTTAGTCCCTGCGCCCATGTCTGCCCAGGCACTCCCAGCTGACGTGGCCAGGAGCACCTCGGACACGACGAGGACGACTACCAGTCGTATTGCACCGTCTGCTGCCAGAAGGCAATGGGTTGCTGCTATTGTGCAGCAAAGCCGTACCGCGTCTGCCAGCACCCAGGAGACATAGGGTGACGGTTACCTGAGCGGGCTCCATGCTTGCCGTGGTATGGCGTCTGCACAGGTAACTCAGGAAAAAAGGCGCGAAATGATTGTCTGCCCTTGCTTTCACGGAGGGAGGGAGGGAACGGGGGCCTGACGATATGTACCCAGAACCACCCGCGACAATGTTTTAGCCCCATCAGGCATTGGGATCTCAACCCAGAATTCCAATGGGCAGCAGAGACTGCGGGAACTGTGGGATAGCTACCCACAGTGCAACGCTCCGGAAGTCGACTCTAGCCTCGGTACTGTGGAAGCGCTCCGCCGAGTTAATGCACTTAGAGCATTTTCTGTGGGGACACACACACTCGAATATATAAAACCGATTTCTAAAAAAACGACTTCTATAAATTCAACCTTATTCCGTAGTGTAGACATACCCATAGAATCATAGAATATCAGGGTTGGAAGGGACATCAGGAGGTCATCTAGTCCAACCCCCTGCTCAAAGCAGGACCAATCCCCAATTAAATTATCCCAGCCAGGGCTTTGTCAAGCCTGACCTAGATTGCATGCCCATGGTTTGTACTGCATAGTGGGTAGATATAAATGTACATAAATTCCCCATGAATTCTCCATTTGTAAGCTTTTCTCCATTCAGTGTTGTATCTAGTCTGCCTGGTAGAAAGTTTTAATTGGTAATTGCCTATGCATGCAGTATTAATCTTTGAAATATTCTAGACTGTAGCTCTTTAATTCAGTGATACTTCTGCACAGGTCAGTAACAGTATTAGAGATGACAATACACTGCTTCATATTATGAATATGCAAAAGCTTTGAGAAAAGGAAGTGACCTAACAAGTAGCAAAGACAAAGTCTACAAACAGGTCCTTGCCGCTGCATTGAAGAGGAATGAAGACCATGTTACAGCTCTTACCACCCACGTCATCAACAATATGACAAAACTATTTAATCCTGAAACACAGTCAGAGGTGCTTATCAACATATTTACTGGACTTCATGTGACACCAGATGTAGAAGAGTCTTTACTGAAAATAGCAGATGTTAGTGAAGAACAAATGGAGAGATTTGTAAGACGTGCACTTGATTCTGGTGTGATATGTAGCTTCTTCAGCCTAGTCAAGAAATCTGGCATCAAAACACTTGCTGACAGGGCCAAGAAGACAAAATTTAAGTCTGGCAAAGGAGAGATAATCACACCAATTATCAGTCCAGAAATTGTTTCCCTTAGAGATGCAGAGGTGATGTGTCAATGGCAACTGTTCTTAGTCATCCAATAGGACCTGTGCCTATGTCCCTCTTCTATGCTGACAGAACAATGAGAAGAACAGACAAAGCTGAATTAGGGCATCATCTGGAAGTTCAAGTTGAGAGAATCCATGAGCTAAGAGCATGCAACAAAGAAACCACAGTAATCATCAGAGATGCCATAGCTGTAATATTAATGATGGCTGGAGACAAATTCCACAAATTTTGATGAATTGACTTCTGAGAACTTGAGGCAGGGCTTTAACAAAGCTAATTCAATAATCAGTCTTTGACAGATATGACAATAGTAATTCTATGAAAACTTCAAAAAGACAATGCTGGATAGGATCTATGTTGGATTCAACACATACCAGGTGATTGATGTACAACCTGGGTCTCCATGGAAAAAAGTTTCTAACTGTGGCATCCACCAAGAAATCATTTGCAAAATTCCTCTCAATATATGGTTTAAAATACGCCTGAGTGTAGGAGCCCACCCAACACACTTCTGTTTGGTTTAAGCTTTCTCAATGGTGAAGTAGCAAAGTAGAGATGGCAAAGAAGCCTAACAGTTGTACAGTACTGAACAGGAAGTGGACACAAGGATGTTTCTGCATGCTTTTTGTGCCAATATGGCTTCTGGGTCTCTTCATGTCAAAGGAACCATAGTAATTAGATAAAAAGAAAAGGTAATTAGGTAAAAAAGAAAAGGATACTCACAGAGACCTGAGTTGGCAAATAAAGATTTGGATGTCTTTGCACATAGGTAAACCAGATATTGGCTCATCATTGCAACATGGATGGAAAAAAATGTGGATGATGAACTAATTCCTCTATTCATCAAGGACCCAATGGCATCTGAGCTTCTAAAAGACCTTATTTGTGCCTGCACTATCAACCGCCTGCAGTCAGAACAATCTTCCTTGCACAGAACTGTGTACATACCAAGGCAAAGAAGTATGTGAAAACGTGCACTTTCAATAGCACTCGTACTGATGAATAAGATCATGATGATGACTAGAAATGTAACCAGCGCTCTTACATTTCAATGATACCTGTAAACATTTATTAGATTTTGTTTTACCCTTTAGATGGTTGTTATGATTCTTCATGGTCACAAAGAAATTCAGTTTAATGTATTGAAATAGTCATTCTACTAACTGAAATGAATGAAAATATTTTGAAGTGTTCATTTTAAGGTATTGATGGTATCATTGTTTACCCCCACTTCTATGGTAACAGTACTACTTGACAGCTTCACATCAAACCTCATCTTAAAGTAGATATAATAAGCTTTCAAATGATGTATGTGTATACCTGTGTGGAATGGGTATATTAAATTGACCAAATTGGTGGTGTCTCCCAATAGCCCACATTGTGAAATTTTAAGAGATGCATAACCTTTTATGGACCTTCTGCATACATATGGATTTCTTTTACTATGTAGTGCTAATGGACTACCCAGCATAATAAGGATTCCAGAATCTGTAGTCGGTTGTATGTAACAACAAACGGTGGAATCTGTGGTTTAAATTGTGTGTTTTCTGTTTATAATAAGACATTTAAATTAATATTATTACAATAGAAAAAAATCCCCCTCTAACAGCATTCTGGGTTCTGGTATATCCCTTGAATTGGTATAAATGAGATTATGGCACATAACGATGATGAAACACAGCAGACCCAGGATCTCGCAATGAGAAGGTTTGCTTACACTTGCAGTTAAACAAAACCAACCACACTTTTCAAGTGAACAGAAAAAGCCAATGCAGGAAATCTGCCCCTCTCCCAAGTTTGCTTTTGCTATGTAAAATGCCTGGCAAATGTCTAATGATTTGGAGCAAGTGCTGAAAACTGGAATCCTCTTTAAATGAAAGCAGATTCAATGACACTGTACACAGGTCTATCATTTGTTCTGTTTTTTAGCATTATATTAGAAGGGGGTGGAAGGGGCCTTCTTTCAGAAAGATTACAGAAATCATGCCTGAGGATGAATGTTTCATCCCAATACTTCATTGTATCCTAGGCATTAAGGACTCAATTATCTTTCCCACAAGCCCTGAGTTAAGGACCAGTGTGTAGTTGAATTGCCCCAACAGTAGGCCTAGAACAAGACTGATTCTGACAGTCACAGTCTGGTTCCTGAGTTCTCCCTTTCTCCAGTGGGGAAGGAATCACTAGTGCAAGCTTACATCTGCCACAGATAACTCCCCTCTTCCGTACCAGTTTAGCTGTGTTGACCAGTGTATTAGAAGGAGGTGGAACAGGGGTAGAGCTCTTGGAACTCCTGTGCCTGCCTACTTGCACAGGAGGGTATCATCATTGTCATCATCATCATGACAAATCCCAAAGGGATGTGGCCCCCTAGCAAACCAAGCACTACCTGGATCAATCTCAGATAAGGGGTTTAAGGTGGTTTGATTGCCAGTGATGGACAAGCTGTATATTCAATCTCATTACACTGCCAAAGCTTTTGGAACCAATGTGTAGCGGCATTCCTTGGTGCACACACTTTGGAATTTGTTGCTCTTCCAATCTTATAATGTCCACCAAAGAAAGCCACTGAGACTGAACCAGTGCTGATGGAGGCAGTTGCTGAGCTTGGCTTCCTATATCCTTGTTCCTGATCTTGCCCTGCCATTTCATATGGAGCAGCTGAGGGAGACAATGAGAACTGAGAATGTCAATTTGTTGTTCTTCAGCCTTCCTCAGGGACCACTTTTCATTTCCATACCACAGAGTTGCTTTCCCTGCGGTTCTATAGATCTGCAGCTTTGTAGCAAGCTTGATGTCACAATGACGACAGAGGCCATTAAAGGGCAGGGAACATAGCAACAGCTGCTGCTACATGAGCATCAATATCTTTCATGTGTCCTCTAGCACTGTCCATGATGCTGCCCAAATATGTGACAGCTGCCACCTGCTTGATAGCCTGTCCAGGCAGGTTAATATTGAGCTGGTTGTAATCTGGAGCTGGAGACTGTTTGTTGGGAATAGCCAGGGACTTGGTTTTATCCGGATTAATAACCAGACCAATATGTGCTTCTTCTTGCCCAACCAGATCAGTTGTCAGCTGCAGCAATTCACCAAACCAAGCCAACAGGACAATGCAAGTGATGTATTCAGGCTCTTGAAGAAGAAATATCAGGGGGTAACCGTGTTAGTCTGTATCCACAAAAAACAAGGAGTCTGGTGGCACCTTAAAGACTAACAGATTTATTTGGGCATAAGCTTTCATGGGTAAAAACCACTTCTTCAGATGCATGGAGTGAAAACCCATGAAAGCTTATGCTCAAATAAATCTGTTAGTCTTTAAGGTGCCACCAGACTCCTCCTTGTTTTTGAAGAAGGGTGCTCAGCTTGACATCACCAACAGCTGCCTCCTCAAGCTTATCCATCAGCCAATGAATGCCAATACTGAACAACGGTGCAGAGAGGAAACCATGCTGTGTATCTGCCATTTGACTGTAATACAGCTTTCAATAGATCTTAGGCACGTCAGTGCTTTAGAAAATCCCACGAGGTGACTATATGCATCTTTAAGAACCTAAATGCATTTAAAAATCTGTCCCTAAGTAACTTGTCACACAGGAAGTTTGTAGTGGAGTGAGGCGATTGAACCTGTCCCCCTCAAGTCTTAGGTTAGGAGCCTAACAACTAGATATCAATACAGGTAGCCCATGCAGTGGGCTAAGGCAGCATCTTGCAACCTCTTTTCCCTTAAACCAGTATGCAGCCAGGCACAGCTGTGCCCTAAACCTTACGCATTGTCCAGCCTTTTGACACTGACACATGTCACAATCACTAAGCAGCAATCCAGTAGGGGCTAGATTGTTGGTTGGACTATGTTCTTGCAGAAGTGAATAAGAGCCCTCCACCCCCACTTTACATCGGGGGATACTTGACCCTTGAGCCCAAGCATGTAGACTATTTTTTCACTTATTCCCTCCCAGCAAGAAGGTGGGTGGCAAAGGTGTATGGAAAAAAAGGAGCCAAAGATGCAAAGGGCAGGGGCTGTTAATAGTTTACTGTGGGTAGAGAATAGCAATAAATGACCCCTCCCTATGAGCAAGAAGGGAGCAAATGAGGAATAGTAACTCACAATTCTTAATAGGGTAACCCCTGATGTGGTGGATGATTGCTGATTAGCACACTAGCTTGAAACTGGGGTTTGAGTCCCTGCTCTGCCTCTGACTCCCTGTATGACATTGGGCAAGTCACTTAGCTTCTGTTCATCTTTTCTCTGTCTGTAAAATCGGAATAATAACACTGAGGTACCTCACAAATATCATGAGGATAAATACATTAAAGATTTTGAGGTACTCAAACATGATGGTAATGGGGGCCAGATAAGTTTCTAAGGCTATGTCAACATTACAACCTTGGGGTATGATTCCCATGCCTGTGTACACCTACTCAAACTAGCTCTAATAAATCTAGTGTCAATGTAAATAGCAGTTTTGCCATGGCAGTAGAGGCATATGCCAAGTACAAACCCTGCTGAAACCGGTGGGTACATATTTGGCACGACTAAGCCATCCTACCATGGCTACACTGCTATTTATACTAGGGCTAGCTCAATGAGCACTAGATGTCAGGCCCTGCAAGTCTCAAACCTGTGCTCATGGGAGTCATCACACTCCAATCATCTAGCTGACAGCTCATAGGCAGCAGGTGGGATGGGACTCCATGAAGCCCAACTGGGGCACAAGCCCTGCCTACACTCTGATTGAGAGAGCTCCAAGACTTCTCATTGGGGTGCAGCCCATATTTAAGCCAGGACAGGAAAAAGGAAGCTGTTTGTACAACTGCGCTTCACCCTGCCATGGACTGCTAGTCTGTGTTTACCGATTCCTGCCTTCTGACCCTGACTTAGCCAGACAGACTCTTGATAGCTGACTCTTGATCCCTGTTCTCCAGTATCTGTCTATTCTAGATTTCTTGGCCTTCCAATCCAGCCTGATTCCTGGTCATTGGTTCCTGGACCTTCGGCCTATGCCTGATGCCGATGCTACCCCCTAGGCCAGGCTGCCCGTGCCCTGGCCCTGACACTAGTACAAGTATCTGTGCACAAGCTCTCTAGCCCAGAATAGACGTAGCCTAACGGGTAGACTGAGTCTAAAGTCAAAATCTAGACCTAAATTTGTATCTCCATTCTGTTATCAGAAGTCTGGAATAAATACTTTGACCTCTGCTCACCTATTTGTTCTTCCATTGATATGAGTCAATGTTTAGTTTTCCTTAGTATCATTCCACTGGTTTCAATAGTTCTGGAGGAACACTAGAAGTCTTTTTCCCCTATAATGTCTATTTATTAAAAAAAAAAAAAAAGGAAAGGAAAGAAATCAGTCCCAGGAGGAATAGCTTCTTTTGTATAGGTTGTCCTTTTCTTAGTTAACTCCAGTTGAGATTTTTGTTTCTTTGTTTTTACTAGAATCTTAAATAACTCATGTGCAATTTGGAAAATAAAATATTTTGTTTGACCTCTAATAATAACTAGATTGGAATTAACGGCAACAAAATAAAATAATTTGGATTATTAGAACTGTGCTAAGTAACTTCTATTTACAGAACTCTTTGTGGCTTAAAAGAGACTTAGGTGAAAGGGCGAAGTGACAGACTAAATGTTTCACATTCGAAAAGTATCACAAATGTGTCAGTTATAGCACCTGTTGTATATTAAGTCATTTCATGCTGGCCAAGGATGATGCTCTGGCGTAATGCTGTGTGCTGCAATGTCATCAGTGGAACCCAAGGCTCATGACTGAAGCAGCTCTGAATGCCTTTTCCAGTTTTAGAGCTAGATTGTGAGTTTTAGCATGAGCCTGAGCAGTCCCAGCCCCAGAAGTAGCATTGGGAGGCATTGTGTGTCAGACATATCCCAGAGTCACCGTGTTCCACATGACTCAAGGGGAGAGCTGTGAGAATCATGTTTTTATTATTATTATTATTTATTGTATCACCAGCAATTCTGAAAACTTGTTTATGTTTCAGGTTGATCTGAAAACAACCAATCAAGAATGAAACATTTTGATTTTAAGCATCACTTTCCTTTTAACAAGGAAAGGGCATTTTGAAACAAAAGTCTTTTCAAATAGAAAAAGTCAAAATGTTTTGCACATTTCTGGATTTATTTAAAGTTTGGGGGAGGGGGGGAAGTTTGACTGAAACAATTTGGCAAAATTGACATGAATTCAAAAAATGTTTCAGTCAACCCAAATCTGCAATTTTAGCTGAAAAAAGTTCCAGTCAAAATTATTTTTGACCAGCTCTCCTCAAGGGGAGTAATTTACTTTGACTATAGCATCAGCAAATTGCTTCAGTTCCTCTATTTCTTTGACCCTACTTGTCCCCACTGGGGTGCTGCCTCAGCTGTACTGGCTAGGAAGAGAAAAGGATGTAGATCCAATGCTCCACCCACTCCCCATCTCCTTGCTTCAGGGAGATAATAAGGTAGGCCAAGCCCATTTACTTCTAGGACCATTCAGATAGGTTAAGGAATAAATGTTACTTGTTACTTTCTTTTACTACCCTGGATGGGCAGGTAGTCCAAGTAACAACGTAACTTGTAAGTTTCATTTTTCCAAAAACATCGAGCCTTAATTTACCTCACATACAACCAACCACAGTTGAATTCTCTGCCAACAGCTGAATAGTATGGTTAGTAAAGTGCTTGAATTTATTATGTAAGTTGGCATTTGTACCGCAAATCTTTTTTTCTTCTCCCCCCCCAAAAAAAAATAAAATAAAATAAACTTCTGTCCATGGCATGGCCAACAGAATAACAGGAAATGAAAACCCCATTGCAAGAATATCTTTTGGGAATTCATAAAACTCAGCATCTTTTTTGGTTGCTTTTATTCTTCATTGAAGTTTACAGACAGACTCTGCTTTATTTGCTGTTCCCCCTCCTCATTACTGAAGCCATTTCTAGCCTTGAATGCAGATGCATCCATTGGGAACATCAGGCTGATACTAATGTGCAGAGGAGTAAAATCACAACCTTCTCTCCCTTTTGTTAACACCTTCACTGCTGTGAGTACATCAATTTGCCTCTGAAGCAGTTTGGAAATGGAACTATTTATTTCCCACAAAAAAACAAGCAGGGCTTACTGAGCATTTCTTTACTGAACAGACAACTTGATTCCTGGACACACTGTACCCTAGACATCAAAAAATCACGGCCTGTGACCTGTCCATGACTTAGACCATAAATACCCTGATTGAATCTTGGGGGGGGGGCAGGAGCCCAGGGGGTCTGCAGCACCAGCGGGGGGGCGGGAGCCTTGGGGGGCCTGCTGCTGCTCCAGCTGCCACAGTGGGGGACGCCCCAGGGGCTCCATTGTCACTCCAGCCAGCCACTGCTCCTGCCACCCCAGGACTGCTGCCAGGAGCCACCGAGTGGCAGATGCTCCTACCTTCCCCAGGACTGCTTCTCAAGTGGTCTCCAGGGCCAGCCACACCGGCCGCTGCTCAGGTGGTCCCTAGGGCCAGCTGCCTGGGGCCACCAAAGCAGCGGCTGGTCAACTGGCTGTGGGGCCGCCCGAGTGGCTGGCTGCAGAGCCGCTCCAGTGGCAACAGCCAGTGTGGCTGTCCCCAGTGCTGTCTGAGCAGCTGGCCCTGGGGCCAGCTGCTTGGGCGGCTCTAGGGTCAGCCACACATTAAGGGTGCAGAAAGTTACAGAATTCATGACTTCTCTGTCCTCCATGACAAACTCGGAGCCCTACTCACGAATAAGAGAGCTGGGTCAGCTGTGAATGCCCATTCCCTGCCACTATTCTACTTCAGGTAGTGCTATAAGGCAAAATCCCAGGATAATAAGGTACATCTAAGTAATATAGAATGTAGTGGCTCTGATCCATGGGGAGCCCTATGTTCAGCCAGGGAGCTCTGCACGAAGGCAAGGATCCATTTGTATCATCCAACTTCAGGATCATGTCATTGTTCGTAATGGAGGTCATACCCCCCGGGAATTCTTGAGGAGTGACCTCGGTAAGCATTACCATCTTTCTATCCCTCTGCACTTCCAAACATTACCTGAAAAGGCTCTTCTCACACTGCCACCTCATATCGCCCCATGCCAAGATTTTTTTTGTCGGCTATAGGCCAGATATTTAGAAATTTTCCCATTCTCTTCCTTCTTATGTGCAACAGTAGTTTGTCTCTTGTGTTTACAGTTTCAGCAAATCATTTTTATTAGATTTTGATGGCTCATTTAAAAAATAGCTTTGCAGCATATTTATGATGAGTTGCACAATGCCCCAAGAAACTCTGAAATAGTGATTGCATATCTGCCTTTGTTCTACAAAGAATTCCTCTTTGCCCCTTATCAAAATATATCTAATTCCTTATCACTGTGATTAGGTCGTGATACACAGTAATACAGCACTCAGGTTTGCCAGTGTTTCAGACTGTACAATGACCCAAAATTCTTAAAGAGTTTTCTTGTATACAAGCCATTTTCAAATGGCCTTCCGTAGCTCAGTACCATTAAAGCACAAGTCTTGGAAGCCTGAGGATCCTGAAGGCATTAACTGGGAATGTTCAGATTATATAGCTCAATTCAGCAATGGGCAATTCAAAACTGTCACCATTTCTTGCTCAGTCTTTGACCAAGACCTTTGCCCCTCTTACCGAGAGATCTAGGGCAGGCTCATGAAAAGCATCAAGTACTCTAAATTGGCATTTGGAATTCAGCCAGTTTTGGTTGAATGGATGATGGCTTTCTTTTGTCCTTCGCCTATGGTTTCCTAAGACACAATTGAATCATATATAAGTCATGTCTAAAAGAGTGCTGTAAGACTTTTAAATTGTACTTTCTAGATTTACTGGATGTAAACTAATTCCTGTTCATATTCCTAATTTCTTTTTTTAAAGAGGCTCTATTGCCATTATTAACTTATCAGCCTAGCCCTAATGCTGTGGTGTCATCACAATGTATTTCTGTGGGGGAGGAGAGGATATGTGCTCATGTCGTAGGCTCAGTTCTGAGCCGAGAATGGGTGTATTTTAGAGGCAGAGAACTCGGCGCTGTGAGGAATGGACCTGTGCAAAACACAGCAGATTCAGCTCCCAGAGTATGGGAACATTATTTTTAGTTTCAGACTCATGTGGGTCTGAAAATATATTTTGATTCTGAACTTTGGTTTTGAGTTTAAAGTTCAAATACATACAATATCAGAGTGGAATTTAATTCAACCATTGAATTTCCCCTGGTTTTGTGCCACTTTGAATATTAGAAATATAGGCCTGGAAGGCTCCTTAAAGTCACCAGGTCTAGACCCCTGTGCTGTGAAAGGACCAAGTAAACCTAGACCATCCCTACCTCTTTTTAAATACCTCCAGTAATGGGGATTCCACAATTTCCCTTGGAAACCAATCCCAGAATTTGACTACCGTTATAGTTAGAAAGCATTCCTTAATTAGTATTACTATGTGGCTTACAGTCATAGAATATCAGGGTTGGAAGGGACCTCAGGAGGTCATCTAGTGCAACCCCCTGCTCAGAGCAGGACCAATCCCCAATTTTTGACCCAGATCCCTAAATGGCCCCCTACAAGGATTGAACTCACAACCCTGGGTTTAGCAGGCCAATGCTCAAACCACTGAGCTATCCCTCTATCTTAACTAAATCTGTGTTGCTGCAGATTAAGCCCATTACTTGTCCTACCTTTAGTGGTTATGAGAAATAATTTATTCCCATCCTCTTTATAACAGCTCCTCCTCAGCCCGTGTGTGTGTGTGTGTGTTTGTGTATGTATGTGTGGGAAGATTAAATGTGGCCAGTTTTTTTTTAACTTTTCCTCACAGGTCAGATTTTCATAATATGCTCTCCTCTGGGCTCTCTCTAATTTGTTCACATCCTTCCTAAAATGTGGTGCCCAGAATTGCACACAGTACTTCAGCTGAGGCCTCCCCAGTGCCACGTAGAGTGGAACAACTGCCTCCCATGTCTTCCATACAAACACTCCTATTAATACACCCCACAGTGAAACTAGCCTTTCTCACAGCTGCATCACTCTGTTGACTCATATTCAGTCTCTGATCCACTATAATCCCCAGTTTGTAGTTTTGTGCTTTTGATTTTTTCCCTATCTTTAATTTCATTTTGTTGATTTCAGACCAGTTCTTCAATTTGTCAAGATTGTTTTGAATTCTAATCCTGTCCTCCAAGGTGCTTGCAATCTTTCCCTGCTTGATGTTCTCTTCAAATTTTATAAGCCTGTTCTCCACTTCCATATCCAAGTAATTAATGAAAATATTAAATAGTACCAATCCAGGACAGACCCCTGAGGGACCACACTAGATACACCCTCCCAGATTGACTGCAAACCATTGATAACTACTCTTTGAGTATGGTTTTTCAACACATTGTGTACCCACCTCATGATAATTCCATCTAGATTACACTTCACTGATGATAGATGATCACATATTTAAATACCTAGTTAGGCTTTTTCAAGCTTTCTCATTCATTTCTTTTATTGCCTCTAGCAGTCTCACTTCTTCCAAAACATGAACTATTACATGGTGGCTGGGCTAATGCATTCAGGAAAATACACTCATTATCTGTTGATTATTATTTTTATTATTTGTATTACACTAGCACCAAATGTGGTAACAGTCAGCTGCAACCTGCCACACATGTAAGCCTTGGCAGGCCTGAGGGTGCACTCTTGAAAGGGAAGAACTCAGTGCAGATAGGTCAACACTCATAAGCAAGCAGAGCTAGGGACCCAGGCTCCCAGACTGAGGCCTTGTGGGACTAACTGGCATATGTCTTGAAAACACAACCTGCCCAAGCCCTCTGAAGAAGGTGGGCTGTTTGTCATTGCTGCTGAAATCCCTGATACTAAGCCCTGGCCTTCAGCCATGCAGAAGAATGGGAGCCAAAACTGCCTGCAGGGCCTGAAAGACTGGATCATCTCCTTTGCATGAGGCAGAGGGCCTCCATGGAAGTATTTTTCTTTTCTTTGACCTGCCTTATATCTCCCAGAAGGGGACAGTTTTGCCAAGATGTACAGCTGAAAGACTATACTCCATACCCCAGAACCGGATCACAGGGTTGTTCTGCCCAGAGAATAATGAGGTAAGTCAGGCACCTACTCTCACCCCAAGGGGGCAACCTCGAGACATAACCATTGATAACAATAAAGACCAAATAACAAAGAGGAATAATGAAGAGTCACTCTTGTTCACGTACAAACACCCTTGTCTGCATGTGACTTTAGGCCTTTGAATGAAGAATAGCAACTCCCCTATTTGTTATGCAAACAAAATACCTTCTTTGTGTGTATTGTAACTAAAAAGAAACATAGACTTGGTCAAAATGAACAGCCTTCCAAAATATAAACCAATGCAAAGAGCATTTTATGGTAGCTGACCAGCTAATGAGGATAGTTTTCATCAAAGACCACCTTAAAAACTAATGGTATTTATCTCTTCATTAGAGGCATATTATATATTACCTGCGTACATACATTAATAAGAAGGATATAATTGCTGTCCATTATGTTAGTTTTTGAATGTACTGTGCACTGACCCTCCAGTACAAATGGATAAATATATCTTTGCTTAGTACAAAGTTTTATTTTCTTTTTTCCAAGCATCAGCTCATATACAGTTACCAAATACTCAAATGATACTAAAAGGAAAGGAAATGTATTTTGAAAGTTTTACAGTGAGAAAGCCAGGCAACGTAGAAAGAAAACAAACTTGCTGCTAAGTTCCTCAAATGGGGATTTCTTCACGTTTTCCAGTATTTCTGCCCTTGTACTAGAAATCAGCTGTTCAGGGTATATTTTTAGTGAGTCATATGTTTAGTTTAATTTTAGTTTCTCTTTGTGCAAGAGCTAACAAAGTCAAGGTTCAGTTCATGTAGACAAGGAGTGAGATCTTGTAGATGTGGAGATCAAACTTGTCTGCAATAACATCTTTACAGCTGGTCAGAGGTCTGCTAGGTGTGACAGAGCACAATGGAGGAACGCTAGTTGATAAAAGAGAGACTGTCAAAGCTGGCAGAAACAAGTCTTTCAAGTGATAAATTAAATATTTTACGCACTGTGTTCTCATTTATTACTTGTACCAGAAGCAGAATTTGAAAAATTAAAATAATCTTCTCCTTAAATTCTGTCATTTCATTGTTTGTTTCACATCTAAACTGTAAAATAAGATTCCTTAGACATGATCCACTTATCATATCTATATCTAGGGTTGCCAACTTTCTACTGGCACAAAACCGAACTCTCTTGCCCCACCTTGCCCTGCGCCTGCTTACTCCATTCCCCCTTCCCTCTGTCGCTCTCTCTCCCCACACTCACTCATGCGCTCATTTTCACTGGGCTAGCTCAGGGGCTTGGGGTGTGGGAGAGGGTGAGGGTGAGGGCTCCAGTTGGGTGTGCGGGCTCTGGGACGGGGCCAGGGATGAGGGGTTTGGGGTGCAAGAGGGGGCTCTGGGATGTGGGGTGGAGCCAAGGGGTTTGGAGTATGGGGGCGGGTTCTGGGCTGAGGCAGGGGGTGGGGATGTGAGCTCTGGCCTGGGGCAGGTTCTGGTGGGGGGACAGAAATTAGAGGTTCAGTGTGAGGGAGGGGGCTCCAGACTGGGGCTGAGGGGTTCAGAGTGCAGGAGGGGCTCTGAGCAGGGGCAGAGGGTTGGGGTCTGGCTGGGGGTGCGAGCTCTGGCATGGGGCCAGGGATGAGGGATTTGGGTTTCAGGAGGGGGCTCTGGGCTGGGGCTGAGGGGTTCAGAGTTCTGGAGGGGGATCTGGGCTGGGGCAGAAGCTTGGGGTGAGAAGGCTGTCAGGGGTGCAGACGCCAGGTGGCACTTACCTCAAGCAGCTCCTCGAAGCAGCGGCATGTCCCCCTCTGGCTCCAATGTGGAGGCGCAGCCAGGTAGCTCTATGTGCTGCCCCATCTGCAGGCGTTACCCCCACAGCTCCCATTGGCCACAGTTCCTGGCCAATGGGAGCTATGGAACCAGCGTTTGTGGCAGGGGCAGCATCCAGAGCTCCTTGGGGAACATGCTGCTGCTTCTTGGAGCTGGCATGCCACGGCAGGCAGGGATCCTGCCTTAGCCCCGCTGCACTGCCAACCAGACTTTTAGCAGCCCAGTCAGTGGTGCTGATGGGAGCTGCACGGTCGCTTTTCAGCCAGGCATTCCGATCGAAAATCGGACACCTAGCAACCCTATTTATGCTTGGAGCACTCATATGCTTTCCAAAAGCAAGACCATTTTAGATTAAAAGTTAGCTTTTAAAATGTTGAAAAAGACAAAAGAGAAGCCTGACATTCTCCCGTTAACAGTTTGTCAATGGATAAGTGAAATTTTAAAATAAAAAACTCATAAACTATAGGTTAGATCCTGCAAAGGGATCCACAAAAGTGAAGATCCAGTGAAGTCATTGGGATGTCATATTGATGTAAGTATCTCGTCATGTGAACCTCTTTGAAGGATCGAGACCATTAAAATCTTCAAGATTTAGAATTTAATGTGGTCAGCTTCAAAACCCTAATCAGTACAGCCCAGATTCTCAAAGGTATTTAGCCACCTAACTCCATCTGGGCCTATGTGCCTACCAAAAGACCATTGAATTAGTTGAAAACATTCCCATTGACTTCAGTGAGCTTTGGAACAGGCCCTAGTGTATCGATTGAAGTGAGGTGTCAGTAGATGACATAACTAACAAATATAGCCACTTTCTCTCTGCAGGGACGTGAAATAAAGCTTATAAAAGAACACTAAGATTGATGAATGAAAACTTATCATTAATGATAAATGCTTTGTACTTTGATTTATGTACTTAATATTTGATTTATTTTGTTTGTCGTTAAGATAAAAGTAAATCTTGGCCTGGAACTACTGAATAGGAGACATGTACCCTTATTCTGCATTGCATAATTCTGTCAGAAGCACAGCTGGTCGCTAGGCAACCCACCAAGTGTAGCTGAGCCCAGTGAGACTTCTCCAAGCAGGAGTGCTTCCTGACTGAGCAGGAGAGCCCTGCGGCCTGCTACGTGAGCCTTGCAGTGACAGCAGCACAGTGACTGCTCCACGTGTACTATGCCTGCAGTGTGCTTGCCCTGCTTTTGTTTCCAGTCCTGCTCCTCCATGCCTCCAGTCCTCACTCCAGCCTTGCCTGCTGTCCGCTCCAGGATAGTCTTTGCGTCCCTGCTCTGCCCCAGTCTCTACTCTGGCTTGGCTTCTCAATCCTTATTCCATCTTCAACTTCATCCCAGTGCCTGACTCCTGGATCTACACTCCTCACTATTCCAAACTGCCACTGCAACCAGAAGACAAGATTTGGTTCCACCATTAGGTAAGCTGCCCACGCCCTGGCAGTCTGCAGTTTGAGTAGCCCACAAAGACCAGATGTAGGGATGGAGGGAGCTAAATGACATGGAGGTCCCTTTTGGAATGTCTATGACCTCCTAATCCTCTGACAATCAAGGACAGTGATCTTCAACTCCCTGAGTTGAAGCCTCCTGAGCCCCCATCCACAGTTCACCGCATTATGTGATGTGCTCCAACCCCCAAGACTTCCAGTAAAACAAACAGTGGACCAAGCCACAAGTAAGATCCCAGCTAAATAACTGGTGTTCACCAAGGAGTTCAACATTCAGAAGGTGGACATCCTACCATTACACAACGATCATGACTTCCCTATTGAACTCCATCTGGGAATGGAGTTTCCATTCAGATGCATTTATGCTCCCTCTGAGCCAGTTACAGGCCCCCTGGGAGTACCGAGAAAAAAAGCTGAGGAAGGTATTTATTTGTTCCTCCACCTCCCAAACTGGCACACCCTATATTCTTCATTGCCAAGAAGGATGGATCCCTCTGAATCTGTGTTGATTGCATGCCATGATTTGATTTAATCACTGGTAATCAATATTCCCTTCCCCTTATCAATGAGCTAATTTAGAGACTCTCATCAGCCTGGGTCTTCACAAAATTAGACCTGGGTGGAGTGTATAACTTGGTCAGAATCTGGCAGGGAGATAAGTGGAAGATGGTGTTCTGATCCAGGTACAGCCATTTTGAATATTTGATGATGCCATTGGTATCCGTTACATGCCCACTACCTTCCAGCTTTTCATGAATGACATCTTCAGGGATATCCTTGACCAGTTCATGGTCATCTATCTAGATGACATTCTCTTCTCTGAAAATCAAGAGTTGTCATGTATGTATCATTGCTAGAATCACTGTCTGCCAAGCTTGAAAAGTCTTGAGAAGGACACATTGGAGTTTGAGGTTTACATAATCAACCCTGCAGAGCTTGTCATGGACCACTTCAATGTAGTGGCAATCATAGATGGGGAGGCACCCTCAAATGTGTGTGGGGTCCTGGCGTTTTGCAAACTTTTACAGGTGATTCATTAAGAAGTTTTCCAGCCTGGTCGTTCCCTCAACATCACCTGTTCTGCTGATGTGCAGTCTGCATTCAATCACCTGAAAGAAGCCTTCACATCCACTGCCATCCTCACCCACCCAGACACCACTCAAGCCTTCATCACTGAAACTGATGCTTCAGACTTTGCAATAGGCACAGTCCTTTCCCAATTTGTGAGTCCCCACCAGCTACTTCTCTCCTGTGCCTTTTTCTCATAGAAACTGATTACTGCAGGGAAAAACCTATGACATATGGGAAAAGGAACTCCTGACCATCAAGGCTGCCTTTGAGAAGTGGTGGCACCTTCTTCAATGGGCCTGCACCCCCGTCCAAGTTTGGACCAATCTTAAAAACCTAGAGCACCCACAGACAACCTGATGGTTAAACCTGTGCCAGATCTCCTGGGTGCTTTTTCTACCCAGATTTAATTTTATAGTCACCTACCACCTAGGGACTAAGCAGAAGGCACACAGCCTGTCCCACAATTAAAACTCAGCCTAGGAATACTTGAAAGGTTTCTAGGAACCCTTAGACAATGTTTAGAAAACCCCAGCTGGGCCTCAACAGACCTGATCTTGAAACTTTACTAAAGTTAGTAATTTTTACACATACAAATAGTCCCATTGAAGGTAGAGCTGGGTGACTACTTCAGAATGACTATTTTGTTAAACAAACATGATCCTTTTATTTGTTTCTAAATGATCAGCAGATGGATTTTGATTTATGGTAATTTGCACAATGAGTGGTTTATGCAAACATATTTCAGCATATGGGCTACAGCAGAACCTCAGAGTTCTGAACACCTTGGGAATTTGTTCGTAACTCTGAACAAAATGTTATGGTTGTTCTTTCAAAAGTTTACAACTGAACATTGACTTAATACAGCTTTGAAACTTTACTATGCAGAAGAAAAATGCTGCTTTCCCTTTATTTCTTTAGTAGTTTATGTTTAACACAGTACTGTTTTGTATTTGCTTTTTTTTATTATTATTGGTCTCTGCTGCTGCCTGATTGTGTACTTCCAGTTCCAAATGAGGTGTGTGGTTGACTGGTCAGTTCGTAAGTATTTACACTTGGTAATTCACTTTGATTGTTCGCACTTTTTTGGGAAAGATTTTGTTTAGTCATTGTTTGACTTCCAAACCTTGGAAGAACTTTCAAACTGAACCCACAAACAGCCTCAATACCAATATTGGTTTGAGTATTCACAGTGTTTTCTCTTTATGGACCTCTTTGCAAACAAAAATGTTCAAATGTTTGTGGCAAACCAATAAAAGAAAGTTCACCTACCTTCAAATCACATCCCTATTTTCATTCAATATTCATAATTACTTTCTTACAGAATTATCCAAATATAATTGAAGTCAATGCAACTATTTGAATTTAAAAGTTTTGCTGTGATTTTTCTGAGAGGCAGTACTGACCTACGAGCATGAATCCTGTTCCATATGTGCTTGATTCAGCTAAGACTGATCTTGGCAGCCATATTGTGGAAGGCTACTCATTTTATATCTAGTGGAGCTGGTCTAAAAAATGAGATGCATTTTTCATGAAAAGTTCCAAAATACTTGACTCTTATTTGTATTGAAAAAAAATGAAATGCAATTATTTACTAGTTCTGATTTGTAGCTTTTGAATTTTTCAGCTTCTGCTTTGACTCAAAGCTGTAATAGTTAACACTGGTATAAAGCTTTAGGGCTTGTCTAAACAGGTTAATCCAGAATGAAATAGGGCATGAATTTCAAGTGGATTAGCTATTCCTGATAAACTCCATGTGTGGACACTCGTCTTCTGAAATAAGAGTGCTTTATTCTGAATTAGTTTAATTTGTCATAAAGCACTGTTATTCTGGAAGAATAACTCCATGTGTGGATGCTTATCTGGAAGAGCTACCCACTACTGCCTATTCCAGAATAACCCAATATGTGGAAAAGTCCTTATTGTCAAATGTATGAATTTTAAAAGACCATGCTAATAACTTGTTCTGATTTATTGTAATTCTCAAAGGGACAGAACAATTTTTTTAACTACCTCAAATTACCAAAATAGATGCTACAATATTCTTTTATTTGCTTTTCCTCTTGTACCATAACTCATATTAGAGGAATCATTTGACAGTGTGTATGAGGAGGGTTGATATGCCAACAGGAAATCTATAAAGTAGCTCTACAAAGTTACACTCAGTGTAGATTTTTAAATTTATTTTATTTCCAGATTTCTCATCTGTCAGGACGGTGACAAAAATTATTACAGATAACTCATACCATGGGATAAATGTTATAGATAAAAGTCTCTGGAATCAGTATAGCAAACTCTAAAATGGAAAGAATGTCCTATGGCCTGCTAAATCTTGAGCTACGGTGATAAAGGAGAGAGATCACCCCTAGAAGTTAGATGGCATTTTGATTTCTATCATGGGAATGCCAGTAAGGGTGCAGTCCATGACAGTATATTTACAGTGAGGACATCTGTCTGTTGGGAAACAAACTGAGATCACCAAATTCATTTCACACATGGTAGGACTCCAAATAACTATACAGTCCTCTCCTTTTATTATAAATGATGCAGCTCTACATTATTCATATTCATCAAAATGTCTGGCATACTTAAATCAAAGACATACTGTAAAAATAATCTGCAGTAAGATAAAGTCTTTAGTATATTAGTCATTATGGAAAAAAGCAGCTTTGACTGCATAATAAATCAAATAATACAGAGCTAAACAGTCTGTTTTACTGATTCTTATCAATAATGATGTCTATAGCTATGCAATTTCAAATGAACTGATCCTTTTGTTAAACTAACAGAAAATGAGAAAGTGCAGCTTTAAAAAGTAGCTGAAATATTTGACTGTGAGAGTCTGAACTGATGTTAGAAGATTGAACTGTGTTGATTTTCTGCTTGACAGTAAAAGGGAAGCAAGATATATGAAAAGTTCTTGACATGTGTATGGGCTCTGACATGCAAATAATATAGCTCCATGACATGGCATCTGTTTCCATCTCAAGCATAACCTTGCTGGCTCAAAAATGTGACACAGGTCAGCAAGTGGAAAAGAAAATAGGTACAGGACAAAATAAAAAAGCTCTGCACTGCTTATCTCCCTTCGCATTTGCTCTTAATTTTCCAGTTGAACATTGTTACATGTGTTTTTGTCTTGAGGACACTTTGCCCAGTCTATGAGCAAGAAGCCAACTTCACATTAAATAGACTCAAAGAACAATCTATGCTCAAAAGCTCTGTTTAATTTTTGAACCACTTTGCTCATCAACATCGTTTTCTTAATTTCCATCATCATCATCTACTAATACCCTCTGGCTCCATGGACATTCTCTATTGAGAAAGTATGCTTTGGATCAGCTAGCAGTTGCCATTCTCTTTTCCATTTTGGTCTGTTCCTGCTTCCATCACATTGCAAGGATGTTGCCGCTTGCACATGTGAGACTCCTTTAAAAGATCCAAGCTTCTTTAAATACATCTTTTAACCTGGGACATGGGGGGCAGAAGGGGAGAGAGAGAGAGAGAGAGAGAGAGAGAGAGAGACAGAGATTAACTGTACCAGCCTGGAAGTGTTTGCTTGATGAGTAAGGTTTTGCATTTCAGGGTATAAAGCTTGTGCAATGATATTTATAACGTGTGTAGGGCCTGCTCCATGTGGAATCCTTAAGGTGATGTGTTATGGAAAAATGTGAGTTTGTAATGAACTGAAGCCAGAGCTGCTGTGACCTAAAACTGTGCTGAATACAGTGGAGAGAATTCTCTCTTCTTGCTCCACGAAGAATTATTCTCAACTCTTTCATTTTATCCAGCAAGTTGGCTTTCCAGGAGCTTGTTCCAAGATGTAATGAGCCACATGTGTCCTGCTACTGAAACTTGGAGAAGAATGAAAAAGATCAAATAATATTATAAAATGGCAATCCAAAATCCTTAGGACCCAGTCCAGTTAAGGTAGCAGCACCCCTATCTCCCTTTAAGAAAGCTCAGATTTCTCACACGATTAGCTCATGAGTACAGAAACTACAGGCCTTTAGTACAAGGTTGACTTTTGTTCATTGTTCTTCACAGCAAGAATAGAATCATAGAATCATAGAATATCAGGGTTGGAAGGGACCCCAGAAGGTCATCTAGTCCAACCCCCTGCTCGAAGCAGGACCAATTCCCAGTTAAATCATCCCAGCCAGGGCTTTGTCAAGCCTGACCTTAAAAACCTCTAAGGAAGGAGATTCTACCACCTCCCTAGGTAACGCATTCCAGTGTTTCACCACCCTCTTAGTGAAAAAGTGTTTCCTAATATCCAATCTAAACCTCCCCCACTGCAACTTGAGACCATTACTCCTCGTTCTGTCGTCTGCTACCATTGAGAACAGTCTAGAGCCATCCTCTTTGGAACCCCCTTTCAGGTAGTTGAAAGCAGCTCTCAAATCCCCCCTCATCCTTCTCTTCTGCAGGCTAAACAATCCCAGCTCCCTCAGCCTCTCCTCATAACTCATGTGTTTCAGTCCCCTAATCATTTTTGTTGCCCTTCGCTGGACTCTATCCAATTTATCCACATCCTTCTTGAAGTGTGGGGCCCAAAACTGGACACAGTACTCCAGATGAGGCCTCACCAATGTCGAATAGAGGGGAACGATCACGTCCCTCGATCTGCTCGCTATGCCCCTACTTATACATCCCAAAATGCCATTGGCCTTCTTGGCAACAAGGGCACACTGCTGACTCATATCCAGCTTCTCGTCCACTGTCACCCCTAGGTCCTTTTCCGCAGAACTGCTGCCTAGCCATTCGGTCCCTAGTCTGTAGCTGTGCATTGGGTTCTTCCGTCCTAAGTGCAGGACCCTGCACTTATCCTTATTGAACCTCATTAGATTTCTTTTGGCCCAATCCTCCAATTTGTCTAGGTCCTTCTGTATCCTATCCCTCCCCTCCAGCGTATCTACCACTCCTCCCGTTTAGTATCATCTGCAAATTTGCTGAGAGTGCAATCCACACCATCCTCCAGATCATTTATGAAGATATTGAACAAAACCGGCCCCAGGACCGACCCTTGGGGCACTCCACTTGATACCGGCTGCCAACTAGACATGGAGCCATTGATCACTACCTGTTGAGCCCGACAATCTAGCCAGCTTTCTACCCACCTTATAGTGCATTCATCCAGCCCATACTTCCTTAACTTGCTGACAAGAATACTGTGGGATACCGTGTCAAAAGCTTTGCTAAAGTCAAGAAACAATACATCCACTGCTTTCCCTTCATCCACAGAACCAGTAATTTCATCATAAAAGGCAATTAGATTAGTCAGGCATGACCTTCCCTTGGTGAATCCATGCTGGCTGTTCCTGATCACTTTCCTCTCATGCAAGTGCTTCAGGATTGATTCTTTGAGGACCTGCTCCATGATTTTTCCAGGGACTGAGGTGAGGCTGACTGGCCTGTAGTTCCCAGGATCCTCCTTCTTCCCTTTTTTAAAGATTGGCACTACATTAGCCTTTTTCCAGTCATCCGGGACTTCCCCGGTACGCCACGAGTTTTCAAAGATAATGGCCAATGGCTCTGCAATCACAGCCGCCAATTCCTTCAGCACTCTCGGATGCAACTCGTCCGGCCCCATGGACTTGTGCACGTCCAGCTTTTCTAAATAGTCCCTAACCACCTCTTTCTCCACAGAGGGCTGGCCATCTCTTCCCCATTTTGTGATGCCCAGCGCAGCAGTCTGGGAGCTGACCTTGTTAGTGAAAACAGAGGCAAAAAAAGCATTGAGTACATTAGCTTTTTCCACATCCTCTGTCACTAGGTTGCCTCCCTCATTCAGTAAGGGGCCCACACATTCCTTGGCTTTCTTCTTGTTGCCAACATACCTGAAGAAACCCTTCTTGTTACTCTTGACATCTCTGGCTAGCTGCAGCTCCAGGTGCGATTTGGCCCTCCTGATATCATTCCTACATGCCCGAGCAATATTTTTATACTCTTCCCTGGTCATATGTCCAACCTTCCACTTCTTGTAAGCTTCTTTTTTATGTTTAAGATCCGCTAGGATTTCACTGTTAAGCCAATCTGGTTGCCTGCCATATTTACTATTCTTTCGACTCATCGGGATGGTTTGTCCCTGTAACCTCAACAGGGATTCCTTGAAATACAGCCAGCTCTCCTGGACTCCTTTCCCCTTCAAGTTAGTCCCCCAGGGGATCCTGGCCATCCATTCCCTGAGGGAGTCGAAGTCTGCTTTCCTGAAGTCCAGGGTCCGTATCCTGCTGCTTACCTTTCTTCCCTGCGTCAGGATCCTGAACTCAACCAACTCATGGTCACTGCCTCCCAGGTTCCCATCCACTTTTGCTTCCCCCACTAATTCTACCCGGTTTGTGAGCAGCAGGTCAAGAAAAGCGCCCCCCCCCCCAGTTGGCTCCTCTAGCACTTGCGCCAGGAAATTGTCCCCTACGCTTTCCAAAAACTTCCTGGATTGTCTATGCACCGCTGTATTGCTCTCCCAACAGATATCAGGAAAATTAAAGTCACCCATGAGAATCAGGGCATGCGATCTAGTAGCTTCCGTGAGCTGCCGGAAGAAAGCCTCATCTACCTCATCCCCCTGGTCCGGTGGTCTATAGCAGACTCCAACCACTACATCACTCTTGTTGCACACACTTCTAAACTTAATCCAGAGACACTCAGGTTTTTCTGCAGTTTCATACCGGAGCTCTGAGCAGTCATACTGCTCCCTTACATACAGTGCTACTCCCCCACCTTTTCTGCCCTGCCTGTCCTTCCTGAACAGTTTATAACCATCCATGACAGTACTCCAGTCATGTGAGTTATCCCACCAAGTCTCTGTTATTCCGATCACGTCATAGTTCCTTGACATCACCAGGACCTCCAGTTCTCCCTGCTTGTTTCCAAGGCTTTGTGCATTTGTATATAAGCACTTGAGATAACCTGTTGATCGCCCCTCATTCCCAGTATGAGGCAGGAGCCCTCCCCTCACAGACATTCCTGCCTGTGCTTCCTCCCGGTATCCCGCTTCCCCACTTACCTCAGGGCTTTGGTCTCCTTCCCCCGGTGAACCTAGTTTAAAGCCCTCCTCACTAGGTTAGCCAGCCTGTTGGCAAAGATGCTCTTCCCTCTCTTCGTAAGATGGAGCCCGTCTCTGCCCAGCACTCCTCCTTCATGGAACACCATCCCTTGGTCAAAGAAACCAAAGCCTTCTCTCCGACACCACCTGCGTAGCCATTCGTTGACTTCCACGATTCGACGCTCCCTACCTAGGCCTTTTCCTTCCACGGGGAGGATGGACGAGAACACCACTTGCGCCTCCAACTCCTTTATCCTTCTTCCTAGAGCCACATAGTCCGCAGTGATCTGCTCAAGGTCATTCTTGGCAGTATCATTGGTGCCCACGTGGAGAAGCAGGAAGGGGTAGCGATCCGAGGGCTAGATGAGTCTCGGCAGTCTCTCCGTCACATCGTGAATCTTAGCCCCTGGCAAGCAGCAGACTTCTCGGTTTTCCCGGTCAGGGCGGCAGATAGATGACTCAGTCCCCCGGAGGAGAGAGTCCCCGACCACCACCACCCGCCTTCTCCTCTTGGGAGTGGTGGTCGTGGAACTCCCAACCTCAGGACATAGCATCTCATGCCTTCCAACCAGCGGAGTCTCCTTCTGCTTTCTCGCCCCAGACATATCATCTGGTTCACTCTCCGCAACGATACCTGTGGAGAGAACATGAAAGCGGTTAGTTACCTGTGTCTGTGTTACTGGAACCCGGACATTCCGCTTACCTCTTCTGGAGGTCACACGTTGCCAAGCTTCTTCACTGGCCTCTTGGCTCCTCTGTGCAACCTGCTCTATATCTGTAGAGCTTTGTGCCCCTAGAAGCCTATCCTGAGTTTTGTCCAGAAAATCCTCAGTTTCTCGTATGCAACGCAGGGTTGTTATCTGTTGCTCTAGACCTTCAATCTTCTCTTCCAATATGGAGACCAGCTTGCACTTTGTACAGACAAAGTCGCTTCTGTCCTGTGGAAGAAAGACAAACATGGCACATCCAGAATAGAATAGAATCTAGAATAGAATCTAGAATACATGTATCATCCCAACTGCAGGAGGAGGCCCTTTGTTCTCATGAAGGGGAGAAATTTTCCTCAGGGCCTGATCAAATGCCCATTTAATGTCAATAACAAGACTTCTACAGAAAGTGGATCAGACTCCCATCAGACTCCCTAATCAGATTACAAGTAAATTTCACTGGAAATTGAGCTACAGAATCAAGAGTGAAGACTATGCCTTCATTTTCACCAGTTAAGTCCAGTGTTTGTTCAGAGCTACGGTATCTTTGAATTGGGTGAATTCTATTAATTTCCATATATTACTAGCACAGAGGCTAAAGACTGTAAGGGTATGTCTACACTGCAGTGTTATCCTGGGGTCCAGACTTGAGCTCAATCCTAAACCCTCTTCCATCTGCACATAAATCATGTTAACGCATGGCTCAGACCCAGGGGTTTGGACCCCTTGGAGGGGGTGTGTGTGTGTGTAGGGGGGAGGTTTCTAGTCTGAGTCAAGACAGCACCCAGGGTTCAAATCCTACTGCATTGCAGCATAGACACAGCCCCACTGGACTCATGCTCTGGGAATCTGCCAAGAGTATCCTACAATCCCAAAGACTGACTTTCTTTGTCCTCTGGACATTCAAGTTTGGTGGACTGTCACTGCATTCACACTGTACCACGAACAAAATGTGAGAGTGGCCACATTTGTGGAGGGTGCTAAGAAGTCTGGGATATGGGTGGTTGGACTCAGGCCTGGATAATGCAGTATAGATGCTGGAGCCCCAGGTTGGGACCCAGAGTTCAGCAATTCCTAACCTGGGGTTACAAATCAATGTAAACACTCAAGTCCTAGGTTAATAAACTCAGGGTCTGCAAACTTGAGTTCTACTAACTCTGGGCTTACATTTTAGCATAGACATACCCTAAAATGCAGATTTTATCCTGCTTTGTAAAACCAAGGGTCCTTCAGATTGCGAGTTATGTCGCTCAGTTCTTTGTTCCCCTCTCTAGCGCTGGGGAAACTGGGCCTAACTTGCTGCAGTTGCTTGCAAGCCCAAGGGAGCATACACCACCTGGGAATAGCTTGACCTAGTCCCTCTTAAAATTATGGCCTGGAATCATTAGTCCATGTCATTTAAATATGCAATTTAGCTGAATACTGTTATTGCAAGAGCATGAAGGTTTTCTTAGATAAAGCACAATGAAATATGAGGCCTTTCTGGGCTTTGTTATCTTTTTTTTGCACTCAACATCAGGACAATGCCAAAACTCCATATTCTTTATTAAAGATAATTTTGATTCACAACTGTCGTGAATTACTCAGGGAAGAGGGGCCCTTAGAGCTTCATATATTGGTCAGGTGGCCTGAAATGATACAGTAATATCAACGGTCAGTATTTCTTGGTATTACTCTTTCCCTGATCTCTCTTATTCTTTCTTTCTTTCTTTCCAAGTGCTGTCTTTTTTCATGCTACACTCATTCAAATGTCGCAGGATTAATTTCTTGTGTCCCATTTTATTTGCAAGGTTACACATGTTAAAATGCAAATACATCCAGTTAGAGATTTAAAAGCTAAAAAGTAAGGAAACAAAAAGGTTAAGATTCTCATAGTAATGTTTAACTTGACAATGTTGCTCATTCTGCATGTTTTATGTTAGTTATCTATTTCAGAGCCATACATTTAACAATTAAACCAGGTCAAAAAATTTTTCCTAGCAACAGTTTTAGTTGGACTAAAATTCCTGCTTTTTGTTTGAAAATATTCAAACCAATATTTTCAAACCAGCTCTATGAAAAACTCAACATTAACATACAAGGTACATAAGAAAACAGTAGTGAAAAATATAAACTATATGCAACATGGCTGAGTTACTATGAAAACATTAATTATCTCATCTCTTGACTTTTAAGAATTTAAATGTAAAGTCCTACGTTTACTATTTTATAAATATTTTATTTTATTAAAATATTTATTTCTGTTTTAAGTGCACAGAATTCCAGGGATATCAAATTTCTCTTTCTCTATTTACAGAGAGGCAGACACAGCAAACCTGAGTGGGAATGTGATTCCATGTACTAAGTTGCAAGGCCAATCAATTTACCCTTCCAACCTCCATCTCTGTCTATGGAAAGGTGGATGTACCAAAGCTGAATGGTGGTGTGGCCTGTGCTCTAAGTCACAACACCACTCGGTTTGGAGGCATTTTACTCAGTTCAGGGGCATTTTACCAACTTTATTCAAATTCACTGTTTCCATTAAGTTTGTGACAGAATCATAGCCTAACTTATGGACAGTGGCAGAGTCAGTGGCACTTGTTAGCACTATAGTTTGTTCTTGCAGCATATATAAACTTTTCAAACTGCTTCCCTGGTCCAGCCCAGCTGTGTTCATTGTAGGATTTGGACTGTGGGGGCAAATGCGGCTTCATTCCAGATTTGTACTCCTTTGATCCTGAAGCCAATCAGGGGCAGGGTTCAGCCCCAGTAGAATTTAGAGCAGCCTTACGTTCACCAGCTAGTAATGGCCTCCAAGGTGACATTATGCCATCTAGGCCTTGCTGTATTACAGTAGCACTCTGGACACACCTTTCTGTTAAGCACATCCCATAATGGGAGCTGTGAGACAGTGGAATAGGGCCACCTATATTGGCTGTCTGCCACCTGAGGATGCCCCTACACAAAGGAAATCCTCAACTGGCCTTTTAGGTCAGCTTTATGACCACTCTGTTCTGCATGTAGCTGTGTGTGCTTTACACATCACCTCTGAATTTGGGCCTTAAACCCTTATGTGTTCTTGGCATTTATGCTTACAGGGAATATGTTTTCAGCACACTTTGCTAATCAGTAGTATATCTGTTACAAAGATTTGTGTAATTCCTTTGGGAAAACAGCTGTTGTAACTAAGCCTTGATTACTTATGCTACTGATGTGTTCCAGTTCTTTTCTGCTTTCCAAATTTTGAAGAATGACTGATGACAATAGAAAATTCTCTACTCAAAGCCTCTATGAATAAGCAAGTTTGAAAACAGAGAAAGAATTAGTTGCTTACTTAACAGAACACACTACTCTTGAGATATTTCTATAGGACATGTTGATTTCCTTCTTTTCTTTAGATATACCACTTCCTCAGCATTATTCTTGCAGAAGAAGCAAGAGCAAATTAAAGTGACTGGGTCAAACCCCAAAGAAATAGCTTATAGCCTTTTGACTGAAAGTGTGTGGTTCACAGACTCTGCATGATCAAAACCATTGGATTTTTTCTACGCTTACCCGTGTTTTCCTTACTGCAATGCACTTTTATAACAATGCTCTCCATCTCTACCCTCATATATGCCAACTGCCCCATTTTCAGCTAGACAATTCCCATTTTTCTTATCTGTTTCTTGCTGTCACATATTTTATCTGCCTTGTCCACTTTGTTTGCCAATGCACATTAAAGCATTTCAGCTTAGACAGAGGAATTCAGCTACAATATTTCCACAAGGATGCAACTGTCTTTGCGCTATCAGTATATACCATATTTTAACAAATTTAATGTTAGAACATAGTTTAATCTGGGGGTAGAGGGTGTGGCTAGCCACTCAATTTTCTGGCTTTTGGCATTGCACCAAAGATGGCTTCAAAGCAAAGTAAGCCAGCATATAGTACTCTATGCACTGCCATTGTGTAATGTAGGCAGAAAAGAGCTGTTTATATATTCATACAATGACACTTGCTTGTTCTATAAAACAAAACAGACCTTTTTAATTCCAGCATCCTGGTGCATACATCTTAAGCAAATCAGTCCCTCAAAGCACAAATGAGTGCAATCACTTTAGGTGCCATTTTTTTCACAAATAAATGTTGCATTAAATAGAATTCAGAAAGAAAGAAAATGAGATGAGAGGTTTGAAATACAGCTCTTATCAGGTACCTCTTAGCTCCCCTCCACAATGCCAGCTTTTCAAGCAGCTTAATTGTAGGGCTGAAGTTTTTATGATCTTGACCATGAACTATAGGTAGGCTTGGCAGAATTTAATTTTAATATTTTTATCATTTTATTGGATATCAATGTTTATTTTAAGCACTTTTTATTTTTGTGGACTTTAAATGTTCATAGTTATGGAATATTATGGGGGGGTGTCGGACAAAGGAGGGCCAGACAATAATTATTTAATGACAGAAGACATTGAGATTCATAAAGTTAAAGCTTTATAAAGTTATAGCTTTATTGTCAACAGCACATGTCAAAATATACAAAGGAAATATCCTTAAATCTAATAGCGTCTCAGATAGCATTTTTCTTACTTTGCCTATCTGCAAATTTTGAGTATTATTGATGGAAACACTTTTTTTTTTTATGGGTTTGCGTGCATATGGTGAAATGGACATTTTCCCAACATTTACCAATAAAAATTGAATCCCTCCAAGATTAACTATAGCATACTAATAATGCAGTGCTAATTGCATTCCTGTGAAAAGAAAGAGACACAACTCCAGCTCACCTTGCTTACGTGAGTAATTCTTACTGTCATGTCATTGAATTCAGTGGAATTATTTGTGTGACAAAGACTACTTTAGTAAAGTGAGCGGGATTTTGGCTAACACTCCTTTTGTTGTCTAGTGGTAGACACATCATAATGCTCTTCCATAGTTGTAAAATCTGCTAATTAATGGGAACCGGCAGTAATCTTGGATGCTATATAGCTAATGCTATTGCCTTGTTCTGGATTGTCTGTCTGAATGCCACTCATTTAAAAATAAACAACAAAAAAGGGAGCGTAGTCAGCCTGATAAGTAACTCAATACCACTTTATGAGCCAGCAACTGACACTGGATAGCAGGGGGATGATTCACACAGCACACACAGATGGCTGTCAGTCCCCAGGGGTAAATTATAGCAGGACACATTAGTGATTCATAGGGTGGAGCTTTCTGCTAAAGCTACGTGCTACAGCTCAGTACCCTGATATTAGCATTGTCAATCTGTCTAATTACAATCCCTGGATCAGCAGTATTAAAAAAACAAATGCTGAGTTCACTTGGTTTCAGCTAAAGATGCCAAAGGGGTACCAGTTATCTACATGGCATAAATGGAAGGAAGAGAGATAATGAAAACTAGTGGTAGTCAGCTTTGAAAAGAAAGCTAGGCTGACATGAATTTCTGCAAGGCAGTATTTCCACTATCAATGATATAGGTGACACTTGATGTTATAGTTTCAGAGAGTGATCTTGACTTAAAACGGTCCATGATAAAGAGATTTATTACTGGCATTTAATCCATCTAACTATATTTATTCATCACAGTGCATTCATCTCTGCACGTTTTCTATAAAAATAAATATGTCAGTGTTTTATGAAGTAACATGATGGGGTGGGATATTTGATTTCTTATACCTTATAAATAAGTAAGGAGAATGGCAGATGAATAGGCAGAAACACTGAATGCTTCCCACTATCGAGTTTACAGCAAACCCTTCAGCCCCTCTTGTCTACTTTGAAGTATGACTTCAAAGTAATCATGTGTTAAAATGTGTGTGCAATATGATTATTTGCCATATTAATAAGACACTGTGGCAATACTCACATTACACACATATTTGTCAGGTTTTTTCTTTTGAAGTCAACTGTTGATTTGAAATAAAGACCTTCATGTATTTTTTAGTACAGCAGTCCCATTTTGAATGTATGCATGTCACTGTATTTCCATTAAATGTCAGAATGGGAAAACTACCTACTGAAAAATCTATGCTTTCATGTAATAAGTTCAAAATATAGTCTGCCCTGTTACTCCTGTTCGCTCATTCCAGTGGAGGCTGGTGACACTTGAAAGAGGATAGCTAAAATTGACTTATAAAGGGAAGCACTCAAAGACAGTACATCTACCTCAGAGGAGAATTCTGAGGCTTAATTCATTAATGTTTGCAAAGTGATTTGAAATCCTGAGATGGAAGGAGCTATAGAATTGCAAAGTACTGTTAGTATTAAAGAAGCAGGTAAAAAATCTTATTGTGTTTGATTCAAAGCAAGGCAGACAAAATCTACCCTGAGGAGATCCCACAGCTCTATTCAATGCAGTCTTTAATGCCTCTCCTCTCTGTTCTTCCCTTCTCCCTCCTCTTCTGCCCCTTCCTTCCATTCCAGTTTATTTCCAACTCCTTTATTCTGTCACTGACCCTGTTTCCTGGAAGTCAGGAGTATAACAGTGGGGAAACAGTGAGCAAACGTTGGGTGTTTGCTTGTGCTGGTAGGTCTGGATGCAGCTGCCTGGCTAATCGTCAAGGGCATGCTGCTTTTGGCTTGCTTATTAGCATGACCTAGTGGATACGGCAGAGGTGTGGGAGTCACAAGACATAGGTGCTAGCCCCAGCTTTGCTACTCACCTGCTGTGCGATTTTTGGCAAATCACCTCCCTGTGCCTCTGCTCCCCCTTCACCAACCCTTGTCTGTGTAGGTTGTAAGCTTTTGGGGATAGGGACTGTCTTTGATTATGTGTTTGTATACTGTGGGGTCTGGATTTTGGTTGGGGTCTCTAAGTTTTACCATAATATACATAGACTGTGCCTACACTTGTGACTGTACATGGTTATATGTGCATTTTTTGTGCCAGAACCCCTCTGTTGTCCACCTCTGAAGCCATGAGGCATGCCCCTGAAGGAGACTGCACTGTGTGAAAGCTAGCATGCATGAGAGGTGTGGCTATGTACATGCCTCTACTGTGACACGGCCCTGGACCCTTTCTACAGTGCAGTGTGGACAGGGATAAGGATGAGGGTATTTATAGTCCTCCAGGGTCATTCCCACTGTGCACTTATCCCTTTGCTGCCTGACCCTTACTCAAAGGTTATAAAGGTCCCTGACCCATCATTGCCAGTAGTGATCTGCACTGAGCACTTCAGATCAGTTCTCCCCTAACCTCTGTTGATCAGCACAGGCAATCATGGATCATGTGCCAGGAGCTATCCCTGGTCTCTGGAGCACATCCGGGTACTGATCAATGGTTGGCGTATACCCTCTTCCATAACTTCACTCAGAGCAGCAGGAATATACACCTGTACTGGGAGATTTCACAGGGGCTGGAGGAGGGGGTCATTCACTGGACTCTGTGCCAGTACGTTTCTGTACCTGAGGATGAAGGACTCCAACAATTACTCCAGGAGAGGACCTAGCACATGCCCATGGCACTATGAGCTGGACTGAGTGCTCTCCGGGGCTGCAAGTATGGCACCTGAACTGACTCACGACCCCCTCCTCAACCCTGCCAGCCTCATCATATGACAGGAAGCTGATGAGGGGCAGGGTAAGGAGGCAGCAGGGAGCTTGGAGGAAGCCCCAGAAGGTCTGCAGGAAGAGGAGCCTGTGATTCTGCACCTCTGCCCAGAGGACCCGGTTGAGGGCTCCCCCTTTGAGGAGCCTGAGGAGGACCTCGAGCCACTGCAGGAACCAGAACTCAAGGTTGGTAAGTTACAATACACCCCTAAGCTCCATGGAAATATCCTCTCCTGCTGCAGTAATACATGCCTGAAGCTGCCCATCCCTCCCCCTCCTCACTCCACGCCATGGTCCATGAGCAAGATGTGGCTATAAAACAATAATTTTATTTAAATCCCCTGAACCATTGTAAAATATATATTGGATGCTAAAACAGATTACTAATGTCTGTGTATTTCTCAACCAGAGCTCCGGCAGTGATAGTTCCCAGGCCGTGCACACTGGGGGGACAGAGAGGGGGCAGGTTCTAAAGGGCCCAGGTGGGGAAAGAACAGTTTTATGACACTTATGGTTGTGCAAAGTCCCAACACCATGCCTTTCCTTCCCCTCATGAACAGGAGCCATGCAGAAGAGGGGTGGTGGTGGGTTTGTTGTTTATGTATAAGCCTGCCTGGGTCTGGGAAGGGAAAGGGAGCCATTTGATTGTCTGAGGAATGTGATAGCAGTCAATTCTCCCTGTGACCTTTTCAGATGTTTATCACGCTACCCTGTCCTGGGTGTCTGTCCTTTCCCTGCACTGAGCTGAGCCATTCTGCAGAAACCTGGAAGAGTGTGGGGTTGTTGAAGCATCCACTCTGGTGGTTGCACAAACACAATGCTGTGTCCCTTAACAATGGAGTGGTGTTCATCCAAAAGTTCAGGGAAGAAAATACACTTGCAGTGGGACTTCTGTTTCTCTGTCCCTTTCAGTGCTGTTCGCTGGACACAGGGTTTGGATTTTCTGGCAAGGTGCGGGGAGAATTCTAGGGGAGTGGATGTTTTCTATGGTTCTCTTTTCCTCTTCCATTGGAATTCCACATGCTAGCTTAGAATACAGGCAAATTCCTTTTGACTTGCCTCCCAGTCCTGTCAGCATAATTCAGCAAATTGTTAGTGTTGCAGAAATTCAGGCTGGTTCTTCAGGTTTAACAGCAGGGCAGATGTGCTTGGTCTTGGTCCACCTTCATAGTTCACCATACCCCTCCAATCAACAATACGCAGAGGGGTCATCATTAGCAGAAATATCTCTCTGGCACAGATAGTCAGGTGTCCTCCACAGGACTGGAAAGCCACTTCCCTTTTCCGTTCTGATACTTTGAATAATGCTATTTTCTCCAAATGATGACCAGCTTTTAAAGCAGAAATAAGGAACTAGTAACATAATCCCTGAAAGGAACTGCACCCTATCTCAATTGGCCCCTTGTTGCACTATAAACAGTGCAACAGTTTGATAACAGCACTGCAGGTATCTCAATTCTTTCCTCGAAAAGTTATCTGAAGGCTGTAACAGCAGCACTCCTGGGGTGCTATGAAGTATCAGTACTTGCTCTTCAGCAGCACAGTTACATTTTGTGTGGGGATTTCTTAGGCTTCTTCAAAGGAGAAATGAAGTATAATACTAGCCTTGCCTTTGACTTGCCAGGGCATTCCGATTCGGACAGGGAAACCATTCCACTTGTACAGCAGGAGCAGCACTGCAGAGATAGCAGAGGCATAGGAGAAGGATCCTGGAGGACCTGCTCATTGGTGTTGACAGAAGGAGCCAGGAGCAATTCAAGTTCCTTAGGGCAAGGGAAGATCAGGCTCTTATACGGGAGGAGGCACTGATGAACTGGTTCATGAAGTAGGAGTATGCCCAGAGAGAACAGGACCACACAGTCACTCATGCAACTGGTGGCAGAACACATTTAGGGCCTATCTACTGCTGTGGCCATTGGTCATCTCTGGGAACATGCAGCATCTCCTTCTCTTTCTCCCCTCACTACTCCCCCAGCAGCCACCCAGGTGGATGCCAAGATGGTGAATCTCACCCTACCTCCATTCCCACTGGGGAGGAGCATGCTGGACATCTGGCACAACATCTATGGTTGCCAGGTATCTGGTTTGTTTATCAGAAAGTCCAGTCAAAAGGGGGACCTGTACAGTGTCTTGTCACATGTACTGACCAGACACCAAAAGTCCACTTACTGTGGGCGGGGGGAGGCGGGGGGGGGAGGGAGAACTGGGTCATCAACTCACGCCAGCCCCTGTTCAGCTGGGGCTGTCTCCTACCTGCATCTTATGGACAGGCAGGCTCCATGTCAGGGGCTGCAGCTCCTGTCCCAGCCCTGGAGCAGAGGGAGCCCAGACAGGGGAGGAGAGGAGAGGTGGAGAGGATCGAGTGACAAGGAAGAGCAGGGGTATGGCCTCAGGGGGAAAGTAGGGTCAGGGGAAGGTTTTGGCACTCCTGCTGTAGTATCTGGTTTTCAGAAATTAGAAAGTTGGCAACCTAACAACAGCCTCCATTGGCACCCAAAACCTCTCACAGGGGAACCCCCCTCCCGGGCATACAGGAGGGGAATGATGAGCCTGATCCAGTCCCTGTAGCCCAGCCTGTGTTTGGCATCCAAACCCCACACATCACACATCTCCGCTTGTCCCCCTGCACACTATCCTGCAGCCATAGCCCACTTGTCAGAGTGAGGAAAATGGCAAGGAGATGTGTCCACAGACAGTAATTTGCCCCCTCCTCAGTGAATTTGACTGGATTTTTTGTTCAGTGTTCCTATTACAAACTGTTTTAGCTCTATGTTCAATGTGTGCCTGTAATGAAAAGTTACTGATCACGTCACTTTGTGCACCTTGCTTTCCAAATATGATCAACATGAAATTTCCCATGTTTGGGATGGGCCAGCAAGGTTCACAGCACACATTCTGTAAATGAGCTATGCCAAAGAAATGCAATGAATTCTTTCCCCACCCAAAGCCATGAATTTCCTGCTGTAAAAAAATGAAACAAAAGAGGGTTCATGACAATAAAGTAGAATGAAAACCAGAAGAGAAGCTAACTGAAACATCTTTATGGCTTTAACAACTTAAATTGGCAGTGCAGACAAAGGAATGAGAGTAAATTAACAGTAAAAATATCTGACACTGAATGGTGCTTTTACAGTCCCTCCTCCCCTATTTCCATTTAATAGTCACCAGGAGCAAGCATGGGAGTAGCCATGCATAGCACCTGTTAAATGCTGTGAGCAATGTTGTCAGAAAACATTGTGAAGACTGGATGTGTGAAGCTCCTCCCAAACCCTTACAGTACTCTTTTAAAATTACTTTAACAATGCCCAAGTGCTCCCCATAAAGCAGAGTTAACATATAACAAAAACATTGATCAATGATAGCCTTAAGTATGTATACACCAACTGCAGCACTAAACCATGGCCCCTGAGGGCCCTCACCCAACTGTCTGCCCTCAGTCAGTACATTAACATTGGCTGCAGAGGATTGAAACCCACCAAAGTATTTTGCAACAAATACGTGTGCAGCAATGCTCTATTGAGCTTTTCCAGCAGCACCATAGCATCACAGTAATGTCCCTCTGTACAGTCCCAGGTCATCTTCTGGCTCCACGCTGATCCACTGTGTGTATGCAAATAGGATCATAAATTTCCCTTGCTTGCCGGGAACCAGAAAATGTGTGCACATAGGTGGGATCCAGCTTTGAAAATCAGATCTGTCCTGTGCCCCCTCAGGTATGAGGGGTCTCCCCATGTAAATGTTGGCACAGAAATGCCACTCATAACCACGTCATTTCTGGGAAATAAAGTCCCTTCTCCCCCCTCCTCCCCCTCGCATTATTATCTCAATGTCCTGAGCCCCCAAGAGTTATGGATTTTTCATGTTTGTACAATTTTTGTGTTCATGAACTGACCTCTGTGGTCCATTAAGCCTTGGAAGAGAGTGAATAGAAACTTCTGGTTCATGTATTTACTGGGCCCTTTCAGTGGCCAAAGTATAGGGATGTGTGTTCCATCAATGGCCCCTGTAGAAAATCCCATCCTCTGAAATCCTGCTATAGTTTCAGGAACTTTGGTTATGGCCACCATCCATGCATAGATTGATAGCATGGCAAACCTGTACAACCACAACCCCTATAGCTGATTTCTCAATCCTGAATCAGTTTGCAATAGATGGGTAGCTATCAGCTGCTGCCAGTTTTCAAAGGGCAATAGCAACCCGATTCTGTACTGATATGGGTTTCCAAGAATTGGTGGTCTGGTGCTGAATGGTTGTTTCAGGTTGCTCGCACAATTCAATAAAGGTGTGCTTCCTCACTGAGATGTTCTGCAGCCACTGGTTGTCATTCCAGCTTTCCAAGACGTGGTCCTACCATGAGATACTGGTTGTCCAGGACCAGAACAGTGGTCTACTCATGGGTATACCATTGCAATCCCAGCAATGAAGACATCTATTCCATGGGATCACAATGGATTCTCATTCACCCTCTCGGTCAGCTGTCTTCAGGGTCTCAATTTTTTCTGGACCCATTCCATCTAGTATCTGGTACTGTAGCACAGGAACATTTGTCCTGCAAGAAGGAGGAGGAGCAGAACCACATCATTGTAGATTTGCTGCGTGTTTTCCACGTGGCAGAAGGGAGAGATGATCAGAAGCCGCTGTCACCAAATATGTGAAGGCAGCATACAGAACCAACAACACTCAACAAGAAGGCTCCCAGGGTGTCTCCTGTGAAGCAAAGGACTCTTGGATACCTTCCCTGAAATGGTAGCTCTACTATTGTGTACCAGAAAGGGGCAGTGTGGACACAGGTACATGTCTGTGCACAGAGTATACCTGTGCCCAGCACAGCATGTGTAGATGTTCAGTGCAAGTATAGGGTATATGTGTTAGCAGAACCTTGATGAGTACCCAAGGAAATGTGGAAGTGTGGAAGTAGCCATAGAAACAATGGCCCAAACTCCTTCATGCCAGCACATCTCCAGAAACCATCATTACAAATGCCCAATTCATTGTCAGTTCCTTTCCACAAGGTCTAGAACTCCATCCATGACACAGGCCAACATATATACAATCTTATAAGAATCCTTTCTCATTCCTTCCTTCAATTACAACAGTCTTTCACAATGAAATAAAATGGTGACGTCTTGGAAGGTATCCCAAATAGATGGTTTCCTAGGAACAGCTATGAAGGACAGCAAGGAGAACATGCTCAAAGTTTAGCACATGCTTAGTGGAATCAGGGTATATCTGAGCAACCCAAATGTTCATTAAAATATTGCCATCAGGTACATTATTTTTGTTCCCATGCTACCCTAATTTTCTACTGCTGTGCTGTTTCTCTCCTTTTCCTTTCCAATCCTTCAATTAAGATTGTTTTTAAATGAATTTATTGCCAGTAAATGGGTTCTTTTCAGAGTTGACACAAGTGTCTTAGTAAATAAAGAAGTGATCATTTGCCACAAACCTCAGTCGCCAATATCACATATTTCTCACCAATTTTTTCACTTACTGGGCATGTGCAGAGGAAAGCCTGGGAGGTGTGAATATGTTCAAGTCCTTGGTCTTTCTGGAGTAGCAATGAGGGTTCAGGAAAAAGTTATGGCATTGTCAGGGCTCTGACAGGAGAGAAAGGCATCCGTCTAAATGGTGTCTGTTGGATACTGGCCACTAAAGAATCTCTTTATGAAACATAATGTTGTCCTGTGAAATTTGTCATTGGCTCTATTGAAAATTGGCACTTCCTTCCCTCCCTGCATGGAAATAGCACAGACACAATCATATTCAAGTGTACAATGACAAATCATATGTAAACAGACCATTGGTTTGCACCTGTTGGATTTTGCCTGTATAGTTGAGCCATGCGAATACCAAAGATTTTAAAAACATTTTGCTTTGCAAAGAATTTCTTCTAGTCTGGGGCATACTCCGGCACCTCTGAAGTCAGTGAGAGTTTTGTCATTAACCTTGGCAGGAGCAGCAGCAGGCACATACTGCAGTGGGCAGTTCACATTTCAGGGCACTGACTCTTCAGACATCTTCTGAAAGACTGAAACCACAGATTTGGAAAGGTAATTGTTACATCAGTTTTAACCCTCATTGCTGATTGCCTTTGAGGCTTTTTTGAATTTAATAACCTACTCAGTGCCTTTCCAGAGACAGCTTATACCATGTTTAATGTCCATTTCTCACTGCACTACATAAACACACCCAACTGATCCTATTTAAACCCCAGTTTTAGAATTTGCCACTACTTTTGTGCTACCTAGAGAAAGTGGCATAAATCACAATCAGGCAATGAGCTGTTGTGTCCAGCCATATGAGTCCAGTTAGCTGAACATCTGTTTTGGTAACGTGGTTTAAATTCTTACATTTACAATGAGGCCATTGGAAAACTACTGTAATGTACTTGTGTTGCTGAGGTATTCTGTATGTTAGAGATTCTCACAAATGTCTGAGCTCCCACTTTTTACATTGCCTCATGCTGGGCAAGTGTAGACAAAGCCAGTATACAATTTATTTCCTCCCACTTGAGCAGACTGTGGTAATTAGGTACAAGTTGCAGGAAACTATTGCTTTAATCCCTTATCCTTAGAATCACAGATCAGAGCTTGACCGGCAGAGTGGAGAACTAATCTGTTTATTTCAATCTCACTGTTCTCACTATTCCTATTCTTAGGAATAAAGGTAGAAAAGAATTAACTAAACATGTCAAAATGCTGCCTATATAATTTCTTAAAATGTGGCCATTCCATGAGTGAGATTCTCACCCCCATTCAATTCTCTCTAAGACAAATGAATGAAACCAGGCAGTGAAAAGGGACTCTAAAAGCCCTGGATCAGCTGGGAATTCTCCCCATGCAGAAATTCTCCCAGTCAGCTGCAGGTTTTCCTCTGAGGATCCTCTTACAGGCCCTGTTGTATTCTGGGAGCAGGCTGAGGGTGAGGATGGGTCAGGAGGGAAGTCTCAGGGGCAAAGATATAGCATGTAGCTCTGTGCAGATTCTGTGCAACACTTTATGCTTCGGCAGCCAGGGGTGCTGGAAGAGTTTGTATAATGGGGGTGCTGAGAACCATTGAACCAAACTGTAAATCCTGTATATGATGGAAACCACTTCAAGCAGCAGCATCCCCATCCAGGATTGGTGGAAGCTCCCTAAAAGCTCCACCAGAGCCTGAACCATGGCCCCACCTCCTTCCCTACCCCTTCTTCCCAAGCCCCCAACCCTTCCCCAGAGCATCCACGCTTGCACCACTCCTTCCCCCGAGGCCCCCCTCACTCCACCCCTTATTCCTGAGCCCCCCTTCCCCTGATCATCCACCCTTGCACCACTCCTCCCCCCGAGGTCCCACCCTTGCTCCACCTCTTCTTCCTGAGTCCCCACCCTTGTGCCACCCCTTCTTCCCGACCCCCCATCCCTTCCCCTGAACATTCACCCTCACACCACCTCTTCCCCCGAGGCCCTGCTCCTGCAATGCCTCTTCCCTGAGACCCTGCTCCCATGCTGCCTCTTCCCCGCAAAACCCCCACCCCCTGCTCGCTCCTCTCTACACCCCCCCATCATTCACCCTTACAGTCAGTAAAAAGTGGGAGGGCCTAGCCCTCCAACTTTTAGAAGTGATGGGGCCATGGCCTCCTGGCTCCCCCCATTCCAGCGCCCCTGCCACAGCACCCCTAGTCCCAGCACCTATGCTGGTAGCCCAGGAAGGCAGCTTTAATTTAGCCAGCCTCTTGGGAAGCTCAGAATCAGGAGGACACAAGATGCCTTAAAGTCACTTTAGCCCCACTTCCCCCAGGCTGTGAGGCCTGCACTGTGCCTCTCGGAGCTGCAGCACAGAATCTCACCATTGGTCACGTGGCCACTTTCTGTGGTTGACTAACAATTCCCATCATAAATGTGTTGCCCTCTGTACAATGTCCACATTTCAATCTGAACAGTTATACCTAGAACAATCCCATGGTCCCACCTCTTGTTCCTCTCTCCCTACCAAATATTTCCCAAACATTCCTATCTATTAATTCCTCCAAAGAGGGCAAGAAAAATTAATTTAAAGGAAACCTGTCTTTGGAATACTTATTTTTTAGCAGCTAGTTAGAGTTCAGTATTTGGGGAGCTCCTGATCTGTTTTATTACTAAATGGGAAAGCACACTGAGTGTCAGAAAACATAAATCAGAAACAATTCCTGTCTTTGAAATTGTTAATGTTTAAACCTTCAACTAAAATATGATTATTGTAGAACTCACTGCAGGGGCTTGCAAAGAAAGTTATTGTATTGTTTATTTTTTAAACCCATATTTATCTATGCAGCATTATGATAAGGAATCAGTGAATGGATAGCAACAAACTAGCACTCCTGGCAAGCTGCTTATTGCTATTATCCAAAACATCTGGGCTGATATGGGCTGATATCACACTCAAATATAACTCTTCTGTCACGTATCTACAGCTGCAGTCTACTAGAGAAATAGATTAAGTGGAAGGAAATTTAAGCCACGGTAGGACTAGCAAGTCATCTACTATATAGTTTGGAGAGGAGTCAAGGGGTTAGCTAAATTCCCAGTTAAGTCATTCAGTATTCTTCCACCAAAAACATCTGTGACAAGGAATGAGATTGCAGTGCATGCATGTGGGCATTTTCAATTTCTTGTGCTTAGCTAAATGTACTTGTGCTATGGTGAGGTTTTGCATAGTTTGTTTGCATAGTTTTGCAAAATTTATTTGATTGTTTTTGGAAGACACACAGGCAATTTTTCTTCCCCTGTCCTCCCAGTTTGTAACCTCGATGAAATAACTGGATTGCATTTCAGACTTCTTTGATTATAGCTAAAGGGAGCCACATAACTTACATGACTAAAATCCACAAAAACCAGCAGAAATTTAACTATGCTACTACAACTATCCAGGAATAAATTGCATCTGCTCTTCGTGTCCTAGATATGGCATCAACAAGTAATATATAATATTTCTGGTTTCTAATGGGAAATCTAGGAGAAACAGAATACATACTCCAAGTGTGTGTTTTTCTTTATGTCATAGATCTGAATCTTTTGATATAGCCTGTGATTAAGGAAGGTACAGAAAAATTGAGATGTATCCCAAATAACTCCTCATAATGTAGAACTAAGCTAACAATAGATATTGTATTTGGTACATATAGCAGGTAAAGTTGCCCACTTTCTAATTGCAGAAAACCAAACACGTTAGCCCCGCCCCCTACCTGAGGCCCTTCACCCCACTCACTACATTCTCCCTCCCTTGGTGGCTTGTTCTCCCCTACTCTCTCTCCTTTTCATTGGGCTGGGGCAGAGGGTTGGGGTTTGGGGTTAGGGAGGGTGTATGGGTTCTGTCTGGGGATGTTGGCTCTGGGGTGGGGTTGGAGATGAGGGGTTTAGGGAGAGGGAGGGGGCTGTGGGTTGAGGCAGGGGGTCAGAGTGCAGGGGGGTGAGGGCTCTGTCTGGGGGGTGAGCACTGTGGGGTGAGGCCAGGGATGAGGGGTTTGGGGTGTAGGAGGGGGCTCCAGGCTGGTGGGTGGGGCAGAGGGATTCAAGGCATGGGAGAGGGCTCTGGGGTGGGGCAGGGGGTTGAGTTGCAGGAGGGAGTGAGGGCTTTGTCTGGGGGCGCGGGCTCTTGGGTGGGGCTGGGGATGAGGGGTTCAGGGTGTGGGAGGGGGCTGCGGGTTGAAACAGAGGGTTGGGTGCAGGAGGGATGAGGGCTCCATCTGGGGGTGTGTGCTCTGGGGTGGGGCCAGAGATGAGAGGCTTGGGGTGCAGGAGGGGGATCTGGATTTGGGGGGGCTCAGGGCTGGGGCAGGGGATTGGGGTGTGGGCTTACCTCCAGCGGCTCCTGGTCACTGGCACAGCAGGGGGGCTAAGGCAGGCTTCCTGCTTGTCCTGACTTTGTGCTGTACCCTGGAAGTGGCCAGCAGGTCCAGCTCCTAGGCAGAGGTGTGGGCAGCTGGCTCTGCGTTACTCTTGCCCACACATCCTGCGGTTCCCGGCCAATAAGAGTGCGGAGCTGGTGCTTGGGGTAGGGGCAGTGTGTGGACCCCGTGCCCCTCTCCCCCACGCCTAGGAGCCGGAACTGATGGCTGCTTCCTGGGTGCAGTGTGGTGCCAGCCAGGAAAGGTAGGGACTAGCCTGCCTTAGCTCTGCAGCATCGCTGGCTGGACTGTTAATGGCCCGGTCGGTGGTGCTGACCGGAGCCACCAGGCTCCCTTTTTAATCGGGCATTCCGGTCAAAAACTAGACACCTGGTCACCCTAGCAGGACACATATTCTGCGGTGTCAAGAACAACTAGAAGGCATAGATAGCGTTAGGCCACATTTTTGTCCCCATCTGCAGTCCTGGAGCTAGAACCCAGCACAACTTCTAGCAGCCTCGGCCTGGCTGTGATGGCCCTCACATGGGTATCGCTGAAGTGCAGTATGGCTCTGGGACACTTTTCATACTTGGGGCTGTGAGGCAGTGGCATAGCTACTGGGGGATACCCTTATGCCAGTAGAATCCCCAGGTAGTCAGTTATGCCAGCTTTAAGATGCCTTTGTAACACCAATGCAGCCTGAGCCAGAGGCCAGTATCTGGCTCAGTGTTGAATTACAATATGCATTTTAAGTCTGCCCTTTTTAATATCATTATAAGTTTATCAGACAAATTCTATCCTTCGGCTGAAATGTTCCTTGTTTCATCTCAGTGCAGGGGTGAGTTCAATGTAGCCCAGCCATTTCCCTTAGCCCTAGGCCATGGAAGCATTTACACAAGGTTAGGATCTTGGCATGTATGACTTTACAATAAAAGGAAGAAGGCAAATGGAGCTATTTCCCCCAAACTTGCATGGGCAGCCATAATGCCAACACTTATGCTCCTTGAGGGCCAGGGCTGTAGTCACAAAGTGATGGGTGTAGTTGGGCAGGGTAAAGGTATTGTTCCTCCACTCTTCAGCCAGTGCTTTGAGGCTGGTACGGAAGGTGACACAAGCTACTCCTCTAAAAAAGAAGTGTGGATGCCAGTTCTGGGTGCACTCTATGCAGCACTCATGACACCTGCAGCTGCACGCTGCAGGCTGAATCCGCCTAGACACTGTTGTTCATGTACTGCATTGCTGCTTCAGACTACCCTAAAATTGCTCTTGACTCTCAAACCAGAATAGAGTCCAAACAGTAGTCTATGTGGATCCTTCTTTTCTTATGAAACAAGTCATGATATATTTCCATTTTTCTTATTATTTCAGACAGTGAGACTCTAGATCAAATGCTTTACTAAAATCCAGAAACACTTTAATATATATTGTGACAAAGCTCTGTCCTTGCCTCCATGTGTCCCATGTTTCCTGGTGGATTTCACTAGCCTCAGAGGCTCACTGTGACCCTCCACATACCCCTTCTCTCTCTAGAGACAAGGGTCACAGTCTACTGAGCCATTTTCATCATAAGCCAGCGATGGAGGTGAGGAGAAGTTATCCTTCCTTGCACAGTCTCTGTTGTCTCCCAGTCTCAGTGATTAATCAGGGGGCAAAGGTGTGTGTGTGTGGGGGGGGGGGGGGCTGGGCCCACCCTCTACTCCAGGCTCCAGCCCAGGGACCCTAATAGTATCAGCTATGGTAGCTGACCTTTTAGAAACATGACATGTACAATTCTCTGGGGTACTTCCCCCACCGTAGCCCCTCACTTCTTCAAGATCCACTTCACCCTTACCTCAGGACCTCCTTCCTTGTGCCAGATATGGTGTGCACTACTCAGTCTCTCCAACAGCCCAACTTCCTCCTACAGCTCCTAACATGCATACCCACCTGACTAACTGGGAGGCTTTTAACTAGTTTCAGCCAGCCCCTGATTGGCTTCAGGTGTCCCAATCAACCTAGCATTCTCCCTGCCTTCTGGAAAGTTCTTAATTGGCCCCAGGTGTCTTAACTGACCTGGAGCAGCTGCCATTTCACTTATCCTGGTACCAGGGATTTGTTTAGCCTGGAGCTAATATATCTATCTCCCACTACTTTTCTATAGCCATCTGACTTGCCCCATCACAATGTATATATATATATATATATTGTATTGTCAGCAGCCAATAATTTTTCAGTTCTCTGGAAATAAGCAATTAGCTTGCCTGGCATGATTTGATCTTTGTAAGTCCCAGGTTACTTATTTTTCACAATTCTATTAATATCTACAGGCCAGATCCCCAGCAGCTATAGACTGAAGTGGGTCCACCAAAGTCAATGGACCTATACTGATTTATACATGCTGAGGATTTAGCCTTTAACTTAAATATTACATGATTTGATTTCATTGTGGGGCATGCATATAAATGAGAGTAGAATTTAGTTCAATATGTACAGGAGTGTGTAGGTACTTCTATTTGATTGGCATTACTGGCAAGGAAATAATAAAATGTGCAGGACAGTATTATGTAGGGTGCATAAACTCCAGGAAATCTGTTTAAAATGTTTACTTTGACAAATGCAGGGAGTAGGAGTTTGTAGATATGCATGCAATGTAGTTTTGGATCTTTCAAAGCTGAAAAAAACGGGGCTGGACAGTGGATGTTTGATTTGCATGTATCTTATGAACTGTGATGAAAATAGCAGCTTTGCATGCTGTTCCACAAGAGGTTGATGAAGACACTGTAGTTCTGTGATGAAAATGCAGCAAATTGAACTGTACATTCCTATTCAGCTGAAAAGCTGCTCTTGATTCAAATGCTGGTATATATCAGGATAGAGCCAAACAGGGACAAAAAACAGAACAGGAGTGTCACAGATAGGTCAAGTGCTCATGAACTGGTAAACATTCAAAGTTCACATCAATGTGATTGAATTGCCTTAATACATTTGGCACATTTGACTTGCACACAATGCTAGAATGGTAATGCCACAGTAATTCAGTTACCAAACAGACAATTTAACTGTTTCATGGCTGTGGAATAGAAGAGAAGAATCTTACTGAAGAAAGAAAAAATAGACTTTATATAGCTACCATGAAATTTGCAGCAAAAAAAGTGAAAAGGCCTAAAATCAAGGAGGTTAAACACCTGTAGCTTTACTGGGACCAGGACTTGGCCCTCAGTAATCAGCTATTAAGATGTCAAAATCCAGCAGAAGAATGGGCAAATCCTTTCCTCAGCATCCAGCCCAAGTAACTGGCTGGGTTTTGGGTTATTCCACTAGGACAAGTATGTGGAATTGCTGTAGGCCTTAGCATCCATCCCTCCCAATGGAAAGTTCCAAGGATTCATGTAAAAGTGAATAGAAAAAGAGGCCAAATTTGTCAAATAAATAATTTGTTTCAATTTACTCCCTTGGTATCGTCCAGAAAAAGCTACAGCAAACCCTTCCTGGTCAAGAGGATAGATACTAAGAGAAGCAAGAACAGAGAATTAAGCAGGTGAATATTGTTCTTGAGCCTCCTGGAGGATGTTGGAGGTCTGAAATGTTTCCTTGCAGTATTCTGTTCATTCACTAGATCTCACTATGTGCTATAGAGTGTACCAGAGAGAGTGAAGTCTCAGATAAACAAGCAAGATCAATCTGAAATTTGAGTTGGGTGGAAAACACTTTATTTGTCTGTAGTGTATAGCTGTTGTGAACAATAGGTGTTTCTTGTTTCAGAAAGGCTGATATTATATATCATGGCTCAAGCGACTAGCCTGGAAAGAAGAAGAGTATCCAGAAGTCACCTACTACAGGACAGGCCCAACAAAGAAAATAACAGAATGCCACTAGCTATCACCTTCAGCACATAACTAAAACCTCTCCAGCACATCATCAAAGATTTACAACCTATTCTGAAAAATGACCCCTCACTCTCACAGATCTTGGGAGACAGAGCAGTCCTTGCTTACAGACAGCCCCCAAACCTGAAGCAAATACTCACCAGCAACCACACACCACACAACAAAAACACTAACCCAGGAACCTATCCTTGCAACAAAGCCCTATGCCAACTCTGTCCACATATTTATTCAAGTGACACCATCATAGGACCTAATCACATTAGCCGCGCTATCAGGGGCTCGTTCACCTGCACATCTACCAATGTGATATATGCCAGCAAGTGCCCGCAATGCCTCTCTGCCATGTACATTGGCCAAACCGGACAGTCTCTACGCAAAAGAATAAATGAACACAAATCTGACATCAGGGATCATAACATTCAAAAACCGGTAGGAGAACACTTCAACCTCTCTGGCCACTCAGTAAAAGATTTAAGGGTGGCAATTTTGCAACAGAAAATTTTCAAAAACAGACTCCAACGAGAAACTGCTGAGCTTGAATTAATATGCAAACTAGATACCATTAACTTGGGTTTGAATAGAGACTGGGAGTGGCTGGGTCATTACACATATTGAATCTATTTCCTTAAGCTAAGTATCCTCACACCTTCTTGTCAACTGTCTAAATGGGCCATCTTGATTATCGCTACAAAAGTTTTTTCTCTTCTGCTGATAATAGCTCACCTTAACTAATTAGCCACTCACAGTTTGTAAGGTAACTTCCAACTTATCTTTACATATATATATATATATATATATATATATATATATATATGTTCCAGTCTATGCATCCGATGAAGTGAGCTGCAACTCACAAAAGCTTATGCTCTAATAAATTTGTTAGTCTCTAAGGTGCCACAAGTACTCCTGTTCTTTTTGCGGGTACAGACTAACACGGCTGCTACTCTGAAAGCTGGAGAGAAGACTACATTATATATTTGTATATGTATCAAGGCATTTCCACTACAATCTCAAAGCACATCTTTGGAAGCATCAGTTTATGTAAGTTAATTATCTTCTGCCTGAGATTGTGGGACAAATAGTGGCAATAATAGTTCCGTTCTCTTCCAACCTAGAAGATAGGCTCCAAAACTGAAAGAAACTGAAGGGTTGTCAGTTGTGGTTCCCAGTCATGATCAACTGTTCCTTTTTTCCTTCCAGCTTGGGATAGTGGGAAAATGACCTATACCTTTAAATCAGATTGTTTGCTTTATGGTAATGTAATAGAGGCGGCCGCTTAATGCAACTATATATGGAAACTGTCCGATCAAATTGTTGATATTATTTTAATTAATTTATTATTATTTATTAGATGACAACATTTTCTGTGCACCCAACCAAATTATTTTTCATAAAACAGGGAAACCCTGAAGTCCTACAAGATTAAATCCTATGAACATAATAAATTATGTATAATCTATGTATTAAGAACATAGGAAAGGCCATACTGCAGTGGCTGGCAACTTACGGCCCACAGGCTGCATGCAGCCCATCAGGGTAATCTGATTGCAGGCCACGAGACATTTTGCTGACATTGACTGTCCGCAGGCACGGTCCCCTGCAGCTCCTAGTGGCCGTGGTTCACCATTCCCGGCCAATGGGAGCTGCGGGGGTCTGTGCCTGTGGACAGTTAACATCAGCAAAATGTCTCATGGCCCACAATCAGATTACCCTGATGGGCCGCATGCGGCCCGTGGGCCACAGGTTGCCCACCACGGCCATACTGGGTCAGACCAAAGGTCTATCTAGCCCAGTATTCTGTCTTCTGACAGTGGCCAATGCCAGGTGCTTCAGAGGGAATGAAAAGAACAGGTAATCATCAAGTGATGCATTCCCTGTTGCCCATTCCCAGCTTGTGGCAAATAAATATTAACTTTGTTCTAATGGTGTTATCAATATAACAGATTTTTGTTGTTCTTCTGGATTCTGTGGGGATCTGCAGAACTCCAGGAAACAAAGGTCTTTTCTACTTTCTGTTGCTTTTACAGATATTGAATATATTATATGAAATACATTCCCTAATAGCACATGACACAATATAGCTTAGCTTGGTTAATACCGAATGCACTGTTCAATGTGCTTTTCTTATTTGTTTTTGCTATTTGGTATGCAAAACCATTTTGTGGTAACCTTATCCATGCTCTGCCTTTCCTATTCATGCAAATCTTTGCAGACATCCTGGGTTCTGATGCCATCTGCATCTGCTTACATTCCTTGCCTTAAACAAAGAATCAGGAGTTAGATAGACAGATGGTGAAGCAAAACTATTATTGGAGATTATCAGAAAAATATGCTATTTTAAAGATTTAAAAAAACAATCATCCTTATTCAGAATGCCCTTAATACAGTAGCATATTGTGCTAGCAGTGTTACAGTTCAATCAGTTCAATGTATATAGATTTACAGCAACGGAGCGAGAGGGGGTTAGACAGTGATACACTTTATCAAAAGCAGACCAGTGGCACTGTATTATAGCAGTGCCCTTGTTGGGCTGAAATCGTTCTCATTTTGCTGAATGTATCTCTCCTGAGACTTGAAAAATGTGCTGGGCCAGTTCCTCAGCTGATGGACTGCAGTCAATGGAGTTTATGCCCTTTAACATCAGCGGAGGGTAACTCCATGGCCTATAGTTTCTACTACAGCCATGACCAATGTTCCCCTCCCAGCAGATATGCGGAAGTACAGTGGTCACCCTTGAAAATGTTCTCAGCAACATTTAGTTAAATACATAAAGTTTCTTCTCTAGGCAGGCAAGTTCAGCCTGCCTGAGTGGTTGCAAATCACACAAAACAAACCCTGGAAAGCAAGCCCTATGCAGTTTCACTACAGGAAGGGTTGAAGGTGGGGGAATCTGATCAGGTGTGCATTCTGTTTGTATTTAAGAGGAAGTTTAAGGGTTTGCTGGGAAAGGGATGAGGGCTGGATTGGTCCATCTACCATTGCACAGATTTTCAGGTGGCCTCGGAGATCCTGCCCCTCTTCTCCCTCACTCCCAAATGCATTTGCCTAGTTTTTGACTTGGTTACTTGGGCCAGCCACTGAGCTGTGGATTTGCCACTATTTGCAGAATTCCCTTGTAGTTTCCTGTACTTACTATAACAATTACCTTGAATACTGCAAATAATGGGTCATACTTATTTATTTGCTGTGGCTTCATTTTTAATACAGAAGTCCACTCTGATTTCAATGGAGAGTTCTGCTGAAAAGACAATGGAATATCATGCCCCACTGAGGTAAAATTGTTTTGTTGTGTGAGGCAATTGACACTCTTTTAAGGGTGAAAGCTGTATTTGAAATTTCACAGTAAGAACAGCTCTCCTGACATTTCCAGCACCCTTTAAGAACAAAAAAAAAGGCAGTTTTAGGATTTTTCTCCAAATGGAACTTTCAGAATGCTAACTGCTCTCACCTCTTTATTCGCAAGGCAAAAACCAAGCTGAGTCAGGTTATAAAATACCAAGAGGACCTGACTGCAAACATTTCATCTGAGCTCAATTACATTTCCCCTACCTTGATATAGGAACTGGCAGGAGAAAGTAGAGCAACTGGCAATTGTACTGGAATTGATGGAAGACAAGTGAGGTGGTCCCAGAGCCAAACTGGAAAAGAACAGAAAGAGTATCTAATTTTAAGAAAATATGGCTCTATGAGACCCAAACAATTACAGGCAAGTGGGCCAGACCCTCAGCTGGTATACATCAGTATATCTTTACTGAAGTCAATGAAATTATGCTAATTTACACCAGATGAGAATTTAGCCCAGTTAAGTTTATTTCCAGTACTGTTTTCATAGTCTTCTTCCTAACTCTCCAAATCACATTTCTTCATTTTTTTCCTGTTAAGGACAGATGGTGGGGGCGGATTTCCATATCTCCTGCCATTTTAGAGTTATTCTTAATTTTATTCTCCTCATGTATTACTGGACTTGCTTTCTCTCTAGTACTTCTTTTCCCTTGATATGTTTCAAAAGCTCTTCTCATTCCCTTTAGCACCTTTGGCTAGCATTAACACATCATGCTTCTTTCCTGTTCTTATCCTTTCCCCTTCAAGTCGTATCTTTTTGCTTGGTTTCCTCCCCCCATTCCTTTTCTTGGTTCTTTATCTTCTGTTGCAGAATAACTCCATCTTCTGTATGTTGGAAGTACATCCCAGATTATCTGAGTTAAGTGAAAACATCCCCTCTCCCTTTTCTTACTTAGTTTAAAGAAAAACTAACAAGTTGTGCATCTTTTGAATCCAGGGAGTTGTTTCTACATCTACCTAAATGGAGACCCTCTAATCTAAACACTAGTTTTCATCTCAGGGCTTGTCTATACCAGAAGAGTTGCAGTAGTTCAACTAAATCAATCTAGTTAAACTGGTGCAAACCCCTAATGTAGATGCAAATAAACCAGTTTAAGTTTTGCTTAAATCAGTTTATCTTAATCTGATAAATCAGCAATAGAAGATAAACTAATTTAAGCAAGTTAAATGGGTTTAGGGTTTAACGTCTACATTAAGGGTTTGTAGGGATTAAACTAGATCAATTTAAAATCAGCTTAATTAAATCAGTGCAACTTTTCTAGTTTAGTTAAGGCCACTTAGGGCATTACACCACTCTATGATTCACAAGACCTCCTCTTTGCATAACGGATGTGATAATTTGTTGATTTCCAGTAATTAATTTTCTCCCTTCTTTGCTTTTACTTAATACCAGAAGAATCTCCAAGAACTTCCAAATTCTCTAAAGTTATCCATTATTTTATCAAATTATCATTCACACATGAATTTCCACAATTAGTGGAAAATCTACCTTATTCTTAAATATAGCCTGTAACATTTATTGTCACATATGTTATCCCTGTACCTGGAAGGCAACCTTATCTGTTTTCTTTTTCTGGGACCCACATCTTTTGAGCCATAGCTCTCACTATGCCATCAGCAATCTGGATCTCTTGCCCCTTCTTTATTTCTCATCACTCCCATGCATGGTTCTTGGTCACTGGAAGGTACTGAATGTCTTTTGCCTGTTCTCGTGTTGTTTCTAAATATGGGGTTGGCAGAACACTCATAATGTTCTTCAAAATTAATTTGGCTTTGGTACGGTGGTATTAATGTGTCCCAAATTAAAATCACTGCTCTTGTTATTTATTTTAATTACAATCTTTAAAATTTCTGTAATTGCTGTTCCATTGTGTTCATCATTCAAATGGTACCTGTAGTTAATGAAAACCCAAGCACTAATTGAGTGCTCTTGGGTTATATGTGATTTAAAATCATATAGCGCAGGAAAACACAATGATTCAAGCTTATATAACTGTACATATATATGTATATATACAGTATATATATATATATAAATATATATATATATAGTCTGTTTAAAATTTCTGAGTCAGAAAATTAATTATAAAAACATAGAGGTGAGAACTGGAAAGTCCTATTAAAACATATTACTTCTTTCTGTCAGTGCAGGATTATTTTCTATAGTATATTTTCTTCTATTCTACCCAGTCTAACTTTAAATCTCTTAAAACTTCCTCCTCAGTTTTCCTTGGGAAACTATTTCTGTCAAACTCCTTAGGAAATTTCCCCTGATGTTCAGCCTATATTTATATTAAGTACAATGACACATAGACGGTACATTTGGTAAGCAAGTTCCACATGTTCCTTTCTTATTTTTTTTCCAATTACTTCTGGATAAAATTGGTTGAATTATGGAAAAATGTCTTCATGAGCATGTTTGCAAACTCTGATTTGTGACTAGATTTGACCATATCTGTGTTCCTCTGTGTTTGGGTTTCCATTAACATTTGGATGATGTTGTGTGCTTGGAAGCGAAAGTGTAAGCTGATAGAACACAGGGAGCTTGCAAATCAGTGATCTAAACTCTAGCAAAAATGATTGTCAGTCACTGTCTAGATAGTGGCATCGAGGAAGGGGTAGGGAAATAGGAGAGGGGGATGAGCTAGTGGGAGGAAGATCCATGTATGTAGCCAAATATAATTCTCTTTCTTCTGCACAGTGGCCAGGGAAAAGACCTTAAATCAATTAGAGCTGGTCAAAAAATGGGAACATTTTTCATTGATAGTAAAAATGTTGTCTTCTTTTCTGGTCAGAAAATTTCAAAATTAAAAATGTTTTAAGTTTTTTATATCTCTGGCTCCCTGCCCTCCAAGCTCCTGAGTGAAAGTCACAATGGCCTGCCTCCTGTTTACAAAGCTTGTGTGATTTAATCAGAGATCAGGGGGTAAAATATCATGTGACTTAGATAACTAGTCAAACACAAAGCGTGATCATAACACTTTGTCATAGGTGATCCATGGGTGCAAATTGATTGCACAAATGAGCTTATGAACAAATACTTATGAATTCAGGAAAATCATGACGAATTAGTAGATAGTTTATGAATGGACAAAGGGGTGACATTCATTGAATACATTGTTTCCCATGGATAATTTGCCCAGCTCTGCTCCTAGTTATATTAGTGTACATTTCCAAAGTGACACCTGGTCAATGGTAAATGGACAAATCTCAGGAATATAATATATAATGGGATTCACATGCATATAACATCTCCCATGTAGATTGACTTTCATACTGCATGCCATTACTTCAGTTCAATATGACGTGACTGTTACAACCAGGTGTGCTGTGCAGCATGACTGTTAAAGCTGAGGCAGAGCCTTCTACAGAAACCAAGATTTAAAGAAAAAAAGGCTAAACTATGCTTTCAGCTTTGTATTTTATTTTTAGATCTGGTTTAGTTTGAAAGCAAAGCGGACACCTGTTTAGGAAAAGGCCTTGTGTAATTCTAGAGAGGACGAATGGAACAGCTGTGTTGACTGTGTTGAAAAAAAGTAGGCCATGCAAGAAAATTGCACATAACTCCCTACTTCACATTTGATTCATTTTCTGAAATTCAAGTGCAGGTATTTTAAAGTCCACATCACTTTATTTCTAATTAAAGCTGCCATTTAGTGCAGTTATACTAGCTGCTGTAAACATTCAGTAATGATAGAGCCCTTTGCATCTAACAGAAAGTTGAGGAATGCATGGCAATGATGTCAAGACGCTTGTAAACTAGATTAAAGATATTTAATTTCAAGCCAGGGTCAAGGTCTGCAGAGTAGAATTGGCAGATGTAGGATAATAAATCAAGAGGTCACATAGCTTCATGCACAATTGCCCCTGTTGATTTGCCATCAGTAGGCGACGCATAGCTGATATAAACAGAGCAATAAAAAATAACTTTGTGAACAGTGCTTATTCATTAGGATTGGGTAAATTTGTAGTCTTATGTCCAGGTAACTTCCTGTGAATATGATGGAAATGATAGAATAAGGACTTATACAACTGCAAGGAATATATGAATGTTCATGTAGGTGCTTGTGTCTATAATGATATAGCAAAATGAAAGAATTTTGTTTGGATTAGGAGTGAAGTAATTGCCCTCTCTTACATCAAACCTTAACATACTGTGACTAGACTCAAATTACTAACTCTCTCTTGTGTTTTCTTGAATTTGATCATTTGGGATTACAAAGATCCTGAACGTCAGTTCACTCAGCTCTCTGTTCCATTCAAACAATAACAATGTCTAAGGCTGAGAATATGGCCCAGAGCTGGGGGAGGGCAGAGATAGCTCTCCTTATTCTGTGGGAAGTGAGAGACCAGACCAATTCTGAATGTAAACTGGAACAGTCTCCTCACAGACAGGGTTTGCTTGGATGTACAGGGGTGAAGGAACCACTATTAGGTAGGAGGAATACTCAAGAACTTGGTTAAGCTGGCTATAGGGCTACTTTGCAAAGGAGTCATGAATAATTCAAGTTCCGGATTCATATCAGCATCAAGAACACTATTGTCACTTAAGGATATATCATGACAGGACTGGTGGTATGGCGTCTTGAAAGAGTAAGAGCCTCCACACACAAACATTCCTCTGTGTGGCCTATCCACAACTCCAGTTGCCGTGGAGGGAGCAGGGTCTACATGCCCAGTACATTTCCCCTCGACAGGTAAGCAGAGTGAAGCAGGAAATGGGCAGAACTTTGGGTCCAGCCCCTCAATGCAGCCGCCAGAACAGCAGGACCCAGTCAGGGATGGTAGCTGGCTCTTTTTTTCAAGAGTAAGAGACTAGGAAAGGAATTATGGCTCTCTGAGGCAGAGTTGTTTCCATGTGCTCCTTTTGAGGTAGCATTGCTGTGTGTGCCCCATATTCATGGTTTCATGGAAAGGGACAATCTAGCTCTGGGTATGTAACTGTTGTGATAGAAATAATACCAGAGGGTGGTGTTAATGTGTATTGTCAGACAATCATCTCGTTGGAAGCACATTACCCATGTAAGTGATTATCATGAAAATTTTAACAGACGATAGTTTCCACACATATGTCCAAAACGTGTGAGCCCAATTTCATTCTCAGTTACATCAGTATAAATGAGAACAGAATAGTCCCCTCTGCATTTCTTCTTGTAGGATCAGTGTTTGTCCTTTCAGAACAGATGGTTCTCTTTTCCCCTCATATCACTCTTTGAATGTTCTTTATCATCTCATTTATAAAAGAAACATCTCATTGTATAGGATGGAGGGTGATGGGTTAGTTTGGCAAATACCACAAGATGACAGAACAATTCTATACTGTGCTTAAATCTTGTCAGATTAGCAGCTTGCTCATTCTCCAACTTTATATCTAAAAATGAATAATGACACAAAGCAGCAAATGAATCATCTGTTGAAGAAAAACCATAGCTGTGCTCTTATAGTATTTTCTACTGCTTCTGAACTCCACCAAGCAGCAGCATGTCTTCTGTTTTTGTGCCCTATCTTTCATAATCCCCCTTAGATCAAGTTTTTAAAGGATATTGTGTATTTAGAAGGAAGGCTTCTAAAATTTAATAAATGTCGCTGGGCTTTTGTGACTCCAGTATTATCCGTTCTCTCTGCTTCAAAGGGCCGAAAAGCTGCTATTAGCAGCTGGAATCCCTGACATTTTCAAACCAAAAAGTAACATTCCTTATATAGGTCAGGGAAACTGCATACTGTTATCACTTTGCCAGAAAACATCAGAGTCAAAAGTGAAGAGACACCAAGTGAATGAGTTCTCATTTTTTCTAACATTTTCATTTGCTACAATTCAGACAATGCCAGCATTCCCTCTGTTAAATCCAACTGTGAATTCAGTTAAATCCAACTGTTTTTACCATCTTCTTTATTGTTTACATCACTGGTCAGTGTTTTTTATGACACATGTGCTCCACTGAGGCTGCCATAGAAAGGCAAACATACCAAATGACAGAGCAGTGCTTGAAATAGCAACCTCATGTCCATGTTCTCTTGGCCTCCTGGGTTGGCCCTTGGCACATATAATAGAATCTAGAGATGAAGAGATCTATTGGGTAACCTGGGAATGGATCCAAACTCTACTGAAGTCAATGGATAGATTCCTATTGATCCCAATGAGGTTTGGATCAGGCCCCATTTGCATCTCCCTGCAAGTTCAGGATTGTTCTCTCTATGGAGCGTATATGGCCCCCATCAGCATAGAATCACCATAGTATCCTCATTTTACAGATGGAGAACTAAGGACAAGAGAGACTTACCTAGCATTACATGGGAAGTCTGTGGCAAAGCAGGGAATTGCATCTGAACCTCCAGCAATTCAATCTAGTACCCAGTCCACTGGACCATTCTTCCTTTCTGTCCCTTTTGTCCATTTTCTAGTTTATTTAAGAGTGATTTGCACAGTTTGAGTTTAAATTGAGGGATCCTATCCATTCCCTTGAGAGACTGTTCTATTATCCAGCAGCTGTCATTGTCAGGAAATGTTTCCTGCTATTCAGCCAATTTCATCCTTTTATTCCATTATTCTTCATTTAGAACCCCTTTTACTATGATAAGAAGTTGTTTTCCCTTACGCCACAGGAATCCCCAGCAGGGGACTTTACATACAGCTTTTGCTCCCTTTTCTTTGCTCGAGCTGAGTAAAGGAAAATCACAGGGCAGAGAATCTGCCTCAAAATATTGTTTCCCCTTGACATTTTTGAATTAATGTATTTGGCCCTCTGGCTGAAAAGTTTGGAAGTCGCTGAGATAGATGCTTTTTAGAGAGTTTATATCCCACTGCTGACCTGGAATAACCTTGGTTAGCTTATGAATTGACAGGATTGCAACACATGGTTGTATGGTTATTCTTAATGATTTTGCCATTGCGTTCCAAGATCTTTAGAGAGGGAAAGAGAGATAGAGATTTTAGTCCGTATTCATTTTCTAATATCTGTCCCTTGGCTGCAGTCCTGTAGTTAATGCTCACTAATAGTGTGTTCTTTGTCTGCCTAGTTACCAGGGTCATCCTTTTTCAAAGGAGTTCTACAGAATGGAGAAATGATTCTCCAGTAACTGTTTTTCTTTTTAACAGAGACCTTTTCTATGTCCCTTTTTCCTTTTCAGCCTACAGCTGAGATGTTTTGCTCTGCCAATTTTTTTTCTGCACAATCCAATTTCTCAGTCATCAGAGACTGAACTTTGCATTTGAGTGTTTTATTGGAGAAAGTCAAAGAGGTGAAAATACCATAAGCTTTCTGTTCTTATATTGTGTGAAGAGCCACCAAAATGCTTCTTTTAAGCCCCTTCAAAATAGCTGTACCAGTGCATGGAAATAGATGTAGTTGGAATTTTTTATAATTAAAAATAAATAAATAAATAAATAAATAAATGTATTTGTTGAAAAATGGCCTTTTTTCAAAAATGAAAAATGTGACAAAAATTGTTGAGTTTTTTTACTTTTGTGATTTTTTCACTGTACCGTTTTATTGAAAACATTGTAAAAATGTTTATCTGAAATGAGGTTTTGGTGAACAAAACATTTTGATAAACTTTCATGAATGGTTTCAATAACATAATTTGTAAATAGCTTGATAAAAATGTTTACACCAAAATAGGAACAAAACTAAAATTTGTGTCAGTTTGGAACCCTGCAAGATGGAAAGAATTTGAAATTTTGAAGAAGAAAAAAAAAGAGAGAGAGAAGAAAGGGGAAAACAAACTGTTTTTCCCCACTTTTCTTCTCCTTTCTGATTTTTTCTCTCTCTTTTCCACTTAAAAAAAGGGGGGGAAGCAAATCCAAAACTTTTTTTTTTAATCAAAATGTAATGAAAAATTCAATACGAAGTTAAATAAAAGTATTTATTTTGCTTTGCTTCAAAATGTTCTGCCAAAAATCATAATTTTCCATGAAAAACTGAATTAAATTTGAAATTTTCCACAAAATAATATTGCATTTTTCTCCCAGCTGTAATAGCAGCAATTGGAGTAGCAAAACTGAAAATCGAGAGGAAGTGTTGACTACGTAGTGCCTTAAAGCTGAGGACGAGGAACTAGAACTCAGTGTGGTAAAAGACAGAAGGCTAATGGAGGGCTTTAAAGAGGTGGATAAAGCAGCATGAAAGGAAGGTGACTTTACCAGGAGTACTTAAGCCAGACTGTATGTCTATCCAGGTACTTATATGGCCTCCATCACTACAGAGTATGATCATTACAGTTTCTGAGACTGGAGCAAAAGAGAAAAAATGTAAGAAGTTGAGAGAGGAGAAGGATACAGTAGTTAAGATGAAAGATTATTAGGATGGCATGGTTTCAAGTGTTTTTGAAGTGTAGAATGCTTGTGAATAAGAATAAGAATAAGGAATGATGTCTCCAGTCTTCTTAAACAGCAACATTCCTTTTTTAAAAAAAAATTGATGGAGAAAGAGGCTGTGAAAAGTGATTTTTTTTTTTAATTATAGAATTTAGTGGGTGAAGTATGCAAAATCATGATATCAAGTCCTCAGCCGTATGTCATTATGAAGTTCTGTTGACTGGCAGCCTAACAGAGCTTGCATCTTCAGACGCTTAGAAAGCAGAAAAGATTTGGTGCTAGCTAAGTAGACGAGAGTTCAGAACAATCAGTTCATAAAGAAGAGGCATTTTCAAATGGCAGGGAACTTCAGTCCTTCACACATGGATTTTTGGCTGAGGTGCATTCAAAGATCTTCAAAGTGCTCCATGAACTTTGTATTTCAACTAACCTACATATTTGCATTATTTCACACTGTCCTTGATCCTTTAAAATCTTTCAAACACCCTTTTTACCCCTTTAGATGTTCCTTTCAAGCCTACATGACTTAAAATCTGCCCCAGGAGTCTGGTAAGTTCAAGGAAATTCAAACCTACACAGGAAATAATTTAAGTCATTTTCTGTAAATAAATGGAAGAAGCCTGAGATAAACAAACATGAAATTAATCATGCTCAGTAGAATAGCTTGAGGTATTTAGGTAGTTGGCAAGCTGGTAAAAGAATGTAAAGAATTAATACTGGTGCATCACTGACATGTTCTACAGTCAATTCTTTTAAATAAATGGCGGGTGGGGAAAGAAAGAAAGAGCAGCTAATCAGCTGTCCATATCTTGATCATCTGTTATTTCAAGTTCAATATGATTTATCTACTTTTCTAAAAGTACTAATGAGGCCTATTTCTCCACATTCTGCATTTTTAGGACAGTTTAGTGTTTATACATGCTGACCTCAGTTGGGTATAATATATCTGTGTGTCAGAATTTGGACCAGGCAGTAGACATTATGGATGAATTGCTAGGAAATTATCCCAGTTGTGCTGACTTCCCAAATTCCTTCAAATGACTTAACAGGCTTGACATGGTTGCTCAGTGTTCTACTTGCTTAGGGGACTTTATGAGGATCAGGGCTTGCAATCCATTATTAAGGTTTCGGGTTTTCATATTTACATAGCAATAGGAAGCTCATGGAACTTACAACTGGAAAATAAAAGAGCTGAACTCATTATTATTATCAATGTCAAAGTTAATTCCATTTATATAGTTCAGATTAAAATATCTAAGAAAAAATAGCCAGGGAGACTATATTATTATTACTATACAGCTGATGATAGTCTCATCTTTGAACTAAAAGAGTTTCTATTCAAGTCAGCACTAGCAATAGGAAACACACTCACTCCTAATGAAACAGTGTTTAAGGGTGACAGAGTGTATGAAAAATGGCATCATGAGATGATGTTTTGAACAAATGACTAAGTTGCCTCTCATTGGAGGGTGTAGATCTATAACCCATGAAAGTTAAAAATGGAAACCTTAACATTCCTTTCATCAGCTGTGCCAGGGAGTGAATGTCAGTTTTCCATAGTTACATCAAGTTAAGTAAATTTGTCTGTGTATCATCATTCTGCTGAAGTTTGGGAATTCCCTTCTCCTTTGTGGACTGGAATATGAAATCCTACCTCTCCCTATATATAAGATGTTAGGCTCAGACCCAAAAAGGTACTTAGGTGACTAAGTCCCAATTTCATGTTCCACTAAGATTCACAATCTCACTGGGCCTCCCTCAATCTCTCCTGTTGAAGCTGTTCCACTATGTATCAATACTTGAAATGATAGGGACATAGAGAGAGTGGATGGCTCTGTTGTCCAGTCATTAGGGCACCCACCTAGGAGTTGGGAGACCAATGGTCCAGTCCTCCTGCTCTAATGATTCTTTCATTATTTATCCACAGTGAAACAGCTCCAGCTGAGGGAGCCCCTCATTAGAATATCCTGTAGCTCAGTGATTAGAGCATTCTTCTGAGAGGTGGGAGGACACCCCAAACACCCATTCAAAACCTTTCTCCCCTTCAGGCAAAGGAGGAAATTTAACCTGCTTCTCCCATGTCCCAGGTGAGCGCTCTAAACACTGAGCTAAAATGTATAAGGTGAGCTCCTCCTCCTCCAACTGTTTTGTGTGGTGTGACGCAGGAACCTAACTCATTCTCATAAGAAATGACTTTGGAGCCTAAGCCACCTGACTCCCGGAGAGAGGTTCCCAGTTGTGGATCACTAACAGAGATAGGCACCTCCCTGTAGCCCATACTTAGGCACCTATCGCCAAGCAAGGGGAGGGGCTTGGGACACACCCCTGTCATCAGCATCTCCCACTGGCTAGCTTAGGCCATTGCCTGCCTAGAGTGCTGTCTTTTGTGTATTATATTCTTAGGTGCTTATCTCATCCCATTAACTAACTAGCCTGGTATATCATAGAGTTGTTCCTGTGACTTCCTATGCATCTAAAATATAGACTTTGCAATGCTCGGCCTTGCAATGCTTAAGTCTCTTTGTGGATCCAAGCCTTAGCATTCAGACCCAGAGTGCAAGAGAAAAATGGTTCCCAAATAAATTTTTCTAATTTGGCACTATTCAAATCTAAGGTGAATCAAGCTATATGCTAGTGTAATAACAAGAATATTATTCATATGCCTGGCATGTTTCCAGGCAAATAAGAGTACAAGAAAGATGGTTGAGTTGAGGATTCCTGAAAAGTTGTACCAAGTTAGGTAGGATACTTAAGATGCAGAGATGGTAATTAGTTTGACTACATCTGTGTCCTCCTTTTACTATGATATAATTATAGAGCAATTAGGTTATTCTTGTAAATGGTACAGTAAATACAGCTATAACAAGGCATCACTGCCATCTTCTGGTAAGCCCATTTGGCTTGCTAGTGTGTTGATTTTTATTTATTTGTTTGTTTGTTGTTAGAAAGCTACATAGCAATCAGTTTTTGTTTGCAAGGCCTCTGTTAATGTAAACATATGTTTGATCATTCAGAATTTGTTTTGATCAATAATTCTACTCCATGCCAGGACTTTTGAAATATTGTTCTAATTCCACTGTCACAATGCACATTCTTGAGACTGATTTTTGGCTCGTATTATGAGTGCTATATATGTGAAATGAGAACCTATAGCTGGGGTCTCAAATTGTTCTTCCATTCCAGAACGCTGGCTGTGCTTCAGCTGTAGATATGGAAACCAAAGGTGGGTCTTAAGTCTTACAAAATAAAATCAAGCTGGATATTGCCTATTTGCCACTTTGAGAGAAACAAGTCGATATTCAGGCCAGATTCTCAACTTGTGTAAATTGGCACGGGTCCATTGAAGCCAATACTGCTATTTTGGCTTAAACCAGCTGAGGATCTAGCCCTCTGTCTTTAACAAGATGTTTCTGTGCTAACTTTTTTGAGTAAATTACTGCTTTTCATGCTTTAGCAGAAACAACCCAATTCCCAGCAGGGCTGCCCCTAGAACACTTGCCTTTGTGGGATCAGACTCATTTAAATAAAAAAAAAATCAACACTAACAATGAAACATTTAGAAACAAAATCAGGGGCACTCAGTCCATCCCTCTTTGGTATGGGTTGATTTTCGTGAAAACTCCTGGTAAGGCTAGTAGGACCCATTGCATGACCTTTACCAGTCTCTCCAGGTCTAACTGCCAGCGCTGCTAGTGCCTGCATATTACAGCTTCACTGGCACAGATTATACAGAGCACCACATCCCATGGTGATGATCAGTAGAAAATTACTTTTCCTTTTAGTAAAAAGAGACATTATAGAACGTATTAAAGACTTGTAGAGGCTATGGAAATCACATTAGCCGTTTTCCAAAATAGTTACTTGGAAATTTACTTAGAAATCAATTTAAAAAACCCATTCTTTCCGACTCAAGAAATTAAGGTGTATTTTGACTTAAAAGACTTAAAATATATAATAACAATGACCTCTTTAGTTGAGGGCATATGTGTTGGATAAGTAACTACTGACCAGACTTTGTATATGTGAATTTAAAACACCTGTGCACATAAGTAATGGAATCTGTCAGATGATGTACATAACGTGGACTAAATTGTGGCAGAGAGCTACAGTACATAAGAACGTAAAAACGGCCATATGGGGTGAGACCAAAGGTCCATCTAGCCCAGTATCCTGTCTTCCAACAGTGGCCAATGCCAGGTGCCCCAGAGTGAATGAACAGAGCAGGTAATCATCAAGTGATCCATCCTCTGTCACCCATTCCCAGCTTCTGGCAAACAGAGGCTAGGGACACCAGCCCTGCCCATCCTGGCTAAAGTTCTTGAGCCCCAGAGAGAGCTCCTCAGAAGACACTGGAGTTCCTAGCTGTACTTTCAATCTTTCAAAATCATGCACTCCCCTCTGGAACTGCCAGCTTGCTAACACAGGGCCCAATCCAACACCCAGTCACGTCAATGGGAGACTTTCGATTCATTTCAATAGGTGCTCGATCAGAACCCTGGTTTGTGTTTGGGGGTGGGAGGTAGTTGTATTACTGTAGAGGCTAGTAGAGTCCTTGCTGTCCCTGAGTGCAAGGAGTCTGGTTGTCTGCCTCTTTGTGGTCGTGCATGTAAGAAGAGTAGGGGAGGAGTGACACTTTGTGTTGTCTCCTTCCACCACGCTGTCATTCTGCGGTTTGGCCCAACTTGGCCCACAGGCAGCCGTGTGGGTACATAAAGTTATGCATGTGTCTTTGGAGGCTGAGATCTCAGCCCCATGAAAATCAGGCACTAAGTTCCAGATTCTGCCACCCATATTCCCACGGACTAGTGCCTTTCTCATCAATGCGAAAGTAGTCAGACTCGTCACTCTGAGCAAGGGTGGAACATTCTGGCCCCATATGTCGAGGTGAGTGTGTACCTGGTCTGCCTTTCTTTTCCACTGCCTGTGATTTGAGTTCCAGCATTTCTTCCTGGCTGGCTTGTCAGAGGGAAAAATTATTCCTACCATACATTTTCTGTTCTGTGAGCCTGGCCTCAATTTGTGGCCCAAATTATTTAAAGATAAATCCTGCCTTTTAGCCTTTACAGCCACTGTGATGTTCATATCATTCTTTGAGACATTTCCCTTTTGAAAGCAGTGAGTCTGTCACCACACGGAGAGATTTGGGGTCATAAATCCTTCAGAGACATTTCTTACCAAGGTAGAGCAGTTCTCCATAAATACAGAGCCAGCCTTTTTAAACCCCAAAGCTGGATAGTACATTTTCACTGTCCATTCATGCCAGTGACAGATGCCTGGCAATCATGAGCTACTTGTCAGCTTTCAGATGGGTGGCACAGAATGCACATTGCTGTTGAGAAGAGCAGAAAGACGGCTCTTTAAAAAAAGGCTTTTAAAATGAGGTTGGAATACATGCATTTTTAAACAACCTCACTTAAAACCTTTTACACAGAAGCACTTCCACAGCTGTGAGCCAGCTGGCAATTATGAGGGAGGAAGAACTGATCTTCAAAATGGTTTTATAGTTAAGTGATTTCGCAAAACATACCATGGCATCTCTAAAAAAAGGCTTCTTGAAAAACATATCCTTTTCCCTTGCTTGTCCTTTTCTTCAATATTATCAACCTACTGCTTATTTAGCATCATGTGACTTTTCAGTATATGGCAGCTTCTCATAAACAAACTAGAAAAATACAGCCTAGATGGAGCTACTATAAGGTGGGAGCATAACTGGTTGGACACCCATCCCCAGACAGTAGTTTTCAGTGGTTTATACTCAAGCTGGAAGCGCATATCAAGCGCTGTCCTGCAAGGATCAGTTCTGGGTCCAGTTCTGTTCAATATCATCATCAATGATTTAGATAATGGCATAGAGAGTATACTTATAAAGCTTGCGGACCGCACCAAGTTGATAGGGGTTGCAAGTCCTTTGGAGGATAGGATTAAAACTCGAAATGATCTGGACAAACTGGTGAAATGGTCTGAAGAAAATAGGATGAAAGTCAATAAGGACAAATGCAAAATACTCCACTTAGGAAGGAACAATCAGTTGCACACATACAAAATGGGAAATGACTGCCTAGGAAGGAGTACTGCAGAAAGGGATCTGGGTGTCATAGTGGATCACAAGCTAAATATGAGTCAACAGTGTAACACTGCTGCAAAAAAACAAAAAAAAAAAAAAAACCCACCACATCATTCTGAGATGTATTAGCAGGAGTGTTGTAAGCAAGACACAATAAGTAATTTTTCTAATCTACTTCACGCTAATTAGGTCTCAAGTGGAGTATTGTGTCCAGTTCTTGGTGCCACATTTCCATAAAGATGTGGACAAATTGGAGAAAATCCAGAGAAGAGCAACAAACCTGATTAAAGGTCTAGAAAACATGACCTATGAGGGAAGATTGAAAAAATTGGGATTGTTTAGTCTGGAGAAGAGAAGACTTGAGGGGGGACATGATAACAGTTTTCAAGTACATAAAAGGCTGTTACAAGGAGGAGGGATAAAAATTATTCTCCTTAACCCCTGAGGATAGGACAAGAAGCAATGGGCTTAAATTAAAAAAAGGGAGGTTTAGATTGGACATTAGGAAAAGCTTCCTAACTGTCAGGATGGTTAAGCACTGGAATAAATTGCGTGGGGAGGTTGTGGAATCTCCATCATTGGAGATTTTTAAGAGCAGGTTAGACAAACATCTGTCAGGAATGGTCTAGATAAAACTCAGAACTGCCATGAGTGCAGGCGACTAGACTAGATGACCTCTCAAGGTCCTTTCCAGTCCTGCGATTAACTTTCCTGATGCTGATCAAAAAATGTGTGCTGAACAGATAAATCCAATGAATGGATTAGATTGCAGACTTCTTTTTGTTGTGGAATCAACCAAGCTAGTTGTACGTGTATTAATTAATTTGTTCAGAGAAAAGCTTTCCATGGCTTCCAGGCAATTGTGCTGAAAACCTGAAAAGTGATTTTACAACTTAAGCAGGAAGGGTATGTTTTTCAAAAGCACTGAGCTTTGACCTAACTATGCTCCCACTGAAGTAAATGTTAAAATTCTCATTTACTTCAAAGGGAACACTGTAGTTAGGTCAGTGCTGAATGCTTTTGAAAATCCTTCCCTAAATCCTTAATTAAAACAAACCTAAAAGCTAATTTTAGACTTAAATCTAGTGCTAAAGCTTTAGAGAAATAATCCCTCCCTTACAAAATGGAGCAGAATACTATCAGTGGCAGATTTATAGGGGGATAAGCTCATAGTAGAGAAAATATATGTGGGAATAATCAGTGGCTGGGGAACGCCCCTTCTACTCAGACTTTCTTTCACCTCCAGATACAAACCAATAAAACTAAAAGGAGAATTATATGATTCTTCTACACAGGGGGTCTCAACTTTTTTCCTTCTGGACACCCCTCCCCACAACATGGTATAAAAACTCCACGGCCCACCTGTGCCACAACAACTGGTTTTTATACATATAAAACCCTGGGCCAGCATTAGGGGGTAGCAAGCAGGGCAATTGCTCAGTGCCCCACACCACAGGGGGCCCTGTGAAGCTAAATTGCTCAGGCTTTGGCTTCAGCCTCGGGTGGCGGGATTTGGAACCCCGGGCTTTCTGCCCTGGGCTCCAATAGGTCTAATGCCAGCCCTGCTTGGCGGACCACCTGAAGCGTGCTCACAGCTCCCCTCTCCCGCCCAGTGGGCCCCGGACCCCTGGTTGAGAACCACTGCTCTAGAACACACAAGGAACCATTACGTTTATTATATACTGTCCTCCCACCTTCCAAGTTCCCCTTCATGGTGAAGGGTAGGTCTCCTAGGTTGCCATCTACGAGACATAGAAAAACTGGCCAACCTCCTCCCACACCTAAGCCCTCAAGGGAACCCTTCCTACTGTTGTCTCCCAGGAGCCCTGTCTCTTCCAACTCGTTTCTTGCCCCTCCCTGCTGACAAGTCTTGGGTCCATTCCACTTCCCGGTCCCTGGTGCAGAGACCAGCCACCATCATTTCAGCAGGTTATGGGGAAGGTTGAAGTTTTCGGCTCACAGAGCAGGACCCAGGTGTCGGCTGTGCCCCCACCCGTATAATGTTCAGTAGTTACACAATCGGTGCCTGACCATGCACACATGCAGCTTACAGGGAGTATCAGTCCCCCATGAAAAATAAACCTGGTACATTAAATCTTTTCACCATCAAACAGGCAAGACAGTATCAAAAACAGCCAGGCTGCTTAACAACCGGCAAGATGACAACCCTAGGCTCAGTGATGTCCTGCTTCAGTTTCCCCTTCTGTTCAGGGCCCCTTAAAAAGTCTACCCAAGTTCAGATGTTCAGAACATTCCCCTTCTGTGGTCCAATTTACTTAATGCTGCACAAAGTCTTTCAAAATTGAATTCAAACCTACAAAGTCTTCACCCCAGTTTCAGTTCTGCCCAGTTCCTCCTCCCTGAGGGTCTGTCCTTTCTTTAACATTCCTTTCTTTTACGCTAGTCCCAAACTGGGCAAGTCTGTGCTCTTTTTGCTTGGCGTTTGGCCTTCTCTGCTTTCTTCACAGGCCTCCTTTCCTACTGGTGTCTTTCCCGCTGCAGACTCAGGGCCCTCCAGAAGTCTTCTTATTTCCTGCAATGTCTTTCAGGCATCTGTCAACATCCACCTCTACATTTTCTCTCTCCTTGTCTCTACCTTATATACCAAAGGCCCGACTGGGTCACTTTACTCTAGTGGTCACATGACTTTCATTCTCCCCACCTGGAGAGGAAAGTTGGCTAGGTCACAGGTAGGGCTGGGCCCATCTCCCCTTAAAGGGGCCAGTGACACTGTGACATATACCTAACCCATGTAACCTCATGATCTTATTGTCATTAACTTTGCCCTTCCCCCATACTTCCATCTTATTCTGTATTGCACTCATTTCTGTAAGTTTTCAAATTAGAAATTATAACTGTTTGTGATATCTTCCTTGTGTTTAGACAGCACCCAGCACAATGGGGCCTGAAACCTGGCTGAACCCTGGAAATACTATCACATTACAAATAATATTTTATTAATTATTACTGTTGTCATTACTATTATTAGCTTTTATGTGTTTATTCGCCCAGGTCATTATGCAATTTTTTACTCTTTTATTAACAGATTTCTCATTAGCAACATGAGCTCCTCTGGTGGTGGTAGTTTTATTTGCAATTGACTCTCAGTCAAAAATGCACAGGACAACTGACATTTATCTTTTCTCAAATCTTTCTTCTGCAAAAGCTGTCCCTGTGCCAAGACAGTTATGAAATCTTAAGGCCATCAGAGGTTTAGTCTGAAGTCTTTTGCTGGCAGAAGATAGATGTTCTGACTTACACAGATGGGTAGTAGTTAAATTAATGTGGTTCTGTAGATGCCAGTGGTCAAAGTTTATTCATAAGCTATTTGTTTAGTGTATGAGTTTTATTTCAAAAAACAGACAAGAATTGCTGTTTTGCATCCTGTTTCATACACATGCTCTGAATGCAGTCTTTGATTTTCTATGTTTTTATCCATAATTTTCAGGAGAATTTTTTATCTGTCAATGTTGGCACAATAATTAACCCATTTGAACACCTACATATTAGTCTTTCACATTAAAATACCAGGAATCATAGAATCATAGAATATCAGGGTTGGAAGGGACCTCAGGAAGTCATCTAGTCCAACCCCCTGCTCAAAGCAGGACCAATCCCCAATTAAATCATCCCAGCCAGGGCTTTGTCAAGCCTGACCTTAAAAACCTCTAAGGAAGGAGATTCTACCACCTCCCTAGGTAACGCATTCCAGTGTTTCACCACCCTCCTAGTGAAAAAGGTTTTCCTAATATCCAACCTAAACCTCCCCCACTGCAACTTGAGACCATTACTCCTTGTCCTGTCCTCTTCTACCACTGAGAATAGTCTAGAACCATCCTCTTTGGAACCACCTCTCAGGTAGTTGAAAGCAGCTATCAAATCCCCCCTCATTCTTCTCTTCTGCAGACTAAACAATCCCAGTTCCCTCAGCCTCTCCTCAGAAGTCATGTGTTCCAGACCCCTAATCATTTTTGTTGAGACAATGATTAGTGAATTTCAGAAGGTTTTGATGAATATTCCAACTAACTGTATCTTCTGGGCCTGATTTTACACTGACATAACCAAAGAATAACTCTTTAAATCATAAATGACTATGGACTTTCTTTCTGAGGCTGATCCTCTGCTCATGTGAATCATCCTAGCTCCATTGTGGAGCTACTTGGATTTACCGCAGCTGAGGATCTAGCCTTCTTTCTTTTTTGTTAGTCATTACACTAATCTGACCATTGCCCTGATACAAGAGCCCAGATTTTGTGACCTTCAGGAGTAGTGGTTTCCCTGAGCTCTGATCCTGAAAAGCACTTAAGCAAATGCTTGACTTTCAGTACATGAGTCGTTCTACTGACATCAGTAAAACTACTCAGATGCTTAAAGTTAAAACATATGCTTAAGTGCTGAAGTAGGGAACCGACGCTTTCTGACCCAGTGGAAAGGAATGTACTGAAGATGAGGGCCTTTCTATGATGGTAGCCATTCTCTTCACCTGTGCTTATACGATTTGTTGGCGACATTCTGTATTCTGAAAAAGTTTGTGGGTTAGCTTTTCTTCAGCAACTGAGATGTGCTGAATAAGGAGAGTGCAAAGGGAATTTTCAGGGAACTGATTGTGGTTTCTTGATTCTCTGGATGAGCCTATACCAGCATTGGCCTGAACTAGAGAAGTCTAATATTAAATATCCCCAGTGGTAGGGCTTCCGCTCCTTCCCATGAAAGACATTTCCAACAATCATTAGATTTTTTTTTTGCCCCCTCAAGGCCATTTTAGCACTTTTCTACATTCCATGTAAAAGAGGCTTCTGTTATATTTGAAATATATGCTGCTGTACATGCATGTCTGTAAGAGAAATTATGTCAGCATTAGCAATACCTTCCACCCACATTATCTTCTTGTTACACTTTGCTTCCAAAGACTTTAAGAGTTCTGCATATGCTGCCAAATCTCCCATCTGTAAAGACAATGATCATTCATATTTCTTGGCTGGCCAGAAATCCTCACCACCACCACCACCACCCTAACTGTCAAACCAATTATGTGCTGGTGCTGTTCAACCTGCCAAGAAATTATGAATAGTGTAAAAGTCAAAGATACTGTTCAAATCTATTTTAAGTCTGTCTGATTCTTTCACCTGTGTAAATCAGGAGGAACTCCACTGAAGCTAATATAGTCACACCACTCTGACAATGCCACCTATTGATTAAATGGATGGGGAAAATTGATTGGGTCTGCAACTTGCCAGATGATTTTAGTAAAAAATGGGGAGTGTATACAGGGTTAGGCCCCTCAACTCCCTGAGTGCTCTGCTCCCCATTGGCCAGCTAGGGAGATGTGAGCTAGAATGGCTTTTGCTTCACACAATCACTTATTTAAACCCTGCTTTGAGGTAGGCATGCAATATCAAGCAGTGTGTGTGTGTGTGTATCTGCCTCCAATGGGCTCACCTAAAATGCCTGGTATGAGGAGATATTGCCTGTCTCCAATATACAGTTTTTTAATAAAGTTGTGTCCTTCCATTTAAAAGCCATCCCTGTTTCTGTCCTCATTCACTTTCATGTCCTGATCCATGGTGTTAGAGGAGATTCAAACCCGTGGAATACAGGTAGCTGGAGAAGTGTTTCCCATATTATTTCTAGAACAGACCACAAAATTATTTGGTTTTAGAACATCTTCGAAATTCAAGGTCAGAAAAGTTACTTTCCCAATAGAATATTTAGGTGCATCTGTCTCATAGTTATAAGCCTTCTGAACTTTGTCCAAATAAAGCATCTGTTTTTTTGTTACTGGTCTTTTCTCTTACAATGTATGTCAACAATTCTGACATTTACTTAAAGGACACAAAGATTTCAAACCCCACAGAAACCAAGAGTATGCACGTTTGCATTGTTTTTAAACCTCTTCTACAAACATTGAGCAGAGTTAGGAAGTGGGAAGTCACTATTGTTTGTTATGAACTGCATGCGTAACTCTCCCTTAAACTGACTTTTAGTTGATATGAGTAGATGACTAATGGACTTGAATTATTGAACTGTTGCTTCCAGTTCATAAATAACATACTTATCTTTAAAGCTACCCATATTTTGTCCTGCTAGCATAGCTACTGCATCAAAATGATGTCTGGACTAAGCCAGTTTTTCAGCTACTGCCAAAAAAGAGGTGTAGTATATTAAAATCAAGTAGCACTTCTGTGTCCCAAAGCATGATAATTTATTATAAAGCATCCCTGTTACAGGTTTATCATAAAAATATGGATGTTACTGGCATTTGCCAAGGCTTTTTAGAATCTGTTGCACAAACTGGATGGATTAGGCAAACAGTTTGCTTCCAAATATCGTATGTTGATAAGTCCAAAAATGAATGTTTAAAGTGTGTGCTCCATTTAGTATAACACTATTTCTCGGGAATTTCAAGGCATTGTGTAAATACTAATTACACTTCACAACACTCTTTTAAGTTGGGTAAGGTATAGGGATCTTTTGGCCCACAACTGAAATGCAACTACCTCCAAACTGTAGACAGTATTTGTTTTGCAGCATGCAACAAAAAGAAATATATTTGTAATACATTTCTATTGTGTTCAATAATTCTGGTAATGCACACATATCCATTGTTAATTAAAAACAAATGTCAGCACAAGAATTGTAACAACATGAAGTTTAATATTTGTAAAATAGTTAGAAGAAAGAGGAATCATTTGCATTTTCAGATTTGCGTAATTCTTTTACCTTTTAAAAGGCCTAGTACAACTCTCTGGTGTAGAAGATGACAATAGCAAATTGTCTTCCTGACACACATTTGGTTCCAAAGCCATTCTCTGAGTTTAAGGAAACCTCAGTTCTTCATACCCCATAAAAGCAATTATTCTGCATTTAGCCAAGAGCAGCTGAGGGAGCAGTATTTGGACTCCAATAAAGTTTGTTATAAAACTGGGGAACATTTTCACAAAAAAGCATTGACAGTTTTTTCTGTTTAGTTTTGAATTTCAAAATTTCTTCCAAAATTTTAAAAGTGACCAACAGCTGTACCATGTAATTTGTCTGAATGCAGTAAACAAAGTTGTGCACAAAATATGATGGGCTCCCAAATGTATTCTCTTAATGAGCAGTTTTCAGGGTGCAACCTTCCAAGGAACAATTGTGTCCGTCTCAAATCAACAACAAAACATTTACAGATGCCTATCCTGCAATCAGATCTATGCAGACAATATAGAGCCCCAGTGATCTGAATCTACATAGAGCCCCAGTGATTCTTAAAGAAGATATACACTTGGCGCACCTTCTATGTCTGTAGCACCTCACTGGACCTCACATATACACAGACATCTGTCCGCAACTGATTAATTTCCATTTATCATTAACCCTATTTGAAAACACCCCTACAATACAAGAGGTTTCCATTCATGTGATCCTGTTCACATCCAGTCTATTTGAATTACATTTTCAAACAAGATTTTGTGAGGCACTGTATGAAATGCTTTAATAATAACACATAGCTCTAATGTAGTGCTTTTCATCAGTAGCTCTCACAGAGGTCAAAGGAGGTCAGTATTACTTTCCCCAATTTACAGATGGGGAGAATTTACTAAAGTCCATTCACATCTGCTGCATGCTCTGCATCCATTACATTGTGTCGTATAAAGCAGTCAGGTTTGTGTGGCACGACTAGTCCTTTACGAACTGATATCATTTATTGCTCATAGTTCTATTAGCCTCCAAAGCTTGCATTCATTTCTCTTAATAAATAACAAAATGCTTCCCATTTGATTCAAAAACCCTTGGATGCTAATGAGCAGAGATTAGTAACTGTATTTTGAGGCTTGGTTTCAATGTGTTTCTAAAACAAATGTTACTACTGTAATATCTCCTTAGTGTTTTGTCTTAACTAAAGCACTTTTATGCCATCTGCTGGTGGATCTGATGCCAGCTAACCAGCGTGTGAAATATTCCACATCACAAGTGTTTTGATATATACAGAGCCATTGTAGAGTAAAATTCAAGCCTCTGTAGAGGGTCAGTTCAAAGCCTATGTACCACTTGAGCACTATTTGATCACTTAAATGGTAAGTGGGTATTGAACTGGCCCCTCCGCACAATACTGAAATTCAATCTATATTTTTACTCAGTACCACAGAAGATTTTCTGAAAAAATTATGACCTCACTACAGGCACTACATAATGCTGGTCAGTAAACTTCAAGGGAACTATTTTTCAAAATACAATGAGTTCTGTAAAAACCCAGACACTGCAATTGTGTTGATTTCATCAAAATTTTGTTTCAAAGGAAAAAAGGGAAAAATATTCTTACAACATCGAAACATGCCATCTTGACATTTTGGATTGAAACATTTTTATTTTTTCCTTTTGAAATGACTTTTAATTTAGAAACGTGTTTTCTCTTCTCTTTTCTTATAAAAATGTCAGAATGGAAATGAAACATTTTGATTGCCAAAACAAAATAGGGAGAGGGGGAATCTTTCACAAAGAATTTTGAAATGTTGGGGTTTTATTCTGAATCAGAACAAAAAAAATTTGAAAATTTCAAAATCTTACATAAAACAGAATTTCCATTCTCTGTCTAGCTCTATAGCTAGAAAATAAATAGATACAAATACTAGGCAGTGTTTAAATTTGAAATAAAAATGCCTCCATACTGTAACAACTAGACTGTTTCTGATCTCATTTTCAGTGATTTTACATGGGTATAACTCCATTGGCTTGGTTTGTTTCTTTGTTGGTTATTGAAACCTCAGAACATTCTTAAGAAGCTTTCTAGTGTCAACTTTTCATTCAGTTCCCTAAATGGAATATTATTCATATCTAAATAAGAGGGGCCATTTGCAGTTTCCAATTACATTGAGATTAACTCCTTTAATTTCAAGGACATTACTCCAGATTTATACTAGTGAACTGAGAAAATGTAACTTTTTGGTCATCAGTGGAAGTCCTTTCTCCTTTATATCCTAGTCACTTTCCTTGTGTGAGTGAGGCTGGTTGGAATATCATTTAGAAATCCTCACTGCCATTCCCAATTTGGTCAGAGAGGCCACTTTAAATTGAGGCTAGTCTATCTATATTCCAAGGAAGCTAATACTCAACCTTTTCTCCCACATAGATCAAAGTGCTCTGCAAAGTCAAATGAGCATTGTCATCCCCATGTTACAGAAGAGGAAACAGGAGCACAGAGAAGTTAACTGATTTTCCTGATGTCACAGAACAAGTTAATAGCAGAGCCAGGAGCAGAATGCGGGTATCCTGAAGCCCATTCTGGTGCCTTAACATAGGATCATGCTGCCTCCCAGAAAGAAGAAACTGCTTCCCTGCCTACTGCTCCCCAACAATGCTGATATATGGGGCCTGGGAATCAAACCTAGATCTCATATATCACAGGTTGCTAAGCCACGCAGTTGATCACAAAAATGTAAAATACATTGTATGTCGCGTACTATTAATATTGCAATTAAGTTAAATGAGTAAAATAAATGTTTGAGGCCCAAAATGAGTAAAATATATGTTTGAGACCCAATATGGTACATTTTATAATGAAATTAATTCTCTGTATATTTTATTAAGTATAATATAGTGTGGTAAGGCTTCTGATATGAATCAGTCTGCAGTGGTTCAGAAGGATGATGAAAATGTCCAGCAGTCTTTTCATTCCCCCCATATTTATAAAGGAAATGCTATTATTAAATAAAACAGCAAATGCATCAGTGTATCCAGGAAAGATCAAATCAAATGAGTCAGAACAGGCAGGGTACTGCAATTCAGAGCTTAAAGAGGTAACTAACCATAGCCCATATCCTCAGCACAGCACTGAGGCCCAGTGACTCAGCTGGCAGCTAGGAAAATCCAGGGAGATGGCAGAAGAACAAAGATGAAATAAACCTCCTTACGCTGTAAAAAATAAAAGGGGCTATTCTGTGCCCACTGCTCCAGTGGAATGGCAGAAAAGGTGGCCCTTTGCCGTCCCCTCCATGGATGCATGGTGCTAAGGACAGGAGAATCTCTTCATATGGCTCCAAGCCACTTAGCCTCTGCCCAGCCTCCTTATAAGACACAGATAAGAGCACAGGTAGCTTGTGTGTAACTGAGTTCCTTATCTCACAGGGACTCACATGCATTCCCTAGCTGTGTGGAGGAGCAGCGCACATACAATTCCCTTCTTCCCCAGTATGCATCTTCCCTAGGGGTGCCTCAGGGAACTTTCTGCAGGCAGGGCAGGGTGGGAGGTAGGAGGAGGAGGTAAAATACCATGGAAGCTCCTGATTCCTCTCCACTTTGGGTTCCAGAGTTGAGATCTGTGCACAGATGGCTCCTTTCACATGCAAATTCCAAGGACACAAGCTGGCCCTAAGTAAGGATCCCTAAGTAAAGGATTTGTACCTAATCATAGGGACTGGAACTAGGGATGCTGGGGGTGCACCCCCAGCTTAAAATGGTTTCCATCATATGCAGTGTTTATAGTTCGGTTCATTGACTCACAGCACCTCCTCTATACAAATTGTCCCAGCACTCCTGGCTCTAATAGGAATTTTACCTGGAGTAAAGGTAAAAGGTAAAAGGACAGAGTAAATCTGGCTAAGCCCCAGGAGTGGCCTTGTGTTTCATCAGGAGAGTGACAGTGCTTTAAAATGTCCAGCTTGCTTGCCTTGCTAATCTAAAAAATATAATAATTCTCTCCCTTTTTAATAGGCTAAATTCACCTCTCGGGGAGACCGGAGCAGCTCCCTTTGACCCAGGTGTGAGCTTAGACCAGGACAGAGTTTGGTCTTCACCATCTAATTATCCAGAGACAACATGAAAAGACACACAATTTTCCTTTGACACGTCTCCATATTATTTTCTTCCTTTATCCAGTATTTAATCACTGTCCTGATTCTGAAGTGAATAATACAAGAGACTCAGTGGGAAGACAAACAAATTTGTTAGAGCTTTTTCTGTTTCTTTTTGTAAGCTTCCTGTTAGCTTAAGCACATTGTGTTCCTCTGTATCACATCCCTTTAGAGCCATATGTGGAAGTAATAAAGTGTATCCCTGCTTCCAAAGAAATGGAGTATTTGTTTAGCTAACCGACTAAGGAAATATTATGAACTCATTAACAAATATGGTTATATGTGGTCACTTAGTCACACAGAGCAAGAGCTATGGAACCAGAGCACAGAACATATTAGTCAGCATGGGCAATGGAACTATAAATTACAGATCTCAGGGGTTTTTTTCCAAGAGAAGGGAGACAGCAGGTTAGCAGGAAAAGAGTAAATCCACCAGCAGTTTCCATTACAATCAGATTTCCAGCTTTAGAAATGTACGTAGATAATGTGATGATTGCAGACTTAATTCAAAGAATGAGATTTTTTTTTCTTAACCACAAGCTACTGCATATTATACTGTGGCTCATGTACAAATGAATAAAAATTACAGGACCAGACAATGTGTTTTCATAATTATCTTTTCCACCAATTTTGAGATACATAAATATATACATAAAAAGAAAAGGAGGACTTGTGGCACCTTAGGGACTAACAAATTTATTTGAGCATAAGCTTTCATGAGCTACAGCTCACTTCATCGGATGCATTCAGTGGAAAATACAGTGGGGAGATTTATATATACAGAGAACATGAAACAATGGGTGTTACCATACACACTGTAAGGAGAGTGATCAGGTAAGGTGAGCTATTACCAGCAGGAGAGAGGGGGAAGGGGGAACCTTTTGTAGTGATAATCAAGGTGGGCCATTTCCAGCAGTTGACAAGAACGTCTGAGGAACAGCTGGGGGGTGGGGGGAAGCAGCAAATAAACATGGGGAGCTAGTTTTACTTTGTGTAATGACCCATCCACTCCCAGTCTTTATTCAAGCCTAAGTTAATTCCATCCAGTTTGCAAATTAATTCCAATTCAGCAATCTCTCATTGGAGTCTGTTTTGGAAGTTTTTTTGTAGAAGAATTGCCACTTTTAGGTCTGTAATCGAATGACCAAAGAGATTGAAGTGTTCTCCGACTGGTTTTTGAGTGTTATAATTCTTGATGTCTGATTGGTGTCCATTTATTCTTTTACGTAGAGACTGTCCAAATTGTTGAAATCATGGTGGAATTCCTCAAGGGCTTCTTTTCCGTGGGTCCAGATGATGAAGATGTCATCAATGCCCCTACTCTACTTGCACTATATTGATGACATCTTCATCATCTGGACCCACGGAAAAGAAGCCCTTGAGGAATTCCACCATGATTTCAACAATTTCCATCCCACCATCAACCTCAGCCTGGACCAGTCCACACAAGAGATCCACTTCCTGGACACTACGGTTTCTAATAAGCGATGGTTACATAAACACCACCCTATACTGGAAACCTACTGACCGCTATACTTACCTACATGCCTCCAGCTTTCATCCAGGCCACACCACACGACCCATTGTCTACAGCCAAGCTCTACGATACAACCGCATTTGCTCCAACCCCTCAGACAGAGACAAACACCTACATGATCTCTATCAAGCATTCTTACAGCTACAATACCCACCTGCTGAAGTGAAGAAACAGATTGACAGAGCCAGAAGAGTACCCAGAAGCTACCTACTACAGGACAGGCCCAACAAAGAACATAACAGAACGCCGCTAGCCGTCACCTTCAGCCCCCAACTAAAACCTCTCCAACGCATCATCAAGGATCTACAACCTATCCTGAAGGACGACCCATCACTCTCACAGATCTTGGGAGACAGGCCAGTTCTTGCTTACAGACAGCCCCCCAACCTGAAGCAAATACTCACCAGAACCACATACCACACAACAAAACCATTAACATAGGAACCTATCCTTGCAACAAAGCCCTATGCCAACTGTGTCCACATATCTATTCAGGGGACAACATCATAGGGCCTAATCACATCAGCCACACTATCAGAGGCTCGTTCACCTGCACATCTACCAATGTGATATATGCCCCTCTGCCATGTACATTGGCCAAACTGGACAGTCTCTACGTAAAAGAATAAATGGACACAAATCAAACTTCAAGAATTAACTTAGGCTTGAATAAAGACTGGGAGTGGATGGGTCATTTCACAAAGTAAAACTATTTCCCCATGTTTATTTCACCCCCCACCCCCCGCTGTTCCTCAGACATTCTAGTCACCTGTCATTAACAGGTGGAAATGGTCCACCTTGATTATCACTACAAAAGGTTCCCCCCTCCCCCTCTCTTCTGCTGGTAATAGCTCACCTTACCTGATCACTCTCCTTACAGTGTGTATGGTAACACCCATTGTTTCATGTTCTCTGTGTATATAAATCTCCCCACTGTATTTTCTACTGAATGCATCCGATAAAGTGAGCTGGAGCTCATGAAAGCTTATGCTCAAATAAATTTGTTAGTCTCTACGGTGCCACAAGTCCTCCTTTTCTTTTTACAGATACAGACTAACACGGCTGCTACTCTGAACCCTATAAATATATACAGTACTTTAAGGGTTTAGCTCCATCTAAAGGAAGAAGGAAATAATAATAATACTAAATAATTAATAATAAATAAATCCTGTTTCCCTTTTGCATTGTTTCATTATATGTCAGTCAAGATAAAAATGTTAACGTTTTCTGTTTAGGGTGAGATTGAACCATGAAGGAAGAGACTTGTTTATTGCAGGAGATGCAAGGTGCACATGCCTTGAAACATTTCACAATTGAAACATTAGATGTCTCAATATCTTTCCTCTTCTTGATAGAAAACAAAGAAGGGATTTATTTTTTTCTGCATAAATAAAGTCTGAGAATGAACCGGGCATCAGACAAACAGGTTTGTCTATCTACTGGATAGAGACAAGGTTTAAGAAGGAAGTAGGGTAAAACATTGTTCAATTAATGTTACTGAAGAAAAAAAAATAAAGGAAAAACTACAGAGTAGGCCCACATACGAATCACACTAGCAACACTTGAGTCTGACTTTTTAAAAACAAATTGTAGCATTTTTTGTATTAAATTATAAAGAATCTCATATATTACCCTGAATTTTATAAAGCCTTCTATTTATGGAAATTAAAGTGAATTATATCACACTGCTGAAACTTGGATGGCGGCTTGCAAATATTTATGACTACAGTAGAACTTTGGAGTTACGAACACCGAGGTTGTTCATAACTCTGAAATGTTTGTAACTCTGAACAAAATGTTATGGTTGTTCTTTCAAAAGTTTACAGCTCAACATTAACTTAATACAGCTTTGAAACTTTACTGTGCAGAAGGAAAATGCTGCTCTCAACCATCTTAATTTAAATGAAACAAGCAAAGAAACAGTTTCCTTACCTTGTCAAATCTTTTTTAAAAAACTTACCCTTTTTTTAGTAGTTTACATTTAACGCAGCATTGTACTGTTTGCTTCTTTTTTTTTTTTTTTTTTTTTTTTGTCTCTGCTACTGCCAGATTGTGTACTTCTGGTTCCAAATGGGGTGTGTGGTTGACTACTCAGATTATAACTCTGGTGTTCATAACTCTGAGGTTCTACTATACTGGCTCTGCACTGCAAATTTCACAAATTGGTAGTTTGGCATAGCTGTATTTTTTCCTGAAGCAACATTAAAACTTGCAACAAAACACATGAGAATCTGATTATTTCCAACCCTCCTACTTTAGATAAAGATTGCCAAGATATTGATTAATGCTATTGTCCATGCAACCTTTGTTTGTGTCCCTCCCACACACCAAGCCTATGCATTATGATAATACAGCCTTTATGTGATCAAATACTTTTGTTCCCTCACGGCCTTTGTCTCATTTAGCTCACAGGATCAGTTGTGCTCTAGAAATGAGTGAATGAAGCAGTTGTCTGTAGGACCCCTCCCTCATTTGCTGCAGACCATAGAAGGTGTGTGGTGAATGAGCCAGAGAAATTCAGGAAGACAAAAAAATGATCTTGTGATCAAAGCATTTAAATGACACCCTGGAGAATGGGATTCTCTAACACTGAGTGCCTGTGTGATGCTGGGCAAATCACATAAACCAAACTTCACAGATGGCTACAGTGTGTTCCACTTCAGGGGATGGGTCCATAAATTCACAAGTGATGGGTTGTTCAGTCCCCCACACTATAGGATTATCTGGGGTGACTCTCCAGATAACTCCTCCCTCTGAAGACCCCTCCCCCTCCCCCCAAATTTTCTCTGCCTCCAAAGGAGAAGCAAGCTAAGAGTCAGGTCCTCTATAGACAGTCCACAATCAAATTATTTTTTTCTTCTTTTTTCTAGGTCTTCTTTTCCTCAGCTCTCCACTTTTTAGTGCAGGTTGTTTTTTATAAGGTCCATTAAAATTTACCTCATGAAATTTAGACAATTGTGGGGACTTTTACCAAGCTCTCCCTGTGAATTAGTCCAGGTAATGCCTGAAAAGTGAAAAAGAGAAAGGGCAGGGTCTCTACCCTGTGCTCAGCACACCTGGCTGACTGCATCAAATGGCAAAAGCATTCCTTTTGCTCCCCCAACCTTGCTGCTACTGTGGTCAAAAATCTGGCCATCAGCCTGCCCCAACAGGACGGTGTGCCAGTTGCTGCAGACAAGCAAGAAGCCCAGAAAGGCAAGGACCTAACAGTGGGGTCTAAATCTGTGGCAACTGACACAGAGAAGGCCTTTATTGCCAGGGGTCCTAACCCAGGAGCTGAACAAAGCATTCAGGACATCAGGAGCTCAATCCTTGGCCACTGACATAGACTGGGCACCATTGACTGGTATCCTACCTAGGAGGGTGAACCTTGGATGCCTCAGGAGCTCCAGCTAGCAAATTCAGCTCAGGCGAAACCCCCAGGGTCCCAGTCACCTTCCCCCTTCCCCTGCACCAGTTAAAGCATCACAACAGAGCTACATGTGTTGCCAGGGACTTCTCCTCCCTGCCAGCGAGCAGGACACTCCTTCCATTTCTCAGGGATCCCAAGAACCTCTGGCAGCACAGAGAAACTAATTGCTTGCCAATTCCCCCTTTTGCCTTCATAGCAGGGTCATGGTGGCCATTTGGAATTAGGAGCTCACATGCTACAAGCATCCATTTTAGAACAAGCTCCTGGCCTTCCTTCTCAGCAGTCATCTTAGAATCCTCTCAGTGGAAAAACATAGGTATAAGCTTTCCTCCTTGAATCCTTGGCCCTTTCTCCTGTTAGTTCCCCTCTAAGCAGAGTAGGAGTAACAAACACAGTCGTAAAAAAGTCTATTTCTGAGTAAGTCTGAGTAAGTGCTTGAGTATCTCCCCAAGGGGATGAAGATGAAGAAAAGTTCAAAGAGAGAAAATACCCCCAAATATTTTCCAACAGGCTCTAAACTTGACTCTTTCATACCCATCCTGGCTGTCTTACTTAAGACCACAAACATGGAATGGAAAAAGTCCATAATGTCCACCTCTCAAAGCATTCTTTGTTGTTTTACCCAACATGAACACCATCTTTTCAATCCTCATAGAATCATAGAATCATAGAATATCAGGGTTGGAAGGGACCTCAGGAGGTCATCTAGTCCAACCCCCTGCTCAAAAGCAGGACCCATCCCCAATTAAATCATCCCAGCCAGGGCTTTGTCAAGCCTGACCTTAAAAACTTCTAAGGAAGGAGATTCTACCACCTCCCTAGGCAACACATTCCAGTGTTTCACCACCCTCCTAGTGAAAAAGGTTTTCCTAATATCCAACCTAAACCTCCCCCACTGCAACTTGAGACCATTACTCCTTGTCCTGTCCTCTTCCACCACTGAGAATAGTCTAGAACTATCCTCTCTGGAATCACCTCTCAGGTAGTTGAAAGCAGCTATCAAATCTCTCCTCATTCTTCTCTTCCGCAGACTAAACAATCCCAGTTCACTCAGCCTCTCCTCATAAGTCATGTGTTCCAGACCCCTAATCATTTTTGTTGCCCTTCGCTGGACTCTTTCCAATTTATCCACATCCTTCTTGTAGTGTGGGGCGCAAAACTGGACACAGTACTCCAGATGAGGCCTCTCCAATGTCGAATAGAGGGGGATGATCACGTCCCTCGATCTGCTCGCTATGCCCCTACTTATACATCCCAAAATGCCATTGGCCTTCTTGGCAACAAGGGCACACTGCTGGCTCATATCCAGCTTCTCGTCCACTGTCACTCCTAGGTCCTTTTCCGCAGAACTGCTGCCTAGCCATTCGGTCCCTAGTCTATAGCTGTGCATTGGGTTCTTCCGTCCTAAGTGCAGGACCCTGCACTTATCCTTATTGAACCTCATCAGATTTCTTTTGGCCCAATCCTCCAATTTGTCTAGGTCCCTCTGTATCCTATCCCTGCCCTCCAGCGTATCTACCACTCCTCCCAGTTGAGTATCATCCGCAAATTTGCTGAGAGTGCAATCTACACCATCCTCCAGATCATTTATGAAGATATTGAACAAAACCGGCCCCAGGACCGACCCCTGGGGCACTCCACTTGACACTGGCTGCCAACTAGACATGGAGCCATTGATCACTACCCGTTGAGCCCGACAATCTAGCCAACTTTCTACCCACCTTATAGTGCATTCATCCAGCCTGTACTTCTTTAACTTGCTGACAAGAATACTGTGGGAGACCGTGTCAAAAGCTTTGCTAAAGTCAAGAAACAATACATCCACTGCTTTCCCTTCATCCACAGAACCAGTAATCTCATCATAGAAGGCGATTAGATTAGTCAGGCATGACCTTCCCTTGGTGAATCCATGCTGACTGTTCCTGATCACTTTCCTCTCATGTAAGTGCTTCAGGATTGATTCTTTGAGGACCTGCTCCATGATTTTTCCGGGGACTGAAGTGAGGCTGACTGGCCTGTAGTTCCCAGGATCCTCCTTCTTCCTTTTTTTAAAGATTGGCACTACATTAGCCTTTTTCCAGTCATCCGGGACTTCCCCCATTCACCACGAGTTTTCAAAGATAATGGCCAATGGCTCTGCAATCACAGCCACCAGTTCCTTTAGCACTCTTGGATGCAACTCGTCCGGCCCCATGGACTTGTGCACGTCCAGCTTTTCTAAATAGTCCCTAATCACCTCTTTCTCCACAGAGGGCTGGCCATCTATTCCCCATGTTGTGATGCCCAGCTCAGCAGTCTGGGAGCTGACCTTGTTCGTGACCCCTCATCTAGGACCCTGCCATCACTGCAGAAGGAGATTTCCTCCCCAAAGTTTTCACTGACAGAAGAGTGGAATCAGCTCTCCGCAAAGTATATGAAGTGGACTCAGTTGGCCTTAGAGGCTCAGCATTCTTTTCGGACAGAGCAGAACTTGTTTACACTGAGTCACTGCTCTCAAACATTCCTCAAAAGGTGAAAAGGGCTGAGATCCTCCTTAAAAAGAATTTCCCTATCATCTGCGTAGTTTCAGATGCCTTGCTTGATCCCTTTACATTCTCCACCAGACTGATGGTGTCCAACTCAATGGCAAGAATGCATCTATGGCTACAGGCATGGAAGGCAGATATTGCCACAGTTTTTTTGGTACCAAATCTGTACTTGGAGATAATTTGGGGAGCGGGCGAGGAACCAATAGAAAAAAGCTGCCTCCTAAGCACAGCTCAAAACCAAAAAATCTCTCATCTCTGTTAATGATTAACGCTCAGAAGAGAGATTTTAAGACATTTTTTCTGTTCCAGGCAGCCCTTTCAGGGGTACAGAGCTTCATATGGATATGACAGGAGAGACAACAGAGTCTAAGAATAGATGAGAAAAAATCTGGCCCCATAACCCTAGACATCCCTCATTTCCCAGGAGTGCCCCTAAGTGCAATAAATGACTACTTCCCTCCTTCCAACATTTCCTTGCAATGGGGGTGTCTGTCTCTTTTTGTTCCCATTTTGTTTACCACCACCATGGACAAATGTTTGAGAGACATCAGTTCCAAGGGTTCTGACATAGAATTCAAAAGGACTTCCTGCCTCGTCTCCATCAACCCGTCCAAGAGGAAGTCTATGCTCAGGCATATTGACCATCTTCTCCAAATTAGAGTGATAAAGCCTGTCCTAGACCAGGATTGGATTGGGGCTTATACTTCATACTGTTCCTGGTTCCAGAGAAATCAAGGGAAGACAGGGCTGTCCTGGATATAAAGACAGTAAACAAGTCAATCCACTTTCACAAGTTAAAAATAGATACCACTCATTTTCATCATAATGGCTAACACTTGGGAGGATTTACTACCCCAGGTGGACCTGAAGGTGGAATATCTCCAAATTCCCATCCTTCTAGCCACAGATGATACCTGAGGTTTAGCTTATAAGCACTCTGCACATGCAGTACAAAGCCTTTTTTTTTGGCAATGTCAGTGCCCCCACATTAGTCACAGGTCCTCCCCAGCTCAATCCTTTGTTTTCCAAACGTCTTTCCAGGTGTTGAGTTGTGGGGGGAGTGAGGCCAAGTGATGAATTCACTTCCCCATTTTATATCTTATTTCATGTGGAGGGAACTTCATTGTTCCAAGCAAAGTCCCCAGCACAGTTTGTGGAAAAGTACAGGAACAAGATGGAGTCCAGTACTACACAAACTAGTCACATGCCCTTGCATGCTTCAATGCAGCTATTATTCATATACTGGCTGAAATGTCCACAGGAAAGCCCATCAGGTGAGCATAAGCTTATTCTATGGCCTATTGTGTTTCTTAATGGGCCATTACTTTGAGTGGTTCATCTACAATATGCTGGCTAGACTGGATGCAAACTACCTTGTTGGTGTCACTCCAGGAGCAAACACATTTGAAATACTGGTACAGAGTCACTATTTATAACTTCAGATACAATGACAGCACATACAATCCAACAGGATATTAATGTTTAGCAGATTGAGACTTTTAGAATGATACCTTAAAAGGCATACTTTCCATAAAACACATCATAACTATATCAACGTGGGAAATATGGGGGTGTCAGAGTGTTGCTTTGGGGTACAGAATGTCACACCAGCCCAGGCCTGGGGAATCTCACAGCACCCAGTCTCTTCCTGGAGCTTTCAGACACCTCAGCAGGGGAGGCACGGTATGTGGGCAATGTCCCTACCTCCGGCTGAGCACAGGCCAGGGAACCTGCTCCCAGCATCTTCCCCAGTGACCAGTGATCAGCCCCGTGTCCCCACAATCTCCCTGTCCCATCAGAGTTACCTGAGGGGGGGCTTTGTCCTTCTCCCATCGTGCCTCCCCACAGCATATTCGGCCACTCTCCCTGGCATCCAGGCCTGGGCGGACAGCGGGACGGAGCCACTTTTTACACCAGCTGAAGGTGGCTGCTGCCTCCTTGCACAACAACGTCTGCCTGCGAGAACTCGGCTGGGGAGGTGGCAGCCCATCCCTTCTACTCCCCGCTTGGGGCCAGCAGTTGGGGACAAGGGCCGAGTGAGATGGAAACATGCCATGCAGGAGAGGGGACTCTCGCTCACTCAGCGCCTTTCCCCAGCAGCTGGGCCCAGGCTGGGAACAGAGGAGACGGGCTGCCGCCTCCCCAGACGGGTTCTCTCAGGCAGCCATTGTGCTGCACAGAACAGTGGTCCAGAACTGCCACCCTCAGCCAGCGTGACAAGTGGCTGGTCCTCCCTCTTCAGCTCCCCACCTGGGCCTGGCTGCCAGGGAAAGTGGCCGAATGTGCTGCAGAGGGCAGATGCATTGGGAGAAGGACAGAACCCCTTTTTTTCCTTGCATCCAGCAGGCAGAGCAAAAATCTGGGGAGGGGGCACATGACCTCCCATGCCCCCCCCCCCACGCATCACCTGTCTTTGATTAAGGTCTTTCAACAGTTTTGCACTCATCTTATAATAATTTCATTTAGCCCACATTTCCCTACTTTGCTTATGAGATTGTCATGTGGGAGTGTGTTAAAAGTAGGGCTGTCAAGCGATTAAAAAAATTAATCACGATTAATCGTGCTGTTAAACAATAGAATACCATTTATTTTCAATATTTTTGGATGCTTACTACATTTTCAAATATATTAATTTCAATTACAACACAGAATACAAAGTGTACAGTGATCACTTTATATTTATTTTTATTACAAATATTTGCACTGTAAAAAGCAAAAAAAAATGTATTTTTCTATTGACCTCATACAAGTACTGTAGTGCAATCTCTTTATCATGAAAGTTGAACTTACAAATGTAGAATTATAAAAAAAACTGCATTCAAAAATAAAACAATGTAAAACTTTAGAGCCTACTCATCAACTCAGTCCTACTTCTTGGTCAGCCAATCACTCAGACAAACATAGAATGGTTCATAGAATATCAGAGTTGGAAGGGACCTCAGGAGGTCATCTAGTCCAACTCCCTGCTCAAAGCAGGACCGATCCTCAATTTTTGCCCCAGATCCCTAAATGGCCCCCTCAAGGATTGAACTCACAACCCTGGGTTCAGCAGGCCAATGCTCAAACCACTGTGCTATCCCTCCCCAAAATTGGTTACCATTTGCAAGAGATAATGCTGCCCACGTCTTGTTTACAACGTCACCTGAAAGTGAGAACAGGCATTCATATGGCACTGCTGTAGCTGGCATTGCAAGATATTTACGTGCCAGATGTGCTAAACATTCATATGTCCTTCCATACTTCAACCACCATTCCGGAGGACATGCTTCCATGCTGATGATGGGTTCTGTTGGATAATGATCCAAAGCAGAGCGGACTGACGTATGTTTATTTTCATCATCTGAGTCAGACGCCACCAGAAGCAGATTGATTTTCAGCATTAGAGTGTTGCTCTTTTATGACTTCTGAAAGCATGCTCCACACCCCGTCCCGATCAGATTTTGGATGGAACTTCAGATTCTTAAACCTTGGGTTGAGTGTTTTGGCTATTTTTAGAAATCTCACATCTGTACCTTCTTTGTGTTTTGTCAAATCTGCTGTGAAAGTGTTCTTAAAAAGAACATGTGCTGGGTCACCATCCGAGACTGCTATAACATGAACTATATGCAGAATGCAGGTAAAACAGAGCAGGAGACATACAATTCTCCCCCCAAGGAGTACACTCACAAATTTAATTGACACATTATTTTTTTAATGAACATCATCAGCATGGAATCATGTCCTCTGGAATGGTGGCCGAAGCATGAAGGGGCATACGAATGGTTAGCGTATCTGGCATGTAAATACCTTGCAACGCCGGCTACAAAAGTGCTATGTGAACGTCTGTTCTCACTTTCAGGTGACATTGTAAATAAGAAGCAGGCAGCAGTATCTCCCGTCAATGTAAACAAACTTGTTTGTCTTAGCGATTGGCAGAATAAGAAGTAGGACTGAGTGGACTTGTTGGCGCTAAAGTTTTATACTGTTTTGTGTAACCGAAAAAATTCTGCATTTATAAATTAGACTTTCATGATAAAGAGATTGCACTCCAGTATTTGTGTGAGGCGAATTGAAAAATACTATTTCTCTTGTTTATCATTTTTACAGTGCATATATTTGTAATAAAAATAATAATATAAAGGGAGCACTGTGCACTTTGTATTCTGTGTTGTAATTGAAATCAATATTGAAAATGTAGAAAAACATTCAAAAATATTTAATAAATTTTAATTGGTATTCTATTGTTATAAGTGTGATTAATCACAATTATTTTTTTAAATCACGATTAATTTTTTTGAGTTAATCGCGTGAGTTAACAGCGATTAATTGACAGCCCTAGTTAAAAGCCTTACTAAAATCAAGATATATCACATCTATAGATTTCCCCCTATCCACTAGGCCAATAACCCTGTCAAAGTAGGAAATTAGATCGGTTTGGTGTGATTTGTTCTTGACAAATTCATATTGGCTATTACTTATGTAAACCTTCTCACAGTTGGAGTCAGCAGCAAAAAGGACCAGGTTCAATATCTAGGGGTTCCCTTTCAACAATAAAACACAAAACTTGCTCAATTCTCTGCAGTAACCTGGGACAATTACACACCATCCTGGGCATCTCTAGAGGCAATACTTCCCCTCTTGCAAGCACTGAGTCTGAGTGTGGAAAAGAAATTTGTAATAAAATAGGGGGAAAGTAACACAGCATTACCTTGGGAAAACACCACAAGCAGGATTCATAAGCATAAAACTATGAGCAAAACACTCACCCCAGAGTATGTTGGGCAGTGTCCTTTTGCCTCAGGTGCTTACATCCAGCAACCAAAAGTTTCTTTAACACGCCCCTTCCTTCTCCCTCCACCACACCCCACTCATGGTTGTTGTGCTTGGTCAGTGAAGACACAGAGTTCAGAGGTGCATCTGCAGAGTTCACCTCCCACCCTGCTGGGGGCGGGGGGGAGAGACCCTTTGCTCGTGCTGCTGTCCAAGAGCTCACTCTGGCATCAGGCCACCCAGCCAGCTTCCCTGCTGGCCACTTGCCGTTCCGCTCTGCACCCTCTGGGAAGTCTTGAGTTTCCACCACTTAACATAGCAATCCGTCATTTTAGCTCAATGATTTCAGCTCTTAGTGGGGGAGTCTCACTGCTAGCACAGATTGAGCAGTCTCTTGCAACAGACACACTGTCCCAAAGTAGGTCTAATGCTTAGGCCTGGTTATCAGTGATTTCAGCTCTACTGGTGTGCAACAAGGCTCTCAATTAAGTCTTAATCAGCTCTGTTATTATACAGTGGAGAGAGGAACGGTCAAATGGTGTCTGGCACCCTTAGGCAGGACCCACACAACCAGGTACAAGTATCTGTTCCCACCCTCTCTCAACTCCCCTAGGCTTTGGCAAACATGTCCCCTGCTTAGTAAGTGCAGTTTAGTTGATGGTGGGTCCCTCAGTCAGGGTATGCTAAGAACTATTCTGCTGCCCTTGATTTTCACAACAAGGATAACAACACTTTAGTAACATAACAACATAAGAATGGCCCTACTGGGTCACACCAAAGGTCCATCCAGTCCAGTATCCTGTCTTCCAATAGTGGCCAGTGCCAGGTGCCCCAGAGGGAATGAACAGAACAGGTAATCATCAAGTGATCCATCCCCTGTTGCTCATTCCCAGCTTCTGGCAAACAGAGGATAGGGATACCATTCCTGCCCATCCTGGCTAATAGCCATTGATGGACCTATCCTCCATGAATTTATCTAGTTCTTTTTTGAACCCTGTTATGGTCTTGACCTTCACAACATTCTCTGGCAAGGAGTTCCACAGGTTGACTGCGCTGTGTGAAGAAATATTTCTTTTTATTTGTTTTAAACCTGCTGTCTATTAATTGCATTTGATGACCCCTAGTTCTTGTGTTACGAGAAGGAGTAAACAATACCTCCTTATCTACTTTCTCTACATCAGTCGTGATTTTATAGACCTCAATCATACAAGAGAGGATCCTCAGTGGAGGGGAACCGGTAGCATATAGGGCCCTTGAATGGAGTCCTTACAAAAGTTTAGGAGCCCTTTTCCACACTAACTTCTTTCACTTTAATTCTACTACCCAACCAGTTCTGCGTTTGTGTGCAGTTATGTGTCACTGGAGGAATTCTGGGAAGAAAGCATATGCAAATGAAGCTCTGTCACCAGCATTCTGGATAAACAGCTTATTATGCAAATGAAGCAGCTCTGTGGCCATTCTTCCCCCCTGCTTATCAGCAGATAGGAGCAGAGAGCTCTTGTCCTTTAGAGCTTCAGGTCACTAGGCATATATATTTATCTACATGGGGAAGGGTGTGTGTGTGTATGTTCACACACCCCTACCTATATTTTTATCTACACACACCCTTCCCCATGTAGATAAAAATATAGGTAGGGGTGTGTGAACATACAGCTGTTTCCTCATACCTGATTGTTGTAGCATTGCCAGCTGACTTATGCCAGCCACATAAGCATCACAGACTTTTGGTGTGATAAATATATCATAAATAGGTGGCATTTCTAACATGATAAGAGTTCATAAAACTTACATATTAACCATGTTATTGAGGCTGGCTAGAAAAATCCTGTACTGCAAAGAGCTAGCTATTTGCCACAATTTCATATTGTTGTAATTCTCATTTATTTTAGCAAAAGATTATTATTACTTCTGTGTTATAGATCATTTTAAAGACTATTGCAGTAGATGAGAACTCAGTGCTGCGTACGAACAATGCTGGCATATTCCCTGACATTTCATTTTCCTTTGGTTGCCCTTGTCGGCTCAGCTGATCTGCTACACTGCTTTCATTGAAAGGGACTGCCACAGAATGCCATTAGAAAGCTCACATGCAATATTAGAAGTCTATAACTCTTCTGCAAAGGTGTTAAAAAGTTTCATCCAGGTAGTTATTTTATACTAAAGTCAATTTTTGCAGGTCATTTGTCCATAACGTGAGCCACTCGTTTGAAAAAATGAATTAAAATGTCCAAGTTATTTGAATTAGAAAAATAAATAGAATTGTCTTATTTAATCTTCATAGGTTTTAATTAGAAATGCATATGAATTATTTTGTATGCACTGTATAATTAAAGACTCCATATATGTCATTCTATTGCATTAATGTTATACAGTAAAGCTCTAAGTGAGCTATTGCAACATGTTGTATCTAGGAACAGATGAAGAAGTTCTGAAGAAAATAAGAAGAGGCCCAAACCTCTGCAGTTGTCTCCTATAGAACCTCTTGTCAAGTTTGAAAAGTTCAGGTAACTCCCTTACCGCCTCTTTACCATTAGGAGCCAACAACATTTTTTTTTTTTTCCAATCCACTCTCCCGGCGGACTGTTAATCTACTATGTTCACATTGTATGGGGTTTCCCAGGGGCTAGATGAGGGGCAATGCATTTTGGAGAGTCTCTGTCCAGAGCAAGCCCTGGAGGAACCATATATGAACGGATATCCCTAACTTTGAAACTCCTGAATAGAATTTCTTCAAATGTGGTTTGTTTTGTAGCTCTTAGTGAGACTTACATATCAAACAACATCTGAATACTTTACTAGCTTCAATTACTAGAACTAAATGTTTAAGAAATTCCAGCTCTATTATATTACATATTGTATTAGCTCCTGAATCATAGAATCATAGAATAATAGAATATCAGGGTTGGAAGAGACCTCAGGAAGTCATCTAGTCCAACCCCCTGCTCAAAGCAAGACCAATCCCCAACTAAATCATCCCAGCCAGGGCTTTGGAAAGTCTGACCTTAAAAACTTCTAAGGAAGGAGATTCCACACCTCCCTAGGTAACACATTCCAGTGTTTCACCACCCTCCTAGTGAAAAAGGTTTTCCTAATATCCAACCTAAACATCCCCCACTGCAATTTGAGACTATTACTCCTCGTTCTGTCAGCTGCTACCACTGAGAACAGCCTAGATACATCCTCTTTGGAACCCCCTTTCAGGTAGTTGAAAGCAGCTATCAAATCCCCCCTCATTCTTCTCTTCTGCAGACTAAACAATCCTAGTTCTCTCAGCTTCTCCTCATAAGTTATGTGTTCCAGTCCCCTAATCACTTTTGTTGCCCTCCGCTGGACACTTTCAATTTCTTCACATCCTTCTTGTAGTGTGGGGCCCAAAATTGGACACAGTACTCCAGATGAGGCCTCACCAATGTCGAATAGAGGGGAACGATCATGTTCCTCGATCTGCTGGCAATGCCCCTACTTATACACCCCAAAATGCCATTGGCCTTCTTGGGAACAACAGCACATGAAAGCATCCCTACTGAGGAAGGGTGCTTAAGCACATGCTTTACTGAATAAGAATAGACTTAAGCACACGATTAAATGTTGTCCTGAATTAGGGCCTTAGTGGGGAAATAATCTTTACTGATATGAAAACAGACCATATTTTAAGATACAAGAAGGCAGGGTTAAGGCTGAGCTTTCATCCTTAACTTTACATTTCATGGCTTTAATTTTACAACCTCAGTGTCACCTTAATGCTTTTTTTTTGGGGGGGGGGCATATAATGTCTTGCATATCTTTTTCTAATGTTATGTGCTATATTTAGTTATCTGGGGCCAGATCTTCAGCTGATGTAAATCAGTACAGGTCGTTGAAGTCAATGGAGCTACACCAATTTTTACCAATTGAAGTTCTGACCCATTCTGTTTAGTTATGTCATATCTCCATATCAAGTGAAACATTTTGCTATTTCTCACTCTCCCTTTCCACAGTGTGCAGCACTGACATAAACTAATTAGTCTGGAATGATTATAAGTATTCTACCTCTTTGCTAATGATGGAACATGTGTCCCTTTTGTGTTCAAAGGCTTTTGAAGAGTATTTTAGCTCAGGATGAGGATAGCAACTTCCCTACTTTAAAAAAAAATGAGATATTTTGAAAAGATTTTACAGGGACAATTTATTTGTAAGAAGGTTGATCTTCATTATATTAAGTAATAGCTAAAGTTTTGCAGATTTTTTTTAAACTGGGACCATCTCTTTGAGACTTATTGTATAAATTGGACTGAAACATTAAAACAGAACCAGAAATATTTGTCTTTAAGGTTGCAAAGTCCAATATAGCATTGACTTGAAGAACTAACATAATTATTTGGGGGTTTTGGAAACAAACAAACAAAAAACAACCACCAAAGGATATGCATTCTAACCATGATTTCCAAGACTGAAGACTATGTGTATGTGTGTGTTTTCAGAATTGAACACTTATTAAGATTTTAATTTGCTGTCAAGGACAATTTAACATATCAAGATAAAAATATTTTATGATTAATTTGCCAAGTCTGACTGAGGCAGCTGAGATTAATTTAATCTGTGGTTGTGGGCATTAGTATTCATAAGGAATTGGAAGCACAAATAGAAGCACTCAGTCTTTCTTGTTTCTGAAAGAAATGTTTTCATGTCTTCTGTGTTCTGAAGATCACTCTGAGTTTGTAGTCTTTATGTTAAAACAAAAATACTGAACCGAAAGAATAGCACTTTCAAAGATTGCTGCTGTTCTTTAGAGATAGACTTGAGTAATATATTGTCAGAAATAAATACATGAATAACATTTACACTTCAACAGTTGTGTTTGCCACAAGCAGCCACTGGCATTTGCAATTTGTCCCCAAAATGCTGGCTTTCTCTACATGTTGACCGCATGTACTGTAGATGCAATACAGGGTGGGAAATAGTTAATTTTCATTTTTGAGGTGTCATCTATTGAGTGTAATCCAGGATCGGCATGATTTTATTTTTCACAGCATATTTTAATTGTAGCATTTTAAAAGAGTCAGTTGTTGGGTTATCAGAGTAGCAGCCGTATTAGTCTGTATTCGCAAAAAGAAAAGGAGTACTTGTGGCATCTTAGAGACTAACACATTTATTTGAGCATAAGCTTTTGTGAGCTACAGCTCACTTCATCGGATGCATGCCATGGAAAATACAGTGGGGAGATTTATATACATAGAGAACATGAAACAATGGGTGTTACCATACACACTGTAATGAGAGTGATCACTTAAGGTGAGCTATTACCAGCAGGGGAGCCGGGGGGGTGGGGACTTTTTGTAGTGATAATCAAGGTGGGCCATTTCCAGCAGTTGACAAGAATGTCTGAGGAATGGGGGAGGAAGGGGGAATAAACAAGGGGAAATAGTTTTACTTTGTGTAATGACCCATCCACTCCCAGTCTCTATTCAAGCCTCAGTTAATTGTATCCAGTTTGCAAATTAATTCCAGTTCAGAAGTCTCTCATTGGAGTCCGTTTTTGAAGTTTTTTTGTTGAAGAATTGCAACTTTTAGGTCTGTAATCGAGTGATCAAAAGAGATTGAAGTGTTCTCCGACTGTTTTTTGAGCGTTATAATTCTTGACGTCTCATTTGTGTCCATTTATTCTTTTACTTAGAGACTGTCCAGTTTGGCCAATGTACATGGCAGAGGGACATTGCTGGCACATAATGGCATATATCACATTGGTAGATGTGCAGGTGAACAAGCCTCTCATAGTGTGGCTGATGTGATTAGGCCCTATGATGGTGTCCCCTGAATAGATATGTGGACACAGTTGGCAACAGGCTTTGTTGCAAGGTTATGTGCTTTGTGGCATATGTAATTGGAACAGTAGATGCTTTGACAGCAAGTCAGCATCATTGCACAATAGAAGTAAAATTTGAGTAGAATGTTTTAGAATTAATTGAGTATACTGGATCAGACCATATAGAAACAAATATTCCTATTATTTACATGAGTTTTATACTGGTGTAAATGTGTTGACTTCTGATTTATGCCAGGGTAAGTGAGAGAGGAATCAGTCCTATTTTCTAAAGTAGAGCTGGTTGAAAAAACAGTAACATGTATGGGATTTTTTAAAAAAAAAATTACTACTTTCTCAAAACATAAAAAAATATTAAAATTATAATGAAATTTCTCAATCATCAAAACATTTTTACAGCTATGTAACTAGTTAAAACCCACACATTTGGAGCATGAGAATTATTGTCAAACATATTTTCTGGTGGTGGAATCTCCTTCCTTAGAAGTTTTTAAGGTCAGGCTTGACAAAGCCCTGGCTGGGATGATTTAATTGGGGATTGGTCCTGCTTTTGAGCAGGGGGTTGGACTAGATGACCTCCTGAGGCCCCTTCCAACCCTGATATTCTATGATTCTATGATATTCATATTTTTAGCCCATATATCTGATTTTTGACAAATAATATAATTGAACACTCAGACTTCAGAAGATGTTGATCCATTCTGTTAAAAAATGATGCTCCAATCTCAGCTTCTCAAATTACCTGATATCATTGGGCCAGCAACACTACTTGTCTCAGAAATCAGTAAATCTCAGAAGTTTTGTGGCAATGGAATGGTGTCTGTCAGTCTTTCAACTAGCTGAAGGTCAGCTGAGGACTCTTTTACGTTTTCCAGATGTCCTTTTGACAAACTAAACTCAAAAACACAAGTGCTTATGTCAAGGTTCTTTCCCCACTCTGAACTCTAGGGTACAGATGTGGGGACCTGCATGAAAACCTCCTAAGCTTACTTTTACCAGCTTAGGTTAAAACTTCCCCAAGGTACAAACTATTTTACCTATTGCCCTTGGACTTTTGCTGCCACCACCAAATGTCTAACCAAGTTTATTATTGGGAAAGAGCTATTTGGAAACGTCTTTCCCCCAAAAATCCTCCCCAAAACCTTGCACCCCACTTCCTGTGGAAGGTTGGATAAAAATCCTCACCAATTTGCAAAGGTGACCACAGACGCAAACCCTTGGATCTTAAGAACAATGAAAAAACATTCAGGTTCTTAAAAGAAGAATTTTAATAGTAAAAAGAATCACCTCTGTAAAATCAGGATGGTAAATGCCTTACAGGGTAATTAGATTCAAAACATAGAGAATCCCCCTAGGCAAAACCTTAAGTTACAAAAAGATACAAAGACAGGAATATCCATTGTATTCAGCACAGCTTATTTTCTCAGCCATTTAAACAAACAGAATCTAACCCATATCTAGCTAGATTACTTACTAAATTCTAAGACTCCATTCCTGTTCTGTCCCCGGCAAAAGCATCACACAGACAGAGAGGCTTTGTTTTTCCCTCCCTTCAGCTTTTGAAAGTATCTTGACTCCTCATTGGTCATTTTGGTCAGGTGCCAGAGAGGTTATCCTAGCTTCTTAACCCTTTACAGGTGAAAGGGTTTTTCCTTTGGCCAGGAGGGATTTTAAAGGTGTTTACCCTTTACTCTGGTGTAAATTAAACTGTGATCAAAACTGAGTACAATTCCTTGACAGGTGGTAAACACAAGGGAAAACTAAAGTCCAAAGTGACTTGGGACCTGATTCAAAGCTCTTGATGCCAATGGGAATCTTTCCATTGACTTCAGTATGCTTTGTATTGAACTCCTAGAGAGGATAGAACAATAGAGGGAGAAGCAAGTTTGGAATATGCAGCACCAATAAAATTCACCATCCTACTGAATATGCAGGGAGAAGAAATAACACATACACTAAATGGGGCATGAAACCAGACAAACAGAATGCTTGTTATTGGGAAGAAAACTAAAGTGGGAAGTCTTAATCTCCTGGTATTTGAAATATTTTGTTAGAATTACATCCTGGATGGATGAGGAGAGTGTAGTAAATAGAATATATCTGACTTTAATCAAGCAGTTGAGATTGTCTCCTAAAATCTGACTTGAAAAATTATATGAAGGTGGCTTGAACCTAAATATGTGGATTTCAAATTTCCTGAAAGAAGATAAAGTGGGTAATGTTAAATGGCACTGCACCATGTCAGATGGAATGTCTAACATAGAGGATTCTCCCAAGATTGGTGGTGAATTATTCTTTGTTATGACCTCACGTAAAAAGTGGCGTGTTAACTACACTGTCTGATGACAACCGATTGGGACATGTTACAAACGACATTATGGAAGGAGAAATAATACAAAGTAGGAACCTACAGATGTGGACAGGAAATATATTCAGAGGTACAACATCCCCATCACTTCTTATTTTATCTAAGATTATTTTTCCACCCTAATACCAATTTTGCACTTGAATCTAGACTACACTCAGTAGCTGCATTTATGTTTTAGAGCTCTGGCATACAGAATAACAGATTGCTTTGGAAACAGAGCTTGTAGAGATGACACATATTGTGGGTTGCTGGATAGGTAAAGTGATCTGATTAAGTAAAATACCTGTCCTTTAACATTCACAGACATCTACATATGACAATAATGATAGCATGGAGCCAAAAGATAGTGAAGGAGACAGTGAAGGAGATTCAAGGCTGAAAAGTAAAATAAATGCACTCAATTAAAAGAAATTAAATTAAATGTCAGTGGGTATTAAAGTAACAAACAATATAATTATTCTATTTATACTTCAAGTAAAATAATGCAATGAAAGTTACATAGTAGTGAATAAGCAAATAAATCCCATAAACACAATATTTCATAGTTAAACTTAATGTAACTAGCTTTATCTAAATTACAGTTGTTAATCCTATGATGCTGTGGAAGATCTTCCTTGGTAATTTGTTGGTTCAGATTATGTGGGTACGGTCTCTTTTTCCATCCCCACCCCTAATATAATAAATCCATTAATGGTGCTTCAGTACAGCACTTAAGTGAAAAAGAAACACGAGAATTCAAGAAGTAGGGGGGGGAAACTGTCTTTAAAGTATATGGACCTGGTGTTCTATTGTGTTGCTCCAGTTTGAATGATAGATTCACAGATTATAAAGCCAGAAGGGACCATTGTGATCATTTACTCTGACCTCCACACCGGCTGCAGGATTTCCCTGAATTTATTCCTGTTTGAACTAGAACATAGCTTTTAGAAAACACATCCAATTGTGAATTAAAAATTGCCAGCAATGGAGAATCAACCACAGCCTTTGTAAATTGTTCCAATTTTAATTACTCTTCCTGTTAAAAAATAGTACCTTCTTGACTTTGTCTAGTTACAACATCCAACCGGTGGATCTTGTTATAACTTTGTGTGCTAGACAGAAGAACCCTCTTATTAAATTTCTATTTCCCATGTGGGTATTTATAGACTGTGTTCAAGTCATGCCTTAACCTTCTTTGTTAAGTTAAATAGATTGAGCTCTTTGAGTCTTCCACTGCAATGCATGTTTTCCAACTCTTTAATAATTCTCATGGCTCTTCTCTGAACCCTCTCCAATTTATCAAGATCCTTCTTGAATTGTGAACAACATAACTGCACTCAGTATTCCAGTAATGGTAAGATCAGCACCAAATTTAGTGGTAATATATCCTACCTACTCCTATTCAGTATTCCCCTGTTTGTATATCCAAAAAGTGAGTTAGTCCTTTTGGCCACAGAATCCTGCTGGGAGCTCACATTCAGATGATTATCCACCATGACTCCCAAGTCTTTGCAGAGTCACTGCTTCCCAGGATAGAATCCCCCATCCTGTAAGTATGGCCTACATGCTTTGTTCCTACATGTAAACATTTACATGTGGCCATACTGAAACACACATTGTTTGCTTGTGCCCAGCTTCCCAAGCCATCCATATCACTCTGTATCAGTGATCTGTCCTCTTCATTATTTTCTACTTCACCAGCTCCTTTCACTCAGACACACCACACAAGTTCTCCCAACCCCTTTTTGACCCCCTATGGGGATCTACTGCATGAAAGTCCCCTCAACAATGTCCTCCTTCTCTCCCTCTCCAGCAATGGACTTAGGGTCTCCAACAAGCTGTTGATAGTATTCTCTAACAGGGTATGTTCCTGGGTGTTTCATGTACCCAGGAGGTTCAGTAATAGCGTGAGACGATTCCATGTTTCTCGTAGTTACTGGTTGTGCTCCTCCCTCCATGTTCAAGGCAGATTGCTGCACTTGGGAAGCCAGCATGTATCATTTGGATGAATAAATGCTTCTCACCATTACCTGCCAAGTGATATGAGTGCCTTCCGGGAGACTCTGGCACGTGAGGTGCTAAAGATGTGTTTTGAGTACACATTCGTTGGTGGGCAGGGTGGTGGGTGACAGCCAGTTGATGCAATGATGGCTACAAATCCCTATTGAGCTGTTAATAACGAAGAGGGTCTGAGTTAGTGGGCACCTGTGATGTTACACCCCATATTCTTCATAGAAATATTGTTATGATATGAATATAGCATATCTAAGATATGTTTTTGTTACACCCCATATTCTTCATAGAAATATTGTTATGATATGAATATAGCATATCTAAGATATGTTTTATGCAAGATGGGTCACGTGAGGTATCACTGAAAGGTTATGATCCACTAAATGACTTTATCCAATTTGTACGCATGTATCATTTCTGTATCTGAAACTAGGAATATTGACTATGTAACAATTACAACTGTTTTCAGAGTAGCAGCCGTGTTAGTCTGTATCCGCAAAAATAAAAGGAGGACTTGTGGCACCTTAGAGACTAACAAATGTATTTGAGCATAAGCTTTTGTGAGCTACAGCTCACTTCATCGGATGCATTCAGTGGAAAATACAGTGGGGAGATTTATATACACAGAGAACATGAAACAATGGGTGTTACCATACAAACTGTAGCGAGAGTGATCAGGTAAGGTGAGCTATTACCAGCAGGAGAGCGGGGGCCGGGGGGGGGACCTTTGGTAGTGATAATCAAGTTGGGCCATTTCCAGCAGTTTACAAGAACATCTGAGGAACAGTGGGGGCTGGGGGGATGGGGTGGGGAATAAACATGGGGAGCTAGTTTTACTTTGTGTAATGACCCATCCACTCCCAGTCTTTATTCAAGCCTAAGTTAATTGTATCCAGTTTGCAAATGAATTCCAATTCAGCAGTCTCTTGTTGGAGTCTATTTTTGAAGTTTTTTTGTTGAAGAATTTGCCACTTTTAGGTCTGTAATCGAGTGACCAAAGGAGATTGAAGTGTTCTCCGACTGGTTTTTGAGTGTTACAATTCTTGACGTCTGATTTGTGTCCATTTATTCTTTTAGTTAGAGACTGACCAGTTTGGCCAATGTACATGGCAGAGGGGTATTGCTGGCACATGATGGAATATATCACATTGGTAGATGTGCAGGTGAACGAGCCTCTGACAGGGTGGCTAATGTGATTAGATCCTATGATGGTGTCACTTGAATAAATATGTGGACAGAGTTGGCATAGGGCTTTGTTGCAAGGATAGGTTCCTAGGTTAGTGGTTTTGTTGTGTGCTGTGCGATTGCTGGTGAGTATTTGCTTCAGGTTGGGGGGCTGTCTGTAAGCAAGGACTGGCCTGTCTCCCAAGATCTTTGAGAGTGATGGGTCGTCCTTCAGGATAGGTTGTAGATCCTTGATAATGCATTGGAGAGGTTTTAGTTGGGGGCTGAAGGTGATGGCTAGTGCGTTCTGTTATTTTCTTTGTTGGGCCTGTCCTGTAGTAGGTAACTTCTGGGTACTCTTCTGGCTCTGTCAATCTGTTTCTTCACTTCTGCAGGTGGGTATTGTAGTTGTAAGAATGCTTGATAGAGATCTTGTAGGTGTCTGTCTGAGGGGTTGGAGCAAATGCGGTTGTATCGTAGAGCTTGGCTGTAGACAATGGATCATGTGGTGTGGTCTGGATGAAAGCTGGAGGCATGTAGGTAAGTATAGGGGTCAGTAGATTTCCGGTATAGGGTGATGTTTATGTGACCATCGCTTATTAGCACAGTAGTGTCCAGGAAGTAGATCTCTTGTGTGGACTGGTCCAGGCTGAGGTTGATGGTGGGATGGAAATTGTTGAAATCATGGTGGAATTCCTCAAAGGCTTCTTTTCCATGGGTCCAGATGATGAAGATGCATTCCATCTTTGTGTGGAATGTTCATGTAGAGGGCTTCTGCATCCATAGTGGCCAGGATGGTGTTTTCAGGAAGCTCACCAATGGATTGTAGTTTCCTCAGGAAGTCAGTGGTGTCTCGAAGATAGCTGGGAGTGCCGGTAGCATAGGGCCTGAGGAGGGAGTCTACATAGCCAGACAATCCTGCTGTCAGGGTGCCAATGCCTGAGATGATAGGGCATCCAAGATTTCCAGGTTTATGGATCTTGGGTAGCAGATAGAATACCCCAGGTTGGGGTTCCAGGGGTGTGTCTGTGCGGATTTGTTCTTGTGCTTTTTCAGGGAGTTTCTTGAGCAAATACTATAGTTTCTTTTGGTAACCCTCAGTAGGATCAGAGGGTAATGGCTTGTAGAAAGTGGTGTTGGAGAGCTGCCTAGCAGCCTCTTGTTCATATTCATATTTACAACTGTGTGTGTCCTTGGGGGAACGCCCACCAGAAAGGCAATCAGCCTGAATGAGTCATTTAAGAAGGACAATAGATCTTTGAAGATAGTAATTGCCTACCTTCCTGAGGAGCTTCCTGGGTTGCTGCTTTGACACTCCAGGATCAGGTGATCATGTCACCTGGTACTAGACCCCCATCTTGGGCTTTCAGTGTTTTTCCATTAAGAGGGAGTGAAGGGTCCGACTGGGAAACAAAAGATTCCCGCCTTATGTAAATTCTATTTAAAGTTGGGAAGTAAGGCAATCAGGACTCTTCTCCATTGCCTCCCCTCCAAGAAGGAAGATTGCTAAAAACACCTGAAGGGAAAGGCAGGGGCTGAGTCCAGGCTGAGACAGGGCTTCAGTCTGTAAAGAGAAATAACTGGAACTCTAAGCTACAGAAACTATGCAACCTGCCTAAAACAACATTTAGGGTGAGGAATTACATTTTGTAACCTGTTTCTTCAATGTATTAAGCTTAGTTTGCATATTTTGTTTTATTGGCTCAGTAATCTGCTTTGTTCTGTTTGCTACCCCTTATAATCACTTAAAATTTACCTTTTGTAGTTAATACATTTATTTCTTGTTTATACCCAAACCCAGTTTGTGCAATTCATATGGGGGTTGGGTGGGTGATAAAAAGCTGTGCATATCTCTCTCCACATTGATCAGGAACAGTCAGCATGGATTCACCAAGGGAAGGTCATGCCTGACTAATCTAATCACCTTCTATGATGAGATTACTGGTTCTGTGGATGAAGGGAAAGCAGTGGATCTATTGTATCTTGACTTTAGCAAAGCTTTTGACACGGTCTGCCACAGTATTCTTGTCAGCAAGTTAAGGAAGTATGGGCTGGATGAATGCACCATAAGGTGGGTAGAAAGTTGGCTAGATTGTCGGGCTCAACGGGTAGTGATCAATGGCTCCATGTCTAGTTGGCAGCCGGTGTCAAGTGGAGTGCCCCAGGGGTCGGTCCTGGGGCCGGTTTTGTTCAATATCTTCATAAATGATCTGGAGGATGGTGTGGATTGCACTCTCAGCAAATTTGCGGATGATACTAAACTGGGAGGAGTGGTAGATACGCTGGAGGGCAGGGATAGGATACAGAGGGACCTAGACAAATTGGAGGATTGGGCCAAAAGAAATCTGATGAGGTTCAATAAGGATAAGTGCAGGGTCCTGCACTTAGGACGGAAGAACCCAACGCACAGCTACAGACTAGGGACCGAATGGCTAGGCAGCAGTTCTGCGGAAAAGGACCTAGGGGTGACAGTGGACGAGAAGCTGGATATGAGCCAGCAGTGTGCCCTTGTTGCCAAGAAGGCCAATGGCATTTTGGGATGTATAAGTAGGGGCATAGCGAGCAGATCGAGGGACGTGATCGTCCCCCTCTATTCGACATTGGTGAGGCCTCATCTGGAGTACTGTGTCCAGTTTTGGGCCCCACACTACAAGAAGGATGTGGATAAATTGGAGAGAGTCCAGCGAAGGTCAACAAAAATGATTAGGGGTCTGGAACACATGAGTTATGAGGAGAGGCTGAGTGAACTGGGATTGTTTAGTCTGCAGAAGAGAAGAATGAGGGGGGATTTGATAGCTGCTTTCAACTACCTGAGAGGTGGTTCCAGAGAGGATGGTTCTAGACTATTCTCAGTGGTGGAAGAGGACAGGACAAGGAGTAATGGTCTCAAGTTGCAGTGGGGGAGGTTTAGGTTGGATATTAGGAAAAACTTTTTCACTAGGAGGGTGGTAAAACATTGGAATGCGTTGCCTAGGAAGGTGGTGGAATCTCCTTCCTTAGAAGTTTTTAAGGTAAGGCTTGACAAAGCCCTGGCTGGGATGATTTAATTGGGTATGGGTCCTGCTTTTGAGCAGGGGGTTGGACTAGATGACCTCCTGAGGTCCCTTCCAACCCTGACATTCTATGATTCTATAATTCTATGAGAGGGAAATTTTTATGAGCTTGCGCTGTGCAGATCTTTCTATACAGCACAAGACAATCTTATTTTGCGGTTACACTCCAGATGGTGTGTGCACCGGTGTGCTGGCCCATCCCCTAGCTGATTTTAGTCTGTGTCTGCAGCTGAGTGTGGCCTTGCCTATATGTGTGCTGGAAAGGTGCTTGAGAGCCTGGCCCAGCAAGCTAGTGCAAGGGAAACCCAGGCTGGTCAGACCGGCGACCTCGGTGAGACCCCAGCACATCAGCTGACACCCCAGAAGGGGGAGTCTAACCCGTCATAGCACCATCGCCACATCTTATACATATCCGCCCACCTTCCTCTCCAGTACTACAGCAGCGTACTCTTTCTCAAGGTGGAAGAGGTGAAATGGACTAATCCAAAGTCCTCAAGGATGTCCCAAAAGGAGATATTGCTTGCTCTCTCTGCATCCATGGTGGTATGCCCCTCCTGCTGCAGCATCTGCTGTAGTGTTGCCTCCTGGTGGTGAGGAGGCTGCTGCCTATGTCTTGGAGGGCCACAGGCAAGGACTTCAGCCACCATGTCACTCACTCTTTATTTCAAACATGATATGCCTGACTCAGCCTCCCTGTTCCCTGAGAGGAAGGAAGCGATGGTACTTTTGAATTGGGGATCTTGAATCTGGTGGTATGGCAAAGAGAATATATCCTGCAGCTGTCTAAATGTGCCGTGTGCTGCACAGGACTGGCTGAAGTGGGCATAGATCGTCCCGGCTGTCAAAGGCAGCGCCTGCACCTGGGCATTCCCTTCCAGAAATCCCCTCACAGCCAGACTGAGCCTGTGAGTGATGGCAAGAGACACAATGAAAGAAAACATTGCGTTCTGGGACCCATTGTCCATTGCCACAAACTCAGTAGAGAGGACAAGGGGCCTTAGCCTCTTTGCTGTGTCAGCACACATTGTCTCTTTAAGATGTTTCTGGAGGAGTGCTGTTTTTCAAATCCACACATGGACAGTGTTATATATTGTCAACGGAGGGCATGGCAATTGCATGTTGCCATGCACATTGCACATTGCCACTGCTGCTGCTAGTCTTTGTGCTGCTGTTGTGCGGGCACAGCCTTTTTAGCAAAGCAGGAGCCCCTAAGGATCTGCCACCGAGGAGCAGCTGTAGCCATAAGCCATCTGAAGCACTCACGCCTCCAACAGGGAGAAAGGAAGCATGTCCATGTCCAGCATCCTGGCAAATGCTGTAGTCAGCAACATGGCCCCAGGATGCATGTTATCATATTTTTGTCCCCTTTGAACACACTTTTCTATGTCTGTTGAGTGATGCTGATGGACTTAGTTGATGTCACGGAAAGCACTGTTGGTGTCAGCCTCTGTTCTTCAGTAGACCTAGTGCCTGTCTGGTTTTCTTCTGAGCCACTTTGTTGTAACATGTGCCATGTGTGATTGTGTTCTATGTCTTTCAGCATGCCTAGTGTCCCCAGCTCTTTGGGGTCAGGGCCCAGTCTACATCTGCATAGCTGGCAAATGGTGCTGTTACTATCCCGAAGATCAGTTTTGAAATGTTACCAAACCCAGGAGCCTGGCTGTTTCATCATTTTTTTAAGGAAGGTATTGAGAGATTCAAGCTGGTGACAGCTGAGAAAAATGCAGTGTGGGAGTACTGCCTGCCCCCTCCCCTCAGTGTTCCCACCAAAACAGCATCCAACAGAGAGAAAGACCGTGACCTTTCCCCTCACAAGGGAGCTGTGACTAGAACTGGTAAGAGAAACTTGGACGGTACCATATTCCATTGGAATATACAGTTCCACTGCAATTGAAACACTTTGTGAAATCAGGTCAGTTTTGCCAGAATATACTTTCAGAAGAAAGACAGGGCTAAAAAGTTATAACAATATCACAATGTCCTGTTCTGAACCTTTTGGAGCAAAACAATTTGATTTTTTTGTTTTGAAACAACTTTTTATTTTAACTCTTTTAAAATTTGTGCTATTTTATATATTATAATCCAATACAAAGTCACAAACAAACAGTCTTGATCAGCCCAAAATGAACAAAAATTCAGAATTTTCCTGTGTGGAGAATTTTGAAATTTTCAGTCTTTGCTCTCATTTGGAATGAAGCCTAATTTTGACAGCTCAAAATCCTTCATGAAACAGAACTTTCATTCTCTGCCCAGCTGTAGCTGTGACTAACCACCACCCTTTCAGAACTGAAGTAATGGAGCACAGTCTTGGAGGGAGCTAATGGTCTATGACCATTGGCCTGATAGGGAGCAGCCTCTTCAAGAGAAGGAACTACTTGTGGTTCTGAGCTAAACTCCTCCTTTGCATCATCACCACCTCCTTCATCCTTTGCCCCAGGAAATATTCCTTTCCAGAGGATCTGTATGCCTCAGCCAAAGTGGATTCTGCTAACTCCTCCAGTGCTGCATGGGAATCTGGTTTTGTTTCCTGAGTTCCTGGTGCACAACAGGTTTTGCACTGAATAAGTCCAAGGTGCAAGAACTCGTCTTTCTTTTTCCCATCTTAAAATTTCCTGTGGAAGAGCTGCTTCTGAGTAGATTTATACTGGAATCTGCCAGTTCCACTAACACAGCTCTAAGACGGGGAATCCGTGAGGGACTGTGCCATGTTGTTTATAGTGGGAGCAGCATCAGAAAAAGGCCTTTTGTTTATCTGGGAGTCAGGCAATTGCTGAGTGTGCCTGAACTCTTCCCATTTCCTCTTTCAGAACAGGAGGTCAGGCTTTGTTTCATAGATTCATAGATATTAAGGTCAGAAGGGACCATTATGATAATCTATTCTGACTTCCTGCACAATTCAGGCCACAGAATCTCACCCATCCACTCCTACAATAAACTTCTCACCTATGTCTGAACTACTGAAGTCCTCAAATCATGGTTTAAAGACTTCAAGGAGCAGAGAATCCTCCAGCAAGTGACCCTCCAGCAAGTGACCCAGAGGAAGGTGAAAAACCTCCAGGGCCTCTTCCAGTCTGCCCTGGAGGAAAATTCCTTCCCAACCCCAAATATGGCGATCAGCTGAACCCTGAGCATATGGACAAAATTCACCAGCCACATACCCAGGAAAGAATTCTGTGTAGTAACTCAGATCCCACCCCATCTAACATCCCATCACAGGCCATTGGGCCTATTTACCATGAATAGTTAAAGATCAATTAATTGCCAAAATCATGTTATCCCATCATACCATCTTCTCCATAAATTTATCGAGTTTAATCTTGAAGCTAGATGGGTCTTTTGCGCCCACTGCTTCCCTTGGAAGGCTATTCCAAAACTTCGCTCCTCTGATGGTTAGAAACCTTCATCTAATTTTATGTCTAAACGTCTCGATGGCCAGTTTATACACATTTGTTCTTGTGTCCACACTGGTACTGAGCTTAAATAATTCCTCTCCCTCCCTGGTATTTATCCCTCTGATATATTTATAGAGAGCAATCATATCTCCCCTCAGCCTTCTTTTGGTTAGGCTAAACAAGCCAAGCTCCTTGCGTCTCCTTTCATAAGACAGGTTTTCCATTCCTCAGATCATCCTAGTAGCCTTCTCTGTACATGTTCCAGTTTGAATTCATCCTTCTTAAACATGGGAGACCAGAACTACACACAGTATTCCAGGTGAGGTCTCACCAGTGCCTTGTATAACGGTACTAACACCTCCTTATCTCTACTGGAAATACCTCGTCTGATGCATCCCAAGACCACATTAGCTTCTTTCATGGCCATATCACATTGGCGGCTCATAGTCATCCTGTGGTCAACAAATACTCCAAGGTCCTTCTCCTCCTCCATTACTTCTAATTAATGCGTCCCCAGCTTACAACTAAAATTCTTGTTATTAATCCTAAATGCATGACCTTACACTTCTCACTATTAAATTTCATCCTATTACTATTACTCCAGTTTACAAGGTCATCCAGATCCTCCTGTATGATATCTCGGTCCTTCTCTAAATTGGCAATACCTCCCAGCTTTGTATCATCCACAGACTTTATTAGTACACTCCCACTTTTTGTGCCAAGGTCAGTAATAAAAAGATTAAATAAGATTGGTCCCAAAACCGATCCCTGAGGAACTCCACTGGTAACCTCCCTCCAGCCTGACAGTTCACCTTTCAGCATGACTCACTGTAGTCTCCCCTACAACCAATTCCTTATCCACATTTCAATTTTCATATTGATCCCCATCTTTTCCAATTTAACTAATAATTCCCCATGTGGCACCGTATCAAACACGTTACTGAAATCTAGGTAAATTAGGTCCACGGCGTTTCCTTTGTCTAAAAACTCTGTTACTTTCTCAAAGAAGGAGATCAGGTTGGTTTGGCACGATCTACCTTTTGTAAAACCATGTTGTATTTTGTCCCATTTACCATTGTTAGGTGAAGTCAATTAATAAACTTTGCTTCACAGCACCCACCAGCTGTGGGTGGTCAGATACAGGCACAACATCTGATGTTTGGAATCCCTGCTCACTGTCACCAAAGATGCAGCTTCAAACTAGTCACACAATCCTAATAACTGGAGTCTGCCTAGGAGCAGAGAGCTGCCACTCATGCTGTGACTTCGTATGGGTACCCTGAACCAAATTGAAACAATGCACACTCATCCAGTAAAAGAACACACCCAGCAACGTGGGAGAAGAATGACACACTATGCTGAAGTGGAATTTTTTCCCATCAAGTCAAAATGAAATGATAGAGTCATAATGAAATTAAAATATACTCCGTTTTGATTTGAAGTCATTCCAAAATATTTTTCCAAAAAATTATCAAAATTGCTTTGTTTCAGGAATACATTTTGGTTTAGACAAAACTGCATTTTCTGATGGAAAACTGTTCCATGGAAAAGTTTCCCCCCAGCTCTATTATTTATGTATTCTGGCCAGGGAGCCCTACTGCTAGGGGAGCATGAGAACTTGAAGTACTTGGACTATAGCTCCCCTGAGGCACCACAGAAACATTTTCCAAGCAATTGTTGTTTTTCCCATTTTCAGCTAATGGTTTTCAGCCTAATATTTTTCACTCCAAAATTGAAATTTTTGACCGAGAAAATCCCCATATTCTGACAATCTCTACTATACATTACTTAATACATTTTAGTTTGTAGTTCATGTACGCACACTAAATTGTCACATGAAACACTCCAGGTTACTGAAGATTTTCCTGCTGGATTTAATCAATTATTCGGTAATTGCAACACTTGTAAAATTATTTCTACAAATGTACAGAAAGGATGACTCCCTTTGTATTTTGTCATGGACTGGTAGTAATAGAGCCCAGTAAAAGACTTCAACTCGCTGTTTCTTCTCGCTTCAATCAGAGAGCAAATCTTCCATGATTAGGCAATAAAGCATGACAGAGCAATGGTCATAGTGGACATTTTGAGATGTTGCATATTTGGGTTAAATCCTGACCAGATTGAAGTAAAGGGTATTTTAGTCATTCATATCAATGTGTCTTCTATTTGTATCCAAAGCACATTGAAATCAATGGAAAGACTCACATTGTTTACAATACATTTTTGGATCAAACCTTTATCTGGAGTCCTCACTGAAGTTAGTGATTTTGACATTGAATTCAGTGGGAGAACATTTGTGACCGGTGAAAAGAATGCATATGGAATACTGTAGTTCAATACAAAGATGCTATTATTGTTTTACATAATCATACATAATTTACATATTTTTTTTATAGTTGGCATCTCTTATTTTGGCAGGATACTCACAGTGGGAAGAAGTTACAGCAGCAGCAGAATTGATATCCACTTGGTGCTTGTATAGGACCCAGGGAGAAAGAAGTAATATACTGTCAGAGAGAAACTGTGTTGAGCAGGAAAAGAGCAGGCAGTCTGGTAGCTAACCATAAACCTCACAGATATGTTATTTGAATCCAATAACTGAGGTGGGCAGGGATACAAAACAGACAGTAATGAAAAATTAGAATGGAGATAAAAGTAAAGTTAGAAATTAAAAAGAGTGAAAAGGCAGGTGCAAACAAAACTGGAGAGAAGTGTCAGCTTTTTCCATACAAAAACGGCAAGGAGCATATGACAGAGTATTGCAAGTATATGGGTATAATAAGCAATGTGAGATAACTGGGATAAGTGAGTTGCCTATATTAGGAAATTGACTAAGTTATATAAATACTCTTCCAAAGCTGCCCAATTTATAGAAAGGGTAGTTTATACTGTAATAAATATTTATAGACATAGAGCTCTTATTTATGTAGAAAGAACGAGGCAAGCACTCTTACAAATGTTAAGTTTCACCTAGTTCTTACTCATGTCAATGGGACTTTTGCCTCAGTAAGGACTTCCGGATTTGTTTCTTAATGCATTGTATAGTAAGGCTTTTGATACTCATGACCTTCTCATAAACAAACTAGACAAATATAGTCGAGATGAACCTACTATAATGTGGGTGCACAACTGACTGGAAAACTGTACTCAAAGAGTGGTTATCGATGGTTCACAATTGAGCTGGAAGGGAACATCAAGGGATTTATCCTGGGTCCGGTTCTCTTTAATATCATCATAAATTATTTGGATAATGGCATAGAGAGTCCACTTATAAACTCAGTGGATGATACCAAGCTAAGAGGCGTTTCAAGTGCTTTGGAGGACAGGATTAGAATTCAAAGTGATCTTGATATGCTGGAGAAATGGTCTGAATTAAACAGGATGCAATTCAGTAAGGACAAATGCAAAGTACTCCACTTAGGAAGGAATAATCAACTGCACAAATACAAAATAGAAAATGCCTGCCTAGGAAGGCATGCTAGTGGAGGTTATAGTGTATCACAAACTAAATATGTCAACAACGTACTACTGTTGCAAAAAAAGCAAACATCATTCTCGGATGTACAAGCAGGTGTGTTGTAAGCATGACACAGTAGTAATTCTTCCACTCTTCTGAGCACTGATAAGGACTCAGCTGGAATATTGTGTCCAGTTCTGGGTACCACACTTTGGGAAAGATGTGGAAAAAATGGAGAAAGTCCAGAGGACAGCAACAAAAATGATTAAAGGTCTGGAAAACATGACTTATGAGGAAAGAATGAAAAAAATAGGTTTCTTTAGTTTGAAGAAGAGAAGATTGAGTGGGGACATGATAACAGTCTTCTACAACATAAAGGGCTTTTATAAAGAGGGGATAAATTGTTCTCCTTAACAACTGAGGACAGGACAAGAAGTAACGGGTTTGAATTTCAACAAGGGAGATTTAGGTTAGACATTAGAAAAATCTTCCAAAGAGTAAGGGTAATTAAGCACTGGAACAAAGTGCATGTGTGAGTTCATTCACCTTCACCAAAACACTTAGGCCTCCACTCAGGACAACATCCCTATTCAGCAAAATACTGAAGCACATGCTTTACTTTAACCAAGTGCTTATGTCCAATTGAAGTTAATTGACTACCAGCCTTGCTGTTGAGACTTCTAGAAAGGGTGCAGTCGAAGAGACTTAAATATTTTCTTAAATGCTTTGCTGAACTGAGGCATTAATGCTTACACTGAGGTAATACTTTAAAACAAGTGAGCTCAAAGCCATTGGAACAAGACATGGAACCTCCTATTACTGGTATAAATCCAAGCAAGTTATGATCAAATCTTACTGTTGCCATTTGATGGCTGTTCAGTGACCTATGAGAACTGAAGAGTCAGTCTCAGTCCATCCCTAGTGGACTGACGTTAATCAGAAAAAGTGATAATTGACACCCTTGTTAGTAGTCTCCACAGAAAGGGCCTGGGTTGAAATCAGCATAAAGAATTAGCTACCTTCTCAATATTACAGCTCATTCCTCCAGCCCAGAGTTGAGTAACATTAGTAGGGAAACTTGAAATGCAGCTGCTCACATCATACCTGTTTGGGGGCTAACCTGAAAGTTTCTAGCATCAGTCCAGCACATTTAACTGTCATTGATTTCCCCCTTTGTTTTTTTTTTTTTTTTTTTTTTAGTTAAAAACAAACAAAACAAAAACCAGGTGAAATAAGGAAAGAAGAATTAACCTTCTTGCTGTAATTCCCTTCTTGACTCACCATTGCCCCACCATCACCATCATCCGTCCCTTCCCCTGTCATCACTTCAAGACTGTATCTTTTGAAGTTGCTCAAGATTTAAACCATGTTCTATATTATGAGAGGAAAAATACCAACCTCATGTAATTTGAAAGAGAAACCCAAGAATCAATTTGATTTAGTTGCTGATTGGTCCTGCTTTGAGCAGGGGGTTGGATTAGTTGACCTCCTGAGGTCCCTTCCAACCCTGATAGTCTATGATTCTATGACTCATAGAATGAGTGAACCAGCTCTTTGGCAACTGAACAGCTGTTGTAGCATTTACCAACTTACAAAATCCTAGGTTTGCCAAATGACAACTATGTATTTTAAAATATCCTGTTGTTAAACTAACAAAATGCTGAGCTTAAGTCTCATAACAGGCTTTATTTGTTAATAATAGCCTTTTCTCAGCAGCAGTCTAGCTGACAGTTCTCTGTAGTAGAATTATAGTTACCAGAGGCATGAAAGAGACTCACACTAAAGAAATATGCATCAAGGTGGTTTAGATTCCTGTAAAGGATCATGGTTACATGAGAGGTTCACCTTCTTCCTTATCCTAGCATATCAGCTGCCAATAAAATTGTTTTCCCCCAAAGAACACTGGTGATATAAATATGGTACAGACATTTGTGTGCTACCAACCGAGCCATTCAAATGAAGCTATTCCACTCTCATTTAAATCAATGGCAACATTCTTACCGACATCAGTAGTAGCAGGTGCAGGGCCTAATACTTTAGAAAAGCATAGAATAAAATAGCAAGATTGTTCGAGAATGAGGGTCATTAGCAGATGTGTGGAGATTTTGCACAGCACCTGTTTTCAATAAGTTGGGTTTCAACCACTATTAGTCCCTTCTGAATATTCATGAGGATTGCACCCAGAAAATATACTAAGGGGACATACTTATAGAAAGTGATGATGTTTATTACCAACTACTGTGAAGTATTATTGGATTATTTATTCTATGGGTTAAAATTTGCCAGGAATATGCCTGAATAATATGGATTTTTTAAATACCTGGAAATAGAGACAGACTCACTTTACGATAAAGGGGAAGAACAATAACTCTCCATTTTTTTCCTGAAAAGAATATTTGAAACAAAGACAGCATATATAAAATATGAATGAATATTTTCTTATGAATAATGATGGGTTTTGTCATATTTTAAGACTTCTCGATGTTTGATGCTTGAACTAAAGTTCTGAGTTGTTTCAGCAGAGAGGAAAGTCCTCAAATGGGGAATTCCACAACCATCCTATTATGTTCTATACAGGTTCTTATACCACCCCCATCACTATTGTATCTGAGCATGTTCCAGCAGTGCATTAAGTGACACGACTATCATTTGTCCGCACTAACCATCAATCCATAAAATCCTCCAATAATTCATATCTTGTCCCATCAACATCTACAAGCTTCAGAGACCCTATTTATGGTTTGCATGGCATTTTCTAACTGTACCATACTTTTAAAAATATTTTTGCATTAAACTATCTGAACGTCATGGAAAAGAGGGCAGCACATGGAAAACACAGACGTAAGTTTTATAAACTTAATGCCCTCTTCTCAATGTTGGCAAAAGAAAATAGATAAGCAATAATGTTTTGTTAAAAGCAGAAGGGGGGACATTGATAGATAATTTGCTTTGCTCAAAAATTTAGAACATCTGACTAAACTTTCCACCAATTTATACAAAAATCTAGAAAATCCATAATCACTTTAAGATTTGAATTTTTGTTTTGATTTGTTTTTTGTCCCAATGTCTTATTTTCTTGATCTGATCTGGAGGTTTAGCAGGATGTTCTGTCCTGTCTATTGTACTGGACTTGGTACTTGCAGTGTCCAATACATTTCTATGATTCTATCAGTGAGTATTACAACTGGTGGAAATGGCTTCAAAATGGCAAAAGCACATGCAGACAAGTTTGGAATCTGCGAGTACTTGACAGACTTCGAGCTGTTGGCTCTGTGAATGAGTACGCTGATGAGAAAACAGCACAGTAGTGTTTTTGGATGGTGATTCCAAAGCATTTTACCAGCAGTGTAGATCATAGTTCTTATAGACCAGTGGTTCTCAACTCTGGTTCACCACTTGTTCAGGGAAAGTCTCTGGTGCACCGGGCCGGTTTGTTTACCTGCCGCATCCACAGGTTCAGCCAATTGCGGCTCCCACTGTCCGCGGTTCGCCGCTCCAGGCCACTGGGGGCTGCGGGAAGGGCGGTGAGCACATCCCTCGACCCATGCCGCTCCCCGCAGCCCCCATTGGCCTGGAGCAGCAAACCGTGGCCAGTGGGAGCCGCGATCAGCCGAACCTGAGGACACGGCAGGTAAACAAACCAGTCCGGCATGCCAGGAGCTTTCCCTGAACAAGTGGTGGACCAGAGTTGAGAACCACTGTTATAGAGAGTTACACAAACATTTATATGACTGCTATGAGGTGTGATTGGCCTTTTTGAAATTCCAGAAGAAATAGCAAGCCAGGCTGGAAGGGGAACTATTGTATAGTTAGATGTGTGCATCAAGGAGACTGTTCAATAGGGCTTTCCCTGTATTACCCTGTACAGGTGATGGTTTGAGTGAAGCAGAAGTTGCTGCAACATATCTGGAAATAGCAATGCAGAGATGGGCATATATCCCTTGGCAGGCCATGAGAGAATCCTATGTGAAAAGTCAGATTATAAATGGTTTAACAAGGGAACGTTATAGTGATGCTAGTGATGAAAGAAAACATAGTGAACAAACCTGTGAACCAGATTATACACAGTTCAAAATGTGGAAGAAGAAATTGGTGTTTCCTTAAAGGTATCAGTTATTAATTCCCAGACTCAAGTAGACATCTTTATGTCAGATGCTGCACTTCAAGAAGTGATGTTGGATCATATTAAAGAAGTTCTGTATTAAAATCACAAATGAGTTTGATTCCCCAGAGTTTAAATTCCAGGGTATTACTAATGAAGAGGTCTCTTGGTTTTTGGTACTGTTTCTCTCCCTCTATGTGTGAAACTTGCAAGCTGCTAACTGTGTTAGTACATTCTAAGACAGAGTCTGTTCTCAAAGCAGTTCACAGAGAGAGAGACTCAAAGCAATACTCTAACAACAGAAACAGCACCCAGAGACTCCCCACCCTTTTGTTGTATTAACAATTGTGATTAAAATAGAGATAGAGGACGTATGTGGATGGATGCTTGGTGTGGATAATAACTGAATGATCAGGGAGGTGCCAGCCTAAGAATCCAGTGTCCATCGGCTGAAGAAGGCGTCAAGTGGAAATCACCAGACGACCCCCCCCCCCCGGAGGGCAGACTGGAATCCACCCAACAGCCTCAAGGATGGGAGAACCAAAGAACAAGATAACATCTTGGAGCCGTCAGGAATGTGCTATCTGCTGATTGATTCAGCAACAGCATGATGAAGCAATTCCCATAGACTGGCATAGGAAGAAATTCCTATAAAAATAGACTCTAAAAAGTGAGAACTTTGGGGTCTGATTCTGCAAACCAACTTCCAGGAGCATCAGATGAGCATCTGACAAGGCCCTGCTCCCTCCTCATGTCCAGGCCACCTGGCCAGTGGCTTGGCATGAGCAACTCTAAGGCTGGTAACTATGATAACAACCTTGCAGAACCTGTGTGTGTGTGTTTGTATGAATGAATGTGTGAATAAATATGAGATTGAATGGAATGTTATAGCTATAACTAACTGCTTACTATGATTCTTTCTGTATTCACAATAAATGTGGTATTTTGCCTTTTTCCCTTTAATAAGATCCTGCTGGTTTTTATTTTATTGGTATAACAGTGATTGCAAGTGAAGTGGCTAAAAAAACCTGGAGGAGGTCCAAGTTCAAACTATTCACAGGTGCACTGGGGGTCAGAAGAAAGAGGCTGTTTCCTGAGTGGGTCCAGGACAGAAGTCATTTGCAGGCAATGCAGAGGCAAAGGCCACTGGAGATGGAATTGCCCAAGCAGAGGGAAGCAACACTAAGTTGTTGATGCATTAGGGCCATCAGCAGCAACTATCAGAACTGCCCATGTGAAGAACTGCCTAGATACCTGCTACTATGTGTCTGGAGACATTGGCGGCTGGAAAACAACAATGTTGTTGGAATCAGGATCTGAAATAAGTCTGATCCATGGTGAACACACAATGTTGAAAAGGAAGAAATCTTGTATTACAGGGTTAAATTGGTGACAATTAATCATCAGCCACTGCAGAGAAGAGGAGAGATCCAGCTCCCACTGAACTTGGGGTCTCTGCATATTAAGTGGACTTTTGTTATGATGAGCAATATTTCTAGTGCTGTTTTTAGGAGTGGATTTCATCTGAGAACATCACAAGAACTCCTGAGGTGTTCACAGAGCACCTTTGTCACGGACAATATTCAGACAGGACGGAGGAAGTATGGACAGGGGAGCAACTCTTGGGGCCTTACAGGTGCCTCTACCATGCCTATAGGATGACAGATAGGAACTGCTCCCTGGGGTAGCTCAGAATAAAGTTGTGGTGAAGCCAGGCAACAATAGCCTGAAGGATAAAGGACTGCTGCAGTGAAGCTGTAGGAGTGTTTGATGCTACTAGTATCCACTCAGGATTGCTTAGCAGAACTCTGTTTCAAGGTGGACCAAAGAGGGAATCCTGCGTAAAAGCAATGAATGTGACTGACCAGGCAGCGCAGCTTGTGAAAGATCAGACCATGGGAACAGTGTCCAGTGTAACTGGTGTCTCAGAGCCTCTCATAGGGGGATAGAGATCAAGAACTGAGAAGCATCTGTCAAGGTTCCTTCCCCACTCTGAACTCTAGGGTTGTGGGGACCCACATGAAAGACCCCCTAAGCTTATTCTTACCAGCTTAGGTTAAAAACTTCCCCAAGGTACAAACTTTGCCTTGTCCTTGAACGGTATACTGCCACTACCAAGCGTTTTAAACAAAGAACAGGGAAAGAGACCACTTGGAGATGTCTTTCACCAAAATATCCCCCCAAGCCCTGCACCCCCTTTCCTGGGGAAGGCTTGATAATAATCCTCACCAATTTGTACAGGTGAACACAGACCCAAACCCTTGGATCTTAAGAACAATGAAAAATCAATCAGGTTCTTAAAAGAAGAATTTTAATTACAGAAAAGGTAAAAGAATCACCTCTGTAAAATCAGGATGGAAAATACTTTACAGGGTATTCAGATTCAAAACACAGAGGATCCCCCTCTGGGCAAAACCTTAAAGTTACAGAAAACAGGAATAAACCTCCCTCTTAATACAGGGAAAATTCACATAAAACAAAAGATAAACTAATCAACCTTGCCTGGCTTACCTATACTGGTTGCAATATTGGAGACTTGGATTAGGATGGATTGGAGAAGATGGATTTCTGTCTGGCCTCTCCCAGTCCCAAGACAGAACAAACACATAAACAAAGAGCACAAACAAAAGCCTTCCCCTCCCCAAGATTTTAAAGTATCTTGTCCCCTTATTGGTCCTTTGGGTCAGGTGCCAGCCAGGTTAGCTGAGCTTCTTAACCCTTTACAGGTAACAGGATGTTGCCTCTGGCCAGGAGGGATTTTATAGCACTCTATACAGAAAGGTGGTTACCGTTCCCTTTATATTTATGACAGCATCCCACTCAGTAAAGGAGACAGGGATTGATTTGACAGAAGCAGCCATAAAAGGCAATGAAAGGAAGCAATTAGAGCAGCTGCTCTTACAATATGCTAGTGTGTTCTCCAGGAATAATGAAGAGCCTGGGGGATATGATCGGGTGCCGTGCAACATCAGGTTGTGTTTAAACCAGGGAGTGTTCTACTCCCCCCCACCCCAAATTTCCCTGAGGTATCAGATCATTGTGAAACGAGAAGCTAAATTGCATGCTGGCGGATGGTCTGATTGAGCAATCTACATCACCTAGGGCATCCCCAACTGTAACTGTGAAAAATCCCCATGGAGACTGGATGATATGCATTGACTACAGGAGACCTAATTCACAGACAGTCCAAGACAGCTACCTGGTTCCCCACATAGATAAAAAGCCAGGAGCAAAATATTTTAGTAGCTTTGATTTGGGATCTTATTACCATCAGATTAAAGTGGCACCTCAGGATCAAGAAAAAAACTGCTTTTGTGGCATCCTATGGACTGTTTCAATTCCACAGAATGCCTTTCCAACTCATGAATGCACCAGGAACATGGCTGCAGATGTTAAGGACTGGGTACTTTCCTGTCTTACCTGTCAAGAAAGGAAAGCACTGAAGGATAAAAGAATGGAGAAAGGATGCATCGTTGAAATGTAGTGTTGCAGTTCAGCCCACCAAGTGGCATCTGCAGTGATCAGGGGAAGGAATCTGAATCACAGTTATTACACAAAGTTTGCTGAAAACTCCAGATAACCCTGAGACTAATGGGGTCACGGAGAGAGTAAACCACACCATTGGTTCTATGCTTACTGACTTAATCAATGAAGATGAGCAAGACTGGGATACAAAGTCATCTTTTGTCATCTTTTGTGATTTTTTGCCATCTTTACATATAACACCAGCTACCCATTACTCTCCTTCTAAGGTTATTTCTTGACTCCACAAACCCCTGCTTCACAGTGACCTGATGTTCAGGCAGCAAGAATTGGTAAGGGGCCTTGCTAGGGTGACCAGATGTCCTGATTTTATAGGGACAGTCCCAATATTCGGGGCTTTTTCTTACATAGGCTCCTATTGCCCCCCATCCCCTGTCCCAATTTTTCACACTTGCTGTCTGGTCACCCTAGGCCTTGCACCTACACAGATGGGTGACACAGGTGGGCAGAGTCTTATATCAGTGACCCGAGGACAACAATCGATAAGATGGAGGAACAGATGAGCCAGAAGTTAGCTTGTCAGGCACAGAAGCCGGGAAAGAGGAAAAGTATGTGCCCGCTAAGGAAGGAGATAAGTTGTGGCTACACAACTGGACAAAGTCCCAAACTTACTCCTTTCTGCAGGGGATCTTACACAGTGATTAAGAAACTGAACAACTTATTCTTGCAGATACAAAACGCAGGAGCTCACCCCTTTTGTAATGCATTGAGAACTGGTGCACAGATTCGCTGAAAGAAAGGGGAGGGCAATGCCCCACAGCCATCCTAGAGGGATACAGAATAGGCTTTGAAGGTATCCCAGCAGATACCTGTTATTTGTAATGGGAGACCAGTCGTGGAGGAGAAAGTGCTGGGGTGTTTGCAGGACCTCAACACACTGCTGTCTCCAACAGGATAGGCTTGACCCAGAGAATCTGAATTTTGCATTTGCTCATAATCTAGATCCAACTACAACCAATGAGTCCATGACTGATTATAAGACTTAATAGGCTGATGAACACGGAAGCTTGTGTGGATGGCAGAATACCTGAAATCCCAGGAGTTACTGTTTCAATTCTTATTTAACTAGAGGGGGGAAGTTGTAATTAGTGTACACAGCACTTCCACCAGTATATGGAGCTTTATCTTTAGCTTAGTGTTAAGTTGTTGTCTTCTATGTTATGTTGTTGATCTGACCTGGGAGGTTAGCAGGACGTTCAGTCCTGTCTGTTTGTGTTAGAGTTGGTATTTGCATTCTTCCAATAAATCTCTGTGATTCTATGACAGGTTTCAGAGTAACAGCCGTGTTAGTCTGTATTCGCAAAAAGAAAAGGAGTACTTGTGGCACCTTAGAGACTAACCAATTTATTTGAGCATGAGCTTTCGTGAGCTACAGCTCACTTCATCGGATGCATACCGTGGAAACTGCAGCAGACTTTATTTATACACAGAGAATATGAAAAAATACCTCCTCCCACCCCACTGTTCTGCTGGTAATAGCTTATCTAAAATGATCATCAGGTGAGCCATTTCCAGCACTTGGAGACGTCGAAAATAGGATTCTAGGTCACCACAGAACTGTATCATGTTCGTGGGGGTGGAGGGGCAGAAGGAAAGGCCCCGAGATAGAACAGCTGCTTCTGCTGGGCTGAGATTATAGTTGGATAGGTGCTGGAAATGGCCCACCTGATGATCACTTTAGATAAGCTATTACCAGCAGAACAGTGGGGTGGGAGGAGGTATTGGTTCATATTCTCTGTGTATAAATAAAGTCTGCTGCAGTTTCCACGGCATGCATCCGATGAAATGAGCTGTAGCTCACGAAAGCTTATGCTCAAATAAATTGGTTAGTCTCTAAGGTGCCACAAGTACTCCTTTTCTTTTTGTGATTCTATGAGTATTACAATACCTGTGGTAGCCTTATTTGACTTAGCATGGATAAAGACAGCAGTGAAGCCATGGTCTTCAGTGCAGGCTAAGATCATGAGTAGGCTCCCAAGGTTCTGGGCAGGATTGCACAGTCCATGCTGAAGAACCAGGCCATTTTCATATTGTAGTTGGAGACTCAGAAACATGCTGACATGGAAGTTATCTTCGGCCATACCCAGTAGGCATTCTGTGATACTAGCCATAAGATTATATATCCGAGATGGCTGTGGTAGTGGGAGTTTATAACCAAGGGAAAAGAGAATGGAAAAATCTCAAACTGTGGCTGGAAATGGCAGGTTTGTGAATCCAATGGTATTTGAGAACAAACAACTCAAGCGTCTCAGCAGGGAAGATAATCACAAGCTTGCAGCAAACAGCTGTATTTGGAAAAGGTATGCAAAAGAACTTGGCCATAATGTCAAAATTCTACTTACACCCATTGGTTATCCTGTCACTTAAATTTTTATGGAACTTTTAAATAGTAATGGAATCAACACTAACCCAAAGAAAACATCCTCCACCGTCACTTGTTATCCAGGATGGCAATTTTTTTATGTGTGGTGAATTTATTAATCTCTCTGGCCTAGTGAAGAGAGCCAAACATTCAGTCACATACTCTGCAGTTTAATATTAATTTAAAAGTCAATTGACAAATTTGAGGGATTAGTTTCACTCAGATACTCTGTTGCACAGTTTTGGTGCCAATTAGACATGAAGATAAGATATATGTGATTGTCATATTAAAGAAAATTTAATTGCATGGGAACAAGCTTTTAAAGTAGTCTTTAAGTATAAATTATCAATATGAAATATGAGTGCAGTTATCAGGTTGCTGGAATGTGCTTGTCAAGGCAAGTAAGTCAGACTTATGGGTAGGACTATTCTGTTTAGAATTAGTTTAGTTCAATGTTTTGACAGTTGCACTTGAGCAGAGATTACTAAAATATACCTCTCTGGTTGAATTGCTACTTCACCACAAGTAAGGTTTATAAGTTTAGATCAGTCTGAGAGGGAATTATTCAAAACATGTCAAATTTACTTCCCTTTGAAAAATGCATTCTGTTTAACTCCTTCACTCATGTATTTCCATGGAAAGTGTGTCTCGGTCTGCATTCAGAAACGAAAAAAGATGGACACAAAAAACCCACTTACATAAAATGGACTTATGAAAGACACAATAGACGGAAGATAAAGAACTCAGATGACTGACATATCTTAGTGGGCGGAAAGTTAAGTTTAAGTAAAGAGGAAATGTATTTGACCAGAATAGACTGCACTTTTTGGAGAAAAACATATTTTTATAGTCTGAATAGAAGATGGTTTTCAGCCAAATGTAGCAGTAGTCAAGGGTGCTAGGATTTAAGAATGACATCAGTACAGCCTTCTCTGTGTAGTTAAGCAACTACTTTGTTACACCAAACAAAAGTCAGAAATAGTATTCTTGGATTTTAAAATGGAATGAGTTTGGTTATATAGTGTATATACATTCTATGTAATGTAAACAAAAATGCCTGATCCCAGCATTCTGTTACTTCTGAATCTCTGTCATTCAAGTCCAACACTACAGCTACATTGCAAAAACAAGCCCATTCCTCATTCCATTGAACTCAGTGGCCAGATACACAGGGACAGATCTGCAAACAACCAGTGAGAGAGCAATAACTGCACATGCTGGTCTTTACCATATACAGTAGTTGAAAACTGCATACAAATAACTTTAATTACATAAATACCAATAGACATGCAACACGTGTAGTACTAATGAGCATGGGACATATGGGATTTAAAAAAAAAAAAGAGGAGTACTTGTGGACCTTAGAGACTAACACATTTATTTAAGCATAAGCTTTCGTGGGCGAAAACCCACTTCATCGGATGCATGCAGTGGAAAATACAGTAGGAAGATATATATGTACACGGAGAACATGAAAAAATATGTGTCGCCATACCCACTCTAACGAGAATGGTCAGTTAAGGTGAGCTATTATCAGCAGGAAAAAAAAGAAAACCTTTTGTCATGATAATCAGGATGGCCTATTTCCAACAGTTGTCAAGAAGGTGTGAGTAACAGTAGGGGAAAAAATAAGCATGGGGAAATAGTTTTACTTTGTGTAATGACTCATCCACTCCCAGTCTTTATTCAAGACTAATTTAATAGTGGCTGAACTTTGTGACTTTGTCCTCACCCGCAACTATTTCACATTTGGGGACAATGTGTACCTTCAAGTCAGCAGCACTGCTATGGGTACCCACATGGCCCCACAGTATGCCAACATTTTTATGGCTGACATAGAACATTGCTTCCTCAGCTCTCGTCCCCTAATGCCCCTAAACTACTTGCACTACACTGATGACATTTTCATCATCTGGACCCATGAAAAAGAAGCCCTTGAGGAATTCCACCATGATTTCAACAATTTCCATCCCACCATCAACCTCAGCCTGGACCAGTCCACACAAGAGATCCACTTCCTGGACACTACAGTGCTAATAAGCCATGGTCACATAAACACCACCCTATACCAGAAACCTACTGATCCCTATACTTACCTACATGCCTCCAGCTTTCATCCAGACCACATCACATGATCCATTGTCTACAGCCAAGCTCTAAGATACAACCACATTTGCTCCAACCCCTCAGACAGAGACAAACACCTACATAACCTCTACCAAGCGTTCTTACAACTACAATACCCACCTGCTGAAGTGAAGAAACAGACTGACAGAGCCAGAAGAGTATGCAGAAGTCACCTACTGCAGGACAGGCCCAACAAAGAAAGTAACAGAACACCACTAGCTGTCACTTTCAGCCCACAACTAAAACCTCTCCAGCGCATCATCAAGGATCTACAACCTCTCTTGAAGGACGACCCATCACTCTCACAGTATTTGCTTCAGGCTGGGGGGCTTACAGACAGCCCCCCAACCTGAAGCAAATACTCATCAGCAACCACACACCACACAACAAAAACACTAACCTAGGAACCTATCCTTGTAACAAAGCCCGTTGCCAACTCTGCCCACATATCTATTCAGGGGACACCATCATAGGACCTAATCACACCAGCCACCCTATTAGAGGCTCGTTCACCTGCACATCTACCAATGTGATATATGCCATCATGTGCCAGCAATGCCCCTCTGCCATGTACATTGGCCAAACTGGACAGTCTCTACGTAAAAGAATAAATGGACACAAATCAGACATCAAGAATTATAACATTCAAAAACCAGATGGAGAACACTTCAATCTCCCTGGTCACTCGATTACAGACCTAAAAGTTGCAATACTACTACAACAACAAAAATTCAAAAACAGACTCCAGCGAGACACTGCTGAATTGGAATTAATTTGCAAACTGGACACCATTAAATTAGGCTTGAATAAAGACTGGGAGTGGATGGGTCATTACAGAACATAAAACTATTTCCCCATGCTTATTTTTCCCCCTACTGTTACTCACACCTTCTTATCAACTGTTGGAAATGGGCCATCCTGATTATCACTGCAAAAGTTTTTTTTCTCCTGCTGATAACAGCTCATCTTAACTGATCACTCTCGTTATAGTGAATATGGCAACACCCATTTTTTCATGTTCTCTGTGTATATCTATCTATCTATCTATCTATCTATCTATCTATCTTCCTACTATATTTTCCACTGCATTCATCCGATGAAGTGGGTTTTAGTCCACAAAAGCTTATGCTCAAATAAATTTGTTAGTCTCTAAGGTGCCACAAGTACTCCTCGCTCTTTTTGCTGATACAGACTAATACGGCTACCACTGTGAAACATGGGATTTTTAGTTAGCTTTCAACCATAAGTAGAATGAAGATAGTAAATGTAAGTCGTCACAGGGTTTGACACAACTTATAAAGCTCGATATGTGTATCTTGTCCATCAGAATCAGAGGAACTTGAAGAGGAAGCTTTCACAGCATATTTTCTCTTACTGAGAAGAGTCACAGGATTAAACTATTACATTTTAAATCATAACTGTAGTAAGTGTTCATTTGCCAAAGACTGCTCTACTGTGGCAGCTCAAGGAAAAAGTTGAAAATGGATACTGCAAGGGGTTAAGTAGTGTCATAGTTTATGCTGATACTGGGCATTCAGTTCTAGACACCTATGTTCAAATGGTTAAGTTCTCAAGTAATTATTTTCTTGTTTCCCTTATCCAACTCCACATTTTGAACATGATCCTGTGGTGTACCAAGCACTTCCTGGAGTATGCTGAACAGCCTCCATTCCATTTGATTTATGTGGAGGGAGTTCAACACCTCATCAACTTATCTTGGGAATGGGCCGAAAGTTTCCAAAGGGAAAGCGTCTAAGTTTGTACATATTGTTAGTATGTCACGTATATTTTATATTAATTGGAAATAAATATCTGTGGTTTATGTATAGAACCTGCCATTACCAAAGTTGCTTTTTCTACTTTTGTTTCTGAGCAAATAGACTGAGGTAATGTTACATGACTGATGTAAACTCAGATTACCCCCTAATTACATGATGTGATGCCAGTCTTATTAAGGACACATATAAAAATAGAGGTCAATCAGTGACCAGGAAACATGGGACGAAAGTACGGTCTAGGCATACTAAATGCAGTCTCAGTGCAGAGGGATGAACTGGGTGACCTCTTGAGGTCCCTTCCAGCTCTACATTTCCATGATTATATGAAAGTAGGGTCAGGACCAGCAAAAGTTACTGAATGGAAAGTTATGCAGTCTGGGTCAATTGGCTTGTTTTCCATTCAGAATATTACTGCTGGACACGATTTTGTAGTTACAGTGGCAGAGAAGAAGTTTTTCTTTTCTTCCATTACTGTGATGGCATAGTCCTGCATGAAGGATTTCTGACATTGGTAGTTGCTGTGTAGTGAGTGTTACACCACTGGCATGCTGTTTTTTCTTCTTCCATGTCTCATCATTGAACCAAGGAGAACTTCATGGGTGATCTGAGGAAAGAGGATGGTTTAATGCCAATATGGTGGCCAGTAGGCAATTATTCTATCCACTACCTCATTAATGCTTTGGCTTTGCCATTGGATAGTTTTCTTTTCTAGGGCAAGCTGAAAGCTGGATAGATTCAAGAGCCTTTTTGGGCCAGCCATCTTTGTCAACTCACTCCCCTTCTGGCAACCATGAGTTACGTTGCCTTGCAGAGGTTGGGATCAGACCAGGAAAGTGGAATATTTAATTCTATAGTATTCACTTCAGGCTGAATCTCAGATCCATTGTGTGTCCAGATGAGTGTGAGATCCAGCGATAGTATGTGTGTACCCCCATGGTTTCTATCTAGGCGGTGAGTTCAGATGTCTCTGATTTCGTCTACAATGGTGGAGATTGCAGCTACCCAGAACACTGACTCTGTAGTACTCCAGCATTATGCTTGGTAGCAGGTCCTTAGTTCTTCTCAGAAATCTGGAGGCTGTTTGCCTGGAAACCTCTGTAATTCCTTGCATTTATAAAGGACACAAAAAAGAATACACCCATATCTCCTTCACTTGATGGTCTGCAGCTCCCATTCCTCTCTCCATATGTTAGAGACTCCATCATGCTGCTTTTTTACCTCTTTCTTTTCCTATTCATTCAATGTCCATGTTCCCAGCAACCAGCTGTCAAATAAAATAGGATGGTAACAAGTTGTGCTCAGATACCATGGTACTTGGAATCCTGTTTGAGTATCTGAATGTCATAGACAGGCATATTAAAATTAAAAGGCCACAGTTCAACAATTTTATCTGTGGTCAACAGAGGACACACTCTCTTTGCTTACATAGTCTCTTTAAAATTTCCTCTCTTTTTAGCTAAGGTTAGCTAGATGCGTAACTATTAATATTTTTAAATTTTTCATTATAAGCAGAATGTATAAACTAGTATCTTAAAAGTCATACATATGCATGCAAAACTCAGGATGCGTATGTCAGTGGTATATATTGTCCTACCTCCTTGCAGCATCATTCTGGCAGTACCACAAGCCTTGTGCAAAATATGCAGATTAGTAAAGGAATCAGTCCCACTTCATCTCCTTTTACATTAATCCCAATTGAACTTCAGGACATTTTCTTCAGTACCCCCTGACTTCATTTCATTGTTTTCAAAACTGGTATGAAATTTCCGATATGTGTTACAGACTAATTTTCTTTGGCTAAAGCAGCTCTCCCTCTGAAGAACTGCTGTTACTAAATAACTTTCCAAACTAAAGATAAATCTTGACCCGAGTTTCCCACACTTGTACAGGCTAATAAATAACTTAGTGAATATATACCTGCCCTGTCAGCTAAAGTATGTCTAGGAAATCCATGTACAAAAATCTTCGCTGAATATTTCCATCTTGATATACAAGTACCTTTATCTGTCCCTCATTGGAGCTCTTCCTCACTTGAGTAACCCTGGGGATCCTGCAGTTTTCATGTTACTAGTATGACTACTCTGAAGTTCTCTATGCTGGGCTAAGACATTGTTTTCAGGGGTGTCAATGAAAGATTTGAAGGGTTAGTTCCATGCCAAGTGTTTTACTATATTAATGTCAGTTAGCTGCTGTGAACTTCTAAAATAAACTGACTATAAAACTCCACTATACTGCAGTTTGAAAATTAAAAAAGTCTTGCTTGCAAAGATGAAAAAATACTATCCTTATACCCACATTTGTATAATCCAGTCCATGCCAATTTAGTTTCCTCTTCAAAGTTTGGAACATTTTAAGGCAAGTTACTGTTTTTCCCTTTTTTTAGGTTCCAAGTGAATTCTCGCGCTAAGTTTATCTCATCCCCCCACTTTCTGTAATGCGTGTCTGGTATCACCAAGACAAGGACCGTGGACCTTTGATTCTTGCTCTTTAGTGCCTTGTTCAGAGCTGGAAATCAGCATCAGACTTGTTTTATCTCCAAATGAACACTGTCGGGTCTTGGAAGCTTCACCAGCTGCTTATTTCAACAGCAGCCAGGCTTTATACATTGCAACGGTGGTACACAAAGACTGTGTAATCTGGCCTGATTTTCAGTGTTGGGTTCGAGGGAACATCTTCATGCCCACAGCAGCAGAGGAAATAGTTTAGACTTCCGGGGTGATTGGCTGCATATCTTATACTAGAAATACTTTCCTTTTTTCCCAGCCCCTTATTTCACATATTGGGGAAATGTGTCATTTGGAACTGAATGAACAAAAGCAAGGTGCAAAATCATTTGTCCTAACTTCTCTTCAAACAAACCCTAAATCTAAAATCAAAATCACTGCAAACCAATTATTAGGAGCTGCAGAGTGGGTGTCCTTCATATTACCATCAGATCTGTGTCCACCCTGGCATAAGGTATCCATTACAATATCACGGTGTCCACAAATCTTCTGGAAAGATTTGGGATCAGAGAATTCACTTGAAATCTAAAGAAAGTAAAACACTAATGTGTCTGTAAATGTTTTGAAATTTGAAGGGGAAACTAAATTGGCCTGGATTGTATTATACAAATGCCAGGATAAGGATAGTATTCGGTCTGTCTGTGGGGCGGGGGGTGGGGGAGCATAGCTTTCAGCCCACTGGAAATGCATTTTCTAAATAGGAAAATGTTAAAGTTGACCAGAAGATGTTTTCTGTAAGTGTTCAAAATCACCGGAGGGGACTGTGCTCCAGGAAAGCCTACAGTGAGGGAGTCTGTTGACTGACAGTTACAAAAATACTTAATTCTATCACTTCCCTGATGGTGTAAGTGCCACAACATATTCTTATTCCTTCTTATCATTCTCACAATATTTACTCTTAGTGCACATATGTCAACCTGATCTATTGAAAAATGATCCAGTTTCTGTTTTCTAATGCAGCACACAATTGTCCGAACAGGTGAGTGGGGTGAGCTTGCTTCCTGCAAAACTGCTTGTCACTTATACAAAAAAATTCAAGGCATGACTGTAGAGATTTATTTTCACACACTTCACACAATTCGATTTTATGTTGTTTGAAGGGTATTGACTGTAATGTCATCAGCTCTTCTGTTATGCATAGAGAGCTTCTAGGTAACTTTTGCTGCAAATGTTCTCATTTAATTATTTTTAAAGTTACCAGTAAACTTTATTTCAATATATAACAGATACACTGGTGTACTTAAGGAAGGACCCTGCATCAATAACCATCTGCTCTTTTTAGTATATTTCTAGGGCTTTTGCCAGAGCTACTATGCCATTATCTAATATGTGCCATGAAAAATAAAACCCTACTGGAATCCATGAAGGAAGAACGTATTTTGTCAAAAGGCCACAAGAGGGAGTTAAGAGTTAATCTAGGAATTTTATATTAGCTCATAAGGGATAAACTTTATGTGAATAATCCCAACACTTACTCATATGAGTAGCCATTATTGACATATAAGAGTTTGCAGAATTAATTCCAAAGACTGTAAATAATGACTAAAGTAAAGATTCTTTGTTGATAAGACTCATGGGACGTGAGAGATCTGGCTATATAGATTATTCAGTCTTTCCCCATCTATTCTGTTTCTTAAACTGAGAGCCTCAGCTCAGCTCTGCACAGATAAACTTTTTTTTTCTAAAGTGTTTAGTGTCCGTTAGCCACAACATCAAAGTACAGTTCTAGTCTCTCTTTGGTTGTTCACATTAAGTGCCAGCCAAGAATTTACCATAGGTCCTGGTCTCAGAGTATGGATTGAAAACTTGTTTCAAAGCTTCTGGTTCCAATATCTCTAGCATGGAGCTAATGGGCATTAAAAACAAGGTTTTATTTAGAGATTAAAAACTAGTTATTTAGTATATAACTATGGATAAATGGGATTTGAGAATCATAAGGATGCAGCGTATTATGTTAAATTTTAATACCTTCATTTTATGAAACTCACAGAAGGTTAATGAAAGAATAAGAAGAAAAAATAAGGAAACGGGGAAAGCAGAATGCAAAATGTTAATCCAACATGTTGATTCTCACCCTGCAAACCTTATGCAGGCAAACTCCCTTTGACATTCCTTATATCTCCCTGTTTTCTCAGCTCAGTATTGTATTATTCCGTCTTCTGCCACAGAAGAGCCTTGCTATAGAGTTGACAAGCATCCACGTTTATAGAAAAGTGACCATGTACAGTCAGTCCTACAAAAGTTACTGGTTTCTTTGTACATTTTTATTGTAATAGACCTTAATTATAATTAACTATAGAGGCTCCATTCTGAAATAAGTGAAGAATATGTTCCAAAGTTCTCGGCAGCATGGTGACCCTCATGCCATTTCAGGCTCTTCACAGTGTTTAAAGTGACTTTCGCCTTAGTGTATTGGCTTGTCTCCTCATGACAGTGTTATCACAAAGTCTATACTATATGATCCTTAGCTTTGTAGTCCAGACTTGCCCATAGTTCAGAGCTATTTATATTCATGGGCACTTTACATCAGTTTTACACGGGTGTGGTTCCACTGCCAATGACCAGGACATAGGCAGTCAAGCCTAGTGCTCAGAGAAGGAGTCATCTCCAGTGGTTCAAGTAGGAGTTGGTAGCCAGGACTCAGAGCCCAGGGTCAGATCTGAAGTCAGGAATCAGAGCTGAGCGTCAGGACCAGGTTACCTGGAGAGAGGAAGCACATGGGCAAGGCTGGGAACAAGGCGGGGGAGGAGCTATCACAGCTGTAGGTGAATGCTTTGAGCCGCTGCCGAACTCCTGCTCTGGGCTTCAGAGGAGCTCTGCTGACTCTTACAAACCAATCAGGCAGCACAGCCAATCCGGCAGCATACTGCAGGCCAGCTGCAGACCCTGATTCCTGACATCCACTAACTTCCTTGGAGTCACTGCGAATTTACAAAGGTGCAAGTGATGAAATAGTGAGGCCCTTGGTATTGTGTTTCAGACTCCTTATAGAGCTAGGCCCATGCTATGACAGTTGGAAGAGGATTTGATTATAGCTTTTTATTTATTTTATAGCAGTGTGAGGTGCTTGATAGAAGACAAAGAAAAACACAATCCCCATCTCAGAAAGTTCACGATTTGAAATTAAGACATGAAGCAGCAATGGGAAATGACAATAAGTAGGGAGATGATACATTAGAATCTTAAGACCTAAAGGGGCCACCTTGATCATCCAGAGTGAGCTACTGTATGTATAATTTCATGCAGCCGCGGATGGAATTATTCTACCCTGCTATGTCAGTGAACATGTGGTTGAACAAGATCAGATCTTTCAGAGACATACAGTCCCAATTTAAAGATTCCAAGTAAAGATGAATCTGGCAATTCTTCACTTGGCAATTTTCCAGCGGTTAATTACCAGCACTGTTAAGAAGTTGTGTTACATTTCCAATTTGATTTTTCTCGCTTCTACTTCCACCTGTTGGATTTTGTTATGTGTTTGACTGTTAACTTAAATTGTTCCATGGTAGCTGATGTCTTCTCTCTGTTGGGTACTATAGATTGTGATCAACTCAAATCAACCTTCTCTTTGACATGCTAAACAGGTCAAGTTCCTTAAATTTCTAACTGTAAGACATACTTTCCAAATCTCAAATACTTTTTGTGGCTCTTCTCTGAACCCTCTCTAACTTTTCAACAACTTTTTTAAACGATATGGATACTAGATATAACTATAGGATACTAGAACTGCACAAAGAAGTTGTCTGGGTATCGTCACTTACAAAGGTAATATTATGATCAGCCTTCACATAGTTGGGGAGGTTCAGATCTAATTTTCCAGTTCAAGTTCATATCAGAACTAAATTGTCCTTTTTAAGCACAATGGGTACTATGCCGTTTTCCACAATTTCTCTGCATAACATAGATTCTTCCATTACTCAGCAGAGAGGTGTTACAAAAGAGAAGGTATGAGTTGGGGCAGTTAGAGATTATTCTTACACACCTGGTATTACAAATATTTCATTTTGATCTTTTCTTCTCCCATGCTTGTTTTAAGGTATATGTATTCTACACACAGTGTAACTGTGATTGAGGACTTGCTTTGATACAAATGCTGAACAAATAGTGTCAAATGTAAATCTTACCTTTTGGGGCATTTCTGCAAAATGGTTCAGCATTTAAAGTCACCATTTCTGTCTTCTCTTGCAACCACATCTGAAATTTGATTTTCCCTGTTATCAATGCTTGCGGGGGAAATGGGCGACAGTGTTTCTCCAGTGGAACTGTAAAGTCTCCATGGATGACAACAGCTGTTCTTAGAGCTATTGTTACTAAAAGACCAGGACTTCTCACGTCCTGCTGACATTTCTGCCGGCTATATACATATTTGCTAACTGCGTCTGGGAGCCCAGCTGTGTATGTGAGAGAAAGCAATGCTATTGTATTTCCTTTTCCTCCTCATCAACGAGCAAGGTTATGTCAGACCCCATTGGTATTCTGCTGTCTGGGAAGGAAATCAAATTTTCAACACCAAGGTTTCTTAAGGTGATTACGCAATAACTATCTGAGACAGAAAAGGAAACAATACATGAGTGCATAGAAGTAGCAGATGTTTATCATTAATTGAATGCATGTATTTGGCAACAGTGGAGGACAGTACTGTGTTATAACATACCAGATGGCTTCCCAGAGAAACTCTTCTATAGATGCTAATATGTTGAGAACATCACCAGGCTAAGCAAACACAGAGAAATATTGCTGCTGACTTAATATAAGCTAAACATCTCTATATTTAACATCTCAGCTCTCATTGTTTACTTGGGAATTTGCTGACCGCAAAATGCTTGTTCAATATATCTTTCTGAGAGCCCGGCAAATATTGAAAATGCCCTCTGAGGTGCTGGGAGAGCATAGGAAAGAAAATCCTTGGCCTCTTTAGGGATTACACTTCCCCCCTTCCATGTTTTGTGGGCTTGAGGCGGCTCTGTGATGATTGTTTGAATTTAATGATGCAGCACAACCCTATTGGCTCCCTCTCACTGGAGGGGATGGCCTTTAAGGAGTGGTGCGGGAACTAGGAGTGCTCCCGCAGCCCCTGGCTTGAAGTAGTAATAACAAACACCAAATACATGGTTTCCACAAGTAGCACCCCCGCATAAAAATTGTTCCAGCACCCCTACCTATAAGCCCTTCCTATTGCCTGGTGGTGCCATGCTGAGCTGAGAAGAACAAAAAAGCTGCTTTACGGAGGAAAACAGCAGAGGAGCCTGACACATTTGCATGTGGCTGTGGCGTTTCATTATTGCATAAGGAAGCCATGATGGAAGGCAGGGCAGAGAGACATAAGAAGGGCTGGGATATAGAAAGCAAGTGTGCCCCCTACCAGATATATTCAGGTATGATGCTGAACAAATATTACAAGTCCATTGACCTCATTACAGTTGGTTGGTAGGTTAGAAATACTGACGACAAAATAAAAACAGAAAGCTCCCCTCCCTGGCTGGCTTATCTGAGAAAAGAGTTAATACAGAGGCAGGTATCTCTACTTTCTGCTAATAAATTGTCAGGCTTGTAAGAGCTGGCGAGCAAGGCTGGCACATCCAAGAAGATTACTTTGCATGAACTGCAAACCGGGTCATCTTCAATTTCACATCCCAGTGTGATGCCCTGGAGATGGGCATTTTACACTTGGCAGTCAGCTGCCTCCTCAGTTATGGCCAGACCAAATTTATTAATCAGGACAAATCAAGAAATAGAGGGTTCATTGAGTGTTGGACGGTGTCTGAATCTATGCAATAGGGTTTTCTCTTCAAGGCAGAACTGATGCCAAAGTTGGACCTGAAAGCTAGTTTGGATGCAGTGGGGGGCATTGGCCCTGCAGTTTCCACCAGGACAAGCATTATTGATTGGTTCTCAGGAGGATAGTAAAAGATGTAATTCACTGGGAAATCTTTCCATCCTAATGGCAGTGACTATCAGCACAGATGAGGCAAGGAGCAAAAGAGGTAAAGTAAACACCAGTCACTGGCTCATGTTTGTAACTGCTAATTCTACAAGTCAAAATACAAGGTGGACTGAATTTGAGAGTTGGTGCTGGGAGGCAATGAGGAGATCATGCAGAAACAAAAAGGCCATTGGTATCTTACTTCTTCACCATTTTTGACTTAGTGCAAAGCAACTAGCATCTTGAACATTCAGGTGCTGAGGAATTTATTCAACTCCAACTGTGGACAGGGCCCCAGAATTTGAACTATTTCCACATGGGATACTACAATATGTGGGGTTGTGGTTACAGCAACTTTGCAGAATGATATCAGGTTACCAAAACTTGGTAGTTGGTTTTAGTTACTCTGTTGGAGGAGTGGTCTCAATCAGGGCTAGGGAGGATTCACATAGGCCTTTGGAGCTTAGGAATCTGCAATGGTGAGTGGGGGAGAACAGACACCCTGACTCTCAGAGTATTAAATATGTTTTTGATGGATTTGTTTATACCAAGTTTTCACAGATATGTCTCATATTACAGTTTCAGGGTAACTCTACCTTTAACACCCCACCCCTGTATACGGCCTGTCGTCCACTACCGAAATGCCCCAGAGGTCTCAGGCCCTACCTTCACCTGTCTCTAAGCAGGGACCAATGTTCCACTCCCTTCTGACTGGAGGTTTTACGCTGAAGCCCCATGCCCTTTTTCATGATTATCCCAAGCAGGTCTGACAAACTTCCAGCCCCCTGCTCTTTAGTTCCTGTCCACAGACAATGCTGGTGTTGTTAACTGCATCAGTGACCACACAGCGCCTTCTAAACAAAGTATATTTATTCTAAGGGCAAAAGCCGTCTGACAGAGAAAACATATAAAAACAATAAATAGATTTAAACACACACCACGAATCTCCCATCTTCCACAAAGTCCTTTCTAACACTTCAACCTTGCCTTGAATAAAGAGTCATTTGTTCTTTCAAGATGAAGGCCACAAGTGTGTTTAAACTCAGCCAAAACCCCTTTCATTGTCTCCTAATCCTGGAATACTCATCTTGAACCAATATATATAAACCACAGCAAGGAGGCTTGTATATCTGGAGTTGTTTACAATTCCAGGGGTAAGTATCCCTTATAGTTTGTAAATCCTGTAGAAGCTGTGATAACCCTCCCCACGGTGTAGAAAACAGCCATACATAAAGGTAATACAATGGTTCCCAAAGATACTGCATGTGGTTGAAATAGGTGTTACACCTGGTTTTGTAGAAATTTTTCAGGTTTTCCACCTTAAAAATCCCAAATAGCTCTAATGACACATAACAAAGTAATTACTAGGACCACTTTTTTCCTTTTTTGAAAATCTATATTATTTTATTTGCTTTCCTCTAGTCTCATGGCACCTTTTCTATTACCCATTTCTTAAAAATAGCTATCAGTATTTCAGAATTTTCTGTCATTTATTCATTTATTTAATCAAAATTGGCAGATTTGAATATGCTCAACAATTTCAAAGTATTCCTTTACCTGTTCTACATAAGTAGTCATTTTTAGTTAGTCTTCCTTACTTCCTAATATTTAAAACTTCTCCTCTTCAATATCTGGTTTACAACAAACAAAATGTAGCTTAGCATCCCATTATGTATAAATTTCTAAAAGTTATTATTGCAATAATAACTCAAAGGAGGATAAATCCAATTTAAAAATTCATACATTAACACTTAGAACAGGATTTTGATTCAAGGCTCTGTAGGATGTAGGAATATATTTTGGAATGTAGTGACTCTGAAAAAAGAATGTAGATAACTAAGCCAACATGAATTCCTAGTGCAGTGTTGTGGTAAAAAAAGACTAATACGATTTCTGAATGTGTAAATGGGATTACCAAGCAGATGAGATCACTGTGGGAATACTCTGTCCTGTTCCAGTGTACACACTTTAAAAAAGATATTGAAAATTGGAGAAAGTCCAGAGAAGAGCGACACAAATGATTTGTGACTTGTAGTCTGAAAACATGCCTCACATTGAGAGATGAAAGGAGCTCAGTCCATTTTACCTATTAAAGAGAAGGTTAAGAGGAAAGTTGGTCATAGTCTATAAGTATCTACATAGGGAGTCAATATATGATAATAGAGGTCTTTTTAATCTAGCACACAAAGGCAGATTGGCTGGAAGTAAATTAGCAAAGTTCAAGAAGGAAATAAGATGTAATTTTTTAACAGTGCAGGTAATGAACTATTGGAACAGATTACCAAGGGATGTGGTAAATTCTCCCTCACTTGGCATCTTTAAAGCAAGACTGGATTTCTTTCTAACCCAGATATGACCTTGTTCAATTTAAAATATTGGATTAGATGCAGAAATCACTAGTACAGTTCCAAGTCCTGTGTTATGAAGGAGATCAGACTAGAAGATTACAATGGTCCCTTCGGACATTGAGATTTGTTAATCTAGGAACTTGGGATCAGATAAATAAAGAAACCAGTAATATATCACACTATTTTCCACAGGTAATTTATTTACATTATTTTCTTTTGTATAATTGTAAATAAGGCATCAAAAAATTCAGCCACACAGAAAAATTGAAAGTACACCAGTCTTTAGCCTCTGTTCTAATAATATATGGAATTAATATAATGGATGTATGTTACATTCCTGCATCTGTATTGGCTCTTAGGCCAACAGTCACCACAGTGCTGTATTGTAATGTGATCTGTAGCAATGACCTGAATATAATTTTGAAAGTATATCAAAATGTTCAGAATCAGAATATTGTAGTTTAGAGGAAAGCCAATTACCTGGCAAATATAGAACATCAGGGTTGAAAGGGACCTCAGGAGGTCATCTAGTCCAACCCCCTGCTCAAAGCAGGACCAATCTCCAATTTTTGCCCCGATCCTTAAATGCCCCCTCTCAAGGATTGAACTCACAACCCTAGGTTTAGCAGGCTCAAAGAACAGATTTTACAACCTGTTCATTTTTCAAAGACAAGACCAACTGCAGTCTTTAATGAAATGCTAAAACTGCAGTCCCTTCCAATTATCAGCAGTGCTTGTGGTCAAATGCTGGGATTAAACCAGTGATAATCCATTACAGTGAAGAAAAAAACATTTTGGAATATGCCTACATGGTAGTTGGAAGGTGTGATTGCAGCATATGTAGGGATATCCAAGCTAGCTTTGGTCAAGCTTGCTCACTAAAAATAACTAAGAACATGCAACAGTATGGGTGGAAGTATGGGCTAGCTGCCCAAGAACAAGCCCACCTGGAACTCTGAATGGTACTCAGGTGGCTAGCTAGTACACACCACCTATGCAGCCACAAGCCAGTGAACTAGATCCATTTAAACTTAATACCTACACATGTGGCAATGACACCTTCCAAATTCAGTGCAGACATACACTAAGACTGTAAGGCTCCAACTGGGCAAAGTGCTTAAACACATGCTTAACTTTAATAGGACATATTCAGGTGCTTAAGTGTACTGTTGAATCAGAGCCTAAGCCTTCTGTCCCCTACAGTATCGAGCACAATGAGTCCCTCTTCCTAACCATAGCCTCTTGCACTGCAATAATAAATAAATAATAATTATTCTTGAAAAAAATCACTTCTATAGCAAAAAGAGAATCTGACCACAGGGCACTCTGATTTCAAAATCTGCTCAAAACTCCCTTGTGTTCTCCTCATTCACGTCATAAACTTGTATTTAACTTTTTATTTGAAACAGACAAGCAGATAAAGTAGTGACACACTCCAAATTGTATGACATGATCTGTCACAGAGATCGTTCAAATTTATATTCCAAGCTCAAGGTATCATTCTTGTAATATCATTTTAAATATATTTATAAAGCAGATCACAATAATAAACTTATTTCAAAATAAAAAGGGAGTGAAATAAACATAAAAGTAAAATAATTCAAGATATTTATTATTTTGGATTAGTCTCATATTTTGTCTCATCTAGACTCAATAGTGGTGTTTTTACAGATGCAAGAGCAACTAGTATTGCAGGTATTGATGTAACCTCTAGATGGCAGTCAAAGCCTAGTGATAGACCAAAGTAGTGTATTACCACAGAGTGGTTATTTCCTCTACAGAGAAAGAAACAAGAAAATATAAATATATAATTTTAGTACAAAAATAAATAAATACACTTTTCTATTACTATACAATAAACAGCTGATGCTGCTGTTGATGAAACCAGTTACTCTGCTTTCAGTCAGTAATTAAAGATGGGTCAAATCTGTGAAGTTCAGGTCTAGAACTTCAAATAAATAAAGTACAAGAAAGCCATTAAATAGCATGATGGTTTTCCATAGCAAATCTATCATATGAGAGTCTTTTGTGTAGTAATAGAAAAAAACATTTAAAAAAACCCAGCCCTACACAAATCCATGTGTGGATTCATTATACACTAGAAATGAGTTTTAACATTTTAACTAGGGCTGTCAAGCGATTAAAAAAATTAATCACGCTTAATCACACGATTAAAAAATTTGATCACAATTAATTGCACTGGTAAACAATAATAGAATACCATTTATTTGAATATTTTTGGATATTTTCTACATTATCAAATATATTGATTTCAATTACAACACAGAATACAAAGTGTACGGTGCTCCCTTTATATTTATTTTATTACAAATATTTACACTGTAAAAAAACCAAAGAAATAGTGTTTTTCAATTCACCTAATACAAGCACTGTGGTGCAATCTCTTTATCATGAAAGTTGAACTTACAAATGTAGAATTATGTACCAAAAGACTGCATTCAAAAATAAAACAATGTAAAATTTTAGAGCCTGCAAGTCCACTCAGTCCTATTTCTCGTTCAGCCAATAGTTCAGACAAACAAGTTTGTTTATATTTGTAGGAGATAATGCTGCCCACTTCTTCTTTACAATGTCAACTGCAAGTGAGAATGGGCGTTCTCATGGCACTGTTGTAGCCAGTGTTGCCAGATATTTTCATGCCAGATGTGCTAAAAATTCATATCTTTGTCACTGTATATATATTGTACAGGGGAATATATATATTGTGTGTGCATAATTCTTATTTTTTTATAAACTAGACCACTAATGGAAATGATTTTTCTAAAATCGCTTGTTAATTTTAAGGCTCATATTAGAAGCTATAATTTTCTGCATGTTTAACTATCAATCCCAACTCAGCTCACAGAGGATGGGCTTTGCTGTAGAAATAGCCCTGTGAGAGTTAGTATGCTGGTTCTTGCACTGGGACTCAAGATATATTTTACTTTAAGATAAAAATTGACAACATAATGACAGTTCCAGCTTCCCAATTCCCCTGTACAAAACAAGCAGATGAGTTGGCCCCCAAACTGAGTGATTTTATAAACACATCACTTCAGTATACAGATTCAATTTTCTATCTCACCGGGCTGCCTAAGAGAGAATCCGCAATGAGTTTTATTTGAGGGAAATACGAATGTTGGGACAAAGCTCAGAGGGCTTACAACTTTCTGATTGTTAAAACATGTTATCAGATTACTTTTTTTTTTTAAAAGATTTTCCCTAAAACCGCTTCACTCAGCAAGTTCCAGTCTCCTGAGCACCTTGCAAATTACCAGCAACCAGCAATGGAACAGCAATCAGGTGTAAATGTCAGGTGGTCTAGGGAGCAAAGAATTTTTCAAAACATACTTACCAGCTTCAGAGTAGTAGATGGAAATAAGAAATGCTTTAACCTGCATCTTTTGAACATTTATTCTCAGTGAACTTATTGTTCCATTCATCCTTTTTGATGAGCTAGTGCAAAACACATCAGAAAGATGTAATTTAATCCTCCAGCTGGTTTGTGACTCACCCAGCTCTCCAATCTTTTCCGAGATTGGTGGAAGTGGACTATAGAGACGAGGTCATGGATTTGCCCCAAAATCTGCTCCTTCTAGTCAATACTCAATCCTTCTCACCTGCTTAATCATTATTCTAGGGAGAGAAGAAAAGAATATGACAGTATATTTAGCTGTCTCCTTAATAATGTTCAAACCTTGTAATTTACAGAGGGGCGGAGAGGTCTTTGTTTGGGAATTTAGTGATAAAATTCTCAGGAAAATGCTTTGAAAATTTCTTTTGGAGCTATCTTTTGTGTTCTGAAGATAAAAATGTTTGCTCTTCGTGCCCAGTTTTCTAACTTTGGGTACCCAAAGTTAGACACACATATCAAAGAACCCTAAATAAATAAGGAAGTACAGACCTAATTGCAAGGCAACCATGTTTGAAAATTGGGCCAAAGTATCTGCTTGTGTCCAGAGGAGGATATGCATTTCAGTGCTAGTAGCTGGGGAGTCCCTTCCTTGTGCCCCTTAATTAGTATTTCCCTATTTTTCTGTTGTTTGCACAGAGGATCTTATTCACCAAAATAATTCCTTAAATGTTGAGGTTACAATGTTTCTGAAATGCTAATTTACTTTAAATTTCTGCATTACATTCCCTTTTTTAAATCTTTTTTCACATGATGATACTTTGGTCCTGATCCTGCAGCTTATTGTGCCTGTGCAGATCTCTATGGGTTTCAGTGAATCACAGGGCTTTAATTTGTTCCACACTATCTAACGCTCTTTGATTCACCAATGAGATTAGCCTGTCTCGATTGCTCCTATATCATATCTTACAACCGTGGAATCATCCCCATGGCCTGGCACTAGTGCTATATGAATAACTGAATTTACCATTGGATGGCTGAACCAAAATAAAGGAAAACAAATCATTTTAAGTAAACAAGACAATTGTTTTAAATTGGGGGACGACGACAAAAAAGTAAAATAAAAAAAGGTTGTTTTGGGTCAAACAAAACATTTACTCCAGAGCGACACACCATCTTTGTTTGCACTGAATCCTTACATTCAGCTGATAACTTCATGAACTCTTATACAATATGCTTTGGTTTTCTCTTTTCTGGCTAGTATGCTGCATGCTTGTCCCATGAAGTCTGTGTCTTTAGCTCATTGACTCTTAAAGCGTTATAATACTAATACTAGTGATTTGTCCTAATTGAATCAATATATCCAAACCTCCCTGAATGTTTTGGAAAGCCAGATCTGGATTTAGACATTGGTCTGCATTTAGGTCCCTATCTTGCTGTCATTAAAGTCATAATGGCAGTTCATAGTAATTCACAATGACAATTCATAGTCCTTGGCTCAGGGAAAGTGAGTCAGGGAAAGTGAGTCAGAATAACTGTATAGCCATGTGATTTTTAGGGCACCCACTGAGAAGGAGCTAGGGACGCGAGTACAAGTCTCTGCTCTAATGACTAATTATTTATATGAAGTGGAACAACTTCAACAGGAGAGTCTCAGATCTCTGCACCACAATACCTATAGCTAGGGCCCTTCCAAATTCACAGTCATGGAAAAACGTGTCATGGACCATGAAATCGGGTTTCCCACTGTGGAATCTGGTCTTTTGTGCATAACTCTATACTGTACAGATTTCACAGGGGAGACCAGCATTTCTTAACATTTCTCAGCATTTCAAATTGGGGGTTCTGACCCAAAAGGGAGTTGCGGGCGGCGGGGGGGGGGTCACAAGGTTATTATTGCCACCCTTACTTCTGTGCTGCCTTCAGAGCTGGGTGGCCAGAGAGTGGTGGCTGGGCACCCAGCTCTGAAGGCAGCGCCCCGCCAGCAGCAGTACAGAAGTAAAGGTGGCAACACCATACCAGGCCACCCTTACTTCTACGCTGCTTCTGGCGGCAGATCTGCCTTCAGACCTGGGCTCCAGGCCAGCAGCTGCCACTCTCCAGCTGCCCAGCTCTGAAGGCAGCGCTGCTGCCAGCAAAAGCCAGGAACAGCCGATGTTCTGCTGATTCATTGTGGCATGTGCAGATCATGAACTCCACCTGGAATATAAGGGAGATCAAGGTGGAGAACTAGGAGACAGGGATATTTTGAGGGAAATGGTACTGATAGTGAGGAAGCTATAGATAAGATGCGATGTTCTCTCTCTCTTTATTTATTTATATATAATCTTAATAATACAGCCAAATACCTAGTGTTTAAGTTGTGCCAGGACTTGCCGGGCCTAAGCTTTGGCATTTCTCAACTTGTCAGTTCATAGCCCCAGGACCTCTGGGCTTGCCACATCAGTTATGAAAGTAAAGAAACTTGTTGGAGCCCCTGCACCTAATTGCTTGAGCCCATGCACGTCTTTCGTTACAAAGGAAACACTTCAAATACCAAGAAAAGGCTGAGATTGAATGCTATCTGTATGCTCTAGGCAGGATGGGTAGGGACTGGGGCAGCTCCGAGAGGCCAGGAATTTTTATAGTAAAAATCACTTTTGAATAGTACACTATTTCAGGTGATGGGTGAAAGTGAAGAAGGTTGAACTGAAATTAATATCCAGGAATGTATTCGACCCTTCATGTCTCACTATATGATTGTGTGCATGTCTGAGGTATGCTGGTAGGATGCCTAAAAACTGAGTGCTATTTGAAGGGAGATTCCTGTCAGAATGAGGCTCAAGTCGGAGGCTGCAGCATTCAGAGTTAAATACCCCAACATATGGACTCAGATGCTAATTGAAATCCAGATCTTGCAGAGGCTCCTGAATATAAACACCAAATGGGAAATCTTGGTCCCACTGGAGACTGTGCAATGGTAAACTTCCCATTGATTTCAGTGGGGCTCGGGTTTCACTCTATAAACAAATTCATCAGACACTCTAATCAGTTGGAGTATTAAGTGAAGTCTCTAATCAGTTCTTATTTTACCTGAGCCTGTTCACCCATACTAAGTGTATTATCCTCTTTCCGGTGGGTGACTGAAACTGGGGTTTTTAATACAATATGCCAGTATAAAAGATTGGAGAAAATACCTGATCCATATCACCTTTTAATATGACTTATTTTCGAGATGGTTGTGGGTGATTTGTCAGATATTAACATGCTGTGGATTCTTTAATCCTAGTTTGTACAGAACAGTCCTTTCTCTCTCCCCGCCCCCCCTTTAAAATATTAGTTTATGCTAACTCCTGCCATGTTAGCTCATTCAATGGTGTTTTGTGGCTCACTTTATGGGTGGATGGGATTGTGAGTGACGGGGGGGGGGGGGGAGTCTACTTAAAACCATAGAGGAAACTAGTCTGTAGAGCTGTAGAGCTTTCCTTCAATTACAGCCATATATTCACCATCATTTTCCTGCTAACACTCTTGATATACTCCAGTTATCCTCTCTTGCAATGGGGCACAGTAGCTAAATTAAATATAAATTACCATACTTATTAAATGGCAATTAAGATGTGCTTGCTGTGTTGCAATTCTTTCAAATTAATTTACTATTGCTATATCAGTGAACAGTTAAACCATTTGACATGGTTGTGTGTGCCCATTAATATAAACGAAAGAGCATAATGATTACCCATTTTAATGCTTCTGTATTGTGATGCTTGAATTAATTTATGCCGGTTATAGCTGTTTATTATGCTTATTAACATCAGTAGGTGCTCTTTAGCAATCAATTGGGATTTAACAGTAACTGCCTTGTTAAATCTAAATTAAATGCTTGTTGGAGACACTCAGCTTGCTGGGTTACCCTATCCAGTTTCACCGTAGCCCTCTTCCTTCTGCCTAGACCACAGAAGCTGGATTAAATGCAGAATTATATGGATCATTAGCAGGGAACAATGTGAGCTAGCTGCTGGTGGTTATTATGCTATAGGTGCACATACCCATTATAGCTGTCTCAGTAGACAGAGAGAGAGATGGCAAACTGCTTGCTCTCTCTCTGGAGTAGTTAATCACATCACTAAATAGAAGATGTTTCAACCTGCTAATGACAAGTCAAGAGGGACAATGTATAGCAAACTGAGGAGAGTTTCAGACCACAACACTCAGTGAAAAGATCACAGATGAATCTTTATGGTAAGGCTAGGAATAAATGTACCTGGAGCTTGATTAGTCTTTCGTTAAACTAATAAAGAGTCTTAATTCAATTTAAAGATTACTGTGAATTTTGTTTTAATGTTTGTGGTCTTAGGCTGGATTGTATATAATATATCTTATTATGGTCTAAGTCTCTAACTTTGAGTTGGACTAGGGTCTAGTTGTTCTTGCTCTTGTCTCCAGGTTAAATACAAGTCTATTGTAATGGAGAAAGCTCGGGATGGTGCTAGAAAGGAAAAGGGTCCTAGAAACTGTCAGAGATCGCTTTGATAGCCTGGGTTGATTCACAGAAACAATGCATTCATTTTCCTGAAGCTACTTCAAAATGTATTTTCTGCAAAACACAAAGAAGTTCCTTGGCTAAAACCTTTAAAATCAATCTCTCTGTCTCTCCTCCCCACCCCCAAAAAGTCTCAACATGTTCTTAAAAGCCATGATAAAGTAGGAAGGCATGGAAGCATTGTGGAGATTCCAAAGTGTAACCACTATTATGAGAATGGTTAAAACACATGATGAGCTGCCCTACAAAACAAGCTGTGTCCATACCAGAGCTGTATGAGAGAGACTGAGAGACTGAGAGAGACTGTGCTTAAAGTGTTCCCTTCAATGTCAAATTACAGCACTTAAATATATCACTGCAACTCCCATTGGATTCTGCGGGGGCTGTATGTCCATAACTAAGGCAATGAGCAACTAATGTGCTCTTTCTGCTGAAGGCAACATTTCTACTAGCTGCTGCTTCTAAAGTCCTTCCATCATAATCATAGATTTTTTCCACTGTTGGGCACATGATATGACCAGGGCCATAGCCCAGGCAAGATTTTCCATGGTGCAGTTTCTCCAGGAGCAAGCAGACCAACAGATGTTCCAGGGTTTGGGTTTCACCACAATCACGCGTATCTGAGTTGTTGGGAACAGCCTCACTTCCACATATTGACTTTTAACCTGCTACTAGTTACCAAACTAGCTTAAACACTACATCATACAAATAGACAAATCATCTTGTCCAATTTTTAAAAAAAATCTATGAAAATGGTAGACCTACCCAACACCTTTGTTATTATTAATAAACATTCACATAGCACTACAAATAGAAGCAAAAATAAACAAAAGTGATTCTTGAAGTAGAGAGCACGTTTTGTAAAGGCTAGTGCTTAAACCATGGTTCTTCATTTTAGACATCTCACCCTTTGTTTTCAAAGGGTGGCGCAAGAGTTTCAGCAACCCAGTTTTAGGAAGGATAATTGAAGTTGCATGGCCCAGACCCCAATACTGCAAACATTTATATTTACTTTACTTTACACATCGGAAGTCCCACTGAAGTACATGGGACATCTCACATGAGTTAAGCAGACTTCCGTGCTTAAGTGTTTGCAACTTCAGAGCCTTAATCCCTAGGTGACTCTGAAAATAGATGTAAGCCAGAAGCTCCAGCGGGGAAAGAGCTCTCTACTCCCTCTAGTCATGAAATGGGAAAGGTATTGTTATAGTGTCATGACCAGGACAAGGGCGGTCCAACTTAGGGGTCAAAGCAGGTGTTGGGAGTCAGGCCAGGTCAGAGTCTGAGACAGGCCAGAGGGCAAAACCAAGAGTCAGATGACCAGGAGATCAGAAGCAGGAGACAAACTTGAGATCAGAACCACAGATTGGTAACCAGAGTCAGGCCAGGTCAAGACATCAAGCCAGGGGAGTGGGAGCAGGAGCAAAGCACAAGGCACACAGTCTGGAGCAAGGTGGAGGCCAATGTTCTGCCAATCAGCTCCCAGGACTGGGGTCCTCTGTCAGAGTTCAGCTCTCAGAAAGGCATCCAGTGTTGATTTGGCAACATCAAGAGGTGGAGTATCCACAACTTCCTTTGGTAGATTAAATGTTGGAACAATCACCCTCGCTTAAAAATGTGTCTAAATTGAATTTGTCTGCTTTCAGGTTCCAGCTATTGGCTTATGTTATGCACAATCTTCAGTTTTTCAATGTCCTTTTTAAAATATGCACACCAGAACTGGATGTAGTATTCCAGAATCACTCAACTATGCTATAGAGAGGTCAAATCATCTCCCTATTCCTACTCACTACTCTATTCATACAGCCAAGGAACACATCCGCCCGTATTACCACAGCTTTGCACTGGAAGCTCGTGTTCAGTTGCTTGTTCACTATAAAGCCTAATTATTTTCAGTCACTGCTTGCCAGGATACAGTCCCACATGCTGTAGGCATGGTCTTCATTCCTTGTTCCTTGATATATATTAGTTTTGCATTCAGATGTATCTAAATGCATTTTGTTTGACTGTGCCCCGCTTACCAACCAATCCAGATTGGTCTGTATTACTTGCCCTATCCTCATAATTATTTACCACTCCACCAATCTTTGTACCATCAACATTATCAGCAATGATTTTAAATTTACTTCTAGATCACTGACTAAAATTGATCAGCAAAGTAAGCTACAGCCTGAAGGTCAGAATGTGGTGGATAAAGTGAGAAATGCCAAAAGCCAAGCGGAGTTAGACCTTTCCCTGGTTATACATTGCTTTTTTATTACTAATTGCTGCCTTCGCTTCGTCACTTAATCAGGTCGCACTTTTAGTCAAAGTTGCCCTCTCTTGATTGTGGAATCATGGCCTTTTGGGCTATCTAATAAACACTTTTTTAAAAAAACTCCCAATTTTAATTGAGATTTTTCTGTCTTTCTTCACAATCAGTTTCGCTCCTAATTCTTCCCAGTTTTAGGAATATATTCCTTCTGAAGCACCAATTGGGCATGTTACCGGTTCTGACTGTCTTCTGTTTGCCCATGTCAAGCTTCCTTCCCCACTCTGAACGCTAGGGTACAGATGTGGGGACTTGCATGAAAAACCTCCTAAGCTTATCTTTACCAGCTTAGGTCAAAACTTCCCCAAGGTACAAAATATTCCACCCGTTGTCCTTGGATTGGCCACTACCACCACCAAACAAATACTGGTTACTGGGGAAGAGCTGTTTGGAAACGTCTTTCCCCCCAAAATACTTCCCAAAACCTTGCACCCCACTTCCTGGACAAGGTTTGGTAAAAAGCCTCACCAATTTGCCTAGGTGACTACAGACCCAGCCCCTTGGATCTTAAGAACAATGAACAATCCTCCCAACACTTGCACCCCCCCTTTCCTGGGAAATGTTGGATAAAAAGCCTCACCAATTTGCATAGGTGACCACAGACCCAAACCCTTGGATCTGAGAACAATGAAAAAGCATTCAGTTTTCTTACAAGAAGACTTTTAATAGAAATAGAAGTAAAGAAATCACCTCTGTAAAATCAGGATGGTAGACACCTTACAGAGTAATTAGATTCAAAACATAGAGAATCCCTCTAGGCAAAAAACTAAGTTACAAAAAAGATACACAGACAGAAATAGTTATTCTATTCAGCACAATTCTTTTCTCAGCCATTTAAAGAAATCATAATCTAACACGTACCTAGCTCGATTACTTACTAAAAGTTCTAAGACTCCATTCCTGGTCTATCCCCGGCAGAAACAGCATATAGACAGACAGGTTTCAGAGTAACAGCCGTGTTAGTCTGTATTCGCAAAAAGAAAAGGAGTACTTGTGGCACCTTAGAGACTAACCAATTTATTTGAGCATGAGCTTTCGTGAGCCACAGCTCACTTCATCAGATGCATGCCGTGGAGTGAGCTGTGGCTCACGAAAGCTCATGCTCAAATAAATTGGTTAGTCTCTAAGGTGCCACAAGTACTCCTTTTCTATATAGACAGACAGAGACCCTTTGTTTCTCTCCCTCCTTCCAGCTTTTGAAAGTATCTTGTCTCCTCATTGGTCATTTTGGTCAGGTGCCAGCGAGGTTACCTTTAGCTTCTTAACCCTTTATAGGTGAGAGGAGTTTTCCCCTGGCCAGGGGGTTTCAAAGGGGTTTACCCTTCCCTTTATATTTATGACAGCCCATATTGAATGTAATCAGGTCATGACATCAATCCATAGGCAACCACCAACTTCCAGTCCAGTGATTAATTTTTTATCCATTATGAGGTCCAAACTACAGTTACCTTGTGTTGGGTGCAATATCTTTTGGGTTAGAAAATTGTTATCATTTTTAGAAACTCTAATGATGTTTTACTAATGGCGGCATGAGACCTCCAGCATGTCTCCTGAATTAAAGTACCCCATAACAAAAGTTTTTCTTTTTACACATTACTGACAGGTGCTTAAAAAGTAACTCATCCTGTTCTCTGGTTTTATTTGGTGGTCTGTAACGGACACCCCCCCACACAAAATGCCCCTTCCTGATCCTTAGTTCTCTGGATTCCACTTCTGTGGGGACTTTGTGGTGAGAGAGTGAGGTCTTTGCTGTGAGAGATGGCCCAGAGAACTTCACAGAGAGAGACAATGCAGAGATCAGCAGAAAAACTAAATGAACTCCAATAGGGCCATGCCTACCCAGCTCTTTAATAAATGTGAATTAATACACTGGGTTAGTGCTCCCAGGAAGGATTAGGCAAGCAGATTCCTTGGAGCAGAGACAGACCTTCAAAGAGACACTTGAACTACTTCTGCTTGCTGGCCCAAACCATGGATGGGGTTTGATGGATGGGTGAGGTGATGAAGTCAAGGGACAATCACCTGGGAGATATTCTCACTGGCAGGTGGGAAGAGAGTTAGACAGACTTCTGAAAAGTTACTAGATGGCAGGTAATTAAATCTGTATTTACATATCTGTTCTGTTGCTGTGTTTTTTTCAGGGTTATGACTGTTCCCTAGTAAAGATTTCTTTCTTAGTACATAGTCTTGGAATGCGTGTGAATGGAGAAGTTCTGTCTGTGTAGGAGCACCTAGGAAGGGTGTGCGCAGATTTCCCAGATTTCTGAGTGTGATGGGTTATTTGACAAGATAATAAGGGCTGAGTTCTATATGTTAGTTTATCACCTGGCAGAAAGGATTTGAGATGTTTTTCTATTGCTATTAAGCAATAGTATTAGATTTATGCAAGTATCGGGTGTTTGAACATCAGAAGGTGCTTTCTGCTTGCTTTGTTTATGCATTAAGGCCCAGACTAGGTCTACCAGAGGAACACTGCATAGCAACTTCTGAAGTTTCACAATTTGTTTTCATTCTGCGTTGAACATTCTTCATTTGTGAAAACAGAATTGTCAAAACATTCTTTGGTCAAAATCTGAGCTTTTCAAGTTGGGAAGGTGTACACTGCCTGCTTTTTCAGCCCAATACTTTGAATCAGACAGAGCAGGAATTTGAACCTGGAATTCTTATAATCCCCAGCTAGCGCTCTACTTACCAAACCATAGAGTGATTTCAGTGGTAGGGCTAACGACAGTTAAGTGAAATATACACATAAATGTTTGCAAGATTGGAGCCTTATTTAGGATTTCACTAGTGTTCCCACATGGATAAAATTAAAGTTCTAACATTTCACTTTGCACGCAATGTGCCACATATACAGCTTTGTGAATTTTGGGATTTCCTTAATGTTTACTGGAAAATATGGTAATTTGTATTTCCAGCTGTTATTCTGGCTTATGCTTTTAAAATGATACATCTGGGGCTTACTTGGTATAAAAGTGAGAAACTGGAGCCCTCTAATGCCATTATGTACTTAGATTGTAAGCACACTGGGGCAGGGAACATCTTTTTGTTGTGTGTTTGTACAGCACCTAGCACAATGGAGTCCTAGTTCACAACACTCCGAGGTATTATAGTAATACAAATAATAAATAACACACTGCTGTGAACATTGGATATGTCATAAGGAAGCCTTCCGTGGAAACACAGGATTTGCCATTTGGTCGATCAGCTACTGTATCCTGCCTGATTATTTAACTGAAGACCTGCAATCCCAATCCAGTCCCCTAATTCAACCTTCAAATTAAAAAAAAAATTCATCTTCTATTCAAGATAAAGAAATTGCATACATATATCTGTATTAGTATTCAGTCTAGTGCCAAGTTTGTAAATAAATATATGTGGGTAAGGTCTGCAGAAGATCAGTTTATGCCCTTAGGCTTTTTAGAAAAAAAAATGACAAGTACCTACCCAGAGGAGCATGCAGTCTGAATAACACATAATATGACATGACAGGAGATGACAAACAAAAACGAGGACAAGGGAAAGAATGAAAGTTGGGCCAAAAATTCACAGTAAACAAGTGTGAGGAAATTTGCCGCCTCTTCCACTGATTAATTGTTTCCATAGAGATCTCAATTTTCTCAGGTTCATTCAGTCATCTGCTAAATAATTTCTTAAAATAACTCTTAATATGTAGGTTATTCACAAGTAGTTCACTGAAAGTACTGGACAGGTAAAATTGGTGCTGTTTTGATGGCACACATAGGTCACAGGACATCGTTGTGTTCATAGAATCATAGAATATCACGGTTGGAAGGGACCTCAGGAGATCATCTAGTCCAAGCCCCGGCTCAAAGCAGGAGCAATCCCCATCTAAAATCATCCCAACTAGGGCTTTGGCAAGCCTGACCTTAAACACTTCAAAGGAAGGAGATTCCACCAACTCCCTAGGTAACACATTCCACTGCTTCACCACTCTCCTAGTGAAAAAGGTTTTCCTAATATCCAATCTAAACCTACCCCACTGCAACTTGAGACCGTTACTCCTTTTTCTGTCATCTGCTACCACTGAGAACAGTGTAGATCCATCCTCTTTGGAACCCCCTTTCAGGTAGTTGAAAACAGCTATCAAATCCCCCCTCATTCTTCTCTTCTGCAGACTAAACAAGCCCAGTTTCCTCAGCCCCTTCTCATAAATCACGTGTTCCAGTCCCCTAATCATTTTTGTTGCCCTCCACTGGACGCTTTCCAATTTTTCCACATCCTTCTTGTTTTGGGCCCCACACCACTAGACACAATACTCCAGATGAGGCCTCACCAATGTTGAATAGAGGGGAATGATCACATCCCTCGATCTGCTGGCAATGCCCCTACTTATACGTCCCAAAATGCCATTGGCCTTCTTGGCAACAAGGGCACACTGTTGACTCATATCCAGCTTCTCGTCCACTGTCCTCTTCTGCAGAACTGTTGCCTAGCCATTCTGTCCCTAGTCTGTAGCGGTGCATTGGATTCTTCCATCCTAAGTGCAGGACTCTGCACTTGTCCTTGTTGAACCTCATCAGATTTCTTTTGCCCCAATCCTCTAATTTGTCTAGGTCCCTCTGTATCCTATCCCTACCCTCCAGCATATCTACCTTTCCTCCAGTTTAGTGTCATCTGCAAACTTGCTGAGGGTGCAATCCACACCATCCTCCAGATGGTTAATGAAGATATTGAACAAAACCGGCCCCAGGACCGACCCTTGGGGCACTCCGCTTGATACCAGCTGCCAACTAGACATGGAGCCATTGATCACTACCCGTTGAGCCCGACAATCTAGCCAGCTTTCTATCCACCTTATAGTCCATTCATCCAGCCCATACTTGTTTAACTTGCTGGCAAGAATACTCTGGGAGACCATGTCAAAAGCTTTGCTAAAGTCAAGGAATAACACATCCACTGCTTTCCCCTCATCCACAGAGCCAGTTATCTCATCATAGAAGGCAATTAGATTAGTCAGGTATGACTTGCTGTTGGTGAATCCATGATGACTGTTCCTGATCACTTTCCTCTCCTCTAAATGCCTCAGAATTGATTCCTTGAGGACCTGCTCCATGATTTTTCCAGGGACTGAAGTGAGGCTGACTGGCCTGTAGTTCCCAGGATCATCCTCCTTCCCTTTTTAAAGATGGGCACTACATTAGCCTTTTTCCAGTCATCCGAGACCTCCCCCAATAGCCATGAGTTTTCAAAGATAACGGCCAATATCTCTGCAGTCACATCTGCCAACTCCTTTAGCACTCTCGGATGCAGCACATCCGGCCCCATGGACTTGTGCTCGTCCAGCTTTTCTAAATAGTACCGAACCACTTCTTTCTCCACAGAGGGCTGGTCACCTCCTCCCCATGCTGTGCTGCTGTGCTGTGTTCCCTGACTGGAGGAGCGTAATTGCTAAAATAATTCATATTTACAAAAGCAAAATCTGGTTTTCCTGAAAGATTTCTCTTCTGTAGCTGTGTATGCTGAAAATTTTCCTTTAAACTCACGGCTTCAAGCAGGCTTCTATAACTGAACCTGCAGATTTTGCATTAGTAGCATTTGAGTGTGTAGAAACCAGAAATATGTGCACAACAGGCATATGTGCTGGCAGACTGTGTGTTTACCTATTTTGCGGGGTGAAACATGTTTTTAGCCACCAAAAGCTTCAGGCACCATTTTAGGGACCTCTTCGAAATTTGGCCTATACTTCTTGACAATATGTATGATATGTAGAAAGTACTTTAAAAATAAGATTTTACTATGATCAGTTTGCTGATATATCTGAGATTAGTCTCACGGTTCTAGAAAGCCAGAATTAATTTGGCAGAATTTTTCTGCCCTCCCTTTTAGTAGGATTATTTTCTAATTCTGGTTTAAGTAGATCATATAGGATTGACTGTCAGTCCATAATATGCTAATATATTTTAAAGGGGAAAAATAATCCTTTAATAGAAAAAGAAAAATCACTACCTTTGGGCCAATTGCTTAGATGATCTTAAAGCTAACGTTTCTTTCTTTCTTTCTTTTTGTGGCGGTAACCAGTAAAATTGTTTCTCTTATCTCATCTTGCCTGGCTTAGGCCGTATCAGGAAAAAGACATGAATTCAGTAAAACAAGTCCGATATTCCCACTTATGATCCAAACTCTGCTCAGCAAGTTTCTATTTTGATAAAGACCCTTTCAGTGAAATATCTGCATAGCCCTCTCTTATCAGTCAAGTGGCCTTTTAGTCAATGGGCAAAAGTCCAGTCAAGTTTATTTCTTCTTCTTTAGTTATGTCTTAAGTGGTGATAAATATGATCTAGGGCAGATGGCATTCACGGATAATGAACCTCAGCTCACTATGAGGCAGATTTAGACTTACCACCTAAACAAGGTCAGTAAACATGGCCCTGCATTCTGCTCACAGCACTGTCAAGCTTTGTCGGAGTATTAGCAGTACAGCATAACCAAGCCTTCAACTCAGTCCCATATGCTGGAAAGAAATTTCTTCACCTGAGCTCTTTTAATAACCCTCTGTCACTGTGAAATGTATGACCACTTGGGACTCACCTGGCAAGTCTAACAAATTAGGGCTGCTGTTACAAGTCAACAACTATGCCTGCCAGTTTTCTCCATCTGCCTGATGCTGCCAGGTTCATTACAAGAATCAGGAGATTGAATTAAACAGATGGCAGGAAATGTGCTTGACTGTTGCACTCAGGAGAGGGGAAGGAGAGGCAATTGCTTTGCATAACATCTCCTTTCCCTCATTATTGCATATTAAAATATGGAAATAAAATCTCACAAAAGGCAATTTGTAAAGGTAACTACCATTCAAATCAAATATCAGAGGGTTACATGGGGGAAAGAGGAAACCTACCTGAAGTTTCAACTTTTTGGGGGAGGGAAGTTGGTAGTTTTGGGGCAGCTGTTTTGACACAATAAATAAAAATCTTTCTGAGCTCTTCTCTCATTTTCTTTCTTTGGCTGGATCTAAAGATTGCAAGAAACTGTCAGCCAGAATGATTGCAGGAAGACCACAGTGTACACTTGAGTGTGTGGAGCGTGCTCAGCGTTAAATGGGAGTTCTGCTTATTAAAAAAAAAAAAAAAACTAGCAGTGGAGGGGCAGCAAGTCTGCAAGTGATACTGAGACATCATGACTTCCATCCAGGATGGTGCTAAAAGCAAAGCACAAGCTTCCTGACGGGCCATACTATCCTCCTTGGACCAAAATGATTATACAAGAGGTGCAATCTTGAGAGGCAGTGTAGTCTTGTGGATAGAGGCCTGTGTTATACAGGAGGTCAGACTAGATGATCAAATGGTCCTGTCTGGCCTTGAACTCTATGAACAGGAGGCAGGAAACTTGAATTCTATTCCCAGTTCTGCCACTGACCAATTGTGTGACCTTGGATATCCCCTCTTCACTTCCTCCACCCTACCCCCGTTCATTCTTCCACCTTGTGTCTGTCTTTTTTTTTTATTATTATTATTATTATTATTATTATTATTATTTAGACTGTAGGTTCTTTGGAGCAGGGATTCTCTTACTATGTATTTGTACAGTTCCTAGTAGGGTCTTGAGCTGAGCTGAGGACTCTAACTGTTGTTGCAATGCAAATAATAAGTGCAAACAAAATAAAGGGAGGAAGGAGAAGATACTCAACTAGTGTGAATCTGCATGGCTCCATTGGCATCAATGAATCTATGCCAGTGTGCACCTGATGAAGAGCTGGCCCACTGTTACTTATTTTGCTTTTCAGTTTTGGGGAATGAATTTCTTAACCTCCGCAAGCTCCAGATCAATGGTGGAAACTCCATTGCCCAGGGTGCTGTGCTCCTCTTGGAACACATGCAGACAAGTAAGCAGTTGGTAAGATTGAAGCCACTGGGAGGGTTTCAGAAGCTGGGAGCTGGATTGCCCTTGATAGGGAAGAGGACTGGAGAAGTGTTTGACACAAGCACTGCAAACTCCAAGGACACTTCACTCAGGGCAAAAGGGGACCTTAAATGGCACTTAAGTGCCCTACATGAGCAGTCAGGCAGGAAGGCCTAATGTTCCCTACAGTCTTGCAGAGAATAGATGTTCTGAAGTCTGCAATAAATACAGTATTAAAAAGCGTACTGAGGTAAATGAACATGGAAGAAGGAAACCTGATCAAATTTCCAAGTGTAACGCCGACAGACCCCAGTTGTCGGTAGGCAGAATCGAATCAGGGACCTCTAGAGCTTAGTGCATGAGCCTCTACAGCGTGAGCTCAAAGCCAACTGGCTATTAGCTAAGGCTGTAGAGCAGACTCATGTTCTCTCTCCGTGGTTTTGGTCCCACTAGATGGGACAGAACACCACACACAAAAGGTGTGTGGGTTACACAAGCACTACACAGAGTGATGTTTCCCTGTACTAGCAGCAGTAGCTGTGAGCTCCAAACAGCATTTAGAGTTCAGCACGTTCCCTCATTTGTTAACAACAACATTCACACACAATAAAACCCACAACAAAACACTTTTTCCAAGCTTCCCCTGTAAACTATGTTTACCAGCTAAATAAAGAGCAGGGTATGTCCCTGACATCCTCTGTCATGAAGACATGAACTAATTAGCGTCCCCTGCAATGTTGTTATACCCCTTAATTGCTGCTTTCACTTTCTGGTGCTCCAGCAACCCCACCAACTCTACTACCAGCTTTCTTCTGAATTTATCTTCACGACTTAGGCTGTTTGCTCTTCATAGCCCATTTTTGGCCTCTTAATTTTTTATCGTACATTTTACCTGCCAATATTTAAGCTCCTTTTTATTACCTTTGTCAGGCTAGAGTTCCAGATTCTGAAGCATATCTGCTGTTTGGCTTGACTAACCTCCTGAAAAATGCTATTTAACCATACTGTCCCCTGGCCTTCCTCCTGGCTTTTTTGCTCGGGGGCATGCATGCTTTCTGTGGCTCTATTAAAATATGCCTAAATTGTCTTTGTACCAAGTCTAAGGATATTAATTCCTCATTTTTGATTCTAGGGGTTTTTTCACTAGCTCCCCATTCTCTTCTCCATAGTTTAGTATCATGCTAGTTTTTGGTATAATTCCTCTGCCCAAGCCTGTCAAACTTAATTATATTCTGGTCACTATTACTTAGTGGTTCAACTATAGTTTGTGAACCAATTTCTGACTGTTATTTAAGATTCCAGCAAGTTGAGATTACACTTTCCCTTTTTGTGCTCTAGATTTAGTTTGGGGTTGGGAATTCCTTCCCTGCAGCTGCTTTTTGTATATTATTTTATCCCACTGGAAATAATTTGGTGCCTCCAGTTATTGAATTTCAGGCTGCAGTTAAAAGTAGTACTCATGATTCACTTTCAGACTTAGCTTAGTTACTGTAGTGAGTCTTATGGGTGCAGTCAAGGTGCAAGCTCCTAGAGCAGAGAATTTTTTCCACTTCTTAAAAGAATTCATTGGTTTTACTCTCTTCCCTAAACATCTGTGGCTTTCTCTCTCTAAGCTGATAAAAATGAGGATGTGCATTTGAAAGCTCATTAAATTGTGTCCTACTCCCAGCAGAGGGGCTTGCAGCTGGCTGTTCTGTTTTTTAAACCAGTGGTCCTACTGTGAGCGATGTAACCAGGCCCGCCAACAGAAATTCCAAGCACCAGGGTGAGGGCAGTCGCTTTGGTGGGGGGCGGCACAGAAGCAGGGCAGAAGTGACGAATCCGTCACTTCCAGGAACTCCCGCTCTGGCCAATTGCGCCGGGTGCCACCAGCCCCTGGGGCCCGCCAAAGCACAGGCCCCCAAATCGTGCAGCCTGGAGAGGGTGTGGGTGCCTAAGAGCCCTGCAGCCCGCCTGGGTGATTGCCCCCACTCCCGTCAGTGGTCCTGGAGGTAACCGTTTGTGTTCACTTTCTCTGGTGAGTGTGCAGTTGCCTTTAGTACATAGGGCCTAATCTCCTCCAGTATTTCCACCAGGATCCCTGTTTCATTCCAGTTTTGTATCAGATTTTTTTTTAAAGGTGCATATTTAAACAAGGGTCTATACACTGTAACTCCCACAGCTTGTCTTGCTCAATCAGTGCATGAACTTTCTGATTGTTAGCCAGCATTAACTGTTCCAAGTCCTGAAAGTAGCACAGACTAAATGAACATAGTCATATATAAATTTCCTTCAGCTGTTGGCAAATGAGTTATTATTTTGAGGAAATTAGTTGACATCACAAAAATCACAGCTATTGCTATTATAAATAGAACTGGACTTTCCATTAAGCACATGTTAGGCCAGTTGAATTCAGTGCTTCTGCTCAGGTCAACTTATCTTTTGGGGAAAATCAGAGCAACCCTTAGTAACCACCTAACTAAGTAAATACATCAATAAATCTTAAAGGAATCGTCAAAGTTCCCTTGCATTTTCCGTACACATTTTTGTAACAGGGAGAACTAAGGCTGCAACCACAACAGCAGTGTACTTTAGTTTGATTTTTAGTAGGGTAGGAGCTAAGTATTCAGCTGAGTTGTGGTCTCAGTTGTCCTGGTTATTCAACCCATTTTTAAAACATTTCTGAAGTGAAGTTAGTGTCAGTGAAAAGTGCCATGTTGCAGTCCTGTACACTAAACTGGGATTTTCAGACCCCTAAGAGAGGAAGGCCCCCAAAACCCACACATTCAATTGTTCTTTATAATCTTATCAAAGTATGGTACCCAGTAAATATCCCTGGCTTCTTAGGGGAATAATCAGGGCCCTACTAAATTCTCGGCCATGAAAAATGCGTCACGGACCGCGAAATCTGGTCTTTTGTGTGATCTTACTCAACACTATATAGATTTCACAGCGGAGACCAGCATTTCTGAAATTGGGGGTCCAGACCCAAAAGGGAGTTTCAGGGGGGTCACAGGGTTATTGGGGGGGGGGTCGCAGTATTGCCACCTTTACTTCTGCGTTGCCTTCAGATCTAGGTGGCCTGAGAGCGGCGGCTGGTAGCCAGGCACCCAGCTCTGAAGGCAGAGCCTCAGCCGCAGCAATGCAGAAATAAAGGTGGCAATACCATACCATGCTACCATTACTTCTGCGCTGCTGCCTTCAGATCTGGGTGGCCGGAAAGTGGTGGTTGCTGACTGAAGGCCCAGGTCAGCAAGCAGCAGCGCAGAAGTAAGGGTGGTAATACCATACCATACCATAGCATGCCATGCTTGCTTCTGTGCTGCTGCTGGTGGCAGCTCTGCCTTCAGAGCTGGGATCCCGGCCAGCAGCCGCCGCTCTCCAGCTGCCCAGCTCTGAAGGCAGCGTCGCCGCCAGCAGCAGCGCAGAAGTAAGGGTAGCAGTACCGCGACCATCCGTACAGTAACCTTGCGACCCCCCCACTCCACAACTCCTTTATGGCTCAGGACTCCTAAAATTACAGCAGTGTGAAATTTCAGATTTAAATAGCTGAAATAATGAAATTTACTATTTTTATAATCTTACGACCCTGAAATTGACCAAAATGGACTCTGAATTTGGTAGTGCCCTAGGAATAGTATCATAGAAATCAGCCATCCTTCCAGCCCCAGTGCATCACATCCAGCAGAACTGTAAACCTACCAAGGTGTTTCCAACAACTTCAGGGAGAGGAATAAGAAATTCAGGGCATCTTCCTTTATTCCATGTACAGTATGCCTACATATTGTGGCTGGTACTTGAGAGGTTACTGATCCATCTTTGCATGAAGGGACACTTGATTTTTTCCGATAACTTTAGAAACTCATAGGTGCCTCACACCATAGCTAAGGTACATACGTTTGCTGAAAAGTGAACTCAATGATCTAATTGCCTCTTTAGTGCCTATACGTTTGTGATCAAAAATCATAATTTACCACTCTGTGGCATTTATCTTTGGTATAATCTTTGTGGTTACCACTGAACTTTGAACAGGCTATATATCCAAATAAGAATATTATAGGTGGAGAATATAGCAGGATGGTAGTGGTAGGGTTTTCTAGTTATTAAAGAACTTTTGAATTAAGTGGAACTGAAAAAATTCAGTAAAGAAAACAATAGTCTCCTGAATAGAGTTTGCATTTACAAAGAAATTACTTAAGAGTTTGGCGCAAGGCCACTGAAACAACATATGAACAAGTGCCTTCAGGTTGCATAAATTTTCCTCTGTTACTTAGCAAATCAGTCAGAGGGTATTACTATACTGCACCTTGGAGTGTTATTCCAAGATCAGGATTCTAGGTTAACAAGCAGAGTGAAAACAGACAGTTTTATGAATATGGAAAATCCCTCTTATATTCTTAAAGAACTGCCCACTGCTGGATGTTTTCCCTAATGGGGATTAATTCTGAATATGAACTAACTGTGGTGTATTATTTTGCATACACTGTGAAATTTACTCTGGTTAAGGTAACCAGACATTACCCTTAATGCTACCTAAGAATTTTTACTTGATTTTATTTCATTCTGATTCTTATTATTTGTTACTTTGGGGCTTCAAATAGTGGTTTTTAACTATCAGAAAAATAGGCATTAGGTAAAGATAGAAATGTCTGAGCATCAATTTAGCTCTGTGACTTCCATTCATTAAATGGGAGCCAGAGGATTATAGGCAAAGTAACATTGTGTCTAGTCCAGAAAGGTGCTTAACATCTTCTTGAAGGTACTGAATCCCTTGTCAACCAGAGGAGTCAAAGGGAATACAAAGTATTCATAGTCATGGCTAACTATTTCACTGGGAATGAATTTCCATGAGTATGTTAGCAAATACCTTAAAAGGGCATTACTGCTAGACAGGAGCACATTAACCACTGAGCACAACAGGCCCTTGCCTAAGACCCATGGATTTGGAGTCACGTAATGATATAATTGTGACGTCGTCATACACAGCCTGGAACCCACATGTAGTAGAGAGTCTGCAACAAAATGATCTGCCCCATGACAAGGAGGCTGCAAAACAGGCCTGTTCCACCCAAAAGGAGTAGGAGTCCATGAGTAGCTGGGGCAGCTTCATCACTTCATGATGCTCAGGAGTGGGGAGAGGCGTTGGTTGTTGTCATTTGGGTAGATGGGATTGAAGTGGTCACTACTGCTGTTTAGGCAGCTAGGTGTTGAGAGACCCAGACACCTCACTGCTCTTCAGGCCTGGGTGCTGCTACTGAGACCGCCAGGGTGGGGAGGGCCTGTCTGCAACAATTCAAGCACTGGGGAGGTGCAAACTGTTAAGTTTCACAGTGTAAACTAAGCAAAGTCAGATAAAATAGATAAAAACATACTATACTCTTGCAGGAAGGTTGCAACATAACATTACTTTGTTTCTTAATTCAGAACACCACACAAGAACCTAAAGACAGAGACTGACAAAGCAAGCTGCTCACTAAAACAGAGAGACACACAACTCACCCCACCTTACTCTAGGCTGCTGACTGAGTAAATGTTGCTAGGTCCAGATCACACAATTCCCTACAGAGACCCATAACCTGTGCAAGCAGGACCACGAAATAAATCTGAAATTTAAAGTGACATCTTATAATTTTAAGTTTTCAAAACACCACATAAGCAAAATGGACCAAAATTCTGCTGGAAATCTTGTGAATACTTTATAGATTAAGACAGAATGTTTCCTAGAGGAAGTGGCCTGCAGCTCAGGCTAAAATGTGTTATGAATGACTTCACCGGCTTAGTTGTAGAAAAAGTCAGATTTATGTTCCCATGACGGCATATTGATTTTTAAGAGTGATTATTTCTCTTCATTCTCCTCCGGTTGGGTTTTGATAGGGATATATTAAATCATATCTTCCTCCAGAAAAGTATTTTAAGAGCAGCACAAATATGATTAAATAAGCATACTGTACACTAATATTAAGTTGATAACAGCAAGATGGATTTCTCTATGGCAACCAAAAGTGGTTTGATGTTGTAGGCTTCCATACTCCATCTAAATCACCCACTCTGTAAGTCAACACAATGATATCAAGTTTATGTAGTGTAGCCAAGTCATCAAACAACAAATGCAAACAGATTCTCCAGGACTGTGGATGAACTTTGGCCAGCCGAGTAGGATTTTCACAAAATAAAATATCCTGATATTTCATTCAAATTTCTTATCAACGTCTGAGTGCCTGGTGAATATTTTCAGTATTGCCATAAACATATTGTGATCTAGAAAACAGAAGTGAAAAGCCTGCACTCTTGCAACTTGTTTTGTTGATTCTACCAGCACACACACAAGCATATTTATTATACTGCAGTATAATGTTTAAATTGATGGGAGATCAGCATGCTCTCATTGATGATGCAATTCAGTAATTATATTCGAACTCCTGTTAAACATGGCCATAACAATTTCATCACATTTAAATAAAAGGAATAGATATTCTTCTTAGTAGTGATATTTTCAAAAATAGGTTCTGGTACCTGATTTTCTAAGGGTCCAGCAATTTAACATTAACTTCCATTGATTTGGGTGACTAAATGTTGATGTAGAAGCCTAACTTTAAGAACCATTTAAAAAAATAGTGTGTGTGTTTGTGTGTGTGTATAGTAAAAATACTTTCATTATTTTTTTTTAGAAAGAACGAGTAGCAAAAGTATCTAAAAACTTTTCTCCTTGAATATTCTTCCTTCCTTTCCTACTCTTCTCACACACTCACTTCTCCACTCCAGAGTAACCATATAAAAAAGCACTTTAGAGACGATGAGACTTCTTTCAGGTTTTAGTTTTTATTGACCAAAGGAAGAGTATCTATTTGGTCAGACTCCCATAAACAGTCTTATCCGGGGGTTCCTACTCTTCAGATAAATTGACAGCTGAATCAAAATATTCTGTGAATTTCCACCTTTCATAGAACAAGGAGTCTGGTAGCACCTTAAAGGCTATAAGGGTATGTCTACACTACGAAATTAGGTCGATTTTATGGAAGTTGATTTTTAGAAATCGATTTTATACAGTCAATTGCGTATGTCCACACTAAGCTCATTAAATTGGCAGAGTGCACCCTCACTACCAGGACTAGCATCGACTTACAGAGCGGTGAACGGTGGGTAGCTATCCCACAGTTCCCACAGTCTCCGCCGCCCATTGGAATTCCCATTGGAATTGGAATTCGGTTAAGCTCCCAATGCCTGCTGGGGCAAAAACATTGTTGCAGGTGGCTTTGGCTACATCAGTCGCTCCTCCCTCCGTGAAAGCAACGGCAGACAATTGTTTCGCACCTTTTTTTCGTGCAGATGCCATACCACAGCAAGCATTGTGCCTGCTCAGCTCAGCGTCACTGCGGCTGTTGTGTCTGGGTGCTGCTATCAGCAGACGGTGCAGTAAGTCTGCTCACTATCATCATCCACCCATTCCGCTGCAACACTGCTCTCCTGCAGCTTGGGGGATCCATTCTGGTCCTCCTGGGTGCTGCTAACCGTCATCTTCTGTTGCAACTCTGCTGTCCTGCACGGCAAGCATGGAGCCCACTCAGCTCACCATCACCGCTGCTGTTGTGAGCATTGTAAACACCTCACACATTATCCTGGAGTATATGCAGAACTGGGCTAAGAGACGCCAGCACAAGGAGGATTTTGATGAGGACATGGACACAGATGTTCCTGAAAGCACGGGCTGTGGCAATTGGGACATCATGGTGGCAGTGGGGCTGGTTGATACAGTGGAACACCAATTCTGGGCCAGGCAAACAGGCACAAACTGGTGGGACCGCATAGTGTTGCAGGTATGGGATGATTCACAGTGGCTGTGAAACTTCCGCATGCGTAAGACCACTTTTCTGGAACTCTGTGAGTTGCTTTCCCCAACCCTGAAGTGCAGGAATACCAACATGAGAGCTGCCCTGACAGGTGAGAAGCGTGTGGCGATAGTCCTGTGGAAGCTTGCAAAGCCTGACTGCTACCGGTCAGTCGGGAGTCAATTTGAGGAGGGCAAGTCTACTGCGGGGGCTGCTGTGATCCAAGTAGCCAATGCAATCATTGACATTCTGTTATCAAGGGTCATGACTCTCAGGAATGTGCAGGTCATAGTGGATGGCTTTGCTGCAATGGTGTTCCCTAACTGTGGTGGGGCAATAGACGGAACACATATCCACATCTTGGCACCGGACCATCTTGCCAACCAGTACATAAACTGCAAGGGGTATTTCTTCAGGCTGCAAGCACTGGTGAATCACAAGGGACGTTTCACCGACATCGGCATGGGATGGCCGGGAAAGGTGCGTGACACTTGCATATTTAGAAACTCTGGACTGTTTGAGCAGCTGCAAGAAGGGACTTACTTCCCACACCACAAAATTTACTGTTGAGGATGTTGAAATGCGAATAGTTATCCTTGGGGACCCAGCCTACCCCTTGCTCCCATGGCTGCCTTACAAGGCAGCCTGGACAGTAGTAAGGAGCAATTCAACGATAGGCTGAGCAAGTGCAGAATGGTGGTAGACTGTGCATTTGGAAATTTAAAAGCTCGCTGGTGTTTGCTAACTAGGTCAGACCTCCGCGCAACCAACATTCCCATTGTTATTGCTGCTTGCTGTGTGCTCAATAATATCTGTGAGAGTAAGGGTGAGATGTTTATGGCTGGGTGGGAGGTTGAGGCAAATCGCCCAGTATCCGATTTTGAGCAGCCAGACACCAGGGTGATTAGAAGAGAACAGCTAGGTGTGCTGTGCATCAGAGAGGCTTTGAAAACCAGTTTCATGACTGGCCAGGTTACGGTGTGACCATTGTGTGTGTTTTTCTTTGATGCAAACCCGCCCGTTTTGGTTGATTTTAATTCCCTGTAACCAAACCACCCTCCCTCCCCCCTTCGAAATAAAGTAGCTATTGTTTTGAAACCATGCATTCTTTCTTTATTAATTTAAAAAAAAAGTGAGAACTGACAAAATAGCCGGGGTGGGGTGGGGGAGGAGAGAAGGACAAGGCCACATTGTTTTTTGTAGCCATACTACAAATCAAACTGTTTGAATGACAGCCTTCTGTTGCTTGGGCCATCCCCTGGAGTGCAGTGACTGGGTGCCCAGAGCGCCCCCCCCCCCCCAGTGTTCTTGAGCATCTCGGTGAGGATATGGAACTTGGGGAGGAGGTCAGGCAGTTATAGAATGGATGCAGTGGGGGTTTGGGCTCCTGTTGGCTTTCCTGCAGCTCCACCAGACACTTCATCATGTCCGTTTGCTCCCCCATTAGCCTCCGCTCCTTGTGCTCCTGCCTCTACCTTTTCGCTCACTTAATGCTTTCCTGGCCTCTAATACTGAATGCCTCCATGCATTCAGCTGTGCCCTATCAGTGCAGGAGCCACTGCATGTGCTCAGAAAACATGTCATCGCGAGTGTTTTTTTCGCCTTCTGATCTGTGATAACCTCAGGGATGGAGATGATAGGGGAGCGTAGAAACATTTGCACCCGGGGGGGGGGGACATAAAAAGGGACAGTAAAATTTAAGATGATACATTTCTGAGAACAAAAATCTTTCACAGGGAATCAAGCAATTCACAGCAGACTGCACATGTGCTTTAAGTACAAGGTCGCATTTTGCCTTTTATATTGAGCGCCTGCTGGTATGGTGATACATCATATATGGCTGGGCAACAGAATTCGGTTTCCAGGCGCCATGGTAAGGCACAGGCTATGTGGGGTTGGCTTATTAGGCATAACATGTGGGAATGGTTTCAAACTGCAGTGCCATCCTTTCCCATAGCAAGCAATGGGTTGGGTTTCACTTTTAAAAGGAGGGACTGCGGTTCCCCCCCCACCCCACCACATGGCTATTCTCTGGGATGATCCCTTCTCCCCTCTCCCGGCCGCATGGCTATTCTCCGGGATGATCCCTTTTAGCCAAGTGCAAACAGCCCAGCATGAATGGGGTCCTTTTACTGTTCCCTTACAAAAATTCCCCTATTTCAACCAGGCGACCATGAATGATATGACTCTCCTGAGGCTAACACGGAAAGATATAGACCGAATGTTGCTTGAATGCAACAAAAACCCAGGGCCATTTGCTGCCATGCTTTGTGCTGCAATGATTCCAGACTACTTGCTACTGGCTTGCTGTGGTAAAGTGTCCTACTGGAGGACGAAATAAGGCAGCCCTCCCCAGAAACCTTCTGCAAAGGCTTTCAGAGTACCTCCAGGAGAGGTTCATGGAGATGTCCCTGGAGGATTCCCGCTCCATCCCCAGACATGTGAACAGACTTTTCCAGTAGCTGTACTGGCCACGAATGCATCCCAATTCTTCAGGGCAAATCAAACATTAAACACTATTGCTTTTAAACCCTGTACTGTACTTACAGATGTGTACTCACCAGAGCTACCTTTTCCAGCTTCAGGGTCGAGGACTCTGACTTCGGAGGGTATTGGGTCCAGGGTAATGAAAAGATCCTGGCTGCTGGGGAGAACGGATTCACTGCTTGTCTGCTGCGCATTCTCCTCTTCCTCCTCCAGAAAATCCTTCTCCGTGTTGTGTGAGACTCCCCCCTTGCAGGTGTCCCCGGACAGCGGTAGGGTAGTGGTAGGGTCCCCCCAGAATGCCATGCAGCTGATCATAGAAGCGCCATGTATGGGGGTCTGACCCGGAGTGCCCGTTTGCCTCCTTTGTCTTTTGGTAGGCTTGCCTGAGCTCCTTAACTTTCACACAGCACTGCTGTGTGTCCCTGTTGTAGCCTCTCTCCATCATGCCCTGTGAGATTTTGGCAAATATATTCACATTTCTTCTTTTTGCTCAGAGTTTTGCCTGCACAGATGCTTCTCCCTATACAGCAATCAGATCCAGTGTCTCCCTTTCGTTCCATGCTGGAGCTCCTTTGCTATTCTGGGGGGACTGCATGGTCACCTGTGCTGCTGAGCTCGCCACGCTGACCAAACAGGAAATGAAATTCAAAAGTTCCCAGGCCTTTTCCTGTGTACCTGGCTAGTGCATTGGAGTTCAAAGTGCTGTCCAGAGTGGTCACATTGGAGCACTCTGGGATAGCTCCCGGAGGCCAATACCATCGATTTGCATCCGCACTACCCCAAATTTGACCCAGCAAGGTCGATTTTAGCACTACTCCCCTTGCCAGAGAAGTACAGAAGCCGATTTTAGGAGCTCTTTAAGTTGACGGAATGGGGTTCGTTGTGTGGATGCATCCATTTTAAATTCGACCTAACCCTGTAGCATAGATGAGGGCTAACAGATTTATTTGGGCATAAACTTTCGTGCATATGCTTTTTTTTACCCATGAAAGCTTATACCCAAATAAATCTGTTAGTCTTTAAGGTGCCACTGGACTCCTCATAGTTTTTGTGGATACAGACTAACATGGCTGCCCTCTGATACTTGACACCTTTCATGGGTTTTCCTATTTTCATTGCCAACTAGATCTTCCTTCCCTGGCCTTTTCAGGGGTCAATCAATCACTGAGTAAGATCTTCTTCACTCCTGTCCCAGGAAGACTTGAGAGGAAAGGGATTGCTAGTCATCTCTCACCGGATATCTATAGAAAGGAGACAAAGAAAAGTCTTTAGTTCCTGTCCCAAACCTGGTGATGAGGACAAGTTAGGCACAATTTGACTCACAGGCCTTCAGAAAGATGGGGAAAATCCAGTGAGGCCAAGAGATGGCAAATTAAAGAGAGTAGGAGGAATTTGTCTAGGGGTTTCTTTTCTCCCCTGTGTTACTGAAGCCTGAGCGGGAATATACTAGGAGGAGGGATCTTCTTAGCCCTTATCACATGTGGTTAGGAGGAAGGAAAACACCTGGCATGCCAGGCAAAGCTAGGAACATATTATCAGCTTTCTTCTAGATCTGTCTGACCTAGAGCTGATAACAGAAGCAAGTACATAAGAACAGCCATACTGGGTCAGACCAGTGGTCCATCTCGTCCAGTATCCTGCCCTCCAATGGGGGCCAATGCCAGATACCCCAGAGGGAATGAATAGAACAGGTAATCATCAAGTGATCCATCCCATGTCGCCCATTCCCAGCTTCTGGCAAACACAGACTACGGGCACTGGAATCCAAGTACTCAAATATTGGCAAGAAACATTGGTCTGTATTTGGCTGGCTCAACATAAACAAAATTTGGGCTCGACAGAAAAATAATTATTTAGTTCACCTGTCCCTACAATTTCTGCTGTAGTAGTCCCACAACACTATTATACAATATTGGCCTGGATTCTTCTCCTCTACGCTGGTGTAAATCTGGAGTAATTCCATTTGAATTTGCTTAAGACTTATACCATTGTAAACAATAGAAAAATGTGACCCCCGGATCTGTAAACTGGCCCAATGCATTTTACAACTCTTAACACTACTATTGTGCACATACAGTATTATTATTGCATCATGTAGCCTCTTTATGAGCCTCTTAAACAATGTTAGCACAACATTTTATTCCCCTATTTAATTCTCTATTTTCCCCATATGGTTAATATGTCTCTGTCACTGCTATGAATAAAACACTGTTTTAGTCTTGTCACCATTTCCTGGCTAAACTACTTCAAAAGAGTTTTGATGGCCATGTGAGATGACTGGAGGTCAGGTTTCCAACTTTATAGTTGGTTTTGAGTCTTTACTTTCCACTCACATATTCCAGTGACCTTTTTCTTAAGGGCAGTTTTCCAACAAAATGCAATCAATGTTGGTAATGGAGTAGGATAAACTAGCCTAGCTGCAGCCAGCAAGCTGAGACAAGTTGTCCATTGTGGAGATGCTTGTCTGAGGGACTGAAATATTCAGTGTTAATAAAGTTACACATTAGAAATGAATGATGTCTGCCACTTTAGTACATCCTTGTTAATGCAAAAAAATTCTAGGAAATTGCCTGTCCAAAAAATTGTTAGCTGTATGTTGATTGATCAAGTCTAAGATTGTATTCAAAGTCTAGAGGAAAATGATCTTTTCAATGACTCCTGCAGTCTAAAGATCAAGGCCAAATATTCTTTTCAGGTGCTTAAAAACCCCATTATATCCTTGGGTCTCAGGAAGACTGTGCATAAGGGAATGTACAACACTGACCACTGCAATGGCATGATGAAATTCCTGAAACTACCATGACTTTGGAGGAAAGACATGGCCTTTATCCTAGAAAAGGAACTCAAGAGCTCAGATTGAAATCCTGGCCCCAATGATGTCAAAATTCCCAAGAGAATATCTTTCTCAGGGTAACAGCCATCTCCTTCCTCCAAAGTCATGGTACTTTCATCATGACATTGCAGTGGTCAGTGCAGTATATTCTCTTATGCACAGTCCTCCAGAGAGGCATGAGTATAATCTGGGTTTTCTGAGACTGGGGTGTTTTGTCATTGATATCATGGGGACCAAGTCAGCATTCCAGTGGCCAGAACAATTCCAATAGCTGAGCAACTCACAAGGCTCAGAAAATTCCAATCTCCAGAGACATCCAAGATAAGTATATTAAAGTTGTCTGTAGCTCTGCAACAATGACACTAGCGTGGAAATGGAAACATGATGATGATTTCCCCCGACAGCATGGTTAACATAGGAGGAGCACTTTCTCTGTGGTACAGTATGCTGTATGACCATATGCCTGCATAGGTGCGGTAACTGTCATGCCTGAAAGTGATATATCGTGTTGTCTTCATGCTGGCTTCACTCCAACCCTTGACCAAGGCAGAAGGAAGATGTATGTGAAAAGATGGTAGTCAGATTGCTTCCCTATGGCTGCTTCCTAAACATACATATGTTAAACACATTTATGAAAGCAGCCATCAGCAGCAAGTGCAAGGCCCCTCTCCCTCCTCATGAGGGAGTGTTGTTTGCTTACATAGGAGTGAAAAGCTGGATGATGGCCCAGAAATCTGGAAAGCATATTATGTAGGATTACCCATAGAGGAGCACTTTGCTGCCAGCATATCTTGCTCTGGGGTTTCAACACACCATCAATCTGGATCCTGGCAGCCACCATTCCCCAGCTCACCTCGTCTCATGCAGTGAGCAGACACAGTGAAACTATTTGTCTCAGATTGCAGCATGGCCCTGGCAAAAGAGAAGGTGGGCAGAAACAATTACTTGCCTCGAGAACCTATATCTTGATTACGCAGTCTAACTGGGTTCTCATAGTCCATTGTAGCATCATAGCCAGCTGAGGGAAGGGCCAAGTTGCCTTGGTCAGATCACAGTTTGCTTTCTTAGCATGCGGTTTGGTACCGGTAGCACATGCACTGAACCAGACAGAGGAAGAGAGGCTAAACCTGCGCTTTAAAAAGCAATAAGACCATGTTGCACTTACTGAGAGTTGCACCTTTTTCATTGAGGATCACAAGGTGCTTTATAAACATTAGCTAATTAAACCTTGTGTCACTGTTAACTATTATTGAACTTCCGGAGCCATCAAGGGCTAGCGGGTTCCATGAGGCAGTCATCCCGATGGGGAGCAGCCTGTGTTTGAACTAGCATTTTTTCTCCAGGGTCCCTCTAAGGGACGGCAATGTTGCGCTGTTGTCTATAATACATGTCGGTTGGGAGAAGGTGGCTAGACTGAATCAGCACATTCCCCAACTTCCCTAGCCACACTCTCTGGCCAGTGCCACCCATTCTTCAGAAGGTTCTGGTGAGTGGAGATCCTGTAGTGAAATAGGATTCCTCATGTCACTACAGCTCCCTGCTAGGTCAACTTCCCATCATCAAGGTTCTTATGCTCTAAGGTACTTCTAATAGAAAGTTTTATAACCCAGGGCTGAATCTAGCCCTAATTGTTGGTGGAGGAGCCTTGACTTTCAGACCCATTCCTCTCCCCAGTAGACCACATTCTTTCCTTTAGTTACGCTTACTAATCCTGATTGCATCTGGGCAGCCTGAAGCCTCTTGCAATATATTCACTAGACAGCAGGAAATTCAATTGCTATATTTTTCTAATGCTTATAACTATTGCAGATATCTGTTTGTTGCATTTAGTTAGCAGCAGGTAGTTTAATATTACCTGAGACGAAATTTCATATGACTAAGGCATGGGAAGCAAGTTGCTACTTCTGATCTATTCTTGCAAAAAATATGACTTTTTTTCAACTTGCACCACATATAGATTTAAAGAATTATACAGCAGTTTGAGTATATTTTAAAGCTTGGTAAAGTTTGTGCCATGGAGATTTGAAGCTAGCAAATGTGTTAGAGCAACTGAAACACCTAAAAATGTTAATGTCAAGACATGGCTCATTTGTTGGGAGGTACCATTCCTTTACAAATAAAACCAAAACACTTTATAGCTTTGTACCTGGCTAACAATTTTAAATTTCAAAGTCCACCCTTGTAGAACTGGAAGGTGAAACTTGAGGTAATGAGTATTGAGTGGCTTTGGAGGGCTGATCTAACTCAAAACTTGAAAGTCTTATGAAACAGCCTGAAATAAAATAAAGGGATTTTTCATAAACTAAACATTTATGTGCCATATCTTCAACTGGTGTAAATTGATGTAAACTGCAGTCAATGGAGCTACATAGATTAACTCCAGCTGACGATCTGGTCCTATGGTTTTATTTTTTGACAGAGAAAATGGTGGAAGAGAACTGTGAATTCAACTTCCTAACAAATGACTGGCTGAGGGTGCGTGAAGGGCTGTCTCATCTTCATCATGCATTGAACACTACTATTTTTGAATCTGTCTAATTTAGATACTTGCTGGTCTCTACCAGCACATCTCAAAATAATAATTAATAATTAAAAATAAATCAACATTTTTCCTAACAGATCATACAAACAAGAATTATTACTCCCCAACATTGCAAATGTCAACCAAGACAAAAAGTAACCAAGTGATTTGCCCAAGATCACAAAGGAAATCTGTACCCAGGTCTCTGTCTCCAACCTCATTGTCCTGCCTATGCAATAGACTACATACAGTAAGACCATCAACATGAATTTGAATTTGGGTTGACTTCATTGTCTTTTTTTAAGCTTCGATTAAAAAGAAAGGAAGCAACTCAAAATATGAGGGAGTGCTGGACCTCGTTTGCATAGCTACTGGTTTGTTTAGATATCTGATTTGTACATATCACACTGTAGATGTGTGAGAAAAACGGGATTCTCTTTCTGTTCTTTTTTTTTTAAATAAAAGTTCAGATTACTTTGACCACTTTATTGCCGTCACCTAATTTGTGAATAACGAAGAATTCTTTTAAAAAATTCTGGTGGGTGATAGGAAGGGGAGAGGAAAAAGGAGGTAGTTTATTAAGTAAAAACTGAATCCAATTTGTGTATTTGCTTTTGGAATATGATTGAATTGTAAAACTACATTTTTTTTCCTAATTGAAAGGTTTCATACATTAAGTAGGTGTTTAGCTTGTCAAATTACCTGTTAATTTATATAATTGGTCCCATTCTTTGGGAAATTCACAGAGGGTACCAAGAGGTCTTGAGCAGGAGAAAGGTCAGATGATTCTTATGAGCTCTGGCTGTGCTGGGGTCTTGATTTTCAAACCATTCTTTAGATTTGTCAGATGTCACATAGAATTAAAAATGAGAACTTTTTAGCAGAACTAGATGACATTTGATGAGAATTTTTCTGTGAAAATGAATGTGAGCATTCTCACCATTTTTTCTCACATTCAGGATAATTTATTTATTTTTGAGATGAAATGTGGGGGAATTGCAATGTCCCTTTCAGGTTAAATTTCAACGAGGAGGAATATTGTGGTTTGTAGGGTTTGGTTTGCCTTTTTTTTTTTCTTCATTTTCCTTTGAGGTTTGGAAGAAATACAAAGGGGTATTTTAAAGTTGTAAGACTAGATCTTCAGTTGGTAAATCATTGTCATTTAATTTGCTTCAGTGCAGCTATTCTGACTTGCACTAGCTGACTTACACCTGTCTCACAGTATTTCAACCAATTTCTATGGCATTGCCCTTCTGAATATTTTGTTGGTTCATCATGTCTCTCAATTGTCCTTGAACGTTGGCGTGTCATTGAGCCTCCAAATTAGTTTTGTTTTGATAATGTTAAACTTCTGGATCCTGTTAAAAAACTGGAGAAGTTTTAAACAGAAACTTTATTATAAATGAGTTAAGGTTAAAGTGTGATTTAATGACAGTCTGAAACCCGGAAACAATTATGCATTTTCTTAACCAAAATTATACAATTTATGAATGCTCCAAAAGTTAGAAAGCCTGAAAATAAACTGAAAAGGGGTCCAGCAAGTTCCCCACTGCTACATAACCCTTTGTCACAACAGTTTTATACTATCTAGAAAAGTATGTTTTCATTTCCAGTATTTCACTATCCCTAGATTTGGCAGAGTTGATGTGCCAGAAATCTCATGAGACTAGTTTATAGACCAATTCTGAAAACTCAGAATGTTGGATTGTCTGGACTCCAGACTTTGGAAACATATACAAATCTAACCTGAACACAATTTTTGTAAGGTTCATCCATCCTTAATGGTTCCACAGAATAGCATGCCTGAAACATTCTAACTGAGCAAAACGATTTACCTGCATCTCATCAATTCTGAGTATCTGTATTGTATTTTTACTCTCCCCCCCCCTTATGTTTAAATATATGTTGTTTTGTTTTGTTTTTTGTTCCCCCTCCTTCCAGTTTGCCCATATATCATTATTTAGAAGCAGAGTAGCCATTTTAAGCTGTGTGGCAAGGAAAGCTACTACATGTACCAGGGAACTGGTCCTGGCCTGGAGGTGGCGTTGGAGGACCCCACTCAGTGCTGGGAGAGGAGAAGAAGGTCAGGGGAAGTGGGAGGTGGGGCACTGGGGGGACACCAGTGCTGGGCAATGGGTGAGGGATGATGGAGACTACTGGCTGGCGGTCACCTGTGCTAGGGGTGAGGGGGCCCCCTGTGCTGGTGGAGGGTCCCGCCGCAAAAGGGAATGGTCCGTCCGAGGTGGAAGGGCAGAGGCTGGGTCAGCCTGGGTCAGCCTGCCCTGGTACTAGTGTTTGGGGGGTGCTAGGAGCCTGCAGCGATGCAGAGACTGACACTGAACTCGGGGGGGCTGCGAGCAGGAAAAAGAAATAAACGCCTGGGCCAGTGAGTTTGGGGTTTGGGCCCAACCCCTGCTGCTGGCACCAGGGCCCCCACTAGCCTCCTGGGCCACTCTGGCCCCTTTCCACATCTTTGTGAAGCACGGGGCCCCCCAAAGCACAGGGCCCAGGGTAGTTGCCCTGGTCTGCCCTATGGATGGGACGGTTCTGTCCACACTCCATACTTTCACAGCATTTTTTAAACTCTACTCTTTTGTGCAATCTTGTCCATCTGCTTCTCAGCCAATGGCTCTCACCACAGCCTCCCTTGATGCCACTTGCAGCCACATCTCCCTTTCATTTCTATGCTTCTAGAACATACTGTCTGGAGTTCTTCTCCTCCAATTCCATCCTAGATCCTCTCCAATTCAACTTCTACCCCTTGTATTGCAGTGAAACTGCTCTAGCCAAAGTCTCAAATGACCTCTTCCTAGCCAACGCTCAGAACCAGAACTCCATTCTCCTCAGCTGTCTTAGACACAATCTTCTTCTTGAAAATCTTGTCCTCCCTTAGCTTCTGTGAATTTTCCTCTCCTTGTTTTCTTTCTATCTTTCTAATTGCTCTTTCAGCATATCCTTCACAGGATTCTCCTCTTCCCCCCTCCAACTTTCTGTGGGGATTCCACAGGACTCTGTCCCTGGTCGCCTTCTCTTCTCCCTCTACACCTTATCTCTGGGTAATCTCATCCACAGATACATATTCAACGACCAGCTCTATGCTAACAACTCACCGATAAAACCTCTGTGCTCCAAACTAAAATGTCAGCCTGTCTCACTGACGTCTCCTAAAGGAAATCTAACCATTAGCTCAAGGTCAACATGGCTAAAACAGAGCTCTTAGTCCTTCCTCTCACACATAGTATCTTAACCCCTGTGGAAAACACCACCACCCTGCCTGTCACTCTGGCCCCTAACCTGGGTGTCACCTTTGCCTCGGCCCTCTCTCTAGGTCCTCACATTCAGGATGTATCTTAAGTCTGCAGAAAAATTCTGCAAGATATCTCGAAGATGTGGCCTTTCCTATCCATCCCCACTCTCATTCAGGCTGTCATCATTTCACTGCAACAGCCTTCTCTCTCACTTTGGGGCGAGGTTATCTTTTTTTTTCTGTTAGTACAATGCCTTGCACAACAGGGCCTTGGTCCACGATTCAGGCTTCTAGGCTCTTTGGTAATAGAAATAATAAAGTATTCTAATAGCAGCTTGTGGTGATAGCAGTAAGAGTGTTGATGTTTTCATAGGTAGTTATTTTTTTCCAGAGACTGTTTCTCTTGATTTTACTTTCTATTGCTGTCTTTGTCTGCCACTGGCAGCCCTCCCCTGTTCCTTAAACGGGAAGTTATAAAAGCCTCCCTTCTGATATTTGTAATTCTGGTTGATGAATTTTCTCAGTCATGCATCACAACTCTAATCCTGATTATCAGTAGGTCCATGGTTAATGGTTCTTAAGTGTTTCTGATTGCCACCAGCCCATTTTCCTTTATCTTCCATTTCTCTTTATGTATGTTAAACTGTTCCCAAAGGAAACTGTAATAAGGTGACAAACCACTTCATTTCCAGTCAGGGCCCATTGCAGGGAAACAAAACTCTTGGAGCCTTGAATCTTATAAAGTAAAATAACTCTCTTCTCCCCCAACAGGAATCTGAAAATTACTGTCATAAAATTAGCCATTACTGTCATAAAATTAGCCGCATTGGTTACAGTTATTCTGATTTTACAGCTTTTTGGATCTGAACTCCCACCAAATTTGATAAGGCCAAATTCTTCCCTTGGCTAACAACATGAAACTCCTGTTGATTTAACTAGAAGTTGTAAAGGCACAACCAACATCAGAATCTGGCACACAGACATTTATCCTCAGTGCTGGTATCTTCCTGATAATCATTCCCCCTGGAGTCATTAAGTCACACATAAAATAAGAATAGTAATCCCTAACCAGCACAGTAAGTCTGCTTGTTTGCGTCTATCACGTGTCTACCTTACAAATACTTTTCTATTTTTCAAAGGGGGGGGGGACTGTAGAAAAAATAACCCTGCTCTTAGCCTAGAAGTTTGCATGTCAAGTTTCAGTTCGGAACAGCTTTATGCCATCAAATCTCAAACCTTAACGATGGGGATCTGGTGAGGAATCACTATAATCTTTAATAGTAGTATCCCAGTTGTAATTGATATTTTACGGGTTACATAAAATTCAATATCTCCTGACAAATCTAAATATGTTTGGCTGTTTCTGCACATTAAACAAATCTCAATGCAACTCAGCTTTCTGCAGAATGGTTTGTGATCAGTAAAAGCCTGATGTACCCAACCCTACTGGCTTCAGTGGGACCACTACTAGATCCTATCTTTTAACTTCCAAGAACCAAATTAAATATAGTCCGTATGAAAATGTAAAGAGATATTTTCAAGGTTATTTGGCCAAATACTAGGCTGCTTGTCTCATATAGAAAGAGTTTCACTCAGGAGTGTAAGTACTATATTTGAATGTTTCCCTGATGGTGCCATATTGTTTATAAACAATATAAAGAATGGTAATTTTTTCCTTAAAACAGTAATTTCTTGGAAAAATTAAAATTCACATTGCAACCTTAAGTATGCAGATATCAACTCACTTCCATTATAATGTTGTTATTGCAGACAATACTAGCAGGGATGGGTAGATCGGAGGAAAGAAGTAAGAATCCAATAGCCACCTGCAGTATTGAAGCATAGCCTTTCACTGTTAGAGAACAGTCAAGGGGGGGTTCTTTTTAAAGCGCCTGCCATCCTTGACAACTCATTTAACTTATTCCCTTAGTTAATACAAAAATTGACAACGTAATGGAAAAATGTGGACAATCCGAAATATTTCTGTCATCAAATTAGGGGGGTTTCCCTCAAAAATTAAAATTGTGCATGTTACATAGGGTTTTTTTCTGCCATTTTTTAAAAAAAAGCTTAGCTTATAATTTAATTTTCCTAGACATGAAAGCATACTAAGCCTATAACAACACTTTATTTAATTTGAAGCTTAAAAATGTGATTCTCCCTTTTTACCGTCTGTTTTTCTTTGTTTGTTTGGCTTTGTTTCTAAAATGTGCCTTTAAATGTGCAAGTTTCAGCCACATCTAGAAATGCTGAAGTATCACAGGAGAAGAGAGCTTGTTTTTGTCATAATTCCAGCACAATTTCGCAGACGCGAAAGGAGATAATCACTCAAATGTTCATGTGTGCTTACTGGAACTGAATCCAAACTCTGAACCGTTTGAGGTTTGCCCATCTGGAATACAGGTCCTATTAGTTAAAATTGCCCAGAGCAATTTAAGTGAACATTTTTATGTTTTCTGGCTGGAAGTTGCACACTTTGCACATGCTTCATGTTATTAAGGAGTTACTAAAGTTGCAAAATTGTTAACCTCAGTGTTTTTTCACTAGGCACCCAGCTTTTCCAGTAAATATTTCCTTATGATTTTTATGATTCTCTGCCTCATATGGCCGTGAACGGTAAACCAGGACTCATGCTATTAGAGGAAATGTGTGTTCCAAACATTATGAATCTCTAAAGCTATCCTTACACACACTACTTTCCTGACAATTAATTGTGCTTACAGCTCAAAACAGGGACATTTCACTCAGTCAGCATGAATACAAGAATAGTTTTCCTGTCAAGACGAAAACTGTCCAGGGTATCAGCTACAGAGTGAAGCTCACCCTTGCACACAGGGCCAGTAAAGAATCTGCTAAGACTTCAGTGGTAAAAAAGGCCTTTTGCTGACACAGTTTCACCCCTTGTTATTGAGGGGCTATATGCTGGTTGTGGACCTTCCTTTAAAGACTTAGCTTTCATTGCTCTGGACAGTGGTGAATACAGTTCAATTTATTTTCTATTGAGGAGCCCACCATAATTGTGTATTTTATGGGCTTCGGTTTTGATTGCAAAGTATACGACATTTCACCTGCAAACACAGGAATAGTAAGAGATTCCTCTGCACCCCAATGGGAAAATTAAAACTCTTCAAGTTTTGTGTCTCACAGCCCTGAGAGGTCAATTGCTGTGACTATCACCATTGATTATTTGTCTTACAGTAATGGCTAGGAGGCTCCATTGGGCTAAGATTTGTACAAACACACAATAAGACCTGGTCCCTGCCTCAAAGGCATTCATGGTCAAAACAGACATGACAAAGTGTGGGAGAAGGGGAGAGGTGCAGCTTACAAGCAAAGTGATCAGGGTAATGGATGGCAAACATCATGTTTCCCTGCATAGTTCTGGGCCCAGGGACCAGGACACAAAAGACTTTTCTTTGAAAATATTTTCTTTGACCAACCTGTGCCCCTTTGACAGGAATTCTGTCAACCCTCACTGGATACTTCTTTTTAAACAATGTTCACTGTTTGGAGGTTTAGTTGGATGTCCTATACTTATGGTCACCCCAGGATGGAGCTATATAGTACAATGCAGTATAACTTGCATCAGCTGCTGTACCAAGTATTTTAATAGGGCAGCATTTGTGGCTTCCTATAGTGCCATAGCGTGTAGTATACTGTTTTTGCCTAAATATTTGGGCTAAGTGACAAAAGCAGAATGTATATTTATGTCTTTGGGATCACTTAGTGAGCTTCAATCTCAGTACAGGCATGGCTGGCTGACCATAGCAAATATGGTCACAAGTAACAGATGCCACAAATGACAAGTATGTTCTACCCTAGAGCTCTCCATATATTTCTGTGAGCAGTACAGGTTTCTTTGAGAGCTGGGAGAAACATAAAATGTCTGACACACAGAGTGACTACATTTTGCCTTTGCACAGTCTGAAGATTCTCTTGTTTTAATGCTATGAATACAGAGCAGACAATAATAAACAATGGCATTTTTTTCTGTGCTGCTCATGCCGGAAATGATTTGTCAAATTGTTTAACGTACTTGGCATGTTACTATGGAGCTGGATAACAAAGTGCCCCAAGACAGTGGAATGGTGATGGGCTTTAGTCCCACTGACTGTCTAGGGGGAGGCAGAAAATCCAGAATAAGTTATCCAGTCTATCTAACTAGAAACAGCTCTTTCAGAAACATTGGTTAGAGTCTTGAAATTCATCGTTGCCTTCAAGCTAGGGGAAAAAAATCACATACAAAATATTTCTGCTGGACTTACCTTAATGTTGTTGTCTTATACAAATATTTCTCATTAAAAAGAATACAGTTAAGAGAAATAAATGTCCTGTTTAGTTACTTTAGGAAGGAAAACATTGCATTCTTTTTTGTATTATTATTTCTACAATAATAAAAAGTTAGCAATATCACCAGGAATGAAACCTAATTTCCACACGCCACCTTGAGTTTTGTTGTCACTATCTTTCAGGTCATATTGATAATTTACACTTATATAGTGTCTTGAATCCAGAATGATCCCATGGCCCATTATTAGTTTAACAAATTGAACTCTCTGTCACTATACAACTATTTATATGTAGTATTGCCAACCCCAAGCATCAGACAAGAGGCAGGCCCAATAAAATCAGGATATAAGCTTATAAAACATTAGATTATTTTTTAAAATCACTTTTGGAAACTTATTTGCCTTTTGGTTTTTGAGCCATTAGAATGCACTTCAGCCACATTTTCAAGCTTTTCTCATAACCATGAAGGCTAGAAACTTGAGGGTTTGTCTGTTTTTTTTAAATGAAGGAGTAGCCAATTATTTTTTGTCTGTGTCCAAATTTCTTGGTCAAGGTATAATCAAGGTCCAGACTCCAGAGAAAAATAACAAAAAAACAGCGACCACCTATTGACTACCCCTGGCTGAGATTCTCACAGAATAACATGATTCCAGTAGCCAAGGCTTTAAGAGAAACACTAAATATCATAGGATTGAAGATGAATTCTTGACTGTTAACAACTCTCTGTATGGGCCCTTATTGCTGTAGTATCTGAGGGCCTCCCAGGACTTAAAAGATGTTAAAAGATGACAAAGTTTTCTATTCCTTCCTTCCATGCATCCCAGAAGCAGGCTTAGAATATCAAAACTACCTGCTATATATGAATCACCTTGTTCATCACTTAAATGCAGTCACCCCGGACTGAAGCTTCTGGCTAGAGATGGTGAGAAAGTGGAGATGTGGGGGGGAAAGTGGTGCCATGGAAAAAATTGACTTTTTGCCAAAAAAAATTAAAAATCATTTTTGGTTTTTGTCTGAAAGTGTTTCACGTGGAAACTGATTTTTTAAAAAACTTTTTTTATTTTCAGTGAAAAGTCCGTTTTTTTTTTTACGGAGTGCAGATAGTTTTTTGCTAAAAACATATAACCAAAAATCCAGTTTTTCACTGAAAAATAGATTTGATGGACCTTTTATCTCCACCAGCCTTACTTCTGGGGAGAGTGTTAGTAAGCAAGCAAAGAACGTACAAAATATGGCTTTGATCCTGCATTCGGATCTACGTGATCAAAGAAGTCTGCAGTCCACAATGCAGACTATTTTTACAGGCATCTGAATTACTGTGACAGCATCCATAAAAGTAGCATGTTTGTTGTGGAGATATGTATCAGCTGGTGAGGAGTGTTTAAAGTCATTTGTGAATGAAATACAATAAAGCTGACAAAATTTAGTACATTTATTTTCACTGGCTTTTTTTCCTTTAAATCTGCAAAAATAAATTTACAGCAACTACATCCCAGTGAGGAACCAAGCTGTGCATAAGCTACTGTGTTAACCTGTAAAGAATGGTGCAAGCAGCAATTCTTCCTTCTAACAAAAACTAGGCTGACTGCAGAAAAACAATGACACGCTATGTAAGAGCTAAGTGTTAGATTTCTCAATTAGTATCCTTGCATTATTTAGTATCCTTGCATATATCCCTCATTATTTAGACAGCCATAGCCTCCAGGAAAATAAACCAGCACCAATATACAACAGCAGCTTCTGGAAATTTTAAGCCACTATTTTAACCTAAGTAGCTTCAGGAGAATTTTAAACAAATTGGGCTCCGGCTTGGGTCCCAGGTGCTTTGCACTGCTCTCACAGAAAGCTCCTCAGGGGAGCACAAAGCCAACTCTACACCATCCACCCCATGACTCAGTGCAGGCACAGTGTCAGAGATGGGAGGGAGCAGAGCAGAATATATACTGTACCACCCCATCCTCAGTTGTTGAAGCTACTGGCTGCATGTGTCATAGCTGAGAGCAACACTGTTACTGAGGTAAGTTATACCAGGGCCTCTTTGGCCCGCCAGCTGTCCTGAATCAGGGAACTGGAAAAGTGATATAGCACAACCTTCTCTCCCCTTTCCCCCTGCAACCTTCTGCCTTAGCTGCACTGAATATACAGCTGAAGACTGAGCTCACTATTCACCCTTCTGTATTTGCTTCTTTTGAAACTTGGAGGGAAATGACTCCTTTAAAGAAAAAATAGAGATTATATATTCTCTTTCTAGGTTCAATTTTTTGCTAACAATGCAGCACAAAATGTTACAACAATACATAAAACAAATAATAAAAACAAACAAAAAAATTAGAGGATCTAGGAAAAACTATTGATGCTTTATTTAATCCTGGTTTAAACAAACAGGACTATTTCCCACCTGCCTATTACCTGTCCATTACATGGCACTTTCTTACACCGAATTTCCTTGCATACTTGATCATTTTTCATGTGAGCTATGTACAAAATTTGCTAACCAAGCCAAGTTCTAAAACAACTTGTTTGAGGAATTTAAATCTGTTGTGTGTTGATATTTAGTGAATAGTGGCCTAATAGTATTACCTGAACAAATGAATCAGTAAAGGAAAATTCTGGTAAGTAGCAGTAAAAGTACATTAGGCTAGAGGTAAAACAACTCGAGAAAACACTCAAAGCTTTGCTTGGGCATATTTTGGTTACTTCTTGCTTTCTGTGTTAAACTGAAGTACCTCTCATTACATCCACATGGTGTCACTCTATCACTGTCCACTTGAGGGGAATTTCTCCAAGTCCAAGCATAATATCGCTCTGCCTGAAATCTCTTACATCTGACTCTGGAAACAAAATTACTGGGTAACTTAAAAATCTGAATATTCTCCAATGAGAGAATAACTAAACGTGATAAAACACACCAGGCCAGATTCTATTCTTGGTGATAGCCACACCATCCTATGGAGTTCAGTAAAGCTGCATGGGGCTACACCAGGCCAGATTCTATTCTTGGTGATCGCCACACCATCCTATGGAGTTCAGTGAAGCTGCATGGAGCTAAGCGGCCACAATTTGTCCAGTGTCTGATACCATAAAAATACATTATTCTTGGAATAAATAGTCATTCATTGAATGTTGTACAATAGCTACTTGCCAGGAAGTGGGAGCTTGGTGGCATGGTAGATTAGTGTGTTAGATATTTTTGCCTCGGGTGATACAGCTTTAAACTATATAGACAGAAAAGGAAGAGTTGTCATTTTAGCCCCACTTCTTCTCCTCACAAAATCAGACAGTCAAGAATAGGAATGGTGGTACAGACCTAGCAGAGCACTGTAAGAAAGCCCATATAGTATGTATTCAGAGGTTAGTGCTAATAATCCTTTGGATGACTCTTAAATTAATGCAAAACGTAAAAGAAAAAAATTATTATTACTGAAGTGGATCAGTGAAGAAGATAGTATATGTTACACAGCAAATTAGACTTTGGCCTGAACCAAAATCCTATCTGTAAGTGCCTTAAAATTAAGGGTTGAAATCTGAATCTGAATGCTGAAGATGACCCCAAGCTCTGTAATGGGTTGATTGTAAGCCTCTGATCTAGAAACCCTACCTTGATAGCTAAGGTCCATCACTAGTATTCTTTAACAGAAGTCTTCTACTAAGCAGTTTGTTAGAGAGAGAAAAACAGTTTACCAGACCCAGATAATCATTTGTCTGCAGTTCTCAGTATCCTCCAAGACTTCTCTCCAAATACTAAACTCCTTTATGCTCATCTATAAATCTGTAACACCCTTGGATGATGGGATAAGTTGGATCCAGCAGCAAACATTTTGGCTTAGGTTCTTCTTTACGTAGTTCACGATGCAAAGATCCAGCTTATTGAACAAGGAATTCCTAAAAAGTTAGTGCATTAAAAACTGATATTTTTTTATTGTGACTAATGGATAATGCATTATATATATTAGGCCCCAATCCTGTAATTGATGACAGGCAGGTGGACCCCTGTGCCCTCAGCGAGCTCCATTGAAACCAATGGGTGTCTGCTTATATGGCGTCAATGTTAATTGATCTCTGTAACCTGCTGTGATATCACCAGGTGGTGTGATTCCATCAGCCAGCTGCTCCTCAGGTACCACCATTATTGGATAGCTTAAAAAAATCAGAACAGATAGAAATATTCAGAAACTGAGGGTGGAGTTGGCTGAGATATACGGGGGGGGAATGCCCCAAAATTCACTCTATTTTTCTGTCTTGCTTGCTGAAATTTAGAAAAAAAATTCTACCCAGCTCTGGTGGAGCACTCTCCTCCTTGCTACTCATGTTCAAATGAGCCCCAGCCTGATGATGTGCTAACTTTATTGTGCAAGTCTTCCCTCAGTCAAAAGGATGCCAAATGGGCCACAAAGAGGCTTTAAGTGAATTTGTCAATAGATGCTGCTCACTCTAGTTCTTCAACTCAACCATTGTTACAAGATTTCGATTTTTTAAAATCTATCCATAAATTCAAGTCAACCCATTACCTCAGAATAAGTTCAAAATTAGACAAAACAAGACTTCCCCATAGATAGTAATGTCCTTCTCATTCTGAAGATTACTGTATATGCTGCATTGGCAGAGGAATGCGTTAGATGTTATAACTCATCTTTTCTATAGTCAAGATTTAATCACTTCCATGCTAACTCAGACTCTACTACTCAGCTATTTTATGTGGTCATATAGCCATTCACACATCTATGCCAGGATACATTTACCCTAGGTCTAAGTAATAGACCTGTACTTTAACCACAAGAGTTTCCTTCTTTCTGCAAAGATATATGGGGGCAGTTTCATGCTTGATGTAGCTTCTTTGATTTCTCCCAAGTTAAATTTGGCTCCTGGCATACATGTGGCTAATACTTTAATGGAAAGTTTTATTAAGAGGTCTGTGATATAAAAACAAACTTACCAACCTATCATTTTTGGCTCAGCTTTGCATCCACTTTACTGCTTTCCCACTAGTTGCATGGGTTTAACAAATTGTGTTAGAATAGTTTTTTCTCCAGGCTTCCTTGCCTCTCTTCAAGACAGTTGCCTTTTTCCTTCCAATACATCCTCCCTTCTACTCCACCACATCTACTCATTGCCTTCAAGCTTGGAAGGTTTTGTTTTGTTTTGTTTTGTTTTTGTTTTTAACCATTTACAAATCTGCATCAGAAGTTGCATTTACTATTACTGCTTCAATTTCCCTTTCTCAATTCATGCAACAGCTATGATAAACTCAGCAGATTCACTCTGTAGGGTTTATGCAAACATTTTCCTACTTTTACTCTCTCTATGACACACTCTTTACTTCAAGTGTCAATTTGAGATCCAAGTTCTAACTAACCCAAATTTGTAACACAAAAATTAGTCAGATCTAATGGATATCACTTGTTTTCTTGTCAAAACTATAAATTTTACATACATCAATCTAGGTTTTCTTCAAACTGATCCCACTTGGCTCAAAAGGTTCATGAATATTAGCAAAGCTTCATAACCATCACCGGAGTTTTGAATGTATAAGGAAACCTGAAACCAGAAGACTTTGTGTATATGGTTTCTGATTTCATTGCAAATATTTCACACAGCTTTCATGGGTGCTAAATTGATGGATTGGGCCCTGCCATGGGCGCAGTACTGCTTATTTGACTCAGAGTCACAGAAAGTTCATGAGAAAAGTGGGGAAAAAAGTCCGTTCAAGTTTTGCACATAAAGAACCTAGCACACTTCGGGCACTACTAGTGAAATTCATTCCACCTGCATAAAGTCAAGTGGAGCACAATGGATCTACTTAAAAGCAGCCCCATCTTGATCAATTCCTAGCCACCCGCAACATGACCTTCCATGTAGGATGGCACAGGGGATAGTCCTGTGTTGCAAAGGGAATGTGCAGATGCCCCTGCACAAATGTTCAGTCAGCTGACATCTCCCCTGCGAAAAGAAATATCCCTTAGCCCTTCCTCAGACTTGATGTGATGTGGAGGGCCTTGAACTGACCCTCCCAGGCCCGGAGCTTCTATATGACAAATAATTTTAGAAACAGTCCATAAGTAATGCCCCAGCTGTGAACTGCAATCCTCTGCAATTACTCCAAAATCTTACAGTGTGCTAGGTTCCTGTTGTGGATTCAACCCCACACATTCAGTAGTATTATAAAATGAAATAAGAGGAAACATCATTGTCCAAAACATATGGACACATTTTGTTTTTAAGGGACACATTAGGGAGAAGGAAGGGAAAAAAATCAAGGTCTGTCTCTTAAATGAAAAGTGAACTCATAGCTACGCATCTGTTCTTAGAGAAAAGCACTGAGGTCAGACCTTGGCCTGGTTTTCAAGAGGCCAGGGGAACCATATATCCATTTTACATGCAGAAAATATGTGCCTAGCGACAGTGTCTTTTGCCTCATTCTATATATTTTTTCTTCAGCGCTGAAGTTTTTCAGCTGTTTTATATTAGAATCAAGATGAGGCTTAGGTCAATCAGGAAAAAAAAACACTTCTGAGAACGATGGAAGGTCTGGCATTAAGCAAATCCCAAATCTGTAGATCTGTGCCTAAAAAGGGTAGAGAAATGAGCATAATTCCTTTATGAATACTGCCCTTTCTTTATGATCTCAATGCCAATAATAAAATGACGCATAAGCAATGTGAATCATTGTCACTCCACAAAATGCTTCTGTATTTAGAAATAAATCAGAGCTATTTATCAATGGCAAGATTCAGAATAGTGGTTCATAAAAAGAGATGAGACAGTTTAATAATGGGGACAGAAATATACAAGTAATTTTGCATCAGGATGGGCTAGTGGCCCATATATACGAAATGTAGAATAGGAGTTTGGAAAGAGTCACTGAATTCAAATCGCCTTAGCTAGTGGACACTGGGGGTCAGATCCTCAGCTGGTGTAAATCAGTATAGCTCCACTGAAGTCAAATGGAGCTATGCCAATTTACACCAGCTGTGGAAATAGCTGATTATCTCTCATGTGAATGGCATGTTCAGTCTCTAGTGGACATGGTGGTTGCAGTAACGATATCCCTAACTACTGATCTGTACATTAATGTGGATATGGCTTGTCGAGGGTGAAGTTTGTCTGTCATTCCGTTAAGAGTAAAGGAGCCACAGTGCAAATGGGAAGCAAATATTGAGGCTGCTTGTCAAACAACTAAGATGCCTGATGAATCTTATTGAGGCATGATCCCAAAAAAATCAGAGCTAAAAAGAACTCAATGCCTCATTGGAAGTGTGGCGAATTCTGTCACTTATTTGTTTTATTGCTGATGTGATGTGTGAATTTATATGGGTGATTTCAACATTAAGGTAAAAAAGGCATAAGAAGTTCACAAACCTCTTATGATATGTGATATTTTTATGATACTCAAAAGACTCATGATATTTGCCTGCTTTCAGATTTCGTTACAAACTCAAAATTTGTTGAAAAGATAGATAGCCTAAACTCATCTGAAAGGTTAACTTTTGAACAAGCCTTAACCCAGTTTCAAGAGAACAGAGGCCAGTTTAGCATTTTCCTTTGAAACTGTGTCACATTTCTGGCTTCTCCCTTTGGCTTTAATGGATGAAATTCAGCAAGTTTGTCTGAATTTTACCTCTAGGTTGTGCATTTGTTTGGACCTAAATACAAGAGGAGGAAATAGATGGAGATCTAGACTGAGGGAAATAATTGTAGCATTCTCCTCCCTCCATGACACACACACATACTTTTCAAGGATTTGCCCAGACCTGCTATCCAAGGAGTGGTCTACACCTAACCTTAGGTCAACCTAGCTGTGTTGCATAGGGATGTGAAAAATGCACATCCTTGAGAGCCCAACCTAAACCTTGGTACAGACACTGCTAGACTGATGGAAGAATTCTGCTGTGAACCTAGCGACTGCCTCTTGCGGGGGTGGATTTACTACTGCTTTGGAAAAAAACCTTTTTGTTGCTATAGCAAGTGTCCACACTACACTTGTGTGGCTGCCGTGCTATAGCTGTGTAGTTGTAGCACTTGTAGTATAGACATAGCCTAAATCAACCTATGGTATAAAAGATATAGAAGTGCACTCTAGAGACATATTTATTTAAGGCTGTGGGGTTATTACCATTAAAAAGTAAGCATTTGCCAGCAGTTCCAGTGTTTTCCTCTGTACTGAGAATAGGAAATAACTGTGATAAAAGTGTGTAATCCTTTGGCAAATATTGACTTCTGATGTCAATAATAGTGCTATCCTTTTCACCAATCCCTCTGGAGATACTTGTCCACGCTGAGTTAAATATGTTAATACCTAAGATCCTGATTCAGTAAAGCCATTAAGCACATGCTTAGGCCCATCCATATTCTGGGTGTTCTTTCATCTAAGCACACGTTTAAGTGCTGCCCTGAATAAAGATGCTTTTCTGAACTTGGGCAAAACTCTTGAATTGCACCCATTAATCAACTGAAGCCAGAATAGACAACAAAACAGAGGAGTAGGCAATGGACCTCTAAACAAGCAGGCTGACCCATTATGCCCCATGTGAAGTTTCTGAGTGGTCCTCAAATAATTGTCCTCAAAGGTGACAAGGGTTTGAAACACTGTGATAAGGCAGTGCTCAGAGTACACTTTAGCACTGTGTTGGCATTTGTTGTCAGCTATGATGTGATATACTGGTAGGTCTACATGTCATTTATTAATTTATTTTGGTAATTGATTTCATAGAATCATAGAATATCAGGGTTGGAAGGGACCTCAGGAGGTCATCTAGTCCAACTCCCTGCTCAAAGCAGGACCAATCCCCAACTAAATCATCCCAGCCAGGGCTTTCTCAAGCCTGACCTTAAAAATATCTAAGGAAGGAGATTCCACCACCTCCCTAGGTAACGCATTCCAGTGCTTCACCACCCTCCTAGTGAAAAAGTTTTTCCTAATATCCAACCTAAACCTCCCCCACTGCAACTTGAGACCATTACTCCTTGTTCTGTCATCAGCTACCACTGAGAACAGTCGCGATCCATCCTCTTTGGAACCCCCTTTCAGGTAGTTGAAAGCAGCTATCAAGTCCCCCCTCATTCTTCTCTTCTGCAGACTAAACAAGCCCAGTTCCCTCAGCCTCTCCCCATAAGTCATGTGTTTCACTCCCCTAATCATTTTTGTTGCCCTCCAAATCAATTCTTATGAATCAATTCTGTTTATGCATAGCATCCTGGTAAGAAAGCACACCAATATCAGTTTACAAACACAGAGGACTATGACAAAAATAGTCAGGAGTAGCTATATTAAGCACCTACTCTATATCTGTAGTTAGTCACTTACAAATGGTTAGCTGTAGGCCCCAATCCTTCAGAGTACAGCAAACAGACAAGCTGCTATAACCATAAAAAGCACATGTGAAGTCAAGGGCGCTCTGACTGGGGGAAGCAGTCAGGGTGTTGGGGAATGACAGGTGATCAGCACATCTGAAAATCAAACCATTATTATTGTAGTTAGTTGAGTATGACATTTTTGGCCTCCTAAAATTTGATCACTTCTGTAATAATTTTTACCTCTTTGTTCATCTCTCTCTGGATTGTTCTTTATTTACATAGATGGAATGCATGTTGCTTCTTGTGGAGAAATGGCTGACAAGTGGCCAGCAGTGGTTACAGATCAAGTGTTCATATAGACAGAATTAAGAAGAACTTTAAAAGCAGAACACTAATAGTCTGCCTTCTGTTCATATCTGGAGTGCTATTTTGACTATATTGATTAGGAAATTCTAGAGGTGCAATGAAGTTGTTACAACTAAGAATTATTCTTTCTAAAGAATCATAGTTGCATTTGGTGTCAAAGAAAAAAGAAAGTGCATAAACAAACACAGTCTTAAAGCTAAATTGCTTTTTTCATTTCTTTTTTTTATGTTCTAAAACTTGTTCAGGTTTCCTAGTATGCACACTGCACTTTAGTATAGAAAATTTGAAGTGATCCATTGTAGATTTTATGCACTACTATCCCTTGTGATTTCATCCACAAAATTACCAGATCTATTAAAATGTGTCAGCTGATTTTGACTGAATATGATAACATTCACGATCTTTTCTTGATCAGTTTTGGGTAAAGCCACTGTTCTTTATCTATCAAAATAAAAACAGTCACATGAGCAAAAGGACTTACTGTCATTGAATCTAATGAGAATAATAATTTCCTTCTGGGCTTTGCTGTTCTCAAGAGGTCTGTTGTTATTTCTCAACCACTCAAGATGACCAGATAGTATTTCCCATTGCTATTTCTATAGCAGCAAACAATAACTTGTGAGACAGAGAACAAACTCCTAACTGACCGAAAAGGAGATCTGGCCAGGCAAGTTACCTTGTAAATAATTGCTGATTGAAAAATGTAGGAGGTTTATTCTTAGTTTGAAGAAAATTAAAATTATTCCTTAATGTATCAAATATGTTTCCAAATGGAAAGACAAAATCTATATAAACTGTGCACACCCAAAGAATTTTCTGCCACATTTTTTTCACTGTTGATATAGAGTCTAAATGAAGGCCTCAGAAGAAGAGGGAAAGTGCATCTTTCAATCCAGCAGTCTTGGCATCAGAAGAAAGTGCTATATTGTTCTTCACACAAACCGTCCCCATTAGAACTCAAGATGTTCTTTTCCTTCTAATCCTCATTTGTACCCCTTAGCCATTTGTTTAGAATTAAATTAACTGCAATTTGGAAAATGTGGATGAAAGGTAGTGCATTGAGTAGATATCACGTTTCCTGAATAGTGCCTGTTCTGCCTCTTTCACAGCCATTCATTGTGCCTGAAAGGGTGTAGTGTGTGAATTGTTGGACTGTCACTCTGCAGAGAAGTCTAGTAGCCAGTATTACCATGGAAACAGCAGGAAAAAGACAATTAACAAAATGGTTCTGATTTTCCTTATTTCTTGGGGGAAGGGGTTGTTCATTAGTGATTTTTTTGTTTTCTTTTGTTTTGTTATTTTGCAAGGAGAAACACAGGGAAAGAGGGCAGAATCTTCTCATTAAATTAGATATTGTCATCAGCGTAGAGCCAGTAACAGAACAGAAATTTGTATTTGTCTAATAAAATATGTTCTTAAACCAATGTCTTGTCTTATTCCTTTCCTTTCCATCACAGAAAAGAATTGTCTCAAAATATTCTTAGATGAATGACTGTTAATGAGCAGAGCCTGAGTTTAACCCTCACACATTCATTGGACTTTTAATTAGTCCCTCTTAGAATCATTCTGATGACAGAAACACAATATAGGCTTGAGAATTTAAACCAAAAGGGGGCTCTCTCTAGATTTTTCAGCCTTAGTTTAAACTCAAATCACTAGGAAGAAAGTGTCATGGGCTACTGTTAATGGCAGATTTGTATGCCTGAAGGAGATTCCAATGCCTTGTATGCAGAAGTTTAGCTGTAATGGAAGGTAGCTGAGTCAATCTTATGATGCCATAAATACACACAATAAGGAGGGCAAATCCAAACTTTAAAACGTGCTTCTCCCTTTAAAAATGGTTATTTCTAAATAAAAGAAGTGGTTGGACATTGTATACATTATATCAGATGTAACATTCTATACTGAGATTTTGTCTCAAATATTCCAGAAGGTTCAAATATTGGGCCTAATTCACATGAATTCAGGAATTTCATTGACTGCAGGAGGGTTACTCATGATTTATGTGCATGTACCTGAGATGAGAATCAAGTTTATTGTGATTAAATGATACATACTGTAGATGCAAGCAAGACCAATGGGAGAAAAGGAACCAGCTTCATCCCCCTACGCGGTTCCACTAGATATGTGACATTACAACCTGGCATGTTACAGATCAAGTTTTGCTACTGGCTTTGTGTAGAAAAGGAAATGCAGAATTCTACAATAGTTGCCAAAAACACTGTAGTAACAAACCTGTATGCTGCAATTTTTCAAACCATTATTAGAACAGGGACTGTCTCCTACGGTCTGCCAGCACCTGGCACATTGGACACCTGATCCTGATTGGCACATCTATGTGCTAGTGAAATATAACTAATAATAATAATGTAAGATATTTTATAAGGGTGAGATTGCCATGGAAGTTGTGCTAATCTCTGAGTAGTTGCAAGGGAAGAGCTTCATTTGCTTTACTGTCCTGTCCCATATAACACCTCTTACACATTCCTCTTTGCAAGGAACATTTCTCATTTTCAGATCCCAACATACCTCTGCATTTTACTCTATCTCCCTTTTCTTGTTATCAGCTATTTTAATCAGAAATGCTGACTCTTGAAACAGATTAGAGGGGGAAATGTTTCCTACTAAAAGATGTGTCTTACACTGTTTATTGTTTTCTTATGCACCCTATTTGGCATCAGGATGTTGACTTCCAACTAGCTAATCCATGGAGAATCATTAGCACCAGCCTCTTGAAGATAAAGACACTAGAATAGCTGTACTACATCTTGAAAGCAGTATAGGGAGCTTAAGGAAGGGGGTCAGAATAAGGGAGGAGAAAAACAAGATGGAAGGCAGTTGGGTGAGCTTACTTGAATAAAGAACTTTAATCCTGATTGCTTCCCATCCTTATCTGAAATGCATCAGCTCTCTGAGGATGCCGTGTATTCCCACAAAAAAGGTGGTTGTAAAAAAGAATGGCATAGAGGGAAAATCTGGGGCAAATGTGCAGTACCAATAAATGAAGGGTAAGTGTTGACTCCACTTGAATATGTGGTTGAGGATTGAAGAGAAGAGGGAAATCATCTAGCAAAAGTGAAGTTGGAAATAGTCATCAGACTGTTTGACTGCTCTCAGACTTGCATTTGGAAAGACTATGAATCAAAAATAAGAGTATGGGTCCATTGGCATTACTTTGGTTTACACCGGTGTAACTGAGGTCACAATCTGACCCATTAACTTCAATTAGGGCTGCATGTATGTAACTGAAGCTAGAATTTGGAATATACCAGAAAGCACTGCTGATGCTATGCAGATTTTTTACATCATATCCTTCAAAACCAGCTAAACTGTTTTTCCAAACAAGTTATTCCTACTAGAATAACCCACTCCTGTTTTACAAGATCCCATCTGTTCACAGAATCTTTTATTAACCCCATTGTTAAATACCAGTTCCTGAAATACGTTTGACTCAAGTAAATGGTCTTTTTTTGTTGTTGATCTTGCTTATTTGGTTATTTTAGATTACACCATAGATGTCAGCAGAAACCCAAATATCCAAGGAAAAGCATTCTATTTACTTAGAGGTAAACCATCCTAAGTTGTTGTTGTTGTTTTTCCATTTCCCTGGACGGTAATTATGATTTCAACAATGCTTCCATTCACTCCCACACACTGTTTTACTTTTATTATTGGTTAAAGTAATTGCTGTTTTCATTGGGCTCAGCTTGTTTCTTACTTTACTTAGTTCTTAGCATTCGTGTTAATGCTCTTGGAATCCAACACTCTTCTTTGTTATTTAGTTTTCCCGGGGTTTAACATAGTTAAGATTAAAGTGGAGGCTGAAGCATCTTCATTAAAGATCACCCTGGCTATAGAGCTTGTAAAGCCAAACGGTGAGGGGAAGGGAAAAAACATGTGCGAAGGGGATATGTGATAAATTTGTTGTAAATTTGATTGAACATTAATCAATTAAACTGTTTGTTCTCTATTAAGGAAATAATTAATGGTAAAAAGTAGCAATGGGTGAAATTCTTTAGGGCCAGATTTCCAAAGCTAGGCTCACACATACCTTTGTGCATGCCTGGCCTGTGCATTCAAATACATGGCACATTCATAAAGATCAAGTATTTGCACATGTATAGCTACATAGGAAATCCCTCAACAAGTTTCTATGCAAAACTCTGATCTGAGTGAACATATCAGTGTATCTATGTGCCTAAATTAAGCACATGCAAATTTATGCAAGGAATTATGCAGGGCTAACTATGAGAAAACAGTCCTTAAAAGTCTGGGTAAGTATCCTGACATTTGGATGTTTATTCCAAATTCTTGTATCTGCAATATTGGGCTGGAAAATTCCCTTATTTTCTTATGAGATTTCTGAACATTCTTGCTTGCAGACAGACAGTCTTATGATATTTAGGCATTTCAACTTTCAGTTCCAGCTGGAAACCAGAAGCAGAAGTACAGTATGGGGATATTATTATTGTTAATTTTGTTAAATACAAAGGTCAACAGAAATTTTCCAACCCTCCAAAAAGGTTTGGCTTGGGTTTAGCTTGACCTCTGGGCAGAGTCTTGGGCTGAGATATGCTCTCCAAATTCAATTGTCCATCCATAGTGAAAAAGCCTAGGTTAGTAACATATCAGGTTGCAAGAGGCTTTTCAGTTGCTCAGTTTTGTGGGGAGACCATTTTGAAGATAGAAGGTCAGCATTGTGCCATTTCAACTAACTGGACAACATATAAGTGCAAGATTTTATCACTTTGAATAAACAATAAACAAGAGCTAGCAAGTTCTGTGAAAGATTCAGGTATCTGAAAGTAGAATTGATTCCTCTAACTGGCTGAGTAACTATAGCACACCGAGGGTGAAATTTTGCCCTTCTTGAATTCTGTCGGAAAACTCCCATTGTTTCATTTGGGCCAGGATCTCACCCCAAGTACCTTTGGGTGAGGCATAAATAATTAACAATAATAGCCTTTACTTGTCCTGTATATGGTCTCTGTTATCAACCACACTCTGCTCCTTGTTGAGGGAAGAGCAAGATTGCTCCTCAGTGTGCTTCCTTGGAGGATTATGTTTGTCTCCTGTGAGAATGGCACTCCATACAGCACTCTCATTTGTGCCTAAGAGAGGAGCAATTATTTAAGATTAGGAATGTCTCTTGGGATGAACAATGTTAATTCCATCAAATAAGACACTTGGAGACAACGCTATCTATCTTTCTTAGTTTCTTATATGGCCTCTTACTGCAGTATCTCAGTGCTTCAGTCTTTGATGTATTTATCCTCACAACTCCCCTGTGAGGTAGGGATGTGCTATTACTCCATTGTACACATGGGGAACTGAGGCACACAGAGACTAAATATTTTCAGTAGTCAAAATCCCATTAACTTTGAATTCAAGACCCTTAATTTCTTTGTTCCTAGGTTCCCTATCTGTAAAATGGGGATGATAATTCCTTCTTTCTCTCACCCTTTGTTTTCTGCCAATCGATTGTAAGCTCCTCAGGGCAGGAGCTTACGATCGATTATTATGTTCTTATTATGTGTTTGTGCAGATAGAATCCCGGCCCCAGTTGCAGCTCCCTGTAATAGAAATAGGAGCTCTAATAAACTGCAGAACAAAAGGGTTTATTTTCTTCCTTTTCTTTCTCTCTCTCTCTTCCTCTCTTCCTGATATTATTCAGCCAAAAGTGTGGAATATTGAAGAGATCTGATAATATCATGATCTGTTCTTGGGCAATTTCTGAATAGAAGCAAAATGATAAAAATGGTCCAATAAGTTATTCAATATGAATGACTCACCCTGCTCTAGTAGCAGGACTGTCAAAAAGTCATAATCCTCAGCCAGAGTTCACCTAGGACATCAGAGCAGATGCTCCCCAAATTTGTGAAAAGTACTATGGGATCTTTAATGAAGTCAAAGGGTCAAGAGTCTGGTTTTATGTCTCATCCCAGAACCAGCACAACTGCCGTTAGAGTGTCACCCTGACATCATTTGAGGGCCATATGGTTTTGCACTAACTCTGAAGAAAGAGAGGCATGAACTGATTCATCAACACCACTTCCTGTGTCTTTGGTTTGCCTTGGATCTCCTTACCTAGTCCCAGGCCTGATTTGCTTGTGAGGTCTGACAGAAACATAGACAGAGGTAAGATAACTGGAATCTGAGAGTGATATGCCTGTTTCAACATTTGGTTTGCCAGCTATTGTATGACTGATGTGCCCAGTCAGTGAATGTGTCTCTTCCATCCTCATGCATAAATCTGTCACTTTTGGCTATTGCATTGTTGGGCCAAAATAATAACTAAAAATGGTTGGCTTTTCCTACCCAAATTTGTGCATATATTTAAACCCCAGGATACTCAGCCCACCACTGATTTCTCTCCCTCCACCCTATCTCTTCTTTGCGTATGTATAACAGAAATTGTATAGGGTGCATTTATTGTGCAGCATGTGGCAGCAATAAGCCAAATCCCCAAATCATAAAAATGAATGTACAACTTGTGTGGTCTGGATTTCAACAAGTAGTTAAGGATCAGGATTTACTGTGAGATGTTCATCCCAGAAATCATATTTGCAAGAATTATTCCTGTGTGAGAAATTCCTGTATAGTAATTTGAATACTTACACAGTATTTTTTCAGTAGTTTTCAGCTTAAACATTTGTCTTACTTACATTTTATTTTACTACGTGATCATTTAAGTTATTTGTTCAATGATTTTTCATCTTTTATTCTATTATGATTACCTATAGCTAAACTGACAAATAGACTAATTGAGAACATGCTTAAATGTACTCATTGCAATTGGGCAAGTATATATAGAAAAGTGACTCACTGAGTTAAACACTCAATTCTCTGCAAATTCATTATACAGTTGCAACCAGCTATCATTAATTCATTCCAAAGTAAGGACTGTTCCGTGTGTTTCGTACAGTGTAAAGAAATGTTGCAAGCCTTGGATGAAAATGAAGCTCAACGTTGAGTCTTCAGCCATTTTTAAAGAATCATCCTTCCTTCACCCCACTTCCTACATCAATGAACTCAAACAAGCAGAGAGAAAAACAAACAGATTTGCAGCACAGTATATTATAAAATATACAACAAAACCATGGCAACACCATAATCTGTTTCTCTTTCACAGGGTGATGAGGTAAATTTTTTAAATCAAGGTAACAGTTATAGATACTTCATTAAACACATTGTTTAACAGCAATTGCTCCCCAACAACTAATTGTCTTCAGATGTGTTATAACAATTGGATACTTTACTGCTCCCTTTGAAGTTAATGGCAAGAATCCCACTGGCTTCATCGGGACCAAGTTCATCCCCCCAGACACAGTCTGTAATTTCACCTTGCATACTAAGCATTTTAAAAGTAATTTGGACATGCCAGTGCAATATGTTTATAGTTACAGAACTTCTCTTAGGAGTTCTGTTCTTAGCCCAGATCTTAGCTGGGCACTACTGTATTGATCTTTTCCGCTCATAGTAAAAAAAAACTGTGACTTCATTTCAGTAGTGGTGAAATTTTGCCCAGAGGCATGCTTAAATTTTGTTCCCTCTTGTGCAAAGTTGAAGTCAACCAGTACATCCAAAAGAAGAGTTTGATCTCACATACATATACAGTAGCTTTTTCTTCTGCATAAGTGTCTTGAAGCCTGAAAATAACAGTGATGTTACTAAAGTGTCTTCATGAATGGTAGCATGACAGCCACCTTCTTTGCTTCTCTCCTGGTATTTCATGCATATGCTGTGGGTGCAAATCAGATCGGTTAGGCACCCAAGATGCTTAGGTGGTGCCCAGCATTGAGTGTGAACTAGTAGCAGACAATCCCCATGGAAAGTGGTAGGTTTAAATCCCACTTGAAATAATTATTTTCTCCCTTTGTTTTCTCCTCTCTTTTGAGAAGGGTGACCCCATGCAAAATTGTGTGTCAGGAGCATGAGGACAACCCACCCACGACCTATGGAACATTAGGTTCCCCACATCTGTCCACGGGGCTCTGTCCACTGACACCAATACTTAGGAGAAAACCTCTGCAATACTGCCCTGTGTTGGCATGGGGTAAGACATCTAAGATTAGGGGGTGTAAGTGTGGGTGGAGTGTCCCTCTGTCAGTCTAACACTTAGCACCTGATTCTCACGTACACTAACGCCACTTTACAGAAAGATGTTAAAATGGGTATAATATGGACCCACATTAATGCATCGTTACACTGCTAGTGTGGTGTAAAGTGGCCTTAATGTAAATGAGAATTAGGACCCCAGTACAGACAAGTGCAGAGGCAGTGTATGGGGCATCAGTTATTAGACACGTCTACACTGCAGCTGGGAGCCAGCCTCCTGGCCGAGATAGACAGATTGATACTAGCGAGGCTCAAGCCAGCATGGTACAATTACTCATGTGGATGTTGTGGCTCAGGCTGTCAAACCTAGGGGGGTAAGGTGAGCACACAATGTCCACACAGCTATTTTTAGCACACTAGCTCCAGCTGCAGTGAGGACATACAGGGAGTACAGGAGGCTCTTCCAGGCTGGTAGGATCTTCCAGGCTGCTTATGACTATATCCAATAGCATATGTGGGATTCCCAGAGGGCAGAAGTAGCCAGTATTGCTCTCACAGTCACATCCATGAAAACACATGCAGGTGTATTACAATTGTTTCCAAAGCAATTTTACTCGTTTATATAGACGTGCTACTGTAATAGAAAGTAAAACATGCATCCGCCACCATGTAGATTTTCTTAATTTTTCAAAGAGTAATCCTACTCCAAAGTAACATTCCCATGTAATTATATAGTCAATTAAATTAAAGCCACCTTAACAACAGCTGAAGTCTCCATAATGGTTTGATGTTAGGAAAAATAAACAAGTTCCCAGTGAATAATGAGGTAACATCTGTTCTCTCTCTCTCCCTCTCTCTCCTGCCCTCCCCTTTGGTAACTGACTGGAAGGTTTCACTGGGTCTGCTCAGACACCACTGGGCCAATTTCATCCCTGATGTAGTTGGAGTTGCACAGGGTATTAGCCTGACCCTATTTTTCTTAAATCAAAGCTTCAGTCCGTCAGTAGCAATGATGGTAGAATTAAATCACTTTGGAATCATTATGAAAAACATCTCCAAGTCCCTTTGTAATCGGCATAAAACACCTTTCCTAAAAATGTAAATTTTAAAATAATCATATTTGACAGAGGTACATTTGACCCCAAATCCTGGATCCAAATGCAACTAATTTTTGGATGCTGGTCTTAATCCTAACCCAGACTTTTTCTTCATGGTCTGAACCAAAACCCTAAACTTTGTCGAATTCAAAATCTTGATCCAAATCAGAATTTTTCACCTGGACCCCATCTCCAGTTAAAATAAAATATAAGTTGAATTGGAAGGGGCAATACGGTTCAGATAAAAAAGTGAATGAGCCATCACTCAAAATGTGAAGCAGTCCCAATAAGAAAATGGTTTAAAAATACACGTAACTGTCTTTTTTTTTCCCCAAGACAAACCAATCAAAGAAGCAACCATTTTTCATTAGAGAGACAAGGTAGGTGAGGTAATATCTTTTACAGGAGCAACTTCTGTTGGTGGAAGATACAAACTTTCAAGCCACACACATCTTTTTCTCAGCTCTGTGTAGCTCAACAGCTTGTGCCTTCCACCAACAGAAGTTGTTCTAACAATATATATTACCTTACCTACCTTGTCTCTCTCATATCCTGGAACCAACCTGGCTACAACAACACTGCAAAGGAAGCTCAATGGCCCATGTTATACAGAAGGTCAGACTAGATGAACAAAATAATCCTTCCAAGTCTTGTAATCTATAAGTGGTTTTATACTTTTGTAAAGCACAGGACGATCAGGCCCAAAGTCTTGTATTATTTTTTTAAAGTTGATATTCAGTGCTGGGGAATGGAAGTTTTTTATACTTATTGATCTTATTTTCTGCTGCCAGGGATGAGAAGGGACAGAAGCTGCAATTAAATTCAACTGTTCTATAAAGTGAAAAAAATAAATCTGTACAGCTGTTTTCACAGGCTGCTTCAGGTCCTTGACAAAGTTATTTACACTCTTGGTCTCAAAACTATGTTAAATCCTCAAAATAACTGTCTTAGCTGTCTACTTTAATTCTTGTAATCAAAATTACTTAAAAGTCTCTCTGGTAGAATAAACAATTCTTCAAGGAATTTGCATATTCCCCAGCATGAGGAAATTCATTTGGCCGTGCAGAACATAAGACGTCAACACTTTTCAATCACATACTAATTAAATTGCACTGTAGGTTTTGCAGAGTAAATGTAAGCAGAACTCTTTAAAACAGCAGCCCACTTCCAAACAGAGCAAAGTGTGTCTCAGAGAGTGGCTGCATTTTAGTTCTAGTTTCTGATTTACCCCATGACAATTTTTAAAGGACATGGCTAACCAGCTGCTATTGCACTATGGAAATCTATGAACAATAGTCTGCTTAGAAAACAGTTCTGCTTATAACTCACCCTTTTTTTCTTCCTCTGTATTTTATGACTTAAATACAAGAACTTTGGTTGGTAATTGAGTCCATGTAGAAGTGTTGTTTCTTCTAGTGTCATAATCTTCTGTTTGTGTTTGAGATAGTCTCTTTTAATTATCAGGTCTTTAAAAGGCTCATCTTTCATTCATGCTGTCTCTGTAACATCCTCATCTTTCCAGATAGTGTGTGGGTTAATACAATGCTCTGTAAGATCTTTCTGTTTACTCCCATAAAGAGCTGATTTGCCCTGCATCTACTCAAGGGACTTAATTTTAAGTTGATTCTGCAGTTCCTGTTACCTTATTTTAATTACATAGCTTTACAAAAGTTAAGTCCAAACTTGGCCTGAAAAAACATTCTTCCTCTAGTTGAGTACCTGCCTTTGGCTTGGATTTGTGTCTGTGAATGAAGATGATCCTTTGGCATGGCTTCCTTGTGGTCACATGAGCTTTATATCTATCTGTATATATTTTCCTTTTTTCATATTTGTTCAGTCAGCTCCAATGGCTTGGCTTCTATTTTTTGCTCATGGAGAATAGCCAGTCCCTTGGCTTGGCTGTGTTGTCGCTTTATCGGCCGGCTTGCCCAAATCTACTTAGAAATGCCCATGGGCACCAGACTTGGAAAAAAATAATTCCAAGCTTTTCATTTACAAATTGGCATTGTTTCCATAATCATACTTTTGCTGCCTCCTTTTTCATTTACTCTGTTCCCTTGTGGAGCCTCTGACCACATCTTGGAAGAGTCTTTCGTTACACAACAAGTAACCCATCGTGATAAGTACTGATTGCATGTTATTTACCTAGAGGGGACATTACACAACTTTCTCCATAAATAACTTGAAAATCAAGCACAAGTAGGGTATAATGTTCCATAACTAAGGCCCTCTGCTGTACTACAGGAACACTGACAAAGACAGAGTCACTGGAAACAGGGGGCTGGATGCACAAAAGGAGTTAGGCTCATAATCTCCTGTTTCAGGGATTGCAAGTGGGTTTCCACCTCCAGCCCTTGAAGCCTTTGCTGGCAATTAAACAGCACACACACCTCACCAGGTTGCCTCCACAAAGTGTCTTCATGACTACTTCTTGATTTACATTCCAGGTAGAAAGGGCACCCTTTCTTGGCATGACCTCCATAGACCATCTTCATCCAGGCAGGGTATAAAACCACAAGCATTGTGCACTGCATAGACAAGTTCTCAGCATCAGTGTCCCTGGCACAGCATTTTATAATGCTTGCTTTCTTCTGTGAGCTAGCCAGCTGGTTAGCTAATTATCTCATTAGCTCACCAGACTCCCTACAAGTGCAAGTGATCCCCACTAACCTTTCAAACCCAATCAGATACCTAACTCACTCTTACTCTAATTACATCCAGTGCCCTGCAGGTTCCAAGTGGCCAGGCTATCGGCTCCCAAAAGACACTCTATAGGGGGACTACAATTCTGGAATGAACAAAATTGTACCAAATGGCAGAGGATATCTCTGGATTCCCTATAATAGTAAGTATCCCCAAACCCCATTTCAGATTACACTAGCTGAATGCTGTGCTGTGCTATGAATACTACTTCTCACTCAAGAAAAAAGTATAAATCATCGTGGCAAACTGCAGATGAACATGTTTTCCTGCTTTTGTTACCTTCCTCCTCAGGTATGGTTATCAGAAGACCTCTCTCTTCAAGTGAAAAAACAAATCAATAGATTGCCCAGTCCTTCAGCGCTCCTCTCTTCAAGGGAGAGATAGATTAGTGGGGGGGAAATAGCATTTGGAGAACTCCCTTGTTAAAACATTGGAATGCTCTGAATATCTGGAAGGAGAAACAGCCTATAGCCTGTCCTGCATTAGCAACAAGAAGCATTTCACCCGTTGCACTGTGATTTCAGTGGAGTTTTTCACCCAGCCCAGAATCTTCATTGTTTTGTTTTCCTCTCAATTATATTGAAATGGAGTGCTAATATTACCCTTAGGTCAGTGAGAGAATTCAGTGTGCAAGGTGTGTGTGGGTGTAACACCAACAGATCCTGGTCGTCAGCGGGCAGGATCGAATTGGGGACCTCTGGAGCTTAGTGAATGAACCTCTACAGCATGAGCTAAAAGCCAACTGCCTCTTAGCTAAGGCTGTAGAGCAGATGCATTTAACTCTTTCTCTTTAAGTGGTCTTGATGGGACAGAGTACCACACCCAGAAAGTGTGTGGATTATATGAGGAGAAATAAAATCAAATTAGCATCATTCTGGCTTTATTCAAGAGCTTCTATGAGATACCAACAATTCCAGAGCAGGGTGGAGAAAACCATTAAAAAAACTACATTATGAATCAAATTAAACAGCAATGCTCCTAAGAAGATCTAGCTCATTGATTCTCACAAGAAAAACATCCCTTCTCTGAGGGGTTGATCCAAATCATGACAAAAATCAATAAAAATACTTGCATAGTCTTCGGAGAACGATGGAGCAGGCCCTGAGTCACAGGCTCACCAGTGGCTCAGAACTCACTGAGTTGCTAGAACAGGTAAGCTGCCTAACCACATGAAACCCAAACTCTGCTTCATCTAGTACAGATTAAACCAAATCATAATTCTTAAAATAAAGGAACCTTCTGCTAGTATTTAAGTTACCCCATATCCCTTACCGTGCATTTATATAATGGCTAGCCTTAGCAGGTGATACAGAGTAAAACAAAACATTCAGATCTACTCAAGAATATTCAGCATATGGCTGTAACTTTAGCAGTCTCTTGGAAACAGAAAAATAAGCTATGAACAGCTGATCACAATGGCAACAATGGAAAACAAAAACAATACCCTGTTCCCTTGCAGCTAAATTTTCAGTCTCTCTCAAATTCAATAAGGTAACTATACTCCTTGTCCACCACATCAGGCTTCTTAGCAGTAATAAAAGCACTGATCTCATCTGACATTTTAAAGACTTGGCTTGACCTCCATAGACCATCTTCATCCAGGCGGGGTATAAAACCACAAGCATTGTGCACTGCATAGACAAGTTCTCAGCATCAGTGTCATTACTTGGAAAAATATTCCCTAATCTTTTCAGTGCCCTTTAATTTAATCAGGATGGAAAAACACAGATAAATTGTCTAGTATTGATTATTGGGGGGCAGATCAGTCATTTTTTATAATTGTCAGTTTATAGAAAAACAATTAAAAGGTGTTTAAAAATAATTGTCATCAGGTTGCTTGTAGCTGAAGTTTTTGTTCATGGATAATCTGTTGGCTACAACTATTTCCAAGAGGACTAGTTGGTCTCAAGATTTTCTTCGAGATTTTTCAAAAGACAGAAACTAAATGTTCGGTTTAAGATCACCAGTGATCCATGCAGCAGCTGCCTGCTCTAAAACCAAACCATAGAAATTCTACATGGTTCTATGCTCCTTTGTCAGGACTGGCTTGATCATAAGCTGTAGTGACTCATAGTCTGGTAATCATACTGTATGTTAGTACAAAAAAATCACAGGTTCCAATCGTCTTTTTTTATTTAGAGCTATTTATTAATCCTTCATGGCTCAGAACCAAGAGAAATTCTATGGCCATTATTATCCAGGAGGATAGACTAGATGATTATAATAATCCCTCCTAGCCTTAATATCTATGAATCTACTTTCTGAAAAATCTTAGTACCTGAAAAGTATAAATTGGAGGGAATACAGTGAACAATAAAAAAAAATTGCTTAATTGTCTGTGATCATTAAGTCAACTAAAACCAAATACAAAAGCTTAGAGAGTCAATAATCTTGGAGTAAGAACGGTCATATATTTTGCTTTGATAGTGCATGTGAAAATGGAAAATGAAGATTAGTGTGAAGTTAAAAGAAAAGGAGTACTTGTGGCACCTTAGAGACTAACTAATTTATTTGAGCATAAGCTTTCGTGAGCTACAGCTCACTTCATCGGATGCATACTGTGGAAAGTATAGAAGATCTTTTTATACACACAATGCATGAAAAAATGGGTGTTTACCACTACAAAAGGTTTTCTCTCCCCCCACCCCACTCTCCTGCTGGTAATAGCTTATCTAAAGTGATCACTCTACTTACAATGTGTATGATAATCAAGGTGGGCCATTTCCAGCATAAATCCAGGGTTTAACAAGAACGTCTGAGGAGGGGGGGTAGGAAAAAACAAGGGGAAATAGGTTACCTTGCATAATGACTTAGCCACTCCCAGGCTGTATTCAAACCTAAGTTAATTGTATCCAATTTGCAAATGAATTCCAATTCAACAGTCTCTCGCTGGAGTCTGGTTTTGAAGTTTTTTTGTTGTAATATTGCAACTTTCATGTCTGTAATCGCGTGACCAGAGAGATTGAAGTGTTCTCCGACTGGTTTATGAATGTTATAATTCTTGACATCTGATTTGTGTCCATTTATTCTTTTACATAGAGACTGTCCAGTTTGACCAATGTACATGGCAGAGGGGCATTGCTGGCACATGATGGCATATATCACGTTGGTGGATGTGCAGGTGAATGAGCCTCTGATAGTGTGGCTGATGTTATTAGGCCCTGTGATGGTGTCCCGTGAATAGATATGTGGGCACAGTTGGCAATGGGCTTTGTTGCAAGGATAGGTTCCTGGGTTAGTGGTTCTGTTGTGTGGTATGTGGTTGCTGGTGAGTATTTGCTTCAGGTTGGGCGGCTGTCTATAAGCAAGGATTGGCCTGTCTCCCAAGATTTGTGAGAGTGTTGGGTCATCCTTCAGGATACGTTGTAGATCCTTAATAATGCATTGGAGGGGTTTTAGTTGGGGGCTGAAGGTGACGGCTAGTGGCGTTCTGTTATTTATTTTGTTAGGCCTGTCCTGTAGTAGGTGACTTCTGGGAACTCTTCTGGCTCTATCAATCTGTTTCTTCACTTCCGCAGGTGGGTATTGTAGTTGTAAGAATGCTTGATAGAGATCTTGTAAGTGTTTGTCTTTGTCTGAGGGGTTGGAGCAAATGCTGTTGTATCGCAGAGCTTGGCTGTAGACAATGGATCGTGTGGTGTGGTCAGGATGAAAGCTGGAGGCATGTAGGTAGGAATAACGGTCAGTAGGTTTCTGTTATAGGATGGTGTTTATGTGACCATCGTTTATTAGCACTGTAGTGTCCAGGAAGTGGATCTCTTGTGTGGACTGGCCCAGGCTGAAGTTGATGGTGGGATGGAAATTGTTGAAATCATGGTGGAATTCCCCAAGGGCTTCTTTTCCATGGGTCCAGATGATGAAGATATCATCAATATAGCGCATGTAGAGTAGAAGCGTTAGGGGACGAGAGCTGAGGAAGTGTTGTTCTAAGTCAGCCATAAAAATGTTGGCATACTGTGGGGCCATGCGGGTACCCATAGCAGTGCCGCTGATTTGAAGGTATACATTGTCCCCAAATGTAAAATAGTTATGGGTAAGGACAAAGTCACAAAGTTCAGCCACCAGGTTAGCCGTGACATTATCGGGGATAGTGTTCTTGATGGCTTGTAGTCCATCTTTGTGTGGAATGTTGGTGTAAAGGGCTTCTACATCTATAGTGGCCAGGATGGTGTTATCAGGAAGACCACCGATGGATTGTAGTTTCCTCAGGAAGTCAGTGGTGTCTCGAAGATAGCTGGGAGTGCTGGTAGCGTAGGGCCTGAGGAGGGAGTCTACATAGCCAGACAATCCTGCTGTCAGGGTGCCAATGCCTGAGATGATGGGCCGCCCAGCATTTCCAGGTTTATGGATCTTGGGTAGTATATAGAATATCCCAGGTTGGGGTTCCAGGGGTGTGTCTGTGCAGATTTGATCTTGTGCTTTTTCAGGGAGTTTCTTGAGCAAATGCTGTAGTTTCTTTTGGTAACTCTCAGTGGGATCAGAGGGTAATGGCTTGTAGAAAGTGATTTTGGAGAGCTGCCGAGCAGCCTCTTGTTCATATTCCGACCTATTCATGATGACAACAGCACCTCCTTTGTCAGCCTTTTTGATTATCATGTCAGAGTTGTTTCTGAGGCTGTGGATGGCATTGTGTTCTGCACGGCTGAGGTTGTGGGGCAAGTGATGTTGCTTTTCCACAATTTCAGCCCGTGCACGTCGGTGGAAGCACTCTATGTAGAAGTCCAGTCTGCTGTCTCGACCTTCAGGAGGAGTCCACCTAGAATCCTTCTTTTTGTAGTGTTGGTAGGGAGGTCTCTGTGGATTGGTATGTTGTTCAGAGGTGTGTTGGAAATACACATTGTAAGGAGAGTGATCACTTTAGATAAGCTATTACCAGCAGGAGAGTGGGGTGGGGGGAGAGAAAACCTTTTGTAGTGGTAAACACCCATTTTTTCATGCTTTGTGTGTATTAAAAGATCTTCTATACTTTCCACAGTATGCATCCGATGAAGTGAGCTGTAGCTCACGAAAGCTTATGCTCAAATAAATTGGTTAGTCTCTAAGGTGTCACAAGTACTCCTTTTCTTTTTGCGAATACAGACTAACATGGCTGTTACTCTGAAACCTGTCATTATGCAAGGCACTGCATTTAGCCGTATGGAGTGGAAATCTATCAACTGCATGAAAAAACTTGTACAGATACAGACAGACATCATCTTCCTTTCCAAATGCAAACAGATGGACATCGTACCAAAAGGACTGAAGGTAAAAAATCCATTACAATTTACATACCACACACAGACTATGCTGACAGCTTGTGCCACACGCTCTCAAAGAAACTGCGGAACCACCTGATCAACATCCTCTACAGCAAACAGGGAAAGATAAAGAATGAGCTCTCAAAAATGGATACTCCCATAAAAAAACAACCTTCCACACAAACTTCCTCATGGCTGGACTTTATTAAAACTACACAAGCAATTTACAACACACACTTTGCTTCTCTACAAAAGAAAAAGGACACTAAACTTTCTAAACTACTACATGCCACAAAGGGCCACAGCAATGGTTTCCTCAGCCCACCCAGCAATATTGTTAATGTGTGTCTGTGCGGATTTGATCTTGTGCTTTTTCAGGGAGTTTCATGAGCAAATGCTGTAGTTTCTTTTGGTAACTCTCAGTGGGATCAGAGGGTAATGACTTGTAGAAAGTGGTTTTGGAGAGCTGCCGAGCAGCCTCTTGTTCATATTCCGACCTATTCATGATGACAACAGCACCTCCTTTGTCAGCCTTTTTGATTATCATGTCAGAGTTGTTTCTGAGGCTGTGGATGGCATTGTGTTCTGCATGGCTGAGGTTGTGGGGCAAGTGATGCTGCTTTTCCACAATTTCAGCCCGTGCACGTCGGCGGAAGCACTATATGTAGAAGTCTAGTCTGCTGTCTCGACCTTCAGGAGGAGTCCACCTAGAATCCTTCTTTTTGTAGTGTTGGTAGGGAGGTCTCTGTGGATTAGTATGTTGTTCAGAGGTGGGCTGACTTAGAACAACGCTTCCTCAGCTTTCGTCCCCTAACGCCCCTACTCTACTTGCACTATATTGATGACATCTTCATCATCTGGACCCATGGAAAAGAAGAACTTGAGGAATTCCACCATGATTTCAACAATTTCCATCCCACCATCAACCTCAGCCTGGTCTAGTCCACAAAAGAGATCCACTTCCTGGACACTACAATGCTAATAAACGATGGTCACATAAATACCACCCTATACCGGAAACCTACTGACTGCTATTCCTACCTACATGCCTCCAGCTTTCATCCTGACCACACCACACGATCCATTGTCTACAGCCAAGCTCTGCGATACAACCGCATTTGCTCCAACCCCTGAGACAGAGACAAACACTTACAAGATCTCTATCAAGCATTCTTACAACTACAATACCCACCTGCGGAAGTGAAGAAACAGATTGATAGAGCCAGAAGAGTTCCCAGAAGTCACCTACTACAGGACAGGCCTAACAAAATAAATAACAGAACACCACTAGCCGTCACCTTCAGCCCCCAACTAAAACCCCTCCAACGCATTATTAAGGATCTACAACGTATCCTGAAGGATGACCCAACACTCTCACAAATCTTGGGAGACAGGCCAGTCCTTGCTTACAGACAGCCCCCCAACCTGAAGCAAATACTCACCAGCAACCACATATCACACAACAGAACCACTAACCCAGGAACCTATCCTTGCAACAAAGCCCATTGCCAACTGTGCCCACTTATCTATTCAGGAGACACCATCACAGGGACTAATAACATCAGCCACACTATCAGAGGCTCATTCACCTGTACATCCACCAACGTGATATATGCCATCATGTGCCAGCAATGCCCCTCTGCCATGTACATTGGTCAAACTGGACAGTCTCTACGTAAAAGAATAAATGGACACAAATCAGATGTCAAGAATTATAACATTCATAAACCAGTCGGAGAACACTTCTATCTCTCTGGTCACGCGATTACAGACATGAAAGTTGCAATATTACAACAAAAAAACTTCAAAACCAGACTCCAGCGAGAGACTGTTGAATTGGAATTCATTTGCAAATTGGATACAATTAATTTAGGCTTGAATAGAGACTGGGAGTGGTTAAGTCATTATGCAAGGTAACCTATTTCCCCTTGTTTTTTCCTACCCCCCACCTCCCAGACATTCTTGTTAAACCCTGGATTTGTGCTGGAAATGGCCCACCTTGATCATCATACACATTGTAAGTAGAGTGATCACTTTAGATAAGCTATTACCAGCAGGAGAGTGGGGTGGGGGGAGAGAAAACCTTTTTGTAGTGGTAAACACCCATTTTTTCATGCTTTGTGTGTATAAAAAGATCTTCTATACTTTCCACAGTATGCATCTGATGAAGTGAGCTGTAGCTCACGAAAGCTTACGCTCAAATAAATTGGTTAGTCTCTAAGGTGTCACAAGTACTCCTTTTTTTTTTTTTTTGCGAATACAGACTAACACGGCTGTTACTCTAAAACCTGTGAAGTTAAAGACATAGCTTTAGAGATAAGCATAGATAGAGGCTTCTACACATTGTTCTAGAAAGTAGAACCTATATAATGTGAGCAACTATAACTAATTAACTGATCACCCACAAGCTAGAATTTCACTACAGAATAAGCAATATATGCACAAGTTAGGCGGAAAGCCAATCAGATGAATAATAGTTCAACGACATGGATATGAAAGACAAACACAGCTGGTAGCTGATTGCACTCTGTAAATTTAAACCCTTTTATGTGGTGAATTGTGATAATTTAAGGCAATCTTTTCTTACTTGAGATATTTCCTTTTGACTGAAGCAGGATAACTATGCAGGACATTTGTGGCTTTTTGTTATAGTTCTTGCCTTCCTTACTTCCATCATGGTGTCGTTCAATTACTATTCCTTTTTTAACTTTAGTTAGCAAAGAACGCACTATATGCTGCCAAAAGCCATGTGCTTGTTTCTGTGAATAAGTCTGCATGTTATTAATTTGTGTCCAGTTTCTTTTATCTTTTTTTGTAGATGCAAACTGGGTAATCTGTGCATTTCAAGTGTATGGAGGAATTCCACCTTCGGGGTCAATGATGAGGTACCAAGAATTTATCAAAGCAGGCACAGTACTGAATAGTCCAAAATAATTTGTCTTTTTTTGTTGTTGATGAGTAGAATGCTAGATTTGCATGTAGGAAAACCTAACCCACTCCATTCTAAGGTCTGATATTTCCCTCCACTGCCTCTTGTATTTCTGCCCTTGCAGGTTGTCACTATAGGGCTTACATTCTCATGAGGTAGTACTATTATGTAAATCAGCTGGTCAGTACTCAGGAGTGGTGCAAATAAATGATACAAATCCTGGAAGATCCTAGTGTAGGATCAGCATTATGGACTTTCATAATATAAAGCATATGATGTTGTGTGTTCCTATTAACATGGACCTCCAGAATGAGGAAAAGGTAGAGAATCTACAGACCGGAATCCTTCCCTTACAAAATTCACATCTGGAATCTAAATAATTAAATAATCGGTCTCATACAAAATTTCTTTTCCATCAGCCTTCTCTTTGAATTTATTCAGACTTTATTCTTCACTTGCCTTACCTGGCAGTGGAGCTATATCTGACTTCATGAAGCCAGGCACATGTGCCACATAGCTTTTGAACTGAGCTGAAATTCAGGAAGTAGGTGTATAAGTAAGGACATAAGATCCATTCTATTATATTCCGTTTTTGTTGAAAACAGAAGGAAATACATCATTATTTTCCAAACACAAGAAGATAAAACTGGTTGATTTGCAAGATGGTATGAGTTTATTCCACATAATACCATCAGCAGATAAACATTGTCAGCTGTGTTCGGTTAACTTTTTTCTTCTTCTTCCCTTGTAATGATTTCACTTAAAAATACCTGTACATTATTTTCCTTCTAAACATTCGCTCAAGTAACCAATGAGTTCATGAACTAGTTTATTCAGTGTGATATGCTGTAACTGACAACTAGATGAGGAAAGGGCCATTTGAAGACAGTTACAGGTTTCAAAATAAGGGTGTCAGATACTAATTTAGCTCCAACACCCTTAAGATTTTAGAAGCTATGCCACTGATTGACATACTGGCGCTTCTTAATGCCCTGTTTTGATGAACTTTGCAATGAAACCTTTACAAAGAGATATGCTGTCTCAAAGCAGACACAGTGAGTAAAATTAGTCTCTGATATAAACCCACTGTTTTGAACAGAGTTACACCAAAGATTAATTTGGTCCAGATTCCCAGAAAGGCAGTTCTTTTCTTTGCACCTTTCTGGCAAGAAAACTGCAATCCAACATGAAACTTTTTCCTTGGTCACACTGATCCTTGACACATGAGCAGTTTCTTCAGGGCTCAATATTATCATTCTCCTGCCTCTCCTTCTCCAAAGAAACCGACATCTTGCAAGCCACAACCACTGCCAAGTCATTGTTAATGTCCAAATGAAAATTCTCTTCTATCCCAGTTGAACAGTTGAGTGTCTTTCTTATTGGTATTACTAGAGTTGAGAATCTGGAGGCAATCTATACAACTATATACTAATAATTAATTATTCCAGAATCCTATTTCTTTTTGCCTTTGGTAGTTTACAGCTCATCCTACCAAGCCAATCAATAAATCAATGTCATCTATCTCTGCGTAGCTATAGTTTTGAGCACCTTTTGAGTAAAAAATGATAGCAATGACATTTGTCTTTTCCTTCCTTCTCAGGCAAAGATGGGCTTGGGGTTTTGTATTTTATATCAACAGCATTTTGCAGTCTACTTTAATGGGTCAAATGGTTTGTTGGTATCTACTAGTCATCAGCACTATTTATACTTATGCCTGAATACTGAAGTATTGGGAAGGTGTTGAAGCAAACCATTTGACCCATGAAAGTAACCTGCAAAATTCTGTTGTAACAGAATACACAAGCCCAAGTCCACCATGCCTCAGAAGTAAGGAAGAGATAAATGTCATTTCTATCATTTTTATAAAAAGAAAAGGAGGACTTGTGGCACCTTAGAGACTAACCAATTTATTAGAGCATAAGCTTTCGTGAGCTACAGCTCGAGCTGTAGCTCACGAAAGCTTATGCTCTAATAAATTGGTTAGTCTCTATGGTGCCACAAGTACTCCTTTTCTTTTTGCGAATACAGACTAACACGGCTGCTACTCTGAAACCTATCATTTTTATATAAGCCTTTTTGTTATTTATTCATTTATTTTGTCTACTGTGTTTCTACGTGAAAAGTTATTGGCTAAGACTTTCAAAGGAACTTGGGGTCCAGTGTCACTGAGGCTCTTCTGGAATTTTTTCCCCAATATTCATGAACAGTTACCTCAGAGGTGTATCTGGCAAACCATACTGTTGTACTACTCTTAGAATATTGTGGAACCTCAGATGCTGTGCTGTACTAAATTCACATAAATGTCCTATTAACGGCAATCACCATATTTCAGCATTAGTGCCAGTATTACTCCTACTAAATAATAATAATTATTATTATTTTATTCATCTCCCTGGTTTCTGAGTAGTTCTTAAATAGCCAATACATTGCAAATTTGACTCTGGACTTCTGAATTCAACTGATTTCTCCTGTGTCTATAACTCTTTTTTCAGAAATCCATAATTAGGCTAGTTTTTATGTTGCAAGTCAACCTTTCAACTTCTTGGTGACATATATTAACTTTTCTTTCCATTATTTTTTTTCCTGGTAAATTGTCTTGTTTCACATGTGTGCATTAAGGGGCAAATTATGTAACCACCTCACACATGTGGAAGGCTCTATAGCAGTGCAAGTTATGTGGGTTTACTATGGATGAGCAGGATTTTGGCAAGCTGTGTAGGTCTGTTGGCCCTGGCATATCATGTAACCCATCTCCCTTCTGGGGTTCCTATTGTGGTGTCACACATGAGCATTGTGGCAAGACTGAGGTAAGGGTAGGGGCACTTTTGTGCATATCTTCTGGTTATTCTCCACTTCCCTTCCACCGCTGTGGAATAGGAAGCACTAAGGCCAGAAATGTTTAAGTCATGTTGAGGTCTATACCTTCTGGTGACTGTTGAATGGTCTCTATGAAATGATTTGATGGTCTCAGTCCAGTTCCTTGTCATCTCAGATTTTCATCACAAAACCACCTTCACCCCAACTGAGAAGTCAGGTTTAAGTTTCATTGGTTGATATGTAGAAAGAATAGTAAATATGGCAGGCGACCAGCTTGGCTTAACAGTGAAATCCTTGCTGACGTTAAACACAAAAAAGAAGCTTACAAGAAGTGGAAGATGGACAAATGACCAGGGAGGAGTATAAAAATATTGCTCAGGCACACAGGAGTGAAATCAGGAAGGCCAAATCACACTTGTAGTTGCAGATAACAAGAGATGTGAACAGTAACAAGAAGGGTTTCTTCAGGTATGTTAGCAACAAGAAGAAAGTGAAGGAAAGTGTGGGCCCCTTACTGAATGAGGGAGGCAACCTTGTGACAGAGGATGTGCAAAAAGCTTATGTACTCCATGCTTTTTTTGCCTCTGTCTTCACGAACAAAGTCAGCTCCCAGACTACCGCACTGGGCAGCACAGCATGGGGAGGAGGTAACCAGCCCACTGTGGAGAAAGAAGTGGTTTGGGACTATTTATAAAAGCTGGATGAGCACAAGTCCATGGGGCTGGATGTATCCGAGAGTGCTAAAGGAACGAGCAGATGTGATTGCAGAGCCATTGGCCATTATTTTTGAAAACTCATGGTGATTGGGGGAGGTCCCGGATGACTGGAAAAAGGCTAATGTAGTGCCCATCTTTAAAAAAGGGAAGAAGGAGGATCCTGGGAACTACAGGCCAGTCAGCCTCACCTCAGTCCCTGGAAAAATCATGGAGCAGTCCTCAAGGAATCAATTCTGAAGCACTTAGAGGAGAGGAAAGTGATCAGAAACAGTCAGCATGGATTCACCAAGGGCAAGTCATGCCTGACTAATCTAATTGCCTTCTATGATGAGATAACTGGCTCTGTGGATGAGGGGAAAGCAGCGGATGTGTTATTTCTTGACTTTAGCAAAGCTTTTGACATGGTCTCCCAGAGTATTCTTGCCAGCAAGTTAAAGAAGTATGGGCTGGATGAATGGACTATAAGGTGGATAGAAAGCTGGCTAGATTGTTGGGCTCAATGGGTATAGATCAATGGCTCCATGTCTAGTTGGCAGCCGGTATCAAGCGGAGTGCCCCAAGGGTCAGTCCTGGAGACGGTTTTGTTCAATATCTTCATTAATGATCCGGAGAATGGTGTGGACTGCACCCTCAGCAAGTTTGCAAATGACACTAAACTGGGAGGAGTGGCAGACATGCTGGAGTGTAGGGATAGGATACAGAGGGACCTAGACAAATTAGAGGATTGGGCCAAAAGAAATCTGATGAGGTTCAACAAGGACAAGTGCAGAGTGCTGCACTTAGGATGGAAGAATCCCGTGCACCGCTACAGACTAGGGACTGAATGGCTAGGCCGCAGTTCTGCAGAAAAGGACCTTGGGGTTACAATGGACGAGAAGCTGGATATGAGTCAACAGTGTGCCCTTGTTGCCAAGAAGGCCAATGGCATTTTGGGCTGTATAAGTAGGGGCATTGCCAGCAGATCAAGGGATGTGATTGTTCCCATCTATACCACATTGGTGAGGCCTCATCTGGAATCCTGTGTCCAGTTTTGGGCCCCACACTACAAGAAGGATGTGAAAAAATTGGAAAACGTCCTGCGGAGAGCAACAAAAATGATTAGGGGACTGGAACACATGACTTATGAGGAGAAGCTGAGGGAACTGGGATTGTTTAGTCTGCGGAAGAGAAGAATGAGAAGGATTTGATAGCTGCTTTCAACTACCTGAAAGGGGGTTCCAAAGAGGATGGATCTAGACTGTTCTCAGTGGTAGGAGATGAGAGAACAAGGAGTAACGGTCTCAAGTTGCAGTGGGGGAGGTTTAGGTTGGATATTAGGAAAACCTTTTTCACTGGGAGGGAGGTGAAGCACTGGAATGCATTACCTAGGGAGGTGGTGGAATCTCCTTCCTTAGAGGTTTTTAAGATCAGGCTTGAGAAAGCCCTGGCTGGGATGATTTAGTTGGAGATTGGTCCTGCTTTGAGCAGGGGGTTGGACTAGTTGACCTCCTGAGGTCCACAAGTAACCCTGATATTCTATGATTCTATGAGATGAGGAATTTTTACTGTTCTCTATGGCTTCAACCGAGGAGAGCACGTAAATGTAAACATAAAGTTAAGAATCTGCTTACGTGTTTACCTAAAAAGGGATGGATGTAAGTGCATGCTTAAGAGTTTTTCTGAATTGGGGCTGAAGCCACTTTATTCTCCTGAGCTTTTAGCCTGTCAGATTTAATGCACATGAAATTCAAAAATCTACCTAACGTCCTTAAACATAATGTATAAAAGAAAGAACTGAAGAGACTCAGTTGAAGTTCCGGAAACATTGTTTAGCTGCATTCACTAGAAACCTGCAGCTGGGGTGCACAAACCAAGCTTCGATTCTAAACTAGTTTCATTTATGTGGTTGCAACAGGTTTCATTATAGATCGTAATGCACAAAGGAAGAGCAATACAAACCATAAGCACTCCTGCGAAAGGCTTTGTAGAAGGTTGTTTCTTTAACATGAGAGGTACTTCTTAATTTGAATTAACTCATGAATCGCCTCTTGATTGGTCAGTGTCACTGGAAATCCGAGGGAAGAAGGATATTTTATAAATAATAGAGAAATGGTGTATGTCTAGAAATCAGAGATATTATATCCAGAAAAGAGAAAACCAGTACACAAGTGTTAGAACTGGACAATGTCTTAAAAAAGCCTTGCACAACCCATGCACTATGGTCCTGACTGGGAGTCCACACTGATTACTTGGATTACTTGGCCCTCACTCAAGTCATCCTTCAGGGTTACAATGGGACTATGTGCATAAATAAGTGCTCACACAGTCGGAATCTCCACCATCTTACTGTGAATGTGCAGCCTGTACATGATGACATTCAGAGTAATCCATAATTACAGCAAACCTTCTTTGTAAGCTTTATAGGGGTATCTTCATGAAAGCAGAGTAAACACTGCACCTTTTGGCTGAATGCTACTAAACGCCATGTAATTACTGCCACTTCCCTTGTGTGCTTTACTGGCTCCAGTTGCATAAAAGTGTCTTAAGTGACTTGTTTAGATTAGAAAATGATTATGTGGTATAACAGGCAGCAAAGGCAGTTCTTGGCCAGCTTGAGAAAACCACACACCTGTTTCAAAACAAAGTGAAGCGAGGGGTGGAAGAATAGTTTTATTAGACTAAGTGGGTGAGGTCTTAAGCAAAGGTTGCTTATATTAATAAGGATGTGATAAAGACTAAAAGAGGTGATTTAATCCTGCAGGAAATTAGCTTTCCTGTCCTTGATATTTTCCCCTTTAAGAGAAGATGTTAATAAGAACAAAAAAACATAAAACCTCGTTATGTTGTACAAGTTGAAAGAGAGGATGGAAATGTTTAATAAAATGCCAGCCAGGTAAGCTGAAACTTTTTAAATTTATGAGCTTTGCTTCTCTTCCAAAATCACCATTGTCAGAGGTGTAGCATCGATTTTGTATTCTTTCCTACTTAGAAGTGGTGAATCACATCTAGGTCAGAGAATGCATTCACTAGCAGTCTGGCCAAATGATAAACTTAATTCCTCCTCCCCCCCTGCCCCCGATACACCTTTTCTATTGAGATCTGGACCATGTTCACTTTGTGCAGGTGTTGCACTTGAAAATTGCTTTTGGGCAGAGGATAAAAATAAGCGTGCAATCTCCTTCTGATGGAACAACATTAACAAAGGTTTAAGGCCCAATTGTGTTCCCATTAAATCAGTGAGAAAACTCTCATTGACTTCAGTGGGACCAGGACCTGTCCCTTAATTACAACAATTTTAAATCACATCTTAAGGAGACTAGTTATTGAAGTAATGCCATTTGTTGACATTTAAATTCGAGAGAATCAGATTTTTCCTAATAATCCGATTTAGCAAAAACAGATCACACTCTCCCCCTAAACTATCTGGAGATATGTACAAAACCTAAAGACCCCATTCAAAGCATTAGTGCATTCTGAAATGCCATCTCTTTCAAATCTCAACTTCCCCTCGCTGAGTTTCAGAGCGCTCCACTGATAGCCCTTCTCAGTGGGCAACAACTGGATCTGTTGTCCATTCAAGTAATGTGGCTCTGACTGAGGGGGAGAGGAGGAATTGGATATTGATTAAATGATTAAATTATTTAATGCATACTCAGCTAACATGCTGATTGGGCCTAGGGTAAAAACATTCCCCCAAGCCAATGACTCAACAGGCTGCACAATTAAGTCACCTCCGTTTCATAACCAGCAGTACATGAGTGATGTGGCCAGCATCATGTCTGGCTGCCTTTACCTGATGAATCAGGTACCCATTTTGTAACTGCGTGAAAGAGGAGTATCCTGTCAATGTAAGACCAAGCAAGACTCAAATTTGTAACCTTCAGAGTTTTGTTAGATGCCTGAACCACACAGCCACCTAGCCTATTAGTTGTAGTACTAAGGGTGCATGTAATAAAGGATAATTATGGGACCAGCATGGCTACAGTAAAAAGAAAAGGAGTACTTGTGGCACCTTAGAGACTAACCAATTTATTTGAGCATGAGCTTTCGTGAGCTACAGCTCACTTCATCGGATGCATACCGTGGAAACTGCAGCAGACTTTATATATACACAGAGAATATGAAACAATACCTCCTCCCACCCCACTGTCCTCCTGGTAATAGCCCAACTTGATTATCATGCACATTGTGTAAAGAGTTGTCACTTTGGATGGGCTATCACCAGCAGGAGAGTGAATTTGTGTGGGGGGGTGGAGGGTGAGAAAACCTGGATTTGTGCTGGAAATGGCCCACCTGATGATCACTTTAGATAAGCTATTACCAGGAGGACAGTGGGGTGGGAGGAGGTATTGTTTCATATTCTCTGTGTATATATAAAGTCTGCTGCAGTTTCCACGGTATGCATCCGATGAAGTGAGCTGTAGCTCACGAAAGCTCATGCTCAAATAAATTGGTTAGTCTCTAAGGTGCCACAAGTACTCCTTTTCTTTTTGCGAATACAGACTAACACGGCTGTTACTCTGAAACATGGCTACAGTGACACTGAATGTAATAAATGATGAGTAATTCATAAATAATACATTTGCTTGAAACTATTCCAGACAAATCTGAGTAAAATGTGATAACCTAATTAACCGTTTAGTTCCACTCGTGTTTTCTCCTGCAGCCATACCACTTTACTCTGTTCTTACAAGCTAAGCAAAGTAGGGCCTGTTCACTATATAGATGACAAAATTCTATAGGACAGCTTGTTTACTCTCCAGATTATAAGCATCCACGTCCTGCATGCAGGAAATGGCATATGTGGTAAAAGAGGGGTATTCTTCCTTCTTAGAAGGCAAGGAACCAATGTCCTGTCATTTTGTTAGCAAGCACTGAATTGTTGGAGGTGCCATCTTTGGGATTAGTCATATAGCCCAGATCTTTACCATGGCTCTTCATTAAAGATGTCACAGCACTCATTGCAAGCATAGGGGTGTTAATTAATCCTGATGACCTGTATTCTGGCCAAATTCCAGCACAGGTATTTACATTCTGTTTAATGATTTCAATGGGATATTTTTCACCTTCTGGCTTAAAATCCTTTTGTAGTATTGCAATACTATTAAGAGTTAACAGTTGCTGTAATTCGCCTAGGTATTGGTGGTTCCATGGTGGATGAAGTGATTTATAGGGTCTGATTCATGATTGCCCTGAATTTTGTATTGTCACTCAAAAAGATTCTAAACAGGATTAGATGCTTTTATACATAAAGAAGATGATCCAGAGTGGTGATAGGAAATATTAACAAAACTAAATGAAACACAGCAACATTTTTGGAAGAGATATAAACCCTCATGCTTCCAAGTATAAACCAATCTGTGACTACTGAGAGTTCAGTTCTCTCTTAACAGGCTACTGTAGGGAAGATGGCAGTGTTGCCTAGTAGGATTTCAGCTCTGCCACTGATCTGCTGAGCCTTAGAAAAATCACTTCCCCTAGTTTCCCTATGTTTAAAATGAGGATAATAATACTTGCCTCCTCTGAAAACACTATGGGAACTGCTGATGAAAACCACTATGTAAGAGCTAGGCATTATTATTATTACTTGCTCTTTCCTCTATGTCTTCTGGTGTTGGTCAAACAGAGGATACTGGTCCAGATGGACAATTACGCTGATATACTCTGGCAATTCCTAAGTTGCACTTTTCAATGTGCTACATGATATCTTTAATTATTCAAAATGAAATTAGTCAGCCCACAAGGAAAATTGGCCAGAATTCCCTAACACAAGTTTTAAAAGCTAAAGAATAACCAATGATAAGATAGCTGATTTATAAGAGAACTAAGGAAATTTCATTTAAAAAAAAAAAAACCCCTTCCCAACAAGCTCTTAATAATTCAATAAAAATACACTTTATGCTATGTTTAAAGGCATAAAATGTACAACATTCTTTATATAGAAACATTCGGTATCATAAATGTACATGACATTGTTCTGTATGCACTAATGTCAGTGCCCTGTGTCTCAAGAAAGGAAAACGGTGTCTGATTGCCTAGGATTGGCAAGAAACTATTTATAATAAAGAAGAATAAGAATTAGTACAGTCAACTGAAATAGTTTCCCATTAGCTTTTGCTCCTGAGTTTTCTCAGATTGTCAGTTTACGGTAGCTGCAAAAACTGTTCAGTGAAAACATTGTTAAATAGTTTATAGCAGACCTGCTTCTTGTGCCTCCAGGAAACATTCAATGACACACACAGCTGTCTGAGATGAAAAAATTAATTAAATAACTAAACACTCATCACCTGGAAAACAGAGGGATACAACTTAAGGTAAAATAATCATTTTATGTTGAATGTCTCTCTCAGGTTTAAAGGGCCAGCTACCAGGAGCATGCTGAAAACAGTGTGAATATAAAAAGATAAAATTAAAGAGGAGAGTTCAGTAATAACAAGACAACCAGGGAGTAGATAACTCTCAGGGATGACTGCCAAAATTTTCATCTTTCCAAGGGTTAGGAATCTGTCTGAGGCTTTAAAACTGGAGTCTCATGTGTTATCTAGTTACACGAGTTATCTGTTTTGGTTGTTATGATGTTGATATTATTATTATAATAATTATAATTATTATTATAATTATTGATATCCCATTCCTTTTTACACACTGATTGTCTCCTCTGCTGTAGGTAAACCACTACATAATCCCGGTGCCCATTATTTAAGGGAGCTGTTGATATGTTTTTTCCTTACCAACTTCCCTTTTAAAATGTATGGGATACACCAAGTTCGTGCAACTTCATTGAAGTTACTGGAGTTACACCAGGGGCAAGTCTGATCCGTGATCTAAACCTGAGATAAAGAGCCTTTTATGAATTAGTGGTGGTCTGTAAAAGCTCAGTTTTGTAGACCTTGCATTAGTACATCATGCAGTGCACTTTAACAAGGAGGCTGGTAAAACTGGTATATAGAGCAGCCCACTTTTTCATCTAGCTATGTAAAAGGGATGTTTTCAAGTCCAAAAGGAGCAAAACATGAGGGAAAAGAGATGTCATTTACTGTCACAAATATCAAAAAGGTAAAGAATAGTCTATAAAGTCATGGATGGATTCCTCTGAGCAACATGAATGTATACTACAAGCAGTTACTCAGCAGGTATCCTAGAAGTGCTAAGCCATCATAAGAGTGGTAATTTTTATGCAGATTAAAATACTTCAAAATAATTTATCTTACATATGAGGACAGGAGTCCATTTTTTTTTTTTTTTAGTGACAGCCAGAACATATTTATGTCACTTAATCCTTTTTTGGCAATGAAAAGAAACTCCCTCCCTCACAATTTTTGCTGGAGTTTTTCTAGGTTCATCTTACATTATTAGCTGCTTGAAAATTTTCAAACAAACTTTTATTTGATGGCAAATGGCTTTTTTGCCAAAGTGGAAAATGTCCCTTTTTGATTCATTGGGGGTGGGAGGGGGGGTCATGACATAATAAAAAAAATGTGAAAATGAGAAAGTCTTCAAAGTTTTGGGCTATTTTCAGTTTTTGATGAAAGCCTGAAAAAACATACTGCAGACAATTTGTGATGCACATGAATTCTTTTCATCAATTTTAGTCACCAAAAAAAAAAATCTGGAGGGTAAATTCTTTCCCAACCAGCGCTAAAAAGGAGTTGTGTTGGCTCAGTGGTTGGCTCAAAGAAAGACAAGGTGCCAATGTCAGTCCATTCCTTCTTTCTTGTTACTTATAAAATACAGCAGAAACTAATATGAAACAATCATAATACCCTATCTTGGCAAAATTGTATTCCTCTACCATTTTTCAGTATACTGTCATTGTCATAAACTACCTATATATTTAAGGAAAATAATACAATTACTAGTTTTATATTGTAAAATACAAGTTTACTTTCTATGGTGTCTTTCATGCAAACCATAACCTAAAAGGCATTACAGAGTTACAATTACAATCAGAGTTAAATAGCAAGTAATAGTGACAGCTGTAGGTACAGCAAGAGAGAAAAGATTCTTTCCCAATTTGCTTTCATTATGAAAGCACTCCAGTGGGTTTTCTTAGCTAGAAACAAACGTTAATCATGATTAATTAATTAATTAAAAATACAGCTCTTAGAGAGCGATCGCTAATTTGCCCTGAAAATCTGTGCAAAGAGGATACAATGTAAAAATAAGGACTAACTCAAAAATGTAAATATTCTTGCAAAAATGTGTAAACTATTAGAAAAACTCAAGTTCCTGCCAAGTGATATATTATTTTAATGACTTTTAATGCACAACCTCACTCTTCTTTGGTGCTGGCACTTTGAGTCCCTGTTAGGGATTTGGGCTCACAGTGAAGCTTCTATAACTTTCTGGATCTTTGTCATGTTGGCAAGTTGGTCATTCTCCTGCAGTGAGGAGGAGGTGGCTGGAAAGAAGCTGTACCAAGGGGATATGGAAAAATTCAAACCTGACTTGGCCAAGGATTGCTGTGAAAAACGTAATGAGCTGCTTTCTTGCTCAGGAGCCAAATGCTGGCTGGTAGCAACTGCGGAGGGAACCTGAAAATGCTTCAATTCTGTCTGTCCCAGCAGATGTCACTAAAAGGCAATGGTGTTTATAGGTAGGCCAAATCAGAAACAAGCAGGTATTTTAAGATACATAAATGTGGAAAAGATTAGCTTATCTCAACTACCATAATAATGTTTTGCCACTGAAGATTTTTTAGCTCCTTTGTAGGTCTTTGCTTTGGATCCAGGTCTAAAATACATGGAGAAATAGGTGGCTATTTCCAAAATTTAAGAAAATATTATATTCTACAGGAAATTGTGCAGGGACCAGGAGCCAAGACACTAGTTAAATGCCACAATTAGGGAATTCTGGTGGATAAACAGAAATTTGAAAGAGACTGAGAAATATATCCATCTCCACAGAGTGTGTCTACCTATTGCACACAGCTGCATCATTCTGAAAGATTACAAGTACAAGAGTTGGTTAGAAAGTACTGTACAAAAGTGTGATACTCCCGTTCATTGTCCAGTCAAATAGATATTGTAAGTCAGCTGTCAGCAGTCCCAGTAACATTTCTCATTTTTATACTATTAAAAACAACAGATGGTGACTAAGGAGATTAAAAAAAAGTAGTTTGGGGGAGACAGGTGAGTATGAATACCTGAGTAAGCTCTTTGGGGCAGGGACCATCTCTTTGTTCTGGGTTTGTACAGCACCTAGCACAATGGAGTCTTGGTCTGTGACTGAGTTTCCAAGGCACTACAGTAATACACATAATTACACTAGATCTGGTCTCAGACAAGTGAAGTTAATTATTTCCCAGATGTAGTTAATAAAAGCACAAAATAGGCTCTTATCTGTGTGCTCTGTATTTAGTCTCCTCTGTTTAGGACATTTGCAAATAGCATGAATTATTTGTTTTTAGTTTAGTGGGTAGTTCTGAGAAGGTGGGTCAGAGACTGGGACTGTGATAGTCTGGAGAGGAGCACAGAAACTACAGGCAAGAGGCTTCTGCTGCTAAACCTGCACTCCCACAATAAAGTCAATGGCATATTCTGCAACACAAGCAGTTAAAGCAGGAGCAGATGCCACTAAGCCTGCGATAGACACAGAGAGCCAATACTGCAATAGCAGGAAGCTCAGATAGTGTAGTGTTTACATATACTCCCTTCCCTACCACCTAGTATCACCTGCTACTTAATTCGCTTTCATTATTCAGAGAGTCCAATTAAACACCATTACATTCTCACCTTTCCTTTGCTTCAATATTAAACATATTCAGTTTCCAACTTACACTGGGTTCACAGCAAAGAAACTTCATTGGCTTCATTTGTGTTACTCCTGATTTAGACTGATGTGAGATGAGAATCAGGCCTCTGCTTTTAGAAACCTAATTTTTTGGGATTCTTCAGCCTTTTAGAAAGAGATGATTGCTCCTTACATCTCTCTAATTAAAGACTAAAGTTTTAGAATATAGTAGAAAAGCAATGTGTTTTAAGAATTGTGTTCTCAATGGTACCATCTATTCAACCTCTTACCTTTGCCAGCTCTTAAACAGGAAATGTCAAAAACCATAAACTCCTCAAAAGAACTCTTGCAACAATTACAGTAAAATAATTCCACTATTGCATGTTTGGATTTTTGCACATGAATATGTCCCTGAAAAGCATATGTGTTCATAGAGAGATCTTCACTAATCCCTCTAATTGCAGGTTAGGGTTGTCCACATTTTGAGGATTGCAAATGTCAGCATTTTTAAAGTACCAATGCTTCTTAATTTTAAAGAGGTCAGTAGGACCCCTATTCAAGAAAAGAAGTAATTTAAAAGCTCCATAATTCAATTCTTAACTATTTATCCCACTATAGACCCCAACCCCCAATACCCTGTATATAGAGAGGGATCACAGTTATGGCGGAATATAGCTACCCCTTAGATGGAACAAATCAGTCATGCTGAGCTAGCGGCATTATGGTACACAATTGTTTCCAGCAGTCAAAATCTGCCCTTGGATTTGAATCAATGGAAACATGAACAGAATTTGGCCCTATATTATGGAAGTGAATAAATAAAGCAAATGAAAATACCAAAGGAATTTAGATAGGCAGAATGGGTTTAACAGAAATTGGAAGATGAGTAGGACACTGGAAGCTAACCATGCTTATAAGAAGTGGAAGATATCAACAGTAAGAAATAACAATGAATCCTAAACACAAAAAAACAAACTTACAAGAAGTGGAAGATTGGACAAATGACCAGGGAAAAGTATAAAAATATTGCTCGGGCATGCAGGAGTGAAATCAGGAAGGCCAAATCACACTTGTAGTTGCAGATAGCAAGATATGTGAACAGTAACAAGAAGGGTTTCTTCAGGTATGTTAGCAACAAGAAGAAAGTCAAGGAAAGTGTGGGCCCCTTACTGAATGAGGGAGGCAACCTAGTGACAGAGGATGTGGAAAAAGCTAATGTACTCAATGCTTTTTTCGCCTCTGTCTTCACAAATAAGGTCAGCTCCCAGACTACTGCACTGGGCAGAATAGCATGGGGAGGAGGTGACCAGCCCTCTGTGGAGAAAGAAGTGGTTCGGGACTATTTAGAAAAGCTGGATGAGCACAAGTCCATGGGGCCAGATATGCTGCATCCAAGAGTGCTAAAGGAGTTGGTGGATGTGATTGCAGAGCCATTGGCCATTATCTTTGAAAACTCATGGCGATTTGGGGAAGTCCCGGACAACTGGAAAAAGGCTAATGTAGTGCCCATCCTTAAAAAAGGGAAGAAGGAGGATCCTGGGAACTACAAGCCAGTCAGCCTCACCTCAGTCCCTGGAAAAATCATGGAGCAGGTCCTCAAAGAATCAATTCTGAAGCACTTAGAGGAGAGGAAAGTGATCAGAAACAGTCAGCATGGATTCACCAAGGGCAAGGCATGCCTGACTAATCTAATTGCCTTCTATGATGAGATAACTGGCTCTGTGGATGAGGGGAAAGCAGTGGATGTGTTATTCCTTGACTTTAGCAAAGCTTTTGACATGGTCTCCCAGAGTATTCTTGCCAGCAAGTTAAAGAAGTATGGGCTGGATGAATGGACTATAAGGTGGATAGAAAGTTGGCTAGATTGTAGGGCTCAACGGGTAGTGATCAATGGCTCCATGTTTAGTTGGCAGTTGGTATCAAGCGGAGTGCCCCAAGGGTCAGTCCTGGGGGTGGTTTTGTTCAATATCTTTATAAATGATCTGGAGGATGGTGTGCATTGCACCCTCAGCAATTTTGAAGATGACACTAAATCATAGAATCATAGAATATCAGGGTTGGAAGGGACCCCAGAAGGTCATCTAGTCCAACCCCCTGCTCGAAGCAGGACCAATTCCCAGTTAAATCATCCCAGCCAGGGCTTTGTCAAGCCTGACCTTAAAAACCTCTAAGGAAGGAGATTCTACCACCTCCCTAGGTAACGCATTCCAGTGTTTCACCACCCTCTTAGTGAAAAAGTTTTTCCTAATATCCAATCTAAACCTCCCCCACTGCAACTTGAGACCATTACTCCTCGTTCTGTCATCTGCTACCATTGAGAACAGTCTAGAGCCATCCTCTTTGGAACCCCCTTTCAGGTAGTTGAAAGCAGCTATCAAATCCCCCCTCATTCTTCTCTTCTGCAGGCTAAACAATCCCAGCTCCCTCAGCCTCTCCTCATAACTCATGTGTTCCAGTCCCCTAATCATTTTTGTTGCCCTTCGCTGGACTCTCTCCAATTTATCCACATCCTTCTTGAAGTGTGGGGCCCAAAACTGCACACAGTACTCCAGATGAGGCCTCACCAATGTCGAATAGAGGGGAACGATCACGTCCCTCGATCTGCTCGCTATGCCCCTACTTATACATCCCAAAATGCCATTGGCCTTCTTGGCAACAAGGGCACACTGCTGACTCATATCCAGCTTCTCGTCCACTGTCACCCCTAGGTCCTTTTTCGCAGAACTGCTGCCTAGCCATTCAGTCCCTAATCTGTAGCTGTGCATTGGGTTCTTCCGTCCTAAGTGCAGGACCCTGCACTTATCCTTATTGAACCTCATCAGATTTCTTTTGGCCCAATCCTCCAATTTGTCTAGGTCCTTCTGTATCCTATCCCTCCCCTCCAGCGTATCTACCACTCCTCCCAGTTTAGTATCATCCGCAAATTTGCTGAGAGTGCTATCCACACCATCCTCCAGATCATTTATGAAGATATTGAACAAAACCGGCCCCAGGACCAACCCTTGGGGCACTCTACTTGATACCGGCTGCCAACTAGACATGGAGCCATTGATCACTCCCCGTTGAGCCCGACAATCTAGCCAGCTTTCTACGCACCTTATAGTGCATTCATCCAGCCCATACTTCCTTAACTTGCTGACAAGAATACTGTGGGAGACCGTGTCAAAAGCTTTGCTAAAGTCAAGATACAATACATCCACTGCTTTCCCTTCATCCACAGAACCAGTAATCTCATCATAAAAGGCGATTAGATTAGTCAGGCATGACCTTCCCTTGGTGAATCCATGCTGACTGTTCCTGATCACTTTCCTCTCATGCAAGTGCTTCAGGATTGATTCTTTGAGGACCTGCTCCATGATTTTTCCAGGGACTGAGGTGAGGCTGACTGGCCTGTAATTCCCAGGATCCTCCTTCTTCCCTTTTTTAAAGATTGGCACTACATTAGACTTTTAAACTGGGAGGAGAGGTAGATACTCTGGAGGGTAGGGATAGGATACAGAGGGACCTAGACAAATTAGAGGATTGGGCCAAAAGAAGTCTGATGAGGTTCAACAAGGACAAGTGCAGAGTGCTGCACTTAGGATGGAAGAATCCCATGCACCGCTACAGACTAGGGACCAAATAGCTAGGCAGCAGTTCTGCAGAAAAGGGCCTAGGGGTTACAGTGAACGAAAAGCTTGATATGAGTCAACAGTGTGCCCTTGTTGCCAAGAAGGTCAGTGGCATTTTGGGATGTATAAGTAGGAGCATTGCCAGCAGATCAAGGGATGTGATCTTTCCCCTCTATTTGACATTGGTGAGGCCTCATCTGGAGTACTGTGTCTTGTTTTGGGCCCCACACTACAAGAAGGATGTGGAAAAATTGGAAAACGTCCTGCGGAGGGCAACAAAAATGATTAGGGGACTGGAACACATGACTTCTGAGGAGAGGCTGAGGGAACTGGGCTTGTTTAGTCTGCAGAAGAGAAGAATAAGGGGAGATTTGATAGCTGCTTTCAACTACCTGAAAGGGGGTTCCAAAGAGGATGGATCTAGACTGTTCTCAGTGGTAGCAGATGACAGAACAAGGGGTAATGGTCTCAAGTTGCAGTGGGGGAGGTTTAGGTTGGCTATTAGGAAAAACTTTTTCACTAGGAGGGTGGTGAAGCACTGGAATGGGTTACCTAGGGAGGTGGTGGAATCTCCTTCCTTGGAAGTTTTTAAGGTCAGGCTTGAGAAAGTCCTGGCTGGGATGATTTAGTTGGGAATTGGTCCTGCTTTAAGCAGGGGATTGGACTAGATGACCTCCTGTGGTCTCTTCCAACCCTGATATGCTATGATTCTATGATTCTAGCATCGTGTTTATTCACTGGTTCTGTCTTCACTTGAGGAAGCAGTGCCACCTACTAAAACACCACAACCAAGGTTTCTCTTGGAGAGCTCCCAGACCCCCAAACTCTACTTAGATTGTGGGAGCTAACACTCTGATGTTCATCTTTATTAACATGTTTCCACGGTTCTTGTCACTGGAGTACCTGAGTGCCTTTATTTTCTCCAGTGATGTGATTTCTACAACTTACCTCACATGGTCTTTCTATTGCTAATTCTTCTTAGTTAATTTCTACCCACCCTCCCACCACATACTCAGAGAATCACAATTCCTCCCCTGCTCCTTTCTCTCATTGTCCTTAAAAGAGGGCAGTTTCTTTGCCGCCTCATACCTAGTCAGCTACTCTAGCAAAAAAAATATAGGGGTGAATGTTTGGCTCCATCCATGCCCCACTGCTACCTCACCCACTTATTCATGAGGACAATATCTCTAGAAGAGGGGCTGCCCTCTACACCAGACCTGGACCCCAGAATCAGTCAGGCTCATAAAGGAGTTGAGGAATTCCTAGGTATCACAAGGACACAATCTAGCCCTGAGAACATAAGAGGATATATCATAAAAATGCCAGTCAAATAGAAATAAAGTGTTTTCTTGTAATAATTAATTTGACTTTTATTTAGCAGTAGGACCATGCTTGTATTATTGTTTCCTTTGTCCTCCATCCCCGCTCCAAGCAGTGTTTTTAATCATCACTCATTCTGTTATGCTTAATTTTCAATCCCTATTGTGTAAGTGCATCCACTAGCATGTACCCTTACGATTACGCCTGTGTGACACCTTGAGTTCAACCCAGAGCAGTGAGGGGCAATGTCACCACCTGCCCTACAACTCTGGGTGCCTTAATGCTATGCTGCTGTGGCTCACAGTCCTGACACCAATAGCCAGCCTACAAGCATTCAGGCCACACCCTGGCTTCCACCATCCAGTTACTTTTTGCAGAGTGACCCCAACACCTCTGCCAATTCAGACTTTCCCCAAACCATCTGCCCTGGAGCCTCCAGCCCTCTTGCTAAACACGTACAGAAGTTATTAAGTTCACTGCTCCCTTAAACAGACAATAATCAGCAGCTTTCTACCTTCACTAGGGTTAACAAACACTCAATTTTAATGAAATCACTGACCTGATTTATAGTAAAAGTAAAACATTTTTGTTTTAAAAAGTCATAGATTTAAGTAATACCAAGTATAAGCAATAAAGCTTGAAAGGGTTACAAGCAAGCAAAAGTAAAAATGTGCCCTTTTCCAGGGTGGATGACCAGAGTCTCTGGCCAGGACCCTTCACATTGCTCAAAGGGCCCGTTTCCTTTGTTTCCTCAGGTGAAGGATGCCAAGTGGCTTTTTCTCTCTTCCTATATCTTCCCAAAGTTCTTTGACCCTGCTTCAAGTATCAGGAAGGCTTCCTGGCAGTGTAGTCTCCATCCCCCTTTGAGATTGGTAAGTGGTCATCTTTCCTCACTTGCTCTCCTGATGGCACTGTTTACCTTGCACAATTATTTTTGCCTTTTCTTTGTCTTTGGTCACGCCTTTTTAAAGTTACATCAGAGACACATTCAAGCACAGTCAGAACCACATTCTTTTCTCTGGAACAGCCATCGCTTAGGTACTGCTTGCAAAATACGTTTTAAGAATAGATTCCCAGCACATACCTATAAAGTCATTTGGGGGGTTACTGTACATACAGCATGCAAGAATATTAAGGGTGAGTTATTAGTTTTCCAGGGATATATTATATGCCACCTTTTGGGTATATATCATGACAACAGTATGCCAGCTGGCATTGGGGCGGTCTTAGAGTTATACCAAGCAAAGTCCGACTGAAGTCAAGGCAAATGTTTACTGACAAATCAGATGAGGAGTCAGCAACGATCTTTTGAGACTGAAATGCAAATAGCTCTTGGAATACTCATAACTGACAGTAGCACATAACAAGGATGTTACATTTTCTGATATGCATTCATTTCTCTTGCTAAACTAAAATATGTTCCTCCACGTGTGTTTGGGAAGTGCCTGTATATTAATATTCAGTGCCTGATTACAGTAACCACAGGTGCAGCTCTATTGTTCCTGTTGTAATGTGAGATGATGAAATGATGAATAGCCTGGAGCAAAGTATGGTAAATACATATTAGCCTTACTTCATTACATATGTGATCTTGGGATCTATTATACAGTGCTAGGGAACAAGGGAGAAAGCCATATGATAAACTGCTGCACTGCAGATAAGGTAGTTTCTTTGAGTTCTTCAGTGATCATGTTGCATGTTTCCTGATCCTATTTGCTTTATGTGGCAAAATCCATTTGCAAAGTTCAGTCTAGTATTGTAGGCATATAATCAACAATTGGATCCCTGTATCAGTGCAGGTGAATACCAAGTGCTCTTCTGATTTATTGGTCACCAACATCTCTTGCAACCGCAGTTTCCTGAAGCTGTGAAATTTTATTTGACTGGAAGAATTCTGAGGAACAAATATCCACGACAGTACTCCAGGCACAGCTGTGAGCTGGGAGATCAATATTCATACCAAGCAGGTTCATTAACTATGCAACTTTATTGACCCCAACAACAAATGAGGTTAGTGGCAGATTATGACACCCCACCATGCCGGCACAGCTCAGCTGACCAGTATATGTAGGGAGTGGGGCCCAGGCTCTGTCTATTCCCTGCCCACTGCATGCCCTTTATTCCTCCAAACCTGGATCCAAGCTCTGGGTAGCCCACATAGAGGTGTACTGGGGGATTCCTAGTCCCCTTTACTCTACTGTGGGGTCATGTAATTCAAGTCACAGAGTTGCCCAATATTTATAAAGCCATACATTTTAAGACCAGAAAGTACCGTTATAAGTCTAAGAAGCCAGCCTGAACACAAGCTATGATGCTGCACCCAGTTCTTCCACTGAGTCCAGCAACATGTGGTTGAACAAGAATTACATTTACTATAAACATGAGTGCAAGAAAATGCAATGAGTTTGGTGTCACTTTTGCTTATGATATATTAAATCACCTATATGTTGGTCTTCTGTACTCAATCTCTACTAGAAGAAACCAGAAAGCAAAGTTTTAGCTCTCTCATAGGTTTTTACTTTCTTTAGCTTTGCCTGGTTGGTTGTGTTGCATGGTTCTTAATGTTTGTTTGGGTATTTTTTAATTTTATCACCAATTGTCAAAGCAAAGTTAAAAGACTGTTCTAATTCTTCTGAACACATCTGTTTTTAGATTGTAATATATCAGGAATCCTTTGGTCAATGTACTTCAAATTTTGTAGAAAAGTTCTACCTTAGGCACAGACTTAACCTGCCAGTTTTAATGGTAATACGAGTTCATCGTTCATTTTAGGTGGGGAGCTAGCCTCAGGCTGATAAAGAAAACTTAACAGCCACACCATAATCAAACAACAGAGAGAAAGATTTAAGACCTGGCTTTAAAATCTGTAGTGTTACAAAAGATGTACACTGATTGCTATTAATAGCTTAATTCCTTGATCTATGGCTGCAAATTTTATAAGAAGTTGATGTTCTATTTTTGCTTTTAAAATATAGCATTTCAAGACAAATTCCACGTAAAAAGCCAATGCCAATTCCAGCTGTCACATTTTTTCCTTACCAAGCAAATATCCTGACCTCATAACTCCTTGCCAAGGCTTGGCCTCAAAATGCACTATTTAAAAAGCAAATAAAGAACCCAAACTTGTTCAGACTCTGGGAATATTTCAGCCTGCAGCTCAGCAAAAAGTCTTTATCTAAAACCAATTAATTTCTCAGGACTCTTAAGAAATGACCAGAGGGGCTAATTAGCTGTTGCACAATCTGAATCTTCTTGATTATTTGTCAATAATTTATAGAAGTAGAGGACATGTAGGGTTTCTTCTACTATGGTCAGATGAAACTACAAGGGCCAGCTCCTCATCTGGTGTGAATCAGTGTAGTTCCATTAAACTATCAGAGAAACTACACTGATTTAAACCAACTGAGGATCTAGCCAAAAATGTGGATCTTCTACTGTCTGATATGTTGTTCTTTTCCAAGAACTAAACCGGGTTCAGTGTCACACTGACAAAATGTGCTGTATGTCAGAAGATATCAAAGATCCACTTTCCTTTTCTTCCTATTTCCAGCATGGGATAGATAGCGTAGTACATAGTAGTTGGTTACCATTTAGAAGCTCATGGGCCAGGTTACAAAGGTCTGTAGCTATCTAAAGATGCAGATAGGTACCCAGTGGGATTTTCAAAAGGAAAATTTTCAGTATCTGTGTGCATCTTTACCTGCCTGACCCCATCTGGCCACATGAGTCTAATTCATCCCTAGTGTAAAACAGGTAAAATCGGTGTGATTACACAAGGAATGAATTTGGCCTGCAATGTCATAGACTGGATTTGAATGTGCTGAATATAATTATTTTTCTTTAACTTGGGTTGATTAAGTTGCCCATGAAATATATTGGATTATTATTGGCCATGGAGAGTTACATTTGATCCACAGATTTATAAAATATCCATTGCATGGGTAATGGAAATGCAAACCTCCCCATATACTGCCCTACCAATATTACTTATCCCTGTTTTGAGCTATGTCTAGGTGTGAGATGGTGGTCCATACTCCATCCCCCTTCGGTCTTTGGTGCCCCTGCTGAGACTGCCAATAATGGTGCAGATCAAGATGCTTTTTGTAATGTGAAGATGAGTCCATTAGTAACAGTAGTGAGACCATTCACTCATTCAGCATAGATCACCAAAGGTTCCCAGGCTGTGTTCCATGGGGAGTTTGTCTGCAGAGAACTTGCTGGACATGCGATGTTGGCTCTCTTTTTTGTTCCCATCTGCTGCTATAAGCCTCCAAACTCTTCGTTGCCAAAAACAGTCTGGAATCTATAAGAGTTCCATACTTATCACATGAAAGGTTGTTAAAAATGCTTTTGTAACATTACTTTTGCATGTCAATAATTGGGATTTTTTTAGTTACACCAAAGATGTTCTGCAATGGCAAATTCAAGGGAAGGTGACCCTTCTAGTATGATATGCTCTGGGAATGATTAAGGGGAAGTTCTGTGGCCCATGTTATACAAAAGGTCGGACTAGATTATTACAACGGTCCCTTCTAACCTGGGAATCTGTGAATAAGGAATAAGATAGGTGGTGGTGCCAACATGCAACCCACGCTCTGAAAGAGTTTGACAACCCCTGAGCTAAGATTTAAGGGGAAGACTTTATTAGAATAAATTGTCACAGGCCAATATTAAAAAGTGGGGGCACTGAGTTTTCCAGAACAAGTGACTACATTCCAAGAACTTCAAATTACATTTCCACTGGAAAATCAAAACCAAAATAATAAATATCAGATGGCGAGGCTTTTTTTTCAGACTGTAGTATTAAGAAAATCAGTTGCAAAGCACAAGAAAGAAATATTTCAATTGTCACTTATAATCCACATATTATGCACTATTAGGATTAGTTTAGCTGTTATCTTATTTTCCACCAAAAAAAAAAAAAGCCACCCTAAAGTAAAGGCAAGAACTTTGAATAAATTTAAATGCAAAAATTGTGGGACAAAGGTCAAGATTTTTCCTTTAAAATCAACAAAAAACCCAAAAGGCAAACTTTAAATCACTCCATTTAATATTTTGGGTTTTTCTGTGGGGGGGAAGGAGGGAACACAAAAATAATTTGATTTGCTCACAAGATTCCATCTGTGAAAATAACCTACTATGATAATACAGGTCAAAACTACTGTAATATGTTTAATGAAAATCCTACTTTATTTATTATTATAATCTATTATTTTTTTGTTGGGAACTTTGCTTACATTTCTATGTGTGGACTTGTGGTAGGGAGTTCAATTAATTAGCGTCCTGTGTAAAAACTGGAAAAATTGTTAATTAACCAAAAATTTTCTACCAATGAATAAAGAGAAATAACATGAAATAATAATAATCATACTTTCTTGGGAAAAATAAGAATCGACGGGTTTTTAAGAAGCCATCTGATCCCCGCACTTGTACTGTGAATTAAAAGTCCTAGTCACAGGTTATTGCAATAACGCTGACTGGGTGGTTTGGGAAAAGTTGTGCTGCCATTTTCCATGCTGTATTCAGTTTGTAGATAAATAGGGCTGGGCCTCTGAGGCCATGTCTACACTGCAGTTAGACATCCACGGCTGGCCTGTGCCAGCTGTCTTGGGCTCAGGCTATAGGGCTGTTAAATTGCGGTGTTGACGTTCTGACTCAGGCTGCAGCCTGAGCTCTGGGACTCTCCCACCACCAGGGTCTTAGCTCCCGGGCTCTAACTCGAGCATGGAAGTCCACGCATAAATTAAACAGCCCTGTGGCCTGATCCCCGCGAGCCCAAGTCAGGTGGCATGGGCCAGCCGCGGTTGTCTAATTGCAGTGTAGATATACCTTCAGACTGTAGTGCTATCAGTCTGTAATCTCTCATTAGCACTGGGCCCTTTTAAAAAGAGCCACTGTGTGATTTTGATAGCTTATTATCTCTAGGAAGAATGTTCATCATTTCCTAATGCAGAGTACAATCATAAGACACTTTATGTTAGGGCCAAGGTCAACTTAAAAACTACCTGGCTGTGGCGCAAAAGAGCAAAAGCAGCATTGCTATGCACTTCCTGCAGATCTCCAGTGCAGGTCTCCACTCTCCACTATGTAGGAGGGTAGTGTGGGCAGTCTCTGAATCTGTTCATAGCAAGGGTTCCCTTCCCAGAAAACTGCATCAGATTGGAAGTTCAGTGCTCCCCACCAAACCCAGCAGTAAATGGTTATGGCCAGATATATGAGTGTCCCAGAGTTTTCATCCCATCTGAATATGAAAAATTAAGCTCCCCAACTCCATTATGGATTCAGTAAGCAAAGCCTTCTCATTCTGGTTATGCTGACATCGTCAAAAGTGAGCACAAAGAGTTTGATTCTGCTTCCATTGCAGATAAAAAACTCTCACTGACTGTTCTGTAGTTTTTAATTTGATTTAAGTTGGTTCTGCTTAATCTGGGTTCCCCAGTGATGTTTGTCTCTGGCTACTCAGCCTGGCCTTATTGCAAGGAGATAGCAAGCCATTTCTGCTTTGAGTTGGATTGGAAAGGGTCTCATAACACTGGTATTGAGAATGATGTCTGCCCTGCACTCTGCATATTCTGTAGGCAGAACAGGCATCAATTCTGGAGAGCAGAACCAGAGCTATCTTTGGATTTTCAGATGATGCTTCTGGCACTATGAGATTAAAGGGCTTTTAGAAAAAAATTCTCAATAAGTAATCTGAGTTCCTTCAAACACATGGAGCCCTAGAAATTGCCTTAATTTGAAGGCACGTCAATTCTGACCTATAGCGTCTCCACCTGGATGTCTGTGAAACAGACCTGGCCAATATTGTTGAAGTATATGATTAGATCATCATTTACTAATCTAGGATGAGACCTGACCAAACCCATTTTCATGGGATGTGAGGATAAGGCTACACTACCAAAACAAAGTGTTCTTAATGTAAATTATCAAACCCACATTAGCTAATTCAGGTTCAAATAGCAGCGAATACATGGCAACTCAGCTTTTAACTCAGTTTAGCAGTTTGAGTTCAATCGCAGGCTTCCTTAGGGTATGACTCCACTGAAGCTGAGAGCAAGCCTCCCAGCCTGGGTAGACACACTCACACTAACAGGGCTCAAGTTAGCACACTAAAACTAGAAGTGTAGACATTGCAGATCCAGCAGAGACTTGGATTAGCCACCCAAGCTCAGATACAAGGGGTTGGGTTGGCTTGAAAGCCAAGCTGCTATTTTTAGCATGCTCGCTCGAGCCAAATTAGCACAAATCTGTCTGCCCATGTTGGGAGGCTTGCTCCCAGTTTCAATACAGACATACCATTATAGGCTTTAAGTCAAGTTGCTAACCTGAGTTAAAACTCGAGTAGCTGTGTCTTCATTGCTATTTTAACCTCAGTCAGTTAGCTAGCACAGGCTAGCTACCCTGAGTTAAGAACACACATTTTTTTTGCAGTGTAGACATGCCCTAAGACGAGTGCATTATCTGACTGCACTGCTGAACATCTGACATTTCTGACTTTACAAAGGCTCCATTCCCATTTCTACCTTAGAAAATAAATTGGATGAAAAGAAAAATTATTCTGGGTGTTTTAAAAGAACTTGTTGAGTTTCGAGCTATGTCTTTTTCCATCAAAATCAAAAGTTAACCTGGATATATATATAAATTGAATTCAGCAAACACAATTTTATGAGCCACACTGATTCATCTAATTGCATAGGTAGAAAACACATCTGTGGGGGAGAAGTGGAAAATTGGAAATTATGGAATTTCCACCAGACTCCCTTGTTAGTGAATCTAAAGTAATCTTCAGTGAATTCCTAAGAAAGCATGAAGAGGTTTCTCCTCAAAAACTGTTGAACAAGCGAAAATGGAGAACAGAACAGACACTACTACTTTGCTTTGAGGATTTAGATGTGTTATTTTATTTTATTTCTGCACAGAGAAAACTAATCAGTGAAGGCAGCTGAGTCTCTTTGGAATATTGGGTAATTTATATTAAGTAGAGCTAATACAGGGTGTAAAACAAAAGCCTTTGACTGAAAAGCTGTAACGTGCTGGTAGTCACGTACTGAACTGGATAGAATCCCTGCACATGTGTTGTAGTTAAAGCTGTGGTATTTGCTGGCTCTAAAGGGAACAATGCTCATAGCGAGGTGACACCACCGTGCTCCAACAGGGCAAGACCGAGAAATGGTGGCTAGATTCTCATCCACACACAACCTACATCATGCATCCACAAAGGCACAATCAATAGGGTTGTTGCATCCTGTTAGGGGGCTTATTCCTTCACCCACTTACTTCCCTGGTCCTTCTCGCATGAACAGAGAGCAACAATACCTGAAGTCCAAAGGTGCAAACAATTCGATGTTTATTGGGGTGAACTTCCAGCAAGCATGATTCCAGTTTCCTTCCTTAGTATCCTCCTTCCCAGCTCTGACACCACAGAGCCTCACACCTGTGTCCCTGTTCCCATTCCTGCCCTTAGCCAAACATGATTCCAACTTCCTTACTCCCATTCCCTGTTCCCATTTCCCCCTTTAGCAAAACATGATTCCAATTTTCTTACCCCCATTCCCTGTTCCCATTTCCCCCTTTAGCAAAACATGATTCCAATTTTCTTACCCCCATTCCCTGTTCCCATCTCCCTCCCCCCCCCCCACACCCACTCACTTCCTCATTGACTACAGATTATATAGTAAAACTTGAGTTCTGCTTAGCTATACCTTAACCAATCATTTTCCTGAAATTTAACTAACCAATCCTAACATATTGTAACATGATTATGTAACCAATTATATCTCACCACCTTAATTAGTTTACACCCAGCAAAATTAATTATGCAGCAGACAGGAACAATCACAGAACCAGACAGAGATTATACAGACAAACAATAGCAAAGTGGGAACTATGACAAAACAATACAGAAGTGAGGATTTCACATCCCAGCTATTGATAAGTGAGTTCTTGCCAGACAGGATGCTATCAAACTAAGTTTCCTTTTACATTTTCTAGGCACTTCCCTTTCTCTGGAGGCAATAGGAATACAATCCTGTCCTGATAGTGCCTAACAGCCCAATAGCACCTTATTTCAATGTGACGAGTTTGGAATGTGAGTATGTGACTGTTCGCTTCCTAGCTTATGGCTGCCTCTGCTGCTTAGCCAAAGGCCTTAGCCTAAGAACAGGGCCTCAGACTGTCACAGTAAGAGAAGGCCCTTACACCAACAGACAGTGATTTTGATTCTTTCTTTTATACCTCTAGAACGAGCCACGTGATAAGAATACACCTAAATTCTTAAAGTACAGGCCTTTGCAGACAGGCCTGAATATCTTTATCCTAACACATCCCTTCATCCCCAAATTGTTACATGTAGTCAGCAGTGGGATCCTATTCCAGGTGCAAAAGTCACCAGGAACCTACGGAACCCAGATTGTCATAGATATTGTTACACTGGCTCATATGTTCCATGATACTGAGGGACTTTACCTTCCAAGCGGGGGGGAAGTCTGGGATATACACCTTCTGAAAGGAAGACAGAGACTAGGCTGAGTCCCCAAAACTCCTTGGCTTCCTAAAAGAGTGTAAGTGATGTCTATTCTTTTCTTGTAACTCAAGAGGGAAGTCTCTAACTTAGTGTGTAGAGAAGCATATGATTAGTTGAGTTTAGCTATATGTGTAGGCTGTTTGTTGTTTTGAAAGTTCATCTAGTCAAAGAGAGGATGGATGGTCAAGTGGTTTGGATGCTTGCCTAGGTCTTGGATGAGCTGGATTCAAGTCTCTGCCCTATTTCAGACTTCCTGTGTCACCTTGGGTAAATCACTTGGTCTCTCTGTGCCTCAGCTCCCATACATAAAATGTGGATTGTAGCACTTTCCTACCCCACAGGAATGTTCTCATGCTAAAAACACTGGAGGCTATGAAATGCTCAGATGCTGTATTAATGGGTGTCAGATAGGTACCTAAGAAAGGTAGCTTTGTTCTGTTTGCTAATAAACATACACATTCCAAGAAGCCTGTTTTTAACTATGGCAGTGGTCACAGGCTTTCAAAAGACAGAGATGCAGGTGTCCATTTTTTATTTATTTGGAGTCATCATGGATAGTTCTCTGAAGATGTCCAGGCAGTGTGCAGCGGCGGTCAAAAAGCCAACGGGATATTAGGAATCATTAAAAAAGGGATAGAGAATAAGACAGAGAATATCTTATTGCCCTTATATAAATCTATGGTACTCCCACCTCTTGAATACTGCGTCCAGATGTGGTCCCCTCATCTCAAAAAAGATATACCGGCATTAGAAAAGGTTCTGAAAAGGGCAACTAAAATAATTAGGGGTTTGGAACGGGTCCCATATGAGGAGAGATTAAATAGGCTAGGACTTTTCAGCTTGGAAAAGAGGAGACTAAGGGGGATATGATAGAGGTATATAAAATCATGAGTGCTGTGGAGAAGGTGAATAAGGAAAAGTTATTTACTTGTTCCCATAATATAAGAACTAGGGGCCACCAAATGAAATTAATGGGTAGCAGGTTTAAAACAAATAAAAGGAAGTTCTTCTTCACTCAGTGCACAGTCAACCTGTGGAACTCCTTGCCTGAGGAGGTTGTAAAGCCTAGGACTATAACAGGGTTTAAAAGAGAACTGGATAAATTCATGGAGATTAAGTCCATTAATGGCTATTAGCCAGGATGGGTAAGGATGTCCTTAGCCTCTGTTTGTCAGAGGGTGGAGATGGATGGCAGGAGAGAGATCACTAGATCATTACCTGTTAGGTTCACTCCCTCTAGGGCACCTGGCATTGGCCCCTGTTGGTAGACAGGATACTGGGCTGGATGGACCTTTGGTCTGACCCAGTATGGCCATTCTTATGTTCTTATGTCCTTATGACCTGCACAGTAATAAGCAGTTGACATTGATGGGTTATTACACCCATACCCTGGTCTAAGAGTGGGATAATTGAGAAATTCTACCCCAAGAGAGGTAAGGGTGCAAGGTACCTGGGGAGATGAACTCAGACCGGAAAGGAGACAGAGGTGTAATCAGCCCCACAACTGTGATGGAAGCATAGATACCTCAAGCATTGAGCCTGTGGACCTTGGAGGGAAAAATCACAACTGAGAGTGCTCACCATGCTAACAGCATGCAGTTCCAGAGGTCCCTGTCCCAGGCCCATACTTCTATGTTTTTGTTATTTTCATAATATGCTAAGAATTCTAAAAGAAGCAAGAAAAGACAAAGATTCGCCACCAGTAAGATTTTATTTGTCAGTTTTGCTATGTGGGCATCATGGGCTTTCTACAAGAATCTCAGCTCCAAAGGGATGACTTCAGCTTCTTATATAAGCTTTGGTTGGGGATTGTTTTGAGATTCCCCAAGGATCGCATTAAGAACCTGATTCTGCCACACACAAGCCATGGGATGTTTGCCATGGGCTTCCATGGAAATGGGATCAGGCCATGAAAGAGGGGATCTTCCTTTTTGAGATAGAATTTCTAACCATGGATATACCAAAGGCATTAATAGTAGGATAAACATTTTCTGATCACCCACTTGCCTCGGGATGGGAGAAGTAGCAGCTCTGTGGAGCCGTTTTTCTCGTCCATCAATGAAAGCAGCAGTAGGGGGTGCTGGAGGAAAGGGAGTGAGTGTCTTATGCTCCTTACTCCTTTGTCTCAGTGTGCAGAATAGGCCACAGTCTGTTATTAGTATATCATCGTTGTACCCTCTCTTTTCCTCTTGTTTTTCATTGCTCACTTTTAAAAATGGCCTAAACAAGATGTTGCAGGGGGAGGGGGGGATAAAACCAAAGATATCTCAGAATCATTTGGAACCTTCCCTTGAGTAGGTCTGGAGATGTGTGCTATATAGGAATCATTGGGCTGGAAGAAGGTTTACAAACTACATTGTGTAGCTCATTATGAAACATATATTTGAGGGAGCGAACGGGTGATTCCATGGTTCAACCTTCATTTCTCTTGCATGTGGCAGGCTCACTGTAAGCCAGAAAAGAGTTGTTACACTGCAGATTTTAGTGCTGAGGGGTTGTGTTTGCTGTGTCATCGTAGCCACATCACTGCCTCACTTTGTTCATCTGTAAAATGGGAGTGATACATACCTTGAAGGGATATTGTGAGGATTAATTTCTAAGCCATACAGTTGTGAATCTGTCCTCAAATTGCAAGTTTGCTTGCAATTGGTCACATTAAGATGTCTAACTTCCTGATTGTCCATATAAGTCAGGCATCCAAGGACTTCAAACAACTTCCATTGAAGCCAACATGAGTCTCTCTTTTGACCTCCAAGGGAGCTGGATCAGACCCTTGACATCATCATGGGTGCACTTAATGAACAAGCAATTTTGTACCCATTATACGAGAAGCTGGGTTATGGCCCTGCTGAAAATCAGGCCTTTAGTGCCTCTGAAGTGTTTTGATATCCACAAAAGAAATGGAGCTACATAAATGCAATGTACCAAGGGGAAATCTAATCAGGATCTCTGCATTCTTTGCCCCCCACGCCATTGATTTTTCCTAGCAGTCAGTCAATTAGGACAGGTTCGTCCAGTTAAACCAATATTTAGCTATGCATGGTTATGAAACATGCCATTCCCTAAGGAGGCTTCTGCAGGGAAAGAGCATTGATTTTGTTTCCTTCTTCTGTACGAACTTGTCCTTAAATTATCTTTGCTATGCTGCAGATGTCTATTCTATATATAGCAAGAGTGAGACAGAAACAAAAATCATGCTTCAAGTTTTCATAAGCCCTAATTCTGTTTTAAGTGAGAGGGGACGGAACAGTGAGGATTTGATTTCAATCCCCACCCCCCCCAAAAAACTCCCTGGATTTGCAGCAGAATATGACCAATTGGATAGCTGGAAAGGCAAGAGACCTATCCCCAGTAGCGTGCAACAGCTGTCCATTAAAGAAATTCGATTTCAGATTGCAAATTCCTGATGCTGCACTTTGACTTGTTGACAGAATGTCTTCATAGCATGCAAAGGTTCTTAAAGGGAGATTCGTGGTCAGGCCAGCTTATGCCCCACAGCCTGGAGGGGAAGAGGCCTGATTCCCCCCCCACCCCCTCCATTTATGCCCAAATTCAGGAAAACATCCCTGTTCTTAACATAAGTATGTATTTAAGTGCTATCCTGAACAGGGATATATTTAAGCATATACTTATGCATGTACTCCTGAATCAAGCTCTATCTAGCAGGAATGCAGTGAGCAACATGCACTAGCCAGCGGTACATGTTGCTCCCATTCAGAGAGGCAGCAAGTGCGTTATACTGTGAATTCCCCTGGCCCACCTGGTAGAATCCTATCCTTGCCAGCAGAATTACCTGAGCAGAAAGCTTCTCTGCCAACATCCCTGCTTTTCTTTATAGCTCAAGCAAGTTCTCAAGTACTTTGGCTGGCCCAATCTGCTTCCCTCCACCCAGAGATGCTCATGTTTCACAAGTGTTACATTTATAGGGATCTGCTCCTGCTCCTGCTTCCACTGAAGTCAACTGCAAAATTCTCATTGAACGAAATTGGAGTAGGATTAAACTTCATTAACTACAGCTGAGGAGCACAAAGTTCACCTTTGCACTTCCCCAATTCTGGTCCCCAAGCATAAACTGGAGTTGCCTTATGGGCTGAAAGGGTAGTTGGGGATTAGCACAGTACAGGGGCACCCAGGACACTTGACCCAAAATTTTCTCTGGCCATACGCTCTACACCAGCAACAGGGGAGTGGTTTAGATGCTCCGCTCTGGCTGTGCACCACTAAACGGTCCTTCTTATGCTGGGGTGGTTCTTGCGGGGTCATTCCACTGGCTTTAAGATCAGGCTCCACCAATGGTACAGCACAAAGCTGACACACCCAACCCAGGATCCAGCTTATAAGTTGCAAAGGGCCTCGGGATTTATCAGAATGGAAGCCATTCTATAAATACAAAACATTCTCACGCTCCATGTAGCCACAGGTGAGGGATATATCCATGCTTGGAAGTGCCCATACCTATGGCAACTATACCTAGAATAATCTGGACATATATCAAGGTAAGGTATAGGCACAGAAATAACCTGCTAGTCTAGAAAGCCTGGAATCCTCCTGAATATTTTTTTAATGTTGTCATGGTAAAGTACTAATGCTTTTCAACTCCACTGTTTACCATAGATCATGCTGCAGACATTGACTGTTAGAGGTTGAAGTCCCATGTTTTTTATTCCAAGGTTATTTAAACAACCTGAAGAAAACTGACTCAAAAAACTCCAAAATCATAAACATTTTACTTTTTCTATTATTTTCTCCCAGTAGCAAACATTATGCTAGTGTCTCTGAAAGCATCTTTCTGCCCACTGAAGTGCTGCCAGCCTGCAGTACAGCTCAGGAGATCACCCTCTTAGCAGAAAGAAAAAGTTTATGTCAAGTTTCCTCACCTACCGACCCTCTGACCAAAATGCATCATTCTTTTGGCACCATCAAGGGCTGAATAAATCAGAGATAAGTGGGTTAAAATGTCAACACCCACTAGGACTGAAATAAATTTCCCACCTTTCTGCATTCGAGTGAAGTGCTAACTGCAGTGCCACCAGCATTTCATTCACTTAGCAGGACAAATTAAATACCTTAATAATCCTGAGATCATTTTTTTTTCCTGTCAGACCAGGCTGGAACTCATAGTGCAAGAGGTTAAAACAGTGTGATGTGAAAGATGGTGTTAAAAGGTTTTCAAATGCTGTTTATTAATAGATATAACCCTTTCACCTCTGCTATATCCATCACAGCTAGGTTAAATACCATCTATCTCATCTGTCATTTGGATTCTTCCTACTGGGGAGAAAAATGCCAAAATACTATTATACCGTCACAAAATCTATTTAATAAAAATACAAGAGAAGGATTTTGTGTAATAAAACCTAACCTAACATGGAGTAACTACGGGAATTGAGTGCAGCCTCTGGGTTTAGAGCCATTCATTAGGCCATTGATCATTGGAGACAGCATTCAGTGACCTCAGACAAACAAAATGTAAACTTCCAAACTCATTGATAGCATTCCTAGTCCTCTGTTTTAATTTATATTGTCTCTCTGTAAATTGTTTGACATCGGCAGAGACAGATAGAGATGGTAAAGGGCCTCAATGCTATGATGAACCTACCATTAAATACAGCTGGATGCAAGTGACTTAACTTCAACTTACTTTGATGTTCAGTAGAAATCCCAGGCATGGGTATGTCTTAATAGAATTTTTTAGAAGAGTGTAAAATGTATTTTTCCTACTGTACACCCCAGAACACATCAAAATACAGAATTTTTTTTTCTGTGAGGAGGAAAAACAAGTTACATGGTGCCTATATCCTCTTTAATTGTGCAGTTATCATTAAGCAAAGCAATGTAGGTATATGTATTGACTGATACATGTCTATTAATGGTACTTTCAGCTTCCTATCCCTACTGAACTCAAATGGTTCAAAATAACAAGGGGGAAAATATCTACCAAAACCGGACATGTCAACTAACCCACAAGGAAGTGACTTGCACAATAAAGTGCATGTTGGAGATTATTGTTCCTAAAACACCACCGTTTGTGTATCGTAGGCATTGCTGAAATGTTAAAACTCTATGAAATGTAAGCACTCTGTTCCTATGAGTAACACTGGAGGGGGGAAAAAAAGCAATCCTGATGGCATGGATGAATCTAGTAGGACCAGAAAGGTTTGGCTCCACTTCATCAGCGATCATAATGAAGCAAACCTCAGCAGGAACAACACAGAATTGGAACTAGTATGAAAGGAAATGGGAAACAACAATCAATGATTTCAGAATAAAAAACATGGACTTATCCTGACCATATGTTTTGTATTATTTGATATTGTTACTAGGTGCCACCCTCTTATAGATACTTTGGCAGGGAGTAACCTTCTTCGTGAACTGGGGTGAAATAACGTAGGCCCTCAAAGGATTTAGGTGCCTCACACCCATTGACCTGGCCCTACTCCCTCCCCAAAGCAAGGGTAGGAACTGTGATTGTGTCGCAATTTATTCTCTGGTCTGCTCCTGGGGCAGTGCAGCCAACACTTAGCCAGGGCTGATTGCAAATTTATAATCCAGTCCATTATTAATATCCTGCAATTTCTATGTGGTGCATGTGAGAGCATAGAAGGATTTGTGTCACTAACCTGCAGACTCTTGAAGCCTGTTGTTACTCAAGATGCGGACTTACCATAAATCTCGTTAAGTCACAGAACTCTAATTTAAATTTCAGGAAAAGCATGCGCTATGTGCATGGGTCGCACGAGTGCAGGTATTATACAACATTTGTGGCACTGCCCTGCAACCTTCTGCAGACATATTAGGGGATTATTCCCTCCCTGTGCTTGAGAGCGTGAGATGTTGAAGTGAGAGAGAATTGCCCAATATCATTTGCAATAAAGAAAGTTTAAAAATTATTAAAGCTTATTGCTAACAAAACCACAGAATTTTGCATGTCTCAGGTTTGTATGAAAGTAAATGTTTTGAGAAAATCTGTTCATTTTACTATAGTTACAGTATTTCCTAGCTAAATGCCCCCTGCAGTCTGAAATAGGGTTGCCAGTTTTTGACTGGAACATCTGGCCAAAAAGAGACGCCCTTAAAAGTCTGGTCAGTGGCACAGCCGGGAGCCAGGACTAAGGCAGGCTCCCTGACTACCCTAGCTCCGCACAGCTCCTGGAAATGTCCACCAGCTCCCTGCAGCCCTAGACTCATGGGTAGCCAAGGAGGCGCCATGCGCTGCCCCCACCCCAAGGACCAGCTCCGCAGCTCCCATTGGCCAGGAACCATGACCAATGGGAGTTGCGGAGGTGGCACCTGCAGACGTGAGGTCAGCAAGCAGAGCCTCCCTGGCCACCCATCTGTCTAGGAGCTTCAGGGACCTAGCGGCCGCTTTTGGGAACCACAGTAAGTGCCGCCGGGACCCCACACTCCCTCCCGCACTCTAACCCCCTGCTCCAGCCCAGAGTCCCCTCCCATACCCAAACTCCCCCTGGATCCCACCCCTCCCAACACCCTGCCCCAGCCCCCTCCTACACCAAAACTCCTCATCCCCAGTCTCACCCCAGAGCCCACACCCCCAGCTGGAGCCCTCATCCATCCCGCTACCCATCCCAAACCCCCTGCCCCAGCCTAGAGCCCCTTCCTTCATTCCAAACCCCTCATACCAGCCCCACCCCAGAGTCCACACCCCCAGCCGGAGCCCTCACACCCCTCTACACCCTAACCCGCTTTGCTAGCCCAGTGAAAGTGAGTGAGGGTTGGGGAGAGCGATCGATGGAGGGAGGGAGGGAGGGAGGGAGGGAGGATGGAGCGAGCAGGCACGGGGCCCCATGGAAGGAGCAGGGGCAGGGGCAGGGGGCAGAGCAGGGTTGTTCAGTTTTCTGCAATTAGAATGTTGGGAATCCTAGTTTCAAACTGTTATTGCATTGTGTTAAATTTCCTGTCCAGATCTAAAGCCCACCAAAGCTTATGGAAGTCTCTGTTGATTTCAATTGGATTTGAAGCAGGCCCTGAAATTGTCATGTACTGTTGCTATATGGTCCTGTGTTCATCTCCAGAGCTCTCTGCTTTTATGTGGCCGGTCATCTGAAAAAAAAATTAATTTAGAAATTTCTCTGTGCATCTTTGTGATATGAGGTGCTCAATACATATGAGTGATCAGTATGGCTAACCTCCAGCATTCAAGCATCGTGAGTCAGGTCCCAAAAATCATGAGGTTGGCTTTAAAATCATTCCTTTTTATTAAAAAAAAAAAAGTTGGGGTCTTTCTGTTTGCCTACAGGTGTGCTCAGGAGCCTTCCAGGCGCACTAAGGATACATCTTCATAGATTCGTATACCCACGGTTTCCAGGGCCAGAAGGGACAATTGTGTTCATCTAGTCTGACCTCGTGTATAGCTCAGGCCATTGAACATAATTCCGAGAGCAGGTCTTTTAGAAAACATCCAATCTTGAATTAAAAATGGTCAGTGATGGAGAATCCACCACGACCCCTTAGTATGCTGTTCCCTGGCTAATTATTCTAACCGCTAGAACTTTTCAAGTTTTTTTACAGCAACCATGCTGGTTAGACATTTTTTTTTAATGAAAGCTAAGAGTCTCATATAATAAGTGCCTCCAGAAGCTTGATCTGTACAAAACCCATCAAATATTGTGGGCTCATGATGAAGTCTCCAGAACTGGTAACACTGATTACTGCAATATTGAGAAAAATGTGCTTCCAACACCTGCATTCTGTTGCAATAAAACTGGTTCTGCTTATGGCCAGCACCCTAACTGACCATTTTTTTGTGGTGGAAGTAATCTTGACCATATCAGTGTTGAATTGTGCAGAGCTTTCTTCTGTGCACTTCAAAGGAAAAGGGGGGAATTATAATAAGCAATGGGTGTTGTTCTTTTCGTTTGTCCGTTGCCGCTTCTCTTCTCAGGATTTTCCAGAGATAAGTAAGGTCACAAGAAAACTGTATTTGACAATAAATGGGATAGATTTACTAAGCTGATATTTAAAAGAGGATTATGTGAAACACAAGTCTGACGTTTTTAATAGCAATCCTAAACAAAACTATGCTGTAGTGTATGATGATTGGCATGTGCTTTCTACTACAAAATACATCATTTGGGAGTTTACTTTGGTGGAGTAAATTCCAAGAAATCACATGCCATGATTCTCCATTAATAACCTAGGACACCATTGAACATATATGTTTTAATCTCACCCTCTAAGAATAGCCTCTTTTGGAAGCAAATCCTGTCTGCAGCATGCAGCTGCGTATTGCTTTACACACTAGGGCTTGGGGGAGGAGACAGATACACTGTGTCAAGCCACAAAGCAAAGCCACTCCACAGCCTCTTCTTCAATCTCAGGGCTTCAGTATCAAGCTCCATGCATGGGTAGCGGGACCGGTAATGGGTTTTCATTGGCTGCAGATCCACCAACCCCACTACTCTCATCTCTGTGCCACTGCTGTGGAATGAGCCCTTGCAGTGCTGGGCTCTACGATTGCTGAGGAGGGCAGCGTGCATACTCCCACCATGTTCTTGGTTCTACCAAGACTCTCCGCAGATGTGTGAGACAAGGCGGGATTTGGCCCTTTATATCTTAGATCAGATTCCTTGTCATCTGATCAAAGCCCATGTAAATGGACCTTGTGCAGGTGACCTACATGACGTTGGGGAGATAGGGAGAGAATTCTCTCCCCAACTTGCGAGCATCATCAACACAGATACTTAGGACCAGATCCTCAAATGTATTTAGGCACCTAACTCCTACTGATTGCTAATGCAGTCCATGGACTGGAGCAGGCGCCCTGTCTTACAGTACTCCTCCTACCTGGGGGTTTTAGCTAGTGGTCCTGCGTATTTTATGCCCAACTTATTCCACATCCAGCTCTCTGTGTTATCACACACAGAATTGCCACAGAGCATGCTGGGGCACAGGGGGGATGTGAAGGCCTCCTCCATTGCCTCTCCATGGTCTCTTCCCTATGCACAGGGAAAATTAGTGGGTGCTCCCTATGCACTGAAAACCAAGATCCCCAGACTCCCATCCCCTCCTTGCCTCCTCCTCACCCAACCGCACAGTGTCCCCGCTCCTCCCCCTCCCAGCACTTCCCGCCCACTGCCTAACAGCTGTTTGGCTGAGTTTAGGATTTTCCAGGAGGGAGGGGGAGAAGTGGGGATGTGGCACACTCCGGAGGAGGTGGTAAAGAGGTGGGGCATGAGCGGGGACTTGGGGGAAGGGGGAGAAATTGGGGTGGAGCGAGGGTGGAGCGGGGGCAGGGCCAGGGGTGCGGGGGTCGAGCACCCTGGGACAGAGGGGAAGTTGGCGCCTATGCTGCTTTCTACACCTAGCCAAGGGGTGTGCAGCAAGACTGCCTCCAAAAAAGGTAAAAGACCGCACTGATAGTTAAAGCTGTTTGAGTAGTAAAAAATATGACTGATGACTATTTTCAAATAATAGTGCCACATTCAGAATGCTACAGTTCTGGACATAAGATCATTGGCTGTCCATGAGCATTAAGACAACCACTGGTTTATTTGAGACGCCTTGTCATTTTTGCTGATACATACTAACACGGCTACCCCTCTGAAACCTGGTTTATTTGAGATGACCTTTGAAAACTGAAAACTGGAAAGTTTCACAAATTTTAGCATGAATGATTTTTCCATAAAGAAGTTCATTCACACAGAAGTGCATTATTCCAGTCAACCAATACGTTGGACCTCTTCATATGCTTAACTTTAGGCATGTCTTTAACAATTTGGTTGAATCATGGCCTGTGTGCAGTAATTTGTTCATTCCATTTCTTTTCTTTCTCTCTCACACACAGAAATCAGAAGCACTTGATGAACAGGCTGATCCAACTAACCCTCATTACACCTTATCAGAACATGAGGAACATGCTACGGTAGCCTGCAACATTCCCTTCCTAATCTGGTTTTAATTCATAGGACATCACATGTCTGCTAGCTGTGAGCACAGCGCATCACGCAGCAGGAGGAAGTACTTTAGTGTGGCGTAATTAAAAGGATTCCTACCATACATGCAATTACATGCTCTCTGCTTCTCTTTATTAAAGGTTTCCTTTGTTTGGGTATACTGCAAATTAGTTGCATGTGTGAATGTTTTTGCTGCAACATTATCCTCAGCTATTTGGTACAAGGGAGTGCATCATCATATTAACCTTACAATTAACCCTTGTTACAAGGGCTGCTCAGTGCAGGTTTCGCAACGTTTCTTTATAGCAGAGAACATGCCTCACACACCGCTAGTGGCCTCTGTTATGGCTCAAGAGCAACGCTAACTACATATGCTTGTTGTTTATAGTAGAAGTTCTTCACTAATTGAGTAACTGAGGGATTGAAGAGCTACAGTCAGTAGAATTCTAGAAGTCATTTAAATGTAAAAATAAAGTCTAGGTCCGAAACTGTCTTATTGGAACGGATTTGGGACAGTTTTCTGTCAGCAGTTTTCTCTCTAAAATACAGACCTTATGTAAATAAGTTTGATTGTGCGGTACATTTCCACTGTGGGGACAGCAAAACTCAGGGCATTTTGGTCCAAATCCAAGCAAGAGGTTAAAATAATAAGAGGAAAGGATCCCAGAAGATTTCAGCACAATTACATTTTGCCATCTGAAGACAAGCTGTCTGTTTCAGGTCATACATTTTATGGCTATCTCCAGTAAACAAACAGTATTTAATCATCAAAACAAACAGACATGGAAGTCTTGGAAAGGAAAATATAGTCTGAAACCTATTAGCCCAAGTGTGATATAATATTAGTAATTTAGAAAGAATAATATGATCATCTGGAAGCAATTTTAATGGCTTTCTGCACTTAGATCCAAAAAATTTTCAGAAACCTGTGCCTCAGGTTCAAGGCAAACTTCACGCTTAAGACAATTTGGATAGAAAAGGATTTAACCAAAAATTAGAGCTATAATACAGGATGATAGACTTGCCTCCTTCAGTTACATGGGTAACAAATATCAGCTACCGCTCTCTCACAGTTCCTTCTTTCAGTGGCTATGCTCAAGGATTCATGCAAGGAAAGGGGACACTGGGTCTGTTTCAATATCTAGAAGAAAATGTTACGAAATATGGAAACAACAGTCACTTTGTCGGAATTACTTTTAGGTGACTTAATGCTTTGCATTACTCCCTCAATCTTAGGCTCAAAGAAAAATGTGGAAAAGAACGTAGTCCTTACTATTTCAACAGAAACCTGGGAGGATATCTGGCTTAATGTGAAAGATACTTCAAGTTCTTTACCCTAGAGATTCTTTCAGAACAAGATATTAAACAGGTACCACTGGACTCCAGAATGTTTGTTTAAAGCTAGATTGAATGTTGGAGATGCAGACAGCCACATGCCAGCCTTTCACACATCCTCTATACCTGTCAACAAATGCATGTGTTCTGGAACACCATATTCAGTGCTCTTCTCAAAAACTTGAAGGGCTGCTATCTTTCCTTCTTCAAGCTTATGTATATTAGGGATGCTGGATGAGTTGTTATTATTATTTAACATTAAGAAATGGATTGCACTAACTCTTTTAGTGGCCAAAAGAGTTATTTTGAGAAAATGGAAATCTGCAATTCCTCCTTCGTACACAGACTGGCTTGGTAGCTCGCTACTCCTGCATTAATGGAAAAAATTACTATCTAATAGACAGCTTGAAAAAAATATGAGAATGTCTGGTCACACATGAAACTATTGCATACTTTTGCAGTTTAGTATATGTTAGTCTCCGATACTGAGAGGTTATATTCTCAGTTATTTATCTCTTTAGTCACTTTAATAAGTGATGCTCTGCATGACCTCGAGGGATTCAGGTTTGTTTGTTTATTTTTGCTTTGTTTTTCCCCAGGTTTTACAAATAGAACATTGAATTTTGTTATTTATATGGTATTTCCATCATGTGGGTCTATTTACATATGCTTTGTTTTGATATGTTTATATTTTATAAAAAATAAAGTTTTTTTTAAAAAAGCTTGCAGAAGATGGACCCAATGTAAGTAAAATAAAAAAAATTGATATTACTTTTATAAGAACCTACTCTGCCAAACCTGAGGACTTATCTCTCTCTCAGCCTCTCTCTCTGTACATCATCAGTCATTCTTTTCTTTAGGGCTTGATTCTGCAAGATGCCAATGAGAGAACCCCAATTCAGCAAAGCACTTAAAGGTCAATGAAACTATTAATATTGTTAAAGTTAAGCACGTGCTTAACTACTTTGCTGCATTAAATCCCTGATACTCAGCATTTTATCTGATCAAGTCCTTAATACCTATTTAAGAAAAATAACATGTGCTGTACCATCAGCAATTCTGTTTACCTTTAATAAGAAAGTTAATAACTGAAATGCAGTTATACTTTGGAAAGCGACTGCAAAAGAGTGACGTCCTATCATTCCTGATCTACTTTTGGTCAGTGACATCCATATATAATCTCATGTAAAAAGATGTTTTTCCTTGTTGCCAGGATTGCAAACTCACTGTAATATCTGAAAGTCAGAGATGGGTTGTTTCTGGCTTTGACATCTTCAGAAACAAAGATTCTGCCATTGTAACTTGGTCGACATTTCTGATGTGGATTACTAAATTTTAATTTTGAATTTCCAAACTAATGGACTAGCGGAATCCCTGAGAAAAAGTTTAATAATCTCTTAATAATTTTTTCCTGTTAGCACCTGATAGACATGTATAACTCCATTTAAACAAATAATTTTTGCGTAGGATGAATGATAGCTAAAAATATATAAACTAGAGTTGAAGATTTAGGGCTTAGTGTTGCCCTCTGATATGGACATATGTATTACCCATTAAAATATCAATCTTTCAATTTGAGAAGGTCAGAGCAGCCTCTATGCTTAACTGTAGATCCCTGTTGCTAATGCCAGACCAGCATCACACGTTGTAGAACTGGGATAAGTCCAGTGCAGTATTGCCAACCCCATGCATTTTTAATCATGAATCACGTTCCCTAAAATCTTGGTTTAAAGATAATAAATGTTGGGTTCTTCTAATTTGCCTTCTGATTTTTTAGCCTTTAAGGTCCACATTTGGAAAGGAAAGGAAAGGAAAGGAAAGGAAAGGAAAGGAAAGGAAAGGAAAGGAAAGATCTTTTTCAATCTCTTGACAGCAAGAGCTGGGGTTTTATGAAAAAACAAAATAAAACTTGCAATAAATAACAAAAGCTGACAACCCTGCCAACCAAACCCCCGCAGGAGGAAGTAATCCTTGCTGTTCTGTTTCAATATGAACTTCACTATGCTATTATGCAGCAGTTAATTTAGCAGTGGGGTTACCATCTGAACAGGCATTATTTGAGTTTTATTAGGGTATGTATGTAGTAAAGGTTGTGTTTTAGCTGTTGGGCCCACATAAGCCATTTTCAATTGTGATTTATGTGCATTTCACAATGAGCACAAGTTCTGTGACCTGGATCCACCTGGTTCTTCTTAAAATGACCCCAGAATGTTGAAGATGAGATCCTTCTTCAGAGAGAGTTTCACTAGTTCTCAAAGATACTTTGAAGACAATGAAGTTCCTGTTCATGTGAAGAGAATAGACGCGGAAGCAGTGCAAAACAAAGGAGGTTTCCAGTTTGACTGGAAATCAAAGCTTGGATTTGTTTCTCTGGTCTTTCCTTATAAAATATGATTTTTTGCGTTTGCTTTGCTGGCTTGAAAAAGGGTAACGCACTGTCATCAGAGTAGTATTCTTCATGTCCACTGTCATTGCTGTTCTGTGTCTCCTCAGGAGCTGGAGGTTTTTATACTATCTTCAGATACCGCCTCCTCCTCATGACAGTCTCCATCCATATCACTGTCCTTTTGTTGAGGGGAGGGGCTTATTTCCAGTAGCAGAAGAACAGAAAGGTCTGTGGAAGGATTCAGCAGCATGTGTTTAGAAAGAGGCCCACCACTCTAGCTGCTCTTGACTACAGCTCTTACTTTGTTACAAAGCTTTTAGCTTCTTCCTACTCTTTGTCCCCATTCCTTGGTAGCTTAGGCTGCTTTTGTTGCATATTTTCCACTTCCACACCTTCCACCTCAACATGCTCCATGGATGCTAGCAGGAGATTTGATTTTGAATTAGAACCAATAGGAAGTGACAGTGACTTCTAAATAGTAGAAGGACTCAGACTTGGTGGATGATGATTCAGAGGCTGGTTTACCAATATCCCCTTCTCTCCAACCACCCATTGTGTGGGGTGGTTTCCTCTTTTGTTTTGGCTTGAGTTATATTTACTGACTCAGGTCACAAAAATAAACCAGCCTTGACATTAGATTTGCTCTAGAAATGTTTACATGTATTTGGTGAATTAAGGCATGAGATTGCACATATTGTCTCATCCACTCTCTCTCTCTCTCTTTGGAAGGGTTAGAAGGAATGCCATGTGGTCCCGACATCATCACAGGAACTGCTTCTTTCTGTCCAATCCATTCCATTGTCAGGAGGTGATGGGAATTGCCCCTGTCCCCAAGAAGCATGAGCTCACACAGTCCCCATGCTGCAGCAGGGAACTGTCCTATTTAGCTCAGAAGACTTTGTGTACTGGTGGGTTCCCCACATGGATGCAGCACAGAAGAGACTATGCCACTTCCAGCTACCTAGATGCGGGAAACTTACCAAAGGGAGAGCCATTAGCTGTCAGCTCCCATTCCCTGAAACTCATACTGGGGAAGGGAAATGGTCATTTGGTCTTTGCTAAAGGGCCTGAGTAGAGTGGAAGAGGAGCAAGGTCAAAGACATCAGTAGCAAGTATTTCAATTTTGAAAGTGAGTTCCCTGATCTTTGAGTTCAACTTGCTAAAATTTATGTTATGATAAGTCCTACTTCTTTGTATCAAATTCAGCACAATAATGCAATGCTTTTGCTTGATGGTTTGTTTGTCTTTGCACATCAAAATGCTTTTCAAACACTTACTAATTCAGCCTCACGTAGTTGGAACACATTATTATGCCCACTATATTTAGGTGGAAACTGAGGCACGTAGCAGGTTACGGAGGATCAAAAAAAGAAGGAAAAACTCAGACAAATTTTATGAACATTTTCTGCTTTTCAGAAAAAATACCAAATGTCAAAACTATTGGCCTGCTCTAGTTAAGTGACTTGGCCCAAGGTCATTCAGGATAGAGCCAGGCATAGAACCCAGGTGTCTCAGCTCCTGGTAACATGCCTTAACCACAAAGGTGTCTGCTGCCATTGTAACAGGATGGCTTGCACTTGGGCTGGAGACCCTGAGACTAAGCCAGCCCTGATTACAAAGTGAGCCACACCTGGGTTAAATCAGGTCTTGTTCCCAGGGTAAAGGACAGCAAGAAGCTACAGGGAGCGGGCTCCTGCGGTGAGGGAACTGCAGAGGGAAACTGCAGGGAGACAGGGTCCTTCAGTGATCCCTGAGGAAGGGACCGTGCCTCTGTGCCCAGCTTAAGCTTGGGTGGAAGATTTTCTTTGTTTGAGAACTTTGTTAACTTGATTAAAAAACAACAACAACCCAGACCCTACGAAGGGTGGCGACTGAAAGAGAGACTGTGGTCTTTTTTTAAGGGGAAAGGGGGGAAAGGGACCATGAGCCAGCCAGCCCAGTTACAGCCTCCTTCCTCTCCTCTTTCTTTTGTTTTAACCAATCCATATACTACAGCCTAGAACAGTTTAGATTGAGTGTGAAGGGATTTATCTGAAACCACCCTCAGAAAAAATCAGCATATTTTACACATTTCTGTCATGCCAGAGAAGTGAACTTTCCAGCAGCCTGTCAAAGGAATTTGACTGAGGGACCAGTGAAGCATAAACATACGGGGAAACTAAATGTTGAGCAATAACTGCTTTTATATATTGGATACATTTACTTTGCATTCTCTATCCCATTGGCATTTAAACAACCAAACACAGCCTATTAAAAATGAGGATGGACCCTTGTAAATGCCAGACCTCTCTGCATAACTACTGCTCTGAAGATTGACATCTGCAGTGTATCAGAGAAAGTAGTTCCCAATCATCATGATTATGATTGCTCAGTAACTTTGTTGGGTGATTTCTAAAAGGTACTGTGGTTTAAAAATGTACATTCATTTGGGGGATGACACCCAAGCCTCTTGCACTCCTGCTCCTGTTTATACTCTTCAGGAAAGCCACCTTCAGAGCTCTGTCCTAAAACCTTTAATTCTTGCAAATTAAGGGCTGCTAACTGAAACATGCACCAAAATAATTAAAACACTTTTAAGTTACAGTTTTCATTACTTCAGTGCCAGGCTCTGTGGGATGCTTTGAAATAAGAAATATCCTATTCTGATTTAGTTTAAGTTGACTTTTACTGAATACCTGGGTCTGGACCATCTAAGGGCCCTTGTCTCAGGGAACAGCTCAGCACCTTGCAGGATACATCAATGGAGCTTTGTGTGTAAACACTTACATAGATTGAAACCTAACTTATATTGTTTGAGCATTTATTGGTAAATGCAGGGCTCATCTACAGAAAGTTGCATAAGTTTAACTTAAATTAGTGTAAAACCTGACCGTTCATAGTATCCACACATAATATTGCACTGAATTAACTAAGAGTGTGAGGTTTTAACACATTTAGTTACACTTGGGCACCTTTGTGTGTGGCTGTGGATACTCTGATATTGGTCAGAACCTGGTTTATACTGACACCTAAACCGAGTGTCTAGATACCGGTTTAAATAAATCAGTTTAAAATTGCATCTTTAGTTGTACCAATTTTATATGTAAACCGGCCTGGGTGTAGACAAGCCAATAATATAACTGAGTATTAGGACATTATCATCAATCATACCCACTAATCATTCAAATCGATGCAGAATTGAGTGTAATAATGCATGCAGAGGTGAAACAACTCTTGTTTGTGGCTTAAGTTAAAAATTGTAGAGACACAATGAAGGAGAAAGGGAAATACTGGTCACAAAAGGAGTTAAATGACACAAGGAGGGAGTTCATAAATACACTAGTGTCCAAGAAAAATGAGGGAAAGGATAGTATTGCTTCTGAAGAAGATGAAAAATCAAGTAATCCAAAGGTATATTTAGAATATAAAAAACTAGTATTTTATATGGTGTTGTTTTTCGTTTTTTTCCACTATAAAAACCCTGCTGACTGACTTGCTTCCATAGACCCTAGAGGGCACTAGTAATATCTGTAAGTATATGTGAACAGGAAGGTATTGTGGTGATTTAGAAAGAAATTTGTCTTAAAGAGGCAATGAAAAGTTGCTTAAATTTATAAACATTTCTTTACCCTATTTTTCCTGCAATTTTTATTTTTTGTTTGTACTGACTGATGCTCCACAGTCTACTATTTTTAGTAATATATAGTTCCTTGAAACTAAAATATAGATAAGATATGTGTCAGATTTATTTTTATTGATGGCTCATTTTTTACTCTTTTTTTCAGTGAAAATACCTGCACATTTTCTGAAGGGGCTATTTCCTTTGCTGTTGAAGATACAGATAAATGGTTATTGTAATGGAGTGCTATAGTTAGAGGCCTACTCTTGTTTCTGTGATCCCAGTCTGTTTTCCTTCATTAAATGAAGTCCTTAGTTGTGGTGTATAGATTTAAGGTACACGCCAACATTTAGACATAGCAAATTCGTGATATTATTTTGTAGAGCTGGTCTGAAAATTGATTTTTGTTTCCCACACAATCTTCAACATTTTGTCCAAAAATGTTTTGGTTTGGCATTTTCAGTTTTCTGAACTGAAACAGAACATTTTTAAAGAAAAATGATAATTTTTGCTGATAGTATCATTTTGTTGAAAACTTAATTTTCCATTGGGAAAAAGTTTCAATGGGAAAATTTTGACTTGATCAAAGTTGGTTGAAAAAAGAAGAGTCTAGTTCATGAGAAAAAAAAATCAACATTTTGAAGAATTGGACCCAAAGTAATTTTCTTCCACTTTTTATTAATTTATATTATTATTGCAATTCTTCACAAATAATATTTCTATTGCAAATATTAGTGTAAATATTATCAAAATTGTTATCAACATTTTTGTTTACCAAAATCTGGGGGGTTGGTAAATGAAAAATTTCCATAACCATTTTGATAATGTTTTTTGATAAAAGTTTTGGGGGGTGGGAGAGAATGGAAGGGGGAGAAGGTATGATATTTTTCTGAAAAAAATATGTACAGTAATTTTTATTCTGGGATCCTGAACGTTACAAACATTAATTTAACTCCACCACAGCCATGTGAGGTAAATAAGCAGTTTGTGTTTGCACACACGAACTGAAGTGTGTATTATTTAATCAGTCTTGATAACTTATCAGACATGGCTTTCTGAAATGACTGCACCACAGAGTAATGCCCAACCTCAGAGAAGAATCCTAATGGGCCCCATAGCTTTTCTGGCAATTAGCATTAGTGAGAAGATGCCTAATATAGACTCCAGTTTTGCTACAATTGTTTTGCTAAATTTGCTGAATTATTATGTGTAAGTTTGACAAAACAGAAAATACAGGGAGTTTCCTCCTGTGCTAAAGTCCTCAAGAGCTCTTTGAACTTAGAGGAAATGGAGAAAAGAGATTCCACAGTTAGGTGCAGCATAGATAGTCACATACCCATCTAGTCAGAAGCGGGTGGGAGTTGAATGGCTCAGAGGCTTCTTAATGGACTACAAAGGTTTTTCTCCACCAGAAAACTGATTCAAATCCAGTTCCAGGTCAATAGTGATCAAAGATTTTATGATGTTAACTTGGCTTTTGGGAAACTGGTTCTTTTCCCGAGACCAATTCCCAGTGAATAGATGGGTACATCGTAGGAAACAGCACAGTTTGTCCATACCGCTGGCAGTGAGCTGCTCAGGAACTTTTTGATAAACCATTTTTTCCATTAGAAAATACCAGGTCTGACAAAATTATTTGCTGAAAAAATGTTTGGAAAAAATTCAAAATTGTAAAAACATCCCATTTTGACGCTTTCAAGAATTATTTTTTCTTCCTTTTTTTCATTTCTTGGTTCAAAGTGACTAGAATTAAATTTAAGCTAACTATAGTTGTTGTTTTTTTTAAAAAAAGGTCCAAACTGAAACAAAACCTTTCAAAAATGTTGAAATGAAGCATTTTGCCTGACCTACACTGTTTTTTCCCCCAGATTGTTATTCCATGAAAACGCCTGAGATTTTGGCTTTTCTTCCCTATTTCAGAGGGGAAATATTTCAAAATCTCAATTTTTTTCGCTTGGATGGGAAAACCATTTCCTGTCCTGCTCTAGCATCTGCACAGAGGCCCAGAACTGAATAGACGTGCAGTGAAAAAATTACTCTTTTCTCACAAAGCTGCTCCTTACATGTTTAAATTTTAGACAACTTTATGGGACAACAAGGGGGAAATTGCACTGCTGCTACCAGTGCTGTAAATAAAGAGAAGATTTCAGTGACTGGGGTCTGTCATCTTTCACAAGCTCTAAAAGACACACACACACTTGAAAAATTGGTTTATCCCTACATTTTATACTAAGCATTCTCAAGGAATTTAGTGCAGCCTGGACTTGAAACTATAGAATGACATCAGGGAGGTATTTCAGACGAATCTGATCCACGCTAGGTTGCCATGGGTAGTTTCTGAATGGCTGCCAATCCTATCAGCACCTTTTTTTTTTCATAACTGTACTCAGGAACTGAATATCCCTGTAGATTTAAGAGCATACAGCAGACAATGCATAAAATTTCTAAGACTGAGGCAGCAGACATCCTTTACTGACCATACCTGGACCGAGTTCTTTTTCTTTCTTTTTAAAAAGAGCAGCGAGAGGACAATGCGGTTTTCAGAAATAAAGTCTGGCATGAAAACAAGAGGGATTAGCTAGTCTCTGACTGTTACTGTAGCCAAAGTCAGATGGATCTAGACTACTTAGATTATTATTAAGAACAACAGAGGTAAAGAAAACCATTTGCCCTGTTTTGCTGATGGATGTGTTGTAGCTACTCAAGCAGCTGCAACAATCTTTGTATTTGTTGTGTCTTTTTCTTTTTACATAACAAACACAATATGAAGGAACCATACAGACACACTGATGTCAGAATAACTTTCATGGGCTAGCTGCTACTCTGGTTGGATTCTGGTGTCTTCCAAACTTAGAACATACTGATTGCCATTAGAGGGCTCGCAAATTATCTAAAGGAGTAGTATCTTATTCCTGTACATTAGTGCTGCAGAACTGTCTAACCCCTGATATAATCACAGCAGTGAGACTTTAATCAGACATAGTATACTGGTAATAATAATGCTGTAGGGTATGGGGAGAGTGCAAATCAGACACCAGAAAGTGGCTCCTATGGCACCATTCATACAAGGAGCTCCAAACACTTTACAAACAATAATTAAGGAAGCGTCATAATCACGCTGTGAGACAAACAACCATTATTACCCTCCTTTACAGAGAGCTTAATTAAGGCATAGGGTGGTGAATAGGCATGTAGAAAACCAATGGCAGAAGCAGAAATCAGGGAGAAATCCTGGCTCCAGTGAAGTCAGTGGCAAAACTCCCAGTCCACTACTCTTACCATGAAACCACACTACCTCTCCTGGGTGTGTAAATGGTGTTCCCTTAACTCAGCCCTGCCCAACACTGTCCCTCCTAATATCAGTTGACATGGCACCTTGCAGAAGTTGCTCCTTAAGTTTCGAGACATGCCGCAGCTACCCTGTTTAAAGATGTGTTTAATCCATCAAGCGACTGTCTCAACTCAAGGCACCTTGTTTGGATAGTCCCCATAAGTAACCTTGATATTGCCTCCACGTGGTATAATCAGGGGCAAGAACAAGTTGCCTATCTCCTGAAAGATCCAACAGTCCATTCCCCTGGTTTTGACCTTCCTTGCCATCGTTGGGTAAAGCTCAGTCACTTCAGATGTGAAGTGATCAGATGTGCTGTTAATGATCATAAACGGGGCCTTTGTGATGTCCTTCTTTGCCACTGTGGCCAGTTAAAAGATGTAGGCCATACTTGCAGACTGCACCCATCAGCAAGGGGTGACTGGTTCCCTTGTGGACTTGCACAATGCCCTTCCCTCAGTTATTAAATGGTTGAGAGACTTAGTCTAACATTCTTGACTTGACCATCTATCAGCCTCAGGCTGATTTCTTTTGGCAAATGTCAGCTAAAAGGGTTGTTTTGTCTGTGTTAAAAAAATTCTGGAGACCTTTTCTTTGAGTAGCTCAACTGCTTCCCTCCCCTCTCCATCCAATGCTTTGGAGTAGGGATTTGAAATTTGGCAGGGGCTAGCCATGGTTTGCTCTCCCTAAGAAAATCCACCTAAATTTTGCTAACTATAAGCCTTTGGGGGAAAAAATGCAATTTTCACCTTCTTAGAGACTGGCTCAGGCTTGAGAGTGAAGATCCCATTAGCACTGAGGCTGCTACAGACAGGGAATACTGGAGTTCAGTCGTCCACCTGCCAACACCCAGGCAACACGGAAGAGAAAAATGCACAGGGCAAGAGCCAGTCCTTGTGGGGAGTAGATTGGGATAGGGACCCAGAGGTGAGGACTGGGACTAGACGCTGGAGCAGGGGGAATAAAAACTAGGACTGGGAGGTTGGGAGCCAGGGATTGGCTCAATAAGAATACTAGGATTGAGAGGTAGTGCAGGGATCGGCAACCTTTGGCCCACGGCCTGCCAGGGTAAGCCCCCTGGTGGGCCAAGCCAGTTTGTTTACCCTCTGCATCTGCAGGTTCAGCCGATCGCAGCTCCCACTGGCCGTGGTTCGCCATTCCCGGCCAAAGGGAGCTGCAGGAAGTGGTGTGGGCCGAGGGATGTGCTGGCTGCCACTTCCCGCAGCCCACATACAGGATGTCAACTTACTACTGCTGTCAGTTACTCCATTAGCTCAATTGACAGAGGTCTGTGCAATGGATCTAAAGGTTTCAACACTGCTGATGATCCATGTTGGAGTCAGTATGATGCCACATGATGGAATTTCTGTTATTTCACTTTGCTTTTTTAAAAGCCTATGGAATTACGAACAAAAAACCACATTAAAATAACATTGCTCGGGTTGTAAAGTCAACCACTCAAAAGTTAGGAAATGCTACAATTAAAGTTGCCTGTTTGACTTTAATCCTTCCCCCTTGTTTTTATGCTTTATGATATCCACATACTATTTTTTTCCACGGGACTCCTGCCTCATTCACTGCTGAGGATGGATGATATTCAATTAATGAGCAGTGATTCAATATTTCGTTTTCTCTTGTTAAATATGAGGCCCCAGGCCTGACATACTACACACTAGTCATTTCTTGATATGAAGACAAAATTACTATTTTCTCTTGGAAAATAAAAGTTTCATTTGCAAGTTGAATTAAACAGACCCCAAACCTTGTCTGATGTCAATAAAATGTGTTTCTTTGTTTTTTAAAGTTTCACTGCTGTATGTCCCAGCTACTCTAAGAAAGATTCCCTTGTGGTATTTCTAACCCAACTGACACAGAGACTTTGCACTTGTTGAGCTGCCATTGGGAAACAAGGATATGCAGGACACTGCAGCACCACTAGCTTCCGTTCATGACCTTAATCAAAGAATCAGTGCCATTTACCCTTCATACGACACCCATGACCTCTTCTCATAACACAAGAATCAAGGGTAACCCAATGAAATGAATAGGTTGCAGGTCTAAAACAAACATAAGGAAGTACTTCATCACACAATGCACAGTCAGCCTATGGAACTCATTCCCAAGGAATATTTTGAAGGCCAAAAGTATAACTAGGTTCAAAAAAGAATTAGTTAATGGAGTTAATGGAGGATAGGTGCACTGATGGCTATTAGCCAAAATAGTCAGGGACACAACCCCGTGCTCTGGGTGTCCCTAAGCTCCTGACTGCAGGAAGCTGGGACTGGACAGCAGGGATGGATCACTCAATAACTGCCCTGTTCTGTTTTCTCTGACGTTTCTGGCATGGGTCACTGTTGGAAGACATGTTTCAAGGCAGAATACTAGGCTAGATGAACCACTGATCTGATCCAATACAGCCATTCGTATGGGGACCTGGAAATCTTGGGTAACTCAAGCTCCCTAAGCCCTGATAAACACTGCTGTTGCTGCTCTCCAGCACAGAGCAGTACTGTAGAATCAATGGTCTTCCTTGTTTTTTCTTTCTTCTTTTCCTACTATCTACATATAGTGAAATAACTGTGAACTTACACGAAGTGGGTATTCACCCACAGAAGCTTATGCTCTAATACGTCTGTTAGTCTATAAGGGGCCCCAGGATTCTTTGCTGCTTTTACAGATCCAGATTAACACGGCTACCCCTCTGATACTTACCCATACTGTGATTCACTAAATGCATAGATTATTGTTAAGTACTTAAACACAGTTCTAATACACAGACATTAAAGCTGATCATTGAGGACACCCCAAACAATATTGTCTGTCATTCTAACCCCACTGGAGGGAGAAAAGTGTGCAGTTGGTTTCAGTTCACAGGAGTTTCACATTCACTTTTCTTTATTTCAGTTCACATTGGTTAATCATCTATAGTTTTGCTCTGGATTTTCTGTTTGAGTGAACTCAAAAGCATTAAGGGGAATTAAACCCAATCTTCTAAGCTTTGCCTGGTTTAGAGCTGAAATTATGCAAAAATCACCAAGTTTCACATTATTTCTCCCCAAACCCATAAATTCTTCATCCGTGTCCATAGCTCAAACCAAATTTACTTAGAAGTAAGTCTAGATTTGAAAACTTCATTAAAATTATCCAGCAAACTCAGCCCATTTTCAGATTAGTAAAGAACCTCCAAACCAGGTGATTTTTCACCTGCTTTTAGGTCAATTTCTATAGTTAAGATTCCAGCTTGAAAGAAAAACAATGTACAATAGAACAGCCTTCAGAAAGGACCTTCTCTGCCTAAAACAAAGTATCTCATTTATCACATCACTTAGATCCAGTCTAGCTAATTATTGACATTGCTGATTATGCATGTGAAAGCTAATACATCATTAACAATGCTTTCTTAATCTGTGGGCCTTGAAATAAATGGTTAACTTGTAATTTTGTTGTTAATAAACTGAGAAAATCTGCTATCAGATTTTCCCCAAATTAAAAAAGATAATATTATTAATCAAAATTTATAAGAAAAAAGACAACACAGGCACAGTACAAAATAAATGTAGTACAGCACTGGAAAGTACTTAGATCTGATGGAGATGGGTGTGGTATAAGAAATAGCACAGAATGTAAATTACCTTAATGACTTTATCCCAAGTTCATCCCTGTAACTGCATAACTCCTTTGACTTAATCTTGAAGTTACCAGGTTCACAAAAAGTGTGGCTGATTAAAAGTAGTAAATGTGGCCTATACTTACCCTGCAATAAGTGTGAGGTCTAATTATTGTACGTGAACTTCCAGTGCACAGCCACACCATGGATTTAATGTGCAAGCGCTGGGAGGTGTTGGTGGCCTGTGAGATGCAGGCAGTCAGACTAGATGTCCTGGTGGTCCCTCTGGCCTTAGACTTTATCACTCTCAATGACTCATTGCACATGATTGTTACCCATACTGAGACAAATAGCAGTAAATCATTATTAATGAGCTTGCATGTTATTAATACAAACTTGGATAATTATTAATGAGTTACTTAGGAACTTATTAATGAATTCAAACATAGAGATAAAGCCCTGAAAGCGGCATTAGGATACTGGATGGAAACTGAATTGTGGGAATGTTGATACAATGCTACCTGAGATAAATGCAAGCAATTATAATCAACATGTTTTTATATACCTCTGTTATTTGTGTACTGAACATATCAGCCATGACAATTGTGTGGAAAGAAAGCTCATTTTCATTTCATATAAACTTCTGTACTTTAAACAGACCAAATCATCTGAAGTCCACTTTCAGGAGATTCAGTTAAATTGCAGAGATAGTGTTAATTAACTAGAAGATGGCAGAACTGAAGTAGGAGAGAACTGATTTGTGGTAGAAGAAGTCAGCCTTGTCACAGGATTTCTAGCAGAGACACTTTGCAGCCCAAGAGCAGGAGAGGAAGAAGTGGATGTTAGGGTGAGCAAGGATGCGGGGTGTCAGGATGGTCCTGGAATGAGAGGCAGGGGTAAAAAAGAATCCATGGCAGAGAAGAGTGAAGCATGGAAAGTGTCGACAACCATATCAATAGAAGAAAGGAAAGAGAGAGGGCAGGAAAGAAGGGGCTGATGGCAGATGAAAAGCCATCAGTACTGTTGGACTGGAAAGCTGAGTGACAGGGCGTAGGAGGTGGGAGACTGACTGCTGGGTGATGCTGCAAGAGGCCAGGGCATGGTCAGAGATGGGAAGAGATTGGAGAGAGAGCAGTGCCTGGTGAAGACCCAGTCAAGTGAACAGCCCTTTCAGTGAGCAAGAGAGCTGAACCAGGCCTACTAGTCGAATGAAGAGGTGAAGGTGAGGCAACATGCAGCTAAGGGGTCAGATGAGTCATGCAAAAGGAAGCTGAAGTCACTAAGAATGAGTGTGGCAGACTGTGACTAGCAGAAGAATGAAAAGCAAGAGTAGGAATCAGAGAGGAAATCATGGAGGAGCACACTAGAGAAATTATGCAGTGCTGCTAAAAAAAAAAGCAGAAAAGGTGGGAAGGGGAAGGAGGGAGGGGCTGGAATCAGCAGAAATGGGAGAGAGAAAGCCCAGCACCACCTGAAGGAGAGGACTTTGTAAGTGAAGGCAGCGGCAGAGACAGGGTCAGACAAAAAGATCCAGGTCTCTGTGAGAGGCAGGAGCTGGAGGGAGATATGAACACATTGTGGATGGCTCTGCTCTAAGCAACTTGCTCAAGAACAGCAGGTCAGTGATAGAGCCAGGAATAGAAACTAAGGATAATGATTCCCAAACCTCCACTAAAAATAACAACTGGTCCCCAAAAGGCCTATTAAAGGTCTCTTGGTCATTTCCTAAAATCTTTTGTAGACTGGTAAAACTGGTGCCAGTTTCTAAGAGGTCCTTAATTCAACATCTTATTTTGCTGCTGCTTCAAATCAGAATAGCATTGCTCACAAGAGTGAGTCTAATTTGTATGCAAGGAACATTAATAGCATAAGGACATGTATATCAGGTTGCATAATATCACATAAGAAACAGAAGAGTCCCTTTTGCCTCATTTTCAGCATTCTACATAGAAACTCCAACTTGTAAAACTGTCAAGCTAGAAAGTGAATCAATAATGTTGATTAGGTATTTGCTCGTTAAATAAACTCCCCCTCAGAATCCATTGTAATGATAATAATATTTTGGGGGGGGAAACAGTTTCAATCATATGAAAAGTTTTTCTAATGAGCTCTTCTGTCTGATCTTATGCAATTGGTCATTTTAAACCGTTCACTGTGACTTTTTTCTTTGCTGTTCGGGCTGATTTTAACATTACAAGTAACAAAATTATGTTTTGTTTACAAAGCTATCTGTTGCAGCTCCAGGGAGCTCATGGTACTGATTGGCAAACTATTCATTAAAACTGCAACACCTTCTGCCCATAAGAACATAGCCCTGTTGTCACACAAATGTCTCACCCTGTGAAGGAAAGGCAGGGTATGGATTATTACCAGAGGAATTACAACAGGACTGAATTCTCTGGGTATGAAGATTTCACCAGGACTTAGAAAACTTGCTAAAAAATATAATGTGACTCCAGGTGTAGTTGATGTTAAAATGGTATGAAGCAGATGAGAAAGGTTTACAATTAAATGTTATGGGATGTATAAATTAAATTAAAATAGCTTTGGAAGCCAAAATGGACCGTTGGTTTTGTGTATTGTTCCCTGATAGCTAGATAAGTCTATGTGCACAATGGAAATTTTCCATTGAATCATTAGTTCAGTGTAAAACAGTAAAAAAAAAAAAAAACAAAACAACAACAACAAAAAAACCAACACCCCCCAATGCCCCCCCCCCCGCCCCCATGATTTAACCTTCATGCCTCCAAATTTGAGCATCTTTAATTTTGAGTGTAGGTTCCTAACAGGTACTTCAAATAGTTATTTTAAATGAGTGGATATTTTTTTCTCTAATGACTCAGCTGTGGGCTGGTGCTAAGCACCAGTGCAGGCAAATAAAGGGGGCATTTCTTTTCTTCCATGGCCTGGCTGCATTTCTAAACCCCGCATTGCTAGACCACTCCTAATTCCATATGGGTAAACTAGGAGTGGGCAGGCCTTTGGCTCCACCCCTGCCAATATATCAGATCCACAGCTGAGCTGGTGCAGAAGAGGAAGCAAACTGCATGAAGGCTGATGCAGCCTCTTAGCCACATGAAGCAAGGGTAGAAAAAAATCAAATCGTGACTCTGAGTTAAAATACCTCTGTATTTGGCACTGGTGTAATCACTACTGGAATACAGTGTACAATTCTGGTCTCCACAATTCAAGAAGGATGTTGATAAATTGGAGTGGGTTCAGAGAAGAGTGTTTAAAGGATTGGAAAGCATTCCTATAGTGAAAGACTCAAGAAGCTCAATCTATTTAGCTTAAAAAAGACAAGTTTAAGAAGTGACTTGACCAGAGGTTCTAAATACCTCCATGTGGAACAAACATTTGATAATAATGAGCTCATCAATCTAGCAGTCAAAGGTATAACGAAATCCAATGGCTGGAAACTAGGCAAGAAATAAGGTGCAAATTTTCACGGTAAGGGTCACTAACTGTTGGAACAATTTACCAAGGATTGTGGTGGATTCTCTATTGCCCACAATTTTTAAAACAAGATTGGATGTTTTTCTAAAAGATACATTGTAGTTCTAACAGGAATGAATTCAGGGAAGTCCTATGGCCTATTATACAAATCAGGCTAGATGATCACAATGGTAACTTCTGGCCTTTTATTCTATGAAGCCATGAACTCAGTTCCTGGTCTGCTCCTATGGAGCTGCTCTCAGCTGTGTTGCCAGGTGTCAACCAAGGCCTCAATTTATTTGGGAAAGGATGAGATTAAGGACGAAGTATGCAAAAATACAACCACATCTGGGGAACATCAGCAGAGACTGCCAGGATGGACATTTTAGTACTGGGCATATCTGATATGAAAATTGGGAGGGACCAGGGACTCTCACTGTAACCCTGCTGTGATGGCAACTTGATTCTCTCATGTGCAATTAAAGATATTGAAGCTGAAAGGATAATATACAATAAATAATATATTCATAACATTTCATTTTTTTGTTCCTGGATTATCTACAAGTAAATCACAATGTAGTCAAATGCATTCATTATTTAAATGTATGCAGTCAATATCCTTTCCCAAGCTTTACTGATGGCAAATATTTCAAATTTAAGGTGTGCTGATTTGTTGCAACTGGTTTGGTAAGGTATTTGGTATAGTTTCTATCTTCTCATTGGATGAGCAATCCAAACACTCCTGGCATGAATACTGGTTTGTGCAAATGTAATATGTGGCATGACCTTGACATTCACTAGCCACAAATATTTTTGCCAGTGAAACATGGCTGCACAAATGTTCATTAAAACAAACCACTAAGAAGTAAAGTAATCTCAAAATTCAAATGAATATTCACAGAACAGGTTTCAGAGTAGCAGCCGTGTTAGTCTGTATTCGCAAAAAGAAAAGGAGGACTTGTGGCACCTTAGAGACTAACAAATTTATTTGAGCATAAGCTTTCGTGAGCTACAGCTGCTGTTAGCTGTAGCTCAAGAAAGCTTATGCTCAAATAAATTTGTTAGTCTCTAAGGTGCCACAAGTACTCCTTTTCTATTCACAGAACAGTATTTTTTTTTTTATTATTCACCCATCTTTAAAAGATAGAGAAGGAATAGGGAGCTTAGATATGATAAAATTTAGGGCATAATAGAACATCAAAAGGAACTATTTGAATTTCATGCAAGAAATTCAGAGTATGCCCAAAGAATTCAATACAGCTCTAAGCCAGCACAGGGATTTTGAGTTCAACCTTTTTTAAAACCACTTTCTGCAATTTTCTGACATCTACTTCAGTTACCTGCCTGACCCATTTTTTATTAAATTAATCTCAGTGCAGTCTCTGGTCCAAAGATAAAAATCTCTTCCTGCCAGCCTCACTGGGAAACCCTTCCTTCATGTGAGGACTTCCCTGATGTCATTATATTGATTGTTGCCAGAGGCACAATTATAAATATTACTTTTATTTTATGTAAAGAGAAAAATGGTTTTGCAGATTCTTAAAGATGAAAACATAGAATACAATGCTGTATGTCTTTAGTTACCTATCCATATGTGTGTTTTCCTATGTTCACCTAAAAAGTTCCAGGCTCCAAATTGAATCATGCTTGACATTATTGAAGGTAGGCTGATTTACATCAGCTGAAGATCTACCCCAGTACCATTCATGGTATAGACGTAATCTCCAGGCCAGCAATTGATGATTCATATACTGCAATAAACAGGGAAATATACATTTGTTCCTGACTGTGTGGTGTAGAGAAGGATCTTCTACTTAGTGTAAATCTTTACTCGTCTCACTAACCCTGTTGGGTGTTCACTAAGGATTGAGTAAATTGTTTTTTTCCTCATAAAGATTAATTTCAGCTGCTTCACTCCCTACAAAATATTCCATTTCTGTACTGAAAGAAAAATCCAATCCTTCTCTTCCGACATATATGGTGCTGTTTACCAGCTCGCTTGCTCTCTGTGCAGGAAGGAGACCAAAGCCTAGATATAACACACCTGGTTCAAACTTCATCCAGGAAAAAGCTGAAGCTAATAAGAATAGCAAGGTAGTTTGCAGAGTTGGGAATTACCATGACCTCTCTGCCAGTCAAGGGCATATACTCATCAATGGTCTATTTTGTGTGTAGTACTGGGGCCTTCTGGTCTCATCCTTGACACCCACTTTGCAGTGGTTAATAACAACATCTTCTCCCATTTTTGACTGAAAAGGAGACTTCTTCCTTTCCTCTCGAAGACCTACCTATGGTGATTCATGGGTTCATCACCTCCAGGCTGGATTACTGCAACTGACCTTATGTGGGACTGAAGGCAAGGGTCACGTGGAAGCTGTAGGTGGTCCATATAATGGTGAGAAAATCCGCAAAGAGAACAGGCAGGAGAAAGCATACAATGCCAGTACTCTGCAGCTCATACTGATTTCCTGTCCAGAGCCACATCCAAGGGATGGGTCTTGATTTACAAGACTCAGAATAGGCAGGGGCTCCGGGACTCCAGCATCATCTGAGCTACTGTCAACTAGTGCACTACTCTTTGCAGATATAAAGGTGAAATTATCAGGAGCAGGGGATAGGACAACAAATGTTTTGACTTGCAATCGACAGGCATCAGGAGAGGCCCAAATCTTGTCATGTTCCAGCTACACAAGGCTCATTCCTTCATGAAAGCATTCCCCAAACAGTAGAATGAAGGAAGAGGCTGGTAAATACATTTCCTATTTCCAAAATACAAACCTAATTTGGTAAGGAAAAGGGTTGAGCAATCCCATGAAAATTGACCCCTTCTTTAGAAAAGGCATGTGTGTATGTATATAGCACCCTTTAAAACAATATAGAGGTACATAAAATAGGCTTGTGCTCTTGGAAGTTCAGTACACTGATCTTTTTACAGCCTCTCGGGAGAGGCCGAATGTTGGTTTTACTCCTAACGAAACCTCAGTGATTCTGCTTCAGGTGTCATTTGGGTATGCCAGACCATCATCTTCCATTCCTGTTACCACACCCTGCAAACATACTACAGAGAACCGCCATGCTCAAACTCACTAAGGGGTAAAGAGCAGCATCTATCTTAAAATACATTTTTGATTATTGGTTGGTGTAGTGGACTGAGGAGGCTTGAACAACATCATCACTACAAGGAGGCAAATGGCTGGTTCAATTTAGGAAAGTGAATAAGAAATCACACACTCATGTAAGTAATTAGGTGCAGACCTTGAGTGTTGTCTTCTTGTTTACTTCTAGGGGACTACAAAAGTTGAGGATACATTGATAGAGGAAAAAAGTAAGTGCCAGGAAAGCAGGAATTTGCTGGCTTAGCTGCCAATCAAGGAGAGGAATCAGAGTTAGTGGAGAATAATCTATCATTTTGGTGGATTATAGACTAATCCTATTCTGTGGTTTGCTCAGTGCCCTGATGGGGCATTGGCTCAATATAAATTTCCGTGAATATACTTGAGGGCCTTGAACATACATGGGTACAGACAGAGCTTCCAAGGGGACAATTCCTCTGGGCAGGATCATGATGAGAGCTAGTGCTCTATACCTGGGTCTAGTGTCAGGACACGTGTCTTCTTATCAGGTTTGCCACCAGGACTGGAAAGACTATTTATATAGCCTGACATGTGGAACACTTGTTATTAGGGTAGATTATTATTGGTATAGACTATGTTTACTTTTCTGTCAATTATATCAGGTTGTGAGCATATGCTGAAATAGCTTCAGGCAAGATACATCCTCAAGAACAGCATTTGAAAACTTACAAAGACTGGAGTGGTTCATGTTGTTGCCAGTTGGTTTTTGATGGGTTTATCTGCTGCCAGTCAATGGCTGACAGCATTTTTTTACGATATTAGCCATACGGGCCTATGGAAAAGTATCCCTATGGGGAACCTTGGAGTGGTGAGGAGCACATGGTAGTATCTGCAAGAAATCACCCTGTTCCTTTTTACTGGATCTGTGTAATGGTTTGTAGGGTTGCTCCATATACATGTTCCAGTTTAACAAAAACGAACGATCCAACCGAAGACAGTAATTCACCTATGCAAGATCTTGGTAGGGATGAAAATGAAAAAAAAATTGTGTAATATCTAAAAGATCAGGGTTTCATACAAGCCATAATTTTACATCGCCAAACGTCAGTTCTTCTGTACAGTATTAAAACATTGGCATTTCTTGTCAGGCACAGTGATCACTGGATAAGATCACACAGATAAAGTGGCATTCGTTTTTTCCCCACACATAATTAAATACAGCAAAAGTAATATTTAAAACAGATAAGACTAGTATACAATGGATAATTATGTGTTTGGTGCTCTCTGTCTTACAGTATACCGGACCTAATTAGACCTTCAGGGACAGTGCACCTTTGCTAATCTTTGTGCCAGTCTAAGCCAACATTTCATATGAAAGTTCCAGACTCCTCTCTACAGCTGCACATCATTTACTTATTATTTTAAAAGCACAATTTCAACTCCTTAACATTCAGTTTTGATTGGTTTTGCCATATTAATGGGATAATAACATCATTCATAATCAGTGTTCTCCAAACGTAAATTATTTTAATTGTTCACACATAATAGTGTTCTCTATTAAAAAAACCCACACTGATGCCTCGTTGAGAAAATTAATTTGCAGTGTTTGTTACCATAATGAAATAAAAGTTGTTTCAATTTAATGAATTCAGCAGGAGATTTCATAACTTCATTATGAACGCAAACTCAATTTTCTGGGGGTAACTTACCATTAATTCAAATGAAAAGATTCATTCTCTGGAAAATTCAGGAGTCACTGGTTCTATTTCTTGGGGTCATTCCAATTAATAAAATGAGAAATACTTTACAATGTTATAGAGTGTGTATTGCTGTATGCATCTGAAATTGTTCTTCCTGCATCCCGAATTTCAATTTTTCCCTAGCTATATTTCAATAAGTTATTTTTTAAGTATGTCCATGAGGCGGGGGAGAGAGAAGAGGAAGAGAGACAGAGAAACATTACTATAAATGTTAGACTTATATTGAACTACTGTCATACTAAAATTCTTACGGTATTTTTGTAGATGCTGTGCTGAACAGAAAATAAATGATTGAGTTTATATTAGACTTGGAGTTCAGAAAAGACTCTCAACAGCAGATGTTAGCTCAACAGGTTTCTGGAGCTTATTGTGGTTTTACTGGTATTTAGCAGAAGTAAACACTTTGAAAAAGCATAGAAACATGAGAAATATCTGAAGCTGTCAGCCTTAATGCTAGCTCAATGAATGGCACCAGCAGTCACTCCACCACCAATGGCCATGTAACTATGGTTGTTTGTGTTGGAAGGGAAGGGAAGCAGAAAATTTAAAAAGTTTGGGAAAGTTTCAGGGTAGACAATGCATCTCGTGTGATAATTGAAATCTGGCATACAGATTTAGGCCCCACTCCCGCAAAGACTTATGCATGTGTTTAAACTTAAGTACATGGGCAAATCCTTGCAGCCAGGTTGTTAAATCCTTAACCTGTTTCTTGGTTTCGTAGGAGGGTGGGTGAACTTGATTGGATAAAATAAGAAATCCTTCTTGCCACCCTCCTTTCCCAAACACTCACCCAAGTGCTGCATCCAAACCTTTTCTGAGGTTCTACAAAGGTTCAGTTCACATTTTTCTTGTTTCTTTTTCACTTGTTTTAAAATCATTTTCATGTGTCTATGTGATTCTTGATGCTGACCTTTAAACCCTTCCTGGAAGAAAGAGCTAGTCCTGTAAAGGTTTTGGATCCCAATCCCACAACAAACAGTTACACACGAGGTTAACTTTATGCGTGTTACCAGTCCCATTGGCCTCCCAGACTGAATCTCTTTCTGGAAGTTATGCTTTTGCCAGATATACACTGCTGGGCTCAATGCAGGGGCCTCTGGATGAAATTCTATGGCCTGTATTATACTGGAGGTCAGACTAGTTGATCTAAGGGTCCTTTCTGGCCTGAAAATCTATAGATCTATGTTATTCATAATTCTGTTACAGATTGGAGCCTCAAGTGCATGCCTCACTATACGCACATGTGTATCTGATTCAAGGCAATGGGTGAAATCCTGGCCTCATTAAAGGCAATGGGAGTGTCATCCGATAGACTATTCATATGCTTAAAATAAGGCATGTGTTTAAATCAGGGACTGGCAACCTTTGGCACGCAGCTCACCAGGGTAAGCCTCCTGGCGGGCGGAGCCGGTTTGTTTACCTGTCACGTCCACAAGTTCGGCCGATCGCAGCTCCCGCTAGCCGCGGTTCACTGCTCCAAGACAATGGGGGCTTCAGGAAGCGGCTCAGTCCAAGCAATGTGCTGGCCGCCGCTAGTTTGTGGATCAGGATAGAGACATACATACATAGGAGGGATGGATGGATATTGTGAAAGAAAATGTTCTTACTTTAATCTCAGCAGAAAGACACTGGATGTCCCACTAGAAATCTCATTCACATCAGATTTCTGGCCAGTTTTGTAGATTCAGTAAATTAGGACAATTCAGATAAGAATCCAAAGTTTTCAGTGCTTTATTCAGAGTGAATGGAAACTTCAAACATGCTGAGGTTTTCTCATCCCTTATAAATACTTGAGAAGAATGCCAGTCCTGGACAACATCCACAGCTGGGGAGTCTGATGAGTGTCAAATTATCTACTTATTGAAAATGATACTTCTTCCAAGTACCATATGTTTATATGGCACTTTAAGATTGTTGCACTGTGCAGCCACCTACAAATATATGCCAGTTTTCGCTAAATATCAGGATTTGGTTATTAACACCGGAACAATGCATTATTTATGTATATTTGAATTTTACCTCAAACCAATAATATTTATTAGTTAAATTTTGAAAAAGTAAAAGTGATCCACTACTGAGTCCAGGTACAAAGGTAGAATGATTTAGAGTTCAATTGGCATTGATGCACTAATACGAAAGTGACTTTAATGTTTAAGTTTATGACATAAGCAGCCAAACTTTGTTTGCTTCCACATTTCATTTGCCTTACTCCCATGTCTTTCCCCAAGGCATAAGAAAATGTACTCCAACTTATTATATTACCAGCCTTCTTTCCCCTCTCCAAATCCATTTATGAATGGCCCTTTCTCTTTTTCACCATTACAATTCCACAAACATCTGCTTCTCCCTTTTTCCCATAGCAAGAACCCAGAATATGAAAAAAATATTGAAAATAATGTTTTTCATTCATTCTAATCAGGGAAGTGAGAGAAAAAATATATCCACAAAACCAAACTGCCTGAGTTATAAATTGCATGTTAGACCTGAAGTGAAGATTTTTAGCAAGATCTTTTTGTTTTGTTTTGTTTTGTTTTCTCCTAAGATATCCAGAGTTCTAGTTCTAGGATTCAAACAGAAAGAATGTTCTAGCCACAATAAAATTAAAAGTTACTAGTAAAGTTTAAACCTTCTCTGTGAGTTTGTGACATTTAAATACTGTTGACAAAGAGAGTACCATGAGTGTGGGAGATCAAATCACAAATGCTAAGGTTAATAAATGATTACTAGGACCATGATTCTGCAATAAGATATGCTCAGAACCCCAGTGAAGTCTGTGGGGCTTCATATGAGTGCAGAGATCCATCTACAGGCATCTCATAATAGAATCAGGGACAAACTTATCACCACTTTACATTAGTCACTCTTGTTAATGTTGCACCTGTTAGGTTGGATTCACCCCAGCTGGTGGATTGAGGTGTAAATTAAATTCCCTTGTACCTGCCTATCCTCTCTGTCCCAGGGAGAAGGATCAGCACTTGATTCTGATGGATTTCTACGTAAACACCACAAAAGTTTTCAGGGGATTTTAAAAGTAAGTTTCATGTAGACGGTCTAATAAGGCATTTCAGGTCAATTCATTAACAAGTTCTCTTAGGAATGCTTTAATTACACAGTTCTGAAACTGGGGGTGGGAGAGGTAAATACTGTAGAAATCACAGAGCAATATCACTAATTACTATGGATTGCAGGGGAAAAAAAGACTTGGATGAATTCTCTCAGGGATAATACATTATAATCAAGTGAGATTTATTAAAAATAGGCCCTCTGACAATAATAAAATATTTTGCCATTGTGCTGCACCTTTTAGTCCAGGATCATAAGCTGCTTACAAATATTTAATTAAGACTCCTAACTTTGCTGTGTGTTAGGTAACTATTATCCCCATTGAGGGGACCGATGCTTATTGAAGGCAAGTGACTTGACTAAAGGTCAATAGGAGGTTTGTGGCCCAACCAGGAGTAGAACCTATTTTACCTGACTCTCTGACTTGTGGTTAAAGTGCTAGACCAGACTTGCTATCCTTAAGGGCCTGAACCAAAGCTTACTGATATCAAGAGTACTCTTTTCATTTTTTCAATAGGCTTTAAATCAGGCCCTACGAGATTACTGTTCTATTGCCAGGGAAATGACCAGATTGCAATAATAGATTTGATGCAGAAAAAACCTGTGGTACTGGAGTTTGGAACATCTGTTCTTCCTCCTACCTCACGGGGGTATTTGTATGGCAGACCTAAAAGGAAAAGACAAAGGGTTCCAGGGAGTGCAGGTGATGACAGTCTCTCCCTGAGACAGTACTGAACCAATGCCCCAGTATGGTATAACAGCATTCTGTATTTTTTTTTTATGAGACACAAAAGGGATGTTCTGATCAGTTGTGATCACTAAAGACCCCATGATATTGTTACATGAGTAGGATGGCATCCCAGGGTCCCAGCTAAATTCCAGTTTTGCTAAATAGAATATTTTCAGACTATTATATTGCTGTTTACTTAATCATTGTCATAATGCAAATGTCAATAGAATTGCCAGTAAAGATTTAAGCTCCCTCTTTTCAACTGTCGTGTAGTGTTATGGGACTCTCCAAAAATGACTACATTTTGGTGCTGTGGGAAGTGAGTCTTCTAAACATAAGGCCTGATCCAGCAAGACCTTTACATGTGAAACTCTCACTGCCTTCATTGTAGGCTCTTTAGAGATGGCAATTATTTTCCCTCTTTAAATGTAAGATACTAGAACAGGGATCTCAAACTCAAATCACCATGATGGTCACATAGGACTAGTACATTGGCCCAAGGGCCGCATCACTGAAATCTTTTCATACAACAATACAAAAGTATAGTCAAAAATGAAAAAAATGAAGAGTAATATAGTATGCTATTAAAAGTCAATGTATTAACTTTTTTAAAACTGTAATGTGAAAAGTCAGTGCTAATTTTGACACTCATTTAATTTTGGCCACTTAGCTGGCAGCGTTTTGTATTAACCAGAGCATCAATATTAGGATTGATATCCTGAGACGAAACCAATCTCAATGTTGCTTGCAAATGTTCATCAGTGAGGCTTGACCTTAACACAGATTTGTTAATCTTCATGGAAGAGAAAAACTGTTCAGATTTGTATGTACTTCCAAACATTGCCATTACCCTTCCAGAAGCAGAGGGAGCTGTCATGGGGTCGATGGGCATGATGGGCTAAGAGCCATTGGCAGTGAGCATACGCTGAACCTCACAAATGGCAGTTGGCAGCACCTTTCAGCCTCAGGTCACAGCCCAGAACAGCAAGGGGCTGGGACAAAGGTTTTGAATCCCCGCCCTGTTTGGGTCAGCTCTCTGTTAGAACTTCCTTTGTGAGGAGCTGAGGTGACTTCTCCTCCTACTGAGACCAGTAGGATCTCAGAGTGCTTAGCACATTTCAGAACAGGCTCTGATAGCATGTGCATTGCAACAGAGTCCTGAAGCCAAGGGGAATGACAGGTATGATTCAAATCACACCACACACGCCCAAATAAACAACCCTCTCTCCCAGACTGCTCCAAGTTAATCCCCCCTCTGGGTCTTCCTGTGCATCCTGGCTCCTGTGTATCTCTTCTAGACTGTAAGCTATTTGAGGTCTTACCAAGCATGTTGCTGTCACCTAATGAAAAGAGTGGTGTTACCATAGTCACAAGAGATATCTAGCTGAACAGGGATTGTGTAACAAGGGAGCAGAAGGAAGCGGAGGGGCAGGGAAGCGCACAACTTGGAAAGCCCCCCCACTCCCCAGTTTGTGCTTGTTTCAGGGGAGCAGTGAGGAGTTGGGGTCTTTTTTCAAATGTGAAAACTCTGCAATGCCCGAGAAACTAGCAAGGGGCTGGCTGAGAAAAAACACACACCCCCGTCAGCCCAGCATGGCAATACCGCCTCGGTGGCCCCCGCAGGTACCCTGCCCAGCCTGTTGCTCTCCCTCCCTTCTGCTGCTTGCGGCTCTAAAGCGCCAGGCACCGCTTAGCCTCGCAACTGCCCCGTGCTCCTGCCGCTCCACTTATGCGGCTTGGCATGAGTTGGCAGCCTGGCGCTGGGCAGGCGACGGAGGAAGCCCCCGGGCCTGGGGGCAGGGGGAGAGCCTGGGTTTGTCCTGCCTTCCGGTTTCTTCACCTCTAGCGACACTTGAGTACATGCCCCCAGTGATGAGCTGCCCAAATCTTAACAACCAGTTCCCTCCTCACCCCACGAGGAGGTCCTGGCCCGCCCCTGCCCCCCGGGACCCCTGCCCCATCCACCCCCTCCCTGTCCTCTGACTGCCCCCAGAACCGGGCAGGAGGGTCTTGTGGGCCACCATAGTGGGTGCCCATTGCGCCCCGCCCCTAAGAGCCAGAGGGACCTGCCAGGGGGAGAGGTGGGGAGTCCTGGCGGTGCTTACCTGGGGCGGCTCCCAGGAAGCATCAGGCAGGTCCCTCTGGCTCCTAGAGGAGGGGGAGCATAGCTGGGGGGGAACAGGGGAAGTGGCCGCTCCTCCCACCCATCACATGAAAAGTGGCGCCTTAGGCACCGACTGCCTGGGTGCTCCAGGGCACAGCACCCACAGGCAGCTCCCTGCCCCACGCCCAGCCCCAGTTCATCTCCGCTCTGCCTCTGCCTCCTCCCCTGAACATGCCACCGCACTCTGCTTCTCCCCCCCACTCCACGGTTTCCCACAAATCAGCTGTTCGCGCAGAAAGTCTGGGAGGGCTGAGAAGTAGGCGGCAGCTTCGCGCTCAGGCCCAGGGAGGCAGAGGTGAGCTGGGGTGGGGAGCAGTTCCCCTGAGCCCCCCCTCCCCCTCCGGGTTACCTGCTGCGGCATGGGCAGCCCTCCTCCTGCCCCCCCCCGCCCCCCCAGCTCCCCTCCGCTCCACCTCCGTCTCCCTGGACATGAGTGCGAAGCCGCCGCTTGCTTCTCAGCCCTCCCAGGCTTCCCGCGTGAACAGTTGATTTGCAGGAAGCGGTGGGGGTGGAGAAGCAGAGCAGAGCGGGGCGCTGCGTTCAGGGGAGGAGGCAGAGGTGGAGCGGAGGTGAAGTGAGCTGGGGCCAGTCAAGGAGCTGCTGGTGGGTGCTCTGCACCCACCAAATTTTCCCCGTGGGTGCTCCAGCCCCGGAGCACCCACAGAGGTGGCGCCTCTCGGGACAACCGGTTCTAAAAGGGCTTCTAAATTTAACAACCGGTTCCAGCAAACAAGTGCAAACTGGCTCCAGCTCACCACTGCATGCCCCTCCCCTTCCCCATCCCCATTCCAATCCCTTCACCAAGTCCCTGCCCTGGCCCCGCCTCTTCCCCGCCTCCTCCCCTAAGTTCGCTGCATCCCCGCTCCTCTCCCCGCGCTCCCGGAACGTCCTAAGTGCTGTCAAACAGCTGTCGGTGCCTATGGTGGGCTGCAGGAAATAACTCCGCGGGCTACCTGCGGCCCGTGTGTTTGAGACCCATGTATTAGAATAATATTATGTCACAATTTTTACACATTGATACAATTCCTCTCTACTGAAACGGTGTTCAGCCCTGACACTCAACCCAGAAGCCAGAGTGAATAGAAGGAAAAGTGAGACCTTTTCATGCCTGTGACTGACAGTGTGAACCGCATCATGCTATCCTCATGCATGCTACCCCCTCCCCATTCCACTGCATGTGAATGTCACATGTTGTTATTTTAAAGCTGTGTTTCATACTTTTTAAATCATTTTGATGTAAGGTAGTAATATGTTAGAAGCTCATATTTTTCACTGTGATTTATTGTCGGAATGTGTGCAATAAAAAACGTTGAAAAGTCACATCAAGCATGCAGCACTGTTAATTAAAGATGAAATGTCAGCTTTAATTTTAATTTCCTAGCATTTTCCAGATTCAAATTATCGAGTGGCAAAAGCCTGACTGGCACTTCACAGGCATTCATGAAGATAAGGTCTTTCCATAGGTATCGCTGGACTTCTATGATGAACAGTGTAGCTGAAAAATGTAAGGACATAGGAAGAGAGGCAAGGATATACCAAATAAACTAAGGGCTAGGTGGTACATAGCAGATTAAGACCAACTCAGAGTGGTCTCAGAGGTAGGAGACTGTAAAGGCCACATTTGCTCTTCACTTTGAACTGTGCTTTTATCCAAGAATCTGAGTCTGTATATTTACAATGGGTGGAAGTAAAAATTCAAATTTGGATGAAGTTGTTTGAACTCCAGACCTGCATTCAAATTTCCCACAGTTTGGGGTGATTGGAGTTAGCACATTATAGTTAATTTTTTTAACTGTGCATTTGGATACAAACCCAGATCCCTATTTGGATTTCAGATCAGGGTTCAGATTTGGGCCCATCATCAACGACAATAAAATAATACCTCTTTTCATATATGACTTGATAGATTCCTTAACTGGTAAGTGGCAAAACATATAAATAAATAAAAGAGGAATGTAAATCCTCAATATTCCCAGCATTCAATAAATAAATAAACCCACCACAAACCAATAGACTACAATGAAAATGAAAAAGTCTAGAGCTTTGATTATATAAAGACCACAGATAGCTCTGGCATATGTTGATGGAAGAAGAGTATCCAGGGTGACCCTTTGACAGAGAAGATTCTGCTCCCTCTGTTGCTATTCCCTGCTCCAGTTTTAAGATTATTACTCAATCAGCAGTTCAAATTAAGCTGATTTAAGTTGCTGTAAATGCAAAATGTATCCTTTTAGTCTAAGTTACTTTAGACTAAAAGAAACAGCAAAGAAGGAAAGAACAAATATAAAGTCTCCACGAGAGAGCACAGATTGTTGGATTCACATCCTTAGCTAATACACAGGGACATCTGCAGACATGTATCATGTAGCATTTTAATACTCTGATCCTGCACACTTTTATTTACATACTTTAACTTTACTTACTTGGGTAGAATCATTGAACTCAATACTACTCACTTGTGGAAAGTTAAACACGTTTTCAGGATCAGGGATTTAGTCTTCATGGAACAAGACGGACAGATAGAAAATACTGCAATCAGATGATCACATGACTGTTATATGATTAAAGGCAACAGACTTTATTACTTTAAATGGTACAAAATGTATGTGTTTGTGGTGAAACTGGACTGAGAAAACTCAAGGACATGCTGTGGACCTGATTCTTCTCTCGCATCCTCCTGATTTACACCTATGTAAATCCATGGAAGTCAATGGGGCAACACTGTTTAAAACCAATGTAAGTGAAATTGCAATGATGGTAGTTTCTGCTTTAATAAATAAATACATAAATAAAGTCAATTTACCAGCCTCTGAGTATAGGAACTGAAATGTATCCTTGTATTTCTGGTGGTTGCATTAAAATTCAGTTATATAATCACCTATGCAGAAAACAGAAATTTGTTAATTATGAGATATGGTTATAAACAAAAAATAAGGATCTAGAAAATGCCATTTCCCCACTCTGCTGAAATCTTGCATTCTCCCAGAATCTTGAGGTGACGTCCATTATTATGTATTAAAGGTGATTTTTTTCTTTGTTGTGTGTTTCCAAAGTCAGCATACCCCTCTCCAGGATGAACTGCTGCCTCCCTGCCACTGTAGGAACAACACTGTCTCTATTCATCTGCTTCCTGAACTGAGAATAAGATGAGCCAGAAGCATTCAAAGGAAAATTGTAATTGGAGCCTACAGTAGTTCAAAAAACAATTGAAGCTAGAAGGGGGAACTCTGCTTTCACATAACGATTCGTTCTGGCTAAACAGATGTATCATTTGTTCTTCTTTGGCCCTATAAACCGGTACATAAAAACTTTTAGAAATATAGGAATGTTGGAAACAGAAACCAGATGCTCAGAACCCACAACACCTTTCCTTTATTTCCTCTAAATTACCCCACCCTACAAAAAAACAAAACAAAAAAACCACTCAGTAGCATTTGTGAATATAATCCCTTTAGTATTAAAAGAAAATAACATGTTCTAGGAGCTATTTGTGATAGTAGTTCCCTAACTTCGAAGTGGCAAACTTATAGTGCACAATACAGAAATGGTTTTAAATGCCTGTGTCTAGAAAGCTGTAATAGTATCTGTCATGGACTGGTCTCTGAAAACTTAGATATCCATGTAATGTGTCTGTGACAGAGTGTATAAGTCCATCACCAGCATGGAAGGGGTTCAGGACCTGCTTTGGGCTCAAGTTACCCTGCTCCACCATACCTGCAAGTCATGCCAGGAATGGTGAAGAACTGTAAAAGGAGGAAGTGCCCCTCAATAGGGGGCAGCTCTGGAAAAGCAGCAAGCTGTTGAGCGTCCCACCTCCCAGGTAGAGGCCTACTAGCCAGCAGCGCTTCTGTCACCACAGAAAAGGAACACAAATCCTCCATGCTGAAAAAAGGGGAAGAAACTGCATCCTATGACTTGTGCTGGAGACCCAGCACCCTTTGAAGTGGACTGTGACCCATTTAGGACCCTTTTGAAGAAAGAGAGGCTGTCAGCAACCGAAGCACTACACTGGTAAAAACGCAGTCTCCTTAGGCATCCCAGCTACTTTAAATCAATGAGTTGGTCAAGACAGTGTCCATGGAATAAATCTGAAATGACATGACACTTACTTAGGTAAAGCCTACAGAAAGTCAGATACAAACTTAATTGTGGTTTCTGACAGTTTATTCATGTTCTCGAATCTGCACTTTCTCCCTTCTGGAATGAGATACCAGGAACAAAGTATCCTATTTGATAGAGGAAAATGTTAAACAATTTTGTTGTGTATGAGCTATACCGATCAAAGGCTAGGCCCAAGCAATCTTACATAAGAACATAAGAACGGCCATACTGGGTCAGACCAAAGGTCCGTCTAGCCCAGTACGCTGTCTGCTGACAGTGGTCTTCTGGAGTATGGCTGTTACAGTTGTGTTTAAAGGATCTATGTGAGCCAGATAAATGGAGTTCCGTGGTCCTCAGTTCCAAGCGAGATGGAAGTATGATAAGCAGATATGCCAAAACCTATTGTGCACAATGGCAGAGAGCTGAGTGACAGTCCTTGGGATTCAGTGGGGAGACATTTTACTCATTTGTGGAGAATTATATAATTCAAGCCCCATGGACCATACAGAGAAGTGGAAGAACAAACAGGCATTTGGTGGCTATAAGAAAGGTTTTATAAATGCTTAGGGACAGCATAGCCCTGTTGTATGAAGCACGTAAGAAACTGTAGGACTTAAACATTAGGTCAGGGGTAGGCAACCTATGGCACACATGCTGAAGGCGGCAGGCAAGCTGATTTTCAGTGGTACTCACGCTGCCTGGGTCCTGGCCACCGCTCTGGGGGGCTCTGCATTTTAATTTGATTTTAAATGAAGTGTCTTAAACATTTTAAAAACCTTATTTACTTTACATACAACAGTAGTTTAGTTATATATTACAGACTTATAGGAAGAGACCTTCTAAAAACGTTAAAATGTATTACTGGCATGCAAAACCTTAAATTAGAGTGAGTAAATGAAGACTCGGCACACCACTTCTGAAAGGGTGCCGACCCCTGCATTAGGTTTTGAAGGATAGTTCATCAGAATGAAGAGAACATGTTTTCTAAGTATCTCTTTGTTTTGTTTTTAGGTTCATTTTTTCTCTCTCTACATGTAGTTCCACATATATATCTGTCCTTCTTTGTATTCAGGGCTTCACTTCTTCTTTGTCTCTCTCATTCTCTCCACACAGCTCTCAGAAATTTTCAGAGACTAAAGGTGGATGCATCAGGGCAGGCCTCTGTTTTGACTAAAGAGAAAAATATGTTAGTTCTGGCCAAGCCACCCTTGGGTTCTTTCCTGATTGCACCCCGGAATTCAATGTCCTTGTGTTTGCTGGGAGGCTAATAGGGTCCAATTCAGCAGCCCTTACATGCCTAGTGTATTTCTATAAAGGCTGCAGGATGAGCGAACTGTCAGAGGCATTTGCAGAGCACTCCTTCATTCACACACATAAGCTGTGTGTTTAACTGTGAAGGTGATTGTTGCTGTGGTGGCCAGGATCAGATTTGCTAGGTACTTTTTTGGGATGAAATATGTTTTAATAGTTCAAAGCCCATATTTCCTAGGAAGTAAATATCAGCTAACTCTGGCAAAAATAACACTGTTGTTAATAGAAAAGGAGGACTTGTGGCACCTTATTGACTAACCAATTTATTTGAGCATAAGCTTTCGAGAGCTACAGCTCACTTCATCGGATGCTCTGATGAAGTGAGCTGTAGCTCACGAAAGCTCATGCTCAAATAAATTGGTTAGTCTCTAAGGTGCCACAAGTCCTCCTTTTCTTTTTGCGAATACAGACTAACACGGCTGCTACTCTGAAAACTGTTGTTAATGTTCCTCTACCTGCAGGTTTATAACCAAGCAGTTCACAAGGCAGACTCAGTGCCAAACTTATTAGATCTCTTCAAAAACTTTCTGTCAGTGGGGTTTCTGACTAATTTTTTTTTTCCAATGAGGGTCTGTTTTCTGCAGAAATTTTTGATTTTTTGTTGAAAATTTAAACACCTGGAAATTCTCGGTTTGGGGCTGGAAAAAAAAAGAAAAGTCTGCTATAAACGGAAACCTTCAATGTGGAAATAGCACAATGTTTCATTTAAATATTTTCAGTCAAAAGGAAACGTCATCATTCCCAAATCAAAAAGCTTTTTTCCAGGTTGGATTGATGCTTAACTACATCCTCCTGAACTGCTGGGGTACTTCAGGGGAGTTGTTGTTTAGGTGCCTCATGCACCATTGTCCTCCATGTACCAGGTTACGGGGCTGGGCCACATCTCTCAGGAGGCAGCTTAGCCCTGGGGCTCCCAGGATGCACTTTGAGAGGTCAGTAAGCAGGGACGCTGCGATGCACTATGGCAAATAAGTCCTGCCAGGGAGGTGGCTCACAGGGAAAATGAGGGCATGAGGCATTCAAACTACAACTCCCTTGAGAGACAGCGGCAGCTCGAGCAGTTGAGATTAATGTCAACTTCGCCTGAAATGAAATATTTTGTTTCAATTTGTGCAAGGGAACTCCAGATTTTTCAGCCAAAAGTTTTTCATTTTTAGGTTTGTGATGAAAAGTTGAATGTTTGCACAGAAAAGAAAATCTTACAAACTGCTCTGAAATTGATAGTGGATGGAAATCCTTTGCAAATAGATCAGTTCATACCCTCTGAATTAACAGCTAGTGCAGGGATCGGCAACCTTTGGCACACGGCCTGTCAGGGAAAGCCGCTGGCAGCCAGGATGGTTTGTTTACCTGCAGCATCCGCAGGTTTGGCAGATCGCAGCTCCCACTGGCCGCAGTTCACCGTTCTAGGCTATTGGGGGCTGCAGGAAGCAGCACGGACCAAGGGATGTGATGGCTGCTGCTTCCCACAGCCCCCATTGGCCTGTGATCGGCCGAACCTGCGGACGCTGCAGGTAAACAAACCATTCCAGCCCGCCAGCAGCTTTCCCTACAAAGGTTGCCGGTCCCTGAGCTGGAGACATTCTTCAACTGGTCAACAGATGCTTTTCAAAGAGACTGATAGAACAAAGGGGATTTCACAGGAACATTTTTCATCATTACTTTGCGAGGACTGGTTTACAGAATAAGCAGCTGCAGCAGTTCTGCTAACCCATATTCAATGCCTCAGTCCTGGTTTCTGACTTCTTAAACCATCTGATAGAGGAGCTGTTTCTCCTTCTGTCAGATAAGGATATCCACAGGGAAAAATGCAGCTGCTGGCTTGAAGACAAATCTCTCTTCATCTAGAAAATATGTATTTTTCTTCAGTTTTGAAAATGGATCTATGGGTGTCACCCCATGCTGTGGACACCTATCCCACAAATTAAAAATCACAAGATAAACATGAATAAAGGACTGCCCATAAATATATCCACTTCAGTTCATATTGTCCTCAGCAGCTTTAAGGACTGGAAAAAAGATGGGTTATCAAATCAGGGCTTTTACACACCAAGTTGGGGAGTGACTTCCAGAACTGAGGAATCCTCACAGAGAAATGCCCTGCTAGGAGCTGCCTGTCAGTTATATTGAGGGAGCTCCACCTCTAGTGACTCTGATGAACTCATCTGTGGCAGTGTATGATGAGAATAGATACAGTGTCTCACAGGTAATCAAGTCCCAAACCAATTAGGGCTTTACAGGTGAATCAACAACCTTGAATTCTACCCAGAAGCTATGGAAAGCCAGTGCAGATCCAAAGTATTGGTCTAATATCCTCCCAACATAAAACTTCACTTAGTAAGCAGGCTGCAACATATTGTACTAGCTACAGAAATGGTTTAGGTAGCCCACATTGCAGCAATTTAATCTTAAAGTGACAAAGGCATGGCAAAGTCTTCAACTGACAGAAACAGTTCCACTCATCTTGTCAGGTGCAGATGGAAAATACATTCTTGGCTACAACCACTAGCTGGGCATCCAGGAGCAGCATAGGATCTCACATTCCCAAATTACCTACTTGTTAATAATTTGGTGGCTCACAGGAGACACTGGTCTCCTCCAGGAGTTTCTGACTCTGAAGACGTTTCCAGTACACTAGGAAGGCAGAGATACCATTCTGGCACTAAACTACGTGGCCAGATTTTCCGAAGAGTACAGCACATTGAATGCTGAGCTCTTTTGAAAACCTGTCCCTTATTTAGGTGTCTTAAATGAGAGCTAAGCTCATCTGAAACTCTGTCCCCAGTTGTCAGGGCTGAGAACTTGAAGAGCTGGCTCCAAGTGGAAAAGTCATTGGCTACCAATAGCAGTGACAATGTTAGCATTGCCATTTTAACATCTGGCAAAATAAGCAAAGTCTAAGAATCAACAGACTCAGCTGCCCATTCTTTGAGGAGTTCACTCAATCTATGTGAACTGGCCATCCTAGGATTAGAATGTTTATGTGGATAACAGCCAGGACACCGATAGGGACTTATATAGAAGGAGCAAAACAAGGCTTAAGAATGGTCTGTCTCAAGAGCTGCAAACCAAATGGTAGAGGAGCATGGCAGTAATAGATCAGAGGTATTGGGAGATGTAGGACCTCGGCAAGAAGTACAGAACTATATTTAATTGTGGTGTATTGTATTTGCTTGTTGCTTCCTGTGTGACTTAAGGGATGCAAAGGTGGGTAAAATCAGAGCCTGAGACTCTACTCCGGATAGCTGTGATGAGAGCTGTGAGATAGATGATTCAGATGCCTTAGAAAGCCCAGCACTGAATGCTCATAAAGTGAGCTGCATGGACAGACACCCCCCACCCAACCCTCTCCACCCCACCCCAAATAACTGAACAAAATAAATTCCCTGAGTTGCTCTGTGGACACGCTGCAAGGACAAGCAGTGCAACCAACAATTCAATCAGCATCCCTAAAATGATGCACTGCTTTAATGTAGATGGGCCCTCAGAGACTGAAATATCTCAAGTGTTAGAAGGACATAAAGAGATATTGAGACTGCTTGGTAACTTTTGCAAAGAAATCTAGTGATTTCCTGTCTTTCAAGCACAAATCTAAGACATTTTTAAAATCCTGTACCTTCACGGGTGAAGACCCAGCTTTTGTTAAATGTACTGATTATCATGAATACTGACTTATTGTGATATGCATAATAAAAATGTCTAGGTCTTCTATAGGGTTTTTCACCTGTAGATCTCAGTGTTCTTTATAAAAAAAGGGCACTATTACTACCTTTTGTTTTACAGATGAGGAAAGTAAGTGACTTTGCTTCTGTGCCCTAACTATAGTCATTCAGGAGGCATCAAACCCAGGTCTTCTAGCTTGCAAGTTAGTGCACATGTCTAGGCCATATGGCAGGTCTCCTATGTCTTCTTACTCCTGCTGTCCTCCTGGGCATGCTTTCCCAGAATGCTTTTCTAGAGACTGGCCCTTTAAATTAGGCTGAACCTCAGCTGGATATTTTGCAGCTAATTACAGGTTGCTATATCTTCTTTTGCGCTGGCTGAGTGTTTCTAACTCCTGTTATGTTTTTTTTTTCTTTCTTATTCCTGAAAAGGTGCCACATTTTCATAGTGAGCTTATTTGGTAAATACCTTATCTGACTTCTGTTTCAGTGATGCAGCTGCGCTAACTGGAAGTTCCCAGTACAGTGATTGCTCAAAGTTGTGTGTATTTTAAATTTTGTAATTCTGTTAGATCAGAAATTGGAATTTACTGGTAAGTTGTTCCCATTGAGCTTCTCTGAGGGAGACAACACACTGCACGTGTAGCAAACGCTAGACCGAGACGCATTCCCCTCAACAGCCATGTGGGGGAGGAGCCCCAGAACCAGAGGCACTGGGAGGAAGAGAGAGAGAAAAAGACTGACTTTTGCAGCCTTGAATTCTTTTGGCACTCTGTGATATGCTGCCTGTTTGGAGAAAGATGTCTCAGTGGTTAGGTCACTAGTTTGGGACTTCTGAGAACTGAGTTTAATTCCCTGCTGCACAACAGGCTATTTTTATGACCTTGGGCAAGTCACTTAGTCTCTCTGTGCCTTTTATAATAGTATTTTATCTTCACAACTTCCCTGTAAGGTAGGGAATCTATTAAAGACCGTGAGGAGCTCAGATGTTATGATAATGGGAGCCATATAAGTTCCTTAGGTAGATTTGTAACTCTTCACAGGAAACAGCACACAGGACACAGAGATGAGGTCCCATTGTGGAGGAAAAACAAAAGAGAAGGAAGGATGTTGGAAAACAGTTAGAAACTGTGGAAAAGAGAGAAAAATGCCCATGTATATCTATACTGTGGAGTAGCAGCATCAGGCACCAGACTGCGGCATCTGCCCAGATAGCACAGGCTTGGCTTTCAGATGTGCTGAACACCCATATTTCCAGTTAAATTTAAGTGGGAGCCCACAGCACTTCTGAAAATCAGTCTTCATATAACAGGAGTCTGTTATACTTTCCCTAGATGGTGCAGAACTGAGTCTGCAAGTATCTCCACTAGCCCTGGAACTCCTGTTACACAAGAAAATATTTTTCTTGTATACACATTGTTTGGCCAGTGGGAGCTTTGTAGATGGATTAAAAGTTTCTCATCAGTGGGTTGTGGATGAGGAAGGGGAAGATGGATTGAAGGAAGGTAAGTTCTGGGGACAAGGGATTGTTTAGGTAGGATTTTAATGGGCTGTATTTTTTATTAATTGTTTATAACCAGTCACACAAACAGAGTTTCACATTGATTCCTGCTGAAACAACATCACATGAAATATGATGAGGTATCTCATGCTAGCATATAAAATAATGACTATGAGTACATCTACGTAGCACAAAAAACCCCAAACAAAACAACAATAAAACGGCAGCAAGTCTCAGTTCCCAGGTTTACAGATTAGGGCTCATGTTAGAGTACTAAACATAGCCATGCAGACGTTTGGACTCCAGAGCCCAAACTCCAGTCCGAGTCCAAACATCCACAGCTATTTTTAGTGCCTCAGAGAGAGCCCTGCAAGTCCGAGTCTCTAGACTTGGGCTCTGAGACTCGCTGCTGCTGTTTTGATTTTGGTTTTGTTTTGCCACATAGACTTACCCTATGGGGTTTGATTCTCTACTGCCTTGCACCTTTTGTAGTCATACATACCTGGACAAAGTGGGTGCAAAATGTTATCATTCTGATGTGGTCATGTTGTGTGCTCACTTTGCACATATACAAATGGCTATACAGGAACGAAGGCAGGGCAGAGTTAGGCCCTGTATCATATCACGTAGAATGGAATGAGAGTTGGATGGATGATACAGGTCTGTATCATCTTTAATTCATAGGATTGAAATTGAAATTTAATATTAAAGTGAGATTCTTAATATTACTTTAATGTAGTTTTTTATTCATTCCTTGCCTTTTTTTTTGTAAGTGGATTAAAAGAAAAATATTTCCAGTAAAGGCTAGCAGATGTTCTTGTCATCCACAATCTGCAGATCACTGACATAACAAAATCTTTCAGTGCGCAGTTCAGGAGCTTTAAAATATAAATAGTTCACATTTTAAAGCTGTGGACTATTGACACAACAGACCACATTGTCTCCTACAGAGCCATTATGGTCTGTCTTGTCAATGGGAGTTTGCTTACTTAAAAAATAATATGCTGTGTGTGGGATCAGATCCAGTGGGTGAGCAAAATAAAGACAGATGGCTATGGATTAACTCTGACATTTCATTGCAAGGCAGACATTACAGTTCCAGACTCGCATACTGCACTGACTAAATAGAACTTTTTGTAATTACTTGAAATTGCAATGCTGGATGTAATGCTGTATAATCCATTATATTATGGTCCAGGTCATCAGTTGGGTGTAAACTGGTATAATTTTATTGATTTCAACAGAACTATGCTGATTTACATCAGTTGAGGCTTTGGCCTTCTGTGTATATATACAGTAAAGAAGTGTATGATTGTAAAGTAGGTACTCATCCATGATACAGTAGCTACTGCTTAAATCTCAGTATTTTAGTTTCTCTCTAAAAGTTACTTCGAATATTTCCTTATTTTTAAATATTTAAAGGTAAAAAGCAGCCAATATTTAATTTATTTCTCAGATTGGTATTAAAATTTGTGCCATCTAACAAAATCAAGGACACATTCCTTATTAAAATGTGCAGGTATAGAAAGGTATGTAGTTTCAAGACAAAATGTTAATTACTTTAAGAAGTATAATCACAATGCAGTGTCCCTAAAGAGAGGGTATCAGCCTGACATAAAAGATATTACTGGTATTGGATACTCCCTGCAAATCCATGCTCCAAGGACAGGCTGCTTTTGGTAGCTCATTCTCGTGGAAAAGGCTTAAAGACATTAATAGGGACAAAACCTATAGTGTTAAATCATCTTCTGTAGAAATTTATCTTAAAAACCTATAGAATTTAATAAGGAATCATATCCCATGCTTTAGAAATTATAGGTTGGGTCAGACAGTCTATAGAGGAATTGTGATTCTCTGTTAAATTGTGTAGGACTTTTTCATAAAGCCAGGGACAGTAAATGAGGTTATGTGGGGACATCAGTTTATGTTCATGTGCTGCTCTTCATTTAAAGAACTTCTAACTAAAGATTTAGAGGACTGCACACTTCCAGAGGTCTGAAATGGTGTCTATTCTCTGAGTTCTTAGTAAATATCTGAAACATCAGATATGCATTTATGTCAATGAGCAACTGAAAAATGTGTGTGCTATATATGACTTTTATGATAAGGGAACTAATTATTTATCAGTTGACTACATCACACTAGGGAAAATATCACACCTGCAAAACACATTGAATGTTATAAGGAACACCCCCCTTCCCACACCCACACACAAACTCTTAAGTTCTGAAGAAGACTGTTATAGTTAAGAAAGAAGCTGTGACTACAGGAAAGAAAAATAAAGTTAAACTTTTTTTCTCTGTCTTCGGCTCCATTCTCCATGTGTGGTACTAGTTTAGTCTATCTGGAATCTCCCCAGACCTCTGTAACATGAAGGATGCATAATGGATGGAAAGCAAAGCCATTAGTAGCAGTATTGGGTAGTCATCCAGTAGAGTCTGTTCCACAGAAGAAAATAATGTACAGAGGAAGTTCTGGATGGGAATCCTGTAAGTTAGGTTCATTTTCAACTGCTGGTGAATCAGACTTATCTGTCCTGGCCATTGAGTCACAGTGGTGAATCCTACTCTTCAATTTGAGTTTCAACTTTGCTCAGGCAAAAATATTCACAGCTGTCAGCCTTCAATAGTATATCTTGATGAGTCACTCCCAGAGAATGAGCCTGGTTCAACAGAGGCAAAGTAATTTGCACCTAGGCATTAGAGAAGAATGTGTCCTCTGAAGTAGCCCAGGGGAAAATAGATGATATAAGGTCTGATACATGGATGACAAATGTACATGGATACAAATGGATAAACTTATGGCACATTGTAGAACATTTAATGTTCCTCCTTGTGTTTGCTTTCATGCCTGTCCAGTACAGGGTTTGGCCTTGGTGATTCCAAGCTAATGGATGCTCATGGTAATGCGTGAGTAATAATATTAAGATGGATGATAACCAGATCAAGAGTTTCTGTTTGGTCTATTTGTAGAAAAAAAATGATCAGATGATAGCTCTCCTTGTGTAGTCACTTTCTCTGGTAGTGGAAGACACAGATTTTTCAGCATGTGTTTCAATGCTTGGAATGCCATTTCAACATTCCATGAACTACTTTTAGCTGTACTATTATATCGTCCTTTGTAGGTTCGTGAAGGAGCAAATATTGGCCAGACTAAATATGATAAGCACAATGTCATCCACTTCACCAGTGGTATTTGGACAAGTACCAGTTCAAATCCTGGATATATGTTTTTGACAACAACTGGTGACACACTGTCCCAAAACTGATTGTGTGGTGTAGGTTCAGGTTGCATACAAAGAGTTAAAGATATGTCCTGGTAATATGTACTTAAGATACGTTTGGCAGGCAGTGCATAAACTCATTCTGCCCTAGATAAAGGCATGTGTATTTACTTGTTTGACCAGCTTCATCACAGGCAGAAGACATTGCAAGTGCATTTACATATAAGGCAAACAAAACCATTAAGCTAATAAGCTGGGGAGAACAGCTTAACAATCGCAACAGGGAATGGACAGAATCAGCACCCCAAGAAGCCTTCCTGGCTCTTTAGACAGAGAAAATGAACTTTGTGGAATACATAGACAAGCAAAAAGCCATTCTGGTTTTCCATCACTGAGGGAACTTATCATTCTGCACCCTCTGAGCATATGAAAGCTAAATCCTCTTGGCCTAAAAGGCAAGAGTAGCTGGAAACCAACTGTGGGTGAGAAATTTACTTAGACAAAGATAGTAACTTGCTGAAATTAAGTTTTAGTCACTAGAAAGCATGTTTTGTTTGGTTTTAGTTGTAACCATACTTATTTCTTCTATTCTTACATATTATCACTTAAATCTCTGTTCTTCATTAATCAACTTATTTCTGTTTTATTACAAAACCATCTCAGTGCTATTCTATTACAGTTAAGTGTAAGTCTTCAGCTAAACTAACAGACTGCTGTGTGCTCTGTCCCTTCAGGGCAGCAAACTTCTGTGAGTATCCAGCGAGAGGGATGGGACACTGCAGGGAGACATCTCTGTGGAACTCAGGAATTGCTATTTAGTGATTGTTGCAAGGCAAGATTTGGACTGGGAGAGTGTGACTTTCCCTTGGTGTTATCTGGACCAGTGATCTGTTAGGTCAATCCAATCCTTGACTCTGCGAGCCAGCCTTACCCTGCTCTGCTGTGAGAATCCCAACTTCTGGGCTGTTCACACCCAGCCTCTAGCATGTAAGCTGCTCCAAGCTATATGAGTGAGCACTTTTGGCCAGCTGCTGCTTGGATTGTGCAACCAAATGACACTAGCCAATATCTCCGGTCACAGACACAACCATAGGAACCTCTGTCTTTCAGTGTCCAGTTATGCCCGCTGGATGCTGCAAGCTTATATGAGTTTGTCAATTTAACAAAGAAATTGATAGGTACCAGGCTTGTTATCCCAATGGGAGTGTCTGACATGCTTCAAACCAAACACACTGCTTCAGGTAGAATAAATTAAAAAATTATTAACTACAAAAGATAGATTTTAAGTGATTATAAGTCAAAGCACAAGTCAGATTGGTCAAATGAAATAAAAGCAAAATGCATTCTAAGCTGAGCTTAATACTTTCAGTGCCCTTACAAACGTAGATGCTTCTCACCACAGGCTGGCTGGTTGCCCTTCAGCCAGGCTCTCCACATTGATCAGCACTTCAATCGATTGGTGGTGATGTCTGTAGATGGAGGTGGAAGAGAGAGAGCATGGCAAACGTTTCTCCCTTTTATGATGTTCTTTCTTCCCTCTTGGCTTTGCCCACCCCCTTCAGAGTCAGGTGAGCATTACCTCACTGTAGTCCCTAACTGACCCAGGGAAGTGGGGTGACTCACTCCAGAGTCCAACAGATCCTTTTTTCCTGCCTAGGCCAGTGTCCTTTGTTCCTGTGAGGCTGGGCTTATTCCATATATGCCTTGATGAGGTGTGAACTGCCTTTCTGCTCCTGGAGAGTTTTGTCTGGGCTTGTTTTAAGACATGAGGACATACTTTCAGCCTCATAACAATATACATGAAATTACAACCTATAACATTACTATAACAATAATGCTCAGTGAATCATGAGCCTTCTGAAGACACCTGACATGACAAACTTCACATTGGATACCACACAATCATATTATAAGGATGAACATGGGGGTGCAGAATGTTCTCCCGAGGTACGGAGTATCACAGAGAGCCTGTAAAATTTGTTGGCAAGGGAGATGAGCTAGTGTGTCAGGGAGCTGACACACACGGTAGTTTAGCAGCAGCAAAACTCTCACTTGCTGAGGCTGACAGGGGTAACAAAGTTGCTCACAGTTCTGGGTACCCAAGCAGGATGTCACATAAGGCAAGATGAAAATGAATCTTGGAGTAAGCCTAACACTAGGGCAAATATGACAGTACATTTTGTGATGTACATAGACCTTTTGTGATGCCTCTATATGACCATCCCTATTAAATGTGGCTTTCATATTTGTCCCGTTCACGCACCTTAGTTCAATGTGTTTAGAATAGCAAGTGATGCTATAGGCTTGCATAGGTCCAGTTTGAAGCCCACATTAATAGAGGTGATAGTTTTCATTAAGTTCAATCTACTATTTATTGAACTACATTTCTAAACTATGTTTGCACTTACCAACATAGCAGCAATTCTTCCAATAAGTGGAAATTTTGTTCATTTATATATTTATTTGAAGAAGACTGTACATTTGGTAGTTATTCCAATTGCAATGTTGATTTTTCATTTATTTCCCCCATGTAAGCAACAAATAATGTACACAGACATAAGAAAAATGTCACATTAATTTTATTACATTTTTTCAGCATACAATATAACAGCCCATTAAAATCTGTAGAAAGAAATATGGAGACCGAGGCCTGAGACACAAATATATAATTTAAATACTAGCCTCCCCCGCCCCACGCAACCCTGGGGTGGATGCATATCTTTTCTGCACCCACTGACATATCACCATGCTATTAAGAAACAAGAAGAGAAGACATGCAAGTTAAATGCCTCACTAAGTTAAGTAACTTTTCCAGTATTCATTTTATATCCACGCCAGCTAAGCTAAGCAAATTGTAACAGTTAACTTTGAAGAGAGACTTTAGCAAGGAATAGAAAAATACCACTGCAGTCATCCAGTCTCTCAAAATATCATCACTGTAATTGCCAGAATTATAGTTTGTGGTTACCTGCCACATTCTTTGGTGCTCAACTCATGGTCATTGTGCTGCCACAGTTTAAAACACCAGCTAAAATGTATTTTGCAATCCACATAATGCTAAATCTGCTATATACAATGCTGTATCAAACTTAATAAAAACAAGCCTTGGAGTGACATGAAACATATCCAAAGTACAAATGACATTTTGGATAAGTAACAAACATGTCTCAGTGGGTGTTATTCCTGAAAGCATGTCTGAACCTCTGACAGTGACTCTCAAAACCAAACTGCACTTTGCGTCTTTTGTCTTTTGCGATCTCAGGAGACAAGACACTTTTAAAAACTTCAAGATTAAATCAATATGTGTTTTATTTCCCTGGGTCTTATTACCACAGATAATGAAGGCAATTGGGTGAAAATAGCATGAGACGGCCAATTCATACATGTGCCAAGTTTGTTGTGCTGTCTGACTCTGCTGCTGAATATTGATTTTTTTTTTATAATGGCAGCAGTACTAAACATTCTCTCAGAGTTGCTTCTCAAGAGAATCAACTTCTTAAAGTCTCTAAAAAAATCTTTGGGAAGCAGGGATGTGGGAGGAGAGGGAGAAAGGAAAGCAATGTGTCTCTAGAGAGAAACGTAAAAGTGCCAACTCACCAGGACTCAATGTTCCCGATGCTGGAAAGCCTGGCAGAGCAGCAAGGAGCCATCTGTAGATACTCATGGGCAAAGATAATGAGGCTCCAATAACTTTTAGGCAGTGAAGAGGTACAGAATTCTTAGCTCATTGTTTTATTTTTAATGGATCCCATAAGCCAGATATACTGAACTGTAGTGGTCAACCACTATGAGGATGGGATGGTGATTGTACTGACTACCTTTAGGATATGTCTTCAGTGAAGAGTTAACTTGGGTGATCGGCACCCAAGTCTGAGCACCTATGTTGGCCAAACCCAGACCTGAGTTACTGTACCCTCACTACTGCTGCACTCATGCATGTGTGTTTCAAGGACTTTTGGGGGCATATCCCATGGTTCTTTGTGCTGCAGTAAGGTGACTAGCTCTATGATTTTTTTTCCAATTTACATGTAGGAGAACTTGTCTGTCCTTCTGAACCCAAGAGGAGAATTGTGGAAATAGAACTGTGGGAATAGAAGGCATCAGAGGACAATCGACGCACAAGTGGTCTAGCCTGTGTCCTCACTGCAAAGTGGGCAAGTTACTGGCCCAAGTGAAACAGCACCCAGACTTTAGCCTTCACCTTGAATAACCCTTGCTACTTACAATCCATGGTGGAGAGTCCTCCCTCCCACCTGATTTCTGTTGTTGACGGTCTCCATGAATTTCTCTTCCATTGACCTCTGGAACAAAAAAAGTATAAATCATGTATCCAAGGTGATCCAAAGCCTTTTGAAGTCATTGGGAGCCTTCCCATTGATTCTAATGACTTTTGGATCAGACCCTTTATTCTGTGGAAAGGGAAGGATCCTAATGCATGGAATTATTCCTCTCCCAATAGCACACCATAGAAAAATTAGTGAATCAAAGTAGTGCAGTGTCAGAATTCAAGGGGTGATTACATGTATTAGCCAGTAGCAACTATTTGCTATCACACTGTAAAACCAGCATGAAACCAAGAAATGTCTGAGTGTAACCTACAGGATGACATCTGCACTAGTGAATAATCCCTTGCTCAGACCAGCTACTGAGCTGTTCACCCAAGAAATCATTCACAATACAGCCCCAGTTACAGGCAACAAACTTATGTTTCAGTCATTTGACCTTTATTAAATTATTTGGTTGGATTTACACTTATAGTCAACTCCTACCTTTAGAATGGCTATCAATGGCTTGAATGGACAAGTTCTTTTAGACTAGGTATTGTTCTGTTAGATTTTACTCTGCCCTATTTCCTTACCATACTACTGGCTGGGAAGCTACACTAAGGGGTGGCAGTGTGGACCAATGGATAGAGCACTGGACAGGGTTCCATTCCATTCCATGCTCTGCTGCTGACCTGCTGTGTGACTTTGGGCAAGTCATGCCAGTGCTGTGTGCCTCAGTTTCCCCATCTGTTAAATGGGGATAATGGTACTGACCTCCTTCTTAAAGCTCTTTGAGAGCTAATGATTGACAAACGCTGTATAAGAGCTAGGTATCATTTATTTCTAAGCTTTATTTTGATACTTGTTTTTTACTAAAATTAAATGAATTAGAAAATTCCTCTCCTTCCCGCCCCCCTCCCCAAAATCACCACCATTGCAGAAACCGAACATGTTAAACAAACAACCCCTCATTTGACAGACTCCACACACATTACAGACCCCACTGCAATTGATACAGGATCTCTTCCATATAGGCAGCTCCCACCACCCGACTACCCCTTTGACTCACACACAATTGATATCCCCCTCCTTCCTTTCCCCCATCCTGGGGGGAAATGACAGCACTGGGGGATCTTCACTGCCCCCCTGACTGATGGACAGCAGAGATGGGCAAAAGCTATTCAGGAAATGGGGGCAGTTGTCCATCAGCACATGGAGCAGCTCTGATTGGCTAAGTATAAACTGCACTTTTGCTGGTATAACTGCATCTACACTAGGTTGTTTTTTTTTTGCTGACACAGCTATGCCAGTCACAAATTACATCTCATCACTCCCTTGACCAACATTGCTATGCTGGCAAAAGTTTGTCATGCAGAGCAACAGTCTCTTACTGTGTAAGTTGCCAAGTATTCATGGCAGGATTGGTTCCTAAGTGAGAGTGAATGAGTGGGGTCTTTTTTCAAATACTCTGTTAGCTGAGTATCTGTTACTGTTCAGTATTTTAACATGGTTTGACAAATCTGAACAAACCCTCTAATGTATATGAGTCGCATGCAGCAGTCAGAGGGGCCTCCATTACTCAAAGCTACAGAATAGTTCACATCATGGTATATATCAATGTATCCCTTGAAAAAGGTTCCCATATTACCAATAAGTCCATTATCATTTTATTTCTGTCTGTCACCCTGGGAAACAAAGGCATTTGATATAACACAAGCAGTATCTCTTGTGTTCCCCCCAAAATCTGGAACAGTATATAATGTCTCAATAACATGGTCCTTTTCTGCTTACTAAAAGAATATGCACACAACATCTTAAGTTGGATCAGGTTAGCTTGAAGGCCTTTCTTGATCCTCTCTACAGCAAAGATATTTCTTTACAAAAAGTTCTGGTCCATTACTATCCATTTTGAATTAGCTTTGACCTGTGCATGTAAATTCTCCTGGGTAACTTATTTTAATATCCCAGAATGCTATTTTTAAATTAGAGAGACAATGTGAGTGAGGTAATACCTTTTATTGGACCAACTTCAGTTGGTAAGAGAGACAAGCTTTCGAGCCTCAAAGAGCACTTCTTCAGTCTCGGAAAGATATACCCAGCATCACAGCAAAATGCAAGGTGGAACAGATTGTTTAGCATAAGTAGTTAGCACATATTGTTAGGGACCAAGGTAGAGTGGCCCATTAACACCTCTGCAGCCATAGGACAAAAAGAGGGGGCATCAGTTGGTTACAGGTTGTAAAATAGGGAACTTTTTGGAACCTTGACTGACCCACATGCAGTATAGACTATGCGGGTGAGTCTATACTGTTGGGTGAGAATGGATGCATTGGCAACTTCTGTGAGAGGAAGGCTAAGTAGCCAATGCACCCATTTGCTCCAGTCATGTATCAGAGCTTACTCCACCTGATGATTCCACCCTTTGGGTAAATCAGCTAGCTGGCTCTCAAAGATATCCTGGAATATATAAGGAGTCTGGTGATACCAGTGAGCACTTTGCCCATTCCTCTTGCATACAAGAGCCCCTGCTCTGATGTCAGGCTTCACCAAGAAGAATCCCTGGAGGCTGCATGGATTCTGCTGGTGGCAGATTTCCATTGCAGAGACTCCTGCCAGCAGGTTTGTGAAGATCTTCGTCCCAACAGAAGCTCTCTCAGAGGGCCCACCTATGAATTTCTGGTGGGTTCCAGAAGATGTAGTATTCTGTGTGAACCTTTCTAGTGGTCTTCTTCCAAAAAATATAGCCACAGCCCTAAGGGCAAAGCACTGTTGATGAATGCTCATCAAGGTTAATTATGCTCTATAAAACAGCTCACACAAGGGTAGTTTGTCCTTGCCTTCAGTGTGGATGTAGAAGGATAGAGTGCAAGTACGTCTCCCAGTGCAAAGGAGCCAAATAAAATTGCAATACCATCATGCAGAGGAGCACATGGGATGCTGTTTCTTCTGTGAGCACCAGGGTGTTCAAATAGCCCCACTGAATATGGGAGAGGATGGAGACAATCCATGGCCCTGCACCCTTTCCATATCATCTTGAGGAGTTGGCTGCATTTGTTGGAGAGCAGGCTGCACCTTCTAAAGGGACAATGCAGCCTGCATATGCAAGATGGGGAAGAAATTGCACAGTCCCTCAATGATTGGGGTAGTGTGCCTTTGTTGTGGCCAACTGCCACAATGTGGTCCTTAAGGAGGAGGGAAAATGGGTGAGGAAAGGGGGCTCATGCACACAAAGAAGAAGAATGAAAAATAAACAGAAGAACTGCTTCGTTTATAACAATACAGGCAAATAGGAAAAGTTGTATGAAAGGCAAGTTCAATTTGAAAACTAAATTCTGTTTAAGTTTCCTTAGTCTGACTATTAGTAACAAAATAAGTAAGAAAGAAGCTGAAGGCTCCCTGTGTGCTCTTTTCATCTGTTTAATTTCCTTGTTAGTTGGAGGAGGTATGCAGTAAACAGGCCTACTGCAAAGCTTTTTTTCTTCATGTTGTCCTTAAAAAATCTCTTACAAGGGAAAAACATATGGGAATTGAGCCACAGGAAGCTCACATCAGATAAACACAGGAAGTAATTATTCAGCAGGAAAGTTTGCAGGAAATGGGTTGTTTTTCTGTCATCTCAGGTGTTCCTGAGGTTTAAGGACATCAGCAGTAATGAAAGAAATAGATTTGTAATTGCAGGGCAGCTATTGTTTATATAGGGTTGACACCAAATGTCACTCACCTTGTATTTACCTTGTAAAAATAATCCAATATTGTGTGAAATTAGAGTCCCTTTTAACAGTGATATGGACATTAGTCTTTCAACATCTATCCTCTGCATATTGGACTTTGACAGTGGAGACATGACAGGGAAAGAACTAATCTGGCCAAGAAGTTATCCTAGCCATTTCCAAACATTGTTTTCCCTTTGTTTTGAGGTGACAAATTCTGATGCTGGGAAAAAAACAAAAGAAATTTCCAAGGTTCCCATTTGTTGTACTAGAAGGGGGGAAAACATCTCCAAATCCCAGTGAACTTTGGAAATGGAAAGTATGGTTTCTGAATGGAAAAGAAAGGCAATTGTGAAAGATGTTCTCTTCCCCACAACCTAACATGTAGCCATTACTGTCCTTGACAAGACATCTGTTTTGATAACAAGCTGTAGTAAAAAAGGGGACAGGGAGCAGGGGAGACATCAAGAAGCAGAATTTGTAAGCATCCCATTCACCTTCCTATGTGAACAAATGTCTGCCCAGAAAAACAGGATTTCAGTAATTACTGCACTTTACTCTGTGAGCCCCATTGTAAAGGTTACAGAGCTTAGCTGTGACCTTTGCTGAGACAATGGCAGAACTGAGCCAGCCATTCCACTATTCCTAGAGGGGTCCTGGAGTGGAATGCAGTAATAGAGAGCCTCCATGCTGCTTATCTGCTATCCACAAGTTGGAACCATTAGCAGTTCTGCTGGATTGTGTATGTAACTGTAATTGTTATTGCAACTGTAATTTTCCTCCCTTCCCTTGATTTGATCAAAGTCATGGATACATGGTAAGTTGAGGTGTGGGTGTGCACCTGTTGCTCCCATAAATGGAAATGTGTCCCTACTCACCAGTGCAATTCATTTACTTTTTCCATTCTACAAAACCAAATATTAATTTATTTGTATTTCTTTGATAAACAGCCAGGCAATACAAAATATTGGCAAGGTTCTTCAAGTACATAATGTTACAATATGTGACTATGTAAAAATAGGGTTACAATATGTCCAGATTTTCCTGGATAAAGTCTCTTTTTTTGTTTTCTTTCTCTGTCCAGGGGGCATTTTAAAAATAAGGGGAAATGTCCTAGGTTTTTGCGGAGCAGACAAGCTGCATCTCAGAAAGAGCCCTGATTAGTCCACTTCCCAATTGGTCCCTCCCCTGCATCTGCAGCAGACTGGTCCATTCCCCAGCAAGCCACAGCTGAAGATCCCACCCACCCAGGCCCGCTGTCAGCCCCAGGGAAGGGGTCCTGCGGGAGGCGCTGACTGACGGCTGTCGCAGCATCCTGAACTTGCAGCAACGGCTCTGCCACCATGAAAGGGAGCAACATTGCCCCTCATATCCAGTGAGCACCCCTGCCGCAGGTACCCCCTCCACCTCCCTCTCCCTTCTCCACCTCTCCCCCAGCTTCTCCACCCCTGCAGTGCCCTCTTTTTGGACACCTGAAATATGGTAACCCTATGTAAAAAAGGCATCTGCTTACTCATCTGTGTATATTCAGTCATATATGCTGACTTTAGTGACAAAAATAAGATTCTGCTACTCCATACTCCTGTTTAGCACTGTACAGTCAAACTTATGTCTCATCCAAAGAACCGTTAGCAGTTTGTAAGCTCACTGCAGAATGAATCTCTAGTATCAGTGACCATATGAGCATGTGTTTCAGGGATAGTGGTTAATATCTATATATATATATATATATAGATATATAGATATATAATTTGTACATGTAAATTGAGCCTATTCATACAGACTCATGGAGACATTAGGCACGGAGCCCTGTGAAGAGAGCTGCACTTGGGTCTAATTCAAAGCCCAGTGAAACAGATGGCAAAATTCCCATTGGCCTCTGTGGACTTTGGAGCAGACCCTTGAAGGCCAAGTTCAAACTGAATAAAATCATAAAATATTGTTTCCAGTGGGATATGAGCACAGGTTTGTAAGATTTGGCACTCATTATTTGACTGAAATAATGTCATGTGGGGCCCTGCTTGGGGAAGCTCAACAGAAGTCGGATCATCCATATCCTGTGTATCTTCCACAGGGGGAGGTGGATACATGAGATATCCGGCAGTAGGAGCTACCAGTGATTACAGGGGCCAAGTAAAGGGAAATCTTTTTACACTCAGAAACTTTCAATAATGTGGATGTGTTAATGGATTCCCCTCTCTACACTAGGATCTCAAGTTATCCCTGAAACTATGCAGCTGGCAGGCTGGAAGGTGGGCATAGTGGAGCAGCACTAGGAGGAAGGGTGTCCTGGTGGTTAGTTGCTAATAGGAGACCCACGTTCAATTCCCAACTTCACCACAGACTTCCTGTGTGGGAAAGTTACTGAAGGTGCGATTCACAAGGGGGACTTAAGTGCTGCAATGCTCAGTGTTGCAGTGTCTAACATTAGGTAGCAGGGTGCCTACATGGAATTCACAATCTCAAATTAGGTTCCTTCTGCATTGTACAGAGCTCCTAAGAATGGGAGTTACAAAAGCCAGCATGGTAAACAGGGAGCTGCCTAATCTAGCCAATAGGATACACTGAGGAGAGGGGTGTGGCCTAAGCCTCACCCTGTGTGAGTTAGGCACTTACGTGCCACCCTCCAGCCTAAATTTATCTCCACTTGGGATTCACAGCCATGAACCCTCTCCTGGAAATAGGCACCCAAGCTAGGTTTGTCATTTTTCAAGGAACAATTAGGAGACGGTGCCCCTATAACTCTTAGTGCAGGGGCTGGAGCACTCAGCCAGGATGTGGGAGACATAGGTTCCCCCTGTCTGCCTGATATAGAGAACAGACTTGAATTTGGTTCTCCCTGGAGAGTGCCCTAGCCACTGGACTATGGAGCAATGTCAGGCAGGACTCTCAAGCTCTCCTATTGAAACTGTTCCATGGTGTATAAATAATAAAATATTCATGGGGAGAAGAGAGTAAGAGAAGTCTCTCTCTACAGCTTAGTAATTATCATGTTCCCCTGGGATGGGAGAGACTCATGTTCCAAACCTTCTGTTCTAATGACTCTTTAGTTATTTAAATACAGTAGAACAGTGTTGACAGGCAAAATCCTGCCCTAGAATACACTATAGCAAAAGGATTAGGAAACTGAGGTGGGTGGCCCAAGCTCAAGGCCTTTTTCCACAACCTGAGTGCTTTATCTACAGGGATAAGAGTTGGGGACACCACCACCATCTCATCTTCCTCCTTTGTCCATTTTGTGTGGGTGTAGACCTGCTCCAAGCACATCCACCGGATCAAATCCTAAAGGTGAGATGGGGGATGAGGGGGGCACCTACTTTGTGAATCCTGCTATGGCTTGGGCATGAGTTAGGCACTGAGCTTCTCAGGAGTGTCAGGACTGAGGTGAAATTTAGGCACCTTGGGGACTTCAACCGTGGAAACTTAGGTGCCAAGAGAGTCTAGGCACCTACAGGGTTAGGCAGCAGCTGAGCAAGGTGCTTGTAAGTGCCAGTGTTGACTAAATTAGTGGCTAAAATAGCAGTTTTACTTCTCTATTTTCTGACTATTTATAGCTTAAGTGTAGCAACCTGCATGACACTTGGAGGGAGGAGCACAGGTTGCAGGAAGGAAGAGTTTGGAGAAGGCACCCGGAAGCCAATCTGCTTGCACGTGGCTGGGATGCCAACTGCAGTTGCAGCAGCTCTGTACATAGCTCTCATAATAAACAGCCAGTTTAGTTTTAGAAACATGGAGTCCTTTTATATTATTATCCAATAGATGAAACAGTAAGCTCTTCAGTGCAAAGACTGTGGCATCTTACATGTCTGTCAGTGTTTATCTCTCTGGGTGCTATCCTAATGGGGATGTCGGAACGGGGGGGGGAGGCATCACTTTTAAAAGTGTAGCCCACCCATTTTTACCGACCGTAAGGGCAAGCGAAGGGGGTGCGGAGGCAGAGAGGAGTGAGCAGGAGGCAGGGCCTTGGGTGGGGAGGGGCGGCACAAGGGCGGGATCTCAGGACCGCGAGGGGGGCCACGGTTCAGGCGCTGATGTCCCCCCCCACACACTTATAGGGAGCTTCCGTCACCCCAGTGACGGAAGCTCATCCTAATCTACATAATCAACAATGATAACAATGAAATAATATCGTTTTAGTACTTTGTGTGAAGTAGCTTCAACTTTTTGCTAAGCCCTTCGTTTTTTGTTGAATACATTTCTGTGCATTGAACATCTATTTTTCAGGCAAGCGTTTTTCATTGTCTGATTTCAGAGCTCTAACTTTAGCCTCTAAGCTATCTTTTAAAGATTTCGCAAACCTTTTGCCTCTGGGCCTCTGTGCTTGTTTGTGACTTTCAGACAGTTTTCCTTCAGATGCTGATTGCTCTGCTTGAAAATCAGTAATGATAGCTTTTTAGGTAACTTGGCTAAATGAGCAGATTCAAACATCTGAGTAGGTAAAGTAACTACAGATGAGACCTGTGACCCAAAACTACCTTTTGTCTTCGACATCTGATTTTTCTCTCAACAGATTTTTTGTATGTAACAAATGATATAGTTTAATCCGTCCTTTGATTTATGTTCTGTGATTCCTTGAAAAATGAATTATATTCATAGTTATGTACTGAGTTCCTAGAAATGATTGTAACCGGCAATGTTTCTGGGCTAAAAGGCATTTGTTTCTAGCACTTCTTCCCGTTCAAAATTTAAGGAATAAAATCCCCTGATACAGATTCCTTCCAGGAAGCAGCCTCCATATATACCATATATTACAGTGGATGACATTATTGTTGGTGTATTACATTTGAGCTGAATAAGAATTAAACTAGACCTTTGCTCCAAAAATACAAACTAAGCAATGCCTTAGCAGCAGCAGGGGTAGCTGCCAGCAGCAGCAGCAGTTCCCTGACAAGCGAGAGTCCTAGTCAAATCTCCATTCCCCTCATCAATGGAACCAGTATTAGGGGGAGGCACATGGCTTAAACGGTCTTCCCATGGCCGTAGCCCTAGCGGGCGGCTGCTTTATAATAGTTATAGAAGTATATCAGGCTGGAAGGGATCTTGAGAGATCATCTAATTCAGTCCCCTGTGCTGAGTCAGGGCCATATATTCCTAGACCATCTCTGATATTTATCAAGCTTGTTCTTAAAAATCTCCAAGGACAGGGATGCCACAACATCCCTAGGTAACCTGTTCCAGTAATTAACTATCATTATAGTTAGAAAGTTTTTCCTAATATCTAAACTAAGGCTACATCTACCCTACCACTTATGTCGGTATAACTTTTGTCACTTAGGGGTCTGAATGAGCTATACATATACATCTCCCTCCCCCAGTGTAGATGCAGCTTCTAATGAAGAAAAGCACTTTTGCTGATTTAGGTTATATCAGATCCCTGAATTAAATAAGCTATACCGACAAACACTTTTGTCAGCACAGCTATATTGATTAGGGGTGTTCATTTTTAATTAATTTTTATTAATTATTTATATTTGGCTAGCACCCAGAGAGCTAAACACTGACAGGCGCGTAAAAGGTCTGGGGTTCAGCTATTTCTGCCGCAATGTTGTCCCCAGAATCTCTTTAAGTGGGGTGCGAGAGACAAAAAGCAAAGATCAGAGAGCTCATTGGTTCAGAGGATTAGCATAGCACACTCTTGACCTATTGGGATCTTGGTATCATCCTAGTCTCATCGTTGTGTCTAGTGGACATAAAATTCAATAACATGAACAAAATATAGTTTTTGATGAGAGAGTGGGGGAGGGAGGAAGGGAGTGCAGCATGAGCCCACTGGAAACAACATGGCTAAATTCAACCCAGTCATAAAACAATGCACTTTGGAAGAGATAAAATTATAGACTTAGGGCCATACCAAATTCATGGTCCATTCTTGTCAATTTCACAGTCATAGGATTTTAAAAATCGTAAATTTCATGATTTCAGCTATTTAAATCTGAAATTTCATGGGGTTGTAATTGTAGGGGTCCTAACCCAAAAAGGAGTTGTGGGGGGCGGGGGCCAGCGGAAAGGGGGGTCACAAGGTTATTGTATGGAGGGATTGTGGTATTGCTATCCTTACTTCTGTGCTGCTGCTGGCATCGGCATTGCCTTCGGAGCTGGGTGGCCAGAGAGCGGCAGCTGCTGGCTGGGAGCCCAGCTCTGAAGGCAGAGTCACAATCAGCAGCAGTGCAGAAATAAGGATGGCGTGGTGTGGTATTGCCACCCTTACTTCTGTGCGGCTGCCTTCAGAGCTAGGCCCTTGGTCAGCCGTAGCCACTCTCCAACCATCCAATTCTGTGACTGCCCTAAAATAACCTTGTGACCCCCCCTGCAACTTTTGGATTAGGATCCCCAATTTGAGAAATGTTGGTCTCCCCACGTGAAATCTGTACAGTATAAGGTAAAAGCACACCAAAGACCAAATTTCACAGTCCATGATGCATTTTTCATGGCGGTAAATTTGGTAAGTCCCTAATTATATGGATCAGTCTTCTTACATTTATACTGCCCTTATCACAAGAGCATCTACTTGATGAGCGAATAGGATGTTTAAGGGATACATTTGTTATATTCTTAAAACTGTCTGCTGATTTCATGAAGCTTGCAATGAAAAAATGTACAAAGGTTTTTCTTAAAATGCAAAGGTTCATAATGTGAAACAAATAAATAAATAAATTACAGTAAACAACAATTCACAGGCTGTATGCAAGCTTTTCTCTCCCAGTTCAGTTTAAGGTTATGAAGAACTAAATGGAAAATTGTATGGAACCTGACAGCGTAATTTTTCAATATTTAGCCATTTTAGCAATTGGCCATCTCCATCATTCAATGTTTAAAGTGTACAAGCTTATAAAATACATTACTTAAAAATACTAGTACTTTCTATGCATCACCAAAGTATAGAGAGCGTATAAAACATCAGGATATCAGCTCTCCAGAGAAATGTCAAATAGCAATCAAACAGGGTTGCCTTCTGCAGATGCTGAGCTTAATTTATATGCCATGATCTGTTACACTTGAAAACCTGGGCATATGCAGCTCATAGGCACAAATTAAATAAGATTAATGTTCTCTTACTTCTTGAATAAAAATGCATTTACCACGTAGCTTGTGTTTCAAATGAATTGCCAATAAAGTAGTTTGGGGATTGCAATTAGTTACTTACCAGCTATGTTTAAAAGAACTTTAAAAAGAACTGGTATTGTAAATGAACTGGTATTCCCCTTTGGCCATTTAAAGCAAAAATTCTCCGCTTCCATTCATTCCACTTTTTAAAAATTGCTTGTGCACTATTCTAATATCTGCTCTTTAAAAGTTTGTGGGTTATAAAACTCACCACCATCGCTATACAACAAGATGAAGTGAAAGGCCAATTCTTACTTAAATAGCTTGTTGTTCTTCTCTGTATGATGCAAGTCATGAATAAATTGTCAGACAACACTTGGCATTTATATAGTGCCTTGCACTATGGTAATGGGATTGTGTTGGTGTAACAGAAATGAGAATTTAAGGTCTCTGATCCTACATTTCACCACTTCCCCATCTTTCCAAAATCCTTGGTGGTTTCAGAGTGACAGGTGCCATACAGCAATGTGTTATTAATTATTACTGACTTGAGTGGAACTGCACCAGAGTAAATGACAGGAGAATTTGGCTCTCGTGGCCAGATTGCTAAAAGTCCTCAGCTCAGTGGGAGCAAATGGGTGAAAATAGGTCCCTAAATGACATGTTAAAAGTCAGACAAGAACTCGCTGGAAGAAATGGAATGAGAACTTTGGGTCTGATTCCCTACTTTGTTACACTAGTTTTGCACAGCTGTAAACCATTGACCTCAATAAGGTGGCACTGGCATAATGAATGGGGTGAAGATTCAGGCTCCCTGATCTTTTCATTCCTGGTTTAACAATGAGATCGCTTACAAATTTATATCAGTGGCTGATACTGCAAAACTATACTTGAATTTGATAAAATGTGCAAACATGCCCACTATTAAATGATAATATATAGGAAGCCATGCACATTGTAATCTTTATTCCTCAGTGTTATATAATAGATGAAACATTAGTCATTTTCACTGCAGCAGAATTTTTGCTAATTGAATATCAGATTAGAAGAAGGATGGTGCAGTGATTAGGGCACTAACCTAGAACTTTGGTGACAGGGGTTCAATTCTTTGCTCTGCCGCAGGCTTCATATGTGAACTCTTACCTCTTTGTGCCCTAATTTCCTATCTGTAAAATAGGTATAATAGAACTTCTCTACCTCATGGAGATGTTGTGAGGCTAAATGCATTAAAGACTGTAAAGGGATCTACTGAGGTAAAATGCTATATAACAGGTAGGTATTAATATAAAGGATGATAATCAAAGTTTTAATTTCAGAATCAGATAATACAATTTGTTTAGAACAATATGCCTAAACTTTGCCCAGCTCAGCACATCATGGGTCCCTTATCATCAGGATCCTGAAGGTCACACTCAGTTCATGTAGTACAATTAAACAAATTGCAACCACCTCACACCAGTCTGAGCCACAGAAACTACAGAATATGCCATGTTCTTTCTTGTTGTGAGAGCCATTGAAAACAAGATGGAGCACTGTATACATTCAAATTTGGAGTCTCCAGAGTTGGCATCTCTTTATATATATATATATATATATATATATATATATATATATATATATGTCCTCTCCCTCAGTGGACCAATGCTGAAGTGGCCATTACTGGGCTTTCAGTGTTCATAGCTATCCCTGGACTATATTTGGCTTATGGGCTGCATCTTCGACTTTGTGATCCCTGATTTAATAGACAACAGCATAGTCCAGTAATGGCCACTTCAGCATTGGTCCACGGGGGGAGAGGACACAGCCATAATTTGAGGAGCCCAAAGGAAGCACAAGAGAGGGACAGCTGGCTGCAATATCTGCCCAACAAGAGGGTTGGCTGATTATGGGGACTCTGTTCTTACCTTGCACCCCAGGTACCCTAATAGGGCTGAATTCAGGGCTGTGTGAGGAATAGGCAGAGCTAAACATACCTATTGCACAACAGTCTCCAATTGCTAGATGTTTGTAGTAAATATTGAGCCAAGGTAAATAACCTGTATTGTGTGATCATGCCAAGGGTCTCATAGCTCAAAGAACACACTGAATATACCAGATATTTTGTATTTTCCACTGGAAGAAAAATTAACCAACTCCCTCCTATTCCCCCCTTCCCCTCTCCAAAATAACTACAACCCTGAAATATCTTAAAAGAAAAAAAGCAAGTAAACCAGATAAAAATGCCTTTTCTTGCTCTACTAACTTCATTAAACCTGATACATGGCATTTGTTTTCTGCTGATTTTCCTTGTTTACCCTCATTAACATCTCTTACTGAAAAAAAAAGCACTCTTAAGATTATTATAGTCCACATATTTGCTTTTATTAAGTGATTTGTTTGTGCCTACATCTGAAGAGGGAAAGATAATTGTGGGACTGTCATTTATAAATGATTGGTCATTACTCCTACAAAAGAAGTTATTTATTAGGATAGTGAGAATAATGCTCCTTATAACCTGTTTATTGAAACTTGCTGAATGTCCTTGGGTTCATGAGTTGCTAATTATATGTTTCTTTCCAAAGCTGGTAGCTTTAGCTGGAGAGGGACAATAGTAATGAATTGCTTGAATAATTAGGGAATTGTTCAATTTCTCTGGTGTTGTAGATGACTAAATATCTGTTGAGGTCTAAGGAATTTCTCATTATCACCTGTGTAACAGCAGTCTGTGGTGTCACTTTCATTTTTTCCCTATCAAGCAACTACAATACCCACCTGTGTACTTCTTTGTGAAGAAACCCACCTGTTTCTTTGTGAAGAAACAAATTGACAGAGCCAGAAGAGTTCAATGAGGTTCCAATGCGTTCGAGAGGTTTTAATTGGGGGCTGAAGGTGACGGCTAGTGGTGTTCTGTTATTTTCTTTGTTGGGCCTGTCCTGTAGTAGGTGACTTCTGGGTACTCTTCTGGCTCTGTCAATCTGTTTCTTCACTTCAGCAGGTGGGTACTGTAGTTGTAAGAATGCTTGATAGAGATCTTGTAGGCATTTGTCTCTGTCTGAGGGGTTGGAGCAAATGCGGTTGTATTGTAGAGCTTGGCTGTAGACAATGGATCGTGTGGTGTGGTCTGGGTGAAAGCTGGAGGCATGTAGGTAGGAATAGCAGTCAGTGGGTTTCCGGTATAGGGTGGTGTTTATGTGACCATCGCTTATTAGCACTGTAGTGTCTATGAAGTCGATCTCTTGTGTGGACTGGTCCAGGCTGAGGTTGATGGTGGGATGGAAATTGTTGAAATCATGGTGGAATTCCTCAAGGGCTTCTTTTCCATGGGTCCAGATGATGATGATGTCATCAATATAGCGCAAGTAGAGTAGGGGCGTTAGGGGACGAAAGCTGAGGAAGCGTTGTTCTAAGTCAGCCATAAAACAGTCGGAGAACACTTCAATCTCTCTGGTCACTCGATTTCTGATCTCAAAGTGACTATCCTTCAACAAAAAAACTTCGAAAACAGACTCCGAGAGACTGCTGAATTGGAATTAATTTGCAAATTGGATGCAATTAACTTAGGCTTAAATAGAGACTGGGAGTGGTTGAGTCATTATACTAGGTGAAACTATTTCCCTTTGTTTATTCCTCCCCCTCTCCCCCCGCCCCGGCTGTTCCTCAGATGTTCTTGTTAACTCCTGGAAATGTGCTGGAAATGGCCCAAATTGATTATCACTTCAAAAGGTTTTCTCTCCCCCCACCCCACTCTCCTGCTGGTAATAGTTCATCTTAAGTGATCACTCTCCTTACAATGTATATTTTTTCATGGTCTGTGCGTATATAAAATCTCCTCACTTTACTTTCCACTTTATGCATCCGATGAAGTGAGCTGTAGCTCACGAAAGCTTATGCTCAAATAAATTGGTTAGTCTCTAAGGTGCCACAAGTACTCCTTTTCTTTTTGCAAATACAGACTAACATGGCTGCTACTCTGAAACCTGTTCTTTTTGTGGATACAGACTAGCACCGCTGCTACTCTGAAACCTGCTAGAATAAAGGAGACACAACTATTTTTCAAACACTTATAGAAAGTAGATCAAATGGAATATAGTCTTGAAATGGTAATAAGCAAACTGTCCCCTCTACACTAGCAGCTAAACCAGTGGAGGGACAGGTCAGCAGACCTTTTAGCTGACAGTATTTTTCTTAGTAAAAATTGTACTTGTAGGTATTTAGTTGACATCTACCTTGATTTTATTGGACCATCTTCTGTTGCTGACAGAGAGGAATACCAAGGATAGGGTAGGCCTGTTACTCAATGTGGTGGGAAAATAATAACAGAAAATGTGGAAATAGCAGAGGTGCTTAATGACTTCTTCGTTTCAGTTTTCACCAAGAAGCTTGGTGGTGATTGGATGCCTAATGTAGTGAATGCCAGTGAAAACGAAGTAGGATTATAAGAGGTTAAAAAAGGAAAGAACAAGTTAAAAATTACTTGGACAAATGAGATGTTTTCAAGTCACCAGAGCCTGATTAAATGCATCCTAGAATACTCAAGGAGCTGACTGAGGAGATATCTGAGCCATTAGTGATTATTTTTGGAAAGTTATGGAAGATGGGAGAGATTCTAGAAGACTGTAAAAGGGCAAATATAGTGTGAATCTATAAAAAGGGAAATAAGGACAACCCAGGGAATTACAGACCAGTCAGCTTAACTTCTGTACCCAGAAAGATAATGGAGCAAATAATTAAGCAATCAGTTTGCAAACATCTAGAAGACAGTAAGTGATAAGTAACAGTCAGCATGGATCTGTCAAAAACAAATCATGTAAAACCAACCCGATAGCTTTCTTTGACAGGGTAACAAGCCTTCTGAATAGGGGGGAAGTGGTAGACATGGTATATCTTGATTTTAGTAAAGCTTTTGATACTCTCTCCCATGACCTTCTCATAAACAAACTAGGGAAATGCAACCTAGATGGAGCTACTATAAGGTGAGTGCAAAACTAGTTGGAAAACCATTCCCAGAGAGTAGTTATCAGTGGATCACAATCATGCTGGAAGAAAATAGCGAGTGGGGTCCCAGAAGGATCAGTTCTGGGTCTGGTTCTGTTCAATATCTTCATCAATTATTTAGATAATCTGGGGGGAGGGGTAGCTCAGTGGTTTGAGCATTGGCCTGCTAAACCCAGGGTTGTGAGTTCAATCCTTGTAGGGGGCCATTTAGGGATCTGGGGCAAAAATTGGGGATTGGTCCTGCTTTGAGCAGGGGGTTGGACTAGATAACCTCCTAAGGTCCCTTCCAACCCTTATATTCTATGATAATGGCATAAAGAGTGTACTTATAAAGTTTGCAGACAATACCAAGCTGGTAGGGGTTGCAAGTGCTTTTGGAGGATATGATTAAAATTCAAAATGATCTGGACAAACTGGAGAAATAGTCTGAAGAAAATAGGATGAAATTCAATAAGGACAAATGCAAAGTACTCCACTTAGGAAGGAACAATCAGTTGCACACATACAAAATGGGAAATGACTGCCTAGGAAGGAGTACTGCAGAAAGGGATCTGGGGGTCATAGTGAACCACAGGCTAAATATGAGTCAACAGTGTAAATGCTGTTGCAAAAAAAGAAAACATTGTTCTGGGATGTATTGGTAGGATTGTTGTAAGAAAGACACAAGTAATTCTTCCGCTCTACTCTGTGCTGATTAGACCTCAACTGAAGTATTGTGTCCAGTTCTGGGCACCACATTTCAGGAAGAATGTGGACAAATTGGAGAAAGTCCAGAGAAGAGCAACAAAAATGATGAAAGGTCTAGAAAACGTGACCTATGAGGGAAGATTGAAAAAAATTGGGTTTGTTTAGTCTGGAGAAGAGAAGACTGAGAGGGGACATGATAACAGTTTTCTAGTATGTAAAAGGTTGTTACAAGGAGGAGGAACAAACATATTTTTTCTTAACCTCTGAGGATAGGACAAGAAGAAATGGGCTTAAATTTCAGCAAGGAAGGTTTAGGTTGGACATTAGGAAAAACTTCCTAACTTTCAGGGTGGTTAAGCACCGGAATAAATTGCCTAAGAAGGTTGTGGAGTCTCCATCATTGGAGATTTTTAAGAACACGTTAGACAAACACCCATCAGGGATTGTCTAGGTAATACTTAGTCCTGCCATGAGTGCAGGGGCCTGGACTAGATGACTTCTCAAGGTCCCTTCCAGTTCTATGATTATATGATTGTCCTAGCCAAAACAACCCCATAGTTATCAAAATACTTGCCCTACTTGCAGGTTGGCAGCTGCCACAAAGCATGGATGGACCTAATCATACAGAAGATGACACTTCTAGCTTAATTTGCTCTTGCTGAATGCTTTTTGTATTGATTGGATGGTGTTGTTCTTACAATGCTCTTATCTGGAAGAAAAATTGTTTGCAAATCAGGCTCCTCATTTTCACTAACGTGATCATCAATCAAAAAAAAATAAATGGAAATAGAGGTGTAATGTTCAGAAAGCCAAGTTTTTCCAAACATTGTGTCAAGTTAAACTGAGTTGGTTAGTAACTTTTCTAGCCAGATTAGATATAGTCCGTTTGCTGACTGTAACACCTACCTGACTAATACTCTAATAAATATTTGTATTTCCTCTTTGTTTGCTCTCCATACTTTTATCTTCTGGTGTTGCATTACCCCTTACATATCTTCATTTAACTGATTTTTCCCCCTTCTGTCTGCTATGAATAGAGATTTTATGAGTCTCTCTCAACCGTCTCCCCTCATCTCTAGTTTAAAGCCCTATTAATCAATCACACCAGCCTTGATCCCACAAGATTAATAACCCACATACTCAAATGGAGTCCATCAGCCAAGAAAAGTCTGCTTTTGAGAATGCCTTCCAGTAGTTGATGATTCCCAAACCTTCCTCATAGCATCAGTCCTTGAACCATCTGTTGATCTTCATTATCTTGTGTCACCTTCACCTTCCTTCTGTTGAAGATTATCTGAGCTTCCATTTCTTTAAGTGTCTTACCCAGCCAAGCTTAGTCATCCTTGATTCATTCTAGTGGGAATGTAGCAGCTTCATTTGTGTCAACAGGCAGCCCAGTCAGTGGATTTTTCTTCCCACTCCCATAAGGATCCTTCTCAGCCACATCCACATCTCAGATCCTTGCTTCTGGTAGACAGCAAAGTCTTCTGTTCTCTGGATCTCGTCTGACAGGGCTGTCGATTCCTCTGAATATGGCATCCCCAGTCACACAGACCTGCCTCTTCCTCATTTTCTCTCTCACAGTCCCCTGTACATAATCATCATTTTTCCATAAGCTTCAGTCCCTGGCTAACTCCAACTTCTCTTTCTCTCTTCTTCAGGGACTGTCTTCCCTTCTTTTCTTTCTTGCCACTCCATCTTTTGCCTGTTCCTCCTCCTTGTTCCCCAGTGCAGCAAACCTGTTATTCAATTCAATTTCACCATAATTAGCTGGTCTCTTCCTCTCACTTGTCCTTGTTGTTATGTTCTTCCACGAATCACTCTCCTCTTCTGACTTGTGTGACCTCCAGTTCTTTTGTTCAGTAGTTTTCTGTACCACCTCCTCTCTTGCATTATGAAAAGGAACTTCAAAACCCTTTCTCAATTCCATCATCATCTCTATCTTAATCTCTAATCATTGGATCTTCTCTGCCATGAGAGATGATGCTTCATGCCTCTATTCTCCTCTACAGACTGAGCTTCCTGACTGGATGCCAACCACTGTGATGCACCACAGTCTCTAATTGTTCCTCTCTGGCAGAAGTCAAAGCGGTGATGGGTAACTGCTCCTCATCTCTGAAGGACCTCACATGCAGGGTCACTTTGGGATTCATCCTCAATATCTAGTTAAGACCACTGGGAGATATAGTATACATAACTAACTAGTCATTGGTACAGGACTTGAACTTGGGTTTCCTATATCCCAGATGAGTAGAAGAGCTTAAACAAGAGATTGAGACCCACACCAGAATACTCGATTGCCTGGTGTTTAGGGCACTAACTTGGGAGGGGGGAAACTTGAACCTGGTCACCTACATCACAGGTGACTACCCTAACCACTGGGCTATTGAATTGGGGGAGGGAGGAGGGCATTTGTTCTTTCATCAACTGCTCTTTGGTGAATTTGTGTCAAAATCACAACTTGTTTTGGTCAACCTAAAGCTGCATTTTTCAGCAATCAAACTATTTGCCTGATAAATTTCACCTACCTCTCAGAAGAAGATGCACAGGCACCAACTGATACAGAATGTGGCTCACTGTCTTCTCCATGGCTTAGGCCACCACAAGCACATAAGGCCTATGCTTACGTCCCTCCACTGGCCCCCAGTCAGTTTCCAGTGCCAGTTTTAAGGCTTTGGTTCTAATTATCAAAGCAATTAATGGGCCATACACCAAAGACCAAATTTAAAACTATGAGCCAATACACTAGTTATATTCCTCTGGGACATTGCAGGTCAAAAGCCCAGGAGAAAGCATGTGAGTGCTGGGGACAGAGTGTTGTTTATCAAGGGGATCTTTGCTATGGAACAAAGTTCCAGAAGAGATCAGGTGAATCCACATTCTGACCATCTTTAGGAAACATTGCAGAACCTTTCTATCTGAAAAGACCTTTCCATCATATGAATAAAAAGAAAAGGAGTACTTGTAGCACCTTAGAGACTAACCAATTTATTTGAGCATAAGCTTTCGTGAGCTACGGCTCACTTCATAGGATGCATAATGTGGAAAGTGTAGAAGATCTTTTTATACACACAAAGCATGAAAAAATGGGTGTTTACCACTACAAAAGGTTTTCTCTCCCCCCACCCCACTCTCCTGCTGGTAATAGCTTATCTAAAGTGATCACTCTCCTTACAATGTGTATGATAATCAAGTTGGGCCATTCTTTTTGCGAATGCAGGCTAACACGGCTGTTACTCTGAAACCTGTCATGATATGAATGATATTCAGAACACTGACACCCGCTTATACCATTCAACCCCCCAAAAATGCAATTAATAAAATCTTAAAATAAACAAAGTAAAACACAACCCTACTCCAAGCAGAGTATTGACTCCAAAAAGGGAAAAGTGGCAGAAACTTCATGAACTGAACTAAAGACTTCAAAATTGCTATTGATTAGACATGGAAGGCATTCAGATGCTATGGTGATGGAAAGCAGTATAAAACTCTAAAATAATCTCCTTTCTGGTCAAATCACCCCAGTGCATCACAGGAGTTGTGTGACCAGAGTGCATCATGGGAGATGGAGTTCAACTAGGAAGCACGGTCCATACAGGAGAATGGAGTCATGAGACACCTGAGCTACAACTCCCATGAGGAGCTGTGCAAATTGGGGGGAACACAGATCAATGCTGAACTGACCTGAAATGAAACTATTTGATTTCTGGAATGTCAAAACATTTCCTTTTGATTAAAAATATCAAAACAAAACATATCTATAATTCAAAATATAATTTTTGCTGAACTTCTGCATTCTGCTAAAAGTTTTAATACTTTATTTATTTGGTCCCAATTTGAGACAAAAACAAATTCTGAAATATCAGAAGTTCCTGCAGGATGGAATTTCAAATTTTCAACCACTTCTAGTTCTGAAAATTACTCTGTGCTTTTGGACAAATTACTTAACCTCCCTGTTTCAGTTTGGGATTATAATAGTTGCTTAACTACCTGTTAGGATGCGGTGAGGATTAGTACTTATAAAATGCTTTGAAACTGAAAAGTGCTATAAAGTGATATGTGTTGCCAGCCTTTAATATCTGCAGTTAATACTTACATCAGTAGAACTTTAAGAAGGTAAAAGGATACCTTTTTATTTTAAAAAAAAGTTTACAGAGATAATGCCAGCAACAAATCCTTACCTGAGGGAATTCCCAAGGCCTTAAACCAGTGGTGGGCAACCTGCGGTCCATGGGCCACATGCGACCCACCAGGGTAATCTGATTGTGGGCTGCAAGACATTTTGCTGACATTGACCGTCTGCAGGCACGGCTCTCCACAGCTCCCAGTGGCCGATAGGAGATGCGGGAAGCGACGGGCTACAGGGAAAAGTTGCGTGCTGGGGTACTTCATTTGAATCCTAAGAACTTATCACAATGGGGAGGGGGCAAATTATCTGCTGTTGTAAATGGGCACAATACTAATGACATCAGTGCAGCTGCATACATTTATACCATCAGAGACTTTGGTTTTGGGTTTCACAATTAGAGTGTACATTAAGTGTCCCCTGGGGAATTAATAGGTATTCAGATACTACAGTAATGAGTGCAATATACGTGCTTAGGCATACATTTATATTACCAATGTTATCTTCTCCTCAGACATGTCTAAACACTTACTTTTTCTTGCTGCATTCTTGAAATGTTTTTCCTCAGAAAGTAGCAATTTGTTGAAACTGAAACTTTTTGCAAAAACTTATCTGTTTTGATGAAACTTTCCTCCACAGGGTTTCTCAGGTCTAGGATAGAACTTCTGGGGAAGAAAAGAGCCCCTTGATTAGCCAGTAGCTCAGGGCACTCACCTGTAATGTAGGAGATCCAACTTGAAGTTCCTGCTCTACCTGATTCAGGCTAGGGACTTGAAGCTAGGTCTTTCGCCTCCCAGCCAAGTGCCCTAACTCAGAGGCTATTGGCAATTCTGAAAGGTTGGTTTGTCTTTTGTTTTTGTGAAAACTTTCAAAGGTCTCAATTTTGTTCTAATGTGGAACAAAACAAATTCCAAACCCTTGAATCTTTTCATGAAATAAAAGGTTTGTTTTCCAGTCAGCCCCACTCACCACTGCCTCCCAGGCCTACTGCTAAAACAAGTCCTGGGACACCATACTATTTCTCCTCCCCTTCCCATTGATGGCCAGTCAATAAAACAAATTTGTCTTCCGTATTTCAGAAATCTGTAAGCCGCTCAAACACACACCTTTTATTTTTTGTGAATTGTGTATAACTTTGCAGTAGTTATGTAATAAAACTGGACCAAATTCTTCACTGGTTTAATGCCACTGACTTCAACATGAATAATATCTGAGGAAAGAGCTTCAGACCCATTGTTTAATTTTGTAATCGTGACCTAAATGTTAGTGATACTAACGGTAAAATATGCAGTGTAGTTTGTTGTAGCTGTGTCGGTCTCAGGATGTTAAAGAGACAAGATGGGTGAGGTAATATCTTTTATTAGACCAACTTCTGTTGGTGAGAGAGACAAGTTCTCCCTCGAGTCACACAGTGCTCTTCTTCAGGTCTGGGAAAGGTACTCCGAGTGTCAGAACTAAATACAAGGTGGAACAGATTGTTTAGCATAAGTAGTTAGCACATATTGTAAGGAATCATTCAAGGCAGAGTGGCCCATTAACACCTCTGCAGTCATAGGCCAAGAAGAGGGGGGTAGTGAGTTACAGACTGTTGTAATAAATCCGTAAGTCCAGTGTGTCTGTTCAGTCCATGATTTTTAGTGTCTAGCAAAGTAATGAATTTAAGCTCTAAGGCTTGTTTTTGAAAGTGCTGTGCAGGTTTCCTTTGAGGATGAGGAGTGATAGGTCAGACACTGGATTTATGGCTTATTACTAAGGATACGATTCTGTCATGGAGGTCACAGATTCTGTGACTTTCCAGGACTTCGGTGACTTCTGGGGCAGGGCTGGAACAGCTGTCAGAGTCAGGGCTGCTGAAGCAGCAGCAGGGTGAGGGTCTCCAGAACAGCTGACCAGCAGCCAGCTCCAGGCCCACCTGAGCAGCAGTTCCCGGTCTGCTGGAGCAGCACCTGGGGTTGGGTCAGCCTGCGTGGTGCTGGAGCAGCAGTGGTCAGCCCCTGCCATAGGAGCAGCAACGGGGCTGGAGCAGATGCAAGCCTGGCAGCACTCTGTTTGTCCGCCACCAGGATATTTTTAGTAAAAGAGACAAGCTATTGAGCCACACATGGGGCTTCTTTTCAGGCCTAGAAAAGGTACTCCCAGCATCACAGCTAAATGCAGCTGGAACAGAATGTTTAGCATAAGCAGTTAGCGCCTATTGTAACGGGTTTCAGAGTGGTAGCCATGTTAGTCTGTATCACCAAAAACAACGAGGAGTATTTGTGGCACCTTAGAAGCTAACAAATTTATTTGGGCATAAGCCTTCATGGGCTAGAACCCACTTCATCAGATGCATGCAGTGGAAAATGCAGTAGGATATATATAAACAGAGAACATGAAAAAATGGGTGTTGCCATACCCACTATAACGAGACCAATTAATTAAGGTGGGCTATTATCAGTAGGAGAAAAAAAACCTTTTGTAGTGATAATCAGGATAACTTACTGTATTTCCACTGCATGCATCCGATGAAGTGCGTTTTAGCCCACGAAAGCTTATGCCCAAATAAATGTGTTAGTCTCTAAGGTGCCACAAGTCCGCCTCATTGTTTTCACCTATTGTAAGGGACCATTCAAGGTAGAGTGGCACGTTAACATCTCTACAGTCATAGGACAAAAAAAGGGGGTTAGTGGGTTACAGGCTGTTGTAATAAGTAAGGTTAAGATTCTGTCATGGGTATTTTAAGTCAGGGATAGGTCGCAGGCAATAAACAAAAATTAATGGAAGCCCTTCCTATTGTCCAGCACTGTGTCACAGATGTTTTCCATTGAGCTAAAATACTAATTAAATAGCTAGTAGCAAGAAAACCAACTATTATAGGAAAATGCATAACACATTGAAACAGTGGCTTATGCATCTGAGTAGTTCTATTATACGAACAGCATAGGCAATCATATAGGTTTGTCCCCATTCCTTCTGAGAGGTGATGTGACTAAATGGAAGAGACTCAGTGTGCTAGATGAATCTGGATTCTGTTTCTAGTTTGAGTAACCTCTCAGTGGGATATGAGGCCTTGCTCAAAAACAAGAGTTGTGAGGGGCATAGAATTTACACCAGTTAGGGGAAGTGGTGAGCTAGAATTCATGGTCTGTTGGTTCCTAGTCTATTATATCTTCCTATATGCCAAACAGCATGTGGGTGAGATCTTTTTATCTGCTCCCCATCTGGAGGTTCAGTTCTGTGCTGCATTGGAAATATGCTTAGTCCAGTCCATTGAGTGATTTTTTTTTTTTTAAGCATTGACCATCTTGCAAACTGGCCTGTGCATAACACAAAATACAAATGGTGACTTTCAACAGTTTCTAACCTTGCCAAAACAAAATATATTTTCATGGGTACAAGAAAAGGCACATCTCTAATCCCAGGACTATCACCCTGTCAAATTCCAAAAAGTCCTTCTGCAAATCATAAAGAGGTTTTGAATTCCTCGAAACAGCTTGGAAAAATTTTACAATGGGAAGTGCAAGGCATCTTAAAATACGAGTTGCTAATGCTTCCCTTATTATTCCTATCTTAATGTTGCTCTAGGCTTCGTATATGAAAAATAAAATGAAATGTTAATTATTGTTTTAAATATATTGGCCTAATTTCTTCAAAATAGCTAAAGTTACAGAAGACAAGAGACCCTTTATGACTCAAGAAAATCATTTAAAGTGAAAGTGCTAGTGATTTTTCCAGTTTCAAGAATAATGCTTAGATATTAAGACCTGATGTTGCACAAAAGAAGCCATTGAGAAGTTTGTACTGAATGCAATGATAGCAGAAACAGGCACAAAAACCACCACCAATGTTAATAGATGAAGACAAATATCATTATAGGAAAGCAACTTCTTGTGGCACTAGCTGAATCAGCAGGGCTTTAGAGAGATTTCATCCAGAAAGTGAAAGAGTAGTACATTAAATAATTTGTTAGTGTCTGTTATTGTGTTTAAAAAAATATTACTCTAAATATATAACATAATTCAGGAATTCCACATTGACATTTTAAGCAAGCTACTAATTTTTTGTGGTGCACCTCAAGAAGGAAGTGGTGTAAGTTCAAATAGTAATTAAAATGTTTCTTTTTATCATCTTCAGCCGAGCCCACAGTGAATCAGAAGCAACAGCAAGCCTGTTTAACAAGATAAAATATGGTAACTTGAACATTCACTTTTCTGACAAGCAGTTTTCAAATTTTCATAATCTCATGTAAATAAACCCAGAAATCCATGCCAAGATTTGTGGACTCTCTAATGGGATGTAAAATCTTCCAGCAGGAGTAAGCAAGCATGATAAGGCAATTAACGCTATTGCTGTCTTTGTTGACAATTGCCAAGTAAGATATAAAGAACAAATTATTCCAGGTAGCTCATTCACAGAAAGATCAAGGCTTCTTGTGTCTCCATTTAGCCTAGCCTATAATTATTTGCATTTAGAAAGGACCATGTAACTGAAGTGAGTAACTTCTTCCTTTCATAAGTTCTATTTTAACAACGAATCAGAAGTGGACATTTTATACTGATCTATTTAATTATCTTGCAGTTGATACACTTCCTAAGAAAAGGACAAACAAGTGATATTTTTACGCATTTGTGTGTGTGTGTGCATAAACACACACCCACTCACTGTAATATTCCTCTAGCTAGATAGTGATAAATCTTGGGTCAGATTCAGCCTGGATGTAAATAGCCACATCACAGCTGATTTCAGTGGGCTTGCACCTTCTTACATGAAGGGCCTGCCTCGACTAGTTTTATAAGGTTGGGTCAGATTCTCAGCTGATGTACATTGGTATAGCTGCATGAGCTACGCTGATATACATCTGCTGAAAATTGAGTCCATTCACTTTCAGATGGACATTGACCAGCTAAATTCCAAGCTGAACACAACTTGACCTGTTAGCATAAGGTTCAAAGTCCTTCTTAAGATCATGTTAGTTAAAATGTGTTAACTCTCATATTTAAAACAATTTTTTTTTCAATCCATGCATGCCATAAGGCTGTGTCTACACTAAGACTTGTACAAAATTCCCCCCCATTGCTACTACCAGTTCAGCTTCATCGCAGTTAGCCACTTTGAAAGCACTAGTGCCAGGGTGACCAGATGACCCTATTTTATAGGGACAGTCCCGATATTTGGGTTTTTTCTTATATAGGTGCCTATTACCCTCCCGCCCCCGGTCCCGGTTTTTCACACTTGCTGTCTGGTCACCCTAACTAGTGCATCCAAGACCCCAGAAATCCACTGTCATTATTAGTATTGGTGGGATTTGGTTTTTCTCCCCAAAAAACCCTTTCCTAATATAAACAAGGCCAGGTGCTGAAATTGGCTCTTTCTTTTTAATTGCCTTTTATGGACAGCCCAATCCTGAAAACTCATAATTCAGTAATAAGTCCTTGAAGTCACAGGGAGTGATCAGTAGGCCTATTGCTGTGTGAAAGAGCTACTTGCATGAGAAAATATTTGCAATATTTCATTCTTGTTTAGAATCACAGCCACGAACCATTCTTCAATGGCTCCTTCAGATGAGAAGTTATATAGTTAATATAATTAAACCTTCAACAAATTAAGGACCAGAACTACTTTTGATGTAATTGAACTTTTGGTACAGTAACCATGCCAACAAGCTATTACTGTGCTCAACTGAAGATACAGCAGAACTATATCCACTGAATGAATTATTTTGTATGATGCTATTGCCTTTTTAACATAGGAGTCTGATCCTACAAGATGCCTATGAACCATTAACTCTCATGAATTTCAACTGAAGTTAAAGATACTTAGCACCTACCTGGATTGGGCCTGAAAATTGCCATTCCTTTTGTTTTGATTATATATCACATTCTCTGTAAGTTGTGTATAGCCTGATTTCTCTGAACATATTTCACTAGCTTGAATTAATGAATAAATAAATCAGATTATAAACCCATGCAATTTAGAGGTATGTTCCCCCAAGTTACTAAAGATCTATCTATCCACCAATCATAGAAAACGTATTGACTAAGAGCCTTTGTGGGTTTGGCTCCTCCATTTCTGTCATGATATCTCACAACATTGGCAGAATGTGGCACAATGTGTATAGCAAATCTAGTCATCAATATTTTGTTAACCTTTCTGCATACGAGAAGTTCTATTTCACTTACAAATGAGATTTTTATGTTCTCTTTTTCTCAGAGCTGTTATGAAAACCTGTAACTATGGGCTGCTGAGGGGTGAGTCTCAAAGTGTAATTTTACTCTAAAAAGTGACTGTGTCATAAATGGCCTTTTGGAGTTCCATGTTATTGTTATTTATTATTGGTATTACCATTGCAATGACTAGCAGCAATCCCAGTGATGGATGAGTTGCTAGCTGCTGAACAAACACACCAGGAGCTTGCATTCTAAGGATAAAACAAGAGACAATCAATGGCTACAGACAGATAGGAGAGCATAAGGAAACAAGGAGAGAATACTGGTCACAGCACAACAGCCACCTTAATGGTTTCCATATAAAATATATTTGGTAGAGGCCCTGTGGGCCTGATCCTGCTTTCACTAACCTTAATGTGAAATTTTCCATTGATTTCAATGACAACAGGATCATGCCCTGTGGTAACGGGTATTATTAAAAAAATTCCTTTTAAACTCTGAATTTCACTTTTTCAAAAAATTCAAAACCTTTCACTGCTGTTGAATCTTGTTTATATATTCACAGTTATTTCCTTCCAATGGAACATCAGATTACAGCTGTATGACCAGACTAGCATGTTAATATCAGGATATATAAACCCAGTAAACTCTAGCATACCCTTCTATACTATCATCCCCAAATGACATCGGAGCAGATGAACTTCCTTAAATGCTAATTCCTGTTTAGCTTTGGATTGAATAAAATGTGTTGTTAATGCTTTGTTAGTGCTCTCTGCAGCTGATGCTAGGTAAAAGTTCAGATGACTGCCAACATTTAACAGGATTCATAACATTTAACAATTACCAGTAATCCTCCAGCATGTTGTCAGAAATCTTCTACTGTTTATATTTCCAAGAGACCAGAATTTGATCAACCTGCTTGTCTCTGGTTTTATTATTTTGTTCAAACATTATTAAATTAAATACATTATATATATATATTCAATCTTGCTCATTTCTATTGCTAATCTAACGATTTCATAACGAAAATATTTTTTCTGTATTTGTATATGTATATTTCTCCTTGTAATTTATGGCAAGACATTGATGGGTTTGGCACTGTTACTTTGTGTTGATGCTGGCAACATTTATTGAAGAAAAAGGGATTATAAACTGTAATCACTGTGATCATAACTATTGCTTTCACTTTTTACTTGTTTTATGATAGTGCCTAGATGCCCTAACCAAGATCAGGGCCTTGGTCAGCTAAGTACTGTGTGTACACATAGTAGAAGACAGTCCCTGACCTCAAGAGACATCTAAATAGACAAGACAGAGAAAGGACAAGAGGGGAAACAAAGTCATTAAGAGGTAAAGTAACTTGTCTAATGTCACACAACAGGTCAACAGCTGAGCACTGAGGCTCTAACTTTTGGATGTAAGTGCCTAAAGTGGCAGTTCGGTGCCTAAATCCCATTGTGAATCTACCTCCAGGTTGACATAAAATGTTGGTCCCAGTCTTAAAAAATACAGAGGGCTTCCTGGGAGTGATAGAGTGGCCTCATCTCTGGTGGGAGCCAGTCAGCTTCTCTTGAGCTCTATGGGATTGTGCCCTCTTTCACTGAAAATTCCCATTGCATTCAATGGTAGCTGGACTGAGTATTATGCACTTTTTATTCGACTGTAAGGTTGCACATAACAGCAATAAGCATTGTTGCTGTTCATTTTAAGAATATGGCCCAATAGAGAGGTTGCTGGATTAAGGCTCAGTGCTCAGTTGTCACCTAACCATGTAGGCACCCAAATTCACTGGGTGCCTAAGGATGAATCTACATGGCAAAAAAACACACTGCAGCAGTGTATCTCAGAGTGAGTCTACAGACTAAGGCTTGCAGGCTCACCTACGGTGCTAAAAATAGCCACGTAGATGTTCTGCCTCAGGCCTACCTCCCTTCCTGGGCTTCAGAGACTGAGCTCCAGCCTGCACTGCACCATCTACAAGGCTGCTTTTAGTACTGTAGTACAAGTCCCATGAACTGAAGCTCTGAGACTCACTGCCCTGGGTTTTAAAACACAGTGTAGATATACCCTTAATCTCTCCTGTTGACACTGTTCCACTTTGTATGAAATGCTTAAATATTCACTGAGCCAGAGCATGCGTGAGAATGATTCTATACCCTCATGGTTAGGACACTCCTCTGGGCTGTGAGCAAGTCAAGTTTAAGTTCCTGATCCTCTCAGGCAGAAGGGGGTTTGGAACCTGGATCTCATGCATCCCAGGTGAGTGCGCTAACCACAAGACTACTGAGTAAAAGAAAGCTAGAATCACCTACTCCTTGTTTTTTGTGAGAAAGGGCTGACTTGGCTTAAGCACCTAACTGCAAGGGAGGGGTTCTGGCTGTTATTCTTGAGCAGAGATAGGCACCTCCCTCCAACCAAGAGTTAGGTATTTAATTCCCTTTGAGGGGTGGGCCTTAAGCCATACCTCTCTCCTCAGCATTTACTATTGACTACTTTAGGTGGCTCCCCACTCAGGTCGCTGGCTTTTCTGAATCCCATTTTTAGGGACCTTACTCTCCACATGCATTGCAGAGCATGCCTGGGTGCCTAACTCAGGACTATGGATTTCTGAGGGGCATCTAAGTTACGTGTTGCAGCACTGAGTCTAAGTCCCCTTTGTTGATCTATCCCTTAGACTCTCTAAAGTTCATAGTAATATTCTGTGTGACATACTGTGCCAAAGCCATTCGGGCCAGAGCAGGGATCTCAAACTCAAATCACCACGAGGGCCACATGAGGACTAGTACATTGGCCCGAGGACCACATCACTGACACCTTTTCATACAAAGATAGAAAAGCCCTCCCCTCTGCCCCTGGCCCCACCCCCACTCCACACCTTCCATGAGGCCCCTCCCTGCCCCGCCTCTTCCCACCCCTCCCCCACCCCCATTCCAACCCCTTCCCCAAAATCCCTACCCCAACTCCACCTTCTCCCTGCCCCTATTCCAACCCCTTCCCCAAATCCCCACCCTGGCCCCGCCTCTTCTCCGCCTCCTCTCCTGAGTGTGCTGCGTCCCCGCTCCTCCCCTCTCCCTCATGGAAAGTCCTAAGAGCTGGGAGGTACGCGGAGGAGCGGGGACGCGGTGTGCTTGGGGGTGGGGGGAGGCGCAGGGCAGGGAGTGAGGGGAGCTATGGCAGGCCTCAGGAAATAACTCCGCGGGGCGCATGCAGCCCACATCCCGCGTGTTTGAGACCCCTGGGCCAGAGAGAGTGAGTTCTTGTGATGACAGTGTAAACCCTTAAGAGAACAGAACCCTCAGGCACATATAAACCCTCAGGAGAACAGAGAAAGGAAGCAGTTTGTGTTTTATTTTCTGTTAGACTCATAAACTTTAAGGCCGGAAGGGACTATCATGATCATCTAGTCTGACCTCCTGCATATTACAGGCCACAGAACCTCACCCACCCACTTCTGTAATAGCCCCCAAACCTCTGACTGAGTTACTTAGCTTCTCAAATCATGATTTAAAGACTTCAAGTTACAGAGAATCCACCATTTACACTAATTTAAACCTGCAAGTGACCGGTGCCCCATGCTGTACAGGAAGGCCAAAAAAACCCCAGGTTCTCTGCCAATCTGACATAGGGGAAAATTCCTTCCTGACCCTAAATATGGCATCACTTTGACCTTGAGCATGTGAGCAAGACCCATCAGCCAGAAACCTGGGAAAGAATTCTCTCCAGTAACACAGTCTTCCCAATCTAATATCTCCTCAATGGCCGTTGGAGATATTCACTGCTATCCATCACAGATCGGCTACATGCCACTGTAGGAAGTCTCATACTGTCCGTTCCATAAACTTATCAAGATCAGTCTTGAAGACAGTTAGGTTTTTTCCCTTCATTACTCCTCTAAGAAGGCTGTTCCAGAACTTCTCTCCTCTGATGGTTAGAAAACTCCATCTAATTTCAAGCCTAAACTTGCTGATTCCAGTTTATGTCCATTTGATCTTGTGTCCACATTGGTGCTTAACTTAAATTACTTCTCTCCCTCCCTGGTATTCATCCCTCTGATGTACTTAGAGAGAGCAATCATCTCTCCCTTCAGCCTTCTTTTGGTTAGGCTAAACAAGCGAAGGTCTTTGAGTCTCCTCTCATAAGATAGATTTTCCATTCCTCTGATTGTCCTAATAGCCTTTCTCTGCACCTGTTCCAGTTTGAATTCATCTTTCTTAAATATGGGAGACCAGAATTGCACACAGTATTCCAGATGAGGTCTCACCAGTGTTTTGTATACCAGTACTAACACTTCCAAATTCCTACTGGATATACCTCACCTGATGCATCCTAGAACTTCACTTAGTCCCTAAGTGCAAGTCCTTGCATTTAGCATGATTAAATTCCATCCCATTTCTATTACTCCTGTTTTCAAGTTTGTCCAGATCTTCTTGTATAATATTCTGGACCTCCTCCATATTGGCAATACTTCCCAGCTTTGTGTAATCCACAAATTTTATTAGCACGCTCCTACTTTTTATGCCAAGGTTATTACGAAAAATGTTAAACAATATTGGTCCCAAGATCAATCCCTGAGGAACTCCACTAGTAACCTCCCTCCAACCTAAAAGTTCACCTTTCAGTATGGCGACTTGTAGTCTTACCATTAACCAGTTCCTTATCCACCTTTCAATTCTCATATTAATCCCCTGTCATAAATATAAAGGGAAGGGTAAACCCCTTTGAAATCCCTCCTGGCCAGGGGAAAGCTCCTCTCACCTGTAAAGGGTTAAGAAGCTAAAGGTAACCTCGCTGGCACCTGACCAAAATGACCAATGAGGAGACAAGATACTTTCAAAAGCTGGGAGGAGGGAGAGAAACAAAGGGTTTGTGTGTCTGTCTGTAGTCGTCTTGGCCGGGGACAGAACAGGAATGGAGTCTTAGAACTTTTAGTAAGTAATCTAGCTAGGTATGTGTTAGATTATGATTTCTTTAAATGGCTGAGAAAAGAATTGTGCTGAATAGAATAACTATTTCTGTCTGTGTATCTTTTTTGTAACTTAAGGTTTTGCCTAGAGGGGTTCTCTATGTTTTTGAATCTAATTACCCTGTAAGATATATACCATCCTGATTTTACAGGGGGGATTTCTTTATTTCTATTTACTTCTATTTTTTATTAAAAGTCTTCTTGTAAAACACTGAATGCTTTTTCATTGTTCTCAGATCCAAGGGTTTGGGTCTGTGGTCACCTATGCAAATTGGTGAGGCTTTTTATCCAACATTTCCCAGGAAAGGGGGAGTGCAAGTGTTGGGAGGATTGTTCATTGTTCTTAAGATCCAAGGGTCTGGGTCTGTAGTCACCTAGACAAATTGGTGAGGCTTTTTACCAAACCTTGTCCAGGAAGTGGGGTGCAAGGTTTTGGGAAGTATTTTGGGGGGAAGGACGCGTCCAAACAGCTCTTCCCCAGTAACCAGTATTAGTTTGGTGGTGGTAGCGGCCATTCCAAGGATAACGGGGGTAATATTTTGTACCTTGGGGAAGTTTTGACCTAAGCTGGTAAAGATAAGCTTAGGAGGTTTTTCATGCAGGTCCCCACATCTGTACCCTAGAGTTCAGAGTGGGGGAGGAACCTTGACATGGTGGCACAGTGGTGGGATTAACCTGAAATCATTTTGAGATCCAGTTGAGATTTTTTGAACTAGAAATACAGATTTTAAAAAGGAATTTTTAGGAAGTCCAGAAGGCAGCTTTGAAACTGAAAGCAGCTTGGTTTCTCTCTGCTTTGTGGCCAAGCAGAGACAAAAGGGGATTATCTTGTGAATTGCAGGTTTTCTTGCCTGGAGGCAGGGTACTTAACTCCTGCAGGGAAATTCACAGTCTTCCAACCCAGAGGTTTTTTTTTTTTCTTTTCTTCCTAAAAGTAAATAGGGGGTGTGTGCTCTACCCATTTGCCTGGAGACAAAAGTGGCAGGGTTTTTTTTTAGGATTTTGATTTTTTTTTTTGTTGTTTTACAAGGAGCACAGGTTTGAAAAGAAATTTTTTTTTTCTTTGGGCTGGGTAAGCAGTTTTCCAAGTAGTTGGAGGTTTTTTGCTTTAATTTGGGCCCAGAGCAGAGACAAGGGAATTGTCTTTTTCTGTAGGCTGACAATCACTATCAGAGAATAGGTACTCTATTCCAGCACAGCAAAAGTTTACAGCCAAGTTTTGTTTGTTTATTTCTAAACCTCGGGTGTAAAGTTAGTTAAAAACAGAGAGGTTAGAATGGCCAAATCCTCAGCTCGACTACAGCTGGAATTAGCCAAATTTCAGGCTGAGGAAAAACAAAGGGAACATGAAAGACAGATAGAACTCATGCGGCTGGAGAAGGAGGTACAGGAGGCTGCCCACAAGAGGGAAATGGAGGCAAGGAAGCATGTGGAGGAGATGGAGAGGATAAAGGCCCAGCAGAATATACCAACAAACCCTAGCAATCCTTCTCCAGGTACCACTTCCCATCCCAGAAAGTTCCCCACCTACAAGGCAGGTGATGATACTGAGGCCTTCTTAGAAAACTTCGAAAGGGCCTGCCTTGGGTACAACATCTCTACTGACCAATACATGGTAGAGCTGAGGCCGCAGCTCAGTGGACCCTTAGCTGAGGTGGCAGCTGAAATGCCTAAAGAACACATGAACAAGTATGAACTGTTTAAATCCAAGGCGAGAGTCAGAATGGGGATAACACCCGAGCAGTCTCGTCGGAGGTTCAGAGCCCTAAGGTGGAAACCAGACATGTCATTTACCCGACATGCCTACCACATTGTAAAACATTGGGATGCCTGGATATCAGGAGCAAGTGTTGAATCTCCAGTAAATTTGCCCTTCCTAATGCAAATGGAACAATTCTTAGAGGGTGTTCCTGAGGAAATAGAAAGATACATCCTAGATGGGAAACCCAAAACTGTAATTGAGGCAGGAGAGATTGGAGCCAGATGGGTGGAGGTGGCAGAGAAGAAGAAAACTGGTCGCAGTTGGAGCGGAGACCAGAAGGGACCACCCCAGACCACACCCTATTACCGGGGGCCGCCCAAAGCCCCACCTACCTCCCAAAGAACCCTCCAGACCCCTTATCGTCCCACCACCCCGTTCTCCAGCAACCCACCTCGCCCCGGTGACCCGTCAGCTGGACGATGTTTTAAATGTAACGAGCTGGGGCATGTAAAGGCCAACTGCCCCAAGAACCCCAACAGGTTACAGTTCATTGCACCGGAATCACACCAGAGGTCCACAGGCCCAGATACCTCCCAGATACCCTTGGAGCGGAGGGAAACTGTGAGTGTGGGTGGGAAGAAGGTCACCGCGTGGAGGGACACCGGAGCACAAGTGTCAGCTATCCATGCTTCCTTAGTGGACCCCAATTTAATCAACCCAGAGATCCAAGTGACGATTCAACCCTTCAAGTCCAACTCTTTCAATTTGCCTACAGCCAAGTTGCCTGTCCAGTACAAGGGCTGGTCAGGAATGTGGACTTTTGCAGTCTATGATGATTATCCCATCTCCATGCTGTTGGGGGAAGACTTGGCCAATCATGTGAAGCAGGCCAAGAGGGTGGGAATGGTCACCCGCAACCAGGCTAAACAAGCCGTGAGGCCTAGCTCTGTTCCGGAAACTTCTATCAGGACCCAGTCAGAGGTGATGGACCTGGACCCCAGGCCAATGTCTGCAACAGCAGTAGTGGATCCAGTCCCAGAGACCCAGACGGAACCAGTCCCAGAACCGGAACCAGCCAAACAACCAACACCAGACCCTGTGCCAGCACTGAATCCAGTACTTGCAACCTCAACACCAGAGGGCCCCACCGAACCTGAACTGGCAGCAGCCGATAACCCTACACAAGAGGCTCAGCCGGAGCCTGAATCCCAACATAGTGCACCAGCGGAGAGCGGTTCACAGTCAACAGAAACAGCTCCATCCCCTATATCGCTTCCAGAGGGACCAAGCCTATGTCCCCAATCCAATGAGGAACTGATGTCTCCAGCATCAAGGGAACAGTTCCAGACCGAACAGGAAGCAGATGAAAGCCTCCAGAGAGCTTGGACGGCGGCACGGAGCAACCCACCGCCTCTCAGCTCTTCTAATCGATCCAGGTTTGTTGTAGAAAGAGGACTTTTATACAAGGAAACTCTTTCTGGGGGACACCAGGAAGACTGGCATCCTCAGAGACAGTTGGTAGTTCCAACTAAATACCGGGCCAAGCTCTTGAGCTTAGCCCATGATCACCCTAGTGGCCATGCTGGGGTGAACAGGACCAAAGACCGTTTGGGGGGGTCATTCCACTGGGAGGGAATGGGCAAGGATGTTTCTACCTATGTCCAGTCTTGTGAGGTGTGCCAAAGAGTGGGAAAACCCCAAGACCAGGTCAAAGCTCCTCTCCAGCCACTCCCCATCATTGAAGTTCCATTTCAGCGAGTAGCTGTGGATATTCTGGGTCCTTTTCCGAAAAAGACACCCAGAGGAAAGCAGTACATACTGACTTTCATGGATTTTGCCACCCGATGGCCGGAAGCAGTAGCTCTAAGCAACACCAGGGCTAAAAGTGTGTGCCAGGCACTAGCAGACATTTTTGCCAGGGTAGGTTGGCCCTCCGACATCCTCACAGATGCAGGGACTAATTTCCTGGCAGGAACTATGAAAAACCTTTGGGAAGCTCATGGGGTAAATCACTTGGTTGCCACTCCTTACCATCATCAAACAAATGGCATGGTGGAGAAGTTTAATGGAACTTTGGGGGCCATGATACGTAAATTCGTAAATGAGCACTCCAATGATTGGGACCTAGTATTGCAGCAGTTGCTCTTTGCCTACAGAGCTGTACCACATCCCAGTTTAGGGTTTTCCCCATTTGAACTTGTATATGGCCGTGAGGTTAAGGGGCCATTGCAGTTGGTGAAGCAGCAATGGGAGGGATTTACACCTTCTCCAGGAACTAACATTCTGGACTTTGTAACCAACCTACAAACCACCCTCCGAACCTCTTTAGCCCTTGCTAGAGAAAACTTACAGGATGCTCAAAAAGAGCAAAAAGCCTGGTATGATAAACATGCCAGAGAGCGTTCCTTCAAAGTAGGAGACCAGGTCATGGTCTTAAAGGCGCTCCAGGCCCATAAAATGGAAGCATCGTGGGAAGGGCCATTCGTGGTCCAGGAGCGCCTGGGAGCTGTTAATTATCTCATAGCATTCCCCACCTCCAACCGAAAGCCTAAGGTGTATCATATTAATTCTCTAAAGCCCTTTTATTCCAGAGAATTAAAGGTTTGTCAGTTTACAGCCCAGGGAGGAGACGACGCTGAGTGGCCTGAAGGTGTCTACTACGAAGGGAAATGTGCTGGTGGTGTGGAAGAGGTGAACCTCTCCATGACCCTTGGGCGTATGCAGCGACAGCAGATCCAGGAGCTGTGCACTAGCTACGCGCCAACGTTCTCAGCCACCCCAGGACTGACTGAACGGGCATACCACTCCATTGACACAGGTAATGCTCACCCAATTAGGGTCCAACCTTACCGGGTGTCTCCTCAAGCTAAAACTGCTATAGAACGGGAGATCCAGGATATGTTACAGATGGGTGTAATCCGCCCCTCTGAAAGTGCATGGGCATCTCCAGTGGTTCTAGTTCCCAAACCAGATGGGGAAATACGTTTTTGCGTGGACTACCGTAAGCTAAATGCTGTAACTCGCCCAGACAACTATCCCATGCCACGCACAGATGAACTATTAGAGAAACTGGGAAGGGCCCAGTTCATCTCTACCTTGGACTTAACCAAGGGGTACTGGCAGGTACCGCTAGATGAATCTGCCAAGGAAAGGTCAGCCTTCATCACACATCTCGGGCTGTATGAATTTAATGTACTCCCTTTCGGGCTGCGAAATGCACCCGCCACTTTCCAAAGACTTGTAGATGGTCTCCTAGCGGGATTAGGAGAATATGCAGTTGCCTACCTTGACGATGTGGCCATATTTTCGGATTCCTGGGCAGACCACCTGGAACATCTACAAAAAGTCCTTGAGCGCATAAGGGAGGCAGGACTAACTGTTAAGGCTAAGAAGTGTCAAATAGGCCTAAACAGAGTGACTTACCTTGGACACCAGGTGGGTCAAGGAACTATCAGCCCCCTACAGGCCAAAGTGGATGCTATCCAAAAGTGGCCTGTCCCAAGGTCAAAGAAACAGGTTCAATCCTTCTTAGGCTTGGCCGGTTATTACAGACGATTTGTACCGCACTACAGCCAAATTGCTGCCCCACTGACAGACCTAACCAAAAAGAAACAGCCAAATGCTGTTCAGTGGACCGGAAAGTGTCAGAAGGCCTTTAACAAGCTTAAAGCGACACTCATGTCTGACCCCATACTAAGGGCCCCAGACTTTGACAAACCGTTCCTAGTAACCACAGATGCATCCGAGCGTGGTGTGGGAGCAGTTTTAATGCAGAAAGGACCTGATCAAGAATTCCACCCTGTAGTGTTTCTCAGCAAAAAACTGTCTGAGAGGGAAAGCCACTGGTCAGTCACTGAAAAAGAATGTTATGCCATTGTCTACGCTCTGGAAAAGCTACGCCCATATGTTTGGGGACGGCGTTTCCACCTGCAAACCGACCATGCTGCACTAAAGTGGCTTCACACCGTCAAAGAAACTAACAAAAAACTTCTTCGGTGGAGTTTAGCTCTCCAAGATTTTGATTTCGACATCCAACACATCTCAGGAGCTTCTAACAAAGTGGCTGATGCACTCTCCCGTGAAAGTTTCCCAGAATCAACTGGTTAAAATCGTCCTTGAGATGTGGAAAATATTGTTAGTCTTTATGTACTTGGTAGTATATTTAGAGATGCATGTGTCTTATTAACTCTGTTTTCCTAGAGCTCCAGGAAGAAATCCCAGCCAGTGTTTCACCCTAGCTGAGATTTGGGGGGCGTGTCATAAATATAAAGGGAAGGGTAAACCCCTTTGAAATCCCTCCTGGCCAGGGGAAAGCTCCTCTCACCTGTAAAGGGTTAAGAAGCTAAAGGTAACCTCGCTGGCACCTGACCAAAATGACCAATGAGGAGACAAGATACTTTCAAAAGCTGGGAGGAGGGAGAGAAACAAAGGGTTTGTGTGTCTGTCTGTAGTCGTCTTGGCCGGGGACAGAACAGGAATGGAGTCTTAGAACTTTTAGTAAGTAATCTAGCTAGGTATGTGTTAGATTATGATTTCTTTAAATGGCTGAGAAAAGAATTGTGCTGAATAGAATAACTATTTCTGTCTGTGTATCTTTTTTGTAACTTAAGGTTTTGCCTAGAGGGGTTCTCTATGTTTTTGAATCTAATTACCCTGTAAGATATATACCATCCTGATTTTACAGGGGGGATTTCTTTATTTCTATTTACTTCTATTTTTTATTAAAAGTCTTCTTGTAAAACACTGAATGCTTTTTCATTGTTCTCAGATCCAAGGGTTTGGGTCTGTGGTCACCTATGCAAATTGGTGAGGCTTTTTATCCAACATTTCCCAGGAAAGGGGGAGTGCAAGTGTTGGGAGGATTGTTCATTGTTCTTAAGATCCAAGGGTCTGGGTCTGTAGTCACCTAGACAAATTGGTGAGGCTTTTTACCAAACCTTGTCCAGGAAGTGGGGTGCAAGGTTTTGGGAAGTATTTTGGGGGGAAGGACGCGTCCAAACAGCTCTTCCCCAGTAACCAGTATTAGTTTGGTGGTGGTAGCGGCCATTCCAAGGATAACGGGGGTAATATTTTGTACCTTGGGGAAGTTTTGACCTAAGCTGGTAAAGATAAGCTTAGGAGGTTTTTCATGCAGGTCCCCACATCTGTACCCTAGAGTTCAGAGTGGGGGAGGAACCTTGACATCCCCATCTTCTCCAATGTCACTAGTAATTTTCCATGTGGAACTGTATCAAAAGTCTTACTGAAATCCAGGTGTAACGGGTTGGATCACAGAAACCCCCTGGGAGCTGCTACCCAATGTGCCAAGGCTACTTCTACCCCTGCTTTCCCTGCCAGCTTAGGACTCCAGCACCATGTCTTGCTGAGCCAGACACGCCAGTCTGCTCCAACACAGACCCAGGATCTGAAACTCATGCCCCAAAGCTGCAGGCTTAACTGAAAGCCAGTTAAGAAGTGTTCCTGCCTTTGACATTCGGATGCCCAACTCCCAGTGGGGTTCAAACCCTAAATAAATCCATTTTACCCTGTCCCCCACAAGCAATTCTTCTATGAGGTCCTTACTACTCACCAATACCAAATCTAAAATAGCATCACTTTTTGTTGGTTTGGCAACTATTTGGTGAAGAAATCTGTCAGCTATCACAACAAGAAAAACCTGGGCCTTACTATTATTACTAGCACTTGTCCTCCAACCTATATCTGGGAAAATAAAGTCCCCCATAATCACGTAATTCCCAATAGTATTTATTTAATTTAAAACATTAAAGAGGTATCTATCTGGATCCAAACTTGGGGGTCTGTAGTGTACTCCAAGTACTATCCCACGGGAATCTCTGGTAGCCTTCTTCCCCAAAGTGATTTTGACCCAAGTAGACTCTCTTTTATCCATTCCATCATTTCTAATTTCTTTACAGTCTACCTCATCATTAATATACAATGCTATTCTACCATCTTTACCTTTATTTTTGTCTTTCCTGAACAGCACTTACCCTTCAATATCTGTACTCCAGTCATGACTACTATTTCACCATGTTTCTGTTATCACTAAAATATCTGATTTCACTTCTTGCACAAGTAGTTTAGTTCCTCTGTTTTGTTACCCAGGCTCCTTGCATTAGTGTACAAACATAGTTGTTGCTGCTTGGCTTTGCCCAGATTTCTCACCCAATTGGGTACAGTCATTCTACTGACAGTATCTCCTATCTGACTATCAAAGGAATTTGGTGTTCCGTTGGGAAGCATGTGAGTAGGTGTGAAAGCTGGTGATCCCAGAATTTCCCCTGACAGTTTATTCCATTGCCATCACTTTTCTTAAATTACTCTGCACTTAATTTCTTTCATACCTCTGTATAGACGATCAGGTTTTTTAAAGATTAAATGCCTAAGAACTCAATAACAGCCCCAAGGATTAGGTTGGGAGCATTCCTAGCTATCACTTCATACAGTGCAAACCATTCACTTTCAGAATATTTTTAACAATTATAACATATCATTCAACTGAGGATCTATAAGCACTTTGCAAATATCAGATGATCCTCATGAACTGAGATGCTGTAGGTAAATATATCTCTGTTTTTACAGGTAGACACAAAAGGGCTAGGTGACTTGTCCAACATCACACAGGAAATTAATGGTAGAGCTGGGATTAAAAACCAGAACTTTTGGATTACTTTCTGCTCTCTCTACAAACACACATTCCAATAGTCGGAGGGCATAAAGGGTACTTGTAGAGTGTTATGTTTAAAATGTCATTAAAGAGTTTCTATTTTATACTGCATTGGGACACTAACCTGACTGCACCTATTACCTATTTTATTTGACCTAACATGGTTGCTCAGTTTGTAGTCCTTTCCTTTGTAAGAAAACATACGAGCTGTTGTCTTTTGATATTACAGTGTAATGTCATGTCTTCTTCATTTTAACATGACATTTGAACCACTTTTCATTTCTAGAGTAGAATCATAGAATCATAGAATATCAGGGTTGGAAGGGACCCCAGAAGGTCATCTAGTCCAACCCCCTGCTCGAAGCAGGACCAATTCCCAGTTAAATCATCCCAGCCAGGGCTTTGTCAAGCCTGACCTTAAAAACCTCTAAGGAAGGAGATTCTACCACCTCCCTAGGTAACGCATTCCAGTGTTTCACCACCCTCTTAGTGAAAAAGTTTTTCCTAATATCCAATCTAAACCTCCCCCACTGCAACTTGAGACCATTACTTCTCGTTCTGTCATCTGCTACCATTGAGAACAGTCTAGAGCCCATCCTCTTTGGAACCCCCTTTCAGGTAGTTGAAAGCAGCTATCAAATCCCCCCTCATTCTTCTCTTCTGCAGGCTAAACAATCCCAGCTCCCTCAGCCTCTCCTCATAACTCATGTGTTCCAGTCCCCTAATCATTTTTGTTGCCCTTCGCTGGACTCTCTCCAATTTATCCACATCCTTCTTGAAGTGTGGGGCCCAAAACTGGACACAGTACTCCAGATGAGGCCTCACCAATGTCGAATAGTAGTTTATGCCCACCAAAGAAATTATCAGCACTTAATGATATTACAAATTTAAAACATGCTTCAAGAAAAGTGAAGCCATGTATCACAATTAAATCTATATAGCTGCCTTCTACTGCCTTACATACCTTAAAAGATCACACATAATGGTTTTATTCTCCCAAAAGAAAAAGCTGGCATATTTCACCTCAGCTGAATGAAGCCTGAGACACATCTGGAGATGTTGAAAAATAGCTTAAATTACTGCCCACCCTCCCAACAAACTCACAGTTTGCATTAGCCCATTAAACAGATGTGTTGCTGATGGTGTTACTGTTATATTTGTCACACCATTGTTTATATAAACAGTGAAATTCATGCTTTTTTTTCTTTTCTCTCTAATCCTCATGGTTTTTTAAATCCATTAATATCTCTTCTTATAATCCAAACACAACAGATGTTATCAGTCTTCATAAAGGATTTAGGATTTTTTTTTTCATCAGGGACAAGAAATCAGAGCAGACCAGACTGGACAACCTAGTACAAAAAACACTGAGATGTCAAGATCATCAGTACAGTCATTAAAGAATGTGGGAAATGCATATACATATAGGTGTATGTACACTGTCCCATATACTTTACAAAAGAAATTATTTTTTCAGCCTTTACTCTTTTTCTAATCTGAAATTCTATATAATCATATATTGAAGGTCTAATTGAACCTGCAGAATTAGAGAAAGCTCTACCCTGTCACCTACTTGTGCCATGACATGGTTAGCTTAAAATTGAAATAAAAAGTCAGTTCACATTGGGGGTATATCTACACTGCAATGTAAGCCCAGGGTTAGTGAGACTCAAGCCTGGAAACCTTGGGTTTGAAAACCCAGGGCTTGAGTGGGACCTTAGGTGGAGCATTTTTAATCCTGGGCGACAATCTGGATCTCTTGCATGTACACTGCATTCTGCAGGCCTGAGTCCAACCAATGATATCCCACACTTCCTAGCCTCATGAAAGATGATTGTTCTGACACTTTGTTCCTGGTGCAGTGTGGGAAAACTTGACTGTCCACCCCTATGGATCACAGGAAGTTTGACCAGTCCACCAACACATCCTACCAAGTCATCATTTTGGTGCATGCACTCCCAGCAACAAGAGTGAGCAACATGGAGGAGTCACCATTTGAAGAACTCTCACTTGTGCTTTCACTTTTATTTAAGGGAATGGGCAGAGCTTCCATGAGACACAGGCCCATCAAATGCACATGACAGAGGAGAAGGGCAAAGAAAAGGATGACACAGATATGACAAACTCAAACTGCTTGATGCTGCTCATGGCACTCGATATAGCCACTGATTCCCCCTACATAGACTGGCACTTCTGGAGAAGGGCAGCAAGCACAGACTCAGGGGATCAAACCGTCCTGCAGACCTGAGATAACCAGCAGTGGGTCCAGAACTTTGGCATGAAGAAAGCTACATTTTTGGAGTTTTGTGAGCAGTTTGTCCTGATCCTCAAGCATCAAGACACACATGAGGGCAGCCATGTTGGACCAGAAATGCGTTGCTATAACAGTTTAGAAGCTGACTGTCCCAGACTGCTACAAATCTGTTGTCAGCCAGTTTGATGTTGGAAAGTCAACTCTGAGTAAAATGGTTGTAGACATTTCTGAGGCAGTCTGTTTACCTCTGGGTGGCAGATATAAAAGGTATTCCTGATGAAATTACTGGCTTTCAGAGAACGGGGTTTCTAAACTGTGCCAGGGCCACTGATGGGACCCATGTGCCCATAGTTTGTATTCTTCAAGGAACACTTGAGTACATAAACCAGTAAGCATACTGCTCCATTGTTATGCAGGTCTTTGTGGACGACAGAGCCTGATTTATGAATGCCAATGTGGGCTGCCCTGGAAAAATTCATGATGCCTGATTTTTCCACCGATCAGGAGTCTACGTTCAAAGACCGACTGGGACACTATTCCCACCAAATGACATGGTCATAAATGGAGATATTGTTTCCACTGTTGGAGATATTGTTTCCACTTGGCGATTCCATTTGCCCTCTTTTTCCTTGCCTTATGAAACCATATCCTGATCGCAGAGGCCCTGGCAACAGAAGGTTTGATTACACTCTCAGCAGGTGTAGAATTTTGGTTGAATGTGTGTTTGGCAGATTGAAATCCTGCTGATATTGTCTGCAGAGCTGTTTGGAGTCCAGTGTCATCAATACTGTCTGGATTACTGTGGCTTGCTGTGCTCTTCACAATCTTTGTGAAGACAATGGTGCATTTCCCCATGAGAGGACCTATGATAGAGACAGATTGCTGAACCATTACGCTCAGCCAGAAAGTGAAGCTACTACCGCTGGAGTTAGATGAACCTGGACAACAGAAATTAGGGATGCTTTGTGCTCCCACATCGCGGATTTGAATGGGACAATGGAAGAGGAAGAACCGTACCTTTATGAATGTACTTGTGCAGTGCTTACAGTACATTAGGTGAGGGGCAGGAGTTGTTTGACCTGCACTGTACTTATGAATGACCACTTATGCAATGGAGGTGGGAAGTGGGGGTTGGAGGTAGAGAACTGTGGGTTTAGATGTCTGTATTGACAAATAATGGTTGCATGCAACTTCAGTTGTCCCTTATCATGTTTTTATTTATTTGAAATATAAAAGGTGTGATGCAGTGATAGTAATACAATTTCTTAATAAAATTAAAAAAAACTTTTGGGGGGGATTAATAAAACAGAAATCCCTCCCATAGCGATACAAATAAACACAAAAATGGAGCTAGGAACTTGCCCAGCTCGGGGGTGACTTCTGTCTCTTCTGTTTCTGCTGCTAGTTCCATAGCAAGCCACTCCTCCGCTGAGACATCAAAAAGCTCCTCCAAGTATAGCCTCAGGATGTCCTGCAGCTGCTCTTGTGCAAAAGCCTCATCCGGCACCTACAGCTGCCTCCCATAAGTTACCATGCTAGATTCTGGGGTTGGCAGGGTGCCATTCCTGCTGACCAGGTCATTGTGTGCTACTGTTGGCTCTGTGAGAGGCACACTACCCAGCATGCTATCAAAGTCCTCATGAGTTGAGCATAATGATGAGTTCCCAGAGATGTGTTTCTGATATCTGGTTTTGTGGTAGTCTATCTTGAGCCATTTAATCCATTCCATGCATTGGTACCTGGTCAGGTAAATTTCCAACACTGCCATCTTCTTCACTATTTGCTGGTAGGAGTAGTCATTGCTGGTACTGTTACTAAAATCAAATCTTTTGCTTTCCTCACATCAGAGATGCATCAAAATTTGGCTGTGCTCCTATGACCAGAAGTAGCATACTTGGCAAACAATTTGGTCTGGTCAGTTTCTATTGCAAACTCAGGAGAAGATTCACTGTGTTTGCAGCTCACAATAAAATGGAAGGGCTAAATGCCATGCTGTACTTGAACAAGGGGGGTTGCCTCCATTTCTTGGGAGTCAGTTGGCAACTCATGAGATAGAGAACACTGGCCATGGGATTGTGGGATAGCAGTGGCAGACTTCCATGGCCACATCTACATTTCAAAAAGATAGGACTTGATCCCTGGGTCCTGGCTGGTCTTGGGTTCGGACCCTCCACCCCATGAGGTCCTAGGACTCTGAATCTGAGCCCAAGTCCAAGAGATTTGTATGTGAATGGAAGGGGGGTTAGGGTTTGAGTCTGAGTCTGAACCCAGGCTTACATTGCAGTGTAAACATTCCTTGGAAGACCAAAATGTTTAATTTTGAAAATGTCAAACAGGTTATTTCAACAATTACAAATTTTTTCTCAAATGTTTTTGAGTTGAGAAATTTGCTGAAACTGACCCTTTTTGACAAAAAGTTTCCATTTGCATGAATTGGCATTTTTCAACAAAAAAGCTTTCAGAACATTCCTGTTCAGCTTTGCTTTCAAGTAATAGGATAGCAAACATTTGTTCATTTATTTCTAGAAATGTTCATCAACAGAGCGGTTTTGGTGAGTATTAGCAAAAGAGAAGTTTGAACTCTAAATTTGAGGATTCACACCAGAAACCTGCTTCTAACAGTTACTCATCCATTCAGGGACAAACAAATCAAGCATCCTGCTGGTGAGGGTCCAAAAATGCTAACCAATGCCTTTCAAATTTGGAATACTGAATAGCCACAACAAACTGCATGTGAATCATACACAGTCCAAGAATTATGCAGTAAACTTATTCAGAAAATAATATAGAATTACAAATAAGTTCATGCAAATTTCTTCATACAATTTGTCTCTATCCATCTGGGCTGGATTCAAACCATAAAACAATATTTTACAAGCAGAGGGGAGAGAGGATTGCTGAACTCACTGACATATGTGAACAAGATGAAACAAGAGAGGCTGTACTGAAATAAGTAGTTAGAGGTACTTATTGTGAAATAAAGTATATCAAGACTTAGGCATAAATGGCCTGAACCAAAGTCCATTGCACTCAATGGAAAGAGTCCTTTGACTTCAGTGAGCTCTGGAGGAAGCCATAAAAAGTCTCTGACAGCCTGCAGCCTGTTTCAGATTCGTTAGTCAGTACACAGGATGCTGTAAAATAATCAGTACTAAAATGTATATGCAATTATTATAGGAAAGATGTTTTATCTAGGAGTGGGGAAGGTTGCTATGCAATAAACCTGCACAAAATCCACCCCCACTTAGTATAGTAAACCAGCACCATCTAAAACACACCAAATATAATTAGTTACAAAGTGCTTTTTATAATTTAATTAAACTTCCTTGCCTCTGTGCTGCATAGGCGACATGTAGAATCTTCCATGTACATACCAATTAATGTATGGGGATTCTGCTTTGTAATTGGACTGGGAAAAAAAGGAATAAAGTAAGCAGCACACTGTTGGTATCCAGAATCAACTGTGTTTTTTTAAAAAAATGAAAAGTGGAGACAGCTTTAATGCTTCAAATATTTATGTCAATTGAAATTGATTAAAACAATTTGAGGTTCCATTAGGTATAGATACAACCATTTTATTAACAAGATCCATCTGGTCTAAGAAAGAAAATTAAGATGAACCAATTGAAATTTGGAAGCATTTTTCCAAACACACATAATTCATACTGACGGAAAACAGAAGCCGCAATTCACCACAAACTGTCAAGTAGATGAATGTTTCATTTAGCTGGAATTTGAGATTTCACCCAGCAAGAGTCTATAAATGCTTGTAGTGAGGCACAGCCTGAGAAACAGAAAATCTGTTCTCATTTTACTGGTATCATATTAAAAGCCAGAGTACAACTTCTTAGGATTTATCTTCATGCAACATGAAACCACTTCAGCCTTTAAACACTTCTATCTGTGGATTTCCTGGTCATGGTTATTGGCCAGGATCTCTCTAGGCCCTGTACAACACTGTGCCCAACTCTTTAAAATTGCTTCTTCATTAGAGTCTGCATTGCTCTCTTTCAGCTTCCACCAGGCATTGTTCTTGTGTAACACTATAAAACTAGTCTCCAGAAGGCTCAAACGACATCAGGCCAGCACTGAAAACTGGAACACAGCCTCACAGCCCTTGTTTCCTATGCATATATATTGTTATTATTTATAACAATAGGGCTCAATGACATCATGGTTAAACACATAGTGGACAAAGTGAACTCTACACTTCGAGTTTCCCACTTTGTCTCATAACGTTCTGAGTTGGTTAAGTGGGACTCACTTTATTTTTCATGTATTTATTTATTCATGTATTTATGTATTCACTTATTTGTAAATTGTCCCATCACCTCAGCATCTGGGTGCCATACCTTGGAAAGAAAATGAAATCAACACAATATACACAAGTTACAGGTACAAGGCATAACGTGTTCTATCTCTAAAGTGATCTGGAGGCTATTTAAAAGCTGTACTAGACACATACAGCTCACTGCTAATGTTAACATATGGTGGATTGCCAGAAGGAGCAATTTCAAGAAGCATGGGTCTTCCATTGAGAATGCCCTGCTTCTACCCCAGCAATTGTCAGCAAGTGCTAAGGAGAGAAGATCCCTGTCAGATATAACTGGGTTCTAGACTTATATAAACTTATCAGTGGCAAACACCTTGGAAGAGATGAGGTAGACAGTGCAGTACACAGAATATTGGTGTTCTCTGTGCATAGGGCCTGTCCCAAAGCCCATTGAAGTCAATGGAAAAAACCCATTGACTTCAATGGCTTTGGATAAGGTCCATGGACCCCGATTCAGCAAAGGTCATGAGCACACGCGAGTGCTTGAAGTTAAGGTCATGCTTGAAGTTAAGTACTTTGTGGCATCACAGCCTGAAAGTGTAAGCTGATGCATTCTGCAGCATCTGAAGTTTCTAGTTGCTTTTGAACTAAAACCCAAAGTAGAAGTCATTGCTTTAATATAGTCTGGGGAAACAAATACAGGAACTAATATCCCATATTGGTGGAACAGTAAATACCACAACATCTATCTCTTGACAGCAGTCATTCATGTGTATTGAACAGGAGAGGTGAGAGGATGGAATCCCAAAGAGCCCCACATGGGAGAATATTTGAAGGAGAAAGGGTTAATACTCAATCCTTCCTTTTTGGTGCCTCTCACTGAAGAAGGAAGGAATCTACTCAAGGGTTGCTCCAATAACACTTACAAGATCCTGCAGATGAGTTAATAGAACCTTGGGACTAATAGTGTCAGCGGTTGTGATTACAGATATAACAATCAATATGGACATCAGAAAACAAAATATTCTCCCTTTTTTTGCCACCTCTACAACCAGACAAGTTGGAACTGAAAACACATGCAACAACAAGATGTAAGCAGATGTTCCAACACTACAGTCTTGGTAATCTTTCCCTAAAGTAGGAGTTTAGGCACTGGTGGATGACTGGCAAGGGTGTTCAGGCCAAGGAATGTTCTTTTGAGCAGGAGCCTCATCACTGCATTTAGGAACTAGCACTTTGAAGGGAGGAAGTTAATCATTCTCATCGACTCACTCCCTCAGCTACAATTGCCAGCCATGAGGGGCGAGGACTTGGATTACAAGGCATAAAGTGTAGCTTTCCCATCTCATCTAAGATTACGCTGAGCAAAACAGAAAAATTCAGCCAAGCAAGTTTACAAACTCCTCTCTGGACACTGTGCGTACAATGACACCAAGGCTTGACCAGATCAGACTGATATTTCCAGCAAAGCAGATGGAAAATTCCTCAGCAAGGAAAACTTGACTCTGACATCCTGATAAGTTTCACTTAAATTTTGAAAAAATCCAATATATTCCAAGCACTTAAGCACAAGATAAGGCCAGTTACAAATACCACTAGAACTGGTTAAGTCACACTAATGACTAATGACCGTTGTGGCTTCCTGAACAAAATATGCTGTTCATTTATAGCATAAACATGCTTCAGTTTTAACTGTATCTGGGTCAATAACTTGTAATTTGTAATTTATTTGTTGGGGGGGGGGGGTTTCTTGAGTTCCTAAGGGACATAGGACCATGAGTCCCACTGAAAATAGGACTCATGCTCCTAAATCTCTTATGCACTTTTGAAAATCTTCCCTTCAGTGAATATCATTCCTTGCTATTTGCAAATACATTGCAATTTTTTTGAATTAAGTATATTTGAAATTATTTCCTGCTAATTGCTGAGAGTGATTCTTGGTATGCAGATTTTTTGGGTCCTGTTTGTTGGAAGTATTTGATATTCACAATTCAAGCTGTGTTGATTAGATATGTTTGGATATGTTATTTCTATTTCTGGGGTGGATTATTATTGTTAGTCACTTGTGAAGCAGTGACCATGTGCCTGGTACTGTATAAAACAGGAAAGACCTGACAATTTAAAGAAAGGCATAAAGAAGAATAGACAAGGTGAGGAAATCCAGAAGAAGGAATCATTAATATTTTTGTTTGAAGTGTTCACCCAACTCTATGAAGAATTTGAGAGATTGCAGTATTTGCATGGAAATTATGGGTTGTAACTGGTACTCTTTAACATAAAGCTGTTGGTTAATCAGCATTATCGTTTAGAATTAGGAATGAATAATTAACAGTAATTGAAGTATATATAGTGCCTATCACATAGTGATGCTCCACCCCTTAAAGAGCTTGATCATTTTAACTGATAATAAATTAATTTGAGTACAGCACATACCAAAGGGATGAATTCACCCTGCACTTCCCCCTCAGAGATGGAAGGGAGCAGCCTATAAATAGAGCAACAATAGACACCATTCAGCATAGAAAGTGTGGAACACCTTTTTCCTAGTGAAGCTATACAGAAACTTTATGGCAGGTAGCTAGGATGTTGGGGCCATAATATTACTAAAAAAGTGCCGTGGGATTTTTAATGATTACAAGTGGTCAGGTCCTCAGTTTTATGTCTCATCCAAAAGACATCTTGTTTTTCATGCACCCCAAAATTTAAACCCTTTCTAAAATGAACTATGCCAAGACAGTCTTGTTTCAGCCATTCCTGCAACATTTGGAGAATTATTTTACCTTGGATAGTATGTGTAAAGTACAGTACTAATCTTGGATAGCTATAGTGACTTCTGCAGTTATTCTTTATAATGTTAATTAACTATGCTGGTCTCAGGAGCAAAAGGCTTAGTTTGATAACGAGGCAGGCAGTCTGAAGGAATGTATATCTAAGTACTGTGTTATGCAGTTTGCAGTTAAGATACATCAGAATTAAAGGCAAAGGTGGAATGGAGACTAGGGCTAAATTTTCAAAGGGACACAAATATATCCACAATCCTGTGAACACACCAAAATCTGTGGGTGAACTGTGTAGCAGATATAACTGATAGGCCCTTATATCAGTGTAAAATCAATGTGTCTCCACTGAAGTGGAATTAGTGAGAAGACACGTAGTCAGAGGGAAAAATAGTATGACAATCAGGAATTTCCAAAAATGCCAGGCAATACAGTCACAGGAAAAATGGGAGAATATCCGAGTTTGTGTGCAGATCGCTGCACAACTGTCTATGCCTGGCACACATCAGATTTTCAAATAGCTCAACTACAGTATGGGAGATTGGAAGGCCAGAGGACAATGAAGAACCCAGCTGCAGAGCAATGATGGCAGGTCATAAGAGGCCACTATACTGCTCTGCACCTGACCTAGTGTACCTCACATGTTGGCCTGGCAAAATTTCCCCTTCTCCTGTCACCTCCATAAGTAAGGAACTCCCACCCCCTGCTCCTCTTCTTCGCCCTGATGCTTGCTGCTCCACCCCACACCCCACCCCCCCGGCCAGGCTGGAAGCCAGAGGCTGGGCCATGGTAAGAGCTGCCCAGAGAACTTGAGCCACTGTGGGGAGTCCCAGACTCTCCACCTGCCCTGGGAAGGGAACCGGGATGCCCAAGAGCAGCCCCCCGGCCTGTGACCCCACCTCCCAGGATGAACCACCCAGGGCAGATAAAGGCTTTGGGGTTCCCTGGGTGGCTCTTATCACAGCCCAGCTCCAGCTTCTGGCCTGACCGGGGGTGGGGCCTTGGTGGGAAGAGAAGGAGCAGGGGGCAGGCCCCATGGTGAGGGGGGGCTAATGCCCACCTCTGCTCCCCACTGAGGAAGAGGCTGGCTGTGCTTTGTGGCAGGAGAGCTGATTACCTTATCAGCTCCCCCACTGCAAAGCATAGCCCCATGCCTACCTGAGGCTATTACACCTGTGTTAAAAAGTGGGCAGGCATGGCCCTCCCACTTTTAAAAGTAGAGAGCATGGCTCCCCTGCCCTCCACAGTTCTGGCACCACAGTTTGGGCATGGGGGTAGGGGCTGAAATGTTCTTGGTGCCCCAGAGGATCCCAACAAATTTTATTCCATCTCTGGGTTGGGCACTCTGCACCTTGCAAGATCAGGCCCTGTAGAAGGTATTATATAAATGAATTATTACCCCTAAATGGTTAACCATATTAATAGCTGCTTCCATTTTTTTGTCGGGTATCAGGCTGTCAACAGATTAACTTTTACTACTTGGCAGCGGAGCTGGGAGGTGGTTAGTCATGAGTTTCAGTATTTGCCTAACTACAGAGAATTGCTCTACAGCAAATGGAATCCTCAAATATCAGCAGCCTAATATTATCATTGCTGGAATTTCAGTGTAGAGTTAGGAAAGGCTCTTGGCTAAATGTTGATAACTGTTGGTCACAATGTTTAAAGGTTTAAAAAAGTTTAAAGGTTGAAGGGAGTATGGTACTCCCTTGATTGAAGTGAGTGAAACCCACTGGAATCTGTAAAATTATTAATGTCTAGTTCTTAATGTGCAAGAGTTCCAATCTAATAGGGCCACATACTGTTGCTAATTGGGATAACCTCATCTCGGAGGGCCATGATTTTCACAAAATAAGAGCAGGAGCAGAAAAGGCAGATATTAGAGAAAGTTCTAAAACATTGTTCTCGTAAATAATGATACTTCAACAAATACATTCCTGCAGAATGTTGTGGTGACTCAGCATTCTTCATCTTAAAGTCTGATTAATAATCTTGCTAAATTCTCACTAAAAATAACTGACTTTTTTAGTTCAATTACTTTCAAGAAACCACCAGTAATTCCTAGTTCTATCACTTGTTTGTCTTTTTAAAAGAGGATTTAGTACAACAACATCAGGCAAACCAGACTTGTCAAAGGGATATAATGATTATAAAGAATTAACATCCATCCAGCAATGAAGATGAAACTGGTAAATGGACACAACATAGCCAACTTGTTTGTCAATGAGTGACAGTGTTATTTCCTAAAATATAGGCTACATCATTAATCTAGATAAAAATAAAAGAGCAATGTCTGTGTGTTTACTCTCAGAAAAGGAAAGATTTTTTTCTCTTTTTTACTGAAAACAGGAGTAGAGATTATTAATACTAAAATTGTCTTATTTTCCAGCTAACATGTAGGACACTGAGCTGTCTTGCCTTCAACTTATTATTTTTATCAACCATTTACAAGTAATGAAGAAGCCTCAAAAAATTCTGTGGTTTGGTTCAGCTTACCCAAAGCTTTAATATTGAAATGGACCTGGATGTGTCACGAGATAATGCTTTCCTAAGGAATTTACATGACTTGGTTTTGGTTGACCTTCCAATACTTTTTGTTTTGTTTGTTACTACACTCTCTTCCAGATACAGCCAAGAAGTGGAGAGACACAAGATCATTTATTTAAAGGTAATGAATGTTTTTTGAACATCACAAAAGGTTGAGGTGTGATTTCGGTTCCAATTCAAGGCAAAGGTTCAAGATGGTGCGTATTTCTGTTGAATTCATCCTTGGTATCCACATGTTCTTTTGAACAAACCTGTGGACCAAATCCTGCCCTGTGTTGTGCAGGTGCAGAAGAGAGGACTGGGAATCTTTTACCTCAGAATCTCCAGGGTAGTAAAGAGGCAGAATTTCTACCTAGTGCTTAACAGAACACTAAGAGATAAATCTGACTATTATGTCCACTATTGCCCCACAACCCCAAGGAGGTGTGGTATGCTAACTGGACACAGCATGTATACTGCAGCATGCCACCGATGCTAACATGGAGTATGCGCCCCTTCTTATTAAGGAAACAGTCAAGAGCAACCCAATACATGTTTCCTGTATCCATTTATCTAGGCTACCCTGCCATGAGCTCCTGGAATGTATGTGTCACTGGTACTATGCCTCTACCCTCCAACTTCATGGCACAGGTCTCATCCTAAGGGTGATTTGGTCCAAAAATTATTAGTAAAAAGATTATAATATGAATTTATCCTATTGGAATAACAATGTTTATTTTCTTACTTAAAACCTGTTCATGTTACCCAGTAAAGCACTAATACCCAGTAAAGACACAACGATTTTTGTCATGGTCATTACAGTGCTGTGAAACATTTACATAGCTGCTAATCTCCCACCGACCCTTAATAACATTCTTTTATTTATATGCTAACCAGTAACCTCAGTAACAATTAAGAAGTGTGTTCCTGTCAGCTGGATAATTAAATGCCAAAAAACCTCACCACTCAATATGTAATTCACTCAATATCTTGTTGTTTGAAGGAACCAGTGTTCACAAACAGGATGGATTGAATTCCTAACAACATCTGGCATGAGCAATGGACTTGGCCCTTACAATAATAGCATTACGGTCATGGCAGGAATGACAGCTAAATGTAGGGAGATGGATGGGGCTTTTCTCTGAAGAGGCAGATTCATGGCTGCAGCCTAATGAATCAGTATGTTGTAACCCTTGGTCATGTACGTACTGGCCTGTTGGAAGTGACAACCTACATCAGGAGGTCCAGAGTAAATTGTAGCTGTCAGATCTAATGGAGAAGGATGCTGGCTTCTAAGTTACTGGAAAAGCTGAGTATAGTTTCCATTCCAATAATCTGGATGAAAACACTTCCTGATTGCCTTGGTCAATTTATTCTGTCACTTAATTAAACAAAAAGCATTACAAATCTTCTCAGTAAGAAAGAAGGATAGAGAGAATTTTTAACCTTGAGAATCAGGTCTAGATGTTAGCTATCACGTGAAGTTACTTATATTGTGGGACCTGGATTTATTTATCCATAAGTAAGCACAGGATTTTTTCCCTGCCATTCAGTGGCCTGATTCTGCAACATACCAAGTACCTTCAACATTGAAGCCAATGGGAGCCAAGAAGTACAAGCCAGGAGGCACTCAACAATATCATAGAGCTGAATGCATGGAGTGTTATTGGAATTATCCCTCAAAGCACAAATGTCAAACAGATGATGATGAAATTCTTGAAAAAATAATGTTTAAATTAATATAATGAAAATTATATTTCCTGGACCCATATAAGCTTCTAAACAATGAAGGGAAGGTGTGTCCATGACATACTAACAAAAGGAAAAGATTACTTTTAATTGTTCTCAGTTTGAAAATTTAACTGTCAAATATTGCTGGATTTTTAAGGGAACCTAGGAAGTAGAACAGAAATGATAGATTTTTGTATGTATAATATTGACATTTGTCAATATGATTCTTTTTTTTTCTTTTCTTAACTGAAGTACATTTATTAGCTGAAGTCCAGAATTAACAATGAATTAGTAGTATGGATTGAATAGCCTTGTCCCTGGATAAATTAAGTCAGTTTATGTGTTCTATTATTAATATTCCTCTGCTTCAGTGAAATGCATTGACTGAACTGTAAAATTCCTAAACCATAATCCATTATTCTGTCCATCATAATATATGCCACAAACTTCCATCAAGTATCTGTTAACCAACCTCAGGATTATACAGATTTGTAGGTGTCTGCTGATAATGTGCATTGACTGAGTGATGCAACTCTGCCCCTTGGTTTCTCTGTCTCTCAGCACTCTATGAAAAACATGATGATGTGTCTCTGGAGAAAGGTTGTTTCCTAATGAGATGGATGGATGGATGGATGGATGGATGGATGGATGGATGGATGGATGGATGGATGGATGGATTAGACAGATAAAGGAAAAGTACCTAAATTCCTGAGGGATACAGAAAGTGTGGTTTCAAGAAGACTATCAAATGAGAATGCATTATATAGTGACTGCATTTTGCCACAGAATCTGTAGTATTGGCTTTGTATTTTGAAAGAGCCAGACAGTATTAGTTTCTTTTAGTGTCATTAGTAGTTATTCCCCAGGAAAGAATCCTATATCAGACATTATCTTACAAATTGCTACTTCATGAGCCAATGTGTATTTGTCTGAAGGGAAAATTTGTTTTTGTTCATAGTCTGCACTACAAATCACAAGTCTCATAAAACTGGCAAAGGTGTTGGTTATTCACAAAAAAAATCTTTTGTTGGATGTTTTTAAAGGTTCGTTACATTGTGTTGTGTTCATTGCACTGTAATTAAAGTGGCTAAAAATATGTATCTTTAGATCGTGAGGTCTCTGGGGGAGGGACAGTCTTCTATTTTTTAATTTGCCTGAACAGTACCTAGAACAATGGGGGTCTGTTCCTCGGTCAAGGGAATCAAAAGTAAATAAAACAAATATGAAATAATATATATAATACATGTGTTCCATTAACAATATCAACAGAGGTGGGCAGAGAGCAAGTGTCACAAGGTTCTCAATAGAGCTGGTCAAAAACCAGATTTTCCATTTACCAAAAATTTTGAGATTTGGCTTACTGGATAGAGCATTGGACTAGGACTGAGGAGACATGGGTTCTGTTCCTAGCTTTGCCACTGGTCTCTTGGGTGTTCTTGGACAAGTAACATCCCTTCCTGGTGCCTCAGTTTCCTTATGCATAAAATGGGAATATTAATAATCTTGACCTCCTTTATAAAGCACTTTTGAGATCGACCGATGAAAAGTGCTATATCAGAACTAGGTATTACTATTATTTATTAACTCATCCTATACTGGAATGAAAGGCCATTTTTTTAAAAAAATAGGTTCAGACCAATCAGTGTTTCACTTTGATTTCTACTTTTTTATTTTTTAAAAAAGAGATTACATTTCAAAATATGTGTTTTAAAACAAGGAAAATTGTCTGGAAATGTTGAAATGGAACAGTTTGACATTTTGAAAAAAAATCCATTTTTTTTTCAAAACAATATGTCCTCAAATTGGTAGGATTTTGTGAAAAAAATCTGTTTCATTGAAACAGCATCCTCCAGCAGAGAACGGTTTCAGTGGAAATGTTCTGATCTGCTCTAGTGCTCAGCACCTAGAGAGATCAGTCACCCCCATTTGTATTTCCCACAGTGACAAGTGATTTCCATTGCATATCACTAAGCTCCTGTTTAACAAAAAATACCTGCTGGATATGTGAAACCTTAGAGCTAACAAGAGTGCACAGGGCATGTCATCACAGTTGGGTCCTTCCTCTTGCCTCCAGAGAGATGGGTCATTGGCGGTGTTTTTGTTAGTTCTCTCAAGGTATTGATATAAATGGGAGTAAGTTTGTGACAGAACAGTCTCACTGAGGGGCAAATGGCTCTAGAATTCACTCCCCAGTTTGACTCACCAGAGGTCAGATACAGCAATATTTTAGGCATGCCTTCTGACACACCTGTTTTTTAGGCTATTCTGGGGAAAAGAAATGAGGGAGGTTGGACTAGACTGTAGAGGATGTAACTGGCAGGATATTGGAACAGGAGTCTGTGGCAGGGACTGTCAGCCTTGCAGAGCTTTGGTTGAAATGTCAGCCTAAAACTACAAAGCTGCCTCTGGGATTAGAACACCCAAAGGCAATTGGACAGTCAAATACCTGAAGGTATATGAAAATATCAGCCTTACTTTTTGTGGTATCATTTATGGTTTTCAAGCTTTGTGATATGGGTAGGGTGTGAGATAAACACAATCAATAACACCAGTACAAAGAATGTGGCTCAGCACTGGTGGGGCCACTCCCTGTGCATGAATGCCCCCACCGAAGTGAATGGGACCTCTGTGCATAAGGACTGCAGAATTCAGTTACAGCATGTGTTGGTGAGGTCACTTGTTCCAAGAAAGAGACAAGAACTCAAGGGCCTGAATACAGATCCCCGACTGTAATAACCCACTGTGGGAGCCAGAAGGGAGGGAGAGCATGTTGCCAAGTAGATTATTATGATAAAGTGTTCGCTGTATTATTTATTAATCTAAGACAGTTAGTGGGCTAGATTCTGCCCATTAACTCCACATGCTTTGCACTGATCTGAATTTTGGTGCCTGGCTTTATGCAACTATATTTGAAAACTTTGGCTAGTGGATGTGAGCTCTGGGGGAAATGCAGCCATTCGATCACGACTTTGAAGAAGACATAGCTCCTGTGCCCAACCAACTCCCCTTAAAGTTCAGCCTTAATTACAGATAGAGAGGATCAACTCATGGCAGCCAATTTTTTGAACAGTATCTTGTGAAATCATAAATGAGAATATTCTGGCAATTATCTTTGAGGGCTGTGAGCATGTCTCCTATATCCAAATTAAGGTGTGATAGTGTGTTATCTAATACATTTTAATAGTTGTAGTCATAGGGGCTGAAACTAGAGGTGCTGGGAGTGGTGCTGCACCCCCTGGCTTGAACTGGTTTCCCTTATTTACAGGTTCACAGTTCAGTTCAATGGCTTTCAGCACCCCCACTGTATAAATTGTTCTAGTACCCCGGGTTGTAGTTGAACAATAACGTGAACTATTTTGCCAATATCTTTAAAATGCAGAGATTAAAATGTCTTTAACGCAGATCTGACTTTAACTGTCCACACTTCTTCTAATCCTTTGAAGTGGATTATTGTAATATTCCATGGAATGGCATCCCAGATCCTGTTAATTGAAAACTGGAGTTTATTGAAAATGCCATGTCTACAAAATTAAAGAGATTAAAGCCCAGGAGTACTTTAAACTGCTTCTTAAGAGCTTACATTAGTTGCCAATGCAATTTCTGAATTGTTAAAATTTCATTACATTACTAATGCCTTATGCTGGAATGGAAGGAAAAGGTGGCTTTACTTCTCGGTATCCTTCTACCATTCCTTAAGAGGGACTGCAGAGTTTTAAAATTGTGAAATCTATCTATCTATCTATCTATCAAATTCATGCCTGTATTCCCACAGGCAGTGAGAGGCAGTGGCTTGCTTCTCCCCTATTCAATTATTGCTGTGAGTATTTAGAGGATGTAGGGCAGAGCTGTTTCTGTATTTGGCAGCAGTCTTGCTGTGCTAGGGGAATTGACCTTGTAGGGAGCATGGTGGTCCCTTTCCATTTATAACTAGTGTCAAGTGGTTGCCACAGAAGGGCAAATGCCTCCCAGGATGTCCTGCTGCATGTATTGAAAAGAGATTTCACAGTATGTCACTCCTCAGACTTTCTTTAATGTTTTGCTGCACAGTGGTCACCTGATTGTATCGTGCATAAAGATCCAATGTAATCATTAGGATGTGGACTCAACTGGATCAAACCAGAAGACAGATAGACAGACCTGGGAGGTGGCACAGAGAGGTCCTGCAGGGAATGCCCATTCTTGAGATGTAAAATATAGTCCAAAGTTTGATTTTATTGTTCACTGAAATAATACCACCACAACAAACTCAGGAATGGGGAAAGTTTGGATATAATATACTTTGTTCAGAGCAGGGAAGCAACTTATTCTGCTTACATCTAAATAACTTGATTTTCTTACATTTATAATATACAAGACATACATGTAATTTTATATTTGTAATATAACATTATTTGTATCCTTCTATACTGATTTCAACTAGTCACTGGATTTTTAGGAGGATCAAGCTATGCTGTTCCAGAATTCAGCAGTTCCAGTTAGGGTTAGGATTGTGCTATTAAAGACATCTAATGACTTGCATTTCATGGGCCAGCTTCATATCTGTTGTACAGAAGTGTGTGATGCAACTGTAATTGTTGTGGCTTTCTTTTCTCTGCACTGCATCCATCTACAAGGGCAATTTCTGGGGTAATTTGGAGTTATTTTGGGAGGCAGAAATGATACACATTACATAAAGGATACACACTGTGCCCTTTCAACTAGGCACTACTGTTGTTCGTTCTTGTTTTCTTACCTTAATCTAAAGTTATGTTAAGTTCACAGCATACACACAGTGATAAAAACACAAATATCCTTTCTGGAATCCTTCCGTTCTGCACGATAACACTACTTTATTTCTTAGAATTCAGAAAGATAAACATAAGAACCCAAAAACAGAGAGTTCCCTAAGGCAGAGAGGTGCAACTCACCAACCTTACTTTTAAGCTCTCTCTTTCTACACCGACTCGGATCACACACTTCCCCAATGAGCCCCACTAGCCTGCAAGCAGGACCGAGAAACTACCTTACCTGATGGTATGTCTACAATATAGCTGGGAGCATACTTCCCAGAGTGGGCATCCAGACACGTTAGCTGTATTCAAGCCAATGCACTAAAAATGTCAATGTGGCTGTAGTGGCTTGGGCTACCGCCCTAGTATAAGCCTGCCCAACCTTGTGGGAACATCCTTGGGAAGCTAGCCCAAGCCGCCACATGTGCCGCTGTAGCCACACTGCTATTTTTAACATGGCAGCTTGAGCAGAGCTAACATGTCTGTCCACCCCTCCTGGGAAGCATGCTCCCAGCTTTAGTGTGGACCAGTAGGTTCTCAACCTGCAGACCACAAGCTGCTTGTGGCCCAGTCAGCACACAAACGCAGCCCATGTAACATCCTCAGGACCATACAGGTAGTGTATATATTGTGTGGATGCTGCCCACATAACACATAGAGAGCTGCATATGCAGCCCACAATGGTAGATTGAGAACCACTTGTAGAAATACCCTAAAAGTGATAGCTTGCAATTCCAACATAGTCCTCAATACGCCATTCAAACTATTCCTACTGAAAGTATAGTGTTTTTCTTTGTGTACTGGAGAATATAGCAAGGAGGATTCCATTTAATTTAATGAAGTCCACTTACACCACATTTGAATTTTTGTCCTTTGTGTGGATGCGAAGTACTGAAAGAGTCTATTGGTTCTACATTTGGGTCTAGACTCAAAGATATTTGGTCAAGGAATATGTAAACTTTATTTGACATCAGAAACAACAAGGAGTCTGGTGGCACCGTAAAGAAGAACAGATTTATTTGGGCATAAGCTTTCGTGGGTAAAAAACCCACTTCTTCAGATGTATGGAATGAAAATTACAGATGCAGGCATTATTATAGTGACACATGAAGAGAAGGGAGTTACCTCACAAGTGGAGAACCATTGTTCACAGGGCCAATTTGATCAGGGACATCTTTGACATCTTGATGCATGATTTTTATAATATTGCAGATGCACATTCAAATTATCATTTTGGGAACTTGCTCACAGACTGAAGAGGCAAATTAATTTCTGTCTTGGATTTACTACAAAATCCCATGAAGTGACACCAAAGATGAGTGTCACACAATTTAATTACTTTAATTGGGAATATCAGCAGTTGGAGGGATTTAAAAACGTTTACTCTTAGAGCCCTACTCTATATGAAGTAGACCTCGTTGATGCATTTGCTGACAATTGCTGAGATCTGCTACATCGCTAAATTTCCTCTCCCCCTTCTTCCCCCAAAATTTAAATGCTTTCGGACCTGTTCCTGGCATTGCTGCTCTCCAGTGCAGAATTACAGCATGTTCCAATTTAGCTGAGAGTACCATCTCTTATTGCAGTGCCAGCAACAATTTTAAATAAATATCATTGCTTGCAGTCTTTTGTGTGCAATTAATTGAAAGCTACAGGGGAAAACCTCATATCCCAGGGTGTTCTGAAAGGAACAATTGTCCCTTTAAAGGTTTTATTCCACTGTTTCTTCTGTGGCTTAAAAATTCTGGAAAATAAAGCTTAAGTAACAGTCCTAATTTCTGTTCTGAATATGGGTGTGGGGACGGTTGTAATTACAGTGATTTGTTTCAGAGTAGCAGCCGTGTTAGTCTGTATGCATCCAATGAAGTGAGCTGTAGCTCATGAAAGCTTATGCTCAAATAAATCTGTTAGTCTCTAAGGTGCCACAAGTACTCCTTTTCTTTTTAGTGATTTGTTGTTAAGTTAGATGCTAAAAAGTAAAAGAGTGTATGAGAGCAGTAGAAGGACATTTTAAATCCAGCATAAATTGCCAGAGTCTATAATTTTAAAGAGAAACTGTCAAGTACCATTTTTATTAGTTGTGTTTAGGATCCTGTTGTAACACTCTCTGAGAAGCCTCAGCATAAATATTTGTTTCCTTTAATAAGTGCCATTCCTTTCCATCTCCTCTCTTATACCCAATGGAATTTGAAATGTATGTAGCTTTTCAATTTACTTCCCCTTTGGTGTACCAACATTATCAAGATGTCAGCCTGTTTCTGGTCTGGTGTTTATCTAGTTTGTGCCCGTATTCACTTAGATCTTTTATACATTTTTACATTACAGATTAAGTAATCTTTATCCAATTGGCTTTTAGCACGTCAGTCCTTTGAATTCTGGAAAACTGATACATTACTCATGAACAAGCTTCAATTACCCAACTTCTGTATTTTTCCTGATGGTTTTGCGAGTTCTGGGTCATGTTGTTTTCTGTCAGCCCGCTCTGGGTCTTCCCAGGAAAAGGGTTTTTTAAATTTATTTTTACATGTTTGTGTATCTTTTACTTACATCTTCCAACACAACATATTACCTTTGTTCTCTCAGCAGTAACATTTTAAGCAGATTAGCAATTAGCAAAAAGAAGGATTGGCAAAACCACACTTATGCCATCAAGGACTTGGCCTCAGTGTTTCCTCATGTATGCTCATTCACAATAAATAATTACAAATCATTAAATATATAGCTATCAAACCTCTTAATCTTACCATTAACATTCTTCATTTTATATTTCAATGTTATATGTCAATATCTGTTACTCTGAGTTACCCTTAAGACAGAAAGGGAAGGAGGAGTTATGGAAAACATGTTGGTTCTTTCATATCAACATTTCTTATATTCTTTAAACATGGTGTTTGATTTTTTAAAAAAATTAAGTCTGGTTTTGTTTGTGAATTATTACAAAGAAACGTAATTCAAAATTTTCAAGTGAATGCACTTTGAGGGGCGGCTCAGTTTTAGGACCGTCATATTTAGTTGCTTTTGACCAATGTGAAATTGAACCTGTCAGATCTCATATATCTTTACATTTCAGTTTTAGGCGACATGATTGAGTCATTTCAGTACACAGGCAAGGAGCCACCAGTTGTTCCCACAGAAAGTATAAAGAATGAGGTCACTGATTAGAGATTTGACAAAAGTGAAGGGAACTGCTAATAGATTAGCCAACTACTGAAAGGTGAACCAGCATAAGGAGTCATTCTCTTTAACTGATGATTGCAAGCTACTTGGTTTACAACAAAATCCCTGCCTTGTCACTGAACACAAAAAAGTATCTCCATGAACATTTATGCATCTTACACTCCACCCTTATGAAATGACTGAAAAATTCACTCTCTTCATACAAAGTTGTATGTCAAAAGGTTGAGTAGAAAATGCAATGCCAAAAATACTACATATTAAATGTTTCAGTCATTCACAAGTACTTTTAGATAGTAGCGCTCCTCCCTCTGAGTTGCTGGAATCTTTTGGAATTTTCTGCTCTCTAAATTTAAACTATGTCATCTCATTTTGGTCCACCATGGTGGATTTTCTAAATGTAAACTATCATTAATTTCTACTTAATCTTAGAAGTGATTACTGTTTTATGCAAATCAACGTGTCATGGTACTATCACCACCTTAATTATGTCATTTGGGAGAAGTGAATTTCACAGTGTTTTTAACCCCCCTCCAAGGTTTTTCTGCAAGCCTGTGTTAAGGTGCTGCAAGGTATTTCAGAACATTCAAAGCAAAAATCTCTTGTTACAGTACTAGCCACTAGAGAGAAAGCTGAATTTAGGCTCTTGGCTCCGTAGCACAGAAAGTTCACCTTCTTCTATGTCTTCCATCAGCTTAGAAACAGCCGCTAGACATGGACTCTTTTCCATTGTATTCTGTTGTGTACAAATACTGCTTGTTAATGTTGGTGTCATTTCTGGCACTCCTGAGGCTTTTTTGTCTGTATCCTCTACACTTGTGCAGAGAATGACCTAGAGCAGCTTATAACAAACAAGAGGTAGAAGGAGAGAGACTGGCTGGCAACAAAAGGATTCATGCCGAAGCAACAAGAGTTTAGATCAAGATCCCACATGCTTGCAGCATTCTGTGGAAACTTCCATCGGGAAGTTTAGACTTGAAATTAGACGAAGGTCTCTAACCATTGGAGGAGTGAAGTTCTGGAACAGCCTTCCAAGGGAAGCAGTGGGGGCAAATGACCTATCTGGCTTCAAGATTAAACTCGATAAGTTTATGGAGGAGATGGTATGATGGGATAACATGATTTTGGCAATTAATTGATCTTTAACTATTCATGGTAAATAGGCCAAATGGCCTGTGATGGGATGTTAGATGCGGTGGGATCTGAGTTACTGCAGAGAATTCTTTCCTGGGTATCTGGCTGATGAATCTTGCCCACATGCTCAGGGTACAGCTGATCGCCATATTTGGGGTCGGGAAGGAATTTTCCTCCAGGGCAGATTGGAAGAGGCCCTGGGGATTTTTCGCCTTCCTCTGTAGCACGGGGCACGGGTCACTTGCTGGAGGATTCTCTACACCTTCAAGTCTTTAAACAATTATTTGAGGACTTCAATAGCTCAGACATAGGTGAGAGGTTTATTGCAGGAGTGGATGGGTGAGATTCTGTGGCCTGCATTGTGCAGGAGGTCAGACTAGATGATCATAATGGTCCCTTCTGACCTTAATATCTATGAGTCTATGAGTCTAATATACATAGGGTCCCTTGAACCTCAAACCCAGTATATAGATCTCTGGAGGTCTAAGTAAAGGGGAAACTATTGATATGGTACGAATGGGACATTTACAAAATGAGCAAAAGATGCCTCAAATGTTAGGCTTGCTTGTTTGTTTTTTCATTTTTTTTTTAAATGATCACAATAAATGTGATTATGCAGATACATTAACATAATTCATGCTGAAGGAAGTGTGTGTGAGAGAGGTGAGAGAGATGAAGTGATTTAACCCAATAGAAATCATTTAACTTGATTTGTATTCACAAAGCCTATTTTTTTCTAAAATACACCTTTTAACTCATCTACAACCTATGTAAATTATTCATTTTATTTCCCCCACACACACACTTTCCCCTCTGAATAATTCAGTTCAGACTTAATGGTTACTGTTCACGGAGAAGAAACTAACTTGGTTCAGCATCTAGGCCACTAACTATAAGTTCATACCAATTTTGTTTTGGACCTGCTTCTGCTGCCATTAAAATGAATAGCAAAATTGCCACTGGTTTCAAAAGAAGCAGGATTGGATCATTTGTGGAATTCTCTAGGGATCTCCTATTTTATGGGCCAAACTGAAGGAACACTGATCATCTGTAATCCCATGGAATTGGATGGTCCATTTCTGAGGTCATTCCTCAGGGCCTGGTTTTGAATGGCTGTTGTTTTAGCATTCAGCGTTGTGAGGTGGTGTAAGAAGCTTCGCCCCCCTTTCCTCACCTCACACAAGAACCAGAGTAGCAGCTAGTTCTCGTGCTTGGACGAATGGAGGGAGTGCTTTCATTATGCACATATGGACCATGAGCAGCAGGTGATGCAAGCAGCTGCCTGAAAACACACCATGTGCACCTCGTGCTTGCATACAGTTCTTCCCAGAACTCCCCCTTGGGCAGTGTCTCTACCCTATCACTAACGCCAGGCTGTGCATATCTGAACACATGCTAGGTCTCACTTTTAATGCCTTCCTTACTCCAGCCAACTCCCACTGACTACAGTGTGTGTGCCAGGTACAGTACTTAGCACCTCTCAGGATTTTGCCCAGTGTTTTCCACCTTCTTTGTGCTTAAACCAGGAATTTCCACACTCTCTGCAAAAGCCAGCTTAAAGACGTTTTAATATGTTTGAACTTCATTAGTCGAATATAAACAAAAATCTCGTTTCAGACGTATCATTCTCCTTTCCTGACCACTACCCCTAATCTAACTAAATTGATTTTCCAATCTTTGTTTCTAATCTACTTTGGAATCTCAAAATTAATGTTCTCATTAACAAAACTTCAAATTCTCTCTGTTACTCCCCTCCCAACCAATGAGAAAGCAAAGCCAGATACAATAAGTTCTTGTACAGACTGTGCTATTCTTTGTTTTGAGGCAGCCCACACAGGCCCCAATTCCCCAGTGTGCAAGGTAGTATAAAAAAATATACAAGACACAGTCCATGCTGCAAAGAGATCACAATATAAAAAGACAAAACAGAAGAAGGGTGAGAAAAAGGAAAACAACAGGTGAGCAAAGTGGCCACGATGAAGATGGGTACATAGTTGGTTATTTCCATCTGAGTAATGTGGCCTTTATTTTTAAATATGGGTTGAGGTGGAATGGCATAAAGGCAGGGGCGAAAGTTACTTAAAGGACTTACAGGTACGCTGAAGTCCTGAGTCCTGAGGTCGTGGCCTCAACCGGAAGAGGCATGGCCTCAACCAGAAGAGGCGGGGACTTTAAAGATTTAAAGGCCCCGGGGCTCCCAACTGCAGAGGCCTTTAAATCACCCCCCGAGCTCCCAGCTGCAGAGGCGGCTGGGAGCCCCGGGGCTCAGGGGCGATTTAAAGAGCCCGGGGCTCCAGCCATAGCTACCACAGTGGTGCTCCGGGCCCTTTAAATCACTGCCCAAGCCTGGCTGCCAGAGCCCCAGGGTAGCAGCAGCGGGCCTCAGGAGGCGATCTAAAGGGCCGGGGGCTCCGGCCGCTGCAGGGAGCCCTGTGCCCTTTAAATCGCCAGCTTGGGCAAGCCGGTCCGGTCTGGCACGTATGACGGGGTAAGGCCAGATGGCTATAGAAAAGTAGTGGGAGATAGATATATTAGCTCCAGGCTAAACAAATCCCTGGTACCAGGTTAAGTGAAATGGCAGCTGCTCCAGGTCAATTAAGACACCTGGGGCCAATTAAGAACTTTCCAGAAGGCAGGGAGAATGCTAGGTTAATTGGGACACCTGAACCCAATCAGGAGCTGGCTGAAACTAGTTAAAAGCCTCCCAGTCAGTCAGGTGGGTATGCACGTCAGGAGCTGTGGAAGGAAGTTGTGCTGTTGGAGAGGCTGAGTAATACACACCATATCTGGACAAGGAAGGAGGCCCTGAGGTAAGGGTGAGGTGGAGCTTGAGGAAGTGAGGGCTGCTGTGGGGGAAGTAGCCCAGGGAATTGTACATGTCATGTTTCTAAGAGGTCAGCTACCATAGCTGATACTATTAGGGTCCCTGGGCTGGAGCCCGGACTAGAGGATGGGCCCGGGCTCCCCCCCCCCCCACCTTTGCCCCCTGATTAATCACTGAGACTGGGAGACAACAGAGACTGTGCAAGGAAGGATAACTTCTCCTCACCTCCCTTGCTGACTTATGATGAAAATGTCTCAGTAGACTGTGACCCTTGTCCCTAGAGAGAGAAGGGTTACGTGGAGTGTCACAGTGAGCCTCTGAGGCTAGCAAAATCCGCCAGGAAATGTGGGACCCACGGAGACAAGGACAGAGCTTTGTCACACAGGGCATACCAGCTTTTGCCAGTATGCCGTACCGGACCAGACCCGCTTACTTTCACCTCTGCGTAAAGGTGTGAATAAATAGGAGTGAAAATGGAACGAATGTGGTATGAAAATGGAAAGAAGAGGAGGAGGGAAACTGATGATGAGAAGTAGTGGAAGGCTGGAACATGGAGGGCAGGGAGAGTGAGGCTGGCAGCAGGGAAATGTGAGGGAGGAGTCTGGAACGAACTACCAACAAACAAACAGGGAAATAATGTCCAGCACTCTAATCCTATAAAGTAAGTCCGCTGATGTAACCCACCCACCTCCTGGGTGTGGTCTCTGTCCCATTTAGGGGCACCAAGACCACTTAGAGAGAAATTAACAAGTCTGCTCTACAGCCTTAGCTAAGGGCCATATGGCATTTAGTTCATGCAGCAGGGGCTCATGCATTTAGCTCCAGTGGTCCCAAGTTCTATCCTGCCCACCAATGACCGGGGTCTGTCGGTGTCACACTGACATCACTGGGGACCAGGGGCTGTGAAGTGATGGGAAGAGCAGGGGTTCTGGCTGTGCCTTTCCCTGCTTCTCTCCTCTTCAATGTTTCTGATGAAGTCCTGGCTGCCTTTGGGACTGGACTCTCATGTGGGAGGAGGAGCTGAAGGGAAAATACCCATGTCCTGCTGTTACCCCCTCCTGATGAGTGCTGAGGAAGTCCCAGCTATGTCTGGAGAGGGCAAGGGAAACAGGAGGAAGATATGGGTCGGGCTTAGCTCCACCATAACAGAAAGTGAATGCAGGGGAAATTTTTAATCAAAACTCCAGGACTGTAGATAGAACTGGCAACCATGGGAATGGACTGCAGAGGTTTGAGATAGAAATTAGGGTTCTTAATTAGATATACTACACTATTGGGAGGATTACATATAATAATAATTATTATTATTTTATTATTAATTATTATTTTGGTATCACATAGGAGCCAGAGTCACAAACCAGGACCCCCATTGAGCCCCCAGTGCAAACACAGAAGAAAGAGATGGTCCCTGCCCCAAGGAAATTACAGTATAAATATAAAATAATGGACAGATGGATGGAGGAGTGCAAAGAAACAAACAATGAGACAATATTGGTCAATAAAAACAAACTATTAGTTAATATTTATATTACAGTAGCACCTAACAGCCAGAACCAGGTTGGACTCCTCTGTGTTACATGCTATATGAACATATAATAAATGAAAGTCTCTGGTCCCATTCAGATGTTCCCTGTCTTAGATTGTGAGCTGTGCAGGGCAGCTGTTTTAGTGGATAGCACTGACCTCACTGTGGAGTCTACCAGTATACAAATAATCAGTAATAATTCATTAGTATTTTAGGTACCTTACCAGCTGCTGCTATTGCTGTCAATGTTTTTGGCTGGCTGGTGAGACACTTGTGCCAGGAACTACTGTATTGTGATGGCAGGAAGAACTGCAAAATATTTTAACCTCTCAAATTCCTACTCTAATCTCTCTGAAAAGAGCAGACAGAAGAAGAATCCACAGATCCTCCAGCACCTTTGATTTAGCCTGAGGTAGCCACATCATTAATGGATTAAATGACAAAAGGAATTAAGAAATTGAATGCTGGAAGTAAATCAGATGTCCAACACTGACATTAAATTAACATATCATTTGCAGAAATGGCAACTGGATTTGATTCTTCACATTTTCTGAGTGTGACCCTGAGGTTAATAGATAGATAAATACACTGTGACAGCTAGCCACAGCTCTGAGTAGGGAGAGCCTGTATGAAGCTTCTCTGGACCAAGGGGGAATGGGAAAGTTTGTGCATCAGGGAGGCACATAGCCCTCCTCAACCTTCCAGGCGTGACAGGGCAATACAGAGGCTGCATATGGGACACATGTTTTTGGAGGGGGGTGAGGGGGTGAGAGAACCTGAACCATTTGTGCAGGAAATGGCCCACCTTGATTATCACACACATTGTGAAGAGAGTGGTCACTTTGGATGGGCAATTACCAGCAAGAGAGTGAGTTTGTGTGTGCGGGGGCGGAGGGTGAGAAAACCTGGATTTGTGCTGGAAATGGCCCAACTTGATGATCACTTTAGATAAGCTATTACCAGCAGGACAGTGGGGTGGGAGGAGGTATTGTTTCATGGTGTCACGGTTCCTCCCCCACTCTGAACTCTAGGGTACAGATGTGGGGACCTGCATGAAAAACCTCCTAAGCTTATCTTTACCAGCTTAGGTCAAAACTTCCCCAAGGTACAAAATATTACACCTTGGACTGGCCGCTACCACCACCAAACTAATACTGGTTACTGGGGAAGAGCTGTTTGGACGCGTCCTTCCCCCCAAAATACTTCCCAAAACCTTGCACCCCACTTCCTGGACAAGGTTTGGTAAAAAGCCTCACCAATTTGCTTAGGCGACTACAGATCCAGACCCTTGGATCTTAAGAACAATGAACAATCCTCCCAACACTTGCACCCCCCCTTTCCTGGGAAATGTTGGATAAAAAGCCTCACCAATTTGCATAGGTGACCACAGACCCAAACCCTTGGATCTGAGAACAATGAAAAAGCATTCAGTGTTTTACAAGAAGACTTTTAATAAAAAATAGAAGTAAATAGAAATAAAGAAATCCCCCCTGTAAAATCAGGATGGTAGATATCTTACAGGGTAATTAGATTCAAAAACATAGAGAACCCCTCTAGGCAAAACCTTAAGTTACAAAAAAGATACACAGACAGAAATAGTTATTCTATTCAGCACAATTCTTTTCTCAGCCATTTAAAGAAATCATAATCTAACACATACCTAGCTAGATTACTTACTAAAAGTTCTAAGACTCCATTCCTGTTCTGTCCCTGTCCAATACGACTACAGACAGACACAGACCCTTTGTTTCTCTCCCTCCTCCCAGCTTTTGAAAGTATCTTGTCTCCTCATTGGTCATTTTGGTCAGGTGCCAGAGAGGTTACCTTTAGCTTCTTAACCCTTTACAGGTGAGAGGAGCTTTCCCCTGGCCAGGAGGGATTTCAAAGGGGTTTACCCTTCCCTTTATATTTATGACACATGGTCTCTGTGTGTATATAATGTCTTCTGCAGTTTCCACGGTATGCATCTGATGAAATGAGCTGTAGCTCACGAAAGCTCATGCTCAAATAAATTGGTTAGTCTCTAAGGTGCCACAAGTACTCCTTTTCTTTTTGCGAAGACAGACTAACACGGCTGTTACTCTGAAACATGTACACATAGGATCACTCCTGAACCCATCTACTGTAAATGTCTGTGTCTCTTGTGCAGGAGACACAAACAGAGGTGGCTCCACGCATTTTACACACTCATTTAGGGGGCATGGGACTTTTTGTCCCACACCACTGCATAAGGCATCTTCAAATAAATGCATGAGATTTTCTCTAAGGAAATATAAGAATCTGCTTATTTGACAATGTCTGGCTTCAGATCCCCATATCAGGGTTACATAGTATAAGATATTTCATTAATTGATTGACAATGCCAAGTCACATTGGCAATTTAGAAAGATTTGCAACTGAAATATCTGTAATAACTTCAGGCCCACCAAAACCTCCATAAAAAGAGGGGAGAGATCAATCTAAAACGTAGCACTATCGAGCAAGTATTACCTACAGGCAATTTCTTCTTATTTGTCATCTTATATCACCCTATGATGCCAATAGTAAAAACAGTGATATTTTAATAAAGCACTATACAACCTTTTGGAACACTCAGAAGGTAAGATTTACTCTCACAGTTAACATACTTCCCCTCCTACCCTCTCCTCCTAAACCACAATAGCTCCACTAAATTAATTTTCCATTCCAGCATTCTTCATTACTTTCTAATCTTCTTTGTCATCTCAAGTCTGGTTTCTTATCAGCAAAACTAACTTATCTTTCTCCCTCTAGTGCTCTGAAAGCATATTATAAGAATGCCAATCTACATAACCTAGTGTCTGAAGTATGCTGGACAAAGTTTAATAAATTACAGGTGGAAGGGGATAGAATTAAAATACTCTAATTAAGTGGTAGAATTCAATATGATCACTTCAAAGTGTTGCCCAGCAACTTGTTTGTGTTCAACATGTGGAATCCCGCACTATCCAGTGACAGCTTTGGATTTACATTGTTACTGGACACTGTCCATTCCTTGCTAGGCAAGAGAAATATAATTAATAATTATTATTACTATCGTGGATGTCTGAAATATTATGTATTGGAAAGAACCAAAAAAACCCATTGTGCTAAATTGTTCCTTGACCAGTGTTGGTATAATAAAACATTTGAACAAATATATTTATTAATTATTTACCCAATTCCAGTTTCAGCTCATCCTCAGGACCCTGGCTTGTCAGTACAAATTTTGGACATCCATCATTTCTGCCCTTCTTCTACCTATCTCCGGTGTGGAATGTAGACGCAACTGCTCTTTGACAGCATGTAGTAACAGTACACAATAGCTCAAATGTGGAATTGAAAAAAGTATACTAAAACCAATTGAAATCATAGGGTAGATTTATTTATATGTTGGTAAACAATGTTCAGTAGTTGCCAAAAGTAAAAAATGGACAATGGAGCTAGCACAATGCCAGCAGGAGCAAGGAGAAAAACAGGAGTGGAGCATCTATATGTTGGGACTCTGAAACACATTTATATCAGCTCTTTCCCATCTCTATGTCCTCTGAATAGGACTTCTTGTCCCAGCCCTACCTCAACCTATTTTTGCAAAAAATAACTTTCTGAATCAATAGTGATCACACAGCCATTTGACTAGTTTTCAGAAAATCTCCCTAATAACTTCTAATAACTGGCTTTTCTGCATAACTCGATCTCCTTGCTAATTATAAAAACAGGTGCAGGTTACAATATTACTTGCAACAATATAGCAACTTTCCTGTTCCCAGGCAGAAATTAGTGTGGATGTCATTTTCATTTATATGTTAAGAATTTATTACTAGATTAAAATGAAACACTGCAACACCTAGGTAATTAATAACAAACATTGTGCTAATAGCTTTTTATTAGGTTCTTTAATCTTAAAAGTTCAACTTTTTATCTTTTGAATTATTTGTACTGATTAGACGGTAAACATATAGCTAGTTATGTCATTTTTATTTGAACATTTATTATTTATTTGATGTAGAACAATATCAATGGATTGCTGTGGTGGTAATAAAAGAACTGCAAATCACCAGTTATTGTAAAATGGTGTGTGTGGGGGGGGGGGTGTGGGGGTGTGTGTGGGTGTGCACGTGCGTGTGCATATATATATTAAATAGAAACATCAGGGAAAAAGAAGGTGTTAAAATTAATATTAGGAAACTAGACTGAATTAATGCCTGGTGTGCCCTGGTATGGTAACTATATAGTATACATGACAGTATAGAGTGGTACAAATTAGTTGTTTAAATGCTGCCAAATACTGAACAATTAAATGAATATATCAGGTTTAGGTGATTAACCCCTCTTCTCTATTTATTTCCTACATAGTGACTATTTTCCCCCCACAAACAAGTTGGATCTTTTAATGTACTTTTCCATCACTTATCACTCGTAGATCAATTACACTGTCCATTTCAACATTCCAAAACTATATGATCACTATAGTGTCTGAGTATGTATCATAGGACCTCAAAAACTCAGACGTGTGTAATATTTTCTGCAGCTACCAAAAGTCAAATAATCTTCCAGATTTTGGTTTTAAGTATCAAAAAATTAATAAAATATTAATTCAGCTTCAATTTTCAATGCATGTTGAAACGCTGCCAATAATTACATTGCTTTGGGAGAGTACTCAGAACGGAAATTGCTATTGCAGATTTGTTTGAAAAATAAACCCAGAGCCAAAAGCTGCAAACTTCATTATACAAGAACATGAAAATCTTTTTTCCTCCCTACTCTACAAGGATCTCCCATAATGCAGAACCTCAGCGTATTTTGGGACAATATTATTTTATCTATTGATAATCACTTTGTCTATTTTGTTCCATACCTTATTGGTGAAAGGGATAAGCACATGTCACATGGGATCTACAAAGTTTCACCACGTGGAAAGCAAAAGTTAACCCACCCACTCACCCATCAGTAGCTCTGTGTTTTACTTGCTAACTAATGTTGCAGGATGAATGGATACTTAGTCACATACTCCCTCTATCCTTTCTTATACATCTTGTTCATGTGGTCATTGTCCTAATGTGCTAAAATTAGAGGTATGGCTTGATTTTCAGAGGTAATGAGGAATGAAAACTTTTGATTTCAGTGGGAGTAGAGCTGGCCAGAATATTTTTTACTTAAATGAAATTTTGGCCAAATATACTGATTTATTGCAAACAGAATGTTTTGTGAAGATGTTTCAGTTTTAACATAGACATTGCCAAAAGGGGGGGCTTGGTTTCAGTCTCTGAACACAAAACCATCTTGCTATATGACTTGGTGTTTAGGACTCTGGATTGGGATGTGTGAAATTAACATTCAAGGTTTGGACCTGGGTCTTCCACATACCTAACTGCCAGGCTCTAAAACACACATATATTTTTAGTTTGAATTGGAATGAAACCAAATTTAGAAATCTCAAAAGGTGCCACAAATTGTCATCCTCTGGTCAGCTTTAGTTATGAGTGCTTAGCACCCTTGAAAATCGGGCCACTAGTTTAATCTTGGTAAGGAAAATTATGACAATGCCAGTATGACAGTTCATGGCAGCTGCATCTGTATTTCCTCTCAGTGGTCCAGCAAAGGCACCCACTCTTATGATTCCAGCTCCCCAGCCACTGCCTTCCTGGGCAGAGACCCACCCTCTCTCCCTTCTGACTGGGGTATTTCCAGGCTGCACAGTTCCCTGCTTTCACTGTGCTATTCCCAGCACAGCCAAGTTGCCCAAGAACACCTGCTTGCTTTCTCTTCGGAAATAGTTAACAGATGCCATTGCTACAGTTATAAAGTACCACACAGCATGTCCTATGCGAGCCTACTTTATTATTAAGGTAAAAATCATAACAGAGAAAACCTATTAAAACAAGAAAAGAACTTACACACATGCTAAAAAGCTTACCAGAGTTCACCCTAACATGGATTCTGGCAGGAGCAGCCCTTCAACCCCTCACCCAAGGGGTTACAAGTTCCTCACAGCTTCAGGTCAGAACAAGCACCCAGTCTTATGCGACCTCAATAGGCCCAGTCCTTCCAACTCCACCCTAAGGATAGGGGTCCTGTCTATTTTCTGGACCAGAAAGAAGGCACTGAGGCAGGTTAAAACTAGGCTATTTATCCAACAACCCTTTCTTTGTCTCTTGGTCCCTGGAAAACATTATTTGACCTAGTGTATGTGCACATCTGTGGCTGATAACAGAGGAAGTACATTAGCATCCCCTTTCCTACCAGAGAAGCTCCATACAATGCCATAATAATGCATATACAGTTGAATTTTTAATACAATGTACCCCAAAGGTGTTAACCCTAATTCAACAAGGTTTAACTTAATCCCATGAGGTTTGTTCAGGATATCACAGGATATTGTCAGTCTGTCACAAACAGGATGAAGAGACATACTAGAAATCTACTGAAGGTAACAAAACCTTAGTACTATCAGTCTTGAACAATAACAATTCACAATAATTCAACAATAAAGTAAATCTCAGGGCTGTTAAGTGCCAAGTTAATTATCTGAAAATGACACTGGTTGGAGTATTTGCAAATCAGCATTCAGAGCCACTGTTATAGTTTGAATTAGATAAAACCTCTACAAACTAGAGAAGCAGTAATAAAAGGAGTGCAGTAAAAGGGGAAAACACAATTTATTTTGTTTCTTTTTTAAAATTAAATGTGCAGTATACTCTTGTGTTAGCCAAATTCTGGTGCTGTTGAAGTCAGTGACATTTTTGTCATTTAAAGAAAATTAGTTTTGGTCTTATTCGACTGTCCTCTCAAGAAACAGTGGGCTGTATTGATAGGAAGCTGAGTTTTGATAGAAATCACCCAGAGCTGTTCAAAACAGAGGCGCCAACTTTCTAATTTCCCCGGGGTGCTCCCCCAATCCACCCGAAGCCCTCCCCCCACTCCGCCCCTTCCCCAAGGCCCCACCCTGCCTCTTCCCACCCCTGCTCCACCCCCACCCTGCCTCTTCCTGCCCTGTTCCGCCCCCTCTCCCCCAGCACCTGCTGCATGCTGCTGATCAGCTGATCCATGGTGGGTGGGAGCGCTGGGAGGCATGGGAGGGAGGGGAGGAGCTGATTGGTGGGACCCTCAGGCAGGCGGGAGGTGATGGGGGAAGAGGGGGAACTGATCGGCAGGGCCGCAAATGGATGCTGAGAACCCACTATTTTTTTCCTATAGATGCTCCAACCCTGGAACGCCCATGGAGTCAGCATTTATGGTCCAAAATAAAAAGAGAAAATAAAGATCCTTGGCAATAAGTATCCTTCTGCAATGGACCAGCGTCTGGATTTGAGCCATTGCCTCTTTATTTACGGCTGAACTGTGTCCTCAAAAGTAGCTCTTTGTCTTCTATATAGTGTAGTGGGAGCTCCTAACCCCTTAGATTTTCACAGCTAGGGTAGAATTTGACTGTTATTCCCCTCTCTCTCCTGATTCAGCATCATTGATGGACTCCATAACCCACTCCAATGAGAAGTGTTGAGGAGGAAACAGCTTAGATTTTAATTTGACTGTCCCTTGGTTTCTGTCTCTTACCAGGTTTCAGAGTAGCAGCTGTGTTAGTCTGTATCCGCAAAAAGAAAAGGAGTACTTGTGGCACTTCAGAGACTAACAAATTTATTTGAGCATAAGCTTTCGTGAGCTACAGCTCACTTCATCGGATGCATTACCAGTTCATTAGGTGGAAGAAGATAAGAGATAGACTGCCATTCTTGTCACAACTCTTTGGTAATTGGTAACTACAATATACTCTGATGTTCTAGTCCTGATTCTGACAGAGTTTTGGGTAAGTGATGTTGTCCCTCCGTGCTGAGTGTCTCCATCTGTAAAATGTAGATAGTAGTTCCTGGGTTAATAATGTCTGCCTAACATAGTTTAGTTAAAGTCTTTACCATGCTTTGAATATGGGAAGTGATATGTACTTGCCAACTATTCATCTAGTCCATTTTTATTCTTTGTGATGCAGTCATTGGTGTGGCAGTGGACTACAGCTTGTTGGGAAACTCTTTTTTTCCTGCAGATTATTTTGATGGAAATGAAAACAATTTCATTTTTGTCATAATTTTTCTACCAAATCTGTGTGGTTTTTTTGATAAAAAACTGAAAACAAAACAAAACTTGCTTGCAACAGAAAGCTACTTTAAAAAAAAGAAGTGTCTTTCAGTTTCCAAAAACTTAAAAAAAATAGTTTCTAGTGAACAGCTGAAAAATTCAGTTGAAAATGAACTTTTACCAGGGAAATTTGTGCAATAAAATAATCATTTTTCTCTTAGAAAAGAAAAAAAAACATGGAAACATTTTACCATCTCTATGCTGGACTATTTGGAGAACTATCTTTAAAGAAGGTATTAAAGATAATTCTGGAAATGGCAGACTAGAAAATTTTACTTTACTAGCAGGAAAATGATTTGAAAGACTAATGAAACATACAGTTATAAAACACCCAGTTGGACATGATACAGTAGAAGCAAACAAGCATGGATCCTATAAAATGACATATCTCTCTAATCTAAAAAACCCTGTTTAAACATGTCAACAAAACAGTAAAAAAAAGGAAAAATGCTAAGATATAATTCATTTGGACATTCAAACTACCTTTGTCAAAGTTCATCAGTGAAGGAAATTAAATAATAAAGAGGTCAGACACAAAGTACTCTCATGCATCAGAAACTGGCTGAGACAGAAAACAAAGAGTAGGAATACATGGTCAATATCCAACAGTGCAAAAGGCTACCAAGGGGTGTTGCAATGATCCATATTAGAACTAGCATTGTTTAATATTAGGGCAAGTAGAAATTTTTCTGTCAAAACTATTTTTCTACAAAATTGCATTTTCAATTAAACACTTAAAGCAAAACCCTGAAATATTTAAATTCTCATATGTCACGAGGGTACCTCACAGGAGTGGCAGTTGAGTTGTCTTATGTTCCCAGTCTTCTTTTTAGGGTGGGCTCCTGATCTGGACTACCTCTCCCTTGATGCTCTACTTCCCCTCACCAAGAGGGCAGACTGTAATGCATTGTGGAGATGAAATCCCATGCAGAGGAGAATGGGAGCACGAGGCACCTGAATGACAACTCACATGAGGTACTGTGGCGGCCCTTCCGAATTGAAATTTGTCAGATTTCAATTTTTGTTGAAAAGTCTAAATATTCCTCACAAAAAATTATGTAATATATGTATTAATTATTAGCAAACAGGGCAAACAGCCAGAATGCAAAATTTGGATTTGGATACAAATTTGTTAGTCAAAACTGAGTTACTCCAAAGAATATTAACACACTAGATGAATAGGCTACATGATGGCAGATGCAGTTTAATATGCCATTGCAAGGTAAGGCACATTGGGAAGTGTAATCAGAAATACCCATTCAGATTTCTGTGTTCTAAATTGTAAACACTCAGGAAAAATACCTGGGCATTATTATAGACAGTCCAAGGAAATAATCTGTTTAGTATACAGTGATAGTCAGAAAAGCAAACAACATGTTAGGCTCTTTAAATAACAAGATGGGAAATATAATTAATACTTTTGGTGTTATACAAGTCAGTGGTATTGCTTCACCACGAACATGGGTTCCAGTGAATGGGAGCTCTGTCATTAACTTCAATGGTAGCAGGATTTCACCCATGTTCAGTTATGGTAACCCTAATGCCCTTTATCAGTGTTTCTATCTATATCTCTATATTAGAAATTGGTAAGTTGTTAGGCATGAAAAGACTTCTCTACGAAGAAAGATTGAAAAGATTGGTACTGTTTAGTTTAGCAAGAGTAGACATGATAGAGGTATAGGGCCTGATCCAAAACCCACTGAAGTCAATGGAAAGATGCCCATTGACTTCAATGGACTTTGGATCAGGTCCATACAGAATAATGCAGTGTTTCCCAAAGTTTTGAAAGCTGAATAGCCCTTCAGAAAAATGAAACCAATCATGCCAACATGATTGACTCCTGTCATGTCATATTTAAGATCTATATAGCTTCTTCACCATCCCCCTCCCCAGCTAGTCCTTTACCTTTCTCTCCCATTTGGGAAATAATGTTATAGATTTTCATAATATGATACTTCTTCTTTCTTACATGCTTTGAGAAATTAAACAGTTCACTATGCTGACTTTTAAGGGATCATAATTCACATCTGATTTATCACCAATTGAAATGAAAGGGGATGCTCACACCTCACCTGTTTCAGGCTCTCTGCAAACTCAATCAGATGTCTCTGCATTGGTTACTCTGACTTCAGGTTTTGAAGATTTTCTTCACATCCATAGCAGCCAGAATCTTATTCTTTTTGAGTTTGAAACCTAAGACTCTGGAGAACAATTCAAACATTTGTCCATGCCCTCCAGGTAACCCTCTACTCTTCAGGTGGGTGTGCCCCATATTTTGAGAAACACTGGAGTAATTTCAATGGCATATCAAAGGTAGATCAGATATCCTTACTTACTTTTTCTTATGATGCAAGAACAAGGGAACGTTCAATGAAATTGAAAGACCATACATTTAAAAGTGATCAAAAATAAATGATATTTACATAATTAACCCATAGAACTGAAGATATCGTTGAAGCCAGCCCCCTCACTCCCTCAATCACAGTTATATTAGCTAGGATGCAAACTATGCACAAGGAATATATACTCTTATGTGACATAATGCAATCACTAACTAAATCAAAGGGGTAGGAAGAAATTTCCTGTCCAGGCAGATTATTCCTAGTCCAGGGTTTCTTGTAGCTTCTTTTGTAGCTTCGTATAGGACTAGATAGACCATGTGTCTGATCTTACATACCAGTCCCTGTTTTCACATATATCCCAAGTACATACATACTGAAAAGGTAATAGTTATATTGAGAATGGGATCACAAAATAGTGATCTTGTTTCTTTACTTCAGTATCTTCCTCCACTTGGTAGCTCAATTATCAGCATTTCCATTCCTGGATCTCCCATGGACACATTCAGACTAGATTGAAAATGGAGTCTTCAGCCAAACTGCAATATATTTGCGAGCTTTGAGAGTGTTGTTCATGAGGGTTCACCGGGAGGTACAAGTAATTTGCTGCAGTTTGATTAAAATTAAGTGGAGGCACATGCATTTTAGGGATGGCCTTCAGAGAAATAAACAGAAATGGAGAGGAGTATTATTCTACGGAGTTAAAGGACTTCTACCTTTTTATTACACCTATGCCCTAGAGCAGTAATATTCAGACCTCCCTGGTTCAGCAGCCAAATTAGTGATCAAAACTACACAAAAGAACCACAGTTGTGAGAATTCACTGTTTCACATACTACAATACTATATATTTCATATATAGATATATTAGTCTCACAGCAAGTAAGTTAATCACTTAGTGCAAGTTGATAACTTAATTGGTTAATCACATAGTAAAAGCATCCTGATTGGTTAATAATTAAATCACACAGTGTTTTAATATCATGTGCTGCAAAGAGACACATTAAAGAGCCCCCTGAAGGCTCACAAGCCTCAGTCTGAGTATCACTGCCCGGGGGACTATTCTCAGAGAAAGAAAAATAAAGTCTGGCCAACAGAACAGTATTACTTCAAAAGGCTGGTATTCTTAAGCAATTTTTCAAATGTGGAGAATAATGGGAATAGTTTAAAGGGCTTTAAAAGTACTTAAAGCTCTGCTTTGCTGTGACCAGGGAAGCTACAGTTATGGTTAGAATTGGAAAACCTAAAACTCAAGCTTGGTTTTAGTCATTGTTGTTCATATTTTAGTAGCTCCAAAGATCCTTACCCAAATTAGGCCACCATTGTATAAGGAACGTGTAAACCTACATCAGGAGATATGATCCTTGTCCCAAAGTTTATAATTCAACTCCACAATTTATTGAATGAGCACTTTTCACATTAAGTTCTGCCATCCAGGTGACATGCAAAGGAAAAAAAAATAGTTATATGCCCCTTTTTTCCTTCTTACTGATTTAGAAAGAAGGCCTGAAAAGGTTGTGTGGGGTATTTTTGTTTGTTTGTTTTGATTTGGGGGGTTTTTTGGAATGGTGGTGGAGGCGTTGGGTTTTTTTGTTGTTTTTGTTGTTCTTGTTGTTATTTCTTCCGAGTGTTTTTCCTGCTTGGTTTTACATCAGGAATTAATTTGTTGATTTGCCTTCTTTTTCTTCAAAGATTCTACCTCACAGATTCTGAAGGACTGAGACCTAGTTAGTTGAGGGGGGAGTGCTTAAGATAGGTTGGTAAAGATTCTGCACCCCTTTCTTCTATTACAAACAGAGAAAATTCCTGACCTACATTAAGGCTCCATGGTAGACCTCCAGTAAAACAGGGAACACAAGACATGATTTTTCTAAGGTAAAAAATCTTGCATGTCTTTTTTTGTATATCACTTATGCTATTAAAATCTAATAGCTCATTTGTTATCCAGGCTATGGGTCCATGCAAGGGAGTTAGGGGAGTAATGATTACACACCTTCATTCAGCCAGTCACAGCACAGGAAGGACAGAAATCTCCACCAGGCTGCTACTCCCTCTCACACCCATGTTGGTGGGCAGGGTAGCAGAGTGACTAGATCTTTGATGCTCTCTTCACCCTAGTGATATGCTAGCCAGGGTAGCTGACCTTGCATACCAGGAGAAATAATCTGCAGCAGAGATAGGGAGACATATCACATCCCCCTGCATGTCTGTTCCTGCGACAGCAGGACAATCTTGGCCTTTAAAAAAGAAGGTCTTTAAAAAAGAAGCTATTTTCCTCCTCAAGTCATCTATAAAGTAAACATATTGCCAGAAGGAGGAGGAGGATGGTTTTGTTCTCAGGAAGGGTTCACAATTTGACATTCCTGTTGTTCAAAAATCTAGCTTGTCCATCACTTCTAACTAAAGGTTTCTTGTGCCATTTTCAGTATACTTTGTCTCAAGCTATTTCATAGTGCTGTCATTAGTATTAACATTCATACAACATTAAGGCCTGCCTCTGGAATAGCTGACTGTTACACATACTTGAGTAGCGAAATACTTGTCATTTGCAACTTTCACTTTTTGTGGACTTTTTCACATAATGGTAAGTTTTTGGGGACTTGCAGTGCACTCAAGTTACTTTACTTGCTCCTAGGACAACAACAAAGACTGTTCAAAGTGTTGCATTTTCCTTAGTAGCTGGCAGTCAACTGTGATCCCTATACTTCCTGTTTCCCCTCCCCCACCTTGTATAAAATATTGGCCCATGGAAGTACTGAAGGATCTACAGTCATTATCTAACTATCCCTCATCCACTGTATAATTTATATGGTTCTTTTAGAATTTTTCTCAGCTGACAAAGATTCTGCATTCATCCCACCCTTGTATGCTGTTAGTTGTCTCTATAGCAGGGATCGGCAACCTTTGGCACACGGCCCACCAGGGAAATCCGCTGGTGGGATAGGACTGTTTCTTTACCTGCAGTGTCTGCAGGTTCAGCCGATCACAGCTCCCATTAGCCGCGGTTCACCGTTCCAGGCCAATGCGGGCTGCAGGAAGTGGCGCAAGCCAAGGGACGTGCTGGCCACAACTTCCCACAGCCCCCATTGGCCTGGAGCGGTGAACCACAGCCAGTGGGAGCTGCGACTGACCGAACCTGCGGATGCTGCAGGTAGACAAACCGTCCCGGCCCGCCAGCGGATTTCCCTGATGGGCAGCGTGCCAAAGGTTGCAGAACCCTGCTCTATAGGAATAGAATTCATGATACAAGCTTATGGGAGCATCTCACACACACATTGTACAGCTGAAAAGGGTTGCAAGACCACATACTGACTTCTTGATTCTTTGAAAAAGAACGGGACATCTTGCAGTAATTCCAAATACCATGTTTCTGTTGAATGTACCTGATTATTACTGTAAATGAAAATATTTAAACTAGATATAACTGCAAAACTGTAATGTCACTTTTACAATATTCTTGATTTCAGGAATATAAACTCAATGGGCAGGTTTTTTCCTTGGTTTTCAGCTTTAAACTATGCATGTAAAATACCAGGAGGCTTTTACTGTGTTTGATACACATATTGTTGGTGCTTAGCAATGCACAATGATGATAATATCATTTACATTGATGACAACAATATCAAATGTTGCGTTTGGGCTGTCCCATGCAGACTACTGAAAATATCCGTCCCAATACACATGAAACTAAGTGTCAATATTTGCCTCTGAAAAAACCTTTTCAGTTTATAGATGAACAGCTTTTCTGCTTGTGGTTTAACTAGCTACAGCCACTGAACTGCTGTAAGGCACCTTGTGGTGTGGTGAGTATGACAGGCAGTGCATAAAATATGTTGTTCTCTCTATTTATAAACCTATATAGGTACAGTGCACCTATCCAGTTCTGGATCATAGGGTTTTAATTCCACTTTTCCTACCCCATTATTTTGTCTTTACTGTAGAGAACAAATTTTATCTGGGCTGAGTCCCTTGGGTTTATAATGAAAACACTAACAGGCTCTTTACACTTACGGCCACTACCATAAATATAACTGACCAGACAGTGACACCTTTATTCCTCTCTCTTTTGAGATTCTGATGGACACATTCTAGATAAGTGGATAAAATTCTGCTGGCTCACAAGTTAAGTAGCTCTTTAGTCACTTCTGGAAGTGTGAGACATTTGTTCAACAAAAAGCTTAGCTTGGAGACTGTGTAAGTAAATACCTCTAGGACACTAACACAGGGTCAATACTTTCACACACTGAATGATTCCATAGAGTGTTTTATTCTGTTTCTTAATGCCTAAAGCCTCTTTGTATTTCTGTTTACTTCAATTATCTGTATGCTTGAGCTCCATCAGAGGCTTTCACCTTCTCACCAGCTTTTTTAAAGATTTTTTTCCACCTTTGAATTCATTTGAAAGAAAGAAAACAAAAAGCACAGTACAACATTTAGGGAATTTTATCTCCTACTTAATCATTTAGGCACTGACTAACATAAGAGCTGGGCTGTCTGACAGACATCATTTTGGCCTAATCTTGCTGGCCTAGACAAGAGTCTGATTTAGCCCACATGTTTGAACTAGTGTTACTGTAATTCCTACAGTAGCTGCCATACAGTTTGTTTCACTAGCAGGGAGCAAGTTTGTGGTGATATAGTTAGAAATGACAAATATCTATAGGTAGTTCAAAGTACCCTCATTAGTCCAAGCGACCTCACCTTGCTAAAATCAGGGCTACAATGTGTCCAGAGTGAAAAAGTTTTGTAATAAAACACTACTACTTTGCACTTATATAGCTCCTTTTATCTGAAGCTTCCAAATTATTTTACAAACATTAATGTCTAACGTCACTCCTGTTGCGATATAGTCTGTAGTCTCTTTTTAACTGATTTATCATAACAAGATGAAATATAACATAGTCTACAAATGATATGCTGTGAAATATACATAACTCCCAGGGCGTGAGGAATTCTTGAATGCAATAATGAGTCTCCTGACCTGGTTTGCGTCACAGAAACCTGAAGGCCCTGTGTCAGCTCATCTTATCCTCCAAGACACTTCATTCACCACTGATCCAGATCCTAAAAGGACAGGTTTGGATTTGGAGTAGCCGATTTCATTTCTTTCTGGGCTTCTGTGAGAGAGGGCTGGGAACAGTAGCTGAGCCAGCACTCTGGTCACTTAAACACAATTAATTCCCACCATGGTGAACCTGATGGAGTCTAATTAATGGCTTAGAATGGGCTGGGGGAGGACTAAAGAGCAAATTGGCCCATTAACACAGGAGGTATGAGAATACACAGGAAGGAAGTGCACGGGAGAAGGAGACAAGCTAGCAGAGCCAGAACCAGGAAAAATCTCCATGTAGAGAGATCTGTTCCCTTCCATCTCCTCTCCTGGACAGAAAACTAAGGAGAAACTGTAAAGAATTATGATGTATGGATCAGAGAGGGGGTTGAAAAGGACATTGTAAACAAACCTCATGAGGTAATACACCAGAAGAAGTTCTCCAAGCCATTTGTGAGGCTATAAAGTAGGTAGGAGTGAGTCCACCCTGTCACAGCTCCAATAGAATAAACCCTCCCTTGAATCTAAATGTTTGAGTGTATCCCCTTAATCTGTGACACTAGAGACAAGATTAGCTTCCACTTCCTGTTGAATCTATAAACACAAGGAAGCTGGTAGAAACATCATCTAATATGATGATGAAGTTCACAAGACATATCTTCTTTGGAGACTTAAATATCTATGTTGATAATGCCTCTGTTATGACAGCCTAACCAAATCCTCCAAGCAATAGAGACTATCAGACCCCAGGGGGGATGTAAACATAAGAAATACAACAGCAATCCTATTTTGGTCAGACCTCATCCACCTCCACACAGAAATAAAAACTGTCTGATACAAGGAAGGAAGAAATCAGCAACATGGTCTGTCCTACAATACTCTTGGCCCCTGCCATGTTTCAAGATGTGCTTATAGAAAACTGTACCCAACTAAGGTATGAAAAAGGAGAGGAGTTAATGTAGATGTTAGAGCCCCTCCCTGACTAGCACCAAAGTGCCCTCTTCCACCCTATGGCACACGCAGATGTCCTCTGTCCCATGTTTCTCAGATGATCTGCCACAGAAAAAGTGAGAAGGAAGAAAGTTTGAGCGCTAGAAAACACTCTGATACAGTCAGATTTGGGCACAAAGAATTTCTCTCAGGTTATGCCACTGCTGTGACGGAGCCAAAGAACCTACTTCTTGTCTACTACCAATACTGCAGCAGTGATCAGAAATGCCCTATAATGGCTCACGTGCTTCCTCTCGTACCAAACCAATGGTATATTATGGCCAACTGTTGTTCCACCACCAAATCCCTCCCTTGCAGAGTCCCACAGGATCAATCCTCTTCCCAATATTATTCAACATCTACGTGAACTGTTAGGAGAGCAGGTGAGTCAAAGTGGATTGAAGTGTCAGCAGTATGCAGATGATACCCCAGCTCCTTTACATTCAATATAAATAGGACCAGCTCCCAGCTCTCTCAGTGTTCAGCCAAAGTCAGTGCCTGGATGAAGGGCAGCTGGCTGCAGCCACACACAAGTGAGACAGAGGTAATATGGTAGGAAAACAGAAGCACTTTGAAGAACTGTCTTCTCTGTACCATCCCCCACTATTGAAAGCATTTGCCAGCAGATTGATAAATTGGTCACAGCCTGGGTCTTCTGGACTCCTCAGGGCTGTTGTATTCCTTAATTGCCAAGTAAACAGACATCCTAATCACATTTATTTATATTATATTTAGAGATGTGAAGGAACTAAGTTTTTTGTTTGGAGGTTTGTTTTGTGACTTTGAAATATATTTCATTCTAGAACAGAAATAAATGAAAAAAATGGAAGTTTCTGGCTAGCTGAATTTCCAAAGGAAAAAAATATTGCATTTAAGGTCAATTGAAATGCATTTAAGGTCAATTGCCACATTTTTTTAATGAAATTGAAATGTTACTGTCTGCTTTTGACCTTGCAGATTTTATATTATAATATGAAATTAAAAAATTGAAACAACGTAATTTAAAAAAAAAAAAAACCAAAAGCTTTATGTTCCAGAAGATTGAAATGAAATGTTTTGACATTATTCAAATGTCCCTGTCCCCCCCCCCCCCCACACACCACCACCACCACCTCGATTTTTGTTTGGAAATGAATGATCATGAAAAGCAGCATGTTTACTGAGTAACATGTCACTTTCAATGAATCAGCATTTTAAGACCAAAACAAAACATTCTGGCAGAAAATTCCTAACCAGCTCTCTTTATATTATTATAGTGATTGTCATATTTATTGTTAGTATTTATTGCCTTCATACTTTAACACACACTTTGAGTGAGAAGAGGTTTGAGCGATGTGTTTTGAGCAAATTCCAGTAGGTGGAGCTCGAGAGCAGCTACAAATATCCAGTGCTCTCAAACAAAGTAGCCTGGTTTTCATCATCTCCGAGTTTGTGTGGTAAGTGACACCACTTGATAGAGAAGGCTGACTGATTCACTGCTACAACCACTGCCACCCTTAGTCTGCAATACTAGTAGACTCCCTGGTGCCTCGGTCCTGATGGTTCCATTGGCTAATCACACAATGGCAGCTGGCCTACAGGATGTTCCAGGACTGAGTGAGCTATTCTGATTCACTGGTTTGAGCTGAAGTGTTTAAAATCAGTAGCAGTGCTGAAATAACAAGTGAGACACAGCAGTAAAGAGGCTTTCTGAACACTCCTAACCTCATGGGAGTATATTTAGCATTTTGTTTGTTTTTGCCAGCAGACTGACAAACCAGTCAGGGTCATTCAGTTCATACTGCTTTCCTGGAGGCTGCAATGCTGTGAAATGTTGGTCCCCCGCAGGGAGATCTTATCTGGGAATAGTTCTCTGAGAAAACTTATGACTTTGTTATTGTATTATACAGTAAAAGAGGAAGATGAATCTGTGATGGCTGTCACCTTAGTGCTCTTAGTTATTTACGGTGGATGGAGACAGCAGAAATAATTATCTCATTTCCTCACAGCCAATGAGTAGTGACAAGCTATATTTTGTGTAATGACAGACATGTTGGCAGTAGTGACGATCTATGTACTGCGTAAAAACACCAGTGTTGACTGAATGTAAGGAAATCAGTAGAAAAATAATGCCCCGTAGGAAAAAACAATAAAACGGAAGAGGTGCAGATCACGATTAGTAAAGAACATGTCAGAGATCTTCTGACCAATTGGAATGATTTCAGATCAGCAGGTCCTGATGCTATTTACCTGAGGTTATTAAAGGAATTAGCTAAAGAAATTTTGGAGCCGCTGATGATAATATTTACAAACTCATGGATGAGAGGAGAGGTCCCAGAAAACTGGGAAAGGGTTAAAGTAGTGTCCAAAAGGGCAAAAAGGAGGAGCCAAGGAATTATAGACCGGTCAGCCTGACTAGCACTGTATAAAATTTTCAATTTGTGAATACCTGGAGGATACAGGGGTGATCACTAGCAACCAGCATGGATTTATCAAGAAGAAATCATGACAAAACAGCTTGATTTCCTTCTTTGGCAGGGTAACTGGTTTGGTGGGTAGGGGGAATGCATATAATAATATACCTGGACTTTAGCAAGGCTTTTGACACAGTCCCACATGACACTCTGATAAATAAGCTGGAGAAATGCGGGCTTGGTGGAACTACTATTAAGTGGATACATAACTGGCTAAACAACCACAGACAAACAGTACCTATTAATGGAATGATGTCAGATGGGAGGGAGGTCTCAAGTGGGGTTCCACAGGGATCTATTCTGGGTCCGGTGTTGTTTAACATCTTTATGAATGACCTGGGTGTAGGCATAGAGAGCACACTGATCAAATTTGCAGATGGCACAAAGTTAGGGGGAATTGCCAACACTTTGGAGGATAGAGCTAAGAGTCAGAGAGATCTTGATAAATTGGAGAACTGGGCTATAGGCAACTAAATACAATTCAAGAAAAATAAATGTAAAGTGCTACACTTAGAGAAGAAAAACCAAATGCAAAAATACAGAATGGGAGGTAACTGGCTTGGCTGCAACACTGCTGAGAAGGATCTGGGAGTTGTGGTGGATCGCAACCTCAACATGAGTCAGCAATGTGATGCTGTGGAAAAAAAAGCAAATTCAATTTTAGGTTGCATTAACAGAGGAAAAGCATGCAAGTCATGGCAGGTGATAGTACCACTCTACTTAGCACTGGTTAGGCCTTAGCTGGAGTATTGTGTCCCATTTTGGTCACCAATGTGTAGAAAGGATGTAGAGAAACTGGAAGGGATCCAGAGGCAAGCAACAAAGATGATCAAAGGGATGGAATGCAAGCCATAGGAGAAAACTGGGTATGTTTAGTTTGGAAAAGGGGAGATTAAGAAGAGACATGATAGTGGTCTTCAAATACTTGAAAGGCTGCCATAAAAAAGATGAAGACAAGTTGTTCTCTCCTGCCACAGAGGGCAGGACAATAGGCATTTGGTTCAAGCTACAGCATAGCAGATTTAGATTAAATCTCAGGAAAAGCTTCCTAACTGCAAGAACAGTAGCACAATGGAGCAGACTGCTGAGGGAGGTTATGGAATCTCCTTCACTGGAGATTTTCAAAAGGAGGCTGGCTAGCACTGTCTATCTTGGATGGTTTAGACACAAGCAATCCTGCATCTTAGCAGAGGGTTAGACTTGATGACCCTTACTGTAGAACTGAATAGTCTTAATTAGGTTTTTTTTCTTTGCTTTCTCTCTCTCAAGTGGCCAGGTAAGGGTTAACAATTGTTTTACTTCTAACCCTGTAATTCTATGATTCTATAGAAGTGCCAGGAGTGACAGCATTGCAAATTTACTGGACCACTGACTGGTACAGGGAGTGGATTACACGGCTCAAGAGTGAGTACCGGAAAACCAAGGACCAGAACCACACCTTGGGCAACATGTTGACATCATGCCAGTTTTATAAGGAGTTTGACCACATGCTGGGATGGTGCCCTGCTGGCCCCAGAATCCAGTATGGGGACTGATGGGAGCCAGAAGCAGCACATTCTAGGTCCATATTTGAGGAGCTGGTTGATACCCCTGAGGAACGGCCCGCTGCGGCACCTGCAGCAGACACAGAAGGGATGGTAACCATCCCAGAAAGTGATACGTTTCTGGCTCCATTCTAATGTTTATTAATATAGTAACGGGAAGGATTTCCACTCTATGAACCAATACAAGAGTTATGAGACTCCCCGACTAGCAACATGTATCTGCTAATGGCAGATTGTATGCCATCGCCTTAGTGTCTCCCCTCCACCTCCCCACTACCACATGAAGTTCAACGTGGCGACCAGGAAATGCAAACAGTAAAGAACACCTTTAAAGTGTATTTTTACTAGAGAGAGAGAGATTTTAGCAAGGACCATTCCTGTTTCTTAAAAAATAATAACCTTACATTGCCATACCTGTAAGTATGCTGCTCTGTAACCATTCGGCAGTCTGTCAAGAGGTCTGGAAACAGTGAACTGTGTGGGGGTGGGAGAGTGGAAATACGTTCCATTTACAAATCTAATCCATTTCAGTTAGAGGTGATCCATGCAGTCCAGAGGTGACAAAATCATTTTCACAAGGACGACAGGGGGTTGAAATGTTGTCCAGAAATGTGCTGGAAGGAGGGAAAGGAAGGCTGTGGAGTTCTGAGTGTCTGCACGCAGCTGTAGCAAAGTAAGCCAAGTTGAAGCTAATGCAGCATCCTGCTGATTCCTTTGTGGCCTAAATGAGACAATAATCCTCTGTATCTTGTTGTTCCAGGACCCTTGACCTCTACTGATTGCCGTACCTCCATAGCTCAGCCACGCTGCAGCAGAAGCCTGGGCCAATGTTCCAAGAGGAAGGATTTCCGTGATGAACTTACAGTTAAAGTGCTGGAGTGGGCCAACCAGCAGGTCCACTACCAAAGACAGAGGGACTTGTGGGTAGAGGAAAGACATGCCAGGAGGAAAGGCTCAGGCTGGCCGCACAGTTTGAGGACAGGGTTTCAGGAATGGTAGCTAAGGTAGAAGGACAGAGCTCAGCAAAAAGAATTATCTGAGTGGCTCATCTTACTAATGACTGCAAGAAGTGGCTCATGTAGCATAACCCACATCACAGCCTGAGTCCCCTGCATGCCACCCTGTGCTGAAGTCCAGAAGCAGTTTGGAAGACTCTGGCTGGGTAGCACACGCAATGAGTTTCCATGAGCAGCTGGGCAGCACAACCTTGCCTCATGCAGCCCTCCATATTCACCCCCTCCCCTGTGGGTGCCTCTACCCCCCTCCCACAGGGCCAAGTGAGCGGCAAGGGGTGGGGAAAAGAAGGGAAAGGAGAACAGGTGGCCAGGGGACATGCTACAGTACAGGGTTTCTGTCTTGTACATGGTTTCATGTACTTCGTTTTTATTATTTTTTCTGTAATGTTCTGTTGTTACTGGTGTTTCGGTGTGGTAATGGCAGCAGGCCGGCCTAGCAATGGTGAATGGTCTTTTCTAAGACATGTTTATCACTAAAGCTTTTTATTTCATCAACAATGTTTATTGCTATCACTGCTTCACATCATGTAACGTGCATTCAACATAACAAAAGGCAAATACATGATCAGGGACACTTAGGAATCAATATGCAAAGACTATCCCTCAATACAGTTATCTATAGCAATTAATACTTCAATCAATTCCTTACAATCCATACTGTGAATAACCCCACCCCTAATTTCATCAGTGCTCATGTCATTCATAAGTACACTGCTTGGCACAAGACTCCCCTCCCCCCACCCCTACACTGAGCTCTCCCCACTCCCGCACATTCATAATGGTACTTATAGCAGGAGCAGAGAGAATTCTCTTGTGCCTCCTCCCCTGCAACACCTTGAGTGTAGCCGACCTTGGTGTTTTCCGAGCTGAGTGTCAACTCTTTGAGTGCATATGACTTGCTCTGCCACGCTGACTGGTGTCTTGAGTACTGAGTATTTGGTGTTTACCTGCCCTGCTTCACTGATTGGAGGACTGAGTGTTCACTGCATGGTTTTACTGTAGAACTGAATAGTCTTAATTAGGTTTTTTTTCATAGAATCATAGAATATCAGGGTTGGAAGGGACCCCAGAAGGTCATCTAGTCCAACCCCCTGCTCAAAGCAGGACCAATTCCCAGTTAAATCATCCCACCCAGGGCTTTGTCAAGCCTGACCTTAAAAACCTCTAAGGAAGGAGATTCTACCACCTCCCTAGGTAAAGCATTCCAGTGTTTCACCACCCTCTTAGTGAAAAAGTTTTTCCTAATATCCAATCTAAACCTCCCCCACTGCAACTTGAGACCATTACTCCTCGTTCTGTCATCTGCTGCCATTGAGAACAGTCTAGAGCCATCCTCTTTGGAACCCCCTTTCAGGTAGTTGAAAGCAGCTATCAAATCCCCCTCATTCTTCTCTTCTGCAGGCTAAACAAGCCCAGCTCCCTCAGCCTCTCCTCATAACTCATGTGTTCCAGTCCCCTAATCATTTTTGTTGCCCTTCGCTGGACTCTCTCCAATTTATCCACATCCTTCTTGAAGTGTGGGACCCAAAACTGGACACAGTACTCCAGATGAGGCCTCACCAATGTCCAATAGAGGGGAACGATCACATCCCTCAATCTGCTCGCTATGCCCCTACTTATACATCCCAAAATGCCGTTGGCCTTCTTGGCAACAAGGGCACACTGCTGACTCATATCCAGCTTCTCATCCACTGTCACCCCTAGGTCCTTTTCCGCAGAACTGCTGCCTAGCCATTCGGTCCCTAGTCTGTAGCTGTGCATTGGGTTCTTCCGTCCTAAGTGCAGGACCCTGCACTTATCCTTATTGAACCTCATCAGATTTCTTTTGGCCCAATCCTCCAATTTGTCTAGGTCCTTCTGTATCCTATCCCTCCCCTCCAGGGTATCTACCACTGCTCCCAGTTTAGTATCATCCGCAAATTTGCTGAGAGTGCAATCCACACCATCCTCCAGATCATTTATGAAGATATTGAACAAAACCGGCCCCAGGACCGACCCTTGGGGCACTCCACTTGATACCGGCTGCCAACTAGACATGGAGCCATTGATCACTACCCGTTGAGCCCGACAATCTAGCCAGCTTTCTACCCACCTTGTAGTGCATTCATCCAGCCCATACTTCCTTAACTTGCTGACAAGAATACTGTGGGAGACCGTGTCAAAAGCTTTGCTAAAGTCAAGAAACAATACATCCACTGCTTTCCCTTCATCCACAGAACCAGTAATCTCATCATAAAAGGCGATTAGATTAGTCAGGCATGACCTTCCCTTGGTGAATCCATGCTGGCTGTTCCTGATCACTTTCCTCTCATGCAAGTGCTTCAGGATTGATTCTTTGAGGACCTGCTCCATGATTTTTCCAGGGACTGAAGTGAGGCTGACTGGCCTGTAGTTCCCAGGATCCTCCTTCTTCCCTTTTTTAAAGATTGGCACTACATTAGCCTTTTTCCAGTCTTCCGGGACTTCCCCGGTTCGCCACGAGTTTTCAAAGATAATGGCCAATGGCTCTGCAATCACAGCCGCCAATTCCTTCAGCACTCTCGAATGCAACTCGTCCGGCCCCATGGACTTGTGCACGTCCAGCTTTTCTAAATAGTCCCTAACCACCTCTATCTCCACAGAGGGCTGGCCATCTCTTCCCCATACTGTGCTGCCCAGTGCAGTAGTCTGGGAGCTGACCTTGTTCGTGAAGACAGAGGCAAAAAAAGCATTGAGTACATTAGCTTTTTCCACATCCTCTGTCACTAGGTTGCCTCCCTCATTCAGTAAGGGGCCCACACATTCCTTGGCTTTCTTCTTGTTGCCAACATACCTGAAGAAACCCTTCTTGTTACTCTTGACATCTCTGGCTAGCTGCAGCTCCAGGTGCGATTTGGCCCTCCTGATAACATTCCTACATGCCCGAGCAATATTTTTATACTCTTCCCTGGTCATATGTCCAACCTTCCACTTCTTGTAAGCTTCTTTTTTATGTTTAAGATCCGCTAGGATTTCACCATTAAGCCAAGCTGGTCGTCTGCCATATTTACTATTCTTTCGACTCATTGGGATGGTTTGTCCCTGTAACCTCAACAGGGATTCCTTGAAATACAGCCAGCTCTCCTGGACTCCTTTCCCCTTCAAGTTAGTCCCCCAGGGGATCCTGGCCATCCGTTCCCTGAGGGAGTCGAAGTCTGCTTTCCTGAAGTCCAGGGTCCGTATCCTGCTGCTTACCTTTTTTTCTTTGCTTTCTCTCTCAAGTGGTCAGGTAAGGGTTAACAAATGTTTTAGCAGTTGCTGTAGCTGATGGTTGCTAGTTTGAATGTATCATTAAAGCTGACAGGAAATCTCTCACTGCACTATAAATAGTGAAGGGGGAGCTGAGTGCGGCCGAGGGAAGAAGGATCCACCTGAGGAAGGCAGATTCGGATGGTGAATCCATCTCAGTCCATCGAGCTCCCCAGATTTGCTTTGGCTGTTACAGATAGCTAGCTTATAGTCAGGGAACGAATACGACTGTATGATTGCCATTTGCTGTTAAATAAAGGTTTGAAAGAAGACCTAGACACTGTGTAGTCAGCTCACACCACCACCAAAGTGTAAGTTCCTGGGAGAATCCTGGATGAGTTGGTAACAGCACTATTCCCCCTTCCCCGTTGGGCCACACAAGTCCATAATGTGGGAGCACAAAGCATCCCTGACTTCTGTTGCCTGGGTGCATCCAGCTCCAGCTGCCCCTTTTGGCTGAGTGTAACGGGTTAGCAGCCCCTCACTGTCTAGGTCCAGTCAGGGGGAAATGGCTCACCTTTGTTGTGAAGAGCACCACCACAGTAATGCATTGATGACACTGGAATCCAAATGGCTGTGTAGACAGGCTTTCAATCTGCCAAATGCACATTCAATAACTCTTCTGCATCTGCTCAGAGTGTAATTAAACCATCTTTTGCCAGGGCTTCTTAAATTAGGGTGCAATTTCATAAGCCAAGGAAAAAGGGAGTACATTGGTTTTCCCAGAATAACAGTGGGGACAGTAACTTCATTTATGACACTGTCATTTGGTGGGAATAGTGTCCCAGCCTATCCATGAGAGTAGACTACTGATCAGGAAAAAAAACACATCATCACAAACTTTCCCAGCACAACCATGTTGGTGTTCATAAATCACCCTCTGTGGTCCCCAAGGGCCTGCATAACAATGAATTAATATCATTTGCAGTTTATGTACTCACGCACTCCTTGAGAAGGGCACACTATGGACATATAAGTCCCATCAATGGCCCCAGCACAGTCTGGAAACCCTATTCTCTCAAAGCCAACAATTACTTCTGGAGTATTTTTCAATGCCTAGGGGTATGGAACAGATTCCATATGAGGAGAGATTAATAAAACTGGGACATTTCAACTTGGAAAAGAGACGGCTGGGGGAGATATGATAGAGGTCTATAAAATAAGGCAGTGTTATTTACTCCTTCTCATAACACAAGAACTAGGGGGTCACCAAACGGAAGTAATAGGCAGCAGGTTTAAAACAAAAGGAAGCATTAATTCACACAACACACAGTCAATCTGTAGAAGTCTTTGCCAGAGAATGTTGTGAAGGCCAAGACTATAACAGGGTTCAAAAAAGAACTACATAAGTTCATGGAGGATAGATCCATCAACGGCTATTATCCAGGATTGCTAGGGATGGTGTCCCTAGCTTCTGTTTGCCAGAAGCTGGGAATATGCAACCGGAGATGGATTACTCGATTACCTATTCTGCTCATTCCCTCTGGGGCACCTGGCATTGGCCATTGCCAGAAGACAGGATACTGGGCTAGATGGACCTTTGGTCTGACCCAGGATGGCCATTCTTATGTTCTTAATGCCTGCCACCTTGGAGTGAACCACACATTTGATTGCCTCAAAAACTTCCGCCAACACTTTACCTATAGTAGACTTTCCAACATCAAACTAGTTTGCAACGTACCTGTAGCATTCTGGAGTAGCTAGCTTCCAGATGGCTATAGGAACCCACTCCTGGACCAGCAAGAGTGGCCTCATGAGTGTGACTGTGTGTGCCTCATGAGTCTGACACTGGAGATTAGGGGCAAGCTTCTCCCAAAGTGCTAGACATGTGGCTTTCTTCGTGTGAAAGTTCTAGACCCAGTGCTGGTCATCCCAGGTCTGCATGACAGTAGGATCCCACCAGTCTGTGCTTGTGACCGTGGGCCAGAAGTGCCAGTCTATGAACGGGGCATCAGCTGCTATAGCGAGTGTCATAAGCAGCAGCATCCAGTGAGAGTCTGCCTGCTGGGGTATTTCTCCTCCTCCTCCTGCTCCATCATGAGCTGTGTCGGGAGTCTTTGATGCAGAGGTGATGCATGGGGGGCATGCTGGGTAACATGCTCCCTCCCACCTCTGATTTCTCAGGCCACCTCTCGCTGGGATGCCCAGCAACGATGAGGCAGTGGCTCCCCCTGGTGGCGGCACTCACTGTGTGTCTGTGCAGCGCAGGGCGGAAGGAAGCAGCAGGACTGCTGACTGCAGGCTGAGCTCCCTGCCCCAGTGCCCCACTACATGGGGATGCTTCTCCTTCCCTGCTGCTGGAGTCCCACGGTTTCCTGTGCCTGCTCTGCAGACCACCCGTCCACAGAGGTGAGTCAGGGTCGCATCTTGAAGATCAGGAAAAGGAGCTGCAATGTGGTGCTCAGCACCAAATGGGTCAGATGGAACCCCATCCAGCCTGAGAGACCAGGACTGAGTGAGGTGAGCAGGCTGAGGTGGGAGAGTGGGAGTGGGATAGTAGACCCTGATGATGATGCTTCAGTGCATTCAAACAGGAGCAGCCTCCAGTGTGCCTATCAAGGTAGAAGGCAATTTGGGGGTGTCATATTCCCCCTCATCCAACAAAAAGTGACTAATCATTCTCCAACTTTTTGTCAGCAGAGATGATCAGCCCCCAGCAGCATCCCACCCTGCACCACCCACCCTGATGGAGCATGGCGGACTGTGCATCCTAACTGTGCTGCCCCTTTCATTGGTCTTGCTTTGAACACTTGCTCAATTGACTGAGGATCGTTCAGGGAGGCCTGCAAGTTCTGCAAGGGCTGGCAGCCACAGGACAGGGAGCAGGAGGAGGTAGTTGCTAGTGTCTGTTGTCTAGGTACAGATCACGTTTCAGGAGGTGGAGGGAGTGGCCACATGTGGGGTGGTCATGTGCCTCCACAGAACCTTTCAGTTGTGCTCCCCCCACACAAACACGCACACACGCACTCTCCACAGCTACATGTCACCTCTGCTTTGAGGTCAGAAAATGCTGCTTAAATGTCCACCAACATCTCATGGAGCTCTGCCTATTTCCTGACACAAGAGTGAAAGCAAAAGCCAGAGAAGTTCTTGAAAAAGTTCCTCCTCCATGTTGCTGGCTCTGGTAGCTGGGAGCACACAGACCAAAAAGACTTCTTGGCAGGCTGGGTTGGCGAACTGTTCAAATTTCTTGTAACATGTAAAGTGGACAGTCAAGGGACACCACAGTCAAAGGACTAAAGCAGCCACATTTTGGGAGTGTGCTAGAGAGTCTGAGTTTCACTCAGATTTGTGTGTTTCAGTGTGGACCCTCAAGCCTCAGGTTCAAGCCTGCATTAGAAAAACCTTAACATAGGTTTAACAATCAGTGTAGATGCTCAAGCCCTGGGTTCTCTAACTCAACGTCAGCTGACTCAAGTCCCACTAACCCTGGGCTTACACTACAGTGTAGACATACTCGAAGACCAGAGAAAGTCCAAGCCGGTGCAGCTTATTCATTAAGGGGTTCAGAAGAAAGCCTAAATTATACCAGCTAAGACTCAGGACCTTCTTAGACTCAATTATACCAGCTAAGACTCAGGACCTTCTTAGACTCACTTGTGCTTACCTGTGCATTTGTCCCACTATGAAGAGGCAGTGAAAAGAACCTCTATGAATGTCTGTATAAAAATTATATTACACTAGTGGTCTTCTTGAGTTCAATGGAGCTAGTGACATGCATGTTTTTGGGATCAAAGTCAAAGTGATAAAAGATATTTGTTGGCATCAGTCACCAAAAAAATCCAGTGAATAAGGTCATTTCCATAACACCATAATAACAGAATTAGGGCAACGTGCCCCTAGAATAGCTCTGGGATGAGTTTTCTAACATGAGACCAAAAAGTTTCCATCAGAAGCCCCAAAGGTGATAGCCGATATCATAGCCTTCCTCCAGCAGTTTGCTGTGAATTTTATCTCTGTTTTGTTTTCCAAAGTGGTGAGTCGAAATATTTAATTATCACTTACTGCTCACATTATCTCCATAAGGGGGGAAAACATGTATTGCACCTAAGTTATGAGCATACAAGTCACTGAGTAATGTAACACTCATTTCCATTATGTCCTGCTTATCCTTTGGCAAGGTTTGCTGTTTCATTTCCATTCCCTACCCTCACATTGTCACTATTACACTGCAATTCTGTGGAAGAGTCCATGCAATTTACCCTTTTTGCTTGCTTGCTTTTTCTAATGATCTGATTATCGTAGAATTTCCTTACATCCTCCTCTGATATAAATGTAGTTTAACCTTCCTCCAGTACTTCTGATTTTGTAACTAATCTATCAATTGTAAGAAAAGATGGACAAATTTCCCATCTCTCTGATTTACATTGCTCTTGTAACTGTGCAAGAGATTTGAGCTTAGCTTTGTCAACTATACAGCCCAATCCTCTGTATGCTTATTTTTATCCTGCATCTTTTGTGCATTTAGGTATAACATTTGAGATGTGATATTGTAGTCATTACTGAAATATCCCTTGAAAGTACGAGTCATTTTCTCATATCATTTTCAACATTCTGGCAATCCACAGATTATTTCCTACAATTTTCTTTGAGATTTGCATGACCAATAAATGGTAGTTCTTTTAGTGGTAATAAATGCTTATAACCTCGTTCAGTTGAATATATATATATGCAACAAACCACAGCACGTTATTTAAAAAAAATATTAAAGTTCAAGATACGTATATGGTTTGCTTAAGAAGAAACAAAGGGAATATATGTCTATCAGGTTTTAAAAGCCTGAAAGCAGTTCCCCTTTTCTCAAGGTACATTTTTGTGGGTGGTCTTTGGTGTTGCTGGGTTAAAGAGCACTAAAGGTTCCATTGAAACAAAGTTGTCTTTAGTGTTCAGTAGCCTAATTCTTTTTAAATAAAAAAAGACAAATTCATTTGTACATGTGTGGATCCCAGACAGTTTGTTTATTCTCCTAGTCTACCTGTGATCATAAACTCGAGGTAAATATTTGCTCTTCGAAGATTAGATTTTAAATACTTGCATTTACTATCAATTAAAACATTGATGACTGGTGCATGGGCTGTTGTATGTCATCACTGACATAACATAATGTAAAGATAAGAGTTAGATAGAAGGAAGTCTGTATTGAGTAAGGATCTGGTCTGTTTCTGGAATGAGCAGTGAATGTGGCAGATATATTTGGATACTTTAGCACTTCTTTAAACTCAATGCAGTTTGACACTATCCAAGTGTAATTATTTTTCTGTTTTCATTTGCTTTCCAAAAATGCCCTTATTTCACAGCGCTGCACATGTTTACTGAAGAACAAACACACTTTTCTTCTTCCCTTATATGATTTATTGACTATTATACCCTGAACACTTCCAAATTATTTCCAAAAGCCATAAAGTAGCAGGATAAATAGTGAGAAACAAATGTATGATTTAAATGACAGAATTCAGTTGTTGACTCTAAAAACAGAAAATTCAGTATTAATGCTGTATTTCTTTGTGACATTTAAGGTTTTCAGACTAAATGCAAAAAGGTCTTTTTATTTCTCTATCCTGCATTAGTCCAAAGGGATTAGCTTAATACATGGGGGATATTTATGATGTGAGGAATAAAATAGTCCTTCAGTAGGTCCAAACCTGCAATAGCGCTGCACTTTTGTATTTGCTTTCATGGTCTTGTTGATTAAGTCGATATATGTGAATTTACTGACTCATTGCCTAGAGCAGAATGTGTTTTTACAGTCATCATAATAGCATAGTAAATATTAGGAGATAGTGTTTATATAGTATAGGCCATATCCTCAGCTGGTATAAATCAGCTTAACTCTGTTGACTTCAGTACAGTTACAGTGATGAATACCAGCTGACAATCCAGACGTGTGTGTGTTTGTTTGTATGCGCACACGAACTCACTCTATACATGCAACATATATAGGCCTAAGTTTTCAAAAGTGATTAGTAACTTTGGATGCCTCCATTTTTGATTTCACAAATTGAGACCCCTCATAACCAGACCCCTTTAAGGTATGTCAATTCGGACAAAAAAAAAATCACTAGCCATACTTGAAAGTCGAGGCTATAATTTTTATTTTATTTTTATTTTTTATCTTTTTTGGTAATAACACTATTCTCAAGAAAGAACAGACATTGCATTTCTTAAGCATTTTATTGATCTTTTCCTTAGTTTCAAATCCACAATTTTTTTAACATGCAAATTGAAGGGTATTTGCTTCACAGCTCCAATATACAGAAAGTAGGACTGAGCCAATCACTCAGTGCTGAATTCAGTTCAGTTCAGTCCATTGTGGTAGCACTGCTGGAGTCTGTAGAATAAAGTAAAGGTGAAATCAGATTATATTCATTTTCCCCCACTTCTTCCCACACTTGCGAAACCATAATTTTTAACATCACCATCTCCAGTTTCCTCATCTTATATCTCTCCTTTCTAAATTCGGCAACCTACCTTATCTTTCTCTCCCATTGCAAAAACCACATTTCCCCCTTCTTAAATCCCTGCATTGGCTCCTCCTCTTCTTCTGTATTAACTTCTCATCCCTTTAAAAGCACCCCACCACCTAATTCCAATCTACATTTATAAACTAATTTCTTCCTGCACTCTATCCCACTAACTATTCTCTACCCAAGATTCTTCACTCATTATTTCCTTCTTCCTCTCTTGACTGTGTGTGTTCTTTCAGAGCCTTACAAATCCATCTCCAGTCTCCTCTTTCAATCATTCCTAAAAAGCTACCAGGTAATATAGTCTCCATGTAATTCAGGTGATGTTTACTTGCATGGACAGAACTGCATGTGTTTGTTATGCCATCAGAAAGTAATCCCTTCAAGGCTAAGTCCCTGTTTTCTATTTTTGATGTGCATGTTCTTATTACTGTGAAGTCAAGTTGGCTGGGAATTTTCTGGGTAAATGTTTTGGGAAACGTTTTTCATCAGAAAATTCTGATTTGTTAAAATGGAAAATGTTCTTGGAAAATGGTCGCAGTCAATGAGTCTCCAGATTTAAGAAAAATGTTTTAAGTTTCAAATTGTTTTTTAACAAAGATTCATTTTTATTTAGTTTGAAATGATTTTTCATAGCAAATTTTGGTTAATTTATACCAAAAAAAGTAACAATATTAAAAGATCAAAACCTAAACAAAATGTTTTGAAATTGTCAAATGGAAACATTTTGATTGACCCACTCCAACTTTTTATTCTTATTCGTTCACAAAAATGTTTGAGATTTTGACTATGCTATAGGAAAAAAAATTCAAAATCTCAAAAATTCTCATAGGAGGGAAAACAGCTTCCTGGCCAGCTCTAATATATATCACCATAAATACAACCCTTTTTAATCCTGATGTTGAGTCTTTGATCCATTGCTTGCTTTTGAAACCATTGACCTTTTCATACCATTTTGTTGTTGAAGTTGCAGATGTTAGCAGGGATAGGTGAAGTGGTGCTTAAATGTCGGAGTTCTTTTCTGTTTAAAAGACCCAGGTTTATGTTGGATGACGGCATTTCTCTCTCATAGGCTTCTGCATGGAGGATGGTGTAATCATGTTCTATTCTGCTAGAAGAGAGAGTTATTTGCACTGATATCCCATCGCTATGCCAGTGACAGAGTGCTCTACACAACTTTTTGATTAGATTGGATGAGGCAATCTCTCAGTTATCCTAAGATTGGGACTTGAGTAAGGCCTAGCATGCAGAAGCTCAGTTGAAACTAGGTAGAGTTTAGGTTGGTAGGTTGGAGGAAACAGCCAGAGCAGATGCTGAAATCAGTATTTGCTCCCTTGGTTGAAAGGATGGGTCTTCCTTTTATTTGCAATGTGTACAGTCCAGGGATCCTGTTAGATCCACAGCTGCTTCAAGAAGATAAGGTCAGTGTGAAAGGCAAGAGCACTTTTTTTCTACCTTTGGCTGGAGAGGAGAAAGAAGACCGTGAGCCTAATTTTCAGAAGTGCTGAGCACCTAAAACTCCAGCTAAAGTCAAAGGAAGCAGCAGATGAAAATCAGACCCTGTAATTCCTGCCTTTATCAATTTAAGGCTGGATTACTACAGTGCACCGTAAATAGGCAGCACCTAAGGACTACTTGGAGAATGTGGCAACTTGCTTTCTTAGTTGTCTGTTTTGCAGGGTTCATGTGACAGCCTGTGATTTGAATCCTGCATTGGCCCTCAGTTTTTTTTCCAGATGTGATTCAAGGGTTTAATTTGATCTATACAGTCTTCTGTTTTCTGGATCCTGGCTACTTAAGCAATTCTTTTCTCCTCGTGTTGTCTCAACAATTCAGATTAGCTGAGTCCCCCAGATCAAAAATCAAGCACATGGTTTAGGGTCCTTGTTTCTAATCTGACAAAGCCTAAATCTATTGAGCTTCAGAACACACTGGAAGGCCCATGTCTGACAGGGGACATTTCAGATAGGGATTAGTTCTGTTTGTGGTGGGGATTTTGTTAATGTCTTTAATTAGGATCTTGATGGAATCCTTCAATCCCAATTGGGTCAATTTGTGATATTGGTTTTGCTATTTAATTAATGTGCAGAATATATGTGCTGCATTTAGGAATATACAATACGTATATATATATACACACACTCACACACACAAAATGCTGATAATAAATTGCAAATCCTTGTTAATAATTGCAAGGCAATGTCATTAATGCAAGAAAATTGCTCCAAGGCAATGTCATTTTTAAATGCACCTTAAAAATGCTGAAAAACACAAGCCGTATATTTACAAGGTTTCTTTGAATTTTGGTAAGCAATACACAAGATTTGTTCATGCTTCCCTGCTATTCGGCTTAAAATATTTTGGTTAATGAAAAAAAACTTTGAGAAGCATTCTTATTTTAAAAGAAGATTTTTATTAAAATTTTTAGAATTACAATTGTCCATATCAAATTTTATCTGATGGTATCTTGTAAGTTTGTTTTTATTTAACAGTATTAAATTAATTGATTGCACCTTCTATATTTCTATTAATTAATGAGTGCTAAGAATCACTGTGAGACAAGGAGGTAAGATGAACAGCCCTCATGGTATCAATGTCACAGCCACCTGTCACATCTGCCAAAATGTAGACTGAAAGTTACTATAAAATAGTGAGATACATTATAATGAAGACTTAAGGGAGAGGAAGAGATGAATGCTGGCACTTTTAAATATCTATATCAGCCCTTGCAGAGTTGATGCCTGCAAGTGGGTGTAGCTGTCAACTAATATTCTTCGAATAACTTTATTACCTAGGGAAATCAGAGATTCAAGCATTTATTTTATTTTCACATTATTGAAAATAATGTACTCACACTCTATATTACATATACTGCACACACACACAACATATTATAAATGTGTATATATAATGTACAGTGATTGAAGTCTACTTTATCTGTAGTGTAAACATCTGTAAAAGAACCATCGATCTTTGGTATTTCATTTACTCATTAATTTTGAATAAAGACCACAGCCTGATCCCCTCTGTGGTTTGGCAGCACAAAGCAGCCAAAAACTTTCTTTAACCCACTGGTGTAAGAGGAACCCTTATGTTGGTTTATTTCACCCACCTGGCCACTAGCATAGAGTCAACAGAGCACCCCTCTGATCTCCAACTTTCCTACTTATGGATTTTGAGATGCCACAGCCACAGAGAGGCACAATGGCCTCAACTGTCTGTCAATCAACTGTTCAGCAGGAATTGGAGGCACTGCCATGCTCTACTGGACAGCTTCTCTGTAGGGATAGGTGAAAAGCCAATTGGATGCTTTGCAACTGCTGGAGCAATGACCATGATGGGGTAATGACACAGGGGTAAGAAGCTGCCACCCATGTGCTCCAGCCTTTAGCTCTGAGTTCAGTTTCTGCTCTCTCTTTAGTGTCCTGGGGGCACCACCTTTTCCTGTTCTCCTGATCAAACTCTTGGAAGAACTATCACCATCTTATCATGTGAAGTTTGGGAGCTTCCTTAGGCACCTGCACCCATGGCATAATGTCTAAGTATAAATTATGAGTTAAAATGTGGGGATACAGAGTGGATTTAGGAACTACTTGAGGGATTTAAGAAGCAGTCAGATACCACAGCAATGGGTTCTGCAGAAGAACCACTGTCCCTAAAGGTATAGGTCTTTAAGTAATACCTGAAATGGTAAGAATAGCAATGGGCCATCACCTAGCGCATACCATATTGTGGTTTACCCTGATTTCTGCTGCTTCACAATATTTCTCAGTACTATCCTTCTTCAGAAACATTTCTGGGTGCCTTTTGAATATCTAATTAATAATCACCTTCCTTGGTGCCATATGTTTGTTTTCCCTTCTATGAAATCACTCTTTGACTTCCCTATCTCCTTCCTCTTCTTCTGTCATCTCTGGAGACCTGATCCTTGATTTTATTTCCCTCTGAATAGATAGAAGCAAAAGAACTATTTAACAATTCTGCCAACTCTAGTCCCCAGGGCACATCCTGAGTGAAATGAGCTGTTCAAAGGAGACATCCACCTTGTCTAAATGTCTTCTGTTTGTCTTCTATACTTTTGTTTTCTTCTCTACTCAGCCATATTATTTTGTCACTTTTTAAGTTTATTTTTTAATTAATTTCTTTTACGTGGATGAATTTTGATTGTAGCCTCCTTGACTGTATCTTAAGGAGTTTTCTTATGTTACTGAATCCCAGCCAAACCTCTATTTCACATTCATTCAAGTAGCTAATACCATCTTACTAATGAAGTAAAAAATAATACTGTAGTGCACAAAGAGGTTGGAAAAGCTTCCTGTCTGATTAATATAGTGGTTAAAAATTCAGACTAACATTATAGGGCGCTCTGTTTCCTGAATTTACAGGAACTATTTAGATCCCTTGGTTTTAACAAATAGCTCTAGATATAATTCCTAAAAATGTAAACTGTTGCCAAGTTTTCCAGCTACAATTTATCAAACCAGTCAGGGTTTTCCAGTTCAAGCTTTTATCTTTCTGCCAAATCCAGTTTTGTCAATAAAAGCTCCTTGAAGCACCATTTTAGCTTAGAAGAAATTCATGTTACAAATTGCACCTGTTATCCTTGTATATTAGTTAATTTCAATGAAAAGTATGTAGAACTCCCACCTCAAATGTTCAAATAATCACTAAGGGACAGTTGCTCACGTGAGTAGTCCCTATCACTCAATGAATTGCTCCTCGCCAATGTGAATTAGAGGTTCACAATCTGGCCCCAAAACAAACCTGCTTGGACTCAGGCTTTTGAATTCAAGTTACTGCTGAAATATTCATAATTTTTGTTTTATAAATAGAAAATAGTATCTTAAGGATTTATGCAGTGAAAAGTCAGAGCTCTGTAAAAAGAAAATAGTTTCCATCCATGGCATATGAACTGAATGTTTGCATTTGTAGTATAAACACAGTGGTATGGTAAAGGCAGAAAAACTCAATCTAATGAAGTATTTTTGTCAACATAATCATCGAAGAACTGGATTTCAAATCCCATCCAAATTTCTAAAGGACAGGCAGGCAGGCTATGGAGGCAAGTTCTATGGCCTTTGGCTAATGTAAGTGGTGCATTACATTTTGTCTGAATGGTGCTTTAAGTAACTTTCTGAACAAGACAATTCTACATATCTAATTACAGCACTGGTGTCAAAATTGTTCCAGCTGTCCAGAAGGTTTTGCTATTTTATGATGTAATAACCAGAGTGTTATTAAATCACACATCATCTGGATTTTTGACTCCAGTTACACAATGATCCCATGGAGATATCTGGTAATGATGGATTTCCTGTATATCTCTCAGTGAAAAAAAAAATCCACTCTTAACAAAGTCTATTTGAGTTAGAGGAGAACTGCAAACTAATGCACGTTGGGAAAAAATAATCCCAACTATATAAAAGACAGGTCTAAATAAGCTGTTGCCACCCAAGAAAGAGATCTTGGAGTCATCATGGATAGTTCTCTGAAAACATCTGCTCAATGTGCAGTGTCAGTCAAACAGAATGTTAGAAACCTTTAGAAAAGAGATAGATAATAGGACAGAAAGTATTGTAATGCCACTATATAAATCCATGGTACTCCCACACCTTGAATACTGCATGCAGTTCTGGATATATTAGGGATATATAACAGCTTCTATATGAGGAGGGATATTAAAGAGACTGGAGTCAGCTCATAAAAGAGATGAATAAGGGGGGATATGATAGAGGTTTATAAAATCATAAAGTGTGTGGAGAAAGTGAATAAGGAAGTGTTATTTACCCCTTCACATAACACAAGAAGTAGGGTTTACCCAATGAAATTAATAGGCAACAGGTTTAGGGAAGCTTTCAGAGTAGCAGCCGTGTTAGTCTGTATCAACAAAAAGAAAAGGAGTAGTGGCACCTTAGAGACTAACAAAAAATAAATTTGTTAGTCTCTAAAGTGCCACAAGTACTCCTTTTCTTTTTAGGTTTAGGGAAGTACTTCACATAACACATAGTCAACCTGTGGAACTAAATTGCCTGAGGATGTTATGAAGGCCAAAATTATAACTGAGTTAAAACAAGAATTAGATAAGTTCATGCAGGACGTGTCCATCAATGGCTATTAGCCAAGATTGTCAGGGACACAACCCCATGCTCCAAGTGTACCTAAACCGCTGACTGCAGAAGCTGGGACTGGATGATGGAATGGAGCACTTAGATACATAGATATTAAGGTCAGAAGGGACCATTATGATCATCTAGTCTGACCTCCTGCACAATGCAGGCCACAGAATCTCACCCACCCACTCCTGCAATAAACCTCTCACCTATGTCTGAGCTTATTGAAGTCCTCAAATCATGGTTTAAAGACTTCAAGGAGCAGAGAATCCTTCAGCAAGTGACCCATGCCCCACGCTACAGAGGAAGGCGAAAAACCTCCAGGGCCTCTTCCAATCTGCCCTGGAGGAAAATTCCTTCCCGACACCAAATATGGTGATCAGCTGAACCCTGAGCATATGGGCAAGAGTCACCAGCCAGATACCCAGGAAAGAATTCTCTGTAGTAACTCAGATCCCACCCCATCCAACATCCCATCACAGGCCATTGGGCCTATTTACCATGAATATTTAAAGATCAATTAATTGCCAAAATCATGTTATCCCATCATACCATCTCCTCCATAAAACTTATCGAGTTTAATCTTAAAGCCAGATAGGTCATTTGCCCCCACTGCTTCCCTTGGAAGGCTATTCCAAAACTTCACTCCTCTGATAGTTAGAAACTTTAGTCTAATTTCAAGTCTTAACTTCCCGATGACCAGTTTATATCCATTTGTTCTTGTGTCCACATTGGTACTAAGCTTAAATAATTCCTCTCCCTCTCCGGTATTTATCCCTCTGATATATTTATAGAGAGCAATCATATCTCCTCTCAGCCTTCTTTTAGTTAGGCTAAACAAGCCAAGCTCCTTTTGTCTCCTTTCATAAGACACGTTTTCCATTCCTCGGATCATCCTAGTAGCCCTTCTCTGTACCTGTTCCAGTTTGAATTCATCCTTCTTAAACATGGGAGACCAGAACTGCACACAGTATTCCAGGTGAGGTCTCACCAGTGCCTTGTATAACGGTACTAAAACCTCCTTATCTCTACTGGAAATACCTCACCTGATGCATCCCAAGACTGCATTAGCTTTTTTCACGGCCACATCACATTGGCAGCTCATAATGATGATCTTCTGCAAACTTTATTAGCACACTCCCACTTTTTGTGCCAAGGTCAGTAATAAAAGGATTAAATAAGATTGGTCCCAAAACGATCCCTGAGGAACTCCACTGGTAACCTCCCTCCAGCCTGACAGTTCACCTTTCAGTATGACCCGCTGTAGTCTCCCTGTTAACCAATTCCTTATCCACCTTTCAATTTTCATATTGATCCCCATCTTTTTCAATTTAACTAATAATTCCCCATGTGGCACGGTATCAAACACCTTACTGAAATCTAGGTAAATTAGATCCACGGCTTTTCCTTTGTCTAAAAACTCTGTTACTTTCTCAAAGAAGATCAGGTTGGTTTGGCACGATCTACCTTTTGTAAAGGTATCCTGTTCTGTTCATTCCTGTGACAGGGTTCACTCACCAGTAGTGGTGCCTTCTCCTTGTCCGGGGATTAGCTCTGTCCAAGCATTGTGCTCTCCTCTGCAGATGTCTCTCCTGTCATCCTCTCACACACTCTGCAGCTCCCTCTTCATTACTTGGCCCTCCAGCCAGGTCACTTTGCATGTTTCCCCTCAAAGGGGATCAAAATACCATTATACAAAATGGCAGTGTTTCCTTCCCTACTCTGACCATGCCATTCCGCCAGTGGCTGGCAGGGGAACCCGGGCCTGCCCTCTACTCTGGGTTCCAGTCCAGGGACCCTATCTCTAGCAACAGTGGCCTGCTCACTCTCAGACCATGTTGCTCTTCCTGGACTTCCTACCTCACAGCTCTACCCTCTGGTTGCCCCTGCTTCCTCTCGTTGGGTTTGCCAGCTCAGGGAGTGACTGCAGACTACTCCCCCGTAGCCCCTTCCTGCTCTCAGCTCCTGTGCCTTATACAGGCCCCTCCTCTGCCTGTCCAGCTGAGCCTCATATCTAATCAATTCCCTGCTCCTTAGCTCCTCCTTGAAGTGCAGCCTGGGCAATTAATTGGCCCACCTAGCCACCTTAACCCCTTCAAGTCTTGTGTGGTGTGGACACCCCATCACAATTTCCTTTGAAGCATCTGGTACTGTCCACTATTGAAAGACAGATACTGGGCTAGATGGGCCATTGGTCTGACCCAGTATGGCCATTCTTATGTTCTTATGCTGGCAGCAGTAACAGATCCCTTATCTTGCCTGTGAGTCAGGCAATATGGCACATAGAAAAGACAGGACAAAACACAAGTCACTGAAATACATTGTGTATACACCTAAATGCTGATACACACCCATCCCCTTGCCCTGCTTCCACAGCATTAACCATTTCTTCCTACTCACTTTGAGTTTTCTCACTCCATTCCCAGCATCCTATTCTAGATCTTTTCCCCTGTATCCACAGAGCGAGAGACTGGGAGTAAAAATAGAGAACAAAAACAGAGTAAGTATGGGAAAGCTAATTTTTCCAGACTTAGAACTTACTTATGGTTCTGTATTTACAACAGACCTGGAAATGTTTGAGTACTGAGCTGCTACATTTTTTATTTTCTTTTATCCCCCTGGAAGCAGAGCAAAGAGTTGTTTTCAAGCAAGAATCATTGCTTGCTAGTACAGCCTTACGTTAAGACAGTAATAAATGTTTTTAACTTTAAAAGGGAGGAAGTATGGTCTCTGTTCAGGAGTCAGGAATCCTGGGTTCTGTTTCTGGTGGCGCTGGACATTTTCTGTGGCAAGCAGGGCCCAATCCTGAACCCCTTTATTCACAAAAGGAGTCCTCATTCACGTGGGCAATTCCCACCTCCATCACAGAGTAAAAATTACTCACTGGAGTAAGGGTTTGAAGGTTCAGGCCCTTGCTCCCTTTTTAGAGATTAATACTGCAGACCTACCTCACAAGCGCAGCAGCTCGTCCAAGAGAAAAGCATGTCAAAATCCTCCTATGGAAGGTGCTACAGAATTGCAAAGTAATGTGCATCGTTATTACATTTCCTATGGAAAAACAATGGCTTACATGAAAGAACAAACGTAAAGGTGCTGGGGTGCTTCAAAACCCCCAATCCCATTGAGCTCTCACATCCCAGTGAGTGGGAAAAAACAACCTCTTTGGCCTAGACAGAGGTTTAAGGCTCAACCCAGAATATGAGGTAGAGTGTAGCTGTGCCACCCAGCAAGGAACCCCTTGATGGAATTGTGACTCTGTGTCAATGTCTTTTCTGCTCCCTCCTTGCCCAAGTAAGAAACAATTTGCTGCAGCTTTGAGAAGGGTACAGCTGACTCCCCAGTTGGTACATTGGGGGCAGAGCCCAGATTGTTCCTCAGTCTCTCCATCTCTTCCCCAGCCACCTGCATGGGTAGAAGTATTGGGCATGAAATCCCTGTCTCCACACCTCACAGCACCCACACCCAGGATGTATGGAGAGAGACCTCATGTAGCCATGTTACTCCCGGGTGTGGCTATGTTAGGAAGAGACTCAGTTTTGCCCTTTGTCAGAGTAATAATTTGTAAACAATTATGAATTTGCAACAATAACAATAGGTGAATTCTTAAAATAGAATTGCCACTGCCTGCCCTGTAACCTTGGGGACCTTGGTGCTGTGTGACATGGTTCAGATCCCTGACAGCAGTAATCAGCCCACAAGCATAAGCCCACAATCACCCTGGCTCTTTCCAGCCCAGTTACTCTTTCCAGGGTGGCATCAACAGTCCTTCCAATCCTGAGTCTCCCCAAATCCGCTTTCCTGAGTTCTTCACTATCAGACACTCAAACTTCACCCCTCTGGTTTGTCAAGTCTAAATGCATGAAACTAGCCCCCCAGTTATCAGTTCTCTTTGTCATACACACTCCACACAGCTTGCACACTACTTGGGATGAAAATGAATAAAACATTTACTGAACAGAAAAACTGCAGATTCTGAAATAAACTAGGAAGGCAAAGCAAAGAAATACAGAAAATAAACATAAAGATGCAAACTCAGGCTTTACACTTTCAAATTAGATAAAATCCCATTTCTAATATGTTACCTATTGCCTTAAAACAGTTTCCCAGCATACCCTTTAGGTCTAGGGAGGGGATGAAGTGTTCTCAGACAATCACTGGCCACGAGACTGTCCCTCAAGTTCTGGTTTCAGAGTAGCAGCCGTGTTAGTCTGTATTCGCAAAAAGAAAAGGAGTACTTGTGGCACCTTAGAGACTAACCAATTTATTTGAGCATAAGCTTTCGTGAGCTACAGCTCACTTCATGCATCCGACGAAGTGAGCTGTAGCTCACGAAAGCCTATGCTCAAATAAATTGGTTAGTTTCTAAGGTGTCACAAGTACTCCTTTCCTTTTTCCTCAAGTTCTGGATAAAAAAAACCTGTCAGTTCCAAGCCTGCCTTTAAAAAGGCTTTTTTCTTTCCCCATCCACCCCACACCTGTGTTCATGGTGACTACTGGTTATTCAGAGTGAGGGAAATTCTCTTTTGACTTGAGAGCTGGGATGTCTCAATATCATCCCATTAACGGTCCACCATTGTCTTTTCCTGGGCCAGCCAAAGAATACTTACTTGAAACAGGTTCCATCAACCTAGTGTTATCTACACTGAGGTTTAGGTCATCTTAACTACGTCTGGATTTTGCACACCTCTGAGGTAGCTATGTTGATGTAACTTTCTAGTGAAGATCAGCCCTCAGGAATTGTGAGTTAGGTTCTTAGGCTTCCTAAATGTAAGGGGACTGTTGCCCCCTTACTAACATTCAGTGGGGGTGTTTTGGTTGGCTGGCTCCCAGGACTAACAGGGGAAGGGTCTATGGGAAATCAGGACCCTGAGACTGACAGTCCCCAGGAACAATGGGGAGAGGCCAATGCTCCAGGTCAGCCTGAATGACAGGGCGGGCAGGCTGATCAGAGAGTTAGGAGGCCAGGGAGGTCCCATCCTCCGTGTGAGCTGGAATTGCCTGGGTCAGACAGAGTGGGGCCGAGCTAAGGAGAAAGCAGGGGCCCAAGTTGAGACTACCCAGTGTGCACCAGCAGTGAGGCTCTCCCACTAACAGCTGAAATCACTTACAGCTGTGTTAAATGCTTGGCCCTGAAGACATCTTGGTGAGCTGACGGAGAGGCATGGCGAGCAGCTAGCAGGGTGGCTGGTGGAGAGGCGCGGCCAGCAGGGCAGCTGGTGGAGAGGGCCAAAGCAGATCCCCACAGAGAGGCATGGCAATCAGCCGGTGGGGTGGTGAGCAAGTGCTCGAGCAGTGGAGTGTGTAAGGTGCCTCCTTACCTCCCTTCCGCCCAGGGTGAGAGGTGAACTCTGCAGATGAATCTCTGGACTCTGGAGCTGCACTGACCAAGGACAGCAACTGTGAGTGGAAAGGGATGGGCACATGGGATTGGGTTGCTGCTTTTAAGAACCTGAGGGGAAAAGGACACTGCCCAACTTACTTAGGGGTGGGTCTTTTGCTCTGAGTTTATGTTTATGAACCCTAGTTGTGGTGTTTTCCCAAATTAATGCTTTACTCCCCTCCTTTTATTAAAAGTTTTTGCTACACTCAGACTTTGTGCTTGTGAGAGGGGCAGTATTGCCTCTTAGAGACGCCCGGGGGTGTGTGTGTAATTGTCTTGGTCACTGGGTGGGGGCTCGAGACACTTTTGCATTGTGTGGTTGAAAAGGGTATTGAATCCGCTCCTTATTGCTGCCAGCTCTGACTGGCTTGGATGACGTAAGTGGTGATATGTGTCCTGAGTGCGTGTTATTTCCATGTTTAAAAAGTCCCTACTGCTTCAGTTCTTTTCTCCCATTACACTGAAGAATTACTGAAGATTATATGCTTCAAAAGAAATGAAGCATACGTTCATAGATTTGTAGTCATAGCTTTTAAGGCCAGAAGTGACCATTCGATCATCTTGTCTGGCCTCCTGCATAACATAGAACAAGGCTCATGCTCAAATAAATTGGTTAGTCTCTAAGGTGCCACAAGTACTCCTTTTCTTTTTATAGAACATCCAGTTTCTCCCATTTACCCTGGTATTGAGCCCAGTACTTGTGTCTGACTAAAGCATGCCTTCCAGAAAGGCATCCATTCTTGATTTCAAGATATCAAAAGATGGAGAAAGCACCATTTCCCTAGATAGTTTGTCCTGATTGTTAAACACCTCACTGAGAAAAAATATATGCTTTTATTTCTTATGTCCATTTTATTATGACAAACTCCAATGTGTCCGGCTTTAAAAGTAGCCTGCCTATTGTCAAATCTCATTTCCTCACTGAACAATGAACCATGTTTTATATATTCTTGGCACTCTGTTAAATCCCACATTTCCCTCTGCGCATACTGACACCTCTTCAGTGGCTAAATATGAGTGATTTAAGACAAGTAATTACTTTGTGAAGACAAATGATTGCATTCCATTGCTCTGGCTGTTAAAAGTGAGGCCGCAAACTGACTCATATGTAAATTGTTTTGATAATTTTCTTTTTGTTTATCTCAGTTTGTCATACTATTTGAGCAGATGTGCTCAACTACCATTTTGGGATTTCAGCCCATGGCATATAAATGGTGGTAATTGCTTTTTGGGACAATCATGCAGGCAATATCTATCACTGACTTCTGATACTGTACAACACTAAACATCCTTCCAATAGAATGTTGAAAGATAACACTGGACTAAATTCCCTGCTGACAGAAGGAATTCAGCCCGGTTTACTTAAATAGCATTTGCAGCAGCAGCCAATCTGTGCAAATTTCCCTGCACGTTGCTCTACATTAACTTTCCAGTAAGAACAATGCACCCTGGTTCTTTGATAGTTCAATTGCATTGCTGTATAGGCTACACTCATTCATTGTGATAAAACCATAAAACATACTTCCCCTTAATGATCACACTACATCAGGGCTATTTTCTGGCTGTCCATTGGCTTCCTGTCAGGTTTCAGATTGATTTAAATTTTTTACTGTTGACTTTTAAGGTATTTTGGACCTTTTTACGTCATTGAAAATCTTGTTCCCCATAGACAACAAGGAGCTCTAATCTTCCCTCACTGACTTGTTATGGTCCCTAAGTTTTTGTTTTAAGACTTTTGGCTACAGGGCATTTCATGTTATGCAGTGCACCACACCCTTAGAATCCTGTCATTCCTGACAGCCACCCAGCTGAATCACTGACTGCTTTTTCAACTCAAGGTTTAAAATCTATTTTTTCTGGTTCACTTCTGCTAATTAGAATTAATGTGGTAGTGTGCATTGTTACTAAGTTAAAATTCAGTCCCAACTCAAAGAATCTATATACACTTTGAACCACTCTAGTGGTTTGATATCCACAAGCGTGTATGGAATATCACACAGGTGGGCCTCCACTTACTCTATAGATGAGAGCTTCACTCTGGCACCAAATAGACCAGATCTGAGGGATTGTAGGGATGGATGGGGACTAACAGAACTGCCCTTAAGTGGGTTAAGCAGTCCAAAACCCATGCCTAGATGGCATAAAGCATATAGGCTGATACAGAAGAAATGGAGGGGCTTCCTGGCAGGGGTTTATTATTATTTGTGTTACACTATCAACTAAAGTTCCCAATGACATCCAAGTACTATTTTAGGCATTACAAATGCAAGACAGTCTCTACCCAGAAGAGCTGACTCTTTAAATAATTGGGGATGATTCCATTCCACCATCCCTTGAGGAACTCTCAACACAGAAATGGATTGATTACTCAGGATTTACACTGAGAGGGGTGAATTTTATTGTAAATGCAGCAAGATACCTCAGTACAATGCACTATAAAAGAAACTGTGTTCTGCTTTACATAATCCAAAAGGAACTTCTTCAAATTTAACCTATAAAACAGTCTTTGAAAGTAGTCATCAAAATTTGAGCCAGTTGCAAACAACATTGCAAAACAAAAACAAATCCTAATTTTGCAAAGATAAATCAATCTTTTGCAATATTTTCTATTATATTTTTATGAATTTCTAGTGAACTTAAAATAATAAATATTTTTATAAATGTTTTCAATATTTTAATTAAAATATCACAGAAAATTTCACAAAATACAAAACATTTAGAAAACACCTAACATATATATAAAAAATACATAAAAAAACCCTATTTTTGATTAAATATTTTCTATGACCGGTTGTTTTCCAAGCAGCTTTAATCAAACCATTGCTTAAATATCATATATCATGAATGTCAAATTGCACTTTGTAACTCATCTTGATACATTCACATCTACCACCAGATTTTTCCATCATACTCAATCAGTTTTATTTTACACACAGTACAAAATTGTATTACACCAAAGAGAATCAGATAATTCATACAGTAGATGAAAACTTGTATTTCTGCTCTCCTGTATAGCACTTTCACTTAGTTTTCTCCCAAATTAGCTGGTCGTTTCCATTATACAAATGTGTAGCAGCTGTACTTCTCCCATCATGACTAATATAAACCCTCTCAAATCTGTCTTGCTTTCACAGCCTCCCTGAAGTTTTACCCAGTTGATTAACTGCAATCAGTTTATCACAAAACCATTAATTTAATTTAGCAGTCTGCAAAAGCTTCAAATGAAATTCTGCAGTTACCATTCTTGGCCTTGTAATAATTAACCACATCTGCTACACGTATACATCTACTACCCAAGATCCATAAACCTGGAAATCCTGGGCGCCCCATCATCTCAGGCATTGGCACCCTGACAGCAGGATTGTCTGGCTATGTAGACTCCCTCCTCAGGCCCTAGGCTACCGGCACTCCCAGCTACCTTTGAGACACCACTGACTTCCTGAGGAAACTACAATCCATCGGTGATCTTCCTGATAACACCATCCTGGCCACTATGGATGTAGAAGCCCTCTACACCAACATTCCACACAAAGATGGACTACAAGCCGTCAGGAACACTATCCCCGATAATGTCACGGCTAACCTGGTGGCTGAACTTTGTGACTTTGTCCTTACCCATAACTATTTTACATTTGATGTATACCTTCACATCAGTGGCACTGCTATGGGTACCCGCATGGCCCCACAGTATGCCAGCATTTTTAAGGCTGACTTAGAACACTGCTTCCTCAGCTCTCGTCCCCTAACGCCCCTACTCTACTTGCGCTATATTGATGACATCTTCATCATCTGGACCCATGGAAAAGAAGCCCTTGAGGAATTCCACCATGATTTCAACAATTTCCATCCCATCATCAACCTCAGCCTGGTCCAGTCCACACAAAAGATCCATTTCCTGGACACTACAGTGCTAATAAACGATGGTCACATAAACACCACCCTATACCAGAAACCTACTGACTGCTATTCCTACCTACATGCCTCCAGCTTTCACCCTGACCACACCACACGATCCATCGTCTACAGCCAAGCTCTGCGATACAACCACATTTGCTCACGAAAACTTATGCTCAAATAAATTGGTTAGTCTCTAAGGTGCCACAAGTACTCCTTTTCTTTTTGCGAATACAGACTAACACGGCTGTTACTCTGAAATAAGCAGTAAGTTGGTGATAAGACATGCTTTCACGTGCTTAATCATATTTACAGATTTTGAATTATTTGCCAGCTCGCTATTGTTTATTTCCATTCCAGCATTATCACCAAGTAAGTATTTCATCAAGTGAAGAAGAAAACGTAATAAATGGGATAAGGTAGGGTAACTTTTTTTACTTTTCACTCTGTTTGCCATTTCTTATCAAACACAAGATTTCAGAAGACATCTAATTTTATGTTCCTTTATTTTCTTTCAACTCTTACTTGTGTTACAGTAACACCTATTTTGGGTTCCCCATGGTGCTAGGCACTATACCTACACACAGTAAAAGAGTGTCCCTCTCCCAGAGAGTTTACAATTTAAAGAGACAAAACAGTGGTAGGGGAAACAGAGTCACAGAGACGTAAAACAGCTTTCTAAAGGATAGACAGCAGGTCCGTCACAGGGGTGGAATTAGAACCTAGTTTTTTGCGTGCTAGTACAATACCTGATCTACTGGATAATGCAGCCTCCCCAAACTTTCACTCTGTTTTGCCTCTGTAGGGCAGCACTGTGGCTGACAAAGGCCATAAGTTTCAAGGAGATTCCCTCTCTGACCCATAGGCCCCTGCACATGCCTAAATACATTCCTAGTAGTAAGAATAAAAATTGCTTAAATTGAGTGTCCAAATGCCCAAAGGGTTCATGATACTGTCCCCTTCTATGGTGCAAAGCAGAGCTGAGCTGAGCTGAGCTTGTGTTCAGGATGCACATACTGGAGCTCTAAAAGGACATTGCTGCTCTGCTTTGGCATGCTCTCTTTCCTTTCTGAGTTATTCAGAGTCAGATAAAACATCTCCATGAACTATTGTGCCTGTACACAGTCCCTCTACAATATGACCCATACTTTCTTTGAGGTTCTTCATACTCAAAATATCAAAAATGGTAGTGATGATGATAATAACAGGGGACAGTGTCTCTTACCTGCTTGACCTATGTTAGAAGCACTGAATGTCATGCCAGCATCTTGTTTTGCCTCACTGAACCACGGTGACTGATTTTGCTGGCTGGAGAACAACAATTCCACATTGTGAAAAGTTTTGAGGTTTCAAAGTTTGTTTTTGTGTGAAAAAATGAGAGAGGGACTGACTGAGTTTTAAAACACTTTCAATAAAATCTGTACAGAAACACAGTAAAAACCAGAAAATAAATTACAAATTCAAAAATGATGGGCTATTCCAAATCATACAAAGTGCATTTCCAATAGCCCACTGCTGAATAAATCAATCCAAATTGCTTACAAGTGTATAATATCTAAACTCCAAATGAAGGTGTAAAACCTAAAAATCTAAAAAAGCCTGAAGAACATCAGCAACCCCAGTATCAAATAATTACATCATCTACTTTTTAAAATGGCCATATTTGCTTGACCAAAAATAAAGTTTGCAAGGCATACCACACATCTATTTGTGAACCTATACTTAACAGTAAAAATAAATACAGTAGAAGCAAAATCAAGGGACAATAACCAAAAAATCCTGAAGTACAACAAATAATAGCTGTAACTTGGAATAAGTAAGAAACATATGAAAAATGGTCTCCTTCATGTCACAAAAAGACACAACACAGACACCTCTGGGTCAATTAATGCACAAACACATTAATGACAATAGCCCCATAAAAATTCTCCACTGGAGATTGGACATCCTCTTTGCAATCAGAGGCTTGTATGCAGATTGCCAGGCTGGCTGTCTGGTGTGCATCACCAGAAGCTGTCTTCTCCATACTGGGGGATACATACATAGCGATAATCATCAAGTGTTTGAAAATAACAAATCTTTACCACAAACATGTACAATGACTTATGGCCTAAGGTATTATACGTAAATTCAGAAGACCCATTAAAGCAAAGCAAGCTGACAGGCTTGTCAACATCTCAGTTCACAGCAGGAGCAACAGGCATGAAAATAGAAACATTAATATAATCAGGAATGGCTCACTCAAGGAGGCAACTGTTTAGTCTGGCAGTACTGCTCTTAGAAAGGGCTGATTCCACCTTTGATAAAAACTGAGACTCCCAGCAAACAAAATGAAAACCAAGCTTGACATAAGAACATAAGAAGGCCATATTGTGTCAGACCAAAGGTCCATGTAGCCCAATATTCTGTCTTCCGACAGTGGCCAATGCCAGGTGCTTCAGAGGGAATGAACAGAACATAAGACACAGCCAAGATATACACTGAGACCCACAGAAACAACGAGGGGTCTGGTGGCACCTTAAAGACTAACAGATTTATTTGGGCATAAGTTTTTGTGGTAAAAAACCCACTTCTTCAGATGCATGGAGTGAAAATTGCAGATACAGGCATATATACTGGCACATGAAAAGAAGGGAATTACCTTACAAGTGGAGAACCAGTGTTGACAAGGCCAATTCAGTCAGGGTGGATGTGGTCCACTCCCAATAATTGATGAGGAGGTGTCAATACCAAGAGAAGGAAAATTGCTGAGACCCATGTAAATTTAATAGAATCAATTGAATAAACCAGTTTTGTTACACCTGCTGCAATAAGGGAAGAGACAAGACTCCTAGAAATAAGATTAGGAACCCTCATGGCATGGATATAAACAAGGGGTTCCACAAGCAGCCCTGGGAACTCCAGCCTTCTATCCTACATTCTCAGCTTTAAAAACATCCAAACATTAAAAAGGCTTTGATAAAAAACTGGGTAATACCTCCAAATTGAGGTACCCAGGGTACAATATAAAAAGTTCCTGATCAAAACCCAACCCACCCACCCCCACCACCACCTGCTGAAGAAAAGAAAAGGCCAGTTGCTTCCAAGGAACAGGCTCATCCCTTAACAACAGTGGTTGCAAAGACTGTAACTAAAAAGTAGTGACTCTGTTCAAAAGTTCAATGAGACCTGGACCCCCTTCCAAAACAGTCAGATACAAAGTACTCTGCCTCAGAAAAGAACCTCTTGAACTTTTTCTAAAAAGAGTAGAGGGGAATCCAAAACAATACACTTATGCCACAACATAGAGGCCATTACATTATTAACGACTAATACCCACCCTTGGAAGGAAAGTTGAAGTAAACATCACTTCCACCTTTGCAACCTCCCCTCCATCTCTAACATAACTCTCTCCCAATTGGAACCCAAAATACCATCCACTCCCAGCATAATTCCCAGTGTCTTAAGGCCAGTTTTGCTCTACAATAGCACTCGAGATCACCCAAGCCATCAACAGGAGAGTGTCACCCAAGCCATCAGCAGGAGAGTGTCATTCTTCTCCCAATTTATGCGAACTGAGGAATCCTGCTCAAAAGACATTCAGCCAAAACCTGAACATCATGATCATGAGTAGTAAACACAGTCACGTGATCATCATATGAAGAGACTTTCACTGAAGGACAAGCTGAAACAGGGAGAGAAAAGCCAGAAGGGCACTTTAGCAACATGCATAGCAGAGGCTCAACAGAAAGCGCATACAATAACCCAGACTGGGAATAACCCTGTCTGGTTCCCCTACAGACTGGAAAGGGGGCGGTCAAAATACCAGTTACCTTAAGTAGACTATATATTTCATTATAGATTAACTGGATCCAAAACCAAAAGCGCAAAGGGTGAGAAACAAATACCCACAATCTACACAATCAAAAGCCTTTTCTTGATCAGGGAAGTCAACCCAACTCTCAAGTCTAACATTTCTCAGGCTGAAATTACATTCTGCAATAGGAAAATGTATCAAAAAATGGACCATTTGGGGATGCAATAGGTCTGATTATGGTGCAAGATCAAACCAATCACAGTTTTTAGTCTATTTGTCAAGGCCTTTGAAAAAAGTCTATAGTCACAGTGACTATAAGTCTCCAATTTTTTACCTCCCCAAAGTCTCCCTTCTTCGGAAACAAGAGTAAGAAACACTCAGCAACAATTGAGTGGCAATATCTTCCCTCTGATGATTTCTTGAAAAACCTGGAGCAAGTCAGGCCCAAGAAGGGTCCAAAAGGACTTATGAAACTCAATAGGCAAACCATCAATACCAAGTGCCTTTCTTGGAGCAAAGCCATTTAGGGAAGAAGTCAATTCTGAGAGAGTCAGGTCCTGTTCAAGTCTGTCCAACATTGGGATCCTAGGAAGATCCTTATGGAGCTGTCAAGCCTCAGATGGACACACAGGCTCTGCAGCCTACAGGTCTGTGAAAAATTTCACAGCAAATCTCCTAATCCCCACAGGGTCTGAAAGCTCTCAGCCTGATGACATCTTGAAATGGCTAATCATCTTCTGCTCTGCATATTTCTTTTCCAGGCCAAAAAGAAACCCAAATAGGTGCATCCATTTGTGAAAGGCCTTGATATCAGGCACTAACCACTAACTTGCTATTCAACAGGTCCCACAAGAGCTATTTTTTGTATTTCAAATTCTCATGCAATCCAGCATCATTACTGGCATGAAAGGCTTTTTCAGGTTCCATAATCCCCAACTCTAACTCCTGCCAGTGTTGTCTTCTGAGTGTATTGCTGACAAAAAAACCTTTAATATTAACTTTATCCACCTCCTACCAGTGCCTCAAGGAGGGAAAACATCCCTTTGAGGCAACCTAAGCTTCCCCAAAATAACTGAAATAGTCCCAAAAGTGAACATCTTATAAAAGGCAAATGTTAAAATGCCACTATGGATGGCTGTCTTGAATAGAAGGAAGAGACACACCAATAAGACCAAACCATGATATGAAATCCCCATGGGGACAATACAACTAGAAACCAAATGACACAAATGATGAGTCAAAACATAAAAACAGTTCAAATGGGCCATAGAGAAAGAGCACTCAACCAGGTGGACTGCTGTGTAAAAGGGTGAAAACGTCAATCACGTCAGGAGCCTATAAAAGAGTTGCATGTTACTGAGCTGACAGTGGACGCGGTTCCAAATTATCCCTATCCAATTTCTCGCTACAATTAAAATCACCTTTTTATTATGGTCACCTGTCAAGTAATTGGTCAAAAGAGAACCCAGATGCTGAAAAAAACACACCTTATCTTTCCCTCCAGTAAGAGCATTAATAAAAAAAAGATGATATTGCTCAAAAGTAGCTCAAATTGTCAATAAACATTCCTTCACAACCACCAAATCAAGCTTTAACCTGCACACAATGAGAATGGCAACCCCTGTGCTTGCAGCGGAACCATGACTCTGAAGAACCTCCCCTCTCCAATCAGCAGGCCAATCAGTTTGGTTGAGGGCTTTAGCCAGCTGCTCATTTCCTAAAAATGAAGGAACATTATAAATAGTGACTTTAACAGCAGATGTTGAGCGGGGCATGACAGGGACAAACACACTCTGCACAAAAATCCCCTCCACAGCCACCTGCTCAACCAGGCTAAGTGTGGCAACAAACACAACGGCCTTGCTCACGCAAGAGGTGTACCTTATATTTTTAAACCCAGTCACCTAACCCACAGCTGGAACACACTCCTCCACAAAGGCAGAGTCGGGAGGCAAAATCCGCAACTGATGGCCATGAGTTAAACCCTCAGAATCCACAACAAACTGTGGTCTCCGTCCCCCTTGGCTGTCGAGCCCAACCCAGAGGGCAGACAAAAGGCTGCTAAAACAAAAAGAAATCCTGAAATTAAGCCAACAAAAACCAGAAAAATAAACAAACACACACAAAAAAACCCCCATTTCCCCAACAGAAAGACACACACAGTGAACAGCAGAGCACACCCACTCCCAGCCACATTCCCACAATCCTCTGAGACAGATAGGGCACCTCAAAATAGCCAATAGGCTGGTGGTTTGGGCACTCACTTAGGAATTAGAGACTAATGTTTAAGTACTTCCTATGCTTGTTTCAGAATCAGGCAGGTTCAGATTCTCTCAGTCTTTGCTGTTGGAGCTGTTCCACTTTGTCTAAATAATTAAATATTCAGTGGGACCCACCATAGCAATGACTATGCTGTAGTCCTGATAACTTCAACAAGACTATTTGAGTTAGGACTACTCATGTTAGCGAAAGTTGTAGAATAAAGCTATAGAGAGATTCAGTGGCTGTACCATTTTCCGTTTATAACCCAGAATACCTAGACATTCAGAACCAGATTATTTTGGGCACAGTCAATTTAGCTGACACAACGTCTGAGGCTACATGGCTAGCTATGCACATACCCTCCACAATCAGTGTCAAATATCAGTCACATCTGTCTAAAAAAATATTCTAAAAGAACTCAGTTGCAGCAAGGAAGAGTAAAGGCATCTATCTGATAATGCCAGATCTGCACAAGCTGGCAACTCACAAGAATGACCCTCATTTGTGTGACTTTGTTGAAACTTGTTGTTTTGCCACTTGAAAAAGGAACACGTCATACGGTGTTTGTGGGAGTCTTGCAAGCACTTTTGGATTCCAAGACAGCCTATCTTTAAATGCTTTCCTTGCAAGTGTTAACATGTTTCTTTAAGGCAAAACATCAGGTATGTAGAGATACATAGTCTGTAAAAGGATAATGATAGCAACACATCATGATAGAATTTATATCTAGTCTGGTACTTAAAGGAGAAACTCCATTTTCTTTGATTTTTGTTTGCAAGAAAACAGCATTTATTTTGGCTGCATATGGCAACTGTTAAAATTTGCTAAGACTGCAATTGAAAATACAGCAGGATGATAAGTGGGAGAGGATGTAAAATCGTAAAACCATAGACTCAGAGTGCAGCTTGCTCTGAAAAAGCAGTATTGCAGTGTCACCAAGTCAGAAATCACACTAGCATCAAGAAGGAAACAATATCATCTGTGTATGTATATACTAAATGAAATAATAAATTACATCAGATGTGCAGTGTTTTTTTCTTCATAAGAGCTCATTTCATAAGGTCATTTGATTAAGGAGAAAATCTAACGGCACTTTTAAGTGGAGTTCTTTTTTGTGTTTCAGAAACAGGCAGGTAGGGTGGGGAGAAAATGAAGACAGTAGCTGTCTGAGCCATCAGAATGGCCAGGGAAGAGGGATAAAAGGGTTAGAGGGACCTTAGGGACCTTGAACTCATTACTGTGATTACTAACTGGTGTGCTCTTTGTTGGGTCCATCAAGACAATGACTTTGACATTTATTTGTTTTTTATTGCAGGGTTGCCTTGTGGCCTCCTCTAAACTCAAAAAGTATAATCTTCATAGACTCAAATAAAAGCCAGCAAAAAACCTGCCAAGAGGCAAAGTTCTCCGAGCCGGCCCCTTCCAGGAAATTTGCCAGATGAAACATTTCAGTTTTGTACAACATTAACAAGAACGTGGCTCTCTCATTTTCATAAGCATCCACGTTTGTGTTTCTTCACTGGGTAGGGAAGTAAGCAGTCATTGCTTTACATGCCTTGGTTATTCAGCTTTAGTATTAGTCTTTTAAAGGAGCATGGTAATAATCGTTGAGTTTTCTCACCAGTATTGTATTGCACTGTTGTAGCCAAATTTTACGGTTGCAGAAAGCATTAGCAAATCAGGCCAAGAGGCACTTTGACTTTGATTTAATATGAAATGTTATGCTGCATCCCCAGCTATTTCCATCATTACACTAATTATTTGGCATGTTTTATTCTTCACACTTACTCTAAAAAGGTTTACTTTTTTCCAGAAAACACTAGAGTCTGATATAAACAGAACATTACTCAGACTGAGGGAGGCCAGTCAATCAACAGCGTGTTCTTACATGACACAGTATTATTAGCTGCATTTCATAAATCATGGTAGTGCAGACATCTAGTCTAAACTCCTCCTTGTTTCTTGCCAGTATTCTTGTATCTTTTTTTGTCCTGGTTCATATTTTATGCCTATTTCAGAAAGCTGTTGAGACATTTTAAATATTTCTAGGACAGTATAGATGTGTATGCCTCTTTACAGATCAAGTAAAGACAGATTCGCTTCCCAGAACAGCTTAGGGTCTGAGGGCTCTGTCATGCCATTTAGGCAGAGCCCTGTGCTGGGAGCAGAGTGGTGGTTTAGAGAAGCAAAATCCCCTAGAGCTTTAGGGCATGCACAGGGAGTGTGACCTCTCCTGCTCCCCTTTGGAGGCTGAGCCTGTAAACTCGGCCTGTTCTATGTACTGTCAAAAGGGGAAGCATGGACCCACCCCTACTCTAACCTCTTGGCAGCAATGTGTGCCCAGTGGTTATGGTAGATTATAAACAGAAAGGGAAGTTTTCAGTAATGGAGCTGTGTGGGAGTGCTGCTTACCCAAGCCAGGGACAGTCGGTGGGTGGGAGGAGGGTCCTCTCTATTTTAGTAGAGTGGGAGCTGTCTTCTCATCACTCCTCCTTACTCTAATCCCTTGTGCATTCCTGGGTTGCACAGAGGGAGGAGTCCTAAAGCTTCCCCAGGTGCAGGGGCTGGGATTATGACAGGCCTTTTCACAGAGTGCATGATGGGAGACATTGTACATGCTTCTTCACTTCTACCCTAGGCACCTGTGTCAGAGCATCTGGTCATCATTTAAGATCACAGCAACAATAGGGGACAACAAACATGGGGAGTGGATATGGAAGGTTGATAGCCACAAAGTAAGGAGTTAATTCTGGCTGTTGGTAACACAAATTGTGTTGGTAACACAAATTGTCACTAGAGAAAACTGGCATCATCATGACTCATGCCTCCATAGTAGATCTCCCCTGCTTTGTCTTTTGCTTTATATGAAACTTCCATGTGTTATTTGTACCTCCTGAGGATCCTTAGTGAACTCCTAGCATTAGTCCTAATATTTTATTATTAAAAGATTAGGTGTTCCTCCCAGATAACTGCTTTCACATAAAACCCCCTTCACCCACAGGTTTCTCCTTCTTCTTCATGTTCCATTGTCACTTCGTATGGTACAGAAAAAAATCTATATCACTGGGATGGTTATTTAATATTATATTAGAGCAGACCTTCAGACCCCAATCAAGTTCAAGAGCCCATTGCACTGTGCACTGTGCAAACACATGTAAAGACATGGCCCCTGCTCCGATGAGCTTGCAGTGTAAAACAAGTGCATGGGGTAGTGGGCAAGAAAGATACAATCAAATAGGTACACCTATGTAGATTTGCAATTATTAATATTAGAAATAGATAAAGTAAGCTCCAGCTACTCCCATCAGCCTTTCAACTTAGCCATCATTAATAGACTTACTACATATAAGAGGGACAAAGTGGGTGAGGTAATATCTTTTATTGGACCAACTTCTGCTGATGAAAGAGACACGCTTTCGAGCTATACAGGGCTTGTCATCAGGTCTCAGGAAGGTACTGGGACCAGCACAACCAATACTAATTATACATAGGCACGGCAGTAGAGGTGAACCATCAGTAATTTGAATTGTGAGATGGTAATAGCCAAAGGGTTTGTCTACACATAGGTTTTGTATCACTTTATATGTGTAGATCAGACCTATGGCTCATTTAGAAAGTCTGTTTCATGGACAAGGCATAAAAGAAAGCATGGAGATGTTGTAGGAGAAGCTAACCAACTGGATGGTAAGATTCTCCTTGTGGAGGAGGTGAGGGAGTGATATAAGATACAAATAGTAGAGAAGAAGGAGGAGCAGAGCTCTGGAGGGGCTTGCAGGTGAGGAAAAGAAGTGTGAATTTGTCCTGCAGAGTGAAAGATACTTCAGAAAAACCAAATTCTATTACTGAACCCAGTTAATGATTTCATAGTTAAAGATTCTGTAAACTTTAAATGATAACTCCTTCAAACCTCCTCTAACATTTCCCCCAGAAAACTAAAAACCTCTCTTTGGCCTGAATTTTCTCATGATTAGTGTCAGGTCAGCAGAATGTTCTTTAGCTTGAGAATACACAAAGGAATTTTTGAGTTAGAAAACTGTAAAAACAGAAAGAAAAGGAGGACTTGTGGCACCTTAGAGACTAACCAATTTATTAGAGCATAAGCTTTCGTGAGCTACAGCTCACTTCCTCAGATGCATATCGTGGAAACTGCAGCAGGCTTTATATATACACAGAGAATAAAGCCTGCTGCAGTTTCCACGATATGCATCTGAGGAAGTGAGCTGTAGCTCACGAAAGCTTATGCTCTAATAAATTGGTTAGTCTCTAAGGTGCCACAAGTCCTCCTTTTCTTTTTGCGAATACAGACTAACACGGCTGCTACTCTGAAACCTGTAAAAACAGAGAGATTTTTGTGTGAGTTCTTACAGGGCGACTGGGAATAACAAACCTTCTCATAACTCCAAATGCATTTATTTCTAAACAAGGGAAGGGAGTGCGCCATACAGCTAGAGCACTTGACAGGGACTCAGGAGACCCTAGGTCCGATTCCGTTGTGTAACCTGGGTCAAGTCCCTTTATCTCCAGGCTTCAGTTTGGCTATCTGTAAAATTGGAATAATGATTCCACACCTCCTTTGCAAAGGGCTTTGAGATAGATGAAAAGAGCTGCATAAAAAGATTCATTTCTACATACTTATATCTTCTCTGTCAATGGACTAACACCAGTGATTAATCGGAAAAGAGTCTTGTGGCACCTTATAGACTAACAGATGTATTAGAGCATAAGCTTTCGTGGGTGAATACATGCATCTGGCAAAGTGGGTATTCACCCACAAAAGCTTATGCTCCAATAGGTCTGTTAGTCTATAAGGTGCCACATGACTCTTTGCTGCTTTTACAGATCCAGACTAACACAGCTACCCCTCTGATACTTGACACCAGTGATTAATGTGTTCTACTGTCCACACTGAGGACATGTACTTTTTATAAGTTTGAAAAAATTAGTTCATATTTTTAAAAGGTCTAAACGTTTAAAATCGGAACTTCAAAATAATGTGCACAGCTTTGGTTAGAGACAGCCACGTGTGTCTCCTAATATGTGCATCGGAGCAGATGTGCATGTTACTGCATAATAGGGAACATGCATATAATAAATCTGAGTCCCTCTCTGCCCCCTCCAGCATGCCTCTGGCCATAGAAGCCAGACTCTAACCCTAAATTAATAATTAGCCCCTTTAATTTAATCTCTTCAGGAAATATCATGAAGATGTCAGAGGCAGTGGAAAATGTTAGAGGGCAATGCAGAAAGAAAATTGCAAAATATGCCCAGGATTCTTGAAAAGCCATTACTGCATAACAAGAATTAAATAAGACACTTCTCTGCAAGGTCCTTCACATTACTTTGATGAAGATGGGTGGAGAGGCTACACTGGAATGGCCTATGTTCTCCACATGTAACACAGAGAGGATATCATCTCAATGTAAAGGTGCGTCAGGGATCCATGCTTACCAATGACTCAAAACCCCGTACAATAGCTTATATAGCTATCTACTTACATTACATTAAAACATATCCTTGGAAACAAAAAATTCTTCTTGACAAAATATTATTATCATAAATTATTCCAAATGAGTAGACACTCATTTTTATATTGCTGGTGTTTGATTCCATGTTGCAATATGCTACTGGGTGTCTTATGAAGAGACTGCTTTGAACAACTGGATCAAGGTATTATACAAACTAATCTCGAGATGATATAAGGTGGTGAGAATTTCCTGGGAGGTGCTGGGCAACCAAGAGCTGTGCTGGACCTGCTCATATTCATATACATCGGAAAATGTTTTGTTGAAACATAGAAATGCTGAACCGAGTAAGGCATTTCCTTCCATGTCACCTGTATTCCATGGAGCCTGACAGGCTGAACTGCCAAAATAATTCCTAGGCCCTGAGAAATTTGTATGGAGCTCAATATGCAGCAGTTTGCCTGCATGTTGTACATTACAAGATCAAGGCCCTAGAATGACAATATCTGGACATGCTGTCAGTTGCAGGATTTGGAACCTTAGTTGGTAGCAGCAGTAGTAGACATTTATCCTCTAGTAGACTAGGTGCTAGAGAGGAATGCAATATTCCATGTGCTGGTGGTCCACAGAGGTCTATCTATATAGAGCAGGATCAGAGCCTTATTTATAAAAGTTGCCTGCCTATCTCACACTCTAGGCAGCTCAGACAGCTGATTAAAACCACAATGTTATTTGTACATGGTGGGGAAAACATTTGTAATATTGCAAAAGCATAAATATATGCTTTTTCTAGAGGCGGAAAAAAGAAAATGTCCTTTCACTACTAGAATCCGAGTAAATTAAAACTCAGCACAGCTTCCATGCAACAAAAAATCCATACTAATTATTTTAGTGTTTGCACAGATAGCTGCAGAGCACAAATACAAAGCCAAATTGAGAAAGGCTGTGAATTAAACCCTATTTGATTCCTTTGCTCATCACTAGAGAAGGCCTATGGAGGTCTAAATTATACCATTTTGCTTGTAGCCCTTCAGTCTGGGCCACAGCTTTCACTGAATCTGGCCTTCGTCAAAATCAAAGTAACTGATAGCCAGACTGAAAGCCCAACCTTCTTGCAATTATAAACCTTGAAACTATTCCTTCATTATTATCGGAAATCTACATGTTTGTTGCGGTAAATGAGAAATGAGCTAACTTGCCAAGAAATATGATTGTGTGGAATAACACACACACACACACAAACACAAAAGGATCTGGTGCTGCCCCAGTTACAATGCTGGAGCTGTTGGTTTCAGTTGAGTTACAATGACACCAAAGTAGTCTGAGCAAAGATTCAGACCCACTGAGATTATTAACAGCTAATGACTAGCCTTGTGCATTAACAACAGAGCTGGCTGGAGGACAACAGTCCCATTTTGTGGGTTTTGAAATTTGTTTTCATTCCACATGGGACACTAAATTATGTTGAAATGTTTGTTTTCGGATCACAAAGATACAGGTGTCAATTTGGGACTGTCTCTCTCTCTTCCTCTCTCTCTGGAAGTGACCAGAGTGTCCACCCTCGACCTAAGAAACATTCCCACCAAAACTTTGTCAAATTCTTCTAATCTATGTGAAACTTTTTGGCTTCAACAACACAGCATTTTGCAAGAAAGAATATTTAGTCAAAGATGTACCAACCAGCTCTAATTAATGATAATTTTTAGTAATGTATGGGTGTATCCAGTATTAAAGTACCATGGGACAGATTTCTCAAAGAGCACTCAGTGGTTCCAGTTTAGGCACCCAACTACATGGCCATCTTTTCTAAAGAGCTAATTCTCATTTAGGTACCAAAATAACTTCATTTAGTTGGCTAAGTAGGAGCTGTGCTCTCTGCAAAAATCTGGCCCCAATTGTGGGTGCTTAGCACTTTTGAAAACCTGGCCAGTAAATGTAAGCAAATACTGATCCCTTGCTGAGTTCTGAGATCTAGTGCAAACAATCTGAGACTTCATAAAAATACACAACTTTTCACTTATCCCGTTTTGCCTTATATTAGGCCACTAGCTGAGAAGTCTCTTGCCAGCAGAAAGTTTAATAGGGAGAAGAAAACAGTCTTACTAGTTAAGTTTATTTATGATGACAAAAGGAAAATCATGAAAACCCCATGTTGTAAATGGTAATTTATTCCTGATTAGTGGTAAATCAGCAGGATTTCACTGTCTACATGGGGACCTGCAGTTAAATAATTAATGATAAATAATGAGCCTCATAAATGTTCACAGTGTTTTTGGAGCTGCTATTTATACATGAGCTCATTCTACAAACTCTTCTGCTGTTATAATCAAGATAACCTGATGTCCTTACTGCATATAAAATATAATATGATAACACTAACCATCTCTGTGGTTAAAGTTTACAGTGTTCATTGCCAGGTTAAACTAATTATTCACTACCTTCAAGGCCTTTCCTAAGTACTGGGGTAATATTTCAATTTGATGTGTCTTTTGTCATGATTAATTTAGTTCATACTGTATTGTCAGGCATTCCACTGGCTTGGTCTTTAAAACAAGAACATGCAGTGTTACCATAGTAAGGATTAAAAGAATAAATAAATGGATAAAAAAAAAACAACAGTTTTGGAAAGGAGTAGACCCTTCATGTTTCATGCCATAAATCAACCTCTAACAAATGAGAATTAGAAAGAAATGTTTCTTATGGATAGATTATTCTATAACTTTTTTTTCTACAGGGTTTCTTGCACCTTCCTCCACCTCCACCTTGACAGTGCTCACCACTGGACTAAATGGAGTCCTAGTCTGACACAGAATGGCAGTTCCCATGTTCCTGCACCTTAGAAATTCTGAACTAAGAACTAGGTCATGCTCTTATAAGGTTCTGGACACCTCTTGTGAATGTCCCCAACTCCCATTGACTCAGAACCTCACAGAAGTCATCCAGTTCCTCACATGACGAGGGGGCTTGAGAATTTTCTTTCCAAAGTCTTAATCTTGTTCCCTTTGAAGCACCTGACTGTTTTATCATGGACTTCAATGGCAGAAAGATCAGGCACTGTGTTGATAACCCATCAACCTATTTGTTAGGGATGAGTGCATTTTTGTTGCAGTTTAAATGCATTCAGTGTGACTACACAGTGTAACCAACGTATAAGGAAAGGTGCAGTTAGTGTAGCTGTCTTTGGTTTCTGTCTAGGAATACCCAGGTTATACAGTTTCATGTTTTTAGAAATTATTAAGAGAAAATTAATGTTGAGTTGGGTTACAGAACTTTAAAAAATATCCTTTTTGCTAAAATTTCTCATGCTTGTTCTCAGCCAAAATATTACTTTTATTTTTGGAAGGTTTTTTGAACTTCCTTTTTGCCATTTTTGATCAGACAGGACCTTTTGCAGATATTCTCTTTTGCAAACGGGTCACTTGAATAAGGTATTATAAAAACTTCAAACAAAGCATGGACTGGATCTTCAGTGACTTTTAGCTCTTCAGTTATTTTTAAACCAATGTAATTGGGAAATAATGAAGTAAAGTGAGCTGAAAAAAGCATATTATAATATTGCTCTTTTTAAGAACACATGGAGGTTAGGTAGCCCAAGAATATGCATGTCTGAACATAAAAGAACATCACACAGTGGAATGGTGTAAGATAGTTGAGACAAGCCATTGCTGTCCACAGAAATGGAGAATAACCTAGGTTATTTTCCACCCTGGAAAGGATTTCCACCATGGAAAGGATCTTCCACCCATGTTAAATGGAGTAGAGTTAGTTGGAGGGAAGGGAAACTTCCAGAAGCTGAAAAAAATGTCCTGCTTGTAGAATGAGTGATGGCTGGCAATTAAATAGAATGGCAGAGCAGTCTTTCAGAGCTCCCAAGATTGTATTTCTTTTCTTATTCAAAAATAATTCACAATTGTGACAAATAATTATTTGTGAAGTTTATTTATGCTTCCGGAGTCTTATTCCCCACTTACTCAGGTGACCTCAGTGGAGTTACTCGCACTGGTGTAAGTGGTTGGAGAATCAGGCCCTACGTCCTGAAGGATCGTCAAGTTGGAATATACAAGTATTCTCTTGGTCACTTCTTTAGGTTCTTTGTTTCATGTGCTATCTGAAGTTTTGGTAATTCACTCAGCCTGACAAATATCCCATCCTCTGAGAACTGAGAAAAATGTAGTTTAATATATTACCAACAACTATGGTTTGGTCACTACTGTTATGGCAGGTACTATAAGATGGTGCTGTCACACATCTTCCAAATTCTTTGGTACTCTGTGCTGTTAGCTTGGTTATGAACGGTTGTAGTAGAAGGATGTGTGTGAGCAGTCAGAGAGTTTGCTCTCAGATTGGAGTAAATCCTTGGGGCAGACTTGCTTCCTGGGAATCAGGCATCGGTATGGGGCAGAATTTCCTGAAAGAAGGGACTGCCTGCATGCTGTTTGCCCATCTCTGTTCAAGGACTGGTGTACATGTGTGAATAAAAGACGTTACACGTAGAATATGCCCAGACCCTGCATCACTGATTTCTCCTCCACAGGGAGGCTAATCGACAAGGCCTTGGCCATCTAGAGGAGAGACAATATTGAAGATATGATGGCAAATACATAGGCATATTTGGGATCCATATGTTTTAGCTATTCAGATCTAGTGCTCCCCCAACTTTACTGCCTCTAACTTTAACTAAACTGCAGATTGTTTTGGGACTTCCTTTATTATACACCCTTACTCTCCAGGAGGTGCCTTCTTCCTCTGCAACAGGGCCTTGGAACTGATGCCAAGCCCAGCGTTCTAATGGATCACAAGGTGGAGGTCTAAAGGGATCAGCATGGTCCTAAGAGCCTTTAGCATTATCTGCATGAGGGATTTTTGGAGTCCTGTAGTGCAAACTCCCAGTGTTGATGCACTGCACCAATGTAAAGTGTGAAAACTTGGTAAACCCCCTTCATACCAGTTCCGCGCCTCTGTGCTGGGGTTTGCACCAAGTTAGCTACAGTAGTGCATGGATGTTCACAAAACCCCTAATGTAGGTGAACCTGTTCTTACAAAACCCCAAACAATATGGAACTCCTCTAGTTTCAGTGCGAACTCTAAACTCAGCCCAGGTTTTCCAGAAGATTTGTGAGGTTTAACAGTGAATGCAAGACGAGATTTTAGAGAGCTAGGAACAACTATAGACACTTCTGAGTCTTTTTTGACTGAGTTGCATTTTGGAGCTTGGGGTTCATTTGAACTTGAAGCTTCAAGCAAAACATGCTAGATTAATTTCATGGAGCAAGCCAAATAAAAGGCTCTTCTGTGACTATATTCTGTGCTATATTACACCTCCCAGCCCTGTAGTAAAAGTGCCAGGGCATGTCTGCACTGGAATATTGCTATGGCAGGAGCTGTAGTGTGCTATATATTTTGAAGTTTGATTGGTTTTTTAACATACATGGAAACTGATGTTCAGAGACGTTAAAGCAGTTTGCCCACTGGCAGAACCAGGACTTGAATTCCCCTCTCCATGTTCCCAGTCTGTATTTCATTCTGCATACCATGCTGCCTCTACAAGGACAGCTTCCAAACGGCAAGCTGTGCCTGTGGGCCACATCTTGCTTTATTGCACACTTGAAATTAATGAGGTGTACACCAGAAGTGAGAGCAGAACTTTACCTCATATTTTCCCCTTTGGGGAAAGGGAGGGGCAAAAGGGGGAGCGAGGAAAGGCAAAGAGAAGAGAGAGAAATTGTGATATTTCTGTGTCGGAGAGAAATGGCTTGAATGTCCATTAGAAAAGCAACATTACAGTGAGAAACAGAAAGAGGGAAATGGAGTAAATTAATTTAAATATACATCTACAATCTATCAAATTCTGAATGCGTGGGGGGAAGCAGTTGTGTGAGTTTATGATGCAAAGGTTGCTCTGAGCCACAGCCTTTTCCCAGGCGCTGGGTTAAGCTGTTAGGTTGACAGATGGGGCCCAAGGGAAAGACATTGGAGGAGGAGGAGTGATAGGACAATTTTTTGGCTCCCTGCCTGGGAGCACTCAAGCATTTCCGCAGCCACAGCAGAAACTTTCCCCAGAGCAGAACACAGGGCAAGGGACCTGACAGACCATGGAACCCAGAGCTCTCTCTCTCCCCTCCCAGCACTGTTCCAGCTGTGACTGAGGCCCAAGGCAACATTTAGCACTTATGTAGGGGAGGAGGGAGAAGAGAGGGCCCTCGGGCTTGTCTAGCCAGAGTCCCCTCGCAGCATGTGTGCAAGGTTTTACTGCTGGCATGGACAAGCCGTTGCATGTTTGATTATGTAGCAATTGAAAGGCAACACGCTGGGTTGGAGCTGTCTCCTCCCAGCCCTTGCTGGTCTTTTGTTTGCAGGGAGCGAGTGAGTGAGTGGGGGCACTGTTCTCCTGCCACTTAATTCCTATCCAGCTGACAGGCTCCTGCCTCTCACGCTCCAGTTTCTCAGGCATCTTTGGCACACTCTGTGTGGGGAGGGGACAGGCTGCAGGTTGTACACTCCAGCTTATTCCCTCCTTCCCAAATAGCCTCCAGGTCTGTGCGAATGTGCCCCAGTCCTCGTGAGCCCGTCCCCTATGATACTGGCTCACATTAAACCTTTTCCATGGACAACGCACCCTGTATAATCGATAAATGTGCACATCCCAGAGAGCATTCTGAGACCACATTTCCCTAAACTTGCACATCTGCTTACCCCAGCCCACGCATACACCCACTGCAACCACCAACTCTTCTGTCCTTCCTTTCTGCAAAGGGTCCTCAGGCACAGGTTAGAGTAGGCTTCCTGGAAACCTCAAAACAAAGGTCTTTTTCTCTCCTTCCACAATATCAGGAAAGTTACACCAGCCTTAAAGCCCTGCTTACACTGGATGTGAAGAAAGCATACACGAACGCAGGGCTTTCAGGTATCCAAGGCTGTGCGTGCGCATGTGGATGTTGAGCTGTGACATTTTAAATGAGGGACAGTGTTTTAAAAAATAATTAGTTTTTAAATGTCTCATTGAAACTCATTCCAAAATCCCGTGTAAGGAGGAGATGTTTTAATAGCATCTGTAGGACTAATCCAAACTGAGGGGGAACCCCTCTCCACATGGCTGAGGTTTGGCAGGTGTGGGGTGTGAGGTCATTTCTACAACATTCCTGTTTTCACATCTAGGAAAGTAACCTCTATGCACATAGTTTTTGTGTGTGTAGATTTACATGTCTATATGGAAACACTTTATTATTATTCCATCAAAGACCAGTTCCATCATAGCCCAGCATGTAGTGACTTGCCTCAAACAAACAAATTTAAAAGGCAAAAGCAGACAAATAAGCTATGTAACTGTCATCTGACAACACATTGCTGAATCTGGATGAGAAAGAGTTGCTTCCCCTGAGAATATTTCCCCTTTGGAAATAACAACTAAAATCAGGCTGCACATACCTGCCTGCTCAAAACCATGCTGTCAGCTGCAACCCTGTCTTCAGAAGAATTGCTTAATAAACTGAAAGGGATTAGCATGTAGCTTTTCACAATGTATCAGTAGAAATGTAACTTGCATTCATTCTGTCTTGCTAACACTCCGTGTTATATTAAGAGGAAGGTGAACTTTTGAAGATGTATCTACCTGTTTATTAAAATAAAGTATGTGTGCTTGCTCTTTTAGCACAGAACCGCTTAGTGATCAGAATGCAATGTACTATAAAACTGAGTTTCTATAGCACTGAATATAGATTAATCACTGGCAAAATAACATTTTTGCTTCAACTCGTATCTCATTTCTTCCATCAAGGTATTTTAAGGGGGCACTTAGGTTTGGTCAGCAATAATATGTGCAAATCAAGGACATGGTCCTGCAACTTCACCCATGTGGGTGCACCCAAGTGAAATCAGTGGGGGCCCCAGATAAGCCCAAGGGTATGCCCCTGTAGATGCATTTTCAGCTTTGGGATCCAAGTTTGTTACATAACAATTACTGTTCCACACCAGATAAGGTCCATCAGCAGCCAGTACCAGATCCTCAGATCCTTCAGCAGAAGAAGAGATCCCTCAATACACAATTATGTAATCACCATGCTTAAGTGAAAGCTTCTTCCGAAATTGTCAGTGGTTGACTTAGGCCCTGAAGTATTATGGTTTATATTCCTTATACCTTTATCTTTTCCATCTAATGTACCTGTGGCTGGTTCTCAATCATTATTCCTATGAATGGGTAATTCTTTTTGGAATCCTGCTTGGCCTCAATATTTTGTTTCAGTGAGTTATTGATGGTTTAAAAGAGTGTTTCCTTTTATCAATTTTAAATCTGTTGCCCTTCAGTTTTAGTGAATGTTCCTGTGTAAGACTAAATGTGATGAGGGATAAGCTTCCCAAACAAAGAGATGGAGCAGGGTGCAGCCAGTTGAAACCAGACACAGAATAAAACACAACTCTTGCAAGCATCTTTATCACTTGAGTGATTATTGAACACCACACACATTGGAGCTCCTGATTTAACTTCTGAGTACCATTCATTTGTTATAGGTCTTTATCTTGTCCCCTCTTATTTGTCTTCTGTCTAAAGACATAAGTCCCAATGTTTTCAATACTTTTTCACACAGAAGGCTTTCTGAACCTCTAATTATTTTCATTGCGCACTTCTGAGCTACCTTTATTTCTGCTATACAATCTTCAGAGTTTTCTCTGGGAGAGCAAACCATCAATGTTTATAATTGCATTATAATATTTTCAATTTTATTTTGTATTCCATTCAATAATTATCCTAATATTTTGTTATTGTTTCTTGTTTTTATGCTGCTGCTACACAATAAACAGATACTTTCATTGAGCTGTCCACTATGATGCTCAAGTCATTTTCCTCCATGGTTACAGTCAATTTAATTTATCAACTTGTAATCAGAGTGGCAAGGGAGAAACAAACATAGAGATTTTCATTAGTAGTATCGTAAGTATTTTTCATTAAGGGTTGTATTAGTCCTGCCTTTGTGTTGATACTTTGGTGTGGAGAGAATGTGCATGGAGCCCTTTCCTCCAAACAAGAGTCTACCCTAATTTAGCTGCAAGTGGCAGAGACCACAAGAGGGGAACTGGCTATTGTTACGGATTCTTAAAGGAGCATGGTGAGGAAAGTGTGTGGTGTGACTTAGATGCCATACACACAAGGGATAACGGAGGCTGCACCTATTTAACCATATAGCAAGAACCGCTTTTCACCTCTCTCACCCCACAACTGCTAAGGAGACATTAGGTCTTTGTTAGGCATAATGGCGACCAGGCCACACCACTCAGAGTACAGGCTCAGAGAGGTCATGTGGCTTATCAGAGACTGGGCTGGGACTCAAGAGATCCAGGTTCTATTCCTGACTCTGCCATAACTTGCTGGGTGACCTGGGGAAAGTCACTTGACCTCTCTATGCCTCAGTTTCCCCATATGTAATATGGGGATAATGCTATTGACCTCCTTTGTAAAGCACTGGGAAATCTACCATTGACAAGCACTGTATAACAGCTAGGTATTGTTATTGCCCTTCCCAGTGCAGCCCAGTCTCACTTGGCCTTCAATATACACTGCTCTTTTCTACCAAGTGCTTGCTGTCAGTGCTGTATCTGATTTTGTAAGATTTCCAAGGAATGCCCAACACATTGCCCTTGTAATTTGAAGACCTTATGGCTACAGTAAGGGTATATACTGGTCACCACAATGATATTTCACTGTTTGTCATCTGAACAATCAGAAACAGACAGACGTCTGCTACTGAAATAAACCACCCTTTGGAGGCTGGTTGTGTTTCATGAACCGTGACGTGGAAGTTATCCACAGATACACCAGCTATGGATTATCTCACTGAAAATCATAAAACAGCAACAAACTATTAATTATCTTTTCTTACTATAAACTACTGGAATAGTTCTGTAAATGTTTTCTTTTTAAAGAGATAAACATTTCTGTCAGGTAGTTGGTTGTAATTAATCTTTTTTAAAAAATGTCAGGGACTCTCATCTTCAATGGGAACCAGTTTATAAAAATACTCAAGTGTGAAAGATCTCTCATAAAGTTTTCGAAGTATAATATAAGGGTTAGAGTTAAACAATCATTCAGTATTGTGGTATGCTTGCTATTCACATGTTGATGGATGATGGTGCAGCAATAGTAAGGCTGCTTTCACTACAGAGCTTTTCAAAAAATTGCTAAATTGGGGTCAGTCCGATGAGTCTCAGTTTAGCTCATCTAAAAGAAATTAAAAATGGCTCATGGCTAGGGCATCTAGGCATTTTGACAATAAGAATAATAAATAAGAAGAATGGCAGTTGGAAGCAGTGGTGGAGGGGTGAGGGTGGAAAAGAGGGAATCTGAGGGAATCTAAAGGCTTTGGTTGCATTTCCTCCTTGTAATTGGGTGTACTGGGTATTTGATGCCCCCTGCTGGATGCCCCACCACCTTGATGCATCCAACCAAAAGGATGTCTTTTTGAGGAAAAAGCAGTGAGTTTAGACCTCCACGAACTACCTAGAGAGGCTACCCAGGATCAGTTGCTGGCAAAACCAATGAGAACTGGTCAGTCCTCCAGTCTCCAGCAAGCCTGGGAGCAGGCAGAAGATAATCAGGGCCCAGTTGGCAAGATTAAAAAGGGTTGGCTTCTACTTCTTCCAGGGGCCAGTTTTGGATCAAGCTGGGGTAGAGGAAGAAGGATCACCCCTGTCTTAACCAAAGAGGCCCAACCTAATGAGGGGCGTAATTTTGCTGCTTTTTTTGGTTGAGCCAGCAAAGGATTGTCGTTTTACGTTAAAACCCAAGTGGCCATCTTGAAATGCTGGGGTGCCTCATGGGAGTTGTTATTCAGGTGCCTCATGCACTTGTTCTCCTCTGTGGGCCAGGCTCTCTGGCTGGACTACATCTCCCATGACATACTGAGGACTCCCTTTGATCTGTCCCAATACATCATGGGGATCTTGTCCCATAGAGGAGAATGAGGCATGCATATCATGGCAGCTCAGGAGGAAACAGATTCATGTCAGACTGACCCAAAATGAAACATTTTGATCTAGGAATGTAGAAACATTGGACTTTGGTAGAAAATATCAAAACAAAATCTTTTGACATTCACATATTGATTTTTTTCCTGAACTTTCAACTCTGTAAAATATTCTGAGATTTTGACTCTTCATCCAATTTGAGATGAAAACAAACATCAAAATACCGGAATTTCCCATGGGTTGGAAATTCCAATTTTCAACTTGCTCCATTATTTCTGTTTGTATGTAGGTATAAACAAGCACCGGCCATACTTTGTAAGTGACTAAGAGGATCCCAAAAGGTCTCTGTCCCATGTGTCATTACTGTTGCTATTTCTGTACAACACATTTAATTTTAAATGGTGAAAAAACAGCAATTTTTTCACCAGTCTCATCTCACTTATTCAATAGTACCTAGCAATGGTTTGCTCCCACACTGAGCAAGTATAAACAGTTGTTCATGAACCAGTAAGACAGAGAGCAAAGGAGAAGCCAACCTTACCTAAATGAGAGCACAGGTGATCCTACCACCTTCTTCCTGCCTTGTAGCAGGATTAAGACCTAAGAGTACCTAGCTAAACAACTGAATGCATGCATTAAAGATCACAATGAGGATCACATTTAAACTAATGGCTTCTTTATGTGAACATCTCACACTTTGTCTTTCCTGTGATCTTAACAGCAAAGGTGCTTCCACTCAGTGTATCAGCACAGCATTTTATCTGACCTGACGCCCATGCTCACCCGTGTACAGGCACATACACCCTTGTATTCCCAGCTACACACCACCCCGGTGCTATCGGAATAAAACTCTAAATGAAAATAGCTGGTGGCATTTTAAGGGAGATGTAACCCAGGACAGTTTTGGGTGGCCAGAGTCCAAACAACATATTATAAAAATTGTTTGAAAAGTCAAATGTATCGATACTGTTTTGCAAGGTGACTTACACCTAGGGTACTTTTACACTGGGTCCAAAATACAGCTCAGATGCTTGATTTATAATCACTTCACCCTTGCGCCAGCTCTGTGTAAAGCAGACACCGATTATAATGAACGAACGCTTGGCGTGCTGATCAATTCATTATGAGTATACATGGGTAAAGCACTATAATAGTGAGGAAATGCTTGTTTTAATCTCACAACGATGAGCATCCAAGGATTGCCAGGCGAAGTATTCGTATTCATGCCCCTTCTATTCCCCATATAAATAGGAATATTGAAAAGCTACAGAATTGGATACAGGCCATGCTGAAAACTGTCAGTTCTAGCTTATCAAAGCTTTCATTACACATGTCATGTGTGATGGCACAAGAAAAAAATCTTTGATCTTTCTAGGGGGAAAAAACCCCTAAATTGAATGTGAATTGTACTATGAGAGACCTCACACAGCTTTTTAAAAGGCAAAGGGCTCCTGAGATCACCCATTTTATCCATTGTCAAGAAAAGTCCACCTCCATCCTGGAAGCCACCTTTTCCGGCATAAATGGGGAGACATCATCTCAGAGAAACAGGGTAGATTTTCAAAGGGATGTGCAGGAGGTGCAGGAACAATTGCCTGTACTAATCAATGGGTAGTTAATAAATACACTGCGCTGAAAAGGTACCTCTGTACGTCCAGTCTCCTTTCACTCATACAATGCTAGCAGCCAGCATTCTAAAGAAGCTCCACCCACCTGGCCTTGGAAGCTGGGAGGGCAGGAGGACATCTGTCTCTAGAGCTGATGTCAATCATATCTTAACAATCAGTGTTTCTTCTTAACTGAATGTATTATGTTTACGATGAGATCTGTTTCCATGGGACTCCATTCTCTGAAGGTACTATTCATGAGATATAGAAATGGCCTATAATAAACTGCACAATCTATCACAATTTCCCTAAAAGCCTCCCACCCTGCCATCCCCATTAAAACATTTTATCACATTCTTTATACACAGGGACCCAAATTCAGCCGTGATATTACATTAGGAATAGATCTGGCTCATTTTCTCTTGTTATAATACTGATCTCTCTGTAATTGTGTCTTCTGCTTTCTTGTGCAATAAGCCTCAATAAGCTTGCAAAGTATCTGTCTAATTATGACCATATGCTCTTTCAGGCAAGGACCTGGTTATCTTCTGTGTTGATAAAGTGCTGTGTACATCAATGACACTACAAAAAGCAGAAATAACAATGTTGAACTACATTGATGGATTAAAGAAGAGAAGGAATCTTAAGGAAGAGAAGCATGATTTGTAATAGTCAGAAAAAAACAAAATCAAATCCCCTTGTCCCTTGCTTAGCTAAAGTATTTTATTGTTAAATCTATTTACATTGTTTTCACCAATAAAGTTGCACTAGGGGTGCAATCCGTGAAGGTAGTTAGGCACCTAAGTCCTGTTTTTAGGTGCCACTGCAATCCACATAACTGCTGCTTGGTTGCTGCCTACTCCTGTAGGCACCTAAGGTTTTGCCTTTGGCCATGCACACGGCACTCTCACTCTAGTCACCGGGGTGCCTACCACACACACTGCTGGATGCCCATCTCCCACTGAACTCCCAGAGCAATTCACAAAACAGGGAAGAATAGATGTTCAGCTGTCCAAGTCTCGTGGTGGAGGCTCCAATGTGATAGGTGTGCTCAGAGGACACCTACCGGATTGGACCTCTCAGGGAAGTTCACACAAAACAGCTGTACGCAGGGGGAGAAGTTCCTTTCTAACCTCTAGTGTGGGAGGTAGGGTATCACCCAGGATGTTAGAGACACCCCCCAGTTCAAGAGATTTGAACTGGAATCTGCCACCTGGTTGGTGAGTGCCCTAACCACTGGGCTGTGGCCTATTCTGATGTGGGGATCCCTCAATCTCTCCTACTGAAGTTGTTCCACTTTAATTAATTAATTGAGCCATTGACAGCATTAAACTGACTCTATGCCCAGTGGCTAGGGCACTCACCTAATAGGTGGCAGAGCCCTGTTCAAATCTCGCCTGTCTGCCAGATAGAGGAAAAACTTGAACCAGGAGCCTCCCACATCCCAGCTGAGTACCCTCAACCCCAGGCTGGAGGTTATAAGGGAGAGCAGTGGCAGCTGCTGCTATTTTGTTGCAGGCCCTGTGTACCACTTAGGCAGCTGAATGCCTATCTTCCCCCAGTTTGTGGATTGCAAGCAGAGGTAGGAGCCTATCTGCAGCCCAGATGTATGCACTTATCTTTGTGAGGGGGGCGGGGCTTAACACACACCCTTCTGGCTGGTCTCTTTCATTGGCTAGCTGAGGAAGATCCCTGGTGTGGCTGGTTTCTGGATCACACTTTAAGGAGCCTATCTTTTCCCATTTATTGTGCAGGAGCCTAGGTGCCTCACTCAGGCTTTGTGGGTCACAGTGTAGTTCCTGTGATCTTCTAGGCACCTAAAAGTTAGGTCCCATGGCTCTTAGCATCACAACACTGAAGTCCCTTCATGGGTCTGGGCCTGGGTCTTTTTCTTATATAGGCTCCTATTACCCTCTACCCTCGTCCTGATTTTTCATATTTTCTGTCTGGTCACCCTAATGCTAGCATTGGAAACTGAAGGTTTATATTTAACCATGAAAGGCACGATCTTGCACTTTGCAAATGCTGAGATGTAGGGACCTATCTGCCTTGCACAGTTAAAACCCTATATCAGTGATAATATTCCCCAAACTTAACCAAACACTAAACTTAAAACAGGCAGAGATGCATTTGCCAGCTTTGTTATGCGAGGAATCCCCACAGGCATGGCAAAAGACATGCTCCCATTCTATGTGATACACTGTATACCAGCCACCCATCATGTCATACCCATGTTTAAATCTCCCCTTGAAACACCAATCTTATCACCAGATAACCCTATTTAGGCCAGGCTGTTTATGGTTAGCATTACTTTATAATATTTTACAGCCTGATTTTCTAAACTGCTCTCATGCAAATGTGCATCCAGAAGTCTGCACACAACTGCATACCCAGTTTATGTCTCAGCCACCTCTGGAGGCACATATTCCTTATGCATACAAAATAACCATTTGGCCATAACTGGCTGTTTTTGCATGCTGTTGTAATCAACGTAATAAGGTAGGAAAATTAGGCAATCTTGCATGAGCAAATGCCTGGGCAGGTATGCCTGTTAGGCACTGTCACGTGAGCAATTGTGTGTGCACAGTTCAGGAAACCAGGCCCTGCAAGATTAAGGGCTTTGTTTTAGCTTTTAAATTTTGTATATTTCCTGTGTGGCATTTTTAAAAGAATTTCCATAAATACTAGACAGCAAACTTCCCAAATATAGCAGCTTAAATCAAAGCACATATACACTCCTGACCCAAATGTGATACTCACTTGTCAAATAACAAAAGCTAGCTCTTTCACAGCTCTCATGGACAGGAAGTTCCTATTGATATTTAGCCTAAGTTTTCCTGTTCTTAATTTCATCCCATATCTCTGTTATTATGCTAAATATTTCCTCTCCCTCACTGTTGTTAACACCAGGCTCCGCTGATAGTCATTTTGGGTCTTCCTTAGTTGTCACTTAGCCTACCTATGCCTATTTAATCTCCTTCTATAAATCAGTCTTTCCATCCACTTATATTCCCTCTTCTACTTCCAATTTGTCTAGTTAACTGGACGGTTTTATCCATATGTAAAACAAAACTAGAAGGCAAAAGCCCTCCCTCCACACTCCAGTATGGTTACATCTGTTTAAAAGTTCTCTTCCTTTAAAGACATGTACTTACATTTGGTTATTGTCAGTTCAAAAATGCTATGTCACTGGTACACAAGTTGGCAAGTGGAGAGATACAAACTCAGGTTATGCTCAGGAAACTGCATATGTCCTCAGCTGCCTTAGATAAAGCAATGTTTATATGAATGCAACACTGCTGTTTGCACATGAATACTGGACAAAATACGGTATGCTGTCAGATATTTCAGGACAGCTTTTGACTCCTTCTCTGTTAGAAAAAACTAGAGGGAGGATCAAGGGGGCGGGGGGGAAGGAGTTTAAACAATAATAATAAATCATCTTTCAGAAAATCCATACAACAACTTTTAACTATCTGAATTAATTCTTCTAGACAAGGATACATAATAAGGACAAATGACTCAGTGGGACTAATCAGGTGCAAATTATTATGAGTAAGGGCGGAAGAGACTGGTCCGAAAAAGAATAAGTTGCAAAATGACAAAAGTAGGTAATCAAATAATGGGACAAATTCAGTAGTGATATGTAAATTATAATTCAAGATGTGAGTTAGGGAGTCAACTTGTTGTAACACATGGGCCAGAAGAAAGGGATTTAACAGGAATAGCAGTGGCAGGAAAGTAAGAATGTATATGTAAATATATACCTTCTGACCCAATCATCTATTTCCAAATTAACTCCCTTATGTAGGGTGACCAGATGTCCCAATTTTATAGGGACAGTCCCGACTTTTGGAGCTTTTTCTTACATAGGCACCCCCGACCCGATTTTTCACACTTGCTATCTGGTCACCTTACTCTTATGCTAACTTAGAATCCATTATGCCTACTTACCCATGTGTTTCTTAAACCGACTTACACATCACTACTGAAGTTGTCCCTATATTATAGTTTCTGTGTGAGCTACTGAGCTGGGGGAAAAAATACCTTCTATTTACTTTCTCATCTTTCAATCTGCTTTAATCCTTTAACTCATCAGAATTAAATTTTTGCCTGCTGAAAGCAGTGAGTTTAATTCCATTTCCTTGTGTTACTGTCACAATGAACCATATCCTGCTATTAACTTGCAAGTATAAGTTCTCATTGAAACTAAGGAGGAGCTCTGCTTGAAAGCTAAGTAACACAATTTGGCCCATATAAAGAGTGTCATTTCTGCATCTGAAAATCATGTCACTTTTATGGTATGATGCAGCATATGGGGAGAATGTGGACATTTTAAGCTGATATGAATAACTGACCAAATGTTTGTCTGGCCCCAGATCCTGCATTGTAATCCACCCGCGCAAATCACAGTGCAGGAATGGGGCCACAGCCAGCCAGGTATGTCTCATTCAAAGCAACTAGAAGCTTGACTACGTTAACCTCTCTGTCTCTTTTCTGTGTCAGTTAAAACAAATGACACTGTGGGACTTCATTAAGCTGTCAGTTATGCTGAGAGTGCACATGGCACCTCTGGGAATTCTAATGCCATGTGGGAGGTCAGGTGTTTTCATGTAAATATTAATATGCTGAATGCTGTTCTCACAGACACTTATTTCAGTACTGGAATCTCAGCTTTGGGAATAAGCCTAAAGCTACCAGTGTGGTTGTGGGTTCAGATAGGGACATAGTTGATGGCACCACCTCTCTTGCATTGTTGTACAAGTCTCAGAAAGCAGCTGAATAACCGTGATTCTGCTGCATGGGTGTGGAAACAGGCTGTGGAGAGGCCCTGCAGGGGAACTCCACACCTCCTGCGTACTGAGGAATGCTGCTCCATATCAGCATCAAGAAGGGGTTGGGAATGAGAAAACGGGTATGGCCAGTGAGATGGCGAACTAGATCATCAGTAGGTTATAGTTTACTTCACCACCCCTCTCCTGGAGCTTAAACACAAGCCCTATAGAAAAGCACACAGAAACAAAGCACAAAGAAACATAAAGATAGGTTAATTTTTACTACATAACAGCTATTTAATAATTTGGATATACTGTCTTCACAGCGATACCGAAATATCAACAGGTCAGTCCCTGCCTCCCCAATATAACCACCCCCACCCTCATCCCCCACACAGTGAGAAGTAACTCAGAGTTCCAAAAGCACAGGCTGAGTTCACCTCAATCTCAGCTAGAATCTTCGTTCATCAGCTCTAAAGAGCCTGCCGGTCAAAAGCATCCCTCCTCTTGCTTGCAGACACCGCCAACTGGAACCCTGGCAGACTTTTTCTCCTCCTCTGCCAGACTGCGGAATCACTCAGTTAACTAGCCAGCTAACTATTAACCAACCAATCAGTAGTAAGAACATAAATGTATACCCCTATTACAAGAAAAATACAAAATTGAGAATAGCTCAATACAGAAGGCTCTTTCCCCATCACATTTAAATAAGAAAAGAGCTGGTGAACCAGACTGGTTAAGACAAATTAACTAAAACAGTTTGGCTAAAAGCAAATAACCTTCAAAAAATTAATTTTCCTGCCCAGTTTCCTCTTTCTATAACTGACACTGCCAAGGCTTTCCTCTTGGAAAGTTAACAATAGCACTAACCTACTGCAAAATATTTCCGAGTTAGAGGGAAACAGCCTGCTTTCTCTGTTTCTGTAGCCAGGGGTGTGCACATGAATAAAAATTTGGCCACTTTTGGAGGGGCACTTTCAGTACTCCCCACAGCCAGAGGAACGGTCTCTCCCCTCAATGGCCCTGTGCCCGGAGGGGCTGGCTCTCCCCACTCCCTCTGCAGCCCTGGGGATGATGGACCTCGTTCTCCTCTGGCAGCCAGAGGAGCTGGAGTCCCGTCCTGGCCTGGAGCGAGAGGAGCTCACTCTCTCCACCCCGGAGGAGTTCTGTGCCCCTATTGATTTGGAGGGGACATGGCCCTGCTTGCCCCACTTTGTGCACACCCAAGTCTGTGGCTGAGCTTCTCCCACCCCATGCAAGCTACAATGTCTTTTTTGTAAAGCAGCTACATTGACTTGTTGCCTTCAGTGAAGTCTGAGTCAAGCTACTGGGAACCTATTAAGCATGCCCCAAACTACCATAACCAATTCCAGACATTTCTGAGCTAAAATGCTAATTGTGCATTTGCCTACCCCCACTTCTCTCTAGATCTCTTAAAAAAATATCACCCTGTTAGAATCATAGAATCATAGAATATCAGGGTTGGAAGGGACCCCAGAAGGTCATCTAGTCCAACCCCCTGCTCAAAGCAGGACCAATTCCCAGTTAAATCATCCCAGCCAGGGCTTTGTCAAGCCTGACCTTAAAAACCTCTAAGGAAGGAGATTCTACCACCTCCCTAGGTAACGCATTCCAGTGTTTCACCACCCTCTTAGTGAAAAAGTTTTTCCTAATATCCAATCTAAACCTCCCCCACTGCAACTTGAGACCATTACTCCTCGTTCGGTCATCTGCTACCATTGAGAACAGTCTAGAGCCATCCTCTTTGGAACCCCCTTTCAGGTAGTTGAAAGCAGCTATCAAATCCCCCCTCATTCTTCTCTTCTGCAGGCTAAACAATCCCAGCTCCCTCAGCCTCTCCTCATAACTCATGTGTTCCAGTCCCCTAATCATTTTTGTTGCCCTTCGCTGGACTCTCTCCAATTTATCCACATCCTTCTTGAAGTGTGGGGCCCAAAACTGGACACAGTACTCCAGATGAGGCCTCACCAATGTCGAATAGAGGGGAACGATCACGTCCCTCGATCTGCTCGCTATGCCCCTACTTATACATCCCAAAATGCCATTGGCCTTCTTGGCAACAAGGGCACACTGCTGACTCATATCCAGCTTCTCGTCCACTGTCACCCCTAGGTCCTTTTCTGCAGAACTGCTGCCTAGCCATTCGGTCCCTAGTCTGTAGCTGTGCATTGGGTTCTTCCGTCCTAAGTGCAGGACTCTGCACTTGTCCTTATTGAACCTCATCAGATTTCTTTTGGCCCAATCCTCCAATTTGTCTAGGTCCTTCTGTATCCTATCCCTCCCCTCCAGCGTATCTACCACTGCTCCCAGTTTAGTATCATCCGCAAATTTGCTGAGAGTGCAATCCACACCATCCTCCAGATCATTTATGAAGATATTGAACAAAACCGGCCCCAGGACCGACCCCTGGGGTACTCCACTTGATACCGGTTGCCAACTAGATATGGAGCCATTGATCACTACCCGTTGAGCCCGACAATCCAGCCAGCTTTCTACCCACCTTGTAGTGCATTCATCCAGCCCATACTTCCTTAACTTGCTGACAAGAATACTGTGGGAGACCGTGTCAAAAGCTTTGCTAAAGTCAAGAAACAATACATCCACTGCTTTCCCTTCATCCACAGAACCAGTAATCTCATCATAAAAGGCGATTAGATTAGTCAGGCATGACCTTCCCTTGGTGAATCCATGCTGGCTGTTCCTGATCACTTTCCTCTCATGCAAGTGCTTCAGGATTGACTCTTTGAGGACCTGCTCCATGATTTTTCCAGGGACTGAGGTGAGGCTGACTGGCCTGTAGTTCCCAGGATCCTCCTTCTTCCCTTTTTTAAAGATTGGCACTACATTAGCCTTTTTCCAGTCATCCGGGACTTCCCCGGTTCGCCACGAGTTTTCGAAGATAATGGCCAATGGCTCTGCAATCACAGCCGCCAATTCCTTCAGCACTCTCGGATGCAAGTCGTCCGGCCCCATGGACTTGTGCATGTCCAGCTTTTCTAAATAGTCCCTAACCACCTCTATCTCCACAGAGGGCTGGCCATCTCTTCCCCATTTTGTGATGCCCAGCGCAGCAGTCTGGGAGCTGACCTTGTTAGTGAAAACAGAGGCAAAAAAAGCATTGAGTACATTAGCTTTTTCCACATCCTCTGTCACTAGGTTGCCTCCCTCATTCAGTAAGGGGCCCACACATTCCTTGGCTTTCTTCTTGTTGCCAACATACCTGAAGAAACCCTTTTTGTTACTCTTGACATCTCTGGCTAGCTGCAGCTCCAGGTGCGATTTGGCCCTCCTGATAACATTCCTACATGCCCGAGCAATATTTTTATACTCTTCCCTGGTCATATGTCCAACCTTCCACTTCTTGTAAGCTTCTTTTTTATGTTTAAGATCCGCTAGGATTTCACCATTAAGCCAAGCTGGTCGCCTGCCATATTTACTATTCTTTCGACTCATTGGGATGGTTTGTCCCTGTAACCTCAACAGGGATTCCTTGAAATACAGCCAGCTCTCCTGGACTCCTTTCCCCTTCAAGTTAGTCCCCCCATGTTAGGAACATGGGCAGGCTAATGCTCCTGCATAGGGAGAATATAGCTTGTCACAGCCACTACCGTAGGTTTCAGTAGTGGCTATGTAATGTCCTCTCAGATGTTCTGCACCGTGGCTTCTAACTGGGAATGTGAAAAATACCGCAATGTAGGTCTTGTGAGCAAACACCACATGACCCAAGTTTGGCATGGCAGAGGAGAATTTGGACTGGAGACTTTTTTCTTCTAGATTTTCTTCTAGATAGTGGGAATGGTGGTAAAGTTTCCCACTTTGAAATTCCATATATGTACTGGGTATTAATTAGTTAATGTATGTGACTGAATGTTTCTATCACTATTTCTAGGTGCACATTAGAAATTAGAAAACAAAAATGACTGCCACTGAAGTGCACACAGTAGCAGCTAGTAAACTCCTCTCTCCACCATTAAATCTACCCTCTCGGGCAAACGGATAGGCCTTTCACTGTGCCCAGAAGGTCAGCAATTTCCAACAGGAAGCAAGTTTTAAAATTGAGGACTCTCCCCTGAAAATGATCTTCCATGTTGTGTGGTGATGCCACTTAAAAATTAGTTTTGGCCCATATTTTTCACACAGTTGTTCCTTTTCCCTTGAAATGCAGTTAGTCATCTTACTTCCAGGGCTGACCTCCCCAGCCATTCTGTCTCCATTTCCCATCATTGAACTGTTGCCCTGTGTTTTGTTTTTTTGAGCTCTTTGGTATGCAGAGAACCTTGTTTTCTAAAGTGTCATGAATATTTGCTACCTTTATCATTTACATAGTGTCAGTCTGCATGGGTGCTTACATGGTTCTCTTCATTGTAGCATCTGAGCACCTACTTTCAGGAAATTCAGTCTCTCTCAAAACAATGGGTAAGATTCAGATTCTTCTGGTGTTGATCCTGGCAGAGGCCCTGAGCCGTGGAAAGTCTGCCTGCAGAAGGGAGATTTCAGCACAACAAAAATACGCAACAAAATGTTGCAACCTCTCTACAGCTTGGGTGGGCATGGAGGGAAGATAATGAACAGAGTAACCTAATATATGGGTTGATGTTGTGAGTGAGGAGGGGCATAGATAGGGAAACAGAGGGATTCAGCTCTTACTTCCAGCAACCTGCAAAAGGAATTGCAGTAGAACAAGAGCTATAACTTATACTCCTTTTCCCTGGTGGAAACCCCCTCTGGGAGATCATCAGTGAAACCCTCACCTAGGATGGGACAGAAAGATGTATAATGTACATCTCCCTTCCATCTAACGTAGTGTATTTGGCCTACTGCATTATGGGATATTTCTCCTACTCCGTCAGCCTTTTACAGATGCTTCAGTTATCATTTGTTACATTTAGCCAATTCAGCTCTGGTTTGATGGCATTATCTGGGGTTTGTCATGTTGCACTGTTTGCAATAATTTGGAACAAACCACTGACATGTAGTAGCCTTCAAAGGAAAAGAGAGAAATTGACTCAGTCTGTGGGGCCACATACTTTACACTGGATAGAGATGAAAGCCATGCTGCTGCTTGAAAATATAAACTTGATTTCTCAAAGGTCCAAAAGAGAAAATTCAGTTGCTAGTGACTTGAGTGAGTAATCCAGCAATTTGTCCCCATTTCAGTTGAGATAAACTGATACAGAAACATGTGGCCATCCACAAGAGTTTCAGTTTAATCGAAGCAAGCATTATTTCCTGATGAAACACTGATCCAAATACTCTGCATTCTATGCAATTAGAACTATGTTGGCCATGAGAATTCAAGATCCAATACTGAAAGAGGCTGACCACTTTCAGGTCCCATTTGCAGTCAGGGTGAGAGGGAGGTGGTTAGAATCTCGTAGGAGGTACCTGGCACATTACACAATCAGTCCCCAAGTATTGCAGTGAGACACTCATAATCCTCCCCAATGGCAGAAGGTAGCATGGCAGTCCTAGCCTAGTTAATGTGTTCACACAGATTCCTTCTGGTATTTCATGGATGTACAGAGGTTAACACGCTTTCTGTATGTGCGTCCAGGCCACATAGCCATTTATCTGATTCTTAAGTTCAGTGGGGGATGAATAGTTTTCTTTGCTTTTTGATAACTCTCTGCAGTTGTTCACCTCAATGTTGAAAAGGCTGGACATTTCAAATCCTGAAAATTGTTTTTCACACTTACAAAGAGAGAACTGAGTGCTGACACTTCATGCTGTTCAGCATTCTCTCCGTTTGTATTTTTGTGTGAGCTGATTTCCACAATGTATGGAGTACGTGAGAAGTAACATAAGAATGTCTGTTCTGATGTCTGTGCTTAATAAGAATCCTCTGAAAATGCAGCACGTTAGGTGTCTTTGTAATGGGTCTAAACAGGGTAGAATTCTACAAGTGCTTGATGTAAGGGTTGCTATCGGTCAGCTCATTTAAACTGCTCACAAGGAAAAGCTATTATATGTGTGTAATAACTTTTATGGGAAGAAAGGAAGATAATGAAAGAGTGAAATGTGCTGGACAAAGTAGCTTAGCCCTCAGCAATTTACTGTTCTCACCAATGCTGTATAACCAGTGGCACCCAGGGAATGCTGATCCACACGCTGACTGCCTTTAGTGTTATGTCATCAAGGTCCAAAAGATTTTCGGTGTAATGCTGGGCACTGGTGGGTTAGCAACTGAAGCACTTTCAAGATATACACTTGGTACATAGTGCAATGTCTCTTCCAGCCCCTCTGGAACGTTGTAAATTGGAACTTATAATTGGACATGTCGAAGGTAAATATTTGAGTTGATTTTTCTTATCTTGCTAGTGCATTAGTTAAAAAAAAAAAACAACAACCAAGAGGTTGCCAAGCAAACTGTTCCAATAAGTTCTTTCTGAAGCAGAAGGACTCCCAGTTACTGTAGTATAAATACAAACATGGCTGCTCCTAACAATAAACTGTAAGAACAGAAACAATGTGGGCATTCCACTGGATACTAATGAATACAATACAGGGAATATTTTCCTTCTGAAAACCAAACATCCTTATGGAAAACTACTGCTTCAGTTTGAATACCTGGCAATTAAATTATCTTAAGGTTTAATTTTCGCTAGCAGTCATGAACACACTCTTTTTCTTTTTACAAGCCTAATCTCCACCTCTAATTATATATCATTTCTCATAAGAGCTATGGGTTTTGTGAATTTAATGGATTCACAAAATAGCCTTTAAAAAAATTCTTATGGCCCAGATTATGGAGGCTTTACTCACACTTTTGAGCACTTACTCATGTGTGTAGTTCCATTGAGTTACAAAGAGAAGACAGGATTTGCCAGCATTTTTGTTTTACCATTTAAAACATGAGGAGTGAAATTACCCATGAAGCATAAAGTCTTCCATATCACATCAACCTTGCAGAGGAGTTGCCCACAGGTTCTGCTGAGACCTGCATATGCCTGTGTGCTGCAGAAACTGTCTCCAGGCCATCCCATACTGGTCAGCACAGAAGGACACATTGGGGCCAGAGCCACAGAGGTACCTTTACATGAAGCCAATGGCCAGAGTAACCTGTGCCATCGGCATAGGGGTGCTTCCAGCTTACATGCTGCCATTGGGTTACAGGGATGGATTTCACTTCACAAACCTAACTCCCACCACGTAAAGCCCAAACTCTGACTTCATGTGCATGAACTGGATTTTACTGGGAGCAAAATGATACACAATTCAGGCTGGATTTTTCTGAAGCACTCAGTGTTGCCCTAATTCTACTCCCATTGAAATCAATGGTCATTTGACTTCAAGGGGAGCAGTTGGGTCAACACCGAGCACTCTTAAAACCCCTTATCCTCCATTTATTTTTAAGTGAAAAAGACAAATCTACGTTTGGGGGATTTCTTTTAAATTCAAATGTTATTCAAGAGCCCACAGCTCCATATAGTGGAAAACTTAAATAGCGGGGAGCCAATTTCTTTTAAAATTGTCAACAATTCAGATCATTCCTAAAAACACTTTTATATGCTTCAGGAAAGGGTGCATTGTTACAGCTCAGTCAAATCCCCTGAAAACAGGAGTTTAGAATGGAAACACTGATAGTATCACAGAATATCAGGGTTGGAAGGGACCTCAGGAGGTCCCTGCTCAAAGCAGAACCAATCCCCAATCCTAAATCATCCCAGCCAGGGCTTTGTCAAACCGGGAGATTCCACCACCTCCCTAGGTAACGCATTCCAGTGCTTCATCACCCTCCTAGTGAAAAAGGTTTTCCTAATATCTAACCTAAACCTCCCCCACTGCAACTTGAGACCATAACTCCTTGTTCTGTCATCTGCTACCACTGAGACCAGTCTAGATCCATCCTCTTTGGAACCCCCTTTCAGGTAGTTGAAAGCAGCTATCAAATCCCCCCTCATTCTTCTCTTCTGCAGACTAAATAATCCCAGTTACCTCAGCCTCTCCTCATAACTCTTGTGCTCCAGCCCTGTAATCAGTTTTGTTGCCCTCCGCTGGACTCTTTCCAATTTTTCTATATCCTTCTTTTAGGGTGGGGACCAAAACTGGACACGACACTCCAGATGAGGCCTCACCAATGCGGAATAGAAGGGAACAATCACATCCCTCGATCTGCTGGCAATGCTCCTACTTATACAAACCAAAATGCCAGTAGCCTTCTTGGCAACAAGGGCACACTGTTGACTCATATCAAGCTTCTCGTCCACTGTAACCCCTAGGTCCTTTTCTGAAGAACTGCTGCCTAGCCATTCAGTCCCTAGTCTGTAACGGTGCATGGGGTTCTTCTGTCCTAAGTGCAAGACTCTGCACGTGTCCTTGTTGAACCTTATCAGATTTCTTTTCGCCAAATCCTCTAATTTGTCTAGGTCCCTCTGTATCCTATTCCTACCCTCCAGCATATCTACCACTCCTCCCAGCTTAGTGTCATCTGCAAACTTCCTGAGGGTGCAGTCCATGCCATCCTCCAGCTCATTAATGAAGATATTGAACAAAACAAGCCCCAGGACTAACTCTTAGGGCACTCTGCTTGATACCGGCTGCCAACTAGACATGGAGCCATTGATCACTACCCGTTGAGCCCGATGATCTAGCCAGCTTTCTATCCACTTTATAGTCTATTCATCCAGCCCATACTTCTTTAACTTGCTGGCAAGAATACTGTGGGGGACCGTGTCAGAAGCTTTGCTAAAGTCAAGGAATAACACGTCCACTGCTTTCCCCTCATCCACAGAGCCAGTTATCTCGTCATAGAAGGCTATTAGATTAGTCAGGAATGACTTGCCCTTGATGAATCCATGCTGACTGTTCCTGATCACTTTCCTCTCCTCTAAGTGCTTCAGAATTGATTCCTTGAGGACCTGCTCCATGATTTTTCCAGGGACTGAGGTGAGTCTGACTGGCCTGTAGTTCCCAGGATCCTCCTTCTTCCCTTTTTTAAGGGTGGGCACTACATTAACCTTTTTCCAGTTGTCCAGGACCTCCCCCGATAGCCATGAGTTTTCAAAAATAATGGCCAATGGCTCTGCAATCACATCCGCCAGTTCCTTTAGCACTCTCGGATACATCCGGCCCCATGGACTTGTGCTCATCCAGCTTTTCTAAATAGTCCCAAACCACTTCTTTCTCCACAGAGGGCTGGTCACTTCCTCCCCATGCTGTGCTGCCCAGTGTGGTAGTCTGGGAGCTGACTTTGTTCGTGAAGACAGAGGCAAAAAAAGCATTGAGTACATAAGCTTTTTCCACATCCTCTGTCACTAGGTTGCCTCCCTCATTCAGTAAGGGGCCCACACTTTCCTTGACTTTCTTCTTGTTGCTAACATACCTGAAGAAACCCTTCTTGTTACTCTTAACATCTCTTGCTAGCTGCAACTCCAGGTGTGATTTGGCCTTCCTCATTTCACTCCTGCATGCCCGAGCAATATTTTTATACTCTTCCCTGGTCATTTGTCCAATCCTCCACTTCTTGTAAGCTTCTTTTTTGTGTTTAAGATCAGCAAGGATTTCACTGTTAAGCCAAGCTGGTCACCTGCCATATTTACTATTCTTTCTGCACATTGGGATGGTTTGTTCCTGTAACCTCAATAAGGATTCTTTAAAATACAGCCAGCTCTCCTGGACTCCTTTCCCCCTCATGTTATTCTCCCAGGGGATCCTGCCCATCAGATCTCTGAGGGAGTCAAAGTCTGCTTTTCTGAAGTCCAGGGTCCGTAGTCTGCTGCTCTCCTTTCTTCCTTGTGTCAGGATCCTGAACTCAACCATCTCATGGTCACTGTCTCTCAACTCCCCTCCACTTTTGTTTCACCTACTAATTCTTCCCAATTTGTGAGCAGCAGGTCAAGAAGAGCTCTACCCCTAGTTGGTTCCTCCAGCACTTGCACCAGGAAATTGTCCCCTACTCTTTCCAAAAACTTCCTGGATTGTCTGTGCACTGCTGTATTGCTCTCCCAGCAGGCATCTTGGTGATTGAAGTGAGAACCATGAGAACCAGGGCCCGCGATCTAGTAACTTCCATTAGTTGCCGGAAGAAAGCCTCGTCCACCTCATCCCCCTGGTCTGGTGGTCTACAGCAGACTCCCACCACGACATCACCATTGTTACTCACACTTCTAAACTTAATCCAGAGACTCTCAGGTTTTTCTGCACTTTCATACCGGAGCTCTGAGCAGTCATACTGCTCTCTTACATACAATGCAACTCCCCCACCTTTTCTGCCCTGCCTGTCCTTCCTGAACAGTTTATATCCATCCATGACAGTACTCCAGTCATGTGAGTTATCCCACCAAGTCTCTGTTATTCCAATCACATAATAATTCCTTGACTGTGCCAGTTCTCCCTGCTTGTTTCCCAGGCTTCCTGCATTTGCGTATAGTCACTTAAGATAACTTGCTGATCATCCTGCTTTCTCAGTATGAGGCAGGAGCCCTCCCCTCTTGCGCTTCCTGCTCATGCTTCCTCCCGGTATCCCACTTCCCCACTTACCTCAGGGCTTTAGTCTCCTTCCCCCGGTGAACCTAGTTTAAAGCCCTCGTCACTAGGTTACCGAGCCTGCTTGCGAAGATGCTCTTCCTGCTCTTCCCTCTCTTCGTTAGGTGGAGCCCATCTCTGCCTAGCACTCCTCCTTCTTGGAACACCATCCCATGGTCAAAAAATCCAAAGCCTTCTCTCTGACACCACCTGCGTAGCCATTTGTTGACTTCCACGATTTGACGGTCTCTACCCGAGCCTTTTCCTTCCACAGGGAGGATGGACGAGAACAACAGTTGCACCTCAAACTCCTTTATCCTTCTTCTCAAAGCCACATAGTCTGCAATGATCTGCTCAAGGTCATTCTTGGCAGTATCATTGGTGCCCACATGGAAAAGCAGGAAGGGGTAGCGATCCGAGGGCTTGATGCATCTCAGCAGTCTCGCCGTCACATCGTGAATCCTAGTTCCTGGCAAGCAGCAGACTTCTCGGTTTTCCTGGTTGGGGCGGGAAAAGTGCTATCAAAGAGCAAGTTTTGGCTTTCTAGTCTGGAATATCAGAGGTATATATCCCCAGGATTAGGGGTGTCATATTAGAACTGCAGCAAGGAAAGCCCATACTGCATTCCTCAAAAAGAACTACTCTCACCACTTTATTTTAAATATTAAGCTTCACTGGACACCAGTTTTTAAGAAGGCCAGAAAATGACCAAATCAATTTGAGTGCTGTATTTAACTCTTATACCATGAATGTCATGTAGACAAGGGGGAGGCTAGCTCAGGAACTTTGAGCATTGACTGTACTGTTCAACAAGGCATTTTAAGTAAAAATAACTGGGTCTTCTCTATACTGAAACCTCCACTGGAGTAGGCACTGATGGAGCTACATCTGCTGGGAATTACAAGCCTTCAAAATCCTACTGTAAATACAGCCCAAGTATCAATGAATCTATGGACAATTAGACACATCAGAGAACAATTTACACATAGATAGAGGGACAAATTCTTTGCTAACGTAATGTAACTCCATTGAAGTTAGTGGAGTTATGCCAGCAGAGAATTAGGTCCATAGATACAGTTATATATCTGCAGAGATATAGTTTTTCATGAGTCCACTGATTTAATGATTCTGCAAAACTACTGGGGTGGCTGGATAAGCCAAAGTGAGTTTCTGGAGAATACTGGGGCATGTATTCCTAGATCTGTGGAGGATAATTAAAATCAATTTGTACTGATTTTGATATGATCACTTCCATGGGGATTGAAAACTGGCTGAAGGGCAGTACAGTAATGATAGCAATGTATCAAGTTGTGGGGGGAGCTGTCTGGTGCGGGTGCCGTATTATTTAACATCACACAACATTACTGCTCTCCTACCATCTTGCCTGTTTCCATTCTTTCAAATTACAATATATATATACAAAACGTAATAAAACTTTTAAAAAGAGAAAGATTACCTGCAAGAAAGCTGTACAACCAGAGCATCTTTCAGTCTCTCACTGTTGTTGACCTCAAAGTTCCTACAAACTCCCCTCACCCTAACCCTAACCCTTGCTGCACAATGTCTAAATTAGAATCTAAGTCTGACGAAGGCTCAGATCTGTCTATTTAATTCATCTGTAAAGAATCACAATCACCTTTGGTCCTGTAAAAACGACAGATCTAATTAATTAATGAATTTATGTTAATGAGGCTCATCGTTAAAAAGCAGGAGGAGTTGTGTGAAATGTGAATAACAGAGCAATAATACAAAAGGGGGCTCAGGCAGATTTGAAATTATGGCAGGAAATAAAATGAGAAAAATGTAGAAAAATTGTAGAAAAATGCAAGGTTCTCCCTTACATCTGGGGGGGCGGGAAATCAGACTGAGAGATACTGAACAGGAAAATAGTACATAGAAGCCAGTTACAGAAGAAGAAACCTACTGTAAGTGTGAGAGTGGACAAGCATGTTTACACACACACACACACAGTGTTATCCACAATCAGAACTTCAATAATCACTATAAACACTATTACACTTATATAATGTTTACAATATGAAGTGGCACCAAAAAAGGCAGTTTAAACTGCATACAACATTGTGGGGATTGAAGTACAGTCTCTAACCACACAAACTCTGTCTCCTTAAGCAGGGTGTCTTCTGCTGGCTGGGTTTCCTTTCTTCATCCCCTCTTATTTCACTACCAGTCTCTCTAACGCACCAAAACCACCCATTCAAAGGTTGCTATGACCTCCTAGCTACTGTGACTGAGCACTTCTCTGCTGTTTCTCATCTTGAGTTTCCCACTGCCTTTAACAGGACTGACATCCTTAACCTTCCTTCCCCTGGCCTTTTTGCCTCTCCAGCCGATCCAAATGTAAGGGGGGGTAATAGTCCCGTTCTTGTGGAGAACTTTCCTGGCTTCTGCACTACCCCGGTGAAGTGGGCTAGCAAAAGGATCTGAGTCCTCGCTCCCACTTCCTTTACCCAGTGGCCTCCCTGCCCTTGAGGACTCCCCTTCCACTCTCCTGTCTGGCAGAGTCCTCGTAACGCTGACAAGGCTGGGCCCAGGATTCCTCGGGGGCTTGACCCCCAACCCTGCTGTGGTCACCTAGGACAGGGGCTTGGGTGTCCCCACTCCGGGGTTACTCTCTCTGCACCAGTCACTTCTCTGACCCACTGACCATTACATAGAAGTTAAAGCAAATACAAGTTATTTAATCAACAATTAATTTTAAAAAGAATAAGATAAAATGGGAAAGGTTAAAGGAAACACATCACCCCGCTCTGTGGCAGGGAACATCACAGACAGTGTCTCTGGAACGTCAGGGCATTTCACAATCTGTTCCTTGTAAGTCCCAGGCCTCCTTCTCAGGCCCTGGCTGTGCTGCAGGGATGCTGTGAGTTGGACACTCGCTCTGGTGGTGGCCACACGCTCTCAGGCTCTAAGTGGTAGGACCCTACTTCCCAGTATTGTCGGGGTTATGATCCAAGCCTGGCCTGCAGAGCCCCTTGGCTGAGGCGTCTCCCTGTGCTGGGCCTGCTGCCCAGGGTCCCCCTCGCTCTGCCCAGCTGCTCACGCCACCCAGTTCCAGCCCCAGCTGCACCACTCTGTCTCTGCACTGCTGCTCTGCCTCCGGCTCCCTGGGCTGCTTCTCTGGCCCCTCTGCCTCTGGTTGCTTCAGCTCTGCTCCCAGGACAGGTCTGCTCTGCAGGCTGCTGCTGTGACTCTGCTCCCAGCACTGACCTGCTTCATAGGCTGCTTTTCTGGCCCCTCTGGCTCTGGTTGCTGCAGCTCTGCTCCCAGGGCAAGTCTGCTCTCTCTGGGCTGTGCCTCTGGCTTTGGGGCTGCAGCTCTGCTCCCAGGACAGGGTCTGCTCTCTCTGGGCTGCTTTTCTGGTACCTCTGGATCTGGCCCAGCTCTGTTCCCCAGCTTAGCTTGGGCCCCTGCTTTGTCCTTAGCTCAGCCCCACTCTGTCTGACCCAGGCAAATCCAGCTCACACGGAGGACGGGACCTCCCTGGCCTCCTGCCTCTCTGATTAGCCTGCCCACCCTGTCATTCAGGCTGACCTGGAGCATTGGCCTCTCCCAATTGTTCCTGGGTGCTATCAGTCTCAGGGTCCTGATTCCCCATCGACCCTTTCCCCTTTTTAGTACTGGGAGTTAGCCAACCAAAACACCCCCACTGAATGTTAGTAAGGGGGTAACAGTCCCCTTACACAAACGTCTATTGCTAAAATAATTTTGCAGTCTGACTGCTCCAGTCACATCACATGCTCTGAATCCCTGCACTGGCTTCCTCTCTTTTACTACATCAAAATTAAGTTCCTACTCACCATCAGAGAGTCCTATATAACCTCTCCCCTTCACCTTCCCCAGTTTCATCTCTGCTGTCATTTCCTTCTATCATCTCCTACAATTGGCGCAGTCTCCTAATTCTGGGTTATCAAGCACTTTCTCCCTCTTCCATCCAATCCACTTCATCAAGGAATGCTTCTTCCCTTACTTCATAATCTTTCCACAAATGCTTTTACCTGGACCGTTGACCCAGGCTACGCCTCGATTTGGCTTTTTGTGATTTGAGTCCCATAAATTGTAAGCTTTTCAGAGAAAGGAATTTATTTTACCATGTTCATGTATGGTGCTTTATAAATGAATAGTAGTAATTCCACTAAGGAGCCTGCACCTGAAATACTGCATTCAGTTCCACACACCTCTGGAGCAGAAAGATCTGTAGAAATTGGAGGAAGTTCAGGGAAGTTTGTGGGCCCAGAGGGGTTGCTATATAAGGAAAGATTAAAAGTGAAATGTGGATAGTTTACCTAAGCAATCACCAAAGAAGATACAGGATATAATAATCAGCTATAGGTCTGAGAGGGGTGAAAAGGACAGAGAGGAATTATTTATGCTAGTGCATGCAGAACAATGAGGTGCAATGGAATGGAGTTGAGAAAAGAACACTCGAGCTGAATATCAAGAAAAATTTCTATTAAACTGTGGAGAAATCACTGGACCATATATCCCAGTGGGCAATGCTGCCTCAGGGAGAGAGAAAGATCTTATCCATCTCTAATTTCTATGGCACAGATTGTGCGTGGGAAAGCTGCCCCACTCTCGGAGTAGCCCGAGGAGGCATCCTGTTGCAGATATGCTTCTCTGAGGCACTTTCAATGCTTTCCCTTTACTCTGGAGGGTAGTATTTTAGTTCTGACCTAAACCAGTGGCAAATTACAATATCCCACACACCAGCTAGGCTTTGCTAGCTAGTGCCTGGTGGCAGATGGGGTGGGGGAAGAGCTTTCTACCCCTCTCTGCCCTCTTCCTGCTTTCTCCTATACATGTGGACCCAAGATTCAGGTAGCCCAGGCAGAGAGTATGGGAGTTCAAGTCACAGTCTAGCCCTTTGCTTTGATTACGGCTGAATATGCCTCAACAAATCTGTAGAGAGTTGGTTGTATATGAGTGACTCTACACAGGAAAGCTGGCTGTGTCACTGTGAGTCTGCGGGAGTATTCTGGATCTGCAGCAGTGAATCTACAGAGGGTAAGTGAATGTGTCTTTAGAGTCTGATGATTTTATAGGGAACATAAAGACAGCACAAGTTAACAAGAGAAAATATTCATAGGCAAGCTTAATAATTCCCTAACTTTGGCACATTTAGCCTTTAAACTGTAAAGTTCTTTAACAGTAGCTTTGGAAGGTGAATAGTTTAGCAAGCTGAGCTGAAATGTAAAAACATTCCTGTCTGAGAATGTAACTAACTCATACAACACACAAGACTGAAGAAAAGCATTTTGTGTCCCAAAACCTCTAATGTTCTGTATTTGCACCCCAGAGTTGATCACGAGATACTGGCCTGTATTCCAGCACCATTTTTATGCTGTGGGATATTCTAAAATTTGAGAGAGTGTTGTTTTAAATAATTAAATAACAACTGATAGGATTATCCCATCAGATAATTCCCAGATTCTTGCTAGTCTCTGTGTGTGGGTTTAAAAGTAATTTGCATAGTACAATCTGTATTAGTGCAAGATGGGGCTAGCAAAGTGTGTTTACTTTGGTTCGACTCCTATTCACTCTGAAGCGAAAGAATAAGGTGGGGCTGGTTCCTACCATTTCTGATTGTTCCTTAACTTGTTGGTTGCATAATTGTTATGTCACGATCTCGTGGCAGGAAGATGCATTTTTTTTTTAAAAAAAAACTATAGTAACCTCTGAGGACGGTTCCTGTCACTTTTTTCTGATTAAATTGTGAGCCAAATCAGCGGATGTACATCAGTGTAGTTCTATTGACTTCAGTGGAGTTATGCTGATTTACTCCAGTTAAGAATCTGTCCCTCTGTTTGTCATAATTGCACACAAGAACAACATGAGCAAGACATCGGGTGGCAAGTTGCAAAAGTCAGTGAGACTGAATAAAACGTTTTACAAGTGGCTTGGATGTTGCTCTCTATACACAACCCTTAGATGACCAATTACAAAACCATTCACTCCAGAAAAGGTCTGAGAAGCAGTGTTGGGGAGAAATTAGAGACCACTGACCCGCATTGCTGTAGCATCTGAGCACTTCACAGCCTTTAATAAATTTATCCTCACACCACCTCTGTGAGGCCGGGCAGTGCTCCTATCCCCATTTAACAGATGGAGAACTGAGGCACAGACTAAGTGATATGTCCAAGATCACACAGAAGTCTGTGGCAGAGCAAAGTATTAAATCCAGGTCTCCAAAGTTATAGGCTAGCACCCTAATCACTAGATCATCCTTCCGCTCCTCATGCCACTCACTCCACTGCATTTGTGTTTGTCATTGATTTGTAAAGTGATAAGTGTGCCTGGGACTGTACAAGAATCAGGGAAGTGGGTCAAAGGATCATGTTCTGTTGTGTTACAGCCACAGAGCACAACTGAGTTTCAACAGGGTTTCCCAAATGCAACCAAGAAAAGAAATTACCTAGGGCTGAATTTGATTTAAAAAAAGAAATCTCTTGTGGAGGGAGAAGGAAGGAAAGATAAAGGGCCAAATAGTGCCACAGATGCATGGCTCTGAGTAAGGGACACTGCACAGCTTCCCAGGGGAGAGCTTTGGTACAGAGTATGCCTTATTGGGCACAATCCCTCCCGAGAGCTCAGAGGGAGATCGTAATCCCGACCAGCTCCACAGCCTGTATGGAGGGCAACCTTCTTCTTTCCGATCACCTTTGGGGTGATTTGTACCCTGGACCTGCTAAGGGGTGGTAGACCCTTTACTCCCTGACCATGGGAACTGTTGTTGTGCTCTTCCCCTCTTCCTCTACCCCACTCTAATCCCTGCACACCTATTCAAGGGCCAGGTGCAATCAGGTCAAATAATGCTTAGCATTCTCCACACAGCCACTCGCCTACAATTAACATACATGGGTTGTGAACAAGCTAGGCAGTAGGTGGCACAGTATGTACTTTCTGAAACTAGAAGTGTGTAGTATGCAACAATGGCCACAGTGCATTACTGGAAGGAGGAAGTGTTGTCTAATGGTTAGAAAAAGGTATAAACATTAGGAATCCTGTATGCTGTTCCTAGCCCTGCCATTGACTCACTGTGGGACAGATTGGGCTGCCCTTAGTAAGGCTGAATAGTACCATTCTCTTGATGCCTTGGACTGAGATGTTATTCACCATGAGTAAGGGTGACAGCATCTGGCCTCAGGTGATGGTAACATACCGTCTACACCAAATGTTTTCAGTAGCATTTGGGATGTCTCCAGTTTTGGCTGTCCAATTTGAGACACCTAGGGCTTTGTTTTCCCTTATGGAGTGAATCGAAGCACTTCTGAATGTCCTTAATGACTCAGGGTGGATTCCCAAGAAAGGAATGCTCAGTCCAACGTGAGTGGCCACTCTTGAAAATTTGAACTAAAGCATTCTGTGCTTCAGTTCTTCTCTTGGCCCAATATTACCCACTGTACTGCATGGTGGGGTGAGGCTTAATTAGTACTTGTAAATAATTTTGAGATCCTCAGATAAAAAAGTTCAAAGTATAATTATTATTGTACATAGGAGCAGCCCAGAATAATTGGATGAGTTAACATCTCTTCCACTCCCACAATAGCGCCAACCATCTGTTTTTTTCAGTGCCCTTCTCTATTTCTCTAAAAGTTAGAAAGAGGGAAGAAAATAGATTCATATTCTGAAACATTCAACCTGCCTAGTTCCAAAAGATACTTCAAAAATGGACATAAATGTTCTCAAAGTGAAGTGCTCTCTCTTTCATGATCCTGTCTAATTATGGGACTGGATAAACCAGGGCTTTACGGCTTCCAAAAATGAATGCAGTGCATGGCCTCTTGCTTAACAGGGGATTACAAAATATGATATCTAATAACATCTATCTACTCATTCAATTTAACCTAGTTACCTCTCTGTGGGCCAAAGCACAAATTATATAAATGTTTTGTTGTATCATAAATTAATTATGTTTTTGCAGTGGTGCCAGTCTCTAATACAGGCTTGACAGCTATGCAGAATGTCATTCGATGGTTTCTGTGGGGCAGTAATGGTTACAATTGACAACACTACAAGTGCCTGTTCATGTTGAAGGACTTGGTCTTCCTGACTTTTAAATATATATGTAATGGGCCTATTCTTCAGCAAGGGAGATTTAAGTTAGATATGGGGGGGGGGGAGTTATAAGGAGTCTATAAGGAAAGTTAAACTCTGGAACTGGCTTCTAAAGGAGGTTGTGGAATCCCAGTTACTGTCAAACACCTGTCAGAGATGGTCTGGGTTTACTTGGTCCTGCCTCAGTGCAGGGAGCTGAACTAAATATCCTCTAGAGCAGTGCTTCTCAAGCTATGATGTAGGGGACCGGCATTTTTTTTTCCAATGTGCGCGCAGACCGGCAGCCGATGGCTCGCGGACCCACCACCGGTCCGCGGACCACCACTTTGAGTAGCACTGCTCTAGAGGTCCCTTCCAGCCCTACATTTCTGTGGTTCTATGATACATATAACAACAATGATACAGAGTAACATAGTACTAGCAAAATGGAGGGCAGTAGAAGCAGAGCTGGCTCACCCACTCGTAGTTTCTGCTTTGGTTAGAAAGTCCTTACAGGCAGGTAATGAGCCAGATCCTTAGCTGGTGAAAATCATGATAGTGCCAATGACATAAAATGGAGTTAAAGCTACTCACAACAGGGATCTGGTGGTCAGTCTGTTTATAGAGCTGAGAGTTCCTGTGGTTTATCACTAGACTGGCAGAGTTTGGTGTTTTCTTCAATCCTGCTCCTGAGAATCTCAAATTTAATTTTAAAAAGTTTCTAGCCCTCACAGCTGCAGATTAACTTTGAAAATATGAAACTGAAGGCTTCAAAACCAGGAGGCAAATACAGAGAATCACAGACATACATTTTTTTCAAAATCTCACCATTTTAGAGGGCCATGATTTTTGGGGCCTGACTCATGAATTTTATATGCCTGGGGTTAGCAATGCTGCACTATATATGGTAGTAAAACAAAGACATTTTGCCTGAACATCACTGGCTGAATAACATTGAGACAAAGCAGACATTAAACTCCTTTCTGTGAAGTAACACTCTCCTAATGACCAAGTAAAAGCCTATCCATTTAAGGTGATTCTAGGAAGCAAGTATGTCATGCACAAAAAGGGTCACACCTTTCCGTTCTTTGCCCACATTCAAGAGAGATTCAATACGCATTAAAATAACAGCAAGGATATGGCTAAATTTGCCAGTGTGCTACCATGTATATAGTGTCTTCCCCTTTCTTTATATATTTCTCTCAGAGTACTGTGATTACATACCTGTGAGAAGCAACATGGTCCAGTGGATAGGATATTGAGGTTCTGTTCCTATCTCTGCTCCTGACTTGCTGTGTAACCTGAGGCAAATCATTTCATCTCTCCGTTCCCCTCATATACTCTGATTACAAGCTCTTTGGGGCAGCAATGCTTTTAACAGTGTATTTTTACGTATGTACAAATGGGGCTCTGATCTTGGTAGTGGCCTGTGGATGCCACCATACTACAAATAATATCTGATTTCCATATCTAGAGCTGTCTCTACACTAGGCAAATAAGGCTTGTGATAAACCATTGTGTACTACACCTTAAGCATGCACACATGATGATGGCCATCCCAGGCATTTTGCAAGCGTTTGTCATACTTATTTACTTGCCACACTTAGGATGAGGTCTTTGGCTCAGGTCCAGACAGTTTTATCTCAGGTCCAATTAGTGTCGGATTAATGTGGGCAGGAAGCCTCAAGCAGATCAACTAGTTGAGCCAGTCATCTTAATTTTATGCCACTGTGCCTCCCCTTTGGAAATTACCTCCTAAACCCGTGTGCCAGCAAAAGTGCTAGAGGATTGGTGCTTCCAAAGTCTCAGCATGCACTAATGCAACCACAGCTCCAAGCCATGCTGTGAAAAAGGTGTTGCTGGGAAGACCTAACACTTTGCAAGGACAACTATATCATGTAACTGATGTCCCTGCACCCGTTTTCTCAGTTAATAGAGGCATACTGCTCAAGCTAGTCCTGAAATGGATCCATTCAGTGCTATAGTTAGCTAATAAAAAACAAGCTATGTTGAGACTTGTGTTAATTAAACGTACATTTTTGCAACAAGCTTCAGAGCAGGACCCGAGAAGACACAACCACGTAGCTTTAGCAAAAAAGTCCAAGTTATGCTCCAATCAATTTCTTTGATCCAGTATATCAAAATCTACGTAGATTATTTCAGTCTGGCCTTTCTGAAGACGAGAAGCACAGTCCAACTGACGACGCTGAGATGGGACAAAGTTTATGGCCATGAGTTCCACAGCGAATGGTGCTTTAAGAACTCTGGTGCATTTGTGCTGGTTACTGCAACTTTAAGTTCTGGAGACTCCATGTGGCAGCATTCAAAAAGACTTCTCAGGTGTTGCAGCCACAGTTGAAGTTGCAGGATAAGGCAAGGTTCCTTAGTGGATAGAGCACTAGTTTAGAATTCAGTAGACCTCAGTTCTATGCCTGACTCTATCACTGGCACACTAGGTGACCTGAGGCAAGTCACTTTTCCTCTTTGTGCCTCAGTTTCCCCACTTGTAAAAATGGGGATAATAATAATTGTATACTCCTTTGTAAAGTGCTTTGAGATCTACCAATGGAAAAACACTATATAGGGGCTGGGCATTGTTTATTATTTACGTTAGAGACTGAACACGAGAATGAAAAGTTGCTGGATGTCGCTTGTAAATAAGGAACTATTCACTGTGCTAGCTTGATTCATTTTTGTTGTTATTTTGGGGGTTTTTTTCCTGTTGTTCACAACCAAAAAAGTCCGTTATGTCTTTTAACTAATGCTAATGATTTTAACTGGATCAGTAGCCATAACACTCATACACAGTGTGGATTTGGAGTCACGTACTACAATAATGAAACAAGCAATGCCTAGGTCAGACAGAGGAATCATGATACATGGTTTTAGCTGTGTTGTCCACGAAGAAAGTATTACTGCATGGACGATGAAATCCACATCCACCCATAATTAAGGATTAGTTTCTGTGCATGCAGATATACCATTTGGTGGGGCACTGGAAAAGTATCAAGAAATGTTGGCAGATTTCCTGCAGATAAAAAAGCAGCTCAGTTATACAAGAAGCCCCAAATATAAAAAGGGATGAGCCCAGATGTCCATCATTTTCTTATTCTGTCTTTCTTCTTTCTCTTCACCTTTCTTTTAATCACCATTCAAACCACATTGTTTTCATTACACAATTTAATGATATTTAATTACATACATTGTAATGCTTATGCCCTTACCATACAGTATTTTGATGAAGTATCCTTAAAAATAGATGGATTCCAAGAGATTCTTTAGATTAATCTGTGTATTCGCTGTATGTCTGTTACATGCTAGTGTTATTGTCTCTTTCTTTTTTTAAATGCAAAAATTGGAAGTTTCAGTACATAAATAATTACATGAAACAAATGTAAATATGAGTGTGGGTATATCCATAGATCTGTACTGTAAAGAGTAATTACAGATATGCCTGTAATTTTGGTTGTAAATAATTTGTTTGGTTTTATGTTTTATTGAAATGTCATAAAGCATTTCTGTTAGGAACTTGATATTCTCTTTGGTTGAGTTAATTTGCTAAAGTAGGCCCCAGTCCTACAAATATTAGCACACATGCTTAATTATATTTTATCTAATTACATTCAATGGGATTACTCACATGAGTAAAATTGAGCATGTGCATAAGTGTTTAAGGACTGGGACCTCAGTTTGGATTGATTTAGGCAGAAAAGTAACAAAGGTATGGGCAGAAGAACTGCCTAAATCCAGAGAAAGGGGCCATATTTATATCTGGGTATAGCTTTTCATGTGCATTTATGTGTCTTGCCAGTCACTGCACTCATATTAGTACTTGTCTGCCTTGTCCCAGCTGATGATCCACTCTTCTCTAAAATTATTGGATGCTTTGGGCCACATTTCCCCTATTGGAGCACAAGGGATGGAAATCGCCACAAGGCTTCTTTCATAGAGTATCCTGTGAATTCCACCATTGAGAAGGGGGACTACTCCAGAAGAAGCAGGAGTTTAATCCCTCTAATAACCAAATAACTAGGTCTACACAGCTCCTCGGTTGGGAGCCCCACCACCAGTCATTGGAGCAGGAGCTGCCTCTGGATTTAAAAGTGTACAAGGGAAAGGTGGGTAAGCAGCTGAGTCAAATTTAACTTATCTGCCTAACTCTGACCAGCCCATGGTAGCCCTCTCCCCAATTCTCACTCAACCATGTGTGGATCCTAGTCCTTACAGGACTACCTCAGAAAGACATCTGAGGGACTGGGTAAAGTCTAATATTGTAAATTCCTGAGCACTTCTTGAGAAGTGATCAACATCCTCAATTTCCAGTGATTTTCCACAACACCGTGCAGGACCCAGACCCAGCTGTATGATCCTTGGGACATAGGTCTTTCTAGAAATGCTCTAAAATGTGTTTGAAATATATTTCTCTTTTTTAAATTCAATTAAAAAAAATGGAGAAGTTGCGAAGAAAATGGTACCCACCTCTGTAACTGTTCAAAAAACAGGAGAGGAAATGTCATTGCCACTTTTCCTGATTGTGGAGTCAGATAAAATTCAAAATTAGTAAAATTATCAGAGTGTGACCTGTTTTGTATTGGGCCTGTTTTGTTTACAGTGCTAGGATGATATCAAAAAGGCAACAATATTGCAGTTTTTAATTTTACTTTATGACATCATTGTTAAAAGAATGGGAAAAAACAGCAACTAGCATCTAAACATTACTTTTGACCACATATGACCCAAATTCCAGAATACAAAATGTACTGTTCAAATATAAAATAAAAGTACATAAAGTCATAGATTTCATAGGTTTATAAGGCCAGATCATTAGATCATCTAGTCCGAAATCCCATACATTCCAGGCTATTACATTTCACCAAGTTGTCCCTATTTTGAGCCCAATAACTTGTGTTTCCCAAAAGCATAACCTCCAGAAAAGCATCTAGTCTTGATATGAAGCAATAAAAACCTGGAGAATCCACCACTTCACTTGGTAGTTTATTCCAATGGATAATCACCCTTGCTTTTAAGAATGTGTGCCTAAATTCTAATTTGAATTTGTCTGGCTTTACCTTCTAGCCATTAGTTTTCTCTGCTAAATTAAAGAGCATTTTAATCCTCAGTATTTTCTCCCTTCGAAGTACTTGTGCACTGTGATCAAGTCATCTCTCAATCTTTTTGATAAGTGGTTCACTACTCTGTGTTAGCAATTCTTGTCAGGCCTAACATACTGACTGCACCTAGCACACTGTTGTCATAATCTGCATCAAAAAGAAGTCATGTAAGGTATCATATACAATCTGGTAACATACTGGTAAAGTGTGGAGTGTGAACAGGGTGTGTACACAGTTATAAATATGTGAGAGAATTATGTTCTTAAAATGTGTTTGGCAAACATTGCATGAGCCCACTCTGTCCTGCCAAAGGAATGTGTATTTGCTAGTCTCACACCAGCCCCATCGTCAGGCAGAGACAATGTCGGTACATTTACATATAAGGTAAACAAAGTTATCAAGCTAACAAGTTGGGGAGAAGACAGCATGGCATCTAAACCCCAGTAGAAGAGAGAAACTTTATCTGGGTTTACTTTTCAAAGACTACATTTCAACGGTTTGCTGGAATACAAAGAGCACCCCATAGTTGTCCGTCATTTGGGAGATTCAAAGGGAGAGAGGTTTTGTAATCACAGAACACTGGGTTATTCAACAAAGGGATGGTTGAAGTCTCAGGGAACTGAATGTAGATGGGATACCTTAGGCAAAGATTGTAACTTGCTGAAGTTACGTTTTAGTCTTAGAAGCAGATGTTTACTTTTGTTTGTTTGTGAACCTCTTCTATCTTTATTCCTTATACTTGGTATCACTTAAACCTATTAATTTTTGTTTTATAAACTTGTTTTACTTTTGCTATAAACTAATTCAGTGCTGTGACAGAAATAAGAGTGTCTGTCAAACATCAGTTAAATTAATGAGCTGCAGTGTATTGTCTCTTTAAAGGAGCAGCCTCCTGAGGATGTGCCAGGAGAGGGCTGGATACTACAGAGGCCAATAAGTTTGGGGAAATTCGGGACTGGGGTTGGGTGTCGGGATCACTCTGCAAAAAGTAACTAGGCGGTGGAAGCTGAGGTGTGACCTGCATGCTTGTAAGGCTGGCTGTTGGTGTCAGGGCTGTGATCCTCATCAGTATAGCATTTAAGGCACTGGTTGCAGATACTGGTCTGGGCTGAACTCCTAAGCATCACACCTAGCGAGACTTTTAAATTCCCTGGTCTCTACCAGAAGCAACTGCAGTTGTTACTCAATGAAAATGCATAGGGGCAGTCTCTCTGAGCAAAATCCTAACGTCAACTAAGTCAACGGCAAAACTCCATCTGGATTTATGTGCAGCTAATACACATACTGCAAACAGACTTGAAAATCATACACATATATTACACATCCCCGGTTCTTCAGCTTCAGAAACAAAGGTGTCCGTCCAGATACTCATTTAGTTAAATCCAGTAGTAAAAATAATGATAATTAGCTATTAAACATTCATTAGGTCCTATGGGCACCAGTGCATTCATGCTATCTGCCCCTGAAGTCACTCTAGCATTGGAAAATATCACAAATCACTGTATTTATTTATTATTTGTATAGTCATAATGCCTAGACTTCCCAGTTGGGTGCCAGGGCCCCATTTATTAGGCACTCTATACATATATAATAACAAGATGATCCCTCTCCCAAACAGTTTACAATCGATGCAATCTTAACCCTATTTCTTCTTGCAATGCCCCTATTATAGGTGGGGAGCTGAGGCACAAAGAGAATAAATGATTTGATCACACAGGATGTCTGTGATACAGACAGAAATCAAAACTTCAGTGACTTAATCTAAAGACCATCCTCTTATCACTTATGTACAACAAGCCAGTACATTATTCTGGCATAACTAAGACCTGAATTTGCACAATGGTCTTTCTTACCCATATGACTACCCTCTGGTCTTTGCAGTAGTGTCATTGAACTGAATTCTGACCTAGGAATTCAAACATATTGTAGTGTGATGTAAATGCAAATGTTAATCTTCCTGATGATGATTATGGGGTATGCATCTGTACCTAGCTAAAATGTGCCAAATAAACATATTTAATGTGTGATAGCTACAGTCTTCTGCTTCCAGTAGGCAAATAAATGCAGGACATGACCTAAGGATACAAGGAGGAAGCTTAATGAATAATATTTTTAAATGGCTTCTGATTTTTGTTTCTTAAACAAAAACAAATCCAGTTGCTTGTTCTTTTAACTTCCATCAATTGTAAATGTTTTGCTATGAGATTTCCAGGACACTTGAAAAGGAAACTGGACCATAACAATGGCTAATATAAGCATTTATCTCCACTGGCCTGCACACTGATAAGAAAAAGCCAACTAACTGTTCTGTCTCTCATTTTTACAACTTTCTGTTGGAGCAGTCAGTTGCTCCATTTAACACAGACAATTATAAGGACTTGTCTACACTTACAGCGCTGCAGCTAGGGTGACCAGATGTCCCAGTTTTATAGGGACAGTCCTGATATTCAAGGCTTTGTCTTATATCGGTATCTATTACCCCATCACCCTGTACCGATTTTTCATCCTAGCTGCAGCGGTGCAGCTGCACCAGTGAAGCTGTGCTGCTGTAGCACTTAGTAAAGATGCTACCTATGCTGACGGGAGAGCTTCTGCCATAGATGTCGGTAGTCCATCTCCCCGAGAAGCAGTAGCTATGTTGACAGGAGAGACCCTCCTGTCAACGTAGCGGAGTCTACACCTGGGGTTAGGTTGGTATTACTATGTTGCTCGGGGGTGTGGATTTTCCACCCCTCTGAGCAACGTAGTTATTCTGACATCAGTCTGCCAACGTAGGGCCCAGAAGGCAAAGAAATTCCTGCCACAATTGAGAAACAAATTGAAGGCCTTAATCCAAAATGATGCATGTTGGCATACAAAGGCACAAAAAGGCATGCTCCAGGAAAGCTTGTGCAGTTTCACAGACAGATGGCATGGTGTTACAGGGAATAAAATGGGCTCTTGGTCAGGAGGTCCACTACAGGAAAGCTGAGTGCCCTTTGGAGCACAGTAATTCCACTATAAAAGTCCATTGGGAGGAAGAACCAAGGATGGGGAGGTGTGGGGAGGACCTGAATGAGACCCACAGGCTTGGCTCAGAGGTAAAGCTCAGAGGTTGCTGGATCTACCACAGTTTTGAATATCAGGTCGTAGGGTCGGACACCAGAAATATTTTGTGATCAGTTTCCAGGTTTTAAATTGGTTGAAATGTCCTGCCATGGGCGAGTAATGGCACATCCTTAGCACCTAAAGCCAAAAACTGCCCTCAGGAATGTAGAGATGATCCCCTAAGATAAAGGAGGTCTTCTTGAAAATGAAAACTTGAATCTGGGGAAGCACCAATGGTTCTTAGCATCTGGCAGATTGGGGCTGCAAATGCGTTGCTTGGAACAAAAAATGGATAGTGGTCATCAGGGACCAGTGATGGTCCCACAGACAAAGTGGGAGGGTTTAAAGGACAGTAGTGAGAGCTTTCTGCTCCAGTTCACAGTATTCATTCTTGTAGGACAAGGCATCTGCCTTCCCATTCTTAGTCTCAGCATGGTAAATAATCATAAAGTCAAATCAGGACATGAAAAGATCCCAGCAAATCTGACATGGGTTAAGCCATCAGGTTGTCTGTAGATGCTCCATATTCTTTGTGGGGTCCAGATAGGTCAAAATGGAGACAGAATTAAATGCCTTTTTCAAGTGGTCGAAAGCCACCTACATGTCAGTGGACTAGGTGAATTTAACTATCTTCTAGAGGAAGGACATTATAGGGCTACCAGGTTAGAAAATTCTTAGATGAATCACTACTAAAAAAACCTGTCAATCTGAGAAATTGCTGTACTCCATATATATTTGAGGGTGCCTTCCACTTAGTAATCTTGTGACCAGTGCTTCTAAGTGGATGTCTGGCATGTCAGAGATGAAGAGGGAGACAGCATGGGATAGTGGGCTGGATAGAGGTTGCCATGATTCTGGTGGATAGGCAGCAGTATGGTTCACTGTGGGGAGGTGTGAAGTGCAGACCCAACCCTAGCCCCTTGACTGGGGCTGAGCTCTGGTATTTCCTGACCTGGAGGTGGGCTAGGCACCCTGCTGCAGTGGGCCCAGGCATCCCACAATAAAGGCACAAACCCAATGACAATTCTTTTAGTTGGTGGAGAGGTGGGGCTGGGTGAAGTCAACTTGCATTGCTTTGGGATCTGGTAGGGCAACTGAGGCCTCGAGAGCTGGCGGGGTCAGGTAGCATGTCATTTTTCTTGGGCTCGCTCCATTAGCCAATCATCAATCCTAAAACAAAGATCAATTAAAGTTCCCAGGCTAGGCAGAGTTTCCACCTATGTGAATTAATCTTTGATAAGGTCATTGAGTCCCTGCCTGAAGTGGTATCACTTCGCAGCCGCATTGCAGTGGGTGTCTGCAGCCAAACCCTGAAATTCTGCTGCATATTTGGCAATGGAATTGGGACCCTGCCGGAGAGTTGGAGAGCAATTTCTGCAGTATGTTTTCAAGGAGAGGCATCAAAGATGCCTGCCATTGCATGTACAAAATTTTCAAGAAGAGGACTGGACCCCTCCAGGACTGGGGACTCAGGGCCTCTCCAATGAGAAGACTGGGTACTAATCTTATTCAGGACCGATCTGTGAGATATGACTGTGACTGCAACATGAACTGCAGATGACTTTAGTTAAGTTTCAGAGTGGTAGCTGTGTTAGTCTGTATCAGCAAAAAGACCGAGGAGTCCTTGTGGCACCTTAGAGGCTAATAAATTTATTTGGGCATAAGCTTTCATGGGTTAAAACCCACTTCATCAGATGCATGCAGTGGAAAATACAGTAAGAAGATATATATATATATATATATACACAGAGAACATGAAAAAATGCGGGTTGCCATACCAACTTTAACAAGACTAATCAATTAAGGTGGGCTATTATCAGCAGGAGAAAAAAAAACGTTTGTAGTGATAATCAGGGTGGCCCATTTCCAACAGTTGACAAGAAGGTGTGAGGAAAAATTAGCATGGGGAAATAGAAGGTAGGTTGGGCTCCTGCTGGAGCCCTTCCAGTGGGGAGCTCCATGCCTGGAGGCAAAGTCCCTCTTATCTTTTAGTGGGCTGCTCAAACTGTAGCACGTCAAGCTGTAGGCAGTGTGACCTAGCAGTCAGAGCAAGAGTCTGGTCTAGTGGTTGGAGCAGAATCAACGAGCAGAAAGGGGGTTGTGGTCAGGAGACAAGCCAAGGGTCAGAGCCAGGATTTAGAAATCAGGGGTTCAGAGGTAGGCAAGGACAGAGGCTAGAGCAGAGAAGGCAAGGAGTGGAGTAAGGGCTTGGCAGGAAGGAAGTCTGGTGCAGTTGAGGGCATGGAACACATTGAGCAGCTACTGTGCTGCTTTGCTACCAGGCTTAAATGGGGATCTGTTGGCTGTTCCGTCCGATCAGGCAGCACAGTCACTTAGTTAGAGTTTATTGGGCCCAGCTGAGCTCACAGGAGATTGCAGCTGGAGCCAGCTGAGTTGCTGACACCTGTTCAATGATGATTCCCCAATTAAAATTACATTTTGAGATCTATCAGTTTGCCAGCTTTTAATCCATTTAATGTGTGCCATGTCATTGTAGTTTTTTAGTCAAAATGCGGTGTGGTACCAAGTCAAACACATTACAGAAGTCTAAGTATATTTACATCAACCCTTTTACCTTTATCAATCAAACTTGTAATTTCATTTAAAAAAACAAGTTAGCTTGACAGGATCTATTTTCCATAAACCTATGTTGCTTGTCATTAATTATATATTCTCCTTTAATACTTTATTAATTGAGTCCCTTGTCAGCCACTGCATTATCTTGCCCAGGATTGAAGTCAGACTGACAGGCCTATAATATCCTGGTTCATCCTGTTTACCCTTTTCAAAACATGGGCACAATATTATCTTTCTTCCAGTCTTTGGGAACTTCCCCAGAGTGCCAAGACTTAACGAAAATCCATATTAACAGTCCAGCAAGCTCCTCGGCCAACTGTTTTAAAACTCTTGGATGCAAGTTATTTGGAACTGCTGATTTTAAAATGTCTGAGTTCAGTAACTGCTGTTTAACATCCTCCTGAAATACTAGAGGAATGAAAAGAGTGTTATCATATGATGAGAAAAACCTCATCTGTTTTTTTTCCTAAATACAAAACAGTAATACTTATTGAACACCTCTGCCTTTTCAACATTAATATTAATAACTCTACCATTTCAATCTAATAATGCACCAATACCACTGTCAGAATTATTTTTGTTCCTAATATACTTGAAAAAAAGCCATCCTTCTCATTGTCCTTATTATTTTCCAAAATGAAGTCAGGATTGGCTAACTGAACTCATATGTGCTGCCCCAGGATACTGAAATTAAAGTAATAAGTCATATTGTGAATGTATAAAGTATTTTCCAACGGCACAGGACTACTATCTGCTGCATTAAGGACTGTAGCCAGCGTATTAACATTGCCTCGTTTTTGTTTGTTATATACAGTATATCTGACAAAAACTCTGGTTGTGTAAAAACAGGATGGAGGTGAAAATCCTTTCATGCACAAACTAGGGATATTTTTCGCTTTCCTCTGTAAAATAATTCAGACACTTTAAATGGTGGCACTGTCTGTTTATTACTATACTGTGTATACCGAGAGCTTGTGGAGCCAAAGCCAAAGATTCTTCTGAACTGTCATCACTCAGCACAGTTTGGAGGGATCAAATGAAGCCAAATTTAATGTTTTATGACTCCGTCCCCTACATACATATTTAAGGAAGATTAAACAATGATTCAATTAATCTTGATGGAACACTGCATGCCAAAATGTATCATTTCTGTGGACTAAACAACTGTATAAACTAATCTGTGAGCCACACTGTGGAACTCTCTGGGCTGCATTTGGTCAAACAGTGATATTAAAGAACCCAAAAAAGGTTTTGAATAGAAAGCCACAGGCTGTTTCCATACACGGCCAGCTTGCAATATGATAATTATATCCCAAGTGAGATGAGCCTATGGCACTCCTTGTAGGGTCAGTGGTGGGAGAAATTTTAGAAGAATAAAAGCTTTTGGAGCCTACTTCAAAGACAATATAATGATAAACACATGTTCCCTTGTCACTTTGGTGGACAGGTATGTAACTAACACCACTGAATTTCCAGAATAGCGGACAGGACTGGAACTCTTCTGTCTTGGTAGCAAGGATTTTATTTTATTTTGTTTTATTTTGCAGGTGACAAATAAAACCACAACAGATAGTATCTGTGAGCATCCCTTCCATTATGTAACTTCTCGTTTAAGGGTTTGCCATTTGTTGACACCCACCAAAATTATGTCCTCAAATCTCATGGTTGAAGACTGTTAAGAAAAAGTCATTAATTAGCTCTGTGCTTTCAACTTAGTTTTGGGTGACAGTCAATAATCCTTAAAGTGTAAGAAACTGAACTTTTTATGATAGTGATGACTTCATTTATACAGCAATTTTTTTCCCAATGGATCTCAAAGCACTTTACAAACAGTATTATATATAGCCACTTCTGAAAATATTGTAATCTATATTTCTTCCTTGTTGTCAGGAGTTACACTTGCTATTTGACATGATATCATGCCTCAACAGATTCTTACCTGAAAAACTCATGCGAATTAATTGGACTATGAGCACTGGGCTGAAAACTATCTGACAAGGAATGACAACCAAAGTATCAAGTTGGGAGGAGCTGACCAGTGGGGTACTGCAGAAATCACTGTTTGACCTGGTTGATAAAAGCCTTTCATAATTATCTGGATTTGGGAGCAGGGTGGGGGATGGTAAACAGACTATTAAGTACATTCAGAGAGGATATTAAAGGATTGATTATGGCTTTCTGCAGCAGCCTCACATTGTGGATGCCTGGTGTAGAGGTGCTGGCCCCAGAAGAAGATCTATGAGGCATTGTATCTCAGGCAGGCACAATATATTTTCCAGATCCGTGGAGTTGCTCCTGCTGCTGTATCACTTCTGGAAAGGCACAGAGATCTTGCTCTGCTCTCTGTGGGGATGTGGTGGGCAAGGAGCCAATGGGAATTCTTGCTGACTAAGGATTACTCAAATAAGCCCATTTTGGTGGCTCAGACCCTTGGCCTTCAGTCTTTATGCAAGAAAAATTCCCACTGCAGTAAGTGGAGAGGGTTCAAAGAAGAGCTATTAGAATGATTAAACGATTGGAAAACATGACTTATAGTGATGGACTCAAGGAGCTCAGTTATCTTATCAAAGAGAAGGCTAAGGAATGACTTAATCACTGTCTATAAGTACCTACACAGGGAACAGAAATTTGATAATAGAGGGCTCTTCAGTGTAGCAGAGAAAGGTATATCATGATCCAATGGCTGGAAGTTGAAGCTAGACAAATTCAGACTGGAAATAAAGTGTAAATGTTTAACAGTGAGGTTAATTAACCATTGGAATTAATTAATTAACCATTATTAAGAGTCATGGTGGATTCTCTATCACTGACAATTTTTAAATCGAGTTTGACCACAATTATAGGATTTAAAGCAGTCCTATTGCCTGTGTTATGCAGAAGGTCAGACTAGATGATCCTAATGGTACCGTCTGCCCTTAAAAATCGGTGAGTGAGCATTTTACCCATGTTAAACTATTTCAGGATAGGGCCTAAGAGCAGGAAAAAAACAAACTGAAATTTCTGAGAATTGCAATGTGGAAGTGATACTAATGTAGAATCTGGACAAAATCTCTCTCTCTCTCGCTATCACTCACTCATATAATCATTGTATTTGAACAATGTGTGAAAAGTGGCACAGGGAGGTGATTATTTCTTTATATAGCTGTGATGAATACTGTGTACATTTCTGGACACTTCTAATCCCAGAAAGATATTGAAAATTAACATGTCTTTAGAGAAGGGCCACAGAAATTATTGATGGATTGAAAGGGTTCATTTTGGAGGAAAGAGAAAAACTCTAAATATAGCTTAGCCAAATGATGACTAAAGATGACTTGCCTACCCACTACAAATACTTGAAGGATAAAAATACAAAAGAATTGCTTCTGGTGGTCCAGAGAATAATGGGATAATACTGAGTAAAGAAAAAGGTAGGAATAATTTCCTAACAAAGAGGTCTATTATACTGTGGAATAAGTTCCAAAGGGGAAAAGATGAGAGTCATGGGGCACATGCAATAATAGAATGGGACCTTATTAATGGTGCCTAATGAAAGGCAAGGTGCCATCTTAAAAGGAAACCTGAAGTCAAGTGGCAATTTCTACTACACATTAGAGATGCAATGCACACTTCCGGCTGAGGATTAACACACTCTGTAAAACAAACCTCATCAATGCAACACAATGCCCTAGCTTATACTTAATCTAAATCAGCTGTTTATTTACTCTTTGTATTATTTTTGGTCTTGTATTCTTTGAGTGTTGTGAATAATAGAAATCATTCATGCAGATCATTGGATTGCCTGCTTAGTTTCTGCATCCAGGTTGGCATTCTTCCTGAAAAAAAGTGCCTAATGCCTAATAGAAACTACCTCAAAAAGGAATCACAGACTGAGCCTGCAGGTAAAATATTATATGAACATAGTTTTGGCCATTGTCTGTCTGTCCCCTAAGTAAAAGGCATGACAAACCAAAACATTTCTGGCATTACTGTGCAAAATTCATTAAAACGTACGGTAATGCCATCCACCACCTGGAAATCTGGGAATGAGGCCTGCCTATTGGCACCTAGATACCATAGTTTGACTGCAAAAAATGGACATAACTGCCTTGTACAAAAGTAGTACTGGTTGTCTGCAATGTTTTGAAATGGCACCTACAAAAGAAGTTGCTACTTTCTGATACAGAAGAAGCTATAATGGCAACATGATGCTTCTTTTTTAACTCTATCACATGTATTGCCGGGGCACAGAATATTTTGGGTTTAATGCCCAGACTAAATGTGTGGATATTTTAAACAGCACCATTGATAAAACTAAACTGAATTCCTTTCAGCTTGCTGAATGTCTGTTGGCAGCTCCATAGCTTTTTAAAGGCATAGTGATCCTCTAATGAATGTCACTCATCCCTAATTTCATATTGCACTTTGTGGACAATTTGTCCAAACCACACTTTCTGACTCATAATTGCTGGCATTTTGGTGAGCGCAGTCACTGTAACTGGTGCATAAATTATACGCTGCAGCTACTACTGTGTGTATCTCCACATTTTTATTCCATAAAAAGAACATCCATTTCAGTCTTTTGAAACAAGTATGAGTGAGACACATTAGATCCAAGTTCTCAACAAGCACTACTAGATATCTCAGGGGACTGATGGTTAGGCACAGAACATTCTACACCTACGTCACTGGTTCAAATCCAGTTCACATCTCTAGTGATAATTAAACACCTGTTTGTATGGTATGTTTTCCATACAAAAGAAGAAAAAATATGTATTTTCAGTCTGTGTGGCTTATATTGTAGACTAAGGCAAACAACAAACAGAATTTAAATGTCTACAGGCCAGAGAGTGCAGCATAGTGTATTTCTCATTTATAAGAACTTCCAACTTGAATCTTCTCACAGCTCTGCCCCCAGAACATAGCTATTTTCGTTAAGTCTTCAGTTAGGTATACAACTCCATAGATGACAGGTTTCAGAGTAACAGCCGTGTTAGTCTGTATTCGCAAAAAGAAAAGGAGTACTTGTGGCACCTTAGAGACTAACCAATTTATTTGAGCATAAGCTTTCGTGAGCTACAGCTCACTTCATCGGATGCATACTGTGGAAAGTGTAGAAGATCTTTTTATACACACAAAGCATGAAAAAATACCTCCCCCCATCCCACTCTGCTGCTGGTAATAGCTTATTTAAAGTGACCACTCTCCTTACAATGTGTATGATAATCAAGGTGGGCCATTTCCAGCACAAATCAAGGGTTTAACAAGAACGTCTGAGGAAGTGGGGGGTTGGAAAACAAGGGGAAATAGGTTACCTTGCATAATGACTTAGCCACTCCCAGTCTCTATTCAAGCCTAAATTAATTGTATCCAATTTGCAAATGAATTCCAATTCAGCAGTCTCTCGCTGGAGTCTGGATTTGAAGTTTTTCTGTTGTAATATCACAACTTTCATGTCTGCTGGACATAGAATCATAGAATCATAGAATATCAGGGTTGGAAGGGACCCCAGAAGGTCATCTAGTCCAACCCCCTGCTCAAAGCAGGACCAATTCCCAGTTAAATCATCCCAGCCAGGGCTTTGTCAAGCCTGACCTTAAAAACCTCTAAGGAAGGAGATTCTACCACCTCCCTAAGTAACGCATTCCAGTGTTTCACCACCCTCTTAGTGAAAAAGTTTTTCCTAATATCCAATCTAAACCTCCCCCACTGCAACTTGAGACCATTACTCCTCGTTCGGTCATCTGCTACCATTGAGAACAGTCTAGAGCCATCCTCTTTGGAACCCCCTTTCAGGTAGTTGAAAGCAGCTATCAAATCCCCCCTCATTCTTCTCTTCTGCAGGTTAAACAATCCCAGCTCCCTCAGCCTCTCCTCATAACTCATGTGTTCCAGACCCCTAATCATTTTTGTTGCCCTTCGCTGGACTCTCTCCAATTTATCCACATCCTTCTTGAAGTGTGGGGCCCAAAACTGGACACAGTACTCCAGATGAGGCCTCACCAATGTCGAATAGAGGGGAACGATCACGTCCCTCGATCTGCTCGCTATGCCCCTACTTATACATCCCAAAATGCCATTGGCCTTCTTGGCAACAAGGGCACACTGCTGACTCATATCCAGCTTCTCGTCCACTGTCACCCCTAGGTCCTTTTCCGCAGAACTGCTGCCTAGCCATTCGGTCCCTAGTCTGTAGCTGTGCATTGGGTTCTTCCATCCTAAGTGCAGGACCCTGCACTTATCCTTATTGAACCTCATCAGATTTCTTTTTTTCATGTTTGATTTGTGCTGGAAATGGCCCACCTTGATTATCATACACATTGTAAGGAGAGTGGTCACTTTAGATAAGCTATTACCAGCAGGAGAGTGGGGTGGGGGGAGGTATTTTTTCATGCTTTGTGTGTATAAAAAGATCTTCTACACTTTCCACAGTATGCATCCGATGAAGTGAGCTGTAGCTCACGAAAGCTTATGCTCAAATAAATTGGTTAGTCTCTAAGGTGCCACAAGTACTCCAACTCCATAGATGTATAGTGCTTTAGAGAAAATATGAAGACAGATTGTGCATTGTTGTGAACAGACCATCTGAGGCTAGTTTTGTTATTTAGCTTTTGGCTGGAGTAGGAATAGTTAAGGTCCTAGTTGTACAGATATCACAGTGATGGGCATGGTGTAAGAAATTCCTACCTGAGGCCCAGCTTCTGCAACTGGATGTGTGCAGATGTCTCCTTACACCCATGTGGTGCCTTATTGACTTCCAAGAGGCTTCACAAGAGGCTACCTATGTAAATTCAGTTGCAAGATTAAGGCCTGAAAACCTATACTGAAAAACACACTGCATGATTTAACCTGGGTCTCCCAGTCATGTACTTTATCCTGTCTGATCTGGTTTTACTGCCTGTGGATAGAGCTGGCTGGTTTCTGGACAAAAAAGCGTCATATTTTTCACAAAACATTTTGTGAAAACTGTGACCATTCTTTAAGCCAGCTCTGTCTGTGAACTATGTTTAGCTAAAACTGGTGCTACAATTGCATACATAATTTTTAAATATGTATACATGTTGAATAGGAAGCACATTCAGCTGAGATTTTATTTTCCTTATCACCGAAAAAAAATTGCTTTTTAAAACAGTTGTGGTGAATTCTCTGTCAGAAACAGAGTTCTTACTTGGCCAAAAACCCTCTAAAATTGAAAGTCACATTCTGTTAATATTCTGTAGTGTATCTAGGGGTGCAGAGAGACACCCTGAGACCCAGGCCAGCTGTCTTTCCCTGAATTAGAACACAGCAAATAATTCCCAACAAATTAACGACTCTGTGAATTTAGCTTCTTTTTCTGCTTACAAACTATCCTGGAGTGTTATTTCCTCAGTTTCATTTGTGCATCAAATTTACTTAATCCTCTCTTTTCAAATTTCTCTTGCCCATGAATTAATTACCACCATTTAAAGGCTTGTAATGGATACTTGGTTTTAAATTCAAGCTTTTTTTAACCTATGATTGGCCAAATAGGTCACCTGATATTAATTCAGTTTCCTAGTAGGATAAGCATAAGAGCCTAATCCAAAACCCACTGAAATCACCGGAGGATCTCCTGTTGGCTTCTGGGGTCACTGGATCAGGCTCATGAACTGGAGTAGGGCTTAGAGGTGCTTTTGAATCCAATTGAGAGAATGAGAAGTTTGAGAGGCAGCAGATAAACAGGATTAGGCAGTTTTGTAAGAATCTAAGCCTCTTCCTTTCTGGGCCACGCCTTGCTTAAGATAGTATGAAAATATTAAACTGCAGTAAACTATACTGTAGCTGGGTGCAGAGTTTAGCTCCCTCCTCTCACATTCACACACAATAATTCGGGGTGGGAGGTATGATGCTTGCAGTTCAGTGTGAGGTCTCATCCTTGCCAGGCAGCTTTAATGTCCTCTAATCTGGAGCTCTGGCTAAGGATTTTTGTGAACATTCCCCTATGGCTGTGTTGAACAGTGTCCCCACCCATGTCAAACATACCAACTGCCTTTACTGCTCTGTAACTTGCTGTCATCACAGCAGTCACTGACACAAGATAACAGCATCTGTGTCTGCAATCCTATTTGTGATGGATGGAGTAAGATCTTCTCTGGTTCATTTAATTTCCCCCCTGCACCAGGGATCCAGCAAAGAGCTTGGGGACGCCAATCCTAGTTATGCCAGGCCATATAAAATATATCACTTCTGGGATGAGTGCTCAAGTGTGTGGACTTAAACTTCACTTGTTGCGAAGTGTAAGTGCTGGTAAAAGTCAAATTCGTGGAAAAGCAAAGCCAAAGGGAAATGAACATGACCAAAGTGACTTAATTTTCACTTACAAGCAAATACATGAGGAAAATGTATACAAGATCAACTTACCTCTGTACTTAATAAGAATCTAACCTTCCTGGTCAGCTGCTAGGGTGGTTAATCTGTCTTTCTGTCTAATCTATTTTGTATTGCTGCCCGTCATCATTGCATATGAGTCCACATAAAATAAATTGGCAATAGTGAAATCTCTAGTGAGCTTCATGGAGTCTCCGTTTCTTCTCTCTTTTCAGGTTATAGAAAACTCTAAATAGAGGACGGGCTCATTTTGGGAGGGGAAGTGGGGCGGGGGTTGATGCTGTGAATATGGGCAGCGTCTGCCATGTCTCTGTGAACCAAGGACTTCTTCTTGCCAAATGGCAGAGGGCACAGGGTTGCATCAGAGTTACAGGGATCCCCTGGGTCTAGTGTTTACATTCTAGTTCACAAAGAGTGTCAGGTAAGGTTTCTATTATGTAAGGAGATATGTATATATAGGAAATTATCTTCTGAAAGCTTTGTCGTTAAAGGCAGGTTAGCCAGAGGTGACATACCTTAAGGTCCCACTAAACAGGAAGTAGGAGACATTTATCTCAGTGGCTGCCCATTGTGTAATGTGTGTCTTGCATAGGAAGTCTAATTGCATATGGAATCAAATGCTAATGAAGAGATTGTGGGGACTTCAGGAGAAGAAATTGATAGAAAAAGGTGAACTGTAAGGTGGGGAGCCCAGTTGTGCTCACAGTGGCCAGGAGTGTCAAGGAGCTGACCCAAGGCAGGAACAACAAAGTTACCTCACACTCGGGGCAGGAGGTAGCATGGTGCCCCACCCTGGTTACTCCCAGAAGCATTGCAGTCTCCTAAAGGTGGTCAGAATCTGGATTTGTGTCATCTCTTCTGGAAGTTTTCCACAGTTGGAGCCCCTCAAGTGAGAACGCCTCTTACCCAGCTCTCATTATTTCGTTCTATGCTTTGCTGTCCACGTTGTCCCAGAGGAGTGCAACATATTTCAGCATGACCATTAGGACACACATTGTGTTGTTCCACTTTAACTACGTCAGATTAGAAACTAGTACAGGCATAGCAATACCTCTAGCGTGTATTCACTTCTAGCAGTATAAGGGTTAATATACCTTAACACTGTAAATGTACTGATGTCAACACCTTTATTCTGGTATAAATGCATCTAGGGTATCATATTGTTATAACTACACTGATTTCTAAAGCAATATAGCTAAGCTGTACAAAAAACCAGGCACGGAACAGCTGCTACACTTACCAGTTAAACATCAGTCGTTCCCTGGATCTGACAGATATAATCTTGCCTAATAGAATCCTCAAAAATGTGGCTTTGCTCCATCATCAAATGCACCATTTAAACTGTAATACATTCAGTTTAAATTATTAACAGTATACACATCTTGCTGAGATAACTAAAGGATGAGGCGACCTCACCCTTCTCCTCACATCCAACTTTAATTAAAATGAGAAAGAAACTCCTCTTAAATTGCACACTACCTGATGTAAAGCCCAGGGGCACCAAAAGTTAAAGCAAAAATCTTAGTATTTAAAGAACATAGATGTTAGGAGGCTTAGTTGTACTGGAGATGTGAAAATGTGAATAAAAGAATTACTCTAGTGCAAAATTAAATTGCACCACAAATGACTGGTTTTGAGGTGTATTACGTACAACACGCCAGGCATTAAATGGTCTTTGACCCAGCCGCTTTATTCAGTTGGTGCAGATTTTCACCTATTAACACGCGCACCACATTCTTGCATCAGCAATTAATTCCAGGTTCACGTCTGACCAAGTGGCACAGTCAGCTCTGTAAGGACAGTATTTGTATACACTGTGACCTGTGGGTGTAAATGTCAGGCGCACTTAGTTGCGAGTGCAAACCGATGCCACAGAAATGACAGCCACTGTGAACAATCAGGGCCACAAAAAAAGAACGGTCAGCTGGATGGACATAGTGTGAACAATGACAAGGGTTCCTCAGGAAAACATGAATAAAAATTGGGCACTGATAGAGTTTAATATATCATTTTATAATCATATTAAATCTGTTTTCCCGAATGTTCATCTTTCCTGGATTGTGTTATCAAAGCAAAAGTTTTTACTGTAGGATTATCAATGACATAATTATTAAACTAATGTTTTCCCATCAGGAATCAAGTAAAGTTTAGCCAGAAACAGAACAGTAGTGTGAATTCATAAAGAAGCACACTCCGTTTTAAGGCTCATTAACTTTTTCCTCTGGGAAAAGCACTCACACAATCAAGTGCTATTAAAAATCAACTGCCAGGCCACATTTTATGTCAGTATTGAAAACATGGGCTTCAAAACCTGATCTCAATATTCTGTTGAGCTTTTTTTAATAAACGGTGTTTGTTTTATATTAGCTGTGCCTGAATTACACTCGTGAGTTTTGTGGTTGGGGAGCATCCAATATACATAAGCATAAAGTGCGGAGGATGGTATTATTGGATCAAATTCTTCTTCTAATAATAATAATAACAACAACAACAACCACCATTAATAATACACATCTCTTAGATAGTAGTTTTCATCATAAATATCAAGGTGCTTTACAAAGGAAGTCAGTATCATTTTCCCCATTTTACAGTTGGGGAAACCGAGGCATACAGAGGCGAAAGCAATTTGCCCAAGATCACCCAGCAGTGATCACCATCTGGGAATCCTCTATTTTAGGCCTCAATACTTCAAACTACTCTGCACCAGTGGTTCCCAGTGCATGTGTAGAGCCTGGTTAACTGAGATGGGACTTTAGGCACATTCAGGCATCCGCCTGTGTAAATTAGTCTACCAGATCTGGGCTTTAGTCTGGTGTCAATCCAGAGTAACTCTGTTGGCTTTAATATTATTCTGGATTTACATTTGTGTAGCTGAGAGGCCAATTTGACCCATGATGTCTGGCATTCTAAAGCCAATAAGGGATACAGAATTAGCACACAGTACTAGTGGCACAGAAATATCAAAGAACCTTCAAAAATCATCTGGTGTTGTTTTGGATCCCTACCTATTCCAATCATCCCATTACATATATTTGCATTTTCAGGTACAGATGCCAAATTATTTGATTCGCCTTTACTTTATCTTCAGCCCAGTTAGTAATGTCCCAGTCCAGTTCCCATGGAAGTTAGATGGCTAGACTCCCATTGACTCAAAGGGAGCGGGATTAGGCCTTAAGTATGATTAGTGTGGTAAAGCTAGTAGAAGGTAAAAGATAATGACATGTTCTGGGTCATGTCCCAGGGGATTGTGAGGAATAACAAGCCACCTGCCCATTCCGATCTGATTATTTTTACAAACATGACATTGAAATGCAGTCTGTCTTCAATAATAAACACACTTTCTGATGGATTTCCAGAGGTCCATCAGAATGGATTATCAGCTGATGATTGATAAAGACATGATTCTCTTCTCACATCTCCAGTGAAACTGCATTAACTACGGTGGAATTATTCCTAATGTTCACTGCTATGGAGGAGAATCAGGGACACACTTGCTGTGAAAATAGAGTTGTCAGAAGTCACTTAATAGAAATGGGATATCAATAACCACACAATGAAAAGGACTGACATGGGAAATACTGGAGAGAGGGGAAAAAATTCAGTGAAACTGCAGATGCTTCAGAAATTAAGCCAGCAATTCTCTACCTTCTGCACCAAAGAGAAAACTGCCAACTCTCCTTAGTGTAAATGAAGCAAGAAATTGTTTTGTGGAAACAGAGTAAAGAAATAAAAGGTCGTGGGGCAGAACAATTGTACAAGACAAGTTAGAAATACAGGGCAAACTGTTACTGTAATTGCATTTGAGCCCACATTGAAGATCTCAAATCAACCTGTTCTTGGTCATCTTACCTCAGGAAATTCAGTGAAACTGATACAAATAAGAAAAGCAATCATTAATGTTCCAAGTGCTTTCTTGGTGCACTGAGTGGGGGGGGGAGGGAAATGATCATGCATTCTATAATGATCATGCATTCCCCTGCACTGTGGCAGGACCAAGTATAACTAGATCATCTCGGACAGGTGTTTGTCTAGCCTGTTCTTAAAAACACCCAGTGATGAGAATTCCACAATCTCCCTTGGAACAATATTCCAGTGCTTAGCTATCCTTATAGGTAGAAAGTTTTTCCTAATTCCTAACCTATATATCCCTTGCTGCAGATTAAGCCAATTACTTCTTCTCTTACCTTCAGCGTACACGGAGAACAATTGGTCACTGTCTTCTTTATAACAGACCTTACTATATCTGAAGACTGTTATCAGGTCCTCCCTCAGTCTTCTTTGCTCATGTCAGGGTTCCCTCCCCACTCTGAACTCTAGGGTACAGATGTGGGGACCCGCGTGAAAGACCCCCTAAGCTTATCTCTGCCAGCTTCAGATAAAAACTTCCCCAAGGTACAAATTCTTCCTTGTCCTTGGAATGGTATCACTGCCACCACCAAGTGAGTTAGACAAAGATTTAGGAAAAGGACCATTTGGAGTTCTTGTTTCCCCAAAATATCCCCCCAAGCCCCTTCACCCCCTTTCCTGGGGAGGTTTGAGAGTAAACAAGGTGAGCACAGACCAGCGCCTTGGGCTTTAGGACACTAAAAACCAATCCAGTTCTTAAAAACAGAACTTTATTATAAAGAAAAAGTAAAAGAAGCACCTCTGTAAAATCAGGATGGAATGTAATTTTACAGGGTAATCAGATTCAAAATACAGAGGATTCCTCTCTTAGCAAAACTTTAAAGTTACAAAAAAACCAGGAATAAACCTCCCTCTTAGCCTAGGGAAAATTCACAAGCTAAAACAAAAGATACTCTAACGCATTTCCTTGCTATTACTTACTATTTCTGTAATTTTAGATGTATCATTCAGTAGGAGCTGGATTACTTGCTTGGTCTCTCTCTTTGTCTCCAGAGAGAACAACAAAAGCCCAAAACAAAAACCTTCCCCCACAGATTTGAAAGTATCTTCTCCCCTTATTCCTCCTTTTGGTCAGGTGCCAACCAGGTTATCTGAGCTTCTTAACCCTTTAAAGGTAAAGGAGGGATTTTATGCTACCCTTAGCTGTATGTTTATGACAGCTCAAGACTAAACATGCCCAACTTTTTTTAACCTTTGCTCATAGGTCAGATTTTCTAAACCTTTTAACATTTGTTGCTCTCCACTGGACTTTCTCCAATTTGTCCACATCTTTCTTAGAGCTCAACACAGGACTCCAGTTGAGACCTCATCAGTGCCAAGCAGAGTGGGACAACTACCTCCTATGTCTTACATATGACACTCCTCTTAATATTAGCCTTTTTCACAACTGCATCACATATCTGACCCATATTCAATTTGTGATCCACTATAAGCCCCACATCCTTTTCTGCAGCACTATCACCTAGCCAGTTAGTTCCCATTTTGTAGTTGTGCATTTGATTTTTCCTTCTTAAGTTTAGTACTTTGTACTTATCTTTATTGCATATCATCTTGTTGATTTCAGACCAATTCTCCAAATTGTCAAAGCTATTTTGAGTCCTACAAAGTCTTTGCTGTTCCTGTCAGTTTGGTGTCATCTGCATATTTTATAAGCATATTCTTCACTCCATTATCCATGTCATTAATGAAAATATTGACTATTAGTGGACCCAGGAGAGAACCATTTGGGATACCACTAGATACACTCTCCCAGTTTGACCCAAAACATTGATAATAACTCTTTGAGTACAGTCTTTCAATCGGTTATGCACCCACCTTATAATGACTGCAAATACACCACATTTTTATAGTTTCCTTATGAGAATTTCATGGGAGACTGTATCAAAACCTTTACTAAAAATCAAGACATATCACGTTTACAGCTTCCCCACATCCACTAGGCCAGTGACCCTGTCAAAGAAGGAAATTAGGTTGGTTTGGCTTGATTTGCTTGATATTTAGTATTAATGGTTAGGCAGCTGGTGTACTGTGATCCCTGCTTTTTAAATGAATCATTACTGTCTTACTGTTGCTTTTTGCTCCCCCACATCTGTTTGTCATATTAACCTGTTGACTCTCATCTTACAGTTAGACAGTATGCTCATTGGAGAAGGACCCATCTTTTCATGATATGTATATTCAGAGCCTTCATCTCTTACTGGGCCCTCTGGATACAACTATAATACAAACATCAATAAAAATAATTAATCATTAATATTTTATTATAAAAATAATAAAGTAATATCCATAGCATTGCAAGGGCGTAATATTGGAAGGTTCTCATAGAATCATAGAATCTCAGGGTTGGAAGGGACCACAGGAGGTCATCTAGTCCAACCCCCTGCTCAAAGCAGGACCAATCCCCAACTAAATCATCCCAGCCAGGGCTTTGTCAAGCCGGGCCTTAAAAACTTCTAAAGAAGGAGATTCCACCACCTCCCTAGGTAACACATTCCACTGCTTCATCACCCTCCTAGTGAAAAAAGTTTTCCTAATATCCAACCTAAACCTCCCCCATGCAACTTGAGACCATTACTCCTTATTCTGTCATCTGCTACCACTGAGAACAGTCTAGAGCCATCCTCTTTGGAACCTGCTTTCAGGTAGTTGAAAGCAGCTATCAAATCCCCCCTCATTCTTCTCTTCTGCAGACTAAATAATCCCAGTTTCCTTAGCCTCTCCTCATAAGTCATGTGCTCCAGCCCTGTAATCAGTTTTGTTGCCCTCCGCTGGACTCTTTCCAATTTTTCCATATCCTTCTTTTAGGGTGGGGCCCAAAACTGGACATGGTACTCCAGATGAGGCCTCACCAATGCCGAATAGAGGGGAATGATCACGTCCCTCAATCTGCTGGCAATGCTCCTAGTTATACAGCCCAAAATGCCAGTAGCCTTCTTGGCAACAAGGGCACACTGTTGACTCATATCCAGCTTCTCCTCCACTGTAACCCCTAGGTCCTTTTCTGAAGAACTGCTGCCTAGCCACTCAATCCCTAGTCTGTAGCAGTACATGGGATTCTTCCATCCTAAAAGCAGGAATCTGCACTTGTCCTTGTTGAACCTCATCAGATTTCTTTTGGCCCAATCCTCTAATTTGTCTAGGTCCCTCTGTATCCTATCCCTACCCTCCAGTGTATCTACCACTCTTCCCAGTTTACTGTCATCTGCAAACTTGCTGAGGGTGCAATCCATGCCATCTCCAGATCACTAATGAAGATATTGAACAAAACCGGCCCCAGGACCGACCCTTGGGGCACTCCGCTTGATACCGGCTGCAAACTAGACATGGAGCCATTGATTACTACCCATTGAGCCCGATGATCTAGCCAGCTTTCTATCCACTTTATAGTCTATTCATCAAGTCCATACTTCTTTAACTTGCTGGCAAGAATACTGTGAGAGACTGTATCAAAAGCTTTGCTAAAGTCCAAGAATAACACATCCACTGCTTTCCCCTCATCCACAGAGCCAGTTATCTCATCATAGAAGGCAATTAGGTTAGTCAGGCATGACTTGCCCTTGGTGAATTCAAGCTAACTGTTCCTGATCACTTTAATCTCCTCAAAGTGCTTCAAAATTGATTTCTTGATGACCTGGTCTATGATTTTTTCCAGGGTCTGAGGTGAGGGTGACTGGCCTGTAGTTCCCTGGATCCTCCTTCTTCCCTTTTTTAAAGATGGGCACTACGTTAGCCTTTTTCCAGTCGGCGAGGACCTTCCCAAATTACCAGCTTCCCTGAGCTGAATCAGGGAAGCACTTTGTTTCACTTTGATTTCAGTGGGATTTAGGCATGTGTTTAGATGTTCTGCTAAATAGGAATGAACTGAAGCATGAGATTAATGTTAAGCATGTGCTTAAGCACTTTGCTGAATCAGAGCCTCAATGCTCTGGGCACCTACTCTCCCACTGAGCTTTTAGATGTAAGTATGAAACAATATTTTAAAAACACCTTTGTAAAATGTTTACAGCACTAAATGCTATAATGTGTTTATACTCTTGAATTGTCTTGCTTCATTTAATTATACTGGAAAGAAAAATAAAGTAAAGTTGTTATGAGGGGGAAGAAGACAGCCAACAAAACAAATGAGGAACGATAAGTGTTAAGTATACGTTTGTATATATTTGCAAGAAAGACTAGAGCAGCCTATACTTATCAGTTCAGCAATTTGTTTCTTTCTGTCTCTTGAAAAGAAAACAGAAGCAAATACACTATGATGGCTAAAAATCATGGCTAAAAAGTATGTGCAATGGCTCAGTGTCTGTCTGATAATGATACAAACCAGGAAATTCAATGCCAAGGTCAGAATCGCCATCTTAACTCATTTTAAATTGAGTGTCAGCCTTCAATTTATATTTTTTAGGGTTTTTATAGTCAAACCAGACTTTTCAGGTAAATTATACATATTTTGTCCATAAATTTTCTGAAGGGAGGGGTAATATTTCATTGAAGGATATAAAACACATACAATACATATCCGACAAAACCATTAATCTATATTCTGTTTATTTGAAATAATTTGAATTGGTGACTTTTTTTAAAAAAAGTTGCCATTCTCCTAATAACATTGTTACAACTACATAACAGGAGACTGTCACTGTCCTAATTCCAAGAGTCAACACAATGTATGGTAGCATTGCCTGTTATTACACACAGCATACTTTGAACTTTCACATGCCTATATTTATTTAACAGATGGCAGAGCCTGCAAAAGGATCAAACATCTTCCTGACAAGAGAGCATCTCATTTTGTGCAGGAAAATTGCCAGGTATACTTACTGGCTGGTAAATAAACTGATTGCCTGAGTCTTTCCAAGAGGAATTAACTGCTTGCCACAGCCACAGAGGGGCAGGGAGGCATGAACAGCAGAATTATGCAATCCTTAATTCAATAGTTGGCAAAAAGGAATTGAATATAATATGCAATACTGTGCAAATTTATGCGTAAGACAAAAAACTCACCTCTGAGCCCATGCATAATAATCTGGAGACTAAGAACCTTTCTGGAGAATTTTTACATGAACCTAGCTCTTTGGGGCAGGGACTATAATTTATTATGAGTTTGAATGATGCCAAGCACAATTGGTCCAAATTTGAGTGTGGCCTCTAGGTGCTACTACAACATAAATATTAATAAGGATTTGATAGCAGGGATATAATTCTCTATTAAATTCTGTGGGATCATTTAAAAGCACTATATGAAAGATTATTATTAAATCTATATGTTTCTGAGCAATTTTTATAGAATTCTATTTAATTTCCATAGAACCCTACAAGTTTCATTCCTATTAAATTCTGTAGGATTTTTCCATAAGAGATGATACCCCAACCTAAGTTTCTCACAATTTTTATTCAATAACAGCTAGGATTTCTCTGTCAGGTACTATTGGCAACAGTGTATCGTCCATTATTGTATAATGTATCGTCCATTATTTATAAATGAGGCTTCACCATATTACGTGTGAAAACTTCTGTGTACATTCCACTACTTCCTATGACATTTTTCTTGCACACAGACCACTTTAGAAACTCCCCCGACTGACTCGCTTTGTGTTCTTAGCACTAGTTCATGAGTTATTCCCTTAGCATTTGTTCTCTTACACTATTATCTGTTTCTCTTGCTCATTTTGAAGCTGTCCATAATTTCGCACTGAAAATGTCATGGGAGAATGGTACAGTTCTCTTTACAGGCATAGTATTGACCCCACCCCTAGCATCCTCCAAGTAATATTTATTTTCTTTTTGTCTGTCCAACCATGTTTCCTGCCTGGTTCTTCTGGGTAGCACCACTCTTAACAAATATTTTCCTATCAGATCAAATCCATCTATACATACCCAGGATGCAACTGTTAATGTTCCTCTTAAGGTTTTTGTTGTTGTCTGAAATGTCTGCTCAATTGGTGACTGTGGTCAACTTTTATTATGATTTGTATTTCTAGCATGGATGGTTGCTCGTGTTTTCCTTGAACTAGTTGGATAGATGGCTACTTGGTATAATTTGGCTTGCAATAAAAATATTTTCAAGCATGAAATAATTCAGTGTGTATACCAGATGTTTCTTGCTAATATTAGCCACATCTTGCACACTATGGGTCATGTCCACAGCCTAAGGGACAAGGGAGACACTCCACAGAAGCTACTTCAATCCAGTCACTGAAGTCAGGCAAGGGTGAGGGCATGACAGGCACTCTTTTCTCTTGCCATCCCTGTTAATAGCCACTTCAGCCCTGAGGTGGTTTGTCACCTTCTACGGCTCAGCACTCTGACTGGGCCACAAGTTGTGCCCACTCCTTCCCGAGTATGTAAAGAGTCCAACAAAAGGCTAACTCCATTGCCCAATGAGGGGCTTCAGGTTTCACCTGGCCAAAGTTCCAGACTTGGGACCTTCTGGGATATGGGCTCTCCCTACTCTTAAATCTCCAGTCTCTGAGATACTAGGCCTTTTGCCTCCTAACTTATGAGGGGGTGGGTAGGGGAATCTAGCTTCACCCTCTCCACCAGGTTCTGACTCAAGGAACCAAAGGTAGGTGGCTAAGTCCTGCAACCTGTGCTATGTGGCTGCCTCCCTGGATCACTTCCTACCAGTCTCCCCACACAAGAGGGAAAAGCAAAGGCTTATAAAAATAAATCAAAGGTCAGGGGCTCTGGCAGCTAGGCCTCCAACAGTGCTCCTTTTGCAAAGCTGGGTCTGCACGCCTTCCCTGATTGTCTGCAAGTGAGGTACTCTGCTCCCCTTTTTAAATTGAGTGTCAGCCTTCAATTTGTATTTGCTCCCCTTTTCAGCTCCTCCTCCAGCCTGTGTATGCATTGCAGGTGTGGGGGTGGGCCCAGACCTGCTCCTTAACCCCTGTGGGTTTGCACAGCTCAATACAAGGATCCATGTAGAAGTACTTCCTCTGGCCATGTGCATGCCAGAGTGTGTGCATCTCCCACACTGAACCCCTTTAAGCAGGCCTGCCCTAGCTGACAAAATGGGTGTTATACAAACAGAAATGACTGAAACCAGTAATGAGGAATCACCTTAACCCTATGGTCCTAGTGTGATAGGAAAAGATAAAGAGAAATGGCTAGTTGTCCTCTTCCATAATGTTTTATGGTCCACTGTCATAATCCTCTGCCATGCTTACCTCTTTCCAAACTAAATAGTTGTAGTTTTTTTAATCTCTTTTTGTACAGCAACCATACCCCCAAAACTGTACTCACTTTCATTACCCTTCTCTGCACCTTTTGTGAAACTGCTATGCTGGCTGACAATGCCAATGGTACCAAAGGGACAAAAGTAGGAAGGAGACAGCAATTGAGAATGGAACAGACACCAAATGAAATCATTTTTTTCTCTTAGAGAAAAGGGTTACAGTTTGCTAGAGAACAAGTAAGGTGCCTGGGTCCGTGCAGTTTAATAGGGAAAACAATATTTTAAAAAGCAGTGCAGTTAAATTTGTTTTCAGTAGCACTAATCAGAAAATTTCCATCCATGTTTTTTCAAAGGCAGATACAGTTTCCATAAAATGGACATTTTTTATTTTGCTGAATTTTTTTTGATTTTCTATCTGGAAAGTTGAATTATGTTCTGTCAGACTGACCTGAATCAAAATATTTGGGGGGTTTTAACCAAATCGAAACAATGGGCAGAAATTCCAGTTTTCAACCAGCTCTACTTTTTATTTTTTGAAGGACAGAAGGGAGAAAATTCTTTCCAGCCCACAATGTAGAAAAGAATGCAGGGGAAAGTGCTGGACTTCAGCAGGGGACAGACACTTTAACTCCCACTAATACACAGGCATTTAGAAGCCTTTGCCTTCATTTTCCTTATGAACTGACCCCCGTGGGGCAGCTGAAGGCTATCTGGATGATTCAAGGAGCTGCTCATGCTATGTTACATGTCTTCTATGCATTAGCAAATAATTCATTGTTTTGCCTGTAAAAAGATATGATTTGTCTTCAGTGGTAAATGTGGTTCACTGGATATAAACATCAGGTTGAAACATAGATGCCACCACTGCTTTTAAAAATATTCTCTATGGAAAAAATATAAATTATTTGTAAGTTCTATAGATCCATCCTGTTACTATTCTTCAGGGGATCTGAATTCTCTTAGATGGTCTATTTAATTGCAGTGCTTCTTTTCCCAGGCTCACCTTTAGTTTAACAGTCTAAGGCCATGTCTACACTACCCACTGGTTTGGCGGGTAGTGATTGATCTATTGGGGATCGATTTATCACGTCTAGTGTAGATGCGATAAATCGATACCCGATCATTCTGCCGTTGTCTCTGGAACTCCACCACAGCGAGAGGAGGAAGCAGAGTCAACGGGGGAGTGGCGGCCATTGATCCCGCCCTGCGAGGATGCAAAGCAAGTGATTCTAAGTCGATCTAAGATACGTCGACTTCAGCTATGCTATTCTCATAGCTGAAGTCGACGTATCTTAGATCGATCCCCTCCCCCCCCCAGTGTAGACCAGGCCTAATAATGTTTTTGCTAATTCCACAGGTCTGTGCCTCCAGTTGAGGCTTTACATTTCTGATATATATCAGGATTTTTTTTAAATCCCGTTTAGAAATATGAAGCCCCAGTTCTCAGAAAGAGAAAACAAAATCCCTCCTTAAAGATGTGACCCAGTGAATCCTGCAAGTTCGTCCTTCTAGTTTGCATCTAAAAATGGCTTCATGTGTTTTTCTTGGAATTGTTGTCAAGTAGCAACTTCCCTCCCACCCTTGAATTGTTTCCCGACAACTGAGAGTTGTTCTATAGCCTATACGATGCCAGCTTGTGATAAGTATTTTAGTAATAACCACAGGATGAATTAGCTTTAATCCTAACATTTCATAAGAAAGTTATACAAGGGTGAAGGGGAACAGTCCTCATCACATTTTCATGAGCATATCTATTTTAAGGTTATCCCTTCCAGCACTTGGTTTACATTAGTCTCCACTAAGGAGATGCTTAAAACCAGCAAATCCTCCTCATCGGCAACAGTCAGAAGTAGAGGTCCCAGACTGAATTACATACATTTTCACACAACAGTTACTGGAGAAGTGTTTCTGGTGTTGCAGAAGTCGAGGTTCAGTATGCAGCGGCATTCAAACCTGATACTTCCTATGGCATGATGTGGGAGCTAGTGTCCTTTGAGGTGGTGGAAAGTTTAAAAAGCTTTATTTTCTTTTTTCAGGTACATGGAAGCTTTTTAGGGTGTGGACACTCTTTATCTTTGTGTGCTGTTTAGCACCAAGCATGTTGTCTATGCTAAAAAATAATAAAGGCAGCAATGAATGTAGCAAAAAAACATTTGAGTTAAATATAACAATGAGGTAATGACGTGTACAACAATATATCAACAGAGAAAATGTAAGCTTAGTGTTCTTCATTTATGCAAAAGAACTATAAGATGGTTTCATAGAGTCCAAGGCCAAAAGGAAAACTGTGGGCATCTAATCTGACCTCCTGTATAACACAGGCCATAGAACTTCCCCAAAATAATTCCTAGAGCAGATCTTTTAGAAAAAAAAAACATCCAATCTTGATTTTAAAATGGTCAATTATGGAGAATCCACCATGACCCTTGGTAAATTGTTCCACTAGTTAATTACCCTCACTAGTAAAAATTTACACCTTATTTCCAGTCTGAATTTGTCTACCTTCAATTTCTACACATTGATCGTGTTCTACCTTTCTCTGCTAAACTGAAGAGCTCATTATCAAATATTTGTTCCCCATGTAAGTACTTATAAACTGTACTAAAGTCACCTGTTAACCTTCTCTTTGTTAAACTAAATAGATTGAGCTACTTGACGCTATCACTATAAGTCATATGTGTACTGGGATCAGATTGGCTGATGGCTATTTTACTTGTTTTATTATTGTATTATAATAGCACTCAAAGACTCTAGTTAGAAAAATGACCCAATCATGCTAGGGGCTGTAAAATTACATACTAAAATACAGCCCGTGTCCCAAAGGTTTACAATCTAAGGGGCAGGACTAAAGTCTGTTGCAGTCAGTGAGGAAATTCCCATTGACTACAGTGACTTTTGCTCTGATCCTAATATTGTTAATCCTGGTTCTAAAATGTGTTCACCTGTACATACTAATTGCAAAGAAGTTACCAGACCACTTAGGAATTAATCATTTCATGGATTAGAATATTTCAGTTAACACAGTAACATTATTTTTGCATATGAAGGAGTCCTCTTCCCAAGTGATACCAGAAAATATTGGATGGTTTCTTTATTTCCCTTAGTCAGACTCTATATTTAGCCTCAACTGACAATTTTAGAACTCCTGCTTTAGATTCACATCCATGAGACCAGCACAGAAAGGGACATCTACAGTTTCAAATTATCATGTGATCAACTAGCCAGTTATACATTTGGGAAATGTAAGGAGATATATGCTGAAGATTTGTTTTATTTATTGTCATGCTCTTGACATATGAGGAGAGGCTGAGGGAACTGGGATTGTTTAGTCTACAGAAGAGAAGAATGAGGGGGGATTTGATAGCTGCTTTCAACTACCTGAAAGGGGGTTCCAAAGCGGATGGAGCTAGACTGTTCTCAATGGTAGCAGATGACAGAACAAGGAGTAATGGTCTCAAGTTGCAGTGGGGGAGGTTTAGGTTGGATGTTAAGAAAACCTTTTTCACTAGGAGGGTGGTGAAGCCCTGGAATGGGTTACCTAGGGAGGTGGTGGAATCTCCTTCCTTAGAGGTTTTCAAGGTCAGGCTTGACAAAGCCCTGGCTGGGATGATTTAGTTGGGGATTGGTCCTGTTTGAGCAGGGGGTTGGACTAGATGACCTCCCGAGGTCCCTTCCAACCCTGGTATTGTATGATTCTATGATTCTGCAGTGGCTCCTGATGGACAGTAAATAGGACAACACTGTCCTGTGCTCCAGAGGTAAATATTTTACTGCTCCAGTGGCAGTGCTAAACAGGATGAGTGCCTTATAGGGATACAATCAATTTACGTATCACACTCAGGTCTGAATATTTTTTCACTTACTATGGTTACAAATAACACTTGAGATAATGATAAATGAAAGAGATTGGAGAAAAAATATTTCTGCTGGTTCCCCCTCCCACAATTTGTTTACTCTGTGCATCAGACAATACTTTGTCTATCATAGTGTAGGGTGTAGCAGTGCCTTTTCCAGAAGGAGAACTGTACTGAAATCAATGGTTTCCCTGACAGATAGGAGTTACTTTGGATAGCCAGAGTCCTGGCTTGAACAAAACTCATGGAGGTAGGGATTGGAATAGATGCAAAAAGGGGAGGGAAGATTCAAATGGACGACATTAAAGACATCATGGAAATGCTGCAGTAGTAGCAACTGACTTTTTTTTTATTATTAAATTATATTTTAAAGAGGTTATTTGTAAAAACAGAACAGTATTTTCTGACTCCAGGTTTTAAAAGACAGCATTACTGATGTTTGTAGAATTCTGTAATATCTCTCTCCTGCATACAGAACCCTGCAAAATCCTGCCTGGTACTGATAAGAAAAAAAAAAAACCCTAACTCTGTCAAAGAAGTACTCAGAATGATACACTCCCAACCTCTATTCTCTCAAGACCGGGTTAAGCTATCAGGGCTGTCATCATTTCTGGGGAGGGACACCACTGATGGAGCCTCAATGCATATAAGAATGGAATGCTGAGAATTCATCCGCTCTTACACCAATTAGTGCTGGAGACTTGGAGCTGAGCTATGTATCCACCCACCAGTTAGTGGTATGAACATCAGGTAAATAAATGATAGACCTATCTGAATACTTCCTTCATTGGAAGGTTCGGAACATGCTCAGACTGCTCCACTAGGCTGCTGATACTGAATAGGCAAATGGTTTGATTGTTAGTACAAATGTCAGCATATATCATGCCGGCTGCTCAGAACAAATGATATTCTAAGTAGTTATTGAAGTTATTGCCAGTTCTTTGAAGAATATAAAATGATGTTGAGGTTTAAATAAGATTAAATAAGGAGTCAAAGTTCTGTATTAATCACATTCTGTTAATCGTCTCTTCTGTAAACACACAACACACATATACATATACATCTCCAGACAATTTTCTATGGTAAGTTCCATTCCAAGTAATAGAAATATTCTAAGACCTGTTTATTCACCAGCTGGAACTGGTTTAAGGGAATATACACATTAATTCAGTTATACACCAACAGCATGTAACTATGTAGAAAATACATCACATGCCATTAAATTATTTTACACTAGTGTTAGATCATATATTAAAGTATGTTCCGTTTTCATGACAGTCTGGGGCATCTACCAAGAGAGATTAGAAATTCAGTATTGGGCTACATCAAAAAGAAAATAATTTTGTGAATAAGGTATTCGAATGGGCTTCAGGAGGAGACCTGAATTCAGTTCCTAGTTCTGCCACAGACTTCCTCTGTGACCTTGGGCAATTGATTTAACTTTTCTGTACCTCAGTTCCCTAGGTGTGAAATGCTGCTAACTCCTCCTTTCTCTCACCCTTTCAGTGACATGTCTATTTAGACTCTAAACTCTTTGGTTTGGGGAAAATATGTAGCACAACGGGGCCCTGATCTTAGTTGAGGCCTCTTAAATAAAAATAATATCAATACCTGTTATTAACATGGGGCATGTTCTTCCATAACAAGGTTCATGACATACAGCTCTGTAAAGCCTCATAACTCCCCGTTATTTAAATAAAGATGTCTTGGTCTGTAACCTGCCTCGTGCTGATTCTGAGGTCTGAAGGGCCACATCCTCAGCTGGTGCCAGGTGGCATAACTCGGGTCAACTGTCAAATGCAACTGAAACACTCTTCCCCATTACAGCCCTTTATGAAAATGAATGAGTTAAATGTGCCCTCTGAGTTCAATGGCCTCACACCAGGAATTAATCTGGCCTAATACATTTGGTCTGAGATTTCCAAAGCTTCTTTGAGCAATTAGATGGCCAGTTCCTATGCACTTTAGCAGGAACTGTGTGACCAGCAACCCCCACTCCCCAGGTAACTTTGAAACTCTCAGCCCTGTTGCTTAGTGTGTACGTCAATGGTAAATATGTCTGCAATGGAGAGCTCCACTTTAGACTAACAAACTTGTGCCAATCCCTTGCTTTTATGCATTCTCCAACAATATACAACTAGATGCTGTATTCCAACCACACCCAAAGCCTCTCATTAACTTCACTCGGAGTTCTGAGTGTGCAAGGAGTGGCATTTGGAACTCATGTGGACACACCCTTTATTGTTTCCAAAGGAAGATTGCACTGGGGCTCATAAACAGTATGGAGATAGTATAGATACATATTCATTATTACAGTAGAGGTTCTGGCTTCATTTGAGACAATGACTAGGCAACACCCCAGATTGCTCCTCATGAAAATTCATTAAATATAATGGTTTTGAAAGAAAGGGTGATGTCAGGGTCACATAAGTGTAAACCAGTTCTACTAGGTAATGGAGTCAGTAGGGGAAAAAAGTGTGTGAATTCAGTTTTCTTATGTGGTTAATGTCACTCAGTACAAAATTTGTTCAGAGTTTGTTGCATATCTTAAATAGTTCTAGGTTCAGAGGAAAACTATGTCAGTTGTTTCTAAAGCTGGCAAGGGCATATGTCAGTTTTCATTAAGAATAATTTCCCCTAGGATCTTTGACTTAGGTTAACCTTCAGACCTTCCCCGACCCTGGCTGAACCATCATGGTTTCTTTTTGTGTTTTGTTCTCTGGATAAGTGTACCTGACAAAATGTAAGCACCTGCAGAGGAATATGCTGACTGAATCTCTGAACAGCTCTCACATCTACCAATTGTTTCTGAAACCTACAGCAAAGATTTCTCCTCCTTTTCTTCCCCTGAAAAGATTTATTCCCCCGTTGCAAAGAGGATGGGAACCTTAGAAGTGAATACATTTTCAAATGAATAAATGTTCTTCACATTAGACTTATTTTCTAATGGCCACTGATTTTTAAGCACAAGTCCCCATTGATTTCCACAGGGAAAGTTCTGCTTATAAACCACTGGTGAGATACATCCCCAAGAATTCTTGACATATTTTAAATGCATCAACCATGTTTCAGTCAGTAGATTAACATCTTAACACAGAGCCCTATTTTAAGGCAGAGAATACAGCACGTTCCTACTAGCAAAGCTAATATAACCCTTTAGGATATAGCAAAAATTCTGTATTACTTCACAGACAAGAGATGTTTCCCAGAGACTGCAAAAACCTGTGGATGCACCATTCAAGGCAGATGTCAGAGTCCTCTGCTCTACTCCTTGCTAATGAGACTGCCCACCCTTTTTCTTAATAAGCTTGGTTTGTTCATTGTTCAAATGTAACAAATAATTTCAAGGTTAAGTCACTCTTGGCACGCACAATAAAGCTGGTGGGAAAAGGAACTTTTCAGGGCAAAGCAAAAGCTGACATATTGTTCAAGAACCGTTTGCCTAAAAAACATGAGGTTGTTGTAATGTATTATTTTAGGTTCACACGATCCACTGATATTAATATGTATGGCATGCTGAACAGTTTTGCTCTGAAGAGGATTTAAATATATATTGGAAATGAATAATTTACTTCATTCTACACCCAAAAGTTGAGACATACTTTTGGAACAGGCACTTCACATCAAACATTTTCCGATGTAAGGCCATATATCTAAAACCCCATTCTGTGATTGTATAGCACCTAGCATAACAGGGTCCTATATCCTAAGCCTTATGACAATATAAGTAATACACTTGTAGCAACAATATTTCTTAATTGTGCACTGAGATACGACAGTGATCAGTGGCACTATAAAACCCTACAAGAGATAGAGGGCTTGCCTCAATGAACACTTAGTTGATGGCAAGCTGGGGTGTGAATGTACCCCCACACTAGCCTGCAGTGAACTACCTGTCTGGGTAGATCCTGCTGATGTGCATTAACAGTCCATTAATGCACTTTGATCTAGTCCCATTTCATATCAGCAGGTCCACTTGGACAGATAGTCCGCAGAAGGCTAGTGTAGGGTAGATTCACACCCCACCTTGCCATGAGCTAATTATTCATGTAAATGAGCCCAGAATCTTTGAAATATGAGCTTTATGTAATTAGGCCACAAGGATCATTTTGCTGGATATGTATAGCATGTTTTTTTGTGTTTGAAAGTAAATTACAGGTTGCCAAACAATTCAAGAAGGTAAACCAGGTCCAGTCCATTGCCGTGATGGTGATGTGTGTGCAACCTGCACTCCTGTGAACTGGTACTTAGATTGTGACCCTTGTTATCAACAGGCAATGAATCAAAACTAAGTTTAGACCTCCCCCTTGCCTGTTTTGTTTTTCCTAGCAGGAAGAAATTATTATTAACCGTTCCATAACTGTTGCTCTTCGAGATATGTTGGACATGTCCATTCCACTGTAGGTATGTGTGTGCTCCAGCGCAGAGTTGTCAGAGAGTTCTTCCCCTTAGTGGTACTCACTGGGGTAGCATGAGCACTCTCTGGTGCCTCACGCAGAGTGCACAAGCATAAAGAGCAGATCCATTCCTAATCCCACTCAGTTTCTTCCTTCCAGAAGACTCCATAAAACAGGGGAAGAAGAGTGGGTCACAGAATGGACACGTGCAACACATCTCAAAGAACAATTATTTCTTTGAGTAATTGGACGTGTCTATTCCACTATAGGTGACTCACAAGCAGTCCCAACTGGGTTCAGAGTCTATTTGAACAGGGACTGGAAGACCACTCATCCAAATTTAATATTACCTCTAGATTGCTGAGATACAGCATAGGTCACTAAAACAATGAGGAGTCCAGTGGTATCTTAAAGACTAACAGATTTATTTGGGCATAAGCTTTCGTGGGTAAAAAACCCACTTCTTCAAATGCATGGAGTGAAAAACCAGCATACGTCACTGCTTTGCAAATGATCAGTCTGGGAACGTTAGCCATAAAAGCTACAGAGGTCACTAGTTGAATGACCCAACAATTTATCTGGAAGCATCACATTAGCCAGCTGGTAATAAAGGCGAATACAACGGGGTATCCATGATGATAACCTTTGCATGGAAAAGGGACTGTCCTTCATTCATTCATTCATTCTGCAAACGCAATGAACAATTGAGTCAAAGACATGAAAGGTTTTTAGTCTGGTCCAGCTAAAAAATGAATAGTCTTCTAACAGCCAGAGTGTACAGTCTCTCCTCCTTATTACCATGAGATTTTTGGGGAAAGGTCAGTAAGAAAAGTGCTTGGTTAATATGAAAACTTTTGTAAGAAAACTTGGGTGAGGATAAAGGTAGACATTGTCAGCATAGAAAACTGTATATGGAGGATCTGATATTAGAACCCTCAACTTCCCCACTCTCCTGGCCAAAGAAATGGCTACTAAAAATGTTACCTTCATGAAAACGTTCAACAGAGAGCAGGGCACTTGAGGCCCAAAGCGGGGACCATCATCTTTGTTAAGACTAGACTCAGGCTCCATGGTGGAACAGGGGTCTGACCTTCGGAAATAATCTGTCCAAACCCTTTAAAAATCTTACAGTCATCAGGTTAGAAAAGAGAAAGTGGTTATCCCCAGACGGATGAAATGCCTATATATCCAGTAGGTGTGCCCTGATCAAGCTAATCACCAATCCTTGATGTTTCAGAGATAGAAGATAATCCAGCACATGCTGTTTGAAGCAAAAAAATACAGAAACCCCTTTGAGTCTCAACCAGATGGAAAACCTCTTCCATTTAGCCAGGTAAGTAGTTTTAATTGATGGTTTTCTACTATATTCAGCAGCAATTCCTGAAAGTCTCTAACGCAGGACTCCTCCACCAATGTTACCTATGAAGCCTCCCAGGCCACCAGGTGAAGGGCCTGAAGATTAGAGTGCAGGAGGTAGCCACAATTCTATGAAACCATGTCTGTGTGAAACATGAGTGATGGTGGGGGACTGATTGAGAGGTCCAAGAGCTGTGAAAACTAATGATGATGGGCCCATGCGGGGCAATCAGTATAAGGTGGGCCTTGACCTGTTTGACCTTGCATAGAACTCTATGCAGAGAGTTATCGTGAGGGGAAAGCGTATCACAGAACCTCTGCCCATGGCAGCAGCAAAGCATCTATGAATGAATGCAAACTGTGGCCCGCACAGGAACAAAACTGGTGACATTTTCTGTTGCCTTTTGTTGCAAACGGATCCATTTAGGGAATTCCCAAGAACTTGAAAATGGACCTTGTTATGTCTGGACGAAGGGACTACTTGTGGTGATTGATAAACAACCTGCCGAGGTGATCTGCCAGCATATTCAGAGTCTCTGGGAGGTAGGCCACTCTCAGAAGTATAGAGCGGCTGATGCAGAAGTCCCAGAGCAGGATTGCTGCCTGGCAGAGAAGTGAGGACCTGGATCCCCTCCCTGTTTGTTGACATAAAACACGGCTATCGTACTGTCAATCAGCACCAACACACCCTTCCCTTGATGTGAGGAAGGAATGCTATGCAAGCTAATCAGTTAGTTCACAAGTCCCTGATGTTTATGTGTCTACTGAGATCTTGGATAGACCAGAGACTTCGCATCTGCAGGTGTCCCAGATAAGCCCCCGCAACTCATGTCTGAGGCATCCGTGACTAAGGTAAGCGACTGTTGAGGCAGAGTGAAGGGAACTCCCTTGCTGACGTTGATCATGTCCACCAATCTAGGGAGGATAAGATCAGATTTGGTATGTGTACTACCATATACCTATGTGGTGCTCCTTGGTGAATACACTTTGGCCCTCCAGCTTTGAAGGAATCTGAAACATAGCCTGGACTACACAAGTGTATGCTACCATGTGTCTCAGCAGCCTTAAACAGTTTATGATCATGGTGATGGAATACATCTTCAAGTCTTTAAGATTTTGCATTGCATGCACCTGCCTGCTATAGTAAGGCCCTGGCCATTGTCGAATCAGAACCGCTCCAATAAATTCTATTTTCTGTATTGGAGACAGGATTGACTTAATCAACAGGCTGAGTGCATCGAAGCTGGATCAGATTACACTTATGCTGGACAACACCTGTGATGTGGATGGACCCATTGTCAGCCAGTCATCCTGGTAAGAAAAAACATGGACCTGGACCTCTGAAGGAATGCTGTTGCCAGCACCACATGTTTTGTAAATGTAAATACCTGCAGGGCAGCTGAGAGACCAGAAAAGAGCACAGTGAACTGACAATGGTGACCACTGATATCTAGGAAATATTATGTTGTTCTGATGAATCACCATATGGAAGTAAGTGTCCTTTAATTCAAGAGCACTATACCAGTCCACCTGGCTCCAGGGAAGAAATAATGGAAGCTAAAATGACCATATGGAATTTTGATTTTAGAGGAACTTGGTTTACTCCCTTAGATATAAAATCGGCCAGAGACCCCATTTTGCTTTTGGGATCAGGAAGTATAAGGAGTAAAACCCTTTTCCCTTTACAAAGGAGGGATTTCTTCTATAGCTCCTACAAGAGCCATATGGACAAGTCTTGGGACCAAGGTCTTCTGGTCACCCAGCCTGGACAGCATTTTCTATATACACTTCCCTCTCTATTATATTAACCCTTTCAGAAGAGATCACTTCGAAAAGAAAAAAGGTAATTCAGTTCCATGCTCACTCTCCCCAAAGACTGACAGATGGTGGTTTCTGTCATGTGAACACCAGCCCATAGTGAGATCATTAACTCATGTCACATAAGCTACAGAATAGATTTATCAAAAGCCATTTTAGCCATTCCCAACTTGGAGCCACTCCCATCCTGAACCAACATGCTTTTCCGATGAAATGTTCTGTATGCCACTGCCAGCTATCTTCCTTTGAAGGGTTATTGTTGGAACCTTGCAAAGCGACCTGGTGCCCTGCCCAGATTTTCAGCAGGACTGAAGATTCAGGTCTGATAGCATAGTTTACCGCATGCTCTTTTCCATTTGGTGTGATTCAAAAGTAACATGAAATAATTCTTTTCAGCATTCTTCTGCATTTCCAATTGTTACTAATTATAGCACATCATCTAGCTTATCCTGTACGTTCCATGTCTCTGGCTTGCATGGAGCCACATACTGTAATTGGTGATTATTATTTTCAGCTGGCAGACAGAGGACACAGACTACAATAAAAACATTCACCTAAGACTTTACAGATGAATTTTCTTTGGACCTAAAGATTAAATGCAACTATTTATATACATTAACAAATTACACATCATCAAACCAGCCCAATTTGGCTGTAATGTTATCATATGAGTTAATCTGTACATCACCATTTGTTTTTTATTTATATTTATCTTTTATGCTATCCAGCAAAGTGCTGAGGGCTCTTAAATCCCATTTACTTCTGTGAAGTTCAGGGGGAGTCGACAGCACTCAGCACCATGCAGGATCAAGTCTTGTATCATAAAACGGAGCACAATTCATCATATGCGTAGTATGCAAGTGGTGACAACAAACAGTTACACTCCTGTCATGCATGAACCAAATGATCCCATCAGAGGAAAAATAAAAGACACTGTTATGGGAAAAGACTCAAAACTCATCCAAGTCAGGAAATTTGGCTCAGTGGAATCATACCATGGTCCTGATAGGCCCTCAGATTACCACCAAAAAATGGAAAAATAAGGCTCAGTCCTTTCAAAAGTGGAGTGAGGCATTTCACTTGGCCAGTCCCACACTGCCTCAGGCTAAAACTTTTAGAGGAGTTTCGCCCAGGTCTTACCAAATGGAAGTTAGGAGCCTATATTCTTTTGAGAATCTAGGTCCCAAATGTCCAATTTCCACTGAATTTCAATTGGAGTTGGACATCTAATTCCCTTACACTCGTTTGAGAAGTCCAGCCTTCCAAAGGAAATTCCAAAGGGCCTGTTTGAGGAGATTATTAATATACATTTATTATCTGAGTGTATAAGGGCCAACCAAGAATGGGGCTGCATTTTCTAGGTACTTTACAGACATAGTAATAGATGTCTATTATGCCCTGAAGAGCTTATAATCTAAATAAACAAGATAGACACAAGGGGGGGGGAGCAGGAATAACACAAAAGCAGAGCGAACAATGTCATGGTGGCAATCATCCTGGGTTTCTCTGGTTTGGGGGGATGGGGTGATGGGTAAGTGATTCCACATCCACTGTTCCTAAGTTCTGAGTGCCCTGGTTTTAAACACGTTTTTCAGCTTCACAAATAAATGGCTAACTTTGGTGATTGAACAAGGGGAAACTGCTAATTTGCTGTCCTAAAATAGAAATACAGTATGTTGTAAGTGGCTTATATGATTAGTGGAACCTTTTCTCATAGGTTTGTAAACAGTAGGTAGAAATGCACCAAGACAGTCATTTCTTGAATGGAGTCTAATTTAACATCTCCAGCAGCTTATTGTTGTCTGGAAGAGTGGTGAAGAAGATATACAGAATGTTACAACCTGCCTTAGTTCACACTACTCTGCTTAATGGAGCAGCAGCAGACTTGATGGTGAGCTGTGGGACTGCATTTGCAAGCTTGTTTACAGATACAGTATTGATTTGGTGGTTCACTAAAGGCAGTTCTGTACTGCCGCTGCTTGCAGTAAATAACCCTGTGAGAGCCTACATGGCTGTGAAGCAGTAATACATTATTTAACAGGAGCTAATCAATATAAAACAAGCATTCCCTCTGTGACAGGAGTAGTATTGACAGAATGGCTCTCCCTTTTAATTTTTTATTATTTAACATTGATTGCTGAAGCTCAGTTCTGTCTGTTACTCTTCTCCATCAGCAGCTGTATACAGAACCAGACCTGATCAGAAATTTTACTTTCTTTTTATTAAGAATAAATTGCCCAATTTTAGTTCAAAATTCATTTGGGGGACGATCATGCACCCTCTGAAATCAATAGGAATTTAGCCATTGACTTCCATGGAAGTAGGATCAGGCCTTTGATTGGATATAAAAATCACTCTATTTTACCTTTCTTTGGAATAAGGCATCAGTTCTAAAACAAATCCCCAAATAAGTCTTTATTATTTCACTAGAAAGTGTCATGGCTGCAAGGCAATAAGAAAATTGCCTTATATTATTCATGTATTTTAATTGTTTGTATACCTAGAGAGTAATAGGTGCTTTACGGATATTAGGAAGTCAAAGCTGTGGTTTGAATGGCTAATAGTCTAAATAGCCTAAAGCAGTGGTTTTCAACCTGTGGTCCATGAACCCCTCAGGGGCTGCAGACTATGTCTAAAATTTCCAGAGGTCAGCACTTCCATTTGAAATTTTTTAGGGGTCTGCAAATGAAAAAAAGGTTGAAAATCACTGTTCTAGAACATGTAATGTTTGTGCTTAAATGGATTTGTGAGGGAACAAGAGGATACAATACCCCTGTCCTACTCACCATCCCTTCACAGCATCCAGACAGTTTCAGTCCACAAATTCAAAATGTGCAAGGACTTCGCAGATCTAGCATTGTCGGTGTTCTATCAATCTGCAAAAAGATGTTGCTTTTGTTTTTTTAAATAAATCTAGCTAAATTTCTAGATGAAATGTCATTTCAAAAACAAAAAGTCAAAATGTTTTGTTTTGAAAATGACAAAACAAAACAATTCAACTTCTCAATGTTCTTCTTCTTTTTTTTCCAACCGAAATCATTCATGGAATTCATGAATAGTTTCAATTGATCTGAAACTGCATTTTTTGGCAAATAAACTGTTGTCTGAAAAAATTCCCCAGCTTTTGCTGCAAAGAATAATTATTTCACGTTCCTGGCAATTGCAAACTCATCTTTCAGTTAGAATTGTTGCATTTTATAACCAGGTATAAAAACAGCAAGTGTAAATAAAAACAGGAATTGAACTTTAGGTACATTTAAAAATGATGTCATTTAGGACTAGATTGAGCCTTTGGACACTGCCCTAGTACATGGGGCAGTCTGAAGTTATGTCACCTCAGGAGGAGCCAGGGGAAGAAATTGTGACCCAGAGACACACTCTCACACTCCCTGTGGCATTACTTCCCATTTGGGCTCTTTTCTAGCACAAAAGTAGGGGGGACTGCAGAGAGGGCCGTACCAGTCTGGTATACAGTGGTGTGTCAGGCTGATTAAGAGTGCCAGAATGACAAAACTTCCAAAACCAGCCCAATAAAGGATTCTATGTTTTTAAAATACAATATTCCTGTGACTTTCCTCACCAGCTCTCCCTGCTATTCAATCCACTCACAGTGTTCAAAAAAAGCCCAGAAATTGTCATCTGTGGCCAAACGTTGTCTGTTATAGCCAGAGAGGAATGTCTTGAATTTAATATGCTTGGTTTGGGAGATCTGTTTTTGTCCGCTACAACCAATTGTCCATTATAACCATGACCATCATAAGTGGAGTGTGCAATATGTAATTTAACAGCAGTGGTTAGTACAGCAAAAGCCAACTGTTGAGGCTGGGTAGGAAACCTGAGATATTTCGTTAACCAAATATGTCTTAAAATACTTTTAATTTTTTGAGAAACTATCAATCTCTGCATTCTTGGTGAAGCATTGTTGTTACAATGTTAAAATGGTCTATTTATCTTGAAATGTCCACTTCTCTAGGAAAAGAGGAGATTTGTTTATTCCTTCAAAGCACTGAATGACTTATACTAAGGAAGAATTCTGCAACTGCAGGGGTTTTGGAAAAAGGGGTTAAAATAGGAGGGGTTCATACTGAATGGACACTAGGGGAGTGGAGATCCTTGAAAGGACAATAACAAATATTAGAAAGACAAGGTGGGTGAGGTAATATCTTTTACTGGACCAACTTCAGTTGGTGAGAGAGACAAGCAATCGAGCTACTCAGGTCTGGGAAAGGTGTTCAGAGTGTTAAAGCTAAATACAAAATCAAACAGCTAGTTTAGCATAAGTAATTAGAACATATTCTAAGGGACCATTCAAGTTGAAAGAGTCATAGGACAAGAAGAGGGGGTTAGTTGCTTACAGATTGTTGTAATAAATCCACTATCTTTATTAAGATCATGATTTTTAGTGTCATAGAATCATAGAATCATAGAATATCAGGGTTGGAAGGGACCCCAGAAGGTCATCTAGTCCAACCCCCTGCTCAAAGCAGGACCAATTCCCAGTTAAATCATCCCAGCCAGGGCTTTGTCAAGCCTGACCTTAAAAACCTCTAAGGAAGGAGATTCTACCACCTCCCTAGGTAACGCATTCCAGTGTTTCACCACCCTCTTAGTGAAAAAGTTTTTCCTAATATCCGATCTAAACCTTCCCCACTGCAACTTGAGACCATTACTCCTCGTTCGGTCATCTGCTACCATTGAGAACAGTCTAGAGCCATCCTCTTTGGAACCCCCTTTCAGGTAGTTGAAAGCAGCTATCAAATCCCCCCTCATTCTTCTCTTCTGCAGGCTAAACAATCCCAGCTCCCTCAGCCTCTCCTCATAACTCATGTGTTCCAGTCCCCTAATCATTTTTGTTGCCCTTCGCTGGACTCTCTCCAATTTATCCACATCCTTCTTGAAGTGTGGGGCCCAAAACTGGACACAGTACTCCAGATGAGGCCTCACCAATGTCGAATAGAGGGGAACGATCACGTCCCTCGATCTGCTCGCTATGCCCCTACTTATACATCCCAAAATGCCATTGGCCTTCTTGGCAACAAGGGCACACTGCTGACTCATATCCAGCTTCTCGTCCACTGTCACCCCTAGGTCCTTTTCCGCAGAACTGCTGCCTAGCCATTCGGTCCCTAGTCTGTAGCTGTGCATTGGGTTCTTCCGTCCTAAGTGCAGGACCCTGCACTTATCCTTATTGAACCTCATCAGATTCCTTTTGGCCCAATCTTCCAATTGGTCTAGGTCCTTCTGTATCCTATCCCTCCCCTCCAGCGTATCTACCACTCCTCCCAGTTTAGTATCATCCGCAAATTTGCTGAGAGTGCAATCCACACCATCCTCCAGATCATTTATGAAGATATTGAATAAAACCGGCCCCAGGACCGACCCTTGGGGCACTCCACTTGATACCGGCTGCCAACTAGACATGGAGCCATTGATCACTACCCGTTGAGCCCGACAATTTAGCCAGCTTTCTACCCACCTTATAGTGCATTCATCCAGCCCATACTTCCTTAACTTGCTGACAAGAATACTATGGGAGACCGTGTCAAAAGCTTTGCTAAAGTCAAGAAACAATACATCCACTGCTTTCCCTTCATCCACAGAACCAGTAATCTCATCATAAAAGGCGATTAGATTAGTCAGGCATGACCTTCCCTTGGTGAATCCATGCTGGCTGTTCCTGATCACTTTCCTCTCATGCAAGTGCTTCAGGATTGATTCTTTGAGGACCTGCTCCATGATTTTTCCAGGGACTGAGGTGAGGCTGACTGGCCTGTAGTTCCCAGGATCTTCCTTCTTCCCTTTTTTAAAGATTGGCACTACATTAGCCTTTTTCCAGTCATCCGGGACTTCCCCGGTTCGCCACGAGTTTTCAAAGATAATGGCCAGTGGCTCTGCAATCACAGCCGCCAATTCCTTCAGCACTCTCGGATGCAACTCGTCCGGCCCCATGGACTTGTGCACGTCCAGCTTTTCTAAATAGTCCCTAACAGCCTCTATCTCCACAGAGGGCTGGCCATCTCTTCCGCATTTTGTGATGCCCAGCGCAGCAGTCTGGGAGCTGACCTTGTTAGTGAAAACAGAGGCAAAAAAAGCATTGAGTACATTAGCTTTTTCCACATCCTCTGTCACTAGGTTGCCTCCCTCATTCAGTAAGGGGCCCACACATTCCTTGGCTTTCTTCTTGTTGCCAACATACCTGAAGAAACCCTTCTTGTTACTCTTGACATCTCTGGCTAGCTGCAGCTCCAGGTGCGATTTGGCCCTCCTGATAACATTCCTACATGCCCGAGCAATATTTTTATACTCTTCCCTGGTCATATGTCCAACCTTCCACTTCTTGTAAGCTTCTTTTTTATGTTTAAGATCTGCTAGGATTTCACCATTAAGCCAAGCTGGTCGCCTGCCATATTTACTATTCTTTCGACTCATCGGGATGGTTTGTCCCTGTAACCTCAACAGGGATTCCTTGAAATACAGCCAGCTCTCCTGGACTCCTTTCCCCTTCAAGTTAGTCCCCCAGGGGATCCTGGCCATCCGTTCCCTGAGGGAGTCGAAGTCTGCTTTCCTGAAGTCCAGGGTCCGTATCCTGCTGCTTACCTTTCTTCCCTGCGTCAGGATCCTGAACTCAACCAACTCATGGTCACTGCCTCCCAGATTCCTATCCACTTTTGCTTCCCCCACTAATTCTACCCGGTTTGTGAGCAGCAGGTCAAGAAAAGCACCCCCCCTAGTTGGCTCCTCTAGCACTTGCGCCAGGAAATTGTCCCCTACGCTTTCCAAAAACTTCCTGGATTGTCTATGCACCGCTGTATTGCTCTCCCAGCAGATATCAGGAAAATTAAAGTCACCCATGAGAATCAGGGCATGGGATCTAGTAGCTTCCGTGAGCTGCCGGAAGAAAGCCTCATCCACCTCATCCCCCTGGTCCGGTGGTCTATAGCAGACTCCCACCACTACATCACTCTTGTTGCACACACTTCTAAACTTAATCCAGAGACACTCAGGTTTTTCTGCAGTTTCGTACCGGAGCTCTGAGCAGTCATACTGCTCCCTTACATACAGTGCTACTCCCCCACCTTTTCTGCCCTGCCTGTCCTTCCTGAACAGTTTATAACCATCCATGACAGTACTCCAGTCATATGAGTTATCCCACCAAGTCTCTGTTATTCCGATCACGTCATAGTTCCTTGACATCACCAGGACCTCCAGTTCTCCCTGCTTGTTTCCAAGGCTTTGTGCATTTGTATATAAGCACTTGAGATAACCTGTTGATCGCCCCTCATTGCCAGTATGAGGCAGGAGCCCCCCCCTCACAGACATTCCTGCCTGTGCTTCCTCCCGGTATCCCGCTTTCCCACTTACCTCAGGGCTTTGGTCTCCTTCCCCCGGTGAACCTAGTTTAAAGCCCTCCTCACTAGGTTAGCCAGCCTGCTGGCGAAGATGCTCTTCCCTCTCTTCGTAAGATGGAGCCCGTCTCTGCCCAGCACTCCTCCTTCATGGAACACCATCCCATGGTCAAAGAAACCAAAGCCTTCTCTCCGACACCACCTGCGTAGCCATTCGTTGACTTCCACAATTCAACAAGTGTCTAGCAAAGCTATGAATTTAAGCTCCCAGGCTTGTCTTTTGAAAGTGTTGTGCAGGTTTCCTTTGAGGATGAGGACCAATAGGTCACATACAGAGAGATTGCTTTGTGAAAAGTGTTTACCCAGAGGTGATATGGTGTTTTTCTCTTGTATCATTTTCCTGTGAGAGTTCATTTGAGAGTATGGTTTACCCACATAACTGTTATTGGGACATTAATGCACTGGATGAGGTACACCACATGTTGTGATAGGCATGTGTAGGAACCAGGGATCTTAAAGGGGGTGTTATAGCGGGTGTTGATCATTGTTGCCGTGGAGATATGCCTGCAGGTTTTGCATCTGTTGTTCTGGCAGGCTTTGGTGCCACTTTGAATTGGTGTGTCCTGGTCTCTGGGGAGCTTGCTTCTGGTGATAAGCTTGGAGAGGTTGGGGGTTGTTTGAAGGCCAGAAGAAGGCATTCAGGAAATATTTCTTTGAGGATGGGATCCCCATCAAGTATGGGTTGTAGTTGTTTGATTCATAACTTTGATAGACAGTAAAAATCATAGTCTTAATAAGGACACTGGATTTAGTGGCTTACCGATTGTTGTAATAAGCCCTAAGCCGTCCCCCCTCCCTTTTTGTCCTATGACTATAGGGGTGTGAACAAGCCACTTCACCTTGAATGGGCCCTTAGAATGTGTGCTAACTATTTAAGTTAACCTGTCAGTTCGACCTTGTATTTAGCTGTGACACTTAGAGTACCTTTCCCAAACCTGAGGAAGAGCTCTATGTAGTTTGAAAGCTTGTCTCTCTCTCACCAACAGAGGTTGGTCCAATAAAAAATATTACCTCATCCATCTTGTCCTTCTGATATCCTGGGACTGACATGGTGACAACAACACTGCATGATAACAAACATTAAAGTTGATTGCAATTTAAGTGTAGAGAAGTCATATATAATGCACCTGACCCCTTTTAATGTAAGTTAGACTATTTTGAAAACTAAGCGTTTCAATACGAGTCCCAATTTGGGTCTTGTTTCAATAACCAGGAGTGGGGAAAAAGGAAGATTCACAGTATGGTACATTTTATCCTCTGAACACATTAGTAAATCATTTATCCAAATTTTTATCCTGCTATCATTGGTGAGCCAAAAGAATTTATGACTGCTTATATTAGTTCATGCAAATTCCATATTGCCAAGACCCCCTTGCATGAAGACACATGTGTTTGAGTACCTGCCAAACTAAAGGGAATCCTATGGTAGTTTTGCAAAGCTGTGTGTGAAGTAGTAGTAATCTGTATAGCATACATTAGGGGAGGTTTTCACAACGTTAAGAGATTGGAATCATGGACATTGGAAGCCTGGGGAAGGAAGGGTTCCACAGCTGTCATGGGCTGCAGAGAGGAGTTCTTTGTTTTCTGGGACTGTAGGAGTTCCAAGAAGAGTGTATCACACAGGAAAGACAGGTGTAGTTGTACACCTTTGTGGTGTTAATTGAGTGGGACACACCAGAAACACGGGGTCATTTACAGCTACACACTTGGACCAAGATTTAAAACAAAATGGTTTCCTGAAGTAAGGTCCATCTCCTCAATGGTATTTAAGTGCCTAACTCTCATTGATTTCAATGGGAATTAGGCACCCTACATACTTTTGAGGATCTGGGTCAATACTATGTTTGACACCTAAATATGGGGTCTGATTTTCAAGGGTGCTGAGCATTCACTGCTGCTCTTGACTCCAACTGAAGATGCACCTGCTCAGCTCTTTGGGGAAATCAGGGCCCTTTTATAGACATGTGGAGAGAAATGCACCCTCCAGCCTTGCGCAGGATGTATAAAGATAGAACACAACTGTAGTACCTGTGAGCAGGGACCAATCACCTTCTCTTCTCCCTACAAGGAGGATCACCCACAAAGATGTGGCAACAAAAAAAGGCTATGGTTCCATCCTTCTCTGCTGTTCTAGGGAGCTGGGCAGATACACAGTGGGTGGGGAAGCAACCCACACCATCTTAGTGGCTTGTGTGGAGAGTACACCCATCCATACACACCAAGCAGCACTGGGAAAGACTGAGCGTGCTGTACATTCCATTCCAGTGTGGTGGAAATTACACAACCTAGCCCTGTGAGCATTCCAGAGGAAGAACTGTAGGATAATTTGTAAATGAGTTTTAAAAACCAAAAACCATTAACCACTTCTTATTTAAACTCCTCCTGAAGATTCTCCTCTACTATAATGCCCCCGGACAAGAAAAAGAGTAGTTAATTTTTAATATTCCACCACGCTATTCCCATGCCTTTGCTGCAACCCATGGTGTCCATCTTACTGTTTTTTGGCTGTCTTTGTCATACCCTGTCTAAATTGTATTATAAGCTGTTTCGGGCAGGAATCTTGGGGTTTTAATCAATATTAGGTCACCTTCTGCTTCACCAAAAATAAATATATACTCCTTTCATCATGAAGGATTAGGTAACTAGGTTAATTATTACTTAGTTCAAATTACAGGCCTCTTGGGAAGCTCTTTTTATGCCACCATGCTAGCTCTTACAAATGAGGTACATTCAAATGCAGCAGTCCAGTAATGAGAGTGAAGCTTCAGAACTATGAATTCCCTGCATAATAAAATATGAAAAACCCTGTCATAGACTCCAGCCTCACGCAGTTCATCCACAAGTAAATTAAACAATCTGCTGAAAAATTTACGATGAATAAGAGGTCAGTTCCATCCCGGCCTCTAAAATGGATGAGTAGTAAAGGCAATTCTTTGTCCAGTGATGAATGTGGTTCTCATTCCAAGACTCAGCTCTGCCAATAAATTATAGTTGAAACTGTTGGGAGAGGAAAACTTTTAGCTGGAAAATGAATGTATTATGTGTGAGTGACAAGATATTTGTGTGTGTGTGTTCTGAGTAGAGGCTTATGATGGGTAAAACGATAAGAATGAAGAATGTATAAATTGTCAAGGTTTTTTCTTTTTAGAGCTTATAGTGATATTGACACCATCTCACTGGACAGCTCTTGTATTAATCAGAAAGGAAAAACTGAAGAGAAATTTGAAGAATAATGTAAATTTGTTAAGTATTAGAAAACAATGTAAATAAGTTAACAGTTTGCATTTGCAATGATGTGTATCGTTCATGCATCTATGAAGGAGTCATTCTAGATAATGATGGGGGAGACAGTCTTGATACTGTATAATCAGTTAAAATTGGAAAGACCCCCTATAAATTATATAAGCACTGTATTACTCTGTGTGCTTGGGCTTTTGAACACTAATACTAATAAATAAGTAGATTGCATGAAGCATCACAAACTGAGATGTCACGGTATACTATAAAGTGTGTGTCAAACTAACGCCTTATGTGCATTTCTGCATGAAGTCTTCATATAACTATTGGATTTCTACATGGCTGGCTAATGCACACCCACAGAGGTTTTATTTCCCTTGATAGTTTCTAAATAATTTTGGGCACGCAAAGGTCTTTCTCTTATTTCTCTCTCTTTTTCATCTTCTTTGTTTAAAATAATAATGCATTCTATAGAAAGTGCATTAAGTTTATATTTGGCTTTTTGAATGCAACAAAAAGAGGCTGTAGTACAGTTTTACTATATACCAATCAAGTAAATTCCAGCTGTCAGTCCTCTGATCAACTCTTCAGCAGGCAAAAAGGGTTCTGCCCATATAATAACTGATATTTTCTTCTTTATGAATTGCATTTACAATTATTCCCTGACTTTCAAGGAAATATTTGAAAGAAAAATGTAACTAAACTCCCTAAGGACATCCTTTTTTTTTTTTTAAAGAAAAGATCTGTAGCTATGTTTTGATGAGACATGCTGCAAACTTTTTTGCCTGAGCTGCACTACTGAAACTTTAATCACTTCCCTGAACTTGACAAAATCAGGAAGGCTAAGGAACAAAATGAGCTATACCTAGCAAGGGACATAAGACAATAAGAAGAGGTTCTTTAAATACATTAGGAGCAAGAGAAAGATTAAGGAAAGTGTAGGAGAGCTAATAACTGATGACCTCAAGAAGGCTGAGGTGTTTAATACCTGTTTTGCTTCAGTCTTTACTAAAAAGGTTAATGGTGACCAGTTGTGCAAAACAATTAATATTAACAACAAGGGGGAAGGAACTTAAGTCAAAATAGGGAAAGAACAGAAATATCTAAAGGATATTTAGAAAAGTTACATGTATTTCAAGTTGGCAGGGCCTGATGAAATTCATCCTATAGTATTTAATGTACTAGCTGAAGCAATCTTTGAACTGTTAGCAATTATCTTTGAGAACTCATGGAGGATGGGTGAGGTTCCAGAGGACTGGAGAAGGGCAAACATAGTACCGACCTTTAAAAAAAAAAGGGGGGGGGGTGGGGGAGCAGGGAACCATTCAGGTCAGCCTAACTTCAATACCAGGAAAGATACTGCAACAAATTATGAAACAATCAATGTGTAAGCACCTAGAGGATGGTAAGGTTATAAGGAATAGCCAGACTAGATTTTTCAAAAACAAATCTTGCCAAACCAACCTAGTGGACAAGTGTGAAGCAGTGGGTGTGAAATATCTTGATTTGACTAAGGCCTTTGATACAGTCCCACATGACATTTTCATAAGCAAACTAGGGAAATGCGGACTAGATGAAATTACTATAAGATTGGTACACATTGGGTTGAAAGACCCTACTCAAAGAGTAGTTAGCAATGATTTGCTGTCAAAATGGGAGGATGTATCTAGTGGGGTCCCACAGGGTCAATCCAGTGTCTGGTACTATTCAATATTTCCATTAATGACTTGGATAACGGAAAGGAGAGTATGCTTACAAAATCTGCACATGACACTAAACTGGGAGAGATTTCAAGTGCTTTGGCAGACAGGATTAGAATTCAAAATGACCGTGACAAATTGGAGAATAGGTCTGAAATCAACCAGATGAAATGCAATAAAGATAAGTGCACAGCGCTAAACTTAAGAAGGAAAAATCAAATGCACAACTACAAAATGGGAAATAACTGGCTAAGTGGTAGTGCTGCAGAAAAGGATCTGTGGCTTATAATGAAATTGAATATGGGTCAACAATGTGATGCAGTTGAGAAAACAGCTAATATTATTCTGGGGTGTATTAACAGGTAGTTCTCCCACTCTGCTCAGTACTGGTGAGGCCTCAACTGGAGTACTGTGTCCAGGTCTAGGAAAGATGTGGACAAACTGGAGAGAGTCCAGATCAGATCAACAAAACTGATAGAAGGTTTAAAAAATCTGACCTGTGAGGAAAGGTAAAAAAACTGGGCATGTTTCGTCTTGATTGAAAAAAGACCTGATAACAGTGTTAAAATACATTAATGGTTGTTATATAAAGGACAGGGATCAACTGTTCTCCTTGTTCACTGAAGGTAAAACAAGAAGTAATGGGCTTAATCTGCATCAAGGAAGATTAAGGTTAGCCAGTAGGAAAATCTTTCTCACTGTAATGGTAATGGTAATTAAACCCTGGAGCAGGCTTCCAAGGGAGACTGTGGAATGCCCATCATTGGAGGTTTTTAACAACAGGCTAGACCAGGGGTCGGCAACCTATGGCACGCGTGCCAAAGACGGCATGCAAGCCAATTTTTAATAGCACGCTGCTTCCTGCTGGGTCCCAGCTGCCGGCCCTGCTCAGCCCGCTGCCGAACCCAGGCCGGGACCTCAGCAGGCAGCAGTGTACCATTAAAAATCCTGCCTGACTCCTACACCCCCACACACACCTCAGCCCCCTGCCCTGACCCCTGCACCCCCCCACAATCCCAGCCATGACTCCAGCACCCCCCACACATACCCAGACCCCCCACACCCTGTGCCCTGACTCCTGCACCCCCTCACACGCCCTCAGCCCTCTGCCCTGACCCCTGCACCCCGCCACGACCCCAGCCTTGACTCCAGCAACCCCTACACCCCATGCCCTGACTCCTGCACCCCTCTAACATGCCCCCAGCCCTCTGCCCTGACCCTGGCACCCCACACACATACTCAGCTCCCCCACACCCCATGCCCTGACTCTTGCACCCCCCACATTCTCACCCCCACCCAAATGGAGCTCCTGCACCCCCCCCACACACACACATTCCTATCTGCACCCCTTGTACCAAATGGGAGCTGCCCAAGTAAGCACTCCACACCCAAACCTCCTGCCCCAACCCTGAGCCCCCTCCCTCATTCTAGCTCCTGGCCAGACCCTACATCCCAACCCCCAGCTCTTTCACCCCCAGCCCTGTGCTCAGTGCACTCCCACCCTCAGCTCAGTGCAGAGAGAGAGAGAGGAAGAGAATGGGCTAGAACCAGGGAGAAGGTAGGTACCCACTCCATGTGGGCAGGGCCGGGATCCCAGACCGGCAGCGGGCTGAGCAGGGCCGGCAGCCGGGACCCTGGCTGGCAGGAGCTGGTGGACGGAACCCCAGACCAGCAGCGGGCTGAGCCACTCAGTGCACTGTTGGTCTGGGGTTCTGGCTGCCAGCCCGGGGTTCTGGCTGCCAGCCCCTTGCTAGCCGGGGTCCCGGCCGCAGGCCCCGCTCAGCCTGCTGCCGGCCTAGGTGAACAGAACCCCAGGCTGGTAGCGGGCTGAGCGGGCCAGCGGCATAAGATCAGCATTTTAATTTAATTTTAAATGAAGCTTCTTAATCATTTTGAAAACCTTGTTTACTTTACATACGACAATAGTTTAGTTATATAATATGTAGACTTATAGAGGGAGACCTTCTAAAAAACATTAAAATGTATTACTGGCACGTGAAACCTTAAATTAAAGTGAATAAATGAAGACTCGGCACACCAATTCTGAAAGGTTGCAGACCCCTGGGTTAGACAAACACCTGTCAGGAATTGTCTAGGTTTAGTTGGTCCTGTTTCAGTGCTGGGGGCTGGACTGGATGATTTCTCAAGGTGCCTTCCATCTCTATATTTCTATGTATTTATGATTCTGTGAGTGAAATCTTGGCCCTACTGTGAAGTCAATAGATGTCTTTTCATTTTCCTTTATGTTTTATTTACAGTATTGCTGTAGCCATGTTGGTCCCAGAGAGACAAGGTGGTGAGGTAATATCTTTTACTAGACCAACTTCTGCTGGTGAAAGAAAACTCTGTGTAGCTCGAAAGCTTGTCTCTTTCCCCAGCAGAAGTTGGTCCAATAAAAGATATTACTTCACCCACTTTGTCCCTTAAAAAAACCAAAAAACACTTTAACTTTTCAAAAGTTGAGGAAGTTTTAAAAAGTTGCTGAGTGGCAAAAGGAAAAATGAAACTCTCATTCTATCTTTTCGGAAGTTGGAGAAGGTTTGAAAAGATGGAGTGAAAAAGAACAGTGATGGGAGGAAGGAAAAATGGGAAAGTGTGGGATGTGGGGGATGTAGTCGGAACCCTAGACATTTGTTTTGTTGTACTGAATATCAATGAGGAAAAAAAGGAGGGAAAAAGAAGGGAAAACAAATGTGAAATTATGAAATGGAATTTTCAAAAATTCCGCAAAAAAATGAAGAAACTGTTCCATTTTGAATGCTGAAAAATAGTAATTTTACTTTTTTCTTATTTTCCCCCCATTTTTGACCAACTATCTTAAACACCCTTGTATCAGTAGTTCAAACTCAATAACATTTTGAAGCATTTTAAAAATTTCATAGTTCTAACACTTTGGAATCATTGGGTTTTCTCTTCCTTCCCCTGCTTCCTCCCTGGAGAAAAAAAACCCAGCTAATTGCACAAGTAAAGCACATAAAGGGAAGACCATAAAAGGCTCTGAAACATAGAAGCAATGAGTTGAGAGAGAGAGAAAATGTTAAGTCCTTCAGCTTTCACACCAGGTATGATCATTATTAAATGGCTGGCACACTGTTTGAAACAGAGGCGGGATTCACCCAACTTTTCACCAGAGCCCTGGCACAGAAGGGATGGTTTGCACATACTGGTTCAGGCCAGGTTTCAAGAGATGCAGGGTGTTAGTGTACTAATGTTAGTGTAATTATGGAATAAATAAACCATATGCATGTTCTTGCAATTTAACAATCTCCAATAGAGTATTGTTTTTTGTGCAACCAGTAAAATAAAATACCCAGAATATATTAAGTGCTCAGAACTACTGTTTAGTACTATGAATATAATTCTTCAGTATGCTACTGCTGCTGTGAGTTTCAGTTTAGGAATTTGAAATAGTAGAGACTATGTCTAAAGCAGCTGAGTATTCTGATTTATATTTCCTCAACCATTGGCGTAATCACTGAGGTTAGGTGCCAACCTGCCTAGGCACTTCTGAAAATCCTACTAAGAGGCTATCTATATCTGTAGATGTCTAAATACATTTGAAAATCTGACCCTAAGCCCTCCAACTGGAAGCCATAATATACTCAAATCCTTTATACAGATCAGCTATTAGAGGATAACAAAGACACATGATCTCTTAGTGTGGGTTACATAAACACACTGGGTCAAATTCTGCACTGATTTACATGCTGTGTAGTCCCATGGCTTCCAATATGGCTACAGATGTCACAGGACAGCATAGAGCTTACCATCTACAGGGCAACTTCTTGTGCCAGATCAAATGGGTTAAAAGCCCTGAGAAAAACAGGTTTGTGATCCTCATAAGGTAATTTGTGGGGCTTTCTAAATCAAAACCTCACACTCCATAATGACAGGTTTCAGAGTAACAGCCGTGTTAGTCTGTATTCGCAAAAAGAAAAGGAGTACTTGTGGCACCTTAGAGACTAACCAATTTATTTGAGCATAAGCTTTCATGAGCTACAGCTCACTTCATCGGATGCATACTGTGGAAAATACAGAAGATGTTTTTATACTCACAGACCATGAAAAAAATGGGTGTTTATCAGTACAAAAGGTTTTCTCTCCCCCCACCCCACTCTCCTGCTGGTAATAGCTTATCAAAAGTGATCTCTCTCCTTACAATGTGTATGATAATCAAGGTGGGCCATTTCCAGCACAAATCCAGGGTTTAACAAGAACGTCTGAGGAACAGTGGGGGTGGGGGAAGGAATAAAACAAGGGGAAATAGGTTACTTTTTATAATGAATCAACCACTCCCAGTCTCTATTCAAGCCTAAATTAATTGTATCCAATTTGCAAATTAATTCCAATTCAGCAGTCTCTCGTTGGAGTCTGTTTTCGAAGTTTTTTGGTTGAAGGATAGTCACTTTGAAATCAGAAATCGAGTGACCAGAGAGATTGAAGTGTTCTCCGACTGGTTTATGAATGTTATAATTCTTGACATCTGATTTGTGTCCATTTATTCTTTTACATAGAGACTGTCCAGTTTGACCAATGTACATGGCAGAGGGGTATTGCTGGCACATGATGGCATATATCACATTGGTAGATGTGCAGGTGAACAAGCCTCTGATAGTGTGGCTGATGTTATTAGGCCCTGTGATGGTGTCCCCTGAATAGATATGTGGGCACAGTTGGCAACGGACTTTGTTGCAAGGATAGGTTCCTGGGTTAGTGGTTCTGTTGTGTGGTATGTGGTTGCTGGTGAGTATTTGCTTCAGGTTGGGGGGCTTTCTGTAGGCAAGGACTGGCCTGTCTCCCAAGATTTATGAGAGTGTTGGGTCGTCCTTCAGGATAGGTTGTAGATCCTTGATAATGAGTTGGAGGGATTTTAGTTGGGGGCTGAAGGTGACGGCTAGTGGTGTTCTGTTATTTTCCATAATGTTCACCTATCTCTAATTGATGCACACATACGATGGCCTCCTTGTAATTAGAGCTAGTCAACAATTTCACACACATTTTAAAAAGAAATTTTCATGTAAAAATGCTCAGCTTTTGTTTTTCCCTACTTCCCTCCCTTTTTAAAATTCCCCTTTCAATGACCATAAGGAAAAATGGGGAGGGGGAAAGGGAGGCAAAGGGAAACAATGCTGTTTGTGCATAATGGCCCAGGATTCAAGAAGTTTCTGCATGGAATATATTTGTCCTGTGCGGTGCAAGGCACACTCCCTTGTGAGGGCTGCCAACACAGTCATCAAAAGGAGAGATGATGGCAGGGAAGGGGCTTGATAAGGGATGTGCAGGCCCTTGCATCCACAGGTATACAGATCTCCTGGCCATACAGAATGGAGGAGTAGCTTCCACAGTAGGAGGCTATAAAGTGGAGACAGTTCAGAGAACAGCCACAAAAATTATTAAAGGATTAGAAATCATGCCTTATAGACAGAGACTCAAAGAGCTCAATCTATTTAGTTTAACAAAAAGAAGGTTAAGGGGTGATTGGGTTCCAGTATACAAATTCCTACAGGGGGGACGAATATTTGACAATGGGTTCTTCAACTAGCAGAGAAAGGTATAACATGATCCAATGGCTGGAAGTTGAAACTAGACAAATAATAAGGCATACATTTTTACCAGTAATGGTAATTAACAATTGGAACAATTTACCAAGAGTCATAATGGATTCTCCATCACTGACCATTTTTAAATCAAGATTGGATGTTTTTCTAAAAGATTTGCTCTAGGAATTATTTTGGGGAAGATCGATGGCCTGTGCTATAAAGGAGGTCAGACTAGATGATCACAATGGTCCCTTCTAGCCTGGAATCTGTGGTCACCATAATCAGGGGGAGAATTTCTTTCTTTGTGGAATCTCCTAACACCTAGCCCAGAAACTCAAGCCATGCACTTGGGGATGGATTTGTCCATTAGCGTCAATGTTCAGTTTTGCTATAACAACCTTTACAAACCCAGGATCTATCTTTTATGGCCTTTGCATTTGGGGAGATGTGAACAGTTTTGCAGCCACTCTGGATTTATTCTATAAAAGCAACCCATGAGCCATGTCTCAGAAATGAAAAATCGATGTTCAGCTGTATTGCATCAGCAGCCCCATGGCCCATGCAGCTATTGATAATAAATTAGGAGGTTTTTATATTTTTACATTTAGAACTGAAGTCTGCACTTGCCAAAGTGGCAAAATACAACCATTCCAGTTGGACGACTGTGGCAAAAACGATTGATGCATGTGTCTAGTTTGTGTAATCACTCTGTGTGAGGTCTGGAGACTGGGTGGGGGGAAATGGAACACTCTCCAAAGTGAAGAAGATTGGTTTAAATCCAAGGCAGGCAACTGAAAAATTGTTTTGGTTTAAATCCAAAGAACGCAACTGAAAAATTGTTTTGCTGTCAAATCTCTGAAAAAAGACTCGTTCAAGTCTGTACGACTAGACCTTTCTCTTCATTATAGCACTCTCTGAATAGAAACAGAATGTTCTACCATAGCCATTGTTTGGTTATGTTTAATATTTATTCTCACTTAAAGGATATTCTGGTAGAGAGCAGGCCAATTGATACCTGGTTTATTTCTGCTGTCATATCAGCCCCTGTGTTCTTCTGATGAAAATGTTTTTTGTAAACCAATACCAAAATCTGAGGAAACACAAAGACAAGATTTTTTCAGTAAATCCCAAACAACCATGAGACTGTCAATGTTTGAAGCCTTTTGCATTTTTGTGTGTGATTATATATGCTATGACTTACAAGACAGACAATCTTATAATGGGAAGTTATATTTTTATTACAAGATAGCAAGAATATTTTTGTTAATTAAATAATTAAAAACTAATCTAACCATGGAACTGATATAATTCACATCAGCTTCATTTCATAATAGTTTCATTTGAGCAGAGTTACATTTGTTCTTGTTTGTAAATTTGACTCCTTTTTATATGAGAGCAAATCAGAAGAAAAATATATCAAAATGCTGCTTCAGGCCGGGTCATACCGCTGTGACACCTACAAGACATCATCCAGTGCATGATGGCTAGGCTGAGGCATAGGTCAATACTTACTACTTCCCTTACTGGCATGTGATTGTAAAAAATATCCATATTTGGCTGTTTCCTCAGTCTCCATTCACCTGTTTCTCTTTAGGGCAGAGACTATATTTTCCTCTCTGTTTGCAGAATTGATCCCTAAACAGGGCCTCTGGATGCTACCATAATATAAATATTAACTAAAAATAATAAACCACATTGGGGAAATGCCACTTGATCCATAGCTAGAGGAGGGAATTAAGGCTACAGTATAATTAACACCAAAACTGGGGGCAAAAGTGGCTTCATTTTGCCTTTATTTTTTCCCTGGTGCCAGAAACAGACAGGGATTTGTCAGTCTCTAGCATAAGTGAGAGCAGGTTCAGGGCTGCTCTAATCAGTTGTAGCCTTCCAACAGCCAGAGACTGGCAGGCCTTAGGAATGTGCCATCCAGCTTACCAATTCAAAGCAGCCAGAACAGGGGTTAAGACCTGTCCCAGTGACTGTAATGCATCCGATGAAGTGAGCTGTAGCTCACGAAAGCTTATGCTCAAATAAATTTGTTAGTCTCTAAGGTGCCACAAGTACTCCTTTTCTTTTTGTAATTACATTGTAATTGGAATAAGAATATGCTTTTGATACATGTAATTATCATTATTTCATACAAATGGAAGGTTATCTACTGGTACCTGATTGAGTGTAAAAGCAATATAGCTAGTGTACCTGGATTTTAAAAATGCACAGACTCAGTATGAAACTAAAGAGGTAATAAATAATTCAGTCATGTATCCAACCTTCCAGTTTCATGAAGCAGTGTTAAATACAAGTCTCAAAAAGAATAATTACACTAAAATTATGAGTATTGTATCATAAAATGCAACTCACAAATTACCACCGAGATTCCCTGGCTTCCCCAATATTTTGCTACAGTTTCATGGTAGCTAATCCTGTTTCATACCATCTGCCCTCAATGTACATAATCATGGGTTCTCTCTATGCTACTTTCTCATTCTTAGTCCCAAATCATACTCTGTCATCTGCATTCTATCCATTTTCTGTGCTCTGTCTCCTTGCCAAAGAGGGTGGAGTTAGTAAATGAAACACTCCCTTGCCCCACATTCACAAACATCACTCCTATGATGCACCTGTCTCTAGAACGTCCCTAGAACCAGTTCAAAACCACCCCTTTGTGCACACACAAAGCTCTTAATGCTCCACTCTCAAAGGCTGCTTCTGCTTCTCCCCCACATAACGAGCTCCAGCTCATTTGCTGTCCCCCCTACACTTGCTCCTTCTCTCCAGCTCCTGTCTTCCAACCCCTGCTAAGACTGGCGGCTATGTGCTTTCCTCTGGCCTTGGATTGCTACAGGTGTGGTAGTTTATCAGTTTGCTGCTTGATTCTTTCTGTTGTGGGGACTTGTGCCCTTTCTTCCTCCTCTGATCATGCAGGAGAATGGAGACAATCAGTGTTGCATTCCCTTCGAGCTGGCAAGGCAACATTTCAGGCACTAGCTGAAGAAACAGCAGTAGTTAGCTGGTGCCTCAGGCAGCCTTCCCAGTTACATGATGGGACCGGAGGGACCCATGTGGCCACAAAGGTTGCAGGGCTGGCTTTGTCTGTGACCAATTCCAATGAGGCTTTGGGCAATCTGTATTCTCTTGCCCGCCGCCCCATCACCCCCTTTTCCCATTGGAAAAGGGTGATAAAGATGAAAACATGGGAGGAAAAACTATTCTCTTACTTTCCTTTTTCTTCCTCTGGAAAAGTGGTGACTTTTTTTTTAAACCTTTTTTCCTCCTTCTCCAGCTGAACCTCAGCTGCTGTGTTATTCTCTAGGCAGCCAGCTCACTAGCTTGCCCCTTTGGTTCCCCACATGCCCCTGCTGCAAGTTGGACTTTATTTCTTGTCTTACTATGCTGTCTGGCTCCATTAAACACTGGAGGAACATGCACATTAATTCAGGGGACCCTGATCAACATTAATGTAGTAGTTCACACCTCTCTGAGCTATTATTTCAGGCTCTCATCAGAGTCAGGCAGGTATTACTGTATCTATTTACACTCACCTAATATTTTCAAGGTTAACGTCCTAACCACAAGGACTGAGATGCTGGAGCATTAATTCTGCAAGAAATTAAGTAAGCAGCAAATTCTCCACAATTGAAAAATACATAGGACACTGGTGATAGCATAGATGCCCATTATAGTCTACTTATACCGCACTGTGTATGGCTAAGTCAGATACTTATTTCGTTTACTTAGTAATGATGAGGTTGGTCACATGTTGGGTGGGAGGAGCATAAGAAAAGGGGAACCGGAGCTGGAGTTGCTGTGTAGGGTAGATGTGGAGAGTGATTGGTACAGGGAAAGAGGGACTCTAATGTGTGTGTACATTTTAAAAAAACTCAGAAGACCACAAAAACTTATAAGAAATGCACCTATCAATCAACTTGATCACTCTGCTTGATTGTTGTATCATCCCTATCAGCATCCTCCAGGAGTTTGTCTTTTTATACTACAGTGGAACTTCAGAGTTACAAACACCAGACTTACGAACTGATCGGTCAACTACACACCTCATTTGGAATCAGAAGCACGTAATCAGGCAGTGCAGCAGCAGAGACAAAAGAAAGACAATACAGGACAGTACTGTGTTAAACATAAACAACTCAAAAAATAAAGGGAAAGTTTTAAAAAAATTGACAAGGTAAGAAAACCGTTTCTGTGCTTGTTTAATTTAAATTAAGATGGTTAAAAGCAGCATTCTTCTTCTATGTATTAAAGTTTGAAATATGTATTAAGTCAATGTACAGTTGTAAACTATTGAAAGAACAACCATAACGTTTTGTTCAGAGTTACGAACATTTCAGAGTTATAAGCAAACTCCATTCCCGAGGTGTTCATAACTCTGAAGTTTTACTGTATATTTTCTCTGGGACAAGAATTGTGTCTTTTGCCGTGTCATAAATATAAAGGGAAGGGTAAACCCCTTTGAAATCCCTCCTGGCCAGGGGAAAGCTCCTCTCACCTGTAAAGGGTTAAGAAGCTAAAGGTAACCTCGCTGGCACCTGACCAAAATGACCAATGAGGAGACAAGATACTTTCAAAAGCTGGGAGGAGGGAGAGAAACAAAGGGTCTGGGTCTGTCTGTATGCTGCGCTTGCCAGGGACAGAACAGGAATGGAGTCTTAGAACTTTTAGTAAGTAATCTAGCTAGGTATGTGTTAGATTATGATTTCTTTAAATGGCTGAGAAAAGAATTGTGCTGAATAGAATAACTATTTCTGTCTGTGTATCTTTTTTGTAACTTAAGGTTTTGCCTAGAGGGGTTCTCTATGTTTTTGAATCTAATTACCCTGTAAGATATATACCATCCTGATTTTACAGGGGGGATTTCTTTATTTCTATTTACTTCTATTTTTTATTAAAAGTCTTCTTGTAAAACACTGAATGCTTTTTCATTGTTCTCAGATCCAAGGGTTTGGGTTTGTGGTCACCTATGCAAATTGGTGAGGTTTTTTATCCAACATTTCCCAGGAAAGGGGGGGTGCAAGTGTTGGGAGGATTGTTCATTGTTCTTAAGATCCAAGGGTCTGGGTCTGTAGTCACCTAGGCAAATTGGTGAGGCTTTTTACCAAACCTTGTCCAGGAAGTGGGGTGCAAGGTTTTGGGAAGTATTTTGGGGGGAAGGACGCGTCCAAACAGCTCTTCCCCAGTAACCAGTATTAGTTTGGTGATGGTAGCGGCCATTCCAAGGATAACGGGGGTAATATTTTGTACCTTGGGGAAGTTTTGACCTAAGCTGGTAAAGATAAGCTTAGGAGGTTTTTCATGCAGGTCCCCACATCTGTACCCTAGAGTTCAGAGTGGGGGAGGAACCTTGACATGGTGGCACAGTGGTGGGATTAACCTGAAATCATTTTGAGATCCAGTTGAGATTTTTTGAACTAGAAATACAGATTTTAAAAAGGAATTTTTAGGAAGTCCAGAAGGCAGCTTTGAAACTGAAAGCAGCTTGGTTTCTCTCTGCTTTGTGGCCAAGCAGAGACAAAAGGGGATTATCTTGTGAATTGCAGGTTTTCTTGCCTGGAGGCAGGGTACTTAACTCCTGCAGGGAAATTCACAGTCTTCCAACCCAGAGGTTTTTTTTTTTTTCTTTTCTTCCTAAAAGTAAATAGGGGGTGTGTGCTCTACCCATTTGCCTGGAGACAAAAGTGGCAGGGTTTTTTTTTAGGATTTTGATTTTTTTTTGTTTTACAAGGAGCACAGGTTTGAAAAGAAATTTTTTTTTTCTTTGGGCTGGGTAAGCAGTTTTCCAAGTAGTTGGAGGTTTTTTGCTTTAATTTGGGCCCAGAGCAGAGACAAGGGAATTGTCTTTTTCTGTAGGCTGACAATCACTATCAGAGAATAGGTATTCTATTCCAGCACAGCAAAATTTTACAGCCAAGTTTTGTTTGTTTATTTCTAAACCTCGGGTGTAAAGTTAGTTAAAAACAGAGAGGTTAGAATGGCCAAATCCTCAGCTCGACTACAGCTGGAATTAGCCAAATTTCAGGCTGAGGAAAAACAAAGGGAACATGAAAGACAGATAGAACTCATGCGGCTGAAGGAGGAGGAGAAGGAAAAAGAGAGGAAGCATGTGGAGGAGATGGAGAGGATAAAGGCCCAGCAGAATATACCAACAAACCCTAGCAATCCTTCTCCAGGTACCACTTCCCATCCCAGAAAGTTCCCCACCTACAAGGCAGGTGATGATACTGAGGCCTTCTTAGAAAACTTCGAAAGGGCCTGCCTTGGGTACAACATCTCTACTGACCAATACATGGTAGAGCTGAGGCCGCAGCTCAGTGGACCCTTAGCTGAGGTGGCAGCTGAAATGCCTAAAGAACACATGAACAAGTATGAACTGTTTAAATCCAGGGCGAGAGTCAGAATGGGGATAACACCCGAGCAGTCTCGTCGGAGGTTCAGAGCCCTAAGGTGGAAACCAGACATGTCATTTACCCGACATGCCTACCACATTGTAAAACATTGGGATGCCTGGATATCAGGAGCAAGTGTTGAATCTCCAGTAAATTTGCCCTTCCTAATGCAAATGGAACAATTCTTAGAGGGTGTTCCTGAGGAAATAGAAAGATACATCCTAGATGGGAAACCCAAAACTGTAATTGAGGCAGGAGAGATTGGAGCCAGATGGGTGGAGGTGGCAGAGAAGAAGAAAACTGGTCGCAGTTGGAGCGGAGACCAGAAGGGACCACCCCAGACCACACCCTATTACCGGGGGCCGCCCAAAGCCCCACCTACCTCCCAAAGAACCCTCCAGACCCCTTATCGTCCCACCACCCCGTTCTCCAGCAACCCTCCTCGCCCCAGTGACCCGTCAGCTGGACGATGTTTTAAGTGTAACGAGCTGGGGCATGTAAAGGCCAACTGCCCCAAGAACCCCAACAGATTACAGTTCATTGCACCGGAATCACACCAGAGGTCCACAGGCCCAGATACCTCCCAGATACCCTTGGAGCGGAGGGAAACTGTGAGTGTGGGTGGGAAGAAGGTCACCGCGTGGAGGGACACCGGAGCACAAGTGTCAGCTATCCATGCTTCCTTAGTGGACCCCAATTTAATCAACCCAGAGATCCAAGTGACGATTCAACCCTTCAAGTCCAACTCTTTCAATTTGCCTACAGCCAAGTTGCCTGTCCAGTACAAGGGCTGGTCAGGAATGTGGACTTTTGCAGTCTATGATGATTATCCCATCCCCATGCTGTTGGGGGAAGACTTGGCCAATCATGTGAAGCAGGCCAAGAGGGTGGGAATGGTCACCCGCAACCAGGCTAAACAAGCCGTGAGGCCTAGCTCTGTTCCGGAAACTTCTATCAGGACCCAGTCAGAGGTGATGGACCTGGACCCCAGGCCAATGTCTGCAACAGCAGTAGTGGATCCAGTCCCAGAGACCCAGACGGAACCAGTCCCAGAACCGGAACCAGCCGAACAACCAACACCAGACCCCGTGTCAGAACTGAATCCAGTGCTTGCAACCTCAACACCAGAGGGCCCCACCGAACCTGAACTGGCAGCAGCCGATAACCCTACACAAGAGGCTCAGCCGGAGCCTGAATCCCAACATAGTGCACCAGCGGAGAGCGGTTCACAGTCAACAGAAACAGCTCCATCCCCTATATCGCTTCCAGAGGGACCAAGCCTAGGTCCACAATCCCATGAGGAACTGATGTCTCCAGCATCAAGGGAACAGTTCCAGACCGAACAGGAAGCAGATGAAAGCCTCCAGAGAGCTTGGACGGCGGCACGGAGCAACCCACCGCCTCTCAGCTCTTCTAATCGATCCAGGTTTGTTGTAGAAAGAGGACTTTTATACAAGGAAACTCTTTCTGGGGGACACCAGGAAGACTGGCATCCTCAGAGACAGTTGGTAGTTCCAACTAAATACCGGGCCAAGCTCTTGAGCTTAGCCCATGATCACCCTAGTGGCCATGCTGGGGTGAACAGGACCAAAGACCGTTTGGGGGGGTCATTCCACTGGGAGGGAATGGGCAAGGATGTTTCTACCTATGTCCAGTCTTGTGAGGTGTGCCAAAGAGTGGGAAAACCCCAAGACCAGGTCAAAGCTCCTCTCCAGCCACTCCCCATCATTGAAGTTCCATTTCAGCGAGTAGCTGTGGATATTCTGGGTCCTTTTCCGAAAAAGACACCCAGAGGAAAGCAGTACATACTGACTTTCATGGATTTTGCCACCCGATGGCCGGAAGCAGTAGCTCTGAGCAACACCAGGGCTAAAAGTGTGTGCCAGGCACTAGCAGACATTTTTGCCAGGGTAGGTTGGCCCTCCGACATCCTCACAGATGCAGGGACTAATTTTCTGGCAGGAACTATGAAAAACCTTTGGGAAGCTCATGGGGTAAATCACTTGGTTGCCACTCCTTACCATCATCAAACAAATGGCATGGTGGAGAAGTTTAATGGAACTTTGGGGGCCATGATACGTAAATTCGTAAATGAGCACTCCAATGATTGGGACCTAGTATTGCAGCAGTTGCTCTTTGCCTACAGAGCTGTACCACATCCCAGTAGGGTTTTCCCCATTTGAACTTGTATATGGCCGTGAGGTTAAGAGGCCATTGCAGTTGGTGAAGCAGCAATGGGAGGGATTTACACCTTCTCCAGGAACTAACATTCTGGACTTTATAACCAACCTACAAAACACCCTCCGAACCTCTTTAGCCCTTGCTAGAGAAAACTTACAGGATGCTCAAAAAGAGCAAAAAGCCTGGTATGATAAACATGCCAGAGAGCGTTCCTTCAAAGTAGGAGACCAGGTCATGGTCTTAAAGGCGCTCCAGGCCCATAAAATGGAAGCATCGTGGGAAGGGCCATTCGTGGTCCAGGAGCGCCTGGGAGCTGTTAATTATCTCATAGCATTCCCCACCTCCAACCGAAAGCCTAAGGTGTATCATATTAATTCTCTAAAGCCCTTTTATTCCAGAGAATTAAAGGTTTGTCAGTTTACAGCCCAGGGAGGAGACGACGCTGAGTGGCCTGAAGGTGTCTACTACGAAGGGAAATGTGCTGGTGGTGTGGAAGAGGTGAACCTCTCCATGACCCTTGGGCGTATGCAGCGACAGCAGATCCAGGAGCTGTGCACTAGCTACGCGCCAACGTTCTCAGCCACCCCAGGACTGACTGAACGGGCATACCACTCCATTGACACAGGTAATGCTCACCCAATTAGGGTCCAACCTTACCGGGTGTCTCCTCAAGCTAAAACTGCTATAGAACGGGAGATCCAGGATATGTTACAGATGGGTGTAATCCGCCCCTCTGAAAGTGCATGGGCATCTCCAGTGGTTCTAGTTCCCAAACCAGATGGGGAAATACGTTTTTGCGTGGACTACCGTAAGCTAAATGCTGTAACTCGCCCAGACAACTATCCCATGCCACGCACAGATGAACTATTAGAGAAACTGGGAAGGGCCCAGTTCATCTCTACCTTGGACTTAACCAAGGGGTACTGGCAGGTACCGCTAGATGAATCTGCCAAGGAAAGGTCAGCCTTCATCACACATCTCGGGCTGTATGAATTTAATGTACTCCCTTTCGGGCTGCGAAATGCACCCGCCACTTTCCAAAGACTTGTAGATGGTCTCCTAGCGGGATTAGGAGAATATGCAGTCGCCTACCTTGACGATGTGGCCATATTTTCGGATTCCTGGGCAGACCACCTGGAACATCTACAAAAAGTCCTTGAGCGCATAAGGGAGGCAGGACTAACTGTTAAGGCTAAGAAGTGTCAAATAGGCCTAAACAAAGTGACTTACCTTGGACACCAGGTGGGTCAAGGAACTATCAGCCCCCTACAGGCCAAAGTGGATGCTATCCAAAAGTGGCCTGTCCCAAAGTCAAAGAAACAGGTTCAATCCTTCTTAGGCTTGGCCGGTTATTACAGACGATTTGTACCGCACTACAGCCAAATCGCCGCCCCACTGACAGACCTAACCAAAAAGAAACAGCCAAATGCTGTTCAGTGGACCGGAAAGTGTCAGAAGGCCTTTAACAAGCTTAAAGCGACACTCATGTCTGACCCTGTACTAAGGGCCCCAGACTTTGACAAACCGTTCCTAGTAACCACAGATGCATCCGAGCGTGGTGTGGGAGCAGTTTTAATGCAGAAAGGACCTGATCAAGAATTCCACCCTGTAGTGTTTCTCAGCAAAAAACTGTCTGAAAGGGAAAGCAACTGGTCAGTCACTGAAAAAGAATGTTATGCCATTGTCTACGCTCTGGAAAAGCTACGCCCATATGTTTGGGGACGGCGTTTCCACCTGCAAACCGACCATGCTGCACTAAAGTGGCTTCACACCGTCAAAGAAACTAACAAAAAACTTCTTCGGTGGAGTTTAGCTCTCCAAGATTTTGATTTCGACATCCAACACATCTCAGGAGCTTCTAACAAAGTGGCTGATGCACTCTCCCGTGAAAGTTTCCCAGAATCAACTGGTTAAAATCGTCCTTGAGATGTGGAAAATATTGTTAGTCTTTATGTACTTGGTAGTATATTTAGAGATGCATGTGTCTTATTAACTCTGTTTTCCTAGAGCTCCAGGAAGAAATCCCAGCCAGTGTTTCACCCTAGCTGAGATTTGGGGGGCGTGTCATAAATATAAAGGGAAGGGTAAACCCCTTTGAAATCCCTCCTGGCCAGGGGAAAGCTCCTCTCACCTGTAAAGGGTTAAGAAGCTAAAGGTAACCTCGCTGGCACCTGACCAAAATGACCAATGAGGAGACAAGATACTTTCAAAAGCTGGGAGGAGGGAGAGAAACAAAGGGTCTGGGTCTGTCTGTATGCTGCGCTTGCCAGGGACAGAACAGGAATGGAGTCTTAGAACTTTTAGTAAGTAATCTAGCTAGGTATGTGTTAGATTATGATTTCTTTAAATGGCTGAGAAAAGAATTGTGCTGAATAGAATAACTATTTCTGTCTGTGTATCTTTTTTGTAACTTAAGGTTTTGCCTAGAGGGGTTCTCTATGTTTTTGAATCTAATTACCCTGTAAGATATATACCATCCTGATTTTACAGGGGGGATTTCTTTATTTCTATTTACTTCTATTTTTTATTAAAAGTCTTCTTGTAAAACACTGAATGCTTTTTCATTGTTCTCAGATCCAAGGGTTTGGGTTTGTGGTCACCTATGCAAATTGGTGAGGTTTTTTATCCAACATTTCCCAGGAAAGGGGGGGTGCAAGTGTTGGGAGGATTGTTCATTGTTCTTAAGATCCAAGGGTCTGGGTCTGTAGTCACCTAGGCAAATTGGTGAGGCTTTTTACCAAACCTTGTCCAGGAAGTGGGGTGCAAGGTTTTGGGAAGTATTTTGGGGGGAAGGACGCGTCCAAACAGCTCTTCCCCAGTAACCAGTATTAGTTTGGTGGTGGTAGCGGCCATTCCAAGGATAACGGGGGTAATATTTTGTACCTTGGGGAAGTTTTGACCTAAGCTGGTAAAGATAAGCTTAGGAGGTTTTTCATGCAGGTCCCCACATCTGTACCCTAGAGTTCAGAGTGGGGGAGGAACCTTGACATGCCGTATTTGGAAAGTGCCCAGCCCATTTTAGACTCAGCCACAATATAAATCACTCTTATCCAGCATCCTGTATTGCTCAGTCAATAAATTAGGTCGACTGGCTACATTCTCTATCACCTCTTGCACTCTCTGGGTTTTGTACTCCAGGTCTCACAATTCATTGCCCTCTACATAGGGATGTTTTATTAGCTCAATCTCCATCATCAAACGTGCAATTTCAGAAAAGTGTTTTGTTTTGTTTTTTAATCTAGGAAAATTAGATAATGGCAGTTTTAATGACCTCATCGAAGAGTGGCCTATAAACCGCCCACCATCAGTGAGCGTCTGTGCCTTAGCAAGCCATGCTGCAAACAAAAAACTAAACTCCACTGGTGCAGCTGCTCAGTGTCACATAGCTGGCCAAGTGACCCTAATCTGAGAACAGAAACAAAATCCAAAAGGCTGAGTTCATAACTGTAATGCACTCTTTGTGAGTGAGAAAGCGGAACCCAAACATTCATTATTGTCTTAGCACATGGACTAGAGTCAGAAGACCTGGATTCACTCACTCCACACTGCCACTGGCTTGCTCATCTTGGGTGAAATGCTGCCCCATTGAAGTCAATGGGTGTTTGGCCATTCAGTGGGACCAGGATTTTATCCCTTGAATTCAACAGGAGTTGAGGATGTTCAGTTCGTCAAAAAAGCAGACCTCTAACTTCTCTGCTTCAGGGAAGGGATAATGATACTTACCCAACTTTATAAAGCTCTTTAAGATCTATGGATGAAAGTCTTTATATGAAGTATTATAATTAGTTCTTGCTTGTTAATTCAGAGGCAAGCATCTGCCATAAACTTTGTATTATCTGGGACAGGTATGCAAGCAAATACAGAAGCATGGGGACTGGCTTTTCCAGTCCATAATATCAGATGCCATATAAAATATATACAACTGTTAAATGTCTTCTGCATATTTGTTTGTATTCAACTAGGTTATGTATATGTGTACACATAACTGCTGCACTATATATGTATACATACATGTGCATATAGGAGTTTAACCTGTAGATATAGCACATTGATGCCCTCCTTTCAATTTAAAATGAACTCAGGAATTAAGATGCTAATTTTTTCATTTTATGTTGCTCATGTACAATTAATGCACTTTTAAAATATTGGTATTGAAATTCTGAACTGCATAGAATGGATCATTAGAAACATATGGGATTTTATGGACTTAACCAATAGGTATAAAGTTGTTTTCCACCTTTGTCAGTGCTGGGGTATATGATGATGAGTTAGAATGCTTTTGCACATGTGGTAGAAGCCCTTTTTGTAAATTTTACAAGAAACACAGAGAGAAGGATTGATTCTTCAGAGTGCTTTTTTTGGTGCTGTCATTGTGGATTAAAAAATATACATTCATAAACCCTGTAGGGGTTTTATGGTGCCAAAGCGTACAGCAGACACAATGAATGAACCATCAGATCTCTTGACAACTATTCTCAAATTATTATTGTAAAGAAACATAACCTTCTTGTTTGGACTGATATACATTTTTGGTAAAATTAAATGTCCCCGTTTGTGACCTGTAGGCACAGTGTATTCTCTACAGATCTCTGTGTCAGACTTCATTTCTGCAAACTGGATCATTGTTTGTGGCCTTAGGGAACTCTTAATTTCCCTCTGTTCTTCCTGTTTGGTGTGTCAGTTAAGATGACGTGGACCAAATTCATATCAGAGTTCAAACTCTGTATGAATCTGTGGCTTCCAGGAACCTACAGATTTTAACTGCAGCAAGAAACATACAGAATATCTTCATTTCCTTTCTATGTAGTTCTAGATGGAAGAAGCAATAAAGTGACATACTGTGGTTATACAATGGTATATGTGTATGTATATAATATATAACTACACAAAAACACTGCAGTAAAAGGTGGCAAAGTCAAGCACTCAGAAGTTCAGACATGCCAGAACTAAAGTTGTATGTGCAACTTTAAGTCAGCCCCCCTTGTGCATATGCATTATGATACAGTCTTTAATTACATGATAAAATACTAATTTTTCCATAGGAACTCAGCCTCATTTGGTGCATGGGACTGATCTGCTCTGGGGTTGAATCAGGGCTGTGTAGTGGAGACTGAGGTCTGTAGGTACTGTCTATAATACATACAAACATAATAGTGATAGGATGCTGTAATTACTATACTTATGGCTACCATTAAAGTAAAACTGTAAAAGTAAAACATAATAATACTTTATAGTGTTTTACATCTGGAGATATAAAATAACTTTGCAACATGGATAATAGCATTATCATCTGTTTTACAAATTGGGGAACCTGACATACAGAGTGGTCAAGTGACTTGCCCACAGTAGAGCCTGGGGCAGAACTGGGTCTGTTGAGTCTTTTCTTTGACCATTGCAACATGCTGTCTTTTGTACAGGGGGAATAAAAGTGACCCCCCCAGCCCCAAGTTTTCTTTTTTCCCTTCAAAATTATCCAAAATGAGTGTGGGTGCAATATATATATATATATATATGTTAAAGGGGACTTTCTGGATCATATTATTAAGCTACATACAGCTGTGCATTAAAATCTAAGTTTTGTAGCACTCCTTAATGGTTGAAAGGATTCTACCTGCATTGATATATTTTCTTTTTAAAGCTTCTTTATTCTCATCTGGAAACAGTCCCACCAACTTTTCAACTCTATCTACCTTCATCAGGGCTTGTAGATTGGATCACACCAGCATTTATACTTTACTAATCACCTTTCTTTCTGGCACTAACACCATCCTGGGGAGTTTCCCATTCACCTGACATCAATTACCCTACTCTCTGCTGACATTTAATTCATATAATCATAGTTAATTCAACATGAACCCCTTCATCTCCAGTGTTCCATAATTATCACTTATTGTATGCACAAAAAAAGTTAAGCAGGTTTTACTATAAATGTATCATTAGCTTCCATTTAAAAATGAGCGGCAATGTACAGACTTGTCCCATGTTACAGAAGGAGCGTTACCGCTGAGGTGCTCTATACTTGGAAAAATTAGTACCCTTATTCCAGCAGGTTCCAGAAACATTACAGCTACACTGTTAACATTCAAGTGGCTTTAGCACCATATCATAAAACCCTGCTCTGCGAACAGGAGTGCTAGCGTGTAGATGAAGTAGTTCAATAAATAAGTAGAACTGGTCGAAAATCTTTGAATTTCAACATTTTTCAAGCAAGAGAAAAGGCACAAACTTTTCACAAATTTTTGTGAAAGATATTTTTGTCCATTCTAGAAATAGAAACTGTGCATTTCACACAATGCACAGCCAACCTGTGGAACTCCTTGCCAAGGATGTTGTGAAGGTCAAGCCTATAACAGAGCTCAAAAAAGAACTAGATAAGTTAATGGAGGATAGGTCCATCAATGGCTATTAGCCAGGATGGACAGGATTGGTGTCCCTATCCTCTGTTTGCCAGAAGCTGGGAATGGATAAGAGGGGATGGATCACTTGGTGAGTACGTATACTGTTCATTCCCACTGGTACACCTGGCATTGCCCACTGTCAGAAGACAGGATACAGGGCTAGATTGACCTTTGGTCTGATCAGTATGTCCGTTCTTCTGTAAGGCTATCCTGACTATTTATGACATTTCAGGTAGACCTTAAATATTGGTCAAGAACTGGATAAGTAATCCAGTAGTAAGAATACAAATTTAATCATGGGTCCATGAGGGTATTTTATAATATTTAAGCAATACCGGGGTACTGTAAGCAGAGGATATTTTGCTACCTACAAGTGATTACAATTATATACCCAACCTAAAATCCCTATGTGTATTCTCTTTTGTCCAGACAATTTAATCCATTTCTATCCATGGAAGTCCTGGAAAAACTGTGGGAACAGTCAAGTTTGTGTTATTAGGAGGGGGTTTAGGGGCAAATGGCATCATACCACTCTCCAGCCAAGTGGATTCTGAATGGTACACTTGGGCATGGAGCGCTTCAGTCTGAAGTGAGGGACAGGGAGAGGCTGGGGTTTAGTCAAAAACCGAGGACAACTGTTTTTTGTGGCATTAGTCCCTTCCAAACACATGGCGGAAATATCCATTATCATTAATGTCCACTCTTTCAGCGTTGTTTCCTATGGACTGTTCCTTTCTACCTTCAGACCTCTTTGCAGGGATGTGTTTGGTGCTTACCTCCAACAGGGATTCCACTAAGTCATGCTGCTCTGGAACATGGGAACCAGGTACTGACACAGAGAGTGTGTCAGTAGATACTAAGCTAACCACAAATTTGTAGGTCCACATTACCCCCTCTCCCATGCTTGTTCCAAGGAGGAGCAAACCACACACCCCCAATAAGATGATTCCAAGACACATATTATCTGGTTTTGGTACATGATTTTACTTTAACAAAACAAAACAAAAATGAAGCACTCTGTCTTCCATAGCTCCAGTGGGGGAACCAGTAACACCAGTCTATAATTTCCTACAAGATCTGTGGGTCAGTGAGTCAGATCCTCCCATGGTGTAAATTAGCATCTCTATATAACAGTCAATGGAGCTACACTAATTTATAGCAACTGAGAATCTAGTCCTGTGTGTCCAGAGGATAATATATTATATCATCAAAGGCACCTTTTGTTGCAGGAATCTATCTAACAGTTGGAATGGGTCCAAGCTCAGTTGGTTGAGAGGTGATTTCTACGGACTCTCGCTAGATGGTATTTTTGAAAATGTTAGTAGAAACAAGTACTGAATCCAAAGAATAGGGTGAACTGCCAGAGAAAATGAGATGCGCCTGAGCATCATTAAACTGTTGCAACAAATGACCTCTCTCTCCAAACAATTGCATGTGCAAAATTTTGGCTGCTTTCCTTGCATGGTGTCTACAGTCCTGCCTTCCACACTTAATCCACCTGGATCAATGACACTTTCTAAAGAAAAGACATTCACATGAACACTACCAGATGGTCTTGTAATGACAAAGCTGGTGTCATGGATGTCCTAACTGCACTCATCGCACTGGATTCGGAGAAGGGCTTGATTAGATGGAGTGGAGCTACACCTCTCTCAGTGATGAGATGCATCTGAGTTTGTGGTAAAATCCATACAGGACAATGGTGTTTATTAAAAGGAATTTTATTTGGCATATGCTAAAGATATTTTCTCTTCATGCTGCTCTTTCTTCTGGCAATAAAGACACTAGCTAATGCCCCCTGGAGTTCTGCTTGTATGGAAAGTCTTGGTGCCACTCACACTGTACACAGTATCTTCAAGATATTATGGTTGGGATTTGCAAAGGAGCCTAAGGGAGTTGGGTACTTAGTAATAAATATCTACACAGACATTAAATCCCCCCAAAATATATACACAGACATTAAACCCCCCAAAAGATTAACAATTTTAATGTACATTAAAATAACATTATTAAGACTGCGAAGTCAAGTATTCAAAAAGTTAGGAAATGCTAAAATTCAGGTTGCCTGTGCAACTTCAGTTTGGCTCTCTTGTCCAGATGCATTATTATGACACAGCATTTAAATGCATAATTAGATACCTTCCCCCTCCCCACAGGACCCCTGCTTCATTCTGCGCACAGGACGAACAATACTCAATTAATGAGCAGCTATTTCAATATTATTGTTCAATATGTAGTGCAGACCTTTTTTACTGCACACTATTCAGATCCTCTCAACGCAGAATTATTAATTTCCTTGTGAGCTGTCCTATGGTAATCATCAGGGTAGTATTTTAGAGTCCATCAAGTGAGTACCATCCATCCTGGGTTCATTTGTATTGCATTTAAATAACACTATAGTCACAGCTTTCCTTCAGCCCAACTATAGTGTAAAGCTTAACTAATCATTACAAGACAAATCCTCATCTATAACTGAAACCAACAAATGTCATACAATTGACATTTGCTAGATTAAAATGCACTAAAAACCGCTCTGTGAACTACCACGCATTGCAGCTGAATTATGTGTTGATTACTGACATACCATATATACTAATGTTATTAATGAGAGAGCTAATGAGGTAATAGTATATGCCCCTCTGCCTGCACCCTCCCCTCCTCTAAAAATAGCTGCTTTCTGTGTTACTCCCTGTTCTGGTCGGCTGGAATGTTTCTCAGCAAACTAATCTATACTCATTTCACCTACTGGACCACTCTCTGGCTATTCTTCTTTCATAACTTGTCCAAAAAGTCTCTGATGAATCCAAAAGGATTTGACTCTTTGTTAAAAAGCTGGGTAATTTGGCAAGGTCTGAAGTGGACGTTTTTGTTTATGTTTGAACAAAATTTTTCCTCAGAGGGAGAAAAATCCTACCATGTGACTTGCGTCACTGGAATGACAACAGGAATAAAGGACAGACTGGTACCAGGGAATGAGAAGTCTGATGATTCCCTTGCTGCTTCAGATTTAGCCATTTTTTGTCCCTGCCTATAATAGACCTGGAAAAATGTGTGAATCTCATTTTGTTATTTCCCAATCAGAATCCAAATGCTCTTTCAACATAATCATGTCATACTCTGAGTTTAATTTTAATATATTGGGGGCTCACTTTTTCAGAAAATAGATAACTTCCCTTCTTTCTTACCACCTTTCTAACATTGTTTGGCTGAATTGAATTAACAACCATTTCTAATCTAGATTTCAACACTGTTTTCTTCACTGAAAGCTACATGGATTGTGACAATCCAAAGGATGGAAATTATGTGGTGAATTAAGTTCCCATCTTTATTGCTGTGATAGTTTAGCTAAAACTTCTCTGGAGGTGTGTCAAAAGAGCAGACTAAAAAATAATACTCATTCTGAATAAAGAAACTACAGATATTCTTTTCTATTTTTTTTTCCTGTCAGGATTTAAAACTGTGGATACAAAAAAACTCACCTAAAGTGTTTGGGCAGAATTGCAGCTGGACCAATACCCTGCTCTGACAGTTGTCGTTGTCTGATGGATAGGTGACAACTACAGACTAAAAAATAAATTGTAAAGTACATTCCTCTGAGCAGTCGAGCAGAAAATAGTAGGCTGGTGCAGAATAGAAACAGTGAATGGGAGGCATACATGGGTTTGGAACTGTAAAGATCCCCTGATAGGCCTCGGCAAGCCGTTCCATTCCAAACCCAGAACACCCTGAACACCAGCTCATATAATTATGTTTGGATTTGGCTCTTTACTGCCTGCAATATTTTTCTTGGCTTCCGGACTGTTTGGAAGTTAGAATTTCTTCTGCTGTCTATTTACTTACAATGTTCAGAGCTGGCAAAACTAGTGCACTTATGAGCTGCAGTGCTTTTAAGTTCACAAGTAGAGCTGGATAAAGGCTTTATCGTTAAAGTTTTCAGTGAAAAAAATGCAGGTTTGGCAACACCACAACGTTTTGTGAACTCACGTCAGTTTTACCGACGTGTTTCAGCCAGGGAAAAAATAAAATACAATTTAAAAAAATCCCTCCTCCCCCAAACTTTTGTTTCAACATTTTAGAAATGGAATGCGTCCGTTTTTGGTTTCAAGAGATTTCCATTTCAAAATTTCCTACAAGTTGATTTCTTATTATGAAAAACATTTTAAAATAGTTGAAACTCAAACAAAACATTTTGATTTTGTCAAAACAAAATAACATTTTATTTTTCAATTCGTGGAAAAACAGGGGGGAGGGATAGCTCAGTGGTTTGAGCATTGGCCTGCTAAACCCAGGGGTGTGAGTTTAATCCTTGAGGGGCCATTTAGGGATCTGGGGCAAAAATTGGGGATTGGTCCTGCTTTGAGCAGGGGGTTGGACTAGATGATCTCCTGAGGTCCCTTCCAACCTGATATCCTATGAAAATTTTGAAAAAATTCATTTTTTTTCTGATTTTTCAGAATTACCAGAAAACTGAAAAGTCACTTATCCACCCAGCTCTATTCACAAGGATGTTTGAACACCAGCACTGTTGCTAATAAAGTTCAGGTAACCCGGTGATGAGGGCCATATCAAGGGAACTGGTATTTTGATCACAATATATCAGGGTCTTAAGTTTTCATTTTCTTATGTTTCTTATGTAACTGCCAGCAACGAGGCACAATTAGAAAGCAAGTCCATTCATTCTCATTATTATATGCAAAATCAGTCAAAGCTACAGGTGTCTGACTAATACTAATACTTCCCATGCTCGCTACCAGAATGGGATTTTAATGCATATACAAAGTCAAATCCATTCATTTCAGTTGGGAGTTTTGCCAAAGAAAGAACTAAGAAGTCTAGGATTTGATCCTTGAAACCTGATCCAAAGCCTATCAAAGATAACAGAAAGACTCCCATTAACATCAGTGTACTTTGGCTAGGCCATGGCATGTATTATTCCAGACACAGCTGGTTGAGAAACCAACTTTGTGTGACTTTTTCACAAAAAGTTTACTGTCTTTTTTTTTTATTTTAAAAAAGGATGAAATTTCAAAATGTTGACATTTTCTGATCTTCCAGTTAAAATTTTTTGTTCGATAGCTGGTCAAAATTGTTTTGACAATTTGGAGGGGGGTGGCTGCACTCACTTCTTTGAGCACCCCCCAGTGTCCAGGCACAGTGCTGCCATTTTCTTTAGCTTATGTGGGTCTTCTGTGGTTCAGCCCTATGGCTGGGTCACACAGTCCAAACCCCTTCTGGGGTACCACAAACTCAAATAGAAAAAGCTCCTTTCCCTGCAGGACTAATTATAACTAAAATGGTTTCGTACCCGTCTGTGCTGAATTCTCTTTCCACGGTTAACTCAGCAGGATTCCTCCTGCACTCCTCCATGCCATTGTGGCTAGAAACAGATCCAGCCTGCCCTGATTTCTTTGGCTTTGGCCTAGGGCACATATTTCTTGTCTCTAGTGTCTTCAGCCAGGAACTGTTTTGCTAGCAGCAAGCAGCTCCTTTTATTTTGGCCTACTGGGCCTTGATAGGCTATTGCTGGTCCCTAGTCCTTCTAGCTTAGGAAGACCAGATATCAATGGTTCCCAAAATGACTGCTCCCAGGTTGCCTCTCTAGCAAAGCCTGGAGGTCTAATACTCACTGCTCTTTTCCTCTCAAAGAACTATTTCCTGAGGCAGGGTGCAGCAAACAGTAGGGCCTCTAGCAGGAGGCAACAAAGGGTGGAAACAACCTGCCAGAGGAGGTTAATTGAAATCAAATTTTCAACAGAATACATTTGTGAAAATTCCAAAAATTTCATCCAATTCTAATCCCAGATAATCAAGCCTCCAATAATTCAATTTCAGTTTCCATGATTTCTGATTACAAGGGAAAGAATGGACTCCAAGCCTGGATCTTTCTTACAGTAGAAGAGTAATGAGTGGACACAGAAAAAGAATTTTGTATTGATAGTCTAGTTTACTGCAAATATCTACAGTCTTCAACAGGGATTTTGATGGCAAAAGCAGAGTTTACAATTCAACTTTTAGGACTCCAGTAAAAGCAGCTACATTTGAATAACATCCATGAGCAGTTTCTCGCTCTGCTTCTTTTCCCAAGATGTTGTTCCCCAAACTACTGTCTTCCTTAACTCTTATCCCCAAAGACATTAAATGGTGTCTGCCAAATCCTCAGCTGGTGTAAATCAGCATGGCTCCACTGACTTCAATGGAGCTACACTGATTCACATCAGGAGAGGGCATGGCCCAAAACACATTGCATGTTCATCACCCTAGTCACATGGGTCACAGGCCATCAAAAATTGGCACTGTGACAGAGTTGATGTATCTGGAAAAATAAGAGTGCGTTCACACTTAATTCATACAAAGCAGACCTCTTCTTTGTGATAGTAAGTGGCAAGGACTGCTCAGGTGCTCTCTACCGTGCATAATTCATTAGTTGTAACTACTTTAGCCCCTGAACCCTTGCTGATCCCGCTTCCATTATTTTATTCTAATATTTCTTAATTGTTTTCAATTATATTTTACATAGTGCCAGTAATGTGCTGCTAGGCCCCTTAGTATCTGCTAGATGGTTCCTAATTATTTTCTTCAACATTTTTGCTACAATACATGCAAAAACTAGGACATTTATCCAAACTTCGATAACTTAATGGGTCTTCTCCATACTTTTAATAGAACCTCTGCAAGAATGGCTTTTTCTGATATCTCTTTGGATATCTCCATGTTGTGACCAAGACAAAAATATTGAATTACTACAAAAGAGGCTCTTTTTTGCAGTAATTTAACACTTCCACTACTGTGGAGTACAATTCCACCCACGTAAGTACTCAGGTGACTAGTCTGAGCCGCCGCCTGTGCCACTGTGGACACACAGCCCATCAGTAATTTTTAGGTGTTAGCTTGATGAGAACTAGTGTGGGTATGTCTACACAATCTGGAAATCCCACCTCCCTAATCAGGTGTAGACATAGCCTTAGTCTCTCCATTGGCTCCTCCTTTCTCAGTGCAAACTCCAGACCTTGCTTTCAAAGCATTGCACAGTTTAGCCCCTTCCAATCTATCTGACCAATTATCTGAATGTAACCCTTTTTCTGGGTGCTTAACAGCAGCAATAAGGTCCAGGGTCACTAAACAAGCTCAAGCCCCCACCCAGAAAACTGGGAAAACTAAATATACCCTTCTTGGGTGCCCTTAACAGACATAATTTCCCCACTTGCAGGTTTCCAAGACTATGTATAAACAAGAAAATCCCTTATTAGGGGAAAGGAAGCACAGTCATAAACTTGGGAAAACACAGCAACAGAGTAGATATGCAAATAATGAGCAAAATATGCCTTCTTCCTCCAGTGACTTTGGCAATAGTCCATCTAACTCCCTTCCCACCTGCCGTTGCAAATAGCCCACAAGTAATAGTTCTTTGACTGTACCACCTCACTGGGGTTGCCAACCCTCCAAGATTGTCGTGGAGTTTCCAGGAATTAAAGATTAATCTTTAATTGAAGATAATGGCATGTGATGGAACCTCCAGGAATTCATCCAACCAAAGTTGGCAACCCTACACCTCACCCATCCATCAAACCCAACTCACAGTCTGGATCAGCAAATAGTAGTAGCCAAGTACATCTTGTGGGTCTGTCTCCAGTCTCAAGGAAGCTGCTTGTCTGGTGCTACCCAGAGGTTCCATCACCTAACCTAGCTTAGTGATTCAGCTTCATTAAGATACTGAGTTGGCAAAGTCTTACCAGAGTCCACTTAGCTCTGATGCTGTCTTCTGTGTCATTTCTCACAGAGATATCCTTGATCTGTGCTGAATCTTGTACAAAAGCTCTACAAGGTGGGAGCCCATAGTTCTGGATGCTCAGAAATGAACTCTTTGCCCTTTTGAAACCTCTCTGGTAGGACACTACCCCTCGTTTATGTATAGTTGTGGTGGCTTCCTGAGTGTCACTAAAGGAATTGTGGGAACGTACCCTATGCAGATGAAGCTCTCCATGGCAGCACTTTTCCTTTTTCACCAACAGAGGGATTAGAGAGTGCTTTCTACTTGGGAGCTTTTGGCCATAGGGTTTAGATATTCGAAGATCTACTCCCACCTTCACTCTGTCATTAATTCCAGTCTTACTCTCCCAGTTCTATAATTCTGCAACAAACACTTTCATGCTTTCTCCCATGCCACTCCTTGTGAGTCCGGGAAGCTCCTAGTCAAAACCCCTAAAGCCACCACCTAATCCTCTTTCAAGTCCTTACTTAAAACTCACCTCTACATACAGCAAAACTGCAACTTGATAACAGCTACAAAAATGGTGAGTTGTGATCATTGCTACTGACTGGCTAAGAAATGCAAACATCTTCTTGGCTACCCTGTCTCCTCCACCCACCGCTCCAGCCCACTTATTTGTTTCAGCCACCTTTTATATCTTGTCTTTTAGACTATATGCTCTTTACGGGGGGGCGGGGGGGCTGTCATTTATTAGATGTTTGTACAGCACCTAGCACAATGGGACTCAGCCTTGTTGTGCCTTTTCAGTGTTACCATAATATAAATGCTAAACAATCAAAACATCTATAACAACTCTTCTAACTATCTTTAGGGAACCACTGAGAAAGAATGTACAGACAAATGTTAAGAAATTAAAATTCTTAATAGCAAGCTCCTTAAAGGAGGCTCCTTAAAAATACCACATTAGAGTCACAAAAAGTATGAATAGTCTTAAACAAAAAAAGTAAAGCAGAAAGGCAAAGAAAACAATGTCCTTGAATGGATTTCCTGTCAAATATTATGGAAGAATTGCAGAAGCTCCAGAGTTGTTATATTATATTACCACTTTTATGATTTAACATGTATATTGCGGTAGCTCTCAGGATGAACAAGGATGGTGCTGTGTGCTGTACAGATACCCAGGAAGACACTATTTTAAAACTTGGGTGCCTATTTAGGTACCTAGAGATCTTCATTGATGCATGGGAAACAGAATCCCAAATCAGGTCACGGCAGGTGAATAAGGATGGAACTGAACTGAAAGGTTTTAATTCAAAGTGTGTAGTTAGGCCCCAATCTAGCAAATATTTACAGATTCGCAAGTATGGAAGTAGTTCCACTGCTCCATTACCCAGTGTGTAAAGTTAAGTAAATACTTGCATTTTTGCAGGTCTGGACCTTAGGTTGTAGGATTCTCATGGTAAGTGACTGTGACTTCCATTTTTTCTTTCAGTCTCTGCTGGCCCTTAGCACAGAATAAATATTATGTATTTTGCAACTATCAAAGGCCCTGACTTTTCAAGGAGAACCATGCAAGTGGTTCACCAATATGTTTCTTCTTGAATGACAGGAGCCTAAATCTGCACATAGTCTCCTCATCATTTATGATTTTAAAAGTGTTTTTTATAAATTGTTTGTAGAAAAGCTTTTTGATCTACTTTTAGAAGTGTTTTGTTTTGTTTGTAATAAAGCTACTGCATTTGTTCCCCATTTCCCAGACCATATACTCCTTATTATAATAATCACAATAATAAGCACAAATTCTCAAAAGGATCACCTTTTAGAGAAGTATTTTTATCAACATTTGGTAAATCCTTAGCATAAAATGTAGCTCTGCTGAGGACTCCTCCTCACGTACCACACTTTTTAAAAGCTGCAATAGTGTCTAAAGCACGTCCATGCTTGCCAATTCCCAGGCCCACACTTAGTGCAATTGCCTAATGTCTGTGAGCAATGTTTAAATATACTCCAAAAATATTATATGCATACCTCTACTAGTATTTTTAATCTAACCATTCAAGGAAAAAAGTAGCTAACTTTATAAGCTGTCCTTCCATGTTACTATAACATGGTGCTGTTGGTTCATTCAAAGCCAGAAGTATCATTTTACACAGTTTTTCATTGTACTCAAGGGAAGTATATGGATATTTTACAGCAATAAACTACAAATGGGGAGCTGGACTACAGCCAGTCTGCATCCTTCTCATGCCCTTATAGCATTTTTCTTCTGCACGTAGTGTGTTCCACAGTGTATAAAATATTTATCCTACTAGGCTATAATATTTGTTTTCGAGGTGCAAAAGTATTAAATAGGCCTCTAACTATGAAGTCTCAAGGACTACAATGAGGTTTTCCCTTTATGTTTCAAGAAACATTCAGTAGATTTTTTTTAAATACTCAATATTAGATTTAGTTTCATAGTATGCAGTTTTTGCCTTCCAGCTTTCTTCCATGTTAGCTCTTTTGCAAATTAAACACAATTGCTCTTATATAATTCAATAAGACATAGCTTGACTATAATTGTATATCTTCGGAAAACTCTAGACACGTCTGTACATGGAGATGCTGGTTAGACTGAATAGGAACCTTGCTTAAGACCAGGTGGGTTTTAATAATATAAAATAATAACTGTATCAAGGAAACATACTTAAATCAATATTTGTAATCTGGTGCTTTGTTGTAGGTTGTTGATATATCCATGTTATTTCAGTATGTTATAAAAATGCAACTTATAGTCATTTATTTTAAAACATTATAATATTCATTTATGGTTAATAAAGTATTTGTATATGATGCCTTAATTTAAAGTTTAACAGCAAGAATAGTTGGCAGTCAGAATTCAGGTCCATGGTTCTGTGTTTCTTTTGCAACAGTTGATCACTAACAACAAAAACTGTACTGGGAGCTATATTTCCTGCATTCCTTGTACAGTTTTAGGTGTTACAGCTGTCATCAGCCAAAACCAGGGCCCAGAGGATCCTACCCCAATACGGAATTAGCAGGTAGGTAAAGGAGGAACTGATTTTCAGTTAGATTGTTTTAGTATGTATACTGGATATAGCATTTGTATGTTTAATCCTACCCACACAAACTATTACTGACTCAGTTAGTTAATTTATTTTAAAAAAAACAGAGCTTTACAGTTCATATTTAAAGTGTTTTAGCACACAGGCCTGCCTGCACTCATTTCTCATGATCACTGAGGAGGAAGGTGTGAACTTTTAACCTCCCACCTTCCCAGCACAGGGCCCTATTCATAAAAAACAGAAGGCTTACACACTTGCAAATGTAATATACAGGTTTTTGGTTGCCTGGCAGAGAGCACTCACAATTTATTCTTGGCTCAGAAGGAAAATTTGGCAAGTAAGAAATTGCAGACAATTAATGCAGTCTTTTTTTTTAACTAACTTTCTTCATTATATACAACTGGGTTTCTGTCTTTTAGGTGTAACATACAACACCACTAAATATTCATTTGGAGGGACTTTTTAAAAGCTGCAGTAGTGTTTCAAAAGCTGTTAGTGTATGCTACTAATTTATTTTTTCACCCAAAGACCACAGGCCCATATGAGGGAAAGACATACATTCAAAAATTATGAAAGGTCAAGTTTTTCATAATAGAAAAGATTAGTTCTCATTTATTCCTTGAGAGTTTTGCTATTGACTTCACTGGGAGCCGGATTGCTCTTGTTATGTCTATTCATTGGCTAGAGATAAGGAAATTGCTTGAAAAATTTAAAAAAAAAAAACGGGCCCAATGCTCTGTGTTGTTGAGAACCTGCAGCAAGGAACTGAAGGTCCTACACTCTCATTGACCACCAGCTAAGGATCTGGCCCAATAAAATTTGAAGATGTCCCACAATTTGCCAGGTCAGGTCAGTAGTGAATGATGATCATTTAATGTGTTCTCTGAGGGAACAGTCACTGTTGATCCTGCAAAGCCTTAAGCACATTTTGAACTTTGTACACATGAGTAGTGAGAATATTCATGTGCCTCATGTACCATATATTTTTGGCTTTTAAAAGTAACTTCTTTAAAGGGAAGCATTCTGCAACTTGAGGGAGCTAGTACAATTGCTCCATGTAGTGCTCCACCTACACCTATTAATTCTTAAATTGACTAGGTCACAGAATCTTCTTCCCTTCCACGTTCGCTTATACCTAGATCTAGACCAGAATTACAATGACTAAAGATGAATGAGTGGTTCCACTCCCCTGTAGCTCTTGTGCGGAGTCACACACCCTTATATGACTGCAGAGAAATTTTAGCTGCTTGCTTTTTCCTTTTTTTTTTTTTTTTTTTGAAAATCACAGAGCTCTCTGATCATCTGGGTGCCTGCTTCCCATCAAAAACATGTGTTGTCTTCCTAATTTGTACCTGCTGCTTTGATCCAAACCAACTCTATCACAATGTCAGATCCACGAAAGCAATCTGGAACATAATTATATTTTATTTAGTCAGAGCTGGTAAAAAAAAGTTGCAAAAATTTTCTCAATTTTTTCCTTTATTTTGTATGTTTCCGCACATCTATGGAATGAGTTGAAATAGTGTGTGTGTGTGTGGGGGGGGGGGGGGTTAAATAAAGAACAGGTAGAATTTTTGTTTTCAGTTTCATGTGACAGCCTGGGAGTCTGTGCTCACCGAGGAAACAATTATTTATTCCTCCCGGCAAGTAGAACGAAAGGCAGCAGTGATGTTTTGGCACAGGACCATGTGATGTATCTAGTGCTGTGTGTTGCATAGACTAACCAGATAGTCTATGTGTCAAAAATCGGGACAGGAAGTGGGGGGTAACAGGTGCGTATGTGAGAAAAAGACGCAAAAATCGGGACTGTCCCTATAAAATCGGGACATCTGGTCACCCTAGTGTTGCATAGTGTGGATTGCCTTCTGCTTTTCACTTCATACCCAGCCACCAGCTACCTTTGGCCAAAAGAAGGCAGAGTGTGTAAGTCCTTCTTGCTGGTACATATTCTCTCCATGTTCAAAACTCTTGCAGTGCCTCCTCATGGCACCAACTAAAAATTGGCCTTGAGGCTTCAAGCTAAATGTACAAGGGATCCTGGAGCAGCATAAGCCCTAGAGGTGCAGTGTGCCGGCCTGCCTGCATGTACATATGCCCTGGCACTCATCTACCATCCCCCAGCTGTGCGGAAATAGTCCGAACCATGGATTAAATGGTGAAGGTGACTATCTTTCAGTACAAAAAAGTAAAGCTTTTCAAAGTAGCACATTAGCCCCTAGCCCCTAGCTTGTTGCAGTCTTCTGGACCAGCTGAGCATTTGTCTGACTGGGACAAGATCCCAGAGAGTGGGATCAGCCAATGAACAAACCCCTCTCACTTAAATCCACTCAATTTTCTGGCAATTAGTTATTCTCACAAGTCTCACGTCCTGCAGCGATGGAGGAGTGGCAAGGGGGGGCAGAAAGAGGATGCTGTTGGGAGCCCCCAGTCACAAATCTGCATGCATGGTGGTGTGGGCGCAATGGTCATTCATCGAAGACACTGGAGCATCTGTGTCATATCCTGCCTATGAGTCAGAGCATCCCTTTTCAAGGGCAGGGCTGCTTTCCCCAATCGGAGAAAATGATCCCTAAACAATACTTGCCCCATTTCCTGACCTGCCAGTTCACTGCAGTTCGTTGATCATCCAACTCTGCGGTCAAAATACAAAGACTGTGAAGTATATAAAATATGCCATCAATATTGCCTGATGGAATGTCCAGATGGTTCTGGATACTGACAACCGAGCAGAGAAGAGGACTGCCATCATCTCTTGAGAACTGAAGATATATAATATTAATATTGTTCCTTTCAGCTCAAATTTCAGCTCAAAGAGGTTAGTGCTGGATATACTTTCTGTTGGATTGGTTTGCCTGCTGTCAAAAGATGACAATCAGGTGTTGGTTTTGCCATTCTAACATCCATCTTACAGAAGCTGGATTCTCTAGCAAAAGGCATCAATAATCAATCGCTTACAGACAGCCGCCGAATCTAAAGCAAATACTCACCAGCAACTACACACCACACAACAAAAACACCAACCCAAGAACCAAATCCTGCAACAAACCCTGGTGCGAACTCTGTCCACATATCTATTCAAGGGACACCATCATAGGACCTAACCACATCAGCCATACCATCAGGGGCTTGTTCACCTGCACATCTGGTATATATCACATTGGTATCATGTGCCAGGAATGACCCTCTGCCATGTGCTTTGGCCAAACTGGACAGTCTCTATGCAAAAGAATAAACGGACACAAGTCTGACATCAGGAATTATAACATTGAAAAACCAGTAGGGAGAAAATTTCAGTCTCCCTGGTCACTCAATAACAGACCTAAAAGTGGCAATTCTTCAACAAAAAAACTTCAGAAACAGACTCCAACATGAAACTGCAGAACTGAAATGCAAACTGGACACCATCACATTAGGCCTGAATAAAGACTGGGAGTGGTTGGGTCATTACAAAACCTAAACGTAATTTCCCTCAAACAATTTCCCCCTATTGTTACTCACACCTTCTTGTCAACTGTCAGAAATGGGCCACTCTCATTACCACTATAAAAGTTATTTTTCCTCCCTGGGTATTCTACTGTTAATTGAATTGTCTCGTTAGACTAACCTCACACTTGGTAAGGCAACTCCCATCTTTTCATGTATTTATACCTGCTCCTCTAGGTATAGGAGCCCTCATTGTTTTTGCTGATACAGACTAACACAGCTATCACTCTGAAAAATGATAGACTTATGGTTCTGCTGTTGGTCTGTCTTGTGGAAGATATGCTACGCTCATTAGTACATATGTTTCCATGACAAACACCTCAGAAATGAAAGAAAAATTCTATGAAGACCTAGAAAGCACCATCAGATAAACTCCACTTAATGACAACCTTGTAATCCTTGGAGGGCCGGCTGTAATCATACAGTTTGGAAAAACATCATTGGCTATCATGATGTTGGCAGTGCCAATAAATTGGTCATTACCAATACTGTATTCTAGCAAGTAAACAAATTTGAAAAAACACAGATGCATCCTTGTTCCCACCATTGGCATTTGATAGATTTGTCATAGTGCGCCAGCTTGATCTGTGGGATCTCAACCTGACCAGGATGATGAGAGTTACTGACTGTTGGTCTGACCATAGACTGGTGTGGATCAAAAGGCAGCTAGCCATCTGTTCCAAGAAGTGTTGACAGAGAGCCAAAACCGTAAAGAAACTTAACATCCAGAAGGTCAAGTTTCTAGATAAACAGAAAGAACTACAGCAAGCATTTTCAGTGGTTTTTTCATCATCAGACAGCCCTGTAATGGATGTTGATGCTGAGTGGATATAATCCTCAGTTCTGCCAGTGACATGCTATGCTATAGCACGAGAAAACATCAAGACTGGCTTGATAAAAATGACTCAGGGATATGCATGTATTTGACTTGGTGAATGTGGCACATAAAGCATAGTTATCTGACAAGACTTCAACCACTAAGAAAGCTGCCTATCACAGCTTTAAGCAATCTTTCCAGTGTAAGCTGCATATAATGAAAGATCATTGGTGGAAGCACATAGCAGAAAATATCCAACAGGCTGCAGACCAGAAAGGCCTTAAATGCTTTTATGATCAAATGAAAATGGTTTTTGGTCCCATATTTCACGATAGTATTCCCATCCATAGTGCAGATGACAGTATATTATATACAGACAAGAAAGCCAGCATCGATTGCTGGGCTGAACACTTTAACATCCTACTTAAACATCCATCTGCAATTCCGGAAGCTGCTATTGATGGTGTACCACAGTTCCCAATAACAAAGAACTTGCTAGATCACCAAGTATTACTGAGACAGAAGCCACCATCAAACAATTATCACCTGGCTTAGATGGAATACCACAAGAAGTCTATAAACATGGCGGTTATCACATGTCTAGAATGCTTATGTAGCTCTTCAGCATCATCTGGGATCTGGAGACCATGCCTCAAGACCTCAAGGATGCCTCAGTTGTCCATATATATATAACACAAAGGTGACGAAGCAATCTTGGACATCCATTTTGGTCTCTTGCTTCTTTCCATTGATGGGAAGATTTTGATGTGTGTCTTGCTCAATAGACTCTCTAACATCACTGACAACACCTCAGAGAGTTTGTGTGGCTTTCGCAGACATGATTTTTGCTGCTCACCAAATACGAGAAAAGTGCTGGGAACAAAACCATGACCTTTATATGGTGTTTGTAGATTTGATGAAGGCCTTTGGCACTGTTAGTCAGGAGGGACCCTGGCGAATCTTGCAAAAAGTTGGGTATGCACACAAATTTATTACCGTTGTGCACTCATTCTATGATGGCATGCTGGCTAGAGTGCTGGAAAATGGTGCTTCGCCGGCGCCTTTCTTTGCCACAAATGGCATTAAGCAGGACTATGTGCTCACATCTGCACTATTTATAATTCTCTTTGGTGCTATGCTACTAGCCAAAGTAGACTTTCAGAGACTACGACTGGGGTATTTACGTGCAATTCCACACAGATGGCAACACCTTCAATCTCCAGCATCTTCATGCTGGCACTAAAGTGGTTGACTTATTGATCAGGGAATTCTTCTTCACTGATGACTGTACACTTGTAGCACATACCATTGAAGACATGCAGCATCTAATCAACTGCTTTTCTAGATCGGCAAAGCAATGTGGACTCTCTGTCAGCCTCAAGAAAACCTACGTGCTTTACCAGCCTTCTCCAGGAAAAATATAGTCTGCCCCCAAAATCACAATCGATAACAAATTGCTTGACACGGTAGAAATATTTTGCTATCTTGGCAGCACTTTATCTAATAATGCCATGACCAATGATGAAATCACGTAGCACATTTCTAAAGCCCATTCTGCCTACAGTTGACTTTGGCACTGCCTGTGAAACACTGGAAACATTCAACTTCCCATCAAGATTAGTGTCTATCATGCAATTGTATTAAGCACTCTTTTCTACAGCTGTGAAACCTGGACACTGTATAGTAGGAGCTCGAAGCATTGAGGGCATTTTCACATGTGCTGTCTGTGTCTCACCTGTAACATCAAGTGATCAGACAGGATACCAAACATCAAACTGCTGGACTGGTGCTGCATGAATAGCATTGAATCCCTAATCTTACAGGGGCTGCGCTGGCCACCTCATATGTGTGAATGATATGTGACTCACCACAGCCATATTTTATGGACAGTTGAAAATGGGAGCACATACTCTGGGAGGCCAGCAAAAATGATATAAGGACATTCTCAAAGCTCACCTAAAAGCTGGTCAAGTTGACCTGAAGACATGAGAAGCTGCTGCCCCCAACATATCAGGATGGTGGAAGACTTACTGGTCATCCTAGCCACTACGGATGTAGAAGCCCTCTACACCAAAATTCCACACAAAGATGGACTACAGGCCGTCAGGAACAGTATCTCCGATAATGTCAAGGCAAACCTGGTGGCTGAATTTTGTGACTTTGTCCTCACCCATAACTATTTCACATTTAGGGACAATGTATACCTTCAAATCAGTGGCACTGCTATGGGTACCCGCATGGACCCACAGTATGCCAACATTTTTATGGCTGACTTAGAATAACGCTTCCTCAGCTCTCGTCCTCTAATGCCCCTACTCTACTTGCACTATGTTGATGACATCTTCATCATCTGGACCCATGGAAAAGAAGCCCTTGAGGAATTCCACCATGATTTCAACAGTTTCCATCCCACCATCAACCTCAGCCTGGACCAGTCCACACAAGAGATCCACTTCCTGGATACTACGGTGCTAATAAGCGATGGTCACATAAACACCACCCTATACCGGAAATCTACTGATCGCTATGCCTACCTACATGCCTCCAGCTTTCATCCCGGACACACAACACGATCTATTGTCTACAGCCAAGCTCTATGATACAACCGCATTTGCTCCAACCCCTCAGACAGAGACAAACACCTACAAGATCTCTATCAAGCGTTCTTACAACTACAATACCCACCCGCTGAAGTGAAGAAACAGATTGACAGAACCAGAAGAGTACCCAGAAGTTACCTACTACAGGACAGGCCCAACAAAGAAAATAACAGAATGCCATTAGCTGTCACCTTCAGCCCCCAACTAAAACCTCTCCAGCGCATCATCAAGGATCTAAAACCTATCCTGAAGGACGACCCATCACTCTCACAGATCTTGGGAGACAGGCCAGTCCTTGCTTACAGACAGCCCCCCAACCTGAAGCAAATACTCACCAGCAACCACACACCACACAACAAAACCACTAACCCAGGAACCTATCCTTGCAACAAAGCCCGTTGCCAACTCTGTCCACATATCTATTCATTGCCTAATAGGGCCTAATCACATCAGCCACACTATCAGAGGCTCGTTCACCTGCACATCTACCAATGTGATATATTCCATCATGTGCCAGCAATGCCCCTCTGCCATGTACATTGGCCAAACTGGACAGTCTCTATGTAAAAGAATAAATGGACACAAATCAGACGTCAAGAATTATAACATTCAAAAACCAGTCGGAGAACACTTCAATCTCTTTGGTCACTTGATTACAGACCTAAAAGTGGCAATTCTTCAACCAAAAAACTTCGAAAACAGACTCCAACGAGAGACTGCTGAATTGGAATTAATTTGCAAACTGGATACAATTAACTTAGGCTTGAATAAAGGCTGGGAGTGGATGTGTCATTACACAAAGTAAAACTATTTCCCCATGTTTATTCCCCACCCCACCCCCGGCGGTTCCTCACACGTTCTTGTCAACTGCTGGAAATGGCCCACCTTGATTATCACTACAAAAGGTTCCCCCAATTCTGGACCCAACCCAACCACACGTGCCAAGCATGCTCCAGCTGGAGATGAAGCTTAAAGGAAACCAGACAACTCAGAAGAGCCCTGAGAGGACAGGGAGAGAGAGCTCTTCTGAGTTGTCTGGTTCCCTTTAAGCTCCATCTCCAGCTGGAGCATGCTTGGCAGGTGTGGTTGGGTTGGGTCAGAATAGTTCCTTAGCCCCTTCAGGTCCAGTGTGGAACTGTATATGTATATACCCTGTCCCAACCATCACCCTCTTAGCCATGCATTCATATCACTAATTAACTTTTGCTTGCCTAGGCCATGGTTGCTTTTAAGTACCTTACACTTTCTGCAGGATTCCAGCTCTATCTATGCCCAAGTTGTCCTCAGTTCTAGCATATAAAGATCACAGAGCTCCCGGGGAAGGGTCCTGCAGAATCCTTCTCCCAGAGAGAAAGAACCAGCCTGCTGAGCCCAGAGGAAGTGAAGGTTCCATTATTACTTTTTCTTTTACTATTTTGATGGATGCAAACTGTATGACACTGGCTAGACAGTGCGTGTTAGGCAGTGGCCCAGAGTGATAACCTTAAGGCACTCCTGGGTGCTGGACATTGGTACTTCTGAAGCTTGGTGGAATGGGAGGGTCCGGGCTCTCCTACCTACACTCCCTACCCCCCGTGGTTAAGAAAGGCACAAAACCCCTCACTTCTGGACTCACCCTGAGGGAAGGAAGGAAAGGGTAAAGACCTTCAGAAATCACCAACTGGGATTGGACACCCACACAGGCGAATAGGTGGATCCCGTACCTTACTTAGAACCCCATCACATGGGAGAGACAGAAGACTGATTGGTGACCTGAGTAGGGGGTCAGGTAAACCTCCCACCCCCATCAACAGACAAACCACCACAGGATTTGACAATGGCCCATGGGAAAGATTAGAGTCACTGTGAATGGAGGCCTAACCCCCTAACAATTTGGCAATGCCACCAGCGAACACTGTCCATCACAATGATGTGAAGAGAAGTTTAGATTCCTAGGACACAAGGGAGCCTTTCCAACATGAGCAGGATTGGCTGCAGCTGAACAAAGGACAAGCAGCTCATTGGAGCCTCAGGACTTCATTTTTCCTTGTTCTCAAACTCAGTGCTAAGCACTTGAAGCAATGCTGAACGGTTAATTCATGAGGTAAAAGGGGTCCTCTTCATTTAGCTTAACTTTAAAGGAATCTTCCTGGAGTTTCCCTTTTGAGTTCTGGGGAGGAGAGACATCAATTCACTCTTTAAAAAAGGCTACGTGCACCTACCAACCACACTTTATTTTAAAAATTCTCCTGTAATACTTTGGCTCAGCCAGACTATAGGTTCTTGTACTATGCTGAATCCCAACTGACTAACAGATAGTGCTACTCTGGCGGATGCCAGTACAGCACTGCAGGGAACCAGCCAACCGGGAGGAGGCCAACTGGGCACTAAAAACTGCCAGTGATGATCCATCAGCCCTACATCTTCTTTATTGTAGTGTGTCTGCCATTAGAGCAAATAGGGCACTGGTCCTGGAAAATCAGACCAAAATAAATGTCTGTCTCCCCCATTCCATGCACCATTTACAGATATTAATTTAGGAGAATCGCTGTTCCGTGCGAGGAATGCATTTGGGGACATCCTCTTCTTTGTCCCGAAGTTTAGTTTGCATATTCCAACTGGACCCTGAAAATAGCAGCCACTTTATTACTTGGGCATCTGCACTTCAGTGAACAGGATGACTGAGCGTTCTTAATCATTAGGACATATAGTAAGTTCTGATGTGTTTAGCATCATCAGGATGGGATTGTGAGGGGAGATTTCTAGGTGGTCTTGTGAGAAGAAAAGGCCAGAGAAAAAGAGGTGATTCCATCTTCCCTTCCTACCAGACCCTGCCTTCTGCTTCCTGTGGGGAAGCAGTGAGTGACTCTTAGCAGTGGTAGTAGTTGTGGTATCGATGCCATATGGGACTGTTTGGCAAAGATCCCAGAAGGTGCTCTATTCCAAAGATTTGGCCTGAATGAACGCTGAAGTGAGGAAGGAACAGGATGCTCTTTGGTCTCTTACACCTTGTCTACATTAGGCCTTTTGGTGACCAATTTCTCGCAGTTGCTAACACTAGCACAGCCGCACCAGTAGTAACAATGGTGGTAGGAGGAATACTGTGGGCAAGATGCCAATGTAACAGGGACAGGTAGGCTTGCCAACCCTCCAGGATTGGCCTGGAGTCTCCCGGAATTAGCATCCATCTCCGGATGACTATTGAAAGCAATCCGGGAGATTTTAATAGGATATTTTAAGAAAATGACATTACGTCATGTGCGGGAGGGGAGGGGGGGCAGAATCCCAGAATAGCTTCAGTCAGAGTTGACAACCCTAGGGACAGAGGATGCTCAGGCAAATTCTGTATAACTTATACATTTCCTTTCTTCCTGCATGTCCGCTTAACTTTCTGCTGAAGCACAGGCCAGAGTTCAGTCTTTTCAGGACTTTTCAGAAAGTATTACACAGAGTTAAACCTCAGGGCTGTTGTATGTAAAACCCTGAAAAAGGACGGTAATAATTCCCAGTTAGTTTTCAAAGACAGCACCATACACTTTCTTAGTAAAACAGACATTAGATGCACACAAAACACATTGTAAATAGTATGAAACACTGTAAATAGTCTTTAGAATACTATGAATACCTTTTAAAAAAAGCTATTAGACAGCAAATCTATTGGTGTTCCTCAGACAGACCTTCCCCCTTTTGTTTCTTCTACACACATTCAAATATAAGGTATCAACATAACGTTTTCTATATTTTAGCACACACATCAAAACACATTCCCCTCTGTCCGTCTATCAGAGACAATTTCTTCACAGTGTGACCACAGCATGCCATGTGTGGCATCTGGACTTTTCAGAGCTTGAGAAATGGCAACATCTCAGGTCTTTCGAACACTTCACAACCCACACAGTCTGGGGAGCTTCACAGTTAGCAATAGTCCAGCCTTTGGGTCATAGCTGCCTAAGTGGTACAGGAACTGGGATCAGCATATAAAATATCCATTCCCTGGATCTCAATAAGGCTTTGACGCTACAGTGCACCACCGTCGCCCATAAACCCAGCTAAGTCAGGCAAGAATTCACAAACCCTCACCTCAATAAGTGCTGCCCCATTCTCTCTCATTCTCTGAGACAGAATCCCAGTTTAGAGGAGTTTGCCGATAGCTCAATGTCAGTTCCACAGACTCAGTAGCCTCTAGGGGTAACAAATACTCCCCCAGCTCTCCCACTAGGTCCATAAAACACATCTCAGTGGACCAAACATTATCCTCATGGAGGGTTTCCCTAGTAAATAAAGTTGGAATGGCACTGACCTGTATCCAAAGTGGTACAAGGAATGGGACTCAGCCTGCTTGGCAGGCATATCTTTTGGCCCTGCATAAATCAGCTGCTGAGTCCACAGGGCAGGCCTGTCTTTAATTCCTGTATTTATAACCTTTCTTCTCTTGCACTCTGATTGGCTCAGCTCTGAGTGTGTGACTAGGGTGTGTCCAGATAAGTGGGCTGCTCACAATGAAAATTTCCTATACAATTCCAGAAACAGTTACTGAGCATGTTGGTTAACTTCCACACCCGGTGCTGGATTTTCTGGGTCCTTCTAGTTGAGTTGCCTTGCCCCCTGCTCTGTATATAAAGCCCGTGGGTTATACCAACATTCATCTGAATTTTTATCGCTGTGCCATATAGACCGATTCTAAACAGATTTAGGAGACACTGGGAACACCTGTAGCCTTGTCTTTACTAGACTTTAAAGTTTGGGGACCTGGAGCAGAAGGAAGGTTTTAACATTTAGGAAGAAATAAGGGAAACTATAAGGTTTTGCCATAACACAATATTTTTCTCTGCGCTTTCATAGATTGCTATGTCACATACCTTGATAGCTGACTTTTACTCACATTACGTTGCTGACTGAAAAAACAGTTACAGGAGCTAAGCATTTCAGTGCTGAAATCTATATAGTTAGACTGCTGAGTCTCTGCAAGGCACACTCTTGATTTGTCTGTCTCTAGTTAGAATCCTCTAGTTCTAAAATCCTCTCTTAGTTAAAAATCCTGGATAACCTATTCGCTCAGCACAAAATGAGTGGTATTACGTCTTGATTTGGTGTCAGGAATTTAGAAGACCAACCTTCCCTAAAACTGTATAACTGAAATTGGGTCTGTAGATGTGGCTGAAAAAAGCTTGTTTCTATTGTCTTCTAAAATGCTGACATCTGGTTCATTCTGAAGTAAAATTATTATACATCATTTAATCTGGAAAGGCAAATGATTATTGTTGCTTCCACTATTTTACAGTGGTTAAAAGTTCAAATGTAAAGTACTCCATTCCTTGCCTGGGCACATTTGTTTTTGATTAGCAAAGGCTGTGTGAGCACTACCAGAAGTTAAGTCCTACACCTAGCATAAAAAGGTTGAAGTAACACATCCTTTTAATGTGTGGAAAAAATAATTTTAAAAAACAAATTCAAAACAGAAAAGAAAAGAAAAGAATAACCCCCCCGAGAGCTTAATTCGTTTACAGTTTTCCATACTACTGCGTAACAGCCGAAAAGCCATCCGCACTCCAGGCCAAGCCCTTCCCTAGCAATGACAAAGAAGCACAGCGAGTGGGAGCAGAGATGTTGGCAGGTCTGTCTTTTGGCAAAGAAATCTTGCTCTTCTGCCACAGGGGAACCTGGCAATGCACCATGGGGAGCACTTTGTTGTTCCCCCGAGCAGCAGCAATGTGCAGGCCCATTCTTGCTGGCGAGAGTTTACTGCTTATGGCAGCAGATCGATAGCCAGCAGGGTAGCCAAACATGATGTTCTTTGTCCCAAAGACTACATCCTTTGGGGGGGCATGGTGTGCAGCCCAGAAAGTCAGTCTGGTGACTCCCCTCATGTTCTCTCATAAGCACTTTGGAGAGATGCTGCATGATAGATTCTGCAATGCTATTTGCTGGTTATTGTGACTGCCTACACCCTTAATTCTCCCCTCAGCATCAATGCAAGCAAGGGGAGAGTGTAGTGCTCTCTGAACACCAGCTGTAGCTAAATTCACACCCCTCATTATGACTACAGTTATGTCTCCTCATAAAACTTTACTTAACTTTCCTGACTCCTACTGTCATTATACCTTGCTGCCCAATCCGCTGAATCGCAAACAGCTTGCTGTGCATTAAAGCACTGTTCTTCCTCATATGTTTTCTTAGAATATGCTTCTGTCTGTTATGTACCTTTCACCACATTTTAAACAGAAGTGGTTTAGTACATTTTAATGGTTGAATTCTCTGGCAAATGCACTGTAAAAATACTGTGGCAAGACCTGCTGCCAACTGTATTTATAGAACTGAAAATCATCAGAAGGTTATCATTTCTGTTTAATAAATCCTGAACATGCCTGGCACACAGCAAAGCATAGTGTGTGTTCTGTATGATTTTTCAAACATGTCCCCATTCTGAAGAGATTCCCAGTGCTCTCTGATATTGGCACAGTCTGGTTGGTTCAGAATGACTTATTGCCTGAGCCTTATGCAGTGACGACAGACACAACTTTCTGGCATAAATAAATGCCTTTTGGCTGTTTACTTATTAAATTATATTGCTTTTACCATACCTTTTCACCTGGACAAGACTAACAGCCAAATCTGCTCACAGATACATACGTGTCACTCCCTTCACTTTTTGCACAGTTGAGTTTGACTCTGAAAGGCTCAAAACTGCTCTTATATAGAGCTTCACTGTTTATTGTCTTCTGTGGGAGTCGAATCTGTGTGACTGAGGGCAGAATTAGGCTCCAAGTAGGGTTGCCAGGTGCCAGGTGTCAGCTCCGGTCGGCACTACTGACCAGACCATTAAAAGTCCTGTCAGTGGCGCAGTGGGGGTCCGGGGCTAAGGCAGGCTCCCCGCCTGCCCTAGCTTCGCACAGCTCCTGGAAGTGGCTGCCAGGTACCTGAGGCCTCTCGGTGCGTGGGCAGCCAGGCAGGCTCCGCACGCTACTCGTGCCCCGAGTGCCAGCTAAGCAGCTCCTGTTGGCCAGGAACCACAACCACGGGGAGCTGTGGAGGTGGCACCTGCAGATGCGAGGGCAGCATGCAGAATCACCTGGCCACACCTCTGCCTAGGGCCCACATGAATCTGGTGGCTGCTTCCTGGGAGCCACGATAAGTGCCGCCAGGATCCCACACCCTAATCCCCTGCCCCAGCCCAGATTCCCCTCCTACCCAAACTCCCTTCCGGAGTCTGCACACCCCAATCCATCTCATACCCCAACCCCCTGCCCCAGCCTTAAGCCCTTTCCTGCAACCCTAGCCCCAAGTGTTTTGTGGATGAATGCAACAGAGTATTGAGGATTTTAAAGCCTATTCCAAGTATGGAGAGGGGCTTAAAACAACCCCCCAAATCCAACTTCCCCCCCCTTTTTTTTTTTGATGGTTCAGATTCAGGAAACAGATCTGGACCGGTTCCCTTGGTTTTGGATCCAATATGGAGACTATTTTTAAATAAAGGGGAGAAATATTGTGAGAAATTGGTTTCTAACTACTTTATCCTTGCTCAGGCCTAGATTCACCCTTGTCCTACCCTCAGTTTGCCAAGCCCCGCCTCTCCTTTACTTGATAGGCCAGGCCACTCCTGGCTCCTCTCAGGTCTGTTTTTTTTATTTTGTCCTTGAAAACTTTAGGCACAATGATTGAGGTTTTGGCAAAACAAACATCACAACACAACACCTAATCATATTTCTGATAATATGCTTTGAGAAAGATTCTTCCCATCGGTTAAGATAGTGGAGAGGTTAGTTATATTCCTTGGATGTCTTCTAGTTCTGTCACTTTTGCAGAATATTTTGATCGAAGCAGCCCTTTCCACTATAGTTCAAGTGGATATTTTTGTTTGTTTTGTTTGTTTTGTTTTGTTTTGTTTTGTCCTATTAAATTAAACCCTGGCTTTAAAAAGTTTATTTTCTCATCCTTGCAATCTGTGGTATTTTCCTTTGCAAATGTGGAGACCAGAATGAAACCAAGCATTATAAAGAGATTCTTGCCAGAAGTTGTATAATTCCCATAAGACTTTCTTAGGGTTGTATTCTGTTCTTCTCTCTTTCCATCCAGGTTTCCCAGCTGTTTTTTTCTAGGTCTCTTGACACTCCAAGGAGTCCATCATTCATCCAAGTATCCTTTTAGAGCATTCTTGCTTTATTTCAGTTTCATTCATCCTGTGATAGTGTTTCTGGAGCCTCTCAGACCCTCCCATGGAAAACCCTAGAGCAAGAGATATAATTTTACAGATGCCCCAAGATCTGTTGATTTTGGGCATCTGCAAAGACACCTGGTCCTCTGCACTACTCTCAGATCCTATGTCCTATAACATTATATTTCACTTACTACATCAGTTACTGCCTGATAGAAATTCTACTGGTTTAATGCCTCTTAAAGCAATTCCCCCATATCCTGCCCTGCACTTTTTAATCCTCCCTTCTCCTGATGTAGAAGGGCTGAACAGAGAGGTTGAATAGTTTTTCTTTATAGACTCTGCAGTCCCTTCTACACTTATCTGCCACATTTGTTTTATTCCCTCCATTTCTCCCAATGGAGATGATTTGTCTGTTTTTCTAAAAAAAACTTACCATATCATCTACAGCATTTTGCCAATATAGATAATGAACAACTAGGTTAGCAAATATTTTGAAGCCACAGACTCCTATGTGAATCCTGTAATGTTAAAAACATTCCACAGCTGCAGATTTATGCACAGAGAGGGGTGTATGTGTGTATGCGTGGGGGTGGGGGGGTGTAACTCAAATCCTCTGCATAAATCAATGGGAACTTATGAAAATGACAATTTACATTATTTATTTGCCTATGTTTTGTTTATTTTATTTATCTTATCTATCTAGTCCTACAGTCCTTACTGACTTAATTGTCCCATTGGCTTCACGGGGTGAGGAAGGGCTGAATGATTGGAACCTAAGCCTGGAGTTTTGGGTCTAGCCCAACATATTTCCCATCTCTGATTTTACATTATACCATATAATGGTAATGTAAAATATTATGCATGTCCTTGGACAATTGCTGTCTGTCCTGAAATGCAGAACAAAAAGTTATGCTTTCCTCTGTGTATTCTCATCTTTTTGCATTATATGCACACTTAGTAGTTTTCAGAGCTGTATTTTACTGTGTGAATTTGAATGAGTTAGAGAATGAGACCCTACCTCACATGAGTAAATCATAATTGTGCAAGTAGTCCCATTAAAGTCAATGGGACTAATCACATGAGGAAGGATTGTTCATGTAACTAAACAGTTGCAGTGGTGGGCCCTTTATTACTTTTTTTTTTTTTTTTATAAATGCAGGCCTTTATCCTGTAAACCCTTCATATCTTTAACTTCCATTGAAAGCATTTTGAGTTTTACTGTTGCTTGCAAGATTGGGCCCACATAATGATGGGCTTGCAACACTGCTACAGGTAGACTAATGAGAGATGATATTTCATCTGACTTTTTAGTATTCTGTAGCTTCTAAATTAAGGATAAAAAAGCTTGCAATGGTAGCAAGCTCCCTGAGGGAGGTCAAAGTGAAATAGCCCATAGCAGAAAGCAGAAGCTTTTCAGGAAATATGCAATTCCTTCTGCATTAACCCTTGCCTCTCTTGGATTATTCTTGTTTCACTCTGTAGATCTGGTCACTGATTAAAATGTGCTCCTAAATGATTGTCTTAACCACGTCACATTTCAGAAATCTTAGTGCAAGCTACTGAAGCACTTTGTGTACAATGGTGGTTCTGTCAGATAAATGTGGTTTAACACTGATTAAAGTGCTATTTAGAATTAGGGTAAAGCTTTACACAATGTAGATAATAAATGGTTCAAGTTGCTATGTGTCTGCTGCCTGTGTTTCCTTGTGGCAACAAAGCCTTTCACTGTTTAGTCAACTTAAAATCTTCAGAAATAAAGCTGTGAAATTCTTCCCTAGACTGCAAAGTGACAAACGCTAGTAGATTCACCAAGCTTTAACTGACAGGTGAAAGTCCCTTTAGAATGGGAGACTACTGACAAAGTTTGCATATGCCGTGCTCTGAAGACTATTGATACAAGGGGAGTGAGATTTTTAAGTGTTCTCAGCCTTGGCTTAATTTTGCTCCCATTGAAGGCAATATCCAGACTGGGTGCCTTTCAAAAAGATACAATGTAGCTCAATCAGAAGTTATGGGTTTAATGCATAAATTACTGGATGAGATTCTATGGCCTGTTTTATGCAGGTTGAACTACACAATCATAATCATGATATCTGGCTTTAACATCTAAGACTCAAGTTTTTTATTGTTTAAAATCTCTTGCTTTCCAGTAACATATTTTTATACACGATTTTCTCATAACTAATGACAGGTTTTAGTTGTGTTCATATTATAGGAGGAGCAAAGCCTATATCTAGATTGCCTAATACTTTGTATTATAATGGATTCTTGAGACTTGTTCTTTCAGAGCTCTCACACATACATTGTCTGCAGCTAGAAAATGTCAGCTTTAGAGTTTTCCACGCAACCTTAATTCTACCCACTTGTGCAACCCACTTGTGCACTGCCACTCAGTGGGGGAAATCCTCTCAGGCACCAGCAGGGCCATTTCTTTGTCCCAGGAAATTCCATTCAGGTTTGGCCAAGATATACATGGCTCAGGGTTCAAACCCTGCTGATTATCATAGCTGAAGGGAGGTTGTTACAGCTGCACACAATATAATTTTTCTTTATATTTTTCTTTTTTTTAAAAAAACATGAAATTACACACACACAAACTGTGTTTAAAAAAGCATTATTAAGGTTGTAACACTCAGAAATCAAAAGTTAGGAAATGCCACATTTATGATTGCCTGTGCATCCTTAATTCTGCATGCGCATTGTGGTAAAGTCTTTAATTAAGATCAAGTACTATTTTATCACCAGGAGCACTATCATTTTCAGCGTACAGGATCCATGCACAATAGACAAACCATAAAGCTGGCACTTCCAACTTTTATGTCCTTGACTTTGAACCTAATTAAAGTTACATTCATGTTGTTACTGATTTACAGTATTATGCACTAGTGAATGTACTAAAATGCTCATTTCTCTAGTCATAAGGACTAATTCAAGCTTATGCCCAAATAAATCTGTTAGTCTGTAAAATGCCACCAGACTCCTCATTGTTTTTGTGGATACAGACTAACACAGCTATCCCTCTGATACTTAATTCTCATTTCAGTTACACTTACGTAAATCAGGAGTAAATCCACTGAAGTCAATGGAGTTATAGTGTATAACTGGTGTGAGATCAGAATTAGATCCACAGAATTTTTTAGGTACCTAAACCTGGATTATTTTATTCCCCGCCTCATAATTCTTTGCTTCTTGTCCTCATTTAATGCCACCATCCACACTCTTCTTGCAGAAGACGGTATTATTCTGGCACATTTTCTCCAATCTTGAGACCCAGTAGTAAAGTGTGCCATGAAACCAGCATTACCATTGCACCATGGATCACCCATTAGACAGTAATCTAGGGCTGTGACTTTCAACTGATTTCATCCCAGAGAAATTCAATTCTTAATATGCTTCATCTATATGGCTATATTTCCAGTGAGCTATTTTCCTCCATTATTGCACTGCTATCATTTTGACACCAGTAGTTGGAGCAAGAGTGGGAGCTTTGACACCCATACCATGGTGAATGGTTATGATTTAAGAACCTAAATGGAAAAGAACAGAAAAATGTGCCAACAGTTTTACCACCATATTGCGCAAGTGTGCATGATATGGAGATTAATCTGTCAGAAGCCACTCGGTAATACTTAGTCCTACCATGCGTGCAGGGGACTGGACTAGATGACCTCTCGAGGGCCACTCCAGTCCTATGATTCTATGAGCCTAGGAAGGGTAAATGCTGTTGCTTTACAACACAAGCCATGCTTTGGGCCTCACATTACAATGTTGGAACAGTACAGTTCTGCCTTATCACATCACTGAAAGCATAATTTATCTCACCATGTTTACATAGGTTTGGGCAATAATATGTTCTTAATAGCATACTATGTCATCCACATTTATTTCCAGTTCTTGAGTTCGAGTCTCAACATGCAGTTGAACCAATGAAGATTTTTTTTTTATTTGCAGTCTTTCTTTCTTTCTTTCTTTCTTTCTTTCTTTCTTTCTTTCTTTCTTTCTTTCTTTCTTTCTTTCTTTCTTTCTTTCTTTCTTTCTTTCTCTCTCCCCTCATTGAAAGCACAATAATTCCATATGTCCAAATTTCGATGTATTGGCTACTGATGGAAGTAACAATAACAACACTAAGCAATACCATATGCTTTTTTTCAAGATGAATTAAATCAAAGTCATAAAATTCATCATTCATAGTCAATTTTGGACTCGCTTTCACATATTTGGGACTTAAAATATTTGAAAATTCATGTTAACTGAAGCCCTGCTGGAAGCTGTTTATGAGTAACTTCTAGAAAACCAGTTATTTCACGATGTTCAGAGTCTGAACTTCTTTAATTCTTCATTTAGACCACCCTATGCCTTGTGACTCTCTCTGAATCACTTCAGTATAGCTTTTGTTGGAATTAGCATTATAATCCCCCTATTTTGAATGCAGAGGTTGAAAATATGTATTCCAGGATGAAATTTAGCAAATAAAGGTCTTGTATCATGAGGAACATATTTTGTTTATGTAACTAAATGGACGATGTCAAGTTTAGTTGGCGGAAGTACAGTTATACCCCAAATGTTGTTTCCTGAGAACGTAGCTAGCATTAGTTTCCAAATGTCAGAACCCTAATGGAAAAATCCATTTAGAATGTAATAATAAAGAATGATCTCCTTCCTGTAGAAAATTTAAACCAATCTATGGAATTCTACAAAAGGAATTCTATATTCAAATATATAGAAAGGTATTGCTTTTTCAGTCGTCAAAGAAAGTAATACAGTTAAAAGGAAAGGAAAAAAGGTCCTAACTTTTTATTTCCCATACCAATGGTGAGATTTATAGCTTTAGTGGTAATTTAATAACTATCACTTAGGAGCTATCAGTACACAATATATTAGAGGTATAAGAAAGGAAAGAGATAGCCTATGGCTGCTGTAGGTGAACTGCTATGATTTTATTCAGTGAGAATGCTTTTGAGAGGGTAATGTTAGCTAATGGACTTGAACAGCAAATCTCCTGCTGAACTTCTTAAAAGTTTGTATTAGTTTTCCAAATCTTCTAGCCACAAAGAAGGGAAGAAATCATGTGCTAGTGTTTTATATGAAGTACCTTATTCTGGAGACTATGATATGGAACATTTCATCTGTAAGTTACTGGTTTGAATCCTGCCCTGGTCTAGATTCATGTGATCTAGTACTAGTGATCTAGACTCATCTCCATCTGATAGTTGTTTTCTGGTTTATGTGGAATGAATTGGTAACTTGAGTCCAGTTCATAGGAGACCGGTGACCATAACATAAAACTATCACTACACCTGGCATTCATATACAGCCTTATTTACAAGTCAATGGGAGTCGACTTTGGTGGGCTTTGGATCACACCTATACAGCCTCATTTGCTAACTATGTGAAGACATAAAGGGAGAGGAATGAACTACGTTTTCACCTCAAGAACTAATCCCTCCAAGTCAGCACTGAAACACATTGCCAGGGCTGCGTGGGAACAGTGAACGGTAGCAAGACCTGGTCTAGGGATCAACAGAGGGACTGAAGTACTTGTGGCACCTTAGAGACTATCAAATTTATTAGAGCATAAGCTTTCGTAGGCTACAGCCCACTTCCTTGGATACATAGAATGGAACATATAGTAAGAAGATATATATATATATACACATACAGAAAAGTTGGAAATTTCCATACAAACCGTAAGAGACTAATTAGTTAAGATGAGCTATTATCAGCCGGAGAAAAAAAAACTTTTGTAGTGATACACAAGATGGCCCATTGAGACAGCTGACAAGAAGGTGTGAGGATACTTAACTTGGGGAACAAGAAAAGGAGTACTTGTGGCACCTTAGAGACTAACCAATTTATTTGAGCATAAGCTTTCGTGAGCTACTGCTCACTTCATCGGATGCATACTGTGGAAACTGCAGAAGACATTATATACACAGAGACCATGAAACAATACCACCTCCCACCCCACTCTCCTGCTGGTAATAGCTTATCTAAAGTGATCATCAAGTTGGGCCATTTCCAGCACAAACCCAGGTTTTCTCACCCTCCGCCCCTGCCCCCCCCCCCCCCCCCCGCACACACACACAAACTCACTCTTCTGCTGGTAATAGCCCATCCAAAGTGACCACTCTCCTTACAATGTGTATGAAAATCAAGGTGGGCCATTTCCAGCACAAATCCAGGTTTTCTCACACACACACCCCCAAAAACACACACACACAAACTCACTCTCCTGCTGGTAATAGCTTATCCAAAGTGACCACTCTCCCTACAATGTGCATGATAATCAAGGTGGGCCATTTCCAGCACAAATCCAGGTTTTCTCACCCACCCCACCCCACCCCCGGCACACACACACAAACTCACTCTCCTGCTGGCAATAGGTCATCCAAACTGACCACTCTCCTTACAATCTGTATGATAATCAAGGTGGGCCATTTCCAGCATAAATCCAAGTTTAACCAGAATGTCTGGGGGGGGGGGGGTAGGAAAAAACAAGGGGAAATAGGCTACCTTGCATAATGACTTAGCCACTCCCAGTCTCTATTTAAGCCTAAATTAATAGTATCCAATTTGCAAATGAATTCCAATTCAGCAGTTTCTCGCTGGAGTCTGGATTTGAAGTTCACCTGCACATCCACCAATGTGATATATGCAATCATGTGCCAGCAATGCCCCTCTGCCATGTACATTGGTCAAACTGGACAGTCTCTATGCAAAAGAATAAATGGACACAAATCAGATGTCAAGAATTATAACATTCATAAACCAGTCGGAGAACACTTCAATCTCTCTGGTCACGCATTACAGACATGAAGGTCGCTATCTTACAACAAAAAAACTTCAAATCCAGACTCCAGCGAGAAACTGCTGAATTGGAATTCATTTGCAAATTGGATACTATTAATTTAGGCTTAAATAGAGACTGGGAGTGGCTAAGTCATTATGCAAGGTAGCCTATTTCCCCTTGTTTTTTCCTACTCCCCTCCCCCGATGTTCTGGTTAAACTTGGATTTATGCTGAAAATGGCCCACCTTGATTATCATACAGATTGTAAGGAGAGTGGTCAGTTTGGATGAGCTATTGCCAGCAGGAGAGTGAGTTTGTGTGGGGGGGGGAGGGCGGTGAGAAAACCTGGATATGTGCTGGAAATGGCCCACCTTGATTATCATACACATTGTAAGGAGAGTGATCACTTTAGATAAGCTATTACCAGCAGGAGAGTGGGGTGGGAGGAGGTATTGTTTCATGGTCTCTGTGTATATAATGTCTTCTGCAGTTTCCACGGTATGCATCCGATGAAGTGAGCTGTAGCTCACGAAAGCTCATGCTCAAATAAATTGGTTAGTCTCTAAGGTGCCACAAGTACTCCTATTCTCTTTGCGAACACAGACTAACGCGGCTGCTACTCTGAAACCTAACTTGGGGAAATAGATTCAATATGTGCCAGTTCAGCACTAGAGCTGGTCATACATTTTTTGTTTGGGACCCCTTTTAACAAGAAAGGGCCTTTTCTCTAAACGAGAATGTCCTGTGAAAATTTTCATTTTGCAGAGCTTTTCAGGGTTTTTAATATTTTTAAACATTCTGCCAAAAAAAATTTTTTTGACAGCCTCCATTCAATCCATTTAGTGAGTCAAAATTAGCTTTACAAAATCGAGATGCGGGTGTACGTACAATGGAAAAAACCACTATTACTTATCTGGAAATGGTTCCTAAGTTAGAAATTCATGGAGCTGGCAACTTGCTGGTTTTCTGCAGTTTTTGCTTTAAGCTCAGAAATTGTCTTTCATCAAATATCACCTTTTTTGCTGATGTGGTGGATTAATGTCCTTTAGGGGGCTCATATATTGAACCTTCTGCCCTTGAAAGCAGCTTTATTTTTGCTGACGAGATTAACAGATATAGCCTTGTCGTTTCAGGGTATGTTTGGATGTTAGTTTGCTTAAATGAAGGTAACAACACTGCAGAGAGAGACCGAGTAAAGGAGATCAGAAATTGGGGATTAGCCAAAACAATTCACAAATGCTTGTATAGCTGGCTCCAAATGTAAGAGGTACCATTGCGTTAGCCAGTAGGAACCAGTTTTCATCAGCTTCACATCTCTAATGCTCTTCAGTTGAGTGGTCCACAAAGACTCTTTAATTTAGCCTTGCAGGTGTAGTACAGGGGAGCCTTGGCAAAGGCTATCTTTATCTTAGAAGCAGTGACAGTGTGTGTGTGTGTGTGTGTGTTTACTGCTTGTATGCTTTTTATAAGTTCTTTGCTGCCTGCCGCAAGCCATCCATTCTGAGATGCTGAATAATTCCAGACTCATCCTTTCCCCCCAATTTCATCCTGGGAAAAAGATCACACATTCACATCAGAGAGAATGTCGATTTCATATTCCACCTGTGATTATAGAAAGTATTTTTGCTTCCATCTAAAGAGGAGCATTACCTGCCATAAGCTTTGGTTTTACACCAAACAGTTGACCAATTTTGAGATACACGCTGATCGTGGCAGGAGAGGAACTTGGCTTCCAGTTGTCCTAATCTTCCATTGATTTTAAAGAAAATAAAACTGCACCAAATGCTTTGTTTTTACTCAGAACAAGTGAATACAGTCTGTGGCAATACTCAGTCAATGGGCCTGATTCTTTATTTCCTTACACCATGGGTCGGCACCTATTGCACGCGTGCCAAAGACGGCATGCGAGCTGATTTTTAATGGCACACTGCTGCCTGCCAGGTCCCAGCTGCCGGCCCCGCTCAGCCCACTGCTGAACCCAGGCTAGGACCCCAGCAGGCAGCAGCGTGCCATTAAAAATCCTGCCTGCCCCAGCCTGCTCTTCTGCGCCCTGCTCCGCAGGGACAGGGTGAAGAAGCTTGGTCCTGCCGGCTGCTCCTGCAGCGCAGGGGAGCTCCCCGTCCCCTGCCTCTTTCCCCAGCATGCTGGGTTCTTGCCCCTCCTCCTCTCCCTCCCGGCCGCCCATCAGCTGATGGCCCTTGCGAGGGAGGGGGAGAAGCGGAGCCACAGCACGCTCGCTGTTCTGGGGAGGAGGCTGAGAAGAGGTGGGGACAGTGTCTTGGGGAAGAGGGGTGGAATCAGGGCATATCCCCTCCAGCCCCCTGCCATCAGCCACTCTGGGCAGAGGGTATGGGACCACCCCCACGACCCTAGCCCATGCCCCCAGCCCTCTGCTCTGACCCCTACACCCCCCCACAAACCTCAGCCCCCTGCCCTGACCCCTGCACCCCCCCACACACACTCCCAGTGCTCTGCCCTGAACCCTGCCCTGTGCCCTGATCTCGGCACCACTCACACACACCCGCTCTGCCCTGACCCTGCACCCCCCACACAATCCCAGCCTTGACTCCAGACCCCCACACATACCCAGCCCCCCACACCCCATGCCCTGACCCCTGCACCCCCCTCGCACACCCCCAGCCCTCTGCCCTGACCCCTTCACCCTGCCACTACCCCAGCCCTGTGCTCAGTGCACTCCCACCCTCAGCTCAGTGCAGAGAGAGAGAGGAAGAGAATGGGCTAGAACCAGGGAGAAGGTAGGTACCCACCCTATGTGGGCAGGGCCGGGATCCCAGACCGGCAGCGGGCTGAGCAGGGCCAGCAGCCAGGACCCTGGCTGGCAGAGCTGGCGGATGGAACCCCAGACCAGCAGCGGGCTGAGCGGCAGTGGGCTGAGCCACTCAGTGCACTGCCAGTCTGGGGTTCTGGCTGCCAGCCCGGGGTTCTGGCTGCCAGCCCCTTGCCAGCCGGGATCCTGGCCGCAGGCCCCGCTCAGCCTGCTGCCGGCCTAGGTGAATGGAACCCCAGGCCGGCAACGGGCTGAGAGGGGCCGGCAGTGTAAGATCAGCATTTTAATTTAATTTTAAATGAAGCTTCTTAAACATTTTGAAAACCTTGTTTACTTTACATACGACAATAGTTTAGTTATATAATATGTAGACTTATAGAGAGAGACCTTCTAAAAAACGTTAAAATGTATTACAGGCATACGAAACCTTAAATTAAATAATGACAGCTTTCTCAAAGTCTGTGGCAAAGTGATTCTATGACGTTCTGTATTTCAATAGGCATCAAATTCACCAAAATTCTATTTCAAAAGATGCCTGTATGTTTGGAAAATATCTTGAGCCACACTTTTCCTTTACCTATTACTTGTATCCACTGTTATAATTTGCCATTGCACAGACTCACTGATTGCCCCCCAGGCTTCAGACTTTGCTGAAGGGCAGCAGTGTTCAAATTTAAAAAAAAAATGCTTCCAAGTGCCTCTTTTTTCAATAGAGAAGAATCGCCACTGCTCTCACCTCCTATATCTTTATTGCTGAGCCTTTTCCTCCTTGTATACTCCCCTCTGCCTCTTTGAAGTGATCTATGAAGCTGCAGCCTTGGTTCTGACAGCATGACACAATCAAAGAGGAGGAGGCAGCAGAGAGAAAGAGGTTGACAGGTAGCACTCAGTAGTTGGACTGGCTGGAAAACAACAATTCTGTTTCACAGACATTTTTGAGGTTTTGTGAATTGCTTTCTTTCCGCTGTGGAATGAAACTCAGACCTTTCAAACTGTTTTGTGCAAAAACAAGAGAGGGAAACCCAGCCCCGAACAACAGCTAGTAGCCCAGTGATTAGGGCACTTACCTGGGATTTCCTCATTCCTTACTCTGAATCAGTGAGGTAAGCACCCTAATCACTGAGCTATTGGCTATTCTGGTGTGGGGCACCCTTTCTCCCCCCCTACCCCACCTTATGGATCCAAGAAACCTTACTGATGGGGGGAAATTCACTGACGAATTTTCATCCAGCTCTACTCAGGAGTAAGGTAGAGGAGAAGGCAGAAGCTGTATTGGACAAACTGTGGTCTGAGGTGGGGAGGCTGGAAAACCAAAGGAGAAAGTATGGACACTTTTCCTGTGATGTATGTGCTCCCTGTCACCTCCCCCAGCCCTCAGTAACATCCTCCAACCCTCAGTGACCCCCTCCTCAGTGACCCCTCCTTCCCAAAATGTTACCCTCCTTTCCCATCAGTCATGGGATGCAATAGGAGGCAGGCTGGGCAGGGACCATCAAAAGGGAGGCAGGGAGAGAAGTCCTAGAAATGAGAACAGGAGCAGTCAAAGGAAGGGGAGGGGACTTGGGAAGGCCCACTTCGAGTCTTGCCAACAGAAAGGGGCAACCTGATATTTATTGCCATGTGCCTGAAAAATCTGAGCTCCATTGAAAGAATGGGTTAACGAAATAAGCCTCAGTTCTGAAATACCGAGAATCCCTAGAAAGAGAGGTTCAGATCCTGGCAGTGTGGGTGCCATCCTTCAGCTCACCCCATTCAAGAAGTTATTAATAAGTTCCTGTCATAAATATAAAGGGAAGGGTAAACCCCTTTGAAATCCCTCCTGGCCAGGGGAAAGCTCCTCTCACCTGTAAAGGGTTAAGAAGCTAAAGGTAACCTCGCTGGCACCTGACCAAAATGACCAATGAGGAGACAAGATACTTTCAAAAGCTGGGAGGAGGGAGAGAAACAAAGGGTCTGTGTCTGTCTGTAGTCATATTGGACAAGGACAGAACAGGAATGGAGTCTTAGAACTTTTAGTAAGTAATCTAGCTAGGTATGTGTTAGATTATGATTTCTTTAAATGGCTGAGAAAAGAATTGTGCTGAATAGAATAACTATTTCTGTCTGTGTATCTTTTTTGTAACTTAAGGTTTTGCCTAGAGGGGTTCTCTATGTTTTTGAATCTAATTACCCTGTAAGATATCTACCATCCTGATTTTACAGGGGGGATTTCTTTATTTCTATTTACTTCTATTTTTTATTAAAAGTCTTCTTGTAAAACACTGAATGCTTTTTCATTGTTCTCAGATCCAAGGGTTTGGGTCTGTGGTCTCTATGCAAATTGGTGAGGCTTTTTATCCAACATTTCCCAGGAAAGGGGGGGTGCAAGTGTTGGGAGGATTGTTCATTGTTCTTAAGATCCAAGGGTCTGGATCTGTAGTCACCTAAGCAAATTGGTGAGGCTTTTTACCAAACCTTGTCCAGGAAGTGGGGTGCAAGGTTTTGGGAAGTATTTTGGGGGGAAGGACACGTCCAAACAGCTCTTCCCCAGTAACCAGTATTAGTTTGGTGGTGGTAGCGGCCAGTCCAAGGATAACGGGTGTAATATTTTGTACCTTGGGGAAGTTTTGACCTAAGCTGGTAAAGATAAGCTTAGGAGGTTTTTCATGCAGGTCCCCACATCTGTACCCAAGAGTTCAGAGTGGGGGAGGAACCTTGACATGGTGGAACAGTGGTGGGATTAACCTGAAATCATTTGAGATCCAGTTGAGATTTTTTGAACTAGAAATACAGATTTTAAAAAGGAAATTTTTTTTCTTTGGAAAGAAAGTCCAGAAAGCAGCTTTGAAACTGAAAGCAGCTTGGTTTCTCTCTGCTTTGTGGCCAAGCAGAGACAAAAGGGGATTATCTTGTGAATTGCAGGTTTTCTTTGCCTGGAGGCAGGGTACTTAACTCCTGCAGGGAAATTCACAGTCTTCCAACCCAGAGGTTTTTTTTTTCTTTTCTTCCTAAAAGTAAATAGGGGGTGTGTGTTCTACCCATTTGCCTGGAGACAAAAGTGGCAGGGTTTTTTTTTAGGATTTTGATTTTTTTTTGTTTTACAAGGAGCACAGGTTTGAAAAGAAATTTTTTTTTTCTTTGGGCTGGGTAAGCAGGTTTCCAAGTAGTTGGAGGTTTTTTGCTTTAATTTGGGCCCAGAGCAGAGACAAGGGAATTGTCTTTTTCTGTAGGCTGACAATCACTATCAGAGAATAGGTATTCTATTCCAGCACAGCAAAATTTTACAGCCAAGTTTTGTTTGTTTATTTCTAAACCTCGGGTGTAAAGTTAGTTAAAAACAGAGAGGTTAGAATGGCCAAATCCTCAGCTCGACTACAGCTGGAATTAGCCAAATTTCAGGCTGAGGAAAAACAAAGGGAACATGAAGGACAGATAGAACTCATGCAGCTGAAGAAGGAACAAGCAAGGGAGGCAGAACAACACCAAGAGGCTGCCCACAGGAGGGAAATGGAGGCAAGGAAGCATGTGGAGGAGGAGAGGGAAAAAGAGAGGAAGCATGTGGAGGAGGAGAGGGAAAAAGAGAGGAAGCATGTGGAGGAGATGGAGAGGATAAAGGCCCAGCAGAATATACCAACAAACCCTAGCAATCCTTCTCCAGGTACCACTTCCCATCCCAGAAAGTTCCCCACCTACAAGGCAGGTGATGATACTGAGGCCTTCTTAGAAAACTTCGAAAGGGCCTGCCTTGGGTACAACATCTCTACTGACCAATACATGGTAGAGCTGAGGCCGCAGCTCAGTGGACCCTTAGCTGAGGTGGCAGCTGAAATGCCTAAAGAACACATGAACAAGTATGAACTGTTTAAATCCAAGGCGAGAGTCAGAATGGGGATAACACCCGAGCAGTCTCGTCGGAGGTTCAGAGCCCTAAGGTGGAAACCAGACATGTCATTTACCCGACATGCCTACCACATTGTAAAACATTGGGATGCCTGGATATCAGGAGCAAGTGTTGAATCTCCAGTAAATTTGCCCTTCCTAATGCAACTGGAACAATTCTTAGAGGGTGTTCCTGAGGAAATAGAAAGATACATCCTAGATGGGAAACCCAAAACTGTAATCGAGGCAGGAGAGATTGGAGCCAGATGGGTGGAGGTGGCAGAGAAGAAGAAAACTGGTCGCAGTTGGAGCGGAGACCAGAAGGGACCACCCCAGACCACACCCTATTACCGGGGGCCGCCCAAAGCCCCACCTACCTCCCAAAGAACCCTCCAGACCCCTTATCGTCCCACCACCCCGTTCTCCAGCAACCCTCCTCGCCCCAGTGACCCGTCAGCTGGACGATGTTTTAAGTGTAACGAGCTGGGGCATGTAAAGGCCAACTGCCCCAAGAACCCCAACAGATTACAGTTCATTGCACCGGAATCACACCAGAGGTCCACAGGCCCAGATACCTCCCAGATACCCTTGGAGCGGAGGGAAACTGTGAGTGTGGGCGGGAAGAAGGTCACCGCGTGGAGGGACACCGGAGCACAAGTGTCAGCTATCCATGCTTCCTTAGTGGACCCCAATTTAATCAACCCTGAGATCCAAGTGACGATTCAACCCTTCAAGTCCAACTCTTTCAATTTGCCTACAGCCAAGTTGCCTGTCCAGTACAAGAGCTGGTCAGGAATGTGGACTTTTGCAGTCTATGATGATTATCCCATCCCCCTGCTGTTGGGGGAAGACTTGGCCAATCATGTGAAGCAGGCCAAGAGGGTGGGAATGGTCACCCGCAGCCAGGCTAAACAAGCCGTGAGGCCTAGCTCTGTTCCGGAAACTTCTATCAGGACCCAGTCAAAGGTGATGGACCTGGGCCCCAGGCCAATGTCTGCAACAGCAGTAGTGGATCCAGTCCCAGAGACCCAGACGGAACCAGTCCCAGAACCGGAACCAGCCGAACAACCAACACCAGACCCCGTGTCAGCACTGAATCCAGTACTTGCAACCTCAACACCAGAGGGCCCCACTGAACCTGAACTGGCAGCAGCCGATAACCCTACACAAGAGGCTCAGCCGGAGCCTGAATCCCAACATAGTGCACCAGCGGAAAGCGGTTCACAGTCAACAGAAACAGCTCCATCCCCTATATCGCTTCCAGAGGGACCAAGCCTATGTCCCCAATCCAATGAGGAACTGATGTCTCCAGCATCAAGGGAACAGTTCCAGACCGAACAGGAAGCAGATGAAAGCCTCCAGAGAGCTTGGACGGCAGCACGGAGCAACCCACCGCCTCTCAGCACTTCTAATCGATCCAGGTTTGTTGTAGAAAGAGGACTTTTATACAAGGAAACTCTTTCTGGTGGACACCAGGAAGACTGGCATCCTCAGAGACAGTTGGTAGTTCCAACTAAATACCGGGCCAAGCTCTTGAGCTTAGCCCATGATCACCCTAGTGGCCATGCTGGGGTGGATAGGACCAAAGACCGTTTGGGGGGATCATTCCACTGGGAGGGAATGGGCAAGGATGTTTCTACCTATGTCCAGTCTTGTGAGGTGTGCCAAAGAGTGGGAAAACCCCAAGACCAGGTCAAAGCCCCTCTCCAGCCACTCCCCATTATTGAAGTTCCATTTCAGCGAGTAGCTGTGGATATTCTGGGTCCTTTTCCGAAAAAGACACCCAGAGGAAAGCAGTACATACTGACTTTCATGGATTTTGCCACCCGATGGCCGGAAGCAGTAGCTCTAAGCAACACCAGGGCTAAAAGTGTGTGTCAGGCACTAGCAGACATTTTTGCCAGGGTAGGTTGGCCCTCCGACATCCTCACAGATGCAGGGACTAATTTCCTGGCAGGAACTATGAAAAACCTTTGGGAAGCTCATGGGGTAAATCACTTGGTTGCCACTCCTTACCACCATCAAACAAATGGCATGGTGGAGAAGTTTAATGGAACTTTGGGGGCCATGATACGTAAATTCGTAAATGAGCACTCCAGTGATTGGGACCTAGTATTGCAGCAGTTGCTCTTTGCCTACAGAGCTGTACCACATCCCAGTTTAGGGTTTTCCCCATTTGAACTTGTATATGGCCGTGAGGTTAAGGGGCCATTGCAGTTGGTGAAGCAGCAATGGGAGGGATTTACACCTTCTCCAGGAACTAACATTCTGGACTTTGTAACCAACCTACAAAACACCCTCCGAACCTCTTTAGCCCTTGCTAGAGAAAACTTACAGGATGCTCAAAAAGAGCAAAAAGCCTGGTATGATAAACATGCCAGAGAGCGTTCCTTCAAAGTAGGAGACCAGGTCATGGTCTTAAGGGCGCTCCAGGCCCATAAAATGGAAGCATCGTGGGAAAGGCCATTCACGGTCCAGGAGCGCCTGGGAGCTGTTAATTATCTCATAGCATTCCCCACCTCCAACCGAAAGCCTAAGGTGTACCATATTAATTCTCTAAAGCCCTTTTATTCCAGAGAATTAAAGGTTTGTCAGTTTACAGCCCAGGGAGGAGACGACGCTGAGTGGCCTGAAGGTGTTTACTACGAAGGGAAATGTGCTGGTGGTGTGGAAGAGGTGAACCTCTCCATGACCCTTGGGCGTATGCAGCGACAGCAGATCCAGGAGCTGTGCACTAGCTACGCGCCAACGTTCTCAGCCACCCCAGGACTCACTGAACGGGCATACCACTCCATTGACACAGGTAATGCTCACCCAATTAGGGTTCAACCTTACCGGGTGTCTCCTCAAGCTAAAACTGCTATAGAACGGGAGATCCAGGATATGTTACAGATGGGTGTAATCCGCCCCTCTGAAAGTGCATGGGCATCTCCAGTGGTTCTAGTTCCCAAACCAGATGGGGAAATACGTTTTTGCGTGGACTACCGTAAGATAAATGCGGTAACTCGCCCAGACAACTATCCAATGCCACGCACCGATGAACTATTAGAGAAACTGGGATGGGCCCAGTTCATCTCTACCTTGGACTTAACCAAGGGGTACTGGCAGGTACCGCTAGATGAATCTGCCAAGGAAAGGTCAGCCTTCATCACACATCTCGGGCTGTATGAATTTAATGTACTCCCTTTCGGGCTGCGAAATGCACCCGCCACTTTCCAAAGACTTGTAGATGGTCTCCTAACGGGATTAGGAGAATATGCAGTCGCCTACCTTGACGATGTGGCCATATTTTCGGATTCCTGGGCAGACCACCTGGAACATCTACAAAAAGTCCTTGAGCGCATAAGGGAGGCAGGACTAACTGTTAAGGCTAAGAAGTGTCAAATAGGCCTAAACAGAGTGACTTACCTTGGACACCAGGTGGGTCAAGGAACTATCAGCCCCCTACAGGCCAAAGTGGATGCTATCCAAAAGTGGCCTGTCCCAAAGTCAAAGAAACAGGTTCAATCCTTCTTAGGCTTGGCCGGTTATTACAGACGATTTGTACCGCACTACAGCCAAATCGCTGCCCCACTGACAGACCTAACCAAAAAGAAACAGCCAAATGCTGTTCAGTGGACCAGAAAGTGTCAGAAGGCCTTTAACAAGCTTAAAGCGACACTCATGTCTGACCCTGTACTAAGGGCCCCAGACTTTGACAAACCGTTCCTAGTAACCACAGATGCATCCGAGCGTGGTGTGGGAGCAGTTTTAATGCAGAAAGGACCTGATCAAGAATTCCACCCTGTAGTGTTTCTCAGCAAAAAACTGTCTGAGAGGGAAAGCAACTGGTCAGTCACTGAAAAAGAATGTTATGCCATTGTCTACGCTCTGGAAAAGCTACGCCCATATGTTTGGGGACGGCGTTTCCACCTGCAAACCGACCATGCTGCACTAAAGTGGCTTCACACCGTCAAAGAAACTAACAAAAAACTTCTTCGGTGGAGTTTAGCTCTCCAAGATTTTGATTTCGACATCCAACACATCTCAGGAGCTTCTAACAAAGTGGCTGATGCACTCTCCCGTGAAAGTTTCCCAGAATCAACTGGTTAAAATCGTCCTTGAGATGTGGAAAATATTGTTAGTCTTTATGTACTTGGTAGTATATTTAGAGATGCATGTGTCTTATTAACTCTGTTTTCCTAGAGCTCCAGGAAGAAATCCCAGCCAGTGTTTCACCCTAGCTGAGATTTGGGGGGCGTGTCATAAATATAAAGGGAAGGGTAAACCCCTTTGAAATCCCTCCTGGCCAGGGGAAAGCTCCTCTCACCTGTAAAGGGTTAAGAAGCTAAAGGTAACCTCGCTGGCACCTGACCAAAATGACCAATGAGGAGACAAGATACTTTCAAAAGCTGGGAGGAGGGAGAGAAACAAAGGGTCTGTGTCTGTCTGTAGTCGTATTGGACAGGGACAGAACAGGAATGGAGTCTTAGAACTTTTAGTAAGTAATCTAGCTAGGTATGTGTTAGATTATGATTTCTTTAAATGGCTGAGAAAAGAATTGTGCTGAATAGAATAACTATTTCTGTCTGTGTATCTTTTTTGTAACTTAAGGTTTTGCCTAGAGGGGTTCTCTATGTTTTTGAATCTAATTACCCTGTAAGATATCTACCATCCTGATTTTACAGGGGGGATTTCTTTATTTCTATTTACTTCTATTTTTTATTAAAAGTCTTCTTGTAAAACACTGAATGCTTTTTCATTGTTCTCAGATCCAAGGGTTTGGGTCTGTGGTCACCTATGCAAATTGGTGAGGCTTTTTATCCAACATTTCCCAGGAAAGGGGGGGTGCAAGTGTTGGGAGGATTGTTCATTGTTCTTAAGATCCAAGGGTCTGGATCTGTAGTCACCTAAGCAAATTGGTGAGGCTTTTTACCAAACCTTGTCCAGGAAGTGGGGTGCAAGGTTTTGGGAAGTATTTTGGGGGGAAGGACGCGTCCAAACAGCTCTTCCCCAGTAACCAGTATTAGTTTGGTGGAGGTAGCGGCCAGTCCAAGGATAACGGGTGTAATATTTTGTACCTTGGGGAAGTTTTGACCTAAGCTGGTAAAGATAAGCTTAGGAGGTTTTTCATGCAGGTCCCCACATCTGTACCCTAGAGTTCAGAGTGGGGGAGGAACCTTGACAGTTCCTTAGTACTCATGTGAGGGGCTGTTGGTGCTGTCTGCTGTGCAGAGACATTAAGATCCCAAAGCAGTTTTCCAAAGAGTAAGGATTAATCTGAGTCTTCACACAATTCCCACCCACCCCTCTGTTGTGGAGTGTGCTGACCTAAAGGGGGGAAAATACTGGGGGGCGGGAATCTTTTAATATGTATTCTCACTTGCAATTCAAGAGTGTTCATGCCTTTTTTGGCATTCCTCTTCCAAGAATAGAGCCAAGGCATGCATTCTAACTGTGAGGGCAATTAACCATTGGAACAATTTACCTAGGGATGTTTTTGGATTCTCCATAACTTGAAGACTTTAAATCAAGACTGGATCTCTTTCAAAAAGATATACTAGAACTCAAACAGGAGTTATGGGTTCAAAGCACATATTACTGGGTGAAGTTATATGGCTGATATTTGCAGGAGGTCAGAATAAGTGAGCATAATATGTCCTCAGACCCTGTGAATCTGTGAATATTCTAGCAAGTGAGGAATGTTTGCCAGACCCACCTAAGTGGATTTTATGAAATAATCAAAGAAAGGGGTTTTGAAGTTATAATTGCTAATATTCCCACTGGCTTTCAACAGTAAAGCTTATCTAGTTGTGAAACAGAAGGGCACACCACATCATGATCTCCATGTCCAATAGCTTGAATTTTGAGTGTCAAATACTCTCAATTAGCTGCTCAGGAACCTGCTACAGCTCAAGAATTTATTGTTAATCAATGAATAATTTTGAAAAGTGAATACTTTCAAGAAAATTGTGCTGAGTTTGCAGACAACTCATCAACAGAAAAAACAGAAAAAATCATTAAATAGTATTCTTTATGAATTATTCACCCAACTCTAGACATGTGTAACAGCAGCAGCAGAATGCATGGTTTTACTGTGCTGAAGAACAATCCTGCAAAGTTAAATAAAATCTTACCTATTGCTTTTATTCTTCCCACTAATTTATATGTTTGGGCATCCGTTTCTTATGTCATCACTAAAAAATCAAGTTACACAGTGTTGACAGTACATACACATCTCTAAACTCTTGGGAAGGCCATGGGATCAGATATTTGTTTCAAATTTGTGAATTTTTAAGCCCATTAGCTATCAAATGGGACTTGTCTGTCTTTTGCAAAACTATATCCTGTCACCATAATGGTACATTACAGTCAATATTCTGACCTTAATTTCTCCAAAGGCTGTGAATTGAAAGCATTTACTAGACATTGTATTTTTTTTTTAAATGGACTTTCTTATTTTGAGCCCTCTGCATGCCAGCCTGGAGAGGTGGAAACTTTTTTTGTTTTAACCAAAGTATTTTGGTAATTTAAAAATTGACCATTCTATTGGAAAAGGGAGGGGGAAGGCAGGGTTTTACTCCAGCTGTTAGCAACACTCTTGGCTCTGAAAGAGTCTCTAATCCAATTGTTGCAGACTGGAAAAGTCTGATTTAGTGGCAGTGAAGCAATCCCACAGCAGGCATAGCTTCCAACTGTCCTGATTTTTTTCATCAACAATCCTCATTGTTCAGTCTCAGTCTGGGGGTTTCCCTTCAGTAAGAACCAGGATTAAAAGCATGAAAAAAAAAGTTGGGTTTTAAAGCAACAGCTGAGTTCTCCTTAGACAGTGCTTTCAGCCACTCCCAACTCTCTCCCTTCTCCACTCCGATCACCTAATCATATTTTATTTTTAATGTTTAGGCTTTATTAGTTCTTTTGCAAAAAGTCTAATTTTTCCTAGTGGCTTTTGTTTATTTTAATTTCATGGCTCTGATTTGTCTTATGAGGGCCACTTGTGAAAACTGAGCTTGAACTAGCCTTGAAGAAGTGAGCAACAAGTGGTACATTTATGTTTCCTTCAGCAAGCACAGGGGACAATGGTCAGACCAATTTGTGGAGCCGTCACTGCTAAACAAAATAATTGAGCATAAAGTACATTTGCACACAGAGAACTCAAAAATTCACAGTTGGCATTAGAAATAACAAGAGAACTGATGTCAGAAAACAGACACCTTTTGGGGACCAGAACCTTCGCTCAAAGAAGTCAGTGGAAAAGCTCCTATTGGTGCCAAAAGGAGTATCAAGCAGTTACTGTATGATAAACATAGCTACATTATTTGGTTTCTAAGGACCAAATTCTAGCACTGAGCCCTTCTGCAATCCCAATTTGTTAACTGGATGTAAATGAGGGCGGAATTTAGCACTACAACAAATGTTCTTTTATTTAAATTGCCTGTAATCTCTTTGGGGCAGTGGCCATATCTTTTGTTCCGTGTTTGTGCAGCACCTAGCACCATGGGGTCCTAGGTGCTACTGCAATATAAATAACAACATTGTCAGGCCTTTCTCAGGAAAACTCCTGTCTAAGGATTGAGTGAGGGTTGCAAAGTTTGGGCCAATGGTTTTCTACACCCATTTCTCTCTCAAATATTTAATGCTTATGTATTTCAACAACAACAGTAGGCTACGTTTCAAACAAACAAGTGGTAGAGTAGTCTGGTGTTTAAAAGTTATTCACCAATTAACCATATTGTACAAGTGAGTTGGATTTTGGTTTGTCTCAGTAGCGTACAGAACACGCATGCATGGCTCCTTCACAGAGACGTAATGAGGAATTTGCGCAAACTCTCTTCATCAGGAGAACAAATTGCTTCTAATCCAAAGTTAGACAAAGGAAAATGGTGGGTTAGGGAACAAAGTTCAGGCACCCAGAGAACAGAGCATGAGAGCAGCCAGACTCAGACAGCAGCAGAGCCAACTATACAGTCACTCTGCAGTGCAGCCAGCAAATAAGCCAGCAAGGAGATAGCCAAGGAGGCAGACCCAGACCTAGCTGTAGCTGTTGGAAACAGTATATTCCAAAACAAGACTCGAGAAAACTATTAACTGAGTAGGGGGTGCTGAATATGCACTGTATGATTAATTCTTTCTGCACAAGAAGGAGTTGAGAGAAAGGTCTATCCCTTCCCCAGCACAGACCACTTCTTATGACTGATAATATTTACACAGGAAGGTAGACAGGGAATTCCTCCCATGAGGCCAACTCTGTGTATCTTTGGCATGCCCACTCTGGTGATACTTGTTAAGGAGTTATTCCCATTTTCAGGGTAAATTTTCTCTGAAGGCTCTCCCATTTACTTCCCTCGGTGGGTCCCATGGAGTCATACTACTTGTAGTCTCCTTGGGTGAGATTTTCAAAGGTACAAATGGATGCCCATTTCCCATCCATTTTCAATAGGAATTAGGAGCCTGGCTGCCCCTTTATAATCATCCCCTTTGGAATCAGATGTTGGTGATTACATATATTATCTATAGCGGGTTTCACAACAATAGTACTTTGAGGTACTTCTTTATAATGGTGTTAGTCTGAGGCTTTGACAACCCAAACAAAATATAGAGTAATAATAATGTAGTCTACTGACTGTTCGTTTTAAGAAGCTGAGATTTTCATACTAAAATAAGACAATTTTTTAAGGAAACATACCCTCCATCTTAAATATATATAATTATGGTTTATTCTGTTACTCCAACAGATTAAAACATTCATTATACAAGCCACAGATAAGATATAATCTGGGCAGTTGATGATTTTTTGCAACATCACAGCTGATTAAAGAGGAGCTTTTGTTGTAAAACGGCTTTGATTGTGCAGAAGGAAATTACGTCCATTGTGTGCTGAAAGGGTTGCTGTCATTTTCAGCTTTGGCCTTTCTTTTCTTAAATCTATTTTCCTCATCTCCCTGGCTGTATATCTTTAAAATTGCATAATGCCAATTAAGAAAAATAAAGAGCAAATTGAGATACCAGTATTCATGGAGGAATGCTGTTGGCAGAGGCCCCAGATATTTTTTGTGTCTCTGGTGATTTGCCTGTAACTGTTCCAGGAAGTTTGGGGAAAGTTTTGTATTGACATCATGCAGCAAGCAGTGGAAAAGCTTTACCATGGGAAAGATTTGAGGCCTAGTTCAACATCCCAGGGAACCAATCCTCTGACTTTTGTGGACATTTTCAATGTTGATGAATTTTGCAGAAACCTTACCCCATCTTGCCACTTTTTATTGCGGGGAAAGTTAATAATTTGTTCACGTTTTTGTTTTATTTTAGCCCCTGCTTTCCTCTCTTCCTAAAAGTTTTTTTTTTTAAGTAAATGCTCATCTGAACAACCTTATGGAAAAGCACTTAAAATAATCTCCATTTTTTTAATAAAACCAGCAGCAGTTAGGGCTATTATTCCCAAAATAAGCAGGCTATTTTGGTTCTTCTGGGTTCTTCTAATTCCTTTTTTGATTAACTGTTATTTTACTAGCAATTCACAGCAGGCATCAAATGGTGTATACAATTTACTGGAGATGCAAATCTTGTCTAAAAATAAGGGACATCTCGTTTAAAAATCAGACCCTAATGGCTCGATTCAGCAAGGGGAGTCCTTTGGTGGACTGGGCCCTTTACAGTTGAACTCCCAACTGTTCAGCTCCTGATAGAATTGGAACTTCAATTGGTCATCGTACTCGTAGTACATTTGGATGGTTCATTTTCTTTCCTTTTGTCCTTGGAGTGACAGCCATAGTGCAGTATGCAAATCCTACATTGCTTGCTAAAAATCTAAGACTTCAGTGGGTCATTTGCATGCTTATGCAACATAAAACCAAGCCAACAGAAGGAAAACTTAAAGAGCCATCATTGGTAAACTTGTAACACAACTAATTTTAGTCAATTGGAAAAAATTAGGGCTGTCAAGCGATTGAAAAAACTAATCGCAATTCATTGTGCAATTAAAAAAATTAATCATGATTAATCACACTGTTAAACAATAATAGAATACCATTTATTTAAATATGTTTGGATGTTTTCTACATTTTCAAATATATTGATTTCAATTATAACACGGAACAGAAAGTGTACAGTGCTCACTTTCTATTTATTTTTAATACAAATATTTGCACTGTAAAAAACAAAAGGAATAGTATATTTCAGTTTACCTAATACAAGTACTGTAGTGCAATCTCTTTATCGTGAAAGTTTAATGTACAAATGTCGAATTATGTACAAAATAAAAACTGCATTCAAAAATAAAACAATGTAAAATTTTAGAGCCTACAAGTCCACTCAGTCCTACTTCAGCCAATCGCTCAGACAAACAAGTTTCATTACATTTGTAGGAGATAATGGTGCCTGCTTCTTGTTTCCAATGTCACCTGAAAGTGAGAACAGGCATTACCAGGGCACTGTTGCAACCAGTGTTGCAAGATATTTACATGCCAGATACGGTAAAGATTCATATGTCCCTTCATGCTTCAACCACCATTCCAGAGGACATGCGTCCATGCTGATGATGGGTTCTGCTCGATAACAATCCAAAGTAGTGTGGACCGATGCATGCTCATTTTCATCATCTGAGTCAGATGCCACCAGCAGAAGGTTGATTTTTTTTTGGTGGTGGTTCGGGTTCTGTAGTTTCCGCATCTGAGTGTTGCTCTTTTAAGGCTTCTGAAAGCATGCTCCACACCTCGTTCCTCTCAGATTTTGGATGGCACTTCAGATTCTTAAACCTTGGGTGGAGTGCTGTAGCTATTTTTAGAAATCACACATTGCTACCTTCTTTGAGTTTTGTCAAATCTGGAGTGACTTGTAGGCTCTAAAGTTTTACATTGTTTTGTTTTCAAGTGCAGTTATGTAACAAAAAAAATCTACATTTGTAAGATTATTTATTTTAATTATGATTTGGTGCAGAGGTCAGGAAGGAATTGTATTCCCAATGTACAGTACAGGTCAGATATATTATGCAGAGTAGGGGTTTACCAAACCATCAGGTACTAGATACTGCCAGGGATAGGATACCAGTTTTGAAGGACAATGATCTATCCGTTGTACATATATGGCTCCCATTACCATATTGCCCAAAGCCCCTCATGCTCTTTTAATTGATTTCTTAGAGTTAGTCAAAATTTTTGACAATTTTTTTCAATCAGAAAATGTGGTTTCATCTAAATCAATGGGAAATTTCAATTTTCTGAAGGAATATTTCAAAATGAAACACTGAAATGTCAGTTTGCACCAAAACATTTTGAATTGACATTTTGGTTAAAAATGTCATTTAAAATAACATTTCAAAATGGAAGATTTTGTTTTGAATGGGCATTTCATTAAATGAAAAACATTGCAAACTGTTGAGTCAGCATTTTCCAATCAGATATTTTTGTAAATTTTTGTTCTGTGAAAATTGTCCACATGCAGACTTTTAATCCCAGTGTGGGTTGAAAAAAAAAGTCAAAATATCAGAATTCTACACAAGATGGAAATTTTGTTTGCAGCCAGCTCTCACATTTATCCTCCCAATACCCCTGTGAGGTAGGGCAGTATTATCCTCATTTTGCAGGTTGGGAACTGAAGCAGAGAGGATTAGTGACTTACCCAAGATATCAGAAGTCTGTAGTAGACCACGGAATTGAACTGAGATATCCCGAGTCCTAGGAGAGAGTTCTAACTACTGGATTATCCCTCTCTCATGAGTGGATTTGGTATGGAAACTCTTATATTCCTAAAGTTCGCTCCCAGATGGACACCTTTACTAATGTACTAAGTTGTGCCTGCTTAACATACGTAGTGTAGCATCCCTTTTGATAACTAACATCTCAATCCTATCCTATAGCCCTTATTCACATGAGCAGTCCCTTTTATGTGAATAAAGGTTGCAGGGTTGGGCCCTGATGGGTGGGGTGCAGGACAATGTGGAGAAGAAAAGGAAGCAAGTCACTAAATCTGAAGGTTTAAATTGACCATGGCAAAAAAGTAGTAAGAATTCCAACAAAGCATGTTCTTGGAAGCACACTCAAAGCATCCTGCCACAGCCACTGATGTTGTGATTATGAAAAGATGCAGACTAAATGCAGAGGCTATGTTGTGGAAAACCAGCACCTATACAGATCAGCCAGACTGGCTGTGTACAAGCCACAATGCAGCTGTAATATAATTCAGTAGTAATCCAACAGTGGACAGCTAGATACTGCAAATCAGCAAGGTTTTCCCCAAAACCTTCCTATTGTGCCTAGGGACTACTGATTTCAGTCTGTTCTTTACTATGCTTGCAACATTGTGAATAGAATCAGTGCACAAGTATTAGCTGCTTAAGCCATTCTTAACCATGATTATTGTTTTCTTATAACACCTGCATGAAACAATTCCATGTAAATATTTCACCTCACTTTTGAGCAAGACATATTCCATTTTTACTACAACAACTCTTCAGATCCAGTGCATGGTACCAGTTTTATTTCAATATATCAATACTTTATGAGAGGCATACTACTAATTACTGAGTACTGGATCTCAGATGGGCTGAACAGTGGTTTGGGTGACTATTACATTGTGATCAATCATTGCACACCCTTGGATGAAGCTTATGGAAGCACACAACCCCAAGTGTGTTTCATTGGCCTTTTCCAATAAAATTTCTCAGCACAGTTACTTTCCACAACTACGATTAAATACTGTTTTGTACAGGCAGATATCTTTGAAAAGACTTTCTGATAAAGGCTCAGGTGAATGTGCTGTAAAGATGGGCACTGAAAGACTACAATAATTAGGGACTTAATCATACCTCCTAGCATTTCGATACTACTAAATCTTTGTCATTATTAAATATGATCCAACCTCAGTTTGTTTCTAACCTGCTACTGAGTCCATCTGCTGGGACCCATAGGCATGGTCACAGGAAAAAAAATGACTCAAGTCAGGTGCTAATTGTTTGAAGTAGAAACCAGCACTATGAAAATGAGAAGTGAATATTTACAGGGAAATCATGCAAAGTTCAAGAATTCAGCTTGACTATTCTTTTTCTGCACCTTATACAACTGCCTCACTGATTCACCGATGCACTGCACAGCAGCTGACCCTACCTGTAAACACAAATGCTTTACTTAATCTACTCCAATAAATTATATTTATTAGAAAGCAGTCTATTCCAATAGAATGTATCATATTTTAGGGCCTAGTATCATGCTTCCAGGCATTCCATTATTAAGTACATTTTTAGCCTAGTATGTAAAGTTGAGCCAATATAATACAACCTCCTTGAATATTTCTCTGCATTGGCAAATGACAATAATATTTTTAATTTTACCAATAACTGTGCTTCTTTTCAGACTACAAGACCATACAAATTGCTGTTTTGATTTAATTTTTGCCTTACATTTCAAAGCAATATTATTTTTCTTCACCGCTTGTTAGTTATAATGTCAACTAAAGAAATTACTATAATCATAGTGCTGTCCATTTCCAAATTACAAAAAGCATCTTCTTCTTATACCTATTTGTAACAACACTGTGAGCAGAAGCTATCAATTTTTAGGAAATAGTTTAAAATGAAATACAAAACCTCATTGTACTTTAAGCGCTCAGATAACAGTTTTACTTTATATTGCATTTGTTTTTAAATGCATCAGCTTATCTGAGTTCTTGTTCTTGGGGTACATTTATTTCATAAATTTGCTTCAAAGGAAAAAAAGTATTTTTATAACCTCTCACCTCTGAAAAATTCAAGTCAGAATGCATCATTTTCCTCAATTGATATTTTACAGTTAGGGTTAATAACCTTTTAGAAACAACGTTAAGTCTGGGTGTGTTGTTCTTTTTAATAAAACTGTCATGAATTAAAAGGAAGTACATATGCATATTTATAGATTTGTTTTCTCCAAAAGGGTAGCAAGATTTTTTTTAAGCTACATTCCAAAACCTCTAGCATGTAAATCAAAATTTACTACAGTTAATTATAAAAGATACACACCTTACTGCAGGTCAGGGATAGAGATAATTTGCACATTTGCAACAAACTTCCAGCAAATTTTGTGCTATAAAGCAATTGAATAGAATAGTTTAAAAACATATTTCAAACATTCTTTAATGAAAAATGGCATTTTTTAAAGTTTCTGATTCTGAACATATTCTGATTTTTCAGCAAGAAAAACAAGCCAAAATATCATTTTGTGTGTGTCCCCCTGTGTCTCTCTCCCCTTTTTCTTTTTCTTTTAATGTTGTCATTTAAAAAAGAGGAGGAGAAAGGAGGAGAGTAAAGGAAAATCCCCAAACAAACAAAAAAGTCAGTAATTTTTTGTGTGTAACATACGTACACTAGTTCAACTAGCTCTACATATTGAAACAACCATTATTCAATATTATCTGCCATGAATTGCACCTTCAAGAAACAAAAAAGTTCCAGTAAGCTTGTATGGGATGGATTCACTGAAGAGATAATAGATTTTTCTTTCTTTCATATTTTGATAGCTTGATGTTTTTGCTATTTGTTGAAATTCACAAAAAGATGAAGAATGAAAATCTGTAGTGATAAGTACCATGATGATCAGTACTTCTTAAAGTACTGAACTGGGAGTCTTTCCATTGATTTCATTGGAGTTTAGATCAGAATCTTATATAGTGCTAGTTTTCTACAAATGGGGGAAATGAGTAATATATAATTGAAATGATTTACCTACCTAGTTTTGAATTTTAAGGAAATAGTATGCTCTGTATTCCTTTTTCTAAGGAGATATATATTTCCATGTTCTAAGGGAGAAATTGTGATCAAGCAAAGGTACCTAGCAAGATGGGAATGGAAGCAGGCTCTGCAGAGCAACTATTTCCTCCTGGAGTGTATGGAATGGGGAATGGTCCAGTCTTCCCAATGCACTGGGTGGTGTAGCTGTACGGGCACACTGATGTACATTGTACCAGATATGTTCCATCCCTGGAGCAGAAGAGGAGACAGGATGGAGACTGGGACGCTCAGATTCCCAAGCTGTTCCATGAGCAATGTAACTCATGATCCAAGCCTAAGGTTTCAAAGCACATAAGCATTACTATAAACTCAAAACCCTAGTGAGACAGATAAGTATTATTATACCTACTCTACAGGTCCATAAACTGAGGCATGCAGAAATTAAGAATTTTAAGCCTCATTACTTATAATTAGGCATATTGATTAATGTATAGTATACAGGGCCCCAAATCAAACTCACCTCGTTTTTGAGTACTTATAAATCCCAGTTAATCCAACAAGCTGTAGGTGCCTAAATATGGACTAAAGGCACCTAAATTCCAGCACTAGTTTGAAAATGTTGACCTATATGATTTGTCCAAGGTCACAAAATGAATGAATGACAGATTCACCAATAGAACACTGAAATCTTGATTCTTAATCTACTGATCTAGCCACTAGATATGTGTGGAATTCCTGTTGCCTTTAGTGGATCAGAATCAAACACAAAAAGAGAAACAAAGCTTATATAAAATGCAATATATTCCCCATAAAGAACTAGTAAAATAAGAGAAATGCAGTACAGTTATGGACAATTAATATCACTTAATTCATGCCACTCAGCATGGTTTTATGGAGCATAGGCCTTGCCAAACAAATTTTATATCAGTTTTTTTGTGAGATCACAAGTTTAGTTAATAAAGGTATCGATGTTGATATATAATAGTTAGACTTCTGTAAGGCATTTTATTTAGTCCTGGATGACATACTGAAGAAAAATTTCACTATGTAAAAATCAATTCAGCCCATATTAAAATGTTTAAAAATTGGTTAACTGATAGATCTCAAAAGCTAATTATAAATGGGGAATCATCATATAAAGATGTTTCTAGTGTGATGGCCCAATGTTATTCACTATCTTTATCAATTATTGGAAAAGAGATATAACATCGTTGCTGGTAAAAAACTTTGTAGAGGACACAAAACTTGGTGGTGTGGTAAATAATGATGGGAGCAGGTCAGTTGAAAGACCAATCTGGATCACCTAGTAAGGTGGGCTCATTTGAATAACATATATTTTAATACAGCCAAATGCGATGTCATATATCTAGGAACAAAGAATGTAGGTCACAGTTATAAAATGGGAGACAATATCCTGGAATGCAGTAACATTAAAAGGGACTAGGGATCATGGTAAATAGCTAACTGAATATGAGCTTGCAGCACAATGCTGTAGGTAAAAGGATGAGCATGATCCTTGAATGCATAAGCAAGAGAATATTAAGTAGGACTAGGGAGGCAGTATTGCCTCTGTGTCTAGCATTAACAAGGCCTTTCCTGGAATAGTGTGTCCAGTTCTGGTGTCCACACTGCAAACAGGATGCTGAAAAATTTGAAAAGGTTCAGAAAAGAGCTAAAGGAATTATCTGAGAAATGGAAAACACGCCTTATAGTGTGATACTTATGAAGCTCAATCTATTTTGTTTATCCAAGAGAAGGTTAAGAGGTGACTTGCTCAGGGCCTATAAGTACCTAGTTGGGAAAGAGGTTTTGCTAGATGATGGTTCTTTTATCTAACAGAAAAAGCATAACAAGATCCAATGGTTGAAAGCTGAAGCCAAAGAAATTCTGACTAGAAATAATTATTAAGGCACACATTTTTAACAATGAGGGTAATTAACTGTTGCAACAACTGACCTAGGGATGTAGTCGGCATTCAATAACTTGAAGTCCTCAAGAGTGGATGTCTTTCTAAAGATATACTATAGCTATAGTACTATACTATAGAAGTTATGGGCTTGATGCAGAGATTACTGGATGAAGTTCCACTAGACAATCAGAATGGTCTCTCTGGGCTTAAAATCTATTAATCTGTTTACTTCTTTGACTTCATCCAGCATGAGGGTGGATTCAAAAGAGAGAGAGTATGTATACTGGGCTTGATACAATGCCCATTTGTGTTAATGGACAGACTCCCTTTGATTTCAGTAGGCTTTGGATTAGATTTATACAAAAGTAATGATATATAGTGATTACATCATTGGTTTGGAAGTCAGAATTCCTTAGTTCTGTTGCTGACTTGATTATTGAATCTCCTTTGGACTGTAAGCAAGGCGTACAAGTTATAAATAACCTCTTCATGCTAAAGGTTACTTTCTTGCATAAGGGAACAATAACTTCTATTGAATTCTATAGGCATTGACAATGGCCAGGTTACACAGGTCAACATTTTCAAAGTTAGCTGCCATATTTAAACACACAGAGAAAATGGTGCGCTCTTCACAGGTGCTGAAGACCTATGGCTTCTACTGGCTTCACCGGAAATTATTGGCAGTCAACACCTCAGAAAATCAAGGCATTTTTATGAATTGAGGTGACTCACTATGGACACTCCAGTTTGAACATTTTGGCCATGGCCTCTCCTTTAGTCAAGTTTCCCACCTGTAAATTGAGTGTAAAAATGTTAATGTTGTGTTATTAAATGATAAGTGATTTGAGATCATAGATGGTATAGAAGAGCCATTGCAAAATCAGGGCCTTGCAAAAAAAATCAAGAGAGGATTAAAAAATCAGAGGTGGAATTCTGAAGCTGTCAAAGGGAATTAAATGTCCAAATTAATGGTAATTGTGCACCTAAAGTCATTTAGTCTGCTCTGAAAACCTCCAGCTACATGATTGTAAAGGGGAAAAAGCTGTTGGGGAAGTTCCTTGTGGCTCTCCTTTTCTGTATCACTATTTTGGTACTGTAATGGGAATGCAGCAAGAATTGCTGCTGCTATTATAAATAGACATTCCTGTGTCAAGTCTGCCTTCTGCCCATTTGATCATATTTTAAACTGGCAGAAAGATGAACTTTCCAATATTCAGATTTTATTGCCTTCATTTCTTTCCAGCCATGCATGAATCCACATTCATGTGAAGCTTGACCGCTAATTTTGGAAAATAAAACTCACAAAAACCCATTACTGAAGCCATTTTTTTTACAAGCACAGTTTTAAAGCCTTAAAAATAACTGTCTTGTGTTACAGTTCAACCACACAATATTAGGCACTGTCCATTAAACAGTTTCTAAAGAGATATTGATAGCAAGAAAAAAAGAATGAATACCTTGACTACTAAAAAAATCTACATATTTCTCTTTACATTAGTTTGTCTCTTTCAACAGGAAATGTTCCAGAACTAAGATTACCAGGCATTCAGTTTTTTAACTTCTAAAATACAGAAGAGAGAGAGGACAAGCTGTGGGGAGGAAAAGGCAAGCATTGTAGAACACAACAGCCCTCCTGTCCCAGAGAGATTTATTTATTGGAAAGTTATTTTCCTCTAACTATAATTTAAGTCCCTAGTTATTATGCCATACGTAGCTGCATTATACAATACAGCCCACAATCTGCGGTTTTGTAAACTGAGCTGTCAAACACTTGTTATTTTAAAGCTGGAACTTGTCAGGGTCTTCTGACAGCCCAGTGGTCCCAGCTCCCAGCCTGATTCACGACTGGCTCTGAGACAGAGGAAGTTCGCGTCTGCTATAATCTAAACACTGTGCAACTGGAACATAGATACAGTGCTGAAAGAAGAAAAGAGGCTAAACCCCATAACCCCCCAGACAAGAATCATACAAAGTTTCTGAGGAGGAGGGGGGGGAAATCAAGTCCAGCAGCAGAGACTGCAACATAAGCAAATGCAAGTATTTTATTTTAAACCATCAAGTTGGGTTTTTTTAAAACTAGTTAGTTGTATAGCAGTGAAAATTAGTCTCCTTCAATGTATGGAAACAATATCCCACATGTGTACTTTTGCCACATCTGTATTTTCCATTTAAAGTGTAAACATAATGAGGTGCATTCTAGGAGGAATTTTTAGTCCCTGTGGTTGTGTGTCTAGTGCTTAAGCTCAAGGAAATACTTTTCAGGTTGTTGCTTCTCATTCATTAGATGATTACAAAGGGTTACAAAGTACAAAGGTTTCTATATTAATTTTAGTTACAATGAAATCTGGATCCACTCTTTAAAATTCAGCATGCAGTCAACGACTGCAAAAGTATTTTCTCTGGGCAGTGGCAGTGCGTCTCTCGGGGGATAGTGAAATGCAGTTCTTTTCCCCAATTGTTTTTCCTAAAGAAAAATCTAGAGAGAAACCTTTGGTCTTCTGAATTCATAAATGACACTCAGAGAAAAAAAAAACCCTTAAATTAAAATGTAAAAAGGGGAATGTGTGTAATATACTGAGCTAGATTGGAACTCTGCAATCTGCCCTGAGTAATGGGAGGCATAAGGTCGATCTGCTCCAGGACTCTAAGAATCACAGTTCCTCCCAGATCCCCACTGGAACAGAGAGGAGTAAAGTTATAATGCCCATCTCTGTAGAGCAGCTTACTGCCAGGGCTCTAGCTGCTCCCCAACCATCTTTTCCCACTCCCCGTCCACTTGCTCACAGGAGAAAGTGTCAGAGGAGCAGCCCCTGCTTTTCCCACCACAGTTGGATTCTCCATCTAAGTAGGGGCCACCAGGAGAATAAAGGAGACCTTGCCCCTTTCCCTGACTGAGTAAGGGATATGATGATCTAGCCCATTATAATTATTTACATTTATCTTAAATTAGGATTAGAGGTGGCCTCAAATCAAACCACCGAATTTTTGATTCCCCAAACTTCAGAAAAAGTCTGATTCTGGATCCAAACTGTGGCTCAGGGATAACGTGAATCAAACACGTCTGTTTAGTTTATGCTTGGTGGATTATGTCTCACTTCTCTTTTTACATTCTTAAAACAATCACTAACGTGAAAGAGCAGAAACTCTTGCATGAGGTAAGAAGTTGTGGAAATGAATCATCAGGAGTTCATTTCAGATACATTTTTACAGAAAGATACAATGAAGAAGATTTTGGCAATTTACTTCAAATGCCTTACCTATTGTTTTTTCCTACCCCCCCCCCCCAGATGTTCTGGTTTAACTTGGATTTAAACTTGAAGAGTGGTCAGTTTGGATGAGCTATTACCAGCAGGAGAGTGAGTTTGTGTGTGTATCGGGGTGGGGGGGATGTGAGAAAACCTGGATTTGTGCAGGAAATAGCCCAACTTGATTGTCATGCACATTGTGTAAAGAGTTGTCACTTTGGATGGGCTATCACCAGCAGGAGAGTGAATTTGTGTGGGGGGGTGGAGGGTGAGAAAACCTGGATTTGTGCTGGAAATGGCCCACCTGATGATCACTTTAGATAAGCTATTACCAGCAGGACAGTGGGGTGGGAGGAGGTATTGGTTCATATTCTCTGTGTATGTATAAAGTCTGCTGCAGTTTCCACGATATGCATCTGATGAAGTGAGCTGTAGCTCACGAAAGCTTATGCTCTAATAAATTGGTTAGTCTCTAAGGTGCCACAAGTACTCCTTTTCTTTTTGCGAATACAGACTAACACGGCTGTTACTCTGAAACTTACCTATTTTTGTTTGCAATGTATTTAACCGTGACACTGGTTACTTTTTCGGACCTGAGGAAGAGCTCTGTGATGCTCAAAAGCTTAGTCCAATAAAAAAATATTACCTCACCCATCTTCTCTCTCTTAAGCATCTGTTGTATTTATCTATAGAGAAACAAGTAATGGGTGGTTGAAATTCACATGGATCACCCTTAACCTATACTGGAATCTTTACTGTTGCTCATGTCCTTGGGAAAGCAAGATATTCAAGGCAGTTTTCAGCAGGGATTGTGGAACAGTCTCAAAAATCATTTCCCATCTTGTGCCAACATTATAGCCTTGTCATCAGGCACTGGAACACTTTTCTATTTAAACTACAGTAATTAAATCTCCCTACTCTCATTTAAAAAAAAATACAGCTGCCTGCTGTTGGTCTGAAGAATTGCACCGAGTAAATGTAAATTTTAATTTCACGGTGCAAGTGTTAAATCAATGCTGTCTAAGCTGTCTGCCTGTGCTTCATGAAATCCCACCACATTTTAATAGTTCTCCTTTTGTACTGAATGGAACTACCCTTGGAAATACCACGTGTTATGATGTGCGTGTGTGTGTCGGGGGAGGGGGAATAATGTACAATTAGGGCCCCGAAAACCACAACAACATAACCATATTCTAGTCACCTAATTGGGCCAAGAGAAAACTATCATTTCTGAAACCGTTTGTTTTTTTAACACATACTTTCCCTACCAACTTCAGTTAAAATAACATAGTGGTTCCTGGCAATGTTTTACATAGAGCATTGTATTCCATGTTGACTTTAAAAGCCATTGTTCCAATGCATGTCAATAAAACACGTAATCCTTCTTAACCTAGTAGTCCTCATTTTATTATGAGTGTTTATCTGTTAAGTGACAAAATTACGCTAGTGTGGATTTATTTTGCATTCCCTTTTTTTAAGATTACTGACATTTTTAAGATTGTCAAATTTCTGAATGGGTCAGAATAATATGCTTTAGTGTAGCCTAAACCTATTCACCCTGCACCCAGGGTTGCAGAAGCAGAGATAAACCTGACATTGTTCACATGGTTTTAAATTTCATTAACAGCAAGCTGAGACATGCCCAGAAACTGTTGTTAAGTTTAATTCTAGAATGAAATGTAGTGTGTGCTTGATTCTGTGAGTTTGATATTTTATGTTTGGAGGAGTGCCCCTATATTTCATAATTTTGCTCTTGATGTGATCTTTATCATATCTGGCTGGTGCTACATGACAAACATATTTCCCTTACATCTTACAAGAGTCACATCACAGGAACCATATGACGCTAATGTATATTGTAAAGCCCATCCATGCTACCCAGGACAAGTTAGCTGGTAATATCACTAGTTTGCAAAGAGATTGATTGCTTCCTGTTGAATTATAGCCATGTGCGCCACTGAAGTGAAAGGTTTCAGAGTAGCAGCCGTGTTAGTCTGTATCCGCAAAAAGAAAAGGAGGACTTGTGGCTCACGAAAGCTTATGCTCAAATAAATTTGTTAGTCTCTAAGGTGCCGCAAGTCCTCCTTTTCTTTTTACTGAAGCGAAAGTTGCTTCTGCATTTTTATTACAATCCCCAAGCTTTAACAGTGCTGTAAATTAAAATGCAACAGGATGAACATGGACAAAGAAGGTCTCAACCTCAGGAATTAATATTTTAACGATTTTTTATACAACATCTATTTTCAAGTCTTACAAATGAAAAAAAAGAAAAAACAAGAGGAAATGTATTACTTAACATCTTTTTTATGCCTATATAGCTCTCAGTATATCAGTATAATTCATGCAATTAGCCTAAGAAATTGAATAATCACATTGTATATTTCAAAAAAACCATTTGTGGATAAGGGCCAAATCTTACAAAGCCTACTTCAATGGAGTAGTCAGTCGAACTACTCTTGCGTGTAAGAGTTCGCATGACCAGTCTGAGATCATTATTTTTAAAATGTGATGATGGGGATACATGGCAAGTACTCCTGTGAGGGTTTGATGATGTACAATATGCTATAAATACAATCTATCACAGGTTTCAGAGTAACAGCCGTGTTAGTCTGTATTTCCAAAAAGAAAAGGAGTACTTGTGGCACCTTAGAGACTAACCAATTTATTTGAGCATAAGCTTTCGTGAGCTACAGTTGCATCCAATGAAGTGAGCTGTAGCTCACGAAAGCTTATGCTCAAATAAATTGGTTAGTCTCTAAGGTGCCACAAGTCCTCCTTTTCTTTTTGCAAATCTATCACAGAAATACACGGTGACTCAAAAGAAACAAACATGGTATACTGTACATGGATAATGATTCAAAACGTATAAATCATCATATATTATCATGATAAGTCATAATGTGCTATCAAATATGTAGTACACATAATTCAGGATTATTTAAGTGTATATTGACATGACAGAGGGGAACCATTGCAGTCTAGCATCTTAACCACTGTAAATCTTTTCTGAAGACCTCTTTTTTTTTCTTTATCTTCTTTTCCTTAAATAAATATTTGAAAGAAATTGAGCAAACAAAATTTACATTAAAATAGTTCTATGTGTCTAAAGGAAAATTAAAAAAATAAATTCTTAAACTGAAAAATTATTTCTAAAAGGCATCCCAGTGTCCCGGGTTTATTTACTCCCCAGGATTTCGTTACCAATATTTTCACGCTTTACACATTAAAAAAAATGTTTGTTCTAATTATCAGGACAACAAAGTCAGCCTGAAATCAGGAAAGCATGCAAAGTTATTTCTGGCTTTTATATCATCATTAAAGATAGGACTGAATAAAATTCCTAAATCCAAACTCCCAGGAACTTTGTGGTTAAAGCCTATTTCTAATCTTTGACAGTATTCTGCTCTGAACAGATTCTGCTCTCAGGGTCACTGGTGTAAATCTGGAAAAACTCTACTGATGTCAATGGAATTAATGGCATTCCAACTTAAGTTTCTTGACATCAGTGGAGTTACTCCAAAGGGTCATCACGAGCAGATAATGGCCTTAGTTACTACGTCTATTGTCACAAAACTATGTGGATAGGATACAAAATATTCATAAAGGTCAGATCTATTGAAAAAAGGTGGGATTTTTTACATAGATACATTTCTGACTATAATTGTGTTAGGCTTTTGTTTTAAAATGCACATTTGGCTTAACAGGACAAATTAAAGAAGGATTAACTTCTCTAACTTTGAATTGCTTGTTTTGGGTTGTTGTTATTTTTGTTTTTTTTTTTATTTTATTTTATTTTATGACAGATTTTTTTACATTTACCATTGGAATTTAAGTTTATTTATTTATTTCTCATCCAAGAACATTTTGATGGCAAAAGAATCAAAATGAGTGACAGATTTCAGATCACAAGCAGTGAACCTGTTAGATTTCAGCATAATTGTCATTTGTCCTCTTCTGACAAATTATATAAATGACTGAAGAAAAGATTCCTCAATAGACTGAAATCACAGCTCCTTTTCCTAAACTCTTCCCTCCTCAGTGGTTTCCTCAGTCCCAATCTAGAGTCTTATCCACTCTGCCTCTGTGTTGAATCTCTTTCCCAAGAAATATCCTTCTACTCATCACAACTCATTGGTAATGTTATAGGACAAAGCATTTGGACTGGAAAATTCCTGCTTATAACCACACCAATATTTTCTGTATCCCATTGTATAGCACAGACATATACACTAATATGATTGATTTTTAAGTTGTACAATTTCCTACTAATTATTCCAGAGCCCACTGTCAAGAAACATGCCATTTTGAGGGTAAACTCTGGTTTCTTTGTGATCAATGCTTAATATGATGCCCATAAAACAGAGAATTGAGAGATCGGGAAGAACTACTTCTACTTCATTCAGCTTATCCATCACCTTGCCAGCTAGCGCAGGATTTGTTGTACTGTCTATTTTGTAGCCTTGTGGAAAAGTCCTGTAAGAATTTTCTATTAAATTGTAACCTTTCTATAGGTTTCTTAAACTTCCTATAGAATTTAATAGAGTAAAGAATCATATACATGCTATAGAATTCTGCAGGATGGTTCAAAATATTATACAGCCAATATCATTCTCTATTAAATCCTGTAGAATGTTATTGTAATTTCTAGGGAATTCTGTTGGGTTCACCCCCTTACACCATATAGATCTTCCCACAAGGTTAGTGCCTTCCTTAGACAATGCCACAAGTTCTTGTCAGAACTTCTTCTTTACTGAAATTCACCCAAATATTCATTTTCTCTCTCTCTCCCTGGTGTTTAAACATATCAAATATGTAGAGACAGTTATGTTCCCTTTTATGCATCACTTAAATAATCTACAGTATACATATTTTGCTCTTTTACTCTTTCTTCATAAATCAGTTTCTCCATCCCCGTCATCATTATTGTTGCTCCTCTCTGAACTCCCTCCAGTATCAGAAATCTTTCTTTTATTCTTTCATTTTGCCGTCAGAGCCTGTCCTCAAAAGAATGTATCACTTTAAAGCTATGGGTCGGGCTCAAGAGGGCAATGCCAAAATAGGGTGAACACTCATCATGCCAAGTGTCTAATGTGGTCATAAAACTATTTTAAGTTCTATCAAATATACCTTATATAAGACAATACAATATAAGCAAGTCATTCCCATTTTTAACCTTTATATTTATTTCTTCTTTGGATTTGCTAGCATAACACCCATAACCCTGCATTAGTAACACTCACTATCTTCCTCATGCTACATTATTTAAAGCAGCTGTGAAGGCCAGAGTGTGACCTTTTCTCCATAGTGTACCATAGTTCTTCCCTCCAGCCAGGTGACGAACTGTATTTTATTTATTTTCAGGATCTCCAGTATGTGCATGGTAGGATGCAGTTTTCTGCCTGACTTCTCAGTCTAGACAATGCAGAGATGTGAAAGTCCTCAGAAATCAGATATCAAGACCCCAGAGCATTAAATCATTCTTTCAAGGAACAGAGAGCTTGAAATTTTAGTATCATAGTCAAAATTCGCATAGAGAGACACATACAATATAATTAGAAGATTAAGGTGAAATTAAGACACTGCCTTTGGGAAAGTCTGTCTCCTAATTGAGCAAATGATGATTAAGCCTACCATGACAGAGACTTTTAGTAAATTTTAAGATCTTAAGGAAACTCTCTCTTATTCTACTTCTCATCTTAAACTCCTATAGAAGACAACCAATTTCTTGTCAAAATCTTGTGATCTAATACTAAATTGTTTTTATTCAACCAAAAAAAAAAAATCTGATTCAGGGTAGGGCTTTCTTTCAAAGGGTAACACCCTGTCTCTTGGAGAAATATTTACTTCCCGGCAGCTTCTGTCAAATATTCAATTCCCAACCAATGAACGTTAAACCTTTTAATTGAAAGTGATCTAAGAACCCTTCACAAATTCCTTGTAATGAGTGAATGGCCGTTAGTAGTAATGAATGCAGCCACCTTTTTCTGACCTCAACTGTTTAAAAGCATTGCTGCTGATGTGGCTGGGGCAGGGCAGTGAACTTCAGCTGTTAACCATATAATGCCCATCTGAAGAGTAGATTTTAACTGTTTGTAACCAGATCTTATCATAACTGAAAGCGAACCTGGCTTGCATCCAGAGAAGCAATGTCTACTCTGAAAATCTGGCCCTCAGTTTTCCAAACTGCCAATTTAGGTGCCTAAGTCTAACATTTAGGATCCAATGGGTATGTCTAAACTTCAATTAGACACCCATGGCTGACCCAGGCCAGATGACTTGGGCTCACGGGGCTCAGGCCAAGACGCTGTTTAGTTGTAATGTCAATGTTTGTGCTCAGGCTGATGAGCAGACTCTAGGGTCCTGCATAGGTGCCTGACCCTGAACATCCACACTGCAATTAATCTACCCCTTAGCCCAAGCCTTGAGCATCTAAGTCAGCTGACAGAGGCCAGCTGAGGGTGTCTAATTGCAGTGAAGACATATCCAATAACAGCCTCAAACCACTCACTCAGCTGCCACCCATCCCTGTAGGCCTACTTTTCTACTGGCAAAGATCCTAGTGCATAAGTGTCCATGGGTGACATGGGCAAAACCAAGGGCACTGGAACAGTTTTTATAGTGGGGCTGCTAAGAGCCATTGAACCAAACTATAGACTCTGAATATATTGGAAACCACTTAAAGCCCAGGGGTGCGGCAGCACCACCAGCATCCCTAGCTCCAGTACCTATGGGCAAAACCATTTACATCCTGATACCACTGAGCTGCTCAGTGCCCTTGTTCATGCCAATCCCTGGCAGGATTTTCAGACTAGGCATTGTACCTGCTTCAAATCAGGCAGAGTGGGGATTAGAAAGCAGATGGCTACCCTAACCCCTGGCTATAAAGGGGTGGGTCTCTCTGTTGTGGAGGAAGGAGTCTCCCCCTCTGACCTGGAGTTAGATACCTAACTACCTTTGAGGGGAAGGCCTTAGCATTCCTACTGGCTAGCTCAGAGGGTTCCATGCTCAGCTTCCTGGCTTCTATGAATCCCATTCTTAGGCTCTGTCTACACTACACACCTTTAGTGACGCCGCTACAGGCATGCAGTGTAGCTGCTGTTTATCTGCAGGAAAGAGCTCTCCTGCCAACAAAAAACTTCCACCCCAAAGAGCAGCAGCAGCAGCTTTGTCAGCAAAACACCTACACACACACACTTTTTCCAGTAGTCCCACTGAAGGAGGAGGAAGGAGACAAAAAAGAGGAACAGAAAAAAAGAATCTATATATTTTTTTTTATTTCCAAGAGTTTCAAACAAACTACTTTTTTCACAAAACATTCCAAATTCTGTAGGCCATTTTTAATGGATGAATATTTTGTTCCAAAAATGTCAACCAGTTCTACTTACTAGTACCTAATATGACTACTTCTCTCTCTCTCTTACATAACTGCAACATACATTTATTTCCTTAGGTTAACTATATTTATTAAATCTTTCCTCATAAATTGTATTTTCAAAACACTTTGCTCAAATTTTTCAGCAGGTGTGGTTTTTGGGTGCCCTTAATTTTGTGATTCCTTAATGGGACCTGATTTTCCTTCTTTATTTTGTCAAACAGTTTTCATTGTTATAGTTTAAATGTGGTGACCAGACTTGTGTACTGTATTTGTTATTTATGAAAGAGGTTAAATTGGCCCCCCCAGGTCAGTCAATTGTTTTCTGTTTTGCTTTCTGGTGAGAACATGGGTGGAGATGGATGTGGAGAAGGACTGAGCATTTAAGTAATGACTTATCCTTCTTAGGTTTGTAATTAGGATTGACATGAGGCCAAAAAAAGAAAAATAAATATAGGCATTAAATATTAGCAGACCACATTTTAGCAGATTATGGTAGGTAGTGGATGAAAATGGGATATAGCAATGAAGGGAAAACATGTAGAGGAAATGGAATGGACTTAAAAAAAAATAACGTATATCCAAGAGTAATGCATTCCACCTAACAATACGTGTTTAGGAATAGCAAATGTCCTATATGGATGATCAGAGAAGTGCAAAGAAGCAGCTAAGTGTAAGAAAAAGGAATATGAAAGGGAAAAATTAAAAAAAAGTACAGAAGAGAACTGTGGACATAGAATAAACTAGAATTGACTATAAAAAAGATAAGGAAACCAAAGAGGGAGAATAAAAGATTTCACAAGAGATTATGATAATCACCAAGTTTTTAAAAAAAAATACATAAGAACAAAAGGTCACTAAAGGACACAGTAAGACCCTGAAGAGGGTCATTTATCAAAAGAGGAGGCAGAGATTGCTGGAAAATGTAAATGAATTATTTGCATCCGTGTTCACAAAGGAAAATGGATGACAGATGGCAGAGCAGGTATGTGTTTCCTTGGCGAGGGAGAAGAAGAAACATTGGAAGAAATCAGGATCATGCCAGACAGATTATAGGTGACATTTAAAACATCCCAAACCAGACAAGACTCCAGGATCAGGCAATATCTATTTTGGAACTAACAAAAGGGCCAAATCCAGCATGCTTTCTCACACAAGTAGTTAGTTCCATTTACTTCAGTGGGCCAAATTATGCTTGCCTTCCACAAGAAGTTCCAATGAAGTCAATGCCACTTCTCACATGAATGGGGCTATGGAATTTGTACCTTAAAATGTCTGTCCTAGTGGATTTAAGAGAAGCTAGTGCAATAGTAACATGAAAGAAGACACATACGGAAGGAGCAGGAGACAAGTGTAATTTTCTTGCCATGCATCACCATAAATCTACATTGGAGTTGAAAGGTATGAACTCCTCACATTAAAGCTGATCAAGTGAGCATGCTAAAAACAGAAGTGTAGTCATGGAATCGCAAGTAGTGGGAGGGGCTAGTCACCCTGAGTACATGCCTGTACTCCCAGATGTGATTGTATTGAAGGTGGCTAGCCCCTCCCGTTGCTTGTGCTATTGTAAGCGGGGGAATAGTCCCACTATTGTGGGGAACTTTCCTGGCTTCTGCACTACCCCGGTGAAGTGGGCTGGCAAAAGGATCTGAGTCCTCGCTCCCACTTCCTTTACCCAGTGGCCTCCCTGCCCTTGAGGACTCCCCTTCCACCCTCCTGTCTGGCAGAGTCCTAATAACCCCAACAAGGCTGAGCCCAGGATTCCTGGGGGGCTCGACCCCCAACCCTGCTGTGGTCACCTAGGACAGGGGCTTGGGTGTCCCCACTCCGGGGTGCTCTGTCTGCACTGGGCACTTCTCTGACCCACTGATCATTACATACCATTTGAAGCAAATGCAAGTTATTTAATCAACAATTAATTTTAAAAAGAATAAGGGAAAATGGGAAAGGTTAAAGGAAACACATCACCCCGCTCTGTGGCAGGGAACATCACAAACAGTGTCTCTGGAACGTCAGGGCAGTTCACAGTCTGTTCCTTGTAAGTCCCAGGCCTTCTTCTCAGGCCCTGGCTGTGCTGCAGGGATGTTGTGGGTTGGACACTTGCTCTGGTGGTGGCCACACGCTCTCAGGCTCTAGGTGGCAGGGCCCTTCTTCCCAGCGTTGCCCCAGCCCTGTCAGGGTTACCAATCCCCCTCAAGTCTGGCCTGCAGAGCCTCCTGGCTGAGGCGTCTCCCTGTGCTGGGCCTGCTGCCCAGGGTCCCCCCTCGCTCTCCTCAGCTTCTCACCGCACCCAGCTCCGGACTGCTCCAGCCCCAGCTCCAAGTCCAGCTCCACTCTGTCTTAGCTCTAGCCCCACTCTGCCTCAGCACGGCTGCTGCTCTGCCTCCAGCTCTCTGGGCTGCTTCTCTGGCCCCTCTGGCTCTGGTTGCTGCAGCTCTGCTCCCAGGACAGGTCTGCTCTGCAGGCTGCTGCTGTGACTCTGCTGCCAGCACTGACCTGCTTCGTGGGCTTCTTTTCTGGCTTGGCTTTGCTTTGCTGCAGCTCTGCTCCCAGGACAGGGTCTGTTCTCTCTGGGCTGCTTTTCTGGTCCCTCTGGATCTGGCCCAGCTCTGCTCCCCAGCTCAGCTTGGGCCCCTGCTTTCTCCTTAGCTCGGCCCCACTCTTACTGACCTAGGCAATTCCAGCTCACACGGAGGATGGAGTACGGGACCTCCCTGGCCTCCTGACTCCCTGATTAGCCTGCCCTCCCTGTCATTCAGGCTGACTGGGAGCATTAGCCTCTCCCCATTGTTCCTAGGGACTATCAGTCTCAGGGTCCCAATTCCCCATCGACCCTTCCCCTTTTTAGTAGTGGGAGCTAGCAACTAAAACACCCCCACTGAATGTTAGTAAGGGGGCAACAGTCCCCTTACACTATCACAGCTACACTTCTATTTTTTGCATACTTGCTTGATCAGAGCAAGTGTGGGTATGTCTCCTCAAGCTGGAATTTATACTTTCCAGCCACCAGGTAGACATTCCCTCAGATAGAAGTAAGGGCTGGGTTCAGTTGATACAATAACACCTCTTTCTGTACATACTTTATGGACACCTTTCTGAACTAAAAAAACCCCACCAAACAAACAACAATTTGCTTCTACCCGAACCTGGAGACACATGTTCACAAGTGCTGTGCACTAGGAAAACAGAAGTGAGAACCTAGCTTACCAAACGAGTGCTTCCCAGTTCAGCAAGTTTTGGTCATGGGGTAAAGTGTGATCTTAAAATGAAAACCAGAGAGTTACAACTCTGAGAAAAAAAAATGTAATAAACGAAGGGAAAGCAGTTATTACAAAGAGCGGTTACAACAGTAAGTGTACATATAGCCTCTTGGACTGTGTGTGTTATATATCCCCTTCTTTCAATGATCCACAGAGGCTGTAGGTCAGCTAAGATGTCTGGCTGTTTAGCACACAGTACAGCAACTTGTGCTTCTTTTAATCCCCTCTGTTGGCCAAGATCGCAGACACAACCCACACACACGAAACAAAGCAAAATATACATTTAACTATAACTCTACGGACTCCAGCCTGGAGGGTATAAAAGTCGAGAGCACCATAAAGTCATCTCAGGAAGCACAATAGTGCCTTTGGTGCACATGAGTATTGGTTTGAGCTGGGGCCCTGAGAAGGGTAATGCTGCTGCTGTTTATCTCCATAGCTCATTGGGCTGATCTAAGGAGCAGCATGGTTAGGAAAATGCTGACTGAGTCTCACTGCTGATAGTGTAAACAAAAAGTTGCAGCTCAGTACTACAACCCCTTCATCTTGGAAAGTGGAGCCAATGAGGTGCCTATTCTGTAGCTGTAGATTCTCAACCACCACCAAGACCTTGCTCCTCGCACTACGCCCAAATAAATCTGTTAGTCTTTAAAGGTGCCACGCAACTCCTCGTTGTTTTTGTAGATACAAACTAAAACAGCTACCTCTCTGATACTTTGCTCCTTGCCATGCTGTTCCTCCAGCCTGAGAGAAGTAGGCAAGGAGAAAGGGGTAAACAGGTGTCTCTTTCTGTGTTGTGGAAAGGGGCAACTCTGTGGCTGTGTTTCTATGTAGTGTATATTATGGGGTAGCAGCAACTATGTAGCCATGGTGTGGTGTGTGTTGGTGGTGTGGAGCTGTGTCAGCTCTGTATGTACATGTGCAGTGGCTAGTGTGTGAGGAGAGCAGGTGGGGTGTGTGTGTGTGTGTGTGTGTGTGAGAGAGAGAGAGAGAGAGATTGTCTATTGAGGGAACAGGCTTCAGAATAAATGGAAAAGGAAGAGATGTGGAACTATAAAGAGAATAACAGAGGAGAGAAAGAGGCAATTTTAAAAAGGCAGAAAAGGGAAAGTCTTGTAATTAAGGTAATTGCCCTGTATGTGGCAGATCTGGGTTTAATACTCACCCTTCTCACAAGCTTTCTTTATGATATTGGTCAGTAAGGGATTCTGTGAGGCCACATCCATTAACAGGAGTAAAGAACTTTTAGATTTCCAGGGGAAGTGGCTATAGAAATGCAAAGTAGTATCACCTGCCATACTAGGAAACAGGAAAGTCTTAGACGTTTGCAAATTGTTTTGAAGATACTATAAATGCAAAGCGGTAGCCCAGCATCTGTTTCTGTATTCTAGTTTTAAAAAAGACACCATCTACTGGAAAGAGTGTGTTTACCCAACAGCCACTCCCATGATTTTTTTACCAACCGTTATACCAGCAGGGTTGGCTGAACAGGTGCTAACAAGATGTGTGCCTGAGATCAAACTGACCAGTGTGTTTGTATGTTGTGTCCCTTTCCTCCAGCCTTCATGTTGTTTTTTGTCTTGTTACCTTGTGGGCACAGACTGTGTTTTTAGCAATAAAAATAATAACAGGAGAGGTGATGATTTGATTAACAAACAGAGGAGCTAAATTGCTTTTCAACTCAGATGTTCTGGACATCTCTTGATGATCTCTTGAAAAGGAATGCCATACCCAAGTTAAAGGACATGTTTGGTTTCCCAATTTGTGTACAAAGTTCTCTCTCTACCTAACTGTAGCTAATGAGTATCCTTTTGGGACAACCACAGCACTGAATCATTGCTTTTCCCCTAGCCAGTGGTCAGAGAGCGTGTGCACACGCATGGGAGCAATGACTAGAAGTACTGTGATCCCAACACATGCTCGTTATCTGTTTTTTTCCTAAGTGTCCTAAACGTAGATCTTGATATTATGTCAATGAATATTTAATATAAAATTACAGCATTCAGTGGTAAATTACAGCTAGATCTGACCAGGAGAGGATTAAGCCCATCACTTTGCTTAGCAGCTCAGATGGTTGGAATAATTGGATGATAGCTGGAGGGCATCCATTTGGTCTATAATTAGGTCATTTCTTTCTCATCCCCTCTGTGTGTATAATTACAAATTAATTTGAAATCCCACTGTGAGAAAAGAAATTCATTTAAAAATAATAGAAGAGAAGAGCCACAGGATATTATTTTAAAAGAGATTTTCAATGTTTATGTCAAAATATGCTATTTGGCCAAAAGTCTTATCCACATTGACTGCAGTTCTTGTATTTGATTTCTCTGTTTACTTTTTAACATATCTGGATGCATTTTCTTCCTTAATTTAAATGGGTTTTCCTATAACCATGATGATGCCCTCAGCTTTTAACACCACTCTGGTGATTCATCGTTGGGAATCAACTACACAAGATGTTTTAAGAAAATGAAAAGCAATACTGAACCCATTGAAAGGCACCATGCCCCAGATCCTCAAAGATATTTAGTTGCCTAACACCAATGATCTGAGCCCATATTGTAAGAAGGTGAATGTGCAGGTCTACACAGGCTGATTTAGTCATCTGCTTCATTCTTTGGTGGAGTCATGCTTTAGTTACTCTTTAAAATGTACATTTCTGCCTTCACAATGAAAGTATTATATGTTACACCACACTAGATAGAACACTAGCCCTTATATGCACTCTGATAGTTTATTCTTCAAGCTCTTAGTTGTGATATGCTTTTGTCAAATTCTGTTTGTCTTGCTTTATCACAACAATGTGGTCAGATGCATTAGGCCTCCTGTCTTCATTGCTGACAATACAAGCAAAAAACCATGCATTTCTGACAACTAGATAACCTCTGCCAAAGCTGGTAAGACAATGTTCTGACTTACTAAACTTCCTGTTTCACTCAAGGGATAAGTGTGATTTCATCTTTCCTCAGGAATCTTTGGAGAGGCTGGGGAGAGATCCACAGGTGATCTAAATTTGGGTGATGTGAATAGCAAGCTTGACTGTGCTGAGCTGGGTATATGTATTCAAGAAGAAGAGGTGAAGAAAGGACTGTCACGAATGAGAAGGATATCTGGATCAGATTGTTTTTCTAGTGGACCGTAAGGTACCGGATAACATCCCATGCTGTTTAGCATGATGAGATTAGACTTTCTATCGAAAATGAACTGCCTAGAGGTAGATCCCAAAGCTCATTTTGTAAAAAGGTGTTTTCCCACAGTGCTCTAAAACCAAAATATATGGAGGGCTAAAGGGAAATTAAGGAAAAACAAACAAACAAAGCTAACACAATATTTTCGGGCTTCAAAAAAGGTTCACAATATTTCTGGGCTTCACATTCTAGTTTTATTTTATCCACACAGGATCATCCAGGCCTAACTGTGATTCCACATTCAGGCAGGAAAAATGGGATAATCAGAAAGGAGAGAATTTTTTAACTGAGCAATGTCTTGCTAGTAATAGCACTTTGTATTTTCATAGCACCTCATTTGAGAATGTCAAAGCACTTTACAAATTAATAAAGCCTCACAATTCTTGGAGTATTACTCAAATGAGGCACAGATAAGTGGGAGTGAAGTGATTTACCCAAGGACTTTCAGCCACTGAAGCAGAATGCAAAAATGTTGAGTCACAGAGTCTTTAATGCTTGAAACGCACTGCTAGACTATGGACCAATCCAAAGCCCATTGAAGTCAACAGGAGTCTTTCCACTGACTGCAATGGGTTTTAGATCAGGCCCTGGACAATCATACAGAAAGAGCATGAGAAAGTTTGATTCACTATTTGAAACTGTGACTTTTTGCCACTTTAACTTTTCAAACATTTCTCTTCTTCTGCAACTTTTCCGAAGTTGGAGGTTTTGAAAATTATAGTAGACAGAGTAAAAAGGGGAAATGTGGAAGGAAAAAAACCCTAGGCATCATTCAGTCTTCTGCACTCATTGCCAATAAAAGGGGCAAATTGGAATTTTTTTTAGAAAATGCCATTTTTTGAAACCCAAAACTAAACAGATTTCAATTTGAAACTAAACAAAAATGTCATTTTGAAATTTCCCATTGAAATGAAGCAATTTTGTAATCAAAAATTGATGTTTTACTATAAAAAGTGTGTTTTCAATGAAACCTCATATTTTGATAGGGAAATATTTACAATTTTCAGTCACTTCCACTGTTCCCTCTAAGCTGTGCGTGCGCACACACAGATCCTAAACCCCGCGCACACAGCGAAATGTCACGCACACAAAAATTTGCACAAAAGCACAACAATTTGCACAGAAGAAATTTTTTGCGCACATGGCCCATCAAAAATTTGCACAGAAAATTTTTTTTGCGCACACAGCCTGTCAAAAATTAGAGGGAATATTGGTCACTTCTACTACCTTCCAGTTCAGAGGATATATCTTACATGTAACGTACCTATTTATGTGGTTTAAATGAAATGTCTACTTTAAAATATTGTTATTGTGAAAAAACAATGAAAATAAGTCTTTGAAATACACATAATATATGTGGGGTTTTAGCCTCAATGTGGCATTTGATAGGTAAAAGGAGCTAACACTGAGATCTACTAAATGTAGATCTTCAGTTATGTAGGTAAAGCGTTTGGAAGTAAACCATTGCCATCAGCAAAAGCTGGAGGCTAGTAGTGAGAATTCTTTAAAGAAAAACAAATGCAAGTGCTGAAATGGAATAATAACTGGATCACATAAGCTCAATTGTTTGGGTTTAGATTTTCTACCCTCTGAAAGCCACCATGTAAAAATGGGTGGTCTCTGATTAGCTCTTGGATACTGGAATTTAAATTATATGAGCAGTGAGTTAACTCATTTCCCTCTAAGTCCTTACAGAACTTTGTGGGCTATGTACATAATATATTAGATTGTATGTAATGACCAGTTGGAAAAAAACCCATAAGATATCATATTTTAGTCTCCTTTCTGATTACTCCTCCTGCATGAATGCTAACAGCATCAAATATTCTACTAACATATGCAATTATCTAAAAGCAAAAAGTTTATCCCTACTGTAAAGTTGGACTATAATCAACCCTCCTGTTCTGATGTACTTAGAATATGCTCAGAGCAACTGAATTCCACTAACTACTTCTCCACACTCCACCTCTCTGGATCTTACCCGAACTGTGCACACCGTTCGCCTCAAAACCACTTGAATAGAGCTTGGTTTGAGGTGTTCCTGACCCTCAGCCCATGATTGCAATACTTCATGAAAATGAGTTGAGGTTTCCTGCACATGTGGGAACACCATGATTGCCCTTGCCATGAGAGGTCTTTCCAGGTGGCATTCCTTGCTCTTGCTTCTGCCTTTTCTTGGTTCAGCTGTCTAGGGAAGGAGGGGGGAAATATACTAACATTCTCAAAAACATGCCATGAAAATGTTCTTGTTGGGGGGGAAAAGAATGCTAGAAAATAAAGCTGACTGGAGGATGAGAATTCAGTTGTGTCAACTTCCAAGATTTTGACATTTGTTTTAGTTTTGAATTGGCACAAACAATACTTTTGAATGTTTTGGCAAAAACAGATTTCTGTTGAAATGTCCTTTTCCGATTCAGGAAGAGATGTTGTCAAGGTTCCTTCCCCACTCTGAACTCTACGGAACAGATGTGGGGACCTGCATGAAAAACCCCCTAAGCTTATTTTTACCAGCTTAGGTTAAAACTTCCCCAAGGTACAAATTATTTTACCTTTTGTCCCTGGACTTTATTGCTGCCACCACCAAGCGTCTAACAAATGTAACAGGGAAAGAGCCCACTTGGAAACGTCTTTCCCCCTAAAATCCCCCCAAGCCCTACACTCCCTTTCCTGGGGAAGGCTTGATAAAAATCCTCACCAATTTGCATAGGTGAACACAGACCCAAACCCTTGGATCTTAAGAACAATGAAAAAGCAATCAGGTTCTTAAAAGAAGAATTTTAATTAAAGAAAAAGTAAAAGAATCACCTCTGTAAAATCAGGATGGTAAATATCTTACAGGGTAATCAGATTCAAAACATAGAGAATCCCTCTCGGCAAAACCTTAAGTTACGAAAAGACACAAAAACAGGAATATACATTCCATTCAGCACAACTTATTTTATCAGCCATTTAAACAAAACAGAATCTAATGCATATCTAACTAGATTGCTTACTGACTTTTTACAGGAGTTCTGACCTGCATTCCTGCTCTGGTCCTGGCAAAAGCAACACACAGGCAGAGAGAAACCTTTGTCCCCGTCTCCCCCCAGCTTTGAAAGTATCTTGTCTCCTCATTGGTCATTTTGATCAGGTGCCAGCAAGGTTGTCTTAGCTTCTTAACCCTTTACAGGTGAAAGGGTTTTTCCTCTGGCCAGGAGGGATTTAAAGGTGGTTTACCCTTCCCTTTATATTTATGACACGCCCCCCAAATCACAGATAGGGTGAAAAGCTGGCTGTGATTTCTTCCTGGAGCTCTAGGAGAAAACAGAGTTAATAAGACACATGCACCTCTAAATATACTACCAAGTATATAAAGACTATCAATATTTTTCACATCTCAAGGACGATTTTAATCAGTTGATTCTGGGAAACTTTCATGGGAGAGTGCATCAGCCACGTTGTTAGAAGCTCCTGAGATGTGTTGGATGTCGAAATCAAAATCTTGGAGAGCTAAACTCAACCGAAGAAGTTTTTTGTTATTTCCCATGGCGGTATGAAGCCACTGTAGTGCAGCATGGTCGGTTTACAGGTGGAAGCTCCGTCCCCAAACATATGGGCGTAGCTTTTCCAGAGCGTAGACAATGGCGTAACATTGTTTTTCACTGACTGACCAGTTGCTTTCCCTCTCAGACAGCTTCTTGCTGAGAAACACTACAGGGTGGAATTCTTGATCCGGTCCTTCCTGCATTAAAACTGCTCCCACACTACACTCGGACGCATCTGTGGTTACTAGGAATGGTTTGTCAAAGTCTGGGCCCTTAGCACAGGGTCAGACATGAGTGTCGCTTTAAGCTGGTTAAAGGCCTTCTGACACTCTTCGGTCCACTGAATAGCATTTGGCTGTTTCTTTTTGGTTAGGTCTGTCAGTGGGGTGGCAATTTGGCTGTTTTGCAGTACAAATCGCCTGAAATATCTAGCCAAGCCTAAGAAGGATTGAACCTGTTTCTTTGACTTTGGGACAGGCCACTTTTGGATAGTATCCACTTTGGCCTGTAGGGAGTTGATAGTTCCTTGACCCACCTGGTGTCCGAGGTAAATCACTCTGTTGAGGCCTATTTGACACTTCTTAGCCTTAACACTTAGTCCTACCTCCCTTATGCGTTCGAAGACTTTGTAGATGTTCCAGGTCTTCTGCTCAGCAATCCGAAAATATGGCCACATCATCAAGGTAGGCAACTGCATGTTCTCCCAATCCTGCTAGGAAACCATCTACAAGTCTTTGGAAGGTGGCAGGTGCATTTGGTAGCCCGAAAGAGAGTACATTAAATTCATACAGCCCAACATGTGTGGTGAAGGCTGAACTTTCCTTGGCAGATTCATCTAGCGGTACCTGCCAGTACCCCTTGGTTAAGTCCAAGGTAGAGATGAACTGGGCCCATCCCAATTTCTCTCATAGTTCATCTGTGCGTGGCATTGGATAGTTGTCTGGGCGAGTTACAGCATTTAGCTTATGGTAGTCCACGCAAAAATGACAGGTTTCAGAGTAACAGCCGTGTTAGTCTGTATTCGCAAAAAGAAAAGGAGTACTTGTGGCACCTTAGAGACTAACCAATTTATTTGAGCATGAGCTTTCGTGAGCTACAGCTCACTTCATCGGATGCATACCGTGGAAACTGCAGCAGACTTTATATACACACAGAGAATATGAAACAATACCTCCTCCCACCCCACTGTCCTGCTGGTAATAGCTTATCTAAAGTGATCATCAAGTTGGGCCATTTCCAGCACAAATCCAGGTTTTCTCACCCTCCACCCCCCCCACACAAATTCACTCTCCTGCTGGTGATAGCCCATCCAAAGTGACAACTCTCCACACAATGTGCATGACAATCAAGTTGGGCCATTTCCTGCACAAATCCAGGTTCTCTTACCCCCCCACCCCTCTCCCAAAAACCACACACACAAACTCACTATCCCGCTGGCAATAGCTCATCCAAAGTGACCACTCTCCCCACAATGCGCATGATAATCAAGGTGGGCCACCCCCAGCACAAATCCAGGCCTTCTCACCCCCCCCCCACCTCCATACACACACAAACTCACTTTCCTGCTGGCAATAGCTCATCCAAACTGACCACTCTCAAAGTTTAAATCCAAGTTAAACCAGAACATCCGGGGGGAGGGGGGGGAGGAAAAAACAAGGGGAAATAGGCTACCTTGCATAATGACTTAGCCACTCCCAGTCTCTATTTAAGCCTAAATTAATAGTATCCAATTTGCAAATGAATTCCAATTCAGCAGTTTCTCGCTGGAGTCTGGATTTGAAGTTTTTTTGTTTTAAGATAGCGACCTTCATGTCTGTGATTGCGTGACCAGAGAGATTGACGTGTTCTCCGACTGGTTTATGAATGTTATAATTCTTGACATCTGATTTGTGTCCATTTACTCTTTTACGTAGAGACTGTCCAGTTTGTCCAATGTAAATGGCAGAGGGGCATTGCTGGCACATGATGGCATATATCACATTGGTGGATGTGCAGGTGAACGAGCCTCTGATAGTGTGGCTGATGTTATTAGGCCCTGTGATGGTGTCCCCTGAATAGATATGTGGGCACAGTTGGCAACGGGCTTTGTTGCAAGGATAAGTTCCTGGGTTAGTGGTTCTGTTGTGTGGTATGTGGTTGTTGGTGAGTATTTGCTTCAGGTTGCGGGGCTGTCTGTAGGCAAGGACTGGCCTGTCTCCCAAGATTTGTGAGAGTGTTGGGTCATCCTTTAGGATAGGTTGTAGATCCTTAATAATGCATTGGAGGGGTTTTAGTTGGGGGCTGAAGGTGACGGCTAGTGGCGTTCTGTTATTTTCTTTGTTAGGCCTGTCCTGTAGTAGGTAACTTCTGGGAACTCTTCTGGCTCTATCAATCTGTTTCTTTACTTCCGCAGGTGGGTATTGTAGTTGTAAGAAAGCTTGACAGAGATCTTGTAGGTGTTTGTCTCTGTCTGAGGGGTTGGAGCAAATGCGGTTGTATCGCAGAGCTTGGCTGTAGACGATGGATCGTGTGGTGTGGTCAGGGTGAAAGCTGGAGGCATGCAGGTAGGAATAGCGGTCAGTAGGTTTCCGGTATAGGGTGGTGTTTATGTGACCATTGTTTATTAGCACTGTAGTGTCCAGGAAGTGGATCTCTTGTGTGGACTGGACCAGGCTGAGGTTGATGGTGGGATGGAAATTGTTGAAATCATGGTGGAATTCCTCAAGGGCTTCTTTTCCATGGGTCCAGATGATGAAGATGTCATCAATATAGCGCAAGGAGAGTAGGGGCTTTAGGGGACGAGAGCTGAGGAAGTGTTGTTCTAAGTCAGCCATAAAAATGTTGGCATACTGTGGGGCCATGCGGGTACCCATAGCAGTGCCGCTGATCTGAAGGTATACATTGTCCCCAAATGTAAAATAGTTATGGGTAAGGACAAAGTCACAAAGTTCAGCCACCGGGAAGTCACAAAGTTCAGCCACCAGGTTAGCCGTGACATTATCGGGGATAGTGTTCTTGACGGCTTGTAGTCCATCTTTGTGTGGAATGATGGTGTAGAGGGCTTCTCCCCATCTGGTTTGGGAACTAGAACCACTGGAGATGCCCATGCACTGCCAGAGGGGTGGATTACCCCCATCTGTAGCATATCCTGGATCTCCCGTTCTATAGCAGTTTTAGCTTGAGGAGACACCCGGTAAGGTTGGACTTTAATTGGGTGAGCATTACCTGTGTCAATGGAGTGGTATGCCCGTTCAGTCAGTCCTGGGGTGGCTGAGAATGTCTGTGCGTAGCTAGTGCACAGCTCCTTGATCTGCTGTCGCTGCATATGCCCAACGGTCATGGAGAGGTTCACCTCTTCCATGCCACCAGCATTTTCCCTTCATAGTAGACACCTTCAGGGCACTCAACGTCATCTCCTCCCTGGGCTGTAAACTGACAAACCTTTAATTCTCTGACTTTAGAGAATTAATATGGTACACCTTAGGCTTTCGGTTGGAGGTGAGGAATGCTATGAGATAATTAACAGCTCCCAGGCGCTCCTGGACTGTGAATGGCCCTTCCCATGACGCTTCCATTTTATGGGCCTGGAGTGCCTTTAAGATCATGACCTGGTCCCCTACTTTGAAGGAACTCTCTCTGGCATGTTTATCATACCAGGCTCTTTGCTCTTTTTGAGAATCCTGTAGGTTTTCTTTAGCAAGGGCTAAAGAGGTTCGGAGCGTGTTTTGTAGGTTGGTTACAAAGTCCAGAATGTTAGTTCCTGGAGAAGGTGTAAACCCCTCCCATTGTTGCTTCACCAACTGTAATGGCCCCTTAACCTCACGGCCATATACAAGTTCAAATGGTGAAAACCCTAAACTGGGATGTGGTACAGCTCTGTTGGGAAAGAGCAACTGCTGCAACACTAGGTTCCAATCATTGGAGTGCTCATTTACGAATTTACGTATCATGGCCCCCAAAGTCCCATTAAATTTCTCCACCAGGCCATTTGTTTGATGATGGTAAAGGGTGGCAACCAAGTGATTCACCTCATGAGCTTCCCAAAGGCTTTCCATAGTTCCTGCCAGGAAATTAGTCCCTGCATCTGTGAGGATGTCGGAGGGCCAACATACCCTGGCAAAAATGTCTGTTAGTGCCTGGCACACACTTTTAGCCCTGGTGTTGCTTAGAGCTACTGCTTCTGGCCATCGGGTGGCAAAATCCATGAAAGTCAGTATGTACTGCTTTCCTCTGGGTGTCTTTTTCGGAAAAGGACCCAGAATATCCACAGCTACTTGCTGAAATGGAACCTCAATGATGGGGAGTGGCTGGAGAGGGGCTTTGACCTGGTCTTGGGGTTTTCCCACTCTTTGGCATACCTCACAAGATTGGACATAGGTAGAAATATCCTTGACCATTCCCTCCCAGTGGAATGACCTCCCCAAACAGTCTTTGGTCCTGTTCACCCCCAGCATGGCCACTAGGATGATCATGGGCTAAGCTCAAGAGCTTGACCTGGTACTTAGTTGGAACTACGAACTGTCTTTGAGGATGCCAGTCTTCCTGGTGTCCACCAGAAAGAGTTTCCTCGTATAAAAGTCCTCTTTCTACAACAAACCTGGATCGATTAGAAGAGCTGAGAGGCAGAGGGTCGTTCCGTGCCACCGTCCAAGTTCTCTGGAGGCTTTCATCTGCTTCCTGTTCGGTCTGGAACTGTTCCCTTGATGCTGGAGACATCAGTTCCTCATTGGATTGTGGACCTAGGCTTAGTCCCTTTGGAAGCGATGTAGGGGATGGGGCTGTTTCTGTTGACTGTGAACCGCTCTCCGCTGGTGCACTATGTTGGGTTTCAGGCTCTGGCTAAGCCTCTTGTGTAGGGTTATCGGCTGCTGCCTCTTCCGGTTCTGGGACTGGCTGTCTAGGTCTCTGGGCCTGGATCCACTACTGCTGTTGCAGACGTTGGCATGGGGTCTGGGTCCATCCCCTCTGAATGGGTCTTGGTAGAAGTTTCCAGAACAGAGCTAGGCGGGACGGCTTGCTTAGCTTGGCTGCGGGTGACCATTCCTGCCCTCTTGGCTAGCTTCACATGATTGGCCAAGTCTTCCCCCAACAGCATGGGGATGTGATAATCATCACAGACTGTAAAAGTCCATGTTCCTGACCAGCCCTTGTACTGGACAGGCAACTTGGCTGAAGGCAAATTGAAAGAGTTGGACTTGAAGGGTTGAATTGTGACTTGGATCTCTGGGTCGATTAAATTTAGGTCCACTAAGGAAGCATGGATAGCCGACACTTGTGCTCCAGTGTCCCTCCACGCGGTGACCTTCTTCCTTGTGCTCACAGTTTCCCTCCGCTCTGAGGGTATCTGGGAGGTATCTTGGCCTGAGGACCTCTGGTGTGATTCCGGTGCAATGAACTGTAATCTGTTGGGGTTCTTGGGGCAGTTGGCCTTCACATGCCCTGGCTCATTACATTTAAAACATCGTCCAGCTGACAGATCACTGGGGTGAGGTGGGTTGCTGGAGAACGGTGTGGCAGGACAATAAGGTGTCTGGAGCATTCCTTGGTGTGTAGTTGGGGCCTTGGGCTGCCCCCAGTAGGAGGGTGTGGTCTGAGGGTGTGGTCTGAGGGTGTCCCTTCTACTATCCGCTCCAACTGAAACCAGGGTTGTTCCTCTCTCCTCCCTCCACCCATTTTGTTCCAGCTTGCCCTGCCTCTCTGGCGGTCTGGGACTGCTCGTATTTATCATCATAAGAAGCAAGACTTTCTGCTGATCCATTTCTTATCCCATAAACACTGTTTTATTTCCTCCTTGGACATATTCAGGAATTGCTCCTGAGCTATCAAATGACACATTCCATCAAAGCTAGTGACACCCCTTCCTTGGACCCATTTATCTAACAGATCCTTCATCTGGTTTAGATAAGCCACATTACTTAGTCCAGGCCCTCTCTTAAGGGTTCAAAATTTTATTCTGTATGTTTCAGATGTAATTTGAAATTGCTTTAAAACCAAATCCTTGAACTTATTATAGTCAGAAGCCTCATCAATAGGCCTCTTATTGAAAATGTCCAGAGCTCTTCCAGTTAATTTTGCGACCAATGTGGTCATCTTGTGAGCTTCAGGAATTTTATGGAGAGTGCACAGTCTCTCAAAGGTGAGAAAATATTCAGCAATATCACTGGATGCATCATACTGTGGACACAGTCACTCCCACTTGTGGATTGTTGGGGAAGGATGGTTAGGGTTATCCAGTAGATTCCGCTCAGCCTTTGCCTTCTCCATCTCCAGTGCATGCTTCCTCTTTTTTTCCTTCTCCGCCTCAGCATGCTTCCTCTTTTTTTTTTCCTTTTCCTCCATTTCTTTTTCCCTTGCCTCCATAGCTCTCCTGTGGGCAGCCTCCCTTTCCTCCTCAGCATGCTTCCATTCTTTTTCCTTTGCCTTCATAGCTCTCCTGTGGGCAGCCTCTTGGGCTGTTTCTGCCTTGGGCTCTGTCATGTTTGCCTCTCTGTTTTTAACTAACTTTACACCCGAGAGTTAGAAATAAAAACAAACGAACAAAACTTGGCTTGTCAAAAAAAAAATAAAAACAGGTTGTGCTGTAACTGGATACCTATGTTCTCTGATAGTGATGGTCAGCCTACAGAAAAATCCTTTAAAAAAAGAAACTAACACCTTTGTCTCCAGGCAAATAGACAAAAAAGCCCTCTAGTTACTCTTAGCTAAAAAAAACAACCCATCTCTTCAGGTCTGTGAAGACTTGTGAACCCCCTGCAGGAGGTTAACTATCCTGCCTTTAGGTAGAGAAAATTCCATCTCACAAAAGACAATTCCCTTTTGTCTCTGCTCTGGCCCCCAAGCAGAGACAAAAAAACTCTGCTTTCAGCTTAAAACCTGCTTTCCAGCAGCCCAAAGGAAAAAAAAAATATTTCCTTTTAAAATCTGTGCTTCTGGTTCAAAAAAATCTCAAATTGATCTCAAAATGATTTCAAGTTAATCCCACCGCTCTGCCACCATGTCAAGGTTCCTTCCCCACTCTGAACTCTACGGAACAGATGTGGGGACCTGCATGAAAAACCCCCTAAGCTTATTTTTACCAGCTTAGGTTAAAACTTCCCCAAGGTACAAATTATTTTACCTTTTGTCCCTGGACTTTATTGCTGCCACCACCAAGCATCTAAAAAATATAACAGGGAAAGAGCCCACTTGGAAACATCTTTCCCCCTAAAATCCCCCCAAGCCCTATACTCCCTTTCCTGGGGAAAGCTTGATAAAGATATTCACCAATTTGCATAGGTGAACACAGACCCAAACTTTTGGATCTTAAGAACAATGAAAAAGCAATCAGGTTCTTAAAAGAAGAATTTTAATTAAAGTAAAAGAATCACCTCTGTAAAATCAGGATGGTAAAACAGAGACTCAAAACAGAGAATCCCTCTCGGCAAAACCTTAAGTTACAAAAAGACACAAAAATAGGAATATACATTCCATTCAGCACAACTTATTTTATCAGCCATTTAAACAAAACAGAATCTAATGCATATCTAACTAGATTGCTTACTGACTTTTTACAGGAGTTCTGACCTGCATTCCTGCTCTGGTCCCGGCAAAAGCAACACACAGGCAGAGAGAAACCTTTATTCCCGCTCCCCCACCTCCAGCTTTGAAAGTATCTTGTCTCCTCATTGGTCATTTTGGTCAAGTGCCAGCAAGATTGTCTTAGCTTCTTAACCCTTTACAGGTGAAAGGGTTTTTCCTCTGACCAGGAGGGATTTAAAGGTGTTTACCATTCCCTTTATATTCATGACAGAAGTCAAAACATCCAAGGGTGTGTGGCGGGGGGGGCAGAGCACTGGTATGGGAGGTGGGAGACTCAGGTTCAAGTCCCTGCTAGGCCTAATTAACAGCAGATTCTTTTCAGATCACTCCTGGTCACTCTGATTCAGGCAGAGCAGAGACTTGCACCTAGGTCTCTCACATCCCACGCAAGGACCCTAACCACCAGACTAGAGAGCATAACAGTCTCTCCATGCCTGCACCCCAAAACCATTTTGACAAAGTCTTTATCTAAAGCAAAACATTTAGGCTTCGATGGAAATTTCATTTAATCGAAATGTATCCAACCAGCTAAACTACAGAACCAGTATATCTTTGTGATACCCCAGAGGTGCACGGAATCACCTCCATCTACTCTGCCACCTCCCTGTGACTGAGAAGGTTGAAAATGTACACTATTTCTGCCCTGAGGATTCCAGGCAGAAGGACCCCTGTTCATTTCAATATTTTGCCTGTTCATAAGAATGTGGAAGATAGGCAAAGCCAAGGCACAGTTCAGCACACAGTGTTTTGCTACAAATCCAAAGCACATCTATTAGGTGCTAATTTTAGGCCTACCACCCTTGACAGTATCCCCTTTAAGGTTTACAATTGCATTACCTGAACCTGCAGTTAACATCAAACTTTCTAGCAAATTTTGCTTAGAGTCACTACCATACGTTTATAAAAAAATAAGTGTGATCGAAGGCCAAGACCACAACCATAGCTGCCTTGGCCAACCACAGTTTAGGAACAAGTCTGATAAAACTTGCTGGCTAGCATTTTCCAACAAGAACATTTCCGTGGCTTGTGTAATAGGATATTAGTATATTACTGGACAACAGCTTCTGTGATCTTGGCCTCATTGTAGTGGGAATTAGTAGAGTGCCTAATCATACTTGCCTTTCAACTGTAATAACATGGTTTTGAATTCAAGCTGGACTGAATTTACCTCACAGATCTTGTGGCTGCAAATGAGCACATATCAGCTGTGGTCCTGGATTAGGAGGGACTTGAGGATGGATTTTAAACTTAATTAAAATGTGTCTGCAGACCTGCTGCAAAACAAATGTGTTGTTAAGCTCCCAAGTGCAAAACCTGGTACTAAAAAGAGGGCTCAGCTGAATTGGCCAGTGTTGTTTTAATGAGTTCACTTTCATAAATTTTAAGGCCAGAAGGAACCATTATGATCATCTAGTCTGACCTCCTGCATATCACAGGCCACAGAATGTTAACCAGTGATTCCTGCATCTTGCCTAACAATTCACAGTTAAATTAGAGCATGTCTTTTTAGAGAGACATCCAGCTGCTAGTTAAAGACTCCAAGTAATGGGGAGTTTTCCTCCGTCCATTTTACTAGTAACACTAGATGTAATACTGCATACAGCATAAGATCAAATTCATAAAAATATCCCATATTATAAGTTTAGTGCCACTACCAGGGGACAGAACTCCTGTCTAAGGTGTTATGTTTACAGCATACAAATGCAAAAGTTAGAGAAAAACAAAAAGACTTGCTGCAAGGTTGCAATGTAACACTACTTTATTTTTTAGAATTCAGAACAATAACACATGAGAACCCCAAAACAGAAAGAACAAAGCAGGCTAAAACAGAGCGGCAAAACTCACCCTGTCTTACTCTAGGCTGGGTCTTTTGCTGAACTGAGTCTTGTTGCACACTTCCCTACAGAGCCCCGGGCCTGCAAGCAGGACGGATCTGGCAGAGATGTGTGGGAGGGCCAGGGCCTTCTACGCAGGCCTTTTCTCCCCGCTCCAACTTATCCTAATGCTTGCAAACTCCCTACAGTCAGTGCAGGCGACCGAGACTGGCTAGAGCTGCCTCTCACTCTGGCTAAATTCTCGGAAGCCCTCCGCTGCATGCCTACCAATAAATCTCCGGGCATGGATGGGCTGACCGTGGAGTTCTACCGCATGTTCTGGGACGTCCTCGGCCCAGACCTAGTCACCGTCTGGGCTGAGTCTTTGCAGAGCGGGGTCCTCCCTCTTTCATGCAGGCGAGCCATGCTCGCCTTATTGCCGAAGAAGGGGGACCTCCGCAATTTACGAAATTGGCATCCTGTCTTGCTCCTCAGCACGGACTACAAAGTAGTAGCAAAAGCCATCTCGCTGCGGCTAGGGTCTGTGCTGGCGGACGTGGTCCACCCAGACCAGACCTACACCATCCCGGGCCACACCATCTTCGACAACCTGTATCTGGTGCGGGACCTCTTGGAACTCGGGTGTAGGGATGGTCTGTTGTTCGCCCTCCTGTCCCTGGATCAGGAGAAGGCGTTCAACAGGGTGGACCATGGGTATCTCCTGAGCACTCTGCGAGATTTTGGCTTTGGACCACAGTTTGTGGGTTTTCTCCAGGTGCTGTATGCCTCCACAGAGTGTCTGTTCAGGCTCAGCTTCGGGCAAGGGATACGGCAGGGATGCTCCCTCTCGGGCCAGCTGTACGCTCTGACGATCAAGTCCTTCCCTCTGTCTCCTCCGTAGGAGGTTGATGGGATTGGTGCTGCGAGAGCCGGAGCTGCGGCTGGTCCTGTCAGCATACCTGACGATGTGCTCCTCGTGGTCCAGGACCCAGGCAACTGGGCGTGGGTGGAGGCTTGCCAGGCCATCTATTTGGCAGCCTCCTCTGCCTGGGTCAACTGGGTCAAGAGCTCTGGCTTGGTGGTAGGGAACTGGTGGCAGGCGAGCTCCCTCCCACCCATGCTTCAGACCATCTGGTGGAGCGCGGGTCCACTGCTCTATCTTGGCATTTACCTTTCTGTCATGCATACCTCTCTGCCAGAGAACTGGCATGGTTTAGAGTGCAGGGTGATAGAGCAGCTCCGGAAATGGACAGGACTACTCCGGTGCCTCTCCCTTCAACGGAGAGCACTGGTGCTTAATAAACTAGTCCTGTCCATGCTCTGGTACCGGCTCAGTACCCTGGTCCTGGCCCCGGGTTTCCTGGCCAACCTCCAGACATCAATTCTGGAGTTCTTCTGGTCAGGACTGCAGTGGGCCTCTGCAGGGGTTCTCCATCTACCCGTGGAGGAGGGACGGCAGGGCCTGAAGTGTCTACACACTCAGGTCCATGTCTTCTGCCTCCAGGCCCTACAGAGGCTCCTTTATGGTGCAGCTAGTCTGGTGTGGAGCGTACTGGCACACGCCTTCCTGCGCTGCTTTCGAGGGCTCCGATATGACTGGCAGCTCCTTTGTCTCCATCCGAGAGGTCTTCCGCGAGACTTTTCCGGGCTGCCGGTCTTCTACCAAGACCTCCTCCGGACCTGGAAACTGTCCTCAGTGACTGGTCCATGGTGGCCACCGTGGGGGCAGATCTCCTCGCGGAGCCCCTGCTACACAACCCCCAGCTCCATGTGCAGGTGGCAGAGTCCCCCTTGGTGCACCAGAGGTTGGTCCTGGCAGAAGTCACCAGAGTTGGAGACCTCCTGGACTATGACCGGGGAGACTGGCTGGATCCCCTGACTCTCGTTCAGTGCATGGGGCACTCCAGGCATCATACTCCCCAGCGTGTACTTCAGGAGGCAAGAGCCACTTTGCCACCCGCTGCTCGGGTTTACCTCGACCAGGTCCTAAGAGAGGGCGCACCCTGCCCATCCTCCACCCCAGGCCCTCAGGATCTTTTCATCAGGCCCCTGCCCCATGGACCCAACCAACCCCCCATCCCTTCACCATGAGCCGGCTGCACGATCTGGAGCAGGTCCACTTCCAGACCACACCAAGGAAACATCTATACATGCTCGTGCTCCACACCTTTCACGTCCTCACCCTCGTGTCCCGCCCTGACACAAAGTGGCAGGACCTCCTGCCACCTCTAGAGGGTGAGGAGCCCCAGTGGACCAGCGTATACTCCACCCTGGTCCCAAGGCCCATCAGGGATATCAGTTGGCAGCTCCTTCATGGGGCCATGAGCACGGACGTGTACTTGGCGCGGTTCACCCCTATATTAGACACCTGCCCCTTTTGCGGCATGAGGGAAACCCTGGTGCACATATACTTGGAGTGCGCCAGGCTGCAGCCCCTATTCCGGCTCCTCACGAATATTTTGTTAAGATTTTGGTTGCACTTTTCCCCTCAGCTCCTTATCTATGCACTCCCTATCCATGGCCCCACAAAGTCACAGGACCTCCTGGTCAACCGTCTCCTGGCCCTGGCTAAAGTGGCCATCTATAAAACCAGGGTGAGGAGGTTGGCTGATGGAGTCTCCTGTGACTGTGGGGCCTATTTCCGATCCTCCATCTGTTCACATATCCGGGCAGAGTTCCTCTGGGCGGCGTCCACTGACTCCATTGATGCCTTCAAGAAGCAGTGGGTGCTGTCCAGGGTTCTCTGCTCAGTGTCCCCGTCTGGTTCCCTTCGTTTGACCCTTTGACCACACTTCTGTCCCTGTTATTTCATTAGTTGTCCCCCGTAATTATTTGGTTTGCAGGTCCTGTGGACCCGCTCTTAGGCTGGGGCAGGGGGATCCTTTAACACTTCCTGGATCCCAATAAGGCAACCAGGACCAGGAAACCCTCTGAGAATTTAAAGTGACAGAGCACAATTTTCACACAGTTTTCAATACATCAAAGAAGGGACAAATCCAACCTGACAACCATACCTCAGATTTCTTGCAGGACCTTCATTTAGGACGATTTTGTCCATTTAGTGCACCAGCAGAGCCTGGTTAGCATTTTGGTGTGGGCTTGTGAAACAATTCTACTTGCCCAAACATGAACAAACTCCATCCACCATGATCATGTCTGAGTGGATGGTGGAGAGTGTTAAGGATTGTGGAATTAATGAAATGATTCTTTGGGATACACACCGAACTTAGTCATGGGGCTGCCCACTGTTTGCATCACTCCATCCAGTCCAGCCGTCTCCCTTCTTGCACTCAAAGCCTGCAGACCACTCTCTATGGTGTTCTGGGTATAAGAGCTGTGGTAATGACTGACCCCTTTTCCACACACAACAGGGATGAAATCAATGTATGGGGGGGGGCCTCCATGAACGTTATTAGGGGGCATTCTGCAGCTCATGAAAATTAGATGTGATGAAAGAGATTTAATCTTTATATTTTCTTTAATGAGACAATTCTGTGAAGACTAACATCCAAAGGAGGAAAGTACTTCCTCAGTCATTCATTTTTCTGAGGGGATAATTTGTGATCTGATATTTTTTGCTCTTTTTATTAATGCTGAAGGCTACGCCTGAGATTTCAGTCATCCCACCTTCCTCAAGTCTAGATGTGCTACTGGTCATTATGTTAACAAGTGAGCCCACAGCATTCCCTTCTCACTAGGAAAGAGCCATTACAAAAAGTTAAATGAGTTACACATATTCACCTTTTAAATGCCTTCTGGTATATTGGGGGCTTTTTGTTTTGGTTTGGATTTTTAGTCAGCAGCGGATATTCTGAACAAGCCTTTTTGAGGATCCAAATAATTTCCCCTTGGTTTGGTGACATCATTTTGTGCTTACCGTATTATGATTACAGCAGCACCTAGAGGTCCCCATTGAGACTGGACCCCCATTAGACCCTGCAGCAAAGAGCTGACAATCTGAATAGACAAGACAGAGGACACATGGAAGGTAAAGCAGGGGAAGGAACTCCTCTAAGGTCACACAGCAAGTCAGTGGCAAAGCCAGGTAGAACCCAGGTCTCCTAAGTCCTACTTCAGACCCTTGTCCACTAAACCAAACTCTGTGTCCCTATCGTTGGCCTATTTAATCATGTATAATGAAGGTGTCTGTGTTTTGTTACACCAGACTATTCCTGACTCTAAATGCCAGAGGAGTAGCTACTGCTAGACTTGTCACTTTGCTGTGACTGGAGCCCATGGCTAAGATGAAGGTACGAATTCTCTATGGTCAGCTGGGGGGAAAGCAAACAGCAGGGGAAATAGTCTCTGTTATAAGAAGCAGAAGCAGAACTGGAAAGAGACATGGGTTTGAAAATAAAACTGGTCACAAGTTTACAGATGAAACAGAGTTTCATCGGATAATGCTGATTGGCTGAACCGGAAATATTTTGCAAAAACATATTGGGTTTGATTAACTTTCATCAAATAGCAGGCAGAGTTTTGTTGGAAACCTGACTGATCTCCTGTCAGGTTTCAGGGGAGGGCTTTCAGTTTCTGTGGCCCTGGGTGAACAGCTGGCCAAGACAGGTAGGACAGGGAGCCAGCTGGCACAGGAGTCTGGAAGCCCTGGGGTCCCCAGCCCAGGGCAGTCTGCAGAGTGGAGCTGTCCCAGGGCCACAGATCCTGGAAGCCCTGGTAGCTGCTGAGTGAAATGGACATGATTCTTGTTAGCAGTACTGCTCTGATTAAGTGGTGGGCAGCAGTAAAACTGACAAGAATCAGTTTCTCTCAGAAGCTGCTGGGCACACGGATTTCTCTCTCTTTTTTTTTTTTTAAATTTTGGAAACACCACATGTCAGTCTTCCTGAAACAAAACAGTTTCAATAGCTCCCATTTTCAGGAAATTTCAAAATGTTAGACTTTCCCATGAACTGGAAATTCTGAGTTTTCCTCAGCTCTATAGAAAAATAACGCTATCACAGTAAGCTTAACTTAATTAAAATCCTTCTGAATCTGACTCTTACTTACTTATTACAGGTAATACATGAGCACCATATCTACTGAGCAAAAACGAGGGATCATGGGGCTCCCCCACCGCCAATAACCTGAAACTCTAGCATAGCAGGGCAGTTAGTGAAATGTTCCCCACTCCTAGAAAAGAGGCTGGGCTGACTGGGGAAGCAGCCACAGCTGGAGCCATGCCCGAATCAGGCCACACTTGGCCCTGTTATAAGGGCTCAGGGAGGAGCTGGGCAAGTCTTTCTCTAGCTGTGGGGAGAGAAGAACCTAGCTGCAGGGGAGAAAAGATACCTGGAGCAGAGCTGGGCTAAGCAAAGGCCAGAGGTGCTAGGAAGCTCTAGCCTGGCAACTCCCCAGGCTGAGGCCTTGGTAAAGGCCTATGCAGGTACTTGGGCTGAGAGGTGCAGCCCAGAGATTGGACCAGCTGCCTCTGCCTATCTCCTTGCCAATGATGAGTGGCCATGACAGACTGCAGTTTGCACCAGTGAGCAGGGGTTAGATGATGACTGGCAGTAGCCACTGCGGCAAGTTGGGTTTAAAGGGTTGGGAGTTCCCTTGGGAGCGGAGACTCAGAGTGTGGGGGTATTGCTGGAGCAGCACCACAAGGTAAAGGGCACCGGGGTCTGGGAAGGACATGTGGTCAGTGACAGGTGAGACATTGGCCAGTAGGAGGTGCTCTATATGCTGGAGAGCTAATTCCCAAGATGACCAACGGGTGGTGCTGTGCCAGTGAGTCTTGACTTTGCTACATCTAGATAGAATGGAGATTGGAATTAGTTCTTTTTTTATGTAAGGATGATCCATTGCATAGGCCAGTAAGAAGAAGCTTGGGATTTTGGGGGGTAATCAGTCAGCTTGGGACATTCCCTCGAGGTGCTGCTATATTTTGATTACAGGGGAACTCGGCACTACAGTGCTGCTGCTCAGGTTGAGCCTGCCGTGTCTATTATTGTATGTGATTAGATGTAGATTTTGTATTTTAATTTATACCTTGGGGAATAATGTCACAGTATTTTCCACCTTGTGGAAATCAGCTCTTTAAATTGACATCAGGTGAGGACTTTTAGACCCACTCTAAAAAGCTTCTGGTCCCCTCATCTGTCAGAGAGGCCTGATTAAGTTCCTATCTGACAGATTCACTTCAAACTTGACAAGAATGGCCTACAGCTGCTAGACTGCCAGCCTCAAACATCACGAGTCCCGATAAAAAAATATATTTTTTAAAATTATTTTTCTATTTGTCTTCCAGTTTTAGAATCTTTAGCATTCATATTTTTAAGCCTTTTTCTGCAACAATGATAACTAGAAGCTTTTTCTTAAATAATAATTAAAAAAAAAATCTCGGAGTCTCCCTTAATCATATGACTCCAGAATCTGAGGCTTTAAGAAAAGCACCAAGTGTCACAAGATAAAATCACAAGAGGTGGCAACACTGCAGCTGCCAACTCAACACATCACACCAGCTTTCTTGTGGTGACTGAGTAAGCACCTTGGCATCTATGACTATTTCTCCTTTGACCCAAACTCTGACTCTCACTGGCCAGATGGCAGAGCCATAATGGATAGCAGCAAAGAGTAATTTAGCTGAGACTATCTCTGCTCCACTGGACAGCTGGCTGGCTGATATTCCACTATTCCACTGAATCCCAGCTCTGGAGCTTGTTACAATCCTCCGCAATCTTCTGTGTGTGGCTGGCCGGCCTGCTTTCCCCTTCTAGACTTTCAGGATGGCCAGATGATTCACTTGCTTACCTTATGTCCTGAAGGGGGATCAAGCCACAAGCCTATTCTTCTCCACCTTTCTGGTGACCTGTCTGCCAGCCATCCTCCCTCCTTCCTATCAGCAGTAGCCTCTGAGTCTAGACAGAGGCTGTCTGTCTAGAACAGACATCCTGTTCAGTCCCATTATGGCAGACCTTTCAGCACTGAAAATCATGCTGGGTCTGAATTGCCTCAGCTCACTTAACACTAACGAGCCAGAAGCCGTAGTTACGGCCTGACTGCACAGCTTCTGAGTCACACCAATGAACATCGGGCAAGTTACCCATCATAAGAAAGATTCTAGTACCTGGATTGGGAGCGATCCTACAAGCTCTCTCCTCTCCCCAAAAAGGGAGAGAGCAGGCCAAGCAGCAGCCCTCAGAAGACTGTGCTGAGTCTCTGTGCAAAAAGACTGTACCAGGCAGGGTAAGAGCACACATCTAGTGGAGAGTGGTGGGAGGCAGGTCATGTGGCCTCTGGAGATGTGCCCAGTCAATCCTTCTCCACAAAGTTCACAGAAGCATCCAATTTAGGAACACTTATAGCACAGTAGACCTTTAGAAGTTCTAAGATTGCCTTCTGGCTCCTACTCTTTTCAGAACTCCTTGAAGCAATGTTGGAACTTGCCTCCTAACATATCACAGAAAGCTGCAAGACTTACTCACCATTCACTCAAGGCACAAGAGATAATCAGCATGTTAAATGCTGATTCCAAGCTCCCTTATTCTGGTTTACACTTGCTCCTGTCAGCCCCCTTCCTGACACTAACTTGGTTCACTCAAGTTTCTGGCACATTATAATCCTTGCACAGTGCTGGGTGTCTTTCTCCTGCTAGAAGCTTGAATTCTGTCTCTCCACATTTATTTTCTTAAATGTTATTGGCACACCCAAGAAAAGTTCTAATTTGAGAAATGGTAATGCACATTACAGGCTGAAGTTTCATTTTTGATTAACAGCTGAAATCTTCACAGTCCCTCCCACCATCGTGTCTCAGTATAATGTGCTCACTATGGATGTATTCTTAAATCCAAAGAAATCTGGACACCATACACAGGTTTGTGTGCTCCAGAAGCAACACCTCCAAATCAAAACCATTCTAAAAAGTGTGGTGTCTATTTTGACATGTGACAATGACACAAAACATTTCAGAAGATTAAACCTGTCATCCAGCAGACTGGATAACACATAATAATCCACCATATTTTGAGATTTCAGTGATAGGACATCTCAGAAGATGGACATATGAGATAAACATCAAATAGTTGCTTTTGGAAAATAGTTCATGTGTCTATTTAAACTGACAGCAATACACAGGGTCAGATTAGATGACCTAATGGTTAGAGCCCTGCACAGATACAAGATTTGTATCTGGATCCATCCGTAGTCTGCAAAAATGATCTATGGCTATGTGGTATATGATTTAAATAGGACTATATAGATCATTGTTGCTACCACTGTTACATAATTGCAACAAATCTTGTACAAAATATATCATAAGGTGTCAATGGAAAAAGTTATGGTTTGCTGAATATGATTATCCTATTTCTAGGTATGTATCATTTTTGTATCTGAAGTTATGAATATTGACTGCATACCTGTATTTCAAATCTCCTGTGGTAATGCCCACAAGGTAGTTTACATCCAGTGTAGCCAGCACATTGTGAGTGGCCTATTCAAGTTGATGGCCCATCAGCAAACGCAGTAGGTTATAGAAAAAGCTTATCCCCATCTGATGGACTTTCATGTGGACATTCCAGCCAAAATATGGGTAGTGGCCCCTGCTATTACTCATGGAAGCATGCAAGGGCATGTGACTAGATCATGTGGTATTGAACTTCATCTTCTGCCTGTACTTTTCCACAAACTGTGCTGAGGGCTTTGCTTGGAACAATGAGTTTCCCTCCACATGGTGGCAGAAGCTATAAAAAGCCCTGAAAACATCTCTGTTTTACCTCTTTCTTGCTCTGATCTCTGGACTATGGATTTAAACTAATGTGACCATTCTAACCAAGGGACTGAGGTCCTTCCAATGATTTGGAAGCAACCAGAGACTTGACTTAAGCTAACAGTTTATTCCATCACTGCTACAAGCCTGATCCAAGAACTTTGCCATTATTGTATGTATTTGATTCCTTTAACCAATTTTAACTCTGACCTTTTTTCTTTTTATAAATAAACCTTTGGATATTAGATACAAAAGGATTGGCAACAGTATGATTATTGGGTAAAATGTGAGTTATATATTGACCTTGGTATGTGACGGGTCCTTTAGGATCAGAAGAACCTTTGGTTGATTAAATTGGTTTTAAATAACCACTCATCATTAAGTATAAGTGACTGGGTGTTGAAAGAAGGACTGGAATACTTAAGGAGGCTGCACTTCTGACTTTCTAAGCCAGAGTGGTGAGACACAAGTTTACTTTTGTTGCTGGTTTAGTATATCTTTATGGAAGAATAACCACCAGTCAGGGGGGGAAGGGGGGTCTGCCCTATTTTTTTAGCAGTTTGTCCTGAATTGGTATTCTGAGTTGTGACTCACTGAGGCACAGGGACAGGCTATAAAGCAGATATCTGTGGATTTGCAGGACTCTACTAATAGTCCCTTCTAGCCATTTTACAAAAAAAAAAAATCTCTGAACCTTAACATCTAAAATCTATGAATCCTAATGGGTAAATTTCACAGTAGTCACCCATTACTACTGAAGGGAAATATTCATTTGTGTGGAACTTGTAGGTGACTCAACACTGATGTGTATGTAGAGTCACCTTATGAAATTTGACATTAGAGTTTTAAATCTTAGAGTGGAAATGTAGCCCATTGCATAGCTGGATAACCTTTCAGCAGCTGTATGCAGTTGTCTCTGTGGGGAGAGGAAGAGGATGAATACTAAAGTAAGGGATGGTACAAACTGATGAAATTGGTCACCTTAAATGGTAACTTGGTGAGCCATTTTGTTTTACCAATCTGAGTAGGAGAAAAATGTTAGTGTAGTTGAAAGGTGTCAGATTGACAGTGCTGGAGATTTGTTTATCCACAAAGCAAGTGTAGCGGAGGCAGTCATGGTGCAGGATACCTCACAAGACACCCCCAAAACCAAAGGTGCTTTAAAATCTGGGTCCAGCTCTGATCTTTGCAGTTTGAACCCATCTCTGCATTCAGATGCAATTCAAATATAAGCCTAAAATTTTCCAAAGTGAGTAATAATTTTGGGTGCCCACTTGATGTTCACTATAAAGGGGCCTGATTTTCAGATGGTGGGTGCTCAACATTTTCTGAATATCCAGACCCTTTAAAGTGTCATAAATTGAGCACCCAAAAATGGAGACACAGACAGTCACTAGTTATTTCTGAAGATGTAGGCATATGTTAATTCATATCCATTGATGTTGCTGTATCATTTTAATGAGTTCATACCATCCGGATCCTTGTATTTAGGCCAAAGTTTAATGTGAGAGATGGATTTGAAAACCTTTCTTTCAGTTTTGTAGAGTACATTTTGTGAAGAACAGAAGTGTCCCATTACTGCTGGAGTTTCTAGTGGTGAGGATTTTCTGCAAATTGTTACCACTCTAATTATTTAGCGTTTCTGACACTAAGAGAAAAAGTATAATACAGGGATTGGAACTAAAGATCAGAAAAATCTCCCCTTGAAGGCCCAGTAGACATTTAATGTAATAGTTTGGGGAACAATATGGAGATAGGATTAGCCTATTTATAATGAAAGCTCTCTTTATTTAATAAGCACCTAATGAAGAGCTCAGCTATTCAGTTCATCACCTCTAGAAATGCCATTCCAAACTTATTAAAACACACGATGGTTTGAAACTTTAGACATGTAAGTAGTGGAAAATTTGAAGCACACTGGGCCCTGAAAGGCAGTTTTCCTTTAGCGAAGGCAAAAACAATATAAAGGTGAGAGGAAAAAAAGTTGTGAAACTTTGTTTATGGGTAGTGCTAATAGAATGCACCTTTTTACTTTACATTCCCTAGATTTAGTTAGTCCTCATTTGCCAGCCTTTTCTGGTGTAAATGTGAGTGGTATATGACCTATTTTCCCCCTAAGTTTCTAAAACTCTGCCAAAATTATCTAATACCTATTTTTTTAAAATGTTGTCTGGGCAGCTGTTAATATCCATCTACATAAAAATCACATCCAAAAGCAGCCAGAATGTCCCTGCCGAGACATCTGGTAAGGACTAGCTTTTGTTAGTTAGCAAGTGTAGACACATTTAAGTTTTTTATGTTGTTCTCCTCCTCTCTCTCAGATGTGTGCATACACACACACACACACACACAGATACACATGGAAAGTTTTACAATTATTATTGGTGTGCAAGGTCTTAGGGCCAGATTGTGAACAATTTAGTCAAACCAGTGAGCACTTACTCACACAAGTAGAACTATTGGCGTAGGATTATAACCATGTATCATGGTGAGAAAGAGGTTCACAATATGGCCATTAAATAGCTGCAGTTACCTCATGGAAATATTTAAACCCATTCAATTTGAAAATAATTTTAATGACATGTTATTACTTCCCAGGCTCCAGTTTAATTTAACGGTGGTTATTTAGGACTGACATTAATTGGGGCTGGCTGGCATGTAGTGACACCTACTTGTCTGTTTGCAAGAAGTGGTGGTGGTGAGTCAGCCTGATGTCTGATATGTGCCAAGTGGTATTCACTGCCACAAAAATGGAAGTCGTGGTAGCATCTGAAGCATTGATTTGGAATGGACATGACAGCAGTAGTCTGGAGGTACAGCAACAAACAGCAGTGTTAGGGTGGAGACCTGCAAAGAGGCAGGGGGAGAGAGACTGAGACAAAGATTGATCCCTTTTGCCCAAGAAATCACATAGGGGACCATTTAGAGAAGGGGACAATGTGTGCAAATAAATTCACAGGAAGAGGTCTCAGAGTACACATGGCCATCCTGTCAATAAGCATGATAGCTATGCAGTGTGCAGCAAGGACTATGCAGAGGGTCACCAGTGCACACCTTGCTTAGAGGTGTTAGCACTTCCAGAAAAGGCCAAGCACGCACAGTGATACATAGCAGATGGACAAGGAAATGGGTGGGAACCAGATTACCAACATCCACTGCTAGAAAGGAAGGATCAGCCCTGAGGGAAACGAGTGATGCACAAGTGTCCAGTCTAGCCGTAGGAGAGAAACATGACTCACCAGGAAGAGTGGGAAAATAAATATCAGCAAGCCCTGGAGGCTGTAAGGCCATCTCACTGCTATGGTTAGTCACACAAATATTGGCCCAGTGCAGTAAGATACTCAAGCAAAGGCCTAACATCAAGCTCATGTGTAGTCTCACTAAATTCAGTAGAACCACAGATGTGCATAAAGTTAGGCTCAAGTTTAAGTATCTTGCTTAGTGGAGGTCACAGAGAGACTCACCAATGACCAGCACTGGACAGGCAGGCAGAATAGCAGCAAAGATGTAGACAAATAGGAAAGGAACTCGCCAAGAGTAAAACCCATGTATGTGTCCTAGCGTGGTGGGCTGGCTGGTACACAGAAGCCCTGGGAAACTACATGACAGCACAGAATATCTATTCCAAGACACAATCCACAGCATAAGTTAAAATCAACTGGGGGTGCTTTAACATATCCACTCCTAGCACTTTTCTGGGGGCGAAGAGATAGAATATCATGTAGTTCTGTTTTCCCAGCCATACCTCCTGTTTCCATAACCAAGCCCATGTCTTACTAGCTATTGCTATATTGTAAGCTGCTGACGTACACAGCTGGTCTTGCTGCACGATACATGAAAGCTTGAGTATCTTACTGAACTGGGCCAATATTTGTGTGACTAACCATAGAGGTGAGTGTGGGCTGGATAGTACCAGATGGCCCTACACCCTGCAGGGCTTGCTGATATTGTCATTTTGTCAAAAAATGCATTAGGCTTGTCGGGCATGTGTTCTTTATAAAACCAGATTGCTCAAATGTATAGATTTATGGCCAAATCCTGCCCTGGTCGGTGCTATTAGGGGAGAGGGATGCTAGCAAGTGCATGCCTTTAGATGATATATCCTCTTCTCCAGGTGACTCTGGATGTCATGGAGTGAGCCTGTGGAATGATCTGCTGGGTATCCTTTTGCTCTGGAAAGCAGCAATACATGTCACTGGCCCATGCTTGCTGCCAACCAAATATGCCAGCTGGGTGGCTAAGGGGTGCAACCCCTGTCTAGGCTCCCCTTGGGGTTGTGATCCACGGCAGCTGATCATTCTGTCTAAGCATTCATTTGAGAGTTAACAGGGAGCCTAATTTCATTCTTTGCACGTCCTATTGTATATTCCCTCAACCGCCCAATGCACCAGCAAGCAGGACATGATCCCACTTGTATGCATATGAAGAAAGAACATTTTTTCCAGCATGACTGGTTATGCAGGTCATCACAAGTTATTTGCTAGTAATAGAATTGGTGGGGAAACTTTCGATATTTTTTTCTTGTCTAACAATGCAGATTTATCAAAACCAAAACTTTTGATGGGAAAGGGTTGTCTTTTGATTTTTTTTACCCAAAAAACTCAAAGTGAAAGTCACATTTTTGAAAATATTCAATATTCAGTTTGAGCCAACTTTTAGTTTTGAACTAAACTTTTAGTTTTGAAATAAGCTAAATTTTCGTAACAAAAAATGGTCAAACTAAATATTTTGAAATGATCTGAATAAGGTTTTGATTGACCAAAACATGTTTTCAGCTCATTTTTTGAGATTTCATCTTTTCATCCAATTTTCTGTCATATCTTGAAAATTGTTGCAGGACAGGAAAACTTTTTTTCCCATCCAGATCTAGCCAACAAACCTTCTATTTACCATTATGTATTTGGTGTACCACACATTGTATAGAAAACTATTTGAGTGTTAGGTTTTCAGAATTTGTTACATTAACAGTAAGCCCCCACCAGGATCAGGCCCCATTCTGCTAGATTTGTTAGAAACACATAAGAAAATACAGCCTGCCTGAAAGAACTTGCATCTCGCCGTCTGTACGCCAAGCACCCTTGGTTCTATGAGTCCAACTGTATAAACTCAAAGGAGCAGGAATATTTGTTCAAACTAATAAATGTTAGTAACCTCTAAATATGACTTAACTTTTCTTTATGTAACATCTTGGCTTTAAAGTCAAATATCTCAGCACCTTCCATGGCTAGAAGAAACAGCTGTCTCCCCCCACTGGAAGACTGAAAATCTTTTACCAACAATATAATGCTCCCATTTCTAACTCTAGCTCCGATTTAAAGTCAACAGGACTCGTGACTAAAGTTATGCACATATCTAAGTGTCTGCATGATCAGTGTTACTGGGTCCTTAAACTTAGTTTATATAGCTTAGCTATACTGTTTATATAGCTTCTATAACTTAGACCTGCATAGCTTTCGGGGAAAAAAGTGTCCTCATTTTGGGAGAAAGGCCAAAACACTTATTTGGCAAGTTATTTCTACAAAGAAAATGTAGTGGCTGTTAGAAACTGGCTAGAGTTTGATTGTTAAGTTGTTGGGGCTATTGGAGATGGATTAGTAGGAAAGGCTGTTAAAGATGAATGATATGGCTCTGCAATTTATTATTTGGCTCTCACCACTCCATGTGATATATAGATGGATGCTTGAAAAGTTTGGGGCTGCTAAAAGTGGATTAAGTTTGAAGGTTAAAAACAATAGATTTAAATAGTGCCATGTAAATTCATAAACTCAGACTTATGCACACAGTTAAAGACATGCAATTTTTAAAAATAAGGAAAATTAAGAACGCAACATATTGCAACACATTTACAAGCAGGTTAGTCATCTCTCCCCTCCCTCCTCACATCTTTCTTCAAATGTAGCTCAGAATACAGTTAAATCAGCCAAGAATACTTCATCTTTTCTTTCTCTGACAGCTTCTTTTACTCTCCTCACTGAAGGAAACTGAACTCAGGGAACTTTACAGGCTTCTCTATTGACTCTGAATAATCTTGACTCTACGGATTATCCTCAAGCAGCTGTGGGGAACACAAAAGCTTTCCCTAGAACACAGGGGGGGAAAATACTGAGGCAGCCTGGGGCAGATTTTTTTCCCAGCTCTCAAGTGATTTTTAAGAGCCAGCCGGTCTGGAAATCATTGAATTTGTTTGTAGGAAAGGTAAACACTGCCAAAATCAACAAGTTCCTTCCTAAGGGGACTGTAGAGTAAATTGGTCAGCAGATTAAGACAGTTCAGTTAAGTCATGTTGATGCTGATGTGAAACCCTCAGGCTCTCCAGTTTTTACCCAGGAAAGTATACAAAATCTGTGATAAATCTCTTCTGGGGGAATTATGTATTGTGCACTTGAGTGGTGAAGTAAATTAACATTGATCTCCCCTATAAATATCCTGACTAAGTGATATTTTTTTAAAAAATTGAGAGGGCCGGTCTAGGTTTACCAGTGGTTTCCTCTGCTCTGGGAAAAATTAGTCTGTCTTGACTAGCTAGACTTGTACTGGTGACAGCTTCACTGGTGATTAGACTAGTGTAAAAATGATGTCATATGTTGTCACCTACTAAAAAAAGTACAGTGGGTAAAGTTTAACCTTATTCAAAAGTCAGCCTCATATCCAAGCCTAGAAACATGTTAAACAAACATACCCATAGTGTTTTACAGAGGTTCATTTAATCACTGGTGTGTGTAAGAGCTAGAGAGATGTGGGAAACACAGCATTTTTATTAATAGCACTTTGCACTTCTGTAGCCCTTTTCATCTTGATCTCAGACTTGCTACAGATAATAATGAATTAAGCCTCAACACACTTGTGAGGTAAGGAAACATTTATCATTGTCATTGGACAGACAGGGAAAATGAGAGAGAGAGAGGGGTCCCATTCCGACTCCACTTATTTGTATAAAGCAGGAGACAGTAATATCAGAATTAGTCCCATAGGAGTTTAAAGCCCAAATTATCTACTAAACTGAGGCTGCCAAAAATATAGCAGGCAGTTCTGACTGGCTGAAAGTGACTTGCCCCAGGTCACACACAGTTCAGTGGGACTTTACTGGCATGACAACATCTTCACACAGTCACAGGAAACCAGTGACACAGCTGGGAGAGAACCCAGGATCTCCTGACCACCAATTCTGTGCACTAATAACCATACTCTGCTTCCTAGAGATTTACATCCTCATTGCATTTTTCAAACATTAACTAATGCATCAGCAGGGCTGATCTGTGATGCAGATGTATCAAGCAATAAAAACCATACAGTACACCATTTAATGGGAAAGGTGAGTCGATGCAAATAAAACCCCATAGAATCTGTCACATTCTGAAACCACCACATTTTAAAAAACTGACTAGAGTAACATCTCTTGAAATGCTGAGGCTAATTGTTCTAAGATATAAACTTTTGTGCTGGAAATATGCATGGTATGGGTTTATATGCTGTAAAACATTCTTTGAAAGAAGGGCTAAGAAACTCATTTATTAATATCTAAATCCTAACACCTAAAGGGGACTGGTATTGCACCCAAATATTGTATCACAAATCTGGATCTGTCACATGGCAGTGATAGAGAATCACTTTCCTTATTATTTACTGAACATAAATACACTTGATAGGGAACAGATGTATGTGAATATGTGATTCCCATCCTTAAGGTGCTTTCCACTTAGTTCCAGCATAGAGAAAAATAAGAGTTCAAGAACATTTGGTACATGGTAATGATACAAGTTTGAGACAGTGCAGAAACCTTAGGGTTCATTGCAAGAATGTTTTTGGGAAGGTTTGCCAAATGGGCAACTGATGGATCAGCATTGCTAGAGGGATACATCAATAATGGATGAAGAAATAAAGTTAGATTAATCAAGTAATGAGAGGCAAAGAGAAATCTACACCCAACCAGCTTCAGTCAAGGAGGAAGAACTCATGCTAGCTGCCACTAGAAGAAAAAAAAACACAGTACACAAGTTATCAATGCACAAATGCAACCCAGGTCTCTTCTCACTGAAGGGTGAATCCCCTGCATCCATCACTCTACAGCAGTAAAAAAAATTGAGGGTCATTGTAAACAGATTAGTAGCTGTAACTCATCTCTCATATTATTGAAGAGCAGTAACACATCACTGCTATCGTCACCATGGGCTGGTAACAGAATTCTCTAAATATCAAAACACTCAATATCAGAACATGAACCTAACTCTGAAAATGATGCCAAAGTGTAAACCCAACCCAGACAGTCGAAAAGTACTGGACAAAGCATTGGAAAAATATCCTGCTTTGGCAGAGGGTTGGATTAGATGACCTAATACAGCTTTTCCATCTCTAATTTATATGATTCAACAAAAACAAACTGTAAAATCAAATCCTAAAGCAAGTCCCTAACTTGGCTGCCGTGTGTGTGTGTGTGTGTGTGTGTGTGTGTGTGTGTGTATTTAGAACAGAGTGATTTGACATTACTTTTGGGGGATGTCTATGCATAGTGATGGATATCCTCTTAAAGCATTGATCTGGCTTGCAGGCTGAAAAACGCCAAAAGATTAATGGATAAATGTAAGACTAATCCTCAAGAACCTCCGAAAAGAAACAGTCCCTAAAACCCAAAGAAACAAGATGTGTTGAGTGCTATGGGGTAAAGCTCAAATTCCCCAACTCTGATGTATAACAATCCCATGCTAGCAAACTGTATGGGTGAAAGCCTGGCCCCAATTAAGTCAATGGCAAAATTCCCATTGACTGCAGAACGGTCAGGCTTATACCCTTGAATTTTAACTGCTCCTGCTGAGAACAAGCGCAGGTGTTGGGTGCTGAGCATTTTTTAAAATCTGGTGCTTTGTTTAAGTGCCTAAGTGGGAGCTGTAAAAAATGTTTTAGTAAGTCTCATATTGTACAATATCTATCTACACAGAACTCAGACTCGGACAGTTAGGGTATGACTATGCTGTGATTTAAAAAAAAACCAAAAAAAACTTGCAGTAGCGCCATTGGGGTCTCCAAGCCCAGGTTCCAGCCTGAGCCTAAACATCTAAACTTCAATTTAATAGCTCGCAGCCTGAGTCCTGCAAGCCCAAGTCAGCTGACCTGGCCTCAGAGACATGGTGCTGTGGATTTTTTAATCACAGTGTAAACATATGTTTAAAGACCAAAGTCTAAAGTGCCAATAAGACCAAAGTTACTGAAAGAAATTATATATAGTTCCTCACTCTCAGAGGTAGGCTAAACATCATTAAATAATACGGAAATTATTAGACATTTTAAAATGTGATTTCTTTTTAAAAAACCCTACTACTGGATGTCCAGTACCCCATACATTCAGGCTATCTTAGATTAGTGTAAAAATATTCAAAACAAGAATGTGATAACAGAGGATTACCCTGTTTTCTAAGGAGGGAAATTGAGACTTTCAAGTGTGCTTCTCTATGCAACTGATCCCATGACAGAGGTTCCTGCAGTTGTAAATAATTGGGACATCTGTCTAATCCAGAGAGCCCTATGAAGTAATTCTCCTTATTCAGATCCTGTGGGGCATGTCTGTAGTTTTGTGGCTCATCAGTTAGCATCTCTAAGAAGAATGGATCTCTGTGCTGGAGAAACAGCTTGAATGCCTGTCCAAGTAGTTAAGAGCACAATTATTCAGACTAATATTAGGAACAAGATATATATATGTTTGTGTGTGTGTGTGTATATATGTATATATACACACACACACCATTATTTATGAAAGAAACATTTGTCAAAGAAAACATTCACCTCCTTTTAGAGAAATAGTTGTTCCATTTGAAAGAATTACTGTGAGAATTACTTTTCATAACTGTGGGGTTCCAATTACACAGAATCTTTTTTCCCCAATGTATTACATTCACTTGTTCTGAGGTCCAGAAAGAGATGAGAATTAAGCCAGCCAAAAGTCTCTAGATGAAGTTAAAGTGGGGGGAGGGGAAACAGGGTCAACATCATGGTAGGGATCTACAGTAGATCACCAAATCAGGAGGAGGAAGCATTTATAGAACACATAATGGTAATGGGGAACTTTATCTACCCAGACATCTGTTGAAAAAGTAATAAGGAAAACACAAAATGTCCAATAAGATCTTGGAATGTGTTGGGCACAATTTTTTGTTTCAGAAGGTGGAAGTAGTAACCCAGGGAGCAGCCATTTTGGACATGTGACAATGACACAAAACCTTTCAGAAGATTAAACCTGTCATCCAGCAGACTAGATAACATATAATAATCCACCATATTTTGAGATTTCAGTGATAGGACATCTCAGAAGATGGACATGTGAGATAAACATCAAATAGTTGCTTTTGGAAAATAGTTCATGTGTCTTTTTAAACTGACAGCAATACACAGGGTCAGATTAGATGATCTAATGGTTAGAGCTCTGCACAGATACAAGTTTTGTATCTGGAACCATCCGTGGTCCACAAAAATGATCTATGGCTATGTGGTATATGATTTAAATAGGACTATATAGATCATTGTTGCTACCATTGTTACATAATTGCAACAAATCTTGTACAAAATATGTCATAAGGTGTCAATGGAAAAAGTTATGGTTTGCTGAATATGATTATCCTATTTGTAGGCATGTATCATTTTTGTATCTGAAGTTATGAATATTGACTGCATACCTGTATTTCAAATCTCCTGTGGTAATGCCCACAAGGTAGTTTACATCCAGTGTAGCCAGCACATTGTGAGTGACCTATTCAAGTTGATGGCCCATCAGCAAATGCACTGGGTCATAGAAAAAGCTTATCTCCATCTGATGGACTTTCATGTGGACATTCCAGCCAAAGTATGGGTAGTGGCCCCTGCTATTACTCATGGAAGCATGCAAGGGCATGTGACTAGATCATGTGGTACTGAACTTCATCTTCTGCCTGTACTTTTCCACAAACTGTGCTGAGGGCTTTGCTTGGAACAATGAGTTTCCCTCCACATGGTGGCAGAAGCTATAAAAAGCCCTGAAAACATCTCTGTTTTGCCTCTTTCTTGCTCTGATCTCTGGACTATGGATTTAAACTAATGTGACCATTCTAACCAAGGGACTGAGGTCCTTCCAATGACTTGGAAGCAACCAGAGACTTGACTTAAGCTTACAAGCCTGATCCAAGAACTTTGCCATTATTGTATGTATTTGATCTCTTTAACCAATTTTAACTCTGACGTTTTTCTTTTTATAAATAAACCTTTGGATATTAGATACAAAAGGATTGGCAACAGTATGATTATTGGGTAAGATGTAAGTTATATATTGACCTTGGTATGCAACGGGTCCTTTTGGATCTGAAGAACCCTTTTTGTCTGAAATTGGTTTTAAATAACCATTCATCATTAAATCTAGTGTCTGGGTATTGAATCCAGGACTGGAATACCTAAGGAGGCTGCGTTTCCAACTTCTTCTTAGTCAGTGTGAAGAGAGAGAAGTTTACTAGTTGAGTACGGAAGAATAATTACCAGTTTTGGGGTGTGTCTGCCCCTTTTTTCCAGCAGCTTGTCCTGAATTTGGTATTCTCAGGTGTGAACCATAGAAGCACGGTGACACCCTCCATCCCTGCTTTCTAATCTAGCATTCATTCATTGAATGCTGGCCCATATTTTATTGTTTAAAAACCTGTCAATGTGTTGGTAAAAATAAGGCTATCACATGATCTTTCACTATTGATCATATCTCAGAGGGTTGATCTTATGTCACAAGGTAAAATTTTCAAAAGTGCCTATAGGTATGTCTATGCCACAGTTGGAGGTGTGATTGCAGCTCAGCTAAGCATACCAGTGTTAGCTTTAATAAAGCTAACTCACTAAAAATAGCAGTAAAGACAAAGCAGGATGGACCCCAGCCCAGGTTAGTAAGGCAAGTACACACCCAGCATTCCAGGCTGACTTATACAACCCATGCTCAGTCCATTCAACTGCATCTTCACTGCAATTTTTAGCTAGATTAAATCAATTAAAATCAGTGGAACTACTCAACAGTAAAGTTAAGCACATGCATAAGTGTTTGCAAGACTGCAGTCTTAGATTATACATTCTAGAAAACAGGAATCTGCCATTTTTCCTTATTTGCATGTAATGTACCATATACACCTCTCATGCTGTATGAATAATGCAAATAAGTGTCATTTTACAATTCAGAATCCAAGATCTAAAGCTTCCTCAAATGAAGCCAAGAATCATAAATCAAGAACTTTTGAGTATGTTTCAAATTATTCCCTTATTTTGTTAAATTAGCAGGACAGGGATATTTTCAATGGCTCTAAAATTTACCATTTGTCATAATAAGGAGCATTACCAGATAAATATATTATGGAATATTGCTGCTTTTTATATCAAATAATTGTAAATTTCCTTTGATATTATTATTTTTTCCTCCAAGATACTTGGGGAACTCGCAATTTCTTTCTTCATCGTTTTCAGGCTTATAATAACTGTTCTATAAAAGGAACTTTAAATGTAGACCCTGTGTTAGCATTGCTCTTGCATGTAGAGTGTAGCTCAGTACTGTAGGCATCCTAGCTCTGCTGAAAGAAGACAATATTGCTGTTCAGAAAATGAAAATTCTATCCCTCAGGAAATTGATATTTCACCATTTGTTTTCATTCTGAAGTAGGACAAAAAGTTGTCATCAGAATTTTGCAGAGTAGAAACTTTCCAAAAAAAATTCAATTTGGAAATTTTGAAAGCAAAATTGCATTTTTAATATCAAAATTAAATGTTTTATTTTAAAATGTCAAGATTTTCAACATTTTAAAATGTTGATTTTCAAACAAAAACATTTTGTTCTGAATTTTTACCACTGAAAAATTACATCAGCATTTCCCACCAAAACAAATTCTACAAACCATCTTTCAGGAGAATTTTTTCTGTCAACAAGTGGTCACTGGCTCTAGTGCCGAGCCAGAACATTAGCTCTTACTACACAGCATTTGTTCAGCATTGTGCAGAGACGCTTCTGCAAAGTGTGAAGAACTATACACAGTGCTCAGCAATATGAGCAGAGGTTCACTTCCTGCACTGCACTGAGCACAGCAGAGCAGGAAAAGCAGGAGGAATGGGAAGGAGGCAAGTACCTATGTCCTGAGTTGGCTCAGGGCAATCCAGTGAATGTGAATCATTTGCATGGCAGCAATTTTTAGTTACATCTGCTACCAAGCAAGAGCAACCGCTTACACAAGCGTATCTTAAAGCTGAATTGAGCAGAAAGTGAAAGCCAGGGCAACCATGAAGGCCACAGGCCAGCCACTGACATAAATGCTTCTAGAAGTCCCCATGAAATATTATTTCTCCCAGCCAGCTCTTCAATACCTCATGTGTTAAGCTGGGAAGAATACGGTGCCTACTAGAAAGCAAAACCCACAGACCTCAGCTTATTTTATCTTGTTCTATTAAATTGGGAATTTAAAAGTATTTTGCTCATTGCTCAGCAGACAGATGCCCTACCACTGATTCAGCGCTGCTCTCTGTCTTTATGCCCACTCCTGCAGGACTCAGACTGTAATTTGTCCCAATATGTCAAACTGCCAGGTACCTTTAAAAGTAGTCTGATCCTTTAAATCCTAATAGACAAACTTTCTTCTTCTTGGGAAATGTGTGTTCCTAGGTAACTAGATAGTGGATAACTTCCAGAGCTGACAAAGCTACCTTGTCCCAAATCTAGTCTGAAATTTCAATAGACTAGGAGAGTCTTCATGAAAACTTTCCATTTTGTGACATCCTGATTGTCAGTGATTTAAAAACCAGAAATGGAAAAGTAACCATGGATGATCCCTTATGGTCAAGGGAAAGTAATTCGTAGATTTGATAGGAACAGAGTCCTGAAAAAGAAAAAAACTTTAAACAGAATTCAGGCGATAGCAGTTCTTGGCAAAATAGATTAATCCTATCAGTTTCAGGGCTAGCTGCACTCTTGTCTGCATTCTGGTCACTGAGTGTACCCCTCACATATCAGGCCTTGTGACTTTACCTATCCTGGGATACAAGCCCACAATTCTCCCACTCCTAGACCAAGCCCTTGCCTACAGTGCCCAGTGTATCCACTGTGCTTACCCAGCAAGTCCAACTGAGCTTGGTGACCCAGCAGTTCTTCCCTTCGGCAGTCTGTGATCAAGGCTACCTTCTTAAAACCAAAGCATTGTGTGACAAAGCTCTGTCCTGGTCTCCGTGGGTCCCGCGCTTCCTGGCAGATTTCACTAGCCTCAGACCCTCCACGTAGCCCTTCTCTCTCTAGGGGCAAGGGTCACAGCTTACTGAGCCATTTTCATCATAAACCAGCAAGGGAGGTGAGGAAGCAACCCTCTCTCGCACAGTCTCTGTTGTCTCCCAGTCTCAGTGATTAATCAGGGAAGGGAAGGGGGAGCCAGGGCCTGCACTAGTAGCAGCTATGGTAGCTGACTTTTGGAAATAGGATGTGTACAATTCCCTGGGCCACAGCCCCCACTCAATATCTCCTTCCTTGCACCGGAAATGGCTCTGTTCTGCTTAGTTCCTCTCATGGCACAGCTTCCTCCTGCAGCTCCTGACACACCCACCTCACTGACTAACTGGGAGGCTTTTAACTAGTTCCAGCCAGCCCTTGATTGGCTTCAGGTGTCCCAATCAACCTAGCTATCTCCACTGTTTTCTAGAAGGATCTTAATTGGCCCCAGGTGTCTTGATTAACCTGGAGCAACTGCCATTTGGTTACCATGGTACCAGGGATTTGTTTAGCCTGGGGCTAACATACCTGTTCCTCACTACTTTACTAAAGCCATCTGGCCTTGCCCCATCACAATTGTTTATTTTTAGCAGTAGAAACAAAGGACTTAGAGGAGAAAATTTTTAAAACAGTCTACATGCATGTGCACCTTAATAACTAAGCTCCTGGACCTCTCATGATTCCAAAAGAAGTGGAAAGTGGAAATGCAGACTGGTGCACCCCCGCAGTTTAACAGAACAATAGAACGTTCATATCCTATGCTGTTGTTAATGGTGAAAATGAAGTTGAGCATCTGATCCTCAGAAGAGCTGAGCAGTAGGAGCCCCCATTGATTCAGTTGTGCCTGCTCACCACCTCTCAGGGACATAAAGAAGTCTTCATTTCAGCAGAGGCTTCAGTGGGTATTTTGAAGACATGTTTTTTATCAGCCTCACAACATAAATCAAATCATTAACCAAAGGATGAGATGTAATGAAAGACAGGAAGATCAGGTTAGGGTCAGAGTAGCATGATCTTCCCCTTGCTTTCCACTCCTTAGAAGAATATTTTGTCTTTATGTTAATTAGTTGTTCAAAGTGAATTTCAGGAGAGCCTAAATTAGTCTCAGCTTTCAGACAACAGAAAAGGTGTGGTGGTGGAGTGGTTAAGCTGATCAACTACAATCTTGAAGGTTGTGGGTTTGCATCTCACACTGAAAGGCCATATCCAGTTCACCCAGCTGCAAAATGGATACCTGATCCAGTGAGTTAGGGCAGTCAATGGTGTTGGTGGTTGACTGTGATGCTGGCCACATTACTCCCTTATGTACCATGGGCTTGAAACTAACATGCTTTAACTATGTCAGTCAAATGAGCCATTGGCTTGGGAGAACTTTGATTTCAGGCAATAGGATCTGTGCTTGTTGAGTCAAATCCTGATCCCATTGAAATCCATGGGAATTTTGCCATTGACGTCAAATGGAAGTAGTATCCCCCTCTTAGTTGGCAGATGGAACAGTATCCCCATGAATGAATCTGCCCTTTGATAAAAGTGGAGTGGAGACAGATTAGTTACATGACATCATACAGTTTCTTTTGTCTTTTGTTTATAAAATTAATCTCTTTCCTAAAGAGCAGACAGATTGCTAGCATCAGATTGCCATGGTATGTTAAATACCACCCTTGCTCCCAGTAAGGTCAAGGACAAAACTTACACTGGCTTCAGTGGGTCAAGTATCGGGCCCTTAGTGAGTTTTCACATGATATGAATTTAATTGCATTCTGGCATGTGTGAGTTTTCAGGGGATTATTTCTGCCAGGTTCAGAGGGCTTTTGCATCTATTTTGATTCACATCTAGTCATGGGTCTGTTTGTATTTTAGATCTGTAACTCGATTTTATAGGGTCGTTTGTGAAGCCAAGTTAGCCTATGTGATAAAGTTCAAGTGACACTGCATCTGCCATGATATGACACACTGGGTGCTTAACCTATGATACAACATACTTTTCTTTTTATGAATCTGAAGTATTTTCTCCTCATGGCTCCATTACCCTCAGGCTGTTTACAAATTTATTTCTTTATATCCCTCATTATTCTTTATACCTCCCATTATGTTCCATAAAAATTAATGGATTTTTTCTTTTTTGAAAAAAGATGCTATTTTTGCTTCCCTGCCTCCCACTCTGGTACCTCCATTATTTCTCAGAAATAGTTAATGAACTTACTAGCAATTAAGTCCCTAAGACTCTGGAATGAGTATCATCCTGGACCTTTTGTTTTTTACATATTCAGTTTTCACAAGTGTTCCCTTACCTCCCTTGTTTTAAAAATCAACAGCTACTGTACATTGGCAAGCTCTTCATTACTTCCTAATTAAAGGCTTTGTTCAGCAGACCTTACTCACTCTGAGAGGCACTGACTATTGCAAGTAGTCCTATTGAATCAAATACAACTATTTGAGTGTGTAATGCCTCTCAGAGCAAATAAGGTTCACAGAATAGAGTCCCCTAGCTGGTAATCCATTTTCTAATCATGGTTGATTTGAGCTTCCATCTTCATTTGCTAATGGACTACTTTCTCTCTACTATTCCTCCCCCTTTCCTGATCTATTTGTAAAGATATTTCTTCTCCTTAGCTAATGTCAGTGTCATCGTTGCTCTTGTCTTTTCCCTACAGCTGACTATGTTTTTTCCTGTTTTACTCTGTCCCTCCCATCTCCTGGCACCCAGCTCTCTGTTTCCAGGACAGCTTCTCAAAAGTCTCAGGATTTAAAAAAAAAAAAAAAGTGACTCATGAATCCACACTGGTTGGATTTTTTTTCTCAGTTGAACTGTATTGCTGTATCTTTAAAAGAACAGTATTGAAGGGCAAGCTGTGCCAGCCCCCCTTCTTAAGAGCTAAATTATGCTAAGGAACAGCACTGAGTAGCGGCAGCCCAGAAACTTGCCCTCACTCCCCAAGAGTTTGGGCGAGGTATGAGCCCCTTGTGTGCTGCTCAGGGTTCCTTACAGATGTTACAGCCTGATTCACTGGGTGCCCCCAGCCCATTGCCTAGTCATTGTGCTTCTACATGTGAGGTTAGTACACACCAAGCTCGCATGTGAATTTACAGTGAACTAGCTCCTCCACCTTAACTTTAAATGTAATAGGAGATATACCTATCTCATAGACCTGGAAAGGTCATAGAGTCTGGTCCCCTGCCTTCACAAGTACCATCCCTTATTTTTACCCCAGATCCCTAAATGGCCCCCTCAAGGATAGAGCTCACAACACTGGGTTTAGCAGGCCAATGCTCAAACCACTGAGCTATCCCTCCCCCTCTGTAGGCTCCCAATGTAGACACTCTTACTGCACACTAATAGTATCTGTGTGGTTTAGCTTAATACACTTTAATGGGTGGTTTAGATTGGGATGAGAGCCCTTTCAGCACAGAGTAACAGTAGTCTTGCCCATTCCCCTACTCCACACTCTTTGGGACATTTTGCTTCCAGCCTCATACATGGAGGGGTAGTCCCTACACTCTGGAGAGCAGAAAGACTGATTGTCACCCCATTCCCTGACTGTTAGCATTCAGGCCCCAACTACTATTCATATAAGACAGTTATCGCACAGTGAAATAGACATGCTAGGCTATCTGTGCTGTGCAGTGGCAAAGCATCACTGCAGAAAAACCCAATTCCTTTTAGCCTCAGATCTCAATTTTCAACCCAACCCATCTTTCTAAATAAATATCTTCATTTGGAGTGCTGATCTCATCCAACTAATGCCTAAGCGCTGCTGAGTTAATCAAATACAGTAGCAGCAAGAAAACTAAGACAGAGAATCACTTAGCCACTTACACTCTTTCCAACTCGTGATGGGCAGACTCCCAGAACATTTGGAGGTTTGGTTTAGAATAAACAGCTCAAAGATTAGATCCTTAGCCAGACCAAGTGTCTGCCTCTCAGTCTCCAACATTGGCCTGAAAATCTCGAGTCAAGAGTTTTTCTAGTGGTGTTTTGGCAGTTACATCTAACCCTGCTCATCACAAGGAGTGGAGAGGTGAATAAATATGAATAATACATTTCAATTTTTTTCCTCAAAATCCACAAGGGTTTGGTTAGAGGTTGGTTGAAGTTTAGATGAAGATTCAGTCCATTCTAACTATGAGCAAGCGTGAGTCTTCATAGTTCATGCCCATTGTTATTCCGTCCTACACAAATCTTCAGCAAGACAAGATGTAACAGAAAACCGAATATTAGATGTTGGAGTCTGATGAAATGAATAGCTGTTAAAGAAATCAGCTAGGCTTGTTAAAACAACACACTTTCCATCCATCAAACAAAAATCTATGCAATGGACCTAAGAAACTTAGTCTCCCATGCACAAAGAACAATGAATAAAAGAAGAACTCTTTTAAATGAATTATTTTCAGTGTACAAAACCAAAATCTATTTAATATAACATAAGAGACCTCTTAAATGAGCATCACTTATACAGAGGCCTGCTGAAATATTTTGGTGCAATGTGGTTATATATTTAAGTTTTATACTTCAGAGATATAATAACCCTTCAGAGATTTACTATAAAAGTGTATTGCTTTAAAATTGGGGTGGAAGGCTAGAGATTACTATCAGAAAGTGCCTTTTTGTCTTTTCCTGAGCAGAAGGGAAAAAAGAATGTGATTCAATTAAAGTGCCATCCATATGCAAGTATCTTCATTTTCAGACGACTACTGACTTCAGTGTATTCCCAACAGAAAGCCAGTAGTGGTGTCACAAAAAAGACCTTTGAAGGGGAGAAGGTTATGGAAAGGAGAATTGAAATTGTCTTCAAAATGTTCATTTCTCTACCTTGTTTGAATGAATTCACTTAGGATCATTGAATAGAAACTTACTCAATGGACAGTCCTATTGATTTTGATAGTGGTAATAGGACAGATTTTTCTCCAAAACACATTCCTTTCTGAGAAAATGTAGCATGCTTGAACTTAAAATTGACTAACATTCCAAATGTAATTCCATAAAATGTGCCCATCACATAGCCCATAGGCATGTGAATAATACTGGAAATACTACTGTATATGTAAGTCATTGATTTTTAAAAAGTTCTCATCCACAAACTAACCATGTGCCTATCCTTTCTCAAGAAAAATTTTGAGAGGAGAGATGCTCTATAGGTCAACAGACTTGAGCTCTCTCACAGCAGTAGAGGGACGTAATTCAGGACCTCTCTGTTGAATTACCCTTCTCATGGATCTAGTCATTCAAATGTAAGAATTTATCAAGAAAGCGGACCTCAGTTATAAGAAAGAACACGAGAGAGGTAGTCCATCAATTGGCTAGGTCTCAGATCCCATAAGGCTTCCTAAGTGGATGTCAATAACTTTGAATTGCACCTGAAAGCAAAGAGAGTGCTGTTGCAATCTTCAGCGAATCGGTACGACTTGCTTTCTGCAGCTGTCACCACCAAATAGTGCCCCTGCCACATTTTGCACTAGCGTTCAAGTGTAATGTACCAAGCAGCAATCTGGTCTAGAGGTCACAATGGTGTGGATAACAGTGGCAACATCAGAGAAATGACCGCAACTGCCTTTTCAAATGTAAATGAATCTTACCCTCATCTCAGCAAAGCGTTGGCATATTAAAATCTTAGCTGGCTAGAAAACTGAAACCCCTTCATGCAAAAGAAATGTGTTTTGGGGAAAAAGTCACAAACTGGGATGAAAACACAAAAATGCAAAATTTTCACAGGAAGGTATTTCTAGAAAAATTCCATTTCAGAACGGATGTGCTAATGACCCAATGTCTCTTGCTGGACAAGCGTCCAACTTGTAAATCTCAGGTCAAAGCTTCCCCTCTTCCCTTCCTCACTCCCTATTAATACCCTAATGAGTAGAGCCATGCAGAAAACAGAAATTCTATTTCACTGAGGATTTTGACATTTCCTTTCGTTCTGATTAGGACCAAAACCTGAAAATTCCAATGTTCTCTGAGAAATAAATGTTTTAACAAAAATATATTTCAGGTCCATTGAAATGATTTTGACTTTATTAGATTATATCTAATACATAATTTCTAAATATTCTAAATGAAAAAAAACTGTTTCAAAAGGAAAAAATCAAAACATTCTGTTTTGCAAATGTCAAAATGGGACATGGGAGAAAAAAGGGAAAAATTCTGACAAAATGAAATTTCAGCAAAATTGACATGATTTCAAGAAGTGTTTAGATTTTGTCAAAACTAGTAGAAAATTGTTCTGTAAAAGTTTTTCTGACCAGCTCTACTAAGAGCCAAAACTGGCTGCAATTCAACTCTAGACATCTGTTTGACTGCCCACTGCTGACATAGATCTGCCACAACAAAAGCAGATGCTGTCCAGATTTTACCTATGAATCAGACAAAAACATCACCTACCTAGAGAAGTTCCACTAGTCAGGGGGACATACATTCTAGTAGAGAAGAAAGCTATGTTATCTTTGCCTCCACAACAGCTACTGATTAAAACCATTAACAATATTTTCATTTGTAGAAATCATTGTACCTGCTCTACAGTGGTTTACTTAAAGCTATTTTCCTGATCTAGAGTATTAGAAATGTTGTATTTGATAGTTACTATAGCAGACATAACCATTCAAAAGTTATTGATCCAGTTGCTGGAGCTAGGCTGTGTCCCTGGCTGAGGGCATAACCAATACCCCAATGGTGCATCTGCAACAGTGTTTCAGATGAGACACAAAGTGGCCTCTCTCAAGCTGAGCCAATAGGAGGTGTGGTAAGATCAGAAGTTGCTTTTTCTGCAAATTTACACCTGCACTTCCAGTAAGTGAATTTGTCATCATATTTTAACAAATTATTTGTTTTTCAGAAACCCTATGTCATCCCTCAGGGGACAGAGAAGAGTGCAGAAATGGGAGGTATGCAGCTGGCTGTGGCAAACCAAATGACAAACATGAGACAATTATAGAGCCCTTTATAGAACCACTATAAGGTGGATAGAAAGCTGGCTAGATCATCGGGATCAACGGGTAGTAATCAACAGCTCAATGTCTACTTGGTAGCTGGTATCTAGCGGAATGCCCCAGGAGTCAATCCTGGGGCTGGTTCTGTTCAACATCTTTATTAATGATCTGGGATGATGGGATAGATTGCACCCTCAGCAAGTTTGCAGATGACACTAAGCTGGGGGGAGAGGTAGATACACTGGAGGGTAGGGATAGGGTCCAGAGTGACCTAGACAAATTGGAGGATTGGGCCAAAAGAAATCTGATGAGGTTCAACAAGGACAAGTGCAGAGTCCTACACTTAGGACAGAAGAATCCCATGCATGGCTACAGGCTGGGGACCAACTGGCTAAACAGCAAATCTGCAGAAAAGGACCTGGGGATTACAGTGGACAAGAAGCTGGATGAGAGCCAGCAGTGTGCCCTTGTTGCCAAGAAGGCTAACGGCATACTGGGCTGCATTAGTAGGAGCATTGCCGGCAGATCGAGGGAAGTGATTATTCCCCTCTATTCGGCACTGGTGAGGCCACACCTGGAGTACTGCATCCAGTTTTGGTCCCTGCACTACAGAAAGGATGTGGACAAATTGGAGAGAGTCCAGTGGAGGGCAACAAAAATGATTGCAAGGCTGGGGCACATGACTTACGAGGAGAGGCTGAGGGAACTGGGGTTATTTAGTCTACAGAAGAGAAGAGTGAGGGGAGATTTGATAGCAGCCTTCAGCTACCTGAAGGGGTGTTCCAAAGAGGATGGAGCTAGGCTGTTCTCAGTGGTGGCAGATGGCAGAACAAGGGGCAATGGTCTCGAGTTGCAGTGGGGGAGGTCTAGGTTGGATATTAGGAAAAACTATTTCACTAGGAGTGTGGTGAATCAGTGGAATGGGTTACCTAAGGAGGTGGTGGCATCTCCATCCCTGGAGATTTTTAAGGCTCGGCTTGAGAAACCCTGTCTGGGATGATTTAGTTGGGGTTGATCCTGCTTTGAGCAGGGAGTTGGACTAGATAACCTCCTGAGATCTCGTCCAACCCTAATCTTCTAAAATTCTATGATTCTAATTGCTAGGATTTAAGGATCTTTACACAAGCTGATCTTGCATTAGACTATTGCAATCTCCTCTCTCCTCGACTGTTCCCACCCTCTCTCCCACATCATATCCTCAGTTTCAGGATTATACAGCACAGATCAATTCTTATGAATCCTGACAGAAAGCCAGACAACATAACCATCTGACTGTTCAGAAATAGCCCAAAACGCTGCATAAATCCTCCTAGGTAAGATTGCCCTAGATACGATGGAGTATTGCTACCCTAACACCACAACATCTGATTAATAAAAGTAATAATGTTCTTTACAAGGCTGTGCTGAGACATTGTGTTTTAAAAGTGCAGAGAAGTGCTCAGAATTAAAGGAGCAGTGAACGATGATAGATCAGTAATGTAAAATATGAAATTTCAGTGCTATTTTGGGAAGTCTGGGGAGATTTTCTTCTCCCTGACCCAAAGATCCCAGATTATCTCTACTCTGTTTCAAGAAGCATAGGCAGTATTCCTCCTACATAGTCCAGCTGTATGCACAATATAAAGGAGTTCTTTCTGTCTGCAGCTGTTTACTATTCAACCGTGATAGCCAGCTGGAATCTCAAAATAGATTTTTTTAATTTATTTTGTGCTTGCCTGAACTAAAATTCTGAATACACCCCTACCTGACAAACCTCATCCAGAGAAAAATGTTCACCATTCTATTTGTAGGGGAGTGGGTGGCTCTTGGAAGATAGGTCCAATGGCTATTAGCCAAGATGGTCAGGGATGCTACCCCATGCTCTGAGTGTCCCTAGCCTCTGTTTGCCAGAAGCTGGGAGTGGATCACTCGGTGATTGCCTGTTCTGTTCATTCCCTCTGGGGCACCTGGCATTGGCCACTGTCAGAAGACAGGATACTGGCCTGGATGGATTACTGGTCTGACCCAGCGTGGCCTTTCTTATGAAGGGAGTGATAACAGGACATGGAGCCCTTCTCATCTAGGTCACCATTTGCAATTCCACTCAGGTCAGCCGTGATTGCAAAAGTTGTCAGATGGCTATTTGTGGTCCAGCTGAACTGATTTGCTGATCTTCGTACAATTTGTGATGGACACATGTCCACCTCTCATACACCTCTAGTGGCACTGATTGCACCTTATTTGGTAGGCAGGGAGAATGGAATGGATATACAAGATGGCTTTACTCTCATTCTTATCACTGACTAGTGCCTTTAGAACAAGCCAAGGTACTTTAGTGGGTCACTGTGGAGAAACTTGCACTATAATTGTACCCGGTCTGTGAACAAAGAGTAATTTGGCCTACAAGGCTGAATCTCTGTCACTTCTACTAATACTAAGTTTGCTTTTTAAAAAAATTAGAAAGTACTGAAATATCAGTTATTTGAGATTTAGTGCATCTTACAGTTAGTGGATGCTGTGATAAGCATAGATAAACATTTACAAATTATTGTTACCCTAGAACAACACAGTGTGGCAACTGAAGTGAGCTGTAGCTCACGAAAGCTTATGCTCAAATAAATTGGTTAGTCTCTAAGGTGCCACAAGTACTCCTTTTCTTTCTGTATGTGAAAATGTCCCACACATCAGCATTTACAAAGTGCAGCCAAGATTATACAGCAAAGAATTTCAGTGACACTTTTTTAGCAGTTCTGGTAGGAAGACTTAATAAGAATGTGCAATTTTTTCATGTCCCAGTCTTGTGCCTCTTCTCCTGATGCACCACGCAATCAGATGTAGGGGCAGAGGCCAAGCACTATTTTAGTTTCAAAGTATAATATTTGTGAGATTTCTTACTCCCAGATTTCACTTTGGTTTGCAAGAACTGGATATATGGACATACCCAGCAATATATTTTGAGAAAATACTTAAGTAGTTTTTAGCTGTAAAGAGGACTTCCAAACCATAACTCAATATCAGTGAAGAAGTCTGACCCAACCAAGCAAAGATGCCTATGGGGAAATATAGGGTAAATAAACAAAATTGTTCCTGTTGTCAGAACCATCACAGGTGTTTCTGGAAATGGGCTAGACTGAGTTCTCAAAGGTTGTTTATTCACCCTTCCAAACTGAGAAGCTCACTGACCTAGTTAAATAAACACCCTGTGTAAGGCTAACCTGCATTGCATGATCAAACAGCAGATAAAACATAATGCATGCCCTGTCTTCTCCCCTGATTAATGCAAACTTGAATAATTTATTCCATTTTGTGTTCCAAACGGGAGGAAGGGAAGAAAAAGTCATTCTGCCAGGTAAATACTTAATATTCCTCCTGAGAAATAACTAACTGCTAAAACATATTGAGGTGTAATTGAGTTCTGTCATCTTTCTTAATCTTGCTCTTCTGTTTTGTTTTGTTTTTTTTTTGCAGAGTGAAGAGTTGGAACTTACTTTGGGACAAATTCACTTTCAAGTCTTGGAGTTTTTTTGGGGGGACCACAATGATCAGTGAGGCAAAATTTAGGTCATTGACTATTATGGGCTGAATCCTCAAGCTGAAAACTAGTGGGAGTTGTGTGTGAGTAAAGACTGGAGAAATCGGTACATTAAATGGTTGTAGTATGTGGGTTGAGAGAGAGAGGGTTACCCCACAAAACAGAACCAAAGTACTGTATAGCTGAAATGTCGCTACTTCAGCCCCAAGAGTTTAGCAATGTGAAGGCTTACTGCACACCCCTGTCCAGAGGATCAGTGTAGTTTACAGACCGTTTGGCCTTGGACCTAAACTATGCTTTTTCATTGCTCGAGAGAGAGACAGAGTTCTATGGCACAAAGAGCCTCTCTTTGACCCAGATCCTCCTCTCATGGAACCATGGTAGTTCTATTGCTTTTTGCATTTTGCACATTTATTTAGTGGAATTTTAGGTGAAAAAAACCTACTGCTGATTTAGTTCAGGTCAGAAAGTAAATTAAACACAATATTTGACCCACAGAACTCAAAAAAAAAATTCCCCATTGGATACTAAGTCTTGAGTCATTTAAAGTCAGTACCACTTTCTTCATTTATGTACCTTGTCCCTAATCCTCAGTGGCAGCTGCCCTGGGTCTTATGATAGAAGTTAGTAAATATCTGTCAAGTACTGTAAAGAAGGAAAGTATTATTCGTCTCCACCATCATTCTCTTCATCATTGTTCTCCCCTCCCTTACAAATTTTCCTATTCAGTTTGGTTCCTTTCTCCTTCAACTTTTCTACAGTCCCTTTCAGCTGTGTTCCCCAGTCTTCACTCCTCTCATCCATTCTTAGTTATTTCACCCCTAATCTTTTCCTTCAGCTATGTTCTTCCCCTTACCAACTCATTAATGCCACTCCTCCTCCAGCACATGATCTTTTGCCAACCAAGGCTGGGTTATATGAAAGCACTTTATAGCACTGCAAGGGACTGTCTGGTGATATTTCATGTGTCACATCAGTAGATCCAAATGTCAGTGGCACGATCTCACAGCTTAGAAGGAAATCTGGATTTCCATTATGTTTACACATTTAGAACAGCCAGAGTAGGAATCACAGAGGAGGGATGAAAACAGAGAAAAAGGAGGGAAATGTAGAGTGGAAAGGCAAAGAGGGGTGACGTGAGTAGAAGAGTATGAAAGGAATGAGCACAGAAAGAAATGGAAGGGGAAGGGAAGGGGAGGGGAGAAAAGTCCAAAGAGTGGAAGAAAGAAGGAAAAAGAAAGGAGAGGAGAGAGATATGAAGAAAAGAAGAACAGAGAAGAGGGGGGCGGGAAAGTCAGCAAAGAAGAGAGAAGCAGTAGAAAGTCTAATAAGGAATATCAGGAGGATTAGTTCAGTGGGTGAAGTGAGGAAGATGTAGGGGGAAATAAATGTCGTGTAAATAAAGCTACTTGCAGGGAACCCCAGAAGCTTGGAGGTAGTGTACAGAGCTGGTGTAATGGGGAGGAGTTTGTCCTCGCATGGCACTACAGAAACTCCCTGCCTCAGGGTCCTCCTGTTAACGCCATACAGTCCAAAAGGCTGCAAAAAAATATTCTCCTATTATGGTTCTACTTCATTAAATCTAAATAAATTTGAAATAAGATTCTCTCTCCTTAGTTCACAGGTTGCACAGCCCTCCTCCAGGGCCTCTAATTCTTAGGCCTGGCCCCTCTAGTCTGGCCCCCTGGCCACCTCTACTCAGGCATTACACAGCCCTCCTCTCAGGGCCTGTGTAGCGCAGTTCTGGCCTCTGCAGCCTGTATTCTCTCTCTTTGGGCTCAAGGGTGCATACCCAAGGGATTCAGTTCAGTCTCCACCTTAATCTGCTGCACCACTCACCTGCAGTGACTTTTCATTAGCGAGCTGCAGTCCCTGGGCTTCTGTCTTGCTGCTGCTGTCATCTCCAGGAAGCTCCTCTCTCTGGGACACACTGTCCAGGTTCTTTACTATGTTTCCTTCAGGCACTTCCTGTCTCTAGGAGCCCAGCTGCCTCCTAGTAACCCTTTATCAGGCCCATCTCCTAAACAGCTCCCAAACAGTCACCTAGGGATTTAGTTGCTTCCAGGTGGGTCTGAGTTGGCTCCTTCTCCCTTACAGGAACCTATCACAGGTAGGCTGGCCCCTGACTCCCTTAAAGGGCCAGCTCTGTGACATACCTCTCACCACTCCCAGAGCTGACCTGGACCAAAAGGTAGGCTTAAGAATGGTTAACAGTTGGTCGGGACCTGCAGCTGGAGGTACTTCCTGTTCAGCAGCAGCCAGCAAGTCTACTAAATTCTTGGCAGTGTTCTTCTCCTCCTCCAAAAAATATATTGTGACCAGGACTTGGGTTCTGTAAGTGCTTCATACTGTGGATATCTTCCTCCACATATTTCTGGGTATGTCACAGAATGCCTAGTTCCCCAGCAACTTCTGACATGGTCTACAATACAGATATTTAACCATGACCCAACTGATTTACAGCTGCTGCATGGCCTTTTGGAAAGGAGTCTCTCTGGATTCACACACAAGCACAGCCACTGGAATTAAACATGTCTCTACCCAAGTCCAACCTCTGTTCAGGCCTTCCGAACACTAAGGACTGCACCCTTTTCCCTACAGCTCTTAACACTTCACTCAGCAGCATCCATTTCTGATACTCCTGGACCCACCATATTTTGTGGATAATGTTCTGGTCCATAGAATCACCTGGGTTTTCCTCTTTCCTTGGGGTAGACCCCTTCTTTGTAGCATGGTTCTGGCTGTGGCTTTGCATCATGAGCACATATTTTTAGACCCATGTCAGGTCAGCTTTTTGCTTCCACAGGCTGATGTACCTCCTCCCTCAATCCACCTTCCTTTTGTAGTGACCTCACCCTGCACAGTTTCAGCTCTTTTCATAGGGAGGCCAATTCAATCTTGAGGCTTTCCAGCTCTTTATCCTTAGCCAAGCTGAACTTTAACTCCGGCTGGACCTTAAGCAGGTTCTGGAATGTAGTCAGCTCCTCCTGCCACAGCAGCAAACACTATCATTTTCTGGTCTCCTTTTCAACTCTGAGGTGGTCAGCTCCTGCTTCCACTTTACGGCTTGCAGCACAATCCTTTTCTGTGAAGAGCACATCTCTTCCAGGTCCCACCTGTATTCAGCCATCTGTGTCTACAGTTCCAGGATTTTACCCCCGTTCCTGTTATCTGTCACAGCCTTCTCCTCCAGCCCCAGTCTGCTGAGTCGCTAGACAGGCCATTGGTTCAGTTTTAAGCTAGACAGTCCTTGTTTTGTTAGATTTTTGTCACTGACTAGTTTTGATATAAAACTGGATGTGTTTTTTGTCTGGTATCATCGTGGACTGCGGGTGTGAGGTCACACTGGCGGAGGAGAAGCAGCATGTTCTGCAAAATGGTGTGCATGTATCTGAGTTCACACAGGTAGGGGTGGGCCTATGCTGATATGGACGTTCAATAAATTGAGGTGATGGCCTATATTCTGGGAATGCATCAGTGGCCACCCTATGTGTAGCTGAGGAGGCTGCTGTTGCCATTATCTCAGTTTCAGTTGTGCATGGGATCTTAGTGTTTGTGCCACCAGACACCCAGTCCTCTATTTTAGACAGTCAACTGTTCCTTTTGGAAGGCCTTTTTGGAGGCCAAGTATGTCAGTCAACCCACTGGTATCATCATGAGCCTCCCCTTCTTCCTTCTCCTCTTCCCTCCCTCACAGTCTCTTCACCAAAGCTTCACTCCATACCCTCTTCTCTTTTCAATCTTTCCCTCCCCATTTCTTTCCATTTAGCCAATCCCCTCCCAACTAAACCCACCCATAAAAGTATAGCAAAACTAACATGACATTTACTACCATCACATTGCTCACTCTGCTTATCCTCCTTCCCCCATCCTGTCTCTGCCTTTTCTTTATCTTATTTAAATTGTAAGATCTTTGAGGCTGCAACAGTGAGCTCTAGCTCACGAAAGCTTATGCTCAAATAAATTTGTTAGTCTCTAAGGTGCCACAAGTACTCCTTTTCTTTCTACCTGTACAGTGCCTAGGCCAGCCAAGAATGGGGCCCATTAGGTGCTACCATAATAAACATGATGATTATTAATAATAAAAAATAATAATACCTAGAGCTGGCCTCTGGGCTAAAAGTTGTCATTGTAGGTTTTTACTGGAGACATCTTTGGACTTTTTGTTTACATTTTTCAACAAAAACACGTAAATGCACTCACTTTAAACAGCTGGAGGGCCTGATCTCCACTCCGCTCACCCAGCGTTCTGCCTTTCAATTAGGCATCAATCCAGTGTAACAACTACTGAATCAGGCTCTACATTCTTGTACTACACACTTTCAAAATATGTACACAGTGGACCATTGTGTCTCCCAGAGTTCTGTCTATCAAATAAATGGCCACACTTTTATAACAGTACAGATTGTATATATTTACTAGACATAAACCTGAACAATCACCACCACCACCAAAATGCAGTCGACAAAGGGTGTTTTGGAATCCAGATCCAGAATTTTGTAGTCAGCACTTGTACTCTTTCTCAGAAGCTAAATCCAAACTCTGAATCTTAATGAATCTGAACACCACCGTGGTTTGAATTCCAGATCTAAACTTCATGGCTTAAGCTTTGTTCTGAAGTTTATTCATCTTGGGGGATGCTAACACCCATTTCAAGAACTGTGTGGATACAAATATGATTGGGAAATATCAAGGAAAAAGTGAAGTTCTGATTCAAATGCAACTCTTCTTTCTCTCTGGGAGTTATCACACAACAAAACTGCTCCCAGAGAGAAAGAAACAATTTTATAGAAGCTCTTTTTGCAGTGAGTAGGGGTGTAATCACTACAACTGCTTTTCTAATAAAACCAGAGAGCAATAATAGCATTTCCATTGTTGGTGGCCGTTATCCATGTGTACTGGCCAAGCTTTTCTGTTGATGCAAACTGATGCAACTCCACTGACTTCATTTTACACCAGCAAAGAATCTGGGCAAACATGTTTAGAGATGATTGCAACAGTAATAAAACCGACTCCAGCTGCTGCTCAAATATACATACTGAACATGTAAATATGTCATAAAAATAGCATTGCTTGTAGCCTAGCCCATAAGGAGTTAAGCCAGGAAACAAAAATCTACCCTCTGAATCACAGAAATATTTTGGGAGACAAAAAACCACTATGGAAAGGGGAAAGTTTTCTAGGGTTTTGTGCTTGTTTGTTTGTTTGTTTTTAACTAAAGTCAGTGTTGTAATGAGATGTGTAGATTAAAATTTCAGTCTATTCTTCCAACTCATTTGGACACCATCCATAAATTATAAAAGGGCATCACAAACAGAAGTGCAAAAAAAAAGAGAATGTTACTTTTGTACGCAAATTTCTCCCTGTGGATTTATAAAGATGATCCATGTGTGTTTTTTGTGAAGATATGACAAATTTATTGCAGCAGAGAGAAGCAGTAAAATGAAATTTATTATCATTTTTATCATTCCTGGCAGTCCTTCCAGCAGACAGTCTGGGTCCTTGAACTGTGCAGGGCTTTCCTGCAGCTTACATCTTCCACATCCCAGGAGGTTTGGGACCTGAAATTTACTGCTCTTATCAAGCTGGCCTGAAAGGAATAGGCCACCTCCCTTGGCTCACAGGAGATTACTGTGCACATGTGGAAGCCAAGGAATCTGGTTTTCCAGTAGCAAGGTGAACTCCTTGCTCTGATTAGCCTGATTGGAGGTGGGGGAGTAGGCTGGATTAATGGTCAAAAAGCAATGCAAAATACATTTTTTTCTATGTTTATTCTTTTCTTATCAGTGTTATTAGCTCCTAGGTTTTATGATTACTCAGCATCAGTGATAACAGCACTATGACTGAGGATAGGTGCTAGGAGGTGACAGCATCTTCATAAAAAGCGGCATCCTCCGTGTCAGTCATACATCCAGAAACAGTAAGACCAATGGACACTGTTGCCACACAGCACTCCTACAGTATGTTCTTTGCTCTTAAAAACAATCCAGCTACCCACTTAAAAAACCATATCCAGTTCCTGGAATGATAAGGTTTAGAAAATCCATTCTTTGCATTTGCTCTTCATATTCCTGATTTGATTTGCAGCATTTGAGATCACAGCCTGCTGTGCCAAATGGAAAGCATGGCAGCTCACAAACTTCATGTTTGTGCAATTCAAGAGTAAGGGACTGCAAGAATAATGGCTAAAAATATCACGCAGTTAGCAGGGAAGATATAACTGTCTCAGGTGTCTGCACTGTTTCTTTAATGAGTCACAGTGACAAAGCCTGATCCTCCAGATGCTATTCACTGAGCAATCCTATTTACTTCAGTAAGGATTAGATAGTATGCTGGGCCTACTCTTTAGTGCCTACTCTCCATCATGACCATCTACTGACCCTACTGGAGCATGAGATTTGCTAGTCCTTTATTATCAGTTACAGGGGCCCCTAATTCTCAAGGACAGTGGTTCTGCATCAGCCTCAGTGTTTCTAAATAATGTTAGGGGTTGCTTTTTCACCCAGAAGTCCCTTCACAGTTTGGACCCACATGGCTTCACAAAGATGGTACAACACAATTACACCAGCGAACCATCCATGGATTGAGAGCCACATGCAGGAGTGGAAGGGACTACAGATGTCCTTAGGCTCCAGTTCCCCATGGAGTAACCTCTCAGGGGAAGACAGAGATGATCAAATACCGCCCCACATCATCTGCAAAAGAATAATATTTGTTCTAGCTTTAATTATTATTTATATTATAGTAGTACCTGAAGGCCACAAGCAACTTCCCCCATTGTGCTAGGCACTGTACAAATATACTATAAACAACAGTCCCTGCTCCAAAAAACTTACTCTCACTCTTTCCCACCCCCATCTGGGGAGGGAGGTTTCCTTATTTGATGGGCACCTGTCGTTCCCAGCTGATAACTAATTTTCCCAGAGATCACTCCTCCAGTGCCATGCATGGTAGTTGGACTGGCAGAAACCCAGATTAATCTTTGTCCTGCTCTTTGAGGCATCATTGACACCAGTCCAGATCAGGTGTAACATGGAACCATTCTGATAGGGTAGTGTTTGATACCTATTTTATGCCAGTGATTTGGACTCTTAGATTCCACATCTAGTAGCAGAGGCAAGGTTACATGGCTGTAGAACAGCATGGCTGCTGGTGAAGAGAATTCTCACCTCCATTTTACAGTAGTCTGAAGGCATGGAGCCAAAGTTTAGGATTCAGTCTAAAGGTTAAAATGGAGGTGGTGGTGTGATTAGTAGACCTGCTTGCAAAAAATTTTGTTGAAACAGTTGTCTGCTGGAAAATGCCATTTTGAGTCAAATGAATTTTTTTCACAAAAAATCATTTCAAATTTTGACAAAATTACTTTAGACAAAAATTGGAAGAAACATTTTGAAAATGTCATAAGAATATAAGAATGGCCATCCTGGGTCAGACCAAGGGTCCATCCAGCCCAGTATCCTGTCTACTGACAGTGGCCCAATGCCAGATGTCCCAGAGGGAGTAAACCTAGAAGGCAATGATCAAGTGATCTCCTCCTGCCATCCAGCTCCACCCTCTGACAAACAGAGGCTAGGGACACCATTCCTTACCCATCCTGGTTAATAGCCATTAATGCACTTAACCTCCATGAATTTATCTAGTTCTCTTTTAAACCCTGTTATAGTCCTAGCCTTCACAACCTCCTCAGGCAAGGAGTTCCACAGGTTGACGGTGCACTGAGTGAAGAACTACTTCCTTTTATTTGTTTTAAACCTGCTGCCCATTAATTCCATTTGGCGGCCCCTAGTTCTTATATTATGGGAACAGGTGCATCATTTGGACATTTTTGAATGAAATTTCAGTTTTTCATTTTGATTTTCTTTAATATTTTAACAAATTGAAAATGGTCAAAATCAAAATGAAATGTTGCAAATTTATGAAAAAATTTTGATGATCCCAAAACTAAGTATTTTTCAGAATTTCATTTAAATAAAATTGTGGCTTTGTCCAATTTGGCATGACTATTTTTTAAATCTTGAATTTTTGTGGGAAGGAAAATCCGTTTGTTACAGAGACAAAATGCTAAACAAGAGGTTTGTGGGGGACTTATAGTTTTGGGGCCTACTCCAAATCCCACTGACATCAATAGGAGTCTTTCCATTGACTTCAGTGGTCTTTGAATCAGCCCATTTATATAATCAGTTTATTAATGTAAGTTTAGTTAGGCACTTATAACATTCTTCACACGTCTGATGGAAATGAATTCACCTCTATCTAGCATCTTTTTTCACTCCAATTTGATAAAACCGCTGGTTCTAATGGAGGTATCTAATGGTATCTAATGTTTAAATTCTGGGGACTAAAACAAGTGAGCACATTTTTCCCCAAAGTGGAGGACATGCCATTTCCAAAGTCTCCTAAACCAAAAATGGATTGTCCAATTAACTGCACACTTTCCAAAACAAATTCTCGCCTCATGTGGGAAATTTTATGTGGCAAGGAGTTTCCTGCACCCAGGGGACCAAATGAAACATTTAGAATTTAACTATCAAGTTACTCTCATGACTCCATAATGATTTAAATGTTGTGAAGTAAAATTATATCCATATTCTCCATATGGATAGAAAGCAGCTGGCTTAAACTCAGCCAAGGCAGGATGGAGGTGATATTGGTAGGAAGATAAAAATGCTTCAAGGAGCTGATCTGGACATTAACATCATCTATTGTGAGGACATTTTCATTACAGACATCAATGTTTCATGTACCATGTACTTGATGATAATATGAAATGACTCCAAGCTTGTAAAATTAAACTGTTCTTTATTATGAGAACTATTTACAGAGATGCTGCAATTGGAGCTAACAGTCTTGCCATGTGCATACAGTCTGACTTCCTGGTGCCTCATCCAAACTCTTCCCTCCTGCAACTTGTGCTCCTCCCTTCAATTTTCATGCAGTTTGCTACAATCAAGGTAGTACAGTCCACTGGATTTATTGTAATGATCAACAGCAAGGAGGAGTCAGCAGGGTTTGACTCTATCACTTGCAGGTTGGATCACTGCCGGGTGCTGAAAGTGAAGGCCACACACAATGTACAGCTTCTTCCCTACACGGATGTGTGCCTATTAAATAAATCTTAGAGGGATATTGCAACAGTGACAGACAAGAGTATGTCTAGCCAGTGCTTCACACACTGCACTGGCCCCATATTTGATCCTATACCAGTTTCAAGGTCCTGGTACTTATCCTTAATTAGCTAGATGTCTCCATTCACTGCTAACTAAGGCAACTGCACTCAACAAGGATCCTGTGGTTGATGGGACTTGGGATAAGACTTTGGGCCAGAGGGACATGATACTGCCTCTATGGGAAAATGTGGAACTCCAACAAGAAAAAAGATCAGATTGAGCCTGAAGATGACCCTTTTAGTATGATTTAAATCCCCTTCTCTCCTTATGAGCCTTCCCCCAATAACAAGGTCTGCCAGCATGACAAAGGAAGGACTGAACGAACTATAAACCAGCTAAGCAGTAGTGGCTGAAACAGGGAGTAAAGGACGTTGAGTGGGATCCATGAAGGTACTTAGGTGCCCAAGTCCCATTTTAGGCACCACTGTAATCCACAAAACTCTCACTCAGCTGCCACCTAACCCTGTAGGTGACTGAACTCACTGAGTGCCTAAGTTCTTTCCTCTGGGCATGCACTCTGTGGCCTCACTTTAGGCACCATCTCCTGCCTGACCATGTGCACTACTGCCTCCTGATAGAATCTGGACACCTATCTCCCACTTAAGCCCCAGAGCGATTCACAAACTGGGAAAAGTAGGTGTTCTGAGTATGCCTTCTGGATCAGTCCATTCAGGCAAGTTCACACAAAACAGCAAGGGGAGGGGGACTTTCACAGGATCCACTCACCCCGATGGCACATCCCCCTGGTTGCTTGGGGGATTAGCTCCTTCCAGATCTGACACTCCCTTCCATTGTACATTCACATATCCCGCGGTCTCTCTCTATCTCTCTGCAACTCGGGGTGCTCCCTTTTCATGACTAGACCCTCTGACCAGGTCACTATGTGTTTTCCTCTTTCCAGGATAGCAAAGTCTGTGCATACAAGCTGTCTTGGGAAGTCTTCCCATTCACTTCCCAGACTGTGATGCTTTCTAACAGCTGGTAGGGCAACCCGGGCCTGCCCTTCACTCTTGATTCCAGCTTAGGGCTGTCTAATCAGCAGCCAAGGTCTGCACCATCTTAAACCTTGCAGCCCTTTCCCTGAGCCTTTTCTTACAATCTCTCCCACTAGGTTTCCTTCCTTGCATCTCTAATGTTCAGAGAGTGGTGCAGGCTCCCTCATTCCAACCTCCTTCTGCTGCCAACCTCCTTGGCTTTATACGAGCTCTGCCTGCTCCTTCTCAGCTGGGTTACATCATCATTCAGGGACTCCTTAGACCACCTAATTCCCCTCAGCTGTGGCCTGTCCAGTTAATCGGCTCCTCCTCAGTTTCATTAACCCCTTCGAGACTAGTGTGGGGAGAACATCCCAGTACAGGGACCACACTGACCTCCCATATAGCCTTCAGCCTAGTGGATGGTGTACTCACTGAGGATGTGGGAGACCCTGAGTTCAAGGACCACCCCCTCCCCCGCCTCCTGAAGAAGAGAAAGGATTTGAACAGGAATCTACCACCTCTCAGGTGAGGGCCCTGTCCAGTAGGTCATAGAGTCTTTCTAACCCTCTCTCTCTCTCTCTGGCCCAATTAATATTTTAGTATTACATTGTTTAATTAAAGTGGAACAACTTCAATAGGAGAGACTGAGGAAGACCCACATCAGGATAGTCCATAGCCTAGTAGTTGGGGCACTCACCCAAGAAGCAGCTGATCCCCGTTCAAATCCCTTCTCCCTGTGAGAATCGGGGGGGGTCTCCCTCATCCTGGGCCAGCTTTAGGCACTAGCTAAGCAAGCTGGTGCCTGGGGCGGCGCTGCTGAAGGGGCAGCACTCTGACTGTTCCTGGGGTAGCACTCTAGCAGCAGCCCTGGCGGCAATTTGGCAGCAGCACCTCTCCGTTGTTCCCCGCGGCGGCAATTCGGCAGCGACTCTTCTGACTCGGGTCTCACCATCGGCGGTAATTCAGTGGCAGCTCCCTCCAATGTTCCTGTTCTCTCCGCCGGTGGAGTATTCGGCAGGTTTGGGGGTTTTTTTGGCCGCTTGGGGCAGCAAAAAATGTAGAGCCGGCCCTGCCCACATCCTGGGTCAGTACCCCATTTTCTAGGATAAAGATTATAAAGGAGGTCCTCTTCCTCATTTTCGTTCTGGATCCCACACAAAAAACTTAGGCAACCAAGTGCCTATCTTCCCCAGCTCACGGATCGCCAGAAGAGGTAGGCACCTCCCTGAAGGCTGGACTTAAGTACCTGTGATGGCTTGGATCACAGAAACCCCCTTGCGACTGCCACCTGATGTGCTTTGACTACCTCTGAGTCTGTTTTCCTGCCGCTTAGGACTTCAGTGCCCTACCTGGTTTGAGCCAGATATGTTTGCCTGCTGCAAACACAGCCCCAGGTCTGAACCACGTCCCCCAACAGCTGCAGGCTTAACTGAAAACAGCTTAAGAAGTGTTCCTGTCTCTAATCCTCAGATGCCCAGCTCCCAATGGGGTACAAACCCCTAACAAATCTGTCTTACCCTGTATAAGCTTTATACAGGATAAACTCATAAATTGTTTGCCGTCTATAACACTGATAGAGAGATATGCACAGCTGTTTGCCCCCCCCCCCGGTATTAATACATACTCTGGGTTAATTAATAAGTAAAAAGTGATTTTATTAAATACAAAAAGTATGATTTAAGTGGTTCCAAGTAATAACAGACAGAACAAAGTGAATTACCAAGCAAAATAAAATAAAACATGCAAGTCTAAACCTAATACAGTACAGAAGTGATTACAGATGAAATCTCACCCTCAGAGATATTCCAGTAACTTTCTTTTACAGACTAACCTCCTTCTAGTCTGGGTCCAGCAATCACTCACACCTCAGTGGTTACTGTCCTTTGTTCCAGTTTCTTTCAGGTATCCTTTGGGGGGTAAAGAGGTTATCTCTTGAGCCAGCTGAAGACAAAATGGAGGGGTCTCCCCGGGGCTTAAATAGACTTTCTCTTGTGGGTGGAAACCTCCTCCTCTCTCCTATCTAGAATTCAGCTCCAAGATGGAGTTTTGGAGTCACATGGGCAAGTCACATGTCCACGCATGACTGAGTTCCTTACCAGCCAGGCCACATTCCTGGGAAAGCTCAGATGTGGATTGGCATCTCCAAATTCACTGTTGGCTTAAGTGTTTCTTGATTGGGCACTTACTGAGAATAGTCTATTCTCAGGAAGCTGACCAACTGCTTCACTGAGGCTACTTAAAATTAAACAACTACATAGCCAATATTCAAAACTTTGAACACAAAAATGATACATGCATATATATTCAATAGATCATAACCTTTACACAGATATGTTACATGGCATATGTAGCATAAAACATATTCCAGTGATGTCATATAAACATTCATAAGCATATTCCCATAAAGCATTGTGGGGTGCAATGTCACAATACCTATCTCCAAGAGAGGGGCAGGGCTTAGCACATACCCCTCTGACTGCCATCTCCCATTGGCTAGCTTCACTCCCTTTGTGGATCACAGTCAAAGGCGCCTAAGGCTTCCTATTCAGTGTGTAAGAGCTCATGTGTCTAATTCAGGCTTTGTGGATTTCACTATTGCTCCTGTGATTTTCTAGGCACCTAAAAGCTAGGATCCATAACATTCAGTGTTGCAATGCTTAAGTACCCTTCGTAAACAAATTGATGGGTTTCTTAATTCTCTATCTGTCTCCAAGATGCCACACTGATTAGATTAGAAATGCACACTAATCATTATGCTGTGAGCACTTGTAGGGCTTTTTAGAACAGCTTGAGGGTCAACCTTCATTTGGAATATAGAGGAAGATGTGCCACTGATGAGTGGGTTTTTTTAAGTTAATAGTTCCTAATGGGAAGCAGAGAAACCCCTCTTAGTATTCACTGGATATATTGAGGGAAAATCCTCACTGCCTTAACTAATAGCTCTTTTTATCATACACATAGCACATCATAAATTACTGATAACGTATCATCAGTGAGCATTTGTAAGTGATATGGATGCAGAAAGTATTTATGATGCTTCCAGACCAATTAACACTCCACTTCCCCCTCCACCACCCAAGTTTAGTGGTATTTGAGTTATTTACATACTGAGATAGCATAACTTTAAGGGAGTAGGGGTATTATATGGCTTTATTATAGCAAACATCTCAGAATTCAAAATTCTTCATCACTTACTGAAATTCTCCCTGAGGTTCATTGAGAACAGGCCCTCTTTGATTTAGCAAGTACATCATCAAACCAGTGCCTACAATTGCTGCATGGAAAGAAGTGACTCATGCCCAGTTCTTTAATTTAAAATGCTGTTCAAATCATAAATTTCTGACAATCATTGGAGACAATTCTTGGGATGTCAGAAACAAGCATTATTTTAAATCAGCTTTTGTTATTTGTCAAGATCCACTTGGCTTGTATCTTCTCCTTCTCTCTTGTTAAACAGAGGAGTTTGGTCTCCACTCCATTTATCTGGTATTTTTCACAACAGTTTAGAGAGGGGGCAAGGTGGCAATTAGAGCTGTGCTGGGAATGGTATTACCACCCCATGAAAATGTTGAAGTATTATAAAATTTTCATGTTCTGAATTGTGGCCAAAAAAATTCAAAATCTCAAAAACTTGAAAATCTGGAAAAAAAATTGGTTTCAGTCAATTAAAACATTTTGTTTCAATAATGTCAAGATAGTTTTGATTTTGACCTTTTTTTAAAAAAAAATAGGCACTACAATTAGCTAAATTTCAAAATAAAATATCATTTTGACCCAGAAAACTAATTTTTCATTTTGAAAGTGTCAAAACAAAACACTGACCATTTTTAAAAACTTTTTTTTTATTTCAAATTTTAAAAACAATTGACACTGACCATTTCCTGCAAAAAGTTTTTGTTTTGATTAATCTGCATTTTTTGTTGAAAGAGTCCAAACAAACACCAGAACCAGTGTTCTGTGAATATTGGGGGGTGGGAGATGGGGACTGATCTTTTGTTTTTTTCTCTCTAACATAAATACATAACCTGGTTTGGCTTTTTTGAATTCACAGTCACTAAGAACATAGGGGAAGAAAGCCACCTGAAAGTTCTCTGCTAAGGATTCTTGAATCTGAGCCGGGGCAAATAAAAAAGAAAACAAGCAGGGAGTTCTAAATTGCTTGCTGACAGCCTTAGCCTCCTCCCCTGGCAGAGAAACCACACTTTACAGTTTTTTTACACTATCAAAGTGTTCGCTGCTTACTTGAGAACCCAAAGCTCGGCAGAAAATTTTGATATTTCAGCAGAAAAGTTTATAAAGTTTCCTTCAAATTTTTTCATGGAAATCCTTTTCATTTTTCAACTCGTTCTACTTGGGACATACTAAAGCTAAAATAATAATGATCTCTTTTCCCCTTTAAAATAATCTTGGCCTGCATCTAGGATTTTACAGGGAATAATATAACAAAATATTCAGACCTTTCTCTTAGGACAGTCAAAATGTATGGAAAGCAGTTGTCATAAATATAAAGGGAAGGGTAAACCCCTTTGAAATCCCTCCTGGCCAGGGGAAAGCTCCTCTCACCTGTAAAGGGTTAAGAAGCTAAAGGTAACCTCGCTGGCACCTGACCAAAATGACCAATGAGGAGACAAGATACTTTCAAAAGCTGGGAGGAGGGAGAGTAACAAAGGGTCTGTCTGTAGTCGTCTTGGCCGGGGACAGAACAGGAATGGAGTCTTAGAACTTTTAGTAAGTAATCTAGCTAGGTATGTGTTAGATTATGATTTCTTTAAATGGCTGAGAAAAGAATTGTGCTGAATAGAATAACTATTTCTGTCTGTGTATCTTTTTTGTAACTTAAGGTTTTGCCTAGAGGGGTTCTCTATGTTTTTGAATCTAATTACCCTGTAAGATATCTACCATCCTGATTTTACAGGGGGGATTTCTTTATTTCTATTTACTTCTATTTTTTATTAAAAGTCTTCTTGTAAAACACTGAATGCTTTTTCATTGTTCTCAGATCCAAGGGTTTGGGTTTGTGGTCACCTATGCAAATTGGTGAGGCTTTTTATCCAACATTTCCCAGGAAAGGGGGGGTGCAAGTGTTGGGAGGATTGTTCATTGTTCTTAAGATCCAAGGGTCTGGGTCTGTAGTCACCTAGGCAAATTGGTGAGGCTTTTTACCAAACCTTGTCCAGGAAGTGGGGTGCAAGGTTTTGGGAAGTATTTTGGGGGGAAGGACGCGTCCAAACAGCTCTTCCCCAGTAACCAGTATTAGTTTGGTGGTGGTAGCGGCCTGTCCAAGGGGTAATATTTTGTACCTTGGGGAAGTTTTGACCTAAGCTGGTAAAGATAAGCTTAGGAGGTTTTTCATGCAGGTCCCCACATCTGTACCCTAGAGTTCAGAGTGGGGGAGGAACCTTGACAGCAGTAGCTTGCAAATTCCCAATTTTAGCATTGCCAGAATAGATAGGAGAGTACTGCAGCATATAATAATAAACCAGACCCAAAACGAGCTTTTTTGCTATGATGGGACACTTTTCCTGGATGCTCTTACAGACATTTGTGCTATAAGTGTTACCCGGGGTTTTCAGAACCCCCAACAGGGGCAACTTAACTATTTTACTCCAGGCGGTGTTAGGAATAAATCAATAGGAACTCAGCGATTCTATCTGATCAAGGATTAAATGCAAGTAAGCATGGTCTTGTCTAACACTGCAGTTTATTAGATTTAAGCACACACGGACATAAGCAATAGGTTTAGAACATCCAAGATATTTACCTATATTCTGAGACGGTATTGAGTAATCAACAACGGGTCAGCACATGCCAAATGCTGGAATAAAGGATGTCAGGAATAAAGGATGCCAAGGAATAAAGATGTCAGGAAAAACCATCTCTCCCAGGATAGCTCCAGAGGACTGCTCCCAAGTAAACTCTATTAGCTAAACTTTCTATAACTAACTCTACAAAACACATAGGTCATAATAACCCCTATTAAATCATCAATTTTCCTAACTTTCAATAAACTTTTAATATCAGAGGCATCTAGACTCAAGGCTGTCCATCCACATATCATTCTCAGTTATTTACTTTTTTCCTCCCCTTTTCACATGCTGATTAGCAAGACTGCCAGTAGTTATGACCTTGCTTCCGAAAGCCTGTCTCCAGATTAACCCTTGACTATGTGGTATTCTATTTCATTAATTCATAGTGGCTGAATGCACATCATATGTTTGCAATTAGCTTGATCACATTCTGGGGTATATATACCCCGCAAATCCAGGGCAATAAGAGCATACAGTAAAAATGACTTAACGATTGCAAAACTGCACATTTGGCTGTAATGGAGCTTTGTAGGTTTTTACCAGCTGAAAATTTTGGCTCATGTACAGTTATTTCTAGAGATGAGGGAATCTCAAGATGTTGAGAATTTTGTTTCAATAAGCATCCTGTAGCTCAAAAGCTTTGAGTTATCCAAACCCATGGAGGTCCTCATCAGTCCACATAACTGTCTATTCCCAAGAACAGCAAGCCCAGACAGCACTCCATTAGCCCTACCTGATGTTGTGCTTTGGGTGGGTAGATTTTCATCCCACCTACTCATCCCACAACTTCCTAAATATGAGTATGGCTTCCCTTGTGCAACACATCTGGGTTGGGAAATCTTCCCATGACTAGGCCTTTAATAACCCTTCACATCCACCTTTTGGCCCAGTCTCCAACAGATCCTGGCACATGCCAGGATGGAGTAAGGGATAGCACCTCTCACCTAACGATTCATCTTTGATTGTGGGGGGCAGAGCACCTCCAGGGTCCCCCGAAGATGAAGTGTGAGACAGACCAACCAGGAGTTGAGGTAGTAACTAAAAGTCATCAACCATGCATCCTGTCTCCACCTCCACTCTTGCACACACGCACATCTCTCTCTTCAGGAGACTCCTAAAGGTAAATCAATGGAGAGAGAAAGGGCAAGCTAGAGCCTTTGGGTCTAATCCTGCTCCCACTGAACTCAACAGCAAAATTCCCATTGATATTAATGACACAAGATCAAGTCCTTTGAGGATGGATTATGGGAACAGAGGCCTGGAAAAGACTCAGTTTAAGCAAACAATGTGTTTTCCCATTGTGTCCATGGTATACTTCAGACTAATTCAAAACTATCTTCCTCCTACTGTCCAACGTAGCCAAATTCCTGAACTAACCACCATGTAGCTGATCTATGATTGCTAGCAGCAAATACCTCCTACAGCCAGCAATGGGACCTAGATGAGGAGGGCTCTGCATTACTACAGAGACTTCTTTCCCAGGTATCTGCTGTGAGTTTTGCCCACATGCTCAGGTTCTAACTGATCACCATGTTTGGGGTCAGGAAGGAATTTTCCCCTGGATCATATTGGCAAAGATGCTGGGGGACGGAGGGGTTCACCTTCCTTTGCAGAATGGGGCATGGATCACTTGCAGATTTAAACTAGTATAAATGGTGGATTCTTTGTAAGTTGAAGTCTTTAAACCATGATTTGAGGACTTCACTAATTCAGGCAGAGGTTAGAGATCTATTCCAGGAATGGCGGGGTGAGGTTCTGTGGCCTGCAATGTGCAGGAGGTCAGACTAGACGATCATGATGGTCCCTTCTGACTATAAAGTCTATGAGTCCATGACAATCATTTAGTTTGGAAAGCTTGGAAAGAGTATCTTATCAAAAAAGTGTACCTTTAAATTTTAGCAGCCTTTGAGGCAGTGTATCCGAAAGTAGCTTTTCAGATCTGAGGACAAGTAATGATTTGACACTAATTTGGATATAATAATAACATTACTAAGTCTGTGGAAAAATAGATATTCTGCAATGTTATTGTTATTGTTTCCCAGTGCCTCGCCTCACTCTGCTGAAGTTATTTTTTAATGGCCCAGGAAAAAATTAAATTCAGGACTTAGATGTATTTTTTTTTTTTTACAAAGCAAACTAATGACCAAATTCTGTCTAAATCTAGGGCTACATTAAAAAGTTAAGTCAAGCAAGCGATGTGGTTCGGGGTGTGAAAAATCCACACCCGAGTGATGTAGTTAAACTGACCTAACTCCCAGTGTAGACAGTGCTAGGCTAATAGAAAAATTCTTCCATTGGCCTCGCTAATGCCTCTCAGAGAGATGGATTAACAACAGTGATGGGAGACCCCCTCCTATTACTGCAGTGAGTATCTACACTGAAGCAGTACAGATGTGCTGCTGCAGAATTTCTAGTGAAGACATAGCCTCAGTTGCACAGCACTTACTCCAGATTTGCACCACTGTAACTCAGAGCACAATTTGCCCCTTAATCTTTGTTTCCGGTGTAATGCAAAACCCCTTATTATATACCTTGGTCATGCTTGAGTGAGTCACTGATTGTTTCAAAATTTTCTTTCCCGTTTGTACTTTAAATTTAAGATCCATTAATACAGACACATCTTTACCCTAATGCATCAGAGCTTTCTGGGACATTCAGGGGCTTACTTAGGAAACTTAAAGAGGAAAATAATTCCTCTCATGTACTGTTTGGCATAGGTTTCATAGCAACTTTAATTTTGCAAACTACAAAATACTATTTTAGCAGACGATAGAGATGTTTATAAGAGCTACCGTGAAAATTCATGTCAAGACCTGGCTACTTTTCTCTTTATTTAGACTGACATGCTTGCAGTGCCTAACTGAAGGCAGGTGAAACAATAATAGATACCGAGCCAAGAGGGATCTAATCCAGAGCATTTTTATTAAATAAATTGTAAATCCAAAAAGAGAAGAGACCCTTATGCTCTCAGTGTCTCTAAACCTCCAACTGCTAGAAGCTGGAACTGAAGAACAGGGGATGGATCACTTGAAATTGCCCTGTTCAGTTCATTCCTTCTGAAGCATCTGGCACTGGCCACTGTCAGAAAAGAGGATACTGGGTTATATGGACCATTGGGCTAACCCACTATGGCCATTCTTCTGTTTTTATGAAAAATACACACACACACACCATATATAGCACATCCATCCATTTTTTCCCCAGCCAAACACTGAGCTGTGTTTGTGGAGGGCTGAAGGGACAACAGTTCTACTAGCCCTAATACATAGCACAGATATATTATGTATGGAAGCTCACTTCTTAAAATGGATGTAAATCACATGGAGAGGAGGTTCCTTTTCTGCTGTTGCTCCACATAGGACTGTGATCATGCCCTCTTTTACTGTGCGTACTATCTCAGCGCAGCACACAGCTATAGTACTGATGCTACATAAACAAGGGTGTGGAGATACCGCTACACTAAGAAATATCTGATAAGCACAATGGTTTTGGTCCAGATTTTTGCAGCAAATTAGCAGGGCTGGCCAGAAAACAAGAAGTCCATTTTGCCAAAAAAAATCCAAAGTTTCCAAATTTGGTTCCATTCCAATGAGAAACTAAAATGAGATATTTCAATTTTTTTCATTAAAAAAAACCAACTAGAGAGACTCCCACCCAGAATAGCCAATGCACTCAACAAGGAGGTGAAAGACTAAGGTTCAAAAACTCTTGCTCTGATTCTCGCCAGAGGGAATTGAAACCTGGGTGTCCTACAACCCAGGGGAATGCCCTAACAACTAGGCCAGTGGGTTTCAACCTTTTTTTTTTTTTTTTCATTTGCAGACTCCAAAAAATTTCAGATGGATATGTGGACCCCTTTTGGACACATTAGACATAGTCTGCGGACCCCCAGGTGGTAATGACAACCTTTCACAGACCCCTTAGACATAACCTGTGGACCTGCAGGGGTCCACAGACCACAGGTTGAAAACCACTGCAGTAGGCTACTTCCCTCTGGTTTTGACCAAAGATTCCATCCTAGACCTAAGAAACCTTCCAGAAAAAATTTTCATCAAACCTTTCCCATGAAATGTTTGGTTTCAACAAATCAGGATTTTCTGATGAAAAACATTTTGTTGAAAAGTTCCCAGCCAACTCTACATATTAGCACTTCTTATGCCTTTTCAGTCCCATGTGCACAACACATTTGGGGTGAAAGCCTGGGCTGAGGATTTTGGAGATCATAATCATAAAAGATTTGCAGAAATTGTAGTGTATTCCAACTTTGTACAATGAACCTACATACCCCCAAATTAACTGTATCACTGCTAACAGAACATGCATCTGTCCTGCAACTTTATTCAGCACAATCATTTATTTATTTTCTGCAGTGATGCAACACTTGGTAATATCGTTGGTTAAAATATGGGGAAGGAATTTGCTGAAATTTTGCAAAATACTCATTTTTTTCACATTTTTCAATTCCATCTTGTGAGTATGGAAGAAGGGTATGAAAGAGCTTCCACAGGAGGACAGATTGAAAAGACTGGGACTGTTCAGCTTAGAAAAGAGACCACTAAGAGCGGATATGATAGTCCCAGTTATAAAATCATGAATGGTGTGGAGAAAGTGAATAGAGAAGTGTTATTTAGCCCTTCACATGGCACAAGAACCAAGGGTCACTCAATGAAATTAATAGGCAGCAGGTTTAAAACAAACAAAATGGAGGTACTTCTTCACATAACACACATCAAACCTGTGGAACTCATTTCCAGGGAATATTGTGAAGGCCAAATGTATGACCAAGTTCAAAAAGAATTAGATATGTTCATGGAAGCTAGGTCCATCAATGCCTATTAGCCAGGATGGTCAGGGACACAACCCATGCTCTGGCTGTTCCTAAACCTCCGACTGCCAGAAGCTAGGACTTAAAAACAGGGAATGGATCACTTGATAATTTGCCTGTTCTTTTCATTCCCTCTGAAGTACCTGGCACCAGCCACCATCAGAAGATAGGATACTGGGCTAGATGGACCATTGTTCTGACCCACTATGCCCATTCTTATGTTCTCCTGTGTCTATAAGATTTTTCAGACCAAATGAGATGACCCAGCAGGTTTGATAGCCTGCCTCTAGCAGTAATCCATGCCTGACCACACCAGTAAGGCATCTATAAGTATAAGACACTATCACTTTTCAGTATACTTAGTCAGCCAGAAATAGTCATGTAAATAAAAGACTGTTTATCTTTCATAATGTCATTCATTCCTTTTTGCTGGTGCAGCTATGAGTCGAGTTCTTGGCAGACTCACCAGCACTCTGCCATACAGGAACAGACTCCCTGTGTGCCAGGTCACAACACTATTTGGCCCAGCTGTCCTTCCTTCTGGACAGAGAATTTGAGATCCATTGCAACATTGTGCAGCAGACTAAAATGCCACTCACTTAAATTTCGCCTGTACAGAGGGGCAGCCAGATTGCCATGGTCCCCACAGCTCCATGGCCTATGGAACTTGGAACAAGTGCAAAAACACCCCACAAATCCCCCAAATTGGCACCACTGCTGACAAGAGGTGCTAAATTGACAATCCTAAAAAACTGAAGACTTCTTTTTATCCATTGGTCAAAGCTGGCAGCTAGCGGTTAAGTGTCTCATTCCCATTTACTTTCAATGGGAGTTCGGTGCCTAAGTGTACCTTTGAAAATCTTCCCCATGTGTTTATTGTGGCATTGGAACTACCATATTAGAAATGGAACTATTACTGCTAGTTGGGTACAAAGTGACCATGAAAACAGTTAGGCAGGAAGTTAGAAGAAGGATTCTAACCATCAGAGTAGTGAGGTTCTGGAACAGCCTCCCAATAGGAATAATGAGGGCAAATAATCTAACTTGTTTTAAAATGGAGCTTGATAAATTCATGACTGGGATTATGTGATGGGGTTGCTTTGATAGCAGAGGATTGGATGCAAACGCCCAAGGTGTCCCTTCTAGTGCTATGTCTTTATGTGCTAATTTGTTTAAAAAATACTCTCCAATCTCATCTGCTGACTACAGGGTCTATCTGCCCTGGGTCTGGACCAGTGACATAGCATAGAAAGGCTGTTACCAATATCTGAGGCATCCAGCCCTTCACTGATTTATTCATTTCAGCAAAATTAGAGCTCCCTTGCACATGCATGAGTCACTCCATGGATTCGTATATGACTTTCTCAACGTGACAATAATTCTGCCCTGAAGGGTATTATTTACCCAGAAGTAACCTGTAATCATTAATTCAACTTGAATAACTTTTAAAATTATTATTATTAATACTTGGTTTCCTTCTGCTTTGTTTCTCATAAGTGTCTGCCATCAATTGATATGCCACCACTCAGATTAATGCAGAGATGTTTGCTTGGAATTAGACAGGTGTTCACATTGACTATGAATCAAAGTTTTACTAATTAGCAGATTCTAGTCTGTCAGGGTGATTTAGACTCTGACTGATTTTTTTTTAATCTTCCTGCTTTTTGAACAATGCTGGGTATGCAAGCTGGGCGCTGGTGCTTTCCAAAGGGGGAAAAAAAACAAAAGCAAAAAGCACAGTATTTAGTGTTTACAGTTCCTTCTGTACTTTCTCAAGGATGAACTCGAATACATTGTTTGGAGGAAGGTTAATGGATGTAGATTGGTGTTTACAACAGCTGACAACAGATGGGGAGAGTTTGTGGATCAAAATCTGCCTGAGGTGAAGAGAGGTTCTTAGAGGAGCAGCAAAGCACATGCTGAGAATTCTGTCTTTTTGACAGGTCAACTAAAGTTCAATTTAGGGGAATCAATAAAAAGATCTGCCATTATTATGGATTAACCATACTTCTCTTCATTAAAAGACTTTCACAGTATTGAAGACAGCATGCAGAATTCTTGGATCTTGTTAAATAAGTAGTCTTAAGGGAAATACACAGAGAAGGGGGCGGGGGAAGAGATGACAGACAGTCCAATAGAAATTCAAGAACTGATGGACACTCTATTAGATGACTAATTATTACATGACTAATTGTATCCACTCACAGAAAAAGTGTTATTTTAAGCATTGTCTAAAATTATTTTTTTCACATAGTGGTATCAGTTTTTCAAAGTGTTGAGTTTATGAAGGCATCATATTGAAAAATGGGACTTCTAGCCCTAGCCACCGGCCTCCCTGAAGGTGGCAGCTTTCAACCTACAACTGGCCTCTTCTTTCTATGCGGGGGGAGGAGGGGCAGAGGCAAGAGTGGTACCTGGAGGGGCCAGACAGCTGCCACGGCACCTGCAACCAGGCCAGACAGCAGGTAGGATCTGCCAAGACTGCTCTGGGCTAGTTACTATCCTTCCAGGGGCTGAGCCCTGCACAACCTGCAGATGAACAGGAGGATCCGCCAGGCGCAGTGGGGTTCTTTGAGGGGCCTGGTGCTCCAGGGAGCCACAGCACACTACCTGTAGCTTAAACCTAGCCAGGCTGGGACCTTTGTTTCATTAAGTGCAGCCTCAGCTCCCTAGTGCCTCTAGCCGCTATCTGCTGGCTCCCCCTTCTGCATCCTGGCCCTCAGGCCACCCGCTCCAGCCCTTGTGTTCACTCAGCTCCAGCTCTGGATTTCTGTATGCAGCAACTCATCAGCTACTGACAGCAGGGATAAGGGAAGGGGCTCGGTCCCCCGCATCTCCAGGTCCCCAGGCCATAACCCTCATATCCCTGCCCTGCGCCCTCCCAGGCACAGATCCTGCAGTCCCCCACCCCAGGGCAGGAACCAGATCCCTATATTCACTCAGGCTGAGAACCACCTCACTCCCATCTGCACAATTCAGGGCAAGGTCCTTCCACTCCCCAGTATGGACCCATACACCAGGGAGACACTCTCCCCTCTGAGCCCCATTCATGCAAGGGGATAACCTACTCCTACGTCACCAGGGCACTGGCCCCCTCCCACCCCAATCCCAGAACTCTGAATCCCATCACCACAATCCCCTCTCATGCCCCCACCAAGTCTCAATAGTTTATCTCACTTCCCATGCAGAGTATCCACCCCGGTCCTCTACCTATTCCTCTATCCCCCCATTCAAAGCACGCTTCCACTGCTTCTGAACACAACACCTTCAAAGCTTCCTTTTGTGGGAGCATATTGCTGTCCTCAGGGATGCCTATGGCTCGATGTGATATCACAGACACTTAGTGTCCCCATATGAATCATCAATAAGTTCAACAAGGCTTTCCATAGGGAACAGAGTCCTTCTGAGGGATCTAGTTTATTAACCAAAGGCACAACGAGAATGCAAGCAGAATTTCACCCCAGAATGAAAAAACACTCCCACCCTCCCCTGAGCGCTGCAAGTTTCAGTGAAGTGGCAGTGAAGACAGTGCACCAGCGCTGGTAGCCACTCCCCTCGTGGGGGTGGTCTTTTTACAGCGCTGGGAGAGCTCTCTCCCAGTGCTTGTGCCGCTTTAACGTTGCTAGTGAAGACATACCCTTAGAGGTACAATAGAACCTCAGAGTTACAAACTGACCAGTTAATCACACACCTCATTTGGAGCTGGAAGTATGCAATCAGGCAGCAGCAGAGACAACCCCCCTCCCCCCCGCTGCCCCAACCAAAAAAAGCAAATACAGTACAGTACTGTGTTAAACATAAACTACTGAAAAAATAAAGGGAAAGTTTAAAAGAAAAGATTTGACAATGTAAGGAAACTTTTTCTCTGCTTGTTTCATTAAAATTAAGATGGTTAAAAGCAGCATTTTTCTTCTGCATAGTAACGTTTCAAAGCTGTGTTAAGTCAATGTTCAGTTGTAAACTTTCAAAAGAACAACCATAATGTTTCTTCAGAGTTACAAACGTTTCAATTAGAAAGCTGTTTGTAACTCTGAGGTTCTATTGCAGATAAGTCCTATTTGCACTTCCACTGAAATTTTTACCTATGTCTTCATGTTTCTTTTATTTGCTGTGCAGCTTTTATATTAATAATCCTTGCCTTCACTCCGAGTTTTGTCATCCGATTGGGATCTATGATGAACACATTTAGCTCACCTAATTAGGGATGAAGTCATGCTGCTTGGTTCATCTCTCCCATGAAACTACAAGATGTGATCTAGTGTTAAGATAAAGAATCTGCAGTCATAGCTGTGGTAAGTTTGGTTAGCAGCCAAGTCATGAACATGCAGCAAACTGAGATAAATCCATTGCTGTAGTGTTAATATGATGTCAGAACTCACAGTGGGGAAGAGATTGTCTTGATTGAGAAGGAGCATCCAGGGTGATAAAACCACTTACCATTTAGATTGTCAGCTCTTCTGGTTTTTTGCTCTGTGTTTGTACAACACTTAGCACAATGGAGCCCAGATCCCGATTGTGCCAAGGGGCTACAGTAATTCCAATACCAATAATAATACTTAACCATTTAAAACACATCCCCTTGCCTTGTTTGAGACAAACCAAAGTCATCTAGATTTGAAAACATGAACATTATCACTGCAAATGGCATAACGCAGAAGTGGCTTTAAAATAGGCAGGTCTTGCCCTTTACAGCTCTTCTTTCAGATTAGAAAACAACAAAATATCATTACCGATAAAATGTTTGCTGGATACTAAGGCATACATAAACCCAAAAAAAGAACCTCTCTCATTCTAATCATCAAGAGGTTCAGAGTGAACAGTTTTCCTACCCTAGGAGAAATTATATTAGGATTTAAAAATTAGTTGACAAAATGTTTCAGAAAATGCAGTCATAATTAAGTGGGACCAATCAAGCTGTTCCTCTATACATTAAGATCAAGTGAGGGCTGCAGGAATGAAATATTAGAATTGGGGAGAGTGCAAGACTGTGCATTTGACAGGATTAGGGCCAGAATTCGAGTTAAATGAGTTTATCCTATTTCGATTAAAGTAGGTTGGGTTAGTATACATAGAGCTGAAAATGTTAACTGTAAATGCTGTTCAAAACTAGTCTGGCCTTATTATCATGTATCAATAGATTCATGTAGCATAGTATAGAGCTGGTTGAACAGTGCAAACACAGTGCTTGCAAATTACGTTCAGATCTTTGTTCCTTCTTTAAGAACATTCATTCTAGCAAAATTTTGTTTTCATGAACATCAGTGGGATGTTTCAGAGTAACAGCCGTGTTAGTCTGTATCCACAAAAAGAAAAGGAGGACTTGTGGCACCTTAGAGACTAACCAATTTATTTGAGCATAAGCTTTCGAGAGCTACAGCTCACTTCATCATGGGATGGTTACTCACTGTCCAAATACTCATATTTACATTTTTATGCTTTGTTTCACGAGCTGTAAAATAAGAATAGTTACCCTAGAGAGCTGGTCATATTCCCCCCTCCCAAAAAAAATCGTAAAAAAGTGGTTTCTCTTTTTGTTTGTAACTTTCTGTGGAAGTTTCTGGTTTTGCCAAAAACCAACAAAAACTGATTCCCTTTCCCTAATGCCAGTGTTTTCAGCTATTCCCCCCTTCTTTTGGGGGACAGAGGGAAGGGAAAACAAAAAACAATTACATTTTCTATTTAAATTTTTGGCAAAAATCTTTTACTTGTGTAATTTTTTGTCCAATCAAAAAGCCATTATTAAATCCAAAAAAGTATTCAATTCCCCCCTCTCCCATCAACTCCAACTTTAAATATAGATGGGTAGTAGAACTATATAGTTAGAAGATGCCATATTTACACCCCCGCTCTGGCTCCTGTGCCCTGAATAAAGGGGCCAAAGTACCATAGAGGGCTCTAAAAGCACTAGATACAGCCAGGGGCCAGTACTCCCAGCAGAACTGAGGATAGCCACAGACTGCCTGCCAAGGTTGACTCATGAGCCCCAAAGGGAATGGGAGGGGTTCGTCAAGGACAACGCTACAGCACATAGCACTGATGAGATTCTCGGCTGCCCCTAGGAGCGAGGGACAGGCTGCCATAATTTAGGCAGCCCTCCAGTGCTGTCTAAATAATTCTGTGGCTGCTCTGGCTTGAGAAGTTACCAAGGTAACTTAAAAGCCACCTTAGTGCCTTCACACCCTAGCCTGCAAAAGTTTGTCCTGTATAGGGTTGCCACCCCTCCAGGATTGTCCGGGAGTCTCCAGGAACTAAAGATTAATCTTTGATTAAAGATTATGTCATGTGATGAAACCTCCAGGAATATGTCCAACCAAAACTGGCAACCCTACTTAAAGACACAACATAGAATCTCACCCAATGTATCTTCCAGTAAGAGGCAGAAGAAATGTGCCACATCATATTGTACAAGTTATTGTTCAGTCCTAATAAGGAGTGTGGTGTAATACAAACTAGAATAGAACAGGCGAAAAAGTAAAGGTTTCGCCTTCCACAGCCAGTTCAGCTCACACTTCAGGAATAGTCGTATTTCCAGCCTTAACAACTATAAAAACTGGCTGCTGAACTTTCAGAATTAAACTCATTTGTTAAAACTCCACCCTCCATGAGATGAATTGAAAATTCACTGAACACTAAGGTGAGGGATGAGACAGTTGATATTTATATCAACTTCTTTCCTTCTCTCCCACTGAGTCATTTTTAATGTTGAGTCATTTGCAAACCACATTGCTTCAAGTGCAGAAATATGATCTCTGAATTATGAATGTTCTCCCAAGTGGTTGATAGTATTGCTATAAGCTATTTTACAACAAGTTTTGTCGAAGGCCAAGGGCTACATGCCTGTTCTTCACAGCATCTAGCCAGAAGTCTGCTATGAATGTGCTTATAATATGATATAGAGGGTTCATGAATGGTGAGTAGAATGTGGGTGGTGTGAAAAGAATTTCACTAGTAGAAGCGCCTTCATCTAACCATTTCTTAAGTTGAAGTAGAGTCATCTGTCTAATAAAGACATTTTAATCTCTTCATGATATTGCTACAAGAAAGTGAGAACTGTATTCTTACAATTATTTAATTTTCTGGTACTGTCACCAGATTGTGGATTTTCAGGTACAAGGAAGAAAATAGGAAGGAGGGAAAGCAAAATAATCTTAAAACAATAATGATCTAGTTAAGTCTAAAGATTTTCTGCTAAACAAATCCCAAGACATTCAGAAAATACTCAATATGCAAAGATCAACTCTATTACAATCGAATTGTCCCATTGAAATGGTAGTCTGATCTAGTGGATATAGACTTCACAAGACCTAAGTTCTATTCCAGGTCTGTCACTGGCCCTCCGTATGATCTTGGGAAAGTTCCATCACTTCTCTGTGCTTCTATTTTCACTTCCACTTTGTGCATAAACTCTCTGGGGCAGAGATAAAATATGAGATCATAATCTAGTGTTTAAATCTATACCAGAAAGATCTGCATTCTAATGCAAATGCTCCCATAAAACTGTTGTGTGACCTTGGAGAATCACTATATCATTTCTGGTTTCAGAGTAGCAGCCGTGTTAGTCTGTATTTGCAAAAAGAAAAGGAGTACTTGTGGCACCTTAGAGACTAACCAATTTATTTGAGCATAAGCTTTCGTGAGCTACAGCTCACTTCATCGAAAGCTTATGCTCAAATAAATTGGTTAATCTCTAAGGTGCCACAAGTACTCCTTTTCTTTATATCATTTCTGTGTTTCTGTAACTAAGATGTCAATACTTATCTACCCTTTGAGTGTTATGAGGAGAAATTCTTGATTTCTGTGATGTCTTTTGAGTTCCTGAGATGGAAGTTGCTATGGAAGGGTACAATATACACCCGGGCCAAATATAACATTGTTTTTATGCCCAAAATTTAGATAGAATGTTTCCTTTATGATTTTTTGTTTTTAAATTTAAACATTTCTTTGTAGTATCCTAAATCCACGTAGCAACATTATTTTAACCAGCCTGCCAAAAAACATTCAACAATTTTCCTGCTATTACAAGTCCCAAGCCTGCTGCTTTTTGGAGTGAAGACAGAAAAATAACTGTGATGGGACTCCTCCTTTAGGCATCAATATCTCCATGGGTGGTGAAGTATATGTTTTACAATGGAATTTTCTCAGCCCTACTAATATCAATAATCCTGTGCTATCTCTGTTCTTTGTCTCCTTCCCCCACCCCCATTTTGAAAAAAATGATCGGGTTTAGTGAATTATTCAGGTTTCCACCCATATCTGTCTGCCCTTCTATACCTATGAAGTTATTAGATAACTGGAAAATGATTTAGCAATAGGCATTAAGAAAATCAATAGACCTTGATAACGATACCTGTCCTACATGTCCCTCGTCCATTATTAAATAAAAAAAGAAAGAAAAATATGCAAGATACATTAGAGTAAAGGCCATGACGTGTTATTAGCACTGCACATTATTAGCCTATGTTTTGTATGACTGTTCTTCCCAATAAGGACTTGTGAGAAGAGAATGATGAGATCACCATCTTGTCTACACAGGCAAGTTTCTGTGCAGTAAAGCAGCTTTCTGCACTCTAACTCCTGAGGTGCACACGCTGCCAAGCCACTTCGTGCGTAGAAACTGTGCAGTTGCAGCGCTGTGAAAAACCCACCCCGACGAGAGGCGTACAGCTTTCTGCGCCAGGGCTATAGCGCCATGGTGCCAGTGTAGACACCCTGGTCGATTACAGCGCTGCGACTGGCCTCCGGGAGGTGTCCCACAATGCCTGTTCTCGCCTCTCTGGTCATTGGTTTGAACTCTACTGCCCTGCAGTCAGGTGACCAACCGTCATCCACACCCCTTTAATTCCTTGGGAATTTTGTAAGTCCCCTTCCTGTTTGCTCGGTGATCCGTGCAGTGGTCTCAGCGCATCTTTCCAGGTGGCCAGGCCTGCTCCACGCACCAGGTGATCCCCCACTTGGAGCAATGCCGAGCTGCTGGACCTCGTCAGCATTTGAGGAGAGGAGGCTGTCCAGTCCCAGCTGCGCTCCAGCTGTAGGAATTATGATACTTACGGATAGATTTCGTGATGCATAACAGAAATGGGCCATGACCGGGACACACTGCAGTGCAGGGTCAAAGTGAAGGAGTGGTGGGACGCCTCCCACACGGCGCGGGAGGCAAACTGCCACTCCGGTGCTGCGCCCACGAGCTGCTGGTTCTACAAAGAGCTGGATGCGATACTCGGTGGCGACCCCACCTCCACTGGGAAGGCCACTGTGGATACTTCAGTGACTCACGAGCCAGTTGAGAGTGGACCGAGCCAAGAGGAGGAAATCTTAGATGAGGATGCAGAGTGGGAGGGGGTCCCAAAGGCAGAGGACAGCTCAGAAGTCAGAGATGCAGGCAGCCAGGAGCTCTTCTCTACCCTGGAGGAGGCTAGCCAGTCACAGCAGTCGGACCTTAGCGAAGCACAATCAGGAAAGTGGCTTTGATTTTGGAACTCGCTGAAGTGAATTATTGGGGGCAGAAGGGTTGCAGAAAGCAGGATTGTGTCTGTATGATGCACGCACCACCACATGCCTAGTCTGGGGCTGCGGTGGAACAGGGTGTTGATTGACTCCTTCACTTCATGGGAATCTGCCTCAGACATCTCCACCTCATGGAGATACTGGGCAATCTGCTGCCGCGGGTTCTTTGGCAGAGCTGCTTTGTTTCTTGCCTCATTAATGGTAATGCCACTCTGCCATCACTGGGGTGGGAGGACCATTGCTGCACACAGGCGAGCTGCATAGGGCCAGGCCAGAAGCCGTAGTCTTAGAGAAGACCCTCCCTTGATTCCCTGCTCACCCTCAGCAGCGAGATATCTTCCATAATGAACACAGCCTGAGGTAAATGTGGGGACAGTAATGATTATAAGCCCCCCAACCCCGCCCCCGCAAACACACACACAGACAGTGCTGGCTCTCCCCAAGAGCCACATGCCCAGTGTACAGTATGGTCCTGGAAGACTGATTTTCCCTGCCCCTGCAGTTGCTCACCATTTTGGGGGTCTTGCTGATCATGTGTGCTTGCCTGGGGTCAGCCAGTTAATGATAGGTATGTGAATAGTGGCTGTGTTTTAAATCAGTGGTCTGTATGATGCAAACAATACTGCTTCTGTAAAATGTTGCATTTTGCCTTCACAGATATGACTTTGGGAGCCCAGCCTCCCTCTTTGTTATTGCCGGCTGAATGGCTGTGCAGAATTAGAAAGCGGCCACAAAGAACTAAAGAAGACTGTCTGTGCGATGTTATGATGCACTTCGCGGCCAAACTACAAGAACTGAAGGAGTGGCAGGACATCGAGAGGAGGGACAGAAAGGAGAATGCAGCGCACCAGAACGAAGCCACGGAGCTGGCTCTTAAATGTTATGGAGTGCCAAGCGGACATGCTCCAGGTGCTACTAGCACTGCAAACTGAGCAGCTCCGCGCCCACCCTCCCCTGAAGCCGCTGTTGCAAAAGTCTTTCCCATGCACCCCCAGACACTGCCAACACACTCTTATCAACCTCCTGGCTCCAGTCTGTGCCCGCGGCATTCATTCTTCCCTCCTCACAGTCCAGCCCTGCGGACTGCCAGTACCCACTCCATTCAACACCCATCCCTCTGCAGTTTGGCCCTGCTGAAGTACCGTACCCGCTGCACTGTACTCCAGAGGAGAAGGTTGGATCTGATCCCTGGACATACACAAATCTTTAACCAGCCCAAGACCCCACCTCCTCCTGGGACCCTCCCTTCTCCCACCCTCCACAGTGCTGATGTGTTTTTTTGTTTGTCTCTCTCCTCCGGTTGTTGTTTTTTTAATAAAAGAATTGTGTTGGTTTGAAAGCAATCTTTATGCCATTAACTGAAAGCAGACAGAGCCCTGCAAAGCAACAGGCAGTTTTCTTAAACCTTGATAGTATATTGTCTGTACCAATCACAATCACTTCCTAGCATTACAAGCACTGCACTCCCGAGCATAGCAACAAATATTAGTGGCTTTCAGCTTCAAATTGCTGCCTCAAGGCATCCCTGATCCTTATGGCTCAGCGCTATGCCCCTCTAATAGCCCTGGTCTCTGGCTGTTCAAATTTAGCCTCCAGGTGCTGAGGCCCCAGCGGTCCAGCCCTGAGTGAAGCTTTCACCCTTCCCTTCACAAATATTATGAACTGTACAGCACGCGGCTATAAGCATAGAAATATTGTCATCGGCCAGGTCCAACCTCCCATATAGGCGACGCCAGTGGGCCTTTAAACGGCCAAACGCACACTCCACAGTCATTCTGCACTTACTCAGCCTGTTGCTGAATTGCTCCTTGCTGCTGTCAAGTTGCCCCATGTATGGCTTCATAAGCCACAGCATTAAGGGGTAGGTGGGGTCTCCCAGGATCACAATGGCATTTTGACTTCCCCTATGGTGATCTTCTGGTCTGGGAAGAAAGTCCCTGCTTGCAGCTTCCTGAACAGTCCAGTGTTCTGAAACATGCGTGCATCATGCACCTTTCCAGACCAGCCTGCATTAATGTCCGTGAAATGCCCCCATGGTGATCCACAAGCGCCTGGAGAACCATAGAGATTAATGTACTCAGTGGCTAGGTGGTCTAGTGCCAGAATTGGAATATGGGTGCCATCTATCACCCCTCTGCAGTTAGGGAAGCCCATTTGTGCAAAGCCATCCACAATGGTCAAGCACATTGACCAGACTCATGATCATTCGGAGCAGGACGCGATTAATGGCCCTGCACACTTCTGTGAACATGAGTCCAATGGTCAACTTTCCCACGCTGAACTGGTTACCAACCAATCGGTAGCAGTCTGGAGTAGCCAGCTTCCACGGTGCAATTGCCACGTGCTTCTCCAACGACAGGGCAGCTTTCATTCTCATATCCTTGTGCCGCAAGGCTGCGGCGAGCTCATCACACAGTCCCATGAATGTGGCTTTCCTCATCCAAAACTTCTGCAGCCACTGCTCGTCATCCCAGATGTGCATGATGATGTGATCCCAGCACTCAGTGCTTGTTTCCCGAGCCCAGAAGTGGCGTTCAACTGTGGTCAGCACCTCCGTGAATGCCACAAGCAATCTCAAGTTGTAGCTACTACGCATGGAAAGACCAATGTCACAGTCCTCTTGCCTTTGTAGTTTAAGGAATAACTCGACTGCCACTCATGACATTTTGGTCACAGTGAGGAGCATACTGGTCAACAGTTTGGGATCCATTCCTGCAGCCTGAAGAGGCAGGACGCGCAGTACACAACCATTGAAAGATGACGCCAAATGTGGATGGAAGCACAGGGATTGCTGGGATGTGAAGCAATGCATCATGGGGCATTGGGACAGGACCCAGGATGGCCCGTGACCCCCTCCACTTGCCCACAACTCTTAGCAGCAGAAAATGAAGAGATGCTCTGTGGGATAGCTGCCCAGAGTGCACCGCTCCAAATACCTCTGCAAGTGCTGCAAGTGTGAACACACTATTATGCAGGCAGCTGACAGTGGGAACACACAACAGCAGTTTCCCTTCAGCACTCTCTGAGTGGTGTTGTAGCTGCCGGTGCTGTAACTCTGCCAGTGTAGACATACCCTCAATTTCAGATCCTGTCAAGTTCCTAATCAGGGCTATTAGAGCATGAAGCTTTTGTGAAATACTAAGCTATTTCTTATTCTGCTCATTGATGATATTATCTTTATTTCACTGGTAGGGGCATCTGCTTTCAACCCCTCTAAACATGAACATTGAGATACTATAAATGCAATTTTTTAGTCTTAGATAAGACCAAAATAAGCTAAATATTGTTTATCTTTTTAACAAGATATGTTCTGCCGATTGTAATGGTAAAATCTCTTTCCTTCATGTCTAGAGTAATTTCTTTCCTTCCTTTTGATATGTTGCCTTGTGATCAAATTTTTTCACTTCTGAAGAAACAAATTTCAAAGCAGCACAGATAAGACACAGATTTTTCTGCTATAGTGATTTTCCTTTTATTTTTGCATTGTTTCACCTATTTTCCAGTTGGTTCCACAGATTCCCTCAAACCCAGGTTTATATCAATTAATTAATTAATAGTGTCCAGACAACTTTCTGTACTACGTAATTAAACAGATTTTAAATCATGCCTTTAGTAAAACTGATGCAACTATGCACAGAGAGATATCCTTAGGTGTTACAAAATAGAAATGAAAATAATTCAGACCAAGTTTGATTTATAAGTTGAATATTTTAAAATTTCAAGTTTCCCTGGCCTAAGTTTCTCCACTTTGAAATACATCGAATCAGACCTTGGAATCTGCTCTGAGAGAAGTGGAAGTTACTATCCTTAAGGCAAGAAGATGTTGGATTGTCTTTAACAGCATGATTCTATTCTGGGTGACAGAACAGATGAAAGAATGAATCAGGATGGCATGAGGAGGGAAACAACATACCTTTGAGTGTACATCTACACTGCAATAAAAGACCCGCAGCATAGCCATGGCTGGGGCAGGTCAGTTGTCTTAGGCTGTGAGGCTATAAAATTGCAGTGTAGACATTTGGGCTCAGGTTGGAGCCTGGGCTCTGAGGCTTAGTGCCACAGGCTTTTTAATCGTAGTGTAGCTATACCTTTAGACACAGCCCTGTGCAGTATAGAGCCATACCACCCCCATAGAGAGCACCAGCAGGAAGTCCTGAAAACTCAGCCTAGGATCTCAACTTTAATCTGGGGTCTTTCTGGCTCTGGCCCCATCAGTAACAAAGATCCTGCAATTGGAACATAGTTATCTTTTCTGTTGAAGTGTGAGCCAAAAAATAATCCAGTTCCCTTTCTTACAGCTTCATTGGTTCTGAGTGATAACAGGAATAAAACATAATAAAATTATTTTAGTCAAAGAGGTAAATATTACTGTGAATACAGCAGAAGAAACCTATTGAACAGTGTGACACCATTTTCACTCAGTCCCTTATCAGATCAATGCACTTTCACTCACTCTTGAACCACATAGGACCATGACTTAACCACAGTGGATTATGCGTGGTATCTGAAAGGAACATAACCAGAGAGGCTGAAATGTACCTGAAGGAGCTGTTAGTGTCTATTAGATCAAAACTTTGCTTTAAAAAGATTTAAACAATAGAGTGCATTGAATCTGAAGGACCTGTTACTGTCCACCAGGATGACAATGGGAATTTTGAGAGCTTCTTAAGAAGGCCAATGATCTGGATTTTTAAATACCCTTAAATATGTATTAAATTAATCTGTGATGTAAAATTCTCTAAATTTATAGTTATATAAGTATGGACTGTAATGGGCACCAATGGTCTACTAACGTGTCAGTTTGCACTTTTGTGAGAGGTGTTTCTTCTTATGGCACAAGTCAAGACAGCTGTTGAAAAGTGAGTGAAAAAACCCAAGGACCACCAGCTACAGAATGAAATTGTTACATTCAGTTGTCTTGTTCCTAAACTGGATTTATTGATGTCAGTCCTTTGGATATAAATTTACATCAATGGAAGATTAGTGAAAAGTATTTTCTAACACATGCAAATAACGGCACAATGCCAAAATTGTATGTATCAGCTGTGAATACCTGTAAGAAACTGACCTGGTTACTTAAGAAAAACATCACATGCACACCATTGCCCATCTAAAATATTGTTTAAAAATCACAAGTCAGGGTTCAAAAATTAGTTTTTTAATAAATAAATATATTTAGGCTTTTAATAAATAAACTTAATAAACTTAACTTAATAAATATATTTACTAGTCCTCTAGTTTCTTAAGATTTTAGGGTACACTTGAGTGACATTTTCAAACTTTTCTCCACACGTAAGCTAGAAACTTACTCTTTTTAAAAAAATGAAAGCTGTGATTCACACATGATTATATAAACCCAGGAGCTGGGGCTTTATGAAAAAACACCAAATATCATGAGCCTGGCAACAAAACCACAAGAGCTGGCAGCACTGCCTGCCTAAAGATGTTAACTGATGGAAACAGACTAGTATAAATTGAAAGATGCACACAGATCAGAGGTATCATTTTTATAGCGTCATTCTTGCATACTCATAAACATTTTATATTTGGCTATTCAGTGTTTTCTTATTGTTACCAAGTCTATTACTGTCACTTTGATTGAAATAAGCAGCTGGTCTCATTATCTTTATGATCACCAGAGTGCACATCATAACTTGGTAGCAAACAGTAGCGCTTATGTCAATACCCATGTCTGATTAACAACTTTCAGATGTACTCATCTTCCTTGAGCCCTGATCTTTCCTTTACAATGTTGACCTTCCCAATTAATTAATCAGGAACTTTCTATTCTATAGCCAGTGGTTGAACTGGCTGACAACAGCTGCCCAAAGCAATTAAAGATGACCACAAGAGGAGAAAGTCATTGCAGTACAAATGATTTTGTTCCTGAAGTTTTCAACTAATTAAATGGAGGATCAAAACTGAATTAAATGGAAAGCACGGGACATATCTTTTATTTGTTTATGTTGCTTTTTTCTCATTCATCCGAGGGGGCATAGGCAAATGTACAAAAAGGTAAATGAAATACAGTTGCAAAATAATCTGCATGCAACTCATAAATCAGTATGCCCATTTGTGATATTGAACACCTAAGACATCAACAAGGTACAATGTGCCATAGGCGTAAGCAGGAGTTAGTCTATTCTAGCATTCTTACAGAGCACCCATCTCTGTGATTCCTGAGCCGCTTTCAGCAATATAAATCTGTCACATGTAATATGACTTCACTGGGATTGCTTCAATTTAAAGCAGGATGAAATGTGGCCCTGTATGGGATCTCTAGCATTTCAGAAACTTTCCTATTTAACTAAAAGAACATAAAGAGGACATAAAAATGTGTCAGAGCACACAGTCCAGAATAACCTGGGCCAGATGAGAGCACTACTGAGTGTAAACAAGTAATAACAGGTCAAACTAGCTATTTCATAATGATAGCCAAAGGGGCTTCTTTTCTTTGACTGCCAAAGAAGGTGGAGGAGGAGGTCTCCCTACTGTACCTGGGTTAACACTGGAGTTTCATTTACAGTATTGGACCAAATGAGTTCCTAAAACGCCATGGTCTAAATTAGCAAAACTAGCATGCAGCTGCTGATGACTTTGACCTCAGATTCCTTAAGCCAGGCATAAGGCATCTTGCAACATCTTTGGCCTTCCTTTCTGTGTCTCTCGCTCTTTGTAGCTTGGCAAGTGAAACTGACAGTAAGTATCCTCTCCATTTGGAAGGGAGCCATAGTAACACCTGTCCGCAAGATGTGGGATCCTGGCAGGAATGATAATTATCACCCTATGTTTGTTCTTTCATCTCTGTGTAATATCCAAAAAAGTTAGCACACGAGAAGCTGCAGGGAGCTCTAAAATATTTTAATGCACTATTAAATGCTAATCTAGTTTTGGAACCCACAACTAAACTGAGACAGCACTTTTACAATCACTGACTAATGCTCTGACTTTGGCCACTGATACAGGGAAGATGATTGGAACAACCTTTGCCCGCGGTTGATTTTCTATGTCAGTCTCTCTCAGCCAACTAACTAAACTGATGGACATAGGATTAGTTTTCAGTCCTAGGAAATAATTTTTAGATTCATTAGAAGATTGATGGTGTTTATGTTAGTATTTTACCTAGGACATTTAGAAGGTCCCAAAATAATTTTGAAATCAATAGCTGTTGCTGCATAATATAGAAGCAAAAATGTGTAGTACAACAGATTTGGTTTGGACAATTTCCAATCTAACTTGCAAAGCACTTATATACATAATTCAAATAGTGGTGCCTTTTCCAGCATACCTAATAATAAAGTATTTGCCTTTGCATATAGTTCCTTTTAGCTAAGGATCTCAAAATACTTTATAAACACTCATTAATCCAACAGCACAGTTCAATGGAAAATTGTTATGCCCAGGTGCACTGAATGTTAAGTGAGTTGCCCAAGTTTACACAAGAAGTCTGTGGCAGAGGCATGAACCAAACTCAGATTTTTTCGTTCTGTGGTCTATACATAAAACCAATCCTTCTTCTCTGCTAGCTTGAAACATGTGCTATTTTTAAAGATTCCATGTAAACCTGAAACTAGGTTTCCCCTCCTTCATGCCTATTTAGTGGGCATTTGGAAATCACCATGGAGTAGCCTAACTTTGAATGTGGACTCCAAGGAAGGTAGGACCATGTCACATGGCATAAAGATGTCTCATTCCCTTTTCTGCTACTCTTAGGTCATTTATACCTTTTAAAAAATTCCCGTTTGCTCCCTTCTCATACAGTAGGATAAGGACCCTTAAAGCTGAACTTAGAAGTGAATCGTATATTGCCATACAGCTGCGGGAGAAGGGAAGGGGTCATCTCAGTTTTCCCATGTTCTGGAGGATATTGTTCTTAAAAGTAATTTGGTTTTAACAATGTACTCAAAAGTAAAAACTCCTGCACGGTTTTGCATTACCAAATTACTTCATAGCTTGTGATGTGTCATTTTCTCACATTGTTGTTCACAGTGTTGTTGTAGCTTTTGAGCTACACAGAGCTCTTCCTCAGGTCTGAGAAAGGCACTCAGAGTGTCCCAACTAAATACAAGGTGGAACAGATTGTTAAGCATAAGTAGTTAACACATATTGTAAGGGACCAGTCAAAGCGAAGTTGCCCATTAAAACTTCTTCAGTTATAAGACAAAAAAGGAGCGTTAATCAGTTACAGATTTTATGGCTTATTACAACATCCAGTGTCTTTATTAAGACCATGATTTTCAGTGTCGAGCAAGGTTATGAATTTAAGCTTCCAGGCTCATCTTTAGAGGATATTGTGCAGGTTTACTCTGAGGCCAAGGACTGAGAGATCAGGTATATGGAGTGATTGTTTTCTCTTATTTCACCCACATAGTTGTTACTGGGGCATGTTGTGATAGGCCTGTGTAGGACCCAGGGATCTGAAGAGATGTGTGGTGGGTGGTATTGATCAGCAGTGGAGATACGTCTGCAGGTTTTGCATCTGTTATGGCAGGATCTGGTGCTGGTACCTTTCCCAGATCTGAAGAAGAGCTCTGTGCAGCTCAAAAGCATGTCTCTCACCAATGGAAGTTGAGCCAATAAAAGATATTATCTCACCCACCTTCTCTCTAATTTTCTCACATAATATTTCACATTCTGACATCTCCTGCTGACAGGAGTTTCTGGAATGAGAGAGAATGTGTAGGTGTTGGTGCAACACTCTCATGGCATTTTGTCTGCCAACTGATGACCAGACTTGTCCAGTCACTGAACATCTTGTCCTGTGGCTGAACAGTGCAGTCTGAGCATTAACTCAGCTGGGACTCCACCAAAAGTGAGTCTCCTTCTGGCTGAATTAGCAAAAGCTGTGCTAAGCTTGCATCAACTGGAAGTTGTTTAATGCCTATCTTGCAATCACTGTTCCCAAATGCTGCTAGTAATAATATACCTATGCACCTCAAACTTTATTCATAATAGCTTAACACAAAAAAAACTGATAAAACCAGACATGGCATGTCAGTCTGATGCATCCACCCAGGAAATTCAGAAACACTTAGATCTCTGCAATGAAGCGTCAACGAGAAACTAATGAATATGTTTGCAATAAGTTATTGATAATGGATATTTATGGTGCAGTTACTTAAATGCAAAAAAAATGCATAAGTAACAATTACCATTTTTTAAAAAAGCTGTTCTCCAGGAAGCATTCATCCTGAAAGTTCGGAACTAAAAAATCATCATCCAGCAATTATTTCAGAAGTGTAATCCTGAAGCACAAGTCAAACTACGCATTCTGTCACCAAATGAATTGTACTAGCAGAGCTGGGAGACAGATTGTCAGATCCTCATCTAGTGTAAATCAGCATATTTCTGTATACTTCAGTGGAGAACCATGCCAATTTACATCAGCTGAGGAGCTGACCCAGAGAGAGCAAGGGGGGAAGAGGATACAACAGTTATGTTTACAGGAACCATAGAACTCAAAGGAACTGGGTCAAAGGAAATGATGTGGGGAAGGGGCAACTCTAAAGCCAGGTTAATCACAACTATTTCAGAAAGGGGGTGCCTGGTCAGGAAATCTATATTTTAAACGGGGGAAACCATTGGGAAGACAGATTAACGAGCACCTAGAGATCGTAAGATAGAATTTTAGGCTGTCTGCTTGTAAAGCATTCAGATGTATGTGCTTGCACACAACACTGCTATTTCCTGGATGAAACACAGCAGTCCTTTGTCATTCGCGTATACCTAGACTTCCGCCACTAACTGATCCAATGGAGCAGCTTCCTTTGCTCCCTGTGTACAGGCCTGTGTTTTTGGAACTGAGGGTTATGAGATTCACTCCTGTGTGTGTTTGTGGTGAATAAATGACCTTGAAACCAGGTGAGAAATTGCAATATGAGATATATTGTGTTTGGGATAAAATTAAGAGCATTAAAACATATTAAGAACAAAACAACTGCTTCTTGAACAAAACAATGTGCTTCTAAATTTAACGAACAAACCCAAAATGAAACATGACAATCTGAAGAAGAGACATGATGCTCCACTGGTTAGGGACTTGCCTGGCGCTTAGGAGACTGGTTGCAATTCTCTGCTCTACCACAAACTTCCTGTCTGACCTTGAGTCAGATAATCACTTAAGCCCACTGGGATTTAGGCATCTAAGTCTAGTGAAGACCCACTAAATCGACTACCGATCGCTCTCCCATTGACTCCAGTACTTCACCGGAAAGAGAAGCACAAGCTAAGTTGACAGGAGAGTTTCTCCCATCGACCCAGTGGGGTATAAACACCGCAATAATTCGACATAAACTATGTCAACTCCAACTATGTTATTCATGTAGCTGGAATTGCATAACTTAGGTCGACTTAACCTCATAGTGTAGACCTGCCCTTAGTCTCAATATGCTTCAGTTCCGCATCTGTAAAATATAATAGTGTTGAACTACCTAACATCAGAACATAAGAATGGCCAAACTGGGTCAGACTAAGGGTCCATCCAGCCCAGTATCCTGTCTACCAAAGTGGCCAATGCCAGATGCCCCAGAGGGAGTGAACCTAACAGGTAATGATCTAGTGATCTCTCTCCTGCCATCCATCTCCACCCTCTGACAAACAGAGGCTAGGGACACCATTCCTTACCCATCCTGGCTAATAGCCATTCATGGACTTAACCTCCATGAATTTATCCAGTTCTCTTTTAAACCCTGTTATAGTCCTAGCCTTCACAACCTTCTCAGGCAAGGAGTTCCACAGGTTGACTGTGCACTGAGTGAAGAAGAACTTCCTTTTATTTGTTTTAAACCTGCTGCCCATTAATTTCATTTGGTGGCCCCTAATGGTCCCCATTCTTATATTATGGGAACAAGTAAATAACTTTTCCTTATTCACCTTCTCCACAGCACTCATGATTTTATATACCTCTATCATATCTCCTCTTAGTCTCCTCTTTTCCAAGCTGAAAAGTTCTAGCTTCTTTAATCTCTCCTCATATGGGACCCATTCCAAACCCCTAATCATTTTAGTTGCCCTTTTCTGAACCTTTTCTAATGCCAGTATATCTTTTTTGAGATGAGGGGACCACATCAGTATGCAGTATTCAAGATGTGGGCATACCATGGATTTATATAAGGGCAATAAGATATTCTCCATCTTATTCTCTATCCCTTTTTTAATGATGTCTAACATCCCATTTGCTTTTTTGACTGCCACTGCACACTGCGTGGACGCCGTCAGAGAACTATCCATGATCACTCCAAGATCTTTCTCCTGATTAGTTATAGCTGAATTAGCCCCCATCATATTGTATGTATAGTTGGGGTTATTTTTTCCAATGTGTATTACTTTACATTTATCCACATTAAATTTCATTTGCCATTTTGTTGCCCAATCACTTAGTTTTGTGAGATCTTTTTGAAGTTCTTCACAGTCTGCTTTGGTCTTAACTATCTTGAGCAGTTTAGTATTGACTGTAAACTTTGCCACCTCACTCCAGATCATTTATGAATAAGTTGAATAGGATTGGTCCTAGGACTGACACTTGGGCGACACCACTAGTTACCCCTCTCCATTCTGAAAATTTACCTTTTATTCCTACCCTTTGTTCCCTGTCTTTTGACTAGTTCTCAATCCATGAAAGGATCTTTCCTCTTATCCCATGACAACTTCATTTACATAAGAGCCTTTGGTAAGGGACCTTGTCAAAGGCTTTCTGGAAATCTAAGTACACTATGTCCACTGGATCCCCCTTGTCCACATGTTTGTTCACCCCCTCAAAGAACTCTCAGAGATTAGTAAGACATGATCTCCCTTTACAGAAACCATGTTGACTTTTGCACAACAATTTATGTTCTTCTATGTTCCTGACAATTTTATTCTTTACTATTGTTTCAACTAATTTGCCCGGTACTGACATTAGACTTACCGGTCTGTAATTGCCAGGATCACCTCTAGAGCCCTTCTTAAATATTGGCGTTACGTTAGCTATCTTCCAGTCACTGGGTACAGAAGTTGATTTAAAGGACAGGTTATAAACCATAGTTAATAGTTCAGCAATTTCACTTTTGAGTTCTTTCAGAACTCTTGGGTGAATGCCATCTGGTCTCGGTGACCTGTTACTGTTAAGTTTATCCATTAATTCCAAAATCTCCTCTAGTGACACTTCAATCTGTGACAATTCCTCAGATTTGTCACCTACAAAGAATGGCTCAGGTTTGGGAATCTCCCTAAGATGCTCAGCCCTGAAGACTGAAGCAAAGAATTCATTTAGTTTCTCTGCGATAACTTTATCGTCTTTAAGTGCTCCTTTTGTATCTCAATCGTCCAGGGGACCCACTGGTTGTTTAGCAGGCTTCCTGCTTCTGATGTACTAAAAAAACATTTTATTACCTTTTGAGTTTTTGGCTAACTGTTCTTCAAACTCCTTTTTGGCTTTTCTTATTACATTTTTATGTTTAATTTGGCAGTGTTTATGCTCCTTTCTATTTACCTCCCTAGGATTTGACTTCCACTTTTTAAAAGATGCCTTTTTATCTCTCCCTGCTTCTTTTACATGATTGTTAAGCCACAATGGTTCTTTTTTAGTTCTTTTACTTACTGCATTTTTTAATTTGGGGTATACATTTAAGTTGAGCCTCAATTGTGGTGTCTTTGAAAAGTGTCCATGCAGCTTGCAGGGATTTCACTCTAGACACTGTACCTTTTAATTTCTGTTTAACTAACCTCCTCATTTTTGCATAGTTCCCCTTTCTGAAATTAAATGCCACAGTGTTGGGCTGTTGAGGTATTCTTCCCACCACAGGAATGTTAAATGTTATTATATTATGGTTACTATTTCCAAGCAGTCCTGTTATAGCTACCTCTTGGACCAGATCCTGCGCTCCACGCAAGACTAGATCGAAAGTTGCCTCTTCCCTTGTGGGTTCCTGTACCAGCTGCTCCAAGAGGCAGTCATTTAAAGTATCGAGAAATTTTGTCTCTGCATTTCGTCCTGAGGTGACATGTACCCAGTCAATATGGGGATAATGGAAATCCCCCACTATTATTGAGTTTTTTTTATTTTGATAGCCTCTCTAATCTCCCTTAGCATTTCATCATCACTATCACTGTCCTGGTCAGGTGGTCGATAATAGATCCCTACTCTTATATTCTTATTAGAGCATGGAATTACTATCCATAGAGATTCTATGGAACATGTGGATTCACTTAAGATTTTTATTTCGTTTGATTCTACATTTTCTTTCACATATAGTGCCACCTCCCTCCTCCCCCCGCCTCCCCAACCTCCTGCATGACCTGTTCTGTCCTTCTGATATATTTTGTACCCCAGAATGATTGTGTCCCATTGATTGTGTCCTCACTCCACCAGGTTTCTGTGATGCCTATTATATCAATATCTTCCTTTAACACGAGGCACTCTAGTTGACCCATCTTATTATTTAGACTTCTAGCATTTGTGTACAAGCACTTCAAAAACTTGTCACTGCTTATTTGTCTGCCCTTTTCTGATGTGTCAGATTCTTTATGTGAATGTTTCTCGTCTGATCTGGACAGTACTTTATCCTCTTCCATCTCCTCCTCCTGACTAAAACCTAGAGAATCTCTATAAATAGACTCTCCTCTAAGAGAAGTCTCTGTCCAATCCACATGTGCCTCTGCAGCAATCGGCTTTCCCCCCATCTCTTAGTTTAAAAACTTCTCTGCAACCTTTTTAATGTTAAGTGCCAGCAGTCTGGATCTACTGTGGTTTAGGTGGAGCCCATCCTTCCTCCATAGGCTCCCCATCCCAAAAGTTTCCCCAGTTCCTAATAAATCTAAATCCCTCATAAATCTACCTCATAAGGGGGTTGTGAGAATGACTTAATATAAAAAGACAGAAGCATTCAGGCCTGATCTACATATACAATTTAGGCTGACAAAGCTACAGTGCTCAGGGGTGTGAAAAATTCATACCCCCAAGTGCCATAGCTTTGCTGACCTAACCCCCAGTGCAGGTGCAGCTAAGTGAACGGATGGATGCTTCTGTTGACCTACCTACTGTTGCTCAAGCAGGTGGAGTTCCTACAATGACAGAAAAAAAACCCTTCCATTGCTATAGTCTGCATCTATGCTATAGGGTTACAGAATCATAGCTATGGTGCCATAGTGTAGACATGGGCTCAGTGATGGGAGCCAGGTAAATACCACAGAGAGAGATTTTTCTGCTTAGAAGTGAATTTTATACCCCATTTCTCTGCTCATTTTCTCCTGAGATAGCAAGACTCCCTCCCTCTTTCTCCAAGTTCTTTAGTGTCTGAATGCTGCTGAGCGCATACATTTTATTCAAAAATTAAGGGGTCTCAACCACAGGCTTTTCCCCTCGAACTTTCACTGAACTCTGCCCCCTAATCCAGCCCCATCTTCGTGCTGCATGTTTTTTCACTCACCACCTGCAGAAATATGTTCATCACTGAAGGGGAAAGTGAGCCTGCTGCCCATGCCCACCTCCCTGCCTTATTAGAGATGGGTGATGCTCACAAGGTTGAATTAGGATAAGCAGCCATAAGTTTCATGGAACCACCCAAATTCCTTGAGTCTGTACAATTAGATGTAAATGCATAAGAGGGTACTAGTACTTCCTGCTTCTGGTCTTGGTAGAGCCCGAAAGCGCAGCAGAGCACAGGAAAAGGAAAAATAATGTAATGTCTGGGATAAGGAAGGTCTGATACTGTTCATATTTTATCCATCCTTACCAAGAGCCTTCTCAGTATGGTAAGCAAATATGTCTTTGTGGTTGATCTGCTGCTATCCCAGAGTGGCACTGCAAAGTAGCTCCCATTCATAAGAATGAGATTATTATACTGTGTTGATGAATTGTATCACAGCAGCACTTAGGAGCCCTAACTCTGGACCAGCATTTCATTATAGTAGGGGCTGTATGAACCCATTAAAAAATGGTCTCTGCCTGGAAAAAAGCTTACAGTCTAAAGACTAGAGTGAAGTAATGCAGGAAGTTGTATTCCACTGCTGCTTTAGCCCTGCTGTAAAGTGGCACGGCACAGGTCTTTGCCACTCATTTCCAAGTGGCAGTATAGCCCTTTGTTTCTGGGTATCAAAACCAGTATAAAAGCAACCTTCAGTATAGGAAGTAGGTACAAAAGCTCCTGTACAGCAGCCCCGATTATCATTTCAGACAGGATGGTGCACTTCCAATCCCTGGAAAACCCCCACAGAAAGTCCATTCTGCCCCAATTTACATCGCACAAGAGTAAAGTACTAAATGGCCTATTTTTACAAATGTGGCCCATTACATTATAAGCCATGTGCAATTTGGTCATTTGTTACTTTATCTATGTGGAAGATTTTGCAGCTACAACATGTAGCAAAACTTTACTTGAGAGTTGCATAGGATGGAAATCAGTAGAGTAGCATCCAAAGTATCTAATCCCAAAATGTGTCTTGGACTGTAGATCTAAGCTCCAATGTTCAAAGAAACTATTTTTCTTGGCCCAGTTCAGAAACTATCACTTCTATTTCGCTGTAAATAGAGTAAAACTGGGAGGTAAAACTGGAAAGAGACAACAAATTAGGCTATGTTGTCAATTAGTATAACAAGATATATCAGATTTGAAAGGGGAATCCTGCTAGCCTAATTGTTTTCTAAATTACAGACATTTCAGTTATTGTTTTTGATGCAAGTGACTATGTTGTCATATTTTAAAGCTTCTGATAGAAGATGTATTGTTACTTTTATTGACTTCTTGCTACTGAGGATTTGATTAATATTTTAGTTCAGTTACATTGTTCTTTTGGAATTATACTGAAATAAGCTATTTAACCAATGGCTCAAGCGACTAGGTTCCTGGAATTCTTGATTTACTTAATGTCTAAAAACAGAAAGAAGGGGTGAGCTTTTTTTGCATTTAGTAATTAATTATTTTCTGATTGGCAATTGCCATACCCATGTGTACTTCTTATGCCCATGTGCACTCCTGTTAATAGCTGAATAAAACTAAATAGCATCTCTTGTACATTTCTTCTGGAAACAGAGAATCCATATCTGTCAGAAAAATAAATGAGCACAGTATATACTCCCTAGGCTTCAGGTCTTCTCACAAGGGGTCCAGGGAAGGCAAAGGTTGAGAACCACTACACCACTAACTGTTACATAAAGTTTACATAACCACAATACATCTATTACAAGAGTTAACATTTTAATGTAACTGCATAGGAATGAAAGCAGAGCTGGTCAAAATATGTTCAACAAAACTTATTTCTAATAAAAACTGATGTGTTTCTCTAAATCAGGCACAATGGGGATCTGAATGCAGCTCTTCTACAGCCTAAACCATTAGCTTAACCACCATGCTATATAGACAGAGATGTAAAAAGAGAGAGCCTACACATGGGTGTGAATGACTGTGTGCCATTCTTGTTCCACACTGGAATGGAAACAAGTTTCAAAATAAAATTTTATACACTATTATTCAGGAACGCAATACTAAATACAGAGCAAGTCATGTAAACAGAACATTACACAATTTAGCTGAACTGTGCAAAGTTCTGAGTTCAATTCTACTCAGATGATGACACTCACTTTTAAAGGAGGTCAAGAGACCTGTCCCCCTCTTTATTTATCACTCCAGCAAGTGTGTCTCAGCTGCAAGTTTTACTAGTGAAGATTTTATTTCTTCCAAATCACTGAAAGATATTGAATAACACTGGCCCAAGAACAGCTCCCACTAAAAACACCCCATAAGACAATGATTTCCCATTCACATTTTGAGCTATATCAGTTAACCAGTTTTTAATCCGTTTTATTTGGGCTACATTGATTTAGTATACAGCTAATGAAACTAAACCTTGGAGAATGTCAAGCAGGACTAAATCAAATGCCTTCCAAAAATCTAAATATTTTGTCAACAGTTACCATTATCAACCGAACTTGTAATCTCCTCATCATTTTTCCTTTTTAAATATTGAAAAAACATTAGCTTTTTTTCCAGTCCTCTAGAATTTCCCTAGTGTTATTAGTAATTATTTGTATTATTGTAGCACCTAGGAGACCCGGTCATGGACCAGAAACTCATTGTGTTAGATGCTGCATAAACACAGAACAAAAAGACAGTCCCTACTCCAAAAATTACGCTAATGGTTCAGAGAGCTTCCCAGCCAATTTTGCTAATACTCTTGGATGTCCAATTTAAAAAGAGTATTAAAAAGTGTTTAACTTTAATAGTTTCTGTTTAAAGATCCTCCCTAGTTACGGATGGAATAGAAAGTATTTCCTTATCACTGTAAGATATGAATATATCATCCTGCTTCTTTCAAAATCATCATCATCTTCCCCAGCATCTTACCCCCAGTGCCATGGTTGGGTAGGGCCAAGGTTATGGGCAAAATTTTTGCTTATTTTGCCAGTGTATTGGTTAAAGTAAGTACCTGGACTGCCAGCCACCTCAGGTCTAGGCAGCCCTGTCCTATTCATTAAGAGTACCCAGATTGCCCCATAATGAGGTTGGAGTGGGATATTGGGCTTGTAGCCCTTTCAGGTCCCTCCTTCCACTGATGGTATCAAAGGGCTAGCCCTGTTAGTATTTGACACAGCAGCAAGATCAGGAAGCAGGAAATCCATTCACCCTTTGCAACTCTTCTTTCCAAACACAACAGAAATATTTGTTGACTACTTCCATTTCTGCAGCATGATTGACATCCTTATCTAGTATCAGACCTATACTGTTCTTAGGATTTTGTTTATATTTGGTACATTTAAAGAATTCCCTTAAACCTACTGGCCACAGAATTTCCATTGAAACCTTGAGCTTCCCTTATCAGTTGTCTGCATTTCCTAACTGCCATTTTGTACTCATCTCTATCAACTTCCCCATTTTTCCACTTGTTACATATGTTTTTTTAAAAAAAAAATTGCTATTTTCATTTATTCTCTTCACCAGGATTTTTTTAAACGAAAGAAGTCTTATGTGATTGCAGAACTGTGGGATTTGGGGGCATCTGATACATATAAAAGTATATATTAGGAGGCAGAATAATCCAGTGGCTAGAGCACTATCCTGAACATCAGGGCACTTGGATTCAAATCCTGGACCTGCTTCCAACCTGTTGTATGACCCTAAGCAAGTCATTTCACCTCTCAGTGTTTCTATTTCTCCTCTCACCTTTTGAACTTAATCTCTTTGTGGCAGGGACTGCCACTCTGTTTGTACAGTGCCAAGCACACTTGGGCTCAAATCTCAGCTGGGACCTCTAGGTTTGACTTAAGTAGAAGTAATAGTATGTCTAAAAAGGGGGTGAACCAAAAAAGGAGGTGAGTCTTGCTGCAGACTCTCCCTCAGTTTTCTCCTATTGTTTTACATCATATATTTCTCACATATGAAAATTGCATGCCTGTTCTCATGCTATTTTGCAATAGTGGTTTTTGGTGGTGATGCGGAGGTGGGGGGATTGTTTGTTTGCCACAGTTATGACAGGTCATAACACTGAATTGCTATTCAGAAAACCGAATCAGCAGCTTGCAAACCTCCTACAGTTTATTTTTCTTTAGTAAGATTTGGCCATTATAATAAGATGATGCAATGCTGAGAAACACAACTGGTCAGCAGTTTCCATTTCAGTTTTTCCCGCCTCAGTTCACCACAGCTGCTCATCTGTCAACTTGATGTCTCCAGAGATTAACTGACTAAGGCTCAAAATGTGAGTTTAAGATCCAAAAAGGGCATAAAATAGGGAAGCTAGCTTGGATGAAATAAAATAATAGACACAAACCACCACCCAGAACTTTCTGAAGTTCTAAAAATGTTGTATAGCTTGCCTCTTACCCCACCCCTGCATGTCTGCATATAGCACATTATCAACCCAAAACGGAAGAAACAAAGTGCCATGAGAAAGACTGTTCATGTGTATTTCTGACCTGTCTGAAGCCAAAAAATACCAAACATATCAAGATTTTCAGCCCCGTTTCTAGTCGAAATAAATCTGGACAAGCCTGCACTCACTCACACCCACAATACATACTGCTAAACAGGTGAGGAACGAGGGGCAAAAGTTAAGCTAAATGGCTATAGGAGAGTAGAATTTACACAGCAAAGATATGGACAGAAGTGTAAGATATTCTTCGGAGTAGTCTACATATACTACAGCTTCTCACACTCTCCTGTTGGTTGCTTGTTGTGTGATCCAGGGACCCTCTGGTTGCCAACTGGCAGAGGACACAAGGGGTGTACCGGGTTTTGTCGGGATCCTCTGGATTAGATATATGCATAATAGATCAGCAAAGGGTGCCATGTGAGGTCATAGAATCGTAGCATCATAGACTATCAGGGTTGGAAGGGACCTCAGGAGGTCATCTAGTCCAACCCCCTGCTCAAAGCAGGACCAATCCCCAACTAAATCATCCCAGCCAGGGTTTTGTCAAGCATGACCTTAAAAACTTCAAAGGAAGGAGCTTCCACCACCTCCCTAGGTAACGCATTCCAGTGCTTCACCACCCTCCTATTGAAAAGGTTTTTCCTAATATCCAACCTAAACCTCCGTCACTGCAACTTGAGACCATTACTCCTCGTTCTGTCATCTGCTACCACTGAGAACAGTCTAGATCCATCCTCTTTGGAACCCCCTTTCAGGTAGTTGAAAGCAGCTATCAAATCCCCCCTCATTCTTCTCTTCTGCAGACTAAACAATCCCAGTTCCCTCAGCGTCTCCTCATAAGTCCCCTAATCATTTTTGTTGCCCTCCTCTGGATGTTTTCCAATTTTTTCACATCCTTCTTGTAGTGTGGGGCCCAAAACTGGACACAGTACTCCAGATGCAGCCTCAGCAATGTCGAATAGAGGGGAACGATCACATCCCTCGATCTGCTGGCAATGCCCCCTACTTAAACAGCCCAAAATGCCATTGGCCTTCTTGGCAACAAGGGCACACTGTTGATTCATATCCAGCTTCTCGTCCACTTTAACCCCTAGGTCCTTTTGTGCAGAACTGCTGCCTAGCCATTCGGTCCCTAGTCTGTAGCAGTGCATGGGATTCTTCCGTCCTAAGTGCAGGACTCTGCGCTTGTACTTGTTGAACCGCATCAGATTTCTTTTGGCCCAATCCTCTCATTTGTCTAGGGCCCTCTGTATCCTATCCGTACCCTCCAGCGTATCTACCTCTCCTCCCAGTTTAGTGTCATCTGCAGACTTGCTGAGGGTGCAGTCCACACCATCCTCCAGATCAGTAATGAAGATATTGAACAAAACCGGCCCCAGGACCGACCATTGGGGCACTCCACTTGATACCGGCTGCCAACTAGACATGGAGCCATTGATCACTACCCGTTGAGCCCGATGATCTAGCCAGCTTTCTATCCACCTTATAGTCCATTCATCCAGCCCATACTTTAACTTGCTGACAAGAATACTGTGGGAGACGGTGTCAAAAGCTTTGCTAAAATCAAGGAATAACAAGTCCACTGCTTTCCCCTCATCCACAGAGCCAGTTATCTTGTCATAGAAGGCAATTAGATTAGTCAGGCATGACTTGCCCTTGGTGAATCCATGCTGACTTTTCCTGATCACTTTCCGCTCCTCTAAGTGCTTCAGAATTGATTCCTTGAGGACCTGCTCCATGATTTTTCCAGGGACTGAAGTGAGGCTGACTGGCCTGTAGTTCCCCAGATCCTCCTTCTTCCCTTTTTTAAAGATGGGTACTACATTAGCCTTTTTCAAGTAATCCGGGACCTCCGCCGTTCGCCATGAGTTTTCAAAGATAATGGCCAGTGGCTCTGCAATCACATCCGCCAACTCCTTTAGCACTCTCGGATGCAGCGCATCTGGCCCCATGGACTTGTGCTCATCCAGTTTTTCTAAATAGTCCCAAACCACTTCTTTCTCCACAGAGGGCTGGTCACCTCCTCCTCCCCTCTTGCGCTTCCTGCTCATGCTTCCTCCCGGTATCCCACTTCCCCACTTACCTCAGGGCTTTAGTCTCCTTCCCCAGTGAACCTAGTTTAAAGCCCTCCTCACTAGGTTAGCCAGCCTGCTTGTGAAGATGCTCTTCCCTCTCTTTGTTAGGTGGAGCCTGTCTCTGTCTAGCACTCCTCCTTGGAACACCATCCCATGGTCAAAGAATCCAAAGCCTTCTCTCCAACACCACATGCGTTGCCATTCATTGACTTCCACAATTCAACTGTCTCTTCCCAGGCCTTTTCCTTCCACGGGGAGGATGGTCGAGAACACCACTTGCGCCTCAAACTCCTTTATCCTTCTTCCCAGAGCCACGTAGTCTGCAGTGATCCGCTCAAGGTCATTCTTGGCAGTATCATTGGTGCCCACGGGGAGAAGCAGGAAGGGGTAGCGATCTGAGGGCTTGATGAGTCTCGGTAGTCTCTCCACCACATCGTGAATCCTAGCTCCTGGCAAGCAGCAGACTTCTTGGTTTTCCCGGTCGGGGAGGCAGATAGATGACTCAGTCCCCCTGAGGAAAGAGTCCCCGACCACCCGCCTCCTTCTCTTGGGAGCGGTGGTTGTGGAACCCCAATCCCTAGGACAGGGCATCTCATGCCTTCCAATCGGCGGAGTCTCCTTCTGTTCCCTTCCCTCAGAGGTATCATCTAGTCCACTCTCCGCATTAGTACCTGTGGAGAGAACATGAAAACAGTTGCTTACCTCTGTCTGCATTGCTGGTACATGGACACTCCCCTTTCTTCTTCTGGAGGTCACATGCTGTCAAATTTCTTCACTGTCCTTCTGTCCCTGCTGCGCAGTCTGCTCTGAATCTTCAGAACATTGTGTCATAGAAGCATATCCTGACATCTGTCCAGGAAATCTTCAGTTTCTCTTATGCAACGGAGGGTCGATACTTGTTTCTCCAGACCTTGAACCTTCTCTTCCAATATGGAGACCAGCTTGCACTTTGTACAGACAAAGTCGCTTCTGTCCTGTGGAAGAAAGACAAGGAATATCACGGCACATGTTAAGACAAACATGGCACATCCAGTGCAGGTCACAACAGCTGCATGCTCCCCATCCATATTACCTTCCTTCTACGAGCTTCCTCAGGAGTTGTAGTAACTACTCAGAGAAGCCGGCAAGATGTAAGCCTCGGTGGGCTCTCCCCAGGCGAACTCCCAGGCAAAGTCCCTCTGTTAGCCTCTCTGCTGTTCGCCGCTCAGCTGGTTTGCTCAGCTGGTCTCTATCAAAAGTCAAGAGCCCATTGGTGGTCATAATCATTACAAAATCTATGTATTTGATTCCTTAAATAATATCTGTATCTGTACTAAAAAATATGTTTTAAGGTCTGGGAGTTAAGATTCCCAGGAGGTGACATACCTTGGACATGTTCCTTTCAGACAGGAGGTAACAAACCTTATCTTTGTCTGGCCATGTGAGTGTTGTGTATCGTATGCCTCACAAAGGATGCCTATTTGCATAGGTGCTGTAACTTGGGGTTCAGAGGGTGCTGTCGCACACCCTGGCTTGAAGTGGCTTCCATTATATAGAGAGTTTACAATTTGGTTCAAAGGCTTTCAGCACCCTCACTATAAAAACTGTTCCAGCGGCCCTGCCTATTTGCATACTGAGCCATATACCAGTGAAAAGGAGTGTGAAATCTAAGAGAGAAACTATCCAAGATTAAAGGATTAGTCTGGTATATCAGGGAATGCAGAGAAACACAATGGATTCTTCAATGAAGGGACAGGCTGACAGCTTGTGGTGTTTCATGAAGGAGGGGTCACAGCTAGGCTGACTGTAAAGCACTGGTGAGCAATACTTTATTAGACATGAGTATCTTGTTAGTTAAGCCTAGGCTCTAGAATGTGTGATATAATTTTATATTTAACTATTTGTTTCCAGTACTTCTCCTGGCTCTCACAATAATCTCTATTATTTGTTAAATCAACTCAGAGTTTAACATGGATAAAAAGGATGCTGACTTTCTGAGTTTCCCCAGCCCCCGTGTCCTTCCATCCACTTCTCTCCTCTCCCTTGGCCATATAAGCCCTCTACCTACTTCACACTGGACATCTCACACTCACATTCCAAAACCAGCTTCATACCAACCACCAGTTCATACCCCTTTCAGTCCATGGCTCCCTTCTCAGTACCCACCCCTTTGCCCTTTCCCAGATTCCTTTCCCCTGCATGTCGTCCCTTCTTTACTCATCTTCTATTCCCCTCCCATGCCTGGTGTCAGTTATACATCCATAACTATCTATTTTAAACATTGCCCTGTATGCACAAGAAAACACCTCAACATGTGTGACCCAAGCTGCAGCAGCAAGTAACAAGAAGGGGTAAAACAGGTAAAAAAGAAAGAAAATATTGCATTCTACCACCTAAGGGACATACACAGCTGTGCAGAGAGCTCTGCCCTGGTACAGGGCTGACACTTAGGGCTTGTCTTCACATACAGCACTACGGTGGCTGTAATGGTGCTCTGCACCACAGTAGTGCTTTAAGGAAGACACTACCAGGCCAATGGGAAAGCTTTGCCAATGAGCGGTGATAGCTATGTCGGCAGGAGAAGCTCTCCTGTCGACAAAATGCTTTCTACACGGGGGCGGGGGGGAGGGGTTAGATTGGTATAACTTCGTCACTCAGGGATATGGAATTTTTCCCACCCCGAGCGACAAAGTTATACCAATATAGGTCTGAAATGTCGGTCCGACCTTAATTTCAGCCTCAGGCCCCAAACCCTGCAAACAGACAAAAGATAGGAAGATGGTTATAGTCCTTGACTCACAACATCTCTTCTAAGAAGTAGAGCAAGATGGTTGGTTTGGGTTTTCCAATTGCTCCCTTTTGCTGCCTGTGCTGGGCTTGGGTACACTCTCACAAACCCTGTCCCAACCTTCCTGTGCCTTCTATTCATATGCCTGCTCTAATGAGTGCCTAGTTAATACTCTTTCCTGCCCACATTGGAGTGGGTTTTATTCTATTATATATATATAATATAGCAATGCCAATACTTAATGTTGCCTAACACTTTCCATTATAAATCCTGTTTTCAGTTGCTTTTAACTTTGCCAAACTTTAACCATTCAGGCTGAAAGTTTCCATGTTAGGTATCACCCTCAGGCTGAATTTTTTAGGAAGTTTCAGCTAAAATGGTTCAGTGGTTTCCTTGAATAAGGTTATGGAGAAATATGTTGTTTTATACTTCTGATATGCATTGTGATACAGTTGTTAATTACATGATCACATGCTATGTTCTCCATAAGATTCCCAGCCTCATTCAGTGTATAGGATGGACAGCGCTCACTCAGTGGGTAGTTATTCAGTATTTCCTTTTATCCTTGGCAATCAATCTGCAGCCTAAAGCCTTATTTACTACATGCCATCCAAACCCTGCACTGAATATAAAAGGAATTTCCTCATGAAACTTTCTGTGACACTCATTACTGCGGTAACTGAACGAGTCACAAACATTCATGAATTTAAAATCTTGACAACACACCTGTGAAGTGAGGTGATATTATTATTCCCATTTTACAGGTGGGGATCAGACACAACAAATGTCAAAGTTATATGTCCACTTATTTTGGGTACCCAACTTTAAAGATCTAGAACCTGATTCTTCAGCATACGTAGCATATTTTAACAGTTCGTATGGTCCAGGCACAGCTCCGATGGACTTCAGCTGCAGCTGTGAGTGCTCAGTACATCAGACCCCAATGCCCCAAGTTAGGCACCCAGAAAATGAGAAACACACAACTAGGGGACATCTATGCAAAAGTTTGTTTTAAGCAACTTGTCTAGCAACACATAGAAACTCCGTAGCCAATGATGGGACAGAATCCAATTCTCCAGGAAACTGTCAACTTCTTTAACAGTGAGATCATCCTTTCTCTTTCGGTGGTTCCCTGCTTCATTCACTGCACACCTTCTGACTTCTGCAACAAATGTGGTAGGGATCCTACAGACAACAGCCTCCTTCACTACATAGCTCTGATTCATCCTCAGAGCAGGTCCAGCCTGTGCACTGAATGAGGCAGGGGTCCTATGGAAAAATATGTGATCATGTAATTAGAGACTGCATCTTAATGCATATACATAAGGAGGGCAAATTAAAGTTGCACAGGCAACTTTAATTCTAGAATTTTCTAACTATACTTTGCCATGTTAACATTTCTTTTTACATACATGCTTTGTTTGTTTATGTCATTTGTTATCTCTCTCTCTGCAATTCCACCCTTAACTTCCCACAAACATACTAAACAGCACTCTCTTCATCAAGGCCAACACAACCACTCACTGTTAGATTTTCTAACCCAAGTCATTTTGGAGCTATGAGCTTGAAAAAAAAATGGGGACATTTCCAAATAAATAAATAAGAAGGAAAAAATTTCAGAGCATTATACCTTTAAAAACTCCTGTTCTGATTTTTTGCCATACATCCCCACCCCAAAGAAAACCCTCTGAGACAAATATAGTATGCAAAAAATTTAGTGGTATCAGTTTCTTTTGGTGGGAAATTGGGGTTATAATTTTTGGGACACATAATAGGAACTTTACCTATGGAGTATTTACTGCTCCTGTGTAACTAATGCGGTTGCAATAAGAGCAAATATATAAATACTTATTTAGAGTGTTAGTGCCTTGGAAACGTAAAGTTTCTATATGGCAGATATGGTGCTAATAGTAGCCTGTTTCCGTCCCATGTACCAATAAAACATGTACAAGATTTTCTATTAGAGACACAAATTAGTCATGAGCCAGAAGGTTTGAGGAACACAAAGGGATAAATTACAAAGCAGCATGCAGGGATTTAGCCACACGACTCCCATCAACATCAATGCAATTTAACGGCGCAACTCCCTGTGCCCCACTTTGCAAATTTACCCCATATTGACCAGTGTGGTAATTTCTGAACAGTGTGCAATGGGGAAGTGGCTGTCTCTGTAAACACAAGGGAACTGCTGCCTCACAAACTTATCCATACTACAACCAAGATCATTCAAAGAAAGATGAAGAAAAGGAGGACTTGTGGCACCTTAGAGACTAACCAATTTATTTATCTCTAAGGTGCCACTAGTACTCCTTTTCTTTTTGAGAATAGACTAAAACGGCTGCTACTCTGAAACCTGTCAAAGAAACATGTTATTCCCAACATGACCAGAGGACAGGAAACAAAGACACTAGCCCAGAATTCCATAAGGAAATCCAGTTCCAGAAACACAGTTTTTTTAAAATGTTACCACTCTCTCCCACTGCTAGATTCCAGATCTGCAGAAGATACCAACATCTGATCCCCCTGTCCCGTGAAAGAACTGAGACTAAATAGCAGCATACAATAGTAACACTCTCTCTCTCTCTCTCTCTCTAAGATGCACTGAGCAACTCAAAAGAACATTTGATTCTGCCTTTGATCCTAGGTCTTACTGAGGAGTGACTTTGCATTTGGATGTAAGGTTTTCCTTATTTGCTTTTCTCTAAATAAGGTTTGCTGTTTTTTTAATCATAAAAATACGAAACAATTTGAATCCCGAAAAAAAATTCCTCAATATTTAAACAAGTTTTAAACACATAATCTCATATAATAGCTGCTCTCATTCTTTCATGATTAGGTAGCTAGAGGTTCACATCTTGCGCACTTATGTATGCTGCCTTGAACTGTTTAATACCTGCCTGAGTCAAGGAGTGAAGATCTTGCATTCGCACAGCCGAGAGACACGTGCTAAATGAACAAATGAAACAGAGTGCATGAGAGGGTTGGGCCAGAGTGCAGTTATTACTGATTTATTGGGGAAGGACAGGACTGGGACAGTCCGGGGAATTTTTAGGAAAAAGTTAAGAGGCCATGGTGAAAAAGGTTTTAAAAAAAAATCACAAATATATAGAATTTTGAGTCAAAAGTCACAAGTATTGTTTGGTTACCAAAACAAACTATCTTTCCATTTCTAGTGCAAGGCAGAAGCAGTGCATGTACTTTGCTGAAGTTTTTGAAAGTAGGACTTGCTGTATCAGTGTTCATCTTTGCAAATCCAACCTGGCTCTCCATATTTCAAATTAAGCCACGGATCCTGCAGAGGCAGACTGTTGCACCCATGCAGTATCTCCTTTGGGCTCCCTCCAGGTGAAGCAATCCACCCATATGCTATCCATTGCAGGACTGGGGCCTAACATTGTCTTTTCATTACCCAGAAGATACTGACCCCTTTAGGAACTGAGGGCCACAATATTAGTTGATGTAAATCTTCAATTGACCTCACTAGAGCTATGCCAGTTAACACTGACTGAAGGTCTGGCTCTGAATCTCTCAAAGACCTCAGTGGTCTGGCCCTTTGTGTTACCAGAGCATGTTGTCAAGTTCATTGTCCAGAACCTTCCCACAGAGCTCCAGACTTGACTTTACAGCCCTCAGTTAAAGTTTGTTCAGCATCATGTCCAAAAACTTCCACAAAGTCCCTTCAAGTATTGTTTTCAGTCTGACCATATCACCCTGCTCTTTGAATACTTCCACTGGCTCTCCATTATGCATCACATCAAATTGGGGCAGATCCTTGGCCCTTATTAAATGCAACACATGGGGCCTTTAAAATCTGATTTAGACAGGCAGCTGATGAGAGTAGGGAAAGAAGACAGGAAAAAATTAAGGCAGGCAGAAATTCCTTCTGCATTGAATTCAATGAGGGCAGTAGGAAGGGGAAAGATGTGGACTTTGATCCTTGATTTTAGATATTTCAATATTTTAAAAAATATGTGCAGTTAAACACAGTTTTGCTTTAATGCATCTGTCTTTACATTATTGTGAGGCAGTGTCCAGACATTTCAACTAAAGATTGATATTCTGTACCCAATCTCCCACAGTAATGGTGCACCTCTGATTCTTTGCCCTCCTCTGCTTCTTCAGTCCAATATTATCACACCAGACCAGCCTTCTTGAGGGACTGTCAGACAGCAGAAGAGGAAGAAAGATGGGCCAGGGAAGTGGCCAAATATCTTCCTCATTTGCCTCTCTGGTCACACCAACTGCCTCATCAGGGCCCTTCAGGGTCTACATTTTCTTCCATTTCAGATTCAAACTTCTCACAGAAGGCTCTTCACAGCTGTGTCCCTTATCAGATCGCACAGTTTGTCCCTTACTATTCACTTGCCAGGCACCTTTCACTAATTCTGTTTCTTTTTCTGCCTCCTTTATTGCTTTCTTCCACTGGAAAAAAAAATTAAAGGGGATATCAGCCTCTCCTCTTATTAACTCTAGTCATTTCCTTAAAAAAAATCAATGAGTTTTGAAAATTCAGTTAGGACCTTACAAGAAGCCCCACCACTTGGGACGTTTAAAACTAAACTGGACAAGGCATAAGAAAATAGACAGTAAGGAACAATTCTGCACTGAGAGGGGGATAAAGTAAATGGCAGTGATATAGGCCTGTGCAACCTGCTATTTCTAGGATGTGTCTCTTGCATCAGACTACTCACTATATACAGTAGCCAGTGTATTGATTAGTTTTAGATCTTTACAGTGTGATAAGTAACAGGAATAATAGTAAAACAAATTGTTTAACTATAAATATCTGCAGGAACCACTTGTTGAAATTTGTTGTCCCATCTGATCATAAAAATCTATGAACTAAAGAGATAAAAGAGCTATTGTAACCAAAATGCAAAGTTATTGCTTCCGTCTGAAGCCTTGTCTACGCCACACAGTTTTGTCAACAAAAGTTATGACAACGATCAAAAAGCGCGATAATTATACAGCTAGAGCATGTTCACACAACGCTCCTTCTGTTGGCAGAGCACACCCATACTTGGTGCTCTAGCATTGACAGCGAGAGCAGTGCACGGTGGGTAGCTATCCCACTATGCTACTTACCAAATTCTGCAGCTAGGACTTGTGGGAAGGCAGAGTGGATCGCAGTGCATCATGGGTGTGGGCCAATGTCCTGTGATGCAGTTTTTGCCATTCCACCCACCATTCCATGGGCTTCCAACTGGTTTCACGGCATTTTTTAGCAGTGCCTGTTTACTGTGCGCCCACCATCTGTGTGTGAAAGGTTGGATTCTGCAATTCCCTCTACTGTTGTGATCACTGTTATGAACACATCGTGGATGGTCATGCAGTAGATCATGAGCTCCCAATATGAACAGGAATCAGAGTTGCCTAACCATCTGTGTGCCATGGAAAGAAACAACACCAGATTACTTTTGGCATTCATGGAAAAGCTGAATATGGTGAACCATTGCTTTTGGGCTCAGGAAACAAGCACTGAGTGCTGAGATTGCATTGTTATGCAGGTCTGGAATGATGAGCAGTGGCTGAAGAACTTTTGAATGCAGAAAGCCAGCTTCCTGGAACTGTGTGTGGTGCTCACCCCAGTCCTGTGGCACAAGAACACCAAAATGGGAGCTGACCTCTTGGTGGAGAAGTGCATGGCGATTGCTGTGTGAAAGCTCGGTTGCGAATCAATTTGGAGTTGGGAAGTTCACCATGGGGGCAGCATTAACACAAGTGTGCAAGGCCACTAATTGCATCCTGCTACAAAAGACCATGACTCTTGGCAATGTGCGTGAAATAGTGGATGGCTTTGTGGCAATGGGATTCCCTAACTGCGGAGGGGCGATAGATGGCATGCATATTCCAATTTTGGCCCCAGACCATCTTACGATGGAGTACATCAACAGAAAAGGCTACTTCTCTATAGTATTGCAGGCACTTGTGGATCACCATGGGCGTTTCACAGACACCAATGTGGGGTGGTCCAGGAAGATGCATGAAGCACACATCTTCAGAAACACTGGCCTGTACAGAAAGCTGCAAGCAGGGACTTTCTTTCCAGACCAGAAGATTCCAGTGAGGATGTTGAAATGCCCATAGTCATCCTGGGAGACCCAGCATACCCTTTGATCCCATGGCTCATGAAGCTTTACATGGGACACCTGGAGAACATTAAGGAGCGCTTCAACAATAGGCTGAGCAGGTGTAGAATGACCAGGGAATGTGCCTTTGGAAGATTAAAAGCATGCTGGTGCTACCTTTATGGCAGGCTTGACATAAATTAGGAAAACTTTCCCATGGTCATAGCAGCCTGTTGCGTGCTCCATAATATTTGTGAGGCTAACAGCAAAAAGCTTCCCCTGGGGTAAAGCATGGAGGCAGATGGCCTGACTGCTGATACCAGGGCTATTAGAGGGACACAACAGGACACAATTCGAATCAGGGAAGCTTTAAGGCAACATTTTGATAATGAGCACCAGTAATGTGTCTTTGTGTACAGCACTCTGCCTCCTTTATTGACTTATGTTATCTTATTTTGCATGAAAAATTCCTGAGCTGAATTTGTAGTCAGCAAGTGATCAAACTGCATGTATATATATTACCATTAATAGCAATCACCACATATAGGAGACAAAGACTGGTTATCTCTCAGGGTGTTTGTTTTTATTAAATACTAATTAACAACACACACAAAAGGCTTGGTGGAAGGGCGATAACAGTGCAGGGTAGTTAGTGTAGGCTCTCTTAGCTCTCTTAGAATAAGTCCAGTTATCATTTTGGAAGCTGTCAGAAGGAGTGGAGTGAATGGGGTATTGAGACATTCCAGGAAGTTGCAAGGAATAGGTGGGAGTTGTTTGGGGAGGGGATGGAAAGCAGTTCTGCATTGGTTGCAAGGTGGGTGAGCACACATCTGATCTGAGTGTAGCGTGATTAGGTACTTCAACATCTTCATTTGCTCCTTCATTACTTTTATCATCCACTTCTGGCCCTTTAGAATGTGATCCTTACTCTCCTTTCTCTCCTGCCACTCTCCTTTCTCTTCCATTTTAAATTTTTCCTTAAGGGTCTCTCTCAACTCCCTGCATTCTCTTTTTTCTGCCTCTGAGGACTGGAGCATGTCTCGGGAACATGTCCTCCTTGCTCCACCTTGGTCACTTCCTTATCTGGCAGAGGCTGCTCCACCGATGTGTAGGGGGTTCCCCTGAAGGCCACATCTTCAGAAACACAAGAAACAAAACACAGAAGCATGATTGTTAGTTCACACAGAATGTTGAATTATTACAATAAAACACACGTCTTGTAACATACCAATCATTTTCTCACTGTCCCTTGGCAAGCACACATCTCGGCGAACACCATAAATATGGTGAGTTCAGCCCAAGTGCAGGTTGGGCGTTCAAGTTGGTGCAAAAGGTCTAGGTGATGCTTTAAGGGGATCATTGCAGGTGACTAGGGACAATATTATAAATTCTGCCACCATTTTCCACAGGTGGGGGGTCACTGAAGCTGATCTCTCTCTCTTGAGGGTCAGCAAGGATGCAAGGGTGCATCTACTGCAAGCCTGCCGCTTCAGGCCCAGGCCCTATGCTGTTCGCCTGTGTGCCACTTTGGTCGCTGCACAAATGATTGCAAAGTGGCATAAAAAAGTTTCCTACAATGGGGGAAGGAACAAAGCAGCCCTGCCAAGGAACCTTTGGCAGATGATTGGTGAGTGCCTCCAGGAAAGTTTCCTAGAGATCTCTCTGGAGGCTTCCCGTGAAATCTCGAGGTGCATTAACACACTGTTCCGCTGCACTGTTTACCTGCACAGAGGAATGTGAAGCACAAACACAGCTAGTCTTGCATATTTCTATCCCTTCACCCACTTTTAGAATATACAGAACAAATGACATCTGTACCTCATATAACTGAGTAGAATCAACTCAAAAAGATCACTTACCAGGGATCTCCTCTCCTGCATCATGCTCACCAGAGACGGACTGCTGGGACTGGCTAGACCCCTCCAGAGTGGAAAAGAGGTCCTGACTTGCTGTGCCAATGGACGACCAGCCCATGTGCTCCACATCGTCCTCCAACTCAACCGCCTCATCATCTACTTCATCCTTGGGGTTAGGTGCAGTGTCTGCAACCTCTAACCCTGCCAAAGTATCCACGGGGCTCTTGGCAGTGGTGGTGGTGGGATCACAGCCCAGCTCCTTATAGAATTGGCAGGTTTTCAGCGCAGCACCAGAGAGACAGTTTACCTCTCTTGCCTTCCAATACGCCTACCTCGGCTCCTTTATCTTCACTCGGCAGTGCACCATGTCCTGTTTGTGGCCCTTCTCCAACAAGCTACAAGAAATCTGCCAATAGGTATTGAAGTTACTGTGGCTGAAGCAGAGCTGGGACTGCATAGCCTCCTCTCCCCACAGTGCCAGCAGATCCAACAACTCAGCTGTGCTCCAAGTGAGACAATGTTTGCCAAGTGGAGCCTCCATGGTCAGCTGGGAAGATACAATGTGAGCTTTCCATGCCGAGCAAACAGGAAGTGGAATTTCAAAAATTACTGGGCCTCTAAAGGGGAAGAGGCCTGTGTATCTGGGTGTAGGGCAGTGGAGTTCAAACTGCTGACCAGAAAGGTCAGAATGGGCATTATGGGACATCTCTTGGAGGCCATTTACAGCAACAAAACCAAGCACAGTGTCTACACTGACACTTTTATGATATAACTTTGCTGCAAAAAGGTCTACATCTCTCATCAAGGTGCTTTTATTTTGTCGGCAAAACAGGAGAGTTTTGTCAGCAGAAGGAACATTGTAGTGTGTACATCTCCACTGTTTTTTCGACAAAACCTGACTTTTGTCTACACTACACAGTTTTGTTGACAAGGCCTTAGTGGCATACAAATGCAGTTAGGGATTGGGGGGGAGTACATGGAACAGACAACATGCCCCCTTTTTTGAAAACAGAACTGTCCTGATTCACAGCAAGGATGTGTTGTATCCTCTGTGATCCAGATGTGCTGTTGCCAATATCCTTGATGCTGAATAAGTAACGTGATGAAAGTTTGCTGAGTAAAAAAAATATGTCCTTGGAGAGGGTGATCCTCAGGAACACTGTAAATGAAACAGAACTGAGTCCAGTACTGTGAGTTGTTTTTTATTTATTGAACAGGCTTGGACTTAATTCTGTTTTTATTTCCCAGTTACAGTGATCTCTCCAAGAACATGAATTTCTTATCCAGCAAACTTTCATCAAGTTTACCCATAGAGCAAAAAGGGTCATTGGCAGTAACAACATTTAATAAGTGGACTCATCACATCTGGATCGCATTGGGGAGAACACCCTCTTGCTGAGGATCAACACAGATGTACACAATGCTTTATAGACAAGCAGAAGACGTATTCACTTCCCTAATAAAATTACATTTAAGTTAAGATATAATGAGGGATAGGTGTCAGGGCTGAGGCATGGGCAGCCTGGCCTAGGGGCTAGTGTCAGGCACAGGGAGAGTGATCAGGATGGAACACCAGGAGATTAAAAATAAAGAGACAAACCAGAGGGCAGGGATCAAGAGACAGTTATCAAGAATCAGGATACCACGTGGTCAGGTTTGGGCAACAGAACCAAAGGGCAGGAGCCAGGAGACCGTTATCAAGAGTCAGGTTGAATCAGAATACTGGGAGGTCAGGATCAGAAGGCAGGAACAGGTAAACACCAGACCAGCAGTTCATGGCAGGGTGAAGCCCAGCTATACAGACAACTTCCTGTAGTCTCCTCTGTCTTAAATAGAGGATGTAGCCCAATCAAGAGCCTTGGAGTGCTCCCATTCAGAGCATTGGGGCCGAGCACATGTGAGATTCGTGGACCCCAATCCCAGCTGTCTGAGAGATGCCAGGTGAAGATCTGGAGTGTGATGATCCCCATAGACCCAGGTGTGAGACCTGTGGGGTCTGATGGGAAACACTGGAGGGATGACAAGAAGGAGGACAAGGGTTACAGGTGGAACAATGTCAGGTGGTTGCTCTGGTTGGTGAGGTGAACATCTTCAGGGCAAGTGGTAGGAGTCTTTTTAATTATACTGTTTCTAAGAGGAGAAAACTACATTTCAAGGCCTCGTTGAGGAATATAATTTAAGGAGAGATTAAGCTATGATGGAATGTGTCAGGAAGAAGCTTCCAATCTGAGGGTCTCATGGACAGGGAATAAAGAGGGGAATGGGAGACAGAAATAAAGAGGTAGTTATTTCTGTGGCATGGATAGAGCAGAGTGCAGAGAGCTGGTGAAGAGCAAAGGAAGGGGGTTGTGTTTGATGCAGAAGACAAGAGGAAGCCAGCAAAGAGCTCTAAAGAGGATTGGATGTTGTCAGAGTGCAGATAAAGTATATGACTTTCAGGGCTGCATTTTATATGGGCAGGTCAAAGAGTGAGGCCAGGGCACCAGAGAGGAGTGGCTACTATAGTCAAAGCCTGGACCAGGGTTTTGGCAATGGGCATGGAATGGGTGAATTTTGGTGACATTGTAGAGAAAGAAATGTTGGGAGTAATCAAATGAGAAGAGTAATCAAAGTAGACAACAAAGTTGCAGGCCTATGGGACACAGACAGGAATGAAGGAGAGAAAAGGGGAGAGGGTGAAAGGAAAGCTACAGTGGTAAGGTAAGTTATTAATAATAATAATTTAGATTCCAAAGGCCTCAACCAGAATCAGGGCCTCCTTGTGTTTGGTGCTGCTAATACAGGTGAAGAGACAGTCCCGAGCCCCGACAACTTACGAAGATACAGGATCAGACTTAGGGGTAGGAATATAACATACAAGTAAAAAATCTCAATTATTTAGTTAGACAAAAATATTTTGCCACCTCTCAAACCTAAACATACGTTACTAGCCTGATATATTTTAAAGTGTTCTCCAGTGTGACAATCCCACTATAAAATAATGTTCTAGCAAGTATCTCCCATTTCTGTTAACATCTTGCTTTCTGGTCTTTGAATCCCCATTTGAGTTTGAACTTGGCATTTCAGTCCACAGCAGTCTATGCGTTATATGATAAAAGACATTCCTAGATGGCATTAGCTTGCTTCCGCACTCTCCAGTAATTATCTTTGTGTCTAGGGCAGGATCAGCAGGTATCTATTTCCTCTTCTGTATTATCTTTGGATTCTCACTTACCATGTTCCCATTTGTTGAGTAACTAATACTTTTGTATCTCTTAGCTTCTCTATTAGCACTGACTCTCTTGAGCCCCTTTAAAGCGGATTCTCAGATTAAAATCAGCTGTCCTCACAGTCTCTTCATTCAAAACGTACTGAAAACCATTGAGAGGGGACTATATGTTGTATAATTTTCCCGATAAATATCTCAGAATGGTGAAATGATACAGGAATCCTTTTCGTGTCACAAGCATGTGATCACATGTCAGAGTCATCCTGCAGGGTCAGCAATGCAAACTTGCTAGTTCTGCTGAACCACCCCCCCCCCCCCCGCATTGTTACTTTTAAAAAAATAACTACTTTAGAAATGCACATTGACTCAAAAAAGTCTGTCTACCACTCAACAAAAATACTACTGTTCCTGGCAATATATTCCTTTCCTTTTTAACATCTCATTTCCTCAATGAAAATACTCCAAATGACACTATAATGTGCAGCATAAATTTGTATAGATGCTTCTGTAGATTATATGTAATTTGTGTCTGATTTGATCTCATTTTCCATCCTTTGAATTTTATGGCACCATTACAAATATGGGCTAAGGGGAACAGGGAGAGAGCCCCACTATTACAAACTGAAAACTGTGCTGCCAATTCTTGTGATTTTTATTGAGAGTTTTGCAATATTTGGTGTTTTTCTTAAAGCCCTGGAATCACATTATTATGAGAAAATCTCAACTTCCTTTCATTTAAAAAAAAAGTGTCTAGCCTCTATGCAGTGAAAAGCTAGCAAGGAAAAGCTGGAAAACATTAATCTTAAAGGTTCAAAAACAAAAAGGCAAATAAAAAGCATATCCAACAATTACGTACCCATCAAAACAAAGGACAAATAGATACCTAGATATTTGTTTAGCATTTATTCAATAATATGTAGACAAAGTGCATTCATCTGGAAAAAAAAAAAAGCAACCTGTCTCCCATCCCCCCCACCCTCCCCCCGCTCCCTCCCTGGCAATATTAACATTTGATAGAGATGCCTGGTTGGTTAAATATGTGCCAATCACAGAATTCACTCAATTTAATAAAATCGCTAGACATGACATGTCATGGGTAGTGTAAAGATAATCATTCTGTGACATGGTAACACCCTGTTAAATAGAGAGATCCAATGATTATACAACTGTATAATGTTTCCCCAAACAAAAAGTCACTGTTGTAATGATTATTGTATTGTCTGATATTTACGTGGCTAAGATTTGCTAAGCTGTTAAAACTTCCTGAAGAAATAGAGTTTAAAACAACAACAAACAAACACTCCAAGTTATTTATTTTAAACGTATTATTTTATTTTAAGTCTAATAATTTTTAAGCCAAATGCATGATTTCTTGGAACCTAATGTGATTTTTGAACACAGGTGGTTGGCAAGACTGGGGAGATCCTGTGTGGTGACATTAGCCAGTATAGGTTACATTTAGTTAGTTTGCAAGCTAGAGACCCAGAGAAAGCTACAGAATCCTGGCTGTGCTCAGCAGCCTGAATACAGATAAGTCCTGTTTCTTCTTTACCACAAGAAAACCACCTAGCAATCAGCATCGGAATAATAGGACATACAGAAAACTAGTCATAATTGTTTTTATACCATCAATTTTATAAATCCTCTACCTCTTACTTTTCATGGTGGAAAAGCCCACCTGCATACTGTACACACAAGTGGGTCATGGATGACTGCAGATATGTCTACACTGCAATTAAAACCCCTGGCTGGCCCATGGCTGCTGACTCAGGCTGCAAGGCTGTTTTATTGCAGTGTAGACCTTCTAGACTCAGGCTGCAGCCCAAGCTCTGGGACCTTCCCATCTCGCAGGGTCCTAGGTCCCGGTTCCAGCCCAAGCCTAGAAGTCTACATTGTCATAAAACAACCCCGCAGCCCAAGCACCACAAGCCTGAGTCACCTGGCACAGGCCAACTGCAGGTTTTTAATTGCAGTGTGTAGACATACTCTTCAACTCCCTCACTCCTCACTGACTGGCTTCAGGTACATGGGAAGGACCCTTAAATTGGTTTCTTCCCACTTCCACTTCTCTCTCCTTTCCTGTCCCCTGACCAACTGAGTGATGGCAACTGCAATCGTTTCTAAGGAAAAAAAAGTTGGTCCCCAGCAGGAACCGAACTCACAGCCCTGCAGCCATCCTGAAGCACTCTAGTTCCTGAGGCTACAACACCATCTATAAGAGTAGGCATGAAGGAGGCTGGGAATTTGAGCTGACTCTGCTATCAGTTGCAGTAGTGATCTCAGAGGACAGACACTGGATATGTGCAGAGATCATGATTACCAGCTAGAAGAGTTTTGCAATTAGGCAGACCCCTGTGCCTGAGTAGAGCACTACTGACTTTGAATGGGATGCTGTAGGTTCGGCTATCTGCCTGTCTGCAACCAATTGCAGGATCAGGGGCCTTGTCACAGTTTTAGGACTCTAGGCTTCAGGTTACCAGTTTCTGTTTCTGATACATTCTCATAAGTAGAAGACTTCAGAAAAAAATCACCAACTCTTCCAAACTAACGTTAGACTTATCGGGGGTTGTAAATCTCTTGCGTGGCAGAAGGAACCACTTGTCAGGAATCCAGTTTCTACACTTTGTCCAAGGACATCATGATGATATCTAAAATTATGGTGTCCGTCAGAGTGTTGCCAATGTCTGCAGCTTTGAATTGCACTCTCTGGTCACACGGGAGTCACATATAGCAGCAGGCAGCTTTCCTGTTTTACAAATTTCATTTGTAGTTTGGGGCTGGAGGCTCAAGAGAAAAGTTACAGTTTAATAAAGAGAAAAAGTCAGACAGTTTAGTCCAGTTCTTTTTTGGTAACTCCCTACCTCCACTTCTTTTTCTTCTCCAAGGCGTGAAGGATACTAGCAGGGTTAAAGTGCAACATTCATTCCTGAGTTGCCATTCCCCCTCACCCTAGAGTCCCACTTTGGCTTTTCCCCCAGATGTGTTCCCTTCTGCTGTGCACAGTGGTAGTTGAGAGGGTGGATGATTTTTTTTTAAATTTTAATTTGTGTTGGGGTATTTGGCTTAGACTGATTTGATTATTAGAGCAATAGTGTTACTATGAGAAGCCTCTGCAAGGAACCTGCATGCTAAAGTAATGAGATCTATATAGTTCATATAGTTGGGGGGGAAACGTTTTCTAGAACATAGATTTGTATCTGTTCTGCACCACATATTTTGTCTTAAACATAAAGGTTTATAGCCATTTTAACTGTGATAATTGCTCTGTGTAATCTATGTTATGACCTGTGGTTAGCATTAAGAATATACCGAAGTACCACCCCAAGTTCTTCCCCTCTGAAGTCTCCAGCCAGTGGCCTTTTTCACAGTTGAAGTACGTTGTCACCTAGAAACTGTATATTTCCTTTTCTATGTTAAATTTGGGTGTGCTGGATTAAGAGCCCCATAAACTACAGCCAACCACAGAACAACTACAGCATGGGCATATGCAGTGCAAGAATCTCTTGACTGTTCTACCCCGCCACCATGTTCCACTGATCATCTGCAGTGACCCGCTCCAGGGCCCAGTTTCTAGGATTGTGTGTAGTAAGATTGACAACATGGTGTTGTGCGCCATTTCTGGGGGTAGTAGGTACTGAGAGATGGAGACCTGTTGACAAGAGCTGGCAGTAAGACACTACCAACTCACTTCACTGAAACCAGTGAACATCATTCAAATAAGTGTAACGCGCACACTTCCTGGGTCTGGTGTTCTGTTCCATCTAGTGGCACTCACACACACACACACACACACACATGTGGTCACTATTGTCCTTGGTCAGATTCAGATCCATAGAGGTAAAAGATAATATCCTACTACCATAACTTGGGCCTAATATCCTACTACCATTACTGCCCTTTCAGTTGCTGAGCTAATATCAGCAACATGCCAAAATAAGGAGCTCTTTATCTGGATTGTAAATTATCTGACAAATGAGCACACTAAAATCTTAGTGGCATGAAACAACTGTTAGGAGACAGGCAAAATGCCTAGCATTTTGGTAATAGAAGCTACGATGGTATTCATCAGGTAGGAGAAAAATAGCTAATTTTTATTAATGTGCCAAAAACAGTAGATATATTATAAAGTATGAAGACGCATATGCTGTATGAACAGACTATATTTTCCTGGAATGGTTACGATCAGATAGAGTATATTCATTGGCTCTAAATCCTGAAGAAAAACCCATCCAAGATATTCACTGTAAATCTATCATCCATTGATTCCTGTGATATTTTGCTGAGTCTTTGATTTTCATTTCCATATAAACCTTCAGGTGGAGACATTTTGGCTAGTGTTCCTATGATAACGTTAATAGCCTCCTTGCATCACTTTGTAACTGCCTACCCCGTAATTTATTACTTGACTTCAGGAAGTTATAACACTAAGAACAAACTTGTAGGTTACAACCCATTAAAGCAACGTACAACTGTTTGCATTTCTCAAGTCATAACTTGAATATGCAAAGTGAGGAACAAAAGGCACAACAGACTCACTGCCTAAAATATGAGAACTTTTAAACTATAATAAGAGGCTGAGATTCCCACAGTTAATAGGATTGACTGCAGCTTTGGTGTCTTTTTTAATCTCTCTATATGCCAAGTTCAGAAGACAGTTTGCAAACAAAGAAAGCCACTGTCAGAGAGGATAATAAGAAAGAAATTGATGCCCACAAAAATACAATTATAAAAAAATTAAGTGTACAGTTTGTGCCATGAGATCCCTGCAATTATTTCTGTTACTGGAGAAAGTCAATGCACGGTGTGTTACCTTCAGTACAAAAACAGGCCAAAACTATTAGGTACAGGATGTTAAGAGCAAAGTATTTGTGCCCTGTGCTGTTGATGGAACTTTTGAGCTGCTTCGACCACTTTAAGACAAGCTGTGACAAATGCAAGCCACAGCTGCACACAGAAGCACTGCTGCTGAGTTTGGAAATATTTCTGAGACAGATTCTGCCAACTTAGAAAAATTAGGCTCATTTTCTGGAAGAGATGAAACATCTGTGCTGTACCACGTAATGGTGGTGGTCTGCAAGGTTTCCTTCCATCAGCTATCTCTATATACTACAAATAATAAATATGATTCTAGAAAGATTAACCTCCCTGCCATTGTGTACACCTACTTGCTTTTAAGTGCAAAGCAGATTGGACTGCAGACTGTCAGGTTTTGCAGTTGCACATTTATTGTCCTCCTCTGTCTACTACTGCAATTCTTCTATCCTGTATTGCAATAAGAGCCCTATTCAGCATTCCTGATTCAGGCAAAGCTCCAGATCTTCTCCATTAGGAGATTTGCCTGAATTAAGAGTGCTCAGTAAGTTCTAAGAGTAAAGAAGAAATAACCCTAAAGTAAAGCCTTATATGGTAGAAAAACTACCTTCCATCTCCTAAAATTGCATCAGTTAAAGAAGTTTTAATATATTAGACCTCAGGGGGTTTCATGTATGAACTTGAAAAGCTGCCTTTCAGTGGTCAAAAGTACGTTTTGAGATGTAAGCTTTATGGAGTAACAGAGCTATATCAAATTGTGCATGGAACACTAAAGCAGATAAGAGTATCCTTGAACTTGGCTTAGTCATGAGGTATTCATTAATTCCAAACAACCCCAGCTGGTTTTACGTGCCAGAACTGTTGTAAAGAAGTGTATATTTTTAAATGTTAGGTCAGGGAAAAATCCTTCCAGACAATGGGTTTTGCCTTTAGAGGGGCAGTGTAATGTTGCAATGAAGCTCTTGGTCTCTTGAGATGAAGAAGTCTCTCAAATGTTTATTTCTATGAGGAAGAATATATCCAAAGGAGCTGATAATTTATTACCGCTGGTCAGCATTTTCCAGAATTGTTTTTTTCTATGATATATTTTTTGTCAAAATGTTGGCTTTAGTTAGGAAAAAGCCCACAAAAATTGATATTTAATGAATTGGATTTCACATTTGCTGTCCAGCTACTGAGCTGATAAAACAAATAATTTTGAAACTGACAATATTTTTCATTTTAATTCTGAACTTGGACAGAAAATGCAAAGACTCTAGTAAATTTTATGGCAGTGGCATATCGAGGCCTGAGTCACGGAACAGGGCCCCACCACACGGGGCACTGGGGACACACATGATGAAATGACATTCTCAGTCCCAGAAAGCTTACAATCTAAGTAATCAGAGCTTACAGTCTGACATGCAATTGGACTCATGAAGCCTCTATGACCATGCACAGGAAAATAGGGTCTGTCTGCTAAGTGTTAGGAACCAACATGAAGCTGCAGGTATTTCTGCTGACTCAAGCTGCTAGTAGCACCAAGGATTGGAGTGACCTGGAGCATATCTCTGAAGCAAAGTGAAGAAAGAGGCAGATAGGTCATAGAGGAGAAAGAGCCTGGAACAGCCAAGCTCAAGGAAACAGCTTAGACTAAAGTTTATGATAAACACCCATTTTTTCATGGTCTGTATGTATATAAATCTCCTCACTGTATTTTCCACTTTATGCATCCGATGAAGTGAGCTGGAGCTCATGAAAGCTTATGCTCAGATAAATTGGTTAGTCTCTAAGGTGCCACAAGTACTCCTTTTCTTTTTGCGAATACAGACTAATACGGCTGCTACTCTGAAACCTTTACTTACATTGTTTTCCTTAATCTAAAATAACTCATGTATATTAAAAAATGGGGAACTGCACAGCACCCCTCATGCCATAAAACTGAGTTCCATGACAGCTCTCACTACATTAGCACTAAGGATGTGACAGAGGCGTCTCCACTGGGTCCAAACTGTACAGCTATATTAGTCACAACTGGCTAGAGTGCCAGCTGTTTACTAAATCTGTCCTCTCCCAAACCTCTCGTGCACAAAGCCCAATTATTTTGGTCTTCAAACATGGAACAAAACTTTGACTCAACATGTAAATGTTGCCTAGTCCATGCTTTGATGAGTAGTGAGTGTTGGGAAACATCCTAATAGATACATAAATAGTTTTCTCTATGATCTAATTCTGCCATTCTTTCTCATGCTGAATAATACCTTCTATTGGAACCGTAAGGGACTACTGAGTGTGAGAAAAGGGGGCAGAATCAAGCCTACACAGCTTTAGATGTCAAAGCTGGATGGGAGGTTTTCTTATTGAAACTCTTTGCCCATCCTGCTCAATATTTCCCTCTTCCCTGTGTGCGTGCACACACATACCTGCTGATTAAAACGGAATCAGAATCAAACCCCTACTAAAATCTGAGTTTAAGAAAATTCATATTTTGTATTATCCTTTTAAAAGAACAGGATGGAAATCAGCCTTTTTGGTTTGGACAAGGTTTTAGTATTCCAGAGGCTGCTCAGATGGGCAAATAATGACTTGGCGCCATGCCCCCTTAATCTAAGTGTTGAGAGGCAGGAATGCTAAGTAAACATACAGCCCTGGAGTGTGATGAATAGGAAATACAGGATGTAAGGATGAGCTCAACCAGAAAAGTATGCAGAAGCTTGATTTTGCAGGATTTGGTAGGTTGGTGTCAGAACCATGAACTTGCTCATCAGCAGCCAAGTATCAGTCCAGTGAAAATGGGCTTGTATAGAATCACAGAGCATGATCTGTCTACAGAGAACCATAAAGGTGCCATATTTCAGAGAGTCAACTGAGCACTTGGATAAATCACTTCTTTATTGAAACCAGGACTCTTATGATTACCTGTCAAGACACCCAAATATCTTTGCTAAACCCTTGGGGATCGACAAGGTTTTGGGAAGTTAGAAAAAGATGTTTAACCTCTCCTCACAGTTTAGATTATCTGAGATTCACTATAGAGATTATGGGTTGGATTTTAATCTTCCCCTGGACCAAGAAAAAAAAATCAATAATAAACAGGTGTCCAGAGATTATGTCTGCTCCCTGTGTTTCAGCCCAAATCTGCATCAGCACTGTGGCTGTTTATAACTAAACACCAGGGAACCAACAAACAGGGCTACTATCATAGAGCACATGATTCTAGCACTAAGACTAGGATCATGACATTGCCATGAAGTAATATACAGTAATATGTAATAAAAGTGGCAGGATCTGGCCCTGTATACGTAGAGTAGCACCTTACTCCACAAAAACTTCTGATGGCTTCAATGAGACTACTCCCAGAGTAAGATTCTACTGGTCTTGAGTAAGGGTGGCAGAATCTGGGCCACCATGGGTTTCATTTTCAACAGACAAACTAATCATCACAGCACACAAACATTAACAATCTGCTCCACATGCAGAAGCACAATGCATTGCTTGTCTGCTCTATTCTCTCTCACCAGAAGTAACTGGCAGCAGTACGGATCCACAAATTTAGTGAATATTCGTCATGTAGCACTCTGATCTTTTGTACTGTTTCCTGCCTCAGGGATGCATTTCTTGCCCTGCTCTCTCAGAGAGGGGAAAATGCCCAAGCAACACACATGGCAAAACATTTACATTACCCACAAAGAAGCAGATACCAGCCTCTCAAAATTGTGACCTCATTTTGATCACTGCTTTATACAAGACTTGCATATTTCTAAAGCCAGGGAGTGTTTTTGACCTAAGGGACTGTTTGTGATTATTCGATGGTGCCTTGTGTAAAGGTGGTTTTGTTCTATGGTGGTCATGGTGACAACACATGTTTGCTCACCTTCCACAGCTTGGACTTGTCGCCTTTATTGGTTATGATCTGCTGGAAAGCCTGCGAACTGCGGGTGCTCCAGGGGTTTTCTTGACAGCTAACTCAGCCCCAGGCAAAAACAGGCTCATGCTGCTCCAAACAAACCTACCTGCGATTACTCTCCCTCTTCCACCATGCACTGTATTTAACAGTAATTGCTTACGATAAGGAGACTGTAATTAGGAACATGCATTGAAATAAGTGGCCAGATAGTCCAGCATTTCATATGCGAAGCATGTGCCATCACTGCAGTCATATTACCTCCAAGGAGTCTTTTAAATAAGTGATTTTTCATCTTATTTTTAAATAGAGGGGTTCCCCCCAGTCTACAGTCAATTTTGGGGGCATGCTTGTTCAAATCCCGCCAGGGTTATTAGTGAGAGACTACAGATCTGTAAATGGAGTTGCTGGTTTCAGCGCAGTTGCTGGTAGGCAGGTGTCAAAGAAATCACAGCCGTGAGCGCTCTAGATGGCAGTCCCCTCAGGGAGGTTAAGGACTGAACAAGTGTGCAGACTGAACTATCTAGTCTCTCACTCCAAGCCAAGGGAGTGAGTGAAGCAGTGGTGGGGGTAGGGAGGAAGCTTGCCCTGCCACTCTATGTGCTGGCTGTGCTTTGTAGCTGAAAGAAAGGATTTCAGAATCTAGGATGGCCAAGCTGAATATCCTGTTCACACACAAAGATACCAAGCAACATATAGCCTCCAAAATCATTGTATGTGTGGGTTATATACCCCCCTTGAAATGAGTAAAAAGAAAAGGAGTACTCGTGGCACCTTAGAGACTAACCAATTTATTTGAGCATAAGCTTTCGATGAAGTGAGCTGTAGCTCATGAAAGCTTATGCTCAAATAAATTGGTTAGTCTCTAAGGTGCCACAAGTCCTCCTTTTCTTTTTGCGAATACAGACTAACACAGCTGCTACTCTGAAATTTGAAATGAGTGCATCTTTCCGTGTTGCCAAGCATTCCAGCCACACACACAAGAGACAATAGCCCCATGAGGATGAAAGATTCAGATGTATAACAACAGACAGGAAAGGCATTGGTAATTTGAGTCCAACATTAACATTCCTTCCTAAAAAGTTGCTTACTCACTGGTACACTCAATATGTTACCGCATTTCTGTTTGGCCAAAGGTAATAGCTGTACTTTCGCATGCATGCAAGTTTCAAGCAAATTAAAGTGCAAGTTAGGATTCCTAGCCTCTGGCTGATAGAACTACACAGCTGTCAAGGCAGTAGCACGTTCACACATCAGGTAAATGAGAGATCTGACTAGCCAGGGCTGTGCCATGGCAATGCATTTTATCTGATAGTATAGACAACAATACCTAACTAAGGAACAAATATATTCAGTGCAAACAGTTACATATTAGATTCTTACTATATGTTCCATTCTATGCATCAGATGAAGTGGGCTGTAGCTCAGGAAAGCTTATACTCTAATAAATTTTTTAGTCTCCAAGGTGCCACAAGTACTCCTGTTCTTTTTATATTAGAAATTAATGAGGCCTACTAATTGAGTTTATCCTTTTAAAGTAATAAAATTCTAGCAAATATACAAAAGTGTGTGTTTGCCTTATGTTACCTAGAAACCAATCATTAATACCTTGATATTCTAGATCTTAGTGCAAATATTACAAACAATGCCATTCCAGTACTATGAATTTACTAATTTACTGAAACAAAAAACCCCTATCCTGGAGATGTGGGCACTTGTACAAATATTTTTTTTAAATCTACAGACTAATCCAAAACATGGATGAACCAGGCAGGTCAACCTCAGCCTAGAGAATGTAAATCAAACCACCATCTAGACCACAAGTTTCTCAAACTGGAGGTCATGACAAGGTGTCAGTGAGTTACAGCCTACTGACCCTCTCTATGTAGCTAAGTAGGAGAGGAGTCCCTCTATGGAAATGATTGAGAACCACTGAGCCAGACTATAAATTCCCCAACCTTTGTTCTCCAGTGATTCCTACCCCACAACACACTCTGTCATCAAAAGCCTAAGAAAATAAAGGGACCCTGTAGCATGTCCTGAAGGTCAAGAGATTTGGGCTATTTCAGACCCAGGGATGAGTTTTAAATTGAAAGAGGAACACTGAATAGATTTTCTGGTTAGTAAACTAACTCCTGAGTGGGAAATGAGACAGAACCTTTCCCCCTCTGCAACCTTCCAAGCTCAGAAGCCCCATGACCAGTGGTGGTTCGTCTATTGAGGGCATTGGTGCAACAAAGTATGCAGGCACACACGTGTGTGTGAGTGTGCTTGTGTCACTAAATATGAACCATGAACACAGTACATCTATAGCAACCTTCCATAAATTCTAGCCTCACAGCCGGGAAGTAATCTAGGGCCCAGGTTAGTCATTACTTGGAGACCAAGCTTTCTTTTTCTGCTGTGCCCCACAGTTCACCAGCTGCCACTGCCCACTCTCCTGATGCCAGCTTCAGTTCATAACAATGGGGGGCATGCCAAGAATGATCCATAGTGGAACTATCAGCAATATGTATGAAATGGACCCTGAATTTGTTTCATTTCCTCTCACATAAGGAAGATGAGCCAGCCTCATGCTTGCATCAGTGAGAGCAGAAGAATTTGCATTGAAGTTTCAATTAATATTTTGATGGTAGAGCTGCCTTCTGTTCTTCCAGCCATCTATCAAGAGACAAGCTGGTATTCAGAGATGGTTTTTCTCCATGTTGGAAATGTCTGGATCTGGAGTAATGTTGGAGATAGAGAAATATATCCAGGATATATTTGCTAACCTTGAGATTATTATTTTTCCCTCTATGTCTGTGTCACTGAACTGGTTGATTCCAATAAAATGTTAATTTGACATGATGGAAATTTGATAAAGCATGGCGGTAGGCTTATAAAAGAAAGGAATTTCTTCCCTGGACCATATTTATGGCTAGATTGTACAATTAAGGCAGTGACCTGAATGGGTTACTATGCCCTAGGGTTCTCAGAAGTGGACTGTGCTTATGGAGGACTAAGTCCCTTCCCAAGTTCTCCAGTATGCAGGGGAAAAGGTGTGCACCTACTATACTATAAGACGCTGAAGATTTTCTCTCCACAGCCCGTTCCAATAGCTGGCCTGCTGTGCAGGCCAATGCAGGAGGAAAGGGATCATGGGCCCAGCTCCTCCCTACCCCATTTGAGGCAACGTGCGCTGCCAGTACATTCTAAGGAAAGACTGACTATCCCTTGCCTTTGTACGGGACAAGCAAGTATGTGAATCCTTGCTTCTCCCTCCCATAAACCAAGCCAATGGGCAATGCCAATCTGTCCCTCACAGCATAGCATGTTTCGCTAGGTACATGACAGAGGGGTTGCCTTCTTCAGTAATATTGGCTGTTGCTAGGAGTAGCATTTTGAGGAAAGATCAACAGTCCTAGATTATAGGAGGAAGTAGTGCCAACCCCCACGCCGTATTTATGTTGCCTAGAACTTCCCATCATAAAAAAATATCTTATATCCCTTTTTTAAGAAATTCTCACACCTCCACTGTTGTAGCAGGCCTTTGAAGTTCATCGGGAAGGAAGCCCTTAGGCTAAAGAAGTGCCTTTTCCTTATCTCGTGAAATTCCATTCAGGTTTAGCCAAGCTATAAACTGTTGAAAAAAAATCACCATTTCACTTCTTTTTCCTACATTCCCCAGAAATATGTTGGCAGCCTGTCAAAACAATAAATGAACATTCTGAAGAGCTGAGCTCACACCATTATCAAAGCAGTAGCCGTGTGTGCTGCATTGGGATGACCTGGGAGCTACTTCAGCAGCTGTAGCCCCTTGGGGAAGAGAACTAGACCAGGCTTCCCCTGACTACCCTCCTGGCCTTAGCAGCCCATCTCTCGCTGTGTGTCTCTGAGGCACTGCATGGGACAGGAGTTCCCCAAGATCCTTGGCAAGGAGAGGGAAAGGAAACAGAAAGAGCTAGTTTCCCACCAAGAACCTCCCAGCCAGACTCAGCCAATCCACTTTGTATGGCATAACAGCCTTCACCAGTTAACATAACTCAAATAGTAGTCATCTGTGCCGCATGCTTATGGGTCAGAGTTAAAATAATGGTGACGATGCATGGATCAGCAGGGTACAGTGGTGCATGATAGAGGTAGGATTTTTTTCATGTAATTTCTAGAGTGAATAACAAAATGGAATTTCCATCCAGCAGAAAATCACAATATTGCAATCCTTGTTTTCATCCCAAATTGGGACAAAAAGTCAAAATATTGAAGCTTTCTTCAGAATGAAAAGCTCAAAAAAATTTAGTTTGACATTTTCAACTGAAAATGGAGGTGTGCTTTGGACAATTTAAGTTCCATAAAAATCTTGATTCCTAAGAACTCTGGAAATAAACAGACCCTAGATGTCTCAAGTTGGTCTCCCAAAGTCAGTGGAAGCTTGTGACAGTTTTGGCCTTAATCTCTCTTTGCCTCAGCTTCTCGTTTGTAAAATGGGGCTAGTAATATCTGATCTCATAGGGTATGAAGATAAATTCTAGAGCTGTCAAGTGATTAAAAAAACTAATCACAATTAATCGTGAGATTAATTGCGTTGTTAAACAATAATAGAATGTCATTTATTTAAACATTTTGGAAGCTTTCTACATTTTTGAATATATTGATTTCAATTACAACACAGAATACGAAGTGTACAGTGCTCACTTTATATTTATTTTTTATTACAAATATTTGCAAGGTAAAAAAGAAAAGAAATAGTTTTTTTCAATTCAACTAATACAAGTACTGTAGTGTAATCTCCTTATCATGAAAGTTGAACTTATATATGTAGAATTATGTATAAAAAAATTACTGCATTCAAAAATAAAACAACATAAAACTGAAGAGCCTACAAGTCCACTCAGTCCTACTTCAGCCAATCGCTCAGACAAATAAATTTGGTTACAATTTGCAGGAGATGATGCTGCCCGCTTCTTGCTTACAATGTCACCTGAAATTGAGAACAGGTGTTCGCATGGAACTGTTGTAGCCGGCATCGCAAGACATATACGTGCCAGATGCACTAAAGATTCATGTCCCTTCATGCTTCAATGACGATTCCAGAGGGCATGTGTCCATGCTGATGATGGATTCAGCTCAATTACGATCCAAAGCAGAGCAGACCAACGCATGTTCATTTTCATCATCTGAGTCAGATGCCACCAGCAGAAGGTTGATTTTCTTTTTTGGTGGTTTGGGTTCTGTAGTTTCCACATCTGAGTGTTGCTCTTTTAAGACTTCTGAAAGCATGCTCCACACCTCGTTCCCCTCAGATTTTAGATGGCCCTTCAAATTCTTAAATCTTGGGTTAAGTGCTGTAGCTATTTTTAGAAATCTCACATTAGTACCTCTTTGCGTTTTGTCAAATCTGCTGTTAAAATGTTCCTAAAACAACATGTGCTGGGGTCATCATCCTAGACTTCTATACAGGAAATATATGGCAGAATGTGGGTAAAACAGAGCAGGAGACATACAATTCTCCCCCAAGGAGTTCAGTCACAAATTTAATTAGCGCATTATTTTTTTAACAAGCATCATCAGCATGGAAGCATGTTCTCTGGAATGGTAGCCAAAGCATGAAGGGGCATATGAATGTTTAGTATATCTGGCATGAAAATACCTTGCAATGCTAGCTACATCAGTGCCGTGCAAATACCTGTTTTCACTTTCAGGTGACACTGTAAATAAAAAGCGGGCAGCATTATCTCCCGTAAATGTAAACAAACTTGTTTCTCTTAGTGTTTGGCTGAACAAGAAGGAGGACTGAGTGGACTTGTAGGCTCTAAAGTTTTATATTGTTTTGTTTTTGAGTGCAAATATTTGTAATCAAAAATAATAATATAAAGTGAGCACTGTACATTTTGTATTCTATGTTGCAATAGAAATCAATACATTTGAAAATGTAGAAAAACATCCCAAAATATTTAATAAATTTCAGTTGGTATTCTATTGTTTAACAGTGCAATTAATTGTGATTAATTCTTTTGAGTTAATTGCATAAGTTAACTGCGATTAATCGACAGCCCTAATAAAAATTCATTACTGCTTGTGAAACACTCAGATACTGTGGTGAGAGCACCCTAGACACTCCCATGAGGATATAAATAATTCTGGCTTCAGTGCCGGTTTTGGATGGTATCCTGTAAACTCACCTACGGCCACACAGGGAGTGAGGAGGTTAAAAAAGGAATGCTGAAATCACACTAAAGCAAGCACCATCCTGTCTGTGCACTCAGTGAAACAAAGGTCCTGTGGGGGGAAAATGTGATTATAAAAATGAAATGTATCAAAATGCATACACACAAGGGGGCCAAAATGTTAGCAACCTTAATTTGGGCATTTCCTAACTTTTGAGTGCTTGACTCATGTGAGTGTGTAATGTATAGATTATCTAAGTGACAACAAATGTCTGACATTATAACCATCTAAAGTTATATGAAGCATGCGTACATCAACAAGGTAGATAAATTATTTAGGGTAATGTAAGCAGAAGTAATGGACTGAAATTAAGAAAAGGAAAATTTAGGCTCAACACCAGGGAAACTCCCTGATGGGACATTCTAAAACCATGGAATACTCTCCAAAGGGAAGAAGTGGAAAGCTAAACTAGACAAAGTTATAGAAAACTGGACTAGAAACAAACTAGATGATGGACTAATTGAACTAGGGGGTCTTTCATCTCTCTGGTTTATAAGCTTCTATGATTGGCCTCACTGTAAATTTAAATGAATACAGCCAAGTGCCACTATAGGTCAGTTTAAGAATGCCAAGCCTTCATGATCTTATATGAATTATACATTTTTAGGTATTTTTAATCATTGTAGAGTGTACATTTCACAATATTGATGCCAGATGAAAAGTAAACACTTAATATCATTTCAAATTGGTTTAATCAAGGGATCAAATATCATGAGTGCCAATTCTCTCATCTCTTCCTAGTGGTCAAAAACCAGCAGCTGCTATTTATGCTCCTTTTATGTTACAAAGGGAGCTGAACCTAGTCTTTCTAATTCAAGAAATACCTGTGTGAACGCTTTACATTTGGAACTAGCTGTAGGGTGGAGGAACTGATTACCCTGGGTTTGGTTTTGTCGGTATTCTTGGTCAGTTTCATTCTGATGTCAGCTCCACATGTAAATTATTCTAGGTTTCTCTCTTTCTTAGCTAAGATTCCCTATTATCAGTGGCAGAGGCTATGTGCCAAACAAAAAGCCATCCTCTGGCATCACTCACAGTAGAGACAGGACTTGGGTGTCATGAATATACAGAGGTTTCTTTATTCAGAGTGCTGGGCACAGATACGCCCTGCAGTTCTTCCTGGCTCTTTAGTTCCTAAACCAACTAGTACAGCTGCTCAGTGCCAACACAAAGGCCTTGTCTTCACTTTATTGGGTTAGGATACCACCTTGCAGGATTGAGTTAACTAACATGATACTAACCATGACTTTGCAATTAGCATAGACAAGGACACATTGTGTTCAGCATCATGTCCGCTAGTCATGGTTAAATTCTGGTCCCTCAAATTTAGGATTTTCAGACTGCTGCATATTTTTGTGTTCAAAATAATGGACAAGTGTAGACATTGTCAGGGCAAGTTTGATAGGGAGCAGTTGGGCTTTTGGTGCATACACAAGCATGTGGCTTTGTTTTTTGACAACCAGAAAGCTGTTGAGGCTAATGAAGAGCAGATACATCTTCCTATAGTTCTGCTTTTTCAGCAGGGGCAGACATGACATCAAATTTGGAAGAGGAGGGAGCTGAATTCTTCATTTCCCATTAATCTTGGCATCAACTCTATGCCTCACAGTACAATACATTATCTGCCATACATCCAACACAGGTAGAGAAGTACATTAGCTTGATGTTTCCGCTAAAATGAGTAGTAGTAACAGGGTTAAAGTGTTGTCGTGAGGCTTCCGAGGACACCCCTTTGAGAAGAATTTGTCATTTAAGAACACTCTGTTTCAGGCTACATGAAGACTCATGCAGGCTGCACTTCATCATTGTATGTTCCTTTCCCTTTGTGAAGGTTTTCTTTGAAATCAACACGTTAGAGAATTAATTTATGGTTTTCCAGTGAGAACTTGCATTTTAGAACATTATTATGCAGCACATTCAAAGGAAAGACAACTTTACATGGCCACATTAATTTACATGGTCACATAATCTCTTTATAAACTCAGTATATATTATTGTTATATCCACCATGGTTTACTATTAACTGAGGGCTAGGATGGAAAAATACAGTATCAGCATTATATCTATACACTAGCCTTCTTCAGACTTAACAGCAGTTACAAAACATATACCAGAGAACGATCTATTTACAACATTTACAACATTAATCAGGACAGTAGAGATAAAAAACTCAAACAATTATTCATGTCTTTCTCCTTTGCTCCCCAGAGATTTCAAATGCATATATTTTGGTTACTTATTTAATGTTGACAAGGACAAATTAGTTAGCACTGTTGTTTGAATTAAGAGACCTAACTTCTACTGCTAAGTTATGGCAGTTTTATAATTAATTTGATTTCAACGCTTGATGACTGTCTTGACTACTGGAACAGGAAATGGCTCTCAAGTGGTGTTCAGGTGGGAATATAAATGAATACATACTTTTGCCTATAAGATTGGCTAAATCTTTCAGTAGGAAACTTTAGATTATAATTAATATAATACTTTTGTAACACTTCCTAGCAAATTAATAGCTTAAAAGTCTGGAAACATAAGAATCTATCATAATATCACCCTCCAGATGGATGAAGTCTTCAGGCTTTAATCTCCTTTCACTTACAGAATCATAGAATCATAGGGTTTGAGGGGACTGCAAGGATCATCTAGTCTAACCTCCTGCCAAGATGTAGGATTTGTTGTGTCTTATACTGATGTATGTCAGTTTAAGTCAGTGGAGTAAAAGAGGCATGAGAGAGGAGAGTCAGGCCCTTCATCTGCTTAATTCTCTAGTCTTACACTTTTTGCTAAAATGTCACCCCATCAGCCTAAATGTCCCACCCACAAAGATGAATACGATAGAGTGCTGAATGATATAACTGTAAAAAAAGCCTACGTAAAATGAGAGAATTTGGCTTTTAACCAACTTCCCAACAAAGCAAAAATATGTAATTTTCATATTACCGCAGGTTTGACAATTTTCTATGAGCAAAACATTTTATTGTATCCTTTCCTGAGTAATTTCTCAAGGCAGAACAATGGTTCTTTCCTTGAAGAACTTAGCTTTACAAAACATTAACATTTGGATTTTAATAAAAAGAGACTTGTGGAGCGCATTAGAATGTAATACTGTCCACTAACCAAGTAATAATTCTAGCAGCAGCAAGAATCCTAGAAGTGGGGCAAAATAGTTGCTAATGACTCTTCTCTAAAGGTTTCTTTTCTCAATGATTACCAAACCTACTGCATGCCATACTAGCCAACTGATCAGTGGTACTCAACTGAGAAAGCCAGCAAAACTTTTTGGTTTGAGCTAGAAGCCAATAGATGAGTTGTCAACCATTTTAGTAGGATGTTGGAATTCTCAAAAGAGGTGAGGCCCTTCTTGAGGTAAAAAGGAGGAGGACTGGTCTCCTCTCCTCACCTACCAGAGTCAGGTGAGTTGGTGGAGCCTGTCTTCACCACCAAGACACACAGAATAAGGGAGTCCAACACATTCATGTCTTGCCTGGAAGTGCAGGGAGGACATGAGGCCTTTAAATACAGGGTCAGAATTAGAAGCAACAAACCAGAAGGATCTGCCTTTGGTAGATATCTGGCCTGGAAATGTAGTACTCATTGAATAGACACCTACTATTGTGTGTTAACTGGTGGTGTTTGAAGGATAGTATTTTACTGTTATGACTTTGTATGGCGAACCCTGCGTGCCTTTTGTTAATATTTTTATAAATAATTTGCTTTTTTTAATGCTACTTTTAAAGTATCTGAATTGCTACTTTCTGTAGATACCCCAGCTCTGCCTGGTATTGCCCTGTAATATCACACCCCACACACACACACGTGTTTGCACTTTCTAGTCCCAATTTGGTAATTGCAATAACAGCAAGACCTCGGCAAGTAGTGGAGCTCCGTACTGGGGATGGGCAAAATGAGAACTAGCCTCCCTCTTTAGCTCGATTTGAATATTTCTCCTGCTGTGGACCTGAGTCTGCAGTGTGAGCTAGACCCAAAGTCCTAGTACAATGTTGCAATTCCCCCAAGATCTCTTCTACTCGGTTCCCCAGGAACTCAGTTTGACTCCAGTCTCATCACTCAGGTTTTTTATTTGGTGTACAGAAAAGCTACGCTTAAGAGATCAGACTCAAGCATAAGGGGTGGTTATAAGTCATGCCACAGCAAACCTCTTTCTTTATGTACCTTTACACATTACATTGCATTTACTATACACTGCAGTCCACGTTTTGGGATTGGCTTGGTCACTTTGCAGCAATCAAGCACCGTACAGCATGCTCTATCCATGCACAACTTACTCTGTACCTCTTCTTATGTTCCAGGCTTATTTTATCAATTGTTATTCTGTCCATTGTAAATGGTTTCCTGGGCATCCCCCCCACATATCTTTGCTAGTACAGACATTCTGTTTCCAGCAGGCTGATCCATTTACCTCCCTGTTTCTGTCTCCCAAGAAATGAAGCCTCACCTATGTCCAATTACTAATGTTACACCAGGCCTACAGGCCACGGCTTTTGCTTTTCTTTTTTACATTAGCATTTGTTTTATTTGCATTCAGAGGAGTGCGGTTAATTTTTTTTTAAGTTTGCTACCCAGCAACATATTTATCAAGACCACAATAGTTGTAATTAATTATTAATACTAGGCTTCAAGTACAAACCTCCTCTGGTCTAGCCCACCAGGGTATAATCCCACATTATAAACTTGCTCTGCCTTTTAAGTATTCTTCGGTGGTTTTAACTTTGCTTTTTATCACACTACAAAAAAACTACAAAATATAAAAGATCCTGACCTGTAAGATGAGGTAAAGAGTAAGTCATGCGTGGACAGAGCATGCTGTACAGGGATTGATTCCTGCTAAGTGACCAAGCCAATCCCAAAACGTGTAGCACAACATATCGTAAATGCAATGTAATGTGTCAATGTACACAAAGGGAAAGGCTTGCTGTGTAACTCTGGATGTGTGGTAAGCCTTATATCCACCCCTGTACTTGAGTCTAATCAACTAAGTGTAGCTCTGCTGTATGCCAAATAAAGGACTGCAGTTGAACTGAATTCTTGAGGAACCAAATAGAAGAGGTCTCAGGGGAACCCCAGCATAGTCTTGACCAGTGGTTCTCAAACCAGGGTATGCATACCCTTGGGGGTACGCAGAGGTCTTCTGGAAGTACATCAATTCATCTGGATATTTTCCTTCTTTTACAACAGGCCACATAAAAAGTCAGTATAAACTAAAATTTCATATACACTGAAATGTAAGGACAATATTAATATTCCAATTGGCTTATTTTATAATGATATGGTAAAAATGAGAAAGTGAATAATTTTTCAGTAATAATGTGCTGTGACACTTTTGCATTTTTATGTCTGATTTTGTAAGCGAGTAGTTTTTAAGTGAGGTGAAACTTGGGATACGCAAGACAAATCAGACTCCTGGAAGGGGTACAGTCATCTGGAAAGGCTCAGAAGCACCAGCCTTGATTATGTTATAAGATAAGCAACTTTCTTCTCTCAGTGTTTCCCTGTAGGTTCTAGGCCAGGGCCAAGAAGAAGAACATCCCTTTTGGAGTTTCCCTCTAACCCATGTCAGTTTCTCTTATCTCCTGTCTCTCATGTGGTACTGGTCTCTCCAGGGGCTTCAAGGGGAGAGGATTTAGTTCATCTGGAGGCTTGACATAGTGACTGTGTCCATATCTACTGCAGTGACATTACAGATCACTATGTGCTTGTGTTTTCTTTACTCTATTGTAGAGCTCTGGTGTCTGGGAGACCCTGCTCTGGCTATCTTTGAACTGTAACACCAACCCTGAGCCACCCCAGACTTAATACAATAAATATAGCACGTGTGCTAACTATTTTGACAGCGCTGAACTGCCTAATAATCTTGTTCTTTCTTTGTTTCTTTTTGCAGGAGCTGAGGAAGAGTGCCCAGGCTTGATTTCATGCTTTGACTACTATAATATCGTTCCTCGTGCTGATTTTGGGTTTGGTTGCTTGGTTTTGGTTTAAGTTCACTCGTAAAGTTATTTATTAACCATGTATTGTGTTCAACCTGTTATGGTCATGTGTCAGCAGAGCAAAACCCAGCCCCAGGGTAAATGGCAGGTGCAAATTACTTCTGTCAGGGAGTAGGAAAGGAATTGTGACTGAGTTAATTCCTTCCCGAGGCACCTCCTAGAGCCATACACCTATATACCGCCCTTGACACAAAGTATTGAGAAAAGTCTGAGTCTAAGTGAATGATGCTGCATGTTATTTAGTGTCCTTTGGGAGCCACTCTTCCTATCAGTTCTGCACTGGGTTCTGAATAAAGGATATGGCAGGGATCTGTCTTTCCCTACAACTTTTCCTTAAAGTTTTGGAGGATATGAAGCTCACCCTTTAAAGATGAGCTCCTGCAGGTGTGTTTCTGGTCACCCAATGCATTATTTCCACTAGCAGAAACACATTCACTTCCTGGAGCATAGTATTATGTGCTGAGAGAGGAATGCTTCCTGTTGCAGGTCACCCTTCAAACACTTTGTTTGCATAAGGAACAAGTGGGGTGGTGGGGTGAAGGGGGAGGGAGGAAACATGTAAGGAAAGTACTTTTGTGTTTGTTAACTTGGCCAAAAGCCATTTCCCCAGCATCCGGATTTCTCTCGCATAGCTCTTTCATTCCAGGCTAGTGATGCAATTTTTCTTTTCTAACCTGTCATGGAAGAGAATTGTTTTTGCTTAGCTTTTTGTTAACATTACACATGAGATAAGCTGATCAGACAGGAATATCCCAACCCCATATGCAGTATTGCATTATTGACTGGAGGGGGGGGATTACCGTCTTCTGATATGGCTGGAGGCTGGGTACCAGACTTGATGAATCAGTGATCTAAACTGGTATGGAAAATCATATGTCTCTTGATCTAATCTTCACCTGCTTGGTGAGGGGACTACAATAAAGTAAAAATCTAACAGAGGAGAGAAAAAGAGACTTTAAAAATGGTCCTTTTCATTAGAGCCAAGAGGATAAGCCTGCTGCATTAAAAAAAATATCAGTGATATGTCCTGAAGTGTTCAAAAAACATTGCACACACTGATGTAGTTGTGTTGAACCAATGAAGCTCTAACATAAGGGAAAGGGTGGCTGAAAGAGAAATCCATGCCCTAAGGCTCCAAACCTAACAATGAATTCCTGGTCACCACAAAACTAATCAATGCCTATGCAGGAGGATGAGATTGCTACAATGTCTAAAAAGGATAAAACACTGTAAAAAGAAGAGCCAAAATTTCTGTATAGGCAATTATGAGGTATGGGTGAAATCATAGGCCAAATCTGAGTAATGCTGATTTGCACCAGCTAAAGCTCTGGCCTCATGTTGTCTAATGTTGAGCCCACTCAAATGTTGTGGGTTTGAAAGTTAAACAAATATTATTGGGAACATATTTCATATAAGATAGACTTTAAACATTGATCTTAGTGCAAAAACACTAAGGGACTGCAGTAAAAATGGCAGAAAGGAAAAGAAATATACACAGACCACGTATTGCTGCCAGCCTGTAACAGGGTCAGAGAGATATTCTAACCAAATACACAACACACAAGCTTCCTGGTAACTAGAAAACTCTGTTTTATTTGACTCACCCTTGGGAAAGAAACCTGGTGTTAATATACAAGAAATATAATTTTTCAGATTCAAAGTAGTTTTTGGAACACCACATATACTCCCCCAAAAAGACTGCAAGGTTCACAACTCAAATAAGTGTACATGTCACACAACCCCAAGAGTTATTTTTGCTCAATGTTAGGAAACTCAGCAGTTGCAACACCATATGTAGTTTTTAAAGGCCTGGTCCTGCAATTCAATCCAAGTGGGTGTCCCTTTGTGTGTATGTGTGACAGCCTCCATCTTGGTTAACACATTCGGGAGTGAACCTCCATAGCTAAAAGCATGAGTTTATGCAGTGTGAGGAAAAGAGCCAAGGCTTATAAATGGAGCTGAAATAGACTCATATCCACTGTGAATCAGGCACAGAGAGGGACTTGTAACACACACTCAGTGGGTTACACAGGCCAAGCCCCATTAACTTTAAGTCAGGCTCTGCAAAGGCACCAAGGTGCCACCCACGTGGATCCAACTGCAGAACTGGGGACTAACACTTGTGACTGGTTAGGGATTAAACAAAAAGACGGCATATTATAAATGTGCCCCCCCACACACACACACACACACCCAGTCATGTCAGAAGGAAAGCTGTCAAGAGGTAGTGTTCCTGGAAATGTGTTCGAACATTTAAAGTGCTTTGGCAGAGTGTATGAATCCTCTGTGAAAGTTCCCGTTAAGGAAAAAATGTTTTCCAACTATTTTAATGTTGCAAAAAAATATATTGTATAATACAGAGTATGTCAAAGCATTAGAAAATATGTAATGTAAGATCAAATATAAAGCCTACTGTTAAACATAGTGTTTAGACTGCTCAATCAAGCCCTCAGACCAGGAAATTCCAAGAGTTAATGGGCCAGGGTCATCCCTTGTAGCACTCCACTGAAGCTGTTTTGCACTCACATAACTCAGCCACATTGCACACAAGGAAGCATTTCTATTCCAGTTTAATGTATCAATGTTTGTGTTATTTAATGCATGTTATAAAATATACAGGATGTGCCATATGTGTAAGTTCACACTGTAGTAGAATTATTGAGCTAAATCATCCTTGTTGTAAAGTGTTAGGTGTTTAACAAGACAACTGAACTAAAGGAAAGATGGTCCTGAGACTGAGGAATTGGGTTGTAATTCAGGAGACCTATGTTCAGCTCCCGTCTCTTCTACAGACTTCGTGTATGACCTTTGGCAGGCCACTTAGAGTAGGTCTGCATTTACTGTAGCGTGTAGAGTGCAGATACTGCATACCCAGCTAGCACAGGTATAAATAGCAGTGTAGATGCTTTTCAGAGTAACAGCCGTGTTAGTCTGTATTCGCAAAGAGAAAAGGAGTACTTGTGGCACCTTAGAGACTAACCAATTTATTTGAGCATGAGCTTTCGTGAGCTACAGCTCACTTCATCGGATGCATACTGTGGAAAATACAGAAGATGTTCTTATACATACAAACCATGAAAAAATGGGTGTTTACCACTACAAAAGGTTTTCTCTCCATCAGTGTAGATGCTGAGGCACTGCATGGTAGAATAGAGTACCCTATATGCCTGAATCTTAGGGTACATACCCTACCTTTCCCAAGCAGTGTCTCCCACATCTGCACTGCTATTTTTAGCAGTGTAATGTCCCTCTGCTTCCCCACTGCCAGAGTCTTTAATTTATTGGGGGAAAGGCTCCAGCAGCTCCTCCCTCCCAGGCCCTTTCCCCAACGCAGTGAGAGGCTCCAGCAGCATGGAGTTGCTGGAGACTTTCCCCACTGCCACCCCCCTGCTGAAGTCACATGCAACTACATATCACAGTGGGTGAAGATACGGCATGCCTTTCACTGCAGCATTTAACTACACATACCCATACCCTGGGAGGACAATATGAGGGGGAAAGGAGCCCAGGAGAACTAAAGAAGCCTTATTGAGGTTGCAGGAACAAACCAGCCCAATGTGCAGAAAGAATAGCAAATATGGCAGGTGACCAGCATGGCTTAACAGAGAAATCTTTGGTGAGCTTAAACACAAAAAGGAAGCTTACAAGCAGTGGAAACTTGGCCAGATGACTAGGGAGGAGTACAAAAATATTGCTCGAGCATGCAGGGGTGTAATCAGGAAGGCCAAAGCACAATCAGAATTGCAGCTAGCAAGGAATGTGAAGGGTAACAAGAAGGGTTTCTACAGGTGTGTTAGCAACAAGAAGGTCAGGGAAAGTGAGGGACTCCTACTGAATGGGGGAGGCAACCTAGTGACAGATGATGTGAAAAAGCTGAAGTATTCAATACTTTTTTGTCTCATCTTCACAGACAAAGTCAGCTCCCAGACTGCTGTACTGGGCAGCATGGTATGGGGAGGAGGTGAGCAGCCCTGGGTAGTAAAAGAAAAGGTTAAGGACTACTTAGAAAAGCAGGACATGCACAAGTTCATGGGGCTGGATGCACTGCATCTGAGGATGCTGAGGGAGTTGGCTATGTGATTTCAGAGCCATTGGCCATTTTTTTGAAAACTTGTGGTGATTGGGTGAGGTCCTCGACGACTGGAAAAAGGCTAATGTAATGCCCATCTTTAAAAAAGGGAAGGAGGAGAAACCGGGGAACGACAGACCTGTCAGCCTCACCTCAGTCCCTGGAAATATCATGGAGCAGGTCCTCAAGAAGTCCATTTTGAAGCACTTGGAGGAGAGGAGGGTGATCAAGAACAGTCAACATGGATTCAACAAGGGCAAGTCATGCCTGACCAACCTGACTGTCTTCTACAATTAGATAACTGACTCTGTGGATATGAAAAAAGCAGTGGACATGATATACCTTGACTTTAGCAAAGCTTTTGATACAGTCTCCCACAGTATTCTTGCCAGCAAGTTAAAGTATGGATTGGGTGAATGGACTATAAGGTGAATAGCTAGATTGTCTGGCTCAATGGGTAGTGATCAACAGCTCGATGTCTAGTTGGCAGCTGGTATCAAGCAGAGTGCCCCTGGGGTCGGTCCTGGGGCCGGTTTTGTTCAACATCTTTATTAATTATCTGGATAGTGGGATGGTTTGCAGCCTCAGCAAGTTCGTAGATGACACTAAGCTGGGTGGGAGAGGTAGATACGCTGGAGGGTACTGTTAGGGTCCAGAGTGACCTAGACAAATTGGAGGATTGAGCCAAAAGAAATCTGATGAGTTCAACAAGGACAAGTGCAGAGTCCTGCACTTAGGACGGAAGAATCCCATGCACTGCTACAGGCTGGGGACCGACTGGCTAAGTGGCAGTTCTGCAGAAAAGGACCGGGGAATTACAGTGGACAGGAAGCTGGATATGAGACAGCAGTGTGTCCTTGTTGCCAAGAAGGCTAATGGCATATTGAGCTGCATTAATGGCAGCATTGCCAGCAGATCGAGGGAAGTGATGATTCTCCTCTATTCGGCACTGGTGAGGCCACATCTGGAGTATTGCGTCCAGTGGTTCTCAACCAGGGCTACGCATACCCATGGGGGTACCCAGAGGTCTTCCAGGGGATACGTCAACTCATCTAGATATTTGCCTAGTTATACAACAGGCTACATAAAAAGCACTAGCAAAGTCAGTACAAACTAAAATTTCATACAGACAATGACTTGTCTATATACTTGCTCTACATACTATACACTGAAATGTAAGTACAATATTGATATTCCAATGGATGTATTTATACTTATATCATAAAAATGAGAAAGTACGCATTTTTTTCAGTAACAGTGTGCTGAAAGTCTTGTGTGCTGAAAGGGGTACAGTTGTCTGGAAAGGTTGAGAGCCACTGCCCTACACACTGCCGCAAGTGTAAACAAGGTCTTAATCTCTATGCCTCAGTTCCCCATTTGTGAAAATCAATCAATGGGCATTTATCACTGACTTCAATGGAAGCAGAGTTAGGCCACGGCTGAATGCTTTTGCAAATCCCACCTATAATATTTATACATTTAATACCAAACTAATTTATTTCCATTTGAATTGTTTTTCTTTCCTCCGCAATGAGGACAATGAAACAAGCTAAGTTTGAAGCTGGCTTCAGCCACATTTTTATTTATTTGAGTGCGTATATTTAAATCAGATCAAAAGAGAATGTGTATGGTTTTTTTCACTCTGTCATAACATAAAAATAGCTGAAAAGATGTTTGTTCAAAATTCAAAAAAGAATCATCAATCATGGAAAATGTCAACTTGGAAAGAAATTGAGATAGTTACGACCATCTCTAAAAGGAAGATTGAAATGGAGCTGGAACTCAATGGGGAAAACTCCTATGCTCAGATCTTCAAAGATATTTTTAATGAATGGGAGTTAGGTGCCTAAATACCCTTGAAGATGTGGGTCCTACTGACTTCTGTGGGCCAAGAATATTACCCATCACTCTCTGTAGAGTTTGCCACTCTGGCTGCTGTGGGTATGTTTACACTGCAGTAAAACACCTGTGGCTGGCCCATCTTAGCTGACTCAGGCTTGCAGGGCTTGGGCTGTGGGTCAGTAAAATTGCAGTGTAGACGTTCAGTCAGCCTGAGCCCTAATCAGCTGAGATGGGCCAGCCGCGGTGTTTTATTGCAGTGTAGACATACCCTGTATCACACTTACAGCTGCTTGGTTGGGGGGAAGAGGGGGAGACAGAAGTATATTTTCCCAAAACATTGAAAGAAATGAAAAATTCTCATTTCATTTGAAACTTTCTGTGACTTGTTTATTCAGGAAATTTTAAAAAAAGGTGTGCGTGGGGGGGAAACAAAGCGAAACACCACATTCTCTTGCTTTTTTATTCCCCGTCTCTCTCTTCCCCCCCCCCCCCCATGGAAAAAAAATAGTGAAAGTGAATTTTCCCCCCAACTTAAACAAAATAAAATTTCTTTTAAAAAAAAATCAAAATTTATCAAAGCACCCAAGAAATTTAGAAGTTGACAAGTTTTGTAACTCTTTTGCCTTCTCTTGTAGCCTGCTTTCCTTCTAAATTTGTCTTTTACCTTCCCCCCCCAAAAAAAAAAATTAATCAGAGCTAGTTAAAATGGCCAGTGTCCATTATGTTTAAAAAATTCCCAACACCACAAAAGCTTCGTTGCCTATTTTTAGTGAGAGAAAAGCTGAAATTGCAACAGTATCAGAAGTACCACAAAATCTTAGAAACACTGATGTAACGCCAACTTTGGTTGACTTACATCTGGAATAAATTTGGCCCATTATTTCTGATTCCTTTTAGCCCACTCTTTGCTAGAGTATAACATTACCATCTTCCTCACAGGTACAATACATTGCTAAGGAATTTGAATATTTAGCGGCACCCAGATAGTTCTAAACCAATGTAGGCCTCACACCTCTGAACTGCAGAATACATATTATGTATTCAAGGGCTATATATTGCCTTTGATCCAGGATCTCAGTCCCAAATGTAATATACTGTAATGTATTGTAACATTATGTAGTGGACATTGCATCATTTTGTGGCAAAGGGCATGCATGTCCACGATGTGTTTTTGCAGCTGGGGTTTAGTCAGGTAGTGACTAAAGTCATCCCACTGCTACCTAAAATTATAGCACAGTTTAGCTGTCATATTGTGCCCCAGTCAAAAAATGTGTGCATGCCTGGTCCTTGATTTATTGGCATGTGCATTATATTAATCCAATGACTGATATCTATTGCATATTTTGTACAAGCCATTTCTATTCCAGGGTAATCATGGAATGCAAAGTGCTGTAAAACAAATGAAAACAAAATTGTACCCATTTTTCTCAGCCCTGAAGAATAAAGGTTTAAAAGATGGTGCCCAGTTAGATGTCATATTTTGCATTTTATTCATGCTTAGAGATCTTTTCCATCTGGATAAATAAGTGTGAAGAATATTTGTGAGCAAGACTGTATCAGTCACATATGAAAATAACTGGCCAAATTCTGCCCTCTATTCGAGCAATGCAGCAGCACTGACTTGCTTGGGAATTTAATGGATACATTGTAATTGAGGAGAAAATCTGGCACAGCATATCAGGCTCATTGCAGTCCATTCATTGCTTTACAGACCCAATTTGCCTCCACAGTGTGTCACAAATCTACATAAGGCTCCTTAGTGCTACATTTTGTGCATGAATCTTGGATTTAGCTGACGGATGTGAAAAGAACACATGTATCCAGACACCTCCCTAGTGAATACACATGAGCAGATGCTGAAGAGCACACGTATTCCAGCTGAGGTCAGCAGTCATTTAGGCTTGAAATTAAAAACTAGACTCAAACAAGAAAAATTAGACATCAGTCAAAGAAACTGAGTTTTGAAACTAAGAATTATGAGTTGGCCGTTCCTCATCTCTAAAAGGTCAGCTACAAATAACATTGGTATTTTCAGGATTTAGAATCATTCCGCTTCTAAAATAACCTTAACTTGGCCTTTTATTCTTTTTCCCTTTTAGCAGAGTTTGCTGTACTTATGGGTTGATTAAAGATGCCCCGAAATGCATTGTTCCAAGATGCCTGAGATACCAGATGTCTCCCACCGCTACTGACTCTTCTGACATCATTAACATCTAGAATTAGAGCATGCTACAGTCTAACTTTCCTGCACGATTTGTAAGATACACATTTGAGAGTAGTTTGCCTTCATACAGACACAAAATCCACTGTTCAGGTTCACATCTCATTCCAAACTTACAGGCATTGCCCTTGAGATCACAAGAGCTTGCTCAACCAAAAAAGGGACTCTTCCGTGTGCACCGGTATCCCACCCCCTAACTCTGATGTTCTTTGCTAATTGCTGTTTTACCCTACTTACACTTAGTACATTGGGTCCCAATCTTGCAACTGCCTCTGCATGGAGAGACCGCTGCACACCCATTGCAGTCAACCTGCGGAGCCCCACTGAAGTCAATAGGGCTCTGTGTGGGGCAGGAGCATATCCACATGAAATATCCTGCAGACTTAGGGCCTTACAGTGCAATTATTAAACAGCAGCCCTCTGAAGTTTGCAGATGAAACTACCCGGTTGAGAGGTGGCTGATGCTGAGGAAGCTATGTGACATCTGTCCTTTGTTAATGGCCTGTTGATAATACTTTTTCATATGTAACAGCTCAAATGATGTTCTTGTGCCTGACCTTTCTATGTTCTTATATGCTCCCCCTCACTGTCGGATCCCTGCACATCAGTGATAAGAACTCTTGAGATTTTTATCTCAAGTCTTATCATAATACTTGAAGTTTTACTTAAAGCCTGAGCTCCTGAAACCTAGTGATTGTATGAGAATCTCACCTTCCATTTTAAAAATAAAATTAATAATAAATTAATAAGAGTTGCAAGGTATTTATGTGTCAGATATGCAAAACATTCGTATGCCCCTTCATGCTTCAGTCACCATTCCAGAGGACATGCTTCCATGCTGATGATGCTCATTAAAAAAAATAACGCATTAAATAAATTTGTGCCTGAACTCCTTGGGGGAGAACTGTATGTCTCCTGTTCTGTTTTATCCACATTCTGCCATATATATCATGCCATAGCAGTCTCGGCTGATGACTCAGCCAGCACTTGTTCATTTTAAGAACACTTTCACAGCAGATTTGGCAAAACACAAAGAAGGTACCGATGTGAGATTTCTAAAAATAGCTACAGCACTCAACCCAAGGTTTAAGAATCTGAAGGGCCGTCCAAAATCTGAGAGGAACGAGGTGTGGAGCATGCTTTCAGAAGACTTAAAAGAGCAACTCTCACATGTGGAAACTACAGAACCCAAACCACCAAAAAAGAAAATCAACCTTCTGCTGGTGGCATCTGGCTCAGACGATGAAAATGAACATGCGTTGGTCCCCTCTGCTTTAGATAGTTATCGAGCAGAACCCATCATCAGCATGGACACATGTCCTCTGGAATGGTGATTAAAGCATGAAGGGACATATGAATCTTTAGTTTAGCTGGCACATAAATATCTTGCGGCACTGGCTACAACAGTGCCATGTGAATGCCTGTTCTCACTTTGAGGTGACATTGTAAACAAGAAGTGGGCAGCATTGTCTCCTGCAAATTGTAACCAAACTTGTTTGTCTGAGCGACTGGCTGAAGAAGGACTGAGTGGACTTGCAGGCTCTAAAATTTTACATTGTTTTATTTTTGAATGCAGTTTGCTTTTTTTGTTAACATAATTCTATATGTGTAAGTTCAACTTTCATGATAAAGAGATTGCACTACAGTACTTGTATTAGATCAATTGAAAAATACTATTTCTTTTGTTTTTTAACAGTGCAAATACTTGTAATCAAAAATAAAGTGAGCACTATACACTTTGTATTCTGTGTTGTAATTGAAATCAATATATTTGAAAATGTAGAAAACGTGCAAAAATATTCAAATAAGTGGTATGCTATTATTGTTTAACAGTGCAATTAATTATATGATTAATTGTGATTAATGTTTTTAATTGCTTGACAGCCTTATTTTTAAGACAATTCTACTGTGTGGCGGGGTGCTTTTTTGTGGTTTTTGAGCACTTGGGGTTGGCAACACTGGCCATTGCATTGGAAATGCCTGAAGATGAAATTGGCAAGATATAAGATAAGAAATAGCAAATAATAAATCAGTTCCCAAACAGTAAATTGAGGGTATTCCAGGAGGAAGCAAGTTGGGCCTTGCAGAATGAATATGCCTTTGTGCTCACACCTCCGTATTCTGTATCAATAAAGAACATAGCATCAGGAGAATTTCCTCTTGAAATATGGGATATAACTATTCAGATCATATGTAAAACACAAATAAGAAAGTTCCTAATAATGTGGGGAATTAAAGAAGGTGATAATACACCAGGCCATTTTCTGCAAGACTCAGACAGACGTGAGTGCTAGGTCATAGGTAATTTAATTAGATTGTCCTAGATCCATAAAGGTACATAGCTGCCTATATCCCAGACTTAGTCTGGGGTTTAGGCACCTAACTCCCAGTTTTAGGGTCCACTGTAGCTCACAAAAGCTTATGGTCAAATAAATTTGTTAGTCGCTAAGGTGCCACAAGTACTCCTTTTCTTTTTGTGATCCACAAAACTCCCACATAACCCTGTAGGTACCTAAACTCACTCAGTACCACAATTTTCAGGGCAAATGTCCCCTACATTTCTGCCTCTGGGCACATGCACTGTTGCCTCACTCTAGGCATCCAGGAGTCTCTCTCACTCTTAAGCCCCACAGTGACCCATGAACGGAGGGAAGATAGATGTATGCCCAATATAGATGTGTGAGGCATGCTCAGTGGCCACGTACTGAATTGGATCTCATTCAAAATCTGGAATGAGGAGGAGCCACCATCCACCTTATAACTTTTAGTCTAGTGGTTAGAGCACTCACCTGGTGTGCAGGAGATGCAGGTTTAATTCTCCGTTCAGAAGAGAGAGGATTTGAACAGGAGCCTCCCATACCTCTTAGAAGCATGTTCTAGCCACTAAGTTATGGGACAATCTGATATAGAGGTCCCTCATTCTCACCTGCTGAAGATATTCTACTTTCGATAGCTAATTAAATAGTGATTGGGGCAGGGGACTAGATACTGAGAGTCCCATGTGGGTGACCTAACCACAAGACTATGAAGTCATTCTCACACTCTATTTCACACAATGACTCTTTAATTACCTGAGAGATGGGAGACACCTCTTCAAATCACTTCTGCCCCTCAGGCAAACAGGGGAATTGAACATAGGTCTCCCACATCCCAGCTAATTAAAAAGTCATTGGGACAGGAAAGAGTGAGAATGACTCTGAAGTTCAGCATTTAGAGTAGCAGACTTCTTTTTCCAAAGAAGTCAAGTCCTTTACAATTGCTATCCATCCCCACGGGAAGAAGGGGAGTTGCACAACGAGTGAAGAGTAATAAATCTCTCTGCCATAACAACAGCAAAGGGAACAAACTTAGTTTGAATGTCATCCAAAGCTATATACAAAATGCAGACTTCAGGGACAGCAGGAATATCCGTATGGAAATAATCCCCAGCATGTTGTGCCAGAAGCCTGACAACTGAGGACTGGAGGAAAAGACCAAAACATGTGCAAAAGTTTGAACCAGATTTATGAGGAAGTGTTTTGATAATCCAAAAGCCACAAACTCGTATGCAGTATCCCAGTTCTCTTACTTTCTATCATCTAGGGCAATATTATCTGGCTAAAATGGGTAAGAGTGGTCTCATCTCATCCTTCATCTGTCAGTTGGTCTTGTGACAGAGCCATTTTAGTCCACATGTTATTTTAATGTCCATTAAAGCAACACTGTCAAGTAGGTGAGCACCCAAATATAAATTCTGGAAAAGGAAAATAAATTTTTAAAAGGTATTCTACAAAAGCTAATCTGAAAATGTTGAAATGTTGTTATGATCCTTTAAATTTCTATAAAAAGGTTTCTGGGTTTTTTAAATTTATATAGGGGTGTAGATTTTCCACATCCCTGAGTAACATTGTTATACCAACATAAGTTGGTAGTGCAGACCAAGCCATAGTTACTCTGCAGCGCCAGAAAGTATGAATCTGATTATGTCATTGTTACTCATACGGCTACTCAGAGAGGAAGGTGGTACTCAACATAGATGGCAAAATCTGGCCTTATAAAGCAAAACTAAGTGGTGTTACTCACATTTACTGAGTGAAAGGCAAAAAGTCAACACCGAAATGGTGAATAGTAAAGTTAGGTTTTGGTGGGGGTTAAAATTATTTCTGTTTTAATAGTTGTTTTAATTAACTCAGAGGGTTTCTTTATTTTGGGGCTTTCTTTTGTAGATACAGTGTGGGATCTTAATGCTCCTTTAAGCTATGGCTTTTGGCATGAGGTGATTACTAAGATTAATGGTACAACATTCCTTTATGCTTTCATTATCATTGCCCAATCCAAATTTTCAGTTTTCCAGAAGGTTCCAAGTCCTTAAGGAAAACAGAATTTGATATACACTTTAACTGATGGGCTAAAGGTGAGTAGGTACATATGGGAAAACATAATCACAGCTTACACTTAGGCCATTATTTAAAAGTACCGCCCCCCTCCCCTGTACAAAACCATATATGCTATTAAAAACATTGTTTTGACACAATTCAAGGAAATATGGATTCTTCTGTCTAGGTTGAGACTTTTAAAGCAGCCTAAGGGTTTAGACATATATCTTTCTTCCATTAAAATTAAAATAAAAAATATGGGCCAGATTCTCAGTTGGCCAAAAGTAATATAGGTTCACTGAAGTAAATTGAGCTACATTGATTTAAACCAGCTGAGAATCTGTGTGTGTGTCTAAATCTCCAATATTGCTTTGGAAAAACTCAGCGCTAGCTCTTTTTGGTGGAAAGGTATTGGTCAGTAACTCTGAATTAAGTCCTTTTAGTCTTAATAGCATTTCACTCATTTTGGGCCCCACGCTGTAAGCTCAGAACATGTGAAATGCCCCCTCACACCAGTGAAAGTTCCACATATGAAGAGCTTGCAAGATTGAGTCCTTTGTGGATACAAGATAAAATATAATTTCAAAGATGCATGAAACTGGCAATACTGACATGTAGATCTGGTCAAACATTTTCCAACTTAACTTTTGTTCATTGGAAAATGCTGTTTTGTTGAAATAAAGACTTTCTATGGGAACTCGAACATGTTAATTTCAACAAAATATCATTTTGATGTATAAAATGTTCCATTTCAACATTATCGGAATTGAACATTTCAATTTTTTGTATTAAAATGACTTTTTAAATTGCATATTGTAAACTGTAATAAAAAATAAAAAGTCAAAATCAAAACATTTTTATTTTATCAAAATGAAATGTTTAAATTGACTCAGAAAATTTTTTTAAAAAGTTGATTTCACAGAAACTGACCAAATTTTGGTTTTGTTCTGATTTGTAAGAAAAATTACAGAATTTCTGGTTCCCACACAGCTCTACTGCCATAGTTTTCTTCAGTTTATCCTTCAAGAGCATATTTCAACTAAAAATGGAAGAAAAGAAAAGTACAAATCTATTCTTTTCTCTGCATTTGCAAGAGCCACCAGTCACACAATCAAATAATAACAGAATTGTATAAAATCCAACAATTCACTTTCCAGTGTCATGCAGATATTTTCTTCCGTATCAGTCTTGGTAGGTTTGAATTTTAAGCCCAAATAATCACCACAAAATTCAGTAAAAAAATGCCAAATTTCACTTCCCAAAGATTTGCATCATCTGATGCTAACCATAAAACAATCCTGGTTTGATCAAAAGGTTTATGAGCCTCAGTGAACTTTGTGAGTTTTGAAACTATTGAAAAATTAAACCAGAAAATATTTTCATGATTTCTTCATGAACATTTCTGGATGTTCTAGTCATTTGTTTGCTTTCATAAACTAGTAACTTTCTTGTATAAAATTTTTCAAAGAATGATGTCAAACACTTTAAAGAGTTTGAAGAGACCAAATATAAAGTTCTTTTCCCATCTACACCTGCTGCTTTATTTTTATAGAAACTCCTGTCTGCTCTTCCTATTTGAAGGAAGAGAATAATATCTGATATTTTACATAATTGAACTGCCGATAGGACAACTGCCAGACACTGAATCAGAAGTTTCAGAGACTGTAGAGTTTTCTCTCTGTCACTGACCCGAAGCCTTGTCTACATTCGAACGGGTTTGCTAGTTGTCATAAATATAAAGGGAAGGGTAAACCCCTCTGAAATCCCTCCTGGCCAGGGGAAAGCTCCTCTCACCTGTAAAGGGTTAAGAAGCTAAAGGTAACCTCGCTGGCACCTGACCAAAATGACCAATGAGGAGACAAGATACTTTCAAAAGCTGGGAGGAGGGAGAGAAACAAAGGGTCTGTGTGTCTGTCTATATGCTGGTTTCTGCCGGGGATAGACCAGGAATGGAGTCTTAGAACTTTTAGTAAGTAATCTAGCTAGGTATGTGTTAGATTATGATTTCTTTAAATGGCTGAGAAAAGAATTGTGCTGAATAGAATAACTATTTCTGTCTGTGTATCTTTTTTGTAACTTAAGGTTTTGCCGAGAGGGGTTCTCTATGTTTTTGAATCTAATTACCCTGTAAGATATCTACCATCCTGATTTTACAGGGGGAATTTCTTTATTTCTATTTACTTCTATTTTTATTAAAAGTCTTCTTGTAAGAAAACTGAATGCTTTTTCATTGTTCTCAGATCCAAGGGTTTGGGTCTGTGGTCACCTATGCAAATTGGTGAGGCTTTTTACCAAACCTTGTCCAGGAAGTGGGGTGCAAGGTTTTGGGAAGTATTTTGGGGGAAAAGACGCGTCCAAACAGCTCTTCCCCAGTAACCAGTATTAGTTTGGTGGTGGTAGCGGCCAATCCAAGGACAACGGGTGGAATATTTTGTACCTTGGGGAAGTTTTGACCTAAGCTGGTAAAGATAAGCTTAGGAGGTTTTTCATGCAGGTCCCCACATCTGTACCCTAGAGTTCAGAGTGGGGGAGGAACCTTGACACTAGTATAACTACACTAGCAAATCCTCCTTGCGGACACACAACTCAGACCACCAAAAGGTCAGTCTTTTGCCTGTATAACTTATACCAGTTCCCTAAACAAAGTCAGCTATAACAGTATAAAATACTCTTGTGTGCATTTTTTTCCTAATTGACATAGCTATGCTGGCAAAACTTTTTAAGTGCAGACCAGGCTGGAGGTTGTTGTCCAGAAATACTGTTCATCGTTTCAAGAAAGAGGGATGTCATAGATGGGATAAGGGGATTTGGTAACTATTTCTAAGGCTTTATTTGGATAAACACATCTCAGGTTAGTAAACTGAGCTAAAATACTCTTTGAGCTTTACTTGAAACATTTCACTGTGGTGTTGGAAATCCAGACATCTCCTGGAGTGTATGAAAACTAGAAAATGAGAAACAATATATTAAAACCTAGCTTTTATATAGTGGCTTTTCAGTAATAGATCTCAAAGCACTTCACAATCTTTATTTTATCCTCCCAATGCTCCTGAGTGGTAGGGAAGTACTATTATCCCCATTTTACAGACTAGTGGGAACTGGGGCACAGAGATACTAAGGATTTGCCCATGGTCACACAGGAAGTCTATAGCTGAGCAGACTTGAATTGAAAGAGAGTTTTCCAAGTTCTAGGCTAATGCTCTAACCCAGTGGTTCTCAATCACGGCCTGTGCGCCGCTTGTGACCCAATCAGCACACAGCTGTGGCCCATGTGACAGCCTCTTGGCCATACAAGTAGTATATATATTGTGTGGATGGGGCCCACGTAACACATGGAGAGCTGCATATGTGGCCCACAATGGCAAATAGTTTGAGAGCCACTGTTCTAACCCCAGCCATCCTACCAGGCCAGTACAGCCATTGTCTGCATTGAGCTCAATGCCAAACTGAAACAAAAATGTAGAAGATATATTTTTTCCACATTTAATCACCTGCAGTACCACACACCTGAGACATTTGTTTTTTTTAAACACACATGGAGTCATAGTATGCTTTGTGAGACCCACTTGTGCAGCTTCATTGACTCCAGTGTTGTGACACTAATGTCACTGAAAGCAGAAATAGGCTCGTTTTAACAGAGTCCTTTTATAGACACAAGTATTCACCTTGAATGATCTGTTACAATGTGTTAGCTACTTAAGCTAAACAATCTCTGCTACCTTGTATTTAGCTGTGACACTCTGAATACCTTGTCCAGACCTGAAGAAGAGTCCTGTGTAGCTCAAAAGCTTGTCTCTTTCAGCAACAGAAGTTGGTCCAATAAAAGATATTACCTCACCCACCTTGTCTCTCTGATGCAACACAAAAGTATACATCAAAAAGTCTATGATTATACAACTGCCATCTTAAGTATCTGATATGAATTTCAAAAGGAATTTATTGAAAACTACTCTATCCATATAATAGATTTTATTGTATTCCTCCAATATAATACAAGGGGAGAAGGGTTAACATAACAGATGATATAAATCATCAACACAACATCTTCCACTACTGGCTATGTACCTGTATATCTGGAAAGCCTTGATGCAGAGTTTATCTAATAAAATCAGGGAATGATCAAGCCAAACCACTGTAGATGAAATATAAATGCCAGAACAAAGTGTGTGTTTGAAAGGGGTATCAAGCCAACCATGTTTAATACCTGTGTGAGAATTAGTCATATGCTTATGGTACTTCTCCTCAAGTGTTATATTGCCCTCTTTGTAGATGTGATCACAGGAAAACATCTATAGAATCAGATCTTCATGCTCTTTGGGGACTATGTAACAGTGAAAGCAAGGGGCACAGACTTTGCAAAGTAATTTCTAAACCAGCCACACTTTACTCACAGACAAACCACAAGAGATAAACAGATCTATTTAAAAGTAACAATCACCTGCATAATCCCCAAGGAGCTGACCTTGGTTCCTGGGTCTCTGTGCGCTAATTGCTCAGGGAGAGGCACTCTGTCCTGGCGGGAAAAGGGGATTAAGAGCAGACTCAGAGTCTGCTAGGTAACCAACAGGGAGAGAGGAGAGATACTATTTCAACCACCCTGTTGGCTGGGGTGGATAGCAGGTGAGCCTACTTAGGGAAGGAGCAATGTCTGAGGAAAAGGAGGGGGATAGAGTCAAATGATTGACAAGTAAAAGCCCAGGAAGAAAATCTAGCCTGACCAATAGGAAGTTCTCAGTGAGATGCCTGTCCTTGGGAGCATTGTGAGAGGGGAGAAGCTATTATGCGGGAGTTTGGAGCCAGCCAGTGCAAGGGAAGAACCTGCTGTTTCATGAGCTCCTGAGTCCCAGGTCTGCATGCAGATTCCCACTGAGACCTTGCCTCTGGGTACCTGGAAGCCATATCCCTAAGCTTGATCCTTTCCCTGTTCAAGGTAATTCCCAGTGGATAGAAATCTGATGCGGAAATTCTCTACCCACTCAGGCTGCGCTAACCCTTCAGCTCCCTGGAAAAAAACAGTTACCACTTGGCAAGTGCTGCTCTTGCTGCTAGTACAGGGCTGCCTGCCTGCTATGACACACACATTTGTGACTGTATCTGAGCACTAGGGAAGGAGACTCAAATTAGGATTTTTATTAGAGTTGTTATAACTTGCACCTGAGACCTGCATCCCTTTGTGGTGAGGGAAAATCTTGGGAACAGAAACACCCCGATTCCTGTATGAAGAGGGTGTCTGCAAACTGCAATTGTCAGCCCCTCTGCAGCAGCTGAGAATTGGGGATTCGTCTCTGAAGCTGAGGGTCATTCGTGGAGTTGTGAATGCACCATCCTTTAGTTAGATAGTCTGAGAGACCCCCTATTCCCTGAACTGTTTCCTTAAGACAGGGAATAAGGGTTTGGGGATTTTGTTACCTGCTGCCTATTAAACCCATGGAGGGACTTACCACCTTATCCCACGTGTGAGACTTTGGGGCTGTACTGACCCAAGTCAGCCAAGCTGCTTTTTGCTGCTACTGAAGATATCATTGTCACAGGTCATCAAGGCCCCTACAAATGGGGCACTAAATCTTACTTTTGTTTGATCAGGTCACTTGACTGGGAAAATTCAAGGGTATTGTCAGAGAGAGCACCAGTTACCCTGAGAAGAATGTTTAACCTGTTATGTTATATTTACTTTCTGTTTAATATAATTACTCTGTTGAATATATAATGTGTGTTTGTGTTATTTCTTGGGAGTCTCCCACTACCAGCAAGTAAGTGGGGGGTGAGCCTGTGGTTAGAATTTTCCTTCCAAGCTGCCCTGATGATGCTGCCAGGAAGGAGTGAGGGGGGTGCAGGCCTGCTTCAAGTCCCTTATCAGGTGATCCATAGCTCAGTTACATGCCCACCTGCCAGGGCTGGTTTCTCTAGGTTGCAGATAGCTCATGTCACATGTTTCTGTTTGAATGGAAGGCAATCTAGTTGAATAGAACTTGATTGCTGTCCATGGTTAGGCCTCTGATAGCTGCAAGAACTTCTCCTGACATCTCCCGGGAGGTTTTAGCACAAGCTGGAAGTTAAAAGACAAAAGTGCTGGCATAGAATAGTTTTACAATCAAAATGAAATTCACAAAACCAAATGGAGTTTGCAGATTGATATAGATACATGCAGATCTGTGCTGAACTACCACAGGAATTACTTCCTTGTATTTTTATTTCTAATAATCTCTCTTGGGCAGGGATCAGCTTGACATCTGTGGCCCCAGTTCAGCAAGGTACTTTAGTGCATTCTTAACTTTAAGCATTTGAGTGAGGTGAATAAGATTGAGGTGAATAAGATTACTAACCCTTGAGGTGAATAAGATTACTAACATGCTTGAAGCTAGGCATGTGCAGAAGTGCATTGCTGGACTGGGGCCTGTTTCTTTAAAGAGTCAAGAAAAATAATTACTTTTAACTTAACCAGCATGATGTGCACACATGTCTAACAGTGTCACCATGGGATCTTATTGCTGTAACCCTTGTCTTTCCTTGCCCCCACTCTTTAACCCATTTGCTGCATCATATCTAAATTTAAAAGGGCAACAGAGACTTTTTCTATCTGAGTTCCACAAGCAACTGTTGGGACCCCCTAATAAGAGTTTACAATAGTCATAACAGTAGCATTGTTGATGGTTAATTAATAAGTAAGAAGTCTAGAAAAGGGTTGTGTCCTAGCATTTAGCAAGTACTAGTGGTGTAGCTCCTGTTTAAGTTGATAGAAATTCAACTGGAAGGGTATGAGATGCTCCCTTGCTTGCACCCCTAAATTCCGTAAATGTAACTTGACAAAATTCACCAGCTATCAGCTTCAACTCAGCAGGCTTTCTCCACCTCGTCAAACAAACTACTCGTCTTTGCTTTCAAGGCCTGCACAGCCTATCTACTCTCTCATTCACTATCAAGAATAATTATTTAATTACTTAATTATTAACACCTAGAGGATCATCGGGTGATAAGTATCAGAGGGGTAGCCATGTTAGTCTGGATCTGTGAAGGCGACAAAGAGTCCTGTGGCACCTTATAGACTAACAGACGTATTGGAGCATAAGCTTTCGTGGGTGAATACCCACTTCTTCGGATGCATGAGATGATAAGGTTGATAAGTAACAGCCCACATGGATTTGTTAAGAACAAATCATGCCAAAACAACCTACTTACCTTCTTTAACGGGGTTACTGAATGGGAGGAAGCACTAGACATGAGCTATCTTGATTTTAGTAAGGCTTTTGACACTGTCCCACCTAACATTCTCATAAGCAAACTAGGGAAATGTGATCTAGATGAAATTAATATAAGGCAAAACTGGTTGAAAGACCATACTTAAAGAGTAGTTGTCAATGGCCCACTTATTAAATTTTCAAACACTCACCTTCACGCTTTCTACTGCTCCTCAATGCTGCCCTTCTCACTTGGGAGGAGCTCTCTGTAAACATCTACACAGACACCTCATTGTCCTCATTCACATCTCTTTAACTTTACTTTGCCACAATACCTACAAAAAAAAATTGAAAACACTTAGGACAGCTGGATGGGCTGAGACCACAGCCTCTCTCTTTGACTAGTATTGTCTCATTGTTTCCTTTTGCTTCCATTTGTACCTACCAGTTGTGTCCTATCTTCCACTTAGATCAGGGATCGGCAAGCTTTGGCACGTGGCCCACCAGGCTAAGCTGCCTGGTGGGCCAGGCCGGTTTGTCTACCTGCTGCATCCGCAAGTTCGGCCGATCGCAGCTCCCACTGGCCACGGTTTGCCATTCCAGGCCAATGGCGGGCTGCGGGAAGTGGCGTGGGCCGAGGGACGTGCTGGCCGCCACTTCCCACAGCCCCATTGGCCTGGAACAGCGAACCATAGCCAGTGGAAGCTGCGATTGGCTGAACCTGCAGACGCAGAAGGTAAACAAACTGGCCTGACCCACCAGGGAGCTTACCCTGTTGGGCCGTGTGCCAAAGGTTGCCGATCCCTTACTTAGATGGTAAGGTCTTCGGAGCAGAAACTGTCTTTTTGTTTGTGTTTGTACAGCACCTAACACAATTCTATTACTGGGGCATCTAGGCACAGTACAAATAACGTAGAAGAAGAATTCAGCAAAAGGCTACTGGATAGATATTTTTAATTTGCTCATAAATAATTAATAAATTTCTATTCTTATTCCTTATTCCCCTTCTTTCCACAGAGTAAGTGTTAATAAATTCCACAATTCTTAAGGGTGTGTATGTCTAGTTTTCATTATTCTCTAAAAGCCATCACATCATTTACATGCTTTATATTAACTCTTTTATTTCTGGTTTTCCATAAATAATGAAAATTGGTTTAAGACAGTGAAACTCACATTCTGTATTTGTCTAGTCAAAAGCAGAGAAACAACTAATAATAGGGCTGTCTTTTAGTCATTAAAATTCTCCCAAGCCAAAAATAACTACTTGTTATCAACACTTTGATGAATCCAACCAATTGTTAATTTATAGAGCTGTCTGTTTTTGAATGGATTTACGCATGGAAATGCTTTAAGAATTTATGTGTTACAGAAATATTGTACATAAACTCTTTATTTGCAGAATGCTGTGTCCTTTATGGTGCATGTGTACCAGATGCTGGGGAAATGTAAGTTTTATTGTTGTTAATTTAAGTGATGCTCAATGAATTCTTAAGGACCTTTTCCTACGATAAAATATTTACCTTGCAATGCAAGGATACCCCAAAAACAAAACAAACTCTCTATCTATGGAGCTGGACAACGATTTTAACAGGTCAAGGTAAAGCTTATGGGAGGGATCCTAGGGTTTTCCTTGATCAGCTAACACTTTAAAACAACAACTTCCTTTTTTTGAAAGGAAAAAAAAATACATTTTCCACCAGTTGGATTGACAGTCCTGGAGACAACACCTCAATGCATGAAAGGACAGTTCAGTGCCCAGCCCAAATCTTTCTTGGTTCATGCCCAGTAACTCCATGGCCTCCCAGCAGACCCTTACAGAATTAGTTTCAACTAGTGCCACATGTGATGGTGATTTTTGTGCTATGGATTCTTGTACCTGTACTAATGCTATTTTAAAACTAAAAGTCACTCCAAGAATCAAAGGAGGCAAGATCCTTGCTATCAAGGCTGAATCCCCACTCTGTCACACAGAGTGCAGACTTGGGGGCCCGCAAGGATTTTAAAAATTAATAATTGCCACTCCAGGCTTGTATTACACTCCCAAGGTTACAGCTTTTCTCTGACCTTGGCTTGGTAAACGCTGCCACCACCCAAATGCAAAAAAAAAAATCCTTTGAACCCAGGAAGGAGCATTTGGGAATTCCTCTCTGTGGGGTACCTCAAGCCCTTTCATGCCCTCCAGGGAAGAGCTGAGAAAGAAAACAAAGGAAATTAGCTGTGGCTACCAGCTAATCAAACAACATGCACAAACCTCTTAGGACACCAAAAATCCAATCCTGTTCTTAAAAAAGGTAAATGTTATTACAAACATAAAAGAAAAAATTACATCTGGAACTTAAGCTTTTGCTAGATTTTAAAAGAGCAATTCCAAAGATCAAGCACACAAAATAGCTTTCTTGAGGGTTCAACTTAAATGTTACAAGCAAACAAAAACATCAGGGGTTAGCACAGAGGGGATCCACAAGCCAAAATAAAAAACAAACCTGATTGTGTCTAACTAAACATTCCCTTTCCAAATTATTTCTTGTAGGTATGGAAGATGAATTTTCATACCTGGTTCAAGCCTTACACAGCATTGCTGCTCCGTCCCAGCAGCCCAGAGAACAACAGACAAAGGGAAAGTTTCTTTCCCAATTTTAAAAATTTCTACATTCCCATTGGCTCTTTTGGTCAGGTGCCCACACTTTTTCTTTTACCTGTGAGCTTGTTAACCCTTTACAAGTAAAGCAAGCAGAGAACAGACCAAGAGGGATTTTACAGCTAACTGACTGGCTGGGTGTCCATCAAAGGAAGCTACTCTTCTCCCTCCCCCACCCCTCCACCTATGTATCACACTTGCACATCACAATAGCATATAAATCATACTTTCCCTTCCACTGCCCCTATTTTAATTGCTCAAAACTCCACCACTAGCCTGGTATTCCAGATGTGCCCTCTGCATGATCCACCATTAGAAAGTGTCAGGGAATAATACCCAAAGAGCTAAAAATGTTAAGCCTTTCCCAGCAGATTTTCCACATGCAGCCCAGCCCTTGAAAACATTTATCTATGTGCATCTCAATACACATCAAAAATGGTAAAATCACCTGAGAAACAGCTATCATCTGTTTATTTCCATCTATTTTCCAGAATTAATCCTTGTGAGGTTTACAAGATGTCATTACTTCATGATACAAACCTGCTAATAGCAGATTTAAGTCTTGAAGGAAGGCAAAATAAAAAAAGAGGGAGTGGGGGACAACTGACAACAAATTAGGATATTTCTCAACATTCCCCCTCCCCCTCCAATGGGGCCCTTGAAGATGTTCACACAAGGCCTCAAAATGGCTGAAGCCAGTGCTGGATCAGATTAGTAACAATAACATAATCTTAGAATAATAACAGTGGCGAGAGCTGTAACTCAACATGTGCCCATATCTTTGAAAGTGCCACTATGAAAGGGCCCTTAAAAAATAATAAGACCTTGGGTTAAGACAAGGTTTTCTTTTTAAAATAAATAAGTTACCAAAACAAAATTGTCATTTGATAATATCAAAGGGATAACTTATTGCCCAAAAGCATAATAATTTTGAAAATATGTTACTAAAATGCAGATGACGGTCAGTAAATATACTTCATTTTTACAGGGGTGGGAATTCTACTTCATAGTTGGCTCAAAACACACTGTGTACTGTTTACTTCCTCAGTGTTCTTGAGCAATAGTAATCATATGCCAGGGCACAACCAGAAGTTCCCTAAGAAGGGAGGGCCCAGGGAGAAGACCCCTCTCTAGTAGGGTCCTCTGTCCTGAGGCAGAGATGATAAAGGGGTGCAGGTTGTCGTGTGGGACTGGCACATAGCTCATAGAGGACAGAGCCAGCTGCCAGCTGCTAAGACTGCCAAGCCCAACCCCCTAGTGCCAGGGAAGCTTGCAGCCTGGAGAGCTCAGGAGGAGGTCAAGTGCAGACCTGCAGCCCCCAGCATCCTGACTCCCTGTGGAAAGACCCAACATCCAGGTTGCAGCCCCTCCCTCCCCCACTTGCTGCCAATCTGGAGCAGGCGGTTCAGGAAAGTGCTGGGGTTTCCCCTCTCAGCCCCAATGCCAGGACTCCAGCATGGGCTCCTCCATTGGGTGAAGAGCCAAGTGACGCAGCCTGTTACCACCTGTGCAAGCAGTGAGTTCCCAGCCACAGTGCCACCCTGCACTTCTGTCTCGGGCCTGGCCAGGAAGTGAGGTGTTGGCTGTTGTGTCTCCACCCAGAGCCAGCCAAGAGAGGATCCTGTGCCCTCCACCTCATTGCACCGCTGACCATATGCAAGTGAGGAAGCTCTAAGTGAGGAAGCTGAGAGGCTGAAATAAGTTCTGAGTTCATGCTTTACCTCCCACTAAGTAAACAGGAGCTTTTCTGAACAGCTAACATCATCTCCCTTCAGATCGTTGGTTTCCAAGGAAAAAATAGAACACTTATTAAGTGTAGGGCTATGGTAGCAAGATTTCAAGAAGAGGATGATATTGTCGCTAAAACACAGAGCTGGGAGGTAGGAGACCTGATTGAAATCCTCGACCCATTGAAATGGCAAAACTCCCAGTTACTTCGATGAGCCAGGATTTCTTCCCTGGGTTTCTACTCCCTGCTCTGCCCTGTCTTGTGCAGCTTCCAGCAAGTCACTTAATTTCTCTGTTGCCTATCTGTAAAGGGGAGATAATAATACTAATTCTGACCTACCACACAAGAGTGTCAAGGTACTCAATTAATTCCTATTGGTAGTGTATTGAGATCCTTACACACAGGTACTATACCAGGTGTCAGACATTCCAAATGTAGTTTACATTCCAAATGCATATATATTCACTTGTCTTTTCTTTGAACGTCAAGATTTATTGTCACTCAAGGAAAATATGGCTCTGGCCAATATTTGCCTTTTTGGTTAATAAATCACAATATTTACCCTCAAGAGAAGTCAAGGGACTATCTACTTGCTATGTTTCTATGGTTCTTTGGCACTTCTTTCAGCTATATATTGCAATTCTGCTGTGAAATCATGATATACCTCATTTACTTTGTGCAGTCCAAACAAAAAGTGAATATGCAAGGAAAATTACTCACCAGTAACTGTTGCTCTTCAAGAGTAGCCTCTGCACACTCATAGATTCTAAGGCCAGAAGGGACCATTGTGATCATCTTGGCTGACCTCTGTTTAACATAGGCCACAGAATTTCCCGCAAAATATTTCTAAAGCATATATTTTAGAAAAACATCCAATCTTGATTTTTAAATTATTGTCAGTGATGGAGAATCCACACCATCCTTGGTAAATTGTACCACTGTTAATTATTGGTTGGTGGAGGGTTGGAAAGAAATTTTCCACCACATCAAATTGGCAGAGACCCTGGGGGGGTTTCACCTTCCTCTGCAGCATGGGGCACAGGTGACTTGCTGGTATGAATTGTAACTTGAAGTCTTTAAGCCATGATTTAAGGACTTCAGTAAGTCAGTAAGAGGTTATGGATCTGTAAGTGAGGTTCTGTCACTTGCAATGTGCAGGAAGTCAGACTAGATGATCACGATCATAGAATCATAGAAGATTAGGGTTGAAAGAGACTTCAGAAGGTCATCTAGTCCAACCCCCTGTTCAAAGCAGGACCAAGTCCACCTAAATCATCCCAGCCCAGGGCTTTGTCAAGCTGGGCCTTAAAAAAACAGTAAGGATGGAGATTCCACCACCTCACTAGGTAACCCATTCCAGTGCTTTACCGCCCTCCTAGTGAAATAGTTTTTCCTAATATCCAACCTAGAAATCCCCACTGCAACTTGAGACCATTGCTTCTTGTTCTGTCATCTGCCACCACTGAGAGCAGTCTAGTTCCATCCTCTTTGGAACTCCCATTCAGGTGGGGATCCTTCAGATGGTCCCTTATGGCCTTAAAGTCTATGAGTCTACTCTCACTGTTTAAAAGTATGCCTTATTTTCAGTCTGAATTTGTCTAGCTTCAACCTCCAGCCATTGGATCATGTTACACCTTTCTCTGCCAGACTGAAGATAACATTATTAAATATTTGTTCCCCAAGTAGGTACTTACAGGCTGTAACCACTGGTTAACCTTCTCTTTGTTAAGCTAAATAGATTGAGCTTCTTGGGTCTATCTCTATAAGGCATGTTTTCTAATCCTTTAATCATTCTTGTGGCTCTTCTCTGAGCCCCAATTTATCAACATCCTTCTTGGGGTGTGTGTAGCTTATCATTCCTGGCACTTTAGCTCCTGGACTCTTCATCAATGCTGTGTCTATTGGGGCTGCACAAGGAAGGATATATAAAGGATGTGCCACTCCTTAAACCCTCATTTCCTCCTTTTCCACAGCTGATGACACATGAACCTCCATGGTCTCTGGGATTTTGTGGCATAACATAATTCTCGTCAGCTCAGTGCACCTAATACACTCAGAGTCCTTAGAGCTCAGCTTAGTCCAGAACACTGTCTGGACTTTTAAAAGGCCTTAGAAGATATACTTTCTGTTCTTCCATCTTCTTCCTGCACATTAGATATTTCATCTGCCTTGGGGAGACACATTAAATAAATCAGTGCTCAGTTTGCTGGGTATTTACCTCTTGGACCTATCAGAACAGAACTATCCTACAGGAGAAGCCATAAAAGGCTAAGCCAGGGGCTTCAGAGTATAACTTCGGCTTCTCTTCTGCAAAGGACCCAGAATGGCTGTCCTCAACACCCAAACCTCCCACTTCTGCTAGCTGTAGAGAAGGAAATGAGGCAGATAGGCTTGTTCCTCTCTTATATAGCCTGAATGGCACCATGAGGTGGTACTCAGGCAGCCCCAAAAGACAGGACTTTCCAGAAAATTTCAGATGATCAGGTGCCATGAGTGGAAATGTACAGCGGACCCAAACAAGAGTATTCTAATTGAATTTATTGCATTAGTATTTTATCAAGTTTAATTGAACTTCTGATTATACTGGGCCTGTTTTAATCAACAGTTCTGCTCTCTGACTCTATCCAACAACAACAAAATTAAGGAATATCATATTCCCCTTAAATCTCTCATCAAGAGCACTGACTTCTGTCTTAATAAACTTTTGTTGAGAACACAAGTTTTCAAGATCTCAAAAGCTCTCCTCTCCGGTGTACCTTGAACTAATTAGCAACTTAGCAGGAGCAGAAGGAAAAAAGTTCACTTCAGGCACTTTGGTAGACAGAGACAAAGAACAAAGTTTCTTCGCATGTATTAACACATTAAATAATAGAATTAATGACCTCAAGCTAAGTCAGGACCTGGGATGATTTTATGGAGTCAGTATTTAATTTGAAAACATTTATACATTGAAAATATTTAATTAAGCTAACAGGGGTCCAAGGTAACGTGGCTTTTCTGAAAGGAAAACAAGATTACAGATGAATATTTTTAAAGCGTGCATTACAGTCAGCCGCATGCTATATCACCACTGGAACTGAAGGGGGTTCTACATTTGTTTCCTTTGGGAATTTTGAGGGAACCTTCCCCTGCTAATATTCCCTTTTTTAAATACACACACAAACACATTTCCTTCTTCCTTGTTCTCAGGGATGTGCAGAATGTAAATGGCACTGGCTGTGAGGAATGTCCAGTTCTCCTTAATCATAAGCCTGCAAACAGGCTGAAGCAGATCCTGTGTGGGCCAGATCCTTAGCTGATGTAAATGAACATAGTCCTAATGGGTTTTAATAGATTTATGCTGATTTATAACAGTTGGGGTTATGGCCCTGTGATTCTCCATGCCCCATATTACATCTGCCACTCTTCTAACTAGGAAAGGCTGGATGCAATTCCCAACAGAGCCCATGGACACACCTCTTTGTGGTGTTCTCAGGTAGAACTGCACAAAAGGGACAATTACATTCACAACAAAATTGGAGGGGGAAGGGGATCATCATTTCATTCTGGTCCATTTCATATCCCATCTCCTTGGTTGACTTGAGTTAGGGTTAGGTTTTGGCTGGCAGTCCTGACCCTGACAACCTATGTCAGACAGTAAATTAATTCTGTAGCAAACCAGTACCCATCCATAACACAGAATCATACAATAGAAATTGTCTTCTCAGAGCAGACTATTGGTCTATCTAGGCTGATGTTCCTGCTTCTAGTGAGGTAGAAGGTTGGGTTACCTAGAGGAAGCAGGGCTATTGCAAGAAATATATAACATGATAGTTCATTTATTCATTATTTTTAATATATTACATATACAGATGATGAATTAAAACTCAGAAATCAGCATCCACCCAGTCACCATCACCCGCAATGTGTTGTCAACTACAATGGAAAAAATAATCAAAGGAACAAACCTGTAGAAGGGTTTTCATGTGTGATTAATTTCCAGATGCCACAAAAAAGCACCTCAAGTTGTTAAATGGATACAATCGTCTTTTAGTTTTGAAGATTAATCTTTCAAACAAGGCAGTTTGTACATGAACTCTTTCCTGCAAAATCTTCCAGAATCAAAGAGTTATTCTCTGAGCTGATAAAAAATGACAAATGTGATTGTTTATAACCAGCCCAAGAGAATTCACGCCTCCCTTTGTTAGCTGGAATACTTTAGCATACCTTTACTTTATATCCCTTTTAATTGTAAGGATGTCAACCATCTCCCTATATCCCCTGCCTTGTAGAACTCTCCAGATCCATTTTTATATAGAATGAAAGCAGCTAAAGGAAAGAATCAGCACCAAGTATTTCAGTGTCAAATGCTCCTCTCATATACTTGAGTGGATCTTTTTTCAGTATGACATTTTAAGGGATAAAACATCACATATTCTCATTAATAATGTATGCTGCTACTTCACTATTCTTAATGTATCTTTTCTCAGCCTTGGGGTCATGGGCCTAATGGTATTCCTTACATAAGTGAAAGTATCAATGGGACATTTTAATGGATAAGGGGAGTGGACCGGGTCAATCAGTACTTTCAAGCTGACCCCCTTATATGTCACAGGTTCGGCACATCCCTATCCCCACTTTCACATCACAATTGTACTGGTAGTAGCCCACTTGATGAGCAAACCTCACAGTATTTTGAGGCTCTACAGGGATCTTTAGCTTAAGTAAAAGAAGCATTGCTGCAGAGTAAATGGGGAAGCTAGAAACACAAAACAGTAAAGTTCAGAGAGAGAGAGAGAAATAGAGGCAACCAGCTTAACCATAAAAGTTATTTATTGAATAACAGTGATAACTACACAAGGAGAGCCTAAACCAACATAACAGTTACATTATTAAAGGTTAATATGTGAGGTAGAAAAGAAAACAGAGAGAGAGAGAGGAAGGGATCTTACCCACTCCATGAGGCTTGAACTGGTCGGGGTTCCCAGGTGATGGTGGTAGCTCAGGGTCCTGACTGCTGGAGACAGGCAGAGCCCCCAGTATGATCAGTCAGGAGATGGAGTCCCAGTGGAACTGATACAGAGTTTCGGTCCATGCATCAGAACTCTTCCTTGGCATAGGTAGGGGTTTTTGTAGAGGCACAACATTGGTTCAAGGGAGAACACTAGGTTTGTTTATGGGTAAACTGATGACTCGAGGGTTTTCTTTAGGCTAGACAATAGGAGCTGATCACTCTTGGTTATTGGTGGTGTTTTCTTCCAAGGAGCTCACAATGCATTTAGGCTGCTTCAATATTTTGAATATCAATCAAGGATTCATTACTAGAATTGGTCTGATAACTGCTGAGCTGGGTGTGTGCAGGCATAGGTTCATTAACATCTGAAGCAGAGATCCCCCATGATGCATTGCTTCCCTGCTTTTCTGGTCCCAGAGTTCAGTGCGGTTCTCTGTTCTCCATTCTCTATGCTAATGGAGATGTCTCCCTGTCCCATCTTTCGTGTAGATGAGGCTAGGGGGTGTGGCCTCTGTTCTCCATTCTGTATGCTAATGGAGATGCCTTAATCTTGTCACCCTTGTCAGGAGGGGTTTAGGTGTGCCTCCCAATGCCCTTCACCGCTCTCTGCAAGTCTTTTCTCTATTCGGTTTTGGTTCAAGCAGAGACTGGTTGCGGGGGCGGGTGTTTCATGAGTCAGATAGGTTAGATACTGTGCCCTGGTTCCCCAACAATACAGAGCTGACTAATATTAGGTCACAGAGGAAGTTTGTGGCAGAGCTGGGACCTGAACAGAGATGTACTGAGTTCCAGCCTTAATCACCAGCTCTTCCTTTCTTGCTGAACTCTGTAAGACTGGAATAATCTCCCCAGGACAGTAGTAAAAGCTTCGTTGCTTGGGTCATTTATTAAAATGGACTGAAGAATTCAGAGAACAAGTCTGAAATGTCACTGAGGGTTGAACTGGCTGGGGAATAGGATTTTTCCAACTCTTATTTCTGTAAGATGGAGAATGTGAGGGCAAAACAAGAGATAAACATAGTTATTGTGTAATTTTTGTACATATCTTAACACAGGAGGAGAATATAAGGTCTCTTCATATAGTTCTTAGAAAATATTGCAACTATTTGCCTGAAAGTAGCTTTTTTATAGAAATCCATACTTATCCAGGGAGATACTAGTGCCAAAATGGGGTAATGTGATTTAAAAACAATCAAAAATTTAGAATTATTTTCACCTTACATAGCTCTCTTTCAGCACATTAATTCTACTTGTAAATTTGCACTAATATGCCATAAATAAAGTGCTTACAGTGTACTCTAACCATTCGCCAATCATGGTCAGATAGCATTGAGATTCTGGGTAGGCTCTTTTGACTTGGGTTTGAATCCAAATGACAGAAAATTATTTGGGTGTAACACAGTTAAATCCATCCAAACATAATGCCCACTTAATCAGCTCCAGCAAGGCAGGAGGGAGTTAGCTCTATTGGACTAAAATAGGATTTGATCTGTTGTAAAGCCAATGTAATCAATAGTTTAAGTACTGAAATATTACAAAACTAAGACTTTCCCACTGACTCTTTAATATGGATTGTCAGACATGAAGACAGCAAAGTGAAAAAGAGCAAGTCACAATATTTGACTGTTAAATAGTTTAAAAAAGTACTGTCTCTAGGGTTGCAATTTTGATTGGACATATGCCTGGAGGTTTTATCACATGACATAATCTTTAATTAAAGATTAACCTTTAACTCCTAGAGACTCCAGGACAGTGTTGGAGGGTTGATAACCCTAGCTAGATGACCTCCTGAGGTCCCTTCCAACTCTGATATTCTATGAAACAGCTGTCTCTCTCCATAGACTCATAGCTTCTAAGGCCAGAAGAGACCATCATGATCATCTAGTCCATCCTCCTGCACACTGCAGGCCACAGAGCCTCACCCATCCACTCTTGTAATAGACCCCTAACCTCTGGCTGAGTTCCTGAAGTCCTCAAATCATAACTTAAAGACTTCAAGTTACAGAGAATCCACCATTTACTCTAGTTCAAACCAGCAACTGACCCATGCCCCATGCTGCAGAGGAAAGGGGAAAAAAACAGAGTCTCTGCCAATCTTACCTGGGGGAAAATTCCTTCCCAACCGCAAATATGCAATCAGTTCGACATCAAACATATTAGACACCCGAAAAAGACTTCTCCGCAATAACTCGGAGCCCTCCCCATCTAGTGTCCCATCTCTGGTCTTTGGAAATATTTGCAAAAAGCAATCGCAGATTGTAGGCAGTCTCATCATGCCACCCCTCCCCCCCCCATTAAAACTTTTCATGATCAGTCTGGAAACTAGTTAGTCTTTTTGTCCCCATTACTTCCCTTGAAAGACTGTTCCAGAACTTCACTCCTCTGATGGTTATTAATCTTTGTCTAATTTCTAGCCGAAACTTACTGATGGCCAGTTTATATCCATTTGTTCTTGTGCCAACACTGTTTGTGTTAAAGGCTGAGATAGTTGTAACTTGCACTTGACACACATGTATGTGGCTCTGCCAGCAGGGCTTGTCTGCAGTGTCATGTTGCTGGAAGGCATGGACCTGGAAATGAATGAGTAGAGAGAAGGTGCATGTCACATAATCGTATAAGAAATTATACCCTGGCCTATTTTAAGCAGAAAATCCAAATGATTTCTATCAGGCACTAAATTAACCCAGTGGGGATTTCAGAGTGTTCCATGCAGGAGATTTCTTTATTCATGAGGATAATTGGATATTGGAGAAACCATCATTAATCGTATCGTGATTTGTAAATGACAGCTCATATGAAAAGGGTTATTGGGGTGTTTGTGTATCTTTATCAAGGCAATTACCCAATTACTTAACTGCAGTAATGTTTTGAAACCCAGTTTTAGGACAGATTTGAGATTCTAAACCAACAGAAGTTTGACTAGTCAAGCAGGAATGATGCTGGCTGCATTGTTCAAAAAGCCTCTCCTGTCACTCAGAATAACGCTGGCCAGCTAAAGGGACATGGGAGAAATAATACCAGGAGAGAAGTATTGAGGGGGGGGGAATAAAAGAACCGTCCACCTTTAAGAAGGAAACGTGAAAATTAGCCTTGAGTTATAGTCCTCTGGGAATTAAAAAGGGTGTGAATTTTACATCTGCTGAATTTTTCAAGCACTCTTTCCTTTCTGGTGGCAAAAATACATAATTCAAAGACAAAAAAAATTCTGCTGCTGTAAAAAAGTTCGCAAGTTGTGGGTAATTGCATTAGCACACTGAGAAAAGGGAAAGTATGCAAAAAATCCTGATTGGCATTTCTCTGTTTAAAAGGAATTATTTTCCAATACCTGAGCATGCCCAGAGGAGCTAGTCTCTGAGCAGCTGTGAAACAGAACCTTTTTACTTCAGGGTTAGTGCAGGGAGCTCATTAGCACAGCCTCAACCCTCAGCTAAACAGCCTTGTTTGCATATTGAAGCAATAGAATGTGAAGGTGTTAAAAAGGAAGAATTGCAGCCGCTACTCCTGACTGACATGTCTATCTGGGCTCTTGTGTTTACAAGAGAATAACGAAGCTGCCCCAAAGCCCCTACTGGGCCTGATTATTATGCAGAGGCTTCTTAGATTATGTATAATTGATATCCATTTTCCCTCCAGCTAACCAATGGCAGCTCTCGGGAGTAATGCTAATTTTCCTGCATCTTACCAACCAAGCAAACACTGGAAATTGTTATCTTTTTCTATGCTTAATAATTTTTTAAAGACCAGAAATTGACATTTACGGTTTTCAGCAGCACAAATGACTGTACTCTTGGTGAGGGTTTACTGCTTAATAACAACCACTGAATCAAACAGTAGAGATACAGTCAAGGCTGCTGTTAGCATAGTAGTATGTTTATTTATAGTTATATACACTACATATACACACAGCATAGTGTGTGTGTGTAGTTCCCACCTTTTCATGGCTAAGAAATATGGCAGCAACAACTGGGATGAGTAATTAAAGCTTATTTGCTACCATTTCTTTAAAAGATCTGCAAAGTGAATTATGCAGGCAAGGACATTCATTCTACTATACTGATTGTTCTCATTTTTATACTTGTCAGTGATACCTGCAAAGTTATGGTTTAGCTAAACCACACACAGGTGTTAAAAATAAATTGAGAAGTGCAGTGAATAGAATTTTGTAAGACTCAAATTGTCCCCTGCTTATTCAAACAAAAATTCCCATTGAAATTTTTCTTGACTAAGAAGCAGCCAAATTTGGCTCTTAGATTACAAATATGTTCTGTTACCATGTTTTTTTGTTTAGATCATGTTCTAATTTTAAAAATTATTAATAAATAGGATGTTCTTGAAAGTGAAATACTAATATCTTGGGCCAGGGATAAGACAAGTGAGCAAGGTCTGTGTAAGCCTGCTAATGTACTTCAATACTGACCTTCAGCCACTTGAGGGATAGCTCAGTGGTTTGAGCATTGGCCTGCTAAACCCAGGGTTGTGAGTTCAATCTGTGAGGGGGCCATTTAAGGATCTGGGGCAAAAATTGGGGATTGGTTCTGCTTTGAGCAGGGGGTTGGGCTAGATGATCTCCTGAGGTCCCTTCCAACCCTGATATTCTATGATTCTCCTATTTTGGCCCTGGATAGCTCTTGAGCACTGTCAGGCTGTGTCTACACTACAAAGTTTGGTCAATGCAACTTACATCTGCTTACAGCCACTGACTTTTGTAGCTCACTCGGGCACAAGCACATTTGGCTTCTTGCATCAGTGCTGTGTGCTCTCATCAGGAGCGGTTGCATGGATAGAAGACGTGATGCACCCTGAGTAGATATCCTAGTGTGTGCCATGCTGCTGGTATTTTTCATCTCTAAATTCTATATATGTTTCAGTGATCTGCAGAATAGTCAATGATGTTCTTCTGAGGGCTGGTGAGTCACATAGCACTGATTCTCTTCCTTGTTTCCAGGTAACAAACTTCATTATGAAATCCCTGCAAGCTCTATGGACACTTTTCAAAGACACCATAATAGAGGCCCAACTTAAATGTATACCCCTGTCATAAATATAAAGGGAAGGGTAAACCCCTTTGAAATCCTTCCTGGCCAGGGGAAAGCTCCTCTCACCTGTAAGGGTTAAGAAGCTAAAGGTAACCTCGCTGGCACCTGACCAAAATGACCAATGAGGAGACAAGATACTTTCAAAAGCTGGGAGGAGGGAGAGAAACAAAGGGTCTGTGTGTCTGTCTATATGCTGGTTTCTGCCGGGGATAGACCAGGAATGGAGTCTTAGAACTTTTAGTAAGTAATCTAGCTAGGTATGTGTTAGATTATGATTTCTTTAAATGGCTGAGAAAAGGATTGTACTGAATAGAATAACTATTTCTGTCTGTGTATCTTTTTTGTAACTTAAGGTTTTGCCTAGAGGGGTTCTCTATGTTTTTGAATCTAATTACCCTGTAAGATATCTACCATCCTGATTTTACAGGGGGGATTTCTTTATTTCTATTTACTTCTATTTTTATTAAAAGTCTTCTTGTAAGAAACTGAATGTTTTTTCATTGTTCTCAGATCCAAGGGTTTGGGTCTGTGGTCACCTATGCAAATTGGTGAGGCTTTTTATCCAACATTTCCCAGGAAAGGGGGGTGCAAGTGTTGGGAGGATTGTTCATTGTTCTTAAGATCCAAGGGTCTGGGTCTGTAGTCACCTAGGCAAATTGGTGAGGCTTTTTACCAAACCTTGTCCAGGAAGTGGGGTGCAAGGTTTTGGGAAGTATTTTGGGGGGAAAGACGCGTCCAAACAGCTCTTCCCCAGTAAGCAGTATTAGTTTGGTGGTGGTAGCGGCCAGTCCAAGGACAACGGGTGGAATATTTTGTACCTTGGGGAAGTTTTGACCTAAGCTGGTAAAGATAAGCTTAGGAGGTTTTTCATGCAGGTCCCCACATCTGTACCCTAGAGTTCAGAGTGGGGGAGGAACCTTGACAACCCCAAATTGAAAAAACACAATAAAAGAACTAAAGAAGAGCCACCGTGGCTTAACAACCATGTAAAAGAAGCAGGGAGAGATAAAAAGGCATCTTTTAAAAAGTGGAAGTCAAATCCTAGTGAGGTAAATAGAAAGGAGCATAAACACTGCCAAAGTACATGTAAAAATGTAATAAGAAAAGCCAAAAAGGAGTTTGAAGAACAGCTAGCCAAAAACTCAAAAGGTAATAATAAAATGTTTTTAAGTACATCAGAAGCAGGAAGCCTGCTAAACAACCAGTGGGGGCCCTGGACAATCGAGATACAAAAGGAGCACTTAAAGACGATAAAGTCATCGCAGAGAAACTAAATGAATTCTTTGCTTCAGTCTTCACGGCTGAGGATGTAAGCTAAGCCATCTTTTGTAGGTGACAAATCGGAGGAACTGTCACAGATTGAAGTATCACTAGAGGAGGTTTTGGAGTTAATTGAGAAACTTAACAGTAACAAATCACCAGGACCAGAGGGCAGTCACCCAAGAGTTCTGAAAGAATTCAAATGTGAAATTGCTGAACTATTAACTATGGTTTGTAACCTGTTCTTTAAATCAGCTACTGTACCCAATGACTGGAAGATAGCTAATGTAACACCAGTATTTAAGAAAGGCTCTAGAAGTGATCCTGGCAATTACAGACCGGTAAGTCTAATGTCAGTACCGGGCAAATTAGTTGAAACAATAGTAAAGAATAAAATTGTCAGGAACATAGAAGAACATAAATTGTTGCACAGAAGTCAACATGGTTTCTGAAAAGGGAGATTATGTCTTACTAATCTCTTAGAGTTCTTTGAGGGTGTGAACAAACATGTGGACAAGGGGGATCCAGTGGACATAGTGTATTTAGATTTCCAGAAAGCCTTTGACAAGGTCCCTCACCAAAGGATCTTATGTAAATGAAGTTGTCATGGGATAAGAGGAAAGATCCTTTCATGGATTGAGAACTAGTCAAAAGACAGGGAACAAAGGGTAGGAATAAAAGGTAAATTTTCAGAATGGAGAGGGGTAACTAGTGGTGTCGCCCAAGGGTCAGTCCTAGGACCAATCCTATTCAACTTATTCATAAATGATCTGGAGAAAGGGTAAACAGTGAGGTGGCAAAGTTTGCAGACGATACTAAACTGCTCAAGATAGTTAAGACCAAAGCAGACTGTGAAGAACTGCAAAAAGATTTCACAAAACTAAGTGATTGGGCAACAAAATGGCAAATGAAATTTAATGTGGATAAATGTAAAGTAATACACATTGGAAAAACCCTAACTATACATACAATATGATGGGGGCTAATTCAGCTACAACTAATCAAGAGAAAGATCTTGGAGTCATCATGGATAGTTCTCTGAAGATGTCCACGCAGTGTGCAGCAGCAGTCAAAAGAGCAAATGGGATATTAGGAATCATTAAAAAAGGGTTCAGAATAACAGCCGTGTTAGTCTGTATTCGCAAAAAGAAAAGGAGTACTTGTGGCACCTTAGAGACTAACCAATTTATTTGAGCATAAGCTTTCATGAGCTATAGCTCACTTCATCGGATGCATGCAGTGGAAAATACAGTAGGGGGATTTTATATACACAGAGAACATGAAACAATGGGTGTTACCATACACACTGTAACGAGAGTGATCAGGTGAGGTGAACTATCACCAGCAGGGGGGGGGGGGGGGAACCTTTTGCAGTGATAATCAAGGTGGGCCATTTCCAGCAGTTGACAAGAATGTGTGAGGAACAGTGAGAGGGGAGGGGGTAATAAACATAGGGAAATAGTTTTACTTTGTGTAATGACACATCCACTCCCAGTCTTTATTCAAGCCTAATTTAATGGTGTCCAGTTTGCAAATTAATTCCAATTCAACAGTCTCTCATTGGAGTCTGTTTTTGAAGTGTTTTTGTTGTCATATTGCCACTTTTAGGTCTGTAATCGAGTGACCAGAGAGATTGAAGTGCTCTCTGACTGGTTTTTTAATGTTATAATTCTTGACATCTGATTTGTGTCCATTTATTCTTTTACGTAGAGACTCCTGTTTGGCCAATGTACATGGCAGAGGGGCATTGCTGGCACATGATGGCATATATCACATTGGTAGATGCGCAGGTGAACGAGCCTCTGATAGTGTGGCTGACATGATTAGGCACTATGATGGTGTCCCCTAAATATCTTAGATATGTGGACACAGTTGACAATGGGCTTTGTTGCAAGGATAGGTTCCTGGGTTAGTGTTTTTGTTGTGTGGTGTGTGGTTGCTGGTGAGTATTTGCTTCAGGTTGGGGGGCTGTCTGTAAGCAAGGACTGGCCTGTCTCCGAAGATCTGTGAGAGTTATGGGTCGCCCTTCAGGATAGGTTGTAGATCCTTGATGATGCGCTGGAGAGGTTTTAGTTGGGGGCTGAAGATGACGGCTAGTGGCGTTCTGTTATTTTCTTTGTTGGGCCTGTCCTGTAGTAGGTAACTTCTGGGTACTCTTCTGGCTCTGTCAATCTGTTTCTTCACTTCAGCGGGTGGGTATTGTAGTTGTAAGAACACTTGATAGAGATCTTGTAGGTGTTTGTCTCTGTCTGAGGGGTTGGAGCAAATGTGGCTGTATTGTACACCAGCAACCACACACCGCACAACAAAAACACTAACCCAGGAACCTATCCTTGCAACCTGTTGCCAACTCTGTCCACATATCTATTCAGGGGACACCATCATAGGGCCTAATCACGTCAGCCACACTATCAGAGGCTCGTTCACCTGCACATCTACCAATGTGATATTTGCCATCATGTGTCAGCAATGCCCCTCTGCCACGTACATTGGCCAAACTGGACAGTCTCTACATAAAAGAATAAATGGACACAAATCAGACATCAAGAATTATAACATTCATAAACCAGTCGGAGAACACTTCAATCTCTCTGGTCCCTCGATTACAGATCTAAAAGTGGCAATTCTTCAACAAAAAACTTCAAAAACAGACTCCAATGAGAGACTATTGAATTGGAATTAATTCGCAAACTCAACATCATTAAATTAGGCTTGAATAAAGACTGGAGTGGATGTGTCATTACACAAAGTAAAACTATTTCCCCATGTTTATTTTCCCCCCCTACTATTCCTCACACATTCTTGTCAACTGCTGGAAATGGCCCACCTTGATTATCACTCTAAAAGGGTTTTTTTCTCTCTCTCTCTCCTGCTGGTAATAGCTCACCTTACCTGATCACTCTCGTTACAGTGTGTATGGTAACACCCATTGTTTCATGTTCTCTGTGTATATAAAATCCCCCTACTGTATTTTCCACTGCATGCAGCTGATGAAGTGAGCTGTAGCTCACGAAAGCTTATGCTCAAATAAATTTGTTAGTCTCTATGGAGCCACAAGTACTCCTTTTCTTTTTATTAAAAAAGGGGTAAGGAATAAGACAGAGGATATCTTATTGCCCTTGTATAAATCCAGGGTACGCCCACATCTTGAGTACTGTGAACAGATGTGGTCCCCTCATCTCAAAAAAGATATACTGCCATTAGAAAAGGTTCAGAAAAGGGCAACTAAAATGATTAGGGGTTTGGAACGGGTCCCATATGAGGAGAGATTAAAGAGGCTAGGACTTTTCAGCTTGGAAAAGAAGAGACTAAGGGGGGATATGATAGAGGTATATAAAATCATGAGTGGTGTGGTGAAAGTGAATAAGGAAAAGTTATTTACTTGTTCCCATAATATAAGAACTAGGGGCCACCAAATGAAATTAATGGGTAGCAGGTTTAAAACAAATAAAAGGAAGATCTTCTTCACTCATCACACAGTCAATCTGTGGAACTTGCCTGAGAAGGTTGTGAAGGCTAGGACTATAACAGGGTTTAAAAGAGAACTGGATAAATTCATGGAGGTTACGTCCATGAATGGCTATTAGCCAGGATGGGTAAGGAATGGTGTCCCTAGCCTGTTAGGTTCACTCCCTCTGGGGCACCTGGCATTGGCCACTGTTGGTAGGATTCTGGGCTGGATGGATCTTTGGTCTGACCCAGTATAGTCATTCTTGTGGTCTTATGTTATTAAAAGCTAGAAACACCTTAATTAAATATTAATTTATCATTACTATTTATTATATTATTACTTTTCCAGGTAAAGAAAGGCTGAGCTTGCCATTGGGATATTATTAGCTCTCCAACAGTAGGGGTGATCAGCTGCATGCCCATGAATGGGAGGGGACACAGGCTATATTAAGATGTGGCCCCTGTTGTAAAAAAGTTTGAAAACTCCCGGTATAAACCAAAAACCTCTAGAAATTTCTCTGTAGTTGGCTATGTTTGAAATGTTCATACTTTCCATACATTGTACAGATGAGAAATGATGCTCTAAGTCTGTCTAGTCAGCCACAGCAACTACTTGAAAGTAATTTGTCGTATTTCTCCCTCATCCCTTGCCTCAGAAAAACCACAGTAATGGAACATACACACCCTCTCTGTTTCAGCAAGTAACTGAAAGAGCCCATGTCACCAGGGCCATTTGTAGGGGTAAGCATAGTCGCCTAGCTTCCAACTTCTGAGGGCACATTCTGCCATGTGGCTTTCATGTAGTTATTTCTTTGCCCCACTGTGGTTGGCCAGCTGTTTTTGCATTATTTGTGGGGTGGGGGGAAGAGAAGGGGAAGGACTTGGCCACTTGGGGATATTTAGACAGCAAAACGGTTAGGTCTGCTCCTGCATGCCACGTATCTGGAAGGGGTTACCTTTGTTTTTCTAAGCAATGAAATGTCTCTATCAGCTATGAGACTCCAATACATCCAGCTTTCCTTAGTTAAGGAGCCGGAGCACTCACAGGTGTGACTGGTTTCGCAGGAGGTTTTTCTTTGGGTACCTCTACACTACGAGCACTACAGCAGCACACCTGCAGCTACGCCGCTGTAGAGCAGACATGTGGTACACTGACAAAAAGGGGTTTCCCAGCATTGTAGTAAAACCACCTCCCCGAGAAGTAGAGTGATAGAAGACTTCTTCTGGCAACCTAATTGTGTTTACAGTTTAAACTTCAGAACTGTGATATAAAGAATACTGCATGATTTCCTTTATTATGAAAAACACTCTCCCAGTGTCCCTTAACCAGATGTGTGTGAAGTGACATGCTGAAAGGGCTGAGATACATTCGTCATGAGAAACAGTTGTGATAAAGGGGAGATGGTGTTAGTAATCAGCGAACTTCCAAAGGTGACAGAGAGCAGCGGATTTGCCCTCCCAGAAGAGACAGCAGCTCCATCAACAAATTTGAGAAACATCCGTCAGGGTTTGCTCCAGAGATGCATCCAGAAGTTCAGATGGTTATGTGAACTTCTTTGGTCTAAAAATCTTGCTTAAAACTTCATGAGAGAATGTTTCTATTTGCTTCTGGTTTAGACCAATTTGTACATTCAGTACCTCTAGAATAGATTTCTCTCACTGCATTTGGTATTTTCCCTTCCAATCCCAGTCAAAACCAAAGAAGAATGAGGACACACATGAAAGTGACCTCCCTTTTCACTTCTCCCAAAAGTGTTAACTAATGTGACACTCTTCTCAGGGCAGCCCAGAAGCGTAAGCCAATGTATTACCCCTCTGCCTCAGCAAGAGTGAGCTTTGCTGGAGATTAGACTGTGTGTCAGCTCCCGGACACATCACTCTGCATGCCCCACCAGCATGCCAGTCTGAACGGTGCCTTGCAGATAACAATCAGTGAACTCCAGTTCCCAAGTTCCCCAGATGTCTCTCTGCCGCGTCGAGTCCCTCCCACTGTGACACTCACAGAACTAATTAAGTTCCCTGCCTCCAAAGAGACTGTGAGCACACCAGCCTGTTAGGTTAGCCGAGGATGCACACATCACTTTAATACACCACACAGAAATAGTTTGGTAATAAAGCAAGAATAAGTTTATTAATAAAGAGCACAGATTTAATTGATACTAAGCAAAAAGAAAAGAGACAGGTATGGTTACTAACAAAACAAAATACAACACACTGTCAAGTGTCTAAAGCTTGACAGAGGGCAATATGGTGTCAGGAAATTTCTCACTTATAGTCAGTTCCCAAAGACGTCAAACCACATGGTTGAAGGATCCACCTTTCACAGACTCCAAGAGGTCTGGCCTCTTTTGTCCCTTAAGTGATGGATAACTAAAATGTCTCTATGCTCCTCAAAGTCCATTGTCTTTGCCACAAGTGCTAGGAAGACTTCCTGAGGGTGCAGACTCTGTCCTCCAATGTGCTTACTAAGCTGTTTTCCACTTGTTAGCTTAATTGCTTTGTTTACCTTATATGCAAATGTCCTTTCGTTGTCCTCTGCCTGCAATTAAGCTGATCAGACAGGTAAATCCACATTCCTTTGTCTAGGGAAGGTTTGATTTATGTACATATTAAGAATGTATTTCCAGTACACATCTATAATTTTCTATACACAACCCATCCATATACCACACAATGATATTCATGACCAGTGCTTTACTAATTTACATATGGTATCTTACAAGAGACCTTTCAGATCCACATTAAGACAACAGTGCATTGCAGCTAGGGAGTGTCAGGCCTGATATGAGTTACAGTATAGTGAGCTCTCTGCCAGTTGGCATTGAGGGGCTTTTAGGGTCACAACTAAACTTTTTAGACCTTAACCAATGGGTCAGCTTCAGTTTAGTTTGAACATTGGGTAAAAAACTTGTCAGTTCATATTTCATCCAAATTAGTTTGCACAACCCTAAAACAAATGTACTGTGAGCCTTTTGAAAGCAATCCAACTTTAGCATTCTCTCTTATATGTGTTAATTGAATAGTAATTGCACTGTATGCATCACCACAGATGGGGTTAAAAAATAAAAAAAAATTTGATCCAAATGTGATTTCCACCATCTTGGCCAACACACTGGAGATCCAACAGGGGGTGTCCTGAATTAATAGCATAAAAGTCTTTACCACTTGAGCTAAAGAGCCAGGAGCTCTCACATGCCAACATCAGCTATAGCTCAAGCATAACACACACAGTTTGACCAGTTACATACTTCTGGCCAGAGGAAGGTTACATACTTCTGGCCAGAGGAAGGTCAGTCTGAGCATGTGAAATTCCAGACAAGCTCCCACTTATATGACAGCTGCCCTCTTGGACAACACCAGGGACTGATTGGAGAACCTCCCAGGCAGAAAACCTGTACCTCTGCACTGGCCTGTTGAGAGAAATGTGGGGAACCGGTATACCAGCTTTCCTGGACCCCACCCTCTTCCCATTTCTTTATTTACCCACATGTTGCAGATGTTTTGGAAGCCCCCCGAGCTCAGGGGACTAGTATAATTGTCCCTCCTTTCTCCCCTTCTCATCAGCCCTGCCTCTACAGCTTGAGCTAAAGAGCTGGGCTGTATAAATGGCAGCTTTAACAGACTCACCCCCTCTGTGGATTGGACACAGAGGAGGATGCATAACATATACTGATAAGTGGATTACACAAACACCTTTGAAATCTGGGAAAGTTCAGATCTGGATTTGCACCCCAAGCCCTCCTATTATGGCTACTTTCATCCAACAAATCATTTGACGAGATTTGTACACAAAGAATTAATCCACACAACACTCCTGTTAGTACAATAGCTGATGACTGCTATACCTATTTTACAGGTGGGTAAACAGAGATCATATTGTGCACTGAATCTAGATATCTTAATTCCCACTCCCCTATGCTAAAGCCTCCTGCCTCTCCACTAATCCCACTCATTTTATTGGCAGTTTTGTAGATAGAAGATTCAGAAAACATTCCAAGGTGTTTCAGCCCATCCATTAGTCAGCGGGGGGTGGGGGAATAAACAAAAAAACCCACCTCTTCCTATCTGCAAACCTATGAATATCTACAAGTTTAAAAGTAAGTTTCATTCACCAAATCAGTTCTGGCCATTTCTGCTACATACTTTTATTCTGTGCTCATCACTTTCTATATGGTAGTTAGTAACAGGGGTCTTTTGAGTTGCTGCTTCCATGATTACACACCGACGACACATGGCTCACAAATGAACCAACAGCATGAAAATGACTGCAGGACATGATTATAGTAAGGAATAATTGAAGGCACTTAAACCTATGGGACAGAATAAATTGTAGCCTGCCACTCATGTAGTGCTCTGTATATCTTCATTACCATTCAGTGGAAATGCCACATGCAGAAACAAAAAGTTTACTATGAACACTAGAAATTCTCACTAGCAATAAGGCAATATAGTCCAGCTGTATAAAGAATAATTGCTTGAATGAATATTTAATGGCTGCTTAAAGAGGATCGCACAGGGAGTGAGGAGAACAAAGTTTGCCCTTCAAAGATTGTTCCGGTGTAAGGTCACTGCAATTTGTTTTGCAACTCTAATGGAATCGAGTATAAACTCCCTTTTTACTTTATAAGGTTTGCCTCACTTTAATTCCTTGCAGCTACCAGACTGACAACTGTGAAAACACATGATATTTCAAGTATCCTACAAAAACAGTCCCTGCATAGCCACACAAATACTGAGAGAGTCTTTGGTGCCTCAGCAAGTCCTCTTATTCCATGTTGCCTTGAAAAGGAGAACTTAACAAAATCAGAATGCAATAGAGACTAATGCCCAGAAACTACTGCAGCTATTCATTCTCTGTACATTGATCTGAGCGGTCACTGATCTCAGTGTCTTGCAAAGTTTTATTCAAAACCAGTTGGAAGGAGAAACTCAAGGATAATAAAAGGTGAATCAAGAGTAATTCTGTCACCTATCCAAACTCAAATTTCAGGGTCTAAGAACCTCTTATGCCTGCATGGACTCAAATCTCAAAATCCTTTGACAGTATGGAGACCAATCTCTTATTTATTTATTTAATTTATTTATTTATGGATGTATTAGTTTGGGGAAAGTCCTTTGCTGTCTTTCCTGTCTACCACTAGACTTTCAATCTTTCACCTGAATAGCTATGTGCATTCAACACCATGCAGACGAAGGCCACTTCCAAAGCAGAGAGCACTTTACCTGGGCTGCTTTGTGGCTCAAGATCCCTTTTTCAGGCAGCACCTCATTGCTGCAACAAACAAACCACAAACATGCTGGTTTGGTAATGAAGTGATCTGGATTTTCAGGACTGCTTGGGGCATTATACGTATTACCTGAAAGAAAAATGAGATGTGTGCTTAGCACCAGAAAATGTGCACTGCATTGCTGTCACAGTGCAGTTTTACTCTGGCATAAACTAAGCTACATGATTACCAAGGGATTGGTAAATCTCAAAAGGTTTGGAGGTTCATTTGGGTTTGGTGTGGATGATTATCTAAACAATTGTGCTAGAAATCTAGTGAGGACAGGCAGACTTCCCAGTAAAGCTGCATGGATCTTAGAGGGTGCAGGAGGGGCTGTTTTCCATGAGTTTGGGGAAATAGTCTGCAAGGATTGGCACAAGGCTCATTCCTGACGGTTAGCGCTCGGTTTGGATTCATATATAAACTGAACAGCCCCATCTCCTTTACCCCTCTCCCAACCAACCCCCAAGACCATCGTGACTGGCCACACTTTTTATCATTTTTAGAAGGAACGTTGTTACAGGGTCATTCAGCTTGCTTGAATTCAGTAAAATTACATCCCATACACTAACGATTGTTCTTCCTTTGTTTAGGCATAGATGGCTGTTATATAAAATAAGATGAGACTTCAGTGGGGAAGAGGTAGAATGGATAGCTGCTCTTGGCTCTGTGACCTGGTCTACACTAGGGAAATTAGGTCAGTAAAACTATGTCAAGGGGGTGTGAAAAATCCAAACTCACAGCAGGACAGTGAGTTTGTGTGTGTGTGGGGGGGGCAAAGGGTGAGAAAACCTGGATTTGTGCTGGAAATGGCCCAACTTGATTATCATACACATTGTAAGGAGAGCGATCACTTTAGATAAGCTATTACCAGCAGGAGAGTGGGGTGGGAGGAGGTATTGTTTCATGGTCTCTGTGTATATAATGTCTTCTGCAGTTTCCACAGTATGCATCCGATGAAGTGAGCTGTAGCTCACGAAAGCTTATGCTCAAATAAATTGGTTAGTCTCTAAGGTGCCAAAAGTACTCCTTTTCTTCTCTTCATGTAGTCACGGATGCCTGTGCAAAGTGAGTATAAAATGTTACCATTCTGATTCGGTGCATTTAACACTCACTTCAGACAGGTGTAAATAACTATCTAAGGTACAAGACAGTGCAGGATCAGGCCCCAGATGAATGCGGGCTGGAACCCACTGTAGAAACCCACTTTTGAAACAGAGCCCAGGAGTGATAGAGAGCTGCCTGTGACTCATGGAGCATGAAATTGTCTGATCAGAATGCAATAAATGACAGTCATGACAGGTGTAAATATACAGCAGTGTAAATCTCATGAAAGCAATACATCTGGGCATTCTAGTGTTTCACTGCAGTGTACCAATCTCTGCATTTGTACAGATAAGCTCCTGTATGAAATTCAGAAATGGCTATCTAAACACAGTGCAAGGGGAAATGTGAAGGTGTATGGGGCAAGGATGGACAGACAGTAATAGACTAATCAGTAACAATTCACCACCCAGTAAAATTAATACTGTCTTTAAGACCATAAGAATGGCCCTACTGGGCCAGACCAAAGGTCCATCTAGCCCAGTATCCTGTCTTCTGACAGTGGCCAATGCCAGGTGCCCCAGAGGGAATGAACAGAGCAGGTGATCCATCAAGTGATCCATCCCCTGTCACCCATTCCCAGCTTCTGGCAAACAGAGGCTAGGGACTTTAACACAACTAGCTTGAACACATGCCACAGCCTCTAACCTTCCACCACCACCACCTTTTCCCCTGTCCTTTCCAGTATCTCTCATTGCGATGATTAGGATTTATTCATGTTCATGGAATCAGAAATCTATAAAAACTTTCAACACTGACAAGGCTGAGCTGGACTTTCTTTAAACCTTCTGGAGGCTGCCATTGGGGGGGTTAGCCATAATAATTAAACAGCTAGGACCAACATTTAAAATGAAACAGCACAGCTCTGCTTTTTTTACATTGACTGTCAGGATTAAATGGAGAAAAAAAATCTTTGAATCCATGTAAACAAAAAGGAAGTTCAACCAGAAGATGAATTTGGAAAGAAACTCCAATTCTCTCTCGGAAAGTGAGATGCTGAATGTGGCCTAAGATCTAAAACTTTTGCAAAATGCCATTAAACGACCTCGAATTTTTTTTAAAAAGCATAGATAGGTCTCCTCTGAATTGAAGGTAACAAAACACCCTTATGTAGAGAGCTGGCAATCTTTCTAATCATCACTTATCACTTCATTCACAGTTGCGGTAGCAGAAAGTAACTGAACTATTTCAAAGGAGGACTTGTGGCACCTTAGAGACTAACCAATTTATTTGAGCATAAGCTTTCGTGAGCTACAGCTTACTTCATCGGATGCATGCAGTGGAATGCAGTGGAATGCCCCACTGTATTTTCCACTGCATGCATCCGATGAAGTGAGCTGTAGCTCACGAAAGCTTATGCTCAAATAAATTGGTTAGTCTCTAAGGTGCCACAAATACTCCTTTTCTTTTTGCGGATACAGACTAACATGGCTGCTACTCTGAAACCTGAACTATTTCAAAGAGTGTACTTTCAGAATCACTGAAAGTAGGGCATGAAGGCATTGCATTATTCTCGGGGAGAACACCAGTCTAGCATGGCAGTAAGGGCTGGTTTAAATTAACAGTAGTTAGAAAAGTGAGGGTTAAGGTTAAAGCATTTCCCCTGCCATCACCCTCCACAGCTTTGTAGAGTTCACAAGGCACTATTAAAGTAGTTAGGGCAGTAGTGCCCAAACTTTCCCTCTCTCTTGCTCCCCCTTACCAGTAATGGAATGTGTCCATGCACCCCTGGGCCAGGAACGGATTCACGGCCAGACTAGAAGATGCGGTCAGGGGCCGAGAGCAGGGGGCCCGAGAGCAGGGGCCAAGCCACAGCTAGGAATGAGGTCACAGCCAGGGCCTGGGGCCAGGAGCAGAGCCGGGGCCAGGAGCAGAGCCGGGGCTGCAGCTGCAAATGTGAGCCGGGGCTGGGGCCAGAGCAGAGCTGGGGGCAGAGGAGGGCTGGGTGGCGCTCTCTCACTGCCCCCACAGTGGGGGCTGGACCGGGCCCTTCAATGCCCCCCAGATTTTCCTCCATGCCCCCCTAGAGGGGTGCACCCCACAGTTTGGGAACCACCGAGTTAGACTGTGAGCTCTTTAGGTCTTTTTGTTCCGTGTTCGTACAACACCTAATACAATGCTGTTCTAGTCACTACCATAATTCACATAATAAATAACAATAATAAATTAAGACAGAGTGTTCCCCCTAAAACTGCTCTTGTGTCTAGATATTCTAGCTCCTACAGTCTTCCTTATGGGCTTTCGCCCTGTTCAGAGCCCTCCCCACTAATGGCAGCCATGGAGTAAGTTAAAGGAAGTCTGCAAGGAAGATTAAAATCAATAAGTATCCTTCATAATAAAAAAAGAATAATTATTAATTAACAATCAAATCAAATCAGAAGCTGCCATGGTGAGACTCTGACTGGGCAGAGAAAGGACTCAGGGAATTTATGAATATATGTGAGGGCAGGGAAGTTCAATGGCAGTATAATGTACATTCTGTTACTGTTTTCTGTTGTTTTTGGTTAATTTCCCAGTGGAGAAATATTTACCCCTTTCACCACCTTAGCTCCCTGGGAATTAATGCCAAATACTCATTTATAGAACATAGATTATTTTTTCAATATGGTGGTAGTCCTTCAGACCTGTGACAGTGTTTATATTATAATAGCACCTAGAAGCCCCAACTAAGATTGGGGGTTCATTGTGCTATGCTCTGTCCACACATACAAACACTCTTGTCCCCAAAGAGATTAACTCTAAATTGACAAAACAGGCAAAGAATGAGAGAAAAGAACTTCAGTTCCCCATGTTGTCCAAAGATATATAGGAAGAGTGGCAGATTCAGGAATACAGCTCAAGTCCCCAATTCCCTGTTCACTGTCTTCGCCCTTCCTTTCTTACATCCTCTTCCTCTGTTACAGAATATTGTATAAAAATCCTTATATTACATACATGACCAAGATAACAATCACATACACTGATATGCTATCATATTCCGCTAAGCACAGATAAAAGTGCAAGCTGTGGAATAGATTAAATTTTATAGTGTGCTTGTGAATGTGCTTCCGATCACCTACAGTAATGTGCCTCATTGTTTCCATTGTAGCTAGATAATGTGAGCCCCTTGGTGTGTGCCATTGTCTCTGCAGGAGTCCAACATCAAGATGAGTCTATAACAGTGATCTTAGAAAATGAATTTTGTATAGTATTTTTCATGCAAAATGTATTCCAAAATGCTGTGCAGATTTGAATAATGCAATTAATTCTCTACTAGCAAAGAGGAAGTTATGCATATGGGAGGAAACATGTTTTCAGATGTTCTAATGAGTTAGAGATTTTTTTTTAAGGTATCAGAAGCTACAGGGTAAAAGGCTTTCACAACAAAGTAGAAAAGATTGTATGAAGAGACAGAGGAAAAAAATCAGCATTAGATGGACTGACAGAATAAGGAGAGGGAGAAGGGCAGAAAAGGTACATGAAGAGTTTGGAGCAAGTTCATAGGTTAGGTTCATTCTCATGGTGTCACTTAGACAGCATAGAGACCACTAAATGCGTTATGTGCCTCCATGATGTTCTGTCCTGAGCAAAATCTGACACATTACTGGATAGGATGTCTGTGAAGGGCAGGTGTCAACACCACCCAACCATTGTGGTTTAGGTCTTTTGAGGGGTTTTTTCCATCTTGCTTTCATTGGGTTAAAATTGAAGATGATTCTTGCAGGGAAGCTGGCAGGTATTCGGAGCAGATGACCACACCACCCCAGAGAATGTTGGGAGACTGGCTGTAAGAGCAGGACCTGTTTAGTTAGAAAATGGATCTCTTCACTAGACTTGTCTATTAAGAATTTTAAAGACAGAATGAGTCCTGAAATAAATAGGGAGACAGCTGATGTTTTTTGAGAATAGTGGTGATATGATCCCACTTCTTAGTAGGTGTATGAAGGCAGGGAGCAGCAATCTGTGCATGCTGACAGAGAGCTGAAACTTGGGGAGACCATAAGGATGTGAAGAGTCAAGGTCAAGTGCAAGTGTCAAGTGCAAGAGTCAAGGCAAGAGGATGTTAAGCCACAGGGACACTGTCAAATAGCAGGAGGAGCAAAGGACAAGGCATCCATAGCAATAGTGGCTGAACTGTGCAAATAGGCAGAAATGGAGCTAGTGGCAGTTGACCAGAGGATGCAGGGAGGGGAGTAGCCAGAGACAAGAAAGGACTGCAAATAGGTTCTGGGTAGACTACACCAGGGCCAAAACAAAACAAAAAGCCCCAAAGGATATCCTAAAACTCTCATAGATTAAATATAGATGTGTCAGAATTTAAGTTGTAAATGCATCCGCAGCACAATAAAGGGAAGTGCTAAATATGTCATGGAAAAAACACATGAATTACTGCAATGAGGGAGCAAGCAAAGATCAGTCTCAAAGCAGAAGATGCACAAACAAGCCAAACTGAAGGCTACCCAGCAACCTCCAGCATGGAGCTACAGTGTACATTCTTCCCAGGAGTCATTTGTACCTAACTGAAGGATGACGCCCATCTCGCCTCCCACTCACTGTGGAAAAACTCTTGCAGGGGCAGGACAGCTACTCACCACCACCCTACTCATGAATGTGTTTTAAAGGCATAATGTAGCCCATAATTTGGGCACCAAGACTTATTTTTGTTTCAGAACAGAAATTTGTGTAATGGTTTGAAATTTATCCTGGGGCTGGTTGTGACACTTCCCAGGTGTACGCAGGGTTGTGAGGCACCTTGCCAACACCTGCCCTTAGCATGAGAAAAACTTCTCTGTGCCTCCTGAGGGTCAGTTTCCCCAACTCCACCAGTCTCTGGCAACACAAGCACCGCCTTCCAGGACCTCCGCAGGCCGCGCTCATTTTACACAAGTTAATGATAGAAACACACCAACCCCCGAGCCCTCCAAGAGTCCACCTGCAGCATTCAGCCCCTGTTCCTTTGGCACGCACAGAATTCATAGCTTTGCTACTCTGAAAAGAATAGTATACACCAACTTACCAGTTTCACCTCAGGATCACCACTCTGCTCAGCACCAGCACTCAGATGTGTTTATAATAAAAACAGGAAGACGTTTATTTAACCAAGAACAGAGATTCAAGTAATAGCAAGTAGATAGAAGTATTGGAAACAAAGGATTACATACTAAATTAAAATCATAACACAGCCTAGATGCTGATATTGCTCACTAGCATTTTTCAGCCAATTGTGATCCCTTTTTCATGGGCCAAGTCACACTTTCAACCCCCTGCTTGTCCCCTCAGTAAATGATCAGAATGTAGTTCTGTACCTACAGTTATAGTGCACAAATCCATTGTCTACACTTGCAAACAGGACTCCCTCATGATGGTTTATTTCTTCCTGTAAATTCCCCTCTATGGAAGATTTCACAGTCCCTTCATTAGCATTCAGATCAGACAGTAAATGAGTATCCATTGTGAACCATACCATACTCAGTTTACATGTAGCCAGACAAACAAACATGTCTTGCCTGAAAGAAACCCGTATCTCACCTTAGCCCCAAGTCACAGACTTTAAGAATACAATTTTTAGTATACACACATAACTCCTTACCTATTATCCACACATATATTTCACCATGATTACAAGGACCAGCGTGACACAGGCTTTCAGTAGAAACCTTACATGACACTCTTTGGTGAGTTACTACGTAGATACCAAACCCAGGAAATCTCTGTAACCCAGAAGCTCCCAAGCTGTGGGTCATGACCCCAAATGGGATCATGCCATCAGCAGATGGGGTAGCGGCAATCCCTAGTGTATGAAGGATGTTATTTTGCTCCTTCTAGCATGACCTCACATGTATGGTGCATGCAAGGTCATGATGCATGGAGGATGCCATTTTGCTCCACTGTATGACATCCTCCATGCAGTGTGACTTCATAAAAGTGATGTCATGCTGTGTGGAGGACACCATTTTGTAGAGTAAAATGGCATCCCTCATCAGGTGTGACCTGACATATACAGTGCATGTGACATCATGCTGTGCAGAGGACACCATTTTGCTCTTCAAAATATTGTCCTCCGTGCTGTCTGGGGTCCAGTGAAGAAATAATTAATTAAAATGGGGTCATGCCAGCAAAAAGCTTAGAAGCCCCTGCTGTAACCCTTATGCACCCCTGCGCCCTCTTCAAGTTGGCACCAAGAAAACCCTGGGTCATTCCTGTGGAATACAGGAACTTTTGTGATGACCACTTATACGGCTGGAATGTTATTGAAATCCTGTAATTTGATGTATTCTTATGGTTCAGTTATTATTTGATACAACTTTTCTCTGCCTTTTGATGTCTAAAAAGTTAAATTAATTTTAAAGAGCCTCCTTCTGGCATGCATGAGACATGCATGGCTGGGCTTGTATTCTCTTACCATTTGTATCCCTTTAATGATTTCAGCCTTCAAGGGGGCTAACAGCATTTCTTCATTTGATCAGTAGCATGAACAGTTGCTTCAAGCTGTAGCTTGCAGAGTGGAAGGGATGGGTTGTTGGCCCAGGGAGTCCTGCCATTGGGGCAACTGCAGCACTACCCCATTTACAAAAATAAGTAGGAGTGAAGAAGTCTCCATCCCAGTTTTATGTGTCCTTGAGAGTTCTTTACTGATTCAGAATAGCTCTAAATTCAGATGGTGGCTCCACGCATATGTTCCAAAGCAGTGGCTTCATTGGTGAGCTCCCTTGTTATGGCAGAGCACTGCGGGGCATTCTAAGGTGATGTCTACACTGCAGCCAGATAGATGCTCCAGCAATCGATGCACCAGGGGTTGATTTAGTGGGTCTAGTGAAGACCCGCCAAATCAACTTCAGATCACTTTCTGGTTGACCCCGATACTCCACCCCGAACGAGAAGAGTAAGGTAAGTCAATGGGAGAGTGTCTCCCATTGCCCCAGCATGGTGTAGACATGACAGTAAGTCAACCTAAGCTACATCGACTCCAGCTACGTTGTTCACGTAGCTGGAGTAGCGTAACTTAGGTCAACTTACTGCGGTAGTGTAGACATAGCCTAAGTAATCATCATGTCTTGGGACACTTTATAGTGCCTCACTCAAAACTGTGACCAACAGTCACCCTTAGGAAAGTCTTCAGTTAAATTTTCATTGGTTGTCCCAAAACTTTGCCTCATGTCATTTTGAAGGGAAACCCATGAAAGGAGGGAGGGAAATCTTTGTAAAATCATAAATGCAGGAATGATAATTGTGCTGAGAATATTACCAGTGTTTGAGAACAAGGCTAATCTTCCCCAAGTTTACACTCAGTATGAAAGTGAGATCATGTCATCTACTGTGCAACAGTGTTGCCTTAGACCATCCTCTCTTCCTATTACTTTTCATTTAAATCAGGTTGGTAGGGACTTTAAATGGACTGAATAAACATATCTAAGTGAGAGACGCACAGATATGTGTGTGGAAAACTGAGCTTCTGCAACAGTGTACAACAAGGTAATAGGCACCTAGGTTTCTCCACACATTTAGGCTTGCTTTTTGGGTTAGAATTGTCATTCGCTCATTAGGGTGAGACCACTGAAGTAAACATGAGCAAATCTGTCACACACGGGATGACCAAATAAAATCGAACTTTAACTGGACAATTTTTTCCGTTCCCTGCCCCTACTCTCCAGTCTTTCAAACTGCCATCTTTTCCCTCTAATGAAAATTCCAACTCCCCCCCCGCCCCCGTGCCCATCTAGTGAGTTGTCCTACCCTACCCAGAGCTCTTTTACTTTTCAACATAGATGGTGCAGCATTGACTTCTGGGCTTCTGCTGCCCATCCTTCCACTGAGATCAGATTTCTCCTAAGCTTTCAGCATTTTCTTCATTTTAGGGCACTCTAAATAAGATTGTGAGCACACTGAAAATATCCACAAACTAAAACCATCAGATGAGACAACATCACTAACAAAATTTTACAGGTATTTAGTACCTTACCTCAGGTGGGATGCTAAAATGCTTTACAAACTATATGCATGAAGTACCACTGAAATACAAGCAACCTCTCTGTGCAGGGGTGGGGGTAGCAACCAAATGGCACACAGCCTGCTCCACAACTGTGAGAAAGAATAGACTTTTGGCAAGTCTTTAATCCTGTGGGAAGTGTCATGAGATCTTTCATGTTCACCCACAGTAGATGGGTCTTAAGACTTCATTTGAAAGACTAGCAGCCACTGAACTACTGGGTAGAAAATTGATGTACTTCCAAAGGATAAAGGGTTGAGCCTACCAGTTTGTTTAATCTGAGTTCAGACTGTCTTAGTATACTAAAAACAGTGCTTACACTACAGTGACAGTTGCACTGTGGACACCTGGTTTTAATCTGTACTCATCTACTGGATCATTGTATGACCTCAGGTAAGCCAAATAACCCCCCTACATACGCATGTGCAAAACTTGGATAACAACAATTATGCACCTTTGTAAAGCTCTAAGACTTTTGAATGAAAATCATGATGTAAATACGAAATATTCTTATTGGACGCAGGGTGCATCGGGGTGGGGAGACATAGTAAGAAAAGGGTGAAGAGATAGGGCTTAGGGCTTCCATTCTAAACTATTCTGGGTAAAGGAAAACTGATCAGAACCTGTAATTGTTTCATGCTTTTTTAGGTCACCCACTGTGGTCTCATCACAAGGAACAAAACAAAAAAAACCTGTTTCGTTACCTCCCCTAAACCTTTACAAGTGCTTGTGTTGGACAGCTGGGTGTTCCACAATTGATAAGTCTCTGCAACATTGTGCAAAATCCTTTACAGTCCATCAGAAAAAAATGAATAATTTCTCACTAAGATTTAAGCCAGTCCTCAGGTTACAGAACAAGCCATGTGTACATTTTAATGCAAGTCTGCCAGGGATGATTATTACCCTAGCAACTATGTTCATTGAATGGGGGGGAAGGGGAACTCCATTAAATTCCTTGGAAGTTTTTTTCTGATATTTGTAATTGTTCTTTACACTTCCTGTTGTCTCACACTGTGATCTTCCCAACTTGTTTTGTATGTGTGCCAAGCTGTTATATGCCTCAGGCAGTTAATATCATACCACATTAAACAGTACAGAAAGAAATAAAGAGAGACTATCTCAGATATTCACATAATATTTCCACTTCTCTCAGAAATTTTATTGTCAAACCCTTTCCTTTGAGGAAGTCTCAAACTAAACTCATTTTGTTGTATTTATTAGGAAAGCCCAACACCACAGACACCTATCCAGAGTAGCTCTTTATCAGGTCATTTGTAAGTGATTACTGCTATTTCACTAGTTAATCAACTTGGTAATTAGCAAACTTGCTAGGGGGTAGAGCGAAGTGTATGTCTGCATTGGATTCTATGTACTGTAATGCTCTCAGGCCTGGTCTACACAACAGAGTTAGCCCTGGTCTACACTGGGACGGGGTGGGGGGAGTCAATGTAAGGAATGCAACTTCAGCTATGAGAATAGCGTAGCTGAAATCAACGTACCTAGATCGACTTACAGCGGTGTCTTCACGGCAGTGAGTCAACAGCTGCCGCTCCCCCATCCACTCCGCTTGCTCCTCCCGTGGCACTGGAGTTCCTGAGTTGATGGGAGAGTGCTTGGGGATCAATTTATCTGGTCTAGACTAGACATGATAAATCGACCCCGATATATCAATCGCTACCCGCCGATCCAGCAAGTAGTGTAGACCTACCCTTAGTTCGATGCAAAAGAGCTAACTACATCGACTTAACTATAGAAGTGTCTACACTAAAATTTCACTCCTGCTGAGGCAACTGCCCAGCTATGCTGACTTAATAACTCCACCTCCACGAGTAGCATAGAGTCAATGTAGTTAGGACGACGCAGACAGTATAATCTGCGTCGTCCTAACTACAGTATAGTTACTGCGTCAGTATAATCTGTAGACAGTGCATTGCTTATGTCAACTGTTACTGGCTTTCAAAAGCTGTCCCACAATGCCCCACACTGACAGTATAATCAATTCAAGCTCCTGATGAGGATGTGCACCGCCAACACACAAAGCAAAGTGTAGACATGCACAAGTGATGTCATTACTATAGCAGCTGTGTGCCAACTTAAGTTAGGTTGATTAATTTTGTAGTGTAGTCTGAATTTTAGATTTAGCTGTTGCCACTAGTATCCAGAAACATTGTAAGAAGCTTTTGTATTGACATAAAGGAACATGTTTCATTCTGGTTCTATCCCATGTTTGAGGATCTGGGCCTACTATGGCCCAATTCAACTCATCAAAAATCAATGGAAAGTCTCCTTCACTCACTTCAGTGGAAGCTGGGTCAAGCTTTTAAATCTACATTTGTTTCATTTCCAAGCACCTAGCATACTTTTGTAGGTAGACACAGTAAAAATAAAATTCATTCTGGTTATATTACTGTATGTGGCCCTTCACTCATTGGACACACTTGTTTGTCGATAGAAAACAGAGCCAACAGATGTCTCCAACTTTGGAAAAATTCCAGAGTGGCAAAGTTACAGAGTTTTGTTTTTCCTTTTGCCACTCTGCAGCTTTTCCAAAGATTGTGAAGTTTTAGAAAGTTAAAAAATAACAAAAGAAAAAAAGAAATAAAAATGAAGAGGGTCTGTGATAATAAAGGCGGGGTGGGGGGGAGTAGCTCCCTTTGATGGACACCCAGCCAGCCAGTTAAAATCCCTCTTGGTAGCTGTTCTCTACTTGCTTTCCCTGTAAAGGGTTAAAAAGTCCCCCAGGTAAAGGGGGAAAAAAGTGGGCACCCGACCAAAACAGCCAATGGGAAAGCTAGAACTTTTTAAAATTGGGAAAGAAACTTTCCCTTTGTCTCTTGTTCTCTGGGCTGCAGGGACACAGAGCAGCAATACTATAAGCAGGAATGCTGTGTAAGGTTTGAATCAGGTATGAAAAAGTATCTTCCATACCTAGAAGAAATTATTTGGATAGCGAATGTTTAGTTAGACACAATCAGATTTATTTCTTATTTTGGCTTGTGGATCTCCTCTGTGCTAACCCCTGATACTTTTGTTTGCTTGTAACCTTTAAGCTGAACCCCCAAGAATGCTAGTTTGGGTGCTTAATTTTTGGAATTGCTCTTTTAAAAATCTAGCAAAAGCCTAAATTCCAGATGTATTTTTTTTCCTTTTTGTTTTTAATAAAATTTACCTTTTTAAATAATAGGATTGGATTTTTGGTGTCCTAAGAGCTTTGTGCACAGGTTGTTTGATTAGCTGGTAGCACAGGTAATTTCCTTTGTTTTCTTTCTCCGCTCTTCTTCGGGGGTGGGGGGGGGCTGAAAGGGCTTGAGGGTACCTCACAGGGAGGAATTCCCAAGTGTTCCTTCCTGGGTTCAAGGGGTTGGGGTTTTTTGGATTTGGGTGGTGGCAGTGTTTACCAAGCCAAGGTTAGAGAAAACCTGTAACCTTGGGAGTTTAATACAAGCCTGGAGTGGCAAGTATTAATTTTTAGAACCCTTCCAGACCCCCACCTTCTGTACTCAAAGTGACAGAGTGGGGATTCAGCCTTGACAGGGTCAGGGAGAGAAAGCCCTTGGACATCATCCTTTTTATGGCATTCAGTGGCAGAAAGGAATAAAGAGGGGAAGGGAAAGAAACAGGAAAATACAAAGTCAATGAAAATGCAAACATTTCAGGGTCTGAGTAAAAAACATGGAACATTATGAAAAATCAAAAGCTCTTGCAGAATGTTTCTGGTTTTAAAAGAAAGGCCATTTTTCCATCAAAAAAAGTTTTCAGCAAAAAGTCTCCAGGTGTAGGCCAACTCATGTGAACTAGTCTGGCACGACTGAAGTCAGTGCATAAGGGATGGTGGGTGTCCTTTTGCAAATGTTTTTCCAGCACCATGATACATTTGAGAAGCAAATTCCACAGGCATGGGGAAGGGATCAGGAGAGTGACCCTCAGGATGCCAGCAAACCTAAGAGGGGGCAGCAAGAGGCCAACACCATTAAATAATAATGAGCCAAATCCTGCAGTCTTGATTCAGGTAGAACTTCCATTACTTTCAGCAAGAGTTTTGCCTAAGTAAGAACTGCAAGGTTTGGCCAATATACAACAATTAGCACTTCTATTGTGCTTTACATCTTCAAAGCTTTCTAATTAATCCTCACCACATCCCTATACAATAAGTGAGAAAGTATTTTCATATCATTTCAAAGGTGGAGAAACAGACCCCAAGTGCTTGCCTCAGGCGCCACAATACAGGTACAGTTGTCGAGCCGGTGGTTAGGGTACTAGCCTGGGACTCTGGGTGCAGTTCCTTGTTCATCCACACACTTCCTGTTAGGGCCTAAGCGACTCTCTCTCAAGGTCAAGCTCCTATTAATTTCAGGAGTTAGGAGACTAAATACCTTTGAGACGCCGGTTAATCTCTCTCTGCATCAGTTCCCGACTTGTAAAATGGGCATAACAGCACTTCCCTACTGCACACATGTGTTGTGAAGACAAATTCATAGACTGTGAGGCATTCAGATACTACAGTAATGGAGGCCATAAGTACCATAGACAGAGCATCACATTCTGTGCTCAAACGAGGGTGACCACTAGATGTCCCAATTTCATAGGGGCTGTCCCAATATTCAGGACTTTTTCTTGTATAGGCGCCTATTACCTCCTACCTGTGTCCAGATTTTTCACACGTGCTATCTGGTCACCCTCTGGTCATCTCAGACCATTCCATACTGCTACTTTCCTCACCACATTAATTGGTGTGATACATTTCTGTTGAAATTTTAAGTCATTTTTAAACATCCTATAACATGTATAGTAAAGTACCATGATTCGTGTGACTTATTTATTGGGTGTCCAAAGGAAGGTACCTTAAATGAGGTTTGATTTTCAGAGGGTAGGTGTTCAGCACTTTCTGACAATCAGGCCCCTTTAAGGCATCCTATGTTGGTAACCCAAAAATGAAAGCATCCAAAAATCAACTCATCACTCTTGGCCTAGAAGGCTCATTTTTGCAATTACAGGAATAAAAGCTGGAAGCTGTACACTTTTGTGATGTCACTTTTTCAAGAGCAGAAAAGCTTGCCTTTCTTTTCTGCCACTCGGAGCATACAGGAATTTCAGACTTGATCCTGCTACAACAGTGGAGTTGCAATAAAATGGAATAACTTTGTCCAACCTGACAAACTTGGGAAGCCTAACAGCAGCGGGAGATAGAAGGTTTCTGTTGCCTTTCTTCCTGTTTTCCTTTGTTGATCATTTTTTTCCTCTGGATATTGCAAACGAACATGGTAAAAGGAGATAGGGGCTTGAATTCACAAGATATGAGGCTTTTATGTTAAAGAAGCTAAAACTCAGTGCATCCAGAGCTCCGATGAGCACAGACAGAATACCTAGCTCGGTCTGGGGAAGTGATGTCACATTAATAACTGGCAACAATGATACTTCAGAAAAAAATTCAGAAATGCCTCCTGGACATTAAATCAAGGGATATGTTTTCATGTTAACTGCCTCCAAGCAACCTGGGGTAATAAACTACTGTATATGCAAGACTTCCAGATCGCTTACAGTGCAAGTGCTTCAGAAAATAGGGGCTTTCCAAGTACCTGGAAAGACTTGTCTGCCGGATTGTCTGTCTACAGTTTTTCTTTAAGCTATTTTAAGGATATGATCCCATCCCAACTATTTAACTCAGGAACCTGTCAATTACATGCAGGCTAATTGAACTCTCAGATACTGCAGGATTGAGAGCCACAAAGCACAGGAACAAAAATGTTGGAAAAAGGCTTTGTGCTGTTATTTCATTCTACAAATCCAATTTGAAAAGGTCAGATTTCAGATTGCAAAACCCCACTGAAGTTTAGCTACAAAACTGGGACAGTCATAAAAATAAAATAAATCCTTTTTCCCCATCCTAAAGGCAAAAGGGAGGGGAGAGGTGGATCATTAATACTGGTTACTTACCAGGCTATAGCAAGGGCTGGCGGGGGAGAGGAATAAAACCTGGGAAAGGAAAAATGAGAGTCATTTTTGCACTGCTGAGCTAGTAATGACGGACTGGCGAATGTCTCCCTGAGAGGGGCTTTGCAGGCTTGCTTACTCTCCTTTGATTTTGTTATTGGGAAGAAAATATGGGAGACAAAATAGAGTTGGGGTTAAATAACAATTGGAATAGGCTGCAGAACATCTATAAATAAATTAACTAAATATTACTTACACAGAGAGGGAGAGGGAGAGAGAAAGAGAGAGAACAGTTTTACCCTGGGTCTGATCCAAATTGAAACCTCCCATTGACTTCAATGGGCTTTGGATCCAAACCTAAATGGAGAGTTTCACTATAATAAGAACTACAATTGTCACCCTGATGTGTACTAAACAAATCTAGGAGTTACAGTCTACTTCCTCATGAATGGATTTTCATTACCTCGGCGTTTAATGTTAATGGATTGACTGTATAAAACAAAACTAAAAGCCAGATCCCCAGCCAGTATAAATGGTCACAAATCCACTGAAGTCAAATGGAGCTTATGACAATTTAGACCAGCTGGGGATATGAGTCTGGAAGAAGTTGACTCAATCCTCCAAAAGAGGGACAGAATTTAAAATGCTCCATGCTCTGAAATAAACAGAGAGTGTCTGCAAATGGTTAATGGTGTTGGTTTATGACTGACCAACAGTTGCTTGTAAGAAAGAAAGAGCAACCACATGATTTTCAATTATGATTGCCTCGAAATGTAGTCAGAAGTATGTGTGGCACACTCTTTCATATTTAGGGGATAATTGAGTGTTAATTCCACTGACCTTATTTGCAGCACCTCTTCCATCCTGGGAGCATTAGTTACCGTCAGGCAGCATACTTTACATAACTGTCTACTTAATGTTTTTCTTTTGACTGAATTTTTTACCTGAGGCATTTCAGTCATGTAACTTCAGCAATCAATTTTGGCCCAAAGCAGCATAGGCCTCAGTCACCGAGAAGCAAGTATTTGCATGCAAGCTTGCAGTTTAAGCACCAGGGAAAAGAGTGAGTCCACACAGGCTTAAGAAGTAGGAATCTGAGTAGAATCATCACACAGTCAGCTAAATTACTGGGCATGTAATTACCCTTTTTGGGGGTCTGTTAAATTGTTAATCCCTTTGCTGACTGTAATTGCCTTATTGAATCTAAATTAATCCAGTGTTTTACAAAATAATCATGCAATTCTAATGGTTACATACGCGTAATAAAAAATGGAAACTACTTTGTTTGAAACCTAATTTAGATTAGACTCTGCTGGAACAATTCGTCTTGGAAAAGGCATTCTGTGCAGAGCTTTATGGTAGGACTTTATGGTTTGTTTGTATTTTTTAAATTTTACAATGTGTGAGGACAACAGTTTCTGTTAAAAATAATCCACTAGATTGGTACTACACCCTGAATATGACAAAAGAGTTACTACCAAATCAGAGCTGGACCCACATCAGGAGAGACAGCTAGGGGTTAGAAATTTGTAGAAAAGTGGTTAACAAGTTAGGAGACAAACCTAAAAAATCCTCCCTTTTTCAGTACAAATCTAGATTCACTCCCAGCCATTCATTTAGAGATGAATTTCCAAACCAAGCCAAAATCCCTGAGTCTAAAATATATAGTCATTAACACATTCTATAGTACACAGTAACCGCAGCTGGTCCCAGAAGAACATACTCAACTTGAACAAGAACCATAAAATACCCATAGGCAATCAGGTTTTATCTGACCCAGTCTGAGGCAAAAAATGTCAGCCAGGTGTTTGGTACTTAGCTCACTACTAGGAATTACTTCATTATCCTACAGCACTACTGTCATCAGAAAAAGGCCAAAGGGGCTGGAGGGGGGGAGGACATGGAAACAGGAGAAGGAGAACAGATAAAAGTGAAGCTTGAAAAAGAAAAAAAACACGTTGCTTCTTAATTGAGCTTGGAAAGGAAGCAGGAGGAGGAGGAGGATGACATATTTGGCTGTATTGTGATTTATTCCCTCTAGTGATCTATGTCTGCAGTGGCTTGAAGTATGTTGTTTTCCCTAATATGTAATTTATACCTTGTTTATCAAGTGGAATGAACAAGTTTAAGCAACAGGCAAAGCATGATGTCTGATTATAGTCAGAACCATCCTAATTTAATCTGGGTGTTCAATGAGCAAATAAACATTTTCCTAATTGTGTCGCCTGTGAAGATCCTTCACTCAAGGAAGAGTCTACTATGGATGGATTAGCGGAGATAATGGAGTACTTTATATAGCACCTTAAGCACACCTGGTAAAATCCTGGCCCCATTAATTTCACCCACAGCATCACATATGCTGCACCAAGAAGTCAAGCATCATTGACAGAAGACAAGAAGTTTAAGGTGAAATTTAAAGAGAAGGTTGGGAGCGGAGAGTTCCAGATTACAAATGGAAGCATGATCCATATTTTCCTCTGGCCATCGCACCCTGGAAACAGAAAAAGAGTGCATGTAAAAACCCGCAGTCACATGCACAAACATGTAAAGTGAGCATTTGTCAAAAGTTCACCTTGGTTTTAGAGGTTCCGGCACCATTCCCCATTTTAAGCATTAGGTTCTATTGCTGGAATCAGTAACACTGCTGACACTGGAATGAGCTTGTTGAGTTTGCCCACTGTAAATGTGTGCAGTTACCCTTTTGAAAAGCACAGATACCTTTGAAAACATCGCTCTGTAAATATCTTGAAGAATCATTTACCCACAGCCAAAATGCTGCCATCTCAGGGATGAGGCAAGATGGCTGTTCAACAACAGGCTGCAATGAGATGGCTACATCTACACTGCACATCACTGGCAGCAGCGTTTAGGGCATGTGCAGCTATGCACCACAGTGAAGAGCAGGCTGCTTCCATGCTGTGGTGTGTAGCTACATATGGCAGTGAGAGCTTCTGGAGGGGGAAGCAGGTGGGAAAGGCTCTGGCAGCAGAATAGCAGCATAGATGTGGGAGGCACTACTTAGGCATGTAGAGAGCCAGGTAGGGTACCTACACTGAAGCTTCAGGCATGTCTTTACTCACCTAGAGCACTGCCTCACCATCTACACTGCTATTTATACCAGGTGTACTGTATGTACTCTACACACCGCCAAAAGAAGTGTGCAGTGTAGACATACCATATATGGTTACCCTTTGGTGATGGTCTCCTAGCCAGTTCTGCCCATGTGACAATACTCAGAGTCAAGCCAATCTGAATTAAGTTTGAGAGGAGGATTACAAGATGAAAGATAAAATAGTTCACCATCATCAAAATACATGACTATAACCCCTTTCCCATCATCCCTGAACTTTATCGTTCTACCAGAAAAGCATCATATCTGTCTGGCCAGATATATACTTTTGAAGTCCATGCATTTTATCACTTTGGGTCCCATTATCTCTTACAGGCTGAATCCTGTGGTCCTTATTCAATTTTTTATTCAATGTTTTCACAGCCAATCTCCCCGACCCCAACCCCTCATGAAGTCAATGGGAGTCATCTTAAGAGATTTAGTGATATTTTTCTCTTAATATTTTTTCTCCATTATTTTACAGAGATTAGAAGATTAAACCTATGTAATGGTAACTGACCATTTTTGGAACATTGGTCCTCTATTAATACATTTGCTTTCCTCCAATCTTCTAGTATCAGGTACCACCCCAAATTCTCTGTGCTTTGTTCTAGTCGATGACTGCTTAGCTCAATGACCTCACAACCACACACACACACAGTATGTAGGGTCTATTTCTTTAAGCAATCTGGATCTGATTCTCCTCTGGATTTCTTGGGGATAGAGCAAAGGAAAAGGGAGGGTTAAAAAGTCTTTTAGCCACATATATGTCACCCCGATTTTGGGCCATCTGGGGGCCAATGTGGCCCCTAGCCTAAATTAGAATGCCCCAAAGGCTCCTCTAATTTATGGTAGCCTCCCAATGCCAAGTGCCTGTGTCACAGCCCGGAATCTCCATAGCACCATGTGTGACTTAGCTGCCCCTTGCCACCTCCTATGCCTGTAGTTTGCAAGTGAAGTAATAATAGAGCTGTTTATGTTGCATGATGCTGCTCCTGCACTGGGGGAATTCTCACCACCCTTTGTAATGCCTGTATGACCCCTGCATGCTGCCAGAGTAGTGTATAGGGGTCAGGGCAGAGGAAAGAACCTCTTGCTATGTATGCAGATGTACCATTGTGTGGTATTTTAAGAACTGTGTTGGAATTGCAAGCTATCATATTAAGAGGGAGGGAGGCAGGGGAAAGGGTGTTCTGCTCCTCCCTGCAGGCTAGGGGACACTGTAGGGAAGTGTATGATTTGGACCCAGCAGCAGTTACATTGCAGCAAGTGGAATGAGTTGTGCATCTCTGCTTTGTATCTTTCTGTTCTTTTCTTTTTTTATAATCCCACCCTCATTGCCAGTTTTTTCTGCAATGTTTACACAAAGAAATGAGATAAAATATAAATACTCTTGCTGGAAGGTTGCAACATCACACTATTTTATTTCTTAGAATCCAGAACCCTAACACACAAGAACCAAAAAAACAGAGAGAAACAAACCAGGCTGCTCCCTAAACCAGAGAAGCACAACTCACCCCACTGTATTCTAGGCTGGCTGGCTGCAAACTAACTGCTGCTAGACCCAGATCACACACTTCCCTATAGAGGCTCCTAGCCTGCTGCAAGCAGGAGCCCACGCACCTTAAAGTGATAGCTTACAACACCAACACCGTCCACTATGCACCACACATTGAAGTGAACAGGAATTCTGTGCACAGAGCAGAAGGTTTGTAGGACTGGGTTCCAGGACAGTTCAAAGGAAATACCTGAGCTTATCCTCCCTGCTGAAAACAGTGTCCTGGTGTACTTTGCTTTCATAAAATACTTTTCCCCATTCATGAGAACAATAGAGAAAGGCAAAAACCAATTGCTGTTGAAAGTATCTAATATTTTACTTCTCCCTGTTGTGCTGCACCTACTTGGCCAAATTCTTCCCTAGTAATAACGCCACTAGAGTCAATGGAGTTACGCCAGAGACAAATATGATCCAGTGTACCTTAGTATCAGTGGGAATTTTTGTACCTGTCTTAAAACAAATCCATGTCTGCACATCTCCCCTAATATAGTTGCACTAGCATCAAATACTTTGAAGCACAGCCAATGTACTTATTAAAGACTCACTGAAGAAGAGAGAATAGCACTCTCTCCTACTCTGTAGTATTTAGCACCGTGAGCAAAACACACACCCTACCTAACAAGACATAGCATTTTAAAATGGTTATTTCGTTTGCAGTATTGCTCCAAAATCTTTGTCACCAAAAGGTTTGTTTGGGTTATTTTTAGTTATTTTAAAAAACAGACATACATATTATTGAGTAGTGATAAGAAGGCACAAAGCCATTATTCTTCCTGCAATTTACCACTGTTCTCCTCCTCCTCTGTTTCCAGCTGCAGGACCCACATGCCAAACTAACTAGGATGACAGAGTCCAGAGCTAATTGTGTTGGCAGCCTTAGAGTTGCCTCTGGGTCTGTCACATTGTCATGGGCTGTCTTGCCTCCCTTGTTCTCCTGAATGTCATTTCTTTTCCTTTCAGCATTAGTTTCCTATAATTTGCCAATATTTTATCTATTCATGAATAACATCCCAATCAAATCCATCATGAAATACATGTAGCAGGCCATTAAGCAATCAAGGCAAATGGTTTGCCCAAGCTCCTGTATGTTTTTGGAAGTAAATCCCTCAGAAATAGAACTCTGCAGTGCACAGCCTTCTGTCCAGTGAATCCTTCTATTTCAGCCAGAAGTGAAATCCACGCTGACTTGACCGAGTAATCAACCTGCTCAGTTGTCAGCAGAGATGTGAAGCAAGTCTAAATAGTACACATGAATCTTTATTCTCTCAGCCATTTCTTAGAACACTAGACTCAGCTCTTAACTGGAAACAAACTACAAAATTCAGATCAGGAGCTAGATTTCAAGTAATCCTTGGGGCTGTTCAGATCCAAATGGTTTGATTTGGCCCATTATAAATATTAGGGCAATTTACAATATTTGGATCTGAATCCTGCCTTGGATTTCATTCCCTAGGGCCCAAAGATCAGGGGTGTATCAGTCACTTAGCCTAACATATATGCTGTTACGTTATACATATGCACCCGTGCTTTCCGCCCAAGGATGTGATCCTTTACCGCCAGACTGTGACTGGTCTTTGCAAAGGTTTGCAGGGTGGGGGAGGAGAATGTAAGGAGGGGGATAGAAGCCTCCCCACCTTTGCATACATTCCCCAAGGGCTGTCAGAGCCAGAATCCTTAAGCTTCAGGGAATACAGGGACACTCCAGGGATGTAAAATTGCCAAAATGGGTAGGGAGGAGCAGGGAAAAGGTAAGGTTTTGGCCCTACCTTCCCTCCCACTCAGTCTGAGGCGTGGGCTGTGTGCACCAGGAGGAGCAGTCCGTGCCATCCCTTATAGTATGACAGAGCATGCACATCAGAGGGACTCTGCCTCCCTGGGGGTATAATCGCTTTCCAAGTTCTATTCAAGTTTCTCCACACTGTTCCAATCCCAGGCTGCACCTTGGATGGTGAGACCCATATCCACAAATGTACCTACGTGCCTAAACCCCAGGTTTAGGTACCCAATTTTTAGACACCACTTCAATCCACAAACCTCCCACGCAGCTGCTGCCTAATGCAGTAGACGGAACTCGTACAGTTTCTAACCGTTTGCAGCAGAAGTTCCACAGGAGCGTAAGTTTCTGCCCATGGGATGCTCGCTGCTGCCTCACTCCCGGTGTCTGGACACCTATCCCCCCTGCCTAACATGCTGGCTTTTGTGGCATTTTTAGGCGCTTCCCTCTCCCTATTCACTGAATAGGAACCTAGGTGCCTAAGTCAGGCAACCTGGCTCATTGTTGTTCCTCTGGGTTTCTAGGTGCCTAAAAGTTAAGCTTGTGACCATGGGCAGCAGGTGAAGCTTCCCCTTGGGAAGGCTAGCCCACTGCCCCGCCTCTTCCAGCTGAGGCCGCACCTCTTCTGGCCGAGGCCACGCCCCGCTCACTGCTCTCAGCCCCCTCCATGGCTGAGAGTTTGGCCCCTCCTGGGGTGGGGGAGAGGGCTGAGAGCTTGGTCAGTGCCATGCGCGGGTAAGGGCTCCGAGCCTGGAGGCCCTCCCCCTGGCCAGGGACCGCAGCGGCAGCCCTCTGAGACCAGAGCCCCTTTCCCCTTCTGCCCACAGCTCCGCCCATGGTCTCACCCCATTCTGACTCTTCCCCCATAGTGCTGCCCCTGTTCCCCCTCCACTCCGCCTCTTCCCCCAAGGCCTCACCCCCTTTGTACTCCTTTCTGCCCTCTTCCTCTCCCCCCAACCCCTGCAGCCCCAAGATTGAAAAAGCTCTGGGACCTCCTTCAGTCCTGGGTCTATGGTGGAGGGGAGATTTTTTTCAGGGTCCCCAAATCTACCGGGGCCCCTGGGTATGGGCTCCATGGGCCCATGCAGTAATCTGCCACTGCTGCTCCCCCGCCCTCACAGCATGAGGTCTGGGGAGGCTTAGTCTCCCCTAGACTCCATTACATGCCGCGCATGCTTGCAACACTCAGGCTAGCTGCGCCACTGTAAGCTCTCTCGTATAGCCGCTCTAAAATGATGGGACCAAGCTCTCCGGTCATCTTAATTAATCCACCCCCAAGGAGTGGTGGTAGCTACGTTGGCAGGAGAAGCTCTCCCACCCCTGAGCGACATAAGTTATACAGACATAAGTGGTCGTGTAGACATAGGCACTGAGATGCTAAGGCTAAATCACTTTGTGGATACAGGCCTAAGTGCCTGTTACATCATAAGCTTCTCAGGGCAGAGACTGTGCCTTTATATAGGGCTTATATTACACCAAGCAACCTATAGGTGCTTAACAATAATTTAAAAGGAATCTCAAATCTCTTCACAAATGTTAATTCAGGTTCACAGCACCCTTGATACATGCAGCACACAGCAGACATTATTATACCTAAGCAATGGGTAAACAGAAGCACAGAGAGGTAAAGTGACCTGCCCAAGCAGTGGAAGATTTGGAATAGAATTGAAGATTGTTTATTTCCTATCCATTGTTTTAAATGCTAGGCAACGCTCCCTCCCTGTAGTAAAACTGTTAGCGATCACATTAATTAACTGGGGAAGAAAATTTGGTTTATTAGGTTTCCAGAAATTTTATGAGAAATCATCTCTTGCTATGAACGATGCCATCGGCTCTGCTTTTCCAGTATTTCACGTGCTTGAGCTAAAAATAGTGCACATAACACATGTAAAGGGACTGCGTTCCATTCCAAGGTGGGAAATAACTGAAGAAGAGTTTCTGTAAACAAGCCCTTCCTGTAGAGTGTTAGGATGATCGGCATGAGGAGCACTTTCTGGATTGCTAATCCCACAAAATTCTCCTTGTTCCTCCCAGATAATAAAGCAAAACAGTATCACAGAAAGCCAGAAACAGGGATAAAGATAACTAATGAGTCCAGTCTACCAAATATCTTCTTAACACTGTTCAAGACCGAGATGTTCACCTCAGTTAGCCTCTTGAGGTAAAAGAATATGCATTCTCCTGCAGCCAAATAACATTCTCATCTCTCTACAACTGATCCTAGTTTAAAAGCATCTCCATTCAGAACTTGAATGAGGATGGAATAAGTTTGGGGGCTTTCACTAAGTACAGCAGGTAACTTTGCAACACTGTGCAATTATTTCAGCTGAGTGAACTGTTTGTGGCCAATTATTTTCTCCACTAATTTAATCTAGGTTTCTGCTTGTAAAATGCCATGGGGTTGCAATTTTTCTTTCATTTTGTTTTTCTTTCGTATTTTTTTGCAAATTATTTTGTGTTTAGTTGTGCCTGGTTATATAAGTATTGCTTCTGTCTCTGACTGGATGAAGGTATTGTTCTAATAAGGAGGAGGGCATGAGGAAGCCAGGGGTCTTTGAATATCCCAGGAAAAACAAACAAAATTAGAAAGTTTTTGGAAACACTTTAGACCATTCTTCTTTCTGGCCAATACAGGTCTTGTCAGAAACATCATTCCTAGAAGAATTAAGCTACTGTCAATTTTATTGTCTAGGAGCAGAGATTACATTTAGTTTCTCTCATTACATCCACATAAAGGAGAAGGAGCATCACCCTAGCTGCAGATGATTGCTGTCATTTAATTGCCACAGTGCCACCGTTCTGGCAAGATTACTACAAATATATCAAACTTGTCCTCCATTCATTTCAAATCAAGTTCAAGGGCACACTGGAACTCTCTATCATAAGAGTCAAGCTCATCTGTGGGGGAGACAGAACTTTCTCCAGGGGTTGTCCAAGACTGTGGAATAAACTCCCCCAGCAACTAAAGATCATCACAAACCACAAAGCTTTCTGCTCCTCATGCAATGTGCATTTCTTTGACCATGCCTTGTATTATACAAACAGATAGCAAGAGGTATTATTATATTAAAAACGCACACATCCCTACCACAACAAAAACACTCTACTGCACACGCTTCTCCCTCTGGGGAGAGGATGAGATCAGATACTATGGTAATGAGCGTGGTATAAAAACCACATAGAATAGAACAGAGAATGCTGTACCCCTGCTGAACGGTGTCCCATCCTATATCAAATATACCAAGTGCACTGCATTTACAGGAAGCTGGTTTTCTGTCATTACCCAACCATTGCCAGAAAGTAGTTACATGTATGCCTGGATCCAAACTGTGAAGGATGCCCGCAGATCCTTTAATTGCCTTTGTCAGGAGGGTTGTGCACTCTTCCCATTTGGTGTGTCAAATTGTCTGAGGGACTCTGCTTATCCCCTGTCTTTTTTATTAATAAACCTTCCCTGAAAAGGAAAGAGACATTGCGTACCCGACATGTTTAGGCCTCAAGCAGACATCAAGGACCAGTCTTAACATCAGTACTAGCACAGCTTTGTAGTTACAACATAGCCCATTTGCCATCTGCAAATACTTCAATAAGCACACTTAAAATTAGCTTTCTACAAGCATTCATGCTGGCAAAACTTGATCGCTCTTATGTCTGCAGAAAAAGATGTGCAAATATGGTTGAAGATAACTTGTTTTTAAATGTAAGTGAATACTCATGAAAATATTTTATAGGGCTCCCTTAGGAATTGTGATGTAAAGTCCAAATCAAAAGCAGTTAAGAAGTCCATTTAGAGTCTGCATTACACTTTTTGTACCTCTTATGCAGGTTAGACCAATGGCTGCATAGTACAGATAATACACCCCAAACCAATTCAGAGACATCCAGTCCTTTGTGGCAAGGTCACTTTAGCGTCCTCATTTACAATATGTTATTTGTTTTCCTTCTCCTTTGGGCTTGGGAGGGGAGTGAGAAAGGCTTGTTACAAACTAAAATTGCAAGATGTTATGTAAAAAAATTAAATAAAAGAGCAGATTTGCGGGGAGGGTAAAAACGTTAGTGTTTCAAATCCAAATCAGACCAGCGAATTAAATATTCTCTGATGTTTCTTTACTTGAGATCTCATGTAGAGGTGCAGCATGAGACTAACACCTGTAGTTTAACAAAAGATTGTCATTTGTCTTTACATACCTTTCCTTCTCCATCACAGGTGGATCTCATCTTTTCCAGAGTGACGTTGTTCACACTGAAATTTTCACAAACAAATAAAATAAAGGAAAAGTTTGGTAATTGTTTTGCTGTCTCTCTCTCACACTCATACACACACATACCCTTTTGTTCTGTACACAGCAGTTTGGCATGAACAAGATATATGCCTGTGTTTGAACAGGTGGGAAAGCTTTGTGGTTCACAGACACCTGAAAATCAAAATAAAGTCGGGGGGGGGGGGCAGTTCTGAAATTCAATTTAGCTAGTGTAATTCTTCCTGCCTTCAGGGAATGTTTGATCACCTGCAAAAAGAAAAAGAGAAATGCACTCATTTGGTCAAAACCCGAAGATACAGTTGCTTAGATGTCTCAGTCCAGAACAGCATCACCCTCTCTGGAAGTGTAAAGAAGACAAGAGAACTTACTGCCGGCCACAGAGCCTGCTTGCAGATCACAGTTGCAGTCTCCTGTACGATAGATTCACTCAGAAATATTTAGGTCAAGGGTTTGGGCGCAGTTAAGCAACAGTACCATTAACAATTCAAAACACTGCCACCGAAAATTATGCTTGACATTTAGCATATCATCGGGAAATGGGCAGACATGCCTTTATAATGTTAGGACATAGCATATGATTTGTAATACAGTATCAATTAACCAAATCATCCTTCAGAGCCTTGATCATAGATTTCATACCCTCTATTTTTATCACTGAAGAAGACATTTTACAAAAAGAAAAGGAGTACTAGTGGCACCTTAGAGACTAAATAAATTGGTTAGTCTCTAAGGTGCCACTAGTACTCCTTTTCTTTTTGCGAATACAGACTAACACGGCTGCTACTCTGAAACCTGACATTTTACAAAGGCTGTCTTGGTCTCATGTTACTTCCGTGTTGCTCAGACAGAAAAGATGTTGGGACAGACTGCTCTGAAAAGAAAATGTGGCCCTACCACAGATGAAATGCTAGCATACCTGAAGACCTACATGGGATCTTTATTGATTAAGACAACTACAAAATGTAATTAATTTCTGTGTAGAGGAAACTGAACTCAATTAATAAACTGTAAATGCAGTGTATACAGCTAACTTCAGTATAAGATTTATTTATATTATTTGTATCGGTCATCATTAAAATGACAGTGTTTACCCACAATTATCACACACACAAGTATCTGAGATGCTTTTATTCATATATGAGGAAAAGTAAGCCGGCAGGTCTAAATACAAGAAGCAGCTGCAACACCTTAGATGTAGGCAATGCTGACTTTTTAAATGGCAACTACTAACAGTTGAATTATGATGACCTAATCCTGCATTCCTTGCACAGCCAAAACTCCCACTGACTTCAAATGGAGAAAAAGGTTGAAATGGCAGAAAAATAGGAAAATATACGACTAAGAAGCAAGTTTGTCCTATTGAATGTGTGTGATTAGTCTTGAACCATTACTAAGAAGAGACTTAAATTTTCTTGCCACTTTTCTCTGAAGAGATTTGATCTTTCCTTGTAGAGCTGAATGGCTTTCCCTTCAAATCCACATTAAATAAAGTTGCAAGGGTTCATCTTAAACATAACTGCAAACGTTTACATGTTTTCCTTTTATATAGCACTTTAAATGCTATGGCACTGAACCTTTTACTCCAGAAGGAAAGCCAAGAAACAGAATGGTGGATTTCAGCTAGTTTTATGTTGAAAACAATTATCAGTAAACCAGAAAGTCTTGAAACTACTTTGGGCTTGATCCTGTCCAGTACAGGCGCATAGTATTGTGCATATATAAGTGCAATGTAAAAAGTACTTAGTAGTGTAGAGAATGCAGGGAAATGTGCAGGGCCAAGGCCACTATGAAAACTTTACCTTTCCAGTGGACTAATCTTAATTTTTCCCACTGGTGCTTCCAGTCCCCAAGCCAATTTCATGAAGACTTTGAAATACCTAGTCCTGGTGCAGTATGTAGCAGAGTGTACAATGTTCTTGCAATCCAGTACACCTCTTCATAGAGGATCCTTATGGATGCAAGTAATGTTAAGAACTAGGCACGCCACTCTCTTGACTGTAATTAAATTCTCAAGCTGCCTGTGTACCCACTTTCCTACTCACACATAAACAGGGTAAAACAAGGCCCAGCGAGAATGGTGTGTCCAAGGAAATACATGGCCTTAACCACAACTGTCATCATGCTAATAACAGGATTGTATTTACTCCCCTCTTTGATCTTATCACTGCTACAAAGCAGGAACAACTTGGTAGCTATGCATCTAACTAAAGCAGGTTCAGGATTTCCTGCAAACTGTTCTGCTCATAATTTGTTACCTTAAACTTGTCTATGCAACACTCTGCACCTAAACTATGTGGGGTTAAGCCCTTCGTGGCAATTGCATGAACTTCTCTTGAGTATTACTAACATGGTTATTGGTGCATCGAGTTTTGTATACAGTAGATAAAATAGATCTGAGCACCTCTTCAAAATGGTAAGGAATTTAAATAGATAAATCCCTGGGTCTTGCCCAAAGTCTCTCCTTTCATTATAATTTTAGTGTTGTTTTCAGGCTTAACAATCTCTTCCTTCAGAATCAACTGACCAGTTCAGAAAATAAATTACAGCAGGTAAGCCTGGCTAGCCACAAGGAAATCTGTCTGTTCACCTTTTCCCAAAATATTTTCTTTATGTATAACAATAAACTTTCCACTATTTATTGTTCCCCTTGCATACAGCAATAAGCATGAGCAATTCACTGGATTTTGTTCCCTTACCATACAGGACCAAATTCTGACCTTGGTTACCCCATAAATCTTCACTAACTTCAATGGGCTTACATGGAGTAACCAAGAGCAGAATTTGCCTCATAAAGGAAAAAGTGAGTGCAATCCCAGTCAGCATATGTCCAGACTCTGGTAATACATGCAATAAATTAATCCATACATACAGAATTACAAATAGTAGTGCTGGGTCAATGCCAATATTTCCCATCCAAACTTTTAGACAATTCAGAACTGGGGCCAAGTGTTGCAGGTGCTCAATCTCTCCAAAACGTGCTGAGCCCAAATCACAGAGTTCACCATGCTCTCCATTCCTCCCTTGAGCTTTGGTGATGTTTCAATACAGAGCTAAAGTTTGCATCTTGTACCTTTTTTTTAAAAAAAAAAGACTGCATCTTCTGACTCCATTAGAGAAAATACTGCATAATTTAGTACACAGACTCAAGTGACTGCATTATACAGCTGTCCTGTCCTATATATATTGTTGTTAGGGCTTGCCTATCCAGGAGAACGTTTGTGCATTTTTTCCTCAGAACATCACTTCCTATGCATAGCACTGCTTCATTTATAAATTTCATGGGGTTTTTTGGGGAGGAAGGGAGAAGGTTGGGGTTTTTTTGCAAAACAGTTTTTTACAGAAACACACAAACACAGTTATCTGCAGGATAACTTCAACTAGGAAAACCTCAGGAGTGATGTAATTACCCAATTAGATACATTACAAAGCTTACACTTGCATAAACCACTTTCCAACTTTCCAATGGAAACTAAGTTTTGACATTGACTTCGGTGGAAGCAGGGCTCTATGAATGAGAAAATCCTTACTATGTTATTTATTAACTTGTAACGTTGCATGTCCGAAGGGATGTTAAGCATTAAAGAAGGTGTTCTCATCTCTATGCGAGCCTCGTGTGTGTAATTCCCCACTCTACACTTAAAAACAAATCTATATGAACACAAGCAACTTCCTCCTAGACAGTTGTTTACTTATTTAAAATGTATGTTTACTTAAAATTTTGCTCCCTGGGATAGCCTCATCATGACATTCATTTAATTTTAGTCAGGATCCTAAGGGATTCGACAGTCAATCTTACACTAGCTACTTCAGTAAAACCAATGTAATTCAGGACACTCAGACTGAAATAGCAGACAACACAGCACAAACGCTTGTTCAGTTCCGTTTACACTGATGAGATAGCTGAAGAGCAGATGGTTCTAGACAATGTCTGTGAATCTAATGGGCAGGTTACTATCTAGCTCTCCATCTGAGGAGATTTTATTTCCCCCAACAACAATTGGTATCTGGATACCTTCCACACCAAATAGATTAGCAATAGTAAAGTCCCTGTCATAGAGTTGCTGGCTTTTCTCCCAATAAAGCTTTGTATGGGATAGGGTGTTTGTTTGTGGAAATGGGGGAATAGGGGATTGGTTGGTTGTGAGAATGTGCTCCTGGTTACAAGTATACTTAAGGTTTTTTTTAAGCTGCAGCCACAAAAGCCTAATTTAAAAGTGCCTAGTGCTAAAATCAAGAGACTTGTGCAGGCCCGCCGACGGGGGTGGGCTGAGGTGGGGGGACAAAGGGGGCAATTGCCTAAGGGCTCAAGCAATTTAAAAGGGCCTGGGGGCCCCCAGCCACCGCCACCACCAGCAGTGCAGTGGGAAGAAGGCAGGCTTCCCACCCATCCTCACTCTGCGCCACTCCCGGAAGCGGCAGGCACTTCCCTGCAGCCGCTGGGGTAGGGGTCTCTGCAAGCTGCACCCACCCCAACACTGACTCCGCAGCTCCCATTGGCCGGGAACTGTAGCCAACAGGAGTTGCAGAGGCGGTGCCAGTGGGAAGTGGCACATGGAGCCCCCCCAGTCCCCCCTGCCTAGGAGCTGCTGCCAGAGGGGTGTGCCAGTTGCTTTCAGGAACCGCCCGAGGTAAGCACCGAGCCCCTGACCTCCTCCTGCACCCAAACTCTTTCCCAGAACCTGTACCTCTCACCTCTCCTGTACCCAAACTCCTTCCCAGAGCCAGCACCCCATCCCGCACCCAAACTCCCTCCCAGAGCGTGACCCCGCATGCCCTCCCACACCCAAAGTCCATCCCAGAGCCCCACCCCTCACCCCTCCCACAACCAAATTCCCTTCCAGACCCTGCACCCCGCATCCCCTCCTGCACCCCAGCCCCTTGCCCCAGCCTGATGAAAGTGAGTGAGGGTGGGGGACAGCGAGTGACGGAGGGAAGGGGGAAGAGCAGAGGGCAGAAGAGCGGGCCCAGGAGCGCAGCCAGCAGCTCACTGGGCACCAGCCAGCGCAGGTGCAGCACCGCCGAAATGTCAGGCGGACAGTGTCCTCGTGGGCGTGGCTTGTGCACGCATGGGGGCCCATTGACTGTTGTGCCCTGGGGCCCAGAATTGCTGTTGGTGAGTTGGACTGGTGTGAGCAAAGGACATATTTTGTTCCCCTCATTTGGACTCCAGATTTAGTGCTGTCCCATATGTAGAACACCCATATGTAGAACACCAGTTCATTAAATTAAATTAGGCCTTAAAAAGGAAAAAATGGATTTCTGAGTAGAATTTATGCTGTAGAGTCTAACTCCCACTGAGCGCTATTGAAAGGCCTAAAACTATATTTGTCCAGGATTCTCAAACTCTTTCCACAGTGTGGACCACAAATGGATACAAACAGAGTGGGGAAGCACTCCCTCTCTCATATGTGATCAATAGACCATTTCTATTCCTAGTCACAATCCCAGAAGTACAATCCATAACAGCCCTGTAGCTACCGAGGGAATTGTTCACATAGAAAAGTATACTTATATCATGTTTTTTAGTGAGGATGATGTTTTATTGTATATTTCAAATCTTTCAAAACTAATCCCAAAACTATACAAAACAATAAAGTAATATGGCTTGATTTCTGGCTCTGAGAAAAATGACATGAAAACTGTAGCTACAATGCGATGCTGAACAGCAGGGGTCCAGAAAAAATTGATATCAGGAATAAATTAAAATTGAAGGGATTCAGGCACCTAGAAACAGAAATAAAGCCACATCTAAAAGACTAATTTAATGCAAGCTATTCCAGGGGGGGGAAATGATTATGTAGATGATATGATCCGCCTTTATCTTTATTAGCTTTAGACTAGAAACATTCAACATCAACAAACCTCCCAAGATTATTATTTTTGTATCAATACCTTCCATCACTAACCCCCAGAGAATGCATAGACTGCATTGACAAACACATCCCATGTTCTTTATATGGAACAATAATAAACTAGGAGTAAAACATAAATGCTATTACAAAGGAAAATGGAGGGACAGCCTAGACAAATGTATGGTTTACTACTGAGCAAGCCAAAGAAAGTTTATTTTGAATTGAAATCATGATGAGACCAAATGGTTAGAGGATGTAAAAGGTGACAGATAATAAATTTAATGCCCTGACCTGGCAATTGAAAACATAGACAGACTACTGTGCCCCCTGCTCCCCCGGTACCTCTATTGAAGTCAATGGGACTCCTTGCAATAGCAGTGGTCTGCCAGTGTGCTATCGAATGCAGACTCCAGCCTATTTATTGGCCAGAAAAAAATTACAGAGCAAATAATTTGTGGAGTCCAATGTGTTGGAAAGATGGGAATGAATGAGAAAATGAATAATATTCTTGAGGGATATGTCAAAATTGATCAGTATTCCTAATATATAGACCACCTAGTTTCCATAAAAGGTCTAAGGGGGAAATGGGTACAAAAAGGATTAAAGAAAAAAACTGGGCTAAATTCTTTCAATCAATTATAAGAAGAATATAAGTTAGAAAATCAGAACTTATCTATTTTCTGAGCCTTAGGATATTATTTACAAAATCCTGAGGCCCGGAGACAATTTAACCATAATCGGGGAACTATGGACAATATTGTGCCATTAATTTTTAAGCATAACATCTCATTGAGCTCCAGTGGGCCATTCTGCTTAAAAATGTGAAGGCATAATAAGATTCAGTGTAAGGAAATTACATGATAATTACATCTCCAATTTTAAAAAATTAAGTATATCAAATACACTTTGTTTTCTATAGAACAAAAGGGCAATATTTACAATGTGAGATTTGATTGGGGAAAGGACAAGATGACTGGATGACTGGATGATATTATGCTAACCTTTCGTAGGGCATTCAGATCCCATTGGTGATATGATTATGCCCCTGCAGAGAACACAGCAAAATCCACCCATCTATCAATCTAAAGTATTAATAAAATCACTTCTCATTTGTTATCACCATAATAAAATGAGGGACGCCATAGTAGTATGAGGTGTTTTCTGGATATGTCCCAAATCAGAAGAGCATCTAGAAAGATGATGCAGGAGTTATTTTAGAGATAACCCCACCAAATCCTGATGACTGTGGTGCTGGGGCAATGTCCAGTTCACTGAATTTAAACAAAGAAATCTGTTTATACCTCTTAACTGCAGCCAGGAAGTGTATTTCACCCTAAGGCTGCATTCATGCAATTACATCTGTGTGTGGGCCCTTATATGGCACACAAAGCCCCACTGACTTCAGGATCAGGACCTAGGCTGGGAAAAACCAATATCCATTATAGAAATGTGGATCACAAGAATAAGAGAAATGGAGTAATGTATTGCCTGTATTAGATTCACAACTGAACTCTTCAATGAAAGATTACCCAAGTGGAATGAACTGGTTAAAAATAAATTATGTATATAACGTCTATAAGAAAGTCATGTCTAGTCTCTATAACCAATAATGTATGCTTCATCAGCTCTTCTGTATTCTGTTATCTTGTATCTGTCACCCTCCCCTTTACTACTTAGATAAGGGAATAACTTTTAGTGTCAATAGTTCTGTTTATCTTTAATAAAAATATTAGTGATTAAGAAATAATTGATAAGATAACAAAGACATGGCTTCTACTATTAGGTATATTAGTTTTACTGGATTATTGGTTTGTTCTTCATTACTATTGCTTCAGAATATACTGCCTTTACTTCAGCTGTAAATAGCCCAGGAAAACAGCACATACCTTAAAGGGAAACATCCAAAGGAGAAATTCTTTTCCTCCTATCTGAGGCCTTTCCCTAGGGAACAGACCACTTTGGGAGGTGTTATTGCTTCATGCTTGCAGCACTAAAAACAAGAATATAGAAATAATGGGTTGGCTGAGCATATTATGAAAGGATTCCCCCTATTATGGAATTCAGAACAAATGAAAGTCAAGATAAAACAAATTGATGGTTGGGAGCTTGGGGAATTTGTACTAGTTTGGGTATATTAGCTTCCTAGTTCTTAACAGCTGGCTGTCAAATGTCAATCGCCAGGTTGTTTGGGTTTATCTGATTACCCTGTACCCTTACTCCTGTTGTTGATCATTAAAATCATGGGAATGTATTAGCTCAGGCCCAAAATCTATTCTCCTGTGTTTATAAAGATCATAATAATGAAAAAACTTAAGACTTTGCTTTCCTTATTATGTATATACACACATACAATGAAACAAAAGAAACACTAAGTTTGCTTCCTTACTTGTCCTGACAGAATTTGTGCATGCACACTCATTAGAAGTTACTGGCCATTCTTGTGCAGTTTTTAATGCTAGCTGTATGATGAAGCACACCAAATGAACCACAAGTTATTTAAGAAAATTAAATAAGGAAACTTTTGAGGTTGTAGCAGGAAGACAGTCTGAAGAGAGCGCAGTCTGATGTAAATGAATAGACGGCTTCAATGAAAATGAAAGAGGAGAAAACTCCCTCCTGGGGTTCATTATGCCTCTTGAGCTGTTGGTAGTAAAGTTAATTTTTAAATGCTTTGAGGTGATTAAGAACTCAGGCATCACTCTAAATGTAAATAAGTCCTGTTTCATTTCCTCACAGTTAACTCTTGATTGCGACAGTCACCAGCTACTTAGTCTGCTGCTGATGTATTTAAGATCCACAGTCTAGTTCAGGGGTGGGCAAACTTTTTGGGCCAAGGGCCAGAACTGTCTGGGGAAATTGTATGCAGGGCCAGTGCAGGGGTGCGGGAGGGAGTGCAGAGTGTGGCGGGGGCGGGGGCGGGGGGGCGGTGTGCAGGAACAGGCTCAGGGCAAGGGATTGGGGCAGAGGAGGGGTGTGGAGTGTATGAGGGGGCTCAGGGAAGGGGGTTGAGGTGCAGAGGGGTGCTGAGTGCAGGGGGGGCTTAGAGCAGGGGTCCAGGAGGGGTGCGGACTGTGGGAGGTAGCTCAGGGCAGGTGGTGGGGTGCAGGAGGGGTGCAGGGTGCAGCAGGGGGCTCAGGGCAGGGGCTTGGGGTGCATGGGGCTGCAGGGTGCAGCAGGGGACCAGGGTGCAGGAGGAATGCATGGTGTGGCAGGGAGTTGGGGCGTCGGGGTGCAGGAGGGATTCGGGCTCCGGCCCGGCGCTGCTTACCTAAAGCGGCTCCAAGGTGGTAGCAGCGTGCACCGGGGCCAGGGCAGGTGCCCTGGCCTGCCTGCCCTGGCCCCAAGCAGCGCCGCTCCGCGAAGCGGCCGCAACCACATCCCTGGGGGGGGAAGGGCGCTCAGGGCTCCGTGGGCTGCCCTTCCCACGCCTCCAGGTACCCCTCCGAAGCTCCCATTGGCCACGGTTCCCCATTCCCGGCCAATGGGAGCTGCGGGGGGCGGTGCCTGGAGGCAAGGGCAATGCACGGAACCCTCTGCTCCTCGCCACCCCCGGGCCACAGGGACGTGGTGCTGGCCGCTTGTGAGAGTAGCGCGGGGCCTGCAGCACCACAGGGGGCAATCCCAAGGGCTTGATCCAAAGCCCTGATGGGCCAGATCTGGCCCGCGGGCCATAGTTTGCCCACCCCGGTCATAGTTAACCCTTTTGATATGAAGTGAAATTCTACCAAGCCCATTTTAAATGTAAACACTCAGATCTTGACAAATTCACTCACTAGTGAAAACAATTATTTATATTTGCAAATAATAAAAGGACATAATAAAGAGGGTGTCACATAATTAATTGGTGGGTTTTGGTTCACTAGCTAAAAGAGACATCTTTTTCCACCTCACACTGCAGCTTAAAATCAGAAATAGAATAGAAACTTTCAATTTAGTAAGGTGACTTCTTTAAGTTACAGTTTGAAGAAGCATTGCAGTGAGTCAACTCCATCTACTCTCATGTGCATAGTCAATAGAAAATTGCAAAAACTTTTGTATATACATTGCAAGAGGTCAGTCCCATTTCTTGCTGAAAAACCTTTTGTTAATGTTCATTTTTGAGCTCCGTACATTCATCATTGAGGTATAACAGAGAGCTATAACGGGTGTTTAAAGATATTGGACTAGGACCTCAGAAACCTGGGTCCTAATCCCAGATCTGTTACTGGCTTCTGTGGAAAGTTGTAAATCACTTAGGCAGAAAGTTTCAAAAGTGGCAACTGATTTTGGGTGCTGTGGTTTGTGGGTATCCAAGCTGAGAAAACTTAAGGTATAAACAATTAAGATGCCTCAAGATGGATACCCCAAAAATCAAGGCAGCCACAAAATCTGGCCACTTTTGAAAATGTTGGTTTTAACTCTCTGTAGCTAAAGTCCCCATCTTTAAAATGATGGCAATTATACTTCCCTTCCTTAAAGGAGTGTTCTGAGGGTAAATCCATTACTATTTGTGAGGTGCTCCAATGGAGTCAAAGCTGCTATGTTCTCATCATACACTTTGTGAGTACCCTTCCGGGGAAACTAAAGCAGCAAACAGCAGACCGAATCTGGATAATCCAGATCCTGGTAACAGTAGTACTGGAGACATAATTTTTAGGTTCTTCACTTGATATTCTTCAACGCAGTGTGGAGGGGCTGTCAGCTGAAAGCACTTAGTACCAGAGAATATTGCCCCCTGTCATGGGGTTGACATTATCCATCTCCAAAAAATGCAAGTAGCTTCTATCTTTGCCTATAATAAAGGCTATGACATTATTAGCTATTATCTTCATGGGAAATATGACAGAGCCATTTATGTGAAATCTTATATGGATGATGTGGAGGCCGTACCAACTAATTCACCTCAGTGTGACACTGTAAGAGTCAATCAGCCACTGCAAACATTTATAAACCTCCTGATGAAGCCTGGAACACACCACCTTTACCAGTATTTCAACAACCATCCATCTATGTTTGGGACTTCAATAGCCCTCACACCTCATAAGACTAAAGAGAATCTGACAAAAATGGACTGGATCGCATAGACTGGGCTTCTATAATGACCTATATCTCTTGCTTGATCCTAAGCAGACAGCCACCTTTTTCTCTGCATGGTGGAAGCAGGGCTACTTTCCTGACCAAATTGGGTCACCTCAGGAGGGGACCAGCTATTACCAGCCTTCTCAAAAGGTCTTGGAAACTTCCCTCATAGCCAGCACAGCCCCATTCTTACTAGGACAGGAGTGACAATCCCCTTAAAAACCACTATTCTAGACTGCAGTGGAACTACAGAAGAGCAGACTGGAAACAGATACTCAGAAGTGAGAAATGAGTATATAGTGTGCATGCCACTCAATACCTCAGTAGAAAATACCTTCACTTGCCTCTCCAAAGCAATTTTTAAATCAGCCACTAAATCCATCCTATGTGGTTACTACAAGACTTATATCCCCCGCATAGATGTGGACTGTGCAAAACTTCTAAAGCCCTATGAAAAAATCTGGTGACTCAGAGATAGCAAACCACCTAATTCACAGCCTCAATGCCCATCATAGGGAACATTAGAAAGACGTTACATCAAATATGGACATGACAAGGTCTACCAGAAAAGCATGGTCACTCATGAGCAGCACAGAAACCACCTAAACATCAGTGTAAAGTGTACCAGAAGAGCATCACCACATACGAACACAGCAAAAGCAAACAGGGATGAGACCTTTGAGGAGTCTGTAAAAAGGGAATGGCACAGATACAGACAGACTGCACCTTGGAGTGAGGAAGACATTGTTCAGCTTTTCTCCACTGAGGACTGGAGAGAGGACTGAGCTGCAAGAAAGCAGAAAAAGCAGGCAGCCTGGACAAGAATTCACCAGAAATGCTATTACACCTTAATAAGAAGATCACAAAATGGCTGTCAATGTTCATATCCCATGTCATCCAAGAGAACAAGGTGCCTAGGAGATGACGGAAAGCTAGGCTAATAGCTATACCAAAACCAGGAAAGGACCATTCCCTTCCACCTAGCTACTATCCAATATCACTTCTGAACTATGCTTACAAACTACTTCTGCAAAGAATTATCCCCACAGTAGAGCAGGCAGGTTTCAGGCCTAATAGGAGCACTTGTGATCAAGTTCTTGCTCTTATAGAGAATGTAAGAGAAAGAGAAGTCAAGGGTTGTGTTTCTTGACTAGACAGCACCACATTACACCATCTGACACACTGGCCTGCTGTTCAAGATGCCAAATATGTTACCTCAATAGATTGTTATGGCTACTGAAATGATTCTTCAAAACAGACCATTCTAAACAAAACTAGGCAATAAATTGAGTTCATAGAGGATCCAGAAGAACAGACTCTCCCAGGGATCTGGTCTTGCTCCATCTTTCTTCACGATATTTACAAATGACTAGCCTCCAACTATCTCTAGGCATTCAAGTATGCAGATGACATCTGCTTCGCTTCAAGAGACAGAGACTTAAAAAAGATGGAGAACAGCCTGAACCAAGACACGGCAGCCTTAGTGGCTACTGCAAGAAGTGGAGACTTAATCCTACTATCAAAGACAGTGCTGTCAAGTTTCCATCTCTGTCATGCCAGCGCTTCATGAGAGCTCAACATCTTCTTGAATTGGGAAGAATGATTGGCACATGACCCAAAGCTTATCAAGGTAGCTCAGAAGAGTAAGCGTAGAAATGGTCTCGTAAGTGGGTCAACTTGTGCAACCGGTGCACAGCTCAGCACTTGCTCTCTACTACTCATCTGGAAAATACTGTGGTCCTGTGTGGTAAAATTCTTCCCACACAAAGCTAGTTGATATATAACTGAATCAAAAAATGAGAATACCAGGGGCTATGAGATCAACAAACACCAAGTGGCTACCAGTCCTCTTTAATATCCTGCCTCCTAACATCAGGCATTATATTGCAGCAAAGAACCTCCTTGACAAAATTCAGGAGAACCCACAACTGCCACTTGTCTAAGGCATATGGGAAGCACCTTTACACTGACTCCTCAGCAAAAGATCAGTCTGGGCTCTGTTACCGATCATCTCTATGATAGATGCTACCACATTGTGGTGAGAAGAATGGGAACAAGCTGCTCCCTCTGTAAGAAAGTCCTTCCTCATCACTTAGCCTGATGACAGACTGCCTAGTTCGAGCTGCCATGCTATCTCTGGAGCAAGCTCAACTGTTTCAAATAAGGGGTGGTGAGGTGCACACCTGGTGCATACCCTGTGACTCAGGAACAGCCCTCTCTCTAACTGTGGTGTAGCTGAGGATGTCAACAGACCAGCACAAGATTTTTGGTTTACTAGCTAAAAACTAACCAAGATTTTGTAGTAGGAGTACAAGAGGACTTTCCAGACTCTATATTGCTGTCCTTGAGGCTATTGAATGGCTAAAAAGTGTGATGCCTACCTAAGTTCTCTTGACACTTTTGACATTTTTTAGCTTGTATCTCTCATTTGATCTCTGTACTTTACATTTTGAACTTTTTCCCATCTTTATTGTACCACTTGTGTGTTCAGTATGTGACAGGGTCGAGCCAGATGGCTGTAGGAGAGTAATAGAAGGCAGATATATTAGCCCAAGGCTAAGTAGGTCCCTTTTCCCTGGGTAAGGTAACAGGGAGGGTTCCAGAACAATCAGGAACCTTCTGGAGGCAATTAAGACAGGCTAATTAGAACACCTGCAGCCAATCAAGAAGCTCCTAGAATCAATTAAGGCAGGCTAATCAGGGCACCTGGGTTTTAAAAAGGAGCTCACTTCATGGTGTGCGTGTGAGGAGCTGGGAGCAAGAGGCACTAGGAGCTGAGAGTGAGAACACGGACTGTTGGAGGACTGAGGTGTACACGCATTATCAGACACCAGGAGGAAGGTCCTATGGTGAGGATAAAGAAGGTGTTGGGAGGAGGCCATGGGGAAGTAGCCCAGGGAGTTGTAGCTGTTGCACAGCTGCTCCAGGAGGCACTCTAGACAGCTGCATTCCACAGGGCCCTGGGCTGGAACCCAGAGTAGAGGGCGGGCCCAGGTTCCCCCCAAATCCTCCCAACTCCTGGTCAGACACAGGAGTCGTCGACCTGGACTGTGGGTTCAGAAAAACGGCCAAGCTGAGGGCTGCCGTGAAGCTCCAAGGCGAGCAAATCCACCAATAAGCACAAGACCCACCAAGGTAGAGCAGGAACTTTGTCACAACTAATAATAGATGCTCCAACACTTTATTTATTTTAGCTTATAATAGGTATTTTTAAAACGTGTCTCTCTCGGGCTCTGTGCGCTACTGATATTAGTTAAAGATACAATCACATAAGAACTAAGCCAGACGTTTCCATACCCCCAAAACCAGAAAATAAACATTCAGAAATAAAACTACAGCTAAACAACACCCTACCTCACCCATAAATACCAGCTGATGTCACAGATTGCCTTCCTCAAAGAGATGGGTATGGCATTGTGGTCTGAAGGTCAACACAGTCAGGTTATTTCAGCCAAAGGGTGGAGTTAGTTTCAAAGTTGAGGGGGCCCCAGTGGAACAGTCCTGTTGGTAGCACCCTCTTGTAAATAAAGGGCTGTTCAGCTGAGTCCCTCCAATGTTTGTGGTTGTGATAGACATGGGAGAGACATGATCTCTAAGTAGATTTCATGCCATCCAGGGCTTTATATATCAAAACTAACCCTTTCAACCCCACTCCAAAAGGCAGCCAATGCAGATCATGGAAAGCAAAGACTCCATATTCACCTGGTGAAATACACTGTTTAAGATGTAAGCCACCATATTCTGCATAAACATCAGTTTCCAAGTTGGTGTAAGGTGTAGACCCATGTATAACACACTGTAGTAATATAAATTTGAAATGACAAAGGCATGGGTTACACTAGCAATATCTATATCCAGCAACCTCTGCTCTTGTGGTTAAGATAATGGTCTGAGACTCAGGAGCTCTGGGTTCAGTTCCTACTCTTCCACAGGCTTCTGTGTGATCTTCAAGTCACAATTTCTCTGTCTCACTTCCCCATCTGTAAAACTGGGATAACAATAACACTACCTTACCTCAAAGGAATAATGTGAGAATAAATCCATAAATACTTGGGAGGCATTCAAATGCTCTTGTGATGGGGACATATAAGTAGAAAGAAAGAAATGGTTGTGATATCCTGGCCTGATGGAGATGAAAAGGGGCTTTCTGAGACATTGCTGCTCTCTGATCATCTAACAGCAGCTGGGGACCCAACAATACCACAAGATTATGAACTCTAGTATCAAACCCTACCACACTTTCAAAGGGGAAGATATAATTTACCTCATATCTTCTGGTTTCCAATTACCACAAACTTATCTACATTAACCTTCAGACAGCTAACCCAAATTTTGACTCGCCACTACCCAAGGCATTCAACAGCACTGACTGGGTCTATAAAAGAAATACAGTCACAGGCACACGGCAGCCAATACTACCTCACTGACCTCCCAATGGCCTCATATGCTCATTGAACAAGAAAAGAGAAAAGATGAAACCTTGTTGAACATCTCATGACAGTGTGTTTGTGGGGTGGGAAGGAATCACCCAATCACTCTCTGGGAGTCCTCTCAAGTGAAGAAAAGAACCACCCAAAAGCAGTCCCATCCATTTTCATTGCATTATGCAGGCAAGTCAATAACATTACATAATGTATGGTATGAGAGGCAGCTGATAGATCTAACAATATCACCAGGAACACCTGATTAGCATCCATTTCCAGAAAATGATCATCTACCATTGACTTCACCACCATTTCTGTGCCAAATCCAAAACCAGACTGACATGGGGCAAGGAAGTCTGAGGTATCTAGGTTCTAAGAAATGTTCTCACCATAAACTTTCCTATACTTGTAACCAGAAACAGGAAATTATATATTAGATAATAGTCAGAATTTCATCGTTTCTTGAGTAAAGGTCACACAACAGTTTCTTTAAGAAAGGCTGGCTACCTGTTCTCCCTAAGAAAAATATTTAAAATCTCCATAAGCAGAAGACCTAGAATCTCGCTTCTGGTCTTCGCCATCCAGGAAAGAGAAGGGCCTGAAGGGCAGGTTTGGAAAAAAGGGTTGACGCCCAAGTAACCAGAAATTTCCTCACAATGGGAAGAACTTGAATCAGCCACCAAATGAAGGCAGTTTAGATTAAGCATGCTGTGCATTATTCAAACAAATCCAATTTTGCAGATGCTATGTTAGAAGCAAAGAAATGTTTCTTTTCCTGCCATACAGCCATTTCATTAAAATCCAAAACTCTTAAAGATGCAATCTGTCAGATTCAGCATAAGACTTCCAGCATTGGCTCTATAATCATCTCTCCCACTTCATCTATTGCAGGTCATCTGAAAACACAAGTGATATGTGAGGACAAAACCAGAAAACAGGACACCTAGGACATGCTATTTCCATGGTTGTGGAGAAAAGATTGTAAAAAACGCTACCACATCTCAAGAGAGTAGTCCAACAAAGGAATAATATCTTCCTTCACGGCCTTTTGGACATTCTCTTGTTCCATTAACTTCTGAGGGTGGACCACTGAAACTCTGTGCCATAGAAACACCTTAATGCAAAAGAAATTTTAAAAAATACTGGGTTTGGTTACAGATTCTCTCCCCCCCATTTCTTAATCCCTGTTATGGCTGCGAATGCAGGGTTTTCTGAAGTAGTTCTGTTTCCTCACAGACTACTGAACTGCTTCATTTTCCCTGGTGACAATTTTTGGCACAGGAAAGGCAGATAAGCTCTGAAGTTAGAGGCTCTTCTAACCATACAGTGGCTTTCCTCCATGGCATTCAGCCACAAAGCATTACCATCAGACTCCAATTATGAAATAATGGGAATCCTGGTGCCTGGCTATTGGGTCAGGCATTATCTACTGATTCCAGAGATTTTGCAAAAGACCAGAAGATGAACGATGGGTCTGGGCTGATAGTCTGGGGCCTCTTTGTGCGTTGCCAGCAGGGAGATCAAGTCTGGAGTGCTGGGCAGAGACGGGCTCCATCTTACGAAGAGAGGGAAGAGCATCTTTGCCAGCAGGCTGGCTAACCTAGTGAGGAGGGCTTTAAACTAGGTTCACCGGGGGAAGGAGACCAAAGCCCTGAGGTAAGTGGGAAAGCGGGATACCGGGAGGAAGCACAGGCAGGAATGTCTGTGAGGGGAGGGCTCCTGCCTCATACTGGCAATGAGGGGCGATCAACAGGTTATCTCAAGTGCTTATATACAAATGCATAAAGCCTTGGAAACAAGCAGGGAGAACTGGAGGTCCTGGTGATGTCAAGGAACTATGACGTGATTGGAATAACAGAGACTTGGTGGGATAACTCACATGACTGGAGTACTGTCATGGATGGTTATAAACTGTTCAGGAAGGACAGGCAGGGCAGAAAAGGAGGGGGAGTAGCACTGTATGTAAGGGAGCAGTATGACTGCTCAGAGCTCTGGTACGAAACTGTAGAAAAACCTGAGTGTCTCTGGATTAAGTTTAGAAGTGTGTGCAACAAGTGTGATGTAGTGGTGGGAGTCTGCTATAGACCACCAGACCAGGGGGATGAGGTAGATGAGGCTTTCTTCCGGCAGCTCACGGAAGCTACTAGATCGCATGCCCTGATTCTCATGGGTGACTTTAATTTTCCTGATATCTGCTGGGAGAGCAATACAGCGGTGCATAGACCATCCAGGAAGTTTTTGGAAAGCGTAGGGGACAATTTCCTGGCGCAAGTGCTAGAGGAGCCAACTAGGGGGGGCGCTTTTCTTGACCTGCTGCTCACAAACCGGGTAGAATTAGTGGGGGAAGCAAAAGTGGATGGGAATCTGGGAGGCAGTGACCATGAGTTGGTTGAGTTCAGGATCCTGACGCAGGGAAGAAAGGTAAGCAGCAGGATACGGACCCTGGACTTCAGGAAAGCAGACTTCGACTCCCTCAGGAAACGGATGGCCAGGATCCCCTGGGGGACTAAATTGAAGGGGAAAGGAGTCCAGGAGAGCTGGCTGTATTTCAAGGAATCCTTGTTGAGGTTACAGGGACAAACCATCCCAATGAGTTGAAAGAATAGTAAATATGGCAGGCGACCAGCTTGGCTTAATGGTGAAATCCTAGCGGATCTTAAACATAAAAAAGAAGCTTACAAGAAGTGGAAGGTTGGACATATGACCAGGGAAGAGTATAAAAATATTGCTCGGACATGTAGGAATGATATCAGGAGGGCCAAATCGCACCTGGAGCTGCAGCTAGCAAGAGATGTCAAGAGTAACAAGAAGGGTTTCTTCAGGTATGTTGGCAACAAGAAGAAAGCCAAGGAAAGTGTGGGCCCCTTAATGAATGAGGGAGGCAACCTAGTGACAGAGGATGTGGAAAAAGCTAATGTACTCAATGCTCTTTTTGCCTCTGTTTTCACTAACAAGGTCAGCTCCCAGACTGCTGCGCTGGGCATCACAAAATGGGGAAGAGATGGCCAGCCCTCGGTGGAGATAGAAGTGGTAAGGGACTATTTAGAAAAGCTGGACGTGCACAAGTCCATGGGGCCGGACGAGTTGCATCCGAGAGTGCTGAAGGAATTGGCAGCTGTGATTGCAGAGCCATTGGCCATTATCTTTGAAAACTCGTGGCGAACCAGGGAAGTCCCGGATGACTGGAAAAAGGCTAATGTAGTGCCAATCTTTAAAAAAGGGAAGAAGGAGGATCCTGGGAACTACAGGCCAATCAGCCTCACCTCAGTCCCCGGAAAAATCATGGAGCAGGTCCTCAAAGAATCAATCCTGAAGCACTTACATGAGAGGAAAGTGATCAGGAACAGTCAGCATGGATTCACCAAGGGAAGGTCATGCCTGACTAATCTAATCGCCTTCTATGATGAGATTACTGGTTCTGTGGATGAAGGGAAAGCAGTGGATGTATTGTTTCTTGACTTTAGCAAAGCTTTTGACACGGTCTCCCACAGTATTCTTGTCAGCAAGTTAAGGAAGTATGGGCTGGATGAATGCACTATAAGGTGGGTAGAAAGCTGGCTAGATTGTCGGGCTCAACGGGTAGTGATCAATGGCTGCATGTCTAGTTGGCAGCCGGTATCAAGTGGAGTGCCCCAAGGGTCAGTCCTGGGGCCGGTTTTGTTCAATTTCTTCATAAATGATCTGGAGGATGGTGTGGATTGCACTCTCAGCAAATTTGCGGATGATACTAAACTGGGAGGAGTGGTAGATACGCTGGAGGGGAGGGATAGGATACAGAAGGACCTAGACAAATTGGAGGATTGGGCCAAAAGAAATCTGATGAGGTTCAATAAGGATAAGTGCAGGGTCCTGCACTTAGGACGGAAGAATCCAATGCACCGCTACAGACTAGGGACCGAATGGCTAGGCAGCAGTTCTGCGGAAAAGGACCTAGGGGTAACAGTGGACGAGAAGCTGGATATGAGTCAGCAGTGTGCCCTTGTTGCCAAGAAGGCCAATGGCATTTTGGGATGTATAAGTAGGGGCATAGCGAGCAGATCGAGGGACGTGATCGTTCCCCTCTATTCGACATTGGTGAGGCCTCATCTGGAGTACTGTGTCCAGTTTTGGGCCCCACACTACAAGAAGGATGTGGATAAATTGGAGAGAGTCCAGCGAAGGGCAACAAAAATGATTAGGGGACTGGAACACATGAGTTATGAGGAGAGGCTGAGGGAGCTGGGCTTGTTTAGTCTGCAGAAGAGAAGAATGAGGGGGGATTTGATAGCTGCTTTCAACTACCTGAAAGGGGGTTCCAAAGAGGATGGCTCTAGACTGTTCTCAATGGTAGCAGATGACAGAACGAGGAGTAATGGTCTCAAGTTGCAGTGGGGGAGGTTTAGATTGGATATTAGGAAAAACTTTTTCACTAAGAGGGTGGTGAAACACTGGAATGCGTTACCTAGGGAGGTGGTAGAATCTCCTTCCTTAGAGGTTTTTCAGGTCAGGCTCGACAAAGCCCTGGCTGGGATGATTTAACTGGGAATTGGTCCTGCTTTGAGCAGGGGGTTGGACTAGATGACCTTCTGGGGTCCCTTCCAACCCTGATATTCTATGATTCTATGATTCTATGATTCCAGTAATCCATGGAGGCATTTTCACAAGTAGCCCAGACTGAGGGGTAGAGAAAAATGTTAAGGTGTGTAGGAGTCCAGAGAGCAGAAAGATTGTGCTGCTCCTGAGGAAAGGTCTAGCTATAATGACTCGCCACTAGAACCTGTTGCAGCACTAGTGTTAGCAACTCAAATGACATGGGAATCCATGGGCTGGATGTTGGTCATGAGAAAGGCTGTCCCTTTGAAACAACTGTCCTTTTGCTCAGTGGTGGCCAAAGACTCCTTGGCATTCATGACACATGAAACAATTGGCTGATTCTACATCTCTGTCCATAGGGGCACAACCAGAATTGTCCTAAGAAAGGGGCCTAGAGCTCTCTCTCCACTGCTCTGCACCTAGACCCATGCTCTCTCCCCTTCACTCAGCTCTACATATGCTCCACCTCCTACAGCTCCACCCCCAACCCCACAGTCTTCACCCCACAATGCCCCACCCCCAACCCCAATGTCCTGCACCTAGTCTCCATGTCCAGCCCCAAGCTCTTATCCAGAGTGGTGGTCAGACTGAAGAGCACCACCCGAACCACAACCAGGCAGTTCTGGGAGCCCCAGACTCCATTGTTCTCCTCCATCTCCACTTCACCAGGAAACACCAAAAGCCTGAATCCAATCCTTCCACCCTCCTGGGGAGTTCCTGGTGCTCCCTGCTCCACTTCACCCTCAGGGCTGGGGATGCCCAGTGCCCATTGGTACCAGAAGAGCTGCAAAGGTGAGCAAAGCTAAGCAGGTACCCAGGATCATAGCACCACTTAAATTTGGCCCAGCTTCCCCTCCGTCATGGTGGAGATTAACAAGGCCACATTTCCAGCTCCAGTTAGAGGGCCCCCCATTGTATCACTGTTTGTCCACTCTATTACAACTGCATGTGTCTGATCAGCCTTTTTCTCTTAGGTTTCATTGCCTGACCTGTAGCCAGGCTGTCTGCCATCTGCTTTCAGAGATGAATACCACACTGGTATCATGAGTTGAAAACTGGTAATTACATGGTGCTTAAGAAGGGGTTAGGCATTTGCTGCTCACTTGCAACACGCATTGTCCTGCTCTGCAGTGACAGTCCTTGCTGGTTGTTACTACACGGGTACAGGAAGCTGCCTCTTTTGTTTACATTTCATTTTCTACTTTATTTTCAAAAGAGAACTGCAGAGCTTTCTAACTTTAGCTACTGAACATTGGGCAGCTGCTTTTTGATTTAATGTCTGTCGTATCTTGGCCCACCTGGCCCTGCATCTTGGGGGTCAGCTCCTTCCTGCGGGTAGGAAAGACAAAATCTTCCTTGGACAGAATAAACACAGTGAGGAACTCCATTAACAACATCAGCACATTTGGAGAGCCTCCTGCAACCTGCCATTGCCGCTCTCTGAGTTAGAACTCTCCCCTGCATCACATCATCGGTTGGGGGTACACTTTTCACATTGCACAGGGAGCAATCAGTTGTGTCCAGTTGTGGGAATTGCAATTCCCAAAAGAAAGGCTGTCAGAGACTCCTCCAAACCCAAGGTACCAGGTGTCACACAGCTGTCAGATCTACCTTTCTCTTTCACAGAAGGAGAGCAAAGATATCCAAGTGACCACGAAAAAACTGGAAATATCTATGGGGAATAAAACAAGCTTGCCAGCTGAATTTCATCCACTACTCAAGTGTCAAAGAGATGGTAATTTTCAAGCTAGTAACAAAGTGGTAAAATCGTTATAAAATAAATCCCCCAAAGTTGTATTTGCTCTTCTCACAGCATTGATGTTTAACCGTTTTAACCCCAACTGTGTGAAAAGGGTGGAAAGGGAGACATTTCCTGAACTCAGAAGCCAGTAAGGCCTTCAAAAACACCTGGATATCTTAGCTTGGCTCAACACATGCCAGAATCCTCTTATGGTCCCAGAACATCTTAAATTGTTAATACCTTTGCTAGCATAAACTTCCCCCATGCATCTTGAACAAAAGCCTCGGCAATTCTTCTATACGCCCTTACCTCCATGGCTTTTGCCCCCAATTTCCATTCCCTCGCTGAAAAAACAGTTTCTCCTTAAAGTTGTCTCCAGTTCAAATATTTCATTATAGCTTTATCTCCCAAACATCTTACATACAAATGAACATCTGGATTTCTACTGCTTTCCTTCCAGCAGAGAAAGGGTAGTACAATAATATTTGGCTAATGATAATATCTAGCTAATGAGTTGGTCTTCTGCCACATTTTAACTCTTAGCTTTTATGTAGTTCAGCAAAGGAAGATTTTTTTTCCTGTTAGTTTGCAACTTTTCAAACAAATTACAGCAAATATTACTCATGTCTCACTTCCTAAACCTCACACTTGTAACTGGAAAAAGATATGGGGGTGAGAGAAGTTGATCTAGTCATTTATCAACGACAGGGAGGTTCAGGCTACATCTATTCAGTTGGGGAGTACGTTGAAGCAGGTTCCCTCAATCCTGCAAACAAAAATTTCTCCGATTGTTCACATTTGCCAAGTAAAGGTTCCCCGGTCAGCTGCCTGCTGACAGCCATTGAAAGGCAGTAGCTGGGGATATTGTACTCTTCACAAGGCATCCTGAGAAAAAAGCTTTGTTACTCCACAGGAAAGTTCATGACATCTGTAAGTAACAACTAAAAGGGCACAGCAAAATCAGTGGGAAGTGTGTATTCAGCCAGGTCTCTAATTTATACAGTTACATAAATATATGATTTATGAAGGGGTTTTTTGGTGCTTGTATCTCCTGCAAACAATAGTTTGATTCAGCAATAATGGTTCATTCTCAGGTTACTGTGCTGTGCTACATGCTAGATCTATTGTGCTAGAGATGTTCTAAAGGATATTGTTAATATAACTTTGAAAGTTAGGCACAAAATGTTCATGCAATTGCTGTGGTTGCATACATTGATTGATCTGTGAGTGAAACTGCCCATTTGATCTTGCAATTACTGCATTTACATTCAAAGCACAGTAACTGCCTACACAAACAAGGGGTAAAATTCAATATGCAAGTTTGCATTCATAAGTGCATATTTCTATTTGAAAATAAGGCCATTCGTATATTATTAGGTACATCATTTGGGAATTCTAAACTAATAATTATGATTAGTATTTATTGTACTATAGTAGCACCTCCGAGCCCCAGTCAGGGATCAGGACCCCTTTGTGCTAGGCGCTGTATAAAAAGCGAACACAAAGGTAATCCCTACCCTGTTTATTTGAACTGCTCCCACAATATGAGGAGTTGAAGTCATTCTATCAGGTACCACTGCGACAAACCCCATAGATTACCTATCAGTAAATGTGGCTTTAGAAAGGTAACTTCTGTTACATCATTCTGCAATACAATTGGGGATTCTAAATGTCTGCAGTATTAACAGTGTCCGTACAGAGGCAAACAAGTGTTCATTATTTTGTAGAGTTGCTCCCATGCCCTCCTGACCCCATACCTCACTGGCATGTGCAGGGTTGGGCTGAAGTTGCTTAGCAGGTCTCTTCCTCCACACTTATCCCTCACTTATGCCTCTACCCCTCGTCCCTCACACATAGGGTGTGTTCCCTTCTTCTTTTTTTCTTCTCCATTTGGCTGCTCAGCACTCCCTTTCCTGGCATCCTCTTCCACTGGCTCCCCGAGTATCTCATTGGAGAGGACAGGAGGAGTTAAGGCGAGAATCCTGATCAGTTGACAAGGGGAAGGAGCAGCAGGAATCCAAGCAGCCCACTTCCCCCACCCTTGCTAGACATCACAGATGCAGCAGAGAAGGCTCTGAGTCTAACAGAGGGATAATAGGAGGGAAACATGCAGGGTGGTCAGGGGCTGGAAGAATGGGGCGGGAAGTGACAGAGTGTCATAGCAGATGAGTGAACAGGGGAAGAATGACATCCCCCAGAGGCTGGAGAGAGCGAGTGGAGTACCAGGGAGGATGACTGCATTAAATACACAAGTAATGTTGGATTTCCAGCATGAGATGGTCACATACAAATTGGCAGGGGGTGACTTTCCCTAATGGCTTAAAAATCAGATGGCATCCCGAAAGCAGTCCAGCACATTTATTTTAAATCTCAAGATTTTTAATGCAATCTCATTATTTTTTATGGGATGGGAGGAAGAGATGGCTGACCTGATTTCTAAAGGTGAGACATTGGCAGCTAATATAAGCAACTAAAAAGACATTGACTGTTGGCCCTTGGGGAGGGACAAGAACTTTGGGGTACTGTTCATGTCTCTCTTTTGCAAATTACTTACAGCAACCTTTCTGTGTCATTTCTTCCCCATCTTTAAAATAAGTATAATAATAGTTACCTCACAGAAGGATTCATTTTAAGAACTGTGTACAGGAGTTTGAAAAATTAAAGTACTGCACACAGTGAGTACAATTTCTTAACAACTGCTAGATACAAAAGTCTGCAGTAATGTCCTGTTCTGGCCCCCACTGGTTCATATCCTGAGACATGCTGAGAGCTCCCATTGAACTTAATAGGATTAACGGGTACGCAGCACCTCTCAGTTTTTGGCTAGAAGGGCCTAGTCCTACAAAGCACTGGGCACCCATATCTTTCACTGGCACTTAGTGGGAACTGAGGGTGGAAGCATCTCACAGAATCTCTCAGCACTTCTGCAGAATCAGGCCCTAGGTCATGTCTGAAAAGGTTTTGGAATTTTTAATTTTCACACTTCTCAAGTTCAGTTTACATTGTCTGGTTTTCTGTCTTTCAAATCAAGTCAAAGTCTTACTTTTGGCTCATAGGGATTTAAGGAGAAACACGACCTTCTTTCATTAAAAGCTGCTCTTTATCAAAGATCGTCTTGATATGTGTTATTCTGGTAACAGGGGGATCATGTAACCAGGAGTGTTTATTTTCTATCAGGCAATTAAGGTTCAGAGATATAGCCGTAATTGTATGGGCTTACTTGCAAAACTATGTGCTCACTTACACCTGGACTCAGATGGGCCTGGGCAGTCTGGCACCAGTTACCAAAGCTATTTGTATATGAACTTATCAAGGGCTCTGTGAGGGCAGAGAGAGACTATTCAATCAGGACCTGCAAACCTTGGCTGTGTAAACAAAAATCTTATCATTTTTAGAAAAACTATTGATTTTTATATCATGTTCCTCTTTCCCCTGACAAATTTGAAAGATGTAACACCGACGACTCTGATTACAGAGAAATGCAATGCAAATTTCTAAAGCAGACTTTTATTTTCTTGTTCTGCTGTGATTTCTTTATCTGCTTAATTTTTTCCATATCAAACAACTGCTCACCTGAAGTCACTTCTCTCTTGTTCTTAGCACCTGTGCAGGATACTCAGATCTAATCTCCTAGGCATGAGACTGGGTGCATTCTCTTTTCTCTGAGTGTGTGTATAAACCTTCAGGGTAGGAATATCAGGATAGAACACAAGCCAGGCCGCGCAATGGCCATCACACACTTGTTTGCTAGGCTAAACAAGCCAAGATCTTTCAGTCTCCTCTCATAAGAGAGGTCCTCCATTCCCCTGATCATGCCAGTAGCCCTTCTCTGAACCTGTTCCAGGTTTCTTGAAAATGAGTGACCAGAACTGTAGACCATATTCCAAATGCGGTTTTACCAGTGCCATGAACAATGGCATTAATGCATCCCTTTATCTACTGGAAATACCTTGCCTGATACATGCTAGGATCACATTTGTTTGTTTGTTTGTTTGTTTTTTGAACAGCCTCATTACATTGGTGGCTCATAGTCATTCTGTGATCGACTATGAGATCTTTCTTCTCCTCTGTCATGACGAGCCTCCAGCTTATAGCAGAAATTTTTATTAGCCCCTAAAAACATGACCGTGCACTTTGTACTATTAAATTTCATCCCATTTCTATTACTCTCATCCTCTAGGTCATCCAGTTCCTGTATAATATTCCTGTCCTCTATATTGATGATGCCTCTCAATTTTGTGTCATCAGCAAGTTTCATTTGCACGCTCCTACTCTTTGTGCCAAGAGCATTAATGAAAATAAACTCCACTAGTAACCTCCCTCCAGCCTGATAGCTATCCTTTCAGCACAACCCATTGTCAACCACAGTTCCTTACCCACTTCATATATCCTGTACTAATCCCTATCTTCTCCAGCTTAACTACTAATTTCCCATGTGGTACCGTGCCAAATGCTTTACTGAAGTCCAGATAAATTAGAACTACTGAATTTCCCTTGTCTAAGAAATCCATTATTTTTTTCAAAAAAGATACCCAGCTAGTGTGGCACAATCTAATTTTGGTAAACCCATGTTGTGTTTTATCCCGTTTTCCATTTACCACCATGTCTTTAATCATTCTTTTCTTCAGAATTTGTTCTAAAGTCTGGCATACTATTGAGATCAGCCTAATGAGTCTGTAGTTGCCCAGATCACTTTTCCCCCCTTTCTTATATATATATTTCTTACATTTGCTAGTCTGCTCGTCTCCACTCATACAGTACCATCCCCAGTTGATAGACTTAAAAATCCTCGCTACCAGACTTACAATGTCACGTGCCAGTTCATTCAATATTCTGGAATGGAGATTATCCAGTCCCCCTGATTTGAGCACATTAATCTCAGAGCTTTATTTTCCCTATAGTATGTGTTCATTTCCATTTCTATACACTCATACACATTAGCCATCTTGCCTTCCCCACCCACCATATTGTACACTAACCTTCCTTACTGAAAACTGAGGCAAAGTATTAATTTAATTTTAGTGTCATACCTACATCATCTTTAATGCCTCCCCTGTTCTCACTGCATAACAGACCCACTTCTTCTCTTCTTGTTCACTTTTTATTTAGGTAGCTAAAGAACCTTTTATTATTTGTTTGAATTTCCCTTGCAAGCTCTAACTCAGCTTGACTTTTGGCAATTCGCACTTTATCCCTAATTTTTGTTTAACCTCCAAGATGTAGCTTTCTTTGTTGATCAGTCCCTTCTTCCATTCCTTGTAGGCTCTTTGCTTTCTTGCAATATTCTTTTGAGGTGTTGATTCATCCATTTAGGCCTGCAGGCTTTCCCTCCATGTTTTTCCCATTGTTTAGGATGCAAATTCCAGGTAGTTTTTGAACCTTTGACATAAAGAAATTTCCAGCCTCCTCCACATTTAAGTCCCTGAGCTCTTCAGTCCAGTTGACTGCACTTACTAGTTCCTTCATTTTCCTAAAGTCTTCCCTTTTGAAATCAAAAGCCTTAGTTACTGACCTATTTTTATTATCCTTCCATTTAATTTAAACTGAATCAACTCAATCATTTAATCCAAAGTTATTTTCAATGTCCTCACTACTTAATAAAACCAGATTTAGAATCGCATTACTTCTTTTTGGCGCAATGACTATTTCGTGAAGACATCTAACAACTATTACATCCGGGACCCTATCATTATTAGCAACATGTGATCTGCAATCTATATGTGGTACGTTAAAGTCTCTCATAAGGACACAATTTCTGTTAGTATTTATCTCTAGAATAATACTAAAAAGAGCTCTCTATCTATATACAAATCCAATCCTGGCGGTATATAGCAAACCTCTAACACTCCCCAATAGAACCTCTTATACTGTCCTTCCGCACAGAGATGTTGACACAAATTGATTCTGTTTTATCAGTGCTTTCACTTATTTCTTTACAGTCTACCACATTATTGATGTACAACGCTACTCCACCACCTGTGTCTTTATTTCTCTCTCTCCTAAACAGCACATACCCTTTAAAATCTGTATTCCAGTAATAAGTGCTATTGCACAATATTTCTGTTATGCCTATATCCAGTTTCATGTCCTACATCAGTAATTATAGTTCCTCCAGTTTTGTTTCCCAGGCTCCTCACATTAGCATACAAACATCTCAGTTGTTTCTCTCTGAACTCACCCAATTTCCTAGCCAAATTAGGTATAGTCCTTTTGCTATCCATATGCCTATCTTCTGCTGTTCCTTTATCCTTTACTATATCCTTATTTACCTGAGTTTGCTCTTTAAATTAAACCAGAATTAAAACCAGACCTCTCCCAACTTTCCCCCTGCATTTCTTAGTTTAATGTTCTTCTTATCAAACCTGCCAGCCTAGTCCCAGAAGGATCAAGCCTTTGACAGCCTTTGGCAGTGAGGACTGCCAGATACTAGAATGAAAGATTAGCAACCTGTCCCAACTGGAATCCCAAATCTAAACACCCCCTAACCGTGGAACTTCCAAAATCTGAAGTTGGCCCTGAATCCAAATGTTGTGATTAGGCCATTTCCCTGCAATGGGCCAAACAACATCCCAGTTCTGAACACCTGAAAGATTTGGATTTGGAATTCAGTTTTAAACTCAAATCAAGTTTTTGTGCCTCAGACCTGCTTCATCTATCTCTTTTTCTTACTGGGTTGCTGAGGTATGCATCTCCTGAATGCACTAGCCCGTAACAGAAGGCTGAGAGAGAGGGAAGCCTGTCTTAGATTCTGCTACGTAAACAAAGCCTTATGGGACAGGGAGAGAGCTACTTAGAGAATAGGATGACTAACAGACTGTTTACAATGCAGTCTACTGTTTGCAAGAATGTAGAATACCAGCGTGACTGCTACTGAGTGGGGCAAGTTCTTCCGGTAAAAACATGATGCCAATTAACATTTATCCTGGGCTGACAAGGCTGTGTCTCGCATGTAGTCGGCTTTACTCTCTGTGAAGCTGCAAGCGCTGGAGGTTGTCCAAGATGAACGAGTTGTCTGATACATAGTTACTCAGTCAATACAACCAGCCTCCTTGTTATATATTCATCCAAGAACTGCTAATTACAAAAAGAATGACTTATACTACAAAACATATTTTTAAAAACCTCTTGAGGAAAGTGATTTTTTCTCTTGTCTGATCGCCCAAGAAAAGACTTAATAGAATAAATATCAGTATTTCCTCCTACACACTGGTTATTCTCAGCCACATCTAATCTCTCACACCTGTTCAGACTCATTAACCCTTAATGTCTGACAAAATTTTTACAGTCTCTCATGAAGGCAGACATTAATTAACTCAATTAACAGTGCAGAGCATGCAGCTGAAAATACAAAGCAGGGTACAATCTAATAGAAATGTCTGGGTGCCAAATTATCCTGAGTTCAAACTACACACTTTTCAAGGACAGATACACAGTTGGCCAATGAAACCCCTTTTTCCCCAGGCTAACAGCCAACTCCTGCTTATCCAAGTTCTTCTACTGACCTCAGACAGAGCTCATGGAGGAAGAACAGCTGGTTGAAGCTGAACCCAAGCAAGATAGAGGTTATGTTGCCAAGCCACAGAAAGCACTTTGAAGAGTTTGCAACCATGGGTCTCCTTCGGTTGAAGGCACACACCCACAATTGGCCAATTTAGTCCATAGCTTAGGAGTGCTGCTGGTTTCATCACTGGTGCTAAGTTATCACATAGCAGCATCTGTGCATAATGCTTTCTACAATCTCCATTTGGCAAAGAGACTCTATCCCATCCTGGCAAATGACCACCTGGCCTTAGTTATTCACCCGTTCGTCATCTCTCAGCGAGTAAGCAATATACCTGGCCACGAAGACTTAAGCATTTAAGAACATCTGGTACAGAACACCACAGCACGTCTCCTCAGCAACACTGGCTACCACAAACACATCACATCTGTTCTCTGCTCCCTACACGGTCTTCCCCTAGAATACGAAATCAAGCTCAAGGTGTTGGTCCTTATCTTCAAGGTATTCCCTGGCCTGGGCCCAGGATAGCTAAAGATCATCAGGATGAAGACTGTGGTCAACATCCTTACTTCTCTGGCACAATGAAACTTTCTGTAATAAGGGTAAAGCTCATGTGTGCAGGAGACAGAGCTTCTTTCAGGGGCTGATCTGAGAATGTGGAATTAACCCCCAGAGGAATGACGGACCATCACAAACCTCACCACATTCTGCTGTAAGGGCAAGAGACATTTCTTTGACCTTGCCTTCTCTAACAAACATATAGCAACATGTGCATATATTTAAATGCCAAAACAATACACTCCATTGTACACACTTCTTTCCCTGGCGAGAGGATGAGAGAGAGAATGAACCAAATGTCACAGTTGCCTAATGCACTGCTGAAAGGCACTCAGAAATTATGGAGATGAGTGCAATATAAGGATCTTGGTAGAAAAATTGAAGAGAAATTATATTAGCAGGGTCTAGCCCTAGAAGTAAACCATTTATCCAGAAAAGAAACATCTCCTTTGAGAACATGAGAAATGGAATTAGGTTCATCACAAGAATAGTACGGATGTAGTTTGGGTTGTTCATATTTTAACAAATAAATGGCCTGGAAGAGAGGCAGAATCTAAACTATTAGTCACAGGAGCTCAAATATACCCCAGGGTTGGCCATGGTACAAGAAAATAGACACAGACAGACACATCTAGAGAACTTAGGAAACTTCAGACAAAAATGGAATGATAACTGCCGAATCCAGATTTGTGGGGAGCAGTAGTGAATTGTTACTGATTTAATCAGAATCTTTTTGTAATGATCAAAAGACAATTTAACTGAGTTAGGGAGGTGTGGAGAAGGAAGGGCTTTAAGATGAAAGAGGATTACACAAGGACAACTATTTCTTAAAACCTGCATTTAAAGAGTTCAGGGGCTGATTCTATTTGAATGTCCTCCATTTTCTAGTGTGCTGTTATCTACAATTACTGATCTGTAATTATAGGACTCAGACAGTGGCCCATTTGCAGGAAGCCATGATTAAGTGTTTGTACTAAATTGTCCCCTTCTGTATAAGTTATTATTTTAATAGCAAGTAGCGCTGATTCTCTTTTGACATCTGCACCAGTTTCAGACTCCTGTGGGTTTACTTAGGATTTACACCTTTATAAACAAGAGAACACTCCAACCTGCTGTATTCAAGTAATTGTCTGAGATATATTTTCCTCTAAATACCAATGACATGTTGCATTTCAGAAATGACTAACTTCAGATCCTAATAAAGTTAAATGCTTCAGTTAAAAAGATTGTTTAGCTGCTATAAATACACAAATCAACTTTACTATCATACAGAGAAAGAATTAAGAAATACTAGGGAACTTTAATTTGCATTTTTATTTATATAACATCATAACTGTGAGTGTATATATAAAGTGTATTGTGGCCAGAGGGGTAAAAATTGGGACCAATTCACACTAAAAGGCTTTCCCCACCCCCATAGTTCATCTCAAATGAAGATAACGAGAACGGAAGTGTGGGGCACCTTATTAAAATAGATCAGCACAAAATTTTTTAAAAAACATGGCTAGCTCTCATGATAAAGGCCATATGTCACTTGCAGCTGCATGTCGAAAAGCAAGACTCCAAAAGTCCCAGTCCCTTAAACATAACGACATCATGCATTTCATTTGGGGGATGACCCCGCGGATCAGATTATCTAAAGAGCTGAGAACTGTTTGCTCTTCACAAAGCAGAACTATAGAAGCAAATTGCATGCCTGCCGCTTGTGTGGGGTAGGGACCATCTTTTTGTTCTGTGTTTGTACAACACCGAACACAATGGGGTTCTGGTCCATGATTAGAGTCCTGGCACTATGGTAATACACATAAAAATAATGCACGTGTAATGCTGAGAGACCCAGGTCGTCGTCGGGTGGGATCGAACCGGGGACCTCTAGCGTTTAGTGCATGAGCCTCTATTGCATGAGCTAAAAGCAAACTGCCTCTTAGCTAAGGCTGTAGAGCAGTCTCTCTCTCTCTCTCTCTCTCTCTCTCTCTCTCTCTCTCTCTCTCTCTCTCTCTCTCTCTCTCTCTCTCTCTCTCTCTCTCTCTCTCTCTCTCTCTCTCTCTCTCTCTCTCTCTCTCTCTCTCTCTCTCTCTCTCTCTCTCTCTCTCTCTCTCTCTCTCTCTCTCTCTCTCTCTCAATAGTAAATAGGAAAAAAAAAATCCCTGCTACAATAGGTCATCATTTCACCAAGAAAATTAAGGCCTCATTTAATGCTACCTCAGCAGCCGATTTCAACAGGGGAGGGGCTACAGAGAGAAACTAACTAGAATGGAGTGCTCCAGGAGCTAGCCCATATTCCAGCACTAGGAAGCAGAACCAAAAGCTCTTATTAAGGCTGTAACAAAATAAGCCTTGTTTTATTGCTTTGCTTAGTTCTGTCTGCCTACCTTACTGTTGTTCAGACACTGTAGTACTGTATATTAAAGTAAATTTGCAAAAGCCAGTCAGCTGTATTAATATAGAAGGAGAAATATGCAAAACTCTTGATTTTGATTTACAATACTTTTTTTTATGTGAATCCTTTCCCACAACACATTCTGATAGATCCCATGCTCAGACGTTATTCCCAACCAAAGCCAAGAGCCAAGTCTCACCACACAGCAGTATACCCACACCCATAACAGAACCCAGGGCTCCCTTTCCTTTGTGTGGGCACATTGGTCTCAGTGCCCCTTCACTCCCAGCATTTTGGGGTGCCATGTTGTCCCACTCCTCACTCCTGTACCCAAACAGGGATATGTGCTGTGTTTATGTGACCTAGGAGTCAATGAAATACACAAGATAATTCCACTAATACATTTCACTTAGAAATGGAACTGGTACTAGTAGAATTTTTGCCAAAGGCAAAAAATAAACCACTCGTTCTGTCCTCCCTAACTGCATAAAGATAGTAATTCTGTCTGTGAAGACACATATTTATATAGACATTATATATATATATATATATATATATATATATATATATATATGTATAGTTAGAGAGAGAGAGAGTCGGCACTAATATATATATATATATATCAGTGGACCAACAAAATTAGGGACTAGTTCAAAGAATTTGAGCACAAAGTATTCAGTCTAATGTGTTTGTTAATGACAAACAATCAGTAGCTTTGTCAATAACTAGGTCTTGTTCAAATAAACGAAAATGATGGCCATTGCACTGAGGTTTGTGTTGGAAGCTGAAAACAGCCAGGTGAGGTTGGCATCACTGGCAAAACAGAAGAGGCAGTGGCAACCTGGCACGGGGAGAGAGGATAAGTAGGGGGAGTGTTAAAAGGCCTTAAGCACAAGTAGTTTAAACTTAAATTCAAATGAGCAGAAGATATTTTCCAGAAGTCACCCACCCATAATATACATTTTCTAAAAGCTCTGAAAACTGACCTTGGAAACCAAAAGAAATGTATATTTACAGGGACTTAAGGGACTAAAATTAGATTAATTTTCATGTGCAACTTCAATGTCCTTTTTTCTTGCTACGTAGACCTTCTATGAGTTTTCCAGATTCCATTTACAGTGATCTTCCTCATTTATAACCTTCACTGTAGGTAGTTAAATGTGAACAATGACACACAAGAAAAACTAACTCCATATCACTCAGGGGAAAAACATCTCATGGCCCCCTAGCATGGGAGACACTTATAAGGAGTCATTACCATGTGGAAGGTATCTTATTTCATTTCCCCCTCCAGTGCTTTGGCAAATACAGTTTTCCATATTTCAAAGGAAAAATCTAAGAACTCCCAAATTTTGCAGCCAGTAGATCCTGACAGCCTTCTGATAGCTGACTAATGGATGCTGCTGCACTGTTTACATAGCAAGGATGTGGAGGGAAAGGGGCCAGATAAGCAAAAGGATTTCACATCCTTGTGTGGATGAATAGCAAGAGGGGAATGTCCTCTGTTTCAGCAGTCTGCGGAGTTTATTTGAAAACAGAACTTGGTGCAGCATAAGATTTACAGTGGTCTGCTTTATTCCCCTCTAACAACTGCTGTTAATCCAAGGACGGTGTAAATGAGGAAGAGTAAAAGCATGATCCTGCCAGGCGTTGCTCGAGTACACAGTCCTCACTCTCACAAATAGTTCCACTTACGTTAGTGTGAGCATTCACATTACTAAGCTAGCCATGTGAATAAGGGTTTGCAGGATCAGGCCCTAAGACTGTGTCAGCTGTGGTTTAAGATGCCAGACACTGATTGATTACCCAGTCTATCCGTTGCTAACAAGCTCTGCTCTGCGTACCAACCATCCATTCCTCATTCTATTAGCTGGGCATTTAGTGAAATTTCATTGAGGCCTTGCAGAACTTTTCTACCTGTTAACAAGAAAAAATTAAATCCTCTGATAAATAGCTACAGGAACTCATTTCCTTGACTCATTAAAAATCACCTGAGTACTTTGTTGTTGCCAATTTAAAATTCCATCTGGACTATTCGAAGGGAATCTAATTTCCTTAGTTTTTCATTTCTGATAAACTCAGGTTTTCCCCAGTTACAGAAACTGAGGGTGTTGTCTGCATAAACAAGGATCCTTTTAGCTCATTTACTTTCAGAAGCACAAAACAGAGACAAACCCTGGCAATGGAAGTATGAAGCATATTTCGTGGCAGCTGAAGCTAGGATGCACTCCCCCTGTTCTATGCAGCACTTGAATTATGTCCCCCCTGTTGTGGCCATGAAACATTCATTTAGCACAGGTGAGAAGCAACTATTTTTACATTAGACATTGACCCCGGTGCTCAACTGCTCCTCTTGGCCTGTTGGGAAAACCCTGCTCTGAATTTTAAATGAAGCGGGTTTGGTAGGATTCAGTGCATGAGCTGTTTGTTGCCCTCTCCACCGCACAGACTACAGCAATGCAACAGGTTCTGTGTGTTTGATTTTTCAGGGGAAGGGAGATAAAACCAGACCTTGTTTATTTTTTAAATGGAAAAAAATAAACAAAACGTGGGAACGGATTACTGCTGCTCTCCTTGACAAAGTCCTAGAGATTTTCATTCTAAATTAGAACTATTCCATAGGCTCTTTTGAAATATTTTGTAGAATAGAATGCAGAATTATGCCCCTGCTAAAGAATTCTATTAGGTGGCTCAAAAAATACCCTTGTAAAGGTTAGCATTCTCTTTTCAGTGTTATCGGTTATTAGAGTAATTAGACCCTAGTCATTTGATCCCTATGAAATTCTAAAAGACTTTTCTGTAAGTGGGGAAGAGTTTGGGTTAAAAATGCAAATCCCATCACTTCCATACAAATCCAAGCCCCGTCTCTCCCCTTTCAGGCTGGCTATAGGACTTTCCCATAAGGAAATGTTTAAGAAGTGTGGTTTGAACCAAACTAACCTTTATAGGAAAGCCCTGTACCCAAAACGGGAAAGATGTCTAGTTCCCATACTGTGGGGATACTAGGCAGAAGAGTGGCTAGTTGCAGAAGTATGCTGCACCCTCCTCAGGGGCATAGCAGCATTGCACCATTCCGCATACGTGAACTTTGGTTCACTGACTTTTGTGGCCAAGCCCTGAATTAGACCCTCTTCATATTTGCCCACCCCTAGAGTGTTCGTACAGCACCCAGCATAATGGGATCCAAGTCCTTTGGGCACTCCTATAATATTAATAGGTACTACTAATTATTATTATAATAGTGTTATTGCTCCCAAGAATTGCTTCCTTTCTGTCTCCTCTCTACACCAGAAGTCATGCTTTTGCACTGAACACTCTCTCCCCCTTTCATCCTTCCTGCCCAACTTGCCTTAATCTATGAGGGACTCTAAACTGCGCTCACTTTTCCCCTTCCTCATTGCTTCATCCACTCTCCCTCACTGGAGTCAGTCTAGGAAAATACTTCCTTGCAGGTTTATTGATTTAACTTTTCGGCTCTCGTTACATTTCACTCTGCTACAGCTTCATCTGTCATTCTCCCATTCTGCCTGTTTGAGTATTGTACCAACCCAGATACCTACAACTATGGGGTCAGTTCAAAAATTAGTCACAGGACAATAGAAACTTTGCAAGAGCATTCTTTGAATAAACCATTTTGTTATGAGATTGCAAACTCGAGAGGAGTTTGGGGGCCTACGCTGTAAAAAGCAGTGGAAGAATAAAAGTAACAAGAGGCCTTTGCTGTTTTCATGCCTGTCACCCACGTGCAGATCTCCTTCTCCAAACCCGGCCCCCAGACACCCTCCCGCTTTGTCCTACATCACCACCAAATAAGCAGTAGCACAGCTTAGTAGCTAAAGAAAGGAAGAAAGCACTCTGATAGCTCAGTGGTTTGAGCATTGGCCTGCTAAACCCAGGGTTGTGAGTTCAATCCTTGAGGGGGCCATTTAGGGATCTGGGGCAAAAATTGGGGATTGGTCCTGCTTTGAGCAGGGGGTTGGACTAGATGACCTCCTGAGGTCCCTTCCAACCCTGATATTCTATGATTCCCCTGCAAAGTACCTCACTTCTTGTGGGACAAGCGTGAGACACTCCAAGAGCTTTTTTTCAGCCCCCTTGCTGTACGCTCCAGAAACACAGAACATGAAGGACGATTTCATTGCCTTTTATCGTGGTTTTATAAAGAAAAAAGTTATGAAAAATAAGGAGGGAATACCCAATTCCTCAGCACCAGCCGAGAGGGGGGTGGGTGTATATAGAATTGGCTTTTTTTTTTTTAAACAGGAAAAAACAGAAAATGATTATACCAACCCAGTAGAGTTTGCAGCAAGGCATATACAGCAATCCAGCAGCCACTGGCATTTGGAAAGAGCAAATCGGACTGGGGCTCTTAATTTTGTTTGCTCCTTTGCAGTGGCTAAATTACTGCTGCATGGGTCAGTCAGTACCAAAGATCATGCATTTGCCATGTTGCTTTATGCCTCCAGTAACAAGATGATCTGCTTATACTACTAGTGAATTGCAATAGTGTAGAAAGAGTTATATTCACTAGACACTAATATCTACAGTACCTGATTTACTAAGGCAATCACATTAACAACTTTTATACCACCCATGAATACGGCCCATTGCTTTTTGTGTACAAATATTTATTGCTATAATTACACTCTTTACAACGATATCTGAAAACACAAATCTCTTGTATTAGTTTCATAATACAACAGGGATGTAAATAAACTCATGGAAAAAATAATCAGACTTGATTCCTATACATGTGCAGAGTAATATTTTTAGGCCACATATAATAGACAAAAAGAAAAGGAGGACTTGTGGCACCTTAGAGACTAACCAATTTATTTGAGCAAAAGCTTTCGTGAGCTACAGCTCACTTCATCGGATGCATGATGTAGCTCATGAAAGCTTTTGCTCAAATAAATTGGTTAGTCTCTAAGGTGCCACAAGTCCTCCTTTTCTTTTTGCGAATACAGACTAACACGGCTGCTACTCTGAAACATATAATAGACAATAACCGTTGTCTGGAAGCCTACACACACATCCCTAGTGAACTGCAGGATACACACAATAATCTGGTCTGCAGATAGTTCACCAGAGGAGCTAGAACTGGGGTTAGCAGCAGTAGCATGCAAGCCAATTGTTCAGAAAGCTTCAGGCAAAGCAAGTCTATGTAAGTACTACACAAATGCTTGTCCTGAAAGACGATAAAACTTAATCTTAGGGATGAGCCAACCTTGAACCCGATTGTTCAACAAATGTTATTAGGAATTGGCATGCAGTGAGAGCAGCTACACGGTTGAAGCTATAGCTCACGGGAATAGAAGCATGAGTGCAGACTGCAGAGCATTTAATAAGGACCATGGACCAGCAGCTGAGCCAGCAGGAATCAGTAATAGAGAACTTGGTCCCTCGGTCTCCTTGTTGCCGGTGCACAGATTTTATTAGCAGTGGATGTGGACTAAGTTATTAGGACTGGCCAAAGCCTGTTTTTCAACCAAAAAAAGGGGAGTTTTCAACAAGACAAAATATTTTCTGCAAAAAATATCTGTTTTAAATGGAAATTTTCAGGTTTTTGTCAAAAAACAGAATTCCCAGAAGCTGAAATATTTAATTTGAAATCTATTTTTTTTAAAATTGGATATGCTGCTGCAGTGCCTCATGGGAGTTGTAGTTTAGTTGTCTCATGTCCCCATTCTCCTCTATGGGCTATGCTCTTCAGCCAAACTACACCTCCCATGAAGCACTATAGCTAGGGACTGCCATGGATCCACAGTACAATAGAGGGTTCCTGATGATGAGAATTGGCTAAGTTAACTAGGACTAAAATAGTTCATGAGCAATATCTGCATTCATGCCGCCTATGTAGTCATAATGACACCTGGGCCCACATTGACCAAGTCAAATGAAATCTTATGTTAAATTTTTGATTATTCACTTATCCCCAGGACCCAAAAATGTTAACATCGATTTTTCTGTGTTTAGGTCTGCATGAACAGTTGAAATCCACATGTATATAAGAAGCAGCCTTGCTCAAGTCTGGCAAATAGATCTGAAATTTTGCCAGTTCCAGTTTCGAGAACTTACAAGGCTACAGATGGGAGCATGGGGAAGAAAAGTCTGGAGGAGCTAATATGGGGATGGGCTGTAGCCCAGGCTCCTGCTGCTGCATAGCAGCACTGGCTGTGACTCAGCCCTGCCGGAGCATCACAGCCCAGAGTCAGCTGCAGGGGAAGGAAGGAAAGGGACTTCTTCAGAGGAAAAATATTAGTGTTTTAATATTTAAACAAAAAATGTTACTATTTATGTAGTAACATTCTCCTGGAGTTCAACTAGTATTACTGGCCTGATGACTCACACACTAAGTACATGACAAAAACCATATGCACAGCATGTTGTCTTATACAAAATGCCGATGCATAGGGTAGCCATGGTATTTTTCAATCAGCTGTGCCAGCTGTGTAATAGCAGGTGCATTTTTTACCAAAAAAGGAATGTCGTTTTCTACCCTGAACTGCAGCCCTCGACCACGGTATTCACAAATGATGTCACCTTTCAACAGGACTTCACAGCAAGCAGCAGCTCTAAAAATCAACCTAATTCTAATTCCAATCAGTTTGTTTTTATCAGTGTACTATCCCATTGTTCTTTAGACCAAACTCAAAGGGTGCACGGTATTTTGAGGAGACAGCAATTACCAACAGAAAAGGGGACAGAGCTTGGAAGGCAGGAGCACTTGGAGTGCCAGGCCTAACTCTGCCACTGACTTGTTGTAAGACCCTGGGAAAATACTTAGGGTTTCTCAAAAGCGTGTAAATGACTTAGGAACCCCAGTTCCATTTTTAAAAGTGGCTTAGGCTCAGACTGTTAAAGGTAGTTAGGCAGCTAACATCCATTGATTTCAATGGGAGTTAGGCACCTAAATACATTTAAAAATCTAGGCCCAAATCTTGTTGAAAGTCAATGGAATTTAGGCTTCTTAAGGGCCAGATTCTCAAGGGTATTTAGGCATCTAATGATGCACATAGGTACATAGTGTGGTTTTCAAAATCACTTAACTCCTATTGAAATCAATGGGAAATAAAGTCTGATCTCAGTTACACAGGCATAAATCTGGTGTTAAGTGCATTGAAGTAAATACTCACTCCAGAATTACATTGGGGTAAATGATACTCGACTCTGCCCAGAGAATTTTAATATCCCCATTGGTATGCCATTTTAACCATACAGATTTTGGGGTCTCTGAGTGATATTCCTCATCAACCAATATATTCTATACTTTGAGACAAAGAAAAAGACAGAACTGTCCATGTTAAAACCAGTGCTGGAAAACAGAACTTCCTTAGTAATGCTCAGTGTCGGGAATCAAAACTCAAAGAAACTCCATAGCTAGGTTGTAACTAATCTTCCATTATAAGTTTGAATCCCGCTCTAATGTCCTCTTAAAAATCTACTTTCCATCTGAAATTGCTCATGCATGTTCCATAACCAGAGAAATGCTTGTTTGGTTTGTTTTTTCTGCAAACTCTGATATGAGCTGGACAAGATATCTTACTATAAATTCTGAAAATGTAAAATTAATTAGTATGTATTAATAACCTTAATCCTTTCTTAAAGGATTTATTTTGGTTTTGGTCTGAAAAGCTATAGTTTGTGGAAAACCACTTTAAAAAAATACCTATTAGTTGTAGTTAAAGTTTATAGAAACATTTCTTCATACCGTTGAATGAAAGCTGTTACAGGAGGGCAAAGAATTGTTATTTACTATTAAATATTATTGGGAGAATAAAATAGAAATATAAGACAATATGGTGGAAAGATCTGGTTAGTTATAGGGAAGGGTATAAAAAAACCAGATCTGTACAAATCTCAGCTGGAAGAATATACATTTGTAGCTTCTTTGAAAGAACCATTGTGCTTCAATATCTTATGCTGTAGTCTAATCTTACTCACACTAAAGTAACACTATTGATTTCAGTGGAGTTACTCCTGAGTTACACCAAGATAAGCAAGATCAAAATTAGATCCATACTTTCTACACCATGTAGGTCTGAGTAACTCCTCTGGGTATATTTAGGTTAGGAAGAGAAGGGAAGAGCTCCATAGCCAGTGCACAAAGTGGGATTAACACGTGACAAACCCACTAGCCCAAGGGAGTGCTTAGCTTGAACTATATGGTATGACAGCTACCACTCCTCTGACAAAGCTGCTGCTTGATATTTAGGAATCCTTACAGTTCAGGAATTAGCACATTTCTCTTCCATCGAGAAAATATAAAGCCAGTGCTTAGGTCTGCATTAAAGTGTAGTTGAGATCAGAAATGTATCCATGTAAAAATGGCACCTTCTTACTCATTATATTTGCTTCCTGTGTGTCTGAGTCATATCTGCTTACTTTACTGACAAAATCAAGTTTTCAGTAGTTGGTTGCAAGTTGTCAGTGCTCCAGGGCCAAAAGGTGGATTTTATTCTGCCTCATACATCATCAACAATGTGCTCAGTTAAGTTTAATTTGCAGGCTCTTTGTTACATGTGACAGGGCATGGGACAGAAAGACCTAACTTGATTTTCTGGCGCATCTGCAACACTTTCCCATTAGAAAAATCATATGAGCATATATGATGTGGAAGTTATTGAAAAATAAATATGGAACTCTGCAATATCATTGTTAGAGTAACTTCAAAGTACAGTCAATGTCAGACAATGCAGCAGGTATTCTTTAGCTGTGCAGAACAGCAAGTTAGTGTGGGGAGTAAGAGTAGGAAAGTTTAGAAGGGCGTTTACAGCACACCCAGATTCATTGTCTGACACCTCTTGCATGTTAGCATTTAAGCTGCGTTTTTAAAATAGATATTCATTTAATTATCATTATTAGCAATGATCTGATTGAATTAAAGCAACATGTAAAGGCCCCAACAGAGATTGGCACCCCATGTGGTAGGTACTGAACACACAGTAAGAGGTAGCCCCTGCTCTGATATGTTCATAATTGAAACAGACATGACAAAGGGTGGGGAGAAAGAAGTATTATTACTCCAGTTGCACAGGTGGGAAATTGAGGCACAGATGTAAAGTGGCTTGCCCAAAAATCACACGTGAATCTGTGGCAGAGCCAGGCATTGAATCTAGATCACTTAAGTCCCAGTTCAGTGCTCTAATTTCATTCCTCACCAAAGACTGGCACTGGATTAACACGTACTATTAAAGGCATCAATTTTTTCCATTTTTCCTTATTTGTCAAAAACTAGGAGATACATTTTTGGCATCTTTACTTGATGCAGAAAAGCAAAATTTGGCAGACAATACTATTTTACTCACTCTTCAATTCTGCTCCCAAATTCTGCAACATTGACCCTAAGTCCTGTGCCAGTAAGACATGTCCACAAGGAATTCATTAGAACCAATGAAATATCAGCAGTGGAGGCAGAGAGAGTAGAAGAAACCCCAGTCTAGGATTCTATTTTCATCACATAGTTTCCATTTACTCTAACTGGAATTAATCACCCACCCTGAGAAGGAAGCACACCCCACATTTTTCTTTTGGTTGCAAATGTAATAAGTTAAGTTGATTTGGGTCATGTGAAAAATACTCAGATGACTACCCCAGAAGATGGAAGTGCTCTCAATCCACCGGACAGCAGTGCAAGCTTCCCCACATGCCGTCCAACCTCTGTCTCATGGCCATGGTCTGCAGGGACACATTCAGAAAAACCACCCCCCTGAGCGCGGCAGGTTTCAGCGCTGTAAAGTGCCGGTGTAGACAGTGCACCAGCGCGAGGTGCTCCCAGTGCAGGTCGCTATGCCCCTCACGGAGGTGGGTTTTTTTATAGCTCTGGGAGAGCTCTGCACCACGACTACGCAGCCACATTAAAGCTCTGCCGTGGCAGCGCTTTAACGTTGCTACGGAAAACATGCCCTCCAGTTGAGGACAGTTTCGTTTCATAGAATCATAGAATCATAGAATATCAGGGTTGGAAGGGACCCCAGAAGGTCATCTAGTCCAACCCCCTGCTCAAAGCAGGACCAATTCCCAGTTAAATCATCCCAGCCAGGGCTTTGTCAAGCCTGACCTTAAAAACCTCTAAGGAAGGAGATTCTACCACCTCCCTAGGTAACGCATTCCAGTGTTTCACCACCCTCTTAGTGAAAAAGTTTTTCCTAATATCCAATCTAAACCTCCCCCACTGCAACTTGAGACCATTACTCCTCGTTCTGTCATCTGCTACCATTGAGAACAGTCTAGAGCCATCCTCTTTGGAACCCACTTTCAGGTAGTTGAAAGCAGCTATCAAATCCCCCCTCATTCTTCTCTTCTGCAGGCTAAACAAGCCCAGCTCCCTCAGCCTCTCCTCATAACTCATGTGTTCCAGTCCCCTAATCATTTTTGTTGCCCTTCGCTGGACTCTCTCCAATTTATCCACATCCTTCTTGAAGTGTGGGGCCCAAAACTGGACACAGTACTCCAGATGAGGCCTCACCAATGTCGAATAGAGGGGAACGATCACGTCCCTCGATCTGCTCGCTATGCCCCTACTTATACATCCCAAAATGCCATTGGCCTTCTTGGCAACAAGGGCACACTGCTGACTCATATCCAGCTTCTCGTCCACTGTCACCCCTAGGTCCTTTTCCGCAGAACTGCTGCCTAGCCATTCGGTCCCTAGTCTGTAGCTGTGCATTGGGTTCTTCCGTCCTAAGTGCAGGACCCTGCACTTATCCTTATTGAACCTCATCAGATTTCTTTTGGCCCAATCCTCCAATTTGTCTAGGTCCTTCTGTATCCTATCCCTCCCCTCCAGCGTATCTACCACTCCTCCCAGTTTAGTATCATCCGCAAATTTGCTGAGAGTGCAATCCACACCATCCTCCAGATCATTTATGAAGATATTGAACAAAACTGGCCCCAGGACCGACCCTTGGGGCACTCCACTTGATACCGGCTGCCAACTAGATATGGAGCCATTGATCACTACCCGTTGAGCCCGACAATCTAGCCAGCTTTCTACCCACCTTGTAGTGCATTCATCCAGCCCATACTTCCTTAACTTGCTGACAAGAATACTGTGGGAATACTGTGTTTCCATGCCTTTAGTCTGTCCGCCAACGTTACTGTTCAGTATGGACTCTGGTAGTGGTTTGTAATGTGGACATAGGCCATTAACAGGTCATCAGATGATTCATCAGTTCATAGATTATAGAGGCCAAAGGGGACAATTGTGATCAAATAGTCGGACCTCTTGTATAATGCAGGCCGTCTGACTTTCCTGAATTAATTCCTTCTTGCACTAGAGCAGATCTTTTAGAAAAACCATCCTACCTTGATCCAATCCAATGCTCCAATACAACTGGTGTACAGGCAACTAAAGAATTTCCTCTCTTCCTGTATCTTGGTGCCTTGATTAGATTTGTTCTCAGCATAAATGAGTGTCCTTTGTTCCCTCTTTTCACGCTCCCTTTTGGTTGTTAAATGCACTTCTAACTACTCTAGCCAGCCTGACCCTAGAAGATTGTCTTCCCTTCTACTGAGATGGACATCATCCAAACTGGCCCCTCTCCATGGGCAGCAGATATCATAGGCTGGAGGAGGCTGTGCCTCCCCAAACAGCCATGCGTGACCCTGCCCATGCTCTGCCCCCAGGCCTTCTCCTGCTTCCTGCTCTGACTCTTCCCAGTTCCCTTGTGCTGTGGCCCCAACTCAGGCTGGGAGGGCTGGGGCCACACCACCCGCCCTCCCAACAGTCTATTGTGCTATACAAAGCACTCGGGATCTTTATAGGGAAGAAGGCAGCATGCCGCATTTATTTAGAATACAACAGTTAGCATATGCTTTTCAGTCTCACACACACACACAAACACACACACACACACCATGCACACAGTATTGCCAATTGATATTTATAGTTACCAGTCCAGAGTCTGGATCAATCTAGTGGCCAGCCAGATTGGTTGCAGAGGGGAGCAGGGCTCTGTCGGTCGCAATGCGATGCTCCTGGAGTGTGGCAAGACAAATCCAAAGTACAATGGACAAGCACCCTGGTCTTATAGTCTTTTTTTCTCTGTTGAAGTCTATGGATTTTGCTGTGTCAGTTTGTGACCGGTTACTCCTTAAGTGGTGTATCTTTTGTTGTTAACATTCCAAAAACACCTCAGAGAGGGTCATCCTGTCCTGGTTTCGATGTAATCAATTGTCTTTAGGGGTGCCAGCTTCCACCTCAGGGTCATCAATTTGCCCTTCCTCAATCATGGATACGTTCATGGTTCTTTGACATCAACAAATCTCAATAAATGTCTTCACTCCTCCTTTCTTGACCATCTGGTTAACAATGGCCTTCACACCTTATCTTTTCCTGATGCATACATTCCCCATTCACACAAACAGTCTTTTTACAAAGACCTTTGAGAATACAAACAGTGTCAGTTTATTCTGAAACTCCTTAACATAGACACAATACAAGATCCTGTCTTTTACTTACTAAACCTTAAAAAAAAAGAAATAAAGAGGGCCCAATTTGTAATGTATATAGGAAAACAGAATCTCATAGTCCCAGAGGGTCATTTCTTTTTGCTATTTAAAAAGGATGGCTAGCAGGATGAAATTAAATCATACATTAGTACCTTTATTCTTATAGTACAATTATAAAATCCTGCTCCTACAACTCCGGGTCTTGCGGCCGTGCCACCTGCCCTCCCAACACTCCGGGGGCTGGGGCCACGCCGGTGCAGGGGGCATTCTGAGGCTGGAAGCACTAGCCTGGTGCGACCTGGGGCGGGGTCCAGCAGCCACTGTGGGTGGGCTCTGGGCTCCAGCGGGGGGGGGGGGGGAGTGGAAGGGGCAGGGCCTCGGGTGGAAGGGGAAGGGATGGGGCTAGCCTCCCCGAGCCGGTGGTCCACACACTGCCCATGCCCCTCTCCCCATAACAGTGAACCAATGTTCCACAAAACAAAAACCTTACACCCCTTACCTAGCCATCTCTACACTGCCAGAATCTTCTGCCTTCTGTCTTTCTTTGCTCATAGTATAGGACAGATCTCTGAAAAGATCACTTGGTTGTTCTTCTTCAGCACCTTTCAGAGTTCCCTGTAGCTGTCTATAATCTGCGAGGTACCCCATAAAGCAGTATCTTTAGTACCGATATACACCATCACCAGTAGATCTTTGCCTTTAAACTTCAGAAGCCTATCCGATCTTAGGGTCACATCTCGTATCTTGACTCTAGGAAGACAGAACACTATCCTATTGTCCACCTCTATATGGAAGGATGTTCTGTTCATTCTTCTCAGTATGGAATCCCCAGCAAGGACAATCTGTTTTCCTTGGGTGGATAGATATCTCTTTGTGGGCACATTTGTGGAATCATCTTACAGGATGAGCTGAGCAGCCATCTACTGGCATGTCCCATCCAGCTCTGCATTTCATTCAACCAACTGAATCTTCAGAGATTTTTTCTGCTGTTTCCACACTGAGAATATGGTAATGATTGAATAACTCTAGCTGCATGACAGGTTTCAGAGTAGCAGCCATGTTAGTCTGTATTCGCAAAAAGAAAAGGAGTACTTGTGGCACCTTAGAGACTAACCAATTTATTTGAGCATAAGCATTCCATGCATCCTATGAAGTGAGCTGTAGCTCACGAAAGCTTATGCTCAAATAAATTGGTTAGTCTCTAAGGTGCCACAAGTACTCCTTTTCTTTCTAGCTGCATGGAATTTCTCCTGGTCCTCTTCTCTCTGGTAGTCAACAGCCTGCCCAACCTTGTGTACCTGCAGCCATAGAGAAGGCCACCTGTTCCTCTTGCTTCTTGTGGTTATGAACCACCAAGCCTCCTCTCTCTGGTTCCTTGGTGGCCAATTCCCTTCTTTCTTGAAGCTGGGGTGATGATGTTCCTGAACCTGGTTCTCCAAGAACTCCTCAGCCTCTGATGCTCGGTATTGTCTGTACTTATCCATTCATTTACTACTCCTCATTTCATGCACCTGACTTTCATTCACTGCTCTCATACTCTGCTGAGCCAGAACCATTATGGTGACCTTGAGAGGAAAAGCACTGTCTCCCAGTCTCCTAATTCACTCAAATCCATTGTAATTTCCATTTTTTTGACATTTTTCCTGTGGATGCAAATTCTTATCTGCACAGATATTCAAGTCAAACCACACATCTTATTCACTATTAATAATATGTTTCTCTTACTCCTAAAACTGTGATAGTCGGCCTGATTCTGACCACACTTACTTCATTGTAACTCCATTGATTTAAATGGGGTTACTCCTGATTTATGCTGATGTCAGAGCACAATCAGGCCCACAGTGTCTTAGCACAGCTGCTCACCTTAGCTAAAAGTTTCTTTTATGTTGAAAGAGACAGACACTTTGGTTCTGACCTAGATAAGATTCTTTCTTCCCTCCCTCCGCCCAGACAACTATGAAAGTGAGATTGTAAATCTCCTATAGTGAAGAGACTTGGACAAATCAATAATTTATGGAATGATTTTGAGAGACTTTCACCTTGGAGGAAGTACCAGCCCGATCATAATTCTGTAGATCTTGTTTGAAAATGTTTTCCATTACTAATCGAGAGAATTTTTTTCCTTATTATTTATACAAGACTCCTTTGATTTCCTGCGTGTGACACTTCAGAATGAAAATGGTGACTGCATTAATTAAAAGCAAAGATGAGAACTCTTATTCCCCCCCTCACCCTTCACTTAAAATCCAAGTACAGTGCTGGCAGGCAGAGCTCAGCGTGTAGTGCTCCACTTCCAGCTACGAACCCGGTTTATAGGTTTCTGTCATTCTCGCTGCTCCTGGCTAAAATCAGTGCTTAGAACAGTAACTTGGAAAGAAAAATGAGCCATTTCAGGCAGTTAAGAACAAAAGTGGGGGCGGGGGGGACGGGGACAGGTACAAGTGGCATTTGAATAAGCCCTCCACAAATCTCAGACCAATACTATGTCTGTCAGTACTTTCTGAATGAGACCCTTGCAGTGCAAGTTTCATGCCAAGGTCTTTGGGAAAGAGAAGCAAGTGGGTCTGGGCTTAGTCATCCCCCCATCTACCTTCAGAACTGTGTCTTACAACCCCTCACATGCCTGCAGCCCACTTTTCCCAGTCTCCCATTTTGTCATGCAATCCTGATAATGACTAGTAGCAAGTGACTTGTAGCAGCATGTTATAACTGCTTGTTTTCTCCTGCAGGACCTTTTGGAGATTAGAGCAGATTATTTATGAGCAGAGATTCCTGCCAGCTGCAGCAAAAGTACAAGAGACACCATTGTTATACAACCATCAACTTACTGCTCCCTGTCCATGTTTTATCTCGCTCCAGAGATGGCCAATGATCTCTTGACCTCAGAGAATGCAGACAGAGGTGCTTGCTGTCCCCTCTCACTTTCCCAGGAAAAAGAATCACTAAGTTCTTGCACTTGTACTTCCAGACACTTTCAGGGGGAACCTAGCGTGAGATGTTCCAAAGGTCTGAGGGTCTGTCAGGAGGAAAAGTTACATCACTAATAAAGCCTGGGAAAGCATCCATCTGCAAACAATTCATCGAGGCTGGGTTTTTCAAAGGGGCCTAAGAGAATTAGGAAACCCAGAGTCCATTGACTTTCAATTACAGCCTTGATGAATTCAGCCCTGCTCTTGATTTGGAATTATCCACCCACACACTTTGGTGCTTACGGATTTGTTTTGTTATTTGAAATTATTCAGTGAATGGTTTATGCAAATATATGTCTGTGGCTTGCTCACAATGTGTTCACCACTACCACTTCAAGTATCCCGTTCCTAATTCACTATTCCTGCTACGTGACTAGTCATCCACATTACATAGTATTATTTCTGCTCCCTGAATGGCTGACTTTCAAGGAATATCTTTCAAGGTGGCTGAGCAGACATCAACAATGCAAATTGACCCTGGTATTTGCCACACTTCATCATCCTCTGACCATTCTTGAAAACAAAAGTTTGCTTGTTCAAATGCTTGCCGAGCACAAATAAAAGCAGTAGTAAATACCACAGAAGAAATCATATGGTTTAAATCAAACAAATGTTTGCTGATCCTTTTTTGCCATCTTCACCCAGCTCTGGCCACTTCCTGATGCAGCAAGCAAACACTCCACTTCAATTCTAAAGACATAACCCGTTGTATCTTCCTCAAACTTCCCCAGGCTTAAATGTGATTGTGATAATGTTTTACGTTCCTGACATATCAGGGCATGACAACAAGCATGACAGCTGGGCTAAGAAAATCCAGAAATGTTATGTTTGACCCTAAAAGCATGTGTTCACTTCAAAAAAATGTTGCATAACTATTGTAATATAAATAATGGGTGTAAGCAAAGGGCCCTAAAGCACACTACAAACTATATACTCTTTATTAGCCCCCAATGAAAAATGGTCATATCTGGGGCAGAACACAACAGCTACTTAACACAGTACAGCAATGCTACCCAACAGTTTGGAATAGGAAGTGCAACCCTTAGCCCATGTGTTCTTAATAACAGTTAGCACAATTATTTTTGCCCTTACCTCCTATTCATTGCTTTTCCTGCCACAGCCTCATAAACTATCCGACTCTTCAGCACATAGGATCCACACTGATTGTGCATACTTCCCAGATGTCAAAACGGTGTAGATTACACTATTTGACCACTTACGCTCATCCTTTGATCAGTACAAGATTATCTGAACCCTACCTTCAGGTTGAGGAAGTGTTTTGCCTAAGAATCCCCATAAATTTTTAAATATGATCAAGAATTGCCCAGGCGTCTCAGACTTTGCAAGCCACACAGGGATCCTGACAGACACTGTTAGCCATGTTGAGATAGAACCTGCACACTTTACAAGACATTCATGCCCACTGTGTGACTCAGAAAGATGCATGTGGATAACGTGCTCTGAAAGAATGCCTGTGTATTGCACACGTGCATCAGTGTGAAAAACATGGTCATCTGTGTTTCAGTATTTATGGAACGCCTATAAATAGCTCAATATTTGCAACATCAGCCATCTAAAAACCAGGGAAAGGTGCTTCTGCTCATAAAGGGCAGCAGAGTAAATCATTTGAGTTTTGAAAACTAAGCTGTTCTGGAGTTGTGACTAGACAAGAAAATTTAGGATTTATTCCCCCAAATTAATCAAAACAGTTAATCCAATTTGAAATCTCTACATCTGCAAAATGCCTCCAAACCATTACCCTGGGATGAGATTGGCATTTGAAATTTCAGGGGGACTGGTATGATTTTGGTGAAGTATGGGGTGGTGTTAAAAATCTGACATAAGACTGAAGCTAGCTTCAATCTTAACAGGATAGAGACTAGAGCCCCTTCTTAATATTCTATTAAATGTATGTGATTATGACTATAGTATTTAATTGATGGTTTCTGGAGCTGAATGAATATTGCAAATACTTAGAAGATCCTAAATTGCATGTTAGTTCACCTGTACTTGCACCACTTTCTAATTCACTAATCCACAAACTTTCACGCAAATAACTTTTGTTCACATGATTGCGGAAGAGCTTTTATTTGTGCCAATGAGATGACAAATGAGTAATATCTGAATTGCTCACTCAGGGCTTGTCTTCACTACTGTGCTAAATTGACATCAAATGCAGCGATCCCGATTAAGCGCATCTGATGAAGATGTGCTATGTCCACGGGAGAGCACTCTCCCATTGATGTAATTACTCCACCTAAACGAAAGGCAGAAGCTATGTTGGCGGGAGAGCGTCTCCCACCAACATAGTATGGCGTAGACACTGCTCTAAGTTGGTGCAAGTTACGTCGCTCAGGGGGATGGTTTTTTCACACCCCTGAGTGACGTAACTTACATTGACTTAAGCGGTAGTGTAGACAAGCCCTAAGACATCCTACGTGTATTATTGCCTTTATGGCCTTAGATGTGATGGGGGTCAGAGGCAGAGAGAGGAGGTACAAGAGCTGAGTTCTAAAACCCCAAAATAAATAAATAAAACGCCTTTCAATCAGGGAACATTAACAATACCATGTGATTTGGGAGCTCCACCCAGAGATTCAATAGTGTTTATGAATATTAAACAAGAGATGGAACACTTGATACTAAGTCCATTATGAAAACAGCCCATCAGGAAACTTGTATGCATGAAAATTTGTCAAACTATTTTGAACGGACACCTTAGTAAAAAGCACAATCTGCGTGGGGAGAGTTCACAAATACAACAGGGCTAACACTTCAATAAATACCTTTTTCCCAACTAATAATTCAACCAGTTGTAGTAATTTCATCTGCATTTTCATCAGTTCTTATGTTTTTCACTTGGGTCATTTCTTACCCATGTGAAAGCTCTGTTTTGCTGTTTGTCTTCAGCCATCTGAGACCTTTACAGAAATTATTAATACTATGAAGGAAGCAGAGGATGATAAAAACAAGAGAAAACTGTTTCTTTCCCTCTGGGCCACATAGGGCTGTTAAAGTCAGCACACACACAGTGTTATTCTTTTTTTAAAAAAAAGCCTATTTAATATTTAGCAGATGTTGGATTCTACCTCAACAGTCGGGTTTGGGAATAAAAATATCCCACAGGGTGCCATATACAGATCCATAGATAGAAATCCAAACTATTGTACAACACCACATTTCTTGCAAAGTGAGGTAGACACAAGGATCTGTGATTCCCTATATATATATATATATATATATATATATATATACATACACACAGAGACATGCTCTGAGCTGATGCCTGTCAAACCAACCCTTGGTTAAGTGGCAAACGTAATGCAGCTTCCTCTCCCTAGAGGTAACTGTCCTCATTATTGAGGCGTATGAACCCCTGGGTGTATAATAGAATCTTCTTTAAAATATTCATCATATGACAGCTGATAGTTCAGCCATATTTGGCCTGAACACTTCATTTTGGGGAATGCTGGGACTCTGTAGTTAATTAACTTGATATTTTGCTCACCATATATTTTTTTAAACACAGATCATTAAACATTGATGATAGTAGGTAGTTTTTTACTCTCCTAAAGTAACAAGCAGGATGTGCAGACAAGGTTTCCTCTACTGTCGTAATGTCCAGTAGCACATCTGTGCTAGCAGGCTGAAACTTTCCGCTTTCACTCAGCAGGAAAATGCTGATTTCTCCAAGGTGAGTCACATCACCCATCATGCTTCAGCTCCCTTCACACTCTTCAGAATTAACATTACAGTCTCCTACAGCCTTTATGGCATCCGGGCTTGGGCAGGTCATGTAGCCTGGGAAGAAACAGAGGCCAGAATATTTCATCGCTTCTTAGGAAAGAAAAGCTATGAAAAAAAAAGAGTGGGGGTCGGGGGGAGGAATACACACACAGAGTAAGATGGATTTTTCTATCATGGGGCAGTGTCTTTTTAGGCAGGAGATTACATTTTATTTCAAAATGTTGCTGTCAACTTGAATTGATTTTTTTCGTCATTTCAAGTTTCCAGTGCAACACCCTTTAACTAATACGTCTTAAAAACAGATTCCTTTTAAAACAGATTTTACTAAGGGTTTTCCGGGCCTTTGTTTTTCTAACAGGGGGCTTCTAGGGAGCCACAACTCTAAACAGACTTGGCCTTCCCTTGCCCCAGCCCCCAGTGCAAGTACCTGCTGCTGCTTCAGTTTCACTGCTTCTGTTACTGGCACACACCTTGATGTAGAGCACATGGAGTTGTGTGTGAGTGGTGTTGACATGCACAGCTCTCCAGGAAGCTTGCACAGTGCCTGCAAACTTTCATGAGATCCGATTTGTCAACACCAAATTCAAATTCACCATCACTGAAGTGATTCCTCAGCTGAGTAAAATGTACTCTCATTTGCCATATTTCATCCCAACAGCAGTAGCACAAGTTTCACCCCAACATCTGTCATCGCAGTCATTGTTTAGTTTTAGTCTTTCACTTGGTCTTAATCACCTGAAATCCTCTGAATCTGCTGATCTCATTATCCAGCTTTAATTAAAATAGATTTGCTGATGAATATTGTCAAGAATGCTACAGTTGGCTAAATTAACACTGGGTTAGGCTTAGCCTTTTTATCAGCTTAACCCTGCAATACTGATTGATGAGCTTTTAAAGGCAGGAATTTCTTTCTTGAGGTCAGGAGCATAACGGGAAGAGCTGGGAATTTAGAATCTGATACATCAACAAGTATTACTGGAAGAAAGTCTGATACAACCTTACAAACCGCAGGTCAAATTCAGCTCTGGAATAAAACTCCACTGAAAGCAAGGGAGTTTCACCAAAGATTAATTTGGCCCAGTCTGTTTAAGCAGCAAGAGCAAAACTTAGGTTCTTGATCTAAAATTCCTGATATAAGCAACATGTCTAGTTGTTTGACTTATTTATTTACTTTTTTGGCATAAATTCAGTGTTTCTAGACCGCCAGTACTCCTAACGACAAAAATTAATTGCAAGATTCATCACCATATATGTCTAAATGATAGGGATGCTGGAGTGTTTTACAATGAAAACACATCCAATTTTAATGAAGTTCAAAAGAAGAAATATTTATTTATGGAATAAAGTATACAAAGATCTGCTGCTCATAGTTGCTGAAATACTGACAGCTTTTTAAAAAAAAGAGAGAGAGAAAGCAAGAGAAGGAAAGACTTCACATCTTGTAGTCAGATATGGTGAGTGGCTCAATGTTCCAGGCAGACAGGTAGAAAGCTCCTGGGTCTTTTGACACCAGTTGTGAACAGATGATATACAGCTGAAGTCTGAAGAAGCTAGAGGTTGCCTCTGGTGAAAGGGTGGAGATTTTGTGTATCAGCCCATCACAGCTGCAGGGGGAATGCTTCAACATGTCTTGGGAAAGATAGCATATATCTCCCTTTGAGGCTCTGTTTTATTAGCTGTTCAAGTTCAATGACATCATTTTAAAACTCCTGAAGTTGCTGAGGAGCATACTGTTGGGATCCAAGTTATAAAAGCAACCAGGAGAGATTTTTCCCCTTTTTTCGGCATATTTAGTAGTTTCTTAGGGTAAAAAGAGCATAAAGATAAAGGTCAACCTTTTCAAAACTGGATGCCTAAAATTAAGCCTGGAATCCATATTTAAGCACCTAATAAATAGAACTACTTGATTTGTAGGGGTGTTGAGCACCCACAGTGGAAAAATAAAAGAAATATGAAACTAAGCACCAAGGGAGAAAAAAATCTCTAGGATGCTCTCGTAGTGCGGTCTCAGCACTGTCCTCACTGCTAGCTTCAGGAGTCCTCAAATGATGCTTTGAATCTGAACTAGGAACACGTATTCAGGATGCTCCTACAGCTGAGGGTGCTCAAGGTTACAATCCAGCCCTTAATTTTAAAGCAATTCATTATCTAACAAAGGAGGAAAACCACTCTCACAACTCCAACAACTTGAAGTAGGAAAGTAGAGGGGTGGTTTGACCCGGCCCAAGTCCCCATGAGAGGTCCATTTTGAGTTTTCACTGTCCATACAGCTTGATGGATCTATGAATGTGACTACAGGACAGGGTTGCCTGTGATATCAGGAGAAGGGTTTGATGCCACAGGAAGTCAGTCCCATCCTTCAAGGCCAGAAAGGACCACTGTGATTGTCTAGTCTGACCTGAAAAACACAGGCCATAGAACCTTCATAACATAATTCCCACAACATATCTGTTAGAAAAACATCCAATCTGGATTTAAATATTATCAATAATGGAGAATCCACCACAACCCTTGGTAAATTGTTCCAATGGTTAATTCCTCCACTGTGAAAAGTTTATGCCTTATTTCCATTCTGAATTTGTCTAGCTTCAGCTTCCAGCCATTGGATCGTGTTATACCTTTCTCTGCTATGCTGAAGAGCCCACTGTTAAATATTTGTTTAATTAAGTCATTCATTCACATTCCCTTTGTTAAACTAAATAGATTGAGCTCCTTGGGTCTCTCACTATAAGGCAAGTTTTTTAATTCTTTAATCGTTCTTGTGGCTCTTCTCTGAACCCTCTCCAATTTATCAACAGCCTTCTTGCAGTGCTGACACCAGAACTGGAGAAAGTATTCCAGCAATGGTTGCACCAATGCCAAATATTTCCCTGTTTATCCATCCCAGGGTCACATTAGTTGTTTTGGCCACAGTGTCACACTGGGAGCCCATGTTCAGCTGGCCAGACCAGTAATATATACACTTAGTGCTTTAATAAGGCGAATTTTACAAAGCTGAGAAAACCTGAAATTGATAGGGGAAGCCAAGGGACACAAAAATAAATCCATGACCAGCAGAATTAAGGACAATAAAAAGGAGGTTTTTTACTGTATTGGGGAAAAAAATAATCCTGACAATAGTATTGGTCCATTACTATATTCCCTTGTTCCACCTTTTCACTACTGGGGCTTGTTTTAAAGAAGAGGATTAGTTTCTTTAAACCACACAAGCAGCTGTGTGATGGAATGCCAATTTTTTAAAAAGGCTCTATGGACAATCATGGCAATTACAGGCCAGTAAACCTAACTTCAGTACCAAGCAAATTGGGTGAAAGAACAGAATTAACAGACACATAGATGAACATGCTGTGTTGGGAACGAGTCAAAACAGCTTTTATAAAAGGAAATCATGGCTCATCATCTATTCAAATTCCTTGAGGATGTCAACATGCATGTGAACAAGGGCAATCCAGTTGATACAGTGTACTTGCACTTTCAGAAAGTCTTTGACAAGGTCCCACGCCAAAGGCTCTTAAGCAAAGTAAGCAGTCATGGGATAAGAGGGAAGGTCCTCTCAGGAATAAGTAACTGGTTAAAAATAGGAAAGAAAGGGTAGGAATAAACAGTCAGTTTTCACACTGGAGAGAGATAAATAGGGTGTTTCCCAAGGATCTGTACTGGGACAAGTACTGTTCAACATAAAAAGATTTGGAAATGGGGTGTGAGCTGGTGCATCAATACAACAGCACCCCTTTTAGCCAGGCAGGGTCTTGCATCAGAGTTCACTCAGTCCGGCAGGGCGTTCAGTCAAGTCCCCTTGCTTGAGTCCCAATGGGGTGAGTGGGTTTCCCCCTTATCCTTAGAGGGGTCAGCTGGTCCTGGTGCGCAAGGGGTCTGGAAACCCCCTCAATTCTTCAGTCTCTCAGGGATTCTTAACTCTCTCAGGAGAGTTCTTAAGTCTCTCACTGAGTTCCATCTCAGGGTCCTTAAGCCAGACAGGCATAATCAGGACTCATCTACTCCTGCTGTGCACTGAGCTCCTTCCTGCTTCCCTTGGTTTCTGTAGGTTTTTCAGCCTCTTGGTCCAGTCATCTCTTCTCAGGGTGCTGTCTCTGCATGGCTTCTCAGCAGCTTGCTGGCAGGAGTTCCCTTCTCCAGCCTATTCAGTTTATTCTCCTAGCTGTTGGGAGGCTGCCAATCTGCATTGGCTGGCAGTACCTGCATTAACCCCTTGTTTGCTGGGCCAGCATGAGGTATATACGTCCCATGACAGGGGGTAAACAGTGAAGTGGCAAAGTTTGCAGATAGAAAATTACTCAAAATAGTTAAGTCCATCTTGGATAACTCACTTTTAAGGTGCTGTATGATCACAACACCTCGCTTCGTTCTCCATCCACAGAGTTAAGGACAAGATCGGCCCTTAGTTGTAGTGTTGAAAACATTGCTCTGGTCTTGGAGTACGAGTAGCTTTTCATGGTTGGGAAAGTGCCCGTTATATCTATGGTGTAGATGTAATTAGCTCAGTGTTTAGGAGTTAACTCAAAGGGTTAATGCAAGGCATCCTTATGTGGATTGCTTTCTAAAATATTTACCTGATTTCAAAGTACATTTGACATCTATCACATCAAACCTGCTTGTGCTAATGTACAGTGGGTGGATTACTGACCTTTGCCTGCAAGGGTTTTATTACCACCTGCTTTCTGCTGCCACAGCTATTTCCTTTGACATCCCTGACAAAATCCCATCATCGCTCCTGGGAGAAATCATGGCGTGACCCAAGAAAACTGAAAGGGGGAGTTCAAAAATGACAGCCATGGAAGTCAAAATTGTCACAGCAGCCAGAGAAGAATATGACAAAGGATGAAGCAATTATCAGAACTCCGCCTTCTTTGTTGTAATGGTACATGCACCTGTTGTTGTTCCATTCTCAGAATTAAAGTCATTGGTTTTTTGTTTTTCTTTACAGCCCATGGAAAGGTTCAGAGCTGCATGCCGCCAGTGACCTCCATCTCATCAACAGCAGAATATGGTGGGTGGACACCCTCACACAGATGTCTGGCCAAGCTGTCAAAAGTTAAAAAGCAGCTGAGAAATTATCTCCAAAGACAGAATGTCTCAGAGCACTGGTTATAGGACACAGAGCTTTTCAGCTATACATTGCCAGCTCAAATTCACTGGTAATCAGCAGTCATTACTAGCTGATGGCTGCTTGACGGCCTATGTGAAATGATCTGGTGATTGCAGTCTACTTCTAGTGAGTATCCATCCCCTTCATAATTACCACCATGTTTGGCATCAATTGGCATTGTTATTGGCTGTCTCATAAGACAGGCCAATGATCCAAAAGAAATGAAGATTTAGTTGCCATTTCACCCCATCGGAAAAGGAGTAGGACTACAGTACGTTGGCAGAGCAGTATGGAAAGGCTTGCACGAACTGCCTCTGTGATGAGCAGGAACACAGGGCTTATGTCTGCGAGTCTGTCCCCTTCCACAAGCATAATATTCATGGAGGTTGGGAGTGGGGGAGTGGAGTAGGGTTGCCAACAGTCCCTTATTACAAGGGACATCCCTTATTTTTCCATCTCTGTATAACAAGATCAGGAGTTGCTGAGTGCTGCAAAAAGTAGCAAGAAATCCCCCTGGCAAACGTAGGTGAGTACTGCTTATTATCGTTAATATTAATAATTAATTAATTATAATGATGATAATAATATCAGGAGGAAGGGTGTTGTGGGTGCTAAGAAAACAGTCCCTTGTTTTGGAAATACAATGTTGGCAGGATTAAAAGAACACCTCCACATTTCTCAGCTCGTTGTGGGCCCCATCCTGGCTCCCCTTCGCTTCTGTGATGTCCCATCCCTTTAAATGTGTGAGCACTCCTCCTTCCCCAGTGAAAAGCTTCACTTCCTGTTAGTTTCAGTTTTTCTGGCAAACAATAGTCTGCAAGTCTGTGTTTCAATCAGCTTCCTCTGTGTCTGTCTATCTTCTTCTCTTCTGGGTCCACATATAACATATTGGCAACGAGGGATTTAGATCAGACATGCGAAACCCTCAAAAAAAATGCAGAAATCAGGCTTAATTGGCTTGTGAGTTGCTTGTTGGCTAGTTTTTAGCTTGTAGTTTGCTGCTTGTTTGGCTTGTAGCTTGTTGCTTATTTTCTTTGATAGGTTCCCGGCAAGCGGGGAAAGAAGGGAAAAGCAGGGGCAAGGCGGGGAGAGAGTCAAGGTGCACGGCGGGCCCACCACAGTCCAGGACTGCACACCAGGGGGGAGCTAGTCACATCAAGTGTTGGGGTTCTTAGGGATTGGCTTGTTTTGAAATGGGATTAGCTTGATTTTTGGCTCAAAGTCGGGATGCTTAGTTACCACATGAAAGTTGGCGGCTGTGATTTATATCCCACAAGCATCCAGGGCTCCTATTGCCTGAACAAGGAGAAGAAAAGGTAAGCAGTTTTTTAAAGGGGGGTGCGGGGCTGCTGCATTTTGTTTCAAGTACAGCCAGCTAGCCAGAGAGGGGAAGTGTGCAAATAAAGATGGAACAAAGGGAAAGGGTTTTGCAGTTACTACTGGAGCTGTTCATACAAAGCAGTGAGGGGGAAGCAAGCAGCCATCTTGGCCAACCACATGCAAGTGGGCAGAGAAACAGCCTGTAGCCTGCACTGATGGTCTACACCCAGTAGGGGGAGCCCAAGTGCAGCCAAAAGAAGAAGAATTTGGTAGCCTAGACACAGCTAGCAGAGGGAAATTAGGCGCAGGTAGTGTACTGTGAAGGAAAAAAAATTCCCCTGTGGCAGAGAAGCTGTCCAGGAAACAAAAAGTCCAACAGGAGAGCAGTAGAATAGCAACTTTTGGGGCAATGCTGGTGAACTCAATGACAACCACGAATCCTGGGTGATGTACCTCGACCGTTTAGAGCAATTTCAATTTTGCTAACAGTGGTGGGTCTGAAGGCATATATGGAACTGCCACATATGCCAGACTTACTACAGCAATGCAAGAACATTCTTCTCCTACCCCATCAATGATAGCAAAATGATATTGGCTCCACCAGCGACATCAGGAAAGCTGAGTGTCAGTAGCACAGTTTGTTGCTGCTCTCAGGAAGTTGTTAGAGCATTAACAGTTTGGACAAACTTTATGTAATGCCCTGCTTGACCAATTTGTCTACAAAACGATGAAATCTCGAAAAAGTTACTGACTGTATCAGCGCTTACATTCAAGAAGGCTGTTGAAATATCTATCACCATGGAGACCACAGAAAGAATTCCTTGGACTTTAATGTGAACCGAGAAGCTGACCTCCTGAATCAGCGAGTCAGAGGACACTGGGAATGTAAGGAATTTCCATGTGGCTGTTGTACACAGATTATGCAGAGAAGGACTGCTGGGCTTGCCATGTTATCTGTAGGAAGTGCCAGAAGACAGGACACATCACCATGATCTGTCACATAGTTCAGCAACCAGCAACAGAGTAACTATGTGTCCAAGAAGACTCATAGATCCAAGACATAGATCCATGAAGACAGAAGTCGGGAATTCATAATGTGGAAGAAGACAAGAACTGCAGTGACACTGATCAAAACCTACCACCACACATGTTATTGGAAGCTGGAGTAAGAAATTGCATCTGGGTAACACCCTTCACTGGAGTGCCTACAAGAATGGAACTTGATACTGGAGCTGCAGTTTCACTGATTTCTTTATCTATCTATCACCAGACATTGTCACAATTTCCTCTGGAAGAAATGACCATGTATTGAAGACTTCTACCAGAGAAAAGTGAGTCCCAAAAGAGACACCAGGTTCAACTAGATAGACAATTAGTTGCTTTATCCTTGTATGTAATTGAAAGAAAATATCCACCATTATTTGGCAGATCTTGGCTTGGGAAGCTCAAGGTGAATTGGACTGAGAGCAAGGTGATCATGAAATCTTCAAGAAATACTACACACACACTCCAAAGTTTTTGAAAGAGCTTGGACAGATAAGCAATGTGTCAGTGAAGCTCACGGTCAAGTCTCACAGCCAGCCAAAATATTGCAAGCCTAGGGCTATACCTTATGCTCTGAAACCTCCAGTAGAAGCTGATTTGGACCGTTTACTGAACTCTGGAATCTTGTCACCAGTTTCACACAGTGAGTGGGCTACACCCATCATACCAGTTATCAAGAAGAATGACTCTGTTCAAATTTGTGCAAATTTCTAAGTGACTCTTAATCCAGTTTTATATGCAAGCCAGTATCCACTACCTTGTATTGAATATTTGTTTGCTTCTTTTAATAGAGGACAATAAATTGGATTTGCTCAATGCATACCTACAAATGGAGACTGATCTGGCATCTCACAAATATCTCAAAATCAACACGCAAAAAGGCTTATTTTGTTACAGCAGGCTGCATTTCAGTATCATGTCAGCACCTGTCTTGTTCCAGAAAGCCATGAATGAGATTCTGAAGGGATTGAATGGAGTTCCATTCTATTTGGATGACATTCTTGTTACAGGAAAGGATCAAGACGAACAGCTTCAAAATTAGGACATTGTCTTGCAGTGTTTAGAAGACCATGGACTGAATGTATGTCGAGACAAATATGAGTTTTTCAAACCATCAGCTGAATACCTTGGACATGTAATTGATGCCACAGGCTTAAGGAAATCACCAAAGAAAGAAAAGTGGCTCTTTAAGCATCGCTGCCAGAGAACATGTCACATTTACATTAATTCTTAGGACTGTTCATCTACTCTGGTAAATTTCTGCCTAATCTGGTGGCAGTATTGGCACCTTTAGATAGCCTGTTACAAGCAAAGGAAAAATGGAAATGGACTGAGGACTGTGACTGTGCATTTAAGGAAGCAAAGAAACTGTTGCCATCAGCTGAAGTTCTTATGCACTTTAATTGGCTTGTGATGCTTCACCATATGGAATGGGTGCATTTTTCCGAATGGCATGGAGAAACCAACTGCCATTGCATCACAAACACTCAACACTCCTGAGAAGAACTACGCACAAAACAGAACAAGAAACTCTCAACATTATCTTCAGAATTCACAAGTTCCATACTTATCTGTATGGTGGGTGTTTTATCCTTGCTGATGGATCATCATATTTTACTTTCAATTTTTGGAACAAAACATGGAATTCCATCATTAGCCGCTGCAACAACGAGCATCGCTACTTTCACTCATTCCTATACTATTCAACTCAGCATGGCAATGCTGATAGGCTGTCATGCCTAAACTTCCTTCAACCAAAAGAAATTTCAGATGGAGTGTTTTATTTTATTATGGATAGGTTACCCATTACTAGCACATACATCAACAAAGAAATGGCTAAGAATGATGTGCTTTCTCTTGTGAAGGGATTGGTGCTACAAGGTCAGTATTGGGTCCAAATAATAACCAGTTTACATAATTCATGTCACATCAACATCAATTATCTGTGAACCACAGTTGGATCTTATGGGGAAAGTGAGTGATTATTCCAAAATAACTTCAATCTCAGGTTTTGCAAGCTCTTCACAAAGGTCATTTTGGTATTGTATTGATGAAGACCATACTCCAGAGTCATGTCTGGTGGCTGGGGATTGACAAAGACATTGAGAGGAAGGTGAAGTTCTGCACTGCGTCAGCAAATTCAGCACAATCCTGGCCCCGCTCGTCTACACCTTTGGTTATGGCCTCAAAGCTCCGGCCACATATTCATGTGGACTTTGCCAGACCTTTGGGAAGTTACCTGGTTTTGGTCATAGTCAAAGTCCATTTGAAATTACTAGAAGTTTTCAGAATGACTTTTACTATAATTCCCAAAACCATTGGACATCTTTGTACCTTCTTTAGCCAGTTTGGTTTACCATTACAGTCGGTGAGTGATAATAGACCTTAATTCTATTCTGAAGAATTTCAGAGGTTCCTAGCTTTAAATGCAATTCTGTACATACCTTCTGCTCCTTAGCATCCTGCTACAAACAGGCTAGCAGAACGCTTTGTACAGACACTTAAGCATGTCCTAAGAGCTAATAAGTCTATTTTGACTCATCAGCAGAAACTGGACAATTTCTTGTCTATAGGAATACACCATATGCTGCTACCCAGGAATCACATGCAACTCTTATCTTGAAGTGATTTTTGCATACCTATTGGGACCTGCTGTGTCCTGATATTGCCTCACATGTGGCCAAATCCCAAGCTAGGAAAATTGATGGATGACATGAGATTTGACATTGTTCTTTTCAAGTGGAAGGGTTAGTGTGGATTCACAGCTATGGTTGTGACGTTAAATTGGTACCTGAAGAACTTGTAAAATGCACGGGACCAGTTTCATTCACTAAAACTGTCCAACCATATTTTATGGAAACTGTCATAAATATAAAGGGAAGGGTAACCACCTTTCTGTATACAGAACTATAAAATCCCTCCTGGCCAGAGGCAACATCCTGTTACCTTTAAAGGGTTAAGAAGCTCAGCTAACCTGGCTGGCACCTGACCCAAAGGACCAATAAGGAGACAAGATACTTTCAAACCTTGGGTGGGCGGGGGGGAAGGCTTTTGGTTTTGCTCTTTGTTTACGTGGTTGTTCTCTTGGGACTGAGAGGCCAGACAGAAATCCATCTTCTTCAACCCATCCTAATCCAAGTCTCCAATATTGCAACCAGTATAGGTAAGCCAGGCAAGGCGGATTAGTTTATCTTTTGTTTTATGTGAATTTTCCCTGTGTTAAGAGGGAGGTTTATTCCCGTCTTCTGTAACTTTAAGGTTTTGCCCAGAGGGGGATCCTCTGTGTTTTGAATCTGAATACCCTGTAAAGTATTTTCCATCCTGATTTTACAGAGATATTTATGACACGCCCCCCCAAATCACAGATAGGGTGAAACACTGGCTGTGATTTCTTCCTGGAGCTCTATGAGAAAACAGAGTTAATAAGACACATGCATCTCTCAATATACTATTAACTGTATAAAGACTAACAATATTTCCCACATCTTAAGGACGATTTGGACCAGTTGATTCTGGGAAACTTTCACGGGAAAGTGCATCAGCCACTTTGTTAGAAGCTCCTGAAATGTGTTGTATGTCGAAATCAAAATCTTGGAGAGCTAAACTCCACCGAATAAGTTTTTTGTTATTTCCCTTGGCGGTATGAAGACACTGTAGTGCAGCATGGTCGGTTTGCAGGTGGAAACGCCATCCCCAAACATATGGGTGTAGCTTTTCCAGAGCGTAGACAATGGCATAACATTCCTTTTCCCTGATTGACGAGTGGCTTTCCCTCTCAGACAGCTTCTTGCTGAGAAACACTACAGGGTGGAACTTTTGATTCAGTCCTTCCTGCATTAAGGCTGCTCCCACACCACACTCAGACGCATCTGTGGTTACTAGGAATGGTTTGTTAAAGTCTGGGGCCCTTAGCACAGGGTCAGACATGAGTGTCACTTTAAGCTGGTTAAAGGCCTTCTGACACTCTTCAGTCCACTGAACTGCATTTGGCTTTGTCTTTTTGGTTAGGTCTGTCAGTGGGGCAGCGATTTGGCTGTATTGCGGTACAAATCACCTGTAACATCCAGCCAAGCCTAAGAAGGATTGGACCTGTTTCTTTGACTTTGGGACAGGCCACTTTTGGATAGCATCCACTTTGGCCTGTAGGGGGTTGATAGTTTCTTGACCCACCTGGTGTCCAAGGTAAGTCACTCTGTTGAGGCCTATTTGACACTTCTTAGCCTTAATAGTTAGTCCTGCCTCCTGTATGCGCTCAAAGACTTTTTATAGATGTTCCAGATGTTCTGCCCAGGAATCAGAAAATATGGCCAGATCGTCAAGGTAGGCAACTGCATATTCTCCCAATCCCGCTAGGAGACCATCTACAAGTTTTTGGAAGGTGGTGGGTGCATTCCGCAGCCCGAAAGGAAGCACATTAAATTCATACAGCCCGACATGTGTGATGAAGGCTGACCTTTTCTTGGTGGATTCATCTAGTGGTACCTGCCAGTACCCCTTGGTCAAGTCCAAGGTAGACATGAACTGGGCCTGTCCCAGTTTGTCCAATAGTTCATCTGTGCTTTGGGTTCAAAATGATCCCACCGCTCTGCCACCATGTCAGGGTTCCTTCCCCACTCTGAACTCTAGGGTACAGATGTGGGGACCCGCATGAAAGACCCCCTAAGCTTATTCTTACCAGCTTAGGTTAAAAACTTCCCCAAGGTACAAACTTTGCCTTGTCCTTGAACAGTATGCTGCCACCACGAAGCATTTTAAACAAAGAACAGGGAAAGAGACCACTTGGAGACGTCTTCCCCCCAAAATATCCCCCCAAGCCCTACACACCCCCTTTCCTGGGGAGGCTTGAGAACAATATCCTAACCAATTGGTTACAAAATCGTTGAAGACCCAAACCCCTGGATCTTGGAACAATGGAAAAATCAGTCAGGTTCTTAAAAGGATTTTATTTAAAAAAAAAAGAAAGGTAAAAATCATCTCTGTAAAATCAGGATGGAAAATACTTTACAGGGTATTCAGATTCAAAACACAGAGGATCCCCCTCTGGGCAAAACCTTAAAGTTACAGAAGACGGGAATAAACCTCCCTCTTAACACAGGGAAAATTCACATAAAACAAAAGATAAACTAATCCGCCTTGCCTGGCTTACCTATACTGGTTGCAATATTGGAGACTTGGATTAGGATGGGTTGGAGAAGATGGATTTCTGTCTGGCCTCTCTCAGTCCCAAGAGAGAACAACCATGTAAACAAAGAGCACAAACAAAAGCCTTCCCCCTCCCCAAGATTTAAAAGTATCTTGTCCCCTTATTGGTCCTTTGGGTCAGGTGCCAGCCAGGTTAGCTGAGCTTCTTAACCCTTTAAAGGTAACAGGATGTTGCCTCTGGCCAGGAGGGATTTTATAGGACTGTATACAGAAAGGTGGTTACCCTTCCCTTTATATTTATGACAGAAACATATGGACCAGTTGCAGCCTTGACAAGTACCAGAGTCAGGGGATGTTTCACCAAGACTTTCTATTCCTCCGATCGAATCTTCTGCTACAACTCCTAATTTTGATGACTTGGTGGAAGAAACTTTGATACCAAATCCAGTTGGTTCCTTACCCCCGACTACTGCTGTTGTTCAGGACACTGTCATCACCATGTTATCCCAAAAGAGTCCATAAATCAGTTGTGCGTCTGAACTTATAAATTGTTTAGTCAGTGAGTTGCTATGCCAGACCAGAATAATCCCTTTTCAACCTGAGAATCTGGGGTAGTCCACCCTCAATTTTTAGTTAGGTTATATAGTGTTATATGTTAGCTATATAAACAACAATGCATATGTGTTTGGAAAGTATTTTAAAGAAGGGTGGAGGAATGTAATGTCCTGTCCCTTTAAATGAGCACACACTCCCCTCCCCAGTGAAAAGCCTCACTTTTTCTGAAGAACAATAAAGTCCGCACAGCAGACAGCTGTGTTCTATCAGCTCCTTCTGGTCTATCCCCTTCTCTACTGGGTCCAGACTTAACAATCTCCATGAGAGGAAGGCAGCCAAAAATGTGGATCTGGCTGGGGAGGTGAGCCAGGGCAATGCCAGCATTAAGTCATGCTCCCTCCGTTCCTGTCAGCCTCTAGGAAATCACTGTGTAGGATCTATATTTGGAGGCGTGGAGACAGTGGGGGTGTGACAACCACCCTCCACAATATGCTTACTATCCCCACTATTGCCAAAGAGTGAATCCAATCAAATCAGTATTTTTGCAGCGGTCTCCCTTCCATGCACAAGAATATCACCATTCCATCCCCACCTGCTGAGTCTTTCATGGACAAATCTCTCTTCCTGACACAATCCCAGTTGAGGGAAGATCATGTCAGCACGGTTCCTATGTAAGAGCTACGGTCTCCAGAGCTCCAAGGAAACAGGTAGCAGTGCAGAGGCAAGGGCCTTTGGACAGATGCCCCTTCCCTCCTGTGGCTTTCCCCAGAATCTGGGACTTTAAAGCTTGAACTTTTTGTCTCTTCCACATGTGCATGCACACACAGCATACCAACAGAATTCCAAGAAAACGCCGCTGATTTAAAATTCCATTTCCCTACCCAAGAATAACCTCTATAGTCAAAGAATGGCAAGCCATATTATTTTCTCATTTTCCTCTCTTCTGCAGGTTACAAGGCCACTGTGCAACGTGTAGCCGTGTTGCATACCGAACAGAATACAACTAAAAACCACCTCAAAAAGCTATTTGTCTCTACATAATGTTGCTAGAAATCAGAGTTATTTAGAACTGGTCTGCCTAAGCATCGAACATGCTGAATGCCACACCTAAATTTATTTAATATTTAATTTGCTCGGATTAGCAAAGGGGGGGCCGTCTCCTCTGGCCTGTCACTGAAGCTACGCCTGCTTTTTAGTTAGTTAGTTAGTTAACCTCCTACAGTCTTTACAAAATGTAATATAGACAGGGCAGTTATCGTCCAAGGGGAGAATGTTATCTCAGTAAAGTCTGAGGCTGTTATTCTGGAGTCTCCTTCTGACTTTAGGATTTCAGATTAGTCTCAGACAAGTCTATTCTCCTATTGATTCTGTGCACAGCACCCAAGAGTTACACATGCATGCTGAGGCTGAGACCAGAACAGCGTCTGACCAGTACATTGCCATTGCAACAGCAGAGAGTGTAACAAAGGCTAGACAGGTAGGGTTACCACCTGGCCAGTATTTGACCCACCTGGAAAAAATTTTTGTGCATTTGCCAGTTGCCAGAAAATAATCTGCCAAGATTTTTTTTACTTGGGTCTAGAGATTTGCATTATTATCACAATACACTGGGACATCTAATGTTGAAAGTTTCTGTGTCCAGCTAAAGATTCTGCAGCGTTCCCACTTCCACAGTTTAAAAAAGTGTTGAAAATACAGCAGCTGTCTGCCCACCAACACGCAAGCACACCACATGTGTGCGTGAAAGGGGGTTTGAGTCACACAAGGGCAAGGAGCCGTGCAATGTTATCAGTCTTATCTATATGTGTTATCTCTCTAGATACTACAAATGGCTGTTGAAGGGGGGCGCTGCAGAGTTACCTTCTGGTTGGGGTTGCAGTGGGCTTGCCTTGTGCGGGGGAGGGTTGCCGATTTTTTTGCATTTCAAAGGTGGTAACCCTATATACAGGTTAAGTATATACTGCCAAGTACTGCCAAGAATGACCTTGAGCGGATCACTGCGGACTACGTGGCTCTGGGAAGAAGGATAAAGGAGTTTGAGGCGCAAGTGGTGTTCTCGTCCATCCTCCCCGTGGAAGGAAAAGGCCTGAGTAGGGACTGTCGAATCGTGGAAGTCAACGAATGGCTACGCAGGTGGTGTCGGAGAAAAGGCTTTGGATTCTTTGACCATGGGATGGTGTTCCATGAAGGAGGAGTGCTGGGCAGAGACGGGCTCCACCTTACGAAGAGAGGGAAGAGCATCTTCACAAGCAGGCTGGCTAACCTAGTGAGGAGGGCTTTAAACTAGGTTCACCGGGGGAAGGAGACCAAAGCCCTGAGGTAAGTGGGAAAGCGGGATACCGGGAGGAAGCACAGGCAGGAATGTCTGTGAGGGGAGGGCTCCTGCCTCATACTGAGAATGAGGGGCAATCAGCAGGTTATCTCAAGTGCTTATATACAAATGCACAAAGCCTTGGAAACAAGCAGGGAGAACTGGAGGTCCTGGTGATGTCAAGGAATTATGATGTGATTGGAATAACAGAGACTTGGTGGGATAACTCACATGACTGGAGTACTGTCATGGATGGTTATAAACTGTTCAGGAAGGACAGGCAGGGCAGAAAAGGTCGGGGAGTAGCACTGTATGTAAGGGAGCAGTATGACTGCTCAGAGCTCCGGTACGAAACTGCAGAAAAACCTGAGTGTCTCTGGATTAAGTTTAGAAGTGTGAGCAACAAGAGTGATGTAGTGGTGGGAGTCTGCTATAGACCACCGGACCAGGGGGATGAGGTGGATGAGGCTTTCTTCCGGCAGCTCACAGAAGCTACTAGATCGCACGCCCTGGTTCTCATGGGGACTTTAATTTTCCTGATATCTGCTGGGAGAGCAATACAGCGGTGCATAGACAATCCAGGAAGTTTTTGGAAAGCGTAGGGGACAATTTCCTGGTGTAAGTGCTAGAGGAGCCAATTAGGGGGGGAACTTTTCTTGACCTGCTGCTCATAAACCAGGAAGAATTAGTAGGGGAAGCAAAAGTGGATGGGAATCTGGGAGGCAGTGACCATGAGTTGGTTGAGTTCAGGATCCTGACACAGGGAAGAAAGGTAAGCAGCAGGATACAGACCCTGGACTTCAGGAAAGCAGACTTCGACTCCCTCAGGAAACTGATGGGTAGGATCCCCTGGGGGACTAACATGAAGGGGAAAGGAGTCCAGGAGAGCTGGCTGTATTTCAAGGAATCCCTGTTGAGGTTACAGGGACAAACCATCCCGATGTGTCGAAAGAATAGTAAATATGGCAGGCGACCAGCTTGGCTTAACGGTGAAATCCTAGCGGATCTTAAACATAAAAAAGAAGCTTACAAGAAGTGGAAGTTTGGACATATGACCAGGGAAGAGTATAAAAATATTGCTCGGGCATGTAGGAATGAAATCAGGAGGGCCAAATCGCACCTGGAGCTGCAGCTAGCAAGAGATGTTAAGAGTAACAAGAAGGGTTTCTTCAGGTATGTTGGCAACAAGAAGAAAGCCAAGGAAAGTGTGGGCCCCTTAATGAATGAGGGAGGCAACCTAGTGACAGAGGATGTGGAAAAAGCTAATGTACTCAATGCTTTCTTTGCCTCTGTCTTCACTAACAAGGTCAGCTCCCAGACTGCTGCGCTGGGCATCACAACATGGGGAATAGATGGCCAGCCCTCTGTGGAGAAAGAGGTGGTTAGGGACTATTTAGAAAAGCTGTACGTGCACAAGTCCATGGGGCCGGACGAGTTGCATCCGAGAGTGCTAAAGGAATTGGCGGCTGTGATTGCAGAGCCATTGGCCATTATCTTTGAAAACTCGTGGCGAACCGGGGAAGTCCCGGATGACTGGAAAAAGGCTAATGTAGTGCCAATCTTTAAAAAAGGGAAGAAGGAGGATCCTGGGAACTACAGGCCAATCAGCCTCACCTCAGTCCCCGGAAAAATCATGGAGCAGGTCCTCAAAGAATCAATCCTGAAGCACTTACATGAGAGGAAAGTGATCAGGAACAGTCAGCATGGATTCACCAAGGGAAGGTCATGCTTGACTAATCTAATCGCCTTCTATGATGAGATTACTGGTTCTGTGGATGAAGGGAAAGCAGTGGATGTATTGTTTCTTGAATTTAGCAAAGCTTTTGACACGGTCTCCCACAGTATTCTTGTCAGCAAGTTAAAGAAGTATGGGCTGGATGAACGCACTATAAGGTGGGTAGAAAGTTGGCTAGATTGTCAGGCTCAACAGGTAGTGATCAATGGCTCCATGTCTAGTTGGCAGCCGGTGTCAAGTGGAGTGCCCCAGGGGTCGATCCTGGGGCCGGTTTTATTCAATATCTTCATAAATGATCTGGAGGATGGTGTGGATTGCACTCTCAGCAAATTTGCGGATGATACTAAACTGGGAGGAGTGGTAGATATGCTGGAGGGTAGGGATAGGATACAGAGGGACCTAGACAAATTGGAGGATTGGGCCAAAAGAAATCTGATGAGGTTCAAGAAGGATAAGTGCAGGGTCCTGCACTCAGGACGGAAGAACCCAATGCACAGCTACAGACTAGGGACCAAATGGCTAGGCAGCAGTTCTGTGGAAAAGGACCTAGGGGTGACAGTGGACGAGAAGCTGGATATGAGTCAGCAGTGTGCCCTTGTTGCCAAGAAGGCCAATGGCATTTTGGGATGTATAAGTAGGGGCATAGCGAGCAGATCGAGGGACGTGATCGTCCCCCTCTATTCGACATTGGTGAGGCCTCATCTGGAGTACTGTGTCCAGTTTTGGGCCCCACACTACAAGAAGGATGTGGATAAATTGGAAAGAGTCCAGCGAAGGGCAACAAAAATGATTAGGGGTCTGGAACACATGACTTATGAGGAGAGGCTGAGGGAACTGGGATTGTTTAGTCTGCAGAAGAGAAGAATGAGGGGGGATTTGATAGCTGCTTTCAACTACCTGAGAGGTGGTTCCAGAGAGGATGGTTCTAGACTATTCTCAGTGGTGGAAGAGGACAGAACAAGGAGTAATGGTCTCAAGTTGCAGTGGGGGAGGTTTAGGTTGGATATTAGGAAAAACTTTTTCACTAGGAGGGTGGTGAAACACTGGAATGCGTTACCTAGGGAGGTGGTAGAATCTCCTTCCTTAGAAGTTTTTAAGGTCAGGCTTGACAAAGCCCTGGCTGGGATGATTTAATTGGGGATTGGTCCTGCTTTGAGCAGGGGGTTGGACTAGATGACCTCCTGAGGTCCCTTCCAACCCTGATATTCTATGATTCTATGATAACTACAAAGCAAAGGGCAAAAATCAATTTCATCCACTAATATTAGCTGAGTGCTGCTATTGAGGACCTGGTTCTGCTACCCTAACATAAACCATTTGCCAATGGACCATTTGTGTTAAATAATGCTATTCACTCTGAGTAAAGGTGGCTGGATCAGGCCTATAATAAGCATTTAAATTTAGGTTCTAAGCCTGCAACTTCTTAATGAGGGCAGAGTGCTGTACTGAAGTCAATGGGACCACAGGGGTGCAACAGTCAGTTCACATGCAAGAAGTTGCAGGACTGGGGAGGTCAGACTCTTTTGAGAGGACCCTGTGTCTCCGTGGATCCACCCAGACTCTACTGCTTTTAGGGACGAAGCCAAACGCTACTTCTGCCTGGGGCAAACCATGCTCCTTTCCACACACCCCAGTAGAATAATTTATAGCAAATACCTGTCACCGTTGTAAGAGTAGCCCATGTGGAAGATAAAAGAGTCCAGAGCCTAACATAAATAACATCCTCTTATGCCTGTAAAATAAAGTATGTCCCATAATGTGCCTCCAATATATATTGCAAATGGATTGTGTGCTATTTGACGTTCTTCTGATATTAGGAATGCGATATTTGATTTATTTGTTGTTTAAAAAAATTAATCGATATAAGTTCTAAAGGAAAACCAAAGAGAAGAAAGAAACAAATCAATCAATGAGAAGGCAGGAAGGAAGGAACCATGGTACAAAGGACACTTCTTCCACCAACACTGGAAATAAAGGGCTAATAGTCAACGGTAAACTACTCATTTGAACTAGATATTTCAGGAGAGTTGTCAGTTTAGCCCTGAAATTAAACAGCACTGATAAGGTGACTTTCAATTTTAGCACATGCACAGGCTTGACCTTTCCTGTTCTTTACCTTTGAAGTATATTAACGTTTATCATAAAATGAATGCTTGCATCACTGACGAGAAATAAAAAATCTGATTCCTGCTAGTCAATTTCAAACTATGGATAACCTGGCTTACTAATGGAAGCCTGCCTTTTAGCCATCCACCAATTAAAATAAATTTTGTCTTCTTAGGTTAGGCCAAACATTAAAAGGTTGGGTTTTGTTTTGTTTTGTTTTGTTTTTGCAGGGGTTAGGCGTTTTACGAAACTCAACAGGACAAAAGCTTTTGTGAATTATTTTCCAAAGGAAAGGGTTTTGGGGTTTTTGTGTTATTTTGATGGCAAGGAGCAGGAATTTGAAATCTCCTCCACTCTTGGAACCGAAACACAACTGCACAGTGCATGAGTACAGGCAATCGAAATGGATTGTTGCCACAAGGTTAGTCAAATGTCAAAAAGAACACAAAAAATAAACCTGAGCAGCTCTAACAAAAAATTTGGAGAACAGGTGAATGGAAAAAAGCATGTGGAAGTTATGGTAAGAAGTGATACAGGGTGAGTGAATCAGAGAGAGAAGATTAATACAGTATACCTGGTTATAGAACTGCCAAATAGCTCTGCATTGGATACACCATAGCAGATGGTAGAAAGCCACGATAGACAATGCAGATTACATTTTTGGGGGGAAATTGCCACAGCATTCCCAGTTACAAAGCTCCTAACATTTGACCATAGCAGTGCTGTAAAGGAAGTTCTATCCCCATTGCTACCACATCCTGGGAAGGAGCGTTCCACTAAAATTATTATCATAGTAGAGCTGGGAGACTTTTTTGGATGAACAGTTTATTCGCTGAAAACTACCATTTCAGTCAACCCAAAACGATTCATGAATTTGACACGTAGTTTCAGTCATCCATGGAGGTTGCAGTAGTGCTGCCTTCCCCTAACTCCAGTGGTTAGTAAACTCATCTGGGATGTGAAAGATCCAAGTTCATATCCCCTTTCTGAAACAGACTTTCAGTTGACTGAAAATTCAAAAGAAAAAAAGATTTTTGTTCAACCCAACACAAATTTTCTTGAATTTTTCAGAACTGCCACCAGACCAAAAACTCAATTATTTGCCCAGCTCTAACCCAAAACTCAGTAGTGGTTTTGGAACTGAATTTCAGAGCTTCAGTAACCTCAAGGAGCATAAGAATGGTAGCAGACTGAAGCCAAGTTAGCTTGTTTAGGTGCAAATTGGCACTTCTCGTCAAAGATATTGGTCATACACTGCATTTTTAAAAGTCTAGCTCAATAGAGTCAGTGTTGATGAAGTGAAAATGAAAAATGAGCTTCCTTTCCATGCACCCAGCCCTCTCATAATTCATGGCCAAGACTATATTGAGACCTTTAGAACTGCCATTGAGAAATCTTATGATGGAGCTGACGATACAGAAGAGGATGGGTCTGCCTGGTCACTTTGGTCAACCAACTGAATTGTGACTCAGCCACAGCGGATGTCTGAGTTAAAGGAAGTGAAAAACAACCCAAACAAAAAGAGAGAGAAGAAAAAGAGAGAAGGAAAAAAAGACCAGTCTATAGTCACAGAGAAGAGAGACAAGATTAGTATAAAGCTAAAGGGCTAGTCTGGAAACGAAGGGAAGACAAAGGAAAAGCCTAAAGTCAAAGGAAAGGAAACTGCACAATAGAAAGCCAGTAGACTGTGAAACAGAATAATCTTTTCATCTTGTAGTAGCGTTCAGGTGGTCTGCCCCTGTTCTAAGGCCTCGATGAAGTTCTCAGTATTAATAAATGTTTCTGAAGCTAAAAGGGGATATGCACCGGCCAGCAATTTACAGGTTAGTTCGGTAGGTCAAACTGCACTCAGAAGACTGTTGCCTCTGTCATTGCTGCGTTATCTGCTAATAAAACACTTCTGTAAGCAAAGTTGCTCCTCTGTGCTCCTTCCTCTTGCCTACACTAAGTGAGCCCTTTGCAAACTCACTCCCCACCTCCAAGAACCAGGAGACTGACACTTCTCAGGGCACCCAGGGCTGTGAGTCCTCTTGTTATCACCTACCTCCAGTGTCAGGGAGTCTTGCTTGTACTAAGTCCCTAACATAACCAGCCTGTCAGCCACTCCAATGCTCTCCTCTGGGCTATACCAGTCCTGCCTTTGCCCTGCAGGCTGACAACTGATGCACCCCAGCCGAGTCATTCCAAAGCATCCCCCTGCGGTATCCACTCCCTGATGACTGGATACCCACAAAAATCCCAGATCTGTTCCCAAAGGAACTGTGTACCTCAGTTTAACCATAGACCCCTCCACTCCTGTACTATGCACAGTGCTTGAGTTCAGTGATAGAACAAAAGGAAATGTATTTAAGAAAGATTCAAATGAAAGAAACAGTGTGAGACATGGGAACAAATGGTTACATATAAAACAAAAACATAACATGCTTTTTAAAGCCTAAATTTAACAAGTTACCTTCCTGGCCAAAGAAGCTTGTCTCACCCAAAGTTCTCTCCAGCTTTTTCAGCCAAGCCTGCTTGTGAGCCTTTTTTCCATGAAGCAAACTTGCTGTTTACTTCTTAGGTGAAGGATGCCAGGGTGTTTCTTTGCACCCCTAAATATATGAGAACAGACCTTTGATGTGCACCTCAAGACAGAGTCCCTCACCCCATCCCAGCTGCTTACCTCTTCTTGTTAGTTTCCTTCTCAAGTCTCCACCAGCTCTTCGTTAGCGTTTGGCTTAAAATGCTAATAGTGTGGGCAGTTTGACAATACAATACACAATCTCTCATCCCCTACCTGGAGGAGTTTGTCTCAGGACATGTTACCTTTGAGTGACCTGCTTTTTAACAGACCATAATTTTTAGGATGTATATACACACATAACTCATCATGTATTCTCATCACCATGGTTATGAAGATCAGTGTGATAGGCCTTCATTAGCGACCTCACATAACATTCTTTTGGTGAACCCAGGGGATCTCTGTACTTTCTATATCCCAGGGCTCTCTATCAGTTGGCATCCAGAGGTTTTTGAGTCACAGAGACAAAGCTCCCCTACCACCCTCCATGGATGGAACTCTTCTAAGCTTTGTGTATGGTCTTCCCTCAGCTTCGGTTTCCTATTGCTTGCTTCAGAGCTGGCACAGTGAGTATTGGGGTTCAGAGAGAAATCGCTGTGGAAGGAAATACTGGTTCTTCACAAGGTTACTCAAAACTCACTACAGGCAGGAGTCCCTAGCTAGCCCTGAATCCCGGTGCCCAGGAACTTTCCTTCACCTGAGCATAACCCCCTCTGGCTCTCCAGAAATCTATGTCTGATAGGAAACCAGGTGGGATAAGCTGGGTTTTTGTTTTGGGAGGTTTCATTTTTTTCTCTATGAAGGACCGAACCCAGAATAAAAAATGTATCTGGACAGAAGCGCTGACTTTCTGATTTCTCAGAGGGGGCTCTGCCCCAGGTCCCACCCCCACTCTACCCAAAGCCCCACCCCCACCCTGCCTCTTCCTGTCCCCTCCCTCCACCTCTTCCTGCCCCAGCTCCTCCCCCTCACCTCCAGCGCCTCCTACACGCCGCTGAACAGCTGATCGCGGCAGGCAGGAGGCGCTGGGAGGGAGGGAAAGGAGCTGATCAGTGGGGCTGCCAGTGGGTTCTGAGCACCCACGGAGTCAGCACCTATGCATCCAGATTCCCGAGCACTGAAAATTATGTAAGCTGATTTTTTTTTTAATGGCTTCCACTGCCTTCCAATGGCACAAAACCCAGGAGGAAATTCTCTCCACCTGTGTGGTTAGAGTAAATGCACTACAGAGTTAATTCTTATTTTTTATTAACAAATACTCTTACATTCATTCTCATGTAAAAATTCTTTCCAGGTTCTAAGAGAAGAAGAGACATACATTATCTGTAGCAGCAGTTTTTATCCTAACTTCACTGAGATAACAAGAAAGCAACACACACTGAAGTGTAAGGACTTACTTGGAGATGGGTTCTGAAAGAAATTTGTTCACATTTTCAAGTGGATTTATCTAGCAGTGAAAAGCAGTTTCATTTTGAACTTCAAAAGATAAGAGGTATGTCTACTGATTCAAGTAGAAGACACTCAACTTGAGAGATGTTATAATTGGAGTTGAATTCAATTTAGTACTAAAGATTTTTTTCCCCAAATACTTTCTACTACACCATTATATTAGATTTATTTATTTTTGGTTGCTGTCTAGTAGAGGCCCATTCCTGAAAACGCTTACTCTGAAGTACCTGGCATGGGCCACTGTCAGAAGACAGGATACTGGGCTAGATGGACCTTTGGTCTGACCCAGTATGACCATTCTTATGTTACCTTTACTTGCCTGAGTAGTCAGTTTCTTCACAAAGGAAGGTCAATCTCATTATCTCCATTTTACAGATGGAGAAACTGAGGCACAGCACGGTGAAATGACTTTCCTGAGATCATCCAGCAGATCAATGACACAGGCAGGAATGGATCCCACTTCCTCTCACTCCCAAGTCCAGTGTTCTAGCCCTCCAACCACATGGCTTCCCATGTAGTCTATCATCTCTGCATATGCTAAATGGTCTGCGTAACCAGAGCTAGGCCTAGGCATGTGGCTGCACAGGATCCCATGATTTCAGATGCTAGCACTCACCCTACCCCTCTCCAGTGAGCTGCATCTGCCAGATTTTCTGGCCTTTCATGACAGTCATAACTCACCATCTGTGATGCAGCACAGGACTATCTGGTCCAAAACAGGGCTGTCTGAAGAAGTGATAGCTTACTGCCGTGTCATAGCTCAAAGTGAAAGATATTTACATCTGCAGTGCTAATCCCAGCAAAAATATCAGATTTACAGTTAATTACAGGATTTGGTGTTTGACTGGTGGTTTTGTTTTTTCCACAGCCTCTACCAGTGTAGGTGAAAATACAGCAAATGAAGTGGAAGCAAGGTTTAATTCAATGCATTAATTTTGGGGCCCAATTCTCATCTACACTGAGACCTATCCTGGCAGTGTAAAAAGGCCATAAAGGGGTTTAGTATATATGTAATAGTAGGGGTAATAGTATATATGCCAATTGTGGGGGATTTCTGCACCACTGCATGCATGCAGAATTCATGTCCTCTGAATATTTCTTCACTTCCCCACAGAAAATCACAGGGAAGCTGCAAGAGAGATCACATGCCCCTCCCCAGCACTATGGGCGCACGGTTTCTGGCACCTGGAGCAGCTGGTGGAGAACTAAATCATCAGGCAGGGGATGTCCATGGGTGTTGTTTGGTGGAGCAGAAGGGGCATTGTCCCCCCCAAACAGAGATAAGGCATGTGGGTGCATGCAGAGTCATATGCCACTGGCCCCCTACCTCCATTTCTGCAAGCGCAGAGCTGTCCAGGAGAGGGAGGGTGCTGCTCTGGCTAGCTGACTCTGCAGCTGGATGCTGCCTCCTCGGTCCTAGTGCTGCCTGTGCTCCCATTCTGTGTGTGCTGAGAGCCAACCTGTTTTCTGTCCGGGGTAGGGTAGGGCAAGGAGGGTGGGAGCATTAGGGGAAGAAGCAGTGGAGAAGGAAGGGGGATGAGATAAGGCAAGGAGAATGGAATGTAGGAGTAAGAGGAAGGGGGCTGGGCAGGGGACAGTGGTTAGAGGAAGGGGGTGGAGCAGGATGGCAGTGGGGAAGGGATGGGGAACAGAAGGGGATAGGAGAATGGGGGGAGCAGGAGCCCAGCATGTGGTTTTCCCTCAGCAGCAGCTGGAGCTCACCCGTTAAGTAGGTCCATTGAACCCCCACCCCAATGAGCCCCCCCCACGTGGACCACCCTGATGAGCCTCCCTCCCCCCCAACCCAGAACTCCACCCTACTGAGCCCCAACCAGCTGCACCCAGATCCTAACCCCACTCCACCAAGCCCACTCCCTCCCAGCCAGACCATCATGCCAAGCCTATCCCCACACAGCCAAATTCCTGCCCCCTGCCGAGCCCCAACCACCTTCAACTGGACCCCCTGCAGAGTCCCATTGCCCTTGGGCCTGGAACCCCTCAATGAGCCCTTGTGCATTCAGATCCCCCGCTGAGCCACCTGCAGCCAGATTGCCCCACCCAGAAACCTCTCACCCCACACCAAGCCCCTCCACACTTGCTCCTGCTAGGCTGAGCCTGCCTGCCCGCACCTGGCACAGAGGCGCAGGGCCCCGGGATGTTTCTGTGGCAGGCCCATCCCTTGTGCTGTGTCAGAGTTGGGTGCAGCTTCACCACCGAGTCCCTGCCCGGGGAGGGGGATCTGCAGGGTGAGCTCCCACCTATGCAGCCAGTGGCCTGTGAAGCCCAGTGCCATGCTAGAGTCATTTATTTATTGACAAATAAAATGTGCAGAATTTTACAATATTGTGCACAGAATTTTTTTTTCTTTTTTGGGCACAGAATTCCCGCAGGAGTAATATGAATACCCGGCCATTTATGTCAGTTTCACAGAAACTGTCTGTAAGGGTGTGAACTCACCCCTGAGGGCCTCCTGCTGGCTGTCCAAGAATTAGCTCTTTTTACCAGCTCCAGAGCGCCCTCTGCCAGTGTCCCTCCCGGACCCCGGTGCCCCTTTATCTGGGGGTTCTGCCCAGCACTATCCGCCCACTCTCAGGGTCTCCCCTCCCCGGGAAATCCCCAACCCCCTAATCCCACCTTGCCTCAGCGGCTACTGCCAGTCATCATCTAGCTCCCGCTCCCTGGGGCCAACTGCAGTGTAAGAGCCAGTCATCACAGGCAAGGGGGGTAGGATCTACTGCCTCTACCTAGCACTGGGCTGCCCCAGAACCTGTTTTGGCTGCGCACAAGGCCCTGCAGCCTGGGGGGTTTACAGGCGGGAGCTCCCCAGCTCCTTTTGCCTTCCCCCTCACACTGCTCTACTCAGGTAGCTTGCTCAGTCCTCAGGCAGCCAGGTCCTTCCCTCTCTACAGTCAGAGAGAGACTACCTGAACTCCAGGCTCACAGCCTTTTATAGGGTCCGGCAGCAGCCATCTCACAGACCTAGCCCTCTCCCAGGGATGGTTTCAAGCCCTTTCAGCCCCGGAGCGGGTCACCACACCGCTACACAGTCTTATCAGACTTTTGGCAGAATATCTACTTTTCTCCCATTGTCAACACAAGTACTCCACTGCTGAAGGTGCACCTCAGGCAAATATCATTTAGAGTGAACATCCTATACAGGAACTAAAATTAACAGAACATATCATATATCTTCATTAGAAAACCACAGATTCTATTAAATGCAGAGATCACCAAAACCAGAACCTTTTCTCTGAATCCTCTTTCTTCCTGAACTTCACTAGCTGAAATAAAACAGAATCCAAGACCCAAATCTCACCAGGTTTTGGTTTAGGTTTTGCAAAACCCAAACCTGACTGGCAAGGTTTTTCAAAACCAAAACTCATCCTCCTCAGCCCATTTCTAATTAAATGTAATTACATCCCCTGCAGCTTGAAATAAAGGGTTGCTCAAAATGAAAGCAGCTTCTGTTAAATGGAATTACTTTCCCCTCCAGCTTGTATGATAAAAGTGCAGGGAATCAAGGGAAGCTTCTAAACAAACACAAAGGTAGTTTGTTTTATACTTTGCACTTCTATAGTGTTTTTCATCCAACATTCCTAAAGAGCAGTACAAATATCAATTAATCAAGGCTGTTGACACACCCATGATGGAGGTATTACTGTTAATTAATATTATTATTAAGCTACAGCTGAAGAACCTGAAGCATAGGGAAGTTAAGGCCAACACTTTCAAAAATGGCCATTGATTTTAGCTGCCTGTGTTTATGGTTGCCCATCTTGTTCCTGATTTTCAGAAGTGCTGAACACCCTGAAATTCCAGGTAAGTTAGTGGGAGCTTCAGGTATTCAGCGTGTCTAAAAACTAGGAACAATATATTACAGCTGAGCACCCAGACCCAAATTTAGAAGCTACATATGAAAGCGTTGTGTGACCTTGACCACATTGCTTGGGCAAACAATTTTGTGATAGAGTCAGGAAAAAGCCTGCAGACCTCTGGACTCCATCCTATGCTTTAACCATGTGACTAGGACATGTTTTCTCTCTTGTAGGTTTCTGGTTTAATCTACCGTACCTTCAGCGTGCAGGGCATTCTTCATGCCAAAAAGGCCAAATCTCAGTCCCAAAGCTCGGTCCCACTGAAGTAAATGGGAGTTTTGACTACAATGAGGTCAAGACTTAGGCCTCAATGAAGAAAACAAGCTGGCTTTTTTTACTGTTCTTCAGGTACTGTAATAGTATTTGTCAGATTTCCCTGCAAGGCGTCACTTGTACATATGAGTCATTTTATAATGAATGCTGCATTGTTGTTGAGCTGGATGGGGATGGTGATTAGTGGTTTTGTAAGTGTTTTGTTTAAGATTTGTGTCACACACACTCAGCTTCTTTTAGGTGTGAGGGACCGTTCTGGAGATCCCTTAATTGTATCTGGAAAAGTAGGAAATATATTAAACCGCAAAACCTTTTATAACCTAACACACAGGTTCTGACTTCAGCCCACAAGAACTTGGAAATGGATTTAGCTATGGAAAAATATTCTGGATTGACAAAACACTATGTTCTGAAACTTATAGATCACTGGCAGCTCTTTAAAAATAATACCCAGACAGTGAGTGCAGCATGAGATCCAGCTGAGAATTTTAGCCTCGACTCTAAATTCCTGACTTTTGTGAGATGACATGAAAATCTTGTTTCTTACTTTAAACTATTTCATAGTTTAAATCTTCCTTTTGGTACGGTTTAAGCAGAGGTCTTCGGGAGGTACGTCAGCTCATCTAGATATTTGCTTAGTTTTACAACAGACTACATAAAAAGCACTAACGAAGTCAGTACAAACTAAAATTTCATACAGACAATGACTTGTTTATACTGCTCTATATACTATATTATATGGTAACATAACGTGTGTGTATACACACAGTATTAGACATGCTGTTTATGTCATTTATGGATACATGCAAGCATGTTAATGAGATTGAAGTTGTTGTGGTATGTATGCGGTTGCGATTAAAAATGGATGGGTTTTTAAAACGAGGAGCTGGAAGCAGCAATAATTTTGACAGTGAAAATTGTAAGAAATTCAGAATGACTAGCAAAAAAGCTGTCGTCGGTTCTGTGAGGAATATATTGCTTTTGGATTCACATCTATAAATAGCGATCCACCCCAAGCTTTGTGTTTCCTGTGTGGAGAAACTGTTGAATAACAGTGTGAAGCCAGAGCATTTGCAATGACATTTGAAGACAAAACAACGTGTGCATGCTTTGCATTCCAGACTTGCTAGCTTAAAATGAAAAAAAGCTTTTGTAAACACCATACCATCTGCAAGTCGTTTTTAAGTGAAGTGAACCTTGGGGTACACAAGACAAATCAGACTCCTGAAAGGGATACAGTAGTCTGGACAAGTTGAGAACCACTGGTTTAAGCCATCAGAACCTGTGCTATATAACCAGAGTTGTGAGGCAGCCCTGGATAATGTGGAAGACTAATGCGGGTTGATCACTCCTTTCCCACTGGCTGCGACCCTCTCTTGTTTCCCAGTTACTGATATTGACCTGGCACCCTCTTGCCCAGTGTGAATTGCTACCACACTTGCCACAAAAATCACGTCTTTCAGTTGATTCTTCTCATTGGCAGTTTTGGCAGAATTTCTGCAGCATTTGTCCTTTCTGGACTGTATAATTTGGGGAACTACTACAGGTCTTCCCTGAACTCATGGTTTTTGTGAAAGCCGCCATTTCAATTGCTAGTTACCAGATTGCTTCATTTTTCTGTTCCACCTGAATAACTAACAGTTTATGGCTGACAGTGATGAGATCTTTCATTTCTCCTTTCAAAATAGATTGCATAGCATTTATTTGTAATGGTCTTGGATGCCCTGAGGCTCTTAATTTTTGCTTGTGCTCCATTTCAATGCTACAGGCAGTATTCAATTTTTCCCAATACAATTTCATCAGCTACATTTAAATCCTCTAAGTACAGGTTTTAGGTCAGTTTTAATATTCTCATTGTGCAACCCAGTCCAGATAGACTATAGAAATTGACTTGGACCAATTCAGGCTGATGTTTTAATGTAGACTGTCTTCTCTGCCACAAAGATAATTTTTTGATGGCGATCTACTGCACACACAAGGAAATCTGCCTTAGTTAATTTTTGATAGCAATCAATGGCATTTGCTTCAAAATAATGTGTTTGTGGGATCTGCGTTAGTTTGGGCAATGTGAGATCACTCTTGCCCTCCAGGTAACTTCAGAGTTTTAATCCTGGGCTGCCTGCACCAATCACACGGTCTATAACGTCTTTGTCCGACTAACCCTTCTTTAACCCATTTTCAGTTTTGTGTTCCAGACTACTACATTTACTTGTTCTTTTGTGTGACATCATCAATCTGCTCTCTAATTGTGACATCTTTCCTAACTACTGATAGCAGGTGTGGATGGAGCTGAAGCAGTGTTCCATTATTACTTTCAGTCATTGCTCTGATTCCATTTTCAGCAGCTTAGCTCTAAATTGCCCTCTTTTTTGTTGCTGCAGCACTATCTGTTCCATGTTCTTACAAAGTATCAAAGCTTGTCTCCACCCCGGAGTGAGGTTTTCCTGTTTAACCTTTTCTGACTCTGGTTTGACCTTCCTTTTCTGAATCAGATCCTAGATCATTTGATCATTCAGATGGAGTAACAGGCACATGCCCTCATCCTCCATTGAACAGATACACGCTCTAAATGTGGCAGAATATACTTGATCAACCCTCTGCTGCTTGTGTGCCTTACATTTGCTTGATTGTGCTCTGCAATTTGCATCTGTTCTGTCCCGCTCAGGAGATCCTGCTCTGCTAGGAGAGACAGACAGCTTTCAGTCCCACACAGCAAATTTTCACTCTCTACTATTTTGTAGACTGCTCAACTGCACTCCTGCAAAAGGGCCCTGAACAAACAGATCCAGTGAACCTCCTAATCTGTTCCACCCTTCATCATGAGCCTCAGCTTTTCAAAGAGACCATTGGTTATACTGGGATTCAAAGCTCTGGCTTTAGGAGCTTCTTGCGGACAGAGACCTCCTTGGTGCACAGCTACAGGCCAACCTCTTCCTGCAGCAGCAGCCGCCCCACTTTAAACACCTCTGGCCCCTGCAACGGCTCACTCAGTGGGCCCCCCGACCCTATTCTTAAAGGGGCAGCTCCCATTTTTTATTATCGCATTTTTTCTGGGAAAGTCCCCTTCTTCATCTCTGTCACAGCGTTTTTGGCAAAACTGGGCATTTGTCCCATTTGCTCTAGCCCTCGAGGGGCACAGAGGAATGTTCAGGCAAGAGCAAATGGGACAAATGCCCAGTTTTGCCAAAAAAGTTGTGACATCCAGGACGTCAGCTCGGACAAGCAGCAACGCCAGGCGGCTCTGACTGTCAGCCCCTCGCGGAAGGGCTAGGGCAAGCAGTGATGCCTGAACCACCTGAGATTGCCGCTTAACCAGTGTCCGGTTTTCAATTTAGAGAAATATGGTTACCCTATTTATATCTTTAACAAAAACAGATACAATCCTGAATATTCAAAATTCCTAATAAATATAAACAATATGAATCTATTTCTAAAATGCCTATTTCAGCAACCTCCCTTTACACAGCTCTTCTGTTGACTGCTTCATGGTGCTATGACACACATGTCCCTTTGTAAAGCTGGCCCGGTCTTATAAAAATTAACATAGTTAACTACTAGTGCTCTTTCAGAGCCAGCATGCCTAGCCGTGTAAATCTAGTCACCCATCACATCCTTTGTATGTACTTTTATTTAAGCTGTTTTTAAATATGCACTGTGTACTCCACAGATTATAAGTGTGGTTTGAAACTAATGGACCCTGGCTACCAATTATTCGGAGTGAATTTCATTGTAAGTGTTATGAGGGTGAAAGAGCTGTTATGGCTCAGGAAGCAGGTGTGCACTTAAGACAAACAATCCTGAGTTACAAAATCTGGATGTAGATTTCTCCAGGGATAGTGCTGGATCTGGGAGAGGTTGGCTCAGGCCGGGTGCTAATATAGGCACATAAAAATCATTAGGCAACATCTACCTTTGTAGAAACCAGTGTTTATATTTCATTATTGATGATATTTATTAATTATTCAGCAAATCCACCAATTAAACAATATTATGGATTTATTTTCTCTGGGAATGTAGTAGCACTTATGAAAGATACTGGACTGATGGCCCTAGAGAATGAAGTCCTCTGTGATAGATATGGCATGAGTAGCAGGGTTGCTTCTCCAGTCCCACCAACACAAGTCAGCCCTTCTTATCAGAGCCCAAGGGATGGTTTAGGATTATGATTATTCAATACTTGGTCTCTCTGATGAGACTGCTAACACAGGTGTCACTTGAAGTCAAGTGTGATAGTAGTTTTGTGGAGTGGGTACCTGTCCAATAGAAGAGGAATGACATGACAAACTCATTCCACTGCATAGCTGTGAGTTAATAATGATGTTCACAGTGACCGGTGACTTGAACCTCATTGGAACCAGTGACATAGAGCTCCATATTCCAGTAGTTTATCTATCCATTACCTCTATCTGTTATTCCATCCTTGACTTGAACTCAGCATTTTTATTTCACATATATCAGTAAACAGACGGTTAGATGGTACTTTCTATGGATATGTGCGAGATTTGAACTGGTAACTTGATTAAGTTCCTGGAAAGAGTAAATGGCAGGACACTTACCTCCAGAAGGCGAAAACATGACCATGAAGCGAGCACTAGACAGAAGCCAACTTCCCCAGCAACTGCAATGGAATATACAGACAAGCAGCCATAGGTCCGGTCTCCCAAAACTCTCCTTCTTGCAGGATGAATATTGTGGAAACTCCACCTGGACTCAAGTGCACTTTATCCCCAACAGGAGATCATGTAGTCTCAATTTATGGATCAGATAAATATGATTTAGATGAATATCATTTGTAAGGCAGGAAAGGATTGTACCAAATTGTTACCCAGCTGATAAGCATTTACTGTTGTGATGCTCTCCCTCCCGCCCTTCGATAGATGATCAAACGTCTTTTTTCAGAGTAACAGCCGTGTTAGTCTGTATTCGCAAAAAGAAAAGGAGTACTTGTGGCACCTTAGAGACTAATAAATTGGTTAGTCTCTAAGGTGCCACAAGTACTCCTTTTCTTTTTATTATATACACAGAGACCATGAAACAATACCTCCTCCCACCCCACTCTCCTGCTGGTAATAGCTTATCTAAAGTGATCACTCTCCTTACAATGTGTATGATAATCAAGGTGGGCCATTTCCAGCATAAATCCAAGTTTAACCAGAACATCTGGGGGAGGGGTAGGAAAAAACAAGGGGAAATAGGCTACCTTGCATAATGACTTAGCCACTCCCAGTCTCTATTTAAGCCTAAATTAATAGTATCCAATTTGCAAATGAATTCCAATTCAGCAGTTTCTCGCTGGAGTCTGGATTTGAAGTTTTTTTGTTGTAAGATAGCGACCTTCATGTCTGTAATTGCGTGACCAGAGAGATTGAAGTGTTCTCCGACTGGTTTATGAATGTTATAATTCTTGACATCTGATTTGTGTCCATTTATTTTTTTGCGTAGAGACTGTCCAATTTGACCAATGTACAAGGCAGAGGGGCATTGCTGGCACATGATGGCATATATCACATTGGTGGATGTGCAGGTGAACGAGCCTCTGATAGTGTGGCTGACGTTATTAGGCCCTGTGATGGTGTCCCCTGAATAGATATGTTGGCAACGGGCTTTGTTGCAAGAATAGGTTCCTGGGTTAGTGGTTCTGTTGTGTGGTATGTGGTTGTTGGTGAGTATTTGCTTCAGGTTGGGGGGCTGTCTGTAGGCAAGGACTGGCCTGTCTCCCAAGATTTGTGAGAATGTTGGGTCATCCTTCAGGATAGGTTAAGAGCCCAATTAAAAGTCTATTGAAAGGAATGAAAAGAATCCCATTGGACTTCAGTGGGCTTCGGATTGGGCCTTTAGTGTCAGAGGGATTGCATGCCAAATGCCAGCCTCAAGCGCTTTGTTCAAGTTGAGTCATTATAATCATGTCACCAATAATAACAGGTTTCTAGAGCTGCGAGAAAAATGGGGCCCAGTCAGCAACACCACAAGGACTTTTATTTTGAATGGCTTCAAAAACAGCAAAGTGTTTTACAGCTTCTGTTCAAGGATTCAACCCTGCAGCCCTTATGCTTAGCAGTGCTTACCCCCAGGAGTCAATGGAGCCAATCACATAACTGAGACTGAGCAGGAAGGAGGACCCTCATGCAGAGTCCAAAATGGTTTGCTTCTTTTCCACACCCAAAAAAAAAAATTCATAGACAAAAAACAAACAAATGCTGATTCACAGCAAAAATGGTGATGTTTCTCAGCAAAAAAGTCTATTTTAACAAGGGGCAAATATATGAAAAATATGCACTCTGATTGAAATTCACTATGAAAACACTACTCATTTGAAGCGATGGAGGAACTCTGCTCTTACCAAATTCTTGTGCAGGGATCGGAAGGAATCCATTAAAGCTTCTATTTTTGCAAGTAAAATGAAAATGACAACTTTGTACCACTGTAGACCTTGACACACTTCTCCCTGAGGGCCTGATCTAAAGGCCATTGATTCTGTCCATTCAATTCAGTGGACTTTAGATCAGGCTCTTAGACCAACTTTATGTGGTATCATGTATAAGTTTCAAGGACACTTCTGATTGGCACAAGGGTAGTAAGTAGAGTCAGTGCCTACCTGCTTTCGAGCATAAATGCTGTCACACCTTTAAGGAGCTGATCCCATATAATATGGTAAGTTATGTTTTAAATATGATCATAGTTTAGCAAATTCCTACTGCTTGCACATTTCCTTTCCTGTTACTGCCACTTGTCCAAAATATGTACTTAATAAGGTTTTGATCATATATTTGTAATGTTTGCCTGAGTATTGTAGGCCAGGAGCTCTTATGTTGTAGTCATTCACATTGCAGGGTTTAACTATAGCAGTTAGATCTCTACTGTAAGAGACCAAAATACAGAGTAAGGAGTCTGAATACTCAAAAGTGACCAGAAAATTTATGAGTTCAAGAAGAGATACTGGATCAAGATGCAATTGTATTTAGCAAGGATTAACTAATAGGTCATCCACATTTTATTATATTATCTAAAATGTATTTAATGAAAAAAAAACAGATTCCAAATGACTAACATGCAATAACTGTTTTATTGAAACCAACATAATGGCATATTTGAGAACTTGTTTGAAGTGCTCACTCTGGAACAAGATCATCTCTGAAGACATCAGAGATGCGCTGCATCCAAGAGTGCTAAAGGAGTTGGCGGATGTGATTGCAGAGCCATTGGCCATTATCTTTGAAAACTCACGGTGATCTGGGGAAGCCCTGGATGACTGGAATAAGGCTAATGTAGTGCCCATCTTTAAAAAAGGGAAGGAGGATGATCCTGGGAACTACAGGCCAGTCAGCCTCACCTCAGTCCCTGGAAAAATCATGGAGCAGGTCCTCAAGGAATCAATTCTGAAGCACTTAGAGGAGAGGAAAGTGATCAGGAAGAGTCAGCATGGATTCACCAAGGGCAAGTGATGCCTGAATAATCCAATTGCCTTCTATGATGAGATAACTGGCTCTGTGGATGAGGGGAAAGCGGTGGATGTGTTGTTCCTTGACTTTAGCAAAGCTTTTGACACGGTCTCCCACAGTATTCTTGCCAGCAAGTTAAAGTAGTATGGGCTGGATGAATAGACTATAAGGTGGATAGAAAGCTGGCTAGATTGTCGGGCTCAACAGGTAGTGATCAATGGCTCCATGTCTAGTTGGCAGCCAGTATCAAATGGAGTGCCCCAAGGGTTGGTCCTCGGGCCAGTTTTGTTCAATTTCTTCATAAATGATCTGGAGGATGGCGTGGACTGCACCCTCAGCAAGTTTGCAGATGACACTAAACTGGGAGGAGAGGTAGATACGCTGGAGGGGAGGGATAGGATACAGAGGGACCTAGACATATTGGAGGATTGGGCCAAAAGAAATCTGATGAGGTTCAACAAGGATAAGTGCAGAGTCCTGCACTTAGGACAGAAGAATTCCATGCACGGCTACAGACTAGGGACCAAATGGCTAGGCAGCAGTTCTGCGGAAAAGGACCTACGGGTTACAGTGGACGAGAAGCTGGATATGAGTCATCAGTATGCCCTTGTTGCCAAGAAGGCCAATGGCATTTTGGGATGTATAAGTAGGGGCATAGCGAGCAGATCGAGGGACGTGATCGTCCCCCTCTATTTGACATTGGTGAGGCCTCATCTGGAGTACTGTGTCTAGTTTTGGACCCCACACTACAAGAAGGATGTGGATAAATTGGAAAGAGTCCAGCGAAGGGCAACAAAAATGATTAGGAGTCTGGAACACATGACTTATGAGGAGAGGCTGAGGGAACTGGGATTGTTTAGTCTGCAGAAGAGAAGAATGAGGGGGGATTTGGTAGCTGCTTTCAACTACCTGAGGTGGTTCCAGAGAGGATGGTTCTAGACTATTCTCAGTGGTAGCTGATGACAGAACAAGGAGTAATGGTCTCAAGTTGCAGTGCGGGAGGTTTAGGTTGGATATTAGGAAAAACTTTTTCACAAGGAGGGTGGTGAAACACTGGAATGCGTTCCCTGGGAGGTGGTGGAATCTCCTTCCTTAGATATTTTTAAGGTCAAGCTTGACAAAGCCCTGGCTGGGATGATTTAGTTGGGGATTGGTCCTGCTTTGAGCAGGGGGTTGGACTAGATGACCTCCTGAGGTCCATTCCAACCCTGATATTCTATGACCTGGTTTCAAACCTCTTCCTACTGGTTTAGCCTGCTGTGGCTGGCATTTTTGGACCAATTTAGTAGTGCATTGGGTTCTTCCGTCCTAAGTGCAGGACCCTGCACTTATCCTTATTGAACCTCATCAGATTTCTTTTGGCCCAATCCTCCAATTTGTCTAGGTCCCTCTGTATCCTATCCCTGCCCTACAGTGTATCTACCACTCCTCCCAGTTTAGTATCAGCTGCAAATTTGCTGAGAGTGCAATCCACACCATCCTCCAGATCATTTATGAAGATATTGAACAAAACCGGCTCCAGGACCGATCCCTGGGGCACTCCACTTGACACCGGCTGCCAACTAGACATGGAGCCATTGATCACTACCCGTTGAGCCCGACAATCTAGCCAACTTTCTACCCACCTTATAGTGCATTCATCCAGCCCGTACTTCTTTAACTTGCTGACAAGAATACTGTGGGAGACCGTGTCAAAAGCTTTGCTAAAGTCAAGATACAATACATCCACTGCTTTCCCTTCATCCACAGGGAAAGCAGTCAGGTCAGAGTGGACCTACACGCCCACGCAAATCACATTGAAATCAACCGAGCTCAGCAGGGATGCAAATGATGTGTTTATAAGACTGGGATCTAAATCAAAGAGAAAAAGTTTGCAGGCTCAGGCCTTGGTTTACAGGTAGGGCAGTTAACAGATTTGGGGGCAGCTTCAAAATTACTATAGATTATTTTCTTCTTTAAATTAAATGGGAATTCCAGTAGAGATGTTAAGGACATTAACATTAGGGCCTAATCTAAAGGAATTACAAACCAGTCAGTTGAACTTCAGCACCCAGAAAGATAATGGAGCAAATAGTCAGGCAATCATTTTGCAAACACCTAGAAGATAAGGTGATAAGCAACAGTCAACATGGATTTGTCAAGAACAAATCATGTCAAACCAACCTAATAGCTTTCTTTGACAGGATAACAAGCCTGGTGGATAGGGAGGAAGCCACAGATGTGGTTTGTTTTGACTTTAGTGAGGCTTTCGATACGGTCTCACATGACCTTCTCATAAACTAACTAGGATGAAGCTACTATAAGGTGGATGCATGACTGGTTGGAAAACCATTCCCAGAGAAAAAGAAAAGGAGGACTTGTGGCACCTTAGAGACTAACAAATTTATTTGAGCATAAGCTTTCATGAGCTACATCTCACTTCATCAGATGCTTATGCTCAAATAAATTTGTTAGTCTCTAAGGTGCCACAAGTCCTCCTTTCTTTTTGCGGATACAGACTAACACGGCTGTTACTCTGAAACCTGTCATTCCCAGAGAATAATTATCAGTGATTCACAGTCAAGCTGGAAGGGCATACTGAGTGGGGTCCCACAGGGATTGGTCCTGGGTCCGGTTCTGTTAAATATCTTTAGAAGTGATTTAGATACTGGCATAGAGAGTACACTAACAGAGTTTGTGGATGATACCAAGCTGGGAGAGGTTGCAAGTGCTTTGGAGGATAGAATTAAAATTCAAAATGATCTGGACAAGGTGGAGAAATGGTCTGAAATAAATAAGATGAAATTCAATAAAGACTAATGCAAAGTACTATATTTAGGAAGGAACAGTCAGTTGCACATATACAAAATGGGAAATGATTGCCTAGGAAGGAGTACTGCGAAAAGGGATCTGGGGTTTACAGTGGATCACAAGCTAAATATGAATCAGTGTGACACTGTTGCAAAAAAAGCAAACAATTCTGGGATGTATCAGCAGGAGTGTTGTAAACAGGACACAACAAGTAATTCTTCCACTCTATTCTGATAAGGCCTCAACTGGAATATTGTGTCCAGTTCTGGATGCCATATTTCAGGAAGGATGTGGACAAACTGGAGCAAGTCCAGAGGAGAGCAACAAAAATGATTAAAGGTCTAGAAAACAAGGCCTATGAGGGAAGATTGAAAAAATTGGGCTTGTTTAGTCTGCAGAAGGAAAGACTGAGTGGGGACATAATTTTCAAGCACATAAAAGGTTTTTACAAGGAGGAGGGGGAAATTGTTCTCTTTAACCTCCAAGGATAGCACAAGAAGCAATGGGCTTAAACTGCAGCAAGGGAAGTTTAGACTGGACATTAGGAAAAAATTTCCTAACTATCAGGGTGGTTAAGGACTAGAATAATTACCTTGGGAGGTTGTGGAATCACCATCATTCTCTAACCTGCTCTTAAAAATCACCAAACACCTGTCAGGGATGGTCTAGATAATACTTACTCCTGCCTTGAGTGTGAGGGACTGGACTAGATAACCTATTGAGATCCCTTCCAGTCCTATAATCTATGAATATTTCAAACACACTTACCATAAATTGCTTGTACCGGAAATGTATTCCTTTTACTGTTTTTCTGATGATTTTTTTCCCATGAAAAGTTCTAACATGATACTGCCAAATTATGCATTCATTCCAAACCTGTTTTATCTCTGGATTATATGATCCATTTTAAATCATGGAGTTGGACAAACTCGAAGTTAATTAACTGATTTGTAAAACTGACCTGGACAAGGAACCAAATTTGATCCTTGAGAAGAAAGCGCCTTTTGTGCATATGGAAGGAAAATACCATCATTAATTAGAGCTTCATTCAAGGTCAATTGCATGTACCTGTTTACAGATGACCTGCACAAATCTTTGAAAACCCATTCCAGACTTTTAAAGCTCTTGTGAATACATGATAGGCATCTAGTCTACCTGAAGTAAAAGTGGCCCCAAAAAGTCTCAAGCTTTTCAGAGACTTTAACAAGCTGCTTGTACTTTTTACTGACTTACTGAAGGAAACAGAATGTAGAGGAAAATTCCAGTGAAACTGTATGCAAGCCAAAGGTTTGTTTTTGTTTGTGTGGATTAGCATTCACACATTTCCTGATACTAGACTTCCTATTAGTGATGTCTAACTTTAACCACAGATCCAGAGTTGAGGAATAACTCCCAAAGCCAATTTCCTGATTAAGCTGGGAAAGATCAAAGGTTAATTTCACAGCCTTATGGATAGACTGCCAACAGCTACCACATAGCCATGTTTTAACTGTAACATATAAATTTATTACAAATATTAATTAAGGGAGGTAGTGTGATCTAGCAATTACACCAAAATGGTGGAAAACAAGGTTTGTGGGGTTCAAATGTGGGTTTAGTTCCCTCTGGGTGAAATGCACCTACATATAGCCTGTGTGAATGATAGGATCACCCACTGGCGTGGTATATGGCAGACCTGAAGCCAGGGTCCCTGACATCCCCTTACACAAGGGTTTGTGACCACTGATTGTGCATAGTCACAAGCCAAGTATCCAAGACACCTTCCTCTACACCCAATATCCTGTTGTAGACCTCTTATGCACACTGACTCCATGGGAATAGGAGCAGGCAGTACGAGACAGACAGGTAAGACTACATGTACTAGAAAACCCACTGTCTCAAACTCAAAATATTTTTGAACTTTTTGGGGGAGGGAGGCTCTTTTTTTAGTTGGTAGTTAAGATGGAGGATGAATATGCAAATAGTACTGAACTAGATACTGCTACAGTACCACAGTCAGCATACACTGACAGCTCTGTCCTTCCATTTAACTGTCATAAAGGACAATCCTCAGGACCGATGCTGTATTGTAAATAAAATAATAAATAGCTGAAAGGTATCAGTGGGCTTGTTGTCAGGAGGACTGTTTTAAAAAGTAAAAAAATGTAAAAATAGAGTTTGACACATACTAACAATAGACAGGATACCCAGACTTAAGGCTGACACTCCATGTTCAATTTAAACTGCTCTGCCTTTCCCTCCCCCATCAAGCCTTATCTACACTTGGAGGTTGCACTGATTAGTTTCAGCTAAACTAACTAATTCAGAAACTGGCTTCCCTAAATCAGTGCAACCCTCTGGTATGCATCTTCTTAAATTGGTTCAAGAGTAGATCTGGTTGGAACCAGTTAAAGTTTGGGTATTTTTGAAATTGCTTTTGTTCTCTTCGGATTTACCAAAATTTCTCAGCAAAACCAGCAATCCTCAAATATTTCTTTTCAAAAACACCAAAATATAATGTTTCTGAAATGAAATGGAAATAGACATTCTTGTCAATTGCTTTTCAGTGATTAGCAACTGTGAAACTGACAAGAATGTCAGTTGCAAAGTTATTGCCCCTGTGTTGGTCCCAGTATAGGAGAGAGATGAGGTAGGTGAGATAATATCTTATTGGACCAACTTCTTTCTGTTGGTGGAAGATACAAGCTTTCAAACTGTGTAGCTTGAAAGCTTGTACCATCCACCACCAGAAGCTGGTCCAATGAAAGATATTTCCTCACCTATCCTGTGTCTCTCAAGAATGCCAATAGCACTTAGCTGCTCTACAGCAGGGAGCCTACCAGCTCCAAGAAAACCAGCTCCAGCCAGGGTTCCCAGGGCTGCTGCTGTGGTGTGGGGAGCCTATTACACAAACCATTATCTGGGGTTGTGTTGGCTAAGTAGAGAAGGAGAACAGATGATTAGAGAGAATTCTGCTTAGGACCAAAATATTCTTTTTATTACTCTTCAGCCTTGTCTGCAATTGTGAACAACTTATACTTTGGAACTGGACCTTGTTTCTGTTCATAAGCGGTCTGCAAAGAAATGATGATTTAATGTGAGCATTATTCATACTTGTTTAATGAACAGTTTTTACAAACATATTTGAGACAGATGAGTTTATCATGAGTGTTCATTTGAATACCGGATATTTGGAATTCACTTTTCAGCCTGTGTGACTGGTCACTGTCACAGTGTGCTCCATTCACCTCTTGTCTGGCACCTCCTCCTGGTCACTCTGGGAATTCTCTGAAGGCTGACACCCCTTCCTGGGGTTGCACACCATCAATCTCTCAGGTCTCCAGCTCCTCTCTCATTCCAGGAACCACAGCATCTTCTTTGTGACTCAGCTCTCCAGCTAGGTCACTCAGTGTTCCCACTGCTTCTGGAGTATATCCAAATCTTTCCATTCAGAGCCACTCTTCAGGGCTGGTAGGGGAACCCAGGCCCATCCTCTACTCCAGATTCCCGTCTAGGGACCCTCACCCCAGAAGCTCTTGACTTTACTGTCCTGGCCCTCACTGCTCCTTCCCCAGAATGCTTCCTATTCTTCTGGTTCCCCCTCCCCCGGCTCCAAACCCTCCTCCCTCTTCCGAGTGAGTGCTGCCAGAGTTTGTTGCCAGCTTCCTGGCTTTATAGGCCTTGCCTTCTCTTGCCCAGCTGAGCCTGCTTGCAATCAATCCTTACTCCCTGGCTCTTCCTCCAGGTGCAGCCTGTGGAGTTAATAGGCTGACCTGGCCACCTTAACCCCTTACAGTCCTGTGTGGTGTGGACACCCCTTCACAGCTACCCAAGCCACATTATGTGATTTCTGTTCCCTGATTTGATGCTCTAACCTTATAAATAGGTGCAATGTTTGAACAACTCACCAAGGCATTGAATCCCTCAGGCCCAGAAATGCACTAGGACAGGAAAAAAATCGAATCAATTTTTGGACATTTAAAAAATCTCTTCCTTCCTTTTTTCCACAGAACGATATTTGTATTTGGCTATGATTGTGGACCCCTAGTTTAAAAATACTTTGTTTCCTTCCTGCCTCAGGAAGAGATCAAACAGATTTATGGACTGCTAGCAGGCTTTACATTCAGTTTTCTCTTGTCACATTCACGGCCTATGCCTGTGCAATGTGTAGTGATGGCTCAATAAGGCCATCCCCTGGTGCTCATCCTTGTGCCTCGGCATCTGGCTGCACAGCAGATATCTTCCTCCATATTCTAGAGCTGGAAGATTATCAAAGTGTCTCCTTTCTGCTGCTGAAGTATCCCTCAGCCTATGTGCTTCTGCCCTCTCTTCCATCTCTACTGCTAGTGCTGATGATCAGGTATCAGACAATGCTGTTGTATTTTTGAAAATCACTCGATTTGTCAGGCTTCTTCTGCCTTACTGCTCCCAAAACCCACACACAAAACCAGTATGTATAAGGTGGCTCGATGAACATTTCTGATACAAATACACAAATCTGGGCATAATAAAGTGTAACACACTAATAGAGAGAGCGTGTGCTAAATCTCCCTCTAGTGCTCCGCAAAGAGGATTACAGCCTACCACAACGATCCGCTAACGGAGTTGCTCCTGTAGCCCAAGTGATATCACTCTACGCTTTGCGCATGAAGGTCCTGGATTTGAGTCATGCCAACATTCTGTGCTGGGAGGTCACAGCATGTGTTCATTCATGTGTAAGCCAGTGGTGTGAGGGCTGGAGGTGAACACACCTGAATGTGCCTGTGGACTCTGGAACTTTGCCGATCTCTAAAAATAAACTGTGAGTAGGGTGCGGCCAGGGGTCCCTCAGTGTGAAGGGACAGTTGTCCATTAGACTTTCACAAGTTGAAAAACCCAGGCAAAGGACACTAGGCAAGATACTGTGGGATGGGTGTCTTATTTATTATTTGCATGCTTTTCAGTTAATATTACTGTGGTCCCAAATTAATGCTGTGTTCCCTCTCCCCTCAATTAAAAAAAAGTTTTCTTTTCATTATACACAGTCAGTGCTTGAGAGTGGGCAATCGTTGCCTATTACGAACATTCAGGGTTGGTATTTCATTTTCCTAGGTTTCTGGGTGGGTGTTCGAGCTGGTTTTGTTTTGAAATGTTAAGAGCAACCCTTAGATATTGAATCTGGCTCTTGCTTCTGCAGGCACCAGCTGGCAGAATGCATATAAGAGTTCTTCTCTAAATATTCATGCAAACAAAATCCTGTCACAGGAGCATTCACAAGAGACCAAATGAGTGTGAACATGGTCAGATCATATCACAATTTGGAATTCCCTAACAAGTTTGTTTGATCAGATCAGAATTCCCTAATGTGTTTGTGCATCGTTTTCCCCACTGTTTCTCCAGCTCTAGCTACACCTGGATAAACCCAGCGTTACGCCACGGAAGCCAGTGGCATTACTCCGCATTTACAGTAGTGCATTGATAGAAAATATCTGGCCAAGTTTTGCTAATGAGTGGCTATTTTATCTGTTTAGTGCATGCTGTCTTTTTAATTAAACTAAAACAGAAAAACAAAAGTCCTCCTAAAGAGACCAAAAGAAACACATATGTATTTCTTTCTAAGCATTATGAATATTTTTGATCTATGGATTTCCATAGTGTTTATTTACTTTGTTCAATATTTTGAGTTGCTAGAATACATAATAAACAGTGCAACAAAAAGAAATGGAAAGTAAGTTGTCAGTGAATAATAGCTTTTGTCATTTTCCCCATATAACACACAGCCTATGAAAATACCTACTGTCAATTCACTGCAACGAAATTTGGTCCTAAACACCACAATGTCCATTTGGATTGATCCCAAAGCCAAGGTTTCAGACAGTACAAACTTGATATGAATGCTGGTCATATGCAGCGATAAAACAACTGCAAGACCCAACATTCATAATCAACAGCTAGCCACATTGTAGATATTCCTGGACTAAGAAGTAAATAGTCTGTACTCAGTAAACTCAACTCAGCTAACTAGCATGCATGTGAACGGGATCACTCATTGCTGGTACCGCCTAGTGGTCAGGCAGGTCATAGCAGGCTCTCTTCCTTCCCTGGTGACCCCTGTTGACAGCTGCTCTAGCCCTGCAACAGTTGGCACCTTTCTGTGACTCAGACCTCTGGCCAGGCCATGAATCGGGCCCACCCTTTTCAGGGTATACAGAGAGTCCGATAAAGGATAGCCCTGCTGTCAGGCAAGGGGTCCCAGGCCCCACCAGGCCAAGGTTCCAGAGTCATGGCCCTCCAAGTTATATGATCTTCCAATCCAGATTCCCCTGTATCTGAGGTAGGTTTTCACCTTCAGCCCCAACCAGATGTTGTACGAGAATCTTGGCTCACCCTCTCCGCCAGGTGCGAATCCAGGGCCATGTGGTGGGCAGCAAGTTTCTGCATCCCCAAAAAGTGCTGCATCACTGCTCCTCTGGATTGCTTTCTCCCAGTCTCCCTACAGAAAAATGGAAAAGACATAGAAACAAAATAAATTAAAGGACAAAGCCCAGACCATGCAAACATCCAGAGTCCTTTTTTCCCTGAGCAGATCAGGTAGATTCTCAATTGTCAGGAACCCCAGGCAGCTGAACCTCCCATAAAGCTCTCTCTGAATCAGGAGGCCCATAGATCTGTTCACCTCCACAAGCTGCCTGCTAGTGAGCTGCTCCACTTCCCTTTCAAGCTCCTCCTCCAGGCCGTGCATGCTTTTCAGATGTGCTGGGGTGGGGTTGCCTTGGCCCAAAGTAGCTCTTTAACCCTTCCTTTCCAGGGTGGGGTTTGTACACCCCATCACAAGGTGGGTTTCTTTTTTCTAGTGTCTGAAGTCACTCCATTATTAAGACAGTCTCTAAGTGCTAAGGTTTTTTTTAAAACTCCATATTAATATTTAGCATGGAATCTTGACATGTCACCTCCCTGGTTTTTTCCTCTTGGTTCAACAGTGGTAGATTTTTATTTGCATTTAGGTTATTTGTTGTTTACCAACACTAGCCTTCTTCTTTCAGGTGACAGTAGACTAGGAAATATTGATGATGAGCTGTTTGCTTAGGAAAGGTGTAGCGTGCTTGACTGTCCACTCATCAATCTCTGTTGTGCTTTTCAGCACAAAATACACAGGAGCATAAATCATATTACTTGCCTCTGGAGGCCATACCTAAATGCTGCTCTCCACTTTCAATGGGCCTCAGTAGTAAGGCAAAGTGAAAGCTCTCTTTGTTACTACAGTCGATGGGATTCGAATGGTGACAAAAACAACAGCAGATTATTGATTTGGAGCAGTTGGGGAATGGAATTCTTCCTCAGACTCCTCCCTGCCATCCAACAATGAAAAATAAAGTTATTTTTGTCAGTCTTAACTAATAGCTAAGCCAATATTTAACGTGCACCCCTAATTTGCATTCAGGCAATTTCCATGTTTTCCCCTAAACCTCTGAGTCTTTTTGCTTCAGCATGAAACCTCACCACTTTTCACTTGATTTCTCAGAGTTGTTAATTGCCTCCAATAGGGTGTTACATCTTAAAGTCTTAAGTGGATTTACTTGGTATCCTTATAATTCAGCAACTCAAGGCTGGGCCAAAATATGTTATCTAAAAATTCAGTGGTTTCAAAATTTGCGAATATTTATTTCTGAGGGAAATATAATTTCTCTTTTTTACTACACCACCACATAAACTCACCAGGAAGATTATGAGTTTGGAATATTCATGACACACTAAATATTTTACACTTTTCCAAAAGACTTTACAAACATTAGGAGTCAGATCCTGCCACCTTTACTCACAATGAATGGTAATGAATAGTGAAATAAATGGAACTACTCAAAGAGCAAGTTATTACTCAACATAAATAAGGGTAGGAAAATCTGGTTCTAAGTCATTAACCATCACAACATCTCATCAAAGCTGTTTTCATTGTATATATTCTACAGATGGAGAAACCAAAGAACAGCCATTAAGGCACTTCTCCAAGGTCACACAACAAAATGGCAGGGCCAAGACAAAAAGCCCAAGAGTCCTGACTTCTGGTCCCCCATTTAGGGTGGATGTAGCTCATTCCCAACAGTTGACATTCACCCCTTCTTGTCCACTGTTGGGAATGGGCTACATCCACCGTAACTGAATTGGCCTCGTTAGCACTGACCCCCCACTTGGTAAGGCAACTTCCTTCTTTTCATGTACTCTATATTTATACCTGCTTACTATATTTTCCACTCGTGCATCTGATGAAGTAGGTTATATTCCCACAAAAGCTTATGACCAGATAAATGTGTTAGTCTCTCAGGTGCCACAAGGACTCCTCATTGTTTTTAATGGCACAAAGGGCATTCAGCCACCAAGCAACCATTGAAAAATCAATGGGAGTTGGGCACTTAATGCCCATTTTTCCTTTGAAAAATCTGCCTCTTACCCTCTACACAATAAGCACAAGTTAGGAATAGTAACAACATTATGGACACCTTTTTATTCATGCATTGGTCAAATATCTGATGACACACCTGTATGCAGAAGACAGAAAAATTAATTAAGAATGAGTGAATTCACAACATCCAAAAGCTTGAAATATTTCAGCTGTACCCTTCACACAGCAAAAGAGCTCGGTATTTACTCAAACTACTCACTTTACAAAGGCATCGAATAGCACTCAATGTAATTAGTCTCTTCTATATTAAACTTTTACCCTACAGAAGAGTAGATACTGAATATGGTACATCTACTTAAATTAGCTAAAGTATTAACAAAAATACTAGCCAAGCCCCTGTAGACTCAAGGTTGAGTTGTAAACTCAAAATGCATTAGCTGTTTACAGAAACTACATATTCACCAGAGCAGTGAGCAAATATAAAAGCTCAAAATATATTTTTATTCCATTCAGAAACCCTCAGTTAGGTTGTTGGAATAGTGTCAAATCATATTTTAGTAGTTTTGAAAGACCAGCATATATTCATGATTTCCACAAACTAGGCAAGTGCTTAAAATATTGGTCTTGCCTGAATTTCCACTGGAAAGTAATTCTCAGAGGAAATTTGTTATGTTACTTCCAATCTGGAGATCTAAACACAGTCTTTCCTCTAGCCTATGGCACAACCCATAGTAATTGGACCATAGGAGAGAGCAATAAAAAAAGTGAAACAAGATTCATGCCAAGCATCACCATTTGCTCAATGGCTTGCTTTATCATACCCTCCCCTCAGGTAAAAAACACCAGGTATAACCAGAATACTAAGTATTAGAACACGTGTATAAAGGTAACTGACAGATGTCATCCTTGGGTCTTCTGATGACTAGATTAGTCATGCAGATGCACTATAATAAGAAGGAGCCACCCACCTGCATGCACTCATTATGATACAGATTATAGTTACTGATCATGCGCTCGGAGAAGATGACAACCAGATCTAGCTAATAATAACTTAGAAATATTTCATGTGACCTGGAATATCTTATGAATATCTTATTTCAGAACCTTCTAAGTGCAATAAGTCTGGGTTGGGTTTTGACCTACTGTAGGATAAGCATGATATAGGTCTTGAGAGTAACTGCTTTATTTCAGATGTGCAAGCTTGATTGCTGTTGATTACCTACTCTCATCTATGATAATTTCCCTTTGACAGTAACACTCTCTGTATGGTTTTCTGATGGGCTGCAGCTTTTGAGAGTTGTTTTTCTGTTTTGAGAGATGAGGATGTATTCCAATTACCCTGCATCATTAGGGCAGAGGAGTGTATTCATGCCTAATACTGGGACAGAGGACTCATTCCAAAACTCACTAGAGTAATCATGAAGCAAATTCTTCTTGAAAAGACTGGGGGGGGGAAGAGGGCATTATTAATTGAGGAAGTTATTTTTTTTCACCTATGAAGGGGGAAAAAAATCACTTAAATATATAAAATACTACCAGCTATTGATATCCTGTCTGGCTCGTGTCAGGCTAGAGTGAATTTTTATGGTTCTATTTCTAGCTGCTAAAATTAATGAATTTAGAACCAAAATATCACCAGCTGAGCCTTAAGTATGATGACATGGTGTACCTGACCTTTCAAATAGTAAAGCCATATTTTTTCAGTGTAGTGTTGTCATTAACAATATTGTCTGCCTTTTATAAGTACCTTTCTAATGAGGTTTAACCCCACATAAAAATCCTGTTCCCTTTTTATGTTTTCATTGAACAATGAACAGCAGGTTTGTTCAATTATTATGCATGAACTCTGGAATAGCTTTACAATTAGGTCTGGTGAAAAAATTTTCATCAAAACTGGTTTTCAATGGAAAATTGGATTTTTGATTAATTTTTTTCACTACAAGTCTCTGCTTCCTACAGAAAATATTGACTGTTCAATGAGAAACCAAATACCTAAAAAATAAAAAATAAAAATTGGAAATATTACCACACTGAATCATGGGATCTGTAGTTTGGATGCCTCATGCCCACATTTCCGATATGAACCAGGCTCCCCAGCCTGACTATATCTCCCATGATGCGTCACAGCAGCTCAGCAAGAGGGGAGATCCTGGTGCATCATAGAAGATGTAGTCTAGCCAACAAACCCAGCTTATAAATGAGAATGGAGGCAGGAGGCACCTGAACTATAGTTCCCATGGGGCACCACAGCGGCATTTCCAAATCAAAATGTTCCATTTTATAATTTTCCCAGAAAGGTCAAATTTTCTGCAGAAATTTTTTTTCTAACCAGGTATATTCACAGTGTTCCTCTGAAGTCCCAGACACCGCAGGGACCGCTAGTCATAATCAAGATGGAAACCAACACACCAAACCACAGTGTCCGTGAATGATTTAATCCACCAGATACTGAGCATTTTGTCAAGTTACTACAATAGCTTCTCCTGGAAAATGGCCACAGTTAAGATCTAACGTTTTGTTTTTGTTAAATGGAGAAGCCCTTTGGTCGGATTTGTGTATCTCTTGTATTATATTAAAACAGATTATAAAACATTTTTTCTTAAGACAAAGTACCCTAATTCTCCAAAGAGAAGATGAGGCTTTTGTTTTATTTTCTTGACAGTAAATCTCTGGCCTGTTTCTTAGCAGCCAAATAGCAAAAATAAGGAAATCTTCAGTCAAAATGAATTATGTAGCAGCAGGTTGACGTCATATTAATTACAGAATGGAAATAGAAAAGGAGTACTTGTGGCACCTTAGAGACTAACCAATTTATTTGAGCATGAGCTTTCGTGAGCTACAGCTCACAAGTGAGCTGTAGCTCACGAAAGCTCATGCTCAAATAAATTGGTTAGTCTCTAAGGTGCCACAAGTACTCCTTTTCTTTTTGCGAATACAGACTAACACGGCTGTTACTCTGAAACCTGTCAGAATGGAAATAAGAGCAGAACTGATGATTTCAAAACCCTACACCAATTTGTTGCCCACAGATGTTTTCAAAATAGAGATGGCCAATTTTGGATTTCTTGGTATTAGAGAATGAAGTGGTTTTTAAAAAAAAAAAAAAAAAAAAAAACCCTGAACGTAGTGATTTTGAGAGGTGCTATACAGGCAGTCCTGGAAACTAAGGCCAAATTTTTCAAACTTGAGTGCCTTAAGTTAGGCTCCTAAACCTATATTTATGTTCCCTTAATAAGAGGCCTCAGGTGATGAGCTCCTACGATTGCCCTTGAAGTTAATGGAAGCTGCAGGTGCTCTGTGCCTTTAAAAAAATCAGGTCATTTATTTAGGGGGGCTAATTAGAGATGATGGGAACTAACTCTAGGCACTCACATTTGAAAATACTTTTTAGAGGTTTTAATTGTTTTTAAAATGTATTTTTTATAATTAAACTCTTTCTGTCTTTTGTCACCTGACTGATTTAAATGCATCTATGACCCACAATTCTCATGTCACAACTGGAGTCTGATACTCATCTTTACCTATTTCATTTTAATGCACAAGTTTTCAGCATGCTTTTGTGGGGCTCACCTCCTACATGGAAAGAAGGAAATGCCAGAGATACTCTTCAAGATCACAGCTGTACAGCTTTAAGGCAGCCATTTCACGGACCAAACAAACAAAGAGGGTCATATTCTGCCCTCAGTTACCCCCATGCATTCCACTAACATCAGTGGAGCTGCATGTCCATGAATCAAAGGATAATTTGGCCTCCTATTGCTTGAGCTTTAATGCTAAAATGTTAGTTTTGGTCAGTTATTCTAGTATTTTTGTAGCTTTTTTTTTTAAATCTCAGAGTTGATCCACAGGGCATTGTCATTATGTTGCTGTCTCACCTTTCAGCTGATAGACAGATTTCCTGCTGGAAGACATAATTATTTAACCGGATCCACTCATCCTGCCACTGATTTGTTTAACTTTTGTTCTTGGCAACAAGCAGCAACTTCAGGTAATTGTTTCGTTTCTCATTTGGCTAATTCTTTCAAAACACTTTAGCAAATTGACCCATGTAGTTCACTTCTAGTAAACACAGGATCTCCTGAAAGGATTAACAAAACCAAAGTACCTCAGATTTTTCAGACAACCTTTGTTTTGCTTTGGTTTTGTCCTGTGCATACTTATAGAAAAGGGTCAGGAAACAAGCTGGATTTTGTAATTCGTCATCAGCCAGGAGTTGAAAGCAGATAATGAGAGAATCAAAGTTGAGGGGTTCCTTTTATAGAAGTCACAGATTAAGACAAACAATATTGTACCTCTGTCTTTGGACTAAATAATAAAAGAAAAATTATCAGGCAATGACCTATTTTTACTACAACTGTCTCCTCGCATTAAAGGTTACGTATTGGACACTGATCCATCTGGAAATGGTCTCCCATCTGACAGACTCCATTTTAGCTCTATCTTTATTTAAACCACAGTATCACCTGCTTAGTGGGATTTAAACAGTATACCTTAGAGCCCTCTCCACAATACCACTAATTGAGTTTATACTAAGGTACACTACACGACATGCTATTACTCAAGCAGAAGTTATGAGCATGAGGCAGGAATCATGCAGTAAAAACCTATGGCCTTTGTTATGCAGGTCATCAGATTAGATGATCATAATGGTTCCTTCTGGACTTAAAAATCTATGAATGAAGTATATTCAACAAGAAAGAGTTCAAGAGATACCTTCCCTCAGTTAAGCAGGGTTCAAAAACTACCCTCCAAAGTGGCAGTAAAACAGTTTTAAAACTTTGTGAGGTGGGCCCAAACCACATTAACTGTTCTGAAATTGCATTAAGGGCCTAATCTAACGTTCATCATAATCAGTGGACAGACTCCCATTGACTTCAATGGGTTTTGGATCAGGGCCTAAATTGTAGAGTGACAAGTTAGCTAATAACTCTTCACAAATACATATTTTCAGTGTTCTAAGTGGAACTGAAACTTAGTTTTTTCAATATGTCTATGCTCCACATACAATATGGGTTGGGTAACTACTTATGCTAAACAATCTGTTCCACCTTGTATTTAGTTGTGACACTCTTACTACCTTTCCCAGACCTGGAAAGAGCTCTGTGTAGCTGAAAAGTTTGTCTCTCTCACCAACAGAAGCAGGTCCAATAAAAGATATTACCTCACCCACCTTGGACCCGTCTACACTGGCAAGTTTCTGCGCAGTAAAGCAGCATTCTGCGCTGTAACTCCCGAGGTGTCTCTCTATGTGACTCTATGTTCCACATGAGAAATCTTCATTACTCTTAATATGTGCCAGTTGTATCTCCATAATACAATCAAGTCTGTAGGATATCATTACATATAACACAACATCCTTCCAATGGTAAAGAAATAACTACATCTGTGTGAATACTGCAATAACTAAGTATTCATGATTATTCACTCAGATCAAAATTGCAGATATCCTTCTAAACTGTGATCTTTTTATTCATTTTCTGCAACCATTCTTCATTTCTGCAAATATGTTCATGTAACCAAAAGTCTTGAGAAAAAGTGTGTTCACATACAGTCTCATGCTGGAAGTGTTTGCACAACCATAATCCAGACCACACCACACGATCCGTTGTCTACAGCCAAGCTCTACGATACAACAGCATTTGCTCCAACCCCTCAGACAGAGACAAACACCAGAAGATCTCTATCAACCATTCTTACAACTACAATACCCACCTGCTGAAGTGAAGAAACAGATTGACAGAGCCAGAAGAGTACCCAGAAGTCACCTACTACAGGATAGGCCCAACAAAAAAAATAACAGAACGCCACTAGCCATCACCTTCAGCCCCCAACTAAAACCTCTCCAATGCACCATCAAGGATCTACAACTTATCCTGAAGAACGACCCATCATTCTCACAGATCTTGGGAGACAGGCCAGTCCTTACTTACAGACAGCCCCCCAACCTGAAGCAAATACTCACCAGCAACCACACCCCACACAACAGAACCATTAACCCAGGAACCTAACGTTGCAACAAAGCCCGTTGCCAACTGTGCCCACATATCTATTCAGGGGACACCATCATAGGGCCTAATCACATCAGCCACACTATCAGAGGCTCATTCACCTGCACATCTACCAATGTGATATATGCCATCATGTGCCAGCAATGCCCCTCTGCCATGTACATTGATCAAACTGGACAGTCTCTATGTAAAAGAATAAATGGACACAAATCAGACGTCAAGAATTATAACATTCAAAAACCAGTTGGAGAACACTTCAATCTCTTTGGTCACTTGATTACAGACCTAAAAGTGGCAATTCTTCAACAAAAAAACTTCAAAACCAGACTCCAACAAGAGACTGCTGAATTGGAATTAATTTGCAAACTGGATACAATTAACTTAGGCTTGAATAGAGACTGGGAGTGAATGGGTCATTACACAAAGTAAAACTATTTCTCCATGTTTATTCCCCTCCTCCACCCCCATTGTTCCTCAGATGGTCTTGTCAGCTGCTGGAAATGGCCCACCTTGATTATCACTACAAAAGGTTTTTTCCCTCCTGCTCTCCTGCTGGTAATAGCTCACCTTAAGTGATCTCTCTCGTTACAGTGTGTTTGGTAACACCCATTGTTTCATGTTCTCTATGTATATAAATCTCCCCACTGTATTTGCCACTGAATGCATCCAATGAAGTGAGCTGTAGCTCACGAAAGCTTATGCTCAAATAAATTTGTTAGTCTCTAAGGTGCCACAAGTACTCCTTTTCTTTTTGGTTTACTGTGTATAGATATTTCCGTCATCTTGAGAGAAAGAAGAAATAATTCCATATACTTTAGGCAGGTAATCATAGAATCATAGAACTGGAAAAGACCTCGAGCGGTCATCTAGTCCAGTCCCCTGCACTTGTGGCAGAACTAATTATCTTCTAGACCATTCCTGACTGGTGTTTGTCTAACCTGCTCTTAAAAATCTCCAGTGCTGCAGCTTCCACAACCTCCCTAGGCAATTCATTCCAGTGCTTAACCACCCTGACAGTTAGGAAGTTTTTCCTAATGTCCAACCTAAACCTCCCTTGCTGCAATTTAAGCCCATTGCTTCTTGTCCTATCCTCAGAGGTTAAGAAAAACAATTTGTCTTCCTCCTTGTAACAACCTTTTACATACTTGAAAACTGTTATCATGTCCCTCTGTCTTCTCTTTTCCAGACTAAACAAACCCAATTTTTTTTCAATCTTCCCTCATAGGTCATGTTTTCTAGACCTTTCATCATTTTTGTTGCTCTTCTCTGGACTCTCTCCAATTTGTCCACATCCTTCCTGAAATGTGACGCCCAGAACTGGACACAGTACTCCAGCTGAGGCCTAACCAGAGCAGAAAAATTACTTCTCCTGTCTTGTTTACAACACTCCTGCTAATACATCACAGAGTGATGTTTGCTTTTTTTGCAACAATGTTACGTTCTTGACTCATATTTAGCTTGTGATCCACTATGTCCCCCAGATACCTTTCTGCAATGCTCCTTCCTAGGCAGTCATATCCCCTTTTGTATGTGTGCAACTGATTGTTCCCGCCTAAGTGGAGTACTCTGCATTTGTCCTTCTTGATTTTCATCCTAATTACTTCAGACCATTTCTCCAGTTTATCCAGATCATTCTGAATTTTAATCCCATCCTCCAAAGCACTTGCAACACCTCCCAGCTTGGTATCATCCACAAACATTATCAGTGTACTCTCTATGCCATTATCTAAATCATTGACTAACATATTGAACAGAACCAGACCCAGAACTGATCCCTGCAGGACCCCACTCGTTATGCCCTTCCAGCCTGACTGAACCGCTGATAACTACTCTCTGGGAACAGTTTCCCAACCAGTTTTTCATCCACTTTATAGTAGCTCCATCTAGGTTGCATTTCCCTAGTTTGTTTATGAGAAGGTCATGTGAGACAGTATCAAAAGCTTTACTAACATCAAGATATACCACGTCTACCACTTCCCCTCTGTCAAAGAAAGCTATCAGGTTGGTTTGATTTGATTTGTTTTTGACAAATCCATGCTGCTGTTACTTATCACCTTAATATCTTCTAGATGTTTGCAAATTGATTGCTTAATTATTTGCTCCATTATCTTTCTGGGTACAGAAGTTAAGATGACTGGTCTGTAATTTCCTGGTTGTCCTTATTTCCCTTTTTATAGATTGGCACTATATTTGCCCTTTTCCAGTCTTCTGGAATCTCTCCCGTTTTCCATGACTTTTCAAAGATAATCGCTAATGGCTTAGATATCTCCTCAGTCAGCTCCTTGTGTGTTCTAGGATGCATTTCCTCAGGCCCTGGTGACTTGAAGACATCTAATTTGTCCAAGTAATTTTTAACTTGTTCTTTCCCTATTTTAGCCTCTTCTGATCCTACCTTGTTTTCACTGGCATTCACTACATTAAATGTCCAAACACCACCAACCTTCTTTGTGAAAACCGAAACAAAGAAATCATTAAGCACCTCTGCCATTTCCACATTATCTGTTATTTCCCTCCCCACATTTCCCCATTGAGTAACGGGCCTACCCTGTCCTTGGTCTTCCTCTTGCTTCTAATGTATTTGTATTGTTTTCTTGTTACCCTTTATGTCTCTAGCTAGTTTGATCTCATTTTGTGCCTTGGCCTTTCCAATTTTGTCCCTATATACTTGTGTTATTTGTTTATATTCATCTTTTGTAATTTGACCTTCTTTCCACTTTTTGTAGGACTCTTTTTTGATTTTTAGATCATTGAAGATCTCCTGGTAAAGCCAGGGTGGTCTCTTTCCATACTTTCTATCTTTCCTACGCAGTGGGATAATTTCCTCTTGTGCCCTTAATAATGTCTCTTTGAAAAACTGCCAACTGTCTTCTATTGTTTTTCCTCTTAGACTTGCTTACCATGGGATCTTACCTATCAACTCCCTGAGTTTGCTAAAGTCTGCCTTCTTGTAATTCGTTTTCTTTATTTTGCTGTTTATTTGCTGATAATCACATATCTAAAATGATTAATAGTTAGTAGCCAAAAACATAGCCAAAGAGAATACTTTTGAACACCCACAGAGTGAAATATGTTGACATAAAAAGTGTTTGAACAATTTCAGATAACTAAATAGTTCATAAAAATCAGCATGTGTTTTCAGGCTATTTATGAACTGAATAAAGTGCTAAATAAGTTGAATAAATTATTTGCTATTAATCATTTGTCCAGCTCTAAAGGTCCCTAGCTGTTCGCCAGAAGCTGGGAATGGGCAACAGAAGACGGATCACTTGATAATTACCTGTTCTGCTCATTCCCTCTGAAGCTCCTGGCATTGGCGACTATTAGAAGATAGGATACTGGGCTAGATGGACCATTGGTCTGACCCAGTAAGGCTGTTCTCATGTGATAGTCTTGCACACTAGTACAGTGGAGACTTGTGAACTTGTTACTGTCTGAACAGGTGGTCACCAGATCTTGAAAAATGAACTGTTTAGCCACTGGGGAGAGTTTGAGAAGCCATGGAAGTGCAGTGCTCATATTTCACTTTTTTATGCCCTCTTCATCTTGTCCCCACCTCAAATACTTCAGGTATCATACAGAGTGACCATACATGAGACTACATTATCTACCATGCTGATAAATTCAATAATTACTATCAGTGTTGTGCTTGCTAGAAGAAAATAGAAGCAATAGCCCCAGCATAGAAAGGGGAAAGGACAAACCTTCGCAGATAGACCAGAACTAATTGTTACTCTCATTTCTGGAGACGTAGTAATTTTCAACATGTTTATCCAGAACCTAGAACAATGGGGCCCTGACCTAGCTGGCTACACAATATAAGCATTAAATAATAAGAGGTTCACATTTTGGCACAAGTCACAAATAAAAATGAGTTTGATGGCCTCACCCTAAAATATATCACAATATGTCTACCCCCCGTGAGTGGATGTAATAGGGAACAACTGGCAGCCTTTATTCAGAAAGGACTCAATCCTGCAGTGGGGTAGAAGAGGATGCTAAGAGACAGAGATTAGTTGTTGGTAGATACATAGAACATGGTGTTTTGTGACTAGAGGTGATCAAAAATGGGTGGGAAATGTTCCACCAAAAAAGCGTTAACGTGTTTCTGTCAGACTTTGTCAGGAATTACTCACACAGCTCTCTACTTTGCTCCTTGTGGTCCAGTAATATGAAGTGTGGGCAGATGGGAGCAAGCACATTGTGTTAACAGGCTAGCAGGAACATTGTGCCCAGGAGAGGCCAGGAGGCCTGAAGCCGATGGCTGAGGGAGACAGAAGGTTTCCCCAAAGCCTTCAGAGACAGATCACTCAGTGACTGGTTCTGATACCAGTTTCTTCTAAACATGCTCAAATAAGCCCCAACCCCACGATAGCAGAGGAACAATTGCAAATCCTAAACGCAATCACTGCATAGACCCTTTGCATTCACTGGATTGTATTTAAGCAACTATTCTCAGCTCCCGGGTCGTGCCCCACACACTCACCAGTGCTCTGTTCTGTGTGGACATAGAGGTTGCTCACGTTGCTTAGCAATGTATATGTTTCTCTGAACTATGCTCAAGCTCTCTTCACTGACCCTGAGCAAACCCAGCATGAGGAACACCAGCACTTTGGGAAATCCAAGCCAAAATGTGCAGTACTGAAACACAGCCAGGCTCCAGGCCAAGGCTGGTACATAGAGGCTGGTACATAGGTAACGCTGTGCAGGGGAGCCTGCACAACAATGGCCTACGCTCTCTAAGTTGTTCAACCCAGTGCCAATTGCCCCTTACTTTATAGAGCCACTAAAGTCACACAGGGTTGTTGGTTTTTTTTTCCTTTTAACTTTATGTCAGTATATTAAAAATGTGAACATGTGAGGTGAATAACTTTTGACTTCAACTCCCAGATGCAGTGGGATCAATTTCCTAATTATGTATATATATATATAAAATCATTTTCCCCTCAGCAAGAAAACAAATTAATGAGCTGAGCACAGCCATTATAACATCACCACCTCCCTGACACTTATTTATAATGAAGTCAGGACACCAGAACCAGAATGGTTTGCAGTAACAGTTTTCAAGAAAGTATAAACTTGAATTCCCTCCACTTTCAGTCTTCCTGCACAGTTAACAATTACTGAACTTCCAGCCAAAGCTGCCCTGAAGGAGAAAAAGAGCTGAATTGCCAGCACAGAGGCTTAGAAAGCCAGTTAATAATTTAGTAGCAGCAAGCGATCAGGCTATTCCAGTACGAATTCCTTCCTCTCCCCACAGAAATGTCTTCCTCATGAGGGACTTTCTTTGGGAGATTTTTGCTAGAGAGGAACGCAGACAGTTCTGTCTGTAAGCAAATGCAGATTCCAGACTCCAAGAATGAATCTGGAAATAGTGCAGGGTTTTTGGTTTTTTTGTTTTGTTTTTCAAATTAATGGTGCTTACATTTTTCTTTAGGAATATTAAATCTTTTATGCAGCCCCTCTTTAAAAGGTCTCTTTTCTGCTACACTATAGCATTTTATTTATTGTCTCTTTCATTTGAAAATAATCTAGTTCTTGCACCTGTGCAAGTCCATCAAGTATGCTTTGTAAAATACTTAAAGAAAAAAAGTGTAATGAATCTCTTCGGAATCTACAATTTTAGGTTTAGATGGAGAGAGAGAGAAAGTCAGTAACTTGTGCACCCAAATCTTAACCGCATACTTTGGATTTAATCTGATCTAAGAAGAATACACTGGTACTCTTTGTCATGAGTGTGTGTGTATTACTGTGCATTATCATTGCCTGCTGGTTATTCCTGAAATCACTCAGATCTACATAGCTGCCAATGAATGTACGTACAGTGGTATTATTCTTTATTTTCCTGAAAGAAAGGGAATACTAAGCAGATGGAGTTTTGTCAGGGTTTTCTACAGAGGACATCTATTACAGTCCATGTTTAACAATATATTTATTGAAAATTCCAAATGCACCTCTCCAGAGTTTAAGTACATGTTCAAAAATAGTTACGTTACAAATCAAAATAGACCAAAAGGAAAAATTAGACTCTGCCTTTTGACCAATCAATTCAGCAACATCATTGCCAGCAGAATTTGGCCAGATGTGAGGTGAAACTCAGTGGTTAAAATCATTATTTTAACCACTGACTCGCAACATTAAGAATATTACACCTGTCTCTTAATCTTACAAAGGCCCTTATTTCCCCTGTATGGACTATTGCCACATATGGGAGAAGAAATTGAACAGGTTTTAACTCACTGAGGTTCCTAGGAATTCTTCCAATGAGAGGTTGCTGGTCCCTTTTCATCCCTATCCCCCGAAGAAGCTTGAGGTTCTCCTCAAGCACCCATGGGACATAGCTTCTCTCTGCCACCTTGCCCAGGCCTGTGGAAACACTGTCCTTACAGGTGCCATGCCTCCAGGGACACCACCTAATGCAGCTGCCTAAGACCGTATTTGCTTTTTCTTGATTCCCCTGGGGGTTTGAAGAGAAGAATCCAGAGGTCCCCAGCTGGCTTCCCTGAACTTCAGTCTGCCATCTCCAGACTCCTCCCGCCATTTCCACATCACTGGAACACCATGGAACTACCACAAAGTGAGATTCCCCAGGCTAAGGTAAAAGAGGTCAATAGGCCACAAGCACGTATCTCCCCCCTTCCAAACATGCAGATCCCCCTACCTCCGGGGCATGGATGCAGCAGGCAGTATGGGGCCCAGCAAGACTTTATATATCCATGTCACTGTAAACAGACTGCACCTGTGTTTACATTACCAACTCACATGTGTCCTGGCTTCTTTAGGGCCATACATTTACTGTGCCACTTCAGTCAAAGAACATACTGGAGACAACCATCCTATGTTGATCCCCAAAGGTGCATGTGCTTCCAAATGGAAAAGTGTTCTCAACATAACTACCGTACCCACCCATTAAGACCTCCTACATCCCAAGCCAGTAGCAGCACTACTACAAGCCATGCAATCACAGGGGGGCCCTCTGGGCATCACCTGCTCCATCCAGCTTTCTGCTGGAGGCTTATTTGTAAGGACAGCGCCGCTATCCAGCTCCAGCCCGGCCCCAGGCTCCCAGCAACTCTGGCACCTGTGCTCTGCTGCCTGGTTCTGGCTGCAGCGTTCCCATGCCGATCCACCTCTATGCACTGCCCCTCACCAGCTTGGAGGATGCTCTGCAACTGGGCAGGAAAGGGGCCAGTTGGCAGACAGAGAGCACAAGGGCCAGCTGGACCAGCTGGAGCTGGGTGGTGAGGCTACCTTTACAGCGGAGCCCCCAGCAGGGATCAGGAAGGAACAGCTGACACCTGACCGGCCAGACAGAAGGCCCTCGCTGGCAGCTCCAGCCCCTATGCTTCCCTGCCAGGAGGCCCATTTACCTGCCCTGTGCCGGGCCCAGGGGAGTGGGTGGGTGCTCAGAGACAGATCAACACAGGGACATTGCAGTCCAGAACCAGGCAGGGGAGTGCAGGGGCTGGAGCTGCTGGGAGCCCAGGGTTGACCCACAGGCAGAACCACAGCTGTGTAGTGGAGCCAGGCATAGGCAGAGGGAAGCAGAGTTGAGATGGGAGCAGTCTCCCCCTGCTTCCCTGGGCATCTCACAGCTCACCCACAGCCCCCATCTTCCCCCCAGTACTAAACAGAGGCCCCAGAAATGAGCTCTGGACAAACCCCAGCACTGACCCAAATCCCTAGGAGAGTCTGACTTGGGAAGAGCATGGAGCAGTGTGGTCACAAAGGATCACACTTGGTACCAGAGACATAAATATTTATATAACCAATACATTGGAATACACATTTACTACCCTTCACCTTCAAACTACACAAATACAGCAGCCTTGCAAACCCCCATTCTGAGTCTCGTGAACTCGGTCAAGTCATATATTCTTTTTCAAAGTAGATACAAAGGATACACTGAGGGCAAGTCTACACTACAGTGCTACATGGCGCAGCTGCACCAATGCAACTGTGCTTCTGTAGCACGTCTAGCGAAGATGCGACGGGAGAACAGTCTCCTGTCAGCATAATTACCTTGTCGAGAAGTGGAAGCTATGTTGGCGGGAGAGTGTCTCCTGCCGACATAGCACCTGTGTGGACAGCACGAAACTTGCATCACTCAGGGGGCGGGGGACTCTTTCACACCTCTGAGCGACCTAAGTTAGATCAGTGTAGGCTGTAGTGTAGACCTGCCCTGAGAGGAACATGGAGAGTTGACAGTGGTATGGCCGCAGAGTTAAGATGGTTTAAGAAATATTAACTGTGAATTTTTGGATTTCTAAAGATAGTTTTTGAACAAACTATATTCAATTAAGGGTCTTCTCCTGAAGTAACAAAATGTTTTGACTCAAAAGGTGACCCGCAAAGTGGGGGAAAATGGATTACTTGCTACTTTATGCTATACACAGAAGACCTACAAGGGATTTATTTTTTTAAATCAAAAAAGGATTTTGGGGTTTTTTTTGGTGGAGAGTGGGGAGAGAGGGATTGTTTGTTCTTAAACACATTCAGAATTCAAGTATTTTCTACACCACCACATTCTACAGTGTCTGGAGCACTTGAGAAAGTAGAATATTAGAGGCAAGAGACTGAAAAAGAGAGCAACTGAAGAGATTTTTTATTCAGATTAGCTAAAGCTCTTTGACCAAGATTTTCAAAACTGACCAGTGATCTTGACTGCCAAACTTGAGTTATCTTAAGAAGGACTGATTTCCAAAAGGTACTGAGCACCTTCCCTCTCAAAATCAGGCCTCTATAAGGTATATCTAGTTGGGAACTTAAAAATCACAAGTAATCACCTGTTGAACTCCAGCGACTGAAGAACTCTTGGTTGAAATAAGATCATTGTTAAAGGTTCAAAACTGCCATCAATTCAATTAAGATGTAACAGCTCACAATAAGCATCTCTGAGATTGTCCAGAGATCCTTGATCAAAATTAAGGAAGACTAAACTTGACATTTCTGATATTTCTGTAAGGTTAAAAAAACAAAAAACCCTTTCAGGCCTCTTACTACAGCATAAAGAAGCCAAAAAAACCCTACAATTTAAAAGATTCCTTTGCAGGTCACCTTTTACTCAATATTAATGAAGTTTTTTCTTGTAGTTCACTATCAGTTTAATTTACTATATTAACATTGCTACAAATACATTATAATTATTTTACTATAGCATTTTTGCAGAAACAATAGGATTATTTGTGCTACTAGGGTTTCCAACAGTCTCTTATTACAAGGGACGTCCCTGACTTCCTCATCTCTGTACAACAAGATCAGGAGTTTCTGAGTGCTGCAAAAAGCAGCAAGAAATACTCCTGGCGAATGAAGGTGAGTAGTGCTTGTTATCATTTTGCTATTATTTATTTATTTATTGAGGATGATAATAATTAATAATAATAATATCAAAAGGAGGCGTGGGGCTGGGGTGCTAAGGAAACAGTCCCTTATTTTTGAAATAAAATGTTGGTAACCCTACAGAAGTCAATAGGTCTGATAGTCATTTACATTAAGGCCCCCCTACAGCAATGAAAATCAGACCCAGGTGGACTACTCACATGAACAAAAATCAGCAAATACATCAGTCTTTGCAGGAAAAGTATCTTACACATGTAGCATCGAATTCACCATAGGTAAAGTATCACAATATTTATTATAGGCCCCTGCAATATGTACTGTAGTGCACACTCGCTATTGCTATCGTTTATATAGCAGTTTTTACCATCACTGTGGTTTCTGACTTGACTGGGAATTGAGGGCACTCAGCAATTTACCAGGCAAATACAGCCCCTTAAAGTAGTGGTTCTCAACTGAGGGTATGTGTTCCTCTGGGGGTACGCAGAGGTCTTCCAGGGGTTACATAAGCTCATCTAGATATTTGCCTAGTTTTACAACAGGCTATGTGTAAAGCACTAGCAGAGTCAGTACAAACTAAAATTTCATACAAACAATGACTTTTTTGCACTGCTCTGTATACTGAAATGTCACTATAATATTTATATTCCAATTGATGTATCTTATAATTATATGGTAAAAAAGAGAAAGTCCGCAATTTTTCAGTAAAAGTGTGCTGTAATACATTTGTATTTTTAGGTCTGATTTTGTAAGCAACTAGTTTTTAAGTGAGGTGAAACTTGGGGTATGCAAGACAAATCAAACTCCTGAAAGGGGTACAGAAGTTTGAAAAGGTTGAGAGCCACTGTCTTATAGGATCAGTCCCCTAAATAATGATACTACATATGTTGTTTGACACAGGTTGTTCACACTACAGATCCATTACACAATATAAAACGCCCACCTGTCAAATTACTGTGAATGGTGCCATACCAGTCTAGCTGCAGCTAGCCAGAGATGTTAAGAGTAACAAGAAGGGTTTCTTCAGGTATGTTGGCAACAAGAAGAAAGCCAAGGAAAGTGTGGGCCCCTTACTGAATGAGGGAGGCAACCTAGTGACAGAGGATGTGGAAAAAGCTAATGTACTCAATGCTTTTTTTGCCTCTGTTTTCACTAACAAGGTCAGCTCCCAGACTGCTGCGCTGGGCATCACAAAATGGGGAAGAGATGGCCAGCCCTCGGTGGAGATAGAGGTGGTTAGGGACTATTTAGAAAAGCTGGACGTGCACAAGTCCATGGGGACGGACGAGTTGCATCCGAGAGTGCTGAAGGAATTGGCGGCTGTGATTGCAGAGCCATTGGCCATTATCTTTGAAAACTCGTGGCGAACCGGGGAAGTCCCGGATGACTGGAAAAAGGCTAATGTAGTGCCAATCTTTAAAAAAGGGAAGAAGGAGGATCCTGGGAACTACAGGCCAGTCAGCCTCACCTCAGTCCCTGGAAAAATCATGGAGCAGGTCCTCAAAGAATCAATCCTGAAGCACTTGCATGAGAGGAAAGTGATCAGGAACAGCCAGCATGGATTCACCAAGGGAAGGTCATGCCTGACTAATCTAATCGCCTTTTATGATGAGATTACTGATTCTGTGGATGAAGGGAAAGCAGTGGATGTATTGTTTCTTGACTTTAGCAAAGCTTTTGACACGGTCTCCCACAGTATTCTTGTCAGCAAGTTAAGGAAGTATGGGCTGGATGAATGCACTATAAGGTGGGTAGAAAGCTGGCTAGATTGTCGGGCTCAACGGGTAGTGATCAATGGCTCCATGTCTAGTTGGCAGCCGGTATCAAGTGGAGTGCCCCAAGGGTCGGTCCTGGGGCCGGTTTTGTTCAATATCTTCATAAATGATCTGGAGGATGGTGTGGATTGCACTCTCAGCAAATTTGCCGATGATACTAAACTGGGAGGAGTGGTAGATACGCTGGGGGGGAGGGATAGGATACAGAAGGACCTAGACAAATTGGAGGATTGGGCCAAAAGAAATCTGATGAGGTTCAATAAGGATAAGTGCAGGGTCCTGCACTTAGGACGGAAGAACCCAATGCACAGCTACAGACTAGGGACCAAATGGCTAGGCAGCAGTTCTGCGGAAAAGGACCTAGGGATGACAGTGGACGAGAAGCTGGATATGAGTCAGCAGTGTGCCCTTGTTGCCAAGAAGGCCAATGGCATTTTGGGATGTATAAGTAGGGGCATAGCGAGCAGATCGAGGGACGTGATCGTTCCCCTCTATTCGACATTGGTGAGGCCTCATCTGGAGTACTGTGTCCAGTTTTGGGCCCCACACTTCAAGAAGGATGTGGATAAATTGGAGGGAGTCCAGCGAAGGGCAACAAAAATGATTAGGGGTCTGGAACACATGACTTATGAGGAGAGGCTGAGGGAGCTGGGATTGTTTAGCCTGCAGAAGAGAAGAATGAGGGGGGATTTGATAGCTGCTTTCAACTACCTGAAAGGGGGTTCCAAAGAGGATGGCTCTAGACTGTTCTCAATGGTAGCAGATGACAGAACGAGGAGTAATGGTCTCAAGTTGCAGTGGGGGAGGTTTAGATTGGATATTAGGAAAAACTTTTTCACTAGGAGGGTGGTGAAACACTGGAATGCGTTACCTAGGGAGGTGGTAGAATCTCCTTCCTTAGAGGTTTTTAAGGTCAGGCTTGACAAAGCCCTGGCTGGGATGATTTAACTGGGAATTGGTCCTGCTTCGAGCAGGGGGTTGGACTAGATGACCTTCTGGGGTCCCTTCCAACCCTGATATTCTATGATTCTATGATCTGTTTGGAAGATAAGAAAATATGCTGTATATATAAATTAAGTCATTAAAAATTGCACCCTTGAATTCCTTTTTCAGATAAAAAAAAGTGTGAGGATACTGGTTTATCACTTTAACTATGTGTTGCTTTGAACATACCAGTGCTTTAAAGTAAACAGCAATGTCAGTTTGTTATGACTACTAAAAGCAAAACATCTCTCCAAACTAATCTATATGTTGGTGGGAATAGCCTTTGATTCAGTATTGTAATTAGCTATGGATACTGAAGAAAAAAAATACTAGAAGAACATCAGCCATTTCAAATGGAGTTAACAGTCTGGTTAATCAACCCCCAAGGCTGTCAGCCAATACATTCAGTGGCTTTGTTCAGATCACTAAGGGGTTTTTTCTTCTTTAAGTGCCACAAATTCCATCAGCCAACCAAATTTAACAAGATTAAAAAAAGGAGCAAGGACTCCAGCTCTTGCAGTTTTTGGTGGCTGATGTGGAAAGATAGGTGTCGTTTTACTAACAATGGAAGAGCTTTGCTTTCCCATAGCCAAGTTCTTTAGTACTAAAAGGGAAGATCCTTAATAAGGGCCATATTCCACCGGGCTTTTATGTGGGTGCACAGTAGAAGTGGGGAGGGTGCAAGGAAATTTTCTGCTCTTGCAAGCCTCACAGCAAGATCAGGCAGGACATGTAGTGATCATCTTGTACCTGTTGACCTGGATGCACAAGGGGAGGTGGGCCAAAGTTCTGAATGACACAAGAGGTAGCAAAAAGCTGTAAGGTCTATTCTTTATTGGCTTAGCTTTCAGAGGCACTTACCCCTCACTGCTCGCACTGAAATTAATGAGGGCTGCAGGTGCTCAGACACATAAATGTCCACAGTTGAATCACTTTCCCTGTTTCCTCAAAAGTGCCTTCAGGTCAGCATTTTATTTTTCTAGTATATAGCAGGGAGTTTGGAGATTGCCCTGCTGCTCTGTAATTTGTGTCACGGGAGGACTGATGCTTTGCTGTGAGATTTTTGGATCAGAAGCACTGTGTAATGTGCTTTGGAAACAATTAATTAAGCCTCTTAACATCCCTATGAGGTAAGCAAGTGCCGCTGAATCCCCTTCATCCTTTTGATAAATTGAGGGATGTAGACAATAAGTGATTTGCTCAAGTTCACACAGAAAGTCTGTGGAAGAGGAAAAAACAGAATCCAGGTATCCAGACTCTGAATCGCCTGTTCTAAACACTGGACCTCACTACAGACAACACAGCCAGCTTAATCCTCAGGAGGTTAAAAAAGCAAGTTGCATATGAAAGGCCATGTGAGTGCTTTAATATTATACCATTGGAACAAAATATATGAAGGAACTGTGATATCATCATACTATAAAAGCCATTCATCTCTAGAGTCACTGTGGAGAGTGTCAACATCATGTCACAACACAAAGCATTGTTTTGTGCTGGTGGGTGTAACCAAATTGGAGATACTGAATCTAAGGATTGCCTTTTAAAATAAAGTGCTTCTGCATGGATCCAGAACATGTATTTAGCAGGCAATAGAGATCATGTGACATCACTAGACTACAAAATGTTCTTTAGATTTTAGTTTATGAATTGTGAAGAGAAGGAATTTGGGTTACCGGTGAATAGCAGAAGACTCTGCCAGGCTCCTTAGATGACTGGGGAGATTTCAGATGGAAGCTCAAAAAGACGGAAAGATCTTCTTCTTTCTGCAGTGCTAACTACTCCTGATGAGGATTAGAGGCAATTAGGCGAAGTTGTGCATGCTTCAAAATCAAAGTTTTCATCCTCTGGACTTCACAGCTGTTATGCATCCTGATGTCTGTAAAACATAAAAGTAAAGCAACAGAGATTTTTTTCTCGCCCGTTATTATTAGACACAGAAAGATTTTACCTATGACAAATTCAGCTATTTTGAATTTGTTAAACAATATCAAGAAGCAGCTGTATGCTTCTGGGAATATGCCCATTTTCAAAAGACTGATACTAAATGCATGTCCTTTTCAGTGTCTCTGATCGGGAGCCCACTTCCAGCATGGCGAGGAAGGATAAAATGGAATTATGCCAAATGTACCAACATAAAACCTCTGAATTCATAGCAGACAATTAAAATGAATGGGGAAAGGGACCATTTCCATCTTAAATGGCAGCAAAGGAAAAGCTTGAAGAAACAAAACCCACCACCTTGTACACCAAAGATCTTTCAATCACAAGTCAGTGCACAGCCTGCATAATATCTAGGGACGTGTGACCAAACAAAAATATGCCTTGTAAATGGTGTTTTGAAAAATTGATAAGTTCTTGGCTCCATTCCAAGTCTGTTTTTGACAGTCATTCATTTAGGATTAAAATGAAAGTTGTAACGCCTTCAGTCATAAAACACTTTCGACCTAAAATACACATTATTCGATACCAACATTTTAAATTACATTATTTACCAGGGATGGTTGTGTTTATAAGTCCATTACAGGTCTGAAGATTCTGCAGGAGGTTTTGATTCAATTTTCGTACATTTTAATTTTTGACATTGACATGTGAAGAGGTTGAGATTGAGAAGCATGAGTATATAGCCCTCCCTGCCTTCAAAATGCATAAAAGCATGAAAAGTAAGTCAATGTAAGAACAACAAAATCATTATCTGTGTGCGTGTTAATGAAGCCAAAATTATGGGATTTAGGAAGCCATAGGCTCATGGTAAATGTACTTTTTGTTGGTTATAGTGGCATTTAAACAAAAGTTTCAGAAAAAATTCACAGGTATTGGCTAAATTATTACACTATTTCTAGAAGAAATACTGCTAGAAGAATTACCAATTCAGGTCAAAAACTAGTGGGAGATGAACCAAACTGATTTCTGACATTTGGATCAAATAAATCATGAGAAGTACGGCTGCTTATCCAACCCCTGAAGTCTCTCTCCTCCTCTTTTCTTTCACAGTCTTTGTCTCTCAATCTTCCACCTCATTCATACATCCCTTTGCCCTCCCAGTACCTTTCTTTCTTTCTTTCTTTCTTTCTGAAACACGCACCAGAAATTCCATAACCCCCTTTTCTCTTGACCATTGTCAAGGTTCCTTCCCCACTCTGAACTCTAGGGTACACATGTGGGGACCTGCATGAAAGACCCCCTAAGCTTATTTTTACCAGCCTAGGTTAAAAACTTCCCCAAGGTACAAACTTTGCCTTGTCCTTGAACAGTATGCTGCCACCACCAAGCGGTTTAAACAAAGAACAGGGAAAGAGACCACTTGGAGATGTCTTTCCCCAAAATATCCCCTCAAGCCCTACACCCCCTTTCCTGGGGAAGGCTTGATAAAAATCCTCACCAATTTGTACAGGTGAACACAGACCCAAACCCTTGGATCTTAAGAACAATGAAAAATCAATTAGGTTCTTAAAAGAAGAATTTTAATTAAAGAAAAGGTAAAAGAATCACCTCTGTAAAATCAGAATGGTAAATACCTTACAGGGTAATCAGATTCAAAACACAGAGAATCCCTGTAGGCAAAACCTTAAGTTACAAAAAAACACAAAAGCAGGAATATACACATTCCATTTAACACAGCTTATTTTACCAGCCATTAAACAAAAGGAAATCTAACGCATTTCTAGCTAGATTACTTACTAACTAACAGAAGTTCTGAGACTGCATTCCTGATCTGTTCCCAGCAAAAGCATCACACAGACAGCCAGACCCTTTGTTTCCCCACCTCCAGGTTTGAAAGTATCTTGTCTCCTCATTGGTCATTTTGGTCAGGTGCCAGCGAGGTTATCTTAGCTTCTTAACCCTTTACAGGTGAAAGCGTTTTGCCTCTGGTCAGGAGGGATTTTATAGCACTGTATAGGGAAAGGTGGTTACCCTTCCCTTTATTTTTATGACAACCATAAATAGGTGTCACATATTGGGTCTTTGGAAGAGGGAAGTGGCACTGCATTCAGGAGAGTGGGGCCCCTCTAAGCTCTTGAACCTTGTCTATGCTGGTCGGAATTCTAGTTTAACATGCATTAGAGTTTCTACAGCCAGAGATGCTCAATTAACCCAGCCCCAGCCTTTGGAGATGCTCTAGAATCAAAGAAGGATCCAGGCAACAAAAATTCAGAGCCACCTCTGAATCTGAACATTCTCAAATGTTTAAGTTGCTTGGATCTGGAGTTTTGTTTCAGGCTGGAATTCTACCTGGAATTCACATGATTTGAGGATAGAACTGACAACAGATATCTATCATAATGATTCATTTGCAGCTGGTATTTCTTAATGTGGAAGAGTAGCGATTTCCTCCTACCAAACCAATTATCTGATTTGCAGGATAGATGGTTCAGCAGATAATAATGAGCTGTTGCGGAATTCTTTCATCTCTTCACATTTAGTCCATGTTGGTTGTAACTGAGGTCCTGTTTTCAAAATTGGGCACCAAAGAATCAGCACCTAAATCCATAAGACACTTTAAATGTTTCACACACTGAGGCTGATTTAAGCATCTGGATACTGGAGTTGGTCAAAAAGGTCTCACTGGAACAGTTTTCTGTCCAAAAATACAGTTTCATTCAAATTTAAATGTTTCATGGGAAGGTGTCAATTTAGACAAAATTTTAGACAGGAAAGTATCAAAATGAATCATTTCAACTTTTTCATTTTGTTCTGATAAGGTGAGATTTCATTTCTACTTTATCATTTTGTCTTAAATTATATTAAATATAATATTAAATTTATAGTTCAATCATTTGTGTATTGTATTTGATAATATATTTTGACATCAAAAACAAAACAATATAATGGTTTCAGAATTTCCATTCTGCATGAAATTTGACTTTTCATTCAGATTAAATACAAAAACAAATTTCACGTCATAATTTCCCACAGAATGGAAATTCTATTTTTTGACCAGCTGTACTAAATACCTACTTAGAAGTGTAATTGAGCAGATTTAATTTGATGCAAAAATACCTAACAGTACTTTTAGGTCTCATTTTGGGAAGAGCTCAGCATACATTAGCTCCATTGAGAATAAGGGGAGATGTTGGGTACTGATCTCTGGCCATCTCATTTGTGCTTAATCTGTCTCATTAGGAACAGAGTTTTGAATCTGGTACCTGTTTAGTGACTTACATAACATGAGGAGGTCTTCTCAGTCCAGTTCCTAATGGAAAGTTATCCCTACCATAGAAGCATAATCAAAATTAGTATTCTTGTTAGGTAATCTCATCATGGAACCCCAGGGATGAAAAAGACATGAAAATTGACCTATCCTCCTATTATCCTTAGGCCTTGTCTACACAGCTAGACTGACTAGCATGACTATAGTAGAATAAACTCACACAGTGCAGTAAATATTCTAGAATAAAATCATTTTTACTCCAGAATAAAAAGGATCCACATTGGAAACTATTCTAGAATAGCTACAGTGAAATAGCTTATTCTGCTATAGCTGTGCTGGTCAATTTCCCAGTGTACACGAGGCCTTACAGGTGTCCCTTCTAGCCAAGTGGAGGTAGAGCAGTGCACTGCCAATAGCAATGGTGTACCTAACCCTGCTGTCAGGCCAGCTCCTTGCGCCAGCATAAAATTCACTTAAACTAAAAAGAAAAAAAATGCTTGTCACCTTCCATACTTGTCTAATGCACTGTCATTGACTAGGCAAGTGCCTGCAATGAAGGACAGTATGGGGATGTTAAGACTATTCAGTGACCCAAGACCTCGTATTTGCTGTGGAAGATGTTCACAGGGTTAAAATTTGCTCCTGATCTGATGTAGCACAACTTAATCATCACCTCTCAGTAATTTGATTGATGAAACAGATTCCAAATGCCTTTGAAAAGATTATTTTAATGCACAAGATAAAAAATGAGCTTTTAAAGCAGATTTAAGTGGAGCTGGGCTTCAGGATAAATAAATATATTTCCTCACCATTTGCAAGAATTCACAGGAGTCTGGCCCATTTCCTTCAGAAGTCATCAGGGTGCAATAAACGGAAACCATACACAGTGTGTCATTGTGATTCTAATTCCATTAACAACTTTATTTCAACAGAATCTCTGGCCCTCCATATACGAGCTTTTAGATTCTGGGTTTTTCTGCCTGGCATTATTATTAAATATGTGCTTTTATAACAGTTCAGAATTATAGCATTCAAAGGGGGAAAAACTTCAGTGGAAGGAGTTGTAATCAGCAACATTCCAGAAAAAAGGGAGAAGGCAGGAGTATTTTAATAGCTTTTTCATATTGGTACTTGCTGTATCTTCAGAACAAACATATATGGAAATTTAATCAAGACTTTTTCAGACTTCCTGCTTCCTTTGCAACATTCTCTCCTTTTTAGGCCTGGGTACTGGAGAATACATTTAGCTCCCTGTTAATTTCCCATCTTAGATCACGCTATCCAAAGGGCATTTGAAGGACAATTGTGCCAGTTTAGCTCAGCCCAGCAGGACAAAATTGTATGGAGTAAGCAGCTCAGTGAAAAAACTGTGACAGGTATTGTTACACTTTTAATTATAGCCGGCATTTCTGAGTTTAGAGCTGGAGGCACCAACTGAAGGCAACTGTGCCATCTTGGTGAAAAGTAATGTTATTTATGACGTTACCATGAAAGGCTAATACCAATGGAAGTCTGTGTCTATAATTAAAAGTTGCTGTGTTTGATGCCAGCTTTTCCTTCTACCTATCTTAGTATCTGGCTACCTATCCCAGGCCCACCTAAAACTGATGTTAGAGCGTTGTTCCATTTGTGCAGACAGGACCAACCATGTTCACGCTCTGTTGTATTGTATAATAGTGTTGCCGACCTCTCTTAGAACTAGGGTTTGACCATGCTCGCTTACAATCAGATTTGAACTCACCTAGCCCTTTCTCCAAGTGCAACAATCATTTTCAACAGTGACTGGAGCCATGAGGCAACTGTCCCTGACAATGAGTGTCAAAAAGGGTACTGTTTCCTAGTGCAGTCATGGCCAAAGAGACAATAAACTAGTGTCAACTTTGATTTAATAATGGTTATGAATCATAAACTGAGTGCTAATATTTAAACAAAAGTGTTAGCTTCTTCCCTCTGTATATCAGCTTGGAATCTAGTTGACACACACTTCTGCAAATAATGTCACCAGCTATTCAGATATGACTGGATATAAATAGCTATGATGACTGGGTAGTTTAGACAGATTAGATAAACTTTCAGAAAAATCGCTACTTCACCTAGACTCAATCATTGTTGTTCTTCGTATTATAGCAGCGCCTACAGGCGTCAACCAAGATCAGGGCTTCATTGTACTAGGGGCTTTACCCATCATGTTAAGAGACAGTTTCTGCTCCAAAGAATTTACAATATAAATAAACAAGACAGACAGAGTGGAAAGACAGACGAACAGAAAAGAAGTACAACTATCACTATCAGTTTACTGGCGTGGAACTGAGGCACAAAGCAATTGAGTCACATAGGAAGCAGGGGTGCCAGAACGAGGGTGGGGAGAGAGGAAAGGGGCAAGGGGCCATGGCCCTCCCACTTTTGAAAGTGGACAGGCCTGACGCATCCGCTTTTCGCCACAGACCCAGCACCCTGCCCCTCCTCTTCAGCCCCCAAAGCCCCACCCCACCCGGCTAGGCTGGAAGCTGGAGCCTGGCCCAAGTAAGAGCTGCCCAGAGACCCCTGGAAGCTGTGGGGAGCCATGGACCCCCTATTTGGCCCCGGGTGGAGGAGCCTGAGAGCAGCCCCTGGCTCATATCCTCGCCTCCCGGGTGCCCCATCCCAGGGCAGGTGGAAGGTCTGCAGCTCCTCAATGTTGCCTGTGTGGCTCTTACCATTGCCCAGCTGCAGGTCTTTGGCCCCCAAGGCCCCACCCTCAGGCCAGGCCAGAAGCCAGAGCAGGGTCAGGGTAATAGACATATGGGCAACTGTGGGGAGCTGTGGACCCTCTATCTGCCCCTGGCAGGGAGTCGGGGGGCAGGGACAATGGCTAGGGGCTGCTCCTGGCCTCCCCTACCCTGGACAGGTGGAGGGTCCCAGGGTTCCCGGCCCAGCTCTGGCTTTTGGCTTGGCCGGGGGCAGGGCCTTGGAGGGGAAGAGGGCAGGCAGGGGCAGGGCCATGAAGGAGCAGGGCCTTATGGCCTCCCTACTTTTAGGAAGAATCCATCGCCCCATAGGAAGTCTGTGACAGAGCAGAGACTTGTACCCAGACCTGGAATCTCCTCTGCCTTAAGCACAAAAAACTCAGTCCTCTTAATAATGCCAATTAATTACATGTTTAATGCATTATACATTTTACTCCTGCTGAGAAGTGCTTATTATGTTGTGAACGTCCATATTTCTGGCCTAAATAATATGGAGTAGAACAATATGCCTTTAAAAATGTAGCCTAACCCTGAAAAATAGACCTTTAAAATTAACCCCAGTCCTAGTTTTTATTTATCCTCATTCACGGCTCAGTCCTACAAGATCCTGAGCATCCCTTGAGGGTTCAGAGCACCTCCCATGACCAGACCTTCCTTGCAGTGTGGGTGGCTGGGTTTGCAGAATTAAAGGATTCAGATCATCCCAAAGTCTCTGTTCTAGGCAGTGTGCATAAGGGTGAGAGGAAGACATGTTTTGTAATTCATATAATAAATTATGTTCAACCTAAAAAGCATATCTTGCTTAAGTGTTCATGCTGCCGAATGACATTAGTACAGGCACATTTTCAAAAAATAAATCTCTAGGTCACAAATCTAGCCAAGGATGGCATCAATGTTTTAATTTTATTTGCTGTTTTAAGCTGCAAAGACACTGACAGTTTGTCCATAACAGAAGCCAAAAGAATAGAAACTTTTTACACTATGTTCACAGGATGGGTGCAGCTACATTATCAGCATAAAAAGAAAAAGGCAAATTAGGCCATAGCAGGCAAACACATTTTTTAACATTATAATCACAATGAGCTAAATTGTCACAAGTGGCTGGGCAGTGAGGTTAGCCTGTGCACTTAATTAATTATGATGATAGATTCTGGGCACAAAGCACACAAGATATTTTTGAACAACTAGACACACGTTCAAGTTGAGAGCAACTTGGTACAAACACACTCATTAATTTACCAGGTTCACATGTGCATTTTTAGTGCCCTTTTCCAAAAGAAACAAACTGTGCAAACTCTCAGCACTTCTAAGCACAATCCATATTTGCTGCTCATACGGCATATATTCTACCCCAGTGGTTTTCAACATTTTTCATTTGCGGACCCCTAAAAAATTTCAAATGGAGGCGTGGACCCCTTTGGAAATCTTAGACATAGTCTGTGGACTCCCAGGAGTCCATGGACCACAGATTGAAAACCACTGTTCTATGGTAATGACAACCTTTCGCGGACCCCCTAGACATAGTCTATGGCCCATAGGCCCACTGTTCTACCCAGTTGGTCATATGTGTCCAATGTCAAAAAATGACATATCTCGGAGAATGTCAACACACACAAGGAATTAATTGCCACCTAGAGAACTCTGCTATTGCCATTATGCGCACACCACTGCCACTTGGTACATCAGGGCAGCAGTAAGACAGAACTCAGATCTTTATCCTGCAAAATCATAGGACCCTCTCACTGGAGCTAGAGAATAATGCTGGGTTGCTCTCTGCAGCATATTCTCCATTGTTTTTGTTCAACAATAACCCCCAGGATTAAAGTGAACCACCAAGGAAATGAAAGGGATGCAACAGTCACTAGGGCAAGCAGAAAAAAAGAAGAAAGGAAGCCACCAGGGAAAGGATTCGAACAAATGGGGTCAGAGTAAAGTTATACCACTGTCTCACTGCGAGTACTGTGCTGGAGGGCACGCTGCTACCTCTTGGATGAGATGCAAGAATAACGTTTTGGTTATACAATGCATCTTTTTCAGGGGCCTGGCCAAATTCTACCGCAGGTAATTATGTTTTGCTTACTTAAAATTTCCCCAGGAATTTCAACTGAAGAATTTCCTGATTTAGAAACTATTTAGTACTGAGGACACAAAATGGCATCCCAAGAGGTGACTACACAAAAATTAAGATATACATTTATTTGTTCAGGAAAAATGCAAAGCTACTTATATACACACAGCATGGTCTGATCTGGAAAGATGGAAATGAACAGTCCATTATGGGGCAAGAAGTCTAGAGTACATTGATAGAGGACTTCAGTATTCACAAGTTCACCCAACTTCGACAGGTTTAATATCCTGTCATTTTGTAATAGTTTCCGGAAGAGACAAGCTTATCATGGCTCACCTGGTAGAGTTGCTGCCTAAGGATAAAGAGTTCCTGGCTCATGTGCTTACTTTGTTAATATGCATGGGGAAGACAGACAAAAAGAGAGAGCCCTTTCACGTTCAGTCACCAATGGACATGTCTGCTCTAGTGTCTGGCTAACAACTGGCAGACACAGTAGCATATGATTCAGAATTGTAACTAATCTCCTGATTATTCAGCCAATGTCTCATTTAAAATGCTAAAAGTGGATCATTATCCAAAGTAAGCAGCCTGCTGCCATTAAATATTTCCTTATGCAAACTAAAGAATTCGTACTACAGAAGGAATTCAAAAGGGCGTCATAATAATCAATTTAAAAGTCAGCAAATTTTTATTTAAAAAAGCACAAGGCTAGCTGCTGTTTATGATCAATATTCAACATGTTTGGGCCTCTCCTGCATTTCTGGGCTTGTTCCAGGAAATAAACTATTTGAGACCTTTCAGTCTCTATTCTAGTCCAAAGTATTGCATTACATGAGCAAACAAATGAAACACAGCAATTAAAGTGGGGAAGAGGTGTTTGTGATTCTTGGTATCCTGAAATGGAATTAAGTTAGCAGTGGCACTCATGTATCCAACATATTATCATCGCTGGATATTTACTTAGCAACATTGTGGGGCCTCAGATCCCTTAAATTTAATTTCTGTGGCTGTTTTAAAATATTGAATCAGTAGTGTACACACCAGTGTTGTTTGAAATGTGTCTAGTTAGCTGGATTGAATGATCAAAACAAGCTGGCACTTATTTTTATGATGAAGGGTAGTGATCTGTTCAGTTATATATGCATGTGCTAGACAGATTTTTCCTTTTCAACATTCTGATAACCCACTGCTGCAGCAAAGACAGCACTTCTTGCCCTGCCACTGACTGAAGGAAGAGCCTAGAATATATTAAAGATAACAGTTTTGGTTATGCAAAAATGTCTGCATGATCCGTATTCTGATGGACCAATGAGATTACCAGGTCATGGAGACATCTACCATTCATTAGGTCCACAAACTGGAAAGTAGATACCTCAGATCAAAAGGATGTTCTAGAGTGAGACAATACATCTATAATGTTATAAGGAAGTGTTTTTAAAATGCAGAAAGAATGAAAGCTGGTCAAACTGCCCAGTTATGTTTGCTATTTTACTACAGTAATAATCAGATTCCTTATTTTGAATGTCAATCCACCATAAAAGTTGCTCCATGACTTTTGCATATTAGGTATCTAAATAACTGTAGCTGAACCAAATGCAATCTTCCACTCTTGCTTTCAATATATTCTTTTTAAAGTAACTAATCAGTATCCCTTCATCTGATAGTAATTGATGTTTTTCCATGGTGTAAGATGATACATACTGTTTGTGAAATGAAAGATTCTGGTACAAGCTGTATTCAGCTTTCAGATCCTTAACGTATGATAAAGGAAGATTGCTTACCAGCAACTCTTTGAGAGTGTCACCTCTGCATGTTTTTCTTGAGGCAAATAAGACATAATGGGCCAGACTCTGGTCTATTTCTCCACACTGAAGTCAATGGAGCTACTCCAGATTTACACCCACATAACTGAGATCAGAATTTGGCCCATTATATTCAAAGCAGAAAACCTGCTTAAAAGAATTATAAGAGAATTGCTTTTCTCCATGCAAATACAGACCTCTGGGGTGAAACTGATCACTAGGAATTCTTTGAAAAGGAGAAGTATGGCTGGGCAAATTAGTTTGGCATGATATAAGAACTGACCTTCAGAAGTAATTTAAGGGTAAGCATAATCCAATTACCCAAAATGGAATTTTGCCAGGACACTCAAATTAACACTAGAACTAGTCGAGAATTTGTTTGACAAAAAACATTTTCCTGTTGGAATGTGCTGATTTGTCAAAACCGAACCTTTCTGTGGAAATATATCAGTTTCGACAAAACTTTCATTGGGAAGGTTTCTCCTCAAGTCCAGGATGGAATCTGTGGTGAAAATGAGAAAGACCAATTCCCCAGACTATTCAATTGTCCAGTAGTTAGGGTACTCACATGGGATACCCAGGTCCAAATCCCTGCTCCAACTCAGGTTATTCGCTATTCCGGGATGGGTACGGTTCCTCTCTCTGAAAAAATCTGAAAGGTCTTGGTTTTGTTCCACATCAAAAGGAAACCAAATACTGAAACTGACATTTTTTTGTGAAAATGAAATTCCACTGTTGACCAGCTTTTGTTAATGCCCAGAATCTTCTGAAAAATTAAGTGGGCTCTCCAACAACCACATACAGTTCACATGTTGCTTTCGGGCCTGATGTAGACTTAAAAGTTTTCCTGGCACAGCTATGTCAGTTAGGAGTGTGACCAAAAAAGAAAGGAATTGCATCACTAACTGGCATAGCTGTGCCAGCAAATGCCCTAGTGCATACAAACAGTTATATTCCTTTTGTTGGCATAGTTTATTTTGCCTAGGGAACAAGTATAAGGTTCCTAACAGCATGTGGGGCATAGGTTTAGTACTGATTTAGTGAGAAAAACCAAGGCCCTATGTACACTGGGGCAATCTAAACCTGAACGATAAATGTCCATGGATTCTGCAACACTATAGTGGGACAAACTTGAAATTATGAGACAGCATCATCTACATTGAAATATTGAGGTTTTTAATTAATTAGATTGTAAACTCTTTCGGCAAGGGCCATCTTTATATTATGTCCATGCAGTGCCTAGCACAATGGTGTCCTGGTCCAGGAGTAGGGCTACGAATTCAGGGATGGCAGAAAGCTTCCTAACAGTGGGGGGGGCCACCAGCACCTGAAGTGTGGCTCCACCCCCTGTGCCGCCCCTTCCCCCCAAGACCCTGCCCCCTGCTTGCTCTTATTCCCCCTGCCCCCCTCGCTCACCCTTACGGCCGATAAAAAGTGGGAGGGCATAGCCTTTTAAAAGTGGGGGGAACATGGCCCCCTGCCCCCCATTCCAGTGCTCCTGTACTAAGTACAACCATAGTACAAATAAACAACAATGCTACAATCAGTAGACAAGCCCATGTGTTCTTTATTTCATGTAATTAGGACTGGGATAAAAACATACGCTGAAAGTTTCTGCTAAAATTATCATCACTGAAATAGCTAAGAGGGTTGATATTTGAGGACTAGATTTTCAGAAAAGCTCACTACCCAAGAGCTCCCATTTAAGTACTGAAATATATTGGCCAGATTTTCAAGACCTCGCTCCCATAAGGTGCTAGGCATTCTGACCCTGATCCAGCAATACATATAATAGTCCCATTAAAGTCTGTAATGCTACTCATATGTTTAAAATTACTCTCTTGCTCAAAGGCTTTGCTAGGTCAGGGCCAGGGTGTTCACCACATTATAGGACTGAGACCAAAACAAGCTGTTGTGGGGATGAACTCTTGAAAATCTGCCCTAGCAACTGCTCAGGAGCCTCCAAGCTTGTCTAGATCAGGGAAAATTGCACTAGTGTGACAGGTAAATTCTACCAGCTCAAGCCCCTGTTGCACCAGTGCAGTGTGCTTACATTGGCAGTTTGCACTGCTGTAACTGTATTAATGAAGTTACAACAGGGCCAGTTTCCTTAATCTAGACAATCCCTCCATGAAGTTTGCATACACACATTAATTATTACCATTCCCTCCCCTTGCTTCTTTGGCCTGAGCAGTTAGCCAATATTTGGGGCCTTGCCGGGTTCTTTCCACTATAAGACTAAATTAACTATACAAGTCAAGTATTTCTTTGGTGCTATCCCATTTACTTACAAAGAATGCACACAAAGTCCTGTTTCCCTGAACACAGTAGAAACAAACAGAAGTCCAAGTCTGCCTTTCCAGAGAGTACTGTGCTTATAAGAAGCTCTTACTCTCAGCTTCTTCCTGGGACCACACTCACCACTGCTTCTCTTGCTTTCTACTTGCTTCCACCCCCCCAAACCCCCCATCTGTCTCTCTCTTGCTGTCTTACACACACACCCTTTTTTCCTGTGTTTACAGTCAACCCCAAGAAAATCCCTCAGCCTTCATGGCTTGGTTTCTGATTTGCTTTATCATGCAACTCACCCAAAGTGCCTACATTTATTCATTCTGTTTGAAGGAAGAAAGAGCTAAACTGAAGAGAGTACAGAATAAGGAAGTTAGGAGGCTGTATGTAAGTGCCACACCATTCCATTTAAAGAGAAGCTGAGGGCAGATTGGATTCAACGAATTATTTGCATTGACCTATATAGTCCACTAATTTTTTCTGTTTGTGAGTTATCCGTGAACACAGTTTGATACACTGTCTGCTATTGGAAATTATTCCACGAATGGTCCCTGCAAATATACTTCGGCCCACAGGTTGCCTTAGAAATTAGTCATCAGAATGTTTCTTGGAGTACTCACTCTCTGTAATTTGCTGGGTTCGCTGTGTGCTTTGCCACCTACATTACATGGTGATGTTTTAGTTCCCTGATTTCCAGGTGAAGAGTTCTGGGTGAAATCCTGACCCTATTGAAGTCAATGGGAGTTTCTCCATGGACTGCAATAAAGTCAGGATTTGACCCTGGTGCACATTCACATGCAAATACAGAATCACATAAGTACTGGCATCACTTTCTCTTTCCTGAAACATTTTTACAAACCTTCATTCAGAGGAATGTTTGCAGAAACTGGAAAAAGGTGACTCATATACCAAGTAAACAAATATATGGTTCTTATTCAAACAACTGTCACAGTTACCATGCTGAAGATCGGTAAAGGGTACCTGCCAAGGGGGAAAAAATCAGATTGTGCCCTTTATTGCTTATATATATGCTTAATAAAGATGACCTAAAAATATTTTTGTAAAATAAAACTAAAAAATGTTTTCTTATTTATTTTTGACATGAGAAATTCAAGTCTTGTCAATCCTAAAAAGCCACTATAGCAGGGTGTCAAACTAATTTGATGCTAAGGACTGAATTCAATGTTAATTTAGGTTTTTGTAGGCCAGAGGAAAAAAATTAGGACTCAATACTCCCCTCAATCCACAGCAATTGCCTGCTGATGTCATTGGGAGGTTTCCAGACAGATCAAGGGGAGAATAATATGGCAATTAAACTTTTAGGTATTATTTACTCAGTACCTTTTTGTCAGATTCAGCAGCACTCTGAGAAAAATATGTTCCCCTTTATCGCCACCACTGCTTCTGCTGTTTACTTCTTTTCCTTCATAGTTTTGCAGAGTTTAAGGCCAGAAAGGACCATTAGAGCCTCTTGTCTGACCTCCTGTAGATCACAGGCTATTCATTTCCACCCAATTCCCCTACACTGAGCCCCACAACTTCAGTTAAATCAAAGCATTTTAGTCCTCCCTGCCTCCTATTTCCATTTCCCTGCCTCTTTCTTGTCTGTTTCCTGGGTTCTTTCCTCTTCACTTCCTTCCCTGCAGCAACTCCCACCTCCCTGTGGGCTTCACTCGCACCTGTTCCCCGATTCTAGCCATTAAAATGATCAGCATTCAACTAGCTAGTTGATAGTGAAATATCATTGGATCTTAGAGTGGACACTACAAGGAAATCAACAGGGGAGTTGATTTGCCTGAGTCATTGTCTCAGGCTCTCTGAAGACTCAGGCGAACATTAGATTAGAACATCGGTTTTATGAACGCCAATCTTACCAACAAAAAAAAAACATTTATACAAACCATTTCCCCCCACACACATACAAAAATATCCACAAGACTAATGTAGACGAAGAACAAGTCAACATCCCTTCATGTTCTGATGCCTTCAGTGCACCAGCAATGGCTTTGTAGTGGTTTGAAAGACAAGAGGAAAGTGATGCAGTGCACCATACTGCAACTTATGCACTGGGCCTACTGTCATTTTGAGATGTTCAGTTTTATGAACTCCTCAATCCCCATTAATTAATGCTATAGGGGTTCTACTGCACTCAATTCACATTTGGAAGCTTTTTTCTTCAGCACAACAAGAACTAGCAATGTACCTTTTAAAAAAATAAAGATGAAATTCTGAACAATCTGAATATGTCCTTCAGGTCACATACATACATCAAGCTGACCATAAGGTGAACAGCTCTGCTCTTTGGTGATGGAACACTTGGTGCAACTGTGGCATCAGGAGGGTAAAAACTGAGCAATTGAGCGGAGAAGGAATTTATAGGTATGCTATTTAAAACTCTTTGGGTCAAGGTTGTGCTACAGCCTCTTTGCACCAGCTTGGGGTGGTGGGCAGAGATTAACACTGGAACGGATAGCCACTGCAGATGTCCCAGAGCTAACTCTGCCAGCTCTGTGCCAGCTCTGCAGCAGCCATGGGCACAGGGAGTCATGGAAGGTGGAGCAGGCAGCCGGGGCACACTAAAGGAGGGAGGGGCATAGGAGGATGGGAGGAGGTGTAGCTGCAACAAACCTGCAACCCGGTGATTCTGTGACTCTGGCAAGCCCTACAGCGACATATTTTGGGGCCTCCCTCAAGGATTACATAATTAAATCTTGTTACCTAGTTGAAGTTTATTGACAGGTAAGAACTAGGGGGCATAAAAAGAAAGACCATTTATAAGAAGAACGTAAGGACGTGCTATTTTACCAAGTGGTAAACCAGTGAACTCAACTTCCAGTTGAAGTGGGGAAATCAAGTGCTATTAATATATTTAAGCAACAATTGGATAGCTACATGGGAGTAAGGGCTCATCTACCCTTACAGCGCTGCAGCGCAGCTCCACTGGTGAACTGCAGTCCTTGGTGAAGAAGCTCTCCCATTGGCGTAGGTACTCCACTTCCCTGAGAAGCGATAGCTACGTTGACTGGAGAAGACCTCCTGTCAACATAGTGCTCTCTACGCCCGGGCTTAGGTCAATACAACAGTGTAAGCGACATCGTTATACTGACATATGTTTGTAGTGTAGACCAGTGCTTAGTAAGATCAAGGAGTATTAGTTTTGTGCTTGTAGGAACCCATCCACCTTTCAGGAAGTCCAAAGAAAATTTTTTGCTGGTCGTGGTTTTCTTCCCCCAGACTAGCTATATATTTTGCTTTCTGGTTTTACAGGCGAGCTTTCTAGTCCATCTCTCGCACAAATTGTTTTAGAAGTTTACATAATATAGGTGAAAGATTGTCAAACATTCCCAGACAAGAAAAGCACCTGGACTCTCCCTGGGTCTACAGTACATTAGGCCAAATGGTGCTGTCCTTATTAGAGATGTGTTCCATTGAAGCTAATGAGAAATTTGTTCAAGAAAGCACAGCAGAATATGGCCTTATGTAATTATAGCTCTAAACCTGCAATCAAATCCATACAAAGAAAAGGAGTACTTGTGGCACCTTAGAGACTAACAAATTTATTTGAGCATAAGCTTTCGTGAGCTACAGCTCACTTCATCAGTGACTCCTTATGTCTGCACAGACTTGAAGTAAAGGGGAGCTCTGGACAGGTGCAGGGGTCTGCATTCATGGATCCATTCCTAGCACTGAGGCCTTTGTAAGCATTAGCTAGTTTATTTCTCTGAAAATGCAGGATAGTACCTTACAGTGTATTTTCTAATGCTTCCTCCAGTCAACTTAGAAAGGCCTCAAATGATGGAACTTCCAGCTCTTCTCCTGGAAGATAATCCAGTGTGACAATGAAAATTATGATTTTCTCTAGCCTTGGGAAAGTAAACTTGTTGAATTACTCATATATAGACATATCTAGCACTTATTATGGATCGGGAAAGTAAACAGAACCAAAGGGGAAAAAAAGCTATTTTATTCTTAAAACTGGTTGTATTTTTGTTGTTTTCAGTTTTTTATACCATAAACTTTATGTATAATTTATTAATACTGGCTGAAATGTATCTTTGGCTATTTGGAGAGGGGAGAACGGGAGGTGATGTGATTAATTACAATTAATAAAATATTTGTTAAAAATAGAAAAGTTGTGGGGTTTTTTAATGCTGAGGCCAGTATGTGATAGTTTACCCCACTGCAGCATGATTTCATTATTCCTACACTATCTCTAATAGACAAGTGTTTTGTCTAGTCTTCAATATTTCCAGGGATATTGGTTACAAAACTTTCGCACGCAGCTTGTTCTATTGCCTAACTGCTCTGATTAGGGGTGGGTGAAGTCTGTGGAATTAGATGCTCTATGCTAGTGTCTCAACCAGTTTTGGGGAGGTTCACAAAACTAGTCTGAATTTGTGATCCAGTTTGTTTGTTTTTTTAACTTAAACCAATTGCACCTCTGTATTCTTCACCCAGTGGCTAGAAGCTTCTGCTATGTGTTAGGGATAGAAGAACCCCCCAAAAGCCAGACTGCTGTAACTTGGTGCCCATTATATAGTATACATGCTATATTTTTGCTGTGAAAATTCTCCCCCTCTTCCTCAGCCTCTGTGTTTTTAATCTGCCACTCTGCTTCTCTTTTGTTCCCAGAGCCTCTCCAATACAAAATGCAAACAAAGACTGAACCTTCAGATCTACAATGTGTTCAGAAATTAGGCAAGACAAGTTTGCCTATCCTTACTTCTCAACAATGGAGTTAAAGGCTTGCTGATTCAGGCCTTGAATAACTTTTTTCCTTATGAAGCTTAAGACCAACTTCCCTTGTTCTACCCTAGCTGAACAATAAAAATAATTGATCACTGTAATTCATATATATTCCTTTGCATATCTGAAGAATTTAGCATCCAGTGACTGTACATATCCAGTGACTGACTGAGCCTCATATTAGTTCAAAATATATAATTTTTGTGAGATATGTTTCACATTACATTTGGCATAAACATTCGTCATACTAGAAAAGGATAGTGCTATCAATTATGTATTTTGTACTGAGAACAGTTAGCCAATTAAACAGCAAGATGCATCAGAGGGTGTGGTTTAAGCAAATACCACGTTTGGGGCAGCATGAGGCAAAAGAAACCACTGCCCCCTAGAAACACCCTGGCTGCTGTTATGAAATTTATTTCAGTTTTACCCATAAGTTATTTCAGTCATTTACTTTGATTGCTGGAAATTGTCAATTAGCGTTATAATGTTTTAACGCCAAGGTTCACAAAGAAGAACTTTACCACTTTGGAATATTAAACAACCTGACCCAGGCTCAGCTGCTTTCTGTAACTTATAGAATATGACAGTGGATAAATGTTTTAGAATGTTTTGTTGGCAAGCGTCAGTCAGCATTGTTAACAAGGCGCAGTGGGTAAAGTTCCACACAAAGAATATTTCTGTTCCTATGAGCCAACATTATTTCTCCTTAAAAATATATGGAAATACCTTCAAATACCTGACTACACAGTCTCCAAAGAAGGCTTTTTACCTTTGCAATTAACACCACCCTTCGCTAGTTGTTAGAGAAATCTTTCTTCTTCTACATTTTCTAATGGCACAAGCTGTCAATGTGCAATTTAATGCTCTGATCAGCTCTGGTCACATATCGTGTTTTAACAAGAACGATTCAAGGACATTTCTCACAAATTAATACAAAATATATCCTAAATGCTTAAATCTGCTTCAAGGTTTAATGTCAAACACTTGGAGATGTAATTATTCAATCTACAACAACAAAAAATTACCTTTGAATTAATTCCATGCTCCAGTGCAGTGAAAGTCAAACAAACAAGTTACAGTTCAAGGCATTGTTTTTTGAGTGTTTTGGTTTTTTCCCCCATCTGATTGAATGCTTAACCAAGGCGCTCACTTTCTCAGTTCAAATGTAGCACAGAGTTCACCTACTGACAACTCACGTTAATATTTAACTTGGACTGGTAGAATGGAGAATTCCCTGCACGTTGGAGGAATCAATGCACAGTGACTGGAAGAGCTAGCCCTGACAATACATTCACTTAGAGTAAGGCCAGAATTTTTCAGCGTATCGGTCTTTCTATTAAAATGAAGGCTGCTGGTTTTCCAGTTTAAACTAAACATTGCCCTGACAGTCAGTTAGAAGTCAAGCTTGGCTAATAAATGCTTATTCTTGGCACAATTTTTATCACACACTCCAAGCATGTGTGTCTACACTGTGATCTGAGATGGAGAGGTTTGTTTAGACACACCTGTGCTAGCATGGCTAAAAATAGCAGTGTAGATGCAGAGGTGGCACAGGCTTCAGCAACACAATGAGGCGCGCTGGGTCTCTAGCGTGTTTGTACAGCCTCTGCCGAGGTACAAAAGTGGGAGGACCGGGGGCCACGGCCCCCGAGGCCCCGCCCTCAGCCAAGCCGGAAGCCGGAGTGGGGTTGGGGGGCCAAAAGCAGCCCCCTACCCACCCACCCAGGGCAGTGGAGGGATCCAGGCTCCCCACAGCTGACAGTGCAGTTCTCTGGCTCAGGCTGGGGGTGGGGCCCTTGGAGCAACAGCCCGGCCATGATAAGAGCCATGCAGGCAACTGTAGGGAGCCACGGTGGACCCTCCACCTGCCTTCGGCGGGGGCCAAGCAGTCCCCGGCCCATGTCTCTGCCCCCTGGATCTCTCTCCCAGGGCAGGAGGAGGGTTTGTGCCACAGTTCCTCACAGCTGCCCATGCAGCTCTTACCTTGGCCGGGCTGTGGCTCCGAGGTGCCCCTCCCTCTCTAGCCGGAGCCTGGTTGGGGAGAGCCGCACAGGCAGGTATGGAGAGCCAGCACAGAGTCATGGACCCTCCACCTGCCCTCAGCAGGGCGGGGAGCCCAGGGGGTGGGGAGATGAGCTGGGGGGCTCCTCTCAGCCCTCCTGCACCCCGGGTAGGTGGAGGGTTCACGCAGCTCCCTACAGGCTGGGCTGCATGCTGGCCTGGACAGGGGGTGGGGCCTTAGGGAGAAGAGAAGGGGAAGGAGTGGGTCCACCCTAGTGAAAAGTGATGGGCCAGGCCCCCCACACTTTCAAAAAGTGGGAGGGCCCTAGCCACTCCCCTCCCCCTGGTTCTGTCACCCTGGCCTGTGCTGCCACATCTACACTGCTATTTTTAGCTTTGCTAGCACAGGTATATCTATCTGAGGTGCAATTATACTTCAGACTGCAGTGTAGACATACCCTAGGTCTACATCCCCAGTAAGTAGCTTCCATCTGCTGCACATCCATGTAATGCTGTGGGTTGATTTGATGGACTGAGGCCAAGCTTTCCCATTTCTGAAGCCCTGATTGAGATTGCCTGATGCTGTGCCCCCCTTCTTCCAATCACCATTTCCAAAATCCTAAATTTCATTATAACTTGGGTACCTAGGTCAGGTATAAATGCAAAGAAGCCATTGCAATCAGGTGCTGAAACAGTTAAGCAGCCTCCACACCAAACACGGGCCCATGTCTCCTGCCAAAAGGTAGGTACATCCAAAGCCACTCAGGAGTTTGAACTATGCAGGCAAGAGCTTGGCTGGGTATTGCGTGGGTGTGTGAGTGAATCAGGACATCAAGAGAGAAGCATTGAGAAAACCAAACTGACAGGGACAGAAGCACTGGTAATGTGGCCCTGAAAGAAAGAGAGAAAGCTTTTCAGCACAGAGTGCACACTGGAAGAGCAGGCTTGTAACCGTGAGCTTTCTCCTGCTGTTTCATTCCCACTGTGTTCAGGGAACCAGGACTTTATGTATAATAGTCGTAAATAAACAAGACTCTATCAAAGGAAATACTTATCATCTGTTTCTATCTCCTGACTGGAACAATCAACAATATCCCCAATCTAACTAACTGCCCAGCTCAAACAGGATAAACACTTTCCTCCCTCTTCCTCCTTGTTTCAGTTAAGTGAAAGCCTACTTCTGCTCCCACTGAAGGCATTACAATATTTGTTATTCATTACGGGGAACAGGGTTAAGCCCCAAATCACCAAACTTCAGAATACTCAAATTATAAACAAACATTCTGGTAGCTAAAGAAATTCAGCCAGGTTTTCGTCTCTTTTGGTCAACTGTAAATTACAGAGAAATCTCCAAATGAAAGCAAAGACCGACGATGAAAACCTGATCAATTGCTATCAATTCAGTTTAGATGAAAAGTCGCTCCCTTTTCAGCTCTGCCTGGTGCCCAGAAGAGAGGAGGTTAACAAATAAATCAGAAAACAAATCTAAACAAAAAACCTCCCAAATTTTACAGTTCTAGTAAGTATCCACAATTAATCCTACCATGTAATTCAGGCTCCCAGCAGTGGGTAAATAGAATTTCCAGAAGGGCTGGGCTAGAAAAGGAGTTGTCTCCACTGTTGAACCTTAATAGGAACCTTAATACAGTTTGTCTGCAATTAAAAGTGGATTTCATGTTAGTCTGACTATTTGCTGAATTTCTGGCCCCGTCTACAATGGATCTTGGAACCATGCTTGAAACCTGTTTGGAATTTGGTTACAGGCAAACATGTTTTATATACCATGTCCACACTATTCCTAATCAAACTTTATAACCATGCTATAATGCATTGTTCTAGCTCTATTTAAGACTTAAGCTATAAAGTAGCCGTGGCACAATCAATTTATTCCAAAGCCCTCTCTCTACTCTAAAAAATGTTCAAAATACCCCCCTTCCCCCCATTGCTATCATCAGTTCAGCTCTACTAGTATTAGCCACATGATAGTAGATGGACCACCAATATTTTTAACACTGTTGTGTAGCCTTGCTCCTCTTGAACCACATTCTGAGGCCCTTAGTCAGGTTGGGTACAGCTTACTCCACAAGTAGTGCCATAAGACAGTAGTCAGTTACTAGCTGGACTGATAGCTCCATCTGTTAAGGTTGCCCAGCACTTCCCATTATAAAGACCCTCCTTTCAGCTGCTTATAACTTTGCCAGACTAACTGTCCAGGCTGAAATTTTTCATGCTGGGTGTTTGCTTCCTCTTAAATTATTTTTGAAAATTTCAGCCAAAATAGTTCAGCCATTTCTGAGAAGGCGGCTAAGGGAAAATACACTGTTTCTCTGTGTTAAAAAAAATAATTCCTGGTGGCCTTTTCTTTGGAAAGATCTAGTGCCCCATATTTTGGAGCAAGGAGTTCAAATTTGGAAGAAGGGTGGCCTCTGTGTCAAGGATGCTTGAACAGTTGCATTTTAATTTGCCCATGCCCAGTAGAGTCTTGTTAGCACTTAAAAGAGCAACTAAGCATGTTTCATCCCCTACAGCTCCTAGTTTTAATGGGTTGCAGTTTCCCTGTCCCTTCACAGCTACTGGACTGCACATGGGTTGCAGTTGCCCTGTCTCTTCACATCTCCTGGACTGCACAGAGCAACAGAGCATGCTCCCTCCAGCTCAGGGCTACAGGGGCAAAGGTGGACTTTCCCTGTAATGGCTGCTCCAGGCAAGGGTGGGGCTGGGCACAAGAACTGAGCGGGGAGCCTGTCTTTCCTGTGCTCTCAGTGTCCTTGCCCCTGCTGGGATTCAGGCAGTGTGGAGGAGGTAGCCATCCGAATCAAATTCAGAGAGGTGTGGTGTTTAGCTGCCACTTGTAATTATTAGAACTGGGAGCACTGGCTGTTGGGAGTCAGAAAGGACAGGAAACAGGAATGGGGGCAGGGGAAGCTGAGGAGGCTGAGTGAGAGCTACCAAGCGCGCAGCAGCAGCAGCTTGGTAAAGAGGTTTCCACTTTAAAAATAAAGTCCTGTTGAAGTTTGTTAGTACCTTGCCTGGTTGCTACAACAAGAGGACAAGAGAGGAGCCTGGGGCAGAGACTGGGACTGGAGGCTGACTGGGGTGGAGACTGGGAAAGGAGACTAGGTCTGAAAGCCAGGAAAAGGAACAGATTGAGACAGGGAGATAGTGGTGGGACTGAGATCTGAGGAGGAGCCAGGGGGGAGACTGTGACTGGCAAGGCAAGGAGACTGGGACTGGAAGTCAGTGGAGTAGTGGGAAGGAGGTGGGGTGTGGGGAGGGAATTGGGACTGTCTGGGCAAAGAGAGTGGGACAAGGAGCCAGAGGAGGCAAAGACACTAAGACTGAATGAGGAGTCTGGTGAAGACTGGGCCTGGGAGCCAGTGGGGTAAGGAAATGTGTGTTGGGGGGGGTGCAACTGGAAGACAGGAAGAAGGAAGAGACACAGATTGGGAAGTGGGTGAGGGAAGTAGGACTGGTTGGGCACAGAGACTCAGAACAAGGAGCTGGGCGTTGAGGAGAGCCTGGGAATGGTTTGGCAAGGAGAATGGGAGCAGGAATGGGGGGTGGTCACTGAAGAAGTGAGATTAGGATTTACTGGACTAGGAATCTGGGACCAGGATCTGAAGCCAGAGCAGTGGAGACTGGAACAAGGAGCCAATGGTGGGGTAGAAATAGAACTGAGACAGAGACAGGAGAGGGAACAGGGCAAAATAGGTCAAGCTTGGGGAAAATAAGTGAGTGTGTCCACTGGAGCACACTCCTCTCAGGAGCCCAGAATGGAACACAAGATTCATGAGTCTCACCGTTCCTTTGCTATCAGCAAATATTTGTGAAACCCACTGCCAAAGGTCCCATCCCCCTCTAGTGCTGATCCTATAGAGGATAACAATCAAGGACTGCTATTAGTTATTCCATCAGTTAAAGTGGCAGAGATCTGAGTGGTAGATTTAAAGGTTCCAGCCCTGCTGATGAACCAGGCAGAAATCAATATGATGCTAAATTTCAGTTTTGTTTTGTTTTAAAACTAGGAAACTGAACACACACAAAACTACATTAAAACAAGCATTAAGGTTGCAAAGTCGAACACTCAAAAATTAGGAAATATCAGATTTAAGATTTCTTGTGCAACCTTAATTCGGCTCTTTGGGCACATGCATGGTGACAGTCTCTTTAGGTACATGATCACATATTATTTTTCTACAGGATCCCTATTTCATTGGATGGATCTGCTCTGGGGATGAATCAGAGTTGCGTAGTGAAGGAGGCTGTTCTCTGTGGGACCCCAGCCTCATTTGTTGCAGACGTTAGTAGCAATGTAGTGAATGAGACATCGGACTGCGGGAAGAGAAAAGATAGTATTATGGTTAAGGAGAATTAGATTCTATCCCCTCTTCTGCCAGAGAGTTTCTTTGTGATGCTGAGCAAGTCACTTAAACTAAACTTTTCAGAGGTGGTCACTAACTGTGTTTCCCCATTTTCCGGATATGTGACCTGAAACCCTTGGGTCTGATTTGCAGAAATGCTGACAACTTACAGCTGCAACAGAAGTCAATGGGAGATGTGTTTGAATATATAACGTGCTGTATGATTAGGGCTTCTGGGGGTTTTTATTTAATTTTTCAGGACTTATTTTTAGCAATTTGAGTTTTAAGTTGAAGTCCAACAATCGGGATGGGGTGGGGATTGGTGACTGTCTTTGGGTATGCACCACAGAACTTTTTTAGTGCACTCCAGTAGGGTCTACAGAGACCAATTAATGTACGTCATGTTACTGCACTTTAGAAAATCACACCCCTCTAGTTTGCATTTCTGCTCCATATTGACAACCACTTAGATACAAGTAACTATTTTGGGTATTGTTCCAGTGTTTTTTGGATAAACGCCATTTTGTTTTGGTTTTTAAAATCAGTAGTGTTTTATCAGGGTTTATACCTTAAAACCAAAAATCAGAAGCCCTATATAAAATGTTAGGTCCGAGGCGTCTCTGATTGGGGACCCAAAATTAGCAGATACTTTGACCTTAATTCCTTTGAGCAGCAGCTCCCCATCTGTAAAATGGGGATTACACCATTCCCTCACCTCACAGGAGTGTTTTCAAGTTAAAATTATTAATATTTGTGAAGTGCTCTGATACTATACCGAAAAGCACCATAAAAACGCCTTTGCAGAAGTTAACAATTCTGTCTTCAGAGCAGGGTTTGATGAATGTGTGGTAGTTAAAGCATTGGGCCACACTCTGAACAATGAGAAGAAAACAACATATTGAGTAGCTGCTCATTAAGTGAGCATCATCCATTCTGTGTACTGAATGAGGCAGGGGCCTGTGGAAAAAAAATAGCACATGATCATGCAATTTAAGCCTGTCCCGTAATGTGCACATACAAGAGAGCTGTGCAACCTTACTTCTGGAATTTCCTAGCTTTTGAGTGCTTGACTTTGCAACCTTAATAATGTTCTCTTAAGATATTTTTTGTATGCAACATAATCAGGGTATTGGAATCTAGCCCATAGGGATAAAGAAAGAAGAGAGTGCTTGTTAAGGAAGAAGACTTCCCTTTTATTTCATGAGTATTGCATTCCCACTGGATGGAAGTGTCTCAGAATGGTAGAAAGAAAAGGAGTACTAGTGGCACCTTAGAGACTAACCAGTTGATTTGAGCATAAGCACACGAAAGCTTATGCTCAAATAAATTGGTTAGTCTCTAAGGTGCCACTAGTACTCCTTTTCTTTTTGCGAATACAGACTAACACGGCTGCTACTCTGAAACCTGTCAGAATGGTAGAATTTGTCCATAAAACCTCAACCGCTTTCTTAAAACATTGGTGAATAAAACTTAATTTATTCCACACATTCTGAGTGTGGCCCCAATACACAGAAACTCAGACACTAATAATATTGCTCAGCAGGTAGGATCTTCACTGAATGAAGTATTTTAGTGACGACAATAACTAATCCTAGATTTGATCTTTCTTCTGTCGCAAGTTGCCACCACACCAAATCAGACACCCACTGATCTATGTGGGCAACCTCCTATGCTCTTACAGAACCCCATCATTAGCCACAACCTGTGAAGATTAAAATGGCAGATTGAGCAGTGCTCCTGTAGTGAGGTAGGAAGAGATCAGATGTCCCGTCCTTACACTGCACCACTTTAGTTGCTGGTAGGAGAAGGAAACACTGAGACCAACATTGAATCAATAACCTACAGAGGCAAAAGAAAAATATCGCAAGAAGGAGCACTCCTTCCAGGATCACCTACAGCAGCTGCTGGACAAAGAGGATGGCAGTTCAATAATACTGATTGTTTCCACAAACCATGAGACATTGTGATAAACCCTGAGGAACATCATCTTACCAATAAAGCAGCTAAGTTAAGTGACCCACTGTCAGTGCACAATGGCTGCAGGGGACTGAACCTACTTATATCTGCAAGCTAAGTCTACAGTATTTACAATGGCTAGGAGTATCCAACATACCACTCAAGAAGACCGTTGCTGGTGTCCCCTGAAGATGTAACAGATGGAGCCCAGGGAGGAAGAAAGGAGAACGATGAGACAAGACTCCTCAAACAAAGGCTGTAACTCAAACACGTGGCAGGCCAAAAGGGGCAGAGGGAAGGCAGGATGCAGCTTAACGGATGGAGCCTTTCCTAAGCTAGGGCTATGCTGGTGCTCCGATGGTAGCACTAGTGGGAATTTGGTACGCCTGCCCCTTCTGAAATCAAGGGCGCACATACAAGAGTCTCACTATGGATTGACAATGACATCTAATGGAATAAAGGCCACCACCAGTTAATTGTGTGAGTGTGCGCAGAATTCTGGGATTTCTTCAGGTTATAAACGTTTTAGCTATCACTCTTTACTGCTGTGTATTACTTTTACATAGCCAATTTTTAACTACCCAGAGTTACAGATGTCAGCATTTGATGGATCAGCGTGGTTTTGCTGTCTTACCCACTCTGTTGATTTGAACAATTCATTCGTTAATATAGTAAAACACATGTTCAAGATTTCAAATTGTTTAACGAGTTTTGACAAACAATTCCCTAGGTGGTCTTGAAGTTTCTGAGAAGCAGATGGATGAGGTACAATTTTATAGATTCTCTCTCCTATCTGGGTAAAGCTGCGAGGTCTGAAGTAGGCTTTAGTGCAAACAGGGGACAATGTCAGACAATAAAGAGACAATTGCCCGTGTTAGCACAACAATTAATTTTGTTTGCTGAGCACCAATCTGTCTATTTGTTACCAGGAATGTGCTAATTATTCCTGCTAATTACATGCAAAACATTCATTATCACCTATATGTGGAAGAGGACCCCTCAGGTTTCAGTGACAAATTAATTACTGTGTTTTCCTTCTGAACATACTTAGACTGTCCCTGTTGTTATCTACAAAGTAAATTGGTTAGCAGGAAGCTTGTCTCTCAGAGATGTTCTGCAAACTGAAAAGTAGATGTACAAATATTGTTAACTAGTTACTATTCCCCCTTTTTTTTCAGGCAGCTATTTTCTGAAACTCTCATAACTATAATATTAATTTACAAACTCTTAATTCTCATAAAGTATACTGTGTGCTGTGCTATTTTCCATTATGTAACTGCTTTGAAAAATCAGAGCTTTATAGGAATCTACAGTACAGAACAATGGAGACAGACAGGATGTATTCAGCCAAAAGAAAGAATATAGCTGACACAAACCCAACGGTCAAATACTCCACAGCCAAATAAAATTCAAATGTGAAATAAACAGGAGGATGTAAGTGCCTGTAGCCATATAGATTTTCATTATCAAATCTCCTGAGTTAGGACTGGTTTACCTACCTGTATGATTATTTTCAGTTAATTTTAGTTAGATGTCGGAATGATGTTTTTGGTTGATTGTCTTCGTTCTCCCCATCCATCCATCCCCCCCCCCCCCCCAAGTAAGTACATCAGTCAACCTCTAATGTCGACACAGTTATACCAGTATTTATAGGGTTGCAATTTTGGTTGGATGTATTCCTGGAGATTTCATCACATGACATAATCTTTAATTAAAGATTAATCTTTAATTCCTGGAGACTCCAAGCCAATTCTGGAGGGCTGGCAACCCTAAGTATAAATGTGCACTCTACCACGGTAGCTCACTCCCCTTCCTACATAGGAATAGCGATAAGGACTTTTATTCCCTCATTTAGCTGAAGCCACACTGAGGGGGTGTATCACTTTAATTATGCCAATATAATTAAAGTGGTACAAATTCTGTGTATAGACAGGGCCTTAGGGATGGGGAGAGGTTACAATGCCAGGAGCCTTCACAGAGGGTGTACACTACCTGGACGCTCAAAACTTAGCTCTCTCCAGCATAGCCATACCCAGCCAGTCACTGAGAGAGGAAGGATGCGGAGGGGGGCAAGCAAGGTCAGAAGATCTACCACTAAACAGATTCTCCAGTCCTTAACACATGCAATCCTTAATCCCCATGCACAGAGTGGGATACCAGTCCCATGGTTCCTACTCATTGTCCATTCTGCAGCCAAGGGAGGGAAAATTCCTTGCACTCACAGCAATTCCCATTGCCATTTTAAGTTGTCTGAGCTGGTTTCTGTGGGCAGTTTTTTGGGCCTTGTCTACATGACAAAAATATGCCATATTTGAACAGGGGTAGGTGCACTCAAGTTAGCTGACCTGATGCTGAAAACGACAGTTCCTGGGCTACACTGATTGGAAAGTTGTGGACAGCATGGTGTGAGCTACCGCAAGTACTTCCAGTTATAGTCAAACAATAATATTCAGCAATGTCAACAAACACTGAAAGGTTTAGTAAAATGAACTTAATATGGAAGTATGAAACAGCTGACAGAGAAAAAACAAAGGACCATAATCATAGCTAGAAACCTGTATCAGATGACACAGAATTATTCAAACTACTGTGATATATTAATCATTTCTCTTCCAAAATAGTAGGCATGACCTTTTCTGTGATCACATCCTCCCCTTCTAACCCTTTCTGGTCTACCACTTGAAAAGTATTGGTAGGAACCACTGTAGGTTCCTTTGGGTAGGCACCTAAACCTGTTCTGAGGCACCTAAATATAAGTAGCCTGACAGTCAGAGGTGCTGAGTACCCACAATCCCTCCTGAAGTCAGCATTGCTATTACTTAGGTCTCCAGATATAGGTTCAGGTGCCAAAGTTTGAAAGTTTTGGCCTAAATCATGAACATAATATTACTGGAATTTATTTTTTAAAGAACCAATATATTTTATGATATGCACAGTGTAATTCTAGATAATCAAAATCTATATACAGTAAAAGCCAAACTAATGCAAAGTCTGCATTTATCAAAGTTGATTTAAATCCTAAATGTTTCCCTAACATTTACCTTCAAGTTTCTCAATACTCATGCATACAGGACTCCTGGAACAATATTGTATTTGCTCATACGATAGTTCTTAAACACAGATATGTATTTCCTGGCTATAGAGAAAATAAGGCTATAGAGAAAATATTCAGTATCACATAATTTATCATTCCCAGGCAAGATTTTAGAAAGGGACCAGCCATAACTTGTTGTGCATAATCAGCACTGGAAGCTAAATAAATGACTATACAATTTGATTATCCACATAATTTTAAAACAGTTTGAGTGGTAGTTGGCCTATTTCCTGCTAAATGGGATTATGATTGCACAACGAGTATGTTTTAAACAGAAACAATATGTTTCTGGAGGCACAAAGCTCCTGGAATTTTGGTTTAGTTATTTTTTTCCTTGGACTATGTACCTACCCCAAGCTCTCCCTGCTCTCTAGAAGAGTGGCTCAAATGAACCATTCCCTGTTGGGGCTTATACGGCCAGCAGCTACCCTGGAGACACACTCCAACATTTCCTTCCACATAAATGAGCAGTTAACTGATAGGTTAAATACATTAAGAATAAATAGTGAATAAATGAAGGGGAAGTAAATTTGTAGATGACTTGAGCAGATTGTTTCTTGCAGATGTTGTGAAAGAAGTGGATCTTGAGGAGGAATTCAAACAGGGAGAGAAAGAGAGGGGGTGGGGGGGGGACTTTGCATTCCAGCTCGTGGGAAAGAGCTCCACATACAGGGAGCTGCATGGAAGAAAGTGAGGAGGCTGTTGTGGACAAATAGGTCATCAAGGCTTGCCTCACTGGTCAAGCGAGGGTGGGGGCAGCACAGTAACACAAAGTGGATAAGTAGGGAACATAGAATTATGTGGAGCCTCAAAGCAATCACAAGAATCTTGAAATTGATGCAGTGGAGTGGAGAAGGAGTGAGCCAGTGGAGACATTCAAAGAAACAGGACATGGGGGAATATTATGGTTAGGACAACAGGGAAGAAAGGGAATTTTAGTTGCTGCCTTATGCATGAACTGAGTTACAACATCAGAACAGCCATTCTGGGTCAGACCAAAAGTCCATCTAGCCCAGTATCCTGTTTTCTGACAGTGGCCAATGCCAGGTGCTCCAGAAGGAATGGACGGAACAGATAATCATCAAGTGATCCATCCAGTCACTCATTCCCAGCTTCTGGCATAGGCTAGGGACACCATCCCTACCAATCCTGGCTATTAGCCATTGATGGACCTATCCTCCGTGAACTTATCTAGTTCTTTTTTGAACCCTGTTATAGTCTTGGCCTTCACAACAGCCTCTGGCAAGGAGTTCCACAGGTTGATTGTGCATTGTGTGAAAAAATACTTCCTTTTTTGTTTGTTTTAAATCTGCTGCCTATTAATTTCATTTGGTGACCCCTAGTTCTTGTGTTATGAGAAGGAGTAAATAACACTTCCTTATTTACTTCCTCCACACCAGTCACAATTTTATAGACCTCTATCATATCCCCCCTTAGTCATCTCTTTTCCAAGCTGAAAAGTCTCAATCTTATTAATCAGTCTTCATATGGAAGCCATTCCATACCCCTAATCATTTTTGTTGCCCTTTTCTGAACCTTTTCCAATTGCAGCATATCTTTTTTGAGATGGGGCAACCACATCTGCATGCAGTATTCAAGATGTGGGCGTACCATGGATTTATATAGAGACAATATGATATTTTCTGTCTTATTATTTATCTCTTTCTTAATGATTCCCAACATTTTGTTTGCTTTTTTGACTGCCACTGCATATTGAGTGGATGTTTTCAGAGAACTATCCACAATGACTCCAAGATCTCTTTCTTGAGTGGTAACAGCTAATTTAGACTCCATTATTTTATATGTACAGTTGGGATGTTTTCAAATGTTTGCATTTATCAACATTGAATTTCATCTGCCATTTTGTTGCCCAGTCACCCAGTTTTGAGAGATCCTTTTGTAGCTCTTTGCAGTCTGCCTGGGACTTAACTATCTTGAGCAATTTTGTATCATCTGCAAATTTTGCCACCTCACTGCTTACCCCTTTTTCCAGATCATTTATGAATATGTTGAATAGGACTGGTCCCAGTACAAACCCCTGGGGGACACAACTATTTACCTCTCTCCATTCTGAAAACTGACCATTTATTCCCTACCCTTTGTTTCCTATCTTTTAACCAGTTACCAATCCATGAGAGGACCTTCCCTCTTATCCCATGACAGCTTACTTTGCTTAAGAGCCTTTGTGAGGGATTTTGTCAAAGACTTTCTGAACATCTAAGTATACTATATGCACTGGATATAGTATCCACATGCTTGTTGATCCCTGTCACAGAGTGTGGGGACCCTGTACCCCACTCTCCCTGCAATTCCCCGTGGCTCTCAGCCAGCCAGTAAAATGGAAGGTTTATTAGATGACAGGAACACAGTTCAAACAGAGCTTGTAGGTACAAACAGGACCCCTCAGTCAGGTCCCTGTGCGGGGGCAGGGAGCTTAGACCCCAGCCTTGGGGATACCTCCATTTCCCCAGACGGCTCCAAACTGAAACCCCCTCCAGCAGTCTCACCCAGCCTCCCCCCAGCTCCTCCTCCAGCCTTTGTCCAGTTTCCCAGGCAAAGGTGTCAACTGGCCCCAACCCCCCTCCTGGCTCAGGTTACAGGCTCAGGTATAATCCCTCAAGTGAAGTCACCCCCTGAAACAACCATGTAAAAGGAGCAGTGAGAGATAAAAAGGCATTTTTTAAAAAGTGGAAGTTAAATCCTAGTGAGGTAAATAGAAAGGAGCATAAACACTGCCAAATTAAGTGTAAAAATGTAATAAGAAAAGCCAAAAAGGAGTTTGAAGAACAGATAGCCAAAAACTCAAAAGGTAATAACAAAATGTTTTTTAAGTACATCAGAAGCAGGAAGCCTGCTAAACAACCAGTGGGGCCCCAGGACGATCGAGATACAAAAGGAGCACTTAAAGACGATAAAGTCATCGCAGAGAAACTAAATGAATTCTTTGCTTCAGTCTTCAGGGCTGAGGATGTTAGGGAGATTCCCAAACCTGAGCCGTTCTTTGTAGGTGACAAATCTGAGGAATTGTCACAGATTGAAGTGTCACTAGAGGAGGTTTTGGAATTAATGGATAAACTTAACAGTAACAGGTCACCGAGACCAGATGGCATTCACCCAAGAGTTCTGAAAGAACTCAAATGTGAAATTGCGGCACGATTAACTACGGTTTGTAACCTGTCCTTTAAATCAGCTTCTGTACCCAATGACTGGAAGATAGCTAATGTAACGCCAATATTTAAGGAGGGCTCTAGAGGTGATCCCGGCAATTATAGACCAGTAAGTCTCACGTCAGTACCGAGCAAATTAGTTGAAACAATAGTAAAGAATAAAATTGTCAGACATATAGAAGAAAATAAATTGTTGGGCAAAAGTCAACATGATTTCTGTAAAGGGAGATCATGTCTTACTAATCTATTAGAGTTCTTTGGAGGGGTCAACAAACATGTGGACAAGGGGAATCCAGTGGACATAGTGTATTTAGATTTCCAGAAAGCCTTTGATAAGGTCCCTCACCAAAGGCTCTTATGTAAATGAAGTTGTCATGGGATAAGAGGGAAGATCCTTTCATGGATTGAGAACTAGTTAAAAGACAGGGAACAAAGAGTAGGAATAAATGGTACATTTTCAGAATGGAGAGGGGTAACTAGTGGTGTTCCCCAAGGGTCAGTCCTAGGACCAATCTTATTCAACTTATTCATAAATGATCTGGAGAACGGGGTAAACAGTGAGGTGGCAAAGTTTTCAGACGATACTAAACTGCTCAAGATAGTTAAGACCAAAGCAGACTGTAAGAACTTCAAAAAGAGCTCACAAAACTAAGTGATTGGGCAACAAAATGGCAAATGAAATTTAATGTGGATAAATGTAAAGTAATGCACATTGGAAAAAATAACCCCAACTACACATACAATATGATGGGGGCTAATTTAGCTACAACTAATCAGGAGAAAGCTCTTGGAGTCATTGTGGATAGTTCTCTGAAGATGTCCACATAATGTGCAGCGGCAGTAAAAAAAAGCAAATGGGATGTTAGGAATCATTAAAAAAGGGATAGAGAATAAGATGGAGAATATCTTATTGCCCTTATATAAATCCATGGTATGCCCACATCTTGAATACTGCATACAGATGTGGTCTCCTCATCGCAAACAAGATAAACTGGCTTTAGAAAAGGTTCAGAAAAGGGCAACTAAAATGATTAGGGGTTTGGAATGGGTCCCATATGAGGAGAGATTAAAGAGGCTAGGACTTTTCAGCTTGGAAAAGAGGAGACTAAGGGGGGATATGCTAGAGGTATATAAAATCATGAGAGGTGTGAAGAAAATGAATAAGGAAAAGTTATTTACTTGTTCCCATAATATAAGTAGGGGCCACCAAATGAAATTAATGGGCAGCAGGTTTAAAACAAATAAAAGGACATTCTTCTTCACACAGCGCACAGTCAATCTGTGGAACTCCTTGCCTGAGGAGGTTGTGAAGGCTAGAACTATAACAGGGTTACGTCCATTAATGGCTAGTAGCGAGGATGGGTAAGGAATGGTGTCCCTAGCCTCTGTTTGTCAGAGGGTGGAGATGGATGACAGGAGAGAGATCACTTGATCATTACCTGTTAGGTTCACTCCCTCTGGGGCACCTGGCATTGGCCACTGTCGGCAGACAGGATACTGGTCTGGATGGACCTTTGGTCTGACCCAGTATGGCCATTCTTATGTTCTTATTTCTGCATCCCGTCCTGAGGTGACATGTACTCAGTCAATATGGGGATAGTTGAAATCCGCCATTATTACTGTAGCATTTCACAGTCACTATCGCCGTCCTGGTCAGGTGGTCAGTAATATATCCCTACCGCTATATTCTTATTATTAGAGCATGGAATTACTTTCCATAGAGGTTCTATGGTAGAGTTTGATTCATTTAAGACTTTTACTTCATTTGTTTCTATGCTTTCTTTCACTTATAGTGCCACTTTCCCACCAGCACAACCTGTTCTGTCCTTCCGATATATTTTGTACCCTGGTATTACAGTGTCCCATTGATTATCCTCATTCCACCAAGTTTCTGTGATGCCTGTTATATCAATATCCTCATTTAATATGAGGCACTCTAGTTCACCCATCTTATTATTTAGACTTCTAGCATTGGTATATAGGCACTTTAAAAACTTGTCACTTTTTAGCTGTCTGCCATTACTTGATGAAATTGAATGGGACTCTTTCATTTGACTGTTTCTCATCAGATCCTACCCATATTTCATCATATTCCATCCTCTCATCTTTTCTAGGACATAGAGAATCTCCATTAATAGATCCTCCCCAAGGGATGTCTCTGTCCGAATGACATGTTCCTCTGCACCTCTCGGCTTTCCCCAGCCCTTAGTTTAAAAACTGCTCTACGACCTTTTTAAGTGCCAGCAAACTGGTTCCATTTGGTTTAAGTGGAGCCCATCCTTCCTGTATAGGCTCCCCCTTTCCCAAAAGTTTCCCCAGTTCCTAATAAATCTAAACCAATCCTCACTATACCATCATCTCATCCACGCATTGAGTCCCTGCAGTTCTGCCTGTCTAATTGGCCCTGCGCATGGAACTAGAAGTGGACCTGGAAGCATTTCAGAGTTGTGGGATGAGTCCTATTAGATCCTTCACTGCTCCTAGACATTCAAGTAGCAATGATGACAAGAAATGTCTTCTTTCAGCACAGATCATGAGAAAGGCTGCCTTTTGTTCTCAGAGGAAGACCTAGCTATGCTGATCCATGCTCTTGTCACCATCAGTTGGACTGCTGCAATGCAAAGTATATGAAAAGTAACATTTACATAGCAATTGCAGCTAGTGAATATGCAGTGGACCGCGTCCTAAGTAGGACATGCTTCAAACACCACATAACACTTCACTGTCCACATCCCACAACTGCTCACCTTACTGATTCTCGATCCAAGTCAAGGCACCTGTTCTTACCTTCAAAGACATCAATAGACTAGACCTATTCTCTTTCTATGGTGGCCTTTCCTTCCACAGAGTGCTGAAGTAGCTACAATCAACTGGGACAGTGTGGCCAAAAGCACACATACAAAAAAGTCAGAGAATGGATCAAGGCACTTTTAGTGGAAGTCCCAAGTCAAGCCATTTACCATCAAAAATCAGGCTGAGCTTGTGCTGAATTTTGGACATAATGCAAGATGTATTTCTCTAAACATGCTTCTTCCCACCAAATAAGAGTAGTAGAAACACCTACCAAGCAATGGTCTCCTCCGAGACAGGTACCAATCAACTAAAATAAGGGTGGTGTAGAGCATTTAGACCCATCTTCAGACAGAAATCAGTGTGTATGTTAGTTGTGTAAATGGCACCTAAACGGCATGGAGATGGGTGCAGAAGACGGGTGCATTTTATATCAGTTAATATCAATGCTAATATTATCTTAATATGATCTAACAAAAATGTTTTCCATTTCCATAGATCCTCCAAACCATCTCCATTGTTTTACTCTCATATATTGCTGCATGTTATTGAAGTAAACAGCAGTATTTAGGAATAATGAGCAAATTCATCTGTCATCATCCATGAATCAACAGACTTACAATGGAATCATAAATAGACCTGCACCAAGGATTAATGCTGTTCAGATTTTCTAGAGTCAGGCAAAGTAACTGTCTACTCACAGATAACTAAAATGTTACACTCCTAACAGTAGCATATGCTCTCATGTTCACTGTCATAAGCCTCATGTAAGCTGGTAAACTGCAGCATCTGCGGGAGGAGAGAGAGATTTTCATTTTTAAAAAAGGACAATTTTTAGCATTCTAAATAGGCAGGGAGAGAATATAGCTCTAAAAATGTTATTCAGTCATATGCTGACTTGACAAAAATTGGAGAACTTCTCTCTCTCTCTCTCTCTCAAACACACACACACACACACAGAGAATCTGGTTCTCAGTCAGAGTGAATGCCATCACAGCCAGGGCAAAGAGATGCCTGCTAGCTTGGTTCTTATGAGTTATTCTGTTCTATACTATTCTATATAGGTTTTTATACTGCATTCCTCACTGTAGAATTTGAGCCCTTAGTGCATTAGCAATGTGACTAATATCCGTCACGTGTTTGTTCATGTCTAAATCAATCAATGCCTAGTGGGATTTTCAAAACCACCTAGACACCTATTAGCATCATTATGCTCTTAAATACATTTAAAAATCTGTCCCTAAGGTCTTTGTGGAAGGGATTAGCTTTTCATTTTTGTGTTTACAGGCCTAACACAATGGGGACCACCTGATCCCCAGATTGGGGCCTCTCGCCAAAACTGTTATACAAATAAGTGAAAATAAAAGTTTGGAATTACTTTCAGTACATGCCTATGAGAGTCACACTGCTATTACTTTAGCAATGGAATTGGGGAAGTTTGCAACAGGTATTCTCGGAAACTAATATGACTACAAATATAGTGAAAGACAAGGTGGGTGAGGTAATTTATTTTACCAGAACAAATTCTGTTGATGAGAGAGACAAGCCTGAAGAAGAGCTCTGTGTAAGCTTGAAAGCTTGTCTCTTTCACCAACCGAAGTTGGTCCAGTAAAAGATATTACCTTACCCACCTTGTCTCTCTAATATCTGAACCAACAAGGCTACAACAACACTACATTCAACTATAGCGACAGTTTCATTTTTAGTCATTTGTGTATTTTCTCCGCTTTTGGAATCTTACAGTCTTAATTTTCAGCAAAACCACTGGTCTGTGTTCCTGATACCATCCATATATCCCTGTCTATATTCTCACAAAGGAAAAAAAGTCAACCAGCCATCCAGCACCTGGAAAGCAATCTACCCCGATAGATCTAACTATCATTCTGCCTTGACAGACTGTCAGTCAGACTGCAACAGATTGGTTCTAGCTGCTTAAGAAAATGAAGGTTTTTATTTTAAAAATGTTCAAAGAGCTCTGATCTCTCTTTACACATCACATAGTATTACACATTTGTGTTATAATATACACAGTTGTAACATCACACATTTTTTGAAGATCACCCATTAATCTGTTGCCTCCACAAGTAACATTTCAGTGTCTTTGGAGTTATTCATGCCCTTCTGCAGGTCACTCAACTGATGTGACTGAAGCTACGTTTCAAAATGTATACCAATTTTTTTGTATTGCTTGCCTTGCGTGTAAAGAATACCCTATTTATTAGTAACAACTGAAGTGGCAACTTCTCTGGTGGCATCAAATACCACATGAGAAATCCCAAACTTGCTTGCAAGCTGCTTACGTTTGGATCAAAAGGACAGATATGTCAGGTTCAGAAATTGGAAGTGGGATTATTTCTTCAATGTACAGAGCGGATCAGTCCTGTTTCCTTAACGCAAGGCTCAGCAATGGGAAATATGACCTTGGAGAGATTTCCTGCAGATTTAACTGAACACCAATATTCCCAAGATTCTATAGTCCTTAAATGCTGCATAAACAGTTGCAGAAGAATGAGATTTCAGACTAGTGGCAATGTTTGTCTTGAACAAAATACCTTGAATTTCATTCAAGTATTTTATATTCAAGGCACAAGTTATGACCCACATATTTCATTAAATCTGTTTAATTTATACCAAAATCCATTGCCTTTTTGTGTTTCAAAATTAATATTTCGTATGGGAATAAAATCCAAAGAAGAAGAAGAGAGACAGATTTAGGCTTAATCTTTCTTATTATTTGATAAGAAGGATTTTCTGAGTAAAGGTACAAGTCATTTGTAGTTCTGATCACTCTAGTATGCTGTTCCTTTCCTCAGAGTAGAAAATGTTTTAAATATTTAACAAATCAGACTAATTATATAGGATAATTGAATCCTTAGTATAAAGCCTGAGAGATTTCATTTTTCGAATGTTATTTGCTGCTGATGTGAATACCAGGTGGAGAGATAAAAACTACAGACCTGTTAATACTAAGAAGACAGAAAAAAATACTTTTAGTTTTGAGGAAAACATTTGACTCAGGATATAAGTTAATTATTAAGTTACATTCCTCTCCCCACCCCTGCAAAAGTTATTTTAATTGCTACTTTATGCCAAATGTGTGTTTTACTTAAGAGCAGGAATGACATTCTATTTGAAGCAATAGTTAATAGAACTAAGAGTTATTCAAGGGGAGTGTTTTATTAATAAAGCATTTTCTGGTATAATCATCATATCACATATATAATATTTCACAGGATTCCTGAGGTAACCTTCAAGTAATTTTACAGAGAGAAGGAACAATTGGAGCTCCTAATCCAAAGTGTTAAAAAAATCTAATGTTGGGATAACTTTTGTTTTTTAAATGCTAAGTGATTTTATTCAAGCTGGTGGAGACAGGGGGGAGGGGGGAATTAGTAAGAGCTATTTGTTACCATGAGAGCTGCCATTTTTAAACTATTATGAATATTTGCATACATTTACATGCATTGAAAGCAAACCATTCAGAACAAACAAGGTTCACTTTATGAAGACAAACTTGCAGCATATGATTGAGTGACAGCACAATGGCTGATTTAAACTTTATTAGTCTCCTCCATTCATTGACTATTTTCTGATGACAAAGGGTCATAAAGGATGTCTTAGGTCTCTCTGGCCAGTTTTATTTTATTTTTTTTGATAAACCCTGTGGCTGCCATTGTTGAGTGAGAGAATGTACTGAGCAACTCTACCAAAACCTCAGATACGGTCTCTGATCTTTAATAGGCAATGCTGTATCAAGCTTTCCAAAATACTGGAATAAGCAGGAAAACTGGTTTAGCAAAAAGACTTACATAGTTCTGATAACCAGTTCAACATTAAGACATGTCTGCATGCATTCCTAGTGCCTATGACAATAGCAACACTTCCTTTCAGACTAATAGGTCCTGAGCCCCATCCTTTGTCTGCTGATTAACTGCTCTATTCATTGACCAGACCACTAATTGCATGCTCCTTATAGTTACCCTACATTACTGTAAGAATTAATGAGACACAATTACAGCTCCCAGAAATCTCAGGCCTAGCCAACTGCAAAGCACTCCAACTGAATAAGAACTCCCCAAGAATAAAGAGAAAAATTCAGTCCATTGTTCACAGGAAGCAGAATGTTTTTTGTTAAAAAATTGTATTTATTTGAAGCTGTTTCATAATTAGGCCCTGGAGAAAAAAGAGAGAGAGAGAGACTAGAGAAAGGACTTGGGAACCAGCATTCATTGAGAAATCACAGTTCATGCTCAGAGACACACCGACACTTCACATATGAGAAAAAACACGAGGAATGTAGTGCATGAAAAATTAGTGTTATGAATCATATAAACATATACAGAGAATCAGTTGTTTAAACAGAGCATGGGGGAAAGTAAGTGAATCATTTCCAATCCTACATTTGTCCAAGGTACCTGAAATATGTGCAATTTAAACAAAAATGTGACAGGTCACAGCACTCGTGTTTACACTTAAGGCCTGTTTTTATTACCCCAGCCTACAATCTAGCAGGCACCAAGACCTAAGGTCATTAGCCATGAAATAAAGTCAGGTGGAAGCACTGGCTCAGTTGAGCATTGTACATGTGGACTCTTCTCCTAAATGTTGTCAGGTCTTGAAAAGACGGACATGACTATTAAAGAAACTCTGGGCACCTTTAATTTGTATAGTCAACAGCAAGAGATATTCAAGGTCTTGATGCCCTGGGATGTGTTACATAAGGATTATATTCATGCACATTAATGGTTCTTGAACAACTTCTCCAATACACTAGGAACAATCAGTATTTTTCTCAATGTTACGCTAATTATGTCTTCCCCTTCCACCAATTTATCTTCAACATATTTTCATAAGATTATCTTGAAGTTATATTTATAAAGTTCCCTTATTCCAAAGTCACTGGATGTTTAAGATATAGCTTAAATATAAACACTAAAATTTTAAAAGCCCCAGTAAATGCCTCTCAACATACAATGCATAACAACCACCCAGAGATCACAAACAAAGCAGGATGTTCTATGCTGCCTTGTTCCAGAATTACAACCTTGGTCAGAGAGCATGCTGTCCCCTTCCTCGTAGAACTGTACAGAAGAATACCCACCAGTTACAACCCCATTAATTGTAGTGGTGGCTTAGATTTGTGACAAAAAGGGTGTTCTGATGCCATCACATATTAATATCACCACAAAACTCTTTCTTCGTGAAGCAGATTGTTCTCACCATGGAGCACTGAATCATGAGTGGGAAACATGGTACCAATATTAGTGGCTACTGTATAAAGGTCTGCAGTACCTCTGTCTCAGATGGGAGTCATTATTCTCTGACTCAGAGAGCTATGATTACACTAGAGGCGAGCTCTGTTATACCGCATCCCTGGTGGGGTCATTGGCAACAAGGATCAAACCTGAAAGCATGAGCCTCTATTGCTTCAGTTAAAAGACCCAGCTGTATTACCCATGGCTGTAGCTGGCACATCAACCTCAGTGTGGCCCAACCACCAATAGAGGGGGACAGAATGCCACACTGAAAGGTGTGAGTAGCCTGCAGCTGCAAGTTTGACAGCATTATTTTAAATGGGTCTTTCTGGAGGGCTCACCCTAGTGGTAGAAGAGAAGTCCCATCTCCATATAGTGTATTACTATCACATCCTTGGTCCACACCTCTCTGCCTTTCAGGACCCAAATACAGGACAAGGATAAGGGACAGAAGAAATGTGTTCCTGCAGAAGGCTCGAAGTGATGTGAGGTTCCTTCCTTTAGCACAAATAACATTTTCTGTTACCTCAACTTCAGCAGTCATCATTTTTGATGCAAATAGTATATAAGAGTAATAGTAAGCTAACACAAACTTTGTGTGGGCTTAAGGCAAGACTGATTTTTAGTGAGGATCAGCTTCCATACTGAGAAATATTGTGGAGACAATCCTGTCTGCTAGGACGGCTACTAAATGCCAAATTTAAAGCAGTGGGTTAGACATTTTGAGAACGTAATTCCATCCACCTAAGACTGACCTAAAACATCTTGAAGATTGATTTTTAAAGATACTTGTGCATGCTGCAGCTTGAGGCCAGAAAAGGTCTCCTAAGCCTGATTCTATCTCATTTACACCACTTTCACATTGGTGCAGTTTTCACTTAACTGGGGTTACTCCTGATTTACATTGCTGTATGTCAGCCAGATCAGAATCAGCCATAGAACTGCAAAGCAATGGGGCAAAAAATGCTCCTGATCCTGCAACTAATGGGGTGTGAGCTTAACTTTCTGCACACAACTGATTCAGTTAAATTCAATAGACTACCCATGTGTGTAAAGTTAAGCACATGTGTTAGTGCTTGCAGGATTAGAGCCTATTTCCTAGTAAACTATTAGTATAGTTTCCTAGTAAACTATTGATCTAATCCAAGAATTTATCTACACTAGAAAGCATTCCACCAAACCCTTTCTAATGTAGATACATTCCTGAATAGATTAGTAGTCTACAATGAAATGGACCCTGAGCCTGCATACACTAACACCCATGGTTAACTGGTATATTTATACCAGGAAACCCTTCTTCTGAAGAGCAATCTTATACTAGTAAAAGTTGCCAGTACAGTGTATATCTGTTCCTCGAGTGAAATAAACCCTACTGGCAAGAGGATTTTTGTTGACATAACTGTGTCTACACTAGATCTTTTGCTGGCATAGCTGGTTACAAAAAATCATATCCCTAACCTTCATTGTTATGCCAGCCAAACTTAAGTATAGACCAGGCCAAAGTGTTTCAGCTATGAGAAATCAAGTTCTGTACTAGTCATGAAAGTGAGTCTGCACTCTGCAGCCCCTCATGACCTGAGAAACCCTAAGCTTTCTAAAAGATCAAATCACATCATCATGTTTTCACCTAGTGTAATCTCTCATCAGCACTGAGGTTAGTATATACTATTTTTACCACTTATAGAGCAGGTGGAAATACCAAGGCAATCTGCAAGCCAGTTCTAGACCACATTCACAGCTAAGTAGGATCATTTATACTCCAACAAAATTATAAAAAGTGAAAGTATTGGAAACCCCAGAATTTTCCATTTTAATGTATGGTAGTTTTTGGATTAGACTAAAAACCAATTCTGAATATGTAACTATTGAACAGTTTCTCATTTTAAATCAGCTATGGTTGACTTTCGCAAGGATGACTAGATAAATAGATTTCCTTTATTTAGTTCTATTAGGTGCCTGATATTATGCCATTTTTGAAGGAAAATAAGCAGACTGATTGATACAATATGGAATTTTTAAACCTTGCTAGAGCTGTAAGGTGGAAGTTACTGTTATACATTGGCTTCAGAGACCAGATTGTTTTTAAATACAAGATTCGCATGTATATTCACAGGGCTAGAGTGTGGCATTTAGCAACAACCATATGGCTGAGTAGCGGCCTGGGCAGAGCCTCAGCACAAGATCTACAGGAGATTATACCTCAGAAGACACAATCCTCCCACATAGCCCAGAGACTGTGGACAATGCTGTACAGTTCTTTAAACCACTCCAATGTAATCCTCTCCTATCTTCACTTCAGGATTCTATAGAGGTAGGGAAGGGACATGGTGCTACCTCCTTCCTACCCCCTTTGAGGTGATTTATGGAGCACAGGGATTACAGCTGTCCTTAGGCCTTACATGGAGTGTGCAGTTGGGTGAGGTAGAGGGAAAGCTCCTTAACCACCTTTCCCTTCTTTCTTCCTTGTGCCATACAAGGCCTGTACATAATCTGGCACATGTCCTTCAGCAGTAGTCTGGTCTTTTGGATGGTGCCCGAAGGCTTCATGAGCTAGGACTCAAGACTAAGCAGCATGTTTTGTAACTAGAATAATAAAAATCATGAAAACAACAAGGAGTCTGGTGGCGCCTTAAAGACTAACAGATTTATTTGGGCATAAGCTTTTGTGGGTAAAAAACCCACTTCTTCAGATGCATGGAGTGAAAATTACACATGCAGGTACCAAGACATCAGTACATCAAGAGTTTCCCTGGTGCTACTGCCTAAAATCTGTGGCACACCAAGGTGGAAGCACCATAGTGGCCCGTGATGCAGGATTAATGCACTTGCAGAGTTTCCATCCCACATAACCTACAACTATGGCCAATAGATGAGACTTTCAAAAAGATACTCTAGTGTAGAATTTGAATTTAAAATCCACACTATATCAGAAAAGTAGGAGCAATAGTGAAACAAATCTCAGGACTATCTAAAACTCAGAGTTTTAGTGTGAGGACATCTTCCACGCTTACTTCTACAAGACTCCCAGTCTTTCTCCACACACAAAATTGTATATACATCAGCAGATGGGAAAGGAGAGTCATAAAACCCAAAGATGACTTGGGCCACAGTACTCTTGACGTAATGTATTTCCATGTTATTGATTTGTTCTGAATAATTCCAAATGAATTCTGCCTATTGTAGAAGTACCATAAGAGAACACGTTTCAACTATAGCAAAACAGCTTTAGAAACTTTGGGCATACCAATAGCAGAATTAAGACTGTTACAGGGCTTAGCAATGCACAAATTACAAATCAAGTTGCAGTGAAATTTATTTTGTGATACTGTGTATTTCCCTATAACATAGTTCCACTGTACATCTACTATAAAAAATTATTCCAGGTCACTGAACTCTAAAAACAAAACTGGTGGAATGACAAACCTCGTGACGGAAATCCACTATCTGCAGAACTTTCCTGAATTGAGATTATGTTCATGCATAAGTCTATAATATATGCTCCCCCGAGCAGCAAGTTGACCTTTCCACTCTAGATCCCATTTCGTATTTGCCATCCTTAGAATAAAAAAACCTCAGAATATACCACATTCATTTAGTAGCACAAGAAGTTTGTACTTGTTGGACACAGATGATACTGCTAAATTTATATTATAGTTGGTGCTAGAGTTCAATGGAGAAGCTTCCAGCTGAAACAGACAAACTATACAGGAAATATTTTATTTTGAACCCTAAATTCCATTTTATCTTACCTCACAGGAAAATCAGTTGTTAACACAGGAATCCATGACACTGGTTTTTGGAATTTGCCATTTATTTGCAGTCTCTACTTTCACACTGTCTAGTACTTAACTGTCAAATACTACAAGAGTTTAAAAAAGTTAGACGTTCTTGTCTTATCACAGAAATGTAAAAGTAAACAGTATAAAATTATATTTCCGCTAGTTAAAATTGTAACAAAAAAAATTAGGGCTCTGCCTTATTTTACTTTTCCCCAGAATATATAAACTCTTGTAATTAAACTTTTCACCTTTCCAAGTAGCTGACTGTGTATTCCTGCACAGTGGGTGGTTTTCTCGGCAGACATATTGACTTGGAACAATATACAAAGCAGAAATCCCTGAATGGAATTTATGGCTAAATTTAACCATGCATATTTTTTAATAAAATTTGCATATCTCTCTTGCAACATTAAGAGAGAAAAAAAGTCTAAATTCAGTTAATTGTAACACCATGTTGCTTTGTCAGAGAGAAATAATATGAGATTTGAAGTTATAATTTCCATATTTATTGATGATGTGTGTGAAGGGAAATCTGTGCAAATATTCCTGGTGCTGCCTTAAAGAGATTTCAAGAATAGGAACATATTAACCTTTCACATGGAGCTTAGATATGGAAAAGGAGCTTCTTTTACTCAAAGATGACTTAGAGGGCAATTATAAAAGTGTTGATGGAGAGCCTCTGGAGTTCTGGGAAATGACAGCTCTAACCACTTCATCCCAGAACCACCAGATTATATTAATAAAAAGTTAACTTGTTTTGAAAAAAATGTTTTTTTAAACCTTTCAGGCTAGTGTTGAATGAAAAGCCTTTCCCACAAACAGGTTAATCAGTGTCAATTTCTTGACACCAGGTTTTTCTTTGATACATTGCCACAGCACCTCTCTACATTTTATTCTTGAAAGCAATTTAGCAGACAGTAATCAGTAGCACAAAAATTCTCTCCTTCTCCCCCCCACCCCTTTTCTTACTGTTTGCTATGTTTTAAATAGGGCTCTTCCCATGCACCAACTGACCATCCTTTAAAGCCTTCAAAATGAAATTTGTAGTTCTACCAACATAAATGTGCTTAATATCAGGCGTGGTCTACACATAAAATTTAGGTCAACATAGCTACGTCAGTCTGGGAAGGAAGTGAAAGATGCACATGCCTGAGCAATGTACCTATGCCAACCTAACCCCCAGCATAGGCACAGCTAGGCTGACAGAAAACTGCTTCTACCGACCTCGTTGCCATCACTCAGGGAGGTGGTGTCCCTACACCAACAGAGGAAAAACTCTTCCATCAGTGTAGGCTGCATCTACACTATGGAGCTATGCCAGTATATCTACAGCATTGTAGCTATGCCTCTTCAGTTTCCTTAGTGTAGACATAATCTCAGCACAGCTATTCTCACATAAGAAGAGGAATAAGGCACTTTTATACCAGTATAACTGTGGACGGACCAGAGCTTGTACTGGTATAACTTCTTTGGTTAAAAAAAAGTCATCCACTCAGTCAACAGTTATATCTGTACAGAAACTGTATTTAGACCCAGCCTTAACTCTTCACTGCTGATCTCCGCTCCAACATTGTCTGCTCTCTCCAGCCTGGTCTACACTTAAAGACTACGGCCAACATACCTATGGTGCTCAGGGGTGTGAAAAACTCCACACCCCTAAGCACCATTGCTATGCCAACCGGACCCATGGTGTAGATGCAGATAGGTCAAGGAAAGAACGTTTCCTTCAATCATTGCTCAGGGCCATGGAGTTCCTGTAGTAATGGAAAAACCTCTTCCATCACTGTAGTCTGAGTCGAGACCAGGGTTCTCACAACAAATTTTTGGGTGGCCTCAGAGTGCAGTCACCAACTCTTACTGGTGGCCACACTGACACCTTTTTCCTAAAATACTTGATTAACTTTGGGGGGGGGGGGGATTAAATATACACAGATTCACATCCAAATCATTGTAAAGTATATTTGTAAGGTTTTTTCTCAGACTCAACAAAAATAATGCTGGCTTTCTGCTTCTTCCCCCCAAATCCAGGACTTCGTAGGTCAACTTAGAGAGAACCAAGCAGGTTTTAGACCACTGAGATAATGTACAGACCATATTGTTACCTGGGAGGCTGTGAAAAGTGATAAGTGATATTAACAAACATACAAGTATCACTTTTCACAGATAGCTAGTAAGTCTGCTGTGAAAAGTGATACTTGCATGTTTGTTAATATCACTTTTTTCAGCAAGCCCCAGGACTCATTAAGCCCTAGATGTGGGAGCTGAAGGAGGAGACAGCAGGGGCCAGAAGCGATGGTGGGATGGATGCAGGGCCTGGGAAGGCAGTGGGGGCCCAGGGCAATGTGGGGGATGGATGCCAGGGCCAGCATAGGTGCAGGAAGTAGAGATGAAGGGGGTGCTGCAGCACCCCCAGGTTTTATGCAGGGCTGCTGGCCCCGCACCAGGACTCCACTCCGCAGCTCGGGTCCTGGGGGCTGGCCCCATGTCCAGCTCCCCAGCCATTTGCTCCGCGCCCAGGGCCCTGCTCCCAGCCCTCCGCCTGGGACTTCTCTCCCCAGCTGCTGGACCCATGCCCCACACTCCGCTCCCCAACCCTGCACCTGGGGCTTGTGTCCTGGCCGCTGGCCCCACTCCTCAGCTGCTGGCCCTGGGCCTGTGCCGCCAGCACCACTCCCCAGCTATTAGCCCAGGGCCACATTCCCAGCCTCATCCCTGGGGCTCTGCTCCTGGGGCCCCGGCTGCCAGCCTCACTCCCCAGCCACTGGCCCCTGTCCAGGGCCCCGTGCCCAGACCCCCACTCCCAGGGCTCCACTCCCGGGGCCCCATGCCTGGTCCTCTGCTCCTGGCCCCATGCCCACCCCTAGCTGTGGCCACAGCCTCAGCCCCCTTACCCCTGTCCGGATCCACCCCCCTCCCAGAGACCCAGCCCTGCTTCCAGCCTCAGCTCACGGGGTGGGGCACAGACAGGGGTAAGGGGACTGGTTTTCGGCACCCCCACTACTAAAAGTGTTCCAGTGCCACTGGGGGGCCAGTGGAGTCAGCAGGGGCCCGGGGCAATTGGGGGGATGCATGCAGGGCCAGGGGAGGCAGAAGGATCACAGAGTGAGGGAATGGATCCAGGGCCGCAGGAGGTAGTGGGGCAGGGGCGATGGGTGATGAGTCCCACTGTGTGGCGGAGCCAGGGATCAGAACCTGCTGCCATGCAGCCAGAGCTGTGGGTCAGCGCCCAGGGCTAGTGCCTACTGCCACACAGCCAGAGCCCGGAGCTGGGCGCCGGAGCCCAGGAGCGCGTGGCTGGAGCCAGGAGTCAGCGTCTGCTGCTGCATAGCCAGAGCCAAGGATCGGCGCCCGGGGCCAGCTCCTGTCACCGCGTGGTTGGAGCCCAGGAACAAAACTGTGGGTTAGCACCCACTGTTGTGCAGCTGCAGCAGGGGATCAGCGCCAGGGCTAGGGCCGTGTGGCTGGAGCTCAGGGCCAGCACCCGCCACCGCACGGCCGGAACTGGGGGCTAGATGTGGGGGCTGACGGAAGAGGCAGCAGGGGCCAGAGGTGATGGTGGGATGATGCGGGGCCTGGGTAGGCAGTGGGGGCCGACTGAAGCTCTGTGGCCAGAGCCGGGGTCAGCACCTGCTGCCCCAGGGCCAGAGCCAGGGGTTGGCGTCCAAAGCCCTGTGCTTGGAGCCCACTGCTGTGCGACTGGGGTTGGCGCCTGTGGCCAGCGCCAGGGCGGGTCAGTACCCACTGCCACAGGGTTGGAGCCCAGGGCCGCACAGCCAGGTTCCTGAAGTCCCATCGTTGGTCTAGACTGTGGGGTCAAACTGTAGCTATGTCACTATAGCACCAGTAGTTTAGACATGACTTCCCACTGCTTAGCTATTTTACTGTTTGCCAAAATTAGACCTAATCCTGCAACAGGATGTGTGTAGACAGGGCTCACATTGAGGAAGTGGAAGATTGTGGTACACTTTTAAGCTCCAGCCACAAAATAAGCTCCATTCACGTGGATCATCAAAATGAGACATTGCTCTCAGCAGATTGTGCAGATGTTCAAAGTGTGTGCATGCCTTTGTTCATTTGTTATGTGAGCTCCACAAGTTTGGCTTCCCCTTGATTGAGCATCAAGGTACTCATGGACTCTGCTTGGGCTTAGCTCTTTCTGGACTAAGGAAAAGAAAAGTGTCAGTATGTGCCAAATGCCACCCATCTGAGTAATCAAAGTAGCATATCATTCCCAGTAAATTGTGCAGTTTTGTGACCCACCTTCTCCTGTCTTATGTGAAGAACTGAAATAATCAACAATGTTGACATTTAAATTATCACTATTGGACATCTCAGTTAACATCTCATGCAGATGAGTGGGGCAGCTCAAACCTCTCAGAGTTGTTGTTCAAAACATCCTGCAGACTCGCGGACATCTCTGCATCTGTTAACCTAACATGTGAACCAAGTGTTTCTTCACAACTATAACCACTATGGATTTATTAAAAAATGAAAGGTGAGATTATGGAGAACAAGATGTCATCTCTCTCCAGATGCAAGGCATCATATGAATACAAACCCAGCTGTAAGCAGAATCTACCATCTGTGCTGTCCTACTGAAGCCAGTGAGATTCCATACAGACATAAGAATCTTCCCACGTAGGTTCCACTGCAAGATCAGAACCTTACACTGTTACAGGAGGGATTTTTGCAAAGCACCATAGACACATAAGGCGCTACACAGATAACCAAGGGGAGAAAGTCATTTTATTCTGCAAAAGTGCAAAAAAAATTTAGTGTGCAATCTCAGTAATACAGTGCATTTAAGTGGAGGTCACAATGAAAATCATGTGTGCTTAGATCTTGCCTTACTAAGGTAGCTCTCCTTCTTAAGAAAAAAGTTAAGTATGGTAACCAACAAGGATCCAATTAAGCAAGGTGCTGAGAGCCTCTCGAGATGTGCTTAGTGCCCCTCTGCTCACATTGAAGTCAATGGGTGTTGGGGCCCTCAGTTCACGGTTTGGCCATAGATCTCCAAACATCAATTCCTAAGTAGAAAATGAACTGAGCAGTTGGTCATTCAAATCATAAGCTCTATGTATGGACAGTAATGAGTTAAAGATTAATTGACTTACTAGGTGTGTACATGGTCACTTCATGGGGCCACAGTCAGGAAGACAACAGATCTTCTTAGAGGATCTTGCTCCACCTGAAGCTAAGTAGCAGGTATGTTGAATGTCAATAAAAGCAGGGGGTGGTAAATGGAAGAAGATGGAAAGTTATACAGAGCTTCAAACTGATGCTTTGTGTCAATAAATGCGAATAAACTGCTGTCTTTCAGTGAACTAGTTTAGAACACATGTACAGATGGGCTGATTTTTTTCTAAAATATTTAACTCCAGCTATCAGGGTGGAGGGCTGGGGTGAGGAGTGTTGTTTCTTTCTTTTTCTTTCAAGGACCTGATCCTGCAACTTTTATTCATGCAAGTTGTCCCTTTGAAGTCATTGGAACTACTGGCATTAGTAAGGATTAATCACATATGTTAGGGTTTGTAGGATCAAACTCTCTATTTTTTACTTTAAATTTCAGTAGTGACAGAAAGTTACTAACCCATCTGATCTATGTGAGATGAGTTGGTTAGTCCCAGTCCAGTTACTAGTGAACAGCTGCTCACATTATAATCAACTACCTTGTCCACAATCCTTGCAAGAGATGGAAAGGACTGGACAGACCTGGAAACCTAACTTCCCTCTCACCTCTTGACATTATCCCTCCAAGTCAGGGTTACGGCACATAAGGGATGTGAGGAATGTTGCACTGCTATTGACCATGCTGTATCTGTTCTCTAGGTTTGGATCTCTATTGTCCAGAAACTCAGAATTTAATGTTAAGATGTATTTACATTTTAAATTATTTTAAGGACCTGTAAACACCATTTAGTCTTTTGTCTTTCAACCTGACAGATTTTACGTACTCTAATTTTTCCATAAACAATTATTACCTTGAATAAATATCTCAGTGCATAGATGCAAGCCACCGAGAAGATATAGACCCACTACACAATTAATTGCCATTTCAAGACTGTTATCAGAAAACCTCACTCTTACAAGTAGTCTGTTAGGAGAATGAGGAATTCCTTTTTAAGCCATACTTCCTCCAAATTGCTAGGGCTTAGTGTACTGCTAGAACTACTTATCTGGAATTTTGCCTGACGATGATCCTTCCCTACAATTATTATAAGAAAGTATAAAGTAGTACTAGGAAAGGAGGACTATTAAAATAGTTTCTAGTCACATTAGGCAGTAATCATTCAATACATTATAGTTTAGAATTTGAAAGAGAATAGATACAAGCATAAGCTCTCCGTCTTAAATTTCATGAAAACAGCACCAAGTCTCCTCATGCTATAGAAAGTGTGGTCTCTAGGTAATGGATGTATTTATTTCAAGTTATGAGAAACACTTCTAAAAGGTTTAATTTAAGTATAAAACATTTAGTCCCATGCGCAAACATGTAAGCACAGGCATAGCTTTACTTACACGTGTGGACCAAAACGGGTCAATGAGGCTACTCAAGGGCAGAACCTCACTTTTAAGATTGCCAATCTTATGAACAGTTAAACCAGGGGTCTCCAAGTCCCGGCCCACCTGAGGCCTGAGAACCTCCCCAATGTGGCCTATGGGGCTCCAGCAATTTTGGGGCTGGGTCTCTCCCTTAGCCCTGCCTGCTGCCCCCAGGTACCCCCTCCCCCTCCCACACGCATCCCCCAGGTGATTTAAAATGGCCCGGGGCCCTGCCCACCATCGGCAGCGCAGTGGAGCTGAGCGGCTTCCTGTGTGCTTGCTCCACGTGGCTGCCAGCCCCTCCCTGCGGCCCTGGGGCAGGGCCGTGCCTCCACGTGCTGCCCCCGCCCTGAGCGCCCTGCAGCCAATGGGAAGCTGTGGGGGCGGGGCCTGGGGGCAGCAGCACGTGGAGGCTCCCCAGCCCGCCCCGCCTTGGAGCCCCAGGTAAGCACCGTGCCCCCGACCCCCTCCCAGAGCCTGCACCCCTATCTCCTCCCCACATACCCCTTCCCAAACTCCCTCCCATAGCCTGCACCCCCTCCTCTTCCCACACACCCCCTCCCAGCCCCAAACTCCTTCCCAGAGCCTACACCCCTACACCCCCTGCCCCAGCCCAAAGCCTGCACCCAGTACCCAAAATCCATCCCAGAGCCTGCAGCCCAGATCCCTTCCCCCACCTCCACCCAAACTCCCTCCCAGAGCCTTAGGAAGGTGGTGGGCGGAGTTTGGGGGGGTGGGTTTTGGGTGGCATGAGTGACATTATTAGCCCACTGGGAGGATTTGAGGACTGGCACTGGTCCTAAGGTAAATTGAGTTTGAGAACCCTGAGTTAAACCATTTTTCCTGAAGGGGACTGGGGAGGGGCGAAATAGTCAGATAATGGAAATGATGTTGATGAGGAAGTTGATATCGCCTTGGTGCATTGAAAATCACTTTGCAATGGTTTGAAGGACAAAAAAGAAAGCAATGCATTGCACCATACTGCAATTTATGCACTGTACCTAATGGAATTTTGAGATGTTCCATTTCTGAACTCCTCAATCCCGAATTACTTCATAAAATAGGGAGTTCTACTGTGTGTATATATAAAGCTTTACTTATGTTGTTGTTTGTAGGTTTGGGGCCTTAAATGCTTGCAGAAGGGTACAAGCACGGTATTGCTAATGAAACAAGAACAGAGAGCTACAAGTATGTTGTGTTTGTGACACAGTAACGGTGATCCTCTAAGAGGATGAGATGAAAAACAACTCAGAGGATCACAATGATCTTGCATTGAAGAAATGACACATGCTTCTGGTTCCTTTGATAATACTGGACAGAGTCTGCTGTAAAAAGGAAAACTGAACTGATATTACATCACTCAATCCTCCTTGCACGTTGACATTAGCATAGTTTTGTTTTCTTTGGTTAGGGCCTGATCCAAAGCCCACTGAAGTCAGAGGGAGAGATTCCGTTGACTCCAATGGGCTTTAGATCATAGTCATAATTATATATTAATACATGTAGTAGGTTTTTAGACATTGTAACTAAAGTTGCAAGATTTCTGTAACAGTAACAGTGAACAAGATACTTGAGATACAAGATTTGCAATAGTTTATATTCATTAGAACCAACTATATTCACTACGTTATCATTCTTGTGAGGTTTATGCCTTCCTCAAAAGCATGTAGTTTTCATGCTGGGAGGATTAGGAACATTAGCTAGATCAGGAACCTCTGTTTTTGAAGATTTAATTCTGCTAAATATCGATGAATAATTCGTTGCCAAATCCTGGATTAAATCTTTGTCTCATACACCACTCTACTTGGGCATGGGACAGAACTACATTTATGTTGCTGATATTATCTGTTACCTATATCCATTATTCAATCAGTGCAATAGCTTATATTTGGTATCTGAACCCATTCAAAAAAGCAAAATTGTCACATCCCTTGAAACAGATGTGTTGGTAATGCACACATCACCAGTCAAAGTTCAGCCAATTGGGAACTAGCATTTTGAGATTTGTAAAATGCTGCAATAGCAAGGAGAACTACAACAAAGTTGAATATAGCTGGAAACGGAGGCAGATGTCATATCAGTGAAAACTAAACAGATACCTAACAAAGGAAGAAACCCCCTACAGGCTCACTCAGACAAACTGAGTCTGTGAAATTAAGAAGATAAAATATAGGGCTGGCCAAAAATTTTCGGTTGAAACTTTTTTTTTTTTAATGGAAAATTTGGTTTTCAGCTAAACAAAATTTTTTAGGAAAAGTGTCTACTTGCTAAAGAATGTTTATTTTTAATCAAAAAGCCAAACACCAATAAGCTGAAATATTTTGGCTGAAAACGGACCTAGTTCAATTTAGAAATACTGCTGCAGTACATCATGGGAATTGTAGTTTGTTTGCTTCATGTACCCAGTTTTCTCAGTGGACTGAGCTGTTCAGCTGGGTAACATCCCCATGATGCAACACAGTTAGGAACTCCTCCAATGTACCACCTGCCCTCTGCAAGAGAGGAGACCGTGGAACATCATCATGGGTTTCAGAGTAACAGCCGTGTTAGTCTGTATTCGCAAAAAGAAAAGGAGTACTTGTGGCACCTTAGAGACTAACCAATTTATTTGAGCATAAGCTTTCGTGAGCTACAGCTCACTTCATTGGATGCATACTGTGGAAAGTGTAGAAGATCTTTTTATACACACAAAGCATGAAAAAATACCTCCTCCCACCCCACTCTCCTGCTGGTAATAGCTTATCTAAAGTGATCACTCTCCTTACAATGTGTATGATAATCAAGTTGGGCCATTTCCAGCACAAATCCAGGTTTTCTCCACCCCCCCACCACCCCACCACCACACACACAAACCCACTCTCCTGCTGGTAATAGCTTATCTAAAGTGACCACTCTCCTTACAATGTGTATGATAATCAAGGTGGGCCATTTCCGGCACAAATCCAGGGTTTAACAAGAACGTTTGCGGGGAGGTGGGGGGGGGTAGGAAAAAACAAGGGGAAATAGGTTACCTTGCATAATGACTTAGCCACTCCCAGTCTCTATTCAAGCCTAAGTTAATTGTATCAAATTTGCAAATGAATTCCAATTCAGCAGTTTCTCACTGGAGTCTGGATTTGAAGGTTTTTTGTTGTAATATCACAACTTTCATGTCTGTAATCGCATGACCAGAGAGATTGAAGTGTTCTCCGACTGGTTTATGAATGTTATAATTCTTGACATCTGATTTGTGTCCATTTATTCTTTTACATAGAGACATCACCATGGGAGATGTGATCAGACCAGGGATCCTGGCCTTTGGAGAAGGGGAGGCATCTAAATTATAACTCCCAGGAGGGACTGCACAACATTTCCAAATGGAGATTTTTAAAATTCCAACAGAAGTTTTCAGTATTCCAGTTTCCACCAAAAAATGGAAGTTTTCCATGGAAGTTTAGAAAAAATTCAAGTTTCATTTTCATCAAAATTTTCTGAAGAAAAAATGATTTTGACCAGCTCTGGTAAAATCCCTTTCACATTGACATTCAGGCTTTAGGATCTACTACAATAGCTCTCTCCACCTGCGTGGATTTCCACTCACTTTGCAGCCTGATTCAGGAAAAAGGTGCCGCTTAGAAGTTTTAGGTACCCCATGCCTGCACACAGAAAGGTGGTGGTAACATGAAAACAGAGCATTTGTATGCTGTGACTTAACTTCCAACTTAATTTAGACCTTGTGAGGGCTGCACAGGTCTTTTAGCATCCCCTGTGGGAATCCTGAAGCCCTACTACACCATACCCAAGGGGCATCCCTAAGTGGAGATCAAACCAAGCCAGGCAAGAGCCTGAGCTTCTGGGAGTTAACAGCCAGCAAAAACTAAGGGCTTGGCTACACTTGCGAGTTACAGCGCAATAAAGGAGACCCGGGCGCACTAGCTCACTTCCTCTCCACACTGGCAAGTCACGTAGAGCGCTCTGACTCCGCGGCTACAGCGCTGCTGGTACTCCACCTCAGCGAGTGGAATAACGTTTGCTGCGCCCCCACCGGAGCACCGCAGCACCAGTGAGGACGAGGTGTTGCATTATTGCACTCTGATCAGCCTCCAGAAACATCCCATAATCCCCTTAAATCAAGTGGCCACTCTTGTCATTGTTTTTGAATCACTGCAGGAATGCGGATATGCCCTTTGAAAGCTCCATTTCTGACAGCCGGCTGCTTATCTGCTCCGAGACAAAGCAACCATTAGTGTGGAATGCTGTGTGTGAGAGAGAGAGGCAGGGAGGGAAGGGGGGGTTGCTGCTGTCTGAATTTACAAGACAGCACGCTGACATGCTCTCAGCCCCCCAAAAACCCACTCTCTCTCCCCCCACATACACACTCCACTTCCCCCCCCCAATTTGAAAAGCCTGTTACAGTCACTTGCACACTGGGATAGCTGCCCATAATGCACCGCGCCCAATGCTGCTGCAAGTGCCGCAAATGTGGTCATGCCAGTGCGCTCAAAGCTGTCAGTGTGGACAGACTGCAGCGCTTTCCCTACTGCGCTCTATGAAGGCTGGTTTAACTCAAAGCGCTCTACATCTGCAAGTGTAGCCATGCCCTAAGAGAAAACTCAGGGAGGCACTAGCATTTGGGAGCTAGTTAAATTCAGGTGAGCCTATTTAGGCTTCATTGGTGGGAAAGAGGTGAGGATTATGCTAAACAGAGACTGTAAGCCCTGAGGGAAACAGACTGTGTCCCATACGATCTGTTCTTTATTATTTAAGTTTACAGTTTTTAGACTCAGTGTATTGAAAATAGCTAGAGACTTGACAAATTACTGTTAGTTTGGATTAATCCAGAAGCCCTGCACTGTCTTTCCTCATTATTCCACCTTGGCCTTGCAATAGGCTGCAGTTTAGATTTTGTTAAAGCTTCTGCAAAGTTTGATAAGAGAAACTGTATTTTAAGTGTTAATAAAAAGTTTTAAACATTCCCCCACAGTGTTGGCACCACCATTGTGCTAGAGCTAGAGAGCCAAAGGCCAAGAACAATTAGTGTCCAGATCATGTTTAGTAGCTCCTTACGCCACAAATTATCCCAATTAAAGCAGTAGGACTACTTATGGTTCTACTCAGTTTAAGCATAGTGGTAGGATCAGGTCCTCAGAGATCATGCTTCTTTTTCCAAGATAATTGGAATACAAAGAGTAAATAAGCTGGATGAATGATAAGAGGTGTAATTAGAAACTTGGGTAAGGATTTTCTTTAAATGTGATTTTTATCATTCTGTATTAACAAATTATTGCCATTGTGCATCCTGTATCTAAGCAGCAATTAGGACCAATAAACAAGTTAAAATGCATGCACATCAAACACTTAACAGGAGTAAAACCCATTGCTTTAAATGATACAGCCTCACTAACAGCTCAATGTGCTTCAGGAAAAAAACCCCACTAAACATAGTACCACAATTTAAAACAATTTTGTATTCCTCAAGGTTCTAACCCTATTACAAGTTGCTCCTGATGCAGCTAGCTGAACTAATTTGCTTTCTAAATATTGCTCTATTTCACATTATCAAGTCAATTGGATAAATGATGTGAAGCATCATCTTTCTTTTTGTTCATGTTAATGGCATGTTTCCTCCTGTTAAATGCTTGTTGGTCAGTTAATGTTCTCAAGACAAGGTGGGTGAGGTAATCTCTTTTATTAGACCAACTTCTATTGGTGAGAGAGATGAGCTTACACAGAGCTCTTCTACAGGTCTGGGAAAGGTACTCAAGGTGTCACAGCTAAATACAGTGTGGAACAGATTATTTAGCATAAGTAATTAACACATTTCCAGGGGCCATTCAAAGGTGAAGTGGCCAGTTAACACCTCTCCAGTCATAGGGGGAAATGGGGGCCAGGGGAAGAGAAAAGGCTGGGGGAGGAAGAATTTGTGGGTTATAGCTTGTTTTAATAACCCATAAATCCACTTTGTCTATTCAGTCCATGATTTTTAGTATCTAGCATATGAATTTAAGCTCTCAGGCTCGTCGCTTAAAGGTGTCGTGCAGCTTTCCCTTGAGGATGAGGAAGGAGGCCTTGTCTACACGGCCACTTTACAGCACTGACACTTTCTCGCTCAGGGGTGTGAAAAAACACACCCCTGAGCAATGCAAGCTTCAGTGCTGTAAAGTGGCAGCGTAGACGGTACACCAGCAAGGGGAGCCGCACTCCCAGCACTGGGAGCTACTCCCCCCGTGGGGGTGGGTTTTTACAGCGCTGGGAGAGCTCTCTTCCAGCACCGGTGCGGCGGCTAAACCGCTGTGGCAGCACTTTAGTGTTGGTAGTGAAGACATATCCTGAGAGGGCACATATAGAATGATCCCTTTGTGACATAGGTGATGGTGTGTGTCTCTTAGCATTTTCCTGTATGAGTTCATTCCACAGCACAGCAATTGTCTCATTCAGGGCTGTAACCAGGGCAAGCGAGGCAGCCACCCAGGGTGCAAAGCCACTTGGGCTGGTGGGGAGTGCCACCTCCAGACCCTGACTCACCTCAGCGAGTCACCCAGGCATGTAGTGCACTGGATGAGCTACACCAGCAATTCTCAACCAGGGATCAGGGTTTTAGGGGGGCCATCAAGCAGGGCTAGTATTAGACTCACTGGGGCTTGGGGCAGAAAGCTGAAGCCCCCCATGCAGGGCTGAAACCCGGAGCCCCACCAACCGGGACTGAAGCTAAAGCCTGAACAAATTAGCTTCATGGGGCCCCAGTGATGTGGGGCCCTAGGCAATTGACCTGCTTGCTACCCCATAATGCTGGCCTTGGCTTTTATATGTAGAAAAGTAATCATGGCACAGGTGGGCTGTGGAGTTTTTATAGTGTAGAGGGGCAAATGCCCCACTTCTGGAGAACAGGGGTTAAAAGCAGCCAAGTTAGGCTGATTGGGGAAACAGCCATAGCTGTGGCCAGCTCAATTAGGGTCCAGCTGGCCCTGATAAGAGGACTGTGGGCCAGGAGCTGAGGGAGTCTCTCTCCAGCTGTAGAGGGAGAAGGGCTAGCTGCCTGAGAGGAAGGTACGTGAGCTGGAGCAGTGATAGGGAATAGGGTAAGGGAGCTGGGGAACTCCAGCCTGGTAAACCCCAGGTTACAAGCCTTGGTGAAGGCCTACAGAGGTACTGGGGCTGCAGAGACACAGCCTGGGAATAGGCAAAGGCAGCAGGTCCTAACCCCTTGCTAATGATGTTACCATTATACTGCAGTTTGCCCCAGTGAGTGGGGGCTAGATGATGACTGGCAGTAGCTACTGAGGCAAGGTGGGTTTAGAGGATTGGGGGTTCCCCTGGGAAGGGAGACCCAGAATGAGGGGGCATTGTTGGGGCAGAACCCCAAAGGTAAAGGGAACTAGGGTCCAGGAGGGATAACAGGGCTAGTGGCAGGCAAGAGACTGGCCAGCAGAGGATGCTCCAAAGCTGGGGAAGAGTTAATTCCCAAGATGACCAGCAGGAGGTGCTGCACCAGTGAGTCTTTGCCTTGCTCCATATAGCATGCTGGGGGGAGGATGGGACCTCAGAAAGAATAAGATTGAAACCCCCTGAGCTACAGCACGTGTTGTGATAGACCTGTGTAGGGCCCAGGGAACTTGAAAAGTGTGTTGCAGGGGGTGTTTGTCATCACAGAAATGGAGATATGTCTTCAGGGTTTGCATCTGTTGTTCTGGTAGTGCCTGGTGCCGCTTTGGGTTGGTGTCTAATGGCCTATGGCAGGGGTGGGCAAACTTTTTGGCCTGAGGGCCACAGCTGGGCATAAAATTGTATGGTGGGCCATGAATGCTCACAAAATTGGAAGTTGGAGTGAGGGCTCTGGCTGAGGGTGTGGGCTCTGGGGTGGAGCTGAGGCGTGTACTCTGGGCTGGGACCAAGAGGTTTAGAGGGTGGGAAGGGGATCAGGGCTGGGGTTGGGGCATTGGGGGGAGGGAGGGATGCCTCAGGGGTGCAGCCTCCAGGCAGCACTTACTTCAAGCAGCTCCTGGAAGCAGCGGCATGTCCCTTCTCCAGCTCCTATGTGGAGGTGCAGCTAGGGGGCTCTGTGTGCTGCCCTGTCTAGCAGGCAGCGCTCCTGCAGCTCCTATTGGCTGTGATTCCCAGCCAATGGGAGCTGCGGGGGGAGGACTTGAGGCAGGGGCAGCAGGCGGAGAGCCCCCTAGCTGCCCCTACGTGTAGGAGCTGGAGTGGAGACATGTTGCCACTGCTTCAGGGAGCTGCACGGTAAGCCCCTGACCCTGCTCTGGCGCTCCAGCTGGGAAGCCTCTAACCCTGCTTCCCGGAAGGAGCTCGAGGGCTGGATTAAAAGGCCTGACAGGCCAAACATGGTCCACGGGCTGTAGTTTGCCCACCCAGTCTATGGGGACCTTGCTTCTGACTCTGAGTTTGAGGAGGGAGGTTGTTTGAAAGCCAGAAGAGGGAGTTCAGGAAAGATGTCTTTCAGGATGGCATCTCCCTTGACTATGGGTTGTAACTTTTCAATGATACCTAGTATGGGTTCCAGTGTGGGGGTGGCGGGTTAACATTTGCAGCCTATTAGAGCATTACACTTCATTTGTATAAACTGTCAACTAGCCTCTCAAGGTTGTGTCTGCACTAGACTCTTCTGCACTGGTAGCAGATATGAGTTATAGTGTACAGCAGATGTTATTTTAGCCACCATGTCAACTAATCCTGCCCAAAGCAGGTCAAATCATCATAATTAATGGCAACTATTGCCAGTGGCCTGCCTACATTAGTACCCCCACCAGTAGAGCTGTGCAATTAGTAAATATTAAGGATATTCCCCTGTAAGCGAGGCCCAAAGGAACTGAGAAGACCAGCAAGATAAGTATTTGCTATTAACAGACCCCAGCCCTTGACAATGTATAGCAATTGATTGATTTACCAGTTGTGTCTTGGGTAGCCCACGCTACCCATCCTAAAACAGTGTAAAGTTTGCACAATCCAGGTGGGACATCTGCCAACTGTCAGAGGACAGCTTCAACTGGCAAAACTCGTTAATCTGCCAACAGAGTGCCCTCTTCGGCAACCATCTCCTCCACCACCACAACGTGGTATGTCGCCTGCCCTTGCAGGGTCATTGTCAAGTAATCCTGTCTGACCCATGTTCCTGCTTGGCTGTTTCTCAGCCAGCAAGCAGTAGTCACTAACAGACTGCAATCTCTCCCTTTCTGCCCTCCCTCCCCCAACAGTATCCCCCACAGGACACGTTTTCTCCTCCTCAGACTGAGGTACTAATCAACAGGAAGATGACAATACTGGAAGAGGTCATGAAGGGGGCAGGGACTGGCATTGCTAGATTATTGCTTGAAGAGCCGCAGAGCAGGAGCTGAGGGGCACTGTAGGGGAAATGGGGAGATCTCCTATAGGGAGAAGAGTGAGGGAGGCCTTCAGCTGGCTAACTACCTTGTGCACTGGCTGAGCAAGCTGTCAGAGTTGACAGCACCCAGGCCAGCACACAGTGACTGAACAAATGAAAAGATCCAATAGCTGGAACTTGAGTCTAAACAAGTTGATTGGAAATAAGATGAACATTTTTAAAAGTATTGAACAGTTTCCCTACAGAAGTGGTAGATTACCCATCACTTGAAGTCTTCTAATCAAACCTGGATATTTTTCAAAAAGAGTTGTTAGTTCAACCGTAAGTGATCTGATGCAGGAATCATGGGATGTAATTCTATGGCCACTATTATACAAGAGGTCACTCTCTAGAATCTCGATGATCATAAGGGTCTCTTCTGAACTTAGTCTATGAACTTCAGTGGAGGCTTTATTCCTATAAATTTTGGGATAACTATCCTAAATTGATTGTGGCCTCCCTATCAAAGCGAGTGTGTGGCTGTAAATGCATTTCAATTAACTGATCTCACCAATGTCTAATGTGCTGTACTATACTTTAGTATGACATTTTCTACAGGAATTTAAAAGACCGTCTTGCTGCCCTCCTGGATATTGTGGAAGTGTCTCAGCTAATAAAGAGAATTAGTCAAAATACACTTTTAAAGATTATTTCAGTTGAGGCTGTTGAGATTTTTCCCTTCAAAGAATATTCAGGAAACAATTACTAGGATGTGATATTAAAACACCTGTATCTTTAGTTATTTGGTTGCTATCTGGTAACATTCAGGGCACAAGGTTATGTCTAATAAGTTACTTTATGGACATTTTAGAGGTAATATTAGACAATCCCTTGAGAATTATTCAAATCCTTGGGCACATCAAACTATCAAGAATTTTGCTTTCCTAAAGTAACGGAATACCTGTGACAGTTGGGGCATGGGCATCTACTTGCTAATCAATACTTTTGCAAAAGATTATACTATCTGTAACTGTTCCTTGCCTTCATCTGCTGGCTTTATACTTGTGCATGATTTGATGACTGGACATCTGTTCTGAAATTGCTCTAAGTTATTTACCTTACTATAGTGAAGCGTAACTTTTCAGAAAGCAGCTGCTTTTTTTCCCTGAGGAGAAAACACACACACACACAGTTAAAACCTGATCCTGCATTCCTTGTATACCTCAAAATGTCCATTGTCTTTAGGGGAAGGATTAGGTACACAAGAAATGCAGATTGAGCCTATTTCCATTGCTTTGAATCAATCCAAACCTTTCTTCAGCTGACTGCACAAGTATCCTCACTTACTATCTCCCTGTAAAAAAATAAAGAAATACAGTAACTGGGATTGTCAAAACAGACTTCAGGGGCTTTAGACACCTTTCATTAATAAGCCAAAGGAATGATCAAGTTCTGAATTTATAACATGCTACAAGTTTATTCTATGACTAAGTTTATGCTGCTTTTGCTTAGAAAACTTCAATACGGAATTCTGTTATTGAATGGCTTCTGATTTTTTGTAGTGGGGTTACATCTCTTTTCACAAAATTATAAAAAAGCAGGAAACACATAACTGAGTGACAGTAAAATTTAAGCCACACCTATTACTGAGAAACTGTGATTTTCCTCCCCCCGCACTTCTAACAGAGTAATTCTAAACTGTAGCATTCAACACATCTCCTGAGTTTCCAGGCTGAAATAGGGCAATGTAAACTTTACAGCATCTGTTGCTTTTGGAAACAGTCACTTCACATCTGTTGTCTCGGCAGTGCGGTGTCTAAGCAGGGTGTAAAAAGGTACTTTATAACAACCAGTAGTGTTCCTGTCAGAGTGGTAATTTACAGATTCATACCAGATCGTAGGACTGGGTTTCCTCATTTTTACACCCTGTAGAAAGTTTTAATTGAGGTACTTGAAGTACGCACCAAAGCAACACCTCCTAATATCATCATCAGATCCAGGTCTAGTGAGTGACCTGAAAGAGGTTTTCCAAATGATTAAGGGACGAAGTTATCAAAGGTGGAAAGTTTTCAGAGTTCCTTTCCTTGTATTTTCAACATTACTGGGCCCATACCATTGTGCTTAAATTATCAATATTTCTGAAAGGGGAGATTTCAGACCCTTTAGCAGACGTTTTGTCAAACTCAAAACTAAACAGGAAAACTTCTGTAAGAGGAATTTTGTGACCTGAAATCGCTATAACACAAAATGGTAAAGCATGGTATTTAAATGCGGATCTGCGATGTTTTGCTTGTAATTATCGGGTTTCCCTTGGGTGGAGGGCGAGGGAAGGAGAATTTGAGAGTTTGGCAAGTTACCGAAATGATTACATAGGAAACTTGTTTATTGCCTCATTACTACCCATTTCCTTCCAACTAGATAATCTCTGTATTCATTTAAATCAAAAAGGAAGGGAGAGGAGCCTGTGAGCAGAAGCAGCATAACAACTGCTCGCTCTGGTTTTGTGCCACGTGTTTAATTTCCTACAAATTCCCATTTAATAGCTTGACCGCCAGCTTCTGATGAAGATTTACATTCCTTCCCCCAACAACTTAATTTCCTAACACTAGATTTTTCTGGTTCGAAACCTGACAAGTCACAAAATTTGCCACTACCAAAAATAAATCCCACTGCATTGCCACCCTCCTGGCTCACTGAAACGCTTGTTCCTGCGATTACAGTAATTACAGCCCCAGCGTGAGCTCCATACAAGTGCTAAATGAAACAGCACATCAATTAAAAAATAAACACTCCATTCTAGGAGTAAGACAACCCCCTGGGATGTCCTAACAAGCGTAAATGAACCTGCCAGGCTGCCGGCCTCCCCGCCGCCTCCCTAGCTTCTCTCGTTTAAGGTGGTTTAGAAAGTGAGGGGGAAGGGTTAATTGAAGCACTAACAAGTGGCAGATAAAGAAGCCGAAATCCCCACTGCAATCTCGTTTTACCTACATCCTAGAAGCGCAACTTGAAAGCGGGCGATTAGTTCAGAACCCCTGAAACTACTGGAATCAAAAGAGGAACGCTCCCCCGCCCCTGCCTAGATATTGTTCCCTACTGAGTACCTACCTGTTGGAGAGATTTGTCCAATCGACTATTTAAACCACGTTTATTTTACATATCTGCCTTTCGGAGGGAGATGCTGTGGTTTTGGGATTAATTTTCAGTCTATTTTTTATTTTCCCCCTTTCGAAAGGATATTTCCAGGTGTCTCACTGAGCCATTAAATCTCCCTCACTTTCGGGATTCTTGCACTCAACTAGACCTCACTTTAGGTTCATCCAAGTAACTACGCTTTGTCTCCTAGGCAGATCCTTCCTGAAATGAGACTTGGAACACTTATTTAGAAGGTGGGTAACAGTCCAGTGACACATCCATGGCAGGTTATATATCTCTCCCCTCTTTCCCCCCCCCCCCCGCCCTCGTCAACTGCTCTGAGTAAAAACTGGGGAAGAAGATGACCCTATATTATCAACAATGTTCCCAAAAATTTCTGTCAATGCGCCCAAACCCCCAAAAAACACCAGCTGGTCTGATTAAGACCAACGTTATCACTAATCCAGCAGAAGGAGACTTTACAAGAAACAGCCAACCACCATGTCAAGCAGTCAGATGAATAGACTTTAAACATTAAGAGTGACAATGCCATCACTTATTAAGCAGAAATTCTTCTTAATGTCACTATCTTCTCTTCTTCTCCTCCTCCTCCTTCCCCCCCACCCCCATCACTGAACTCAGCAGAGACTTCTACTTTACAGTTGATACAAAGATCTGGACCCTAAAGAGGTAACAATTTGGGGGCACAAACATAGGCATTTATATAAACTACCGATGCTCTTTGACCCCCAGGTACCAGTAATGACTGAAAGACTATGTCTGGATTTAGAGGTGGGTCCCCCAAGGCCTAAATTGTATTCATTCAGAATTGGCTCTGACAGTCTAAGGAATAACTAAATCATATGCAGCATATGGAGCTGCGCTCCATCAGCTGCCCTTAATCCTTATCTGTGCTGTTGCAAAACAATTCTCAACACTGTAAACTTGCCCTCTCTCCGGGCAAGAGACTGAGGTAAACTTGAACTTATCTGTGTTCCACTGCGTAGAATCCAAGCTCCTACTGAAACTTCCATTGCAGGGCGATATGATCCTGCCACCAAGTGTAAACAGTATCTATTTTAAGCAGCTCTTGGTGAGGAAGCACAGCCTCTCTAAAATGACACACAAAATTTAACCAGCTGTCAGTTTCACTGGGATAACTCAAATTCCATATAAATATCAGTTTAATGAATTGCTCTCTCTGGTGAGTGCATTTTTATGACTTTTTTTTATATATCTCAGGCTAAAATTTTGTTTTATCTACTACATATCCTTGGTGGTAGCTGACATCATTAATAGCTTACCCCCCCCCCTTTTTTTTTTTTGGACAGATGTATTGTATATGGCAGCCTAAAAGGTACGGTGGCTTTAGAGAAGCGCTGATTTTAAAAAACCCAACAAAATATGTAAGACCAGGAGGCTACATCTACCCGAGCACGGTTTTCTGCCACCAGTATTCCCACTTCAGCCAGTGGAGGCTATTCCCAGGCTTGTCTGCAGGTCCAACCTCCCATCTGGTTGGGATTTGGCCTTAATATTTTGTAGTATATTCTAATATAGATAGAGAAGCGAATACTCGCACTGTTTTACATTGTTTGCAGAAAGCACTGAAGATCGACGCTCACCGGGAATGCATTCTCAGGAACCCTGGCGCTTTGATAAGTAGAGGATTTTAAAACACAGATGAAAACTTATTCTTACTCCTAGGCAAAGCAGTAGCCAGAGGTCTCTGAAACCATACCACGAAAAGGAAAAGAAATGCCCCCAAACTAGAAGGGAGTCTCCTCTTCCTTGTTTAAGAATTCTCTTCACTACTTGTCTGCCAGGAAACATTTACAGCTCATAAACTGCACCTTAAAGGAACAGACATCGCCCTTAGAAAATCGTGAGGGAGAATGAGAACAGCGGATTTCGCAAACAAGGTGCGGAGGGCAGAGCGCTGAGTCCGTTCCACCTTAAGGGAGGTTGCGGGCCGGCTTCCCTGCTCCCCGCCCGCAGCCCGCGTGATAGGTGGCTGGGGCGCGAGGGGCGGGGCCCGGCAGCGCTCGGTATAAATATTCATGAGAGCGCGGTGCCCGGCCTGGCGCTGCCGGGGCCCGAGAGCGAGAAGTTGTGCAAAGGGCGCTGTGGCTGCCGAGACCCAGGTGGCTCCGCAGCGGCGCGGGGGGGATTACAGCGCCTGCGGCCGGACCGTGCTGCTGCGGGCTCGGGAAGCTCGCGCGGCTGCAGGGGCACCGGGGACCCCTCCCCCGGTGGTTCGGGCCGGCTGCTGGGGGCCGCGGGGGCCAGGTCCGTGGCTCAGGGAGCCCTCAGCCATCTTGGCTGGGCACCGCAGGGACTGAAGGCGAAAGTTGCGGCGCCCGGCCGGGAGCGCCGCGGCCGCTGGAGCAGCGGATGCAGCCCCCGAGCCGACAGGAGAGGCGACAGCGGCTGCGAAGCCTCCCCCGAGCGGACTGAGCGCGCACGCCCCCCGCGGGCTCTACGCGCCGGTCCAGGACCCGGAGCGCTGCAGGAGGCACTGACGGGGGCTGTGCGCAGGGCTCCCCGCTGCCCCGGACAGGCGAGAAGAGGCGTCCCCGGGGCTGTGTCCTTCCCAGCCAGGCGAGCCCCGCGGAGGGTGGCAGTGCGTTCCCTGGCACCTGCAACAGCGAGCCCGGGGGTTCGCCCTGCCTGCGGCGGGCAGAGACGGGACGCGGGGCTGCCGGCAGGGCGATACACCCCGGCGGCGGGGCGCTTGCTCTCCCCGGGGGAGGCTATTCCTCCGGGCCTTTGCGGTGCCCCCGGCGCCTTCCGCTACTAGGGGGCAGAGCGGACTCGGAGCTGCCGGGCGACCGCCTCCTGTCCCCGAGCATGGAGCGGAGTTACCTGCTGGAAATCACCTCGCTGCTCGCTGCCTTCTCCCTGCTGCAGCGCTCCAGCGCCGCCGCCTCCTCCGCTGCCGCCGCCGTCGCCTCGGCCAAGGAGCTGTCGTGCCAGGAGATCACCGTGCCCCTGTGCAAAGGCATCGGCTATAACTACACCTACATGCCCAACCAGTTCAACCACGACACGCAGGACGAGGCGGGGCTGGAGGTGCACCAGTTCTGGCCGCTGGTGGAGATCCAGTGCTCGGCCGACCTGCGCTTCTTCCTCTGCAGCATGTACACCCCCATCTGCCTGGAGGACTATAAGAAGCCGCTGCCGCCCTGCCGCAGCGTCTGCGAGCGGGCCAAGGCCGGCTGCGCCCCGCTCATGCGCCAGTACGGCTTCGCCTGGCCCGACAGGATGCGCTGCGACCGCCTGCCGGAGCAAGGCAACCCGGACACGCTGTGCATGGACTACAACCGCACCGACCTCACCACCGCCGCGCCGCCCCCGGCCAAGCCGCCGCACCGCGGTGGGAAGGCGGGGGGCGCGGCAAGGCCCCCCGCGGCCGCTGCGCCCCCGGCCGAGCTCCCCCGCAAGCCCCGGCCGCCTCCCCCTTGCGAGCCGGGCTGCCAGTGCCGGGCGCCCATGGTGTCGGTGTCCAGCGAGCGCCACCCGCTCTACAACCGGGTGAAGACGGGGCAGATCGCCAACTGCGCGCTGCCCTGCCACAACCCCTACTTCAGCCCGGACGAGCGCGCCTTCACCGCCTTCTGGATCGGCCTGTGGTCCGTGCTCTGCTTCCTCTCCACCTTCGCCACCGTCTCCACCTTCCTCATCGACATGGAGCGGTTCAAGTACCCGGAGCGGCCCATCATCTTCCTGGCCGCCTGCTACCTCTTCGTCTCGCTCGGCTACCTGGTGCGCCTGGTGGCCGGGCACGAGAAGGTGGCGTGCAGCGGCGGGGCAGGAGCCGGCGGAGCGGGGGCCGGAGCGGCGGGGGCCGGCGGGAGCGCCGCGGCGGGGGCTGCGGGCGGGCGGGGCGCGGCAGGGGGCGCGGCGGAGCTGCAGCCGGAGCTGGCGGGGGCCGAGCACGTGCGCTACGAGAGCACGGGCCCGGCGCTGTGCACCGTGGTCTTCCTGCTGGTGTACTTCTTCGGCATGGCCAGCTCCATCTGGTGGGTCATCCTCTCCCTCACCTGGTTCCTGGCCGCCGGCATGAAGTGGGGCAACGAGGCCATCGCCGGCTACGCGCAGTACTTCCACCTGGCCGCCTGGCTGCTGCCCAGCGTCAAGTCCATCGCCGTGCTGGCCCTCAGCTCCGTGGACGGCGACCCGGTGGCCGGCATCTGCTACGTGGGCAACCAGAGCCTGGAGAACCTGCGGGGCTTCGTGCTGGCGCCGCTGCTCATCTACCTGGCCATCGGCTCCATGTTCCTGCTGGCCGGCTTCGTCTCGCTCTTCCGCATCCGCAGCGTGATCAAGCAGCAGGGCGGCCCCACCAAGACGCACAAGCTGGAGAAGCTGATGATCCGCCTGGGGCTCTTCACCGTGCTCTACACCGTGCCGGCCGCCAGCGTGGTGGCCTGCCTCTTCTACGAGCAGCACAACCGGCCCCGCTGGGAGGCCACACACAACTGCCCCTGCCTCCGCGACCAGCAGCCCGACCAGGCCCGCCGCCCCGACTACGCCGTCTTCATGCTCAAGTACTTCATGTGCCTGGTGGTGGGCATCACCTCCGGCTTCTGGGTCTGGTCCGGGAAGACCCTGGAGTCCTGGAGGGCCCTCTGCACCCGTTGCTGCTGGGCGAGCAAGGGAGCCGCAGGCGCCGGGCCCACGGCGGCAGGGGGTGGGGGGCAGGTAGCTGCCGCGACGGCGGCGGGGGGACTGGGGGGAGGAGGAGGAGGAGGAGGCGGCGGCGGCTCCATGTACAGCGATGTCAGCACTGGCTTAACGTGGAGATCGGGCACCGCCAGTTCGCTGTCCTACCCCAAGCAGATGCCCTTGTCTCAAGTGTGAGAGCTGGAGAGGCCCGTGGTAGGGAGCGGGGGGCGCTGGCCTGTATGAAATGCTCCCTCACTGTTTGGTGCCATTGATGAACCCCCTAATGGTCCCCATTAGCCACGGCTTGTGCAGAACAATTCAGCCGGCAGAGGCCCCAAGCACCGGCCCCCTCCCTCCCCGTCTCCATTCATATGCAGGGAGCATGTACTTCAAGGCGTCAGCTTATTGTTGTGCCGACAGAAAAGGGTGGAGGAGGCTCAGCAGTTTCTGCAGCGAGCAGGACAAGAAGCAGCTTCGGATTCTGTCTCTGGACTTGCAGTAGATCTTCCTTCAGCAGGGGTCCTCCCCACACCCAGTCCAACGGAGGAGGTTGATGGCCTGATGGGACTGCAGGTTTTGGGTATTCTTAATGACCAGGCAAATGCCTTAAACACACACACAAATCATGTCTTAATTATACACCCAAAATAAATACGGGTTTTGCAGTAAACGATGTATTTATATAATTATTTGTTACTTTGTACAAATATGTAAGATATGTATATATCCAAAGCTATACAGTCTGTAAATTTTTTTTGTAAAAAGTTTAGAGGCTCCCCCTGTAAGAGCAAATATTTGAGTATTCTATTTTGTCAATAAAATGACTTTTGATAAATGATTTTTCCAAGCTTCCCCCTCCTCCTACCCTGCTTATTCCAGATGGTGTTAGTAAACTCTGTCACTGAAAGATGTCACTATAAGCTATATTAGCAATGCAATCCTTAATGCAGTTACTTATCTAAATTAAAATGTGAGGGCTGTTTTTTTTAAAGAAAAACAAATTTTTAGACTGACTTGTTGAATGTCCTAAAACCTGAGGTGCCTTACAATAATTCTTTGCTGCTCTATGCTTTGTAAGCCATCACACTGTATGTAAACTAAAGTTGTAGGAGGCAGTAATCTCCCACATGCCTTGTTATGTATCCTGTAAAATGGATGTTATTTTAGGAATGTGAACACTCACACTACCTTTCATAGCTATTGTCTGTCTTTTGTAAGCACCTGATTTTAGAGGGGCTGCATACTGCTAACGTGTAAAGGTTAATGTTTCAAATCCATAGATCATGTTTTACAGTAGAACAGTGAGTTAAGAATTGTTAGATTAGTCTTTCCTTAACAGATTAAACTAACAGGTTAACATCTTAACCTTTCATACTTAACTTTTGTATATCAAATATGGTCCTATTTCAAAAGAAAAGGTATTGTTCTTCTGTCAAGACTAAGCTAATTTATTTGAGCAGAAGGCTGTTGAATTAACAGAAGAATGCTTTAGCAATTGTTGAACTTTTTACCTGTCTGCTCAGTGGCTCAGAACATCATTCCTTTAAGAGGAGCTAAATGAATAGGGTTAATCTGTAGGGAACTTGGTCTCTTTTGAGTTTGGAAAAACTTTGATCTTTTCTCTTCTCCAAACATGATGTATAGTCTGAAGTTTCTTTCCCTGCTGCTGGGTTCCTCTTGTTGCAGAATTGGCCACCATGGAGCCTTAAAGTTCTTCAATTACAGAGATGTGGGGCTTTTTTTAAAATAAAAAGAGGAAGACTTGTAACAGTTAGTGAACAGCAGAGGGAAAAGGGAGAACAGCCTTTTAAACAGCTTTTTCCCTGCATTGTTAGCCAGTCTGCAGGCAGCAGGGCATGGGATGGAGCAGTATAGAAAAAAGGCATGAATGCCCTACAGGTGGTCTGCTCACATAATCTACCCAATTTAAAGCATTTTCCTTTGCAGGACAATTGCACTACAAAACTCCCTTTTCTTTTTTACTCCTAATTGAAGCAAATTATAAACTAAAAGTTTTTCTTTTAAAAAAAAAAATCCTTTATTGCTGGGAAATTAATGACTAAATTCTGGTATGTTTTCAGAACTAGGATTCTGTAGACCATGAGAAGTAAAAGCTGCAGTAGACAGTTCTTTGCTCCAGAAAGATATTTTTATTCATTCTGCTTATTTTCTGAGAGATTAGTAATAATTTAAAAGCAATTGGTGAGGTTGTGTGTTAGCAATGAAAAGATAGCCCCAGGTCCCTTATTAACCTGTCAATCAAGATAAGAGATGGGCAACTGCCCTACTAATGACATAGGCATCAATCATCATTGGTGGGAAAAACTTTGTCCCAGTGAGTTTTGACTTGATTTTGGTGTCCCCTTCAGGAGATCCCATTACTAAACAGGAACTTCCAGTTTTACAGTTTTCAGAGTAGCAGCTGTGTTAGTCTATATTCTCAAAAAGAAAAAGAATACTTGTGGCACCTTAGAGACCAACAAATTTATTTGAGCATAAGCTTTAAGTGAGCTGTAGCTCACAAAAGCTTATGCTCAAATAAATTTGTTAGTCTCTAAGGTGCCACAAGTACTCCCTTTTCTTTTTGCAGTTTTATAGTGTTACTTGAATCATAAAGGGGAAGAGGGTGCACAAAAGGGCTGGACCTGCTACCTCTGTGTACAAACAATACTGAAGTGGCTCATATTTACAAGGAATACACCTCACTTTAAGACTTCTAGCTAGTGCTATTTATGCAGCATTGTAGCAAAGCCTGTATTAGAATAATATTTTATTTCAATAACAGATAGCTGAACAAGACTGTTACAGACATGCCTTTTTCTTTAGGTGAGTCAGATTGTGGTTTTAAAAACATACTTCCTACACCATGTGCACCACATACAAAATGAATGGGGTGTTACCTAGCACTTAGGAAAAAAACCTCCATGTGGTTATGGAGGGAGTTTCCTCCTACTAAGGAATGCTTAATAAAGTCATATATTTTAGTATCTATTGCCAGATAAAATGTGGGCTCCTCTACCTACAGTCAACTCTAGAATCAAAGTTTGAAGAAACTTATTCTGAAGTATTTTTACAAGAGTTTGTTGAGTTATGTCTGCATGTGGTTGCTGTAGCAGGACACCCAAGTACTGCCATAAAAGCACTTTTAGCAAAAAGCTGTAACGTGGCTCTGCCTAAGCACCAGTTGAGGTAACCTCCTTTGATTATGCACACAAAGTTTAAAAAGCCATGAAGACTTTGTAGTTAGTAGCTTACCAGCTACTTAATTGTTTGAGAAATATCCTGCCAACTAGTACAACCCTGAGTCCTCCTACTGCCTCTTCAGCACAGGTACCATTTATTTCACTTTCTTATAACCATTAAGTAGTTTGCAAAATTGTCAGTATTATTAGAGATGGAGGTTCACCTCATAGTCATAATAGCTGACTCAAAGCTAGTTAGCAGTTGGCTTTGCTTTTAGCAGTGGGAAATAGGGTCAGAGCTGAACAATGGTGCAATGACAGTGAAGTGTGTCTGAAGCTAGAAAATCAAAACTCATGTTTGGGCTGGAGAAGTTATATGCAATAAGGGCTTTAGAAGAACAATAGGAAGGTACTAGAAATACAAGAAAAGAGAAATCTGAAACAAACCATACTGCATTGTTTCTCAACTCAACAATGACAAGTCATTCCACCACAATTCATCAGTGTTCAAAATCTGACTCAGTTTCCAGATCAAACTAAGCAATGTACTGTGAATTATTACAGAACAGTTTAATGTGTGGTGACAATCTACCATATACCTAAAGTTACAAGACAGTTACTAAAAACTAATCACAGTAGAAACGCATGTAATGCATATTTCTTAAAAAGGACTAAAACCATTGATCAGTAATTTATACTACAGTGCCACCTCCTGGCCACATTCTAATAGATACATTGTATCCTTGTGTAACCAATTAATATGGTAAGCACAGAGTGGTCAGGATATATATGTTTAAACTGAGAGCTGATGCAAAGACTATAAATTATACAGCTTTCTACATAACTGATTGTGTGACAACATTTTGAAAAGTTGGATGTCTCAGTGAAGCCCCAGGGAGTTAATAGGAGGATCTTATAGCTTAGTATCCAAGCTGAGTTGGGTAAATGGGAAGAACTGTGCTTTCCTAATTCCCCCCCCCCCATCTATGGGCCAATGTACCTTTTAAACTTTTTCTCTTCCTGGACTCTTTTCCTTATATGGTCTTTCAAAAGGAAAATGTGGGTTGTTATCCATAATGCCAATGCAGTGCTGTAGCTTTTTAAGGAGGCAGAACTTCACAGGTGTACTAGAGCATGCTAATGAATAACAACTCACCATAGGGTTGGTTCCCTTGGAGCTATATGTTAGTCTTCTGGCCCCTGCTTGAAGTTTTCCCTGACATGAACAGTGCCAACAGCTGCCACAGATGATTATAATGAGTTAGTGAGACTGGAATTTGGGTCGGCAGGAGGGTTTTCTGTATAGCTATATTGAAAAAGTATGATGTGGGTTTAAGAGCCAGGCATTCTGGGAAACTTACCTTGGCCCATGCCATAACCACCACCCCCCACCACACCCTTATTTAAATAGTTACAACAAAAGCAAGAGATGCTTGAAAAGAGGTGTTGAGGATAGAGTGTCTGTTGTGGAATCCTCCTGTATAATACTTTAGAAAGCAAAATATCCTGGTACTTTCTAACTCTAGAGTTCTTTGTGCTTGACAAACTTTACCAACACCCTATGGAGAGATGTAAGCAATACTGTGTTCATCTTTACATGGGGAAGGGAACTTAAGGCTGAAGGGCAAAGTCAAGTGCCCAAGCTCAGAGCGGATGTCCGTGTCTGAGTTAGAGCAGGATTCTAAAGCTGGTAATCCAGACCTCAGTGAAGGCTGTACCAAAACTCCTATTGATTTCGGTGGGGTCAGGCTACCACTGCCCACTTCTGAGGCTCATGCACAGTCTGTCAATTTAATTTGTAAAAGCTCCAGAACAGAAACAGGATGTGTATCTCAAGCCTGCAATACTTTTCTTCCCAAACAGTACATAAAATGCAAGAGCTGATAGGAATGCCTCTGCTAGGGTCTTTCTGATAAATTAACAAACGCAGTGCAAGGAGCCTAAAGACTGGTGTAGGCTAAATGCTCTGCCCAATGTGGAGTAAATAAAAAGACAGATGTAGGACCTCAAGGAAAGCCAAAACGCTGTGGAGTGAAGGCTGCTTCAGGCCAGGAGGAGAAAGTCCAGGCTCATAGTAGAGGTTATTTGCTAAGGAAACAGATTCCTCCTGAGCATAGTGGGAGGAGGATAGAGGACAATTCTTACAAGATGGGTCCATTTTCAATATGTTTAAATTACCAGACAGCTCTGTCTGTCTAGGTTTTTATGAGAGTGCCCATCACTCTAGTGTATTGAGCTCATATAGCTGAGTGCAGTTGCCTTGAAGCAGGAACTGTGCAGTACATCATAGACATTTTTCACACTATCATAGTGCCTGGTATTTAAAATATGGAGTTATAATTTAATGTGATTTCGGTTTGACAAACTGCCTTAGAGACTACTTACTATCTCAGATCCAACACTGAATTGACCCTTCTGAAGGCTGGGATAATAATATCTTCATTCCTATAGGACAGTGGTTCCCAAACTTGTTCTGCTGCTTGTGCAGGGAAAGGTCCTGGGGGGCTGGGCTGGTTTGTTTACCTGCCGCGTCCACAGGTTCAGCTGAGGGACCTCTGCCTGCACTGCTTCCAGCAGCTCCCATTGGCCTGGAGCGGCGAATCGCAGCCACTGGGAGCTGCGATCAGCCAAACCTGTGGACGCGGCAGGTAAACAAACCAGCCCGACCCCCCAGGGGCTTTCCCCGCACAAGCGGTGGAACAAGTTTGGGTACCACTGCTCAAGGACTTTAATCTATGGTTTCAAAACACTTTACATGCACTAATGAATTAATTCTCACAAAAGTCCCCATGGGAAGCAAGCACAGGGAAGAGATTACCCTACATTGACATTCATTCTGTTGCAGGTCTAGGAATAGGACCCATGTTTTCTGACTCTGTGTCCTGTGCTTTAAGTGGTCATCTTTTCCTTTTTTCTCACACTTGATTTTAGATCTTCTACCTTCAGTAGCCCTAAATGCATCCACACTTTCTGAGCTATGACACCAAGTCTACCAGTGGATCGGACAGCCTCTGCTAGCAATCAAACTGCTATCTTTAAATTTTACAACCTTTGGGGCATAGGTCAGAGATGCATACATAATTCATTCTGAGATCTGGAGTGATTTGAAGAGAGTAATTAAAAGAGACACAAAACAGCATATTGAATGGGTTTCTCTGGGTTCAGGCATGAGAGAGGAAGGAGGAAAATAGGTTCACAAGGTAGTACAGAACGAAGGGGAAAAGAAGAAATGAGAGAGGCTGGAAACTTTAGCCTAAATAGTCCAAATTCAAAGTGTGTTGAGGCTCTCCAGTGACTGGTTATCATTAATATGTTTATTTAATCAGGCTCACATTAAGATGCACTGCCTGAGTAATGTTAATCTGAAATAAAAACTGATTGGGAGAGCAACTGATTCTTCCTTTCCCCAAACAGCTGGTAAATCCTTATGAACAACTCTCAAATGAAAAATCCTTACAAATAAACTAGTGTCTGATGAAAATCAGTATCCAGAACAAGTTTCCTTTGGCCTGTGGTGTGTGCATATGTGAATGGCAGGAACATGGGCTCTGGCTTTTGTCTTACTGCTGCATGTTAATGAGCAGCTAGGAGTGCCCTCAGCTGGCCCGAAGAGTGAACTTCATCCTCTTTTTGCCTAACTGCAAAGACTACCAGTTGCAGATTTATGCTCCAATTCATCAAAGCCTGCACGTACAATTATAGAAATGTATGACTGGCAGGGACCTCAACAGATCATCTAGTCCAGTCCCCTGCACCGAGGCAGGATTAAGTATTATCTAGCCCATTCCTGACAGGTGCTTGGAGGTTTTTAAGAACAGGTTAGACAATGACCGAGATTCCACAACCTCCATAGGTAATTTTGTTCCAGTGCTTAACTACCCTGACAGATAGGAAGTTTTTCCTAACATCTAACCTAAATTTCCCTAACTTAATTTAAGCCCTTTACCTCTTCTCCTGTCCTCAGTGGTTAATGAGAACAACTTGTCACCCTCCTCTTGTAACAACTTTTTATGTATTTGAAAACTGTTATGTCCCCTCTGTCTTCTCTTGTCCAGATGAAACCCTACTTTTTCAATATTTCCTCAAAGGTCACATTTTCTAGACCTTTAATCACTTTTGTTGCTCTTCTCTGGGCTGTGCATATCTTCCCCAAAGTGTGAAGACAATACTCCAGTTGAGTAATACTCCAGAACTGAAGACAATACTCCAGTTGAGGCCTTATCAGTGACTAGTAAAGTGAAAGAATTACTTTTTACATCTTGTTTACAACACTCCTGCTAATACATTCCAGAATGATGTTCTTTTTGTTTTAGCTGGGTTTGTTTAGTTTTTTGCAACCATATTACATTGATTCATATTTAGTTTGATCCACTATACCCACCCACCCCAATCCCTTTCTGCAGTATTCTTTCTGAAGCAGTCATTTCCCATTTTGTATTTGAACAATTGATTATTTCTCTCTAAGGGTAATATTTTGCATTTGTCCTTATTGGATTTCATTCTATTTATTTCAGACCATTTCTCCAGTTTGTCAAGATCATTTTGAATTCTAATCCTGTCCTCCAAATCACTTGTAATCCCTCCCAGATTGGTATCATCTGCAAACATTATACGTTTATTCTTTATGCCATTATCATCTTAGACTTCAGTGGGACTTAGGCAGACGCTTAAGCATTTTGCTATATCAGGGCCATAGGAAACATTTCTCATAATTACACTGTAAACCTGACACACTTTGTCCTATACCACTTGCATGGATAGTGGTAATGAAAGGATTTCTACTTGACAGTATGACTCCCCTGTGGGCTGAAGGTCATGGGAGGAAGTCTTCTCCAGAAGTAACCACTTAAGTCCCCGGCCCTACAAACACTTAAATATATAAGTGACTTGTAGACAGTGGAACTACTCACATGAGAAAAGTAATGCTCCGGATCAGAGCTGTGAGGAGAAGAATTTATTTATTGGAGACTAACATATTCCTATATTTAGATAGACAAGCTCAGGCAGCTTGCTCCCTACTCAGTGCTCAGAGGAGTGATAACCACAAGGTCCTTCACCTTCTCCAACTGACTTCAATACTTGTCCTATTTCCTGCCAATTTCTCTCATTCTCTTGGCCTCCTCTGTTCCATCTCTTTCCTTTCCTCACTTCCCGGACAGTTTTTCCCTGCTTCCCATCTTTCTCCCCCTGCTGCTGGAGCTACACTTCCTTCCTCTTCCATTTTTTCTTTATCCAAACTGCTGAACTCCAACAGTTTCAGAATCTCCTGGTTCCAGAGTTACACCCTTTCACCAGTTAAGTAGGCATCACCTGAGACATTTTGCTCACCATGAATGAAATTCACGTGGGTGCAGAGGGCCAGTACAAAGTCTGTGCACATCTAAGTCCCCCCTTGGATGCTTGAGTGGTGCACAGGATTTGTGCTGGCCCTCTGTGAGGGGTGAATTTCACTATTTAAATAGCAAAGAAGGTCATAGTTTTATCATATTTTTGCACCTAAACTTCAATTCTGCTTGGAAAAATAGTTTACTAAAGAAATATGTAACTATTATTTCAGACCTATGTTATCACAAGGTAGAGAATTGGGATATCTTACTTGAATATCTCAGAATTAAGTGCTGGGGAGGGGGGGGAGGAAGAATATTACATTAGTTGTTCTTCCCTACAGGAACATGTAGCCCCAAAGGCAAGTGAGCTGCCAGCTGAGTACCTTACACCTTTCACCATTGCAAGTGTCATAGTCATCAATGTAATGCCCTAGTTTTGAACTCTAGTAAAAACTACAGAAGTAGCTGCATAATATTTTTACATACTTAGACCATAAAAGGCTTATTTGTAAAACTCACAAAGTATATAAAATATATCTTTTTAAACATTGCAGGCTCCTTCAGTTCCTCTAGAGAGCAGCAAATAGGCTTAAATAAAGTATTAACATGAACCTGTCAAATACTCATGAAAGAGAGAAACCTGGTTTGGGAGGAGCTGCGTACACTCACTACTTTCATTATGTGCACTAGCTGGAGATCAACATGAAGCAGAGAATTCTGAGCAGGGGGACCTCTGGAGAAAAGCATTATAACCAAACTTTCTGGGAGTGGCTTCTCTAATGGAAATATTTCTGTATTATGGAAAAGTCTAGTACTTCAGCTCTGGAAAGTCAAATTTTGGATAAATACAATATCTAGGACCTCAGCCTGGGATTTTCCAAGCAACTTAAGGGAAGTAGGTCTCCCAGTGAGTGCCATCCTAATTTCCCAAAAGCCATTGCCGGAGATTTAATTGAGCTGAAGTGTATGCTATTGTAAATAGGAACACTACCCTATGTGTTGGTTCCAGAAAGAATTTGGCCATAGTCTTTCAAGAATCCCACATGTTGTAGGAGGAAAGTTACTCCTTAGATGTCTTCCTGTACACTGTTCTCTTCTTGACTTCGGATCAGAACACTGTGCTTCTAGGGAATCAAATGTAAACTCCTAAATCTGAACAAGGCTCCTACTAGATTCAAAATATTGGAGAAGCATCAACGGCAGAGGAACTAACCAAATAAGAGGAAGGTGATTATTGCTTTTGTCCCTCTTAATGAAACCTGAGCCAATATTATTGACCAGGCATCATGAAATATGGTTTCCAGTTGTAAGGAATTTGTTCAGTTGCTTGGAAGGAGGGTTTCTCTATCTAAATATTTATATGGCCCTTTATCTCTGTGGTCACCGAACATTTGAAGACATGGATTCTGTCCATCTTGAAGTGGTAGAATACTCCCCCACTTGTTCAAGAACACCAGGTTGACCACCAAGCTGTGACAGTCTTTTCTTGACTATTAGGAAGATCATACCTGGGGGAGCCAAGATCTCTCCCTATTTCCAGGTTATCTTTTGAACTTCATATTCATTTTGAGGGTCAGTCATAATATTTAGGATGCAAGACCTTTGTAAGGGTCCCTCATACTCCTGTCAGACTTAGTGAAACAGGTAACTAACATGGGGTCAAACTCTAGGATCTTGGCTGGTAAGCTAAAGTATGGACTGTCCACCTTTGTGTTGCAGCAAAATGCTTTGGCCAGAAAAGCTCTGGATTCATTCCACAATACAGCATTGTCCACCTGGCTTCCCTCTCTGTCCATAGGGATTTAAGTTGACTACAGATGAAGTGTAGGATGGGGCAGGTATAGAGCATTAAGATGGGAGGAGGATACTGGAGCCAGTAAGGGAATAGTCTGTCAGAGGCCTCCGAAACAGTGCTATGCTGACGTCGAGAGAGGTGAGGAGAAGCAGTGTCTAAAATTGCAGGGGCAGGAAGGCTACCCCCTAGAACATCCTCTTGAATGAGTCTGGCAGTGTTTACTTCCTGCTTCAGCTTACAGTGCTCCGTAGAGAGGAGGAGTATTACCACCTTCAGTGCTGGGTTGGGGAAGACAGTAATAGGAGCCACTGCAGAAGCTCCTTTTGCTTGGTCAGACCCTCCTGCCTTTCTCCACTATTATTATTATTTTAATACCAACGAAAGTTCAGCATTGTACAAGACAGAAAATAAGCAGTCTCTTGCCTGATGTGCTTAGAATCTCGAGGACTGAAGAATACAATGGGAAAGCCAGATGTGGGGATAAGTCCACTCCTCCTTCCAGTTATACATTCCCTTCCTGAGCATGTAGGAAGGGGGGGGCGTGTTTCAGGAGGCAAGTGACATTCACCACCATCTTGATTTGAGGCCAGGTTTTCAGTAGTGAGAGCTTCCTAGTGTGGCTCTGATAGCTGAGTTAAGGTCTCCATCCCTGAGCTACAGGAAACTTGTCTGCTGTCCCCTGATATTATCAAGCTGTGGAGAGCAGCAAAGAGGAGAAAAAATGAAGCTCCTGATGCAGGTTTTTTAATCTGTGGAGTTTTTCAGGAGTAATTTACCAGTGGACTTCAGTGTCTGTGGGGAAATCCTTACTGCGTGCTGTTGGTAATACAGAGCCTTCAGTATCTTTTTTTTAAATTTAATTATTATTATTTATTTTATTCTGTTGTTTGGCAAACAAAGGAAAAGCAGTCGCTTGACTGAGAACCTCTTTGGCTTAAAGTATTTTTACATGAAACAGTGTGACTGATTGTTAGTCATAATATTTTGTGAAGGTGGTTATCCAAATACCTATGCACTTCTAATTAGGCAGCTATATATACCCTCTTGGTAGAAGGACTTCCTTGGGAATAAGTTTGAGTTTTGATTTGGGTCAAGGGGGGGGAACCTAAACATTCCTCAGTCAGTGAGGATCTTGGACAAAAAGTGGAGAAGTGAGGAGGAAGGACAATATTACAATGACAAGACTATACAGTAGGGCAATGTGGGTGATTCAATGAAATTAGTATCTGTACTTTAAAAAAATTCACTATTTGTAGGTCAAGAACAGTTTGTTATGATTTGGAACAGTTGCTTCAGAACATTGTTAGCAATTCAATTAAACATGAGATTACATTGTAAAATGACTTCTTTATTGCTTAGCAGGAGATAGCCTCCCATAATTCCCCTCCGTTTTTATTTTTATTTTATACACTATATTTTGATGGTTAAATTATACACTATATAATTTATAGTTAAATTTTCTTTGATGGTTAAATTATCCTAAAACAATATATGGACCAAATAACTAATCTATTGATAAAAATCATTTTAATAGATTCATAGATATTTAGGTGAGAAGGGACCATTATGATCATCTACTCTGACCTCCTGCACAACGCAGGCCACAGAATTTCACCCACCACTCCTGCGAAAAACCTCTCACCTATAAATGTATAATTTTAGTATCCCCTTTCTCTGATCAGATAATCATTGCAATAATCACACACAGGGAGACAATTTTAATAGTTTGCTATATAACATTAAGGAACTCTACACATCTGTTAACTCAAATTTTAATAACTTTCTGCTCTGAAGCTGGAGAGACATAGAGGACAACTGCTACTATGGGTGATTACACATTCACCAGCCTATGATCAATCATAAAAGAATAGAGGGTAGCAATTTTCTATTAGACTGGGGTGGGAAGGTAACCAGACATGATTCAGCCAACGTTAGGGTAAAAGGGGAGATATCGAGCTTCCTGAGGAAAAAATAAATCCATTTGTCACCATACAATCTTCAGTCAGCACTAAGCTTCCCATATTCTATAACATCTGGGACCGACCGATGAGCAACAAACGCAGCTACTATTCTACACCATGAAGTAATACTACAATATCAACTTGTTGATGGTGAGGTAATTCCTTTGTGATCTGGATCTCTTGCATTGTTTGAGTGCAAAATCCAAACTTCCCCAAAGCTTGAGGAGGACCATATCTTGTATTCTAGTTTTGGCGTTATCTTCAGAAAGTTTTGGAGCCATCTTTTTCTGATTCTCCTTCAAATCCCTTCTTTACTAAAGGAGCATGGTTAAGAAGGGATTTGAAGAAGAGTCAGAAAGCTTAGCGTTTGGTCAGTGGTAGGTTCTTTCCAACATAAAGGGGGACACTGAAATAAGTCTCAAAGGCAAGAGTAGCAGTAGATCTAGCTATTTCACTGTTCTAGTTCTAAACCAAGTTCCTACAATATTTGTCACAGCAGGGTCTAGTTTTAATTTTCTGTCAGAAGGTAATATCTGACCTCCAGATAGCAACATTTCTACCCTCTCTAGACTCAGTGGACTTGTACTCTTTCAGTACCTGACCGTAATAGTCAGGGATCCTAAAACTCAGTAGAAGATATTCTGTTTCCTTCCTCTCCCTAATATAGTTGAATACTTTTGTTTCTCCTTTCAAATTGCTTTACTTTGCTGTCTCTTGCTTCTGTCATAACTTGTACCCCCTCAATCACCACATCTAATCAGCTTCCAGCCAGCCATTTACATGACTGCAGCTGTGAGTAGTATAAACACCTAAAATCATCGATGGGCTTGGAGTTTTTAATGAACAATTTATGACCTTTCCACATTTCCACCCTGTTCACTGAAACTGTTTTTAAAATTATTTAGGTTACAGCAGGTTCATCATTCTGCCGGGGGGAGCCAGCAGCTACCAGGGCCAGGTTCAATATCTAGGGGTTCCTTTTCAACCATACGGCACAAAATCAGCTTGAACCTCCACCCAGCAATCTGGGAAAATTACACACCATCCCAGGTGCCTCTGAGAAGCAGTACTTCCCCAGAGACAGCAAGATGTATGGGCCCATGGTGCCTGTGCCCCACCAATATGAAAGCACAGGGGCCCAACTCCACCAAAGTTTGGATCCAGGTCTCGTCCCCAGCCCCACCTGCCGCCCCTGTGCACCTCCCCTAGAGCTCCCACCTGCCACACCCAGGCAATTTAAAAGGGCCCAGGGTCCCCGCCACTGGCAGTGCAATGGGGCTAAGGTGGCTTCCTGCCCGCCTGCTCCGCTTCCAGAAGCGGCCGGCATATCCCTGTGGCCCCTGGAGGGGCCATGTCTCAGTGCACTGCCCTCACCCCGAGCTATGGCCAATGGGAGCTGTGGGAGCAGTGCCTGTGAGCAGTGCAGCGTGGAGACCACTCCGGGCCCTCACCTAGGAGCTGCTGCCAGAGGGAGGTGTGGGTCACTTCCGGGAGCCACCCAAGGTAAGCACGGCACCCCTTGTCCTCTCCTGACCCCTGCCCCAGCCCAGACCCCGCATCCAAACTCCCTCCCAGAGCCTGTCCCCCACACCCTCTCCCACACCCCAACTGCCTTCCCCAGCCCAGTTCCTGCACCCCAGCTTCCTCCCAGAGCCCGACCCTGGACCCCACACCCAAACTCCCTCCCAGAGCCTTCGGCAGGTCGGTGGGGGGTGTGGGACTTGGATCCCTTCTGGGCACCACCACAAACTACACAAACCTGCTACCCCTGTATTTCCCCACTCTCAAGCACAGAGTCTGAGTGTAGCAAAGAAACTTTTAATGAAAGGAGGGAAGTCACCTGACATTAGTTAGGGAAAATGCCTCAAGCAGGATTCATAAACATAAAACTGTGAGGAGGACACCCACCCCAGAGTGGGTGGGTCAGAGCCTTCTGCCTCATGTTCTTGAGTTCTACAACCAAAAGTTCCTTTACTGCACCCCTCCTCCCCACTCCCTCACAGGACACCACTCGCAGTGGTTGTCCTTAGTCAGTGAGGACCCAGGGTTCAGAGGTGCATCTGTGTGAGTTCATCTCCCACCTGGGGAAGAAGGCACCTTGCTTGCTTCACCATCTGAGCACTTGCTTTAGCTGGCCACCATGGTTCCTGGCTGCCCCACCAGCCAGCCGTCCGCTTGCCACTTTTGCCAGCTGCCCATCACTTACCTTCTGCTGCCACCTGCCTCTCTGTTGTGACTTCTGTAGATCAGTCTCTTAGTGATTTTTAGCTCTCAGCAGGCTGAGTAGAAACACTGCCCCACCACAAGTGATTTCAGCTCTCATTAAGTACTTGAAATAAAAAAAGGCTCCTAATGAAACCTATTTAGCTCTATTTTTGAACAGGGTAAACCAACCCGGGGACCCTTAGGAAGAGTCCACACCCCTCTTACTTTCACGGGGGGGGGGGGATGACATTCAAGCCCCTGGCTTAGTGAGTTCCTTTCAGCTGAGGGAGACCCCTCAATCAGGACAAGCTCAGCATGGTTCTGCTCCCCTTTAGTCATACAATGAAGGTAACAACATTGATAACCTTTCACTACCTCTACATTCAGTACTAATGTGATTTCTAACCTAACACCAGCCAAAGCTGATCACTTGGAGCTACACAGCTCCTGTCTGCTAGATATGGGGGTGAAAGTAAGTCGAGTGATTGACCGGTACGCTGGGGTCAGCTCTGGCCCTCAGAAGCGGCAGGGCTGAGGGGGTCAGAGCCAGCCCCACCCCACCCTATAAGGTAAGTGACCCCCCCTTCACCTCCACCTCCCACACTCCCCCACCGGGGTAGCAGCAGCAGCCCAGGGCTCCCCTGCTTGTACTACCCTGGTCCTTTAATTAGCTGCTGGAGCCCTGGGGAAGTGGCGGGGCTCCAGCGGCTATTTAAAGGACTGGGGTGGCAGAGGCAGCTGGAGCCCCAGCCCTTTAAATAGCCCCATGAGCCCCCGCTAAGCCAGGGCTCTGGGGGCTATTTAAAGGGCCTTCGGCTCCCCTGCTTCTACTGCCCCGGTCCTTTAAATAGCCTCCAGAGCCCTGGAGTAGCAGCAGCAGGGCTCCAGCAGCTATTTAAAGGGCCCGGGTGGTAGAAGCAGGGGAGCCCCAGGCCATTTAAATAGCCGCCGGAGCCTCACAGCCGCTATCCCAGGGCTCCAGCAGCGGGACTCTCTGGAGGCAATTTAAAGGGCCTGGGGCTCCAGGCACTGCTGGGAACCCCAGGCCCTTTAAATTGCTCCCTGGGGAAGCCGGGCTGCCCCAGTACGGTGCACCTGCTCTTGCCGGTATGCCGTACTGGGGCATACCGGCTTACTTTCACCTCGGGCTAGATACCTATGCAGAGTAGGTGTGTTCAGGTAAATACAGTTTGTTCCTGAAGTCTCTCTCCCTCCCAAACTAGGTGTCAGAAGAGAGTTCATTCAGACCCCATTTACACTGCTAAGCAGGGGACTACAATCCAATCACCCCCTTGCAACTGCACATCCCTGGCCAGGTAGGAGGAAGAATTCTAACCAGGAAGTGAGTGGGCACTGCTGGGAAGCATCAATGGCATGATGAGCCAGGAGCTTCAGAGAAGCTGAATGCAGAAAGAAACCCCCAGAAACCATATACAGAGCTGCACATGGAACGTTCCAGCCAGACATGACCGTAGGATTGGGACTAATGGGGGAGCAGCAGCAACTGGACAGGGAGCCAGTGCAGAGGAGCTAGGACTAGCGCCTACAAGGCGTAGCTGCTGAAGCACCTTCACTGCTTGCCTCTCAGCTGCAGTACACCTGGCACACTACAGGTACCTTAGAGGTTTGGTGTACTCCAGCACTGTGCGGCTATAACCATTGCCGTGTTTTAACACAACTGCATCAGAAGTAAGCTTGAGTCCGGCAGATCTTCCTAAGAGGGTATTGGCGGTTTTCAGAAATTTATATTCACGTTACGCACACACTCTGAAAGTTCCAGCACTCTCCACATCAGCTGTATGTTTATAGAATTGGCCTCACACTATGGGGATTTGCAGGAGGTAAAACCAGGCAGCAGCCTGACCTGCAATTAAGGGATAGCATTATTAGTATAGGTCAAAGTTTAGTAAGTACAAACCACTGAGCAGGAGGAGGAAAAGGACTATTAACTTTATTATCCCTTTCAGACACAATCAGGCCCTTTCTGATTTATACTGGAGACTCTAGTCATTTAAAAATAGATAGGTATAAAGACAAATAAACAAGCTCCAGAGTTCTGCCACAGCGTCTGCATTATTTATCCACCTGTCTGTCCATGTATCAGTTTGAGAGACATACAAGATACATTCAATCCATGTTTGTTCCCTGCATTCCTTCTCACAGCTGATAAAATACAATGACTTACAAAAGGTTTCTTTGTCCTAATATTTGTGATATTACAGCATAATCAACACAGATCCCATTAAAAAGACTTCACGGACTAGAGAACTAAATATTTAATGCTTTTCTATCTCTGATCAGTTTAATAATTAATGTGGTTCCTCTCCAGGAAATGATAAAACACATCACTGTCACACATGAAAAGCTAAACAAGCTCAACTAATATAAAGAAAAATATTATGCTTGACTACAACAATAATGAAATGAATATATATCTGAAAAGACTGTTAGAAGCCACATCAGCATAAATCTGTGGTAGTGGTTAGAAAGATCCCTAATATTCAATATTAAACATTCCAAACAGCAAAAGTTACCATCTTAATGAAATCTGCCACACAGTATTATCAAGGATTTCCATACAATCCTGTCAAAGTCACAGCAAGTTCTGCTTCCTGTTCTTCATTCCGCCAGAGAGATGTTTTATAAAATTATATTTTTACAGGCACAAAAACGGAATTTAACCAACACTGAGGTTTTGATGTCAGACTAGATGGTGCGAAATGTGTGTCATTCCAGGAGAAGTAAATGCAATGTCACGGCTCTTTACACCCATTCTGATTTTTTTGATCCCAAGTAGCCAGCACTGCTACAACTTGATTGCCCAATAGAAGCTTTTAGCTCAGCTGAAGAGTAACATCCTAAAAGCTTGCTCTGACTTCCAGAAGAGTAAACCCCAAGATGGGACTTGACCTGGGGTCTCAAAGTTAGGGAAGCCTCTTTGGTGAAGGTTTGCTGTTGCCCATGTCTCAGCTGCTTGTATGGAATATGGTGCTGGTCACTTATACACAGGGGCACGTCATTACTGCCTTGATTAGCAGCAAGGCTGTCTGCTAGACAGGGCTTATTGCTGTTACTGTTGAGGTTAGAGATGGCAGTTTGCTGGGAGACGATCTTCTCTTCCTCCTGAAGTTCTTCTTCATCTTCAGAATGAAGTGAGCAAGACACTTCACTAGTATGACTGTTGTGTGTCACTAGATGTTGATGGCCTTTGTCCTCTGGAGGTGGTGGAGAATCCTCCTGCTTGTCAGCTGCAGGCTGAAATGAACTGTGCTCATCCTCTGCATGGAGACCTTCCATCGGTTTATTTTGTCCATTTCTTACTGCCATTCTTTGGATGGCAAAGGCTAGATCAACAAGGCTAAGCAGAAAAGAGAGGCCACTCACCCCCCAAATGAAAATCATCATGATCGATTTTTCAGTAGGCCTGGAGATGTAGCAATCGACCATGCTGGTACAAGGAGACTGGTAACAGGAAAAGCGTTTAGGAACAACAAATCCGAAGAGATAATACTGTCCAGCTCCAAAGCTAGCCTCTGCCAGTGTTCTTAGAAAAAGGTGAACAGTGTATGCCCAAGAAAAATCAGGGATATTCAGAAGATCTGCCTTGCAGGATGGTCTAGTGACTGCAATGTTTTTGCAGCGTTCCTTCAAAGCTGAATGGCCAGCTAAGGCCTTCATTCCTTCATATCTATATGGCAAACAATGTGCTGTCACAACATGGATGGCTACTTTGTGCAGAACATAGATGCTGAATACAGCATAAGGTAGCAGAACAGACACTGTTTGAATGAGCCAGAATCGAAAGTGAGAGACAGGAGAGAAAATGTCATAGCACACGTTAGAGCATCCTGGTTGTAAGGTATTGCAGATAAACCGTTCTTGTTCATCTTGGTAGAGGGGGTATCCTGCTAACACTATCACCACCATTCTCAGCAAGATTACTAACGTTAGCCAGATCTTTCCTAGAGAGGAAGAAGAAATGGTGATAGACTCACAGCACAGAAAATGAAATCTAACAAGAGGCTCATATTGTTCACGCTGGATTACATTATTTATGAACAAAAATCAATTGGAATCTTTCCATTTACTTCAGTGGGCTTTGGATCAGGTCCTTAATTCTACAGTCCTTACTCCATTAAAACCCTTAGTAATATTGGGGCACGATCAAGCATTAATTGTTCTGAGTACCTCTCATTTATTTAATTTTTTCCATCAGACTCTATGCTTCTCAGGACCAGATCTTGTTTTGTTAGATCTTTGCAAAGTAATGTGTACACAGACATTGGTCTCTAAACAATTAAATAATAATTTAAAAAAAACCTTCTCCAGGGCTGTGGAGTTCGGTTGGTTTGAAAAAAAGGGCAGTTAGACTGAAAAAAGCTTGCATGTTATATCTTAGGAGTTTTTACTGATATATAAAATCTTTGGACAAACACTAACAACAGAAAAATTCAACCACCAGACTGGATATTTTGCAAAGGGGAAAAAAAGAAAACCAAAAAATTAGGACTCGAAACATTTACTGGAGTGGTTACTGAAACTCAGTACTACCACTATACTGATCAATATATGCAGATAGAGTTTGAAGCCAGGACATCCTGAGTTTCAGTCCTGGCTCTGCCACTGACTACCTATGGTCTTTGGAATGTCATTTAATAATCTCTCTGCCTCGGTTTCACTACTTAAAGCAAAACAATAAGGGGGGTTGAGTGATTAATATATACTTATCTACATTAACACAGGATAAAGGTTAAGGATTCAATTCTGCTTCCAGATAAATGCAATAGTAAAAATCTTTGACAAGAGTAGAAGCAGGAGTGGGACCGAATTAATGGTTGTGCAGAGCCCTAGAAATCTAAAGTACTGAGTGGTTCTCTCTGGTATAAACACACGTGGTTTTACAGGCAGAGAGTTGGTAAAATAGCCCCTGTAGGTATTGTTAAAAATAACACTTTTTACACAAAAATTATTAGGATTTTGCTTTTAGTGTATGCATACTTAGTCTTAGACAATCGCCTCTCCTACTTGCCAAAACACTAAGCACTTTTTTATAACATTTGTGTGAATCTTAAACATTTAAATGTTTGTAAAACATTGGGGTGTTAATATTTATTGGCATGCATTTGAGATGAGCTACATACCTCTCTTATGGCCAGCAAGAGAGACAATAACAATAACACAGCTCTCAGAAATGGTGAAACTGGGCAAGAATATATAAACAACTTGATAACTCCATGAAACCGCAGAATAGGTGATCATATTGAAACCCTCCCACAACCAACTAAACAATATATTTCCTAACCACAAACTGTTTCTGATGGCATTCTTGGTGTTTTCAGTTGGCTATTCTGGTGGAGAAAAATGGCTAGTATATGAAATCAAAAGTAGCCCTTAACAAATAATACTCTGTACTTTTATTATGCTTTTTATGCAAGGATCTCAATGTTTCAAAACCATTTATGAATTAAGCCTCTCAACACCCTGGGATGTGTTAGGGCATCAGTTTTTAATTAGAATGTACACATGAGAGAGTTCCGCTTAAAAATCACTTGATCCCTGTTAGGTTAGTACTATAGAGACAAGGTGGGTGAGGTAATAACTCTTATTGGACCATCTTCTTGGTGAGAGGGACAAGCTTTTTACAGATAACTCTGTGCATCATTTTCCCTAAGGGCTCAGTTCTGCAGACAGTTACTCAGCAAGCCATTTCATTGACAGTTACTGGATTACTTGCTGCAGTGAGCAATGTCCTGTAATAAATATTTACAGGACTGAGCTGTAAAGGCTAAAGTCGGTTGTCTTCAGTAGTCTTTGGATCTGGCCCTAAGTCATTTGCTCAAAATTACAAAGTGAATCAGTGATGGAATCTTATTAAAAGAAAAAAAAAAGACAAGACGGAGGTCATTGTCTGAGAAAATTAAAGGGCATTTTTAATATGCACTTGAATGCTGTAAACTTTTAAAACCCAACTATGAAAAACAAGATTGCTTAATCACCAAATAGTTTATTGAAAAATGTTTTGTTTTCTTCTCCCTATGTTATTTACTTCACTGTTAAAGCGGGCTATGTCATATAATGGAAAAATGTACTTTTTACATCTGCCTTGAGCTTTGAGTGTTCCATTACAGCTCTCAGTAGAGCTGGGAGGAAACTTGGTGGGTAAGAATAGCCAGATTTGAAAGCTCCCCTCCACCCCCCTCATTCATTTCTAACATTTAGATTCCTACTTCATCTGCTATGAATATTTTCTATTTAAAAAAAAATCAATCAACAGCTCTTATATCCCATAGCAAAACAATTAACTCTCTTTTGGAAGGGGGTCGTGGAATGGTCAGACTGATAGCTGGAAATGAAAGCTGATGAACAGGGAAGAAACCTGGATGATTTGGGGGGGATGAAACTCTCAAAGAAAGAGCACACCTTTTACAGATACTTACCTACAATCGTAACATTGTAGTTGAGAGTGATAATCAAAAACCCCAGTGAGTCCCAGCGCTCCATCTTTTTGAACTAGTTCACTACACTTTCAGCTTCTGAAAGCTTAAGGAGGATTCTGGCATTTTCAAAGCAAATTAGACCTAGACAGAGAAGGAAGAAAATAAATATATGCGGGGAAAACACTCAATCATTAACAACATTATTGATGAAGAATTATTTTTATGAAAGAGCTAAATAGGCCTGCTGACTTTTGCAAATTGGGAACAAACCCTCCCTAGGAAATACAGTTGATTTCACAAAAGTTCTAGCTTCACAGATCTATTTGCTGCACTTACCTCTGTGGTCCCCCTGTCCTGACAACTGCAAGTAGACAAAAGGCAACAGAAGTAATCTCAACCATTGTGGGCTATTCTTACCCTCCCAGGGCATTCCAGCCTCCTGGCATTGCTGGGATATTTCAGTGGCAAAAATCAGACACCAGTACAGGAAATAATAGAAGCCTCTCTGTTTCCCCAAGGGGAATACAGATGAAAAATACAAGGAAAGGGGATACGAAGGGACCAACATCCCTGTCTTCGGAAGGCATTTTCAGTTTAGCAACTCTTTACTAGGAAGCTATCCCATTGCAATTTCCCCAAAGTAATTTTATTAATAAAACACACCTCCTCTGAGAGGACATCATGGTCTTGTCAATCACAGTTGCACCAAAAATTCCATAACTTGCCTTCAGCCTGAGAGGAGAGCAATCTCTACCCTGCAGGGATATGGAGGATGAAAATGATGAAATCTTTAATAGCATCTTGGAAAATAAAAATCTTCTTTTTAAAGTCATTTTCATTTGGATGAGTTCTTCCTGTCTGAACTGTTTTCCATTGTAGTCATCACTGGGAAGAGCCTAGTAGAAATTGCCTGAATTGATAATCTAAGCAGATATTTGTGACATTTACTATTTAAGAAGTAAGCCATAGCATGTAGTGTGTTAAGGCTAAACTCTACTTACACAATCTGTTCTGAGTGATGGGCATAGCAAACCAGGAGGAAATGATGACTAAGGCCTTGCCATGGCATGTAGACCACACGGAGCTACACACTGCAGTGAAAAGCAGGCTTTTCCACATTGTGGTGTGTAGCTACACCCAGCAATGAAAGGATCCAGGAGCAGAGGGGCAGCCAAGAAAGGCTCCAACAGTCGGGAGGCAGTGAGATACTACACTTCAAAAAACAGCAGTGTAGACATGGGAGGCCCTGTTGGGGTAGACAGAGAGCCCTGTCAGGTATATACTCAAAGGTTCTGGAGTTTCTGCATCCGGAGCAGTGCCTTACCATCTACACTGTTCTTTGTATCTATGCTAGATGTATATGCAGCATATGTACTAGACACTGTCAGAAGTGTAGACGTAGCCTGAGTCACCCCTAGCTCCAGAGAGAAAATAATCTACGACTGTTACAGAGCCAAGGCTTCTTCCACTCCTCACCCTTCTTCCACCCTCACCCCAGAATCTGCTTTTCCCTTCCCTTCCATCCCATCTGTAACCCACAATGTGTGCTGTGGTTGCAAGGATAATTCCATCTGGGCCTTAAATTACTGGGGGGCAGGGAGGGGGAGGGAGATTAAAGTAGCGTGTGTATGAATCTATTTAGTGCTGGAGAAAAGTGGTGGTTTGACAGGCCTGAAAGCCTCTATTGAGCCATAGAACAGGCAAAAGCGTGAGCATGTCAATGCAACCCTGCAAATGCATTTCTACCTGGAGACACTCTCTGCTGAGGGAGTGGAATAGGCCAAGGTTTGCCTGGACATCGGGACTGAACTATTTGTAGGTTTGGTGGAATTAGATTTTTTTAATATAACTTTGACAATTACTTTTAATCTAACACTTGATTTTTATAAATTTAAAATGTCACAGGTGTGGGATTATTATGGGGGGGCTCAGACACTGTGGGAGATCAGACAATTATTTAGTAACAGTAGACACGGAGATTCAACAAGTTAAAGCTTTATAACCATTAAAAACATAAATTGTCAACTCGTCAAAATATACAAAGTAAATTTCCTTAAACCAGACTCTAAAGTTCTCAAGCAGCATTTTCTTACTTTGCCTCATCAGTTATTAGCTATGGAAATATTTTTCATTGGTTTGTGTGAGTATAGTAAAATTGACATTTATCGATTTAAAAAAAAATCTAATCCTTTCAAGACCACCTATTTACTGAAACTGTCAACTGAAGAGCGTCAGTACAAGTTGTAGCATGACTGGGTCATGGGATGGGGACCCTGGTCCATTGGTAATGGGATAATTTCCCATTCTCCCCAGCCCATATTCCCGCAATATGTAACAATTCCAAAAACATTTTCTCTAGGGGCTCTCTGAATTCACTGAGACTTAATCAGGAATGCTCAAGGCCTCAGACAGGACAGCAAGAGAATCATTTGTGTTAGTCTGCCTAAGGGAAACATAAAAACCAGTGTATGCAGATGGAACTTCAAAAAAAATAAAATGATGATGAGGATTTACCTTAGTCAAAGATTTTAATCTGAAGTGATAAATATATGTAGTATTAAGTTTTTAGTACTCTTGTAATAAACTTTTTCCAACCAAAGGGAGCTCTTTAGTACTGTACTGTACTGTTTTTATGGTACTTGAAGTTGCGTTTTTGTGGTCTTCGAGGGAGGGGGAGAGTTAGGAGAGGGAAAGAGCGCAAATAACCATATTAATTTTGGAAAAGTAGCTACTCGTGTGAAACTTCCTTTATCAAAAATAGAATCAGGAATGTTAAGATGCTGACAGGATACTAATGCACAGCAGCTGCATTGACACAGTAGGTCATAAATTGTTCATCATGTCAAATAATCACAAGTTAAAATGTCCTTAGCCACTTTTAATATGATAGACTATAACAGTATGTGAAGAATAAGCATATTTGTTCCTTAAAACCCCATCTGCCATCCTTTTTGACTGTGGCAGATGAGAAAATCTGGGCACAATGGCTCCATGACAGGGAGATGTGCTGAGATGGGTAGGTGTATTTTTCTTTTTAAAAATAAAGCATTATCCTGTAGGCTTATGAACTGTGTTGTAATCTCTGCCCTAGAGAAGAGGGGATAGGGCACAGTTAGGAGACCTGTGTTCTAATCTGCTCTATCACTACTATGCTGTGTGACTTTAGGCAAGTTACTAAGCTTTTTAAGGCAGGGGCTGTCTTTGGGCTTGTCTCTACTTACCATGGATTGACACTACAGTGATCGATCCACCAGGGGTCAATTTAGCAGGCCTAGTGAAGACCCTCTAAATCAACTGCCGATCACACTCCGGTACTGCACCGGAATGAGAAGCATAAGGTAAGGCAACAGGAGAGTTTCTCCTGTCAACCCGCTGTGGTGTAAACACCGCAATAAGTGTACCTAAGGTACGTCGTCTCCAGCTACGTTACTCATGTAGCTGAAGTTGTGTAACGTAGGTCAATTTGGCCCCATAGTGTAAACCTGCCCTTTGACTATGTTTTCATACAATGCCTAGCAAACTAGGGCTTTGATCTCAGCTGTAGCTGGGAGGTACCTCAGTAATACACTTAACCATAAATATAAAACTCAGTGCCATGTGGTATTTCTATGTTGCCTATGGAATTATGTAAAATGTCAGCTGATTCTTCACTATCGTTCATTTTCAAAATGTATATTTTTGTCTTCCAAATAACTGGAGTCAGAAACAGTTTGTTTTCCCTTAATTCATGAAATATGTGAAGCAGTGATGAGAATTTTTCCACACAGCTGAAGGTGTCTTTTCCAGATGTATGATCCCTCATGTTTACTATTCACCTTGTACTCTTCCCTAGGATCCTGTTTGTCAATAGATACCAAAGCTAAATAATTTAGAGATTGGATTATTCCCATATCTGATCATCCTCGAATTTTGGCAAAGCTGAGTGCTGAAATCTGTGATCCAAGCCCACGTGAACAAACTATGTATTTTTTTAAAAAAGAGGTGACTACAGGTGAAACATCACTGTAATACCCTGCAGTCGTTTCATCTCTTTTCCCTTGCAGTTCCTTAAAGAGCCACAGCACAGCCCTCACTTGAAGGGGTCAGCAATGAAATACAAGAAGGTGCAATAAATCTATTTTCAAATCCACAACTGCTGTCTGAGTTTAAAACCACTTACAACAAATTCAGGGCTTGAACCGGCAAACACTTACATGAGTGACGCCACTCCTGTGAGTATCCTACTGAGAGTGCAAACAGTTGTGCACATATCAGGATGATATTTAATAATGGACAACATTTGGCAGAAGTGGTGAAAACAATAATCCATGGTTGCATACAGACCTACCTGTGCGGACCCATGTCATGTTCTCTGCTAAAGGTTAATCAATGTGGCAGAATGTATAATGTAATGTAAAGACTGTGCTTAGGCTCTGGGTGAGGAGGACTCAGTGCAGCTCAGGCTTAACTAGTGTAGTACACACATTAACATGTATTACACATGTATGGGATTCATACTGTGTACTTCATATGGCATCTGAATGTTGGGTAGGTTTGCTAATTGACTTGTGTGATGCTTTCCCCTCAAATGCGGATTACTCCTGTTCTGTTCACAGTGAGCTGTACGTATCCCAAAACACTTTGCAGAGCTGAATTCAGCTCTTAGCATAGGACAGTGGTTCTCAGCTCTGGTCCACCACTTGTTCAGGGAAAGCCCTGGCACGCCGGGCCGGTTTGTTTACCTGCCACATCCGCAGGTTCGGCCGATCACGGCTCCCACCGGCATAGGCATAGGCAAATACAAAACCTATCAGAGACCAGATACGTTATTACTATGTCCTAGAGAGTTCTTTCACAGCCCATTGGTGCCTGGAAGGTGGCATCTAAAACAAAGAGAAGAAAGGCGCAAGTTGCTACAGAAAAACAAGACAAAATGCTGATTGGTGAGTTAAGTTTTGGGTAAAAACCCCACTTCTTCAGATGCGTGCCCATGTTTTTTACCCACGAAAGCTTATGCCCAAATAAATCTGTGTTAGTCTTTAAGGTGCCACCGGACTCATTGTTTTTGTGGATACAGACTAATACGACTACCCCTCTGATTCTTTACTCTACTCAAGCTCTTTGCCTAAACAACTTAGGAAACCTTACTCATGCCACAAGGAGGTATGTCTGCTGGGAAGTCACCTTCCCCTCTTGTCATCACCTCCAGTCCAATATCTCCTGGAGCTTCAATCCTTTACTGGGTCTTCAGAAAGGGACAATTAGCCACTTCCACATCAATTACTTTCAGGGAGCTATCTGGTGCAGCCACTGACCCTTCTGCTCCCAGAAAGCTATGGGGGAAATGCATGTGTGAATTAACAGTTCAAGTCTGGACAGGGGTTGGGCTTGATCCTTGACACAAACGGGTTCACCCATGCTTAATTATTAAGAAACCTATCTGGCACACAAGGTACATACAGTGTACTGTACTTTGTTTTTTTCCTCTTCTCGTATTTAGTAAATCTAAAAGCTGAGATTGTTTTAGCTATATGCCCACTGGGGTTTTATCTATTCTGATTCCTATTTTGCCTCAAGGCAAATCGCCTTCTCAGTAACTGTTTGGAAAGGTCATCTTTCTTTATGAAGCTTGTGTTCTAAGATAATACCCTATCCAAGGAGCAGTTCTTTTAGACACTGATTCAGCAAAGAAATTAAGAACATAAACCCATCTCTATTCAGCAAAGCACTTTGGCATGTGCTTAACTTTAAACACTGTTAAGTTTGACTTCAGTGGAACCTGAGCATGTGCTTTGCTGAATCAGGATCTTGGGGCCAGCTTTCTCAAAAGTATTTAAATGCCTAAAGATGCAGGTAGGCCCCCTAGCACATTTTCAAAAGCACCTAACCAGGTTGGGCACCCAACTCCTATTGAAATGCGTAGCAGGACATCTACTGAGGGTTTGCACCAGTGTATCTACATCAGTTCAAAAATCTCTGGTACAGACAGGGACTAGGCTATTTTGTGACTACTGTTTACATGACACTCAGCTTTGTGATTATGTTTTGTATACAGTAAACAAGCATTTGAGGCTCAAAATGCTGAACACATTCTGGGCTTGATTCAGTACTGTAGGTGAGCGTAAATGTGGGTGAATAGTGTTTACCCACTTCTCATTTGGGTAATATGGACTCTTGTTTAGGTTTGTTTAGTTTACCCACCTATTTTTTTACCACTATACCACCAGCTTGATCCTGGACTCTTATTTGTTTCTATTAGTGCCCACTATGTGTTAGGTTTCAGAGTAGCAGCCGTGTTAGTCTGTATTCGCAAAAAGAAAAGGAGGACTTGTGGCACCTTAGAGACTAACCAATTTATTTGAGCATGAGCTTTCGTGAGCTACAGCTCACTGCAGCAGAAGGCACTTTCCAAACACAATAGGGGGCCCAGTCCTTGACCCAGGGAGCTCAGAATCTAAATATAGACAAAAGGCAAGGGAAAGAGTGCAAAAAGTTGGTAGAAGGAGCAAAGTGGTCTTTGGCCTTGGCCTGGTAAGAAAGTGAATGGCTCCAGTTTATCCTTTTACAGGTATTGTCAGTTACTCCACAAATATGTCAGTGCAATCAGCTGGCTTCCTGCCAGTGCCACAGCAGAGGGGGGTTTGAATTCAGAGAGGGGAGTAGCCTTGCTCTTGAGCTTTTTTGATTTTTGCCTGAGTAGGGAGTTCAGGATCAGCTCCTTATACAGCACTTTTCACAGTTGTCAAGTCCCTCTGTAACCAGCCAGAGACCAACCAAATACAACCTCCAAGTAATAAACAGAACTAGGATAACAAAACACCTGAGGGACAGATTTTCAAAAGCCACAAAGAAGAAGTAAGCCCACAGCTCATTAAAAGTCAATGCTAGTTGGACACAGTTCCCATTTGTGGCTTTGCAAATCTTCACCAAGTCATAGTAGTGTGGTTTGCTTAATTTACTGATTCTCAGATCTGTTATTCCTTCTGTACACACCAATCCCATTGGCATGACTGGGAGGTATGCTCGTATCTCACAACAATAGACCATATCTGAGCATCAGGAAACTAAGCAAGGACCATAATACGATTTAAGAGATTCCTTTAGTCTACTTAATTTTAGTTGGCTCTATTGGCATTGTTTCTGGAAGGATTTTTCACATTATAAGGGAATCTTGGTACTTATACGTGTGAGGTATCAATACCATGGAAACAGTTAAAATAAGATATAAACATCTTAAATACTAAAAATAATCAAACAGGTTATAATATTGAATAGAGGGTATATTAGTATGTGGAATATCTCACTTTAACTAAATTTACCACTCAGTGCTGTATATTTTGGCTATATACCATGAAACAGAACTCCTTAAACATAGCCAGGTTTGTGGAGAGCAAATAGATTACTGTTTTCAGCATTCTCAACAAGAGAGGTTATTGTGTTGGTTCTGGACATTGGTAAATAAATCTGTCATATCAGGTTTAACACACAGGCAGCCGTTTTAGAATTAAAATAGAGTTCTTTACACCTTCTTGTATTTCATGGCTAACCATTTTAAGAAACAAAACTCATACTGTTGTCTCCATTATTGAGGACTGAGACAGCTTTTTCTTACATTAGAGACAAATGATTTGTAGTGAGATGGTCATTCAAGTCAAGCAAAGAAAACCAGGCTCTACAGAGAAATGGCAAATGTGTAAATTAAAGACTGAAGAAATAAGAAATATGGTAGCAGGTTCTTTCCTTATTTTATTTAGAATGTAAAATTCAGAATGTATAGGAATACTACTGGGTGTCAATTTCTTCTTGGATGCAAAGAAATTTCTTCACAACCAATTAAGTGCATCCCTGTGCAAAAGGCCAGCATAAAACCTATGCCTCACATAAATCTCACGTAAGCCCACAAAATAAAACTTTAAATGCTGGATAGACCTTGTGCTGCACAAAATGAAAATTTTCCTAAAAGCAGCATTTCCTCCAATACACAACAGGCCCAGTCTATTCATTTATCACATTGCGTCATAATGAGAGATCATTTGTTTGGATTGTTCTCCACTGTTTTTTGTTTAATTATTTTTGTTTTAGGAACACTTTAATATTCTTCTTAATTTTCATTCAGATCCTTTGTTGAAAATGTTCTAGTCATAAAGAGGATGGGGACAGATTGTTCTCTATGCTCACAAGAGGTAGGAAAACAAGTAATAATCTTAATCTGCATTAAGGGAGATTTAGGTTAGAAATTAGGAAAAAATTCTGACAAAAATAGTTAAGCACTAGAATAGGTTACCAAGGCAGGCTGTGGAATTCCCATTCCTGGAGGTTTTTAAGAAAAGGTTGTACAAACATCTGTCAGGGATAGTCTAGGAGTATACCTGATTCCACCTCAGCACCAGAGGAGGACTAGATAACCTCTTGAGGTCTCTTCCAGCCCTACACATTTTTATGATTCTGTGATTCAATACTTGGTTTCTTTGAGCTATCTCATCATATACGTCCACTGGCCACACTGGAGATCATTAGCAGGATGAGCATAACGATGAGATTTCTTTAGCCTGAGCTTGATTATACTTTTTTACTTTTGAACTTGAAATCTTGAACGATGTTAATGTACTGTTTTAATAAAGTAAAAAATACACACAAACCTTATATAAAACTGTCAATTGTCTGGAGTGGCTCAGGTACCAATCTCAGCACAGACTGCGGCGAACCAGGGTACACAAATCCCAAATTGGTTGTGAGTTCTATACTTAAACTTCACCAACCAAGTATCCAGTATGAATTCCTCAGGTACTAGAACAGCCTAACCATGGAGTCACAGTCCCCCTTGGTATTCTGATATAGCTTGTCTTTGTAATAGATGGTCCCTTACACCAAAGTTCAGGTTACTCCCAGTCCAAAAGGACCAGTCACTTAGCCCAGGTCAATTGATCCTACACAAAGACAATGCTTGTAGCCAGTCCTATAATAAATTAACTTAAGATTTATTAACTATGAAAAAGAAATGTTATTTACAACTTTAAAACAAGTTAACACACACACAGTAAGTTACAGTCTTAAACTCTATAAGTCCTCTAGGGCTAATCCAGGCTAAGCAGCTGGGCTCCCTTGCTCACACTTAGAAATCTTGCTCTCCCAAAATCCAAGCAGCATAGAGACCCAGTTTCTTCTTGTCAGGGATTTTTACTTCCTTCCCGCAGAGTTCAAGGTGATAGGACAAGTCTTCATGCAAGGCTGCTCTTCATGGGGGTGGAGGGAGCAATCAGCAAAGTCTTTGCCCTTTGATGTTTCACAGTGGCTCGTTTGGTTTCAGTGAGCCTTCTTGTGTGCAGGACTTAACACATGCTGTAGGAAGCCAGCCTTTACATTAATGAAGGCTTCTTTCCTGATTGGTGAGTTACAGTTACAGAGGTTTACAATTCAAACACTTATACCATGGGGTACAGATATTAAGTGAGATTAATACATGCAGCATCCCACAAGCATTTCATAAAGTCTAAACACACTTTTATAAATCTAATACCTATTTAATATAATACTAACACATAGGTGAGCCAGACTGGTTTCCAACTGTGCATTCTTCAGTGTTCAGTTGGAGCCTAGGGGCCTTGGCATGAGCTGGTACCTGGTCTGCCAGCGTCACATAAACCATACAAAAAATATATGTTAAAGAAATAGTGTGTTGTATATATGTATATTAAAGAAGTGGAGTGCAGGATCTGGTCCAAGAGGTAACTATAACAGGACCACTTTGAAATAGTGACCAGAATATAACAACATTTAACATTCCTTTGGTGGGAAGAACACCTCAACAGCCCAACACTGTGGCATTTAATTTCAGAAAGGGGAGCTATGCAAAAATGAGGAGGTTAGTTAAACAGAAATTAAAAGGTACAATGACTACAGTGAAATCCCTTCAAGCTGCATGGACGCTTTTCAAAGACACCATAATAGAGGCTCAACTTAAATGTATACCCCAAATTAAAAAACACAGTAAAAGAACTAAAAAAGAGCCACTGTGGCTTAAACATGTAAAAGAATCAGGGAGAGATAAAAAGGCATCTTTTAAAAAGTGGAAGTCAAATCCTAGTGAGGTAATAGAAAGGAGCATAAACACCACCAAATTAAATGTAAAAATGTAATAAAAAAACAAAAAGGAGTTTGAACAGCTAGCCAAAAACTCAAAAGGTAATAAAATGTTTAAGTACATCAGAAGCAGGAAGCCTGCTAAACAACCAGTGGGGACGATCGAGATACAAAAGGAACACTATCATCTGTAAGTCATTGTGGAGAAACTAAATGAATTCTTTGCTTCAAGTCTTCACAGCTGAGGATGTTAGCGAGATTCCCAAACCTGAGCCGTTCTTTGTAGGTAACAAATCTGGGGAACTGTCACAGATTGAAGTGTCACTAGAGGAGGTTTTGGAATTAATGGATAAACTTAACAGTAACAGGTCACCGGGACTAGATGGCATTCACCCAAGAGTTCTGAAAGAACTCAAATGTGAAATTGCGGAACAATTAACTACGGTTTGTAACCTGTCCTTTAAATCAGCTTCTGTACCCGATGACTGGAAGATAGCTAATGTAATGCCAATAGTTAAAAAGGGCTCTGGAGGTGATCCTGGCAATTACAGACTGGTACGTTAGTACCAGGAAAATTATTTGAAACAATTTTTTCTGCGGAAAAGGAACTAGGGGTGACAGTGGACGATTCTGCAGAAAAGGACCTAGGGGTGTGTCAAGGTTCCTCCCCCACTCTGAACTCTAGGGTACAGATGTGGGGACCTGCATGAAAAACCTCCTAAGCTTATCTTTACCAGCTTAGGTCAAAACTTCCCTAAGGTACAAAATATTCCACCCGTTGTCCTTGGACTGGCCGCTACCACCACCAAACTAATACTGGTTACTGGGGAAGAGCTGTTTGGACGCATCCTTCCCCCCAAAATACTTCCCAAAACTTTGCACCTCACTTCCTGGACAAGATTTGGTAAAAAGCCTCACCAATTTGCCTAGGTGACTACAGACCCAGACCCTTGGATCTTAAGAACAATGAACAATCCTCCCAACACTTGCACCCCCCTTTCCTGGGAAATGTTGGATAAAAAGCCTCACCAATTTGCATAGGTGACCACAGACCCAAACCCTTGGATCTGGGAACAATGAAAAAGCATTCAGTTTCTTACAAGAAGACTTTTAATAAAAATAGAAGTAAATAGAAATAAAGAAATCCCCCCCTGTAAAATCAGGATGGTAGATATCTTACAGGGTAATTAGATTCAAAAACATAGAGAACCCCTCTAGGCAAAACCTTAAGTTACAAAAAAGATACACAGACAGAAATAGTTATTCTATTCAGCACAATTCTTTTCTCAGCCATTTAAAGAAATCATAATCTAACACATACCTAGCTAGATTACTTACTAAAAGTTCTAAGACTCCATTCCTGGTCTATCCCCGACAAAGACAGACTATAGACAGACCCACAGACCCTTTGTTTCTCTCCCTCCTCCCAGCTTTTGAAAGTATCTTGTCTCCTCATTGGTCATTTTGGTCAGGTGCCAGCGAGGTTACCTTTAGCTTCTTAACCCTTTACAGGTGAGAGGAGCTTTCCCCTGGCCAGGAGGGATTTCAAAGGGGTTTACCCTTCCCTTTATATTTATGACAGGGTGACAGTGGACGAAAAGCTGGATATGAGTCAGCAGCGTGCCCTTGTTGCCAAGAAGGCCAATGGCATTTTGGGATGTATAAGTAGGGGCATAGCGAGCAGATCAAGGGACGTGATCGTTCCCCTCTATTCGACATTGGTGAGGCCTCATCTGGAGTACTGTGTCCAGTTTTGGGCCCCACACTACAAGAAGGATGTGGATAAATTGGAGAGAGTCCAGCGAAGGGCAACAAAAATGATTAGGAGTCTGGAACACATGACTTATGAGGAGAGGCTGAGGGAACTGGGATGGTTTAGTCTGCAGAAGAGAAGAATGAGAGGGGATTTGATAGCTGCTTTCAACTACCTGAGAGGTGGTTCCAGAGAGGATGGTTCTAGACTAATCTCAGTGGTAGAAGAGGACAGGACAAGGAGTAATGGTCTCAAGTTGCAGTGGGGGAGGTGTAGGTTGGATATTAGGAAAAACTTCTTCACTAGGAGGGTGGTGAAACACTGGAATGCATTACCTAGGGAGGTGGTAGAATCTCCTTCCTTATAAGTTTTTAAGGTCAGGCTTGACAAAGTCCTGGCTGGGATGATTTAATTGGGGATTGGTCCTGCTTTGAGAAGGGGGTTGGACTAGATGACCTCCTGAGGTCCCTTCCAACCCTGATATTCTATGATTCTATGAATAGTAAAGAATAAAATTGTCTGACACATAGAAGAATATAAATTGTTGCACAAAAGTCAGCAAGGTTTGTGTAAAGGGAAATCATGTTTTACTAATCTATTCGAGTTCTTTGAAGGTGCTCTATATTGTCTCAAAGTTCCCCTCTGAGGGGGCTAAACATATAGTGGAGATTTTCAACGGCACAAAAAAAAAACAGTCAGACACTTAACTTCCATTGACTTTCAATGGGAATTGGGCTCCTCACCTGTGTTCCCTCTAAGGTGCGTGCCTACACACAAGGCCATCAAGGGTTGCACAGCAGCCATGCACACAGGTGAGTGGAGAGAATGCGGAGGGTGGGGACAGTAGGGTGAGGTGATGTGGGGTTGGGGGAACTTGAGGCATGTAGGGCTGGTGTGAGAGGAGAGGTGCCTCTCTCTTGGCCCCAGCTCTGGCTGGGATGGGAGATGCATGTCTCTCCCTCTCTCTCACACACACACTCAGTCTTCCACACTCACCTCCCAACACATACCTGTAGTATTGTTGTTGTTACTTCTTGATACTTCCTGCAATGCACATATATTCTCTCTCATTTTATTCTTTCAGCAAGCTACTTTATTTTTTTGACAGGTCTACGCATTTCATAATGTTTATTTCTCTCTTATGCTTAAATTTAATTCTTTGAGTTGTGAGTTCTAAAATGCCTAGCCTGTCCTGGTTGGAGTAATTATCCCTATGGTAACTTCTTAAAAATATATATTCTATCTAGGATTTTAGTTTCTACTAGCAGCGCACATCTCCTCCAGGGAGTTTATATTAATATAGTTTCAAAAAGTATTACCTTAGACATGCCTATCAGCTGGGATGAGCACTGCCACTCAAGGGTAGAATTCTTCATAACCCTGCCCAGAGCACTCACAGTTAATTGGGGTTATCTCAAGAGGCTAATCAACAACGAGCAGATCCTGTGGAAAATATTGTACACATTCATGAAATTAAACTGTCATAACATATATGCTGAATTGTGGTTACAGAAAGAGGGCTGAATTGTGGTTACAGAAACAACCACAATTCTGGCATTTCCAGTGATTGATTTTGCAACCTAAATAAGAACATAAGAATGGCCATACTGGGTCAGACCAATGATCCATCCAGCCCAGTATCCTGTCTACCAACAGTGGCCAATGCCAGGTGCCCCAGAGGGAGTGAACCTAAGAGGTAATCATGTGATCTCTCTCCTGCCATCCATCTCCACCCTCTGACAAACAGAGGCTAGGGACACCATTCCTTACCCATCCTGGCTAATAGCCATTCATGGACTTAACCTCCATGAATTTATCTAGTTTTCTTTTAAACCCTGTTATAGTTCTAGCCTTCACAACCTCCTCAGGCAAGGAGTTCCACAGGTTGACTGTGCGCTATGTGAAGAAGAACGTCCTTTTATTTGTTTTAAACCTGCTGCCCATTAATTTCATTAGGTAGCCCCTACTTCTTATATTATGGGAACAAGGAAATAACTTTTCCTTATTCACTTTCTCCACACCACTCATGATTTTATATACCTCTATCATATTCCCCCTTAGTCTCATCTTTTCCAAGCTGAAAAGTCCTAGCCTCTTTAATCTCTCCTCATATGAGACCCATTCCAAACCCCTAATAATTTTAGTTGCCTTTTTCCTGAACCTTTTCTAATGCCAGTATATCTTTTTTGAGATGAGGAGACCACATCTGTACACAGTATTCAAGATGTGGGCATACCATGGATTTATACAAGGGCAATAAGATATTCTCCATCTTATTCTCTATCCCTTTTTTAATGATTCCTAACATCCCGTTTGCTTTTTTTTTTTTTTTTTTTTACACTGCCATTGCACACTGTGTGGACATCTTCAGAGACTATCCACAATGACTCCAAGATCTTTCTCCTGATTAGTTGTAGCTAAATAAGCCCCCATCATATTCTATGTATAGTTGGGGTTATTTTTTCCAAAGTGCATTACTTTACATTTATCCACATTAAATTTCATTTGCCATTTTATTGCCCAGTCATTTAGTTTTGTGAGATCTTTTTGAAGTTCTTCACAGTCTGCTTTGGTCTTAACTATCTTGAGCAGTTTAGTATCGTCTGCAAACTTTGACACCTCACTGTTTCCCCCGTTCTCCAGATCATTTATGAATAAGTTGAATAGGATTGGTCCTAGGACTGACCCTTGGGGAACACCACTACTTACCCCTCTCCATTCTGAAAATTTACCATTTATTCCTTCCCTTTGTTCCCTGTTTTTTAACCGGTTCTCAATCCATGAAAGGATCTTCCCTCTTATTCCATGACAACTTAATTTACGTAAGAGCCTTTGGTGAGGGACCTTGTCAAAGGCTTTCTGGAAATCTAAGTACACTATGTTCACTGGATCCCCTTTGTCCACGTGTTTGTTGACCCCTTCAAAGAACTTGAATAGATTAGTAAAACATGATTTCCCTTTACACAAAGGGACTTTTGTGCAACAATTTATATTCTTTTATGTGTCTGACAATAGAGCACCTGACTAATGACCATATGATGCCTGCAGAAGCTATGATTCTGGCTTGGGGTGGACAGGATAGTATACAAGGAGCCCAGAGAGTCCAACTCTCCTCAGGACAGGGATTCCCTATCATAGTGTTAAACAATGGAATACAAATTGAAATTTATTAAATATTTTAGATGTTTTTCTACAGTTTCGTATATATTGTATTCTGTGTTGTAATTGAAATCAAAGTGTATATTTTTATTACAAATATTTGCACTGTAAAAATTATCAGCGTAAGAAATAGTATTTTTCAATTCACCTCATGCAAGCACTGTAGTGCAATCTGTCATGAAAGTGCAACTTACAAATGTAGAATTATTTGTTACGTAACTGCACTCAAATACAAAACAATGTAAAACTTCAGAGCCTACAAGTCCATTCAGTCCTACTTCTTGTTCAGTCAATCACAAAGAAACAACTTTGTTTACATTTACAGGAGATAATGCTGCCCTCTTCCTGTTTACAATGTCACTAGAAAGTGAGAAAGGCATTTGTAGCTGGCACTGCAAGGTAATTACGTGCTAGATATGCTAAATATTTGTATGCCCCTTCATGCTTCAGCCACCGTTCCAGAGGACATGCTTCCATGCTGATGACGATCGTTAAAAAAATGCCTTAATAAAATTTGTGACTGAACTCCTTGGGGGAGAATTGTATATCCCCTGCTCTGTTTTACCCACAATCTGCCATATATTTCATGTTATAGCAGTCTTGGATGATGACCCAGCACATGTTCATTTTAAGAATACTTTCAATTCAGATTTCACAAAACACAAAGTAGATACAAATGTGATATTTCTAAAGATAGCTACAGCACTCGACCCAAGATTTAAGAATCTGAAGTGCCATCCAAAATCTGAGAGGGACAAGGTGTGAAACATGTTTTCAGAAGTGTTAAAAGAGCAACACTCTGATGCAGAAACGACAGAACCCAAACCACCAAAAAAGAAAATCAACCTTCTGCTGGTGGCATCTGACTCAGATAATGAAAATGTGTCGGTCCGCACTGCGTTGGATGGGTATTGAGCAGAACCCGTCATCGGCATGGATACATGTCCCGTGGAATGGTGGTTGAAGCATGAAGGGACATATGAATCTTTAGCGTATCTAGCATGTAAATATCTTGCGACGCTGGCTACAACAGTGCAATGCAAACGCCTGTTCTCACTTTCAGGTGACATCATAAATAAGAAGCTGGCAGCATTATCTTCTGCAAATGTAAACAAACTTGTTTGTCTGACCAATTGGCTGAACAAGAAGTAGGACTGAGTGGACTTGCAGGCTCTAAAATTTTACATTCTTTTATATTTGAATGCAGTTTTTTGGGTACATAATTCTACATTTGTAAGTTCAACTTTCATGATAAAGATTGCACTACAGTACTTGTATTAGGTTAATTGAAAAATACAATTTCTTTTGTTATTTACAGTGCAAATACATGTAATCAAAAATAAATATAAAATGAGCACTGTACACTTTGTATTCTGTGTTGTAATTGAAATCAATATACCGGTATTTGAAAATGTGGAAAACATCCAAAAAATCTCAATAAATAGTATTCAATTATTGTTTAACAATGCGATTAATTTTTTTAATCACTTAACAGCCCTAGTCCGAACTCTTTCCAATTTTTAAAAATCATTTTTGAATTGTGGCCAAAGAACGGGACACAGTATTAGAGAATGGTCTCAGTAATGCCATATACAGAGGAAATACCACCTCCCTACTTCCACTTGATGTTTCCTGATAAAACATTCAAAGATAATGTTTGCCTTCTCAGCTACAGCATCCCACTGGCAGATCATGTTCTGCTGATTATCTACCATGAGCTAGAGTCACTGCATTCTAGGATACTGTCTCATCTTGTAAGTGTGACCTATATTCTTTCTTCCTAGATGTATGATGTTAGATTTGGTTGTATATAAATGCTGTGCAAAGGAGCCCACTTTACCAGACTATCCTGGTGTAACTGACCTGCCCCATTCCACCAATTTTTGTGTCATCTGCACATTTTACCAGCAATGATTTCATATTTGCTTTCAAATCATTGATGCAGATAATGAATAGCATTAGGATGAAACCAGATCCCTGAAGTATCCCAATAGAAACAGCCCATTGGATGATGCTTCCCCATTTACAATTAGTTTTTGAGATCGATAATACTACATTGTTTTTATTTTTAATCAGAATGTCATGTGGGACCAACAGCTTGTGTACATGGCACAACAAAGCATGCCAGAGGAGTATGATCTGTAAAGTGCATTAATGCTATGCATTAACACAAACTAGGTACCTTTTAGAGTGCACCAGCAGGGCTACATGGAGCTGGTAGAGCACAACATGTTAGAGAGCTTTACAAATCACACCCCTCTAGTGGGGTTTGCCAGCATCTTGTACACAAGCCTCAAGTCCAATGACTTACATAAGTCAGTTACATGAACAAGTTACTTCTATCAGCCAAACTTGAGATATCAAAAGGTAACCCCAGAACCTATTTTCCATAAAATTATGGTACCATCTTCTTTATGTATCCCATATTAGCCTTTTCATTGATTTTGCCCAGGATCAATGTCAGACGAACCTGCCTATAGTTTCCCAGGTTATACCATATACCTTTTCAAATATTGGTACATTAGCATTTTTCTAGTCCTGTGAAACTCTCCCTATTTTCCAAGATTTGTTTAAAAAAAAAAAGAATTAATGCCTCAGAACTCCCGAGTCAATTATTTTAATAATCTTGTGTGCAAGTTGCCCAGCCCTGCAGATTTAAAATTGTTTAGTTGCTGTTTAACATCCTCCTTAACTACTGATAGAACAGAAAAGATTCCATTATTACGTTAATAATCATCCTGCTCCTTTTCAAATTTATTGAATACTTCTTGTCTGCATCATAATTGATAATTTTACCATTCTTGTATAATATCAGATCCATAAAATTGCTAGGATTTAGATTGTTCCTGGTATATTTAAATAATTTCTTATTGTTCTTAACCCTATTTGGCCATAGATTTTTCACAGATCTCTTTAGCCTCCTTTTTCATCTGTCTGCATTTTCTAACTGCTGATTTGTACTCATTGCTATCAGTTTCCCCATTTTTCCATTTATGTATTTTATTGCTGCTCCTTTAACTCTTCCCTCTGAACAAGGATTTTTTTTTTAACCCAAGAAGTCGTCTTTTGTGATTGTGAAATTGTGCGTGTGGAGGGGCTTGAGGAGAATTAGGAACAAATAAATTATTTTTAAACAATTTCCCATTATTCACATTTTTATGTTTAAACATTTCCTCCCACTCTATCTGGCTCAGGATTATTTTCAGCTTTGAGAAACTGGTGTTTAAAAGTGCCAAATATATATTACTGGATGGGACTATATTCTTTTTGCATATAGCAAATGAAAATAGTTTGTGATCACTCACACCTAGGCAAGGTCTAATATAGAATTATCCCAAGTCAATTAGAATACTCTGTTAGAAAGTTTTCTTTATTTTTTAGAAACCATTGGCATCACGAGACCTCCAGCATATTTCCCCCAATTTTTCTTTCTACACATTGAAGATGGATGTTTAACAAGCTGCTCATCCTGTTCCTTCATTAAATTTGGTGGTCAATAGCAGCCTCTCACCAATACCCCATGTTGTGATTTATCAGTTAGAACATTGAGCCATAAGCATTCCATGTCCTGGCCCTCTAAATTGTCAGTAAATCTAATGGCATCTCTTGTGTAGCGTCCCTCATGCCTCTTCTGCCTATTCCATTGTTCCTAAATGGAACGCATTCAGTGGTTTTAACATTCCAGCCCTGTGAATCATCCCACCAGATTTGTAGTGTCCAGCTCCTGTAACACAAGTGACATTCCCATAGCACACTAACATTACCTGTAGTGCTCTCACAAGTGTTTGTGTTCTTCAGAATGGTGGTTGCTAGGCAATTCTGCTGACAAAATGTTCACCTTCCAAGGGGTTCCACTGAAACTTAAAGCAGAAGACATGACACTAATACTGTTCATCTGGGTAATTGGTCTGCTTTGAGCCAGAACTTAAAAACCCCCAGACCTTATCTTTTGCTGATGCATCCCCCGAAAGCCACGGTTACACCTACAAGTATCAGAATATGGGTGTGATTTGCTTGCTTTTTAAAAAAACGTTTGTGACATTGAAACTCAGACATACACCTAGCAATTATTGGGAGACTCAAGGATCTCACTGTAATGTACAGAACCATAGGCATCGGCTTCCTCCAGGCCCAGGGGGGTACTCAAACCCCCCCTCCCCAGGCCCCAGCCCTGGAGCTGGCACTTATGTATACAACCAACTCATCCAAGTGTAAAGTCAGCTATGAAAACACGGAAAGATAAATAGCTTCATTCTCCTAACACGTCCTTGCCAGGTTCTGATACTGGTGTTATATAATCATGCCTTTGAGACTGTATGTGTATATACTGAGTATATAATCTGACCATTCAGAGCAGTATACATTTCCATAATAGTGTCGTAATTCTCCACAAGGGGGAGCAGGAGGGTAACTTGTTTCCAGTAAGATTACTTTAGGGGTTTCAAGCCTGCATAGTTAAGGGTAAGGCATTTATGAGCTGGGAGCTGTGTGAGGCTACAAATTCCTCACCACTACTTCATAGAACAAGGTGCTGAAACTCTCTCTGTGTAAGCTTTCAACTGGTCTGAACAAGCTGTCTTTCCTGTCACTCCCTAGTTTGATTCACTTTATGGGGGAGGGCCCTGTCTCAAGTCCTTAGGGTATAATAATTTGAAGATTTTTATAATCTTCCTAGATTCAGAAGAAGTCATAATGATGTCAGAGGTTTTTATTTCAGTGCAGGTTATATAATAGAAGGGCTGTGGTGAAAGGATATTGATGTACAATAGAATCATAGAATATCAGGGTTGGAAGGGACCTCAGGAGATCATCCAGTCCAACCCCCTGCTCAAAGCAGGACCAATCCCCAACTAAATCATCTCAGCCAGGGCTTTGTCAAGCCTGACCTTAAAAATCTCAAAGGAAGGAGATTCCACTACCTCCCTAGGTAATGCATTCCAGTGCTTCACCACCCTCCTAGTGAAAAAGTTTTTCCTAATATCCAACCTAAACCTCCCCCACTGCAACTTGAGACCATTACTCCTCGTTCTGTCATCTGCCACCACTGAGAACAGTTTAGATCCATCCTTTTTGGAACCCCCTTTTAGGTAGTTGAAAGCAGCTATCAAATCTCCCCTCATTCTTCTCTTCTGCAGACTAAACAATCCCAGTTCCCTCAGCCTCTCCTCATTAGTCATATGTTCCAGTCCCCTAATAATTTTTGTTGCCCTCTGCTGGATGCTTTCCAATTTTTCCACATCCTTCTTGTAGTGTGGGGCCCAAAACTGGACACAGTACTCCAGATGAGGCCTCACCAATGTCAAATAGAGGGGAACCATCACATGCCTCGATCTGCTGGCAATGCTCCTACTTATACAGCCCAAAACGTCGTTAGCCTTCTTGGCAACAAGGGCACACTGTTGATTTATATCCAGCTTCTTGTTCACTGTAACCCCAGGTCCTTTTCTGCAGAACTGCTGCCTAGCCATTCGGTCCCTAGTCGGTAGCAGTGCATGGGATTCTTCCATCTTAAGTGCAGGACTCTGCACTTGTCTTTGTTGAACCTCATCAGATTTCTTTTGGCCCAATCTTCTAATTTGTCTAGGTCCCTCTGTATCCTATCCCTACCCTCCAGTGTATCTACCACTCCTCCCAGTTTAGTGTCATCTGTAAACTTGGTGAGGGTGCAGTCCACACCATCCTCCAGATCATTAATGAAGATATTGAACAAACCGTCCCCAGGACTGACCCTTGGGGCACTCTGCTTGGTACCAACTGCCAACTAGACATGGAGCCATTGATCACTATCCATTGAGCCTGATGATCTAGCCAGCTTTCTATCCATCTTATAGTCCATTCATCCAGCCCATACTACTTTAACTTGCTGGCAAAGAATACTGTGGGAGACCATGTCAAAAGCTTTGCTAAAGTCAAGGAGTAACATGTCCACTGCTTTCCCCTCATCCACAGAGCCAGCTATCTCATCATAGAAGGCAATTAGATTAGTCAGGCATGACTTGCCCTTGGTGAATCCATGCTGACTGTTCCTGATCACTTTCCTCTCCTCTAAGTGCTTCAGAATTGATTCCTTGAGGACCTGCTCCATGATTTTTCCAGGAATTGAGGTAAGGCTGACTGGACTGTAGTTCCCTGGATGATCCTCCTTCTCTTTTTAAAAGATGGGCACTACATTCTCCTTTTTCCAGTCGTCCGGGACCTCTCCCGATCGCCATGAGTTTTCAAAGATAATGGCCAATGGCTCTGCAATCACATCTGCCAACTCCTTTAGCACTCTCGGATGCAGAGCATCCAGCCCCATGGACTTGTGCTTATCCAGCTTTTCTAAATAGTCCTGAACCACTTCTTTCTCCACAGAGGGCTGGTCACCTCCTCCCCATGCTGTGCTGCCTAGTGCAGTAGTCTGGGAGCTGACCTTGTTCGTGAAGACAGAGGCAAAAAAAGCTTTGAGTACATTAGCTTTTTCCACATCCTCTGTCACTAGGTTGCCTCCCTCATTCAGTAAGGGGGCCCACACTTTCCTTGACTTTCTTCTTGTTGCTAACATACCTGAAGAAACCCTTCTTGTTACTCTTAACATCTCTTGCTAGTTGCAACTCCAAGTGTGATTTGGTCTTCCTGATTTCACTCCTGCATGCCTGAGCAATATTTTTATACTCCTCCCTGGTCATTTGTCCATCTTCCACTTCTTGTAAGCTTCTTTTTTGTGTTTAAGATCAGCAAGGATTTCACTGTTAAGCCAAGCTCATCACCTGCCATATTTACTATTCTTTCTACACAACAGGATGGTTTGTTCCTGTAACCTCAATAAGGATTCTTTAAAATACAGCCAGCTCTCCTGGACTCCTTTCCCCCTCATGTTATTCTCCCAGGGGATCCTGCCCGTCAGTTCCCAGAGGCAGTCAAAATCTGCTTTTCTGAAGTCTAGGGTCCGTATTCTGCTGCTCTCCTTTCTTCCTTGTGTCAGGATCCTGAACTTGACCATCTCATGGTCACTGCCTCCCAGCTTCCCATCCACTTTAGGTTCCCCTACTAATTCTTCCCGGTTTATGAGTAGCAGATCAAGAAGAGCTCTGCCCCTAGTTGGTTCCTCCAGCACTTGCACCAGAAAATTGTCCCCTACACTTTCCAAACGCTTCTTGGATTGTCTGTGTGTGACGCAGCAGAGAGCGGGGAGTGTTGTCCTGGGAATGTGGCAGGGGAGTTTCACTGGAGATGGGATACCTGAGAGCCTGTAACCTGAGTCAGGAAAGGGAGGGGGGAATGTAACACCTCTGCCTGGGGAAACTGGAAAAAGGCTGCAGGAGAGAGCCTGCTGGAGGGGTTTTGTTTTCAGTTTTGTGCTGCTTGGTGGAACGCAGGGAACCCCAAGGCTGGGGTCTAAGCTCCCTGCCCCCAAGAAGGACTTGACTGAGGGGTCCTGGATGTACCCACAAGCTCTGTTTTAGACTATGTTCCTATTGTCCAATGAACCTTCTGTTTTACTGGCTGGCTGAGAGTCTCAGTGAATCCCAGGAAGCGGGGTGCAGGGCCCAGACTCCCCCACACTCCGTGACACCGTGCACCGCTGTATTGCTCTCCTAACAGATATCAGGTCTCCCATGAAAACCAGGGCCTGTGATCTAGTAACTTCCGTGAGTTGCCGGAAGAAACCCTCGTCCACCTCATCACCCTGGTCCGGTGGTCTATAGCAGACTCCCACCACGACATCACCCTTGTTGCTCACACTTCTAAACTTAATCCAGAGACTCAGGTTTTTCTGCAGTTTCATACCGGAGCTCTGAGCAGTCAAACTGCTCTCTTACATACAATGCAACTCCCCCACCTTTTCTGCCCTGCCTGTCCTTCCTGAATAGCTTATATCCATCCATGACAGTACTCCAGTCATGTGAGTTATCCCACCAAGTCTCTGTTATTCCAATCACATCAAAATTCCTTGACTGTGCCAGGACTTCCCGTTCTCCCTGCTTGTTTCCCAGGCTTCTTGCATTTGTGTATAGGCACTTAAGATAACTCACTGATCGTCCTGCTTTCTTGGTATGAGGCAGGAGTCCTCCCGTCTTGCGCTCTCCTGCTCGTGCTTCATCCCGGTATCCCACTTCTCCACTTACCTCAGGGCTTTGGTCTTCTTCCCCCAGTGAACCTAGTTTAAAGAACTCCTCACTAGATTAGCCAGCCTGCTTGTGAAGATGCTCTTCCCTCTCTTCGTTAGGTGGAGCCCGTCTCTGCCTAGCACTCCTCCTTCTTGGAGCACCATCCCATGGTCAAAGAATCCAAAGCCTTCTCTACGATACCACCTGCATAGCCATTTGTTGACTTCCACGATTCAACGGAAGTTGTTAAAGAAATTGTGATGCTTCAGTTTTCAGATTTTTTCCAGGAGGGTAATTTATCCAGATAATGTGTTCATGTTACAAGCTGGATGGTATATCTGGGGGAGGAGTGGTCTCATTTCCTATTAGGAACAGGTAAGTATCAGACTAATGTATTCCTAGGGAGTGCAAATAACAGATTCAAAGAATATTAAACAATACATTAGCAGCAATTGCAATTAGAATTCCTTATCTAAATGCTAGTAATACTCAAAAGGCTCAAGCTAAGGGAGCTTCAGATCTAGTTCAAACACAAAAAAAAGGTCCCATTGCAGTGTGGGAGGGGAGGGAATCAGATACTGGTCTGGTAGCAGACCGTGTGTCATGCTTCATTTAAAATACATTTCATGTCCTTATTTAGAGAGCACTAGGAAAAGAGAGCTAGCAAAGCTAAAAGGAAAATGTCACAGCTGGACCCAAAGTTCTGAAGCAAACACAGAAGTTCTAATTATATTTACAGTTTAATGTGCAAAATATTTTGGTTCAGCTACCAGCTAACAACAAACCTTTTCAAAGGCTAGTGTATTGTAATGAGAGGATGGCAGAAGAGAGTGCTGTGAATTAATGATCTGGGATTTCTTATGGGGCAAACGTACTGGAAAATATTTTAATTAGGATTCAGCATTGGGTCATTACTACTCAGGTGACCAATGAAGGGAATGGAAAAAATTCTACATGGCCTTCCTTTCAGTCAGCCAATCCTAACTCACAAAATATCTTATGCAACAACTTTGTGATCCACTGTTGCCCTTAAAAATGCAGCACTGTGAACTTGCATAGTGGTACGATGTGATAAAGAGCTATAGTCCAGTTCTTCTATCTTCTGGTGCAATGTTATTTTGTATTAATTCTTCACAAGGCAGTATAATCACAAGGACATCACAACTGTTAATGCCGCAAAATACTTGCCATTCTAACCACACACACAAACTTACACTTCATAGAAAAAAAAAATCTCTCAGGCTGAAGTTTTCTTAAGCTGGGTCTCAGGTTAGAGAAAGATGAACTGTGTGTGTGTATAAAGTCTGAGGTAAACCCCTTCTGTCATTTTTGAATTATGGGAGACTAGGAAAAATGCTTCTCTCTGTAAAAATACTTAAGCATATGTCACACATGGCACAATCAGAGACTGAAGTCTAAAGCATAGCACCAACATAGTCCTCAGTGAGGACTAACACTTGGTTCTATACTGGGTTCTGCTTTGACAAAGTTAGGAGCATTTGCAAATTGTATGTGCAGGAGGTTTGTCAGTTAAGTCAAGTCTGTAGATGCACATTGTCCTACCCAAGCCTCCTCAGAGGCTCCGCTAGGCTGGGGACAGTGCAGCTACACTACATTAGGGCAGGGAGCTTCTCTGGAGTATGCCGGGGATGTACACTCCTGGGTAGCATGGAATTCACTTCCATGTGGGACTTTGTGTGCTAGCCTACAGGAGTAATTCCAGCTGGGGAAGGTAATGGGAAAAATGGGGAAGGAGGAGTTGAGAGTGTTTGCTGATGCTAAGATCTTCCTTCCACTACCCATTTCACAGAGGCTATTACATCTCAGAAGCGTGGGAGGAGAAAATTCCTCCCCTCACCCTGGTGGAGCGGAGCAGTGCACAGGCTTTCCTGTTGTAGGGTAGGGCCCTAATCACTAGATCCTCTTTCCTCTCCCACTCCCCCAATAGTCTTTCTTTCCTTTTATACCCCATCCCCTCAGAGTTAAATCTGAATCCAGCATTGGCTGCAGCTTGATATAAGAAGGGCTGGAGCAGAAAATAAAACTACAAACTAATTGTAATGGTCAAACTGATCAATGGTCAAATGGTCAACTGATCAAAAAATTCCTTGACAATTTTTTTTGAAAGGAGGTGTCAGGCTGGGAGCTGCATGAGGATATCCATGTTCCTCTCGGATACTACAGGAAAACATTTCCAGCAACTTTTATTCTTACAAGACTATTACTTTGCTGGGGCCATTGAGAGCTGGAATTACCTGTCACATACAAGTTAGACAAAGCCAGGAACTCGAATCACTATGCAAAAATGTAACACAATCAAATGGAGGCCCAGATTCTCAGCTGTGCTCCAGGAGCACTGGGCACAGCTGGGAATGAGGGGGTATGTGTGTGTGACAAAGTGCTGGGTTTGTGCCAGCCTGGTTCCAAACTGCACTCAGCCTACAGCCTCTTGGCCCCATTCCAGCACCCAGGGATCAGCAGGGCAAAAGGATGCACCAGCCCCACACGAGGGGCTGCAAAAGGCCTGGTATAAGAGTGTGAACAAAATGACTGATTTTGCAATGAATTACATCAAGATTCTCTAAAGCAGGGGTGGGAAAACTATGGCCGGCAGGCCGGATCCGGCCCATGAGCCATTTTAAGCCGGCCCGCAAGCCGCAGCACATGGCTCGGCCCTGCTCTGGCCGGGATGCGGGGTTGGGGGCTACACCAGGCGACTCATCCCCGCTCTAGCTGGGGTGCAGGGTCAGGGCTTGCACGAGGTGACTCATCCTTGCTCCAGCCAGGGTGCTGGGTCAGGGCTGCACCTCATGGCTCAGCTCAGGCGCTGCACCATTTGGCTAATCCCTGCTCTGGTTGGGGTGCTAGGTTGGAGCCGCATCACGCAGCATGGCCCCACTCTGGCACTCTGGCTGGGGCACTGGGTTGAGGGCCACACCACGCGGCTCCTGGAACTGCGGCATGGCCCCGCTTCGGCTCCTATGCACTCCAATGGGAGCTACAGGGGCACTGCCTGCAGATGGGGCAGCGTGCAGAGCTGCCTGTCCGCGTCTCCGCGTAGGAGCTGGAGAAGGGACATGCCACTGCTTCTGGGAGCCAGTTGAAATAAGTGCTGCTCGGAGCCTGCACCCCCTGCCCCAGCTCTGATCCCCCACCCACCCGCCAAACCCCTTGATCCAAACCCAGAACACCCTCCTGCATCACAAGCCTCTCATCCCCATCCCCGCCTGCATCCTCAGCTGGAACCTGCACCCCTTCCCGCACCTCTGTCCCAGCCCTGATCCCCCTCCTGCCCTCCGAACCCCTTGGTCCCAGCCCAGAGAACCCTCCTACACTCCAAACTCCTCACCCCCAGCCCCACCCCAGAGCCTGCACCCAAACCCCAAATTTGTGAACGTTCATGGCCTGCTGTACAATTTCTTTCCCTGATGTGGCCCTCAGGCCAAAAAGTTTACCCATCCCTGATCTAAAGTTAAGTACCTCTGTTTGCTTAAATTCATTCACATTTAGGAGGCATATGTGTCATTAGTGTTCATGCTAAACATTTATTTCCACCTGAATTTTGTTAAGAAAACAAAGTGCTCATTTGTCATCCCAGAAAACATTACTCCGTATTGCACAAGCAGTTCAGCTGGGAATAACAAAAGGGCAGCTTGGAATTTTCTTTGATATTAACTGAGTGCTTTTAATTCTTACCTGCAGACCTGGGGATCTGGTCAAGGATAACTAAACACTTTCCACCCTCAAAAAGTCCTGGATTCCTTAAAGATTCATGCCTCATCTTGCAAGCAGGACAGCATCACAATTACCATATGTTCCTCTTCAGAATACCGCAGTATTTTTCAATGCACTTGAGGACAGCTCTTCACTTTTAAGCAGGAAGGCCTCCATGAACAGTGAGACTAGGCCAGTCTTTCCCTATGCAGACAGATGAGTTCCACAACCCACCTGGGGCGTGCGTTTGTAATGGGGTTCTAGCCTGGGTTAATTGATAAGATTAGAAATTGTAGCATGCACAAGCCTTTTTGGTTCTTAAATTGTTCCAAGCATCTTTCTCTGATTTAATCAGATTTGAGATGTTTCTGTGTTAATTTTCTGTATTGAATTTTTCAGATAGTTTCTCTTTTCTAATGCATCAGGCTGTGACCTGTTTAGCTTCTAGCTCCTGGAATTTTCTTAACTCTTCTTTCTTCATGATCAGCCATCATTAGCATGTCTTACCATTTTTGTTGCTTTTCAAACTTTTGTTTTAGCTTCAGGGGGATGTGACCAGAATGAAAGCAATATTACTGTTTTATCATATTTATCCTTAGTTAGGCCCTGATTAAGCAAAGCACTTAGCCACTTGTATATTCTTAAAACCCACTGAAGTTAAGGTTTGGAGGGCCTCTAACTCACAAATATGCAGGGCATAGTGAAAAATTTTATTTTAGTCTTCTTGTCTGGAAGTTAGAATCACTCACTAGCTTCATTAGAAGACAGCATATTTAGACTCCATTCATTAATACTCCCTTTTACAGCATAGTCAACCTGTGGAATTCATTCCTTCAGGGGAAAAAAAAAAGAAATATGGTGGTAGAAGTTATTAAAGTAATGAATAATTTAATTACTAACAACATTTAAAGTTATGAACACAGAGTGATCGGTCTAATTAAATTTCATGCTTGAGGGTTCAAAATGATCCCAGGCAGAGGACAGAATCTTCTACCACTGCTTACACCCATTTGAGTAGCATTCCAGAATGAGCATTACTGGATTAAAGGCATGAATATAGCATCATTATTGGATTTCCCCCCGGCACCCATCTACCCCAGAAGCTTCAAGTATTGGCCATTACCACAAGTAGCACGTTAGACTAAATCAACTTGTGTGCTGCCCAAGCAGCCAAATCTGTGTCTTCAAACATACAAAGATGCTGCCAGCACAGATACCATCTGCACGTTTCTTTATGCTTAGTGACTATGAACGTAAGAGCTGAGCTATTTAGGCATCTCAAAGAAGTTGCCAGATTGTCTAAGTACTCTGCACCTAATAGCTCCTACTCAGAACAAAGACTGGGGAGCACTTCTGAAAATCTGGCTACATTTAGGTGCCTAAATAGCTCCACTTTTTAGAAAACCCAGTCCCATTTGTGGGTGCTGGCCTTAATTATAAAAATCTGGGCCTTGGTGGTGGTGATCACATTTCAGATACCAATACAATATCAGTGCTTTCCAAACACAAGAGGAATATTTGGTTCCTGCCCTGAAGCTTTTACAATCTGAAAACACAAAGAAAGGGGATATAAAGTACAAGTAATAAGGTTGACGAGAAACACACCTTGTTAGTTTTTTTTTTTATTAAATATACACTCTAAATTCCTCCTCCTCCCTATACAATTCAGCCACTCATCTTTCTGCCGATGCCAATTACCAGCTTCGCTTCTGTCTTTCCCTTGGGCAACCTCTCGTTTTTTTCAAAGATCATTTTGCTGCTTTCTTTGAAACTTTTTATTAAGGGGCAAAGAGTCCTGTGACACCGTATAGACTAACAGACGTATTGGAGCATAAGCTTTCGTGGTTGCATCTGACGAAGTGGGTATTCACCCACGAAAGCTTATGCTCCAATATGTCTGTTAGTCTATAAGGTGCCACAGGACTTTGCCGCTTTAACAAATCCAGACTAACACGGCTACCCTTCGGATACTTTTTATTAAGGCAAAGTTAAAATAAAACATTAACATACTTCATTGTACAGTGCTTATTTGGGATCACGTTAATATCTGAAGAACTTGGCTAACAAATCTGGCTTGCTAGCTGGAGAGCCCTCCTCCCCTGAGTGTGTTAGAAAGGCTGACCAAATTTCTAAACACCTACCCCTCTTTTTGGTGCTTCTCTTATGTGTGTGGTAGTGTGAAAGCTTTTTCATTTTAAGACAGTCCATATTTTACTATACCACAATTCTGTTGCGGGTGAGGGGGGCCACACATTTCCAGTATGATGCAATACAGCGTCTAGCTGGTATCAATAAAAAGGAATTTGTCATTCTGTTTAAAGTACAGTTCCTTTCCTGGAGAATTAAATAAGCAGGTCAGGGGATCTCCAGAAAGTTGTCATTTTGTCATAAATCTCCTCTCTTTTCTATAGATGAACACCACCCTCCTGGATTCCCATGGTCCTGTGAGCAATGCTGTCAGGAGTCTCGCACTCCTGGCAGAGTCACTCAAGGCAGCAAGGTTGAAGGTGCAGTTCCAGATGAATAGCAATCCAATCCCCGCCCCCAAGTCCTCAACGGCAGAGCAGGTGGTCGAAGAGAAAATTTCTCTCAATGACTATGAAGGTGGATGATTTGTCTTTGTTTCCTTGCCATTGGAGTAGGAACCTCATCCTGTCAAGCACCATGTGCAACAGTTTCCCTACATTAAAAGAATTCATGCACGGGCATCTTCCATATTCACATCCAAGTCCTGTGGCAATTGGTAAGTGGCAATCGGAGCAGGACAGTGATGACTGGAGGCTTCTAATGACGGACTGGCAGTTAGATGGTTGTTTTTGTATTCAGACAGGCAGGAGTGGAACTTGGCAGCTACCACCATGATCTGAACAGCCCTTTTTAGGATCCACTCTGCTCATCCTGCATGGGGAGAGGGCCAGAAAAGGTGCCTTAAACATATTCTGCCTCGCCTCCCCCTAAACGGATAACCGCGTCCAAAGGGATCACCTTACTGCGATCAAAACTGAACAATGAAATTTGGAACCTGGAACATTCAAACCTTGCTGGACAACCTGAAAAGTAACTGGCCAGAGTGAAGAACAGCGATCATGCCCAGAGAACTCAGGAGACATGACATTGACACTGCTGCACTGAGTGAGACCCTATGTGCAGAAGGAACAAAGTGGTGGTTACACTTTTTTTCTGGAAAGGGGAAGGGGAAAAAGAACGATGGATCTACAGCATTGGTTTAGCAATCAACCAACTCTCAGAATTACCAGCCAGCATCAATGAACGACTCATGACACTCCACTTTAAACTTGCCAAGAATCTGCACGCAACATGCATATGCTTGACACTGATGATGAAACCGAAGAAGGATTTTATACCAACCTTGACCAAAGTATCTCCACCATCCCTGAAGAGGACAAGCTCATACTCCTTTGCGATTTTAACCTAAGAGTTGGATATGACTCGGAGCTGTAGAAAGGCATGATCGGAAAGGAAGGAAGAAGCAAAACCAATTCCAATGAAATTCTTCTCCTGACCATGTTTCTCCAAAAGAATAAATACAAGACATTGTGGGAACACCCAGTCTCTAAACATTGGCATCTGATCAACTAAGGCATTGTCTGTGCTCATGATTGTGAAGACGTTCACATCATCAAAACAATGACTGGTGACAATGATTGTTGGACAGACCATTGCCTTATCCACTCATCACTTCCATCAAACTCACACGAAAACAACAAATGTGGAAGAAAGACTGGATGGAAGATCAACATTGAGATTTTTACAGACCCAACTAAATGTGACCTTTTCCAGCAGTTTTCAGAGTAACAGCCGTGTTAATCCGTATTCGCAAAAAGAAAAGGAGTACTTGTGGCACCTTAGAGACTAACCAATTTATTTGAGCATGAGCTTTCGTGAGCTACAGCTCACTTCATCGGATGCATGCCGTGGAAACTGCAGCAGGAGAGTGAATTTGTGTGGGGGGGTGGAGGGTGAGAAAACCTGGATTTGTGCTGGAAATGGCCCACCTGATGATCACTTTAGATAAGCTATTACCAGCAGGACAGTGGGGTGGGAGGAGGTATTTTTTCATATTCTCTGTGTATAAATAAAGTCTGCTGCAGTTACCACGGCATGCATCCGATGAAGTGAGCTGTAGCTCACGAAAGCTCATGCTCAAATAAATTGGTTAGTCTCTAAGGTGCCACAAGTACTCCTTTTCTTTTTCCAGCAGTGCGTCACCAAGAAACCGATGAATATCAAAACCTAAAATGGAGAGCCCTGAAGATCACTAGAAAGCACTCAAATCGGCCATCCAGGCTGTGTTAGAGGGAACACTGGGCTTCTCAACCAGGAAGCATGAAGACTGGTTTGATGAGAATGATCAGGAAATCCAAGACCTGACTGATCATAAACACAAGGCCTTCTGTGCTTGGCAGAATGACATCAACTCCAAACAGAAGCAGTTCGTCCACCATCAACTCAAAGCAGAAGTTCAAAGGAAAACCTGCAAAACGAAGAACGAGTGGGGGGAAAAGAAAGCGAAGGAGATCCAACAACTCGCCAACACCCATGACAAGCACGGATTCTTCAATGCTACCAAAGCCCTTTATGGTCCTAGCAACCAAGAACTAGCCCCTCTCAGCTCCAGGCATGGAGCTAGCCTCCTCAGGGACAATGAATCGATCAATGCCCAATTGATGAAATACTTCAAAGATATCCTGAATCGTGACTCCAACACTGATAAAAAGCATTTTTGACTTAATCTCTCAACATTCTATGAAGGATGACCTCAGAACCCCACCAACATTCATCGAGGTGAAGAAAGTAATCAAACAAATGAAGAATAGTAAGGCATCTGGACCTGATCGAATCCCCACTGAAATCTTCAAAGAAGAAACAGAACTGGCTCACCAGCTTCACATCTTAATCCTCAAGATATGGAATTCAGAAGAAATCCCAGTTTATTTTAGGGATTCCACAATCATGAACATCTTCAAGGAAGAAGACAAATTGGATTGTGGAAGCTATTGAGGAATTACCCTGTTGTCCATCTCTAGAAAGATTCTTGCCACAAGTCTCCTCAACTCACTGCTCCCCTTGGCTGAGGAAATCCATCCAGAATCGCAATGCAGATTCAGACTATCTTCACTGCCCACTAACTTCAAGAAAGGTGCCACAAGCAACATCGACCTCACGAAAGCATTCGACTCCATCAATAGTAAGGCTCTGTGGAAAGTTCTCCTCAAATTTGGATGTCTGCCAAAATTTGCCACTATCCTCTGACTCCTCCAATGACAAGTCTGTGACGGTCAACAGCAATGGATCTGGAATGGACCCCTTCCTAGTTAAGACCAAAGTTAAGCAAGGATGTCAGCAGTCCAACCTTTTCTCCATCTTCTTTGCTGTCATCCTCATCACTGACAAGCTCCTCCAATACAGAATAGCAGCAAGCTCTTCAACCTCATTCACCTCCAATCCAAGACAAATGCTATCTCTAAATCAGTCATTGAACTTCAATATGCAGATGACTGTGCCCTGTGCACCCACTCAGGCCTCAGATCAGACATGCCACGGGATGGTCAGTGAGTGCTCCTGGCAAAGACTCTCTCACTCCAGACATTTTTAATGTGCCATTATCATGGTATCTAGCCTAGGTGCCAGATACAGGAGTGAGGAAAAAAACCCAAGGAGTCTAAACTGATCTTATGCTTTGGTTAAGCTGCTCATTTGGCTGAAAATTCTCTCTCTCCCTCCTCCCACCCCCACCCTTTGTCACTCTGCTGGTAGATTTAGACTTTGTTATTAACGGAAGTGAGCCATCGCCATTTCCTTTCCAACTTAGTGACTGGAGAAAATGTTTAATGCTTTTAGGGGGCTGTCTTCCCAGCTGCACTCAGCTTCCCAGTTTTTCCAGCAGACATGGCAAACCAGGCTATAGCTATCAACACGCAAACTTATCGCACAGGGCATGAAATTTGCTCCATTTATTCCCAGCTGCAGCTAATCCTTATTCACAGTATATGTTCGAAAGTTCCCCTATAATGGTGAAACTCAAATTCTGGGCTTATCTTTGACCCGCATAAGGCCTCAAGAAATGGTTCTTCTGCTTGCTTTTATTTGTAAAGAGATCCCATTGTAATGTGACAATGACCCACCTGTTGTTTTGTTCACAGAAAAAACAAACAGACATGTACATTTTGACACAGCACTAACAGGATGACTGATACAGCCAGTTGGCTTACTCCTACAGGGAAATAATTATGCCGACAGAAAAAAAAGTAGTGAATTTATAGGCTTATGGTCATTAAAAAGTTGGAATCTGTTCTGTAGTAAAGCAGCTTTGCTCAGCTCCACACTGAAACATTAGAAAGGATTTTAGTTTTTAATATTCATATTTTTGTATGCACTACAATACCAGAGATATTGCTAAGGGAGAATGTACATGAGAAAATGCACTTAAAAAGAACAGAGTCAAATAATTACAGGTGGTTATTATGAACTACAATGTTAGGTAGATTCATCATTGCAAGAAACATAATTTATTCATACTGCTCTGTCAAGTACTTAGCTTGAATTGGTCTCCTGCTGTTGCTTGCTCTCTTGGGGCTGCTTTCAGCTTGCCTAAGGATCTAGTAATGTTACAAAAGTAAATAGAAGTGCTATACATGAGTTTGCACACTTGAGGCAAAACAAAATGCAGAAGAGCAGCTGCTCTTCTGATATCAGAATTTCATCAGCCTTTTTTTTTTTTTCCCCGTGAAGTCATACCATAGATCTGTGCCATACACAAAGGGTGGTGGTGGGGAGACTAGTTCAAGAGCTTGAAGCCTTTTAAAAGATAAGCTCTAGCTTAACCAGAAAATATGGTCTCGCTAAAGGAATTATTGGGTAAAATTCCAGGCTTCCTGTTAGGCAGGTCAGCCTAGATGATTAGACTGGTAATTTCTGGCCTTACCCATCTCTGCTTACAATGTCTTCTCTTGTTTATTTATGATCAACTGCTTCTCTTCTTGATCTTTTCATCTCCAGTGAAACTTATTGCCCCTGACAATGGACAAGGCACATCCTATGTCAGCACCTCAGTTCTATGCCAGTTCCAGCTCCCACCTCCTCTTCTGTGGTCTCTCAGGGATAGGCAAATAATGTAGTTGGTGATATACCTAAGTCGGCGGGAGGGACGCTGGAGGGGAGGGAAGCTGTTTCCTCAAGAGAAAGACACCCGTTGCCTTTTATGGCTCTGAACACTTGAAATAATTATGCTTAGTTTCTGTATGAACACTTTTGGCTTTTCACATACAAACACCAGTTCTTTGCTCAAAAATATACTCATGACAGCATGTGGGATCAGCTCACAACGGGGATATGCTGGCATGCGTCGTAATAACCAAAAACACTTGGAGGAAAAATGTATTTAACTATTTATATTACAGGGATGGTGTATATCGATCTCTATACACTAGCCAGGCACTACTAAATGGTTGTTAAGGTAAGAGCTGTTGCTAAATTCTCCATGACAGAACACAAACAGAGATCAATTTAGTTCCAAGCAGGCATTTCCACCTGCAGTTTAGAAAATGTAACATCTGTGAGCAATGTGTGACTGCAAAGAATTTCTGTTGCTTCATCTGTTATGGCTTTGTCTTCTCAGGCTCTCCACTTTTGTATTTCTGTACCCCCTCCCACATAATGCTATTTTCTGTAGATAGCCAAGATGGCCAGATATCACTTTGTCATCTGCCTCCATACACAAAAAACTACACTAGGAAGCTCTTCAACTTCTGATGAGGATTTTGCAACTTCTAGGCTGTATGCCACATCCAAGGTTTATCTAGCATTAGTAAACAAAGCAGAGGATAAAGAAAGAAGTGTTAAAAAAGGAGAATGGCTGCACTAACAACATACATGTGGTTATTCAAGTCACTGGTCCTTGAAACATGATTTGACTGTACTAGATCCAGGACATGCAGCCTCCGAAAGAGGCAGAAAATACCAACCAGTGAAAAGTCATCCGAGAATTTTCATATTTTTATTAACAGAAGGGATGGGTGTGTGTGTGTGTGTGCATATATATATATATCTGAAAAATCTGTAGGTCTTTTTGCTGCTAAACAGTTCTTTTCCATATAAATCTATTTATACATTGATTCCAACTCTTAAAAACTTGACAAAATAAAGCTTCAAGGAAGAGTGGTTACAAAAGGACAAATACAATGGCTGAAGTTATTCATCAATTGCAACACCAACTGCTGTTTAGAGAGGGGAGGAATGGGGATGGCTGTTCTCTATGCAGTCTCTGGCTGTAAAAGGGTGCACAGAAAAACCATTACAAGATGTCTTCTACAAACATTTTCCCAATTCCCACTGTTTAGGCTATAACACAAGGGCCCTTGCGCCCCAAACAGTATACAATTCATTAAGACAGTGATAGTTGAGAAGGTCTTATATGAAGTCTCCAACTCCATTCTGTTTCTGACTAAGACAATAGCTAAATAATAAATCCAGAAATACCCCAGCAAAATTTTTAAATGATAAATTGATATTGTAGGTGTTGAAAACAAATCCACAACCCATTTGCATTGATAAAACACAGTTTGGCCTTTTTGGTTTGTTCTCTGAAAGAACACTTCCCCCTCTCATGATGATATTTGCAATCCAATGATATTTCAAAAACTACACTAACACACAGTGTAATCCTAAATAATAATTCAATTTTTAATTACATGGAATTGAATACCTTGCAAACAAATGATACTCAGATTTATCGATAAGTATTGTATCGTTGTATGTGTCTGTAGCAGACTTAGAACAAACCAGAACAGAAAGCAAAGCATTCCATAACCATGTGGGAAAGAAAAGCCCACCTAAGTGTAAGTGATTCCGACTGCAAAACTGAAACTAAAGAAAAAAAAATACACAGAGCAGATTTTTTTTTTTTTAATTCTTAGTGCAAGAAACAACCAAGTTAATCACAGAATCAGTACTAATTAAGGATATGGAAAATTCTCCTATACAGAGGTAGAGTCCAGTGCACAAGGCTAAAACAATATTCAATAGTCTAAACGTGACTGAGCCGGGTTTTACGGAATCCACTTTTTTTTTTAAATCAGACTGTATGTACATACATACAATAAATAGACTATACAATCTTTAAAGTAGTTTAATAAACTCCACAAAAATTATAGTAGATGCACGGAGATCTTTACATAGTTCAGAGTTCATATCTCTATCACTGAAAAAATATGGATAAAACTAATATTCCTGCTATAAAGTTAACAGAAAATTGTTTTGCAAAGTTTTGATAAAACAAATCATTTTACAGATCGGTAAAACCTAAATTTATGCTTGGCAGGGATCTCAAAGTCCAAATGCTAGGAAAATGCCCCCTTAGCTATATTTTGAATGGAGTTTCAAATGCTCTACATTTTTTCTATTTTCAAGAGTGGGCTTTACATTCGATGTTCAAGGAAAAGAAATGGACCTGGGTACTCACAGTTCTGATGCATTGGCACAATGATAAAGGATGAGAATTAGATTACTTTTAATGCCCTGAAAGACACTAGGAGAATTTATGGGCAAGACTTTAATGTTTCATACTATACATATCACTTTAGAATATTAATAGAAAACTCTGGTATTAGTACTGCAATCCTTTCAATGCCTCTCCACTTTCAAGGCATCTGATCAGCACTGCACTGGGAGTGGAACATGTATCCATGAGCTCGTATGTCTGCTATAAGCCCTAAGGGGCTTAATAAAACTAATATGGACTATCGTTTACTGGAGTAGTGCACAAAGCAAGTCAAATACAGGAAGTCTGCTGCCATTCACTTCAAGGAAACTTGAGGAAAAAAAATTCAGGGAACCCAGATTTTTCAACTGTGTCTTTCTAAAACGTGCAAAAAATCTTCATAAAATCAGACACTCACGAGCATTATAGAGCAAACAAATGTTTTTACATAGATACATTATTTGATATAAAAGGTTCTTGTGTCTCTCATGAGGGAATAGGCACAAGAGGAGAAGGAAACCAATAACAGAAGAGTACAATAATCAACATAGCAGAAAATGGTCTTCACAGTTTGAATTTTGTTTAAATTTCTGAAAGCACCTACACTGAAAAATGAAAGTTTTTTTTTTTCCCAATTCAATCTACCTGTGATAATACCTTGGTAAAGATTAACATTCTGCTCTTCTATGAGCCTTTTCACTGGAACAATTTTTTTTTAAAGTTTTTTATTTTATACAAACAAACTAGCTTTGATTTAAAGTAAACATATAAAAATTGAGGCTATTGCTTGCAACAATGGATCTGGAGGTGAAGGAATGAACTAGCTGGGCCCTACAAAAAACTCTGTCTTTTATATAATGAATTCTTCTAAACCTCTAATGCTATGAAAATTTGCAAAAAGGACTACAAGATCTGATGGAAATTTCAACAATTTGGCCCAAGTCTCATCATCACTGAATCCTTCCACAATCCTGTCTTTATATTAAGGAAATATAAATGATTCCAGGAAGGCACACACACCTACATATACTATAAATAAACTACATAATGAAATTACGAATGATCATCTGATCTTAGTATAAACTTTTGGTTCAGCACTATGGTCAAGTTATATTTTTAAGTACAATAAAAGGAATATAAAACATAACATATGCATAACGATTATGAAGAATAATGCAAATAAGTCAGCTCACGGAGAAAAGTGCAATGAAAAAACCCACCAATACTATTTTTTCAGAGGTTTGTGCTACTGTAGATACAGACTTTGTATTTGCTGCTGTGCAGAAGAGCTGGAAAAATAACCCAGAGAAGTAGGAAAATAGAAAAAAGAGAAGATACGAAGGAGAATAATTTATGAAGAAATAATTCAACTCCATTCCTATAGTGCACAGCCATACTTATCATGTGGTTTGGTTTCATGCCGTCACTTCTGCTGAAGAGTACAGAATATTAAAAAAATGGCACAGTCCCCTAATCTCTTTCTGCCTCTACTCCATTTTTTTTTTTTTTTGTTTCCTCTTCCAAGCATTTGACTAGCTGTTTCCTCAGAAAAAGGGTAAAGCTGTGAGGAATAGTGACCAAAAAAAAAAAAAAGAAAGTTGCTTCCAATCTCCTCTCCTGTATACTGCACTGATTTCTCCTTCCTCTCAATTTTTTATTCTTATGTGCTACACAAGGGGGAGGCACTGTAAAGGCAGCTTGACGGATCTAAAAGTAAAAACCCCAAAGTCTTGTCTTTCCCCCATTACACTCCAAAAAATTTGGATGGATGAAACAGTCCTTCTGTCGAAATATCCCAGACTCCATTGTTAGGAGATGATGGCAGGGGACCATCTAACCACAGTCAGATTGTCAGCACTAACTGACCGTTTCTTTGTAGATTTCCTGAAGTCTTTATACTTATCTTCACACAAGCGAGAGATAGCCTGAGGATGAAAAGGGGAAGAAAGGTCAGGCCCTATGGGAAGGTCAAAGAGGTCACCACTACACAAATAACAGAACCGCATACTGCTATTTTTTATATATAGGTAGGTTTATCATGTGGCAGGATGACCATGTGTCACTTTATGATGCAATGCAGATAAGACTCTTAAAAAAATAATCTTTTGACACAGTCCATTCCTCTGGAAAAGGATAAACACGGTGGGAAGTTCCACAGTCTACAATGTTAACTTTTGAAGGTTAACAGAGACCCACACAAGCTTTTTCTTCATTAGGAAGTGTAATCCTAGTCAGTACTGGATTTACCATGGCGCCGCTGGGCCCACGCTCCAAAGGGGCCCCGGCTCTGCCTTCTCCGCCCACCACTCTCTCCTGTGGGGACACAAGATTGGTGCTGAGGGTGCTGGGGCTCCTGCTGCTGCAGCAGGGAAGCCTCTTCCCCCAGAACGCTACCTTCCCGCCCCTCCCCCCTGCTCCTGATCAGCTGTTTGCCAGCAGGAGGCAGAGGGAAAAGCAGAGCCTCAGCACGCTCACCACTCTGGGCAGGAGGAGAGGGAGGGGCCTTGAGGGAGGGGGCAGGGCATACCCTCTCCAGCCCCCTGCTGTGAGCACCCCCACAACCTCAGCCCGCACCTCCAGCCTTTTGCCCACCCTGACCCCTGCACCCTCCCTTACACATCCCCAGCCTCCTGCTCTGACTCCCGCACCCCCCCACACTTACCCAGCCCTGACCCCTGCACCCCCCCTTAAACTCCCCCAGCCCCCTGCCCTTCCCCCCAAACACCTCCCCTGCCCTGAATCCTGCACCCCCACACACCTCCCCAGCCCCCTGCCCTGACTCCTGCACCCTCCTCATGCCCCCCAGCCCCCTGCCCTGACTCCTGCAACCTGTCATATCCCCACTCCTATCTTGAGCACCAAACGGAAGGTCCTGCACACACCCCCACATTCCCACCTGCACCCCTCGCACCAAACAGGAGCTGCCCCAAGTAAGCACTCCACACCGCATCTCCTGCCCCAACCCTGAGCCCCCTCCCTCACCCTAGCTCCTGGCCAGACCCCGCACCCCAATGTTTTTTTGTTTTTTTTACAATATTTGGAAAGATCATTAAGTGGTCCGTCGAGATCCTCCGCGATTTTCAAATGGTCTGTGGAAAAATAAGTCAGAATACAAGAACAATCAAGGTACCTCACTTTATTTCCATTTACTTGCTATTACTTATAAGAGGAGGAGGAAGAAAAAAAATGAAAAATGGGGGCAGGAGGAGATGAGAGAATGTTCTTTTTCTTGGCTGGGTCCTAAGGATGGGCCCCAAAAATGAAGCTGGGGGGCCCCACTCACTCTAAATCCACCCCTGGCTGTCACATCACCTGGGCTGGGGATACTGTGTCAGCTGATCCCCACAGTCTCCAACCTACCTGGGCAGTACAGCAGACATGGCCCTGCCCACTAGCAACTCTCCACTCCCCCCCTCCACCGCTTCAGGCTTAGCCCTCTCACTTTTAAAAATGATTGCTTGTCCCTCCCCGACCTCAGGCTTTTCTGGCAGCCCTGTTGCCAGCTATCCAGTTTTAGACTGGAAACTCCAGTAGAAAACAGGACCTGAGTGTCCGGTTAGCAGTGCTGACTGGAAACTATAAGTCTGGTTATAGGACCAACCACATTAGCCTCTGCTCCTCCCACTCCCAACACCCACCCCAGAGGGCTGGAAGAGGACTGTCCTGCTGGTGCACGAGAAGGGGCAGCTCAGTGCAGAGAGAGACGAAGAGAATGGGCTAGACCCAGGTAGGTACCAGCTCTATGTGGGCAGGGGCAGGTGGGGGGGATCCTGTTTACCTCCTCCCCAATCCTGCTGCGCTTGCAGTTTACCACCGGCCCCTCCCTTGCTCCAGGGACCAACCCTAGCTCCTGCCCAGCTGTGCTTCTGCCCCCAGTCCCTTTTATAATCATTCCCTAGGGGGCCCTATAAATATGTTTGGCGCCGGGCCCACAAAAAATTAATCCAGCCCGAATCCTAGTTATACTATTAAAAATCTAGTTGAACGGGTTGACAAAATGCTCACTGCAGACTAAGCTAAATTGTGCTTAGCATCATGTCAGCTAGTCATGGGTAAACACTACTGGCATGAGGAATTACCCTGTGACTAGCTGTCATGATGCTGACCCTCCTCCTCCTTATCTACACTGACAAGTCAGTCCTGGTCATCATCATGTCCCTGGACTTTTTTTTTTTTTTTTTTAAAAAAAGAAAAATCTAGAGTAAATCACGGTACAATTTCATAGTGGAGCTGGGCCCCTACAGAGAAATGTTTCCTTTTTTTTACAGTATTCAAACCATTTATGGGGGGAGGGATTGCTCAGTGGTTTGAGCATTGGCCTGCTAAATCCAGGGTTGTGAGTTCAATCCTTGAGGGGGCGATTTAGGGATCTGGGGCAAAAATTGGGGATTGGTCCTGCTTTGAGCAGGGGATTGGACTAGATGACCTCCTGAGGTCCCTTCCAACCCTGATATTCTATGATTCTATGAATACTTTCGGGGGTAGGAATAGCTCAGTGGTTTGATCACTGGCCTGCTAAACCCAGGGTTGTGAGTTCAATCCTTGAGGCGGCCATTTAGGGATCTGGGGCAAAAATTGGGGATTGGTCCTGCTCTGAGCAGGGGGTTGGACTAGATCACCTCCTGAGGTCCCTTCCCACCCTGATATATACTACTATCTTAAGTCATTCTAAAGCAAAAGTGGTCAACAATTCCTGAATTTTGAGCTTGATTAAAAAACCAAACTTTTTGACATAAAATTAAATGGAAAAAATTCAGGGTTTTTTTGTGACTGAAGATTTTGATTATTGAAAAACCAAAGTTTTTTTTTTTTTTTAAATCTACAAAAACTGAAATGTCTATGAAATTTTTACTGGATTTTCAGTGAGATTTACTGAAAAGTAATATTTATACCAAAAATAATCTTAACACTACCAAAGAGAGTGGTGATTAAAACTGAAGTTTTGTTGTTCTGAATTGCACATAATGAAGAGGAAAAAAATGAGTCTTAAAATCTGTCTTTCTCCAAACGTCTTGGGCCTAATTCTCCTCCCACCTACACTGGTTTTACAGGGTATAAACTCTATTGACTTCAATGAAGTAACATCAGTGAAAATTTGTGGGGGAAGATTTAGGGCCCTTGACTTGTTACAACATCCATCTTCCTGAGGCCGTCACTGCTTTTAGTTAGGTTTGGTCTTCCTGATCATTTTATCAAGGAATAAGATGTGTTTGGGTTCAGACAATGGCCTTTTCCCAGCCTGTGGAACATGCCTACACTTTCGGTCTCAATCTAATTCTTTAATAATGCACAATATTTTATTCGGTGAAAAAGTATAGAAGAAGCCTTAGACACACTTATTAAATAAATGCTAACCTTATTTTGGAGCATAGGAAACAGTTTTTTCTTATTTTAAATAATTTACTATTACAAGAAAGACGTTTTCTGCATGACAAATGCTCTGTTGGAGGGATTGCTCTGAGAGTCAAAATTTATCAGCCTATCTGAAGAACCATGGGATCTTTTTATGAAACACAATGATAATGCATCATTCCTTCATTTCAGGAGACACAGGGCCCTGTTAGCTAGGTAATTTATATAATCAGTGGAAGAAAATACAGATGATGTTAAAGAATAATTTAATCCAGAAGAGACCTTGTATACACAAGAAAATTTAACATCCTTTAAAAAGAAGTCCAAAGATTATTCTAGCCTCAAAAGAGGCACAAAATTCCTTGAGACTCATTAGAGCAGCTCTGGAGGCAGACTGTTTCATTCACTTTGTCCTTAGCCAACTTGAGAATGAACGCATGTGACACACAGGAGAGTATGCCTGTGGAGGTACTATAAGATCATACAGACTTTAAAAATTCTAACTCCAGAACTGGTTTACAAAACTCTTTTTCTACATTCAGGGTCAGGATTGTAGCTGATGAGTAGGGTGCACAATAATCTGCACCCAGTCCTCCATACTCTCCAAATACATGATACATGTTGGGGAAGCCATGCAGAGCTAAGGTTCATCATTCTGATGCCAAGCACCAGGTTTACATGCAGAGGCCCCGATTCAGGAACACTCTTAAGCATTAAGAGCTGTCCAAAATGTTGACGTTTTTCTGGATCAGGGCCAGAGACAGTAGTGGCGAACACATAAAGGCTTCTTTATCTCTTCCGTTAAAGTTGTAGGGGGCAGGTACCTAAAGAAGGGAGCCAAAGATAGGTAGTCAAGAAGGAGAATGAGGAGACTGGAGAAAAAGGACAGGGAAATGACTGAGGAGCAAAAGAAAAGAAGGCAGAAGGACATTGTACATGAGCTCTGTCTCCTGTTTTGTTTTGCTTGGCAAAATTAAGTTGTTGGAAGAATGTGGTGAGACTTCTCCCCCTCTGAAATGCCTGAGAATGAGCCTGAAAAACTTCTTTCCTCAAAGTCTCATGATCCAAGGATGCATCCATCTTTTGAGTAATACACTCCCCATCTCTCTGGATGACAAATTGCTGCAAAGCAAATACTTGAAATAATTAAATGAGAAATGGGCCACCAGGGAGAGGATGTCAGAGTCAAACTCCCAGGCCAGAAGGGAGGGACCATTGTGACCACCTAGTCGACCTGCTGTATAACACAGGCCATGGAACTTCTCCAAAACAATTCCTAGAACAGATCTTTTTGGAAAAAAAAAATCCAATCTAGATTTAATAATTGCTAGTGATGGAGAATCCACCACAACCCGTGGTAAATTGTTCCAATGGTTAAACTACCCTCACCGTTAAAAATGTACACCGTATTTCCAGTTTGAATTTGTCTAGCTTCAAATGCTCGCCTTTGGATTGTGTTATACCTCTGTCTGCTAGATTGAAGAGCCCATTATCAAGTATGTGTTTCCCATGTAGGTACTTATAAACTGTGATCAAGTCACCCCATAACCTTCTCTTTCTTAAGCTAAATAGATTGATTTCTTTCAGCCTGTCATTATAAAACATGTTTACTAATCCTTTAATCATTCTCATGGTCCTTCTCTGAACCCTCTCCCATTTATCAACTTCTTGTTAAGTCTTCTTGACTTGTGGGCACTAGAACTGGACACAGTGGTTCAGCCCAGTGCTAAATACAGAGGTAAAATAACCTCTCTGCTCCTACTTGATATCCCCCCTATTTATGCAACCGAGGGCTGATTAGCCCTTTTCACTACAGAATCGCAATGGGAACTCATGTTCAAGCTGATTATCCACCATGGCCCCAAATCTTTTTCACTGTCTTCCAGGATAGAGTTCTCCATCTTATAAATATGGCCTACACTCTTTTTTCCCAGATGTATACATTTAGCCAATATTAAAACTCATATTGTTTGCTTGCACCCAGTTTAAGAGCAATCCAGATGGTTTTGTATCAGTAACCGGTCCTCTTCATTATTTGCCACTCCCCCAATCTTTGTGGCATCTGCAAACTTTGTCAGTGGTGATTTTATGGTCTCTGACAAGTCATTGATAAAAATATAAAATAGGGTAGGGTCAAGAACCAATGCCAGTGGAACCCCACTAGATATACTCCTGCTCTGTGATGATTCCCCATTTACAATTATATTTTGAGACCTGTCATCTAGCCAGTTTTTAATCAATTTAATGTGTGCCACATAAATTTTGTTTTTTAACCAAAATGGTGTGAGGTACAAGCTCTACAGATGTCTAAGTCTATTACATCAACACTAGTACCGTTGCCAATCGAATTTGTAATCTCATAAAAAAAATAACGCAATGACAGTTTGACAGGATCTATTTTCCATTAACCCACATGTACGAGTTTGGGGCCCGTCTTATAGTTCCCTCTTCCGGCTGGACCCCAGCTTGCTCTTACCGAGCCAGCACCCTCCCCAGGGGAATTCTGCCTGGAACATTCTCACTGAGTCCAGAGAAGGCAGTTTCCAGTAGGGTCAGTCGTGTTTCCTTTTTATTTTATTTCAAGTCTCAACAAAACAAGATCAAAACTTCCCTAAGTCTGTCCTTCACCCCCTGTAAGTTCATCAACCAATAAGTTCATGGCTCTTACCTCAGCCTTTTTGATAATAGGACTTTGCACAGTCTGCTTTCTGTCTGTTTTGTTTCTGGGGGCAGTAGCTCCAGCCTCTGGCAGGTATTGCAGGTCTCCCTCTCTATTTCCTGCTCTTCGTTTTATGAGGATCAGCCAAGTAAGCTGCAGGTCTTTTTCCCTGGTGCAATGAGTGAGGCTAATCAGCCAACCAGTCAGTCAGCTGCTGGCCTCTGATCTCAGTTCAGTGGTATCCCTTATACCTTCACACCATGTTGACTGACATTAATTATATTACCCTCCTTTAATTCATTATTAATGGGGTCCCAAATCAGTGGCTTAATTATCTTGCCTCTATACACCAAAACTATAAGTAGTTTTCAACAAAATTATCTCAAGACAGTAGAGAAAGTCACCTTCCTGTTGTCTGCAGTGCATCACAAGTTATCCTTACTGATGAAATAAAATCGTGACATACAAATTGGGGTCTGCTGGAAACAAGATGCATGTGTAAAATCTCTGCCCACATGACGTTTCTGAAAGGTATTATTTTTGCCATAATACTCTTATTTGTTGCTCGCCAAGACACTTGCCATTCTAAAAAAAAGACACACAAGTACTTGTCTTCCCTTCTCCATCAGTTTGAAACTATTTTTAAATGTTCTGTTTTCTACACTTCAGGAGCTTTTGCCCCTTATATAACTGGCTCTGTAGATATATGCAGACATGATCGCAGCAAATGAGGTTATTCTCTCTCCTAGTGCACCTGAACAGAACATTTATATAAAACAACACTTTATAACCCAAGTCACTTATAGGTCCTTAGTAAGAATGAGATTTGGGTTATGAGACCTTTCCACATTTTATATCAAATAGAAACCAAACGGACTCAAAATATTTACAGCACTGTTTCAAAACCAAATAGAGGAAATAGTTTAACCATGGCAAAAGACTGGCTTAGAAAGTAAGTGGACCTGAGATGGAGCGCTCAGCCATTTGCTTGCCAAATCAGTCCATAATCCTTAGCAACCCATCATTTAGCTAAAGGAATTAATTACTTCAATATTGTCCGTTTGACAGAAATATTTCTGTCCTAGCTTTCTGTCAGATAAGATGAAAACTGGGTTTGAATAGATCCTGATAATATTTTGCATCCTTGCTCTCACACGGGAATTCTCACTGATGTGCAACACGATTAGGATTTTAACAATCCTGTATTTAAATGCAGCTTTTCCATATTTGGGAGGGGTCACAAAATCAACATTGGAAGCCACTTTCTCAAGCTGCCGCTGAAGCAAAGTCAATTTTGGCTTATAAACCTACTTGGGTTAGGAATTAAATCAAGCATTTCTACTCAGGGTAGGAATAAATGGTCAGTTTTCAGAATGGAGAGAGGTAAATAGCAGGGTCCTCAAGGAATCTGTACTGGGAGCAGTGCTGTTCAATATATTTATAAATGATCTGGAAATAGGGGTAAACAGTGACCTGGTAACATTTGCAAACAATACAAAATTGTTCAAAATAGTTAAGTCCAAAGCACACTGCGAAGAGTTACAAAACTATCTCACAAAACTGGGTGACTGGGCAACAGAATGGGAGATGAAATTCAATGTTGATAAATGCAAAGTAATGCACACTGGAAAACAATGCCAAGTATTCCTAATAGGAAAAGGTACAAATAAGGGCAACAAAAATGATCAGGGGTATGGAACAGCTTCCATATGAGAAGAGATGAAAAAGATTGAGACAGCTGAGCTTGGAAAAGAGACAGCTAAGGAGGGATATGACAGAGATGTATTAAATCATGACTGGTGTGGAGAAAGTGAATAAGGAAGTGTTATTTACCTCATCACATAACACAAGAACCAGGGGTCACCCAATGAAATTAACAGGCAGCAGGTTTCAAACTAACAAAAGGAAGTACTTCTTCACACAACGCACAGTCAACCTGTGGAACTCGTTACCATGGGTTGTTGTGAAGGCCAAAAGCATAACTGGGTTACAAAAAGAATAAGGTAAGTTCACGGAGCATAAGTCCATCAGTGGCCATTAGCCAAGATGGTCAAGGACTCAACCCCATGCTCTGGGTGTTCCTAAGCCTCTGAATGCCAGATGCTGGGACTGGAGGACAGGGGAAGGATCACTCAATATTGCCCTATTCTGTTCATTCCCTCTGAAGAATCTGGCATTGGCCACTGTTGGGGGGAGGGATAGCTCAGTTGTTTGAGCATTGGCCTGCTAAACACAAGGTTGTGAGTTCAATCCTTGAGGGGGCCATTTAGGGATCTGGGGCAAAAATTGGGGATTGGTCCTGCTCTGAGCAGGGGATTGGACTAGACCTCCTAAGGTCCCTTCCAACCCTGATACTCTGTGAGAGGATACTGGGCTAGATGGACCACTGATCTGATCCAGTATGGCCATTCTTAAATACGATATACACAAAAGAAAAGCATTGTCCTTACATTAACTCCAAAGTAACTTGTATTCAGGAAGGCAACAATTTTCTGCAGACAAGGCATTTAATATTTAATCTGTTATATCCACTAGCAAAATTAACTCTGATTTTATGAGGGTCTCACAGGACATACAAACCTTCATAATTTATGTTTTGTAAAATTTAAGTTCACTTTGGAAATAAATTTCAGAAATGGGATGAGAAGAATAAAGATTCCAATAAGAAAGAAATTGGAAAGCTAGGGTTTAAATTTATATTTTAATTACGTAACACACTAGAACTATGAGTTATATTTCTGTTGATCTAAGAAAATCAACCCTCTTCTACAAAATCTTCGTTTTCTATTAACTTTTAATGTCAGGTTTTTGTAATAGGATTATGTATTCAAATAGACAGCTTCTGTAAAAAGAGCTCTGTAACACATGATTTACAAGATTCATAGATATTAAGGTCAGAAGGGATCATTCTGATCATCTAGTCCAACCTCCTGCACAACGCAGGCCACAGAATCTCACCCACCCACTCCTGCGAAAAACCTCTCACCTATGTCTGAGCTATTGAAGACCTCAAACTGTGATTTAAAGACTTCAAGGAACAGAGAATCCTCCAGCAAGTGACCCATGACCCATGCTACAGAGGTAGGCGAGAAACCTCCAGGGCCTCTTCCAATCTGCCCTGGATGAAAATTCTTTCCCGACCCCAAATATGGCGATCAGCTAAACCCTGAGCACGTGGGCAAGACTCACCAGCCAGATACCCAGGAAAGAATTCTCTGTAGTAACTCAGATCCCACCCCATCTCACATCCCATCACAGGCCATTGGGCCTATTTATCATGAATATTTAAAGATCAATTAATTGCCAAAATCATGTTATCCCATCATACCATCTCCTCCAAAACTTATCGAGTCTAATCTTAAAGCTAGATAGGTCTTTTGCCCCCACTGCTTCCCTTGGAAGGCTATTCCAAAACTTCACTCTTCTGATGGTTAGAAACTTTCGTCTAATTTCAAGTCTAAACTTCCCGATGGCCAACTTATATCCATTTGTTCTTGTGTCCACCCTGGTACTGAGCTTAAAGAATTCCTCTCTCTCCCTGGTATTTATCCCTCTGATATATTTATAGAGAGCAATCATATCTCCCCCAACCTTTTTTAGTTAGGTTAAACAAGCCAAGCTCCTTGAGTCTCCTTTCATAAGACAGGTTTTCCATTTCTCGGATCACCCTAGTAGCCCTTCTCTGTACCTGTTCCAGTTTGAATTCATCCTTCTTAAACATGAGAGACCAGAACTGCACACAGTATTCCAGGTGAGGTCTCACCAGTGCCTTGTATAACAAATAAAACCTCCTTATCTCTACTGGAAATACCTCGTCTGATACAACCGAAGACCACATTAGCTTTTTTCACAGCCATATCACATTGGCAGCTCATAATGATCCTATGATCAACCAATACTCCAAGGTCCTTCTCCTCCTCCGTTACTTCTAATTGATGCGTCCCCAGCTTATAACTAAAATGCTTGTTATTAATCCCTAAATGCATAACCTTACATTTCTCACTATTAAATTTCATCCTGTTACTATTACTCCAGTTTACAAGGTCATCCAAATCTTCCTGTAAGATATCCCAGTCTCTCTCTAAATTGGCAATACCTCCCAGCTTTGTATCATCCGCAAACTTTATTAGCACACTCCCACTTTTTGTGCCGAGGTCAGTAATAAAAAGATTAAATAAGATTGGCCCCAAAACCGCTCCTTGAGGAACTCCACTGGTAACCTCCCTCCAGCCTGATAGTTCACCTTTCAGTAGGACCCGCTGTAGTCTCCCCGTTAACCAATTCCTTATCCACCTCTCAATTTTCATATTGATCCCCATCTTTTCCAATTTAACTAATAATTTTCCATGTGGCATGGTATCAAACGCCTTACTGAAATCTAGGTAAATTAGATCCACTGCGTTTTCTTTGTCTAAAAAATCTGTTACGTTCTCAAAGAAGGAGATCAGGTTAGTTTGGTACGTTCTACCTTTTGTAAAACCATGTTGTATTTTGTCCCATTTACCATTGATCTCAATGTCCTTAACTACTTTCTCCTCCAAATTTTTTTCCAAGACCTTGCATACTACAGATGTCAAACTAACAGGCCTGTAGTTCCCCGGATCACATTTTTTCCCTTTCTTAAAAATAGGAACTATGTTAGCAATTCTCCGATCATACGGTACAACCCCTGAGTTTACAGATTCATTAAAAATTCTTGCTAATGGGCTTGCAACTTCATGTGCCAATTCCTTTAATATTCTTGGATGAAGATTATCTGGGCCCCCCGATTTAGATTAAACTGTTAGAGTTTCGCTTCTACTTCAGATATGGTAATATCTACCTCCATATCCTCATTCCCATTTGTCATGCTACCATTATCCCTAAGATCCTCTTTATCCTTATTAAGACTAAGGCAAAGTATTTGTTTAGATATTGGGCCATGCCTAGATTATCCTTACCTCCACTCCATCCTCAGTGTTTAGCGGTCCCACTTCTTTCTTTGTTTTCTTCTTATTTATATGGCTATAGACCCTTTTACTACTGGCTTTAAAACCCTTTGCAAGGTCCAACTCTACTTGACTTTTAGCCTGTCTCACTTTATCCCTACATGTTCTGACCTCAATAAGGTAGCTTTCCTTGCTGATCCCTCCCATCTTCCACTCCCTGTATGCTTTCTGCTTTTTCTTAATCACCTCTCTGAGATGCTTGCTCATCCAGCTTCGTCTACAACTCCTGCCTATGAATTTTTTCCCCTTTCTTGGGATGCAGGCTTCCAATTGCTTCTGCAGCTTTGATTTAAAGTAATCCCAGGCCTCCTCTGCCTTTAGATCCATAAATTATTCAGTCTAATCCACTTCCCTAACTAATTTTCTTAATTTTTGAAAGTCAGCCCTTTTGAAATCAAAAACCCTAGTTGCAGATTTATTTTTGTTAATCCTTCCATTCAGTTTGAATTGAATTAGCTCATGATCACTTGAACCAACATTTCCTGTACAGTCATTTCTTCTATGAGGTCCTCACTACTCACCAAAAGCAAATCTAAAAAGGAAACCCCTCTAGTCAGTTCAGCAACTACTTGATGAAGGAATCCATCAGCTATCACATCTAGGAAAATCTGAGCCCTATTATTATTACTAGCACTCGTCCTCCAGTCTATATCTGGGAAGTTAAAGTCCCCCATGATCACGCAGTTTCCATTAAAAACATTAAAGAGGACTCTATCCATATCCGGATATCCATATCCGGCAGTCTATAGCACACCCCAAGCACTATCCCAGGGGAGGCTCTAGTAGTTTTCTTCCCCAATGTGATTTTTGCCCAGACGGACTCTGTCTTATCCATTCCATCGCTTCTTATTTCTTTACTTTCTACCTCATCAATGATATACAATGCTACTCCACCACCTTTACCTTTATTTCTGTCTTTCCTAAACAGCACATACCCCTCAATACCTGTAGTCCAGTCATGACTCCTATTCCACCATGTTTCTGTTATCCCTTGAATATCTGGTTTCACTTCCTGCACCAGTAGCTCTAGTTCCTCCATTTTGTTACCTAGGCTCCTCGCATTGGTGTACAAACACCTTAATTTTTGCTGTTTGGCCTCGCTCACATTCTGTACCCTATTAGGCATGGTCATTCTACAGCCAGTATAACTTATTAGACTGGCATCCACACTGCCCTTCCTCCTTATATACATTCTCCTACCCACGGCTGTATCCTTTCTTACTTCGTTTTCTTCCCTCTCAATGCTAAAATCCGGCGTGGAGATTACCTGGACATCTCCCAACCATCTCCCCCAAATTCCTAGTTTAAAGCTCTCTTAATCGGTTGTGCCAGCCTCCATCCTAGAAGTCTATTTCCTTCCCTACTCAGATGAAGTCCATCCAGAGAGAACTGTCCTCTGCCCTTGAATGCCTCCCAGTGGCCATACATTGCAAAGCCCTCCTTATAGCACCACTGCCTAAGCCATCTGTTGATAGTCATAATCTTGTCACACCTTTGTTGCCCTTCTCTAGGAACAGGCAGAATCCCACTAAGAAACACCTGAGCCTCAATTTCCTTACGCATCTTCCCCAGCCTAGCATAGTTTCCTTTCATACTTTCCAGTGAGAATCTATCCGTATCATTTGTTCCCACATGAAGGATAATTAGAGGATTCTTTCCCGCTCCCTTTAGGATCCTTTTCAACCTCAGGTCTACATCCCGTATCTTAGCACCTGGAAGGCAGCACATGCTTTTATTCTCTGGATCAGCTCTGGTTACAGGCCTATCTATTCTTCTCAGTAAAGAGTCCCCGATCACATAGACCTGCCTTTTCCTGGTGACAGTGCTATTCTCCAGTCTATCCGCTGTTCTCTCTGGCTGCAAGTTCTTTCCATTCCTATTCTCCCTTGTAATCCTCTTCAACCCATCCTGTATCCTCCTGGGGCTCATATTTGGTGTAGTGTCCATTAACTCTTCCCCTTTTCCTATAGGACTAGCCACTCTTCTCTTCTTCCTTGCCCTTCCACCTTCAGTGACTACCTGCTGAGCCCCTTCTTCATTTTCCAACTCTGCAAACCTGTTCTTGAGCTCTATTTCTCCTTCACTAGCCCGTCTTTTCCTCTGCCTGGTTCTTTTAGTCACATGCTTCCACTGACCACTTTCCTCACCCAGTCTCCCCTCAGAATTCCTCAGTCCTGCTTCCATCTGCAAGTCTGAGCTTTCCTTTCAGATACCTCATGTCTTTGCTCCATAATCTGCTCAAACCCCTTCCTAAACTCAACCAGACTTTCCACCTGCATCTCCAAACCTCGGATCTTTTCCTCCATCAGTTCTGTCAGACGGCACTTCATGCAGACAAAACTCTTACCAGGTGCCCCCTCCAGGATCATGTACATACCGCAGCGTCCACATCCAGTCATCTTTATTGTGTCTTCCACTAAATGGGTCGCTCCCACTGCTGCCTCTGTATCTGTCATAGCCTTCCCACCTAAATCCTGTTCATCTGGGAAACACAAACCACACCCAAAACACCACCACCCACAGCAAAAACAAACCCCAAACAAGCACCACAATACAAAATAACTCCCCCTGAAACTCCCCTGTTTACAGCTCTGTTTGCTGGCTCCTGTGCTGCTACAGCTGTCTGTGCCGCTGCCTGACTGGCTGGCTGCCTTTATAGGACCCCTAGTCAGAGAAGCCCCGCCCCCTAATCAGGGCTCAGCTTCTCTCCCAGCACAAAGCCCCTACAAGCCTCTACACATACAAATAATACAAATACAAAACCAAATATAAATACCTTCTCCTCCAACAATTAAGATAATAGATGGTCTTTTATTGGGCATGGTTGTAATGCATGTGATCAGCCAGGAACATTCTCTCCAGTGTTATAAATGTACACACTTCATCAAGGTTTATGATTCTGGACAAGACATTGTCATTGGCAAGAAAACAAACAAACCCCAAAGCTGCCAGTGTGAATTTGGGCTGCAAATCACGTCCAGTGCAGGGAGGAAATACTTTCCATTCTCTAAGGCTCCGCTGCCATCCACTTGGAAATGAATGTATGCAGATTTGGTCACCTCATTACCAGAAATATTTTGACAAACTAGAGGGACTTCATATATAACACACAAAAAAAAGCAAACAATAAAAACAAACAAACAAAAACCCCTCCAAACAAATTAAAAGAACAGTGGTCTGGAAGGACTGATGTTTGAGGAAATTAAAAAAAAAGAAAAAAGAATTTAAATATATTTGTTAGTCACCTTTTCTGAGCCAAAAAGCAGCCAGTAAACACTTTGGGCATGAAGAAGCTAGTGACAGAGGAGCCCTCCTTAATTTGGTGAGAGCTAGAAGTGGAAAGAAGAATCTCTGCCTATTAAAAAAGTCCATTTCTACGCATTTTCCTGGTCAAGAAAACTTTGTAGCCAGCAGCTAGTAGCCAACCTCCACTTCTGCAACAGGAAGCTGGTGGAGGGAATGTAAAAGACATTACTCTGTTTATTTGAGCATAAGCTTTCGTGAGCTAAGAGACTCTCTTAGTCTCTAAGGTGCCACAAGTATTCCTTTTCTTTTTGCGAATACAGACCAACACGGCTGCTACTCTGAAACCTGTCATTACTCTGTTCGTAGGTTATATCCCTTTCTCCTACTCTTTCTCTGTCAGGTATATCTAGACTGTAAGCTCTTCCAGGCAGTCAGTGTACTTCTCTATGTAAAATGCCTAGCACAACATGGCCCTGGTTTTGGCTGGTTCCTAGGCAGTTCAGTAATACAGGTAATCAAACATTTATATAAAATGCATCAGTTAAGTTGGGAATGCGTTCCAAAGAATTCTCTCACTCAGTTTTTCCAAAATCCTTAGTGTTGAATTGGCTGTAGTGCTGTGATCATGGACTAGAATTAGGTAAAGTGCTTTGCAGACTCATCCAAAATTACAAAGCCTGACTGAATGTGAGGCAACAAAAATCCATAACTATTTGACTGGTGTAAACAATTATGATGAAGAAGATTTTTTTAGGTTGCTGCGTAAGAGTATGACTAGGTGGGTAACAGGAGGAAATTAAGAAACAGAAGATTTAGGCTGGGTATCTCGAAAAGCTTCCTGGAACTAAAATCAATTAAGTTGTGAAAGAATCTCTCAAGAGAAGTGGTAAAAGCCTCAACATTTGGCATAGTTAAAATTAGACTGCAAAACATACTAGAAGATACGCTGTAAGGAACAATCCTGCATTGGCAGATAGACTGTCTGGATGATTTAACCTAAGGTTAAAGGTCCCACTTCTACCTCCTATGAATGCATACAATAGGAAAAAGTATAGATTCTCGGCCAGAAGAGCACTGGATAGATTGCTTTGACTGTTACCTTCAATCTGACTGTGGCCTACTAATATCCTGTACCTTGGCAAGAAAAATCTGTTTGAATTTAATCACTGAAAGACAAAGCCTCTCTACTCAGTGTCAAGTTGTGGATATATAAAATATGGTGAGATATTTTACTCCAGAAAGTCTATCAAGTATTAATGATTCAGACAAGTTTTTAACCTCATGGTTCTTCTCAAAGAAAGGTTACTGCTGATAGATCCTGTCCAGCCTTTGAATTTGATGAAGGATTTCACTTTACAAATTCCTTTCTTTGTTTTATTTTGTTTTCATGTCAGACGCATGAAGTATCTGACAGGAGAGCATAGGTTTTGCCCTGCCAGATCTGATATTCTTGCTTCTCAAACACACATAGACACTACTGTAGTATAAAGGAGTACTTGTGGCACCTAACAAATTTATTAGAGTATAAGTTACTCTGGTGCTGCCTACCTTTGCATTGTATTATAGTGATTGATACTGGCAATACCACTTTTCTTTAAAAGACAGTGACAGATTTAGTTTTTCTCAAAGGAAGAAGCTGCTTTATTTAAATCTTAGAATTGAATGAGTATGTTTCTATTTTCATGGTCAATCATTCTATCAGGGGGGTACACGTTAACTATTAACTTGCTGTCTATAATCACAGACTTTATTCCTTCTCTCAAAACGTATTAGGCAAGCTCCTCAGCTGGTGTGGCTCCACTGATTTCAGGTTACCCAACCTGCAGATCAGCTCACTGATTTAACACAATGCTCAGAATCTTGGCCATGGCTGACAAGCAAACACCACATTTAGGTCAGTGGTGCAACAATGACTTTAAGACACCTTTACTGATTCTTGGCTGGCTATATGTTGGGCTCGTCCCTGTGAATAAGTTAGAGCAGAATAAAGGCTGATGTAAATTACATAGAGACACTGGTAAACAAAGGGTCCATTATGGCAGCCAGGGACTGTCAAGCAGCAGGGAAGCCTCAGTCATGTCCCCCTTTTCCCAGTCACAGGATGTGCGCATAGTCCGAGAGCCATTACACCAGGTCTACATCACTGTGGGGCTCCCCTCCTCTGGGTTGTTGACCAGCTATACTGCCTTAGAGCTGCTTTGCACCTGCACTACAAATCAGCCCAAATACATGTATTAAGATTGCTATCTTTTTGATCTTATTCTATTTATCTTTTAAATATTTATTTTCCTCAATAGGTACAAATTAATTCTTGATCTGCTTTTAGATAAAGAGGGAATAAAAAATCATCCATAAATGCTAAGAGACAGTATGAGCTGCCTCTGTTATGCGGATGTATTTATAGTGCTTCAACTCCCTCTCTTTTATAGAGTTTATTAAGTATTTTCTTTTCTGGAGTCTGAGAGAACAGTCACAAGCTTATAGTCAAAATTAAAAAGGCTTTATCCAGACGTTTTACCTTTTGTGTGATACAGACATGGGCAACCTGTTCCAGTAAATTCTCACCTACATTTTTCTATGCAAAACTAATTTACATTAGTTCAATACATTATAGAGCTCATTATCAGAAACAGATACCTAAACATTTAACAAAGCTATCTTTTTACACATACGATTAGTATCTTGACAGTATTTTCATACTTTTGAATCACTAGCGTAAATAACTTTGTACACATTCGAGTGGCCTGTTATCTAGGGAACAGTTATATTGTCAGCTTGAGCTGGTTCGGACATTTTGACAAATTTTTCAGTGGAAACGGAAATGAAATTTTGCTAAAATATTCATGAATTCTCTCCCCACCAATTTGCAACCACTCCAATTCCCAGTCCATCTATTAATTTCTTGTGTGTCATAGATAAATCAATTAACCTTTTGTGGCTCAGTTTTCCCTTCTGAAAATAGGGACAGTAATGCCTGAATATTTCTCAGGAGCATGGAGAGTCTGAATGCAAGGAAAGCTTTGAGATCCTCAGATAAAGAGCTTCCGGTGCAAAGCAGTAGTATTCTTAAGGGGAAGGGAAATTAAGACTAGTCATCAATCAATGGCAGATTTCAAATTAGCAGTAACGTATATACATTTTCATGTAATGATGTTAATGACATTTTAAAACCTAAAAAACAAAGGGTCAAGAGATACTCCTGCAAAATACTCAGCTGGTCTGATGTCCCTAAACACCATGCACATCAATGAGAATTTAGGATGCGCCACACTTCACAGGATCAGGCCCCATGACACATTCAAGTATTCTTATAAATCAGGTCCTGTAAGAACATATCATGAGGTCTGACAATTTAATAGCAAAATGAGCTTGATTCTCCTCTCGCACTAATGAGATTAAGGAGCAACCCAATTGAAATCAATGGAGTAACACTGGTGTAAGAGTAAGGAGAATGAGACAGATGTGCATGGAATGGGAATTTCCGTAAGTACTTGTCAGTATCCAGATCGTTACAAATATGTAGAATGAAACAGGTCTCATGCAACCAAAAGAATCAGTAAAAACTGGTTGTCTAACAGCTGATCTTTGACCAAAGGTCAATGTAAAATATACTGTAAAACTTGAAGGTACTTTCTGATGGTCAGTTAACATAACCACTAACATTTCACTGCATTGAAACCAGTCAACAAGAGTTGAAAAAACATTACAAAACAAGCCAAGAGGAAGCACATTCAGCCCAAAAACCTGTTCACAGAGCCACAAAAAATGAGAGCACTTGCAGAACAGCTAAGGGCAATAATACAACGTTGGGTACATGAGATTCTGATTTTTCACCAATGATAGTTTGAACAAAAAACACTCCTAGATGTCTCATCAGCTCTCAACTCTGCAATAACATGAAGGGAAACCATCTTACCTCAAGTTTATATGCCCTTTCCCTGCTGAGGGGCTCCAAAGGAAAGCTCAGGTTATTTGCTTCTGCCAGGGAACGCAAATCAAAATAATACTTGGCATAAACACTGGAGGGAACATTAATGTTGAACTGCAACAACTCAAGAAACTGGCGCTCCAGCTCATTCCTGTTAACGAGAAAATAAAAGTGAAAATATATTTTAGACTGTGTGTATAACCTCCTGCCACCATCTGAATATACTTTACATCAAACTACAACAGATTGACCCAAGTATACTTCTTACTCCCAAGAGAGAATAAAACTAGTTTCAGTTTGTCACAGACATCTCTCCCAAGTGCTGGAACATCCTCTAAACCATAGTTTTTCTGAAAAAGTATTTACTCGTTTCAGCTTCCACTGTCATTTTTAAATTAATCAGGAAAAAATCAGTTCCCCATAATTCCCCGTCTTTTTTATGTATGCTTCCAATCAGACTAAATGAGGTTACTTTCCCCCATACATGTAAGCAAAATTCATACTGGGCAACAATAAAACAAGACAGCTTTGTTTACCAACATAACTGTTAGTAATAGAGACTATTATTGATATTCCCACACAAAATACTTCGTAAAGTCTTAGTTAAGGTTGTCTGACTGCCTATCACACACCAAAAACGAATGGAAATAAGCCAGTAAATCAGTGGTTTTCAAACTGTGGTCTGCGGACCATGTCTAAGGGTCCATGTAAGATTCTTGTTACCATAGAGCAGTGGTGTACAACATGGGGTCTGTGGACCCCTGGGGGTTTGCGGACCCCTGGGGGTTTGCAGATTTCGCCTAAGATTTCCAAAGGGGTCCGCACCTTCATTCAAAAATGTTTAGGGTTCCACAAATGAAAAAAAAAAAAAAAGTTGAAAACCACTGCAGTAAACCATTGACGTTAAAGGATTGATGATTTTCATAAATGATATTGCACAGTTCTCCATATTGTTTGAGATGCAGGCATGCAAAGTAAACAAGGTAGGTTGTCATACTGAAAACGGCCACTACAAAATACGTTTTGGAATGTTTAAGAAAAATGAATGAGGGATCAATGTTGTACATGATTACTCTAAAGCAGGTATTACATTTTATATGGAAACTGCAGAATTAAAATCTGCACGTGTGTGTTTATTGCTGTGATACATTTAGGCTACATGTTGATTGCACAGGATCAGCGTGATATAAAGTGGGCAACAGGTGATGAAGGGAAATAGTTGAGGCCGAGAGAGGAAAATGTCACCTACAGCAGCAATGAACGACAACTAACTATTTCTCTCCTCTCACTTAATACAGAGGCTGTCACCTTGCTTCCACAATATAGCCCCACTTTCTATTCAATTCCCACATTCAGTTTTTAGACATTGATACATATCAATATTCCCATTTAAAAACTTAATGGGGGCCTAACTTTCTGACACTGCTCTAATAGCTCTCTAGTAGCACTAAAATAGTACAAGTTTTACAGAAAATCCACACTGGCATAAAATTTAACATTTGAAGAGTTTACCAGCAAAATACAAGATTTGACTTTCTCCAAGCTAAGTCTGGAGGAATAATATAGAACATGAAGCTTGTTGAGGTAGAGAGAGAGAGAGTTTGTCCATCTACTGAGGAATATACCCAACTTTGACGAAACAACACACAGCCTCAGACTTCTTTTGACTACATCTTGGCTTCCAGATTTCCAGGTAACATCAGTAGATCATCGGCAACTGACTAGCAAAACTATAGACACCTATCAAAACATACACACATTCCTCATTTGAGCTAATGTAATTTAATTTACAGTAATCTATTGTGGAGAGTTGGTAGTGCTGTACTTATGGCTACCCATCAAGTTCACCCGGAAGCTCAGACTAGCACAGAACACAGCTACATTTCTGAGTGGTGTGAGCCAATGCATTTATATACCTACAATTCAATTCTCTACATCAACTCCCTGTTTGCTTCTAGCTTCAATTCAAAGTGTTGGTATTGATCTATAAAGCCCCAAATGGTCTAGATCAGTGGTCTTCAAACTGTGGGTCACGGAATGTAAAGCACTGGGTCACGGCGGCTCTGGTCAGCACTGCCGACTGGGCCGATAAAAGTACCATCGGCTGAGCTGCCTGGCTAAGGCAGGTTAGTCCCTACCTGTTCCGACACATTACTGTTCCTGTGCTCCAGAAGTGGCCAGCAGCAGGTCTGGCACCTAGGCGGGGGGGGAGGGGGCACCGGGCTCTGCACTCCCATTGGCTAGTTTGGCGGTGCCTGTGGGCGAGAACCACGTGGAGCTGCTTGCGCACTTAGGAGCTGGACCTGCTGCTGGCCGCTTCTGCGGCGCAGTATGGTCTATGGTGTCAGGACAAGCAGGAAGCCTGCCTTAGCACCCCCACTACACCGCTGACCAGGAGCCACCTGAGGTAAGCCCATGTCACAACCCATGCCCCTATCCCTTGCCCCAGCCCTGAGCCCCCCCAAACCCAGAGGCCCTTCCTGCACCCTAGAGCCCTGATCCCTCCCACACACCAACCACCTGCCCTAGCCCTGAGCCCCCCCAAACCCGGAGCCCCCTCCTGTACCCCAAACGCCTTATCCCCAGCCCCACCCCAGAGCCCTGGCCCCCTCCCACAGCCCAACCCCCTGCCCCAACCCTTATCCCCAGTCCCACCCCAGAGCCTGCACCCCCAGCCCAGAACCATGCCCCCCTCCTGCACCCCAACCCCCGGCCCCAGCCCAGAGCCCCCTCTAACCCTGAACCCCTCATTCCCAGCCCCACTTCGCAGCCCTCACCCCGCACCCCAACCCTCTGCCCCAGCCCTGAGCCCCTCCCACCCCCCAAACCCCTCATCCCCAGCTCTGTTGGGTCACGGGCATCAACAATTTTTTTCAACTGAATTGCCAGAAAAAAAAAGTTTGAAAACCACTGGTTGTCTGAAAGACACTTTCACCCTATACCCTATCACAATTGTTAATGTTTCGACTAACAGCTGTGTTGTGTTTGTGTGTGTTAATTTCAATATTTAAAGCCCTTGGCTGCCCAGTGTTAGGCACGGTAGAAATTCATAATACAATCCCAATTACTTGAAAAGCCTTTGGATGAATTAGCTATATACATAATCATGGAAGCTGGTTTAGCAAGCTTTGAATTCTGTGCTTAGGTGTTTGGTATTCCCCTGAACTAAGAGCTCAAAGCCTGCAGAGCCAGCTCACCCAGGATCATCGAATAGGGAGCCAGCAGGCTTCCCTGAGACTGCTGGCTTTGGAGCTCCATTCATGAGGACTACAAGAAGTTTGCAAGAACAGACCGAAGATGCTCTGCAGTACCGAGTTACACAGGAGTTCCAGGGCCTAAGGACAAAGTCCCCTGGGGAGCTCAGTCCTGCCCAGCCAATAAGCTCTGCAGGAGCAGAGCTTTGGCTAGTCCTCAGAAGACAGATAGGATTTAAGGATAATCAAGAAGGTCGGTAACATTTTTAGATTGGTGAAGTTTGACTTTAACAGCACCATCATGCATTCCATCCACCTTTTCTCTCTCTTGACACCAGAACATTATGTCCTTTCCAGTGCAGCTTCAAATTCTTCCTCTTCAAATGCACCTTTGACAAACTCAAAGTGATGCTAAAACTGACAATCTCCATCACCTTATGTATGACCCGTCTCAGGTAAATGGTCTGAAATATCATGGAACACGATCAGCCTTCATTACAGCCACTCAAAACTCTTAGGTTTCAGAGTAGCAGCCGTGTTAGTCTGTATTCGCAAAAAGAAAAGGAGTTCTTGTGGCACCTTAGAGACTAACTCATTTATTTGAGCATAAGCTTTCATGAGCTACAGCTCACTTCATCTGATGCATTCAGTGGAAAATTCAGTGAGGAGATTTATATACACACAGAACATGAAAAAATGGGTGTTATCATACACACTAAGGAGAGTGATCACTTAAGATGATCACTTAACTCTTAGCCTTTCCAATCTACGCAGGAAAAACACAGCAACTTCAAAACCATTTTTTAAAAAATGAGATATGCTCATCAGAGGCTAAGTTGCAGAAGGAGTGAAAAGAGGTCTTTACTGCAATTCTCAGAACCCAAATATCAGGAGCACGGGAACAAGACCATGCAGAGAAAGAGTAGCTTCGCGAAATCCATCATGAAAAAACTCAAAATAGCCAAGAAAACACTGCAAAAATGTACAACATGGAACAATTCTACAGAGGCGGGGTGGATCAGGTGACCTAGCACTGGTAGGTCTTTCCCATCTATACTTTGTATTCTCAAATCTTATCGTGTCTGATTTTGTTGGACTAGAAGTGGCATCAATCTTTTACTGATTATTTTTAATGGTAAAAGTTGAATTAAAAAAAATACCCAAAGCGGCATCTGCCATATTTCCCACATCAGTGCCATGTGGGTATGTGTTTTCCCCATGCCTCCTGGATGTGCATATGACTTACCAGAACAATCAGGTTTTATTTATTTATTTTTGGCCCACGACAGTAAGCCCTCATTAGAAATGGCCAGTTAATACTGATTTAGACCAAACTTTCTTAATATTCCAGTAATGATAGGTCACATTTTATAAACCTCTTACCAGCCAGAGGGACCCCAACATGCTTAATATAAAGCACTCAGCTGAATCCTAGCATCTATCCTTTCATTTATAGATAATTTTGAGACCAGCCATAAGCCTGACAAGCCGTCAGAACTAATTGGAAACTAAACTGGGGCTGCTTGAGCAATAATCTTGGACCTTCACTGCTTTGAGGCTGTAATCTGAGATTTAAAAAAATATGCTGTCTGTATAAACATTTGTTCTCCTTTCCCCTTCTCTCACCCCCAGCCCCCAATGAAAAGCTTAGACACACCAACTATACAAAGTCTCTTTAATGGTTATGCGTCAACATGATTTAGAGCATAGACCAGACACTCATGTTACAATAATTCTCAAACGTAAAGTTAACATTCAAATGTATAAAAGCTACTATAAAAATGTCAAACAGTATATCTAATTGGGATTTTGATTGGTTTACCAACAGTTAATTAGAAAAATTCCCATTGGGTTTTACATTTTTGGTAAGATTATGAATGCTGCACCAAAATGATCAATGGAAGAAAAAATTATATTTTTTTAAACGTCTTCTTTCTAAAGTGTTCTTTTTTGTGCTTTTTGGAGAATATTAATCATATTAATATTATTCCAGAAAAGCACAATTACCACAAAACATTACAGGAAAAATAGCCATAGTTTATGAGTTATATAATTATCAAGAACATGTAAGGAAGCAAAATTCAGGTATTAGCTTTTTGCCTCGACAGTCATCATAAATCAGTTTTTCCTTCTCTCTCTCTCTCTCTTTTTAATTATTTAATAGCTAGGGATCAAAAACTTCTTAAAAAACATATTCAAACTGAAAATTATTTAAAAACAGAAGCAATCTACAACAGCATGTCCTGAGGAAAGGCAGCTGAAAGCACTGAATAGAGCTCTCCCCATCCCTGGCTGTAGAGAGGGCACACAAATAAGCGTATATGAATATGTCTGATTCCCAGCAGATAGCCTCTTGCTACTGCCTACAGTTAATGGATTAGGGCCAGACTGCTAAAGGTGTAGGTGCCTAAAGATGAAGATAGGTGCCCAGTGGGATTTTCAAAAGTGCCTAGAGGCCCTGGGTTCAACTTCTGCTGACAACCAAGCAACACACTTAATTTACTGATTTTAGATTTATAAAACTCTCATTATGTTACTCTGAGCATGTATTAATTCATAGGATATAAACAATTAAACCAACAAAACATCAGCGAAAGTTCTCAATCCTATTTAAACAATCTCAGTAAACACCCCCCCTCTTTCTCTAAAGAAGCTAATCCTCTACAACCTGGCCCCTCAGGGAAAAATATATGATACGAACAGCGCCCACAGCTTTTACATCCATTCCCTAATGGAAAACCATTTTACACAAATACCTACACAGATAGTTTCATGTACAGGAGCAAACTGTAGTTTGCCCTGTGCAGGTGCACTGGTGAGCATTGGGGATGGTGCAGAGAGCACATTACCTCCTCTAGCATACCTGCGTAGGATGCAGCAGCCATGCTGAAGCAGTTGCTCTAAATACCAGAGAATTGGTTAGTATTGCCTGTGGTACAGAACACGTGGCCTGGTTCTCACGCAAACCTGAAGACTAATACTGGGGGAATACACACTGCGCTTTTAAAGAACTGTTGTTTTCTGAGTGCATTGGCCTCTTGGAGGCATTCTACCCAATTAGCACTATGCTGGCATAATGACTCCAGCCTCTACCGCTCCACTGCTATTCTCACATATACCCCAGGGCACCTCTGGTTGAACATGGTGCATGTCATGTAACTATATTATGCTTTCCAGCATCCCTACATGTTCCACAGAGGTCTACAAAAAAGTGTCTACAATACCTAACCTACCAAAATTTCACCCCCAACAATCTACTGGGAAATATAGTGCTTACAATTCCGCTTTCTTGGCTGGCCCCTCTCTTACTGCTGGACTATACCTTTTAAAAAGATTTAGTGTTATCTTTAACTGGTATTTATCCTCCTAGACAAAAAACTATAGCATCACAGTATGATGCAGAAAGAGGTTGGGGGAAAGTGGGAAAATTTCCCATTCCAAATTGTGTTTGTGATTTTTAACACCCTGCAAGCTAACGTGGGAAGACAAGGAACAAACCCACTAAAGCCAGTATTTCTGAACAGCAACGGCTGTATCGGTTGTGGGCCAGAGGCAACTAATGGACTTTGATGTAATGCAGAAAACATCATCCTGTATAACAAATCCAAAAATTGTGGACCACTGTCCACAAGCAGAATCAATAGTGGCAGTGAATATTATTTAAAAAGACACAGGTAAAGAACTGCAGGCTTATTATTCCTCTTTTTATTCAACAACAGTTTTTAAGCATCCAGGGGGCCCATTATTTGCCACTCTTGCACCAACACACATCCCAATAGTAATGTATATTTTAAAAACAGTGCTGTAACAATTCTGTTTTACTAGAACAATAAATTGCAAAAAAATTGCAGTAGACACCATTTCAAAAATGCTACAATCCCACAGAGCAATCAGCAACAGGCATAGTTGTATTTACAGTCCCAACAAATTCATCAGAATCTGTTAACATTCCATGTCTCTAGATATAGTCTGGAGTGCACTAACTTTACATAATAAAGTCTGTTAGGGAGTATAAGAAACACCAAACACATACACACAAAATTTTCGGCATCCATAGACTGAGATAAAACATATGGAACTCACATGTCCTCAACTGTGATATCTTTCAGGATCTGGCAGTAATCCACATTCCACACTGCCTGGTCGTCCCAAACTTTGGATGCCAGTAGAATTGCACCCAGTACAATTCGCTTCCAGTTTGCTGGACAAATATCTATCTCTGCGTAAGTTAACAGTCTTTCAAGATATACCTGGGAAGACATGTTATAACCAAAACTTAGTATATTCTTCTACTTAATAGAAATATTAGGGAAAAAATGTATTCTAAACAATCCGTTCCACCTATTTTAACTCAATGATCTGATCCCGTCAAGTCTGTTTTGGAAAGGAAAGAAGGATTTAATCCATTCATGCAAAACTAAATTAAAGGTTGGATCTGGTCAATCTATGTTTTGGTTATGACTTCTTTCCTTTCTGATCTTAATCTTGACATAAGAAAACAAGCAGAGTTTGCAATTGTCTTTAATGAATCCACTCATATTAATCAGCATTTGAATGTCTTGACATAACAGTGAAAAAAACAAGGGCAGGCTAACAATGCTGTGCACGGACAATTATACGACAACTTAAACCATGGGTGTAATCCTGGAGAATCAATCAAGCAATATACACTTATAAAAACAGTTACACGTTATGAAAATTACACAGAACACCTCTGTTACAGTGGTCTGCACTTAAGAAGCTTATTTGCACCTTGAGAATGATGGGATCCTAATTGTCCTACTTATATCATACTGTTTTAAATGGACTATGAATCTATATATGCCTACAGTGTCCCACACATTATAACTATGCCACTGTCACCAAGGAGAAACATCAGATACAGTCTCAGTGAAAGGATTTCATACATTTCTTCTGTTGATCAGAGATTATTTCCAAACATTCTAATAAAGACTTTGGTTATTTTTTTTACATTATATCCTTAAACACAAAAAAAATGAAAAGCAGTAAACATGCTACCCAAAACAATAAGGATTTGTAGGGCATCACGGGTAATGTTAACGTCTTCAGAAAATAAGAAACTCTAGAGATTTAAGTGATACCAAGAACAGCAAGCACCTAGAAAAGTGAAGCTGGACCTCACAAGATCCTTAAATCAGCATGTGGTGAAGGAGCTGGCTGGGCTATTTAATCTTTAGCTATAATTTGCTGAGTTTGAAACCTACTCCGTTGTGTGTAAGTTTTGTGCACATCTAATTCCTAAGTGCATGACTACAAGTTTCGGTTTAAATGGAAGACACAATATTTATTATAATACTTCACGCCACATTAACTCACTAAATATTACCCTACCATTTGGGGACTGACTACCATGCACCCTGTGTGTCTGGGTAGTATTATTTCCATTCAGGTCACACTAAAGGTTTGGTCAATGGACATTACTTCAAACTGCACATAAAGCTAATACAGTGAAGCCAGAGAATTTTGACTTTTCCACTTCGTTCACTGACTTTTTGGTTAGGGATTCATTTTGAAAAGATTGAACATCTAGCCCACAGACACATGACTGGTTTTCTAACTGCCTGCTAACACCCAATTGCAAGGAAACGGGAATTCATGGAAATATCGTTGTTTTCAAATAAGCACAAAGACTGGTATTACTTCTGTAACTGCACAGACATGAAATAGGGAGAGCACCTGACCCTTATTGTGGTGAAACTTTTAATCATCTCAGATTACTGTATTTACAATTTGACATAAAAGAAATAATCAAAATTCAGGTTTCAGAGTAACAGCCGTGTTAGTCTGTATTCGCAAAAAGATAAGGAGTACTTGTGGCACCTTAGAGACTAACCAATTTATTTGAGCATGAGCTTTCAATCAAAATTCAATAGTTTGTTGCTGTTTAGAAAGACAGAAAGAAGCAACTACATTTCAGCATAACATGAGGTCCTGTGATCTCAGACCTGACTAATTCATGAATTTGTATGTCTTTACTGAATCTTTTAAAAACAACACAATTATAAATAAAAATTTGTTTTTGGAGCTCTGCTCATGTAAGCACTCCCAGTGCTATATAAAAATAAATACTATAATTAAATCACATTTTAAGAGAACAACAAACACCCACTGAAAATTATACAAAAAAGGTGGCAAATCCAACACTAGGGAAGAGATGTGTCCAGAAAGGTAAAAGTGAAGAAAGAGGACTGATCTGGATGTTGAAGAAGAATAATTTCAACACTCCAGGGCCCACCAATATGACGATCAACCTGCTAAAAGCAACCTCCAGTGATGGGATCTCTGAAAAGAAGGTGGTGAAAAATGTTTCACATGTAGCCAGAGCCCAAACTACTCAATAGTGCCAATTTGAACTCCATCTGCCACTTAGTGAACTGCCAGCGTAAAGAGCATTACACAATTACAGTTGTTCATAATGCAGACTGTGAATCTGCTTACTGGTTCGAACAAGCCACAACCAACAGGAATGTCCTGTTGTGAGCTGAGTTAAACAGGAGACTGAATTTCAGGAAAATGCAAAGTAATGCATTAGGAGAAAAATAATCCAAAAACACGGACAGATATTCAGTGGGAGGGAGAAACTTATGGAAACTGTAATGCCAAAGGGGCCTAGAGCCAAACTCAGCTGTGTTGTAAAATGGGGCAACTCCACTGAAGTCACTAGAGTTACACTTGCTCTAAGTCAGCCCTGAATTTGATCCCCACTGTGATGGTGAACAACATATTAGATTTGAACCGGCAAAGAGATAGCAGGAAATTCAACTAATACCATTTTGAGCTTCCTATAGAGAGTCATATCGTATCACATCTAACAGGGAGGTAACAGTCCCTGTCTATACAGTTCTAGTTTAATCACAACCACAATATTGTATTCAGTTCTGGGCAGAAGCAGAAAAGTAATGACAAACTGGAGGGAGCTGAGAGAAGAGCAAGGAAAATGACAGAGCTGTAAGTAGGCATTTTAGCGTCTTGGGCAAGCAAGCGTATTTTACCTCCCTACCATTAGTTTTTAGATGATCTGAGTTAGGATATTACAGAGTAATGATAATGCATTTTGTAGTAAGATGAGGCCCTGAAACATAAACCCTTGGTATCAGAGGCCCGGTCTGAGGCCTGAACTAAAGTAATGGTCAAGACTTCGCTAACAAAGCAAAGTTAAGCTATGAGCCAGAGGCAGGCCCTGCTCACAAAAGGTGGCATGAAGGCGGCTGCTAATTGGACGTATACACATACCTAAAGGGTATCAAGTACTAATAGGATAAACCTGTGTCAGGATGGCACCAGAACATTCCGGCACGAATACATTCCACAGAAATAATGAGGAACAGGCTGACCCATCCTAAAAGACAGGGTCAAAAAGATAGTATGATGGATAGACTTGTTGGTTCGAACCAACATGTACAAGGAGAGAGGCAGCACCCCAACAGGCAGAGGGGTTGTACCTCAATACGTCAGAAGTGATGTGTAACTTGTTTGTACCTGTGTATAAGAATGCATCCCTGAGTAGATGTCTTTGTCCGGCCTAGGGAGCAGTGGAGAGTCCTGCCACTGACTGAGCTGGGTCCATTGTCAAGGGGGCACATATTCGTAGTATGTCCTGTGGAGTCTGCGGGAAACTATTACTGTGCTTCATTTGACAATAAACCTGGCAGGGTGTCTTCATACCTTAACAGAGTCTGTGGTCATTGGGGGTTCTCTCGGGGTCTGCTGTGTAGCGATCTGTGCAGAGCCAGGGCAGCACACAGAGGGAACACACGCACGCAGCCGACCGTTATCAATATTGGACAGAGCAGAGCACCACACTTGTGACATCTGACGACATTTATTTTTGCATATTGGTACAGTACATAGACAATAAAAGCTACTGTACAATTCTTTTAGGTGCCACATTAATTGTCACACAATCCTTTAACATTCCTTTAGTATCCTCCTACATAACCTTTAAATAAACTCATTGATAGGTACTGAAAAAAAACACGGACTGAAAATAATTGTAACAAATATGGATACTGCAATGACTTAATGGCATGAAACATATTCAGAAAGACACATAATTGTATTTGTTTATAAAAAGGTGATACTGGTTTCCACCACCTCACAGCGAGATTCTGGCTAGAATAAACAGCCACCTCTCTCGATGACACGTAGGAGAATAAAAGGGACTCAAGAGTAAACAAAGAACGAATTTACCTCAGAGGTAGATTATCTAGCAACTGAATTACCAACAAAGCATCTGACTCTCTGTAAGCAGAGGCCACCCTTTCTCTGGCCTTTATAGAAGGGGTGGGAACATTGTAATATTTCTGTTTTTTACCTTTTGGATTGTGATTTTATTTTTCTAAGAAGAGTTTGCTCTTGGTACAATATTTATGGTTGGCTTATAACTGATCGTTTGCTTATCGGTACAATATTTATGGTTGGCTTATAACTGATCGTTTGCTTATCGGTACAATATTTATGGTTGGCTTATAACTGATCGTTTCTCCTCCTAAAAACCTGCCAAGCAAATTGTGATTATGCCCCTTTAAAGGTGAAGGACTATAGCAGAATGGCTTGTTTATAGAAGGCCAGTTGCGAAGTATCATTCAGTTGGGGAATCTATGTTGTGACAGCTGATCAGAGGCATGACACATCCTGCATCTTGACAGGGAGTTAGACTAGATGACCTTTGCAGTCCCTTCTAACCCTGTGGTTCTATGACACTTGACTTCTGGCCAGGCGAGGCCCCTCTCACCTAAGTGTGGCGACAGAAGAAAGTATATGGCTGTGGTGATTGTGAAATCAGAGTATGCTGTGCTTCAGTGAGAGAAATGCCAGTGCCAGGGTTATAGTGGCTAGATGGACATATTACCCAGGTGATGGCCCCGGTGTCGTAAAGACGGGTGTCAGGAATAGACTGGCTGTGTCACAGCCTAGAATGCTAAAAGTACAGGATACAGTGGACATGCTTCTTCGCCAGTGCATATCTCACCGGCAGCCCCAATCCAGATCTGTGCTTAATGTGGATTTCCCTACTGTACACTTCACCTGTACTGTAAATGTCCTGTATTTTTTATCTGTTGGGGCACAACTGAAAATTGTCCCTTGCCCAGAATTAGAGGCATTTTAAAAGAAAAGCCAAGTGGTATTCAGCATCCTGGGCCAGTCTGCCCTGAAGGTGTCAGTTCCCTGATGTGTGAGCGCACCTTGCTGGCCAGCGAATGGAGCATTATTACAATGGATCAGAGGGAGGCTCCTTATTCTGTTCTCTGTAATAACCACTGAATCAAGCTGGGGCCGCAACAAGTAAGGATAGGTCGCAGTAATAGGAAAACACAGCTAAAGGAGGGAGCAGGGTGTTTTATCTACTCTGAGTGTTCACTAAAAACTTAAGGTATGTTTTACCTGTGCAGTGTTTACTTTCTTTGTTTCTATTGTTGCTTCCCCTAACTGTATATCATAAGCAGCCCAGGACATCTTCATTTTTCTTTTCTGAACACTTCCTCCTAAGCATGGAAGCTCCTCTGCCCACACCCTATTTTTGCAAACAGGGCAGGTGGATCATCCCATCACAGTAATTGTTACCTCCTCTGCCACCATCTGACAGCACCTCAGCCCTGGCCTGAACACTAGCTCTTACCTCCCTCCCCGAATTTTGCTCATCAGCCTCTGTCAAGGTTCCTCCCCCACTCTGAACTCTAGGGTACAGATGTGGGGACCTGCATGAAAAACCTCCTAAGCTTATCTTTACCAGCTTAGGTCAAAACTTCCCCAAGGTACAAAATATTCCACCCGTTGTCCTTGGACTGGCCGCTACCACCACCAAACTAATACTGGTTACTGGGGAAGAGCTGTTTGGACGCGTCCTTCCCCCCAAAATACTTCCCAAAACCTTGCACCCCACTTCCTGGACAAGGTTTGGTAAAAAGCCTCACCAATTTGCCTAGGTGACTACAGACCCAGACCCTTGGATCTTAAGAACAATGAACAATCCTCCCAACACTTGCACCCCCCCTTTCCTGGGAAATGTTGGATAAAAAGCCTCACCACTTCGCATAGGTGACCACAGACCCAAACCCTTGGATCTGAGAACAATGAAAAAGCATTCAGTTTTTTACAAGACGACTTTTAATAAAAAATAGAAGTAAATAGAAAGAAATCCCCCCTGTAAAATCAGGATGGTAGATATCTTACAGGGTAATTAGATTCAAAAACATAGAGAACCCCTCTAGGCAAAACCTTAAGTTACAAAAAAGATACACAGACAGAAATAGTTATTCTATTCAGCACAATTCTTTTCTCAGCCATTTAAAGAAATCATAATCTAACACATACCTAGCTAGATTACTTACTAAAAGTTCTAAGACTCCATTCCTGGTCTATCCCCGGCAAAGACCCAGACTATAGACAGACCCACAGACCCTTTGTTTCTCTCCCTCCTCCCAGCTTTTGAAAGTATCTTGTCTCCTCATTGGTCATTTTGGTCAGGTGCCAGCGAGGTTACCTTTAGCTTCTTAACCCTTTACAGGTGAGAGGAGCTTTCCCCTGGCCAGGAGGGACTTCAAAGGGGTTTACCCTTCCCTTTATATTTATGACAGCCTCCCTCCTGCCTCTGCCTCCAGCTGTTTGATCCCTGGCCTGCAGTCAGTTTCCACCCTCTGCTCAGACCCTGCCCATCCCCCTCAATTTGCCCCCTTTAACCTTTTCAATCCTTAGCAAGAGCAGCAGCTTCAGCTAAGTAGGAGCCAAGCAGCACTCAACATCCTGACCACCTGCTGCCCTGACAGGGTCCTAGTGCTGGAAATCCTGCTCCTGCCGGGGTCACTGGGCCCGCGAACCTGCCAGAAGCGGGGGGAGGGCCGGAAAATGATCAGAGAGAGGGGAGGAAATATTAGGAAATATTCAAAGAGCTAAATATGTATAGCTTGGCTCAGAGAAGATTAAGGACATGAGATACAGATATTTGAAGAGTGTAAATACCAAGAAGAAAGAAGAATTATTTAGGATACAGGGAATATAGACTAGAAATAACAAGCTAATATAAATAAGAGCACATTTAGGTTGGAGGGGTAATTCTCCTTGGGGAAGGAAGCATGGCCAGCACCCTTTCCAGGGGCCTGCAGCTTTAGAATCAAGTTAGGACTCCAGAGAACACTATTTTATTCTTATACTACCCTCATCTCCATAGTATTTAAGCACCATCTAGTAGCCCATTAAGCAATCTGTCCTGTTTGGCTGGTTTTCTCTCTTATCCTGTCTCTAAGGGGAGAACTGTGTGTGCAGCTTAGTGCTCTGTTTCGGTGGGGTTTTGGTTTTTTTCAATGTACAAGCTATTATGCACTTACGTTAGAGAAGGCAGATCTGAGAAGTGTGTCTGGCACTTGGAAGGTCTGTAATGGTCCTTCGCTTCTGCGGGAGTTCCTTCCACAGACTCAGACCAAGAAATCTGTCTCCTGCACAGATGAGCTTTACCCTTATGATAGAGAGTTAAATTGTGCCAGAGGAACAGAGTTGTTGGCTACCCTCTTCATCCCAGTGCTTCAGGCCATCTCTTAGGTATGCTGGACCCAGACCATGAAGCACCTTGAAAATAAGGATCAAGACTTTGAACTTGACTCAATATTGTACAGGAAGCCAGTGTAGAAATTAGAGAATGGGTCTGCTGTTCCCTTGGTAGCCTGTGTTGCTGAGGAGACACAATGCAATGTTCTGGCTAGTGGAAGTTCCTGGTGAGAGATGCTAAATCAGCACCAACTTTTGGAGCTATTCCAGCTGGCTCTGGGCCCATTTACAGAGCAAGGCTTTTGGGTGATTATCACCATTGTAGCCCTAATTTTAAGCAGATTCACTGGCAGCGTGGGACCAAAACTTGGCTTCTGCTGGCACAAGCCAAGAAATGGCTCTAGGCTCAAGAAAAACAAATGCTGGGTATTTACTTGTGCAGCTCCCACTGGTATTCACATCATCTGTGCAACTACGTCTCTGCACATTTAGCACTCGGGTAAACGCAGATCTGCTCACTAATTTCAATCCAATTTTTGTATCAAATAGACCTAAGATTTATTGTGCTTTTCTAATGTCTTTGCTAAGCTCATTATGTTCTAATTCTCCTTCTTCCTTAACTTACAAAAGTAATAGACCTTCTGTATTTTCCTGTCTTTAGGATCAGTTGCTAAATTAAAGGGGACTAAATCTGAATTTAAAAAGTTCATCTTAGGGAAGTATGTTATAAAATGTACTCATCTGAACATTGGAGGAAATAAATCTGTACCTGAAAGAATCAGGAGAAGCAATCTGTCATCTTTACTGAAGACTCATCTCCACGTGACTATCTCAGTAGATTTTTCTGTTACAGAACCATAAGTAATACAATATAATTACCATGTATGGTGTTCAGAAGCCAGGAGTTAAATGCCATGAATTACTTTCACCCACTTAAGAGAGTTTGATCCATCTTTAGAAATAGTACTACTGCCTTAACAGATTGCAGACATTCTGGAATAGCACTTTATTTCCATGTAATTGATCCCTAGGGACTTGTCTTTCTGACACTAGGTTTATGCAGATGGAAGTCCACAATGCTTCCCTAGCTAAACATTCACGGAGCTGGATTCTAAAAACTAAAAGCACTTGCTTACCCCAGTTCACTTTCCCATTCCTCTCAGTATTTTCAGAGCCTCCAAACCCCATCTTTACCCAATTATAATCACAAATAGTGTGGCCACAAGACTCCAACAAGCATGATTATGGAGTCTACAGTTTGGCTCTCAGGTTGATTGGTAACAAGACTGCCATATAGTGAGCTCAGTTCTTATTTAAACAAACACCACAGGATAGAAAATGTTTGGTGGCCCTTGGCCAAACAAGATATGACTTTGCTTTTATTATCTGAGGCTGCAAAACAGGTTGGACCCCTGCCACACACACACACTTTTTTTTCTTTAAACACTAACTGCACTTCAATCTTTAAAAAAAACTTTGTTTACATATTTTGGTTACTTGAATGCTCTGCTGTAGAAAATCTTAAGTAATGCTCATTTAAAATTTTTTTTACTTTGAAATATGCTGTGCCCCCAAACTCCAGAAGCACTGGTCCTTATATTAAAACAAAAACAAAAACAAAAACTTCCTTGATGTATTTGCCACCTAAGCTGGCCTTATCTGCATGTCTGTATTACATTTGTTCATTGAAAATGTCAAGCACCAGCTACATACAACAGATTTTCCTGTAGAAAACTTGGCATCTTTGTATTTCACTGTAACCACAAATGAAATTCTTGGGTGTATCGTGTAAGCAATCTTTGGGCATTTTTAATAATACAAACATAAAATAACAGAATTGAAGCTAAAATCTCAGTCAGAATAGTAATAATTCTGGCTTTTTCTTGGCCATTTCACAGAATTTACACCAAATATCGGATTGGAGGTTACACTCAGGACATTAGCAGTCTAATATTTTAGCCATACATTAAACTGCTTAGGTGATTTTTCCTAGCTGCGAATACCTTTCTGATGACACACTAATAGTTGAATAATATTTATTACATACTTCAAGACTGGAGAAGACTGAAACCAAGATGGTATTGATTTCTTTGCTTTGAATGAGAGCTAGGAAAAATTCAGAATTGCCATCCCATGGGAAATTCCAATATTTCAAATTTTGTTTGCCTCCCAAATTGGGACAAAATATTGAATACCAAAATTTTTGTGCAAAGACTTATTGAAAAAAAATTTCTATTCGGGAATATCAAAGCATTTCATCTTAATGTTTTCTGGTCCAAACAAAATATTTAGATATTCCCAAATCAAAATGTATATTTTTGGCTTATTGAACTGACCCTAAACACTGTTTTTAGTCAGTTCAGCATTTAACTGCTCTTCCCCCAGTATGAGCAACTGCTTCATAGGAGTTATGGTTCGAGATCCAGATATTCAATTCCCATTTACAGGCCAGGCTTCCTGGCCGGACAACATGTCCTATGATGCATCTGTACTCCTGTGCCTTCCATAATACATCACACAGACTGCAAGAGGAGAGACCATGTTGTATTAAGGGAGATGTAGTCCCCAGTAGAAGCCAGCCCAATGGAGAGAAAAGGGTCTGCACTGCAAGTCCTATCAGCAATGCACCACAGTGGAAAAATGCAGCTTAATGTTAAACTGACTCAAAATAAAACCTTTTTAGGTAATTTCAACAAACCAAAATGTTCCAATTCAGGTTGAACTAACGCAAAATGAAGTATTTCATTTTGATTTTTCCCAATGGAAAACCACATTATTTTTTTTTGAAAAATTGAAAAATGTTCCTAAAGGAAACGTTGATATTGAAGAAACTGTATTTTCTGTTGAAAAAAATCATTCCAATGGAAAATTCCCAACCAGCTCTACTCTTAATGGCTGTTTTTATCATCGGACAAAATGGAGGCTACGTAGGGAGCACTGAAAAGAAATAACTTGAAATTGCCATCTCCATTGCAACACTGGCAAGATTCAGACAAGTTGTTTGTGTGGCAGATCAGATGTTTCAGTGACAGAGCAGCTGTAAGAAAACAGGAGTAATTTGGTGTTCCTTTCCTGTTCTGCAAAATGCAAGAACTCTGTTGACCTACACAGTTCTGCACTGAAAGCATTTAATTTTGGAACAAGCTTCACACAAGGCCCAAACGTGTGAGGTGCTGACCGCCTTCTGAAGTCAACAAGAACTGAAGGAACTTGAGGGCTCAGGCCATTGAAAATCCTTCAATACTGAGTGCCTAAAATTTAGGCACCTAAATGATTCAGTGGCCAATTTCCAGCGGTGCTGAGCACTACCTGCTTTAGTCCCTCTGGGGAAAGAAAAAAAACAGTCAAGCCACTTTTACTCAGATGCCTAAATGCATCTAGGTGCCCAAATTAAAAAATGTTCATCTAAGAACTTTAGAAATCTCAAAACATTTAAACAAGAGCCCAGTGGAGCAATGAAGTGGTAACAGTAGAGATTAATTATGTCAAAACCAAATTTACTGCAGATTTGGGTACAGTGAAAACTAGGTATTATGAAAACTGTAGCAGAGGTACTCTTTTAGACTAGATGATCTCTTTTCTGAAAGAGATGTGGGGTCAATTAAAGGGTAGATTCAGAATGCTCATTACATCATCCAACCCAGTCCATGTAAACTGCTCAGAAAGGGTTGGAGATGGGGGGGGGGGGAAGGGAAATGTACTTACTTGGCTTAAAATTTACTGTCCAGTCAAAATGGCTAGTTACATGTGAAAAATTTATACCACAGTGACTACCACTGGGAAAATGAAATCCCTGATTAACTATCTCACCTTAAAAAGATAACAGAGTAGCAGATGACAGAATTAATAATTACATATTTCTAATACAAAAGTCAGCCATTCTTGAATGTTTCTGGGGGGAGAGAGAGAAAGCACAAAGGAGCAAGTGGGCAGCCAACCTATGGCTGACTGAGCTGATGGAAATCAGCTGGCATTATCAGAATGTTATAAAATTCTCAGACAAAATACCAGCAGTAGGAGCAAGACCTCCGCCAAAAAAACTTCATTTCTCATCAGCCATCAACCTGAGCAGAGAAGGAAATATGAAGGATTTAGCATCATAAAGGTAGAAACAGAGCCTTTTCTCATGACGTTTTTTCAGTACTGTGGGTCAGATTCTGATCTGAATTTTACTAGCAAAACTTCATTGATTTTAGAGGAATCACTGAATTTACATTGGTAAAGAGAGTCCAGCCTATGCTGTTTAAGGTTCCAATCCTGCAGCTGGTAGCATGCAGTTGTGCCTCTATGGACCCCAATCTGCTCCAGTGGTGGTCCCTGTGAGCACGGTAATCTGCCCACACACTGTCAGTTGTGAGACTGGGGCCTAAATGTTATCATCCCCCACCTAACACATGAAGGCACAGTTTCCATTCCAACATACATCAACAAAGTAAAAAGGAATAAATACATCTGTTTCTTCACAAGTACAAAAGTTTGGTGCATCCCAATGTCTGAAACTGAAAAGGGATTTGCATGGAAAGATTATTGTATGTACTGGCACTAAGGTAACTTTTGCTAGGCACTGAAAGATGCTTATTGGCTCGAATGCAGCCACTGAACTGCCACAAGCTTCTGTTCTAAGAGATTAGCCAGCTCCCTGCTGACTCTCTCCAAAAACAACTTCATGCTTTGCACTTGCTCAGCTGGGCACCTAACATGTTCCAGACAGACCTGGTGCCATCCATTTTGTAGAAGAGGATATCCTGGCATGATACTGCTTCTGCTTGTCCAACTTTGAAAAGAGACCAAATGTGAAAAGTAGTGAAGTAGTTAGCTCCAAAAATCTCTGAAAAAGGTGGCCAAAAATAAAAAACTATTATTATTAACAACAACAACAAACACCAGATATTTAACATCAAACCTTAGGTGAATCAGGAGAAACTCCAGTGCTCATAACCTCTGATTCTGCCTCAAAATTTCATCCAGTTTCTCCTGGAAAGAAAGATGCAGCTAAAAGACACTCAGACTATTATAGGATATTTATTTTCCACTCTCCTTGTACACTGGGCCTCACTGTTCCTTCCTAACACAGCCAGGATTCCCCCTGACTTAAGTGGAAGTTCTGGGTTCACAAGGAATGGAAGATCAAGATCATTAACTCAGAAGTCTAAAAATAAAACCACATTCCCTGAGTGAATTTGTACTTTTTCCTTTGGAAAAAAAACCCCAAAACAGATTCCCCCCATTCTCTTAAATTTTGCTTCTTTGCAATATTTCTACTGAAGCAGAAGTCAACACAGTTCCATTTTGTTTTCTTGGGTAATTATGCATGGTCACAGATGCTACTAGTTAGGAAAGTGCACAGCTCCAAAGAAAAGCATTTGTAGTCATTACTGCAGATCAGCAGGTTTTGGGTTTTGTTTTATTTTTTTCTTAAATCACCACTAGGTATGTGACATTGTATGGAAAATAGAGAACTGAGCCTAACAGGAATTTTTTGGCTTTGTCTCACTGCCCAAAAAAGAAATGGGAGGTAGTGATTTTAAATTTCCTAGACAGTGAATTTAGTATTGATATATAATATGGAGCAGATTTTATGTCAGATAATAACCTAATGCTGCCACATGAATCTTTGGACACAATAGGGTATCAAACTTAAACAAAAGATAAAGAATAGCATTGTGGCAATTTACTTTTTTTAAATGACAAGATTTTATTAAATAAGCATTCAGGATAGCTTTTATAAGATTGTCACTAGCAAGAGGAATGGTGGCCAGCACGTGGAAGGGTTTTCATATCTTGAGTTTGTCAGATATTCAATAGGGCTGTGATAGCTGCAGAATTCATGTCACTAGGACAGATTAAAGAATATGGTGGAGGGACATATTTCACTAACTTAGTGCCCATTCCTCCCCTTCCTCTTAGCTCTGCTACCTCCTTCGTGATTCACAATGAACTGTCACACTATGGACAATGTGGCTTTCCGTTCCATAAAGGACACCTTTCTATTCTCAAGAAAATCCCCTCCTATCTGGTGAAAATGGTTTCCAGACACCCAGCAAAATCAATAAACAGAAAGAAAAACAGCCTTCTCCTCCATACATCAATTTAGCAAGTCAAACAAATGTTTTTAGATTAAACAAATTTTCACTAGCAGTTAAAAGTCAGAATACGCGATGTAAATGCAGTAAAGGGAGGGCAAGTTTTTTTGCTCTACACATATGCGTGTGTACACACACACACGTGAGATCCTATAATTATAATGAAACTGTCCTGGAGGAATACCTGATAGAGAGACAAAGTAAATCCCTAAGCATTAGACTCTCCTTCTGAGGAAATACTGCAGGTGGGATGAACTTTCTCTTTGCAGTTCTGCAGTGCTCTCTTTATTTTACTGTTGGAAACCTGACTGTTTCCAGGATAAGGAGAACTTGGGAACATTTGGTTGGATTAGTTAAATTCATATGGCAAACGTAGACTCCCTTATGTAATTACAATACTCTCATCGCTGTGGCATACTGTGGAGATGAACATGGTACAAATGCTGAATGTGATCCAGGCACCAACAAATATCTTCTTGTATCTATATTCATCTAAATTTAAAAAAATAATTTAGGCTCTTTTAGGTACTCATCTGGCCCCTATTACCATATTATTTGAGCATCTCACAATCATTTATGTATTTATCCTCACTACAGCCCTGAAAGGCAGGGAAGTGCTATCACCACCATTTTACAGATAGGGAACTGAGGCACAGAGAGATTAAGTGATTTGCCCAAGGTGACACAGGAAGTCTGTGGCAGAGCACAGAACTGATGTCCAATAGACCATCCTTCCTCCCCAGTTCTAGTGATCAGACTGCTTATGTGTTTGTAGGACAAAGTGACAACAAATAACTAGTGAAGACACCTTTTCCTTGAGTTATGGATAATATTAATACTGAGCACTTATATTGAGGTAGCCAATTAAACAGTGACCTTACTAGATCGTGCCACTACCACCCAACCAGCAACACAGAACCTTGAGAACAGTGTTGCAGATATGCTTGGTGGAAAATGATGACAATCGCTAGGCTTCAGCAAGGATGGAAGTACCTCCTAGAGAGGGAAGAGAACATTTACGCAGTATTCCTTCCATAAAGCCAGGTCACAGCTTGAGCACAAGCCAGCAATTCACCAAGACAGAAAATGTTATTTAAATGAGTTTTAATCAGCAATAAAATTTATTCTTTCGATTATTGTTGTTTGTGTGGTGTTATTCTGAAAATAAATAATGCAAATTAGTATTTTAATTGTCTCAACCTCAGATATTAATTTCCTCACCTATCAGTACAAGAAATCTCTTCGCAGCTTTGGAGGGCTTTGTGGAAATTAAATATTTTTGTTTAATTATAAATTGTTTTGCTGTAATATTAAAGGCTTTAATTGAAATGTTTTAATTAAGCACTTGGAGCAGGGGTGGGCAAACTACGGTCCAGGGGCTGCATGCGGCCCTTCAGACATTTTAATCCGGCCCTTGAGAACCTACCAGGGAGCAGGGTCCAGGGCTTGCCCCGCTCCGGCGCTCCAGTTGGGGAGAGGGGTCGCGGGTTTGCCCAGCTCCGTGCAGCTCCTGGAAGAAGCAGCAGCAGCATGTCCCCCCTCCAGCTCCTACACATAGGGGCAGCCAAGAGGCTCCGCGTGCTGTCCCCTCCCCAAGTGCTGCCCCCACAGCTCCCCTTGGCCAGGAACCACAGCCAGTGGGAGCTGTAGGGGCGGCACCTGCAGACAGGGCAGCATGCATTGCTGCCTGGCTGCGCCTCCGCATAGGAGCTGGAGCAGGGGGACATGCCGCAGCTTGTGGGAACTACTTGAGCCTGCACCTCTGACTCCTTCCCATGCCCCAACCCCCTGCCCCAGCCCTGATCCCCCTCTTGCCCTGCAAACCCCTTGGTCCCAGCCAGGAGCACCCTCCTGCACCCCAAACCCTTATCCCCAGAGCACACGCCCCCAGCCAGAGCCCTCACTCCCCCCAACCCCCCGTGCCCCAGCCTGGAGCCCCTTCCTGCACACTGAACTCCTCAATTCTGGACCCACCAAAGAGCTCGCACCTGCAGCCGGAGCCTTCACTCCCTCCCGCACCCCAATCCCCAATTTCATGAGCATTCATGGCCTGCCATACAGTTTCCATACCCAGATGTGGCTCTCAGGCCAAAAAGTTTGCCCACCTCTGACCTGGAACATTACAATGGAGTTTCGTTTTGTGGGGGTTTTTTTTTTCCGGAAAGCAGCTTTTACGACACAGGATGGGGGTTCGTTTCACTCAGTTCTTTCACCAGGTGTACAGACTACAATCTAACCCACCATTGCTGCTGTCCATGCTTCTCAGGCAGCATCGCCAGGATATGCCTGCATGCCAAGGGGAAAGCAGTGCATTCACCTCAAGACACCCAACATACTTTGATCTTTGTTAATGTTTTAATAATATATTGATATATTAAAGAGGGACTGGAAAAAAACCAATAATTCAAGTCTCTTACTTAAGAGGCATTGTGATCTGCTTTCCTGGAGACATGCTGCATGCCTGAGTGTGGGCAGGCCCCCGAGAAGGAATGAGTGGCAGATGGCAGATCAGATTGTAGTCTGTTCCCACATCGGACTGCAATGAAACACAGGCTTGTGCAGGGGAGGCTGGTTTCTACCCATAGTCAACTTCTCAAAACTCAAAGCACTTGGCAGATTTTGGCTAAAGTTTGTAATGTGTCAGCAAAGCCAACTTAGGAGGGTTTAAAAAAGAAAAGAAAAGCAGATTACTTTCCATGCAGTCAGAGAGATCCATTTCTAGGTCCCCACTGATGGCAATGGTGACATATGAGGAAACGGAAATCAGAGATGAAGGGAGAATATGTAGCTAATGAATAACGTGGTATTAAAAATACTACTGTGTCATACTTCTAAAAGAAGGTTTGGAAGCACGTTACAGAGGTGGGTATTTACAGATAGTGGTACGGGAGTTCCGGCAGATTAACGGCCTGATCTGGAAAAGTGCCGAGCATGTGCGACTCCCATTGAGGTCACTGGAAGCTGCGGGTGTTCTGCACCTCAGAACATCAGGCCACGAATGTCTTGCCGAAGCTCCTACAACTCGTGAGAGGCACAGCCAGGAAGAGAACCCAAGTCACTTGAGTTCAGGTCTCAGCTTCCAATCACGAGGGATGCTCGTTAATTAAGACAAAAGAATAGTCAATTAATTCAAACAGCATGTTTAACTGCTGATGAAAATCCAATCAGTTAGCTGTGGGGTTTTATTTTTAACGATTTCTCTACAACAGGAATGGAGGACTGTTCTTTCTCCTCAAAGGTGACCACATTAACAAGATTCCTATGGAAACACGGAGCAGTGGTGTGACAGCCTAATGCGAACCAGTCGCTACATTATTGCTATGCATAATAAAAGCCTGTCTTTTCAACTAGAACGAGGGATCACAACGGCTCACAGAATGTAAATTTGGATAACAGGAGTTTCTGTAAGAGTGTTCCACTGTATTTGATAGTAAGCTCTTTAAATTAAGTGCTATTTCTGCATGAGACAGAGCAATAATCTCATTGTATAAAACTATGGATAGTGGCTGGGCCAAGCAGTTGACTAGGAGCACACTCCAATACCCATCCCAGAACAGCAAGGGCTTTAGGGGGCGAACCTTGCATGACTCTTCCCATATTCATGTCTCCTACTGACCAGCATGAGTGGTACTGACAGACGCTGGAGGGAGCCAGACCCACTGGCTATTCTCTATCAAAGAGAGGGAGGGCTTAAGAGATACAACACTTCAGGGACTGTCAAAGAGGAAGAATGGGGTCAAATGTCAAGGCTCTGCCTCTCCAATTTCACCTCCTATCCCCCAAAAATAAACCTGGTAAAAACTGTCCTACAAACTCACTCTGAAGAGGTGAAAATAACCAGCATGTCTGGTTTTTTAAACCCTACACCAAGAATGTAGCAAAAACTGTGTCTGAAACCTGAAGAGACTCACCAGGGTCAGTAGGATAGAAATTTCAGGCCAGATTCTCAGCTGGCGGAAATCGGACTACCTCCATTAGCCCATGAAATCAATGGAGTTATGCCTATTTAAACCAGCTGCGGATCTGGCCCTTCATCTTTAGCACTCTATTTTTAGGTAGATAAACTTCATCCTTAGCTATTCAATTGTTCACTGATCCGACATGCCCCTCAAAGTCATGTACACGACAAGTAAAAACAGCAGCCTCCAACATGCTCCAGTCACTCATGCAGCCCTTGTGCATCCATAACTCTTACTAATGCCATTAAGCTACTGACAGTTGTCAAAGAGTCTTTGCTGGAAGCTATAATGATACACAGTAAACCTGACCAAAGTGGAATGGTTTCAGTATCTAAAATTCCCACATGGCCAAGACACTTACCCCACCTGAGTATTATATTGCCTGGTGGCCAGTAATGTTATCACGCTGTGGGAGCAAGATATAAACCTGACCGTGACACATGCTATATAGATGACTGTAAAACTTCAGTAATAACTTCAATAATGTATTCTCCAAGAAAATAACTCAAATAACTTCCTTCATCTCCACAAAAAGTGTGATGAGAACAAACTCCTTAACAACGTCCAGCTCTGTACAGCTGCACAGAAACAAGCTCAAGGAACAATGGTGGATCTGTTGAATGATTGATGTAATTTCACAGACACTTACCAGGGTGACAATGGCACATTCAGCAGTCAGTTGAGCAGCACTGAATAACGTCCGAACAAAGCGGTAAATCTGTTTCTGCTCTGGGTCGTGTTTGTCATAGTCTGGTGGCACTTCGGATTTCTGGGGAAGAAATATTTTCAAACAGGTGACTGAGTCAAACACATAAGCACAGGGCAAGGCAGCAGACTGTCTCATGAAAGACAAGAAGAGGTAGATGAGTTTACCGAAAGCGGGTGAAGGTTTTCATCAAAAATATCTAAGAGCATCCTTCCGTCTGTGTCCCTGAAAAGAGAGAGAAACACTGTAATTTCTCTGCCAGCATAAGACTGTGCATGCCTTTCACAAACTAAAACAAGTCATCATTAATTGTAGCACTATTTGTGCTGACCATCTTGGTTGTAAGACGGTTAAACTTTGGTATTACAATCAAATCCCATCTACTGAAGAACAGCAAGACACTAGATGCAACTCCACAGACATTAATAACAATATTTGGTTTATTTAAGTTAAGAACTTTGTGTAATTTTGGAATAAATATTAATGATCAGAAAAAAGGTTGTAGCAACAGCAGCGGTCAAAACTCAGGACTTTGCTCCATGTGGATTTCTAATTACAGTTTAATCTTTATTCGATGCATCCTTGTTATTCTGGTCACGGGCTTCTCCTGAACAGAGACTGCTGAATGTACTTTCTATCTGTACTGAACTGTGTGCATTCAGGGAAGTTACAGCTTGGATGTTCCGTGGGGATCTGGGATCACAAAATATATTTAACTGGTGCCCAACATAGGTTTAAGCCCCAGCACCTGAAAATTAAAGGTTTCTGCTTTGCAACCTTCTAATGCACGAAATAAACATTTTCTTAAAATGGGATGAACATCTCAGCCTACTGTAACTGAAGTTAGCATGCAGCAAAGAGTTCCTCATCAGCTAAGAAGATATATACTTTGGGCCACATTCTTATACTGTGTGAGAGTAAGGGTATCACCTTACTCTACATATAGTCCACTAGAATGAGTGGTGAGGAAGGGTATTACAATTCTGGCGCTTTACAAAGGAAAGAGAAAAGGATTCTCTCTTTCTCCTTCCTCCGTGCTTTAGCTGCAGCCCACCGAGAAAGCATTTGCTTGGCCGTCAATACTTTGTTAAACAGAAGAATGAGATATGATAAGCATTTATTTTCTTCACTGAAAATAACATTTGGTATTTTTGTCTCTTGGGACTGAAGTATTTTCTATTTAATCTGAAGTGTTTTGTTATTGTTTTGCTTTCTGAGCACCCAAAAGCATGTTAGGCATTTCACAAACAAGACAGACATGGTCCCTGCTTGATAGAGCAAAAAATCTAAATAGAATGAAAGATGCAAAAGAGAACAACAAACAATGAGGAAAAGGAATTGGGGGAAGACGGGATGACAATTACAACAATACAGTCAGAGAGTTGGGTTAACTATGGGAAAACTTAGCGAGGATTGGTCTGATCTATCAATATTTCTCTTGAAAATGTGATTGTAACACCTGATTAGAGTTCGGGAAGTTAGAAAGTAATCTAGTTTTGAGTAAATCTGGTGTGCTGGACAGAAAAAGAATGAATGAAATATTTCTTAAATAGTTTCTTAACAACATACGAATGGCCATACTGGATCAGACCAAAGGTCCATCCAGCCCAGTATCCTGTCTACCGACAGTGGCCAATGCCAGGTGCCCCAGAGGGAGTGAACCTAACAGGTAATGATCAAGTGATCTCTCTCCCACCATCCATCTCCACCCTCTGACAAACAGAGGCAAGGGACACCATTCCTTACCCATCCTGGCTAATAGCCATTGATGGACTTAAATTCATGGAGGTTATCCAGTTGCAAAGCAAGGGTCTGGATTCAATTCCCATTACAGTCAGACTCGTATTGACTTCTATGGGAGCATGACTGTGCTTGTAAAACCCCAACAACCAAGTATTGATAAATCCTATATACACTGATGCTTCACTTTTGGTTGTGTAGCTGGGAAACTGAACTTTTAAAAAATTATTACTGTTACAGTAGCATGAACAACAGAGTGCTGTCCTCAAATTGTCCCTTTAATCTTGACTCACAGACAGTCACTTCATGTCTATTCTTTAAGAAAATGTAATAGAGATTTCAAGAGCTTCACTTCTAGAACGGTTTCTGAAGAGTACAGCAGAGGGCGCATTTACAACATGTTGTGTATCAATGCACAGCTACAGAAGACAGTGCAGTTCTTTCTTGATAAATTCACCTCTCAGAAGAGTGAAAGAAGCAATCAAGCTTTCCAACAGGAAAACATTCAGTGCACATAGATCTCAGATTATTGACACTGACACCCTTTAGGTACAAAATCAAAACAAGAGCAGAAAATATTTTAGTTTGGTTGTGTCACTTTAAAAAAAGTGATCCTAGGCAACCAGCTCCATTTACTCACCTAACCCTCACCAAGAAGGGTGAATGTTACAAGTATCACATTCATGACATGATCCTCAGGCCCCAATCCTGTAAACACTTTTACCCATGCTCATCTTGTTACCTACTATAGTTAAGAGCTACAATCTCATTGAAGACTGTGGGACTCTGAATAGGTTCAGATTACTATAAACTGAAAGAAGTTAGCTAAAATTTCCACTCTCCATCTATTTTTTCCGGTTTGTTTACTTTGCACTTCTAGGTCCCAATCCAAAGTCCATTGCAATCTATGGAGTCCTTTGATGGACTTTTGATCAGGCCTTTACAGCACTTTTATAAAAAGTTAGTTTAAGTGTTTCCCTGTAGAGGCTACACAAGTACCTGATAGTGTAGACCCTCACACCCGTGCAAACAGAGTCTGGCTTCAATGCAAAATTGGGCCACACTAAGTGAGGCCCTGACCCACCCAGGCACCTAGGTACATCCTTATCATTAAGCAGGTGAGTAGGCTCATTGAAGTCAACAAGATTATTCACATGGTTGAATGTAAGCACATGTTTAAGTGTTTTGCTGGACTGGAGCCTAAGTCATTTCCTCTGCTAATGAAAAGACCTGTTTAAAAACAATCATCAATAGGGAAGCTGAAAACCCCTTCTGACAATTTCAGGAAAGATTATTTAAAGGGTGCTCTCAGAAAACAGAATTGTTAAAAAAAAAAAGTCAACTTACAAAATTAAACTCTTTAACAGTTTAAGTGAATAGTTAATTTCTAGATCTCTCTCTCTCATCCTTTTCCTAATCGTCACCTTTTAATTACCACACCCAAGCTAAAACCAAACAAACATTACCTGGTATTGGCACACCTACTTTGGTGAATAATTTTGTTCCTGAGGCTACTAATTTATTTATAATGCCACTCCCATTGCCCAATATATGAGTTTTTATTTCATGCCACATCACTATTGATAATTCTTAACTACTCACTGACCCAATGGTTCCTACAGCAACCTTCACCAAAGGGCAAAACAGAAGCCACAGCAGGACACAGTTTAGATGTGTGTGTCGTAATTTGTACTCACATTTTTTTATTAGTAAGTGACCATTGTGTGTGTGTGTAACTAAAATTGTTAAACAGAAGTCGAAGTTTTCTAAAACTACAACGAATTTGAACCACACTTAGTCATCATTATAATATTGTTTTTTAAAACTCTCAATTTATTCCCAGAAAAGCAGTGTGATCTATAGAGAAATCTCTTTATTCCAGGGGTAGGAGAAGCTACAGGCTATGGAAAAAAATTAAAAAGAAACACTGAACGTTTTTTATAATGTGAGACTCATTGTTTACATACCTGTTTTTGATGTGGTAATATATTGCAAGAGCTACACTGTAAAGCAAAATATAGAGTTAATGGCCTTGGAATCAGATTTAGGATTAAAAATATATTTTTTTTACACACACACACACACACACACACACACACACACACACACACACAGAGAGCTATATAAATTTAAAACAGCACAAAGCCCAGATAACCAGTATGATCATTAACATATTTTGCTGTCCAGGATTCAATGGTAGTAAAAAACACTGTAGAAACTGAGTTAGGAGTATTTTGCTCAGCAGACAGTGTCCACTTTTCACTGTGGATAAATTGTGGATAAAATGGAACATTTATACTCCATATATCAAGTCACTCACATTTCCAGAAAATTTTGTCTTCCTTCTCACCCCTCATCTCCTGTACTCCATAATGTACCTTCTATTTAAAGGCCTACTCCCATTTAAGTCAATGACAAAACTCTCAATGACTTGAAAGATGCAAGATAAGGCCTTAGAAGGATTGGATATTCTCTGGTACGTAAAACAGAGGTTGGTCATTAATAAACGAGTTTTTGTGAGACCCCTGCCTGAACTCCTCCATGGACCTTCAGCCTATTATCTACTGCATTTGTAGATCAGTGGTTTTGCTAATGCTGCTAAGTTATGTGAATTACTTCTCCTGTAGTGGCTTGTGTGATTTTTACTTTTAAATCCATTACGTTTTGGCTGTCTCCCCAGTTAGCTACTGAAATACCAAGCTCCAATTTTTTTTCATTTTGCACCAATTTATAAGTTACTTATTTTATTTTAACATATTATATTATGCATTTTTCTTGCTCTCAGTCAAGCCTTTATATTTTCTCTTTACTTGAAAGTCAAACTCAGAAATTAAACGTGAAAGTCTTCACAGGCAGTTCAAATTTTAGTTGTGTGCAAATATGACACACTGATCTAATTCACACCCGAGAACAAGAAAAATATAGCTTCCTCATATTATTTGTCAGTTTTCAGCTCCTGGCTCTGAACAAACCCACAGGTGCCAGAGGTAAACACCATATGACAAAGCAGAACCGCCAACCTAACTACTTGTTCTGACAGCCTGAGGAGCCACTAGAACTAACAGGGGAATAAAGAGGGAGGAGGGATTTTATTGTTCCCATTTATTGGCAATTTGTTCTGTCAATGATTCATTGTTACATGCTAGTCTAGTATTTTCTTTTAATCAGTCTGACCTAAAAGGCTCCATTTAAAAAAGTTAATTGGTTGTTTCACAATTTCTGCTCCGAACTTCTGTAAGACAACTGTGATGCATCAGACGCCCCACATGTTGAGAAAACACCAGGTTGCAGCTATACTGTGTGTTTCTCTCAGTGGAATTTTAAATGATTCTAGGTGGCAAGCAGCCGAAAAACAGGAATATGGTAGAAAATACAATTTTTTTGCTCGGATGAAGGTAAATGTCATATATTGCAAACTGTACTTTGCTTTGGCAATATAGAATTTAGCTATTGGTGACAGATGCATTAGAAATTCCTAGATTTAAATGGCTTGATCATATCTAAAATTGCAACTTTTTTTAAAAAAGGAGATGTTAAAAAGTACTAAATATTCCCTGGACAGTGCACCTTGCTTACTGAACACATGTCCACCCACAGGAGGAAAAAAAAAGGAAAGATAATTAATAATTTGATGTGATTGAAAAAAATTCAGGAAGCTGTGAGTTAAGACTAAAAATGCAGCCCAAATTCTGCCCTCAGGAACATATACGTAACTCCATTTGACTTCAGTGGAGTGGCATGTGGACACCTGAAAGCACAGCTCTACCTGCTGCCCTTAAAGGGTGGCTTCGTAACAAAACATCACCCCACCAACTGGAAAAACACCCACCGTTTGGAAACCTATGAAGTAGAGTGAGGGCTGAGTCTGCATTTCCTAACTTTGGTCAGATCCCTCAATATTTTAATTTAGGATGTTGGTGTGTTTTTAAATAATCTCTTGGATCAGATCAGCAGTCAGTGCATTTGGGATAGGAGGAGCTTGTGAACTTAAGTAGCTTTCCATCAACTTTCCACCCATCCAACCCTGGAGTTTGCCAGGGGCCAATCCAGTCCCTTTATAAAAGTTAAAGCAGCATAAGGGCTACTTTTATTTACACTGGTGGATAATGGCTCTAAAGGAGTCACTCCTCCCACCTGAACTACCAAACTGCACATTGCTCTGGCCCTGCGCCCTCCTGTCCCTGACACACTCCTTCCCCTACACTGGGGAGCCAGTCCTATGCCATCTGAGGATACCTCTAAACTAGGGGTATCCTCAAGTTTATCTAGGAGGCTGCTTTAAATCCCTTGGCACTACTAGAGTGGCCCAAAAACTGAGGAAGGGCTGGGACCCAGCTCAGCAACGTTTAGGAACTGGAAGTGGCCTATATGCTGCCCCTTTGTCCTCTGGTTCTTCTAATGATATTTTTAATAAAAAAATTAAAAAAAAAAACACGAGGGCAGCATAAGGCAACTGCCTTTTTACAGACATGGAAAATGCGTTAGTGACTACCAATGCTATATACTCATCTGAATGTCTGGTCTGTTATGTAAATACCTTTGCAGCATGGATCATGATTTAACACACTTTACATTAAATGGGTATACCCAACAATAGAGATACTACAGTTGATTGGAATCTGAGCAGGATTCAAATAGCAACTTTTTCTTTTCTTTTTAAATTTTTAAAGAATGTAAGGTGCTTGGCCATCTAGTCTTCCATTTTCCCTCCACTGTACAGAACGTAGAGGAAAGAACAATGCTCCAAACACCAGCTGCATTTCCACATGATCTAAACGTAAAAGTTTTCTAGCAAAGACGGTAACTAACCTAGCTGTGCTGAGAATCCACGTGAAGACGAGCCAGAGGCGCACTCCCTACACAAGGCTGCCCATTGTCAGTTCATTGCTGTGCAGTACTTGCCTGCACTGAATGTGGAAGCCAAATCTGGAAGTACTGTATTTTCAATCCCGAAAGAAGCAGGAAGTTCTGGAAATCTCATCAGATTTCACAAGTACTGGATAAGCAAATAGGTATCTTAACTTTCGGGTGCTCATCCAAAGCAAACCAACCAATCTGAGGCTGGTTCACTCATCACGAGTACAACTGAAATCCCTGATCACTCCATTCTTGTGAGAACATGTGCAGTGCAGATAGTTATGGCATGACCCTAGAAGGAGCTGAGCATCAAAAATCTTTATTACAAAAAAAAAAAAAAAAACCTTTAGAAAATCCCAGCCATTACCTCTGCAGTACATCCATATATGGCTGCACACACACAAAACCCCCACTATTTTGTAGCTTGGTTTCTGCAGTGCCTGCTTAGCAGTTGTTCAGAAATAATTAAATATATGTTTAAGTCAAAGAATTTAACATCACCCACCATTTAATTGTATACTTGAGGTTTGGTTGACTGACTGTGCTGTCATCCAGGAAAATAGTGGAGCAGGAACTGTATTTCCTTCTCAGTTGCCCAGGAGGATGCTAGGAAATAAAATGCAAAAGAATAATAGCAATTATATAATACAAAAATCTTTTTCCAAGGAGACATCACAATTAAGAAGTAGCTGAGAGAGAGAGAGAGAGAAATCACTCTCTCAAAGTTGATCATGTCTTGAAGAAATTTAGAAATGGCAAAAACAATCCTATATAAAAATCAAAATGATCCCTTCCCCACCCAATGGTTCTTTCTTAAAAGCACAAAAAGCCACAAGTGATCTAAACACCTACCCGAGAATTCATTCTGTGTCACCCCACCTGCCTTCCCAAACACTTTCAGCATCCACATTTAGAAAGCAAACATGAGCAAGTTCTGCACTCTGGTCCTCATTTCAAAAAGAACAGGAGAGCGTGCATCAATGGAAAGGAGAGGACAAAAGGGGATTTAGAAATGGACATGAAACAGGTAATGGGGAGAGTTTGAGAGAGGAAAGAAGAATAAAGCACTGAAGATTATACAATGGGGGAGAAAGGGAAAATCAAGGGGAAAATATCTTGGCGAACAGAAGGCTTAGAGCAAAAAAGCTCCCACAAAACATTTTAAAAGTATGAGAAAATATAGGTTAGTCAGTCTGAGGAACACTAGATAAAACATATGAAAACAAAAATGAATTTTTCTTTAATTAGAAAATTTACTTTCTACAAAACTTCAGCCCTGATTCACCACTATCTGAGCAGCACTTGGACTTGGTGGAGAGCAGTGGCCACAGGGAGCCAGTCTGAAACTGAGTGATAGCTAGCAAGAATGCCAAGCTCAAGAAAGGCCTTCACCAATGGCCTTTCCATTAGCTGGTAAAAAGTAGCTTACACTTTGCCGCCCTAAAGAAAAATTTTAACCATCTCCATTATCAGCCCCCAGTTAATGACTTTCCACTGGTTTTCCCTGGCCTGTTCTCTCTGCCTGGCACTGTGACGGAGTGGAAGAGATTTGGGTCAGCAATATCAGAGAGACAACTGAATCAATGGAGCTATGCCGATTTGTAGCAGCTGAGGATCTGGCCCATGGTATCCTGACTCCCATCTCAGTGCTCCTTTCCAGATCTAGTCTATGCAATGTGCCTGTGATCTATAAATGCATCACCAGCACTCTGTTATCTCACTCTAGTTCTAAAATTAAGGTCTAGTAACTTTTCCCATTTAAGTTCTGGACCTTCTTTGGTAACATGCACTAACTCGACTCCAGTGATAAAAACTGTATGCATTTCTGTTCCTGTTTTTTCCCTATGTCTGGGCAAAAGCATTAGAAGACTTTTGCAACTTTGAAACAGATCAGGTTTTTATAATGCACATCTTGGGACGTCTTTGTTCAAATGATTTTGCAGCTTCCCCACAACTCTATCCAGGCCCCTGACTTCACCTATACATTTTCAGGTTGCTTTACATTTTCTTGGAAAGGGTGCAAAATCTGGTATACAGCAGAAAATTACCTGCAACCTTAACTATGGAAAGGTTATCACCTGGGAGTTCAGAAATACACTTGGCATTAATTTGAGAACTTTTAATCCATCTATACCCAAGCTATTAACATATGTAATACATGAGGTAAAAAAAGGGAAAGCACTCAGTGTGATAACATGGTAAAATATACTATTGCTATCTGGTACTGCGAGATGTGGAAGAAATGACTAAGCTTCACGTGATTTACAACTTCTGTCCCATCATCTGCTATTTCATAGTTCTATATTAGGTTCTTCAGTACATTTCACAACCATGATGTTCACTTCTGACAGGAATAAAACCAGAGTAAGTCAGATTCATTCGCAGTGGCTCTTATTTGGTATCTGAACAAAATGAACATGTACAGACAGAATAGTATCATAACCCCACCCCCAAAACAAAAGGCTTTGAAAAATCCAATTATACTTTTTAAATGTCAAAGAACATTTTTGTTATAAAATTTAAGATAAATAGGATTGGAATAACTAAATACAATCAGTAGACTTTTCTACTGCAATAAGTAACAACGAAAAGCAATGTCATAACACCACCATCACTTTACGCTTACACAAGTAAACAGTATTTACATTTAATCTGAGTAAGTACTAAACCAAAGCCCTAGCATGGCGCTGGTAAGCACAACATTTCTGAAAGTACCATACAGGAACCCACTATTCTGCATATATGAACATCGGACCCATAAAAGAGAGAGCTACATTTCCAATTCCAAGTCTGCAATGCCATCTGACCCCACTGCTATGCCAAAGAATGGATTCCCTGTCTTTCCCAACTCCCTCTTTGGAAAGACACATTTGGTTCCACATTTTGTCATCCTGGTCTATGCAAGAGGTCATTGGAAGGCACAGAGCCTCGCCAATAAGCTAAGGGCTTGTCTACAGAGCTGGTTTGGAATTTTTGGATTAAACTTTTTTGTTGGAAAATGGTGATTTATTGAAAGCACAACTTTAAGTGAGAATGTAACAGTTTCTACTAAACTTTTGTCAGGAAAGGTTTGCAATTTTTGGAAAAAACAAAGGGGGAGAGAGAGAGAAAGAGAGCTTTGCCCCAGAATAGCCAATAGCCTACTGGTTAGGGCACTCACCTGGGATGTGAGAGATTCACATTTAAATCAGCGTCTGACTCAGGCAGAGCTGGGACCTGAACCTGGGTCTCACACACCCCATGTGAGCGCCCTAACTACTAGGCTATTGACTGTTCCAGGGTGAGTCTTGCTCTCCCTCTTTTTGTGAAAAACATCAGAAGGTCTCAGTTCTGACCTGATGCAGATCAGGAAATTTTTCAACATCTCAAGAGTTTTCATAAGACAGGAGAACAGTTTGTTGGCCAGCTCTACTTGGATACACATTAAAGTTATCCAGGAACAAGATAGGGTGTGAATTGAAAGGGGAATACCTATTCCTGAATAACCCATGTGTAGACAAGCCTTAACAACTGCAGAGGCAAGGGAGTTCTCTACAACTTGAGCGAAGGACAACAGCCCAGGCAATAGGCCATGATCCCTAACACCTATTCATCCAATGTTGTGGCAGACTACATCCAGTGGAATGGGGAAGTGTGCTTCCGAAAGTGGTGCCCTCAGAAGTGGATCTGTTGTGGCTCCAAACAGTCCTATCAAATTTGTTGACATGCCAGAGAGACAGGATGCACCGCAGAGGAGAAGGAAGACTGGCAACCCCGATTGTAGCTCAACTTCTTCGTAGTATGGTCCTCAGCTTGCCAGAAGTCATAGGATGGCACTGGGGTTGAGGACATACGGCTTGTGGCATGGGGGCCAGAGAGTAAATCCCCAGGGAGGGTATAGAGGCCTTTGAATCTTTTAGAGAGTGAAGAGCACTGTCAGTGTGCTTGCTGAATAATTCCACGCTCTCAAAGGGCCGGTCCTTGATTGTGGCCTATACAACCCTAGGGATGCCTGATGCTTGGAGCCACGATGCTCTGAACAGTCACCACTGTGGCCATAAATCTGGCTGCAGTGTCAAAGGTTTCCAAGTGCTGCCTGTAAAGCCATCTTGGCCACCATTTGGCCTTTCTTGATTATATCCCAGAGTTCCTCCTTCCAGTCATGCAGGAGTTGAGAGAAATGGTTTTCACTCTGTCCCAAGTCAAAAAAGTTGTATTTGGCCAGTAAGGCTTTGGAATTTGCCACTCAGAGTTGTAAAGAGATAGAGCAGTAAGATTTTCTCCCAGACAGCTCAAGCCCCTTTGGGTCCTTAGCCTTAGAAGTACTTTTGTTTGATTTAAAATGTTTGTATTTTGTCAAGACAACCCGGGTTGGGGTGGGGGCAGAAACATATTCCAACGCAGATTGAGGGACCTAGCACCATTTCTCTACCTGTTTTACAGTTGGTATTGTGTCTGCCACAAGGCCTTGGCTGGGCTGAGCAGCCCCTCATTTATAGGAAGGATGTATCTGGTCGAGCTGGGGATTGTCAAATGTCAAAAACCTTTGAGATTTCTCCAAGACTAAAGTCTCCAACTCTAAAGTCTCAGGATTCTTATAAGGAGCTCTTGAAATGACATGGAGTAATCGGTGCCAAAGGCACTGCCTCACTGGCTGACAAAGGTAACAGCTCCTTTGATAGTGAAATAGGATGCTGCTGTTGCTCTGTCCCAGGGTCTGGGTCTTCCTGGTGATCTGGCCAGAAAAGCAGATAGGAGTGACCTCTTCCTCAAATCTGCTGGAGAGCAGCTCCTAGAGGCCGGTGAGGCAAGACCCCAGTAGGTCCAACAGAGCCACGGCACATGTTGTAGCAGTATGGCTGGGTTGTTCGGTATCAGCCAGTCCAATGCCATTCCTGCTGCACAGGTGACTGAGCCCAGAGGAAGAGCTGGCAGACATCAGTGATACTGACCACAGGTTCCAGAGAGTGTCCTTTGCTTGAAGATGGCAAGAACATATGTCCTGGTGACTGAGAAGAGGCACAAACCACCTCTGTGGGGTGGTGCCACGGTATACCGCACTCTCAGTACAAGGGTTTGCATCAGTATCAGCAGGTATCTTGCATCAGTATCAGCAGGTTTCCCCAGTGGTACAGGCTGCAATGCCAGAGCTCAGATCAGTGCTGGAGAAGACTCTCTCTGTGCCATAGGCTGCTGCTTATCACCAGCCCTTGACACCATGAGGGGCTTGGTGGCTTTTCCCCTGAGACCTTAGGTGGCCTGTCTTTATGAGAGACACAAAGCTCTGTTTGGCATTTGCTTATGTGCCTCTCAGAGCTGGACTTCAGTGCTGGCATCGGCTTCAGTTCCAGGGGTGTTTATGGTGCCAACTTTGGTAGTGGCACTAATGCCAGGTCTCTCCTCATCTTCTTTTTACAGTCACCTGCCTACTAGGCCGGGCACAGGATGAAGCTGGCTCGTCTGCTGCCTGGACACTGGCACTCGTCCCCTTTGGATCCAAAGAGACCTTCATAGATTGCTCCAAGGAGGTGAGGCTTCAACTGAGCGTCTCATGACTTACGCATTATTATGGAGAACGAAAGGCACAATGAGCAACGTCTTGGTATACAGGAATCTCCCTAAGCTGAAGAGGCATCTGCTTTGTCCATCTTTCAATGTCATTAGCCCATCACAGGATGGGTAGAGCTTGAAGCCTGCAGGTTTCTAATCTGCCATGTTGAGAAGCCCTGTGTGGGGAAGTTTGTCCTGTAAATATTCCATCCAGATAGGTCAATATCACTCATGGAGGCTGTGTGCCACAGAATCAGAAGAGTTCTGAAGGCTTTATGAAGAGTGTGAAGAAATTTAGCCAAAGGCAAAAAGACCTAGCAGGTCAGACACTCACAGGGTTCCATCTTGCTGCCACAGGTGATAAGGGAGATCGTGACCACCCTAGCCCTCTCTCCTTTCATACAGGAGCACAGGGGTGCAGGCATGACCCTGAAGGATGCTGCTATTCAAAAAATTCTGATCTTGTACACAAGACTAAAGCTTACTCACAGTGGGATTCACACTTACATATAGTGGAAGAACCTGTAATTTGCCCTGATAATTCGTTCCTGAGCTGAGACTCTCTCTGCTATTTCAGCACATAACTCATTTCATGGTGAAATTAAACACCCATGGAAAACATGGGTTTTATCAAAAAGGTGCCAAAAACGTTTCAATTAAAAGTAACATCGAACTGCTACGGTCCCAATGAATCTGTGAGAAGCCACTCACCCTAATATCATAAATGATAAATGTGCCAGCAGATCATCAGGTGGCTTCCTAAAACAAGACGGTCTCTCAGCAGGAGTACTTCAGCCTACCAGAGGAACAAGATGTCTCAAGCAGAGGACATGGATGCCCTTTGGCTATATAAACACAATTCAGTGCATAGTCAGATCCATTTAGTCAAGGGCTCAGATCCACGGAGATGAGCACAGTATTTGCCTTGATTAACAGATCTAGTAGGCACTTTGTCCCTTCTTGTGGCCTTGAAAGACCCACAAAGAGGGATTTAGTAACCCTAAATTCTGGTGTTACATGGAGGTGGAACTACGAGGTCCTAACCACATCTAGGGTTTGTCAAAGCCACTCTTTAGGGAAGGCAGGAGGGTAGACAGGTGGAAAGTATGACCATGTAAAAAACAGAGTTAATTTTGGGTACAGTCTTAAAAGAAAACATTGAGGAGTATCAGGAAAGAAAAATAGCCTAAACTGGGCAGTGAGCTCCAGCGCTAGGTGCTAAAGTAACAGCTTCTAGTATTTAAAGACAAAACAGGAAGACTGACCTACAGACAAAGCAGTGAAGACAAAGATAATGAAGAACAAGGTTCATATTCCAGGCAGCAATTGATTGTTGAAGCTTGATTTCTAGCTTTTAACCATCCAGAAGTATATGACAGCTCACCATAAGGTATGTAAAATGAAGCAGTGTCCCAACCCATCTTTAAGAAAATGCCAGGATCAAAGGGATGAAGAAAGAGGGAGCTCTGAGTCTGGTTAGGGAACAGTTCTAGATGTGGTACTACAATTTTTTACTTACTGATGTACATGATGTTAGGAGGGGACCAGTAGCACTACTGGTGATGCTTGTCCGAAGCTCTGCACAGTAGATTACTAAGAAATAGATCTGCTTTAGGTCGAAGATAAACCAGATTCCTAAACATTTAAATTGTGATAGCATGACTTGCAGAAAGGGGAGAGCAAGGGGTAAAACTGGACTGAAATCAGCACATTAATGGGACAGTAGTTGCTATCTCAATTGTGGGGAGGCTAGCCCCTCCCTCTCTATAATAAAATACCACAGATCTCCAGAAACTGAAACCTAGGCCCTACAGCTAAAGGAAGACCTCAAATAGCATTAGGTTCTTTTCTAAGGCCTGGTCTACACTACGAGTTTATGTCGGATTTAGCAGAATTAAATCAAATTAACCCTGCACCCATCAACACAACAAAGCCATTTTTTTTTTTACATAAAGGGCTCTTAAAACCGATTTCTGTACTCCTCCCCGACGACGGGATTAGCGCTGAAATCGACATCGCCATTTCGAATTAGGGTTAGTGTGGATGCAATTAGAAGGTATTGGCCTCTGGGAGCTACCCCACAGTGCACCATTGCGACCACTCTGGACAGCACTCTGAACTCTGATGCACTGGCCAAGTGTACAGGAAAAGCCCCGGGAACCTTTGAATCTCCTTTCCTGTTTGACCAGGCGAGCTCATCAGCACAGGTGACCATGCAGTCCCAGAATCGAAAAAGAGCTCCAGCATGGACCAAACGGTAAGTACCGGATCTGATCGCTGTATGGGGAGAGGAATCCGTGCTATCAGAACTACGTTCCAAAAGACGAAATGCCAAAACATTTCAAAAAATTCTGAGGCCATGAGGGACAGAGGCTACAGCAGGGAGGCAACACAGTGCCGCGTGAAACTTAAGGAGCTCAGACAAACACACCAGAAAACCAAAGAATCAAATGGACACTCCGGGACAGAGCCCCAGACATTCTACGCTGAGCTGCATGCAGTTCTAGGGGGGGCTGCCACCACTACCCCACCCCAGTCCGTGGACTCCCATGATGGGGTACTCTCCGCCATGCCTAAGGATTTTGCGGATGCGGAAGATGGAGGAGGAGGAGGAGCAGCAGCTTGAGGAGGGCACACAGCACACCGTTCTCCCCGACAGCCACGATCTTTTTTATCACCCTGACCGAAATACCCTCCCAAGCCAACGAAGCCGGAGAAGGGAACTCTGGGGAGTGTACCTTTTAAAATATAATACATGTTATAAAAGCAAGCATTTTTTAACCATTAAGTAGCCCTGAGAACTTGGGATGCATTCATGGCCAGTATAAGATGCAAAATGCGACCTTGTACCAAAATCACATGTGCTATGTAATTTGAATAGTGTTATTCACCGTGAAAGAGTATAGCCATTGCTCTGTAAATGTACCTTTTAAAATACTGCACTCCCTTTTTTCCCCCAGCAGCTGCAAATGTTTCAAGCCTCCCTCCTCCGTCCCAAAGGCTATCTCAGATAAGACGGCAAAAAAAAAAAAAACCAAACGTGCGATGACGTTCTCTGAGCTCATGCAGTCGTCCGGCACTGGCAGAGCTCAGCAGAATGTGTGGAGGGACACAATAGCAGAGTACAGGACAGTGGCTGATGAACGTGAGGGAGAGGTGGCGGCAGGAAGATCAGAGGAGGCATGATGCAATGCTGGGATCAAACGGACATGCTCTGGCGTCTGGTGGAGGTTCATGAATGGCAGCAGGATCACAGACTGCTGCTGCAGCCCCTGTTTAACCGCCCTCCCTCCTCCCCAAGTTCCATCGCCTCCTCACCCAGATGCCCAAGAACGCGGGGGGGAGGCGGCTCCGGGCACCCAACCACTCCACCTTAGTGGACAGCCCAAGCAACAGAAGGCTGGCATTCAACAAGTTTTAAAGTGGCCTTTTCCTACCTCCTCCCACACCCCACCTGGGCTACCTTGTGAGTTATCTCCCTATTTTTATAATCAATTAATAAAGAATACATGTTTTTTAAACGATAGTGACTTTATTTCTTTTGCAAGCAGGCATGAAACTGGTTTTCAAAGCTTCTCTGATGCGCAGCACTTCCTCCTGTGCTCTTCTAACCGCCCTGGTGTCTGGCTGCGCGTATTCAGCAGCCAGGCGATTTGCCTTAACCTCCCACCCCACCATAAATGTCTCCCCCTTACTCTCACAGAGATTGTGGAGCACACAGCAAGCAGCAATAACAACGGGAATATTGGTTTCGCTGAGGTCTGAGCGAGTCAGTAAACTGCGCCAGCGCGCCTTTAAACGTCCAAATGCACATTCTACCATCATTCTGCACTTGCTCAGCCTGTAGTTGAACAGCTCCTGACCACTGTCCAGGGTGCCTGTGTACAGCTTCATGAGCCAGGGCAACGATAACTATAGGCATTTCAACATCCACAGCAGTTATTTTCTGGTCTGGGAAGTAAGTCCCTTCCTGCAGCTGTTTAAACAGACCAGAATTCCTGAAGACACGAGCGTCATGAACCTTTCCCGGCCATCCACGTTGATGTTGGTGAAACGTCCCTTGTGATCCACCAGTGCTTGCAGCACCATTGAAAAGTACCCCTTGCGGTTTATGTACTGGCTGCCCTGGTGGTCCAGTAGCAAGATAGGGATATAGGTTCCGTCTATAGTCCCACCACAGTTAGGGAATCCCATTGCAGCAAAGCCAACTAGTATGACCTGCACATTTCCCAGAGTCACTACCTTTGATAGCAGCAGCCCAATGATTGCATTGGCTACTTGCATCACAGCACTCCCACAGTAGATTTGCCCACTCCAAACTGATTACCGACTGACCGGTAGCTGTCTGGCATTGCTATTGACACTCACTTGTGAACTGTGAGGGCTGCTCTCATCTTGGTATTCTTGCGCTTCAGGGCAGGGGAAAGCAAGTCACAAAGTTCCATGAAAGTGCCCTTATGCATGCGAAAGTTTCGGAGCCACTATGCATCATCCCACACCTGCAACACTATGCTTGTTTCCTGTGCCCAGAATCGGCGTTCCATGGCATGAGCCTGCCCCAGTAACACCATGATCTTCAAATTGCTGGGGACCACGGTCCTCATCACCACGCAGCCGTCACCTCCTTGCCTGGTTTTTCAGGTGCTGGTTCTGCATAAACTGCATAATAATGCGCGAGGTGTTTACAATGGTCATAACTGCTGCGGTGAGCTGAATGGGCTCCACGCTTGCAGTGCTATGGCGTCTGCTTGGGCAATCCAGGGAAAAGGGCGCGAAATGATTGTCTGTTGTTGCTTTCACAGAGGGAGGGAGGATTGAGTGATGACATTTACTCATAACCCCCGCGACAAATTTTTGGCCCCATCAGGCATTGGGAGCTCAGCTCAGAATTCCAAGGGGCAGCGGGGACTGCGGGATAGCTACCCACAGTGCACCGCTCGGAATGTCGACACTTGCCACAGTTCTGTGGACGCAGACCACTGAATTAATGTGCTTAGTGTGGACGCATGCACTCGACTTTATACAATCTGTTCCCAAAAATCGACTTCTGCAAAATCGGAGTACTTTCGTAGTGTAGACATGGCCCAAGCCACAATCAGCAAATGGGGGTTGAAGGAACGGGTAAAGAATTGCTTTGGAGTCCTATTTTCACAGGTCAAAAAGATGTGCTTCTGAAGCGTCCATGCAGATTTCTTTGGCTGGCGAGGATTTTAGCTCTTTCCTCCATGAAAGGTCAGGGTCATCAACGTTTTACCAAATTTAGTTAGAGGACAGAGCTGGCATATAAAACAGTGTGTATTTAATGAGATTTGTAAGGAAGAGGCATACAAAGCGGAGAAATGTGTTAGACTTGTTACAGCACCTGAATATTTTAGAATGTTCCTATAAAATATGCAGGTGCTGTAACAAGTACTTTCATTTCAGCCAGGAGCTTTTCGAGCTGTTAAAATCAACTGTTTTGTCACAGGACATTCGTAACTCTAAGGGAACACTGTTGCTCTATTTGGCACCATATTCCACCTTGTTACTTTCATAACTTCCAATCCAATAAAAGATATTACCTCACCTACCTTGTCTTCTCTCTCTCTGTGTTTATGTTTTTTATTTTTTATAGTTCTCTGTATGAACTGTTCAGATCTTAAACACAAGGTGTCTTACCCAAACCAGAACAGCTCTAAGACCGATGCTCGCTGAAAAAAGACAAAAATCACAAGCTTTGCAGATTGTATCACAGTTGTTGTTGTTGTTGTGAGAAGACAAGACAAAATGTAAACTGCTTCATATTCAGTCAGTGCAAAAGGATAAATCCCTCTGGGGCCTGATTTAAAAATGACTGAAAAAGTTAAAATGAGATTTGCAGGATTTTGTTTTTTGTCGGTGTTTTTAAACCAAAAGGCACTGCAAGTTATTTATCTGCCATCAGCTCCAGGAAAGTAGAGGCTGGTGACATCCAAAAACAAGTAGGCAAAACTGGCGTGTAAAGGAATGTCAGGAGCCAACTTACAGCAAGAGGTTAAGACTGGGACTGTTTCTGACTCAAACAGGACAGGACAAAGCCTATTCTGAGGACTCTCCATTGCGTCAGGCTATGATTTAGGCCATGTCTACATTAGTGAGTTATAGTGGCTCAGCTGTGCTGATGCAGCTGTCCCACTGTAAGATCACTTGTGTAACTACTCTATGCTGATGGTAGAGAGCACTCCCACTGACACAATAAAACCACCTCAACGACTGGCGGCAGCCATGTCGGCTGGAGTCCCGCAGCCATTCTGCTGTGTACACTGCCACGTATGCCGGCAAAACTTATGTCACTTCGGGGTGTGTTTTTTTCATACCACAGAGTGACATAAGTTTTGTCAGCATAAGTGGCAATGTAAACATGGTCTCTGTTCTGATACCCGTTTTCTTCACTGAAGCAACATGATTTTATGCGTCAGTGAGAGAAACTAGCCAAAATTAGTCAAACTACACAATACCGTGACTCGTAGCATGCTGCACAATATGACCGAACCCTTCCATGAATGGCTACATGCTTATAGTTGTCTCAATGAACAGAAGCAGCAGGAGAAACTCTCTTTGTATTGAAGCTTGGTCTACACTATGAATTTATGTCGGTATAACTACGTTGCCCGGGGTGTGGGGGTGACATAGTTATACTGACCTAACCCCAGTGTAGACAGCACTATGTTGATGGGAGAGCTTCTCGCATCGACATAGCTACTGCCTCTCGGGGAAGCGGAGTACCTATCCCAATGGGCGACTCTCTCCCACTGGTGTAGGTAGTTTCTTTGATGCTGCACTGCTGTAACTGTAGTTAAGCCCTAAGTTGTACTTTGATAATGGTGGCGTCTTCACTACAAAACACAATCCAGTTTAACCAATTATTCAACTCCATTGCACATAACCATCCTATCACATGGTCTGGTGCCATCCTTAGCTTATTAGGCTGACCCACATTTTAACCTGGTTCAAAAACAGTGCCCTAGCCTAGGTCTTTACTGGGGTGTAAGCACAGTTTTTGAACCCAACTGTAGTATAGTTTGGCCCCAGACACACAGACTATGCAATCCACATGAGAGCATAGTTGAGCTCCAAATGAGTTTATTAACAGTTCATAAATTTTGTTTCTGTAGCATACACAGGGCCTTCCTTAACTACTGATAACACACATCCAATTCTAGCAACGGGTTTTAGAGACTCAGGATCTCCTTGGGAACTAACAGCATGTCAGAGACCCAAGTTTACATAGCATGTAAGTGGTTACATCGTGCAACAGCAGAAGGCGGCCTTTGCTATACTTCCAGTACAGCAATAAACACTCAGTAACTTCTTTAGGAACTACTACATGTGCTACTCTTCCCCTTTTAAAAATGGTGAGTCAAACACAACTGACGGCTACATTCTAATATCTCACCCTTCACAAAGTTTTTTCATTTCACATCAAAATGACACTCAGTCTCCTGGTTGGTAGGGCAAGTGGATGAGGAGAAGATCTGCCTCTTGCACAGGAAAGGAGCAAAGAGCAGATTAGGCAATCTATACAGAAGAAAGTGCAGTAGCCTCTCAGTAGTCTCTAATTCATCTCCCAGTAAGTAATACTAAAAAAAAATCTTAAGGAGACAGGCACACAATATTTGAACTGGCATTATAAACCTCCACAGTCATCGTTGGCCTTGGGCATTCCAGATAATAAATCAACAGTAATATTTCAGTTAAATCCTGCTTTTCATCCCAAAGAATCAAACTGCTTTACAAACTCTGGCCCCAGTTCAGCACATGCCTAACTTTAAGCACAGGTACCCCGGTGAAGTGGATCCTGCAATGTGATCCAGACAAGACCCTTGCAATCACACAGAATCCCAATGAAGTTAGTGGGGCTTCACATGGGTGCAAGAGTCTACCTGTGTGGATCAGGTTAAAGGATCAGGGCACTGGAAAACATCCATTTCTGGAATGGACAGTGGCAGCAAGTACACAATAGCAAAGAGATGAAATTTTGTTCAGGACAACACACTCGCAGCATAATTGCATGTGGAACATAGTCCATCCACCTTGGAAGGATAAAGAGGTGAGAAAAGCCTGCTGGGATTTGAACCTGTAGTTCCAGAGAGTCTAGGTGGTAGAAGTCAACGTTAAGACCATCAAGCAATCCCCTCCAGCATCATCTTGTTCTTACAAAGCATAAGGGTGATCCAAACTTTAGAATCCAAAAGATGCTTAAGAGAAATGTTGTATCTTCTTCCACTGAGGATAATTCCTCCTTTAGAAATATTTCCCTTATGGAAAAAAGGTTTATTTTTAGGATGCTACTGCTCCTAAAACTACTAAGATTAGAATGTGTATTGCCAGAGTAGAAGAGAGAAAGATCTTTGTAAAGTGGAGCATTTTCATGACCTCCAGGGGGGAAAAATCCTACACATCCAACTTGACAGAGAAAACAAAAATCCCCTTCCTCCCAAGTCAGGTACTGCAAAAAATAAAATAAGCCTTCCTGTTTGCCTTCCTTCTGAAGGCGGAGATACTGAAGTCATCACTCCCTCAGCGAAGAGGAAATGCAAGCATCTTTTTCTCCCCTCAAGTCGTTTGACAAAGGGCAAGACTACATTAAAACGCTGCATCAGCGCAGCTGCAATGATGCAGCCAGGCCACTGCAGTGCTTTAATGAAGATGCTCTATACTGATGGGAGAGGTCTCTCCTGTCGGCATACTTCACTCACCTCCCCGAAAAGCAGAAGCTATCTGAGCGGGAGAAGCTCTCCTGCCGCCATAGTGCTGTCTACAGTGGAGGTTAGGTGGGTATAACTACATTGCTCAGGGATGTGGATTTTTCACACTCCTAGCAACGTAGTTACACTGATATAGGTCTGTAGTGTAGACCAGACCTAAGTCACACACTTAGTAAATTGAGACAGATAGCAGATTAAAGGACAAGTGAAGAATGGAGAAGCATTAAAGGTGTAACAAAAATCTTGATCATCAATTCAGTCCGAAAGGAAAACAGAATCTGCTGCAAATGCTTGAGATAAAAATTGGCTGGAGGAAAACATGAACAGCTGATACAAGGTGGCTTACCTCCCTTGTTAGCAGCTTATTCTGAAAATTCCCACTTAGGTGAGCATTGGAGTGGTATGTGGGATTCAGCACAATCCTAAATCAAGTCATCTCAGTGTCTTTTTGGGGAAGGGTGTGAGAGACTGCTACACCAGAGAAATCATCCCTCTATTTTAATTGGTTTTAAAACAAACAAACAAACAAACAAAAACATTAACACAGTTGCTGGATCCTTCAAGCCCACTTAATGACAAGGTACAATAAAAACTCTGCAGCTACCTACACCAGACAAAGTTCAGTAAATCGCAGTAATTCTAGATCCCACTGTTTGTGTTTGGGTAAATGGAAATGATTCACCCAGCAGAAGTACTTTATAAAAGAGAGCATGCTAGTGACTATGCTGAAAAGGTACATTTGAAGGGAAGAGACAACAGGAAACCAGATCAAAAGAAGCATAATTGGCCATTTGATAACCTTGCAACTAAACTGCCAGAAAACTATTTCAGGAAACTGTGACAAGTTTGCTAAATATGACAACAAAAAGGAGCCATAACTACAAAGCTCCTGAATTACAATCACATTTTGTGTAAAAACGGACATGTTTTATTATAAAAAACTAAAATTGTACAGAAAAATTGTGTTTCCCAAGATTTCTCTTTCTGATTGCAGCTTACTTGTCATACCTGAACTCACAGGAGACGTTTAAACACTAATCAGTGGCTCGCAACCAGGGGTACATGTACCTTGGGGGGGGGGGTACTCAGAGGTGTTCCAGGGCGTATATGAACTCATCTAGATAGTTGCCTTCTTTTACAACAGGCTACATAAAAAGCACCAGTGAAGTCAGTACAAACTAAAATTTCATGCTTATTTATACTGCTCTATATACTAAAAACTGAAATGTAGGCAAAATATTTATATTCCAATTCATTTATTTACAATTGTATGGTAAAAATGAGAAAGTAAGCAATTTTTCAGTAGTAGTGTGCTGTGACACTTTTGTATTTTTATATCTGATTTTGTAAGCAAGTAATTTTTAAGTGAGACAAATCAGACTCCTGAACCAGGTACAGTAGTCTGGAAAGATAGAGAGCCACTATACTAGCTCAAACTATTAAAATGCTGTACAGAAAATAACAATATTCTAGGTGCCAATCTTCCTGGTTACAGGTCACAGAAGGAGAATAAGTACAGGTAGAAATTTTAAAACCTAACAATGATCTTGGAGAGAAATAACTTGCAAGAAAGGAGCGTTTTCCTCTGTATTGTGACAAGCAGCTTTTGTACAAGGGAAGCAAAACAACCACCCAGAGTTTATGTCCTCTTGCCTGTTCCCTGCAGCACATGTGGGCAAGTCAGTTAGGAAACAGATTACTTATTACGGTGCCAAACAAAGCCAACTCCTCTTACAAACATGCCTTAATAAGCATAGAAAGATGAGCCTGGTGCCAGAGAGACTAAGTAATCGATAGAGTACACGAACAATACTTGCTTTACCCTTAAACATTGTCTATAATTTGCCACATTAAGCTGTTGGCAAATTGCAGCATCTTAAGCTATTTACTCCCATTCACTTCAAATAAGGAGATCAGTTCCTTCTGGCCTTAAAAATCATAGTTCCTTCTGCCCTTAAAAATCTAGGAGCCACCTTAGTTTACTATGTTTAGAAGTACCCAAGCAACATTTGCAAGTGTGATCTCCAATTTTGGGTGCCCAACTTTAGAAATCTGAAGCCTGATTATTTAGGAGGTGCTGAGCACCCTCAGCTACTCCTGACATCAGTTTGAGTTATGGTTATTCAGTACCCATGAAAATCAAGCCTTAAGTTTCTGAAGTTCAGCAGCACTCCACAACTGAGGAATGTCCAAAATCAGGGGCCACTTCTGAACATTTAGGCCACTTGGCCCTTATGCTCTTAAGCATATGAAGCATAGCTAACTCCTATGGAGTGGTTACTCATCTGTAAGAACAAAACTCGTAGTTACGGGAATTTTTCGGCAAGAAAGGAACAGCTGTCAAGAAAATTCTTTAGTTTTCCAATTTACGATAGGGATTGGTAAAAATACATTAAGGTAGAACACTGATATTCAATTATGTTACGGAGGATTACCTTAAGCACCAATGGAATCCTAGTAAACACTTTTTCCTCCCCTACATAAAAGTAGCAGTTTTAACCCTGTGTGTAGCCTGTTCATGCCACCATTTCGGTCTTCTGCTTTACCTTTTGGTCAAAGTGAAGTCTGGCAAGTAGCCCATGTAACACCGTTTAACTTACTAAACTATAAGAGGAGGATAAAACAAAGTAAAATCCAGTTTAGTAAAGGGGATGGCAGTTTTTTTGAAGCATTCACATTAGTTCTACTGTGATTATTTTTCAACCATTTAAAACATTCGTGCTGAGCACACTTTAGAATTTATCACATGGGTGAATATGTTGGCACATGTCTTAGTAGAACAATCCTGGATATTTGTAGCTCTGCCTAGGAATTCTGAGTTAGCAAGTCTCCAGCATAGCATTTTCCAGAACTGCTGTCAATAACGAACCAGCTGCTAAGACCACTTCCAGGTTTCCCCTCTCCGCCCCCTTCAGCAGATCTGATACTAATTATTTAGCCATCTCTTACTGAAAGTCACTGTTGCACTCAAGATAAGAAGGGCTCAAGCACAAGGATAACTGGGCCCTGTTAATCTTTCCTCCTCTTTATTTATTTGCCTGGGTGCTGAACAAGTCTAGCAGGAAGCAATTTCTGTACATGCATACTGCACACACACAGTACTATTGACTTGTCAACACTGTAGTGTCAAGCAGCTGCTTCTGTAGCCAGAAATGATATTTTACACAGGAAAATCACCTGACTGGTATCCAGAAGTTATCTGAAATCTTTAATTTCCATACACCTGGAGTTTGTAAATTAATTTCATTTAACCAAGCCTGAAAAAAGATCAAGTTGTAGGAATTTTATTTAACATTTTGAACGCCATCAGTAAGAAGGGAAATAAGGACATGCAAATTACCATAACAAAATATTCCATCTTTCAGGCTCTACATCATTCTGTCCTGCTGCAGCTGCTTAGTCCCACATACAGTTGATGGTTTGTCATGCACTATACTCTTACACCTATCATAAAACCCCCCTGGGAGCATGCTGTCAGCCTTAAAAGGATCAGTTTTCAGTCCTTTTAAAAATTAATACCACACATTTTTCAAAGTTTCGTTATTCTTCTTCTTTGGAATATAAAATAGGAAAACTTAAAAAACCAGAAAAATACACACACACACACTTTTTTATATAAACACACTTTGGATGAGTGGGGGAGAAAGAGGATTTCTCTCAAGGCTTTGGCAAGGTTCTGCAGTAACTGTAAAGTCAAAATGTGGGGCGAGATTCTGTGCTGCTCTCCTAAGCGCAGGTCTTCACTGCAATTGGGAGGAGTGGTTGCAGCATATTTAGACATATCCAAGATCTAGCTAGACCAAAGCTCGCTTGACTAACAACAGCAGTGAAGCCGCAGCAACAGTGGCAAGTATGTAAAGTCAGAGCCTGTCTTCATTTTTACCAGAGGAATTCTCCTCCAGCTGGGATAAGCTTTTATAGCCTCTTTATTCTACTTTAGCCCTTTTACAGGTTGTAAACGGGCCAGGGTAGGGATGAGAATCCCACCCATTGTGAGTGATGCAGTGGCAAAGCAAGTCAGGAGACAGTTAGCTGTGTTACCTGTCTGGACAATGAGGACTTAAAAGAAGAAAAAATAAGTTTTGTGTTAATGTGCTCACTGGCAGTTATTCAGCACATATCAGTAAATTTACAGGACTCCAATACTGTGCATTGTTATAATATGACTTTCAAAGTAGTTTCAGTGCAAACTATTCTCATATGCAGGTAAACAATAAAAACTAGTATTTTAGAAGAAAAATATTTGTTGGTCCAGTGTTGTCAAATCTCGCAATTTTGAAGCCTTCCATATTCTGTTTTTCTTAAAGCCTCAGCTCTTGAAATTACATAAGCAACTCAGCTTTTTATTTTATTTATTTATTTTAAATTAAATGTTTAGACCTCATGGTGGTAGAGAAAACCTTGAAAATGTGACCCAAGTGCACATTAATGGCTCAGAAACCAGGAGGCATATAAAAAGAACCTCCCAATTTTATGTTATTGACACATCTTATGATTTATTGGGACATGACTCACGATTTTTGAATATTTGGGGTTGGCAATATTGCTGGTTACACTGGGGATAATCCTTGATCTATAAAGCTCCTAAGGTGCTAAGGTAATAAAGAGAATGATAATAAAGGTCCTGATCCTGTCCCTAACACAGTCAACTGGAGTTTTGCTCTTGATGTCACCGGCAGCAGCCCCACAATGTATTCATTTGAAAAGAATACAAGAAAGAAAAACGTAGAGGATAAATATTAAGACATCTAACTACTCCAACATTTACCATATATTACATATATGTTCTGCAATGCATCCCATCAGTTTGGACCTTAATAGCCCTTTTCAAAAATAATAGTGATACTCTACAGACTCTCCACATAATATAAATTTACACACTGCAAGCACATTTTTAAGTTCTGAGTTTTTCAAAAAAATATTAATCTGAAATAATATTGTGACCCACGCTAACACAGTGTGGCTCTCTGTCCCTTCTAGTGGCCATGCCACATATACAGGGTTGTGTGAATGCTACTAATTCCAAGCTAATGGAACTGGCCCTTTAGCTCAAATAGTGAAGGCCCATGCTTTTACATACTGAGGTCCATGGTTCAGTCCCCAGAGGCAACATTATACTCTCTCACACACAAGGGATTTACTTACAAAGACTCTTAGTTCTGCATAATATAGACAACAATGTGTATGAAGCCGCACAGGGAGACATTTTCACTTACGTGGTTTATATAGAGACTCTTGCGTTTTTCTCTCACTGCAAAAACATAAAATGTAATAGAAATATTATATGACTGTATTTTGTCTCAGTTAAGCTTCTGTTACACCATTTTTACGATCAAAAGTAGGAAGGTATCTATGTGTAACATCATTATTGCACTAACCAAGTTCACTCATTATTTGAGCACAGAAGGAACATCTCATATACCTGGACACTTAAAGGCATTTAAATTCTGCATTGTGCTGGATGATTAAAATTCTCATCTGTTTGGATATTTCACTACGACTGCGTGCATTGGAACTCTGCCTCCTAAAATCAGTTGGTGCAACTCTGCAGCCATTACTCATCCTGAGTAGTTGTTCTGAAGTCAATGGGACTACTCAATGAGTAACTCCTACTCAACATGAGTAACCGCTGCATGATCAGGCCCACTGTTATCAGACAAAATGCTTACAAGCAAAGGAGCAAGCTAAAATAAACTTTAATGTTACAACTGATTTTATATACTGGTTTAATTTTTGTGAATATTTTTCCTATTGACTCATCCCTTAGCCAGCCTGTGGAGCTCTGTTCAACAACTGTGATAACGCTGCAGTAACATATCAACCAAATTGTGGAATTAAACTAAAAATGGTTTAATGTCATAGGTGATTAAAGGCACTTTGGTGTGCTTGGTCCTGTTCTCTATTTTCTCTCTTACACTACGCCCACCACCGTGGTATCTGAGCATCTTCCAGAAGCACCTTAAGAGACAACTAGCATCAGTCATGTGAGAGTCTCTTTTTCTCACTTCCTCTCCCTGGGAGGAATACTACGTATGGATTTTTTTAAACACTTTTTACACATTTTGATTCTATGTCTGCACGTATTCACACGCACGATTTCAGTGTATTCATATGTGCAACCTTGTTAACGGGTCGCTGTTAAAGAACACTTATTTTGTTAAGTGTATTTGATTGTGCAGTTTTCAAAACACAGCGGGGGGATTCTGATTAGCTAGTAAGCAGTTAAGCAGCTTGCTCGTCCTTCTGCTGAAATGCTGTTCTTTCTATTCTGAAGCTCCAGTCAGGGTGTTATTCCATCAATTAAGTAAATAATAAATCTAAGAAAATATCTACCATCATTTAGTTACTTAACACCAGGCCAAAGTATTTTTCTATTGTGTAATACAATGTAAGTGATGTAAATAATTTTCACAAGCTGCAGGCAGACACTTTACCAAGCACAGATGTAATTTCATAATGGCAAAATTTATTTTGTACTTGATCAAAACTTTACTTGCACACAATTAAATATCTAGGAGCATAACTTTGTTCACTGCGTTCATACTGCATGCTGTGGCATGCAACAAAATTAGTGACAAAATGCCTCTGAGCCCTGTGTCAATATTTCAGTTTATCGGCTTTTCCTGATCCCCCACTCTTCTCTTTCCATGTTCTTGCTCCCACCCTCCACATCATTTGGTGCCCTCACCGTTGTATGATGCTCTAGTTGCTGAAGTATTGCACTTACTGCTCATTCACCCATGCCATTTACCATCTTCCAATGCTGGACAGACGGACACAGACACACCCCTCACTCTGCAGATTCTCTCTCCTTGTGAGACCCAAATTGATCTTTTTCCTCATCTTTTCCCAAAGGAAAGTAAACTTCATTGAGCTTTATTCTCCAGTGGAGGACCACAGAGAGTCAGGCAGGACTCTCTAATTCTGCGCTGCCCAGCACTGACGCAAGGTGTATGATCCCTCAAGAAACCTTTGCCGGGAGCATCAGGCACAGCAGAACTCCACTCTGTCACACTTCCTTCCTATTCTACCCAAAACAAACCCCCTTCACATTAGGAATAAGGACATCTGGTACAGGAGATGGCAAAGCCACTTGTGCCAGCTTTTCACCAACAGAGTCCTTGTGCAGAGGGAATTCTTCACCGGCTGCCCAAGGGCACTTTGTGTGGTGTAAGCAGTGCAAAGTGCTCCTGTGCAAACCACAGAACTTGACCCCATTCTAATTAACTAGCATATAGTACCGCAGACTGCTACAGTTGTAGTATCTGGCTTCAAGAACAGTGGTTTAAGATGAAATGAAGCTGAACAGACTTGAAATCACAGTTTCGAAGTTCAGACTCTAAGTCCCTATTTATTTTTCTATTACATTTTTTTCGCTTTTTACAAAACTTGCATCCTGGGTAGATTTCGTCAGGCATACTAACAAATGGGAAAGCTGCCAAAATTTCTTAATTTTCTTTAAATGTCAAGGCAAAATAACCTGTTCTCATTTTTGCAAGCGCACTCAAATTGTTAAAACTGCATTTTTACTACAGTAGGATGAATAAATTATGCAGGATTAAAATGGGGGAGAAAAACACCTTTTTGTTATTGTGCTCTCTTAGTATTCCTTTGTGCAATGTGCATAAGCAGTGTTAATGGTAGACCTCAAAAGGATGAAAGGCAATATCCCTGGGTTAATAATTACACATCGATCAAAGCCTCTCATGTTTTGAGAGTTCCTAAATAATTTAGAACAGGAATACAGCTACGATTCCTCTTGTTAGAGGAACAAGGGAATTGACTGGTCCTGATCTAAGGGCTGGTCTACATAAAAACAGAGAGAAAAGGAGTACTTGTGGCACCTTAGAGACTAACCAATTTATTTGAGCATAAGCTTTCGTGAGCTACAGCTCACTTCATCGGATGCTTATGCTCAAATAAATTGGTTAGTCTCTAAGGTGCCACAAGTACTCCTTTTCTTTTTGCGAATACAGACTAACACGGCTGTTACTGTGAAACCTATAAAAACAGAGCACAGTCGGTTTCATTCCTGCTCATCCCATAAACTGGGGTTTCCTTTGAAGCCAATTACTTGCTAAAGTCAGCAATGCTGGTACAGTAAGGACCTAATGGAAGTGAAGGAAGGAGACAGCTCTATCTAACTAATGAAAAGGGGGATTTCCAACACACTGAAGTAGCAATCAATCAAGTTTCCCCTAACTAATACAGGTGGGGAAATCACTATTGCAGAGGCTGACTTTAAAAACCCTGAATTAACCACAGCCTCCACTTTCAACTCAGTGTGTGCAGCATGCACACACCCTTTGTTTCCAGTCCAACACACATCCCATCCAGGAAGCTTACAAGAAGTGGAAACTTGGACAGATGACTAGGGAGGAGAATAAAAATATTGCTCAAGCATGCAGGGGTGTAATCAGGACGGCCAAAACACAACTGGAGTTGCAGCTAGCAAGGAATGTGAAGGGTAAGGAGAAGGGTTTCTACACGTATGTTAGCAACAAGAAAAAGGTCAGGGAAAGTGTGGGACCCTTACTGAATGGATTAATCAAAGACAAGCATGCCTGACCAACCTGATTGCCTTCTATGATGAGATAACTGGCTCTGTGGATATGGGGAAAGCAGTGGACGTGATATATCTTGACTTTAGCAAAGCTTTTGATATGGTCTCCCACAGTATTCTTGCCAGCAAGTATGGATTGGATGAATGGATTATAAAGTGGATAGAAGCTGGCTAGATCGTTGGGCTCAACAGGTAGTGATCAACAGCTTGGTATCTAGCTGGTAGCCAGTATCAAGCGGAATGCCCCAGGGGTTGGTCCTGGGGCCAGTTTTGTTCAACATCTTTATTAACGATCTGGATGATGGGATAGATTACACCCTCGGCAAATTCACGGATGACACTAAACTGTGAGGAGAAGTAGATATGATGGAGGGTAGGATAGGGTCCAGAGTGACCTAGACAAATTGGAGGATTGGGCCAAAAGAAATCTGATGACATTCAACAAGGACAAGTGCAGAGTCCTGCACATAGGACAGAAGAATTCCATGCACCGCTACAGGCTAGGGACCGACTGGCTAAGCAGCAGTTCTGCAGAAAAGGACTTGGGGATTACAATGGATGTGAAGCTGGATATGAGTCAGCAGTGTGCCCTTGTTGCCAAGAAGGCTAACTGCATATTGGGCTGCATTAGTAGGAGCACTGCCAGCAGATTGAGGGAAGTGATTATTCCCCTCTATTCGGCATTGGTGAGGCCACATCTGGAGTATTGCGTCCTGTTTTGGGCCCCACACTACAGAAAGAAGAGAGCCCAGTGGAGGGCAACGAAAATGATCAGGGGGCTGGGGCACATGACTTACGAGGAGAGTCTGAGGGAACTTGGCTTGTTTAGTCTGCAGAAGAGAAGAGTGAGGGGAGGATTTGATAGCAGCCTTCAACTACCTGAAGGGTGGTTCAAAAGAGATAAGAGCATGGCTGTTCTCTTTGGTGGCAGATGACAGAACAAGGAGCAAAGGTCTCAAGTTGCCGTGGGAGAGGTCTAGGTTGGATATTAGGAAACATTATTTCACTAGGAGGCTGGTGAAGTACTGGAATGGGTTACACCTAGGGAGGTGGTGGAATCTCCATCCTTAGAGGTTTTTAAGGCCTGGCTTGACAAAGCCCTGGCTGGGATGGTTTAGTTGGGGTTGGTCCTGCTTTGAGCAGGTGGTTGGACTAGACTTCCTGAGGTCTCTTCCAACCCTAAACTTCTATGATTCTATTAAGCTTTTTTTTTGTTTTTAATGAGTTCTAAATTAAGTTTAAAGATATCAAAGGTGGTACTCCTAACATGCTAGGAAGATTGTCACCAGGCTTAGCACCTTGAACAGTCCCTGTGAAGAGGAGGGATAAAAAATGAAAGACTTTTTGCATAAGCAGTTCTCTGAGCCTACCATCTGGCACCTTGATTAACATTTATTGGGCCTTAAATGGCCTCAGTTCTTAGATGCAGTGTACACTACCATGACTTGAACATTTGTACAGGGTCCTACGCAATCTGACAAATCTTATGCTAACTCTGCTTACCCCCTATATAAACCATGTTATTGTAGTTTGGCATCATGAAACATTACTGAATATTTTCTCCTATCCTTACAGAGCAGATACATATATTAAATGGGCCTGAAATACAACCAGGTGTAGTGCTTACTGGTGCTGTTTAGCCCACTGAAATGTGATTGTTCTGGGCACTATACCCAGTAGTATTTTCAGGACAGTGTTTCATATGGCAGGCGAGTAAGGTGTCATTTGTTTTTTCATTATCATCAACTCAGAAGGTTGACGAGCAGGTTTTATACCTCAGCTGGTAAATTTCTAAGGCAGTTCAGCAAGGTTGACATTGTTTTGTGAGAATAATAAATTCCTTCCTTTTCTCTAAGCTGGAAGAAGCTGCATAACTCAACAACTAACTGGGCTGAAAGCAATCAGATTTTGTAAATTGTCATTTTCTAAAATTTCTCATAACCTACAATTACAAAAAATCAGTCACTAATAAAAGAATTATAATTAGAGCTGATCAAATGTTTTCAGATATAACTGTGTGTGAAACATTTTCACCTTTTCAGCCAGCTCTAAGAACAATATTTAGCATTCAAATATTACTTTGCACTTTCAAAATGCTGTACAGACACTAACTAATTAATCCTCACGGTACCATTGTGATGTAAGGAAGTGTCACCATACCCAATTTACAGACTGCCAAGCCCAGGGAAGGATGAGGCATGGTGCGTGTGATTAAGTGACATACCCAAACCTCACAGCAAATCAACGGCAGAGCAACAAGTTCCTGGCTCTTGCCCTCTCCCCATTATACCACGCTGCCTTTTGATTAAGGCTCCAATCTTGCAGATGCAGTCAGTAGGCCTCCAAGGGCAGAAGAGTACCCACACATAACCCACTGCAGAATCAGGGCCTAAAATGCATAGTCTCTGTAGACATTTTCAAAAACTACCAGAAAACAAACAACGAGGTCACTAGAATTTCTGAAATACAAATGTGCACTTAGCTGAATAAAAATCTCAGTAAAGTATCATTTACTCAGTAAGTCTAAAACAGAGTTCATATGCCCCGAACAAGGAGCACAGAGAATGCACAACAACAACAGAAAAGTTGCTTGGAAAGTTTGGGTAGAAAATGACGTGCTTTGTATTCATTATTCACGTCTACTTCTGGCAAAACACTAACATCACTCAAGCTAGACATTGTAGATTCAATTAGCCAAAAGTAAGTGGCTTCCATTCCACTAATTACATCAAGAGGCTCTCTAAAAACACAGGCTTAATTTCTATCAGGTTATTTTTGTCTCTCAGTAAAAAAATAAATAAAATAAATTCCAGATAAATGAAAGATACTGTCAAACCATGCTGATCAATAAAAATAAAGGGATATTTTTTATTTGTTTTTAAAACCCATCGAAGGGCTCATGTGAACTGGGATTTACAGTTTTCAATCTGTCTGGGGGAGACATCAGACTACATCCTCAGCTGGTCTAAACTGCCATTGGTCCAACTAAGCTATGTGGATGTACATTAGCTGGGAACCTGGCTCCTTCTGTTTAGTTCTGAAAGACAACTGTACTGAAAGGTTTACACTTAAAGAAGCTAATTCTTTTACACGTTATTAGTATTTGTAGCTCCACTGTATGTTTTGAACTTGTAATAGTCAACATGCTACAGGGTTCAATTCTGTAACCATTTATTCATGGGTCTGACCTAAAGCTATGGAGAGACTGTCATTGACTTCAGCGGGCTTTGCCTCAGGCCCTGTGTGAATCTCTCTGCATATCCATGGGTCCAAACGATTTCAACATAGTGACTCGTATGAATTAATGTGTGGGACTGGTCCAACAAACCCCAATCATGAACCCACTCATGTGCACGACTTGATGCATGTGAGTAGTCCAATGGGGTCTACTCAACAAGACTATTCACAGGTGTCAACTTCTATATGTGCACAGGTGTTTGCAGGATGGGCCCACACCTTTTAACAACCTTCTGACACTTAAATCAATTCAATAGGTTAGGATTCAAATAAATTAGAGAACATAGCGATAACTATGGGCCTGATCCTGTTGTCCTTTCACAGGTAAGGATCACTTTGAAGTCAACTTAGATTTTATTGTTTTGCATAAAAGAAACAGGATCATATCTTACTGTGCATTAATTACTAACAATAAGCCACTGGGCCAGATCCTCAGTGTGTGTATATCAGCATAGCTCCAGTTAACACCAGCTAAGGACCTGGCCAATTACATTTAGCCAAACCAATCTGCCATTGTTGTGTCTTGTTCTCCTGAAGGTGGGCAAAAATTCAAACAAAACCGAAACCCCCCACTTAATATAGGTTACTGCATGCAAAGTTTAGAAATAATCTGAAAAGAGAAAACTGTAGTAAATCCAGTAACCTACCGTCTGTTTGAGATTTACTGAGGAATATTGTGCTGGCCCGTGGGTGATCCGATGGGTTGAACTCCATGTTCAAATCTTGAAAGGAAGAAACAAAATTACAATATGTTAAAAGGTTTGTAATCACCCAATGCAACAAGCAGACTTTAGCCCTTATTTGCACAAATGGGCCCCACTGGAGTGAGGACTACTTGCATCAGAAAGAGTTGTAGGATTTGGCCTTGGGTGCAATGGTTTCTCCTGGACTGAAGTAAGACAAGCAGCTTTTAGACATTTGTAATACAAAGTCGAGAGTTGTACATTTTTCATTCATTTCCCTTCCACACCCCCAAGACTTCACCAAGTGCAGGAATAGAGCCTTTTGCATGTAATATAGGAGAATTAGGTACTGTAAAACAATTATGTAGAACCATGCAGACAGTAGATGGCTTTCCACTGTTATATGTGATTACAATAAACAACTACTGCTGTTTAAATTAAACAATTAGAACAGAGCATTTAAAAAGGCTACATTTTTGGAAAATGAACTTTTCCCGGAGGTCCACAGGAAGCGTCACAGAATGGCATATTTCCTGCTGTGGCAACTTCATTTCTAAAAAGAATGCACCAAGATAATCATAAGGATGCCCTGTGGTACCAGGTTACAAATTAAATCAGTACCAGCCTACTTCCTCCTTTCACAACATATGTGAACTTCCAGAAAGTATTATTTTCCTTGGCAAGATTAACGCCCTCCCAAAAGATTCTGAGATGGCCATCTTATTTCGCTGAGAAACTCTGAACAATAGTGCATGATTACAAATAACATTTTTCATGTGGCTTTCCATACCTTACTTAGAAACAGCACTGGAGAAGTAAAAAAAAAAAAAACAAACCATCAGATGACCCGCAATGAGATGGGTGGTGCTGCTGCTAAGATAATTACCCACTAACCTGAACCCAACATGCATTTCATTTTGTAATCAATACTTTAAAATTGTGTAATATGTCATTTTCTGTACAGTCATAAATAAAACCCAATATGGTTTTATCCTATTGTAGAGGTTTCCATGTAACTTCTGTTTACATCACAGCAATGTAAAATCAGTCAAAGCAATCTCCCTAACACGTAGCTGAACTCTGACATTTAAACATAGCACTTCAGCAACCAGGTGTTTCCTTTTATTCAAGTCTAAGGCCGTAAGATCAGCCCCTTGTCTTTTCAGCAAATATGGATATTTTGGCACAGGTTCAGACACTGTTTTCAGGAAATATAAGAAAGAAAAACCGATGACCACATCTCTAAGCCGATCACTGCTTTAGACTGTAAATTGCTTACATACTATTGGCGCATCACTGTTGGATGAAGATTTACATCTTGTGAAGAAGTTTTCAGGCTCTGGGCTTTTTTTTTTTCTTTTTTCTTTCATCTTTTTTTTTTAATCTTAAGCATAAATGTATTTTGCTGAGGAAGAGCTGTGTGGTGACTTGTGACTGCTGGCAATACACTGTTCACAACCCACAAACACACACACTGAGAGGGCGGGGGGAACACTGACACTGGCTTTTAGGCAAATTGGATTGCTCGGGAAATCACAGTGTAAGGCAAGAGGCTGTGCAGCCCAGTCAGGAGGAGTGAGAGAATAGTCCCCATCTAGAGACAGGATAAATGGACAGAAACCTGAGGAAGCCCCTGGAGTGTACCACAAGGGGGAAAATACCGGTGCAGCTACATTACCCATTTCCCAATACTAAACTAAGGTACAGAGAAATTTTAAGTGAACAATCTTCAGTAATTGGTGGGAAGGAGAAAAGTGAGAGCAAGCAAGGAAGTCAATTATAAAAATCTGTACTAACATGATATCTTTGCTTATAATGTTCTGCTCTGTACCATAGCATATTTTATAAAGGAAAAAAACCTAAGAGGTTCTAATTGTCATCAATTCATTGTATTACAAAAAATGCTGTAAAAAATGTCACTATAAAAACTTGGAGAGGCTGAGAGTTAAAAGATCAGTCTCAACACCTTTATTATGAGATTCTCTCCTCCTCGCCCCACCCAATAGAAACACTGGTCTAAGTCCGATAGTTCTTCCTTCTCCTTTCAAGCTTGCATTTCAAACTCCCTGTGCAATCTTTCATTTCTTTTTAAAATGACAGGACATGGCGAGGTAAACTGTGTTTTTAGACTGCTGCAATTTATAAGGCAACACTGTTTTAAAATTTGTTATGAAAGGTAATTAAATGGTTTAGATACTAGATATTCAAGTGCTGGAGCTTTTCAAAGACTGTGCCTATGGTAATTTAACACACATTACTGTAAGTCCATAACTTGGACAGAGAAAAGATAATTCACTCTGGAGCAGTGATAAGAAAAAAATTGATTTTTCACCAGTGCCATGGTTGGCATAGTGAGCATTCTTAGGAATACAAGAACAAATTAATTGACCTGCTGGATCAGACCCAAAGTTTATCTAGTTCAGTACCACGTCTCTGATGGTGGCCAGAACCTTTGGACACGTGTTGTGTTGTACTTTAGACAGGAACAAAACTGGGCAGCATCTCAGCCCGACCAGCTGAGATTCCATCTGCTCCCAGAATAGAGCATTTTAGTGGAATATAAACGTGTATGTCAGATGTAGACAATTAAGGTTCCTAAATTTTATGGTTCTGGTGATGTCTTCTGTGCAAACTTTGGGACTGATTCTTCCCCACTGAGGACAGTAGCAGTTTTGCCATTAATTTCATTGGGATCAAGTCTGAGCGTTTTGACTCATGCTGCACACAGATGTTTCCCTAGCTTTCCAATATTTTTTGGCCTCTTACTATAATTTAAATGTTGCTTTTTTCACCTCTTTAGTTTCCCGTGCATTTTTATTCCATTACAGAAGACAACATTTTGGTACCATTTCAGAGAGTTATCAGGTCTATATAGCTATATAAACTAAGGGTCTGATTCTGCCAACGCAAGCATAACTTTACTCACATGCACAAACTCTAGTGAGCTTACTGGGACTCCATGACACAGAAGCCCCCCCCCCGCCCCCTCCCGGCTGCAATCAACTCTCATGTCAGGCCCGACAAACTCATTACACATAACACATCTTACAGGATATGTATCAATAAGTAATGACATGTAAGGTATCTACAGACAGCTTGTGACTTAATCAGGACTCAGTCATTGCGAGATGTATGTATGGTGTAGCCTGATCTATAGATTATGTAATAATTATATTGATTACTTAAGAATTCCCAGTTATCACTTTGAGGGTTTCCAGGTTCCTGTCCCAAGATCAGGCCCAGTATTATTCAAATTATTCCACAGTCGGGAACCCCCATCTGCACAGTTGCAACACTCACACTATAGGAACTCCTCTCTATTTATTAATAGTTTATTAATACATTTAGCTCAGTCACAAGCACTCAAACTCAGTAAGGTAGACAGAGATACTACAGAATGTACATCTGCACAGCCATATACTCACACCATCCCCTTGCAGAACAACCTGAAAAGTTAGCTATCATCTTCTTCATCGCCGTCACCTTCCCCCTCATCACCAGTGGCCATCATGTGGCACATCCCAAGGACTACATCTCTCTCTCCTACTGCCCCTGGGCTGGAATATAACTTCTTTCATATCTTATGCTGACATCACTACGCTTAATGCATATTCAGTAAGGGTATTCCCTCTCTTCCTTATTTGTATTTCCCCAATTTACTAATGTTGAGGTGCCCTTCTCTTCTGGTGAGTTTATTAATTATCTCAACTTCTTATCATATATGTCAATTCGTTGCCATGGCAGTCTTGTGGTTGGATGTTCTTTTCAAAAGTTTCCAAAATCTGGTGTTAGCTCATGTTCCTGTGGTTGGCTGATGTCATTATGGACAAAATTCCCCCTTACACTCTACTGCCAGTTCCTCAAAACTTAGGGGTTACCACTGGGCTGTTTATCTGTGCCGAAGTCCATAGGTCTCAAGCCTTGTGCTAACTGCTGAAGCCAATGTCTTACAGGATATAGGCCTGTAGGTTCCTTGCATTACTGCGGAGTATAATAAAGGCATATTTTAATAAAGGCAAGCTAGCCCTAGGGGCTATAATAGATAATACTGAAAGAACAATGTAACTATTCTGAAAATATGCTTTATGACCTTGCAGTAAAAGTTAGTGGATAATATGTCTCAGGGATGGCCCATTCAAGCAGAAAGGAACTGTCACACCTCCCTAGTTAGCCGATAATGTTGTACAAAGCATAACTGTCAAGCCTTGCTCCATTCCAAAACCAATGGACAACTGCAAACAATCAAAACCACTTGGAAGTTAAAAAAAAAAATGAATATTACATCAGACAGGGAATCTCTGTCTATTAATAGAGACAAAAGACTGTTTCAGTATAACACCGAGCGGGGAGAGGCACTCTGAATCCATTCACTGAGAAAACATCTCGGAGCAGGGGTGTTTTCATGAGAGCTCCTGTAAAGTTCCTGTAAAGCCAGCCAACTCTGCAAGAGACTGAACTCTGGGAGGAAAAAATACTTTATCAGTTAAGAAAGGCAACTCTTAGTAAGTGTAGACCCTAGTTTAAGTTTTGTTATTTTGTTTTGTATTATAACCTTTCGTTTTCATCACATTCTCTAGTTTCTAGTTGAATCTCTATTCTTTCTTAAATAAACCTTCTTTTGTTTTATCATAAGTACTCACAAGTGTGGTATGCTATACAGGAGCATGGGGTTTAAGGTGAAACTGGTAATGGGAGGTACAGTGCTCTATTGGGTGCAAAGGATCTGGGATTTCTGAATCAGGGAAACGCTTCAAGGGAGTTGGGGACTGAGGCACAACTCTTGTTAACCTGCAAGACAAAGACAGGGCTGGCGTAGCCCGGAGGAGAGTGCCTGACTGGCTGGCATTAGGGAACTGACCCAGTTACCACAAGCAAGACTCCCTCACGCTGGAGGCAGGCAGTAACAAGATGACTCACAGCCCTGCGTAGCCTGAGAATGGTCACAGACTCATCTCATAAGTAAACTATACGTGTGCCCAAATGTTTGCAGGATTTGGGCCCAAAATCTTTTTTACGCCAAACAATTTCTTCCTCAAGCACCTCCACAACATGAGATCCCACAACGGTCAATAATCCACCTCCCACTGTGGTATCTGAACACCACCACAATTACAAAAATATGCAATCAGACCAAAGACTGTATTCTTCCCTGGCATAGCATTGGCATAGCATGTGCCAAGAAAACATGACATATTCCTTGACTGATTTGCTGTCTTAAAAGCAGTTTTTTGTGGGAATGATACTGAGAAAAGGAGAGGCAAGTCTTACCTGAGCTCTCTGAGGGAAGTTGGAACATACACAGCCATTCCAAAATCTGAAAGGTGACTACAGGAAGGTCATATAGGTTTGGCCCCTAGAATGGTCAGAACCGAAGTCCCTAAGGGTATGTCTACACTGCAGCTAGCCGCATGCTTCTCAGTTCAGGTAGACCAGGGGTTCTCATACTGGGAGTCGGGACCCCTCAGGGGGTTGCGAGGTTATTAAATGGTGGGGTCGCAAGCTGTCAGCCTCCACCCGGAATCCCGCTTTGCCTCGATCTGTCAGCCTCCACCCAGAATCCCGCTTTGCCTCCAGCATTTATAATGGTGTTAAATATATTAAAAAGTGTTTTTAATTTATAAGGGGAGGAGTCGCACTTATGTGAAAGGGGTCACTGGTACAAAAGTTTGAGAACCCCAGAGGTAGACCGACGTGGGCTAGCTCTGCTAGAGCTAACCTGCTAAAAATAGCAGAGTGGACAATGCAGCATGGGCAGTGGCACGAGCATAAAGCTGCCCAATAGCCTGGGTGTGAACTCGTGTAGTTAGCCCATACCACAACCTGTGCCACAACACCCACGCTGCTGTTCTTAGCACGCCAGCTTGAGTACAGCTAGTGCATGTCTGTCTACCTGGGCTGGGAAGCATGCTCCCAGGTGCAGTGTAAACATACCGTAAGGATTATAGCTGTTAAGGTCTCTTCTGATCACAGAGAAGTAGTTTGTGAAACAATTCCATTTCAGGCCATTTAAAGCCTGGACTGGGAGTTTAAATCCAAGACATGATGATCAAAACATCATCTCCTCTCAGGTATAGCAACATAAAGAAACAGGGTTTAGTTCGAAGTAGAAAACAATCTCAGCAAACCCAAAAAGCTTAGGACACGTTAGTAAACTTTCTATACTTGCATCTGACTCTGCCTCATTCTTTACTTCAGAAAGACCTAAGTTCTAAAGATCTAAGTTTCAAAACTCATGGTCAGAAAGCATTGGGCAAAATAAAACAAGAAAAAAGGGGAGGTGGTTTTTCTGGCACAGTTTTAAAGACATATCACAATGCCTTAAACTCATTAGCATAGACAGATAGAACACTGGCCCCACAAGAGGATGAAGGACAAGTATCCTAGCAACTAGCTTCTTCTGAGGAACACAGAGCTTTCACTGTGTTGCAAAAGGAAAATCAACACTGTTACCTGGTTTCAAAAACTCTATATATGGCTCTCGGAATAGACAGCAGTGTTAACATCGTATTTAATTTTAGAAAAATAAGACCTTGTTTCTTATTCTTCAGCAAATAAAATTCACCATGTTCCCACTCCCTTAACAATGCTGTGACAATAAAAAAATAACGTTACTGAACATGACCTATAGAAACACGTTTTATATTTGAACAGCTATAAAACACAATGAAATTACTTACCTCCCTCTTGATGCAATGTTCTGCCCATTATTTCATGTTGAATCGTAAGTTGGTGAAGGATAATAGTTACCACCTGTATCGTATCCATAGATATCATTTTACAGACCGAACAACTGAGGCTCGGAACTGGTAAGGTCACACACTCAGGGTAAAACTACACCACGAGTTGGGTGTGATTACCCACAGAGTCGCAGTAGCTCAATGAGAGCTAGCAAGATTATCAACAGTAGTGCAGCCATGGTAGCACAGGCAACGGCAGAACAGCTGAGCAGTGCCAAGTACCCAGCACACGTCTGTACCCAGCACACCTCAGCCATGCCTCCACGGCTGCTGCTGGTGCCCATGCTGCCATGGCTACATAGCTATTCAGACTTGTGCTAGCACTCCTCAAGCCAGCATGAGTGTGAGGACACGAGCAGGGGAATCACACTCCTAGCTCACCGTGTAGATACAGCCTCAGTCAATTAGTGTTTGGTTTTTTTAATGAATTTTCACAGTTATTTATGTACTAGGGTTAGAGCAGTGGTTCTCAAACTTTTGTACCGGTGAACGCTTTCACATAGTAAGCCTTTGAGTGCAACCCCCCTTATAAATTAAGAACACTTGTTTATATATTTAACACCATTATAAATGCTGGAGGCAAAGCAGAGTTTGGGGTGGAGGCTGACAGCTCACGACCCCCCATGTAATAACCTCTCGACCCCCTGAGGGACCACAAGCCCCAGTTTGAGAACCTTTGGGTTAGAGAAAGGTCTGACTGAGAGGTCTAAGCAAGGTGGAAAGCCAAAAAACACAAGTTCTAATCCCAGATCTCCTACAGATTCTCTCTGACACCTTAGGCAACTCTGTTAACCTCTCTGCCTCAATTTCCACATCTGTAATCTGATATTACTTGTACACCCACCTCCCAGGGGTGATGAGGCATAGTACTTAGAAGATAAAAAGTATTGCATAAGTGCTATGTATTATTGTTAATTTTCACTGAAGTATGTCAAAATGGAAGACAATAATGTACATCAATTAATATTCACACAAATTCAGTGCTGAGCACACAACAGCAGGAATGCCCAAACTACATACCTCATGCAAACATAGGCATGAATTCAGTGCACACTTAAGTCAGCAGAAAGACTCCCACTGACTTCAATGAGCATTGACAGTGCCTTCCTCTTATGCTGCCACACAAGGGAATAAGGAGGCATAAGACCTTTCTCTATCCCCTACCCCACACCCCCTCTACTCTGTGCAGTCTGTGCTTGCTTCTCTAGGTGCATGTGTGAAGCTGGCTCAGAAGAGGTGCTATTTCTCCTGCATGATGGTGAGCAGAGAGGAGTAAGTAGTGGCTGGATTCTTGGTTCCACTTCCCAACATGCCGGCCAGTGCAAGTGAGTTGATACAGGCAAAGTTGCAGACTGGAGATGGAAGTAATCTGCTACTGGTGAAGAGCCACAGATTGCTTGTCCCCTGGATCAAGGGGGAAATCAAGTAGGAATTGAGAGTCTCCTTACATTGATCTAGACATAATCTCAACTTGGTCCTTAATGCCTGAGATATGTCTGTTGTTTTTCTATCTTGCCTTCTTCACTCTGGTGGGCTGCTTATGTTAGTTTAATACTGGTTAGCCATTTAAGGGAATATTCTCATGACAGCAGAAACATAAGGTCAAAGAGTGTTAAATGGGTACACCAAGTGATGATCTCCCTAATCAGTCTCCTGCCATCAAAAGAAACAGAAACCCAAAGATTTTTTAAAAATGAAATCATAGGGAAAAAACAAAAAAACACTCCTAGCTCTTGTAGATCTCCTTCTTGTATTGGGTTATAAAATCTCTATAATTTATGCAAAGAAGTCAGTGCAGAGATACAATCTGCCTATTGAAAAACTGAATGACTCACTCTACTGTGCAGCATTTCTAACTGGAATCTTTCAAAATACCATTTTTGGAGTTGATTTCTAAAATTATGCAATAGCAAATCGAGCTCTGGGAATTAACCCAATCTGTTCAGAAGTTTCCCCAACTTTCAAAGCCCAAATAATCAGGTCAAATCATATGCCAGTGTCTAGAACATGTAATTGCAGCAGTTTATAAGTACAGCCATTTCCTAGATTACAATATAAAGGATGGCAATTCAAAAAAAACAAGTTTCAGCCAACATTGCATGTATACGGAACCGATTACCTAGGCATTTAAGGCCACAATCCAGCAAAACACTCAAGCAAATGAGGAATACACTGCCTTTGGAGCCAATGGGACTATTCACATGCTTCAAGTTCAGTACATATTTAAGTGATTTGCTAGATCAGGGTCTTAGTGTTGAACAAAGCAAAGAAGTAGCCAAAGAAACTAGTGCAACTAGTGTTTTCTCTCTACATTCCTCCATGCGACAGGAGAGTACAAATATGTATGTTCAACTTTATTTTTAAAATTCATTAAGTAGGAAGGATTCCCGGAGAAAAAAGAAAATGGAAAAGGTGCATCTTAAACTTCATTTCAGACCTAGCCAGGCTTGGGCTTAGTATGGCTCTTCCTACACGAGAGCTAGGGTCCTGCTATTGAGAAGACTCTGGCTCCTGCACTTGAGGGTCTAAAACGAGGTCTCTGCAGCAGCATTGTCCCCACGGAGCATAGATATCTTGGAGAGTTGCAGAAGGTAAGGTGACCTCTGAGGGAGCCAGGCTGCAGTCATTCAAGGGGACTGTAGATTGGAATCAGGTGCAGGAATTCCCTTCTGGAGTGAATTGACAACCAGCAGAATTGATCTTTGTGGAATATAAAGCAGGTTGTAAGTCTTCTGCTTTCTTGTGGAAGCTGTGTTTAGTCCATGTTAAGGGAGGTGCAGTCACCTAACTTGAAGGAGGCAAAAGCATGGATCACCATGGCTAGGTTCTCATCTGAGGGAGAATGACGCAAGTTTGTTAGTGAGAGAGGAGGAGAAATTCCTGGTCACTATGACAATGGCACGTCCAGGAGCAGTAATGAGTCCAGTTTGACCACAAGGTTTCAAGCCACTGTGGCAATCTGTAGTCCAATACCACTGATCGTAGTTGAGGTTAAGGTTTTCCCCTCCTTCGACTTTCATTCTGTCTTTTCTAGGTTTAAGCTTGAGAAAACTGCCCATATCTATTTACTGCTCTGTTCCACACACTGGGGCACCTTGGTGATGGTGGAAACTACAGTAAAAGCTTTTTTACCCGACATGTCGGGGGAAGGGGGGAGGGAAATTCCACTTAAGAGGGAGGAAGAGTTTGGGTGCGGGAGTGGGTGCGGGGTTGTGGCACAGGAGGCGGTACGGGCTCTGGGAGGGAGTTTGGGTGCAGAAGGGGGCTCAGAGCAGGAGGTTGGGGAGCAGGTGGTGTTTCAGGGTGCCGGATCTGGGGGGGCGCTCACTTCCGGTGGCTCCCCTCAATCGGCGACCTGTCCCTGCTGCTCCTAGGTGGAGGGGCAGCAGGTGGCTTGCGCTGCCTCTGCCTAGCCCCAAGCACTGGCTCCGCAGCTCCCACAGGCCATGAACCACATCCAATGGGAGCTGCGGGGGTGGCACCTGTGGACATGGAAATAAATAGTAGGTCTTTTTCCATCTAATTTCTCTGATTCTATGATGAATTCTCATTGGAATATCCCAGTACTGAACTCAAAAGCTTTTCACTTTTAATTAAAAAGAAAAGGGTGCCACAAGTCCTCCTTTTCTTTTTGCGGATGCAGGCTAACACAGCTGCTACTCTGAAACCTGTCACTTTTAATTGTAAATGATGATAAAGTTTATAGTCTCATCTACATAAATGATACCATCAGAAAAGAGTAATTTAATTCTTCTCTCTGAGAAAAGAGAAGGAAATAAGTGATTTCTCCATATTAAGTGAAAAATCAGCATGATCCTAGAGACCAACCATTCTGTGCTATGGGAACAGAAGACTCCTCTGGCAGCTTTCCATTAATGCAAGAGCACCTCTCTTTCTCAAACTCCCACATGACAGAGAAAATGCTTGTGTAAAAATGCTAAAAGGTGCCTAATACATAATTAAGGCTGGTTTCAGAGTAACAGCCGTGTTAGTCTGTATTCGCAAAAAGAAAAGGAGTACTTGTGGCACCTTAGAGACTAACCAATTTATTTGAGCATAAGCTTTCGTGAGCTACAGCTCACTTCATCGGATGCATACTGTGGAAAGTACAGAAGATCTTTTTATACACACAAACCATGAAAAAAATGGGTGTTTACTACTACAAAAGGTTTTGTAAAATTGTTTACTAAAATGGGGAGGGAAGAGGGTCCAGCACCCTGCCCCTCCCCCAACTGCAACAGCAGGGACCTGAAGGGTCCCCACTGCCCCTGCAAAGATGGAGCAGGGAAGGGTTCCTGACCACCGCCGGTTGGGGAGCAGTAGGGGGACCTTCCAGATGCCACTGAGCAGCTCCGGAGTCCCTCTGCTGTGGCCGGACGCTGGGAGCTGCGGGGGTGGGGGTGGCTGCTCGTGGCCACTGAGTAGCTCCTGTGTCTGGGCTGCTGCAGGGGTCCCCCGCTGCTGGCTTCAGCAGATGTTACTGTTACTAGCGCATGCGGTCAGCAGTTTTTCACATTACAGGGCTAGTCAGCTGGGGGCCCCCAATGTCACGGAGGTTGCTGGAAGTCACGGATTCCGTGACCTCTGTAACATAATCGTAGCCTTATATATAATAAATACATGGATATACCCACCAGTACACAGGAAAAATATTGTTTCCAAGGCTTGTGGGTGTAAGAAGAAAAATGTTGCTTCCACTAAAGGAACTCAAAAATAATGAAATCTGTAACCTCGAGAAAATAAAATACTGGAAGGATGAATACTAATGTAATTGAATGAATCACAACATATACTTTCATGATATCAGTGTAATATACTCTGTCTTGACTCAATGTCCTGCCTACTATGTACTACCCATCATACTCCTTAATAAAAATATAAATGTCAGTTTGTTTTTAAGTCTAACCCTATTTAATGTACAATAATTAAGGAAAAATGTGAACTAGTGAAGAACAAGAGTCTTGAGCTATCTGTTCCGCATTTGCTACAGAAAGCTAAATCCCCAGTAGAGGTGTTCAAAGGTGAATTGCTAAGATTTTGCTAAAAATTGTAAAACTTGTACTTACAACAAAATCCCAAAACGGGGAGTGGGGGAGTATTTCTTGTTTGAAAATATAATTAACACTGTATTTTAAGTCAGCTTGAAATGATAATTATTTCATATAGCCCCTAATGATCTGAGCTGCAGGCCTGCCAGTTGGAACAAATTACATCTTAAATATCATGAACACAAGTTTGAAAAAGTCGATCCATTTGAAAGCTTTATTCTAACTCCATCATTCCTCCCCACTTTCTTATTATCCTGTGAGATCCCCCCTTCAATGCAGCTGCAGGGCTAAGGGCAAGATCCAGTGGCTTGAAGTTGAAGCAAGACAGATTCAGACTAGAAATAAGATGAAAATAGTTAAATGGTGAGGGTAATTAATCATTGGAACTTATCAAAGATTGTGGTGGAGTCTCCATGTGTGGCAATTTTTAAATCAAGATTGCAAGTTTTTCTAAAAGATATGCTTGAGTTCAAATAGGAATTAATTCAAGGAAGTCCACAGCCTGTGTCTCGCAACAGCCTAGACTAGATGATCCCAGTGACTCCTACGGGCCTTGTAATCTACGAATCTTGCAACTGAATTTGGATTGGTGAACTGCATGGAGGCAGATTCAGGATAGGAATTTAATGGTCTATCCACCCCTTAAACTGTTTTTCTTTTAATAGGATTGCATCAGTTGTGTATATACTTTATAAAGCATTTGTATGTCACTGCATTTACAAGGGTCTTTACAGAACAGGTTTCCCAACCTGAAGAGTTTATAATTTAAAGGCAACAACAGAAAATAGCTCAGAAGAGGGAGGGACTGGAAGTGATGAGAAGGAAGGACAGAAAGAAGGTGTGATTTTATGAAGAGGTGTATTTTAAGGAGAGACGTGAATTACATGAAGCACAGTGCCCTCTCATTTAAAATAATAATCTAAAGACACAAAATAAACTTGCAGTTACAATCATATCCTGACAGACTTAAACGATCAGTTGTTGCTACACCAAATTATTTCACCTGCCAGTCAATGTTTTAATACCTTAAATGCCAGATACCAAAAGAGGTTTTAAACTACAGACTCCATGAACAATGCTGGCTGTAACCTAGCCAACAATGCTACACATTTAACCCACAAAAGGATGTCAGACTGCCTCAGCACATTTCTAGTTCAGATACATAGTGCAAGCACATCCAACTGTGAGGGGATTTAATACCCCTCTGGATCTTACTAGGACTAAGGACACTGAGGGTGTCACATCCCAGCACCCCCATGAAATTTGGGATTCCCCAACACCTCACTCTCTCATGCTTGTTCAAAGGGACCTGGGAGGTCCAGGCTGCTCAATCAGATCCATACGCTTTCTATACCAGGCAAAAAAGGGGGAGCAAGAGTGGGGAAGAGGCTGTGCTGACTAAGGGATCAAAATCTCAGTGAAAGAAAATCTCGGTTCATATTTTTTGTTCTTGGAAGTAGCAAGTATGGACTGGGGAGATCCCACTTTGTGGCGACTACATATCTGATAGTCAAATAGAAGGTAGTGATTTCAATATGCTCAAATGCAGAGCCATGTGCAAATTTTAGTTATTGTGAATTTCTGACTGAATCACTAACACTCTACCCACTCATCAATTTCCACTGAGACTTATTCTGGCACTCCAAACCTGGGAGCGGCTTCAACAAGCACAAAGTTTTATACAGTTATTTTTAAATTCAACTCCTATAGAAATGTTTTCTTCTTCCCCCAAACATGGAATTCTTCCCAAAGTTACATTGGCCCAATGCCCAGGAAAAGTAATGTTCAGTCCTGGATCAGTAATTATTTCTAGGCAGATATCTTGCAACTCTGCAGATCTAAATAGGAGCTTTATAGCAATGGTATGGGGATATTTTCAGTTTCCTATTCATTCACTCATCCATCCATGTCCCTCTTCTCCTTTTACTCTCACACCCAGTTCTTTCCTCTAGCTCTCAAAATCTTGACATTGACCGAGCCACTCATGAGTAATGTGACCATTCTAAACTCCTACTGATAAAATGTCTATACACCACGCCATTATGTATTCTGTATCTGACAAGTAATTTACAGAAAAAACTATTGTAGATATAATTGAGGGTGGGTTTTTGGTTTTTTTTTTTTAAGAAATGCTCTTGGTACTAATTTTGAAAACAAAAAATGCCTTTAAAGCCATGTGACTTTGTTATGCTGAGCCCCAATGTGCCTCTATAAGCAAATGAAAATAGTTTTCAATCCATAAACATGCAGAAATGTAGTCTGTCTTCAGATAGTCCAGGGTTAAGTGAAAGCAATCAGTCCTGCTGGGATCTGAGAATCTCCCCTTTCCAATGGTACTTGCTCTGCAGGGCCATGTGATAACAGACTTAAAAGTTTCAACATTTTTATATATTACACACAAATTATATTAAAAGAACTTTCTTAAGGTTGCAAAGTCAAGCACTCAGAATTTAAGAAATGCCATAATTACGGTTGCCTGTGCAATCTTAGAATCATAGAATCAGAACAGGAAGGGACCTCGAGAGGTCATCTAGTCCAGTCCCCTGCACTCAAGGCAGGACTAAATATTATCTAGACCAGGGGTAGGCAAACTTCAGCCTGTGGGCCAGATCTGGCCCCTCAGGGCTTTGGGTCTGGCCCACAGGATTGCCTCCCCATTGGTGCTGCAGGCCCCGCACCACTCTCAGAACCAGCTGGGGCCCCAGGGGGGGAGGGGGGGAGGAGGCACCGCAGAGGGCTCCATGCTTTGCCCTTGCCTCCAGGCATCATCCCCCCTCCCCCGCCATTGGCCGGGAACGGGGAACCACGGCCAATGGCAGCTTCGGGGGAAGTACCTGGAGACGAGGCAAGGGCAGCATGCAGAGCCCTGTGGCCCACCCCTGCCCCAGGGGCTGCGAAGGGATGTGGTGCTGGCCGCTTCCTGGAGCGGAGCGGCACGGCACGGCACACCATGGGGCCAGGGCAGGCAGCCAGGGAGCCTGCCCTGGCCCCAGTGTGCGCTGCTGCCACCCTGGAGCTACTTTAGGTAAGCGGCGCTGGGCCGGAGCCTGCACCCCGAATCCCTCCTGCACCCCGGCCCCCAACTCCCTGCCCTAAGCCCCCTGCAGCCCCCTGCACCCCAACCCTCTGCCCTGAGCTCCCTCCCACAGTCTGTATCCCTCCTGCACCCCTGCCCTGAGCCCCCTCCTGCACTCTGCACCCCTCCTGCACCCCAACCCCCTTCCCCAAGCCCCCTCATACACCCCGCACCCCTCCTCTGCCCCAATCCCTTGCCCTGAGCCCATCCCTGCACACCGCCCCCTCTCCTGCACCCCAACCCCCTGCCCCGGCCCTGCATACAATTTCCCCACCCAGATGTGGCCCTCGGCCGAAAAAGTTTGCCCACCCCTGATCTAGATCATCCCTGACAGGTGTTTGTCCAACCTGCTCTTAAAGTCCCCAATGAGGGAGATTCCACAACCTCCCTAGGCAATTTATTCCAGTGCTTAACATTTTTCCTAATGTCCGACCTAAACCATCCTTGCAGCAATGTAAGCCCATGGCTTCTTGTCCTGTCCTCAGAGGTTAAGAACAACAATTTTGTAGGATTGCTCCGCATGCTCCTCCTTGTAACCACCTTTTATGTATTCTCAGTCTTCTCTTCCCCAGACTAAACAAACCCAATTGTTTCAATCTTCCCTCATAGGTCATGTTTTCTAGACCTTTCATCATTTTTGTTGCTCTTCTCTGGACTTTCTCCAATTTCTCCACCTTTCCTGAAATGTGATGCCCAGAACTGGACATAATACTCCAGTTGAGGTCTAATCAGCACAGAGTAGAGAAGAAGAATTACTTCTCGTGTCTTGCTTACAACACTCCTGCTAATACATCCCAGAATGATGTTTGCTTTTTTTCTAACAGTGTTACACTGTTGACTCATATTTAGCTTGTGATCCATTATAACCCCCAGATCCCTTTCCACAGTACTCCTTCCTAGGCAGTCATTTCCCATTTTGTATGTGTGCAACTGAATGTTCCATCCTAAGTGGATTACTTTGTATTTGTCCTTCTTGAATTTCATCCTATTTACTTCAGACTGTTTCTCCAGTTTATTTTGAATTTTAATCCTATCCTCGAAAGCCCTTGCAATCCCTCCCAGCTTGGTATCGTTCACAAACTTTGTAAGTGTACTCTCTATGCCATTATCTAAATCATTGATGAAGATATTGAACAGAACCAGATCCAGAACCGATCCCTGCAGGAACCAACTCATTACGCCCTTCCAGCCTGACTGTGAACCACTGATAACTACTCTCTGGGAATGATTTTCCAACTAGTTATGCACCCACCTTATAGTAGTTCCATCTAGGCTGTATTTCCCAAGTTTATTTATGAGAAAGTCATGTAAGACAGTATCAAAAGCCTTACTACAGTCAAGATATACCATATCTACCGCTTCCCCCCATCCACACGGCTTGTTACCCTGTCAAAGAAAGCTATCAGTTTGGTTTGACACAATATGATCTTGACAAATCCATGCTGACTGTTACTTCTTCACCTCATTATCTTCTAGGTGTCTGCAAATTGATTTCTTAATTATTTGCTCCATTATCTTTCCGGGTACAGAAGTTAAGCTACCATGTCTGTAATTCCCCGGGTTGTTTTTATAGATGGGCACTATATTTGCCCTTTTCCAGTCTTCAGGAATGTCTCCCATCTTCTATAACTTTTCAAAGATAATTGCTAATAGTGCAGATATCTCCTCAGTCAGCTCCTTGAGTATTCTAGGATGCATTTCATCAGGCCCTGGTGATTTGAAGATATCTAACTTGTCTAAGTAATTTTTGACTTGTTCTTTTCCTATTTTAGGCTCTGATCCTACCTCATTTTCACTGGCATTCACTATGTTAGATGTCCAATAGCCACCAACCTTCTTGGTGAAAACCGAAACTAAAGTCATGTAAGCACCTCTGCCATTTCCACATTTTCTGTTATTGTCTTTCCCCCCTCATTGAGTAATGGGCCTACTCTGTCCTTGGTCTTCCTCTTGCTTCTAATGTATTTGTAGAATGTTTTCTTGTTAACCTTTATGTCCTTACCCAGTTTGACCTTGTTTTGTGCCTTGGCCTTTTTAATTTTGTCCCTACATACTTGTGTTATTTGTTTATATTCATCCTTTGTAATTTGATCAAGTTTCCACTTTTTGTAGGACTTTTTTTTTTTGAGTTTTAAATCATTGAAGATCTCCTGGTTAAGCCAGGGCGGTCTCTTGCCATACTTCCTATCTTTCCTACGCAGTGAGATAATTTCCTCTTGTGCCCTTAATAATGTCTGTTTGAAAAACTGCCAAATGTCTTCAATTGTTTTTCCCCTTACACTTGCTTCCCATGGAATTTTACCTACTAGCTCCCTGAGTTTGCTAAAGTCTGCCTTCTTGAAATCCATTGTCTTTATTGTGCTGTTCTCCTTCCTACCATTCCTTAGAATCATGAACATTTCAAGATCACTTTCACTCAAGTTGCCTTCCACTTTCAAATTCTCAACCAGTTCCTCCTTATTTGTCAAAATCAAATCTAGAACAGCCTCCCCCTAGTAGCTGTCTCCACCTTCTGAAATAAAAAATGGTCTCCAATACATTCCAAGAACTTGTTGGATAATCTGTGCCCTGCTGTGTTATTTTCCCAACAGATGTCTGGGTAGCTGAAGTCTCACATCACCACCAAGTCCTGTGCTTTGGATGATTTTGTTAGTTGTTTAAAAAAAGCCTCATCCACCTCTTCTTCCTGGTTAGGTGGTCTGTAGTAGACCCCCCCACCATGACATCATCCTTGGTTTTTACCTCCTTATCTTTACCCAGAGACTTTCAACAAGTCTGTCTCCTATTTCCATCTCAACCTCAGTCCAAGTGTATACATTATTAATATATAAGACTTGATACAATCTTTAATTATATGACCAAACAATTTTTTTTTGCACAGGACCCCTACCTCATTCAGTGCACAGTTTGGATGATGCTCACTTAATGAGCAGCTATTCAATATTTTGAGTTCTTTACTGTTCAATGTCTGACCTCCATGCTTTACTTATTGCACACTGTTCAGACCCTGCTCTATAGATAGAATTATTAATTTCCTCAGGATCTTTTATATGGCACTCATCACGATAGTATCTGAGTGTTTCACAAACATTAATTTATTTTCTTAACTCCCCTGTGAGGTGTGTGGACTGAGGTACAGAGATTAGGGACAAAAAGTATCCATTAATTCTGGGTAATACTGAGGACCTGATTTTTCAGAGTACTAAGTATTATACAGCACTTTATATGTTCAAAGCACAGAGCCCATTGGCTTCAATTGCAAGGACAAGAACTCAGCTCTTCTGAAAAAACAGACCCTAGGCACCCAGAAAGTCAGGAACCCAGAAAATGGAAAACACACAATTAGTGACACAAGTTTGGGTTAAGTGACTTGATTAGCATCACACAGGAACTCTGTGGCAGAGGCAGCGATAGAATCCAATTATCCACGGCAACATGCCACGGCCTTAAGCATGAGACTATCTTTTCTCTTTCTGCAATTCACTGCCTCTGCAGTTTCCACAGTATGCATCCGATGAAGTGAGCTGTAGCTCACGAAAGCCTATGCTCAAATAAATTGGCTAGTCTCTAAGGTGCCACAAGTACTCCTTTTCTTTTTGCGAATACAGACTAACATGGCTGTTACTCTGAAACCTGTCGTCATTTGCTACACACCTTCTAACTTCTGCAGTGATTGAGACGGGGTCCTCCTTTGCTACAATTCATCCCCAGAGCAGGTCCACTCTCTGTACGGAATGAGACAGGGGTCCTGTCACGGGGAAAAAAAATCAGAGTGACACCTTGTAATTAAAGACTATCATAATGCATATGCACAAGAGGGCTGAATTAATGTTGCAGACGTTCTGTTCAAAACTTAAAAAAAAAACAACTGACAGCTGTCAGTGGTTTTCTTGCGCATTGATTCTTTATCTCCCAAAATAGTATCTGTACAATCTAGTATTCTACATGCTGCTCTGATATAAATATTGATTATAAAGGTTCAAAATATTTGTAAACTTCTCATGTCCTATTTATTGTTTATTACTAAATGAACATGCCACTTACAATAGTCTGAAGGGCTTTACATGCACTGTGACCTACATTTCAAAACAAGAACTGGTTTTTGAGGAACTGTAGTTTAAATGCTAAGATCCACTCCCATGAATTTTTCAAAGGTATAATCTCATTTAGTAGCATTATTCCTGGTTTACATCAGACTAAGTGTCAATTCAGGCCTAGAATTCCTTACAAAATTTCTGTCTGCTGGGTCCACTCAGCACTTGATCAAGATATAAGTGTGCCTTGAAATTGGAAAGAAACTAGCAAACACGCTTCGGATGGATTAACTAGTGCATGCAGGGTAGTGTGGTCTGCTATATAGTGAGAAAATGTTCTCATTTAGCTGAGAGCAATAAACTAGGCAATATAAATTAGTGATTTAATATTTTCAGACAACTGTGAGAATCTGGAGGCAACGGCCTTAAAGCTTTGAAATTAAAGAACGGCCTGTAACACAGAAAGAAAAGCAGTACGTGTGGCACCTTAGAGACTAACAAATTTATTTGAGCATAAGCTTTCGTGAGCTACAGCTCACTTCATCGGATGCATCTAAGTCTCTAAGGTGTCACAAGTACTCCTTTTCTTTTTGCGGATACAGACTAACATGGCTGCTACTCTGAAACCTGTAATACAGAGGTTTTCATGAAAGATTATGCTCCTGACCCAGAGATCTGGAAAATCAAATCCAGAGAACAGATATGGCACTGTTCTTCTGATCCTGTCCATACTATTTCATGTAGTATAGATACCGAATAGTCTTTGCTTTTATAATACAATTAATATTTAAGTCATAAATGAAAAGGATCCAGAATTTAATTGAGGTAAAAAAACAAATCGATATTTTGTGGAAAGGATTTTTTATAATTTTTTCTTGTTTTCATAACAGCTCAAATTTGGCAGTGAGAGTGCTCCAACGTGCAATGACTGGAAAGGCCAAAAAACCTAGAGCTGTCAATTAATCACAATGAACTCACGCGATTAACTCAAAAAAATTTATCGCAATTAATCGCAGATTTAATCGCACTGTTAAATAATAGAATACCAATTGAAATTTATTAAATATTTTGGATGCTTTTCTACATTTTCAAATATATTGATTTCAATTACAACACAAATACAAAGTGTACTGTACGCACTTTATTTTATTTTTATTACAAATATTTGCACTGTAAAAACAACAAAAGAAATAGTACTTTTCAATTCACCTCATACAAGTAAAGTAGTTTAATCTATCGTGAAAGCGCAATTTACAAATGTAGATTTTTTTTCTTACACAACTGCACTCAAAACCAAAACAATTTAAAACTTTAGAGCCTGCAAGTCCACTCAGTCCTACTTCTTGTTCAGACAATCGCTAAGAGAAACAAGTTCGTTTACATTTACGGAAGATAATGCTGCCTGCTTTTTATTTACAATGCCACCTGACAGTGAGAACAGACGTTCACATGGCACTTTTGTAGTCAGCATTGCAAGGTATTTACACGCCAGATATGCTAAATATTCGCATGCCCCTTCATCCTTTGGCCACCATTCCAGAGTACATGCTTCCATGCTGATGACACTTGTTAAAAAAAATAATGCGTAAATTAAATTTGTGACTGAACTCCTTGGGGGAGAATTGTATATCTCCTGCTCTGTGTTTTACCCGCATTCTGCCATATATTTCCATGTTATAGCAGTCTCGGATGATGACCCAGCTTGTTGTTCGTTTTAAGAATGCTTTAACTGAAGATTTAACAAAATGCAAAGAACGTACCAATGTAAGATTTCTAAAGATAGTTACAGCACTCGACCCAAGATTTAAGAATCTGAAGTGCCTTCCAAAATCTGATCGGGACAGGATGCGGAGCATGCTTTCAGAAGTCTTAAAAGAGCAACACTCCAATGCGAAAGCTACAGAACCCAAATTACCAAAAAAGAAAATCAACCTTCTGCTCATGGCGTCTGACTCAGATGATGAAAATAAACATGCATTGGTCTGCACTGCTTTAGATTGTTATCCAGCAGAACCCATCATCAGCATGGGCACACATCCTCTGGAATGGCAGTTGAAGATGAAGGAACATATGAATCTTTAGGTTTCAGAGTTGCAGCCATGTTAGTCTGTATCCGCAAAAAGAAAAGGAGTATTTGTGGCACCTTAGAGACTAACAAATTTATTTGAGCACATCTAGCACTTAAATATCTTGCAATGCTGGTTACAACAGTGCCATGCGAACACCTGTTCTCACTTTCAGGTACATTATAAAGAAGAAGCAGGCAGCATTATCTCCTGCAAATGTAAACAAACTTGTTTGGCTGAACAAGAAGTAGGACTGAGTGGGCTCTAAAAAGTTTTACATTGTTTTATTTTTGAATGCAGGTTTTTTTGTACATAATTCTACATTTGTAAGTTCAACTTTTGTGATAAAGAGATTGCACTACAGTACTTGTATTAGGTGAATTGAAAAATACTATTTTTTATTTTTACCATGCAAATATTTATAATAAAAAATAAATATAAAGGGAGAACTGTACACTTTGTATTCTGTATCGTAACTGAAATCAATATATTTGAAAATGTGGAGAACATCCAAAAATATTTGTATAAATAGTATTCTATTATTGTTTAACAGCACGATTAATCGCGATTAATTTTTTTAATCACTTTACAGTCCTAAAAAAACCTAACGTATTTCCTTTAGATTTTGTACTAGGAAGTCTGACAAATGGTGCTGTGCATATGAACAGTATGTGCACCTCTCTGTGGGCCTGACCTTACTCCCACTGAAGTCAACTGTAAAAGTTTTGCTCCTTACTTCAATGGAAGAAGGTTTAGAAACTGACAGAAGAAGGTCTTTTCTTTGAAAAGGATTACAGATAAAGTTCTTCACAGCAATACATGGCATATTTCACTGTCACAGATCAGGGTGAGCTGTACCTCTGACACCTCTCTGGCCTCCCCCCCACATGTTAGACCCCATGCCTGCATCTCTCCCAGAGTGCAGTCCCACAATTCTCCCACTCCTAGACCTGGTTCCTGGCACAGTACCCTGCGAATTGCCCAGGATTACTCCCAACAGGTCCACTGGTTTTGGGTACCTGCAGTTATTTCCTTTCGGAGCACATGACCAGTGATGAATACAGTGACCCAAAACAGCCTTCTTAAAACAAGTATTGTTTAATCTTAACAGTAAGAATAGCAAAGCAGAAGAGAAAAAAGAGGAGTTGTTTTTTAAACAGAGCTTACACACCTCTATCTAACCTAAAGTATGACCATCCCAAAACATTAGCGATCTATGATCGCAACAAAAATGATTAGGGGTCTGGAACACATGAGTTATGAGGAGAGGCTGAGGGAGCTGGGATTGTTTAGCCTGCAGAAGAGAAGAATGAGGGGGGATTTGATAGCTGCTTTCAACTACCTGAAAGGGGGTTCCAAAGAGGATGGCTCTAGACTGTTCTCAATGGTAGCAGATGACAGAACGAGGAGTAATGGTGTCAAGTTGCAGTGGGGGAGGTTTAGATTGGATATTAGGAAAAACTTTTTCACTAAGAGGGTGGTGAAACACTGGAATGCGTTACCTAGGGAGGTGGTAGAATCTCCTTCCTTAGGAGTTTTTAAGGTCAGGCTTGACAAAGCCCTGGCTGGGATGATTTAACTGGGAATTGGTCCTGCTTCGAGCAGGGGGTTGGACTAGATGACCTTCTGGGGTCCCTTCCAACCCTGATATTCTATGATCCTATGATTCTATGCACAATAAGTTTCCTCAAAACCCCCTAACATCTGAAGGTCATTTTCTCCACTTTATCCAGCTGTGTCCTTCCTCAAAGGCATGTGTCTAATTAAACCCTCCTGAAGCTTTTGATTCTCCCAGCTCTCACAGGGACTGAGTCACTTTTGGGTAAAACTTGTCTCCAGGCCCAGCTGGGGACTGAGTAAAGGCATCAAAGTGAATTGCTTTGCATTGTTCCTCAAGTGTTTGCAGAGAGGGGAATATCAGGATTCATCTCCCCTTTCTTGGGTGCATTTCCTGAAAAACCTGCTAGTGAATTAATAGGCATATAATAACCACCACACCAACAGTCAAAATACAGTATTCATAAATTATTATGGGTAGCTACATGTTCTCACATCCATACCATGGGCTGCTGAACCAGAGAGTATATTTAGAGACTATGCCGGTGTATACTGCAAATTGGTTGTAGGCAAAATTAGTGACAAACCATCTTGTACTATAATATTTTTAGAAAAACATTTTAACAATCATCACCAATGACCCTTATGCTTATTTTTAAGCATAAATTTGATCTAGTTGGTATTAGTGAAACCAGGTGGAATGATTCCCACAATTAGAATGTTAAAAATCAATGGTCCTAATCTATTTAGGAACGATCGAGTGAGCAAAAGGACAGAGGAAGTTGCACTCTGTCAAAATTGGCATTACCTATTTCTGAGTCACTTATAACTTAGAAGAAAAATATCTTGAATGCTTATGGATCAGTGTCTTACTAGATAAAAAGCACAAGATGAGGTATTAGTTGGTGTCTGCCACAGATCACCAAATCACTAAGGAACAGGACTGACCACTTCTTTACGCCCCTATCTTTAATGTGTAGGGGAAAAAAGCAGTGTGATCAGTGGGGACGTCAATGTGGGTGACATATGCTGAAGGTCTCATGCTGCCAGTACCTGGAATTTCTAAATATTACAGATGAAAGTTTCCAAACTCAAAAAATGTTGCGTCCAACATGGGAAAATTCTACATTAAACCTTGTCTTGACAGATAAAGAGGAACTGATCAGAAAATTGAAAATTAATGGTAACTTAGTTACAAGTGATTATGACTTCATCACACTTATAATGTGTAAGCAGAATAAAGTCCAGACCAGTGATATATATACTTGGTGTTTTAAAAGGGCCAATTTTGCAATGCTGAATACAATGAGCCAAATCAACTGGGAGGACCAATTTAATCAGAAATTTGTGAATGATATTTGGGAATTGTTTAACAACACTTTACTAGATACCCAGACAGCCATAATCAAAGAAGAAAACATACAGGTTAAAAAATGACCTGGTTTAGAAGGGAAGTGAAAGCAGCTATAAAAAATAATATATAACAAACTGAAGAAAGGAGAAGTTGTTAGTAATGAATATAAATCAGAAGTTAGGAATTGCAGAAAACTGATAAAGGAAGCAAAGTAATATGAGGAGAAATCTATGGCCAGCAGGACAAGAAGAAGTGTATTAGGAAGTAAAAGAATCTTAACAATGGTTTTGACCCATTACTGTATGGAAATGGTAGAATTTTAAATAATACAGAAAAGGCAGAAGTGTTCAATATATATTTCTATTGTGTATTTTGGGGAAAAATGAGAGAGTCATATCATATAACACACTTTCTATTTCACAAGTATCTCAGGAGGAGTAAACAGCAACTACTAATGTTAGACATTTTTAAAACAGATCTTGCATTCAAGAGTTTTAAAAGAGCCAGCTGAGAAGCACACTAGACCATTATTGCCGATTTTTAATATGTTTGGAACACTGGAGAAGTTCCAAAAGATTGGAGGAAAGCTAAGGTTGTACCAATATTTTAAAAGTGTAAACAGGATGAACAAGGAATTATAGGCATATCAGTCTGAAATTAATTCCTGGCAAGATAATGGAACAGCTGATTCAGGGCTTGTTTAATTAAGAATGAGAGAAGAGTGATATAAATAATGCCAATCTATATGGGTTTATGGAAAATAAATCCTGTCAAATTAACTTGCTATGTTTTTGTAATGAGATTACTAGTTTGGTTGACAAAGGTAAAAGTGTTGATATAATATACTTTGACTCAGTACTGCATAACATTTTGATTAAAAACTATAAAGATAGGAAATTAATATGGCACACATTAATGGATTAAAAGATGGCTAACTGAAAGGTCTCAAAATGTAATTATAAATAGGGAATCATCATCAAGCAGGTATGTTTCTGGTGAGGTCCCCCTGTGGACCTGGTGCTACCTAACATTTTGATTAATGACCTAGGAAAAAACAAATCGCTGATAAAGTTTGCAGATAACATAAAAAATGGGAGTGTGGTAAATAATAAAGAAGATGGGTCACTGATACAGAGCAATCTGGATCAGTTGATAAGCTGGGCGCAAGCAAACTATTCATTTTAATATGGCTAAATGTAAATGTATATATCTGGGAACAAAGAATGTAGGCCATACTTCCAGAATGACAGGTTTCAGAATAGCAGCCGTGTTAGTCTGTACTCGCAAAAAGAAAAGGAGTACTTGTGGCACCTTAGAGACTAACCAATTTATTTGAGCATAAGCTTTCGTGAGCTACAGCTCACTTCATCGGATGCATAAAAGTGGAAAATGCAGTGAGGATGTTTTTATACACACAGACCATGAAAAAATGGGTGTTTATCACTTCAAAAGGTTTTCTCTCCCCCCACCACACTCTCCTGCTGGTAATAGCTTATCTAAAGTGATCACTCTCCTTCCAGAATGGGGAACTCTATCCTGGGAAGCAGTGACTCTGAAAAAGATTTGGGGGTCGAGGTGGATAATCAGTTGAATTTTGAGCTCCCAGTGCAACACTGTGACCACAAGGGTTAACGTGATCCTCGGATGCATAAACAGGGGAATAGAGTAGGAGAAGAGAGGTTATTTTACCTCTATATTTTTCACGCAATGTGGAGTTCAATTTCCTTCAGCTATTTTTCTTTCAATATCGATGCTTAAATGCTTTTATATTATTTATAAAGATGATCACAAAGAAAATATTCACTAAGAATATATCTATGCAAGCAAATTCAGACCTGTACTTCTCCAATGATGCAATGATCCAATGTTGATAGTAACAACAGAGAAATGGTAGTTAGACAACACACTGGTTAAAATTACCTGCTTCTGGAAAACTGCCTGCCCCTGACCGTAGAAAATTAAGTATCTAAAAAGTGCAAGTTTGGGCAAGATCAAAGATATAAATCGCTAACCAAAACCAGAAATACTCATATGCTAACAGCCTAATTATTAACAGAAAATATATGAGGTTCATTGATGATAGATGTTGATGTGTTCTCTTATTTTGTTATGTTTCCATTGCTCTACCTATAGGAGAGAGTCCAATAAAAGTTACAGAAATTACACTGAAAAAGAGAATTTATAATATAGTACCCACTTAATCAGAATGGCTGCTTCATCCACTCTCCTCCAAGAGAACCAATTTACTCTAACGACAGTGAACAGCAGCCAGAGTCACAGCAGTGCTTCCACCTAATAGGAATGCGTTTAGCAAGCATCAACGGGTCAAGTGATGTTTAACCAGGTACTAAATGGATGTGAAATTCTCCTGTCTGAGCACCTTTAAATACAGAAATTGCCCCATAAAGATAAAATGCAGTAACACACTTTTATTCAAGACAGAACGTTATCATTTTAGGTCTTCTCAGACTTTTTCCTTTAAATCAGGACTGGCAGTTAATTAGCACAAGAAAGTCCACTGGATTGTTCCAGTGTACACACTACTGGACATGTATTGGTGCTTTCAATCTTCTTAAATGGAGTAACTGCAACTTCATGCATTTACGCACAAAAACTTGTAAGTTTTGTTCCATGATGTGGGGATTCAGGCGTTCCTAGCATGTATCCCATTATCGACAATGGGTGCCAGGTAGTTAGCTGAACTTCAAATCAACTTCTCAAAACCCCAATAAGTTGTGATCCCAAAACCAACACTCATAAGGCAGAGTAGGAGGGCCAATGATTACAATCCTAGATACTGACAGCTCTACTCCCTTCCAGGGTCACTGGAATACCTGGTCTAATCAAGCACAAAGCAGGAGGACTCCTTTATTCACGGGGTCAGAAGGGACCATTGTGATCATCTAGTCTGAACTGCATATTCACCACACCCATCACTGAAATAGACCCTATCCTTTGGCTAAGTTACTGAAGTCCTCAAATCATGGTTTAAAGACTTCAAGTTACAGAGAATTCACCATTTACAGTAGATTAAACCTGCAAGTGATTCATGCCCCAGGCTGCAGAGGAAGGTTAAAAACCACCAGGGTCTCTGCCAATCTGATCTGGGGGGAAATTCCTTCCCAACCCCAAATATGGTAATCAGTTAGACCCTTAGTATGTGGACAAGACCCACCAGACAGATAACTGGGAAAGAATTCTCTGTAGTAACTCAGAGCCCTCCCCATCTAGTGTCCTGTCTCCAGCCGTTAGGGATTTTTGCTACTGGCAGTCACCAATGGGCCACATATCACCACAGGCAGTCCCATCATACCATCCACTGCATGAACTTACAAAGCTCAATCTTGAAACCAGTTAAGTTTTTGGCCCCACTGCTCCCCTTTGGAAGGAACTACTGGGACCTTCTTGAGCGAGTGGGAGGTGACATGGCTAAGTAGTTTTACGCTAAATCACTCTCCTCCATAGGCCTAGAAGTGTCAACTTTCCAAGAACAGTTTTATTGCACTGTACAGACTTTCAGCCTTAGAACATTGACTTGACATGCATTTGACCTGACAACTGGCAATTCTGGGAAGGAAGGGGGAAAAGGGTTGTTGACATCTTGTGTTTCAACCACAGCACCCAAAACACAGCTAGATCTGAGGTGATATAGAAAGAGTCCAAACCAAAATATACAATCCAGTCATTTGCCCATTGATGGCAATGACAAGGTGGCCTCACATTTAAGACATTTGGCATTTAAAGTGTTCCAATTTTTCTGGCCCGAATAACACTCACTTTCCATTTAGTAACACATATCTCTCCTGTCCACTCTGAGATTAAAGATGGGTAAGTAAGTCAGACATTCAACTCTTCCACCTAACACCACACATTTGGACACAAGCCAATACTATCTTTAAAAGTATACATGCCTCTTTTGTAAGATGACTACAAGTGCTGCTATTTTGAAAAAAAGTTTTGTAAAAAGCGTCAGAACAATGGAAAATTTTGATTTAAAAAAATAATACACAGATTTGGAAACCATCCATGATTTTTTGCAATATTTTCTATCTCATGATCTCACTTGTATGGTGGAGCATAAGCTGGACGGGGCATTGCTTCTGGAGAGCAGGGCCTATATTTTTTGTAGTGTCCTGCAGTTTCTGAGTATGTGGATGGGCATAAGAAAGGGATGGAGAGACTAATGGGGTAAATTAGAGAAGAGAAATGTAAAACTCAGATTGTGGAGGGAGATAAATGAAAAGACAAAATACAGGAGAGGCAGTAGTGGACAAAATATAGGGAAAGAGAGAGTGAGAGAAGATGGGGAAGAGTGAGTGAGAGAAGAAAAAGAAAAAGACACTTAAGACAACTCAAGAAAAGATACAGCATGATCTATCATAGAAAAAAGAAAAGAAAAAAAAAAGTGGAGCAAAGCCAGAGAAGGCAATAAGGTATAGCAAAAGCAAAGATGAGCTAGGTACAGCTGATCAAATAATATTCAAGTAAACAGACTATTCAACAGTTTTTACTGCTATTTGACAAATAATTTATTCAATTAACACTTTTTTGGTACTCTCTGATACCTCCACAGCTAGTGAGATTCTATTTGGTGAACATATTTGACAAATTCTAATGAAATTACTTGAATAATACTAGGACATTTTTTTTTATTTAGCTATTCAACCTTCCCTAGTAATAAGTCACCTTTTAAAATGAAAAAGCTCAGGAGGTCCTCCTGTTCAAAAAACATAGTTAACTATTTCCTCTTTCCCCCCAGCTGATGCATTATCCTTCTCTCAACACATGGAAGCAAATAAATAGCATTTTACCAAGTTTGGCAAGGAGGACACAGTACTGTTCTAATTTATGCTGGAGACCAGACTGTACTCTGGTTTACCACAGGATTGTAGAAGAACAAAGGACTTAAAATCACCTTTGTCCTCATCCACCTGGACCATAGTCTGAATCCAATCTGGAATCACTGTTCTCCACCAAAAGAATCCCTCATCTTCACTGTCTCCCCGATAATAATACTGCAACCCTCTGGCAGCTCCCAGCTTTACTTTAAATAACTAGAAGTGTTAATTTCACTTTGCTGTTTCTAATTTGTCCCTATTTTCCAGTTGCATGAAACACGCACAAGATCTGATTATGTAATCTCCAGATACGTGGGAGGGAACTGCAGTCTTGCCTGAAAAATCTCCTACTGCTTATGTATTCAAAAGCACAGCTGCATACATCTCAAAGGCATATCAATGTATCTGAGATTACAAGTGAGCCCTTACATTCTATATATTACAAAATGGACTACCAGATAAAGGGCAGAAGAGAGATTTAAATTATTTAAATAAAAAAAAAATCTTGAACCAGATTTTCATCTGGGGTAAATGAGCACAGCTTCATTCAAGTTAATGGATCTGTACTAATTTATATTAGCTGAGGTTCTGGCCCCTTCTGGGTAGGTCTACTCTGAAAAGTAAGCCCAGGGTTCAAACTTAGGCTCAAGCCTAACCTCACTTCCATCTATACACAAATTGCGCTAACCCAGGGATCCAGAACCAGAGGGGTGGAAGATCTGAGGTCAAACTGGGACCCAGGTTCAAGCCCTACTGCTTTGCAGTGTAGATGCAGCTTTGGGAGTCACCAGAAGTATTCCACAATCACACGAACCAACTTTCTTTGTCCTCTGAACAGTCAAGTGGCCGACAGTGACGTTTTCCCACCCTGCAGCACAAACAACGGGCTAGAGTAGCCACATTTTGGGAAGTCTGGTATGTGGGTGTTTGGACTCAGGCCCTCATGCAGTGTAGACACTGAAGCCCTAGGCTGGGACCAAGGGTTCAACAATTCCTAATCCAAGGTTACAAATGAGTGGAGACACAAGCCCTAGGTTAACAAACCCAGGGGCTGCCAATTCAAGTTCTATTAGCCATGAGTTTAGATTGTAGCATAGACAAACCCTCTGTGAAGTTATTTTAATGGTCTCAATCCAACCGCCAATGGATAAAAAACAGGTTCGTTACCTCATGATATGGGTGCAGACATGAATTCCACATAGGTATGTGCATGCCCAGTGCATCGAAACTGGAGAAGTTTGCCTACTAGTACTTGTATAGGGAGTGCTCTAGCACTGTGGCCCTAACCCCCTTCCCTGGCTCTATAAGATTGGTGGTGCCCCGGTCCCACTCAGTTTCTTTGCACAGAACAACAAGAGGAGAGACTCCAATGCAGAGAGGACGGAGGGTGGGTCGTGGAATACCCATCTGCACCGACATCGCAAAGAACAGTTACCAAACAGGTAAGCAACCATTTTCTTGTTCGAGTGGCTGCAGATGTGTATTACACTTAAGTGACTTACAAGCTGTACACGTGGGAGGTGTGTCTCAGGATCTATTTACACAATGACTGCAGGACTGACTTCCCAACGTCTGCATCTGATCTCAAAGCAGTCATGATAGCACAGCACTTGGCAAAAGCATATAAAGAGGACCAAGTGCCAGTCCTACAATGTCCAAAATTGAAACATCACTGAGGAATGCTAATCAATGTCACTTGAGCTCTTGTCAAACAGGCCTGCAATCTCCATGGAGGCACAGTCTGAGCTATATCATAAGCGGTTGTAATACAGCACGTTATTTACCTGGAAACCATTTGTGTAAAGACTGCCTTACCCTTCATTCATTCCACACAGGCAGTTGCAATAATGCTCTCCTCGATGCAGAACAGCCAAAGTTTCGTTGCCTCCTGACAAAGCTGGCTAGAGCAATCTTCTCACTGGTTCTTCACAGTACATTGTGGTGGTATTGTCGGTGATTATGTAAACCGCCAAGTCCCTGTTGTGATTCTGAAAGGCTTGGTAGGCACTTTAAATAGCTCGCAGATCAAGGATGTTGATATGCAGGGAAGTTTCCTGTTCTGACCATAGCCCCTTAATTGTCAATGTCTCTAGATGAACTGCCCAGCCTGTAGAGGAGGCATAGGTGGCTGTAGTCCTGGTTAGTAGGGAACAGGGAAAATGGAGCACCCTGGCACACACTGCACTAAACATCTACCACTGTAAGGAGTCTAGCATTCTCAGAGGCACTCAGACCAGCCTCTCCAAAGAATGACAACTGGGATAACAAACCATCTTCAAACGAGTTACAGCTTATGACTAAGGCTCAGTTTTGCACGCTGGACTTTGTACATGCATGCAGCCATATGGCCTAACAAACTGGGGCATACATGGACCATGGTTGAAGGTTCAGACTGCAATGCCAGACATAAGCAGCGAATTGTTCAGAATTGTTCGTTTGGCAGAAAAGCTTTTGCACTCATAGAATCTAGAAGAGTGCCAATTAACTCAATTCTTTGAGTAGGTACCAATATTGAGTTTCCCTTGTTTAGGATGAGGCACAGAATAGACACAAAGAGATGTAGTGTGAACTGGACATTAGAGGAGGACTTCTCTGCATTTGCCTCACTAACCAGTTGCTAGACATGAATTCCCCTCTAACTGAGGTATGCTGTTGCCATGGTCACGCACTTGGTAAAAATACTGGGAGCCACAGACAAGCGACAGAAAGCACAATGTATTGATAGTGCTGACCTGCAATGACAAACCTCAGACACCTCAAATTGTCACATGAAAATAAGCATCCTGAAGATCCAGGGCAACAAACTAGTCAGGGGGAGAACAGCTGCCGGGATGACCACATGGAATCTCAAATATCTGATAAACTTGTTGAGATCAAAGATAGGTCTTATCCCACCTTTGGGTTTGTGGACACAGGTTCACTCATGATGGCTGACAGGAAGACAGTCGAAGAAAAACATGGCATGAAACAGAGATGGGTTGAATACTCCAGTCAGCTACTTAACAGACCATCCTCAATTGAAACAAGTGTTATTAACAAGATACCTTAAAAGCCTATTGAGCACCACCTTGACTCACTACCCTCACTTGAATAAACAGAAAAGGCAATCAGTATAAGCAGCTCAGCAAAGTCCTCAGGCAGAGATGGAATACCAGCAGAAATATATAAATCTGCTGGTCCAAAGGTGGCAACAACATTCCGGAAGATCCTTACTGACATCTGGGAGAATGAAGAAATGCCACAAGACTTCAAAGATGCTATAATTATTCCTTTATTTAAAAATAAAGGCAGCAAAAGCGTCTGTGATAATAACCGTGGGATATCTCTCCTATCTGTCGCTGGAAAACATCTTGGCTTGTCTCTTCCTGAACCAACGGATTTCATCCATCTCAGAAGCCAATCTACCCGAGGCTCAGTGTGGATTCAGAACTGGTTGTAACATCATAGACATGATTTTCAGTGTCAGGCAAATACAAGAAAAATGTATTGAACAAAACCTGGATCTGTTTAGCGTCTTCATTGATCTGACAACAGCATTTGATACAGTCAATAGAGAAGGACTATAGATCTTCAGCAAACTTGGTAAAGATCATTCATTTATTCCATGAGGGAATGCAAGGTCAGGTACTTTTTCATGACCATCTCACTGACTCCTTCCCATTTCAAATGGAGTCAAACAAGGCTGTATCCTTGCCCCTGCACTGTTCAACCTCTTCTTCACCCAAGTTCTCAACCATGCTACAAATAGGCTCCACAGAGGCATATACAACAGATACAGACATGACAGCTCAGTCTTCAGTCTCATAAGGCTTAAAGCCAAAATAAAAGTAACAGAACTACTACTGAGAAAAGCACTCTTTGCGGAGGATTGTGCCCTCCTAGCGCACACAGAGAGAGATCTCCAGTGCATCGCAGATCATTTCGCTAAGCATCCGAATAGCTTGGCCTCACAATCGGCCTGGAGAAAACTGTGGTGTTGCATCAGTCATCTTCACCGCTCCAGGCCATATCCCCCCGAGCATCTCCATTAGTGGAACCCAACAAAAGCAAGCTGGCAGGTTTACCTCTCTCAGTAGTTACATCTCCCATGATGGATCTCTTAACAAAGTGATCAAAAACAGGATACAGGAAGCTTCCTGGTCACTAAGAAAGCTACATATCAAAGTCCTGAAATCCCACAACATAAGCCTCTCAACAAAAATAAAAAAATTTACAATGCTTTTGTGCTCTCATCTCTCCTCTACTTCTGAGAGACCTGAACACCATACAAATGGCATAACAAACAGCTAGAGGCCTTCCACATGCAGATTCTGCGTACCATTATGGGGATCCACTGGACAAAATTACCAACCCGGAGGTCCTCCAAAAGTCAAATGCCACAAGCATCAAGGCCATGCTGATAAAAGGCCAACTACGCTGGGTTGGACACATCATTAGGATGCCTGAACATCGACTCCCCAGAAAAATTTTCTGTGGAGAATTGTCACAAAAACACCAGAATCAAGGCCGCCCTGGAAAGCACTACAAGGACAACACCAAGAACAGCATACGTTTTGGTGCAATAAAACCGATGATCTTGAGAAGGCTGCATCTAATAGATTAGCATAGCAACACACAATACTCAGCTTTCCAAGCCTTTGAAGAGGACAGAAATAATCAAGTGTTAGCTACAAGGGAAAAGTGTCATACCACTATTATGGCTACCAAGATGCTCACCAATTGCTTTGTCTGCCCAAGCATGCACATCATTTCAGAGTCACTCTACAATCCACATAAAGAGATAGCATGAAAATATCATCATCGAACTGACACACTACGCAAATAGACAGAAATACACATTTTTCATATGAGAGTAGAAAACCATTGCCATCCAGCCAATAGAGAAAGCAAGCAGATTTATTATGCAAATTTTCAAAAGTTCAAAAAAAAGTTTAATACATGGCCTCAGATCTCTTCATTTCTCTTTCTTTCATCTGCCAAGAATGACTGTTCTCATTGGACTCCTCATGGTGACAACTTCACAGCATTCCTTTAAATTAGTTTTATATAGAAATTAATCTGCCAATTATCCAGACAAATCCATTTTAGCCACTGCAATTTTCTACTAATAAAGACAATCCTTTTCCCCATATACCTATTTATAGTTTTCAGACACGTTTTATTTCGTGCTTTTCCTATTCACTTTGAAGAAACAATTCAATTTGAATGTTACTGTAACAATGGCAAAAATGGCTTAGGAAAATAAATTCTGATTGATACATTATTAAAAATACTAATCTAGGTATTTGTATGGCTCCCCTTCCCACAGAATCTGAGCACCTAGCAATCTGATAACCCAAACCCAAGATGTTCATTCCACAAGGAAGCCAAGATTCTGAGGTTATGACAACATCTCCATAAGTCTGCAAACAGGCTACGATGTTGTAGATTCACGGGGGGAAGTGATCGGTGTGTATTTTTAATACCCACATTAATTATTCACAGCACTGGTGAAACTGAATACTGGAAGCCACTCTTTACAAGAGCTGTCTAGCGGTTCAGAGGCTGATTGCAGGTTGATGAATTCTACCCCTAGAATTTAATTCCGGGAGTGAATACAAAAAAAAACAACATTTGAATGCAGGTGCTTAATGACTAGCAATACTCCATAAACTTTTTCAAACTATACCATCTCCAGAGAAATAATTAATTTGATTTTTAGAAAGTATTTAACCTTTTCTATCCTTGTCTGCAGGCAAGTCTACACTACGGTGCTACATCAGCACAGCTGCGTCAATGCTGCTGTGCCATTTTAGCACCTCTGGTAAAGACACGCTATGCCAGTGGGAGAGTGCTCTCCCATCAGCAAAATTACACTACGTCCGCGAGAGGCAGAAGCTATGTCCGTGGGAATGCACGTTCTGCCGACATGAGGCCAGTGTGGACAACACTTAAGTCAACGAAACTTGAGTCACTCGGGGCGGGGTGGGGAGGTCTTTTTCACACCTCTGAGTGACGTAAGTTACATCAACTTAAGTGGTATTGTAGACCAGCCCCGAGTCTCTCTAAAGAAATCTTTAAAATAAAACAAACAATAACACAGATCAGTGTATTATAGCTTAGCTAATGCTGTGAATGTATGTAAAATGCTGCTTAGTATTAAGTCAGAGCTGTGTTTTTCCAGAGAGACACTCTGAGATTCAACTTGGCCAAAGTATTTCTCTTTCCCCACTTATTCCATTCTTTCTCATTCCAACACTACAAATTCCTAGACTTATCTTCTGCCAAAGATAGTCAAAACAAAGTATGTTATATGCTCTTGGGGGAATTTGGTGCCATTGATCAAACACACAATTAATATCTCCCAAAGATTTCACCCTTCCCCCTCTCCCCGTGCAGCTATGAGAAGGGTCACACTGCAACTACACCTTTCACGACCAGGGGATGATGTGGCACCAGAAAAGGGGGCAGTGGGTTCATGGGCCAGAGCAGCCAGCTGAGGAGAGACAGGTGGCATAGGCTGCCTTCCTCATAATATGCTGCCCGCCGGGCCAGTTGAGAAGGTATGGGATATGCGGGAAATGGGCAGAGAGGGGCACATGGAGCTGCTGGGGTGTCACACAGACTGGGGTTCAGAAGGACTAGTGGGAGGGATAGACTGGAGTTGGGGCACATGAGCTAGTAGGCTGACAACATTGAACCAGGGGCTGAATGGAGAGTGGAGAAGCAGGGCCACATGGGTATATGTGCACATCTGGCTCGCTGAATGGGGGTGCAGAGGCACATGCTTGACTGAATGGGAGAGACTAGGTTTCAGCCAGGGTCTGCATGGTGGAGGCTCCCCAATTCCCTAACAATCCCTCCCCACAAAAAAAAAAAAGTTTCATACTTCTCCCACCCACACCCAACAACTCTTCAGGTTCATTCCTCAGGCTCCTTCCCAGCAATTACTTCCCTCTTCCTCAGCTCCTCCACTACCCCCGACTCCCCTGAGCCTTTACACTGCTTCTGATGGGTGTGTGAAATACATTTCTGTATTGTAGTTTAAATAAATTACTCAAAGTTCTGTATTAACAGACTTCTGTATTGACTTTAACAAAGCTTTTGACACTGTCTCCCACAGTATTCTTGTCAGCAAGTTAAAGAAGTATGGGCTGGATGAATGCACTATAAGGTGGGTAGAAAGTTGGCTAGATTGTCGGGCTCAATGGATAGTGATCAATGGCTCCATGTCTAGTTGGCAGCCGGTGTCAAGTGGAGTGCCCCAGGGGTCGGTCCTGGGGCCGGTTTTGTTCAATATCTTCATAAATGATCTGGAGGATGGTGTGGTTTGCACTCTCTGCAAATTTGCAGATGATACTAAACTGGGAGGAGTGGTAGATACGCTGGAGGGCAGGGATAGGATACAGAGGGACCTGGACAAATTGGAGGATTGGGCAAAAAAAATCTGATGAGGTTCAAGAAGGATAAGTGCAGGGTCCTGCACTTAGGACAGAAGAACCCAATGCACAGCTACAGACTAGGGACCGAATGGCTAGGCAGCAGTTCTGCGGAAAAGGACCTGGAGTGACAGTGGACGAGAAGCTGGATATGAGTCAGCAGTGTGCCCTTGTTGCCAAGAAGGCCAATGGCATTTTGGGATGTATAAGTAGGGGCACAGCGAGCAGATCGAGGGACGTGATCGTCCCCCTCTATTCGACATTGGTGAGGCCTCATCTGTGTCCAGTTTTGGGCCCCACACTACAAGAAGGATGTGGATAAATTGGAAAGAGTCCAGCGAAGGGCAACAAAAATGATTAGGGGTCTGGAACACATGAGTTATGAGGAGAGGCTGAGGGAACTGGGATGGTTTAGTCTGCAGAAGAGAAGAATGAGGGGGGATTTGATAGCTGCTTTCAACTACCTGAAAGGGGGTTCCAGAGAGGATGGTTCTAGACTATTCTCAGTGGAAGAAGAGGACAGGACAAGGAGTAATGGTCTCAAGTTGCAGTGGGGGAGGTTTAGGTTGGATATTAGGAAAACCTTTTTCACTAGGAGGGTGGTGAAACACTGGAATGCGTTGCCTAGGGAGGTGGTGGAATCTCCTTCCTTAGAAGTTTTTAAGTTCAGGCTTGACAAAGCCCTGGCTGGGATGATTTAATTGGGGATTGGTCCTGCTTTTGAGCAGGGGGTCAGACTAGATGACCTCCTGAGGTCCCTTCCAACCCTGATATTCTATGATTCTAACATGCCTAACAAGGAATCTATTTGTCAAAAAACATTTCCTGAATCTTTTTTGTTGTCTGTATTGTTACAGACATACTTGCTGACAGGTATTTCGAAATAAATTACCAAAATAATTGAAACTGGGGTGATTATGTAATTTTGATAAATAAAGTACGCAGAACTTCGCAGAATTTTAAAATATTGTGCAAAGACTTCAATTTTTCAGTGCAGAATTTCCCCAGGAGTAAATTGTACTTTGAATTCAGTCTCAATCCTAACAAGGTCAACACTCACTTCTTCCATCAGTCTTACCAATTCAATGCCTTCAAGTTTATACCAGCTTCATCCCCCTGTTCACTGCCAGTTACCAATTTTCAAGGGCTGTTACCCCTCTCCTCTTCTCCTCCACAGTCCTACCTACACCCTGTGATGTCTGTCATTTCATTGTTTCTATCTTCGATCAAACTTGATAAGCTCTGTCAGACAGGAACCTTTACTTTTTGCTTCCATCTTCTGAGCGTGGTGAACATCAATGATACTATTTAAATAATTAATATTATGGTACCAAAATTCATGAACAGGTGACAAAGAAAAAGGACTCTTCAAAATATTTTGGTAGTGGTCTGGTTCCTCTGCACATAATCTGTTTCGTGTTAAAAAGATAAACCCTGAAACACATACCTCTAGTTTTTAAGAGTGAAACTCCTATGTCCTCAGATTAGACCAATTCTGTTTTACTCATTAATGGATTATCTCAGGGAATGGCCCTCTGCCAATCCAGAGAGAACTGCTGGCTAACTTCATTTACTTCAGGGGGCTGGAATATGCAAATTTCTCTCTCCAGGAAACAACCACTTAACCGGTTTAATGCTGAAACTTGAGAGAATGCTTCTAAGGCCATGTGTACACTACGAAGTTTGGTGAACATCAGTAACGGCAGTGAACATCCATTAGACTTTTGTACATCCTGAGATGTACGCATGCTTGGCTGCTTGCACTGGCACTGCACGTAATCACCACGAATAGTTTCACTGATGGAGAACATGGTGCACCTGAGGTAGGTATCCCAGTGTGCCCCATGCTGTCCTCCAGTGTAATGCCTTGAAGGACATTTTTGCAGTTTTGTGGGATACTAACAATTCACCCACAGGTTTCAGAGAACCATGGATCAAGTTCCCATGATACCACTTTCTCCACCCCAGAATGCTTGTTCTATCCCATAATTTTTGCATCATTTTTAAAAGTCCCATAGTCCAGCACACCACTTTTTGGTCTCCACCATCTTCCTAATGGAAACATGGACCCTGCCCAGCTCAGTACAACTCTCATGACCACGGCTAATACAGGACACACTTCTCCTGGCATCTGTAGAACTTCCATAACTAATACTTACAACCGGGCACGCAAGGAAAAAGAAGAGATGTTCGATGATGAGTGGATACTGATAGATCTAGCAAAAAGGCCCTGAGAGCATCTCCATTTTGCCTCTTTCCTGCTCTGATCTCTGGACTATGAATTTGTACTAATGGGAGCATTCTAACCAAGGGATTGAGGACCTTCCAATGATTTGGAAGCAACCAAGCTAGCAGTTTATTCCATCACTACTCCAAGCCAGATCCAAGAACTTTGCAATTATTGTATGTATTTGATTCCTTTACCCAATTTTAACTCTCACCTTTCTTTTTATAAATAAACCTTTAGATATTCGGTACTAAAGGATTGGCAACAGCATGATTATTGGGTAAGATCCGAGTTATATATTGACCTGGGTATGTGGCTGGTCTTTTGAGAGCAGAAGAACCCTTTGGTTGATAAAATTGGTTTTAAATAACCACTCATCATTAAGTCTGGTGGTTTTGGTCATGATCCAAGGACTGGAATACCTACGGAGATTGCTTTTCTGACTTCGTTAGACAGTGTGGTGAAAGAGAAGTTTACTTCTGTTGGTAGTCGAGAATAACCACCAGCTTTGAAGTGTGTCTGCCCTATTTCTGAGCAGTTTGTCTTGAATTTGGTATTTTCAGATGTGACCCACAAAGGCACGGTGACAGGGGCCATGATCGCCAAAGTGTTCAAGGCCATTAAGCGTCTCCTGCTACAGAGGCCTGTGACTCTTGGCAATGTGTAGGAAATAGTAGACAGAAATACCAGTAATATGATCTCCGAACTGCTGTGAGGCAAGAGACGGGATGCACACGCCTATTCTGGCACCATCACACAGTACCAGTCAATACATAAACAGAAAGGGATATTTTTCCATGGTTATGCGGTCACCGATGGATCACCAGGGATGCTTCACTGATATTAAAGTGGGCTGGTCAGGCAAGGTGCACAATGCTCACATTTTAAGAATTCAGGACTTCTCCAAAAGCTGCAAGCAGGGACCATCTTCCTTGACCATTGCCACTGGCCATGTTGAACTATCAGTAGTGATTCTCGGGGACCGTGCCAACCCCTGGCTTGCTTGGCTCATGAAGCCATACACTGGTAGGGTTGCCAACCCTCCTGGTTTCACCAGGAATCTCCCGGAATCAGGCTCCATCTCCCAGAGGCTACTGAAGCCAAACTGGGAGATTTTAGGCCACTAAAAGTCTGGCGACGCAGCAGGGCTAAGGCAGGCTCCCTGCTTGCCCTGACTCCTTACCGCTCCTGTAGGTGGCCGACACATCCCTGTGGCCCCTGGAGGGAGGAAGCAGGCCAGGAGGTTCCGTGCACTGCCCCCGCAGCAAGTCCGCAGCTCCCATTGCCAGGAACTGCGGCCAGTGGGAGCTGCAGGGGCGGTGCCTGCAGGAAGGGGTAGCATGCGGAGCCCTCTGGTCCCTCCCAGGGCCGCAGGGACATGCTGGCCACTTCCGAGAGTGGGGCCAGATCAGGCAGGGAGCCTGCCTTAGCTGCCCAAAGTTACCCCAGTGTTGTTTTCTAGTTATATTTCCTGAAGTTTTTCCAGTTTTAGGCCTGATCTACCCTACAAAGTTAGGTCAACCAAAGTTGACTTGTTTTGTTCTACATCTAAAGTTGTCTCCTGCTGACGTAAGCATCCTGTTACACTGATGCAATTCACCACCTCCTTGAACGACGCACAGTCACAGTTGACCTATTTTCTGTTGATGCAGTGCCAGTGTAGACTCTGCATTACCAGTGTCAGACCTAACAGTCCAACAGCTGTCCCACAATGCCCCTGTCCCTGTGATAGTGGTTGCTCTGGTCACAATTTTGAACTCTACTCCTCAGGGGTCACAGACACTGGAATTCTCCTCCTCTCCCCCTACGTTAAACTCACGAGCTTGTTTTTGAAATAACTTTTACTGATTGCCCCCTGTGGTGAACACACCTACTAACTAGACCACCTTTGTGAGCATCTGAGCATGCCGGCTCCACGCGCACACAGAGCTGCTAGGTACATCCGTGCCTGCAAAAGGAAAAAAAGTCATGGATCTCCTTGGCCTGTGGAGTGAAGAGACTGTGGAAGCACAGCTAAGGAACCACCAAAGAAATATACACCTCTACATAAAGATTGCACAGGGGATGTAGAAGCTGGGGCACAACAGATGAGCAGCAGTACCACCTACAGCAAGGAACTTCAGCAGACATAACAGAAGGTGACGAAGGCAGCAAGTCTGTGGCAGCTCCGCAGACTTGCCACTTCTACAACAAGCTGCATGCCGTACTTGGGGTGGACCCCTACAGCACCCTGCATGTGACTGTGGATGCTTTGCAGGAGCTTGACACGGAGATCCCTGCTGTGCACAGTGAATGGGTTGAATGGAGAGAGACAGAAACCATGCAGTGAGCCAGGAGCTGTTTGAAACTGGAGTCAAGCTAGTTCCTCCAAATGAGTGCAGATGAGGCCAGTGATGAAGCAGAAGGAACCTTGGGTAAGTGTATACCTGCGTTATTCCTCAAAGCGTTTTTTTACCTTTGAGGTGCCTGAAACCTCCTGCCCATAACTTCTTCCCCATTTAAAAACAGTGTCCATCCTGTCCATGCATTTAGAGAACAAAGGCAATGACTTTTGATTGCTCCTTTTACTTTAAAAAAGTTAGAAAATAAATTTAAAAAAATAGTATGGCAGTCTGAATTACACAGTCCACATTCTCCTGTGCTTGGATACAGGTAGCAGAAATGTAGAGGCGGCATCCTCGCTTTTATTCTGTGTCTTATTATTGTTGGCCTCGGCAGGGTGGACCGCAGTTCTCCCTGTGCGGGCTACTTTGCATATCTGAACAGGGATGTCCCTTGAGCAATCTCGATTAAACTTTCATGGAGAAACCTCTGATATCCTTTCCCAAACATTTCTAGGGATGGTAGCATTGTTTCTTCCCCCCATGATAAGGGGCATTCCCACACCACTCTGGGATAAATTACACTGGCACCATTGTAGTAAACAGGCTAGCAGCATACGGCAAAGGTGGCTTTGGGATGCCAGGAGCCACTATGTTCTCTGTCATCCTCAGGAGGGAGAGAACTGCCAAAATCACCACTGCCTATGAAAGTATTGGCAATATTCACTGCACTTTCCCTGTACTCGTACCCATGGGCGCCTAGCCTCTAAACCTTCCATGCAACAGAGCAACCTGAACCTTTCTTCTCCTCCCCTTCCTCCCCTGGGCTGTGCTCACTGTGGCTTGAGATGTAGAGTGGTGCTGTAAAGAGGTTCTCTGACACTAAAGTGACTATCAGAATTTCTTATTAAAGGTATTTATGGGAATAATGTAAGGGAGTTTTGTACTAACTTCCCTTTTCCGTTTGACTGTAAATCTAATGCTGCATCTGTATGTTTTAATCAGCTGCCTCTAGTGTTGAGAGGTGCCCCTCTACACCTCTTGAACATCTGATCCTGATCCAAAGAAAAAAGCAGAACAGGGATAATATGTTCTGCAAGATCTTCCAGTGCTCTACAGTTGATAACAGTGAACACAGGGATTGGTGGGCCAAATGGTCAACACCAGGGAGAAGGAATGAAAATGGAAAGAGCAGTTGCTGCAGGAAAGGCAAAGAGACCAAAAGGTGCATTGGGAAATGCGCGGGGATGTTATGGGTTTGCTCAAGCAACAAACGTGGATGTTGCAGAGCATTATTGAGCTGCATGTCCAAAGACTCCAGACACAGCAGTCTTTCCAATCCATGGAAAACTCCATGCTCTCTATGCCCCCCATAGCATAACAGGTGGTAGCATGGCTAGAACCCTTAACCCTACCACTCCATGCCAGGGGAAAACAAGGAGAACCGTGACCACACCTACACCAACCACAGGATCAGCCATGATGCACTCCATGAGTTCTAATATGAATGAAACATTGTAATATGTTTAATACACAAACGTTAATGTTTTTTGTTTACTTGGTAATCCATACTTAAAAAACCCATCTTACAGTACTACTAAAAAAAATGTTGCCTTGTGTATTTGCACTTTCACTTTGTTTCCTGTGTCTTTGAACACAATGAAGTTCTATATATATATATATATCAGAGTATAGTAGTTTACACCATGCATAAGAGCCTCATTACAAAATTCACAAAAGAAATCTGTAACCCAGCTGTGTTTAGGCTCTGTGCACTCAAAGGCAAACTAGTTTTATAAAAGCATGATAAAACACTATTGTGACTGTTAAAATGATCTTTTTAAGGCTTCCCTCAGCTGAATAGGACCATAGCTGGTTCTTCTAATAGCCCTTGTGCCGGTCTTTTCAAATTCAGCATACATCGCCCCTCCACCATGGTGGTAGTGTTTCCCCCTTCACCTGACATGCTATGCAGTACACAACATGAATCTTTCACATGCATGCAGATGTTTGCCTTGCTGAGTGTCACCGGGTGCTCCACTTACCACTAGGTTTAGCCTCTCTTGGCTACTCTGGGGATTAGCTTGCAAGGTCGACGCGCCCCTTCCCACGGTTGCATGCTCTCTCTTGCTCTCTCTGCTCTGTAGCCCCTCTCTTACTCCAGGAACCAGTGTCCTCTTCGTGACTTGGCCCTGCCTGCTCTGGCCCTGGACTGCTCCCAGAAGTGGCAGGCACATCCCTGTGGCCCTTGGGAGAGGCCAGGGGGCTCTGTACGCTACCTCTTCCTGCAGGCACTGCCCCTGCAGCTCCCATTGGCCACAGTTCCTGGCAATGGGAGCTGCGGACTTCCATGCGGGGGCAGCGTGCGGAGTCCCCAGCCCGGCCCCTCCCCCCGAGGGGCCACAGGGACGTGTCAGCCGCCTACAAGAGTGGCAAGGAGCCAGGGCAAGCAGGGAGCCTGCCTTAGCCCTGCTGCGCCACCAGACTTTCAGCGGCCTAAAATCTCCCAGTTTGGCTTCAGTAGCCTCCAGGAGATAGAGCCTGATTCCGGGAGACTCCTGGCAAAACCAGGAGGGTTGGCAACCGTATTTGGGGGTGGGGCCCTCTGCACGCTTGCCCTTCACTGGACCCTTCCCTGGTTATTCAGGTGAGCTGCTGTGTGGCACTCATGGCCTGAGCACTGCCTGAGGACCTGTGGGCTCAAGTTCAAGGCCTGTGATCCCCCACAATGAGATTGTGGAGGGATCCTGCTGGAGAGCCCCTGGCAGCCCAAAAGCTAGATGGAGAAGGTGGTGGTAGCAGGCAGGTCAACTTGGGGACAGGTGACAGGTAAAGACTTAACTGCAGGCAGCTCGCCACAAGCTTCTCCTGTGAATTGGCACTTTAAAGAAATCAGCAGTAGCAGCTGAGCACTTGTAACCCTCCTGAAACTGCTGCTGGCAGCTTGAGAGGCAGGAGGCTCTGGAACAAGCCACCAGTGACGGCCTCAGCCCTGTGCAGTGGATTGAGGTGGAGTCCGGAGAAGCATCATGGTTCCACAGACCAATGGGGTGGTAGGAAGGAGAAAGGAAAGCAGAACAAGGATAGACAGAAAAGCTCCCAATGAAAGCAGAAAAACTGCACAAACCACCTCCTTGGGTTGGAGACAGGAAGCTTGGCAGTTTGGGTGTCAAACTGGCTCTTGGGGCCCAGGGCTAGTGCTTAGCAAGATTACATTGCCTATTCCTGTTACCAGAAGCCCATGAACAGAATTACCCACTGTATCCTTTCTATAAATAAATTTCTTAGTCTCTAAGGTGCCACAAGTACTCCTGTTCTTATTACAGTCTTAGAGTTTTTCCTTAGTTAGATCCTAATGGCCTGTTAAAATTAACTTGAGGGTACAATTATTGTAAATACAGGAAGATATTTAATGGTTGGGGAGGGGGAGTTTATAGTGATCTTTTTCAATTGTCAGTGCAAGCACAATTAAAAATAAAGTATCTGGATATTTTTCCTCTTTTCTTTGGTGAGGGGGAAAAAAAATCCTTCCCTGCTTACGATGTTTCCATCTGGATCTTCTGTGAGAAAGCAAAGTTTGATATGTTCAGGCGTCTAATGAGGATGTTTCTTATGTGTTGCTTTTACTGAGCTATATTTTTAGGGCCTGAGTTAATTCAGGAAGATATTTGGTGAAAAAATATATGCCTGTGTTTAACAGTATCTCTCTTTCATTTTTAGATTTATTAGGAACTGGGGAAACTTTTGGGAAACAGGGAACCTATACAGAAAGAATGGGCTCCACCTCAACCAAAATGGAACCAGATTGCTGGCACTTAAAATTAAGAAGGTCGAAGAGCAGTTTGTAAACTATGGGCTGGGGGAAAGCAGACAGGTGCTGAGTAGCACGTGGTTTGGAAAAACACTTCCCTTAAGGGAGGATCTACTAATGGGGATTCTCTATATCCTAGTAAGCAGGAGAGTATGGAAGATAAAATACAGATAGGATCTGATGAGAAACAGTCAAATAAAACCAAGTATCAGAGGAGTAGCCGTGTTAGTCTGTATCCACAAAACCAACAAGGAGTCCGGTGGCACCTCAAAGGTGCCACCGGACTCTCTGTTGTTTTTTTAGTCAAATGGAAAAAAGGCTCATTCATCATGTAAAGGGAGACAGCTAAAAAGTGACAAGTTTATAAAGTGCTTATATAAAAATGCTAGAAGTCTAAATAATAAGATGGGGGAACTAGAATGCCTTGTATTAAATTAGGATATTGCTATAACAGGCATCACAGAAACTTGGTGGAATGAGGATAATCAATAGGACACAGTAATAGAAGGGTACAAAATACATCTGAAGGACAGAACAGATTGTGCTGGTGGGGGAGTGAAAGAAAGTGTAGAATCAAATGAAGTAAAAATCTTAAATGAACCAAACTGTACCATAGAATCTCTATGGATAGTAATTCCATGCTCAGATAATAAGAATATAGCAGTAGGGATATATTACTGACCACCTGACCAGGATGGTGATATTGACTGTGAAATGCTCAGAGAGATTAGAGAGGCTATTAAAATAAAAAACTCAGTAATAATGGGGGATTTCAACTATCCCCATATTGACTGTGTACCTATCACCTCAGGATGGGATGCAGAAATAAAGTTGCTTGACACCTTAAATGACTGCTTATTGGAGCAGCTAGTCCTGGAATCCACAAGAGGAGAGGCAATTCTTGATTTAGTTCTAAGTGGAGGAGAGGATCAGGTCCAAGAGCTGGAACGCTTGGTAACAGTGACCATAATATAATTAAATTTAACATCCCTGTGGCGGGGAAAACCACAGCGGCCCAACACTGTAGCATTTAATTTCAGAAAGGGGAACTACACAAAAATGAGATTAGTTAAACAGAAATTAAAATGGTACAGTACCAAAAGTAAAATCCCTGCAAGCTGCATGGAAACTTTTTAAAGACACCATAATAGAGTCAACTTAAATGTATACCCTAAATTAAAAAAAAACAAAAAAAACAGAGAGTCAAAAAAAGAGCGACCATGGCTAAATAAAGTAAAAGAAGCAGTGAGAGGCAAAAAGACATCCTTAAAAACAGAAAGGCGCATAAACTGCCAAATAAAATGTAAAAAATATAATTAGGAAGGCCAAAAAAGAATTTGAAGATCAGCTCGCCAAAGACTCAAAAAGTAATAGCAAAAAAAATTTTAAGTACATCAAAAGCAGGAAGCCTGCTAAACAACCAGCGGATGATCAAGATGCTAAAGGAGCACTCAAGGACAATAAGGCCACTGCAGAGAAACTAAATCAATTCTTTGCATCGGTCTTCACAGTTGAGGATGTGAGGAAGATTCCCAAACCTGAGCCACATGACAAATCTGAGGAACTGTCCCAGATTGAGGTGTCATTAGAGGAGGTTTTTCGAACAAATTGATAAACTAAACAGTAATAAGTCACCATGACCAGATGGTATTCACCCAAGAGTTCTGAGGAACTCAAATGTGCAATTGCAGGACTACTAACTGTAGTCTGTAACCTATCATCTAAATCAGCTTCTGTACCAAAAGACTTGGGGAATAGCTAATGTCATGCCAATTTTTAAAAAGGGCTGTAGAGGTGATCCCGGCAATTACAGGCCAGTAAGCCTGACTTCACTACCAGGCAAACTGGTTGAAACTATAGTAAAGAACAAAATTGTCAGATACACAGATGAACGCAATTTGTTGGGGAAGTGTCAACATGGTTTTTATAAAGGGAAATCATGCCTCACTAATCTACTAGAACTCTCTGAGGGGGTCAATAAGCATGTGGACAGGGGGATCCAGTGGATATAGTGTACTTAGATTTTCAGAAAGCCTTTGACAAGGTTCCTCACCAAAGGCTCTTAAGCAAAGTAAGCAGACATGGGATAAGAGGGAAGGTCCTCTCATGGATTGGTAACTGATAGGAAACGAGAGGTAGGAATAAATGGTCAGTTTTCAGAAGAGAGTGAGGTAAATAGCGGTGTCCCCCAAGGATCTGTACTGGACCCAATCCTATTTAACATATTCATAAACGATCTGGAAAAAGGAGTAAATGGTGAGGTGGCAAAATTTGCAGATGATACTCAATATAGTTAAGTCCCAAGCAAACTGCGGAGAGCTAAAAAGGGATATCACAAATCTGGATGACTGGGCAACAAAATGGCAGACGAAATTCAATGTTGATAAATGCAAAGTAATGCACATTGGAAAACATAATCCCAACTATACATATAAAATGATGGGGTCTAAATTAAACACATAGGTACCCTGCAAAAGTTGTTCATTTTGGTTCATAAATAAAGTTGTTAGGATATAGATCTTCAGGCCTGCCTGTAAAGGCCTATACTTTAAAGAATTTAGGTGTATTCTTATCACTTAGCTAGTAATAGAGGTATATAAGAAAGAATCCGTGTAAGGGCCTTCTCTCACTGTGACAGTCTGAGGCCCTGTTCTTAGGCCAATGCCTTTGGCTAAGCAGTGGGACCAGCCATAAGCTGGGAAGCGAATGGTCACATCCTCACATTCCAAACTAGTCAATATGGGGCTGTTAGGAAGGTGATCCGATCTATCACCTCCAGAGAAAGGGAAGAACCTAGAAGATGTAAAAGGAAATTGAGTTTGATAGTTTTCTGTCTGGTAAAAACTCACTTATCAATAGACACAGCTGGGAAACCCTTATGTCTTTAGAGATGTAGTTGTGAAATGCTCACTTCTGTATTGTTTTGTCATTATTGTTCCCACTTTGCTGCTGTTTATTTGCATGGTCTCTGTCTCATTCTGTGATTGTTTCTGTCTGCTGTATAATTAATTTTGCTGGGTGTAAACTAATTAAGGTGGTGGAATATAATTGGTTAGCTAATCATGTTACAGTATGTTTGGATTGGTTAGATAAATTTCAGTAAAATGATTGGTTAAGGTATAGCTAAGAATATTACTATATAAATTAGGGGCAAACAGGAAGTAAGTTGGGATTCGAAAATAAGGAAAAAGGAACTTGGATTGAAGCTTCCTGCAACTTCATCCCAATAGACATCGAATTGTTTACACCTTCGACTTTGGGTATTGTTGTTCTCTGTTCATGCGAGAAGGACCAGGGAAGTGGGAGAGTGAAGGAATAAGGTCTCTAACAAAAGTCATCGTGAAATAATGCAAAAAATGTAATATCTGCCTATGTTTTATTTCCCCATTACAGCTCAGATAATCATATGCAAAAAGCTTTGCCCTTTCGGACAAATTTGACTTTAAATTACAACTTCCGTGTCGTCACTCCAGATTCACACAGATATAGCATATTAATCTTAGAAAAATTAAAAGATTAAAAGTACATGTGGCAAGTAACAATGAACCAAATTTCAGTTCACAAGTTCTCATAAAAGTCCAAGATCTTATTTACCACAATCATCCTTTTTAGAGTGTGAACGGTTATAAATAGCAAATTTAAACGGAGAGGTTTCTCTTATTGTACCATGAAATGCCACAAATAATGAACATGCTTGTCACTTTGCATATTGGAGGGCTCCACATGAATCATTTCTTTATGAACAATTTGAGTAAACTTAACAGAAAGTTAGGTATTTTGAATACATCATCATAAAACCTAACAAAGTACAAGGAAAAACTCAGTTTGGCTGCTTTGAAAGTGCACAGTTCATTTGGTTGCTCTGCTGCTTTAACTCCAGGTGCAACAATAAGGCAGATAGCTACATTAATTTTCTTGATTTCCAAAACCAGGAGAATGCAAGCGGCTAAGGCAGGGGTGGACAAACTCCTCATTTCTGGCCCCATCCCGGAGCATGCATCCCAACCAGAGCCCTCACCCCAACCCCAATTTTGTGAGCATTCACCATACAATTTCTATTCCCAGATGTGGCCCTCGGGCCAAAAGGTTTGCCCACCCCTGGGCTAAGGTGAATCTCATTGCCAGTGGGTTGTTTTTTTTTGTTTGTTTGTTTTTTGGGGGGTCCTCTGGATAAAGCCCACAACATCAAAAAGCCCTTTAAGCCTAGCTGCTACAAGACCTGATGCCCATAAAGCTTTCTTCAGAAATTGGACACCAAACGGGACAACATATTGAACAGGAGACAGGAGAGAAAGGCAACATCAGGATCTTTTCCTTTCCTAGAAGGCAGGTAGCATCTGGAGTAAAATTAATGTCTGAAGAATTTGAGATTTGCAGCAATTAGGGGAGGCTTAAGGCAGTTTTTGTAAAATGCCACTTTGTGGTGAATTAATGAATGCTAAAGAGATCAATATGCTGCCTAACATGCTGTCAAGGTTCCTTCCCCACTCTGAACGCTAGGATACAGATGTGGGGACCTGCATGAAAACCCCCTAAAGTTTATTTTTACCAGCTTAGGTTAAAACTTCCCCAAGGTACAAACTATTTTACCTTTTGCCCTTGGACTTTTTTGCTGCCACCACCAAGCGTCTAACAAATATATAATCAGGAAAGAGCCCACTTGGAAACGTCTTTCCCCCCAAAATCCTCCCCAAACCTTACACCCCCTTTCCTGGGGAAGGCTTGATAAAAATCCTCACCAATTTGCATAGGTGAACACAGATCCAAACCCTTGGATCTTAAGAACAATGAAAAAACAATCAGGTTCTTAAAAGAAGAATTTTAATAGAAGTAAAAAGAATCACCTCTGTAAAATCAGGATGGTAAATACCTTACAGGGTAATCAGATTCAAAACAGAGAATCACTCTAGGCAAAACCTTAAGTTACAAAAAGACACAAAACCAGGAATATACATTCCATTCAGCACAGCTTATTTTCTCAGCCGTTTAAACCAACAGAATCTAACTCATATCTAGCTAGATTACTTACTGAGTTCTAAGACTCCATTCCTCTTCTGTTCCCGGCAAAAGCATCACACAGACAGAGAGCCTTTGTTTCTCCCCCCTCCAGCTTTTGAAAGTATCTCGTCTCCTCATTGGTCATTTTGGTCAGGTGCCAGAGAGGTTATCCTAGCTTCTTAACCCTTTACAGGTGAAAGGGTTTTTCCTCTGGCCAGGAGGGATTTTTTGTTTACCCTTCCCTTTATATTCATGACATGCCCAGCCAAGAAAAAAAGGTACTCGAGCCAGTGTACAGGCCTCTCGAGTCTCTTTAAAGAGGGGAAAAGCTGCCTTTGCCTAACATCAAAACACAAACTCTTCTCCCTCATCCTATATCATATTTAAGATTATTGGCTTCCCCACAATAACTCTACAGCCATACAGGGTTTGTGGGCTTTCGCCGAACACAGCATTGACTTAATGGGCTTTCAAACTATGCCTTTGACAGTGAACATTTTGGAATTCAGCCAAACAAACCAAATCATACATCAGAGCTTGCACCTTATAGATCAGAGACCTAAGTGCCTGAAATGCAAAGAAAGCCACTACAAAGAAAAAAGACAAGGGCTCGTCTACGCTACAGACACTACAGCAGCACAGTTATGTTCTGCAGCTACGCTGCTGTGACGACATAGTGCAGACACTCGTTACAGCCATGGAAGGAGTTTTTCTATCTGTGCCTTTAAGAGGCAGTAGCTAGGTCAATGGAAGAATTATTCTGTCAACTTAGCTATGTTTACACCACAGCTTAGGTCAACTTAACTACATCTCTCGGGGGCAAGTCTACACTTACTGGGGATCGACGCCGTGGCGATCAATGAACCAGGAGTCGAAGACTCACTGAATCGACCACAGATGGCTCTCCTGTTGACTCCTCTACTCGTTCTGGTGGAGTACCGTAAGTAAGTCAACAGGAGAGCATCTCACGTCGACCCAGAGTGGTGAAGACACGGCAATAAGTCGACCTAAGCTACGTCGACTCCAGCTACATTATTCACATAGCTGGAATTGCATAACTTAGGTTGACTTACCCCCGTAGTATAGACAAGGTCTCAAACATGTAAAAAGTCCAAACCCTTGAGCAACATACGTCAAATGAAGTTTTAAGTTTAGACCAGGCCTAGGACTGAAATCCTCTGAGATCTTTAGGTTCATTTGGCGCAACTGTACTTTGTGCACATAATGTAGTGGCTTACACAAATACTTTGATATATTAAGTGGAATAATACTCCAAACATTGTATCATTGTATTTTGGGGGAGAGAGAAGGAACAAAACACAATTAACAGAAAGGTACAGAAGCAGTTTAACAGCTTGGCTTGTTAATAAAAACACTTTCTCTGGAGTGTCAGAAAGTAGTGTTATTTTGATCTTTATTATCAACAACAACAAAAAAAGTATTTCTAAAGCATTATGACATTTGTTGAAAAAACTCCCTAAGAATGATTTTTCATTCTGAGATCCTATGGTTTTTCCAAAAGTTTAATCTCCTACTAATAAAGTATTTATTATTAATAATAATAAAATTATTTCATTATTTATAAAGCATCCCTGGCACAGCCAAAACATACGGATTCTGCAAAAGAGAATAAAAAATACAAAGTGATAAAAACATCACAACCGTTTTTCCAAAATAAAAAACATCTAAAACAAATTGGTGACTGGGAAGGGGCCCCAAGTTAAAAAACAGGAAAGAACGATCAAAAAGGAAACTATTAGATGAGAGCCTTGACAATTTTGCCTTTGCAAATAGCTACAGTTACAGCAGTGTTTGTGATGTTTCCCATATCTAGTACAGGGAATACCTCTGGGGGATATATACTGTAAATACTATACTAATGCTAACCATTTGTAGAAGCATTTGGAAAAAATTTTAATGGCAATCATTTTATAAGGCCAACTAGGATTATTCCAAAACCACCTTTAAGGTTTAAGTTCTAACTAACCTCAGACACAATTTAGTGTGACACCTGATATAACCAATTAAGCCAGTTAGAATGTTGTACATATTTTCCATTCGCACTGGATAAATGCAATGCAGCTGCAACCAGGAGGGATAATTTTAAGTGTAATATTTGTTACGCAAGCAATGAAAACAGTAAATAAGTCTCTTGCTTCAGGCTACAAATTAAGTTAGAAAGGTGTTCCCTTGACTTGCCATGTACAGCACCGTGCAACTAGATTAAGAAAGGTTTTTCCACTTGGCTCTGAACCCTCAAGGATTGGCCTGAAGAAAAAGTATCCCACTTGACGACCTAAGGCCATGTCCACACTTACAAGCTGTGCCGCTGTAAGATCATTCATGTAGTCACGTTATGCCAATGGGAGAGAGCTCTCAGGTTGGCATCATAAAACCAGCTCAACGAGCAACGGTGGCTATGTTGGTGAGAGAGCATCTCCTAACAACATAGCGCTGTGCACACAAGCGCTTATGCTGGCAAATCTTGTGTCACTCAGCGGGATGTTTTGTCACTCAGGGGTGTGAAAACAAAGTTTTGCCGACATAAGTGCTAGTGTAGACATGGCCTAAGAGTCTGATATGTTACAGATAATTCTTTTTTCCAATGTGCTAATCATCATGTTTATGATAGGCTAACAAGAACTGAAAATGTCACCATTCTGAGCATAAAACATCACAGTTAAGGTTTTCTGCCCCAAGACAGGGACACAATCAAATGGAATAGAGACATACAGTCGATGAATGGGAAGGTAATACCAGTAAGTAACATTTGCTGAAAACTTGCCCTTCTCCGGAGGAAAGGCCCAAATATTTATAAACATTCTCTTCTTTTTGCACCTTTGCCTTTTTTCCCCCTTTACAGTTTATTTCTTCAATTATCATCTTTGCTACTGTATTCATATATTAACTCAAGCATCTTCCTTGCATTTGATGTTAAGAAAAGGGGGAAATTTTGAACATTATTGTTCAGTGAAGGGGAGATGTCTGATCACGCAGTTTAGCATCTATATGTGCTATTAATTACAGGACAGTTTTGCAGTCTAAGTTACAGAATTTAGTGCATAAATGCAATTTTAAAATCCCTATTTTTTTCATATCACACCTTCCTCTACAAATAAACTGCACACCAAAAGTACAGTGTAGTTTGGAATATAATTATACAGCAGATGAACTACATTGTATTTAGTTGGTCAACAAGCTTGTCACTACAAGAAAGTAGTAAGATCTACCAAAAGGAAGATCGGCCAGCCAGACAAAAAGAGCTAGTAGATCAACTAAACACAGTGGAGAAAAAAGATGTAACTCTTATAAACTTCTTTACATATTCCAACTGCTTTTCAAACATTAAATAATTAAATTACAGGAGTACACAGATGAGTGGACCACTGGGCAACAGACATTTTACTGCATTCATTTTTTTAAACAGAAAAAAGAAATTAAGTTGCAAAAGAAAAAGCCTAAGAAAGTACCCAGATTTCTCCAGCTCTGAGAAATAAGAAGTTAAAAAAATTATCATATTTAAAAGGATCTCTATCTGAAGGCTCTGGACCAAATCCAGCTGAGAACAATGGGGTTGGAAGGGACATAAGACAAAATTAATAAACACTGTGTGTCACACACATGCATGAACAAATTTGGAAGTAATAAATATGCTTATTATACACCTCTGGTCACTTCATGTGCCCTTTACCCATTAACAGTCCATCTCCCTCTTCCAAAACACCAAACTCCTCAGCAGCATTTCTTTTAAAATAATCAGCCTCCTAAATACATGTTCTCTTCTCTCTCCCAAACATGGAATCTTAAACTATACTGACCCGAGGCCCAAGACAACTCAGAGTCATCCTGGGCCAGCACAAACTTCTCTAGATATAAAATTCTTACAGTTTAAAATCCATTACCTCGTTGACCTGTAAAGCTAGAAACAGAAACTATCACATTGGGATGGGGAGATCATCAGCATGGAACCTAACAGTTTATACACACTTGGAAGATCACAGATAATTCAGTTACTTCAGGTTGTTTTCTGTAGTTTTCTTCTCTGACCCCTCCACAGCTAAGCTTCTGGTAATTAAGTCATGTGGCTTTACATGAGATTGGATAAAAATAAAATAGTTCCAAAAAATGCTTTCAAAATTCTCTACAACTTTTCTAAAAAGTTCTCCAGTAACAAGACATAAAAGACGATGGTTTGTGTGGTTTTTAAATCAAAAATAGTTTAGGATTAGCTTCATAACTGAATCTTGGCTTCACCTCCCCAGGCCATCTCAAATTCATTCAGATAATCTTTTATACCTCAGCAAATTATTACATATTTCAGACATTATATATACACATCACTATACACACAAACACCCAAAAATCTGCATTAAAAAAAGTCACTCCAGCACTTGGGACTGAAACCTCCGATTCAACATACTGGCTCTGTCCCACAGTGACTGCAACAAAGGCAAGTTAATTAAAACAGCCATGGTGCTGACAAGTACAACCATCTTTCTACAAAGTAGAATTCAAACACAGACATGTTAAACTGGATTTAAATGTTCTCAAGAAATAGCAAGTTCTCAAGGGAGAAAACTTAAAATATGTTGAAATTAAAAAAGAAAAGCCTGGCTTTTCACGCTGAAAATTAAAATGCCATCTTGCAACATTAGAGAACATCAGACCTATTAACACCACTAAACTGGGTTTAACAGCAAAAATAATTCAGATAAGGATGGCCCAACCGTATCAAAGAATGCGTTTTTCACCCACTGGACATATGATTGGTAGGGTTCATGGATTCACTCATATCATGGTTATTTCTGGTTTGTTTATAATCTTAATTTTGACTCAGCCAGCTAAATGTGCACATTATTAGTTCAAAAAGAAAAGGAGTATTAGTGGCACCTTAGAGACGAACCAATTTATTTTATCTTTCGTGAGCTCACTTCATCCGATGGATTCAATGGAAAATACAGTGAGGAGATTTATATACACACAGAACATGAAAAAATGGGTATTACCATACACACTGTAAGGAGAGTGATCACTTAAGATGAGAGTGTGGGGCCGGCGGGAGAAAACCTTTTGTAGTGATAATCAAAGTGGGCCATTTCCAGCACTCAACAGGAACTTATTTCCCCATGTTTATTTCCCCCCACACTGCTCCTCAGACGTTCCTGTTAACTGCTGGAAATGGCCCGCCTTGATTATCACTACAAAAGGTTCTCTTCCCCCCTCCCTCCCCCTTGCTGGTAATAGCTCATCTTAAGTGATCACTCTCCTTACAGTGTGTATGATAACACACATTTTTTCATGTTGTGTGTATATAAATCTCCTCACTGTATTTTCCACTGAATGCATCCGATGGAGTGAGCTGTAGCTCACGAAAGCTTAAGCTCAAATAAATTGGTTAGTCTCTAAGGTGCCACAAGTCCTCCTTTTCTTTTTGCGAATACAGACTAACAGGGCTGCTACTCTGAAACCTGTCATTATTAGATCAGTTAACCACATTTCAGTCACTGGTCAGCTTTGTTCTTCTTCCCTCAGTCTCTCTTTGTTGGTTATATCTGCCGGTAGCACTGCCTTGTAAACTCTTCATGACAGGGACTATCTCTTCCAGTGAATTTGTACCATGTCGAAATAGGTCCCCTAATCCGGAATGGAGCCTCTGGAAACAACTGTAATACAATTAATGACATCATAACCAACTGTGTTGAAACATACAGCATGAGCACCAAGTGAATTTGTACTTTTAAAATTTTGCGGAAATCTTTCCAAGCACAGCTCATTTGTTGGATTAAGAGTTTCTCTAACCATTGATTCAAAAAAAAAAAAAAAAAAAAAAAAAGGAAGATTCTCAAAACTAAAATATGTTAAAATGGGGCTGTGATAATCAAGGTGTCAGCAGCAGTTTTTGGATGCTTGACAATATCATCAACTGCATGTGAAAACTGAATACTAGGCTGGACAGATTATAAAATCTTAATAATGTTACATTTAATACTATATACCACTGTATTTACTGGGGGGAAGGGAAGAGACTGAGATTGGAAGAAGAGTCAGAGGAAGGAGACTCGGAGTCAGTGTGCAGAAGGAGAAAGCCAGACTGGGAAGGGAGAAATGGGAATGGCTGGGCATGGAGACTGGGACTGGATGTGGGAAAGTGTGGAGGCCAGGACACAATACAGGGAGACTAGACTGGCTGTGCAAGGAAAATGGGACTGAGCCAGGGTGGGGAAATGAGAGACAGGAATGAGTCAGGGTAAGGCTGGAGGGGGGCAGGAGAAAAAGGGTCAAATTTGGCAGAAATAGGCAGAAGAGTTGGTAAACCACACTCTCCCCTAGAGCCTGAAATTGAAGTCAACATTCCTCCGCTGTCAAGCATCTTTCAAACCCACCACCAAAGTGTCTCCTACCCCTCCAGTGTGCTGTTCCACACACAGGATAACAACCTACTACTGCTATCACTTACTCCATTAGCTTAAGTGGCAGAGGCCTTTGCAGTGGATCTAAAGATTCCAAAACAGCTGGTGAAGCATGAGAGTGTCAATATGATTTTACAAGATGGAATTTGTTTTTTCAGCTTATTCTTTAAAAACCTAGGAAGATGCAAAAACAAAAACCCCAAAAAACAAAAACAAAAAATACTACATGAAAATGAGGCAGGGGACCTCGGGGGGAAAAATAGTAGGTGGTCACGTAATTGAAAACTAACATAATGCGCATACAAACTGGGACCTAATGAAGGCTGCATAAGCAACCTTACTTCTGGCACTTCTTAACTTTGCAACCTGACTATTGTTCTTTTAATGCAGTTTGTGTGTAAATCATAAAAATACCATTGGCCATCTGTTTTGCCCTATGAAGAAGCAATGTCACATTCATATCTTTTTGCTAGTCCTATTTACTAACTTAAAGAGAAAGGAACTAAAGTTACTATTTGACATCAGCTTAGAATGAAGCAGGTTTAGGAACTACCTAGGTTTTGAGGAGGTCATTCATCACCATGGTATCTGAGCAACTTTCACGGAAAAGAAAATACACACCAAAAATACCCCTAAAATCTTTTGTAGCCCAGCAAACTTAGGCTATTGTTTGTTTGTTTTTTTAAAAAAGTGATATATATGTAAGTGTGAGGATGATGAAGTGTTTGAGAGGGCTATTCTGGGAATATCACACCAACCAGATCTGGATGTATGTTCCTGTTAACTTGTGTAAGAAAGTGGACAAGCCAGCACGTTCTGAACCAGATGGAATTTCCTTGGGGCATTGGGCTTCATTCCTAGATCAAGGAAATTGCAGTAGACGAGCTTACACTCTATCCAAAAGGATAAGAGGCAGTCCTCTGACCAGCAACAGATGGAAGTGGGTTTTGTTTGCTATCAAAGCAATCTGGGCATCTAAGTACAGTGGAGTCAAAGATGACCTCCACAGCTGCAGACAGAACTATCTGAAGGTAACTGGGGTTCTATGGGAAAAGTTCTTGGATTGTTATTTTCTTCCTACCAGCATCACTCCAGCCTATACATCAGACTCAAACGTGTACCTTACCAATGCTTCTGAAAATTTTTTATATTTCCATTAAAATTAGTTATAAACCCAAACATTTACTAACAGAGATATTCATGGTAAACATATTTTTTTGCCAGTAACTACAGTCACCACCACCTAAATCTGTAAATGCAACCGTTGTCCTGAAAGGAGAGTGTTTGCACTTCAATTCACTTTTACAACATGCTCTAACTGGCCTCATGCAAACCAGCACTGCATATTGTGGATTTGTTTTGTTTTTTCATTTAAACCTTTTTATGGCAAATTCACACATCATTCCCAACAACAATGGACATAGCTATCTAGATGTTGAAATGTTTCCTTGCCACAACTTATTTGTCTTTTGACATATTAATAAAATGAAATCAATTATATAGGTAGATGTGATAGGAGGAGTGGAATGGTTTGAATGTCTCTTGCTATTTTACTTCCAAGTCTTTACCTTAGTCTTTTATTAAAAAAAAAATATCAATACTAAATACCAATACTATGACTTTATCCCAAGCAGCCCACAGTCTGAGCATTAAAGAAAAAGGTGTGGTAAATTACACAATCCTGATGAAAACTACTGTACCTCTCTAATAGGAAAATGGAGGCATTTGTTTACTCTTACCAGTTTGTGTGTATCTTTTAACCTAATGCCATCTCCCATTTAAATGGCAGAGTCATTCCAAAACTTAATAGAATGAGAGACCTAGATCATTCATTTAATAATGGCTGAGGTAATTTAACATATCATTTCATATCAGAAAGAAATTCTTACTTATGATCTGGAGATCTCTCTTTTACATAGGAATGCAGTTTTTCAAGGTCTGGGTATTTTTTATGTCAGATTTACTAGTCTAAGGATTAACACAGTCCATTTTAGGACCAAATCCAATTCTTAATGACGACAATGAGAGTGTTTTCTTTCACTCTTAACAGAAGTATAGATCGGGCCTTTAGAAGTTAGCTGGCCTGGTAGAAAAAAATCCCTCCTTTGCACGCTCTCAAGTTTTGGGTAAGAGCATTCATTATTACCTAAATACTTTAAGGGTCTGATCCTATCTCCACTGAAATAAATGGCAATGTTCCCATGGGATTCCTCAGTGCAGGTCCTTAAGGAGTAAAATAAAGTTTGTGATGCAACTGGGAATGATGATGAGTGCAGCAGGCCACCCAAAAGCTCTCGCTTGCAGTTGGAACCCATGTGGCACAGAATTCAAATAACAGTTGCAATTTTAACCAAGAGAAGCTAAATACAAAATTTTCCTGGGAATGCACAGAAGAATGTCAGAAGTCTGATATTAAAGTACACATGAAGAAACTGAAACATTTATAAGCAGCAGCTTAAAATGAAGTAAAAATGTTGCCAATGCTTGAAAGATGGCTTTTGACAGATCACATGGTACTATGACCCCCAGAATAACTTCTGCAATATTTCACTAAGTAAACCACCATTTCTTTCAGGAGCTAATTAATTTTTATAAAAAGAAAAGGAGTACTTGTGGCACCTTAGAGACTAACCAATTTTGAAAGCTCATGCTCAAATAAATTGGTTAGTCTCTAAGGTGCCACAAGTACTCCTTTTCTTTTTGCGAATACAGACTAACACGGCTGTTACTCTGAAACCTTAATTTTTATAGGTTCCCTGATATTAATTCATGGCAAACAACAACATTTCCCATTAAATAACGCCCGCCCCCTGACAAAAATCAGGATATACTGATTGATTACATAAGCTTCTGGGAGATGCAGCTTTATTCATCTTTGTATTTCTGGGCAATAGCTACAATGGTAGGGACAGAGCAAAATGCAATTATTGCTATCAGCTATCCTGAAGTTTGCAACATGGTCAAGCAGTCCATCTAGCACCCTGCAAAGCTAGCTTGTAGGGCATTCAGAGAGACTTACGTTTATTTCTGGAATTGTGGGATCCACAGATTATAATAATTGCGGCCTCCTGATGATTTTGTCATGACAGACAATCCTATGAATATTTGCCTTGCCCACGAATATGATTAATTTGGGCAGAATCTCACCTGGCCAGTTTAGGTTAGTGAGGAAGACTCAATTAGCTGCTTCTGCCTCCCAAATGACTGCGACCAAAGAATGTTGTCCCAGATTGCACAACAAGACATTATCCACTAGGTTTGTTTCTGATCCCTGGGTAACTACCTCACATCAGTGAATTAAGAACATGCATAATACACTTATTAAATAATTTCAATGGGAGCAACAGAGCTAGAGATGGCTGACAGTATTTCCAGAGTGAGATACCATACAGTTGCTACAGCCAAAGCCATTAGGTTATCAGGTTTACGGACATGCAATAGATCAATAGGCTCTTTAAAGTTTTCTATGAACTCTTTGTATGTAAAAGGATAAGAATGCCTCATGTTAGAAGACAGTTATTTACGTTCTTTTAATCTACTCTACCTATCACTTTTAGTAGAACAAAGTCTTTACTCCAACCAAGATAGCAAAGGTTGTTCAAAGTTTGTTTCCTGATAAAACTCATGTCTGCCCTGGCTTATTAGTCTAAAAATCCAAGGCCTGAAGAAGCCATTTGTCTGTTAATGAATATGCACAACAGAAGATGTCCTGGGAGGTTGGAGTACAGCCCGTCATTTCCGATTCCTAAAATTGTGTTTATACTTTCAAATCCACCAATAACTGACTCAATTATGTAATCGGTTTTTTCCATTTCTAATTCAAATTAGCTTAAGTGCCCCTTTGCAATCCTAAAACATGTCCTTCAGCACTAATAATTTTATGATGCAGGCAAAATTATGTTCCAATTGAATTAAAGAATTGAGGTAAACTGTATCAGGCTGTTTAATCCAAATGTTCACTCTGAACAGCAATTACATATTCATTCTCATATTCAGCAGGAACCAATACATAAAGGCCCATTCGTCTTAACCTGTGAATGGTCTTTACTTTTAATTATATCAACAAAATTTAACTAGAAGCAGCTGGTTTTCTTTTGTGTGACTGATCATCATTGCTGGTAACCATCATAACATGTCTTATACATTAACAAATGACAAGTCACATCAGTGAATCTATGAAACTTGGAATTCTCTGGTAACAAAAGCAAAATGCACACATCTAAAAAACCAAAAACAAAACCAAACCACCACAATGCAGCCTTTAAGTTCGGAGGCGGGGGGGGAGGGGGAGGGAGAAATTACTTTTTGGACACTGTGCTTAGAACACATTATTCACTTTAACTTGTGATCCATCTGTTCTTCGATCCTGGAAAGTTTCATGAACAGTCAAAATTTTTGCAGATTTCTTCTGTGAAAGTTTAACATCAATATAATATAAATGTATTTTTTTTAAACTTTGGGAGACATGAACATTATTCCTAAAGAAAAGGATTTGATTATTTGTTTAAATTATTACTATTTAGATTCAGCTGACAGCAGCCACGGTATTAAAAAATAGGCTCTTTATTGTTGTTTATAAATCTCAATAAATGTGCATAAGTGCATTATAGACTTGTGAAAGACAACACGCTTGGCCCAGAAAAAATTTACTGTCTAAGGGACTAGTAATCCCCTATGCAGAGATGAGAGGAGAAACTCCATGGATGAAGTCCTGGCCCCACTGAAGGCAGCAACAAAACTCCCACTTGACTTCACTGATGCCAGCATTTCATTATAAGTTTTCCCAATGTTTCTTTCAGGGAGGGTGGGGAGGTCAGAAAAATGGTAATGTCCAGGATTCACCCTGAGCACTTTGGGTGGGAGGAGTGGGGGCAGGGGGCAATGCTTTGTTGCTAACTCTCAACATTTTATCAAGATCTGTTTGATATTTGGTGCTTTACTTCAAGCCCCAGTTCCTGGAAGCTGTGCCTATAAGAGAAAAATCAGCTGTTCTTTCATTTAAAAAAATATAAAAAGTTTCTAGCCCTCAGGGTTAGGGCTCCATGTCTGCCACAGAAGTCACGAATTCTGTGACTTTCTGCAACCTTCATGACTTCTGCAGGGCCAGTGTGGCTGGCTCCAGGGCCAGCTGCTCAGGTAGTCCCTGGGACAGCCACACCAGCTGCTGCTCCAAAGGCCCCCGGCAGCGGTCCCGGGATGGACGGAGCCACTGCAGTCTGCAGCCCTGGGCAGCGGTCTCCAGCCAACCAGCCAGAGCAGCCACAGTCCACTGGTCCCAGGGCAGCAGTGTGGCTGGTTGCGTCAGCCACGGTCTGCAGCCCCGGCACCTGGTGCCATGGATCCCATGCGCCCTCCCACAGCAGTTGTGCAAGTCATGATCAGATCACCGGCCATGAATTTTTGTTTATTGCCCGCGATGTGTCCATGACTTTTACTAAAAATATCCCTGACTAAATTGTAGCCTTACTCACGGTTACAGGGAGATTTGGGGGGGGGGGGGCACACCTTGAAAACATGTTCCAAGTGCACCATAATGACTCAGAAAACAGAAAACAAATTAAAAGAATTCAGAGGTTTTGGGTTTTTGATCTCATGATTTTTTTAACGTTGGGGGTTGGCAATATTGCAGTAGGCTCCCATATGGCCACAGAGTCTCTCCGTAGTCCCTCAATAAGTGCCGCCCACAAAACTCTCCTCAGGAGAGAGAGATCCATAGCCTGGAGATGGGAGAGGTGAGAAGTAATCTTGGAGTTCATCCTCACTTTTCAGTCCTGACCCCTCTCCAGTCATGAAATTTGGATCCCCGCATAAGAACTTCTACAGAGTTGGAGGTGTGAGGAGACAAGAGCAGGCCACAGAGCCAGTTCTCCTCCCTGCACCCAACCACATTCTTTTGTGGTTTTGCTCACCTCCAGCTGTACGTGTGGAAGCTGAATGTGAGCCCTTAAGTTAAAGGGAAAGAGTGCGAAGAGAGATTTGGCTACTCTTGGGGGAGAGTAAAAGCATGCCCACTCAACCTCACTTCTTCATTCAAGCAACACCTCACTCTCTTCTCCTTCCAGCCCCACCCCCACTCTCTCTCCTTTAAGAATAAAGTCATGGGGAGTGGGGTTACCGGAAAGGCAATGTCAAAGAAGCAGCATTTATCTCTGCCGCCTCACTACTGTCTTCTCCAGTCTCTGCCCCTTTAGTGCATTTCCTGTCCTGTATCTGCAAGTCCAGTTTTTTGTGTACTGTGGGGTGTTTTGGTTTTTTTTGTTTGTTTGTTTTTTAATTCATTCCTGCTTCAAAGTCTAATTTACTTCTTGATTTTTCTCCTTTGGCCTCCATCCAATTTCTGCCACTGGTTTCTATTCTTATATTTTCTATGCTTTTTCTTCCTGTTTGGTCTCTCTCTTCTGCTTGTTCCTCACTTCAGTGTACTCCATCTCACCCTCAGTCTCCCAGACACACAGTCTCTCTCTCTCTGTGCTACACTTGCATTCTCACATCTGCAGTTAGGGAGATGTGGAAGAGCACAGATTTAGGCCAAGTCTACACTACAATTAAGTCAACTTAAGTTATGTCGATGATCATAAACAGCTGTAATCACATAGCTTGTGCATGTTCACACAACGTTCCTTGTGTCGGCGGAGTGCATCCACAATTGGTGCTCTCACACCAGAGAGCAGTGCACTGTGGGTAGCTATCCAACTGTGCAACTCACCACCTTTTCCCACTAGGACAGGGGTGGGCAAACTTTTTGGCCTGAGGGCCACATCGGGGTTCCAAAACTGTATGGAGAGCCGGATAGGGAAGGCTGGGCCTCCCCAAACAGCCTAGCCCCTGCCCCCTATCCACCCCTTCCCACTTCTTGCCCCCTGACTGCCCCCATCAGAACCCCTGATCCATCCAACCCCCCAGCTCCTTGTCCCCTGACTGCCCCAACCCCTATCCACACCCCTGCCTCGACAGGTCCCCACAAAAATCCCACACCTAACCATCTGCCCCCTGCTCCTTGTGCCCTGACTGTTGCCCAGGACCCTCTGCCCCTTATCCAATGCCCGCACTCTCCATCCCCTTACCATGCCGCTCAGAGCACCAGGACTAGCAGCCCCACTGGAGCCAGCCCCACCGCCACACAGTCTCGCCGCCCAGAGCGCTGGCAGCATGGCGATCTGAGGCTGCAGGGGAGGGGAGATGGCAGGGGAGGGGCCAGGGGCTAGCCTCCCCGGCTGGGAGCTCAAAGCCCAGGCAGGACACGGGCCATAGTTTGCCCACCTCTGCACTAGGAGTTCTGGGAATGGATCGCAGTCCCTCATGGAGGGGGAGAGAAGAGGGTTCACCACCCCATGATCTCATGATGCATTTTTTCCGTCCCATCACTCCATGGGCGTCTAACTAGGTTTTACACCATTTTTCAACTGTCCATGTAAACTATGGGCCCACCATCTCTGTCTGAAAGCATGGATCCTGCACAGCTCTCCTGTCTTGTGATGAGCATGATGAACACAACACAGCTAATCCTGCAGTATCTCATGAGCTGCAAGTCTGAACAGGAATCCATAGTGCTTGCCCTGCTGTGTGCCATGGAAAGAAAATGCAAGCTTGATGTTGGCATTCATGGAGCAGCTGCACACAGTGGACAGTCACTACTGGGCTCGGGAAACAAAGCACTGAGTGGTGGGAGCGTATTGTTATGCAGGTATAGGTTGATGAGGGACTGCAAAACTTTCAGATGTGCAAAGCCACCTTCCTGGAACTTTGTGTAGAGCTCGCCCCTGCCCTGCTGTGCAAGGACACCAAAATGAGAGCTGCCCTAACAGTGGAAAAGTGAGCGGCGACTGCTGTGTGGAAGCTGGCAACTCCAGACTGCAACAGGTCAGTCACTCACGAATCAGTTTGGAGTTGGAAAGTCCACTGTGGGGGCTGCAGTGAAGCACATGTACAGGGTCATTAATCGCCTCCTGCTGTGAAGGACTGACTCTGAGCCATGTGCGTGAAATAGTGGATGGCTTTGCAGCAATGGGATTCCCTAACTGCAGTCAGCTAGGAAGATGCCATGAGAATTCTCCATGCCAAGCAAAAAGGAAAGGGAATTTCAAAAATTCCCGGGTCATTAAAGGAGGAGGGGCGCACACCTGTATACCTGGGTGAAGGGCAGCAGAGGAGAAACTGCTAACCAGAGAGATCATGATGGGAATTGTGGGACATCTACTGGAAGCCACTTAGGGTGGCATAAGCAAGTGCAGTGTCTATGTTGACACTACATCACTAACTTGGTCGCAAAAAACTTTATGCTGTTTGTCAGGGTGGTTTTATTTTGTCGGCGTAGCAGGAGAGTTAAATCGGCGGGAGGAACATTGTAGTGTGTGTATGCCTCCATTGCTTCGTCGATGAAACCTGACTTCTGTAGACATAACTGTGTAGTGTAAACACGGCCTTAGGCTATGTTAGTGTAACTTATGTCACTCAGGGGTGTGAATAAACCACCTCCCGAGTGACACAAATCACACCCACATAAGCACTTGTGTGAACAGCACTATATCAGCAGGAGAGCTTCTCCCACCAACACTGCGTCTGTCACTTGTGGAGGTGGTTTTATTATGCTGACAGGAGAGTCTGCATTCTGTAGCAGAGCAGTTGAGCTACCTGTCGCCTCACTACTCCCGACGCTGACAGCCATGAGGCTGATCATACATAAAGGACAGCACTGGCTCAAGGGTTTGTGCTGGGAGAAGGGCTGAGTTGGGTTGCTACATGTGACAGGAATTGTGAGGGTGCTCCTTGAGACACACACATGCTTGGCCAGCCTGCTGTCAATATCACCAGCTCAGCTGGCTGGAGGCCTTCTGATGGATAGAGGCTTCAAGGGTTTACAAAAACAGAACCGCCACATGGATTTTTGTAGAACTGATCAGAATGTCAGAAATGGTCCTGAAAACACACAAAATATTTCTATTTTACAGGGAGCCATGCTCACTCAGATGGTAAAAACCGTTGGGTAGAAGAAGTACAAGGGTCATAAACAGTAAGATCATGTGGCTGTGTTAGCTGGTAAGGGTTGTGTTATGTTTTTTTTTTTTAATTTTTAAAAAACTACAGTTACCAAAAAGTGGAAGATAGAAGTTTAAAATAGCCTCGTGAATGGAGAGTGTGTTAAAGAAATACAAAGGAGAGGGTGGTTCATTGGCAAATGGGGGGACGGGGGAGTCAGAAACAGGGGTCTGTATGGAAGGCAAGAGTGAAAAATGGAAACAAAGCTGAGAGTAAAAGGAGAAAACAAAAGAAATGGTATAAAAATATATTTTATACAGTAATTGAAAGCAACCTTCACCTCTATTCCTTTGGTAAAAGAGGCTATTAGCTTCCACTTTGTGCATAACATTCTACCATGGAGATTAAAAAGAAAAAAATTGATTAGTTGAGGAAAAAGGGGCTTGTCTACACGACCAAATTTGGTTGACAAAACTTATGTCGACACCCAAATGTCAACAAAACAAAAATCGCCAAAGGGCGTTCACATTTGCTCCCTCCATCGACAGATGTCCACATTGGGGACACCATCATCGACAGGGTGAGCAATGCACCGTGGGTATGTATCCCACAGTGCAGTCTTGTGGGAAGGAAGAGCTGATGGCTGCGCATCTTGGGATTCTCTCCAAGTTCTCCCACAGCCCCCTCAGCTGCCAAGGGCAGCATCATGAGCAGCTCTGTGAGCTCTCCGTGCTGAGGCATGGCAAAGCAGCACAGCAGTCTGTCCCCCTCTCCCCCTGCAGCAGCAATCTGCCCACTGTTGTGTTCCCAGTGCAGGGCAGGACAGAAGCATTCCAATGCTTTGCTCTTTCTTTGCTCCCCAAACGGAGGAGCGGCACACAGGTACTTCCCAGAGCTTTGAAAGGGGAGGGGCAGCAGAGATCAAAACAGGGAGCAGAACCATCAGAGCAGGCATTGTGGGATACTGGCAGAAGCCAGTTCTGTCGACAAAACAATCAGCAGTATCTACACGGGCTCTTCGTCAACAATACAGGGGGGGGGAAGACAAAAGTCTCTCATGGGGTGGAAGCTTTTTGTTGCTAAGACTAGGCATTTTTCGCGACACAAGTCCCATTGCAGTACGTATGCTCTTGCTGTTTTGTCGCCAAAAGAGAGTTTTTGGCAACAAAACTTGCCAGTGTAGACAAGCCCAAGGACTGCAGCTACCATTCAAATGTAGTGTTTAAACTGGCACTTGTGAAATTACTTTTGGGGTTTTGTAGAGACACAAAAGGATGGCTAACACAATTTGGAAAATTATGGTAGTCATGACACTGAGGGCATGAGGGGTTGGGAGTGGGAGCCCCTTCTCTCACCTTCCCAAACAAATATGGCTGCGCATCTCTTGTATTTTTGTCTCCAGCTTCACTGATCTCATAGATTCATAGTATTAAGGTCAGAAGGGACCATCATGATCATCTAGTCTGACCTCCTGCACAGTGCAGGCCACAGAATCTCACCCACCCACTCCTGCAATAAACCTGTCACCTATGTCTGAGCTACTGAAGTCCTCAAATCATGGTTTAAAGACTTCAAGATGCAGAGAATCCTCCAGCAAGTGACCCGTGCCCCATGCTACAGGGGAAGGCGAAATATCTCCGGGGCCTCTTCCAATCTGCCCTGGACGAAAATTTCTTCCCGACCCCAAATATAGTGATCAGCTGAATCCTGAGCATATGGGCAAGACTCACCAGCCAGATACTACAGAAAATCCTTTCCTGGGTAACTCAGATCCCACCCCATCTAACATCCCATCACAGGCCATGAAGCCTATTTACCATGAATATTTAAAGATCAATTAGTTACCAAAATCATGTTATCCCATCATACCATCTCCTCCATAAACTTATCAAGTTTAATCTTGAAGCCAGATAGGTCTTTTGCCCCCACTGCTTCCCTTGGAAGGCTATTCCAGAACTTCACTCTTCTGATGGTTAGAAACCTTCGTCTAATTTCAAGCCTAAACTTCCCGAGGGCCAGTTTATAACTATTTGTTCTTCTGTCCACATTAGTACTGAGCTTAAATAATTCCTCTTCCTCTTCCTCTCCGGTATTTATCCCTCGGATATATTTATAGAGAGCAATCATATCTCCCTCATCCTTCTTTTGATTAGGCTAAACAAGCCAAGCTCCTTGAGTCTCCTTTCATAAGAGATAGCTATTACCAGCAGGAGAGAAAACCTTTTGAAGTGATAAACACCCATTTTTTCATGGTCTGCGTGTATAAAACATCCTCACTGCATTTTCCACTTTATGCATCCAATGAAGTGAGCTGTAGCTCACAAAAGCTTATGCTCAAATAATTGGTTAGTCTCTACGGTGCCACAAGTACTCCTTTTCTTTTTGCGAATACAGACTACACGGCTGCTACTCTGAAACCTTTCATAAGACAGGTTTTCCATTCCTCGGATCATCCTAGTAGCCCTTCTCTGTACCTGTTCCAGTTTGAATTCATCCTTTTTAAACATGGGAGACCAGAACTGCACACAGTATTCCAGGTGAGGTCTCACCAGTGCCTTTTATAACGGTACTAACACCTCCTTATCTCTACTGGAAATACCCCAGCTGATGCATCCCAAGACTGCATTAGGTTTTTTCATGGCCATATCACATTGGCGGCTCAGTCATCCTATGACCAACCAATACTCCAAGGTCCTTCTCCTCCTCCGTTACTCCCCTGTCATTTCTCAGTCTCCAATCACTGCCCCGCCTAATGCTAAATTCTGCCAAGACTGCGTGTCTCCAATCTTCTTCCTAGCAAGCCTGGCTAAGGCCGGATCTTTCCCTCCTTCTCAGCCTCTCATCTCTCCAGGCAGCTCCTACTATCTCTGATCTTACCTCCTTAGGGTATGTCTACACTACAGAATAAGGTCGAATTTATAGAAGTCGTTTTTTTAGAAATCGGTTTTATATATTTAAGTGTGTGTGTCCCCACAGAAAATGCTCTAAGTGCATGAACTCGATGGAGTGCTTCCACAGTACTGAGGCAAGCGTCGACTTCCGGAGTGTTGCACTGTGGGTAGCTATCCCACTGTTCCCACAGTCTCCGCTGCCCATTGGAATTCTGGGTTGAGATCCCAATGCCTGATGGGGCTAAAACATTGTCGCGGGTGGTTCTGGGTACATATCATCAGGCCCCCGTTCCCACCCTCCCTCCGTGAAAGCAAGGGCAGACAATCGTTTCATGCCTTTTTTCTTGAGTTACCTGTGCAGACGCCATACCACGGCAAGCATGGAGTCTGCTCAGGTAACTGTCACCCTATGTCTCCTGGGTGCTGGCAGATGTGGTACTGCATTGCTACACAGTAGCAGCAACCCATTGCCTTCTGGCAGCAGACGGTGCAATATGACTGGTAGCCATCATCGTCATGTCCGAGGTGCTCCTGGCCACATTGGCCAGGAGCGCCTGGGCAGACATGGGCGCAGGGACTAAATTTGGAGTGACTTGACCAGGTCATTCTCTTTAGTCCTGCAGTCAGTCCTATTGAACCGTCTTATGGTGAGCAGGCAGGCGATAAGGATTGCTAGCAGTAGTACTGTACCATCTTCTGCCGGGCAAGCAAGAGATGAGGATGGATAGCAGTCATATTGCACCATCTTCTGCCGAGCAGCCATGAGATGTGGATGGCATGCAGTCCTTCTGCACCATCTGCTGCCAGTCAAAGATGTAAAAGATAGATGGAGTAGATCAAAACAAGAAATAGACCAGATTTGTTTTGTACTCATTTGCTTCCCCCCTCTCCCCGTCTAGGGGACTCATTCCTCTAGGTCACACTGCAGTCACTCACAGAGAAGGTGCAGCGAGGTAAATCTAGCCATGTACAATCAGAGGCCAGACTAACCTCCTTATTCCAATAAGAACGATAACTTAGGTGCACCATTTCTTATTGGAACCCTCCGTGAAGTCCTGCCTGAAATACTTCTTGATGTAAAGCCACCCACTTTGTTGATTTTAGCTCCCTGAAGCCAACCCTGTAAGCCATGTCGTCAGTCGCTCCTCCCTCCGTCAGAGCAACGGCAGACAATCGTTCCGCGCCTTTTTTCTGTGCGGACGCCATCCCAAGGCAAGCATGGAGGCCGCTCAGCTCACTTTGGCAGTTAGAAGCACATTAAACACCACACGCATTATCCAGCAGTATATGCAGCACCAGAACCTGGCAGAGTGATGCCGGGCGAGGAGACGACGTCAGCGTGGTCACGATCAGGACATGGACACAGATTTCTCTGAAAGCATGGGCCCTGCCTATGCATGCATCATGGTGCTAATGGGGCAGGTTCATGCTGTGGAACGCCGATTCTGGGCTCGGGAAACAAGTACAGACTGGTGGGACCGCATAGTGTTGCGGGTCTGGGACGATTCCCAGTGGCTGTGAAACTTTTGCATACATAAGGGCACTTTCATGGAACTTTGTGACTTGCTTTCTCCTGCCCTGAAGCGCATGAATACCAAGATGAGAGCAGCCCTCACAGTTGAGAAGCGAGTGGTGATAGCCCTGTGGAAGCTTGCAACGCCAGACAGCTACCAGTCAGTTGGGAATCAATTTGGAGTGGGCAAGTCTACTGCTGGGGCTGCTGTGATGCAAGTAGCCCACGCAATCAAAGATCTGTTGATATCAAGGGTAGTGACCCTGGGAAATGTGCAGGTCATAGTGGCTGGCTTTGCTGCAATGGGATTCCCTAACTGTGGTGGGGCCATAGACGGAACCCATATCCCTATTTTGGCACCGGAGCACCAAGCCGGCGAGTACATAAACCGCAAGGGGTGCTTTTCGATAGTGCTGCAAGCTCTGGTGGATCACAAGGGACGTTTCACCAACATCAACGTGGGATGGCCGGGAGAGGTACATGACGCTCGCATCTTCAGGACCTCTGGTCTGTTTCAAAAGCTGCAGGAAGGGACTTTATTCCCAGACCAGAAAATAACTGTTGGGGACGCTGAAATGCCTATATGTATCCTTGGGGACCGAGCCTTCCCCTTAATGCCATGGCTCATGAAGCCGTACACAGGCAGCCTGGACAGTAGTCAGGAGCTGTTCAACTACAGGCTGAGCAAGTGCAGAATGGTGGTAGAATGTGCATTTGGACGTTTAAAGGCACGCTGGCGCAGTTTACTCACTTGCTTAGACCTCAGCGAAACCAATATTCCCACTGTTATTACTGCTTGCTGTGTGCTCCACAATATCTGTGAGAGTAAGGGGGAGACGTTTATGGCAGGGTGGGAGGTTGAGGCAAATCGCCTGGCTGCTGGTTACGCGCAGCCAGACACCAGGGCGGTTAGAAGAGCACAGGAGGGCGCGGTACGCATCAGAGAAGCTTTGAAAACCAGTTTCATGACTGGCCAGGCTACGGTGTGAAAGTTCTGTTTGTTTCTCCTTGATGAAACCCCCTGCCCCTTGGTTCTCTCTACTTCCCTGCAAGCTAACCACCCTTCCACCATTGCTTGCAGAGGCAATAAAGTCATTGTTGCTTCACATTCATGCATTCTTTATTCATTCATCACACAAATAGGGGGATGACTACCAAGGTAGCCCAGGAGGGGTGGTGGAGGAGGGAAGGAAAATGCCACACAGCACTTTAAAAGTTTACAACTTTAAAATTTAATGAATTTATTGGGTAATCCTCTGTGGCGGAGTGGCTGGTTGGCAGGTGGCCCCCCCACCGCGTTCTTGGGCGTCTGGGTCTGGAGGCTATGGAACTTGGGGAGGAGGGTGGTTGGTTACACAGGGGCTGTAGTGGCAATCTGTGCTCCAGCTGCCTTTACTGCAGCTCAACCATACACTGGAGCATACTGGTTTGGTCCTCCAGCAGCCTCAGCATCGAATCCTGCCTCCTCTCATCACGCTGCCACCACATTTGAGCTTCAGCCCCGTCTTCAGCCCGCCTCTTACTCTCTTCAGCCTGCCACCTCTCCTCCCGGTCATTTTGTGCTTTCCTGCACTCTGACATTATTTGCCTCCACGCATTCGTCTGTGCTCTGTCAGTGTGGGAGGACAGCATGAGCTCAGAGAACATTTCATCACGAGTGCGTTTTTTTTTTTTCTTTCTAAGCTTCACTAGCCTCTGGGAAGGAGAAGATCCTGTGATCATTGAAACACATGCAGCTGGTGGAGAAAAAAAAGGGACAGCGGTATTTAAAAAGACATTTTATAAAACAGCGGCTACAGTCTTTCAGGGGAAACCTTGCTATTAATATTACATACATAACATGTGCTTTCATTACAAGGTTGCATTTTGCCTCCCCCCACCGCGTGGCTACCCCCTCAACCCGCCTCCCTCCCCGTGGCTATAAGCGGGGAACATTTCTTTTCAGCCACAGGCAAACAGCTCAGCAGGAATGGGCTCCTCTGAATGTCCCCTGAAGAAAAGCACCCTATTTCAACCCGGAGACCATGAATGATATCTCACTCTCCTGAGGATAACACAGAGAGATAAAGAACGGATGTTGTTTGAACACCAGCAAACATACACTGCAATGCTTTGTTCTACAATGATTCCCGAGTACGTGTTACTGGCCTGGAGTGGTAAAGTGTCCTACCATGGAGGGGTAGGGAAGCAATAAGGCTGCCCTCCCCAGAAACATTTTGCAAAGGCTTTGGGAGTACATCCAGGAGAGCCGTGAATGCCAGGGCAAAGTAATCCTTTCACATGCTTGCTTTTAAACCATGTATAGTATTTTAAAAGGTACACTCACCAGAGGTCCCTTCTCCGCCTGCTGGGTCCAGGAGGCAGCCTTCGGTGGGTTCGGCGGGTACTGGCTCCAGGTCTAGGGTGAGAAACAGTTCCTGGCTGTCGGGAAAACCGGTTTCTCCGCTTGCTTGCTGTGAGCTATCTTCTTCGTCCCCAAAACCTGCTTCCGTATTGCCTCCATCTCCATTGAAGGAGTCAAACAACATGGCTGGGGTAGTGGTGGCTGAACCCCCTAAAATGGCATCCAGCTCATCATAGAAGCGGCATGTTTGGGGCTCTGACCCGGAGCGGCCGGTCGCCCCTCTGGTTTTCTGGTAGGCTTTCCTCAGCTCCTTAAGTTTCATGCGGCACTGCTTCGGGTCCCTGTTATGGCCTCTGTCCTTCATGCCCTGGGAGGTTTTGACAAAGGTTTTGGCATTTCGAAAACTGGAACGGAGTTCTGATAGCACAGATTCCTCTCCCCATACAGCGATCAGATCCCGTACCTCCCGTTCGGTCCATGCTGGAGCTCTTTTGCGATTCTGGGACTCCATCATAGTCACCTCTGCTGATGAGCTCTGCATGGTCACCTGCAGCTTGCCATGCTGGCCAAACAGGAAATGAGATTCAAAAGTTCCCAGTTCTTTTTCTGTCTACCTGGCCAGTGCATCTGAGTTGAGAGTGCTGTCCAGAGCGGTCACAATGGAGCACTCTGGGATAGCTCCCGGAGGCCAATACCGTTGAATTGTGTCCACAGTACCCCAAATTTGACCTGGCAAGGCCGATTTAAGTGCTAATCCACTTGTCAGGGGTGGAGTACGGAAATCGATTTTAAGACCCCTTTAAGTCGAACTGAAGGGCTTCATCGTGTGGACGGATGCAGGTTTACATCGATTTAATGCTGCTAAATTTGACCTGAAGTCCTAGTGAAGATCAGGGCTAAGACTCTGATCTTCCCAGAGTGGCTGGTCTTTTCACTAAGCCCTGGTCTACACTAGGACTTTAGGTCGAATTTAGCAGCGTTAAATCGATGTAAACCTGCACCCGTCCACACAATGAAGCCCTTTATTTCAACTTAAACGGCTCTTAAAATCCATTTCCTTACTCCACCCCTGACAAGTGGATTAGCGCTTAAATCGACGTTGCCGGCTCGAATTTGGGGTACTGTGGACACAATTCGATGGTATTGGCCTCCGGGAGCTATCCCAGAGTGCTCCATTATGACCGCTCTGGACAGCACTCTCAACTCAGATGCACTGGCCAGGTAGACAGGAAAAGAACCGCGAACTTTTGAATCTCATTTCCTGTTTGGCCAGCGTGGAAAGCTGCAGGTGACCATGCAGAGCTCATCAGCACATGTGACCATGATGGAGTCCCAGAATCGCAAAAGAGCTCCAGCATGGACCGAATGGGAGGTACGGGATCTGATCGCTGTTTGGGGAGAGGAATCCGTGCTATCAGAACTCCGTTCCAGTTTTCGAAATGCCAAAACCTTTGTGAAAATCTCCCAGGGCATGAAGGACAGAGGCCATAACAGGGACACGAAGCAGTGTCGCGTAAAACTGAAGGAGCTGAGGCAAGCCTACCAGAAAACCAGAGAGGCGAACAGCCTCTCTAGGTCAGAGCCCCAAACATGCCGCTTCTATGATGAGCTGGATGCCATTTTAGGGGGTTCAGCCACCACTACCCCAGCCGTGTTGTTTGACTCCTTCAATGGAGATGGAGGCAATACGGAAGCAGGTTTTGGGAATGAAGAAGATGAGGAGGAGGTTGTAGATAGCTCACAGCAAGCAAGCGGAGAAACCGGTTTTCCCGACAGCCAGGAACTGTTTCTCACCCTAGACCTGGAGCCAGTACCCCCCGAACCCACCCAAGGCTGCCTCCTGGACCCAGCAGGTGGAGAAGGGACCTCTGGTGAGTACCTTTTAAAATACTATACATGGTTTAAAAGCAAGCATGTGAAAGGATTACTTTGCCCTGGCATTTGCGGTTCTCCTAGATGTAGTCCTAAAGCCTTTGCAAAAGGTTTCTGGGGAGGGCAGCCTTATTGCGTCCTTCATGGTAGGACACTTTACCACTCCAGGCCAGTAACACGTACTCGGGAAACATTGTAGAACACAGCATTGCAGTGTATGTTTGCTGGCATTCAAACAACATCCGTTCTTTATCTCTGTGTTATCCTCAGGAGAGTGAGATATAATTCATGGTCACCTGGTTGAAATAGAGTGCTTTTCTTCAGGGGACACTCAGAGGAGCCCATTCCTGCTGGGCTGTTTGCCTGTGGCTAAACAGAAATGTTCCCCGCTGTTAGCCACAGGGAGGGGGGAAGGTTGAGGGGGTAGTCACGCGGTGGGAGGAGACAAAATGCGACCTTGTAACGAAAGCACATGTGCTATGTATGTAATGTTAACAGCAAGGTTTACCCTGAAAGACTGTAGCCACTGTTCGATAAAATGTGTCTTCTTAAATACCGCTGTCCCTTGTTTTTTCTCCACCAGCTGCATGTGTTTCAATGATCACAGGATCTTCTCCTTCCCAGAGGCTAGTGAAGCTTAGAAAGAAAAAAAACACACTCGCGATGAAATGTTCTCCGAGCTCATGCTGTCCTCCCACACTGACAGAGCACAGACGAATGCGTGGAGGCAAATAATGTCAGAGTGCAGGAAAGCACAAAATGACCGAGAGGAGAGGTGGCAGGCTGAAGAGAGTAAGTGGCAGGCTGAAGCTCAAATGTGGCGGCAGCGTGATGAGAGGAGGCAGGATTCAATGCTGAGGCTGCTGGAGGACCAAACCAGTATGCTCCAGTGTATGGTTGAGCTGCAGCAAAGGCAGCTGGAGCACAGACTGCCACTGCAGCCCCTCTGTAACCAACCGCCCTCCTCCCCAAGTTCCATAGCCTCCACACCCAGACGCCCAAGAACGCGGTGGGGGGGCCTCCGGCCAACCAGCCACTCCACCACAGAGGATTGCCCCAAAAAAAGAAGGCTGTCATTCAATAAATTTTAAAGTTGTAAACTTTTAAAGTGCTGTGTGGCATTTTCCTTCCCTCCTCCACCACCCCTCCTGGGCTACCTTGGTAGTCATCCCCCTATTTGTGTGATGAATGAATAAAGAATGCACGAATGTGAAGCAACAATGACTTTATTGCCTCTGCAAGCAATGGTGGAAGGGTGGTTAGCTTGCAGGGAAGTAGAGAGAACCAAGGGGCAGGGGGTTTCATCAAGGAGAAACAAACAGAACTTTCACACCGTAGCCTGGCCAGTCATGAAACTGGTTTTCAAAGCTTCTCTGATGCGTACCGCGCCCTCCTGTGCTCTTCTAACCGCCCTGGTGTCTGGCTGCGCGTAACCAGCAGCCAGGCGATTTGCCTCAACCTCCCACCCCGCCATAAACGTCTCCCCCTTTCTCTTACAGATATTGTGGAGCACACAGCAAGCAGTAATAACAGTGGGAAAATTGGTTTCGCTGAGGTCTAAGCAAGTGAGTAAACTGCGCCAGCGTGCCTTTAAACGTCCAAATGCACATTCTACCACCATTCTGCACTTGCTCAGCCTGTAGTTGAACAGCTCCTGACTACTGTCCAGGCTGCCTGTGTACGGCTTCATGAGCCATGGCATTAAGGGGTAGGCTGGGTCCCCAAGGATACATATAGGCATTTCAACATCCCCAACAGTTATTTTCTGGTCTGGAAATAAAGTCCCTTCCTGCAGCTTTTGAAACAGACCAGAGGTCCTGAAGATGCGAGCGTCATGCACCTTTCCCGGCCATCCCACGTTGATGTTGGTGAAACGTCCCTTGTGATCCACCAGAGCTTGCAGCACTATCGAAAAGTACCCCTTGCGGTTTATGTACTCGGCAGCTTGGTGCTCCGGTGCCAAGATAGGGATATGGGTTCCGTCTATAGCCCCACCACAGTTAGGGAATCCCATTGCAGCAAAGCCAGCCACTATGACCTGCACATTTCCCAGGGTCACTACCCTTGATATCAGCAGATCTTTGATTGCGTGGGCTACTTGCATCACAGCAGCCCCCACAGTAGATTTGCCCACTCCAAATTGATTCCCAACTGACTGGTAGCTGTCTGGCGTTGCAAGCTTCCACAGGGAATCGTCCCAGACCTGCAACACTATGTGGTCCCACCAGTCTGTACTTGTTTCCCGAGCCCAGAATCGGCGTTCCACAGCATGAACCTGCCCCATTAGCACCATGATGCATGCATAGGCAGGGCCCATGCTTTCAGAGAAATCTGTGTCCATGTCCTGATCATTCACGTGACCGCGCTGACGTCGCCTCCTCGCCCGGTATCGCTTTGCCAGGTTCTGGTGCTGCATATACTGCTGGATAATGCGTGTGGTGTTTAATGTGCTCCTAATTGCCAAAGTGAGCGGCCTCCATGCTTGCCTTGGTATGGCGTCCGCACAGAAAAAAGGCGCGGAACAATTGTCTGCCGTTGCTCTGACGGAGGGAGGAGCGACTGATGACACGGCTTACAGGGTTGGCTTCAGGGAGCTAAAATCAACAAAGGGGGTGTCTTTACATCAAGGAATATTTCAGGCAGGACTTCACGGAGGGTTCCAATAAGAAATGGTGCACCTAAGTTATCGTTCTTATTGGAACAAGGAGGTTAGCCTGGCCTCTGATTGATACATTGCTAGATTTACCTCGCTGCACCTTCTCTGTGAGTGACTGCAGTGTGACCTAGAGGAATGAGTCCCCTAGACAGGGGAGGAGGCAAATGAGTACAAAACAAATCTGGTCTATTTCTTGTTTTGACCCACTCCATCTATCTTTTACATCTTTGGCTGGCAGCAGACAGTGCAGAAGGACTGCATGCCATCCACATCTCATGGCTGCTCGGCAGAAGATGGTACAATACGACTACTAGCAATCCTCATCTCTTGCCTACCTGGCAGAAGATGGTACAGTACGACTGCTAGCAGTCCGCATCGCCTGCCCGCTCACCATAAGACGGTTCAATAGGACTGACTGCAGGACTAAAGAGAATGACCTGGTCAAGTCACTCCAAATTTAGTCTCTGCGCCCATGTCTGCCCAGGCGCTCCCAGCCGACGTGGCCAGGAGCACCTCGGACATGACGATGACGGCTACCAGTCGTACTGTACCGTCTGCTGCCACAAGGCAAGGGGTTGCTGCTACTGTGTAGCAATGCCATACCGCGTCTGCCAGTACCCAGGAGACATAGGGTGACGGTTACCTGAGCGGGCTCCATGCTTGCCGTGGTATGGCGTCTGCACAGGTAACTCAAGAAAAAAGGCATGAAACGTTTGTCTGCCCTTGCTTTCACGGAGGGAGGGAGGGAACGGGGGCCTGACGATATGTACCCAGAACCACCCGCGACAATGTTTTAGCCCCATCAGGCATTGGGATCTCAACCCAGAATTCCAATGGGCAGCGGAGACTGCGGGAACTGTGGGATAGCTACCCACAGTGCAACGCTCCGCAAGTCGACTCTAGCCTCGGTACTGTGGAAGCGCTCCGCCGAGTTAATGCACTTAGAGCATTTTCTGTGGGGACACACACACTCGAATATATAAAACCGATTTCTAAAAAACCGACTTCTATAAATTCGACCTTATTCCGTAGTGTAGACATACCCTAAGGGTATTTCATCAGGTATGGAGAACACACTATAGAACTGAAGCCTTTAACCCCTCCCACATATACAGCCAGGGCTCTCCCTACTCTCCAGGAAACAGCAACAAAAGAGGCCCAGTTGTCTACAATTCTCCAAACCTACCTCCTTTGAGCAAGATGTAGTAGAGACAGGGGCAGACAGGAATATTTTACTTACACAACAGCTAGTAGAAAGCAAGAATAGAGACCAACTTTATGTAACATGCACATATATGTGATATACCTACCCCACCCTTGTGCTGAGAGTCAAAACAATCCTTTGAGTTCTTAGCTGACAGGTTTATCATAGCCTGTCACCTGTCTGCAATAAAATAAAATGTCTGGGGCTACTCTGACCATTTGTAGCTGCTCCAATTGCCACAGAACTTCCTGCTCTCAAAAACATGCGTAATCAAGCACAAGACAGTTCAAGCTCTTGCTCTAAAAGCAAGTTGTTTGGCTTTCTCCAGTCTCTTCATAAAAGTATCAGTGTGTGCCCAATTCTGATACCCATCCACAGAGAAACCCCTCACTCACGTCAGTGGGACTACTTGTGAAGCAAAGTACCATTCAACATCAGTACAGGTATCAAAAACCTGCCCCTGTGATCCTCAAACAGCATGGCAGATAAATCTTGGTCAAGTTTTTCAGATAAACAGTTTACTCAGCAAAAAAGCAGTTTCCGCTGATCCAGAACTACTTGTGAATTTGACCTGAATAGTTTCGGCTGGGGGACGTGGAGGGAGATTCAGAGGAGGGATATGAATCCACTTCTACCACCTCCCAGGTGAGTGCCTTCATCATCAGGACAGAGAATCGCTCTCAGTCTCTTTCTCCTTGGCCCAATAAATATTTAAGTATTTATAGAAAGTGGAATAGCTTCAACAGGAGAGATTGAGAGCAACTCAGCCCAGAACACCCAATAGTCTAGCCTCGTGGTTGGACCACTCACCTGTGGGGGAAGGATCTGAGTTCAAGTCCCTGCTCCAGAGTAGGGATTCAAACCTGGGTCTCCCACAGCCATTTTTGGAACTGAACCAAATCATTTGCCTGGTTTTTCAGTGTACTAGCCAAACCAGAAAAAAAAATATTATTCACCAGCTCTAACAACATGTTTTCTCTCAGAGGGGTTTCCTTGATCCTAATCTCACAGTTCCACTCTACCACTCAGTTCCTACCACAACCACCAGTAATCTCTTTTCATTGGCTCCTGTGTAACATGAGTTTATGGTTTTCAAAGTCCTTATGGGGAAAAGTAACTGAAAAGAGCTTCCTAGCCCTTCTAGGTGATGGGAGCATCAATAAATAGGTACATTGGAGCCTCCTGGGCAGCAGTAGCTCTGAATAATTATTTCTTTTGATTTATGACATAAAAATGCCCTTTTCCTACTCAGACACTACTTAACAATACAACCCAAACAAAGGCAGCAGCAAACTACCACAAAAGCTCTAGCCCACCCCACTCCCAAAAAGTAACCCCACAGAGGCAAGATTTTCCCAGCCATTACTCCATTCTCCCAAAATGACTGCTCTGCAGTATTCCTTCAGCATTTAACAATCCTGGACTCATTTCAAGCCAGAGATACACCACAGCTGAATTCCCCTCACTGAGAATGCTCTGAAGATATTCTAGCAACGGTGTTCTTCACGGACAACCTGAGCCAGTGGTTAGGAACACAGGAATTGCCATACTGTTTCAGACACATGGGCCATCTAGCCCAGTATTCTGTCTCCAAGAGCAGCCAGCACTAGACATTTCAGAAGACGGTGTAAGAACCTCTGAGTAGGTGGATGTGGTATAATCTGCACTCCCATGGAGGCACCATCCTAATCCATAATAAAGATGGACTTTGAACACTGACTGAAGAACCATTTTTAAATCTCTCCCCCTCCCCATCTTCTCTCATTTATGTGGAAACAAAGACTTTTGTACTTCCTAACCGGTAATGAAAATGAAAAGCTAACCATTGAACTAAATTAGGGGTTTTTTTGTGTTTAACATGTTAATGTTGAATAAATATTGCCAAATAGTTCTTTAGCCTTATGTTTTACAAAAATATCTACCTACATTTCTAATGAGTACACTACTGTAGCATCTTTTTCTGACAAAGATATTTTCTCAACACATAAGTATGTTGAACAGAAAGGGAAAAATTAAATTACCGCAGAAATGCAGGCATTGGGGGAAAAAACTACAAGTCCCATGTTATAATAATGATTTTTTCTCTGCTTTGCACACATATTGCTGGTACAAACAAGACAGAATCACATGCTGACTGCAGGCTCAGTCTGTGCTTTTGTCAGGAGCACAATCTAAAATTAATTCACTTAACCAATTGCTTTCAGAAGGAGGTACACAGGATTGTACTTAGAAGAATTCAGAGCTAACTGTAGGGCAGCTAGCATTCAGTCCTAAACTCTAACAGTCTTAGCGTCAAGGCCTTGATAATGAAACATTATCTTGTTTAGTACCTTAAAGCATACACAGAATTAGATTTTATATGGACAGAACTTTTCAGTAGTACCTTATTATGCCAGAAGACTTAAATGGATCAGTACATTAGGAAGGCATCTGAAGAAGAGACATGTAGACATAATGTATTTGCTCTTTGCTCACCAATATAAGACAATGTAGTTGGGCAGTGTCTTTCAAAACAGACACAAATGCAAATGCTATAATGACTTGGAAACTGCTTCAAAAGGGAGGGAGAAGGGGAGGAAAACATTTTTAAAATGGCCTATGGAAGGAAAGGGTGAAATGAGTATGGCCTCCAAGCCAAAATCCAATTCGTAACAAGTAGGGCTGTCAAGCAATTAATCGCAAAATTAAAAAAATTGTGCAATTAATCGCCCTGTTAAACAATAGAATACCATTTATTTAAATATTTTTGGACAATTTCTACATTTTCAAATATATTTATTTCAATTACAACACAGAATACAAAGTGTACAGTGCTCACTTTATATTTATTTTTGATTACAAGTATTTGCCCTGTAAAAAAAAAAAAGAAATAGTATTTTCCAATTCACTAATATAAGTATTGTAGTGAAATCACTTTATCATGAAAGTTGAACTTACAAATGTTGAATTATGTACAAAAAAAACTTTATTCAAAAATTTAAAAATGTAAAATTTTAGAGCCTACAAGTCCACTCAGTTCTACTTCTTGTTCAACCAAATCGCTCAGACAAACAAGTTTGTTTACATTTGCAGGAGATCACACTGCCCACTTCACAAACAAGGTCAGCTCCCAGACTACTGCACTGGCCAGCACCGCATGGGGAGATGGGGAGAAGGTGACCAGCCCTCTGTGGAGAAAGAAGTGGTTTGGGACTATTTAGAAAAGCTGGACAAGCACAAGTCCATGGGGCTGGATGCACTGCATCCGAGAGTGCTAAAGGAGCTGGCGGATGTGATTGCAGAGCCATTGGCCATTGTCTTTGAAAACTCATGGCGATCCGGGGAAGCCCTGGACGACTGGAAAAAGGCTAATGTAATGCCCATCTTTAAAAAAGGGAAAAAGGAGGATCTTCTACAGAAAAAAGGGAAAAAGGAGGATCTCACTGAGGTAAGGCTGACTACAGGCCAGTCAGCCTCACCTCAATCCCTGGAAAAATCATGGAGCAGGTCCTCAAAGAATCAATCCTGAAGCACTTGCATGAGAGGAAAGTGATCAGGAACAGCCAGCATGGATTCACCAAGGGAAGGTCATGCCTGACTAATCTAATCGCCTTTTATGATGAGATTACTGGTTCTGTGGATGAAGGGAAAGCAGTGGACGTGTTGTTCCTTGACTTTAGCAAAGCTTTTGACACGGTCTCCCACAGTATTCTTGCCAGCAAGTTAAAGAAGTATGGGCTGGATGAATGGACTATAAGGTGGATAGAAACCTGGCTAGATTGTCGGGCACAACGGGTAGTGACCAATGGCTCCATGTCTAGTTGGCAGCCGGTATCAAGTGGAGTGCCCCATGGGTCGGTCCTGGGGCCGGTTTTGTTCAATATCTTCATAAATGATCTGGAGGATGGCGTGGACTGCACCCTCAGCAAGTTTGCAGATGACACTAAACTGGGAGGAGAGGTAGATACGCTGGAGGGTATGGATAGGATGCAGAGGGACCTAGACAAATTAGAGGATTGGGCAAAAAGAAATCTGATGAGGTTCAATAAGGACAAGTGCAGAGTCCTGCACTTAGAACGGAAGAACCCCATGCACCGCTACAGACTAGGGACCGAATGGCTCGGCAGCAGTTCCGCAGAAAAGGACCTAGGGGTTACAGTGGACGAGAAGCTGGATCTGAGTCAACAGTGTGCCCTTGTTGCCAAGAAGGCCAATGGCATTTTGGGATGTATAAGTAGGGGCATTGCCAGCAGATCGAGGGACGTGATTGTTCCCCTCTATTTGACATTGGTGAGGCCTCATCTGGAGTACTGTGTCCAGTTTTGGGCACCACACTACAAGAAGGATGTGGAAAAAATTGGAAAACGTCCACTGGAGGGCAACAAAAATGATTAGGGGACTGGAACACATATGAGGAGAGGCTGAGGGAACTGGGATTGTTTAGTCTGCGGAAGAGAAGAATGAGGGGGGATTTGATAGCTGCCTTCAACTACCTGAAAGAGGGTTCCAAAGTGGATGGATCTAGACTGTTCTCAGTGGTAGCTGATGACAGAATTAGGAGTAATGGTCTCAAGTTGCAGTGGGGGAGGTTTAGGTTAGATATTACGAAAAACTTTTTCACTAGAAGGGTGGTGAAACACTGGAATGCGTTACCTAGGGAGATGGTGGAATCTCCTGCCTTGGATATTTTTAAGGTCAGGCTTGACAAAGCCCTGGCTGGGATGATCTAGTTGGGGATTAGTCCTGCTTTGAGCAGGCGGTTGGATTAGATGACCTCCCGAGTTCCCTTCCAACCCTGATATTCTAGGATTCTGTTTTACAATGTCATCTGAAAGTGAGAACAGGTGTTCACATGGCACTATTGTAGCTGACGTTGCAAGATATTTATGTGCCAGATGTGCTAAAGATTCATATGTCCTCTCATGCTTCAACCACCATTCCAGAGGACATGCGTCCATGCCGATTATCGGTTCTGCTCGATAACAATCCAAAGCAGTGAGGACTGATGCATTTTCATTATTATCTGAATCAGATGCCACCAGCAAAAGGTTGATTTTTCTTTTTTGGTGGTTCGGGTTCTGTAGTTTATGCTTTCAGAAGTGTTAAAAGAGCCACACTCTGATGCGTACTCCACACCCCGTCCCTCTCAGATTTTGGAAGGCACTTCAGATTCTTAAACCTTGGGTTGAGTGCTATAGCTGTCTTTAGAAATCTCACATTGGTACCTTCTTTGCGTTTTGTCAAATCTGCAGTCGAAGTGTTCTTAAAATGAACGACATGTGCTGGGTCATCATCCAAGACTGTTATAACATGAAATATATGGGAGAATACAGGTAAAACAGAGCAGGGGACATAATTCTCCCCTAAGGAGTTCAGTCACAAATTTAATTAACACTTTTTTCTTTTCTTTTCTTTTTTTTTAAACAAGCATCATCAGCATGGAAGCATGTCCTCTGGAATGGTGGCCAAAGCATGAAGGGGCATACAAATATTTAGCATATCTGGCACATAAATACCTTGCAATGCCAGCTACAAAAGTGACATGCAAATTCCTGTTCTCACTTTCTGGTGACATTGTAAATAAGAGGGCAGTATTATCTCCTGCAAATCTAAACAAAATTGTTTGCCTAAGCGATTGGCTGAACAAGAAGTAGGACTGAGTGGACTTGTAGGCTCTAAAATTTTAGATTGTTTTGTTTTTGAGTGCAGTTATATAACAAAAAAAATCTACATTTGTAAATTGCACTTTCACAACAAAGAGATTGCACTACAGTACTTGTATGAGGGGCATTGAAAAATACTATTTCTTTTATCATTTTTACAGTGCAAATATTTGTAATAAAAATACACACTTTAATTTCAATTACAACACAATACAATATATATGAAAAATACAGAAAAACATGCCAAATATTTAATAAAATTTCAATTGGTATTCTCTTGTTTAACAGTGTGATTAATCGCAATTATTTTAAATCATGATTAATTTTTTTTTTTGAGTTAATCGCTTGAGTTAACTGTGATTCATTGACAGCCCTATTAACAAGGGATCTTTACAGGGAAGAATACATGCCAGGTCAGAGGAGAGTAAGAACATTCCATCCTCAGAATTCTGGCAAGAAGGCAAAAAGAAGCTAAATGGAAACCAATACTAAACTACATACAACCCTAAGTCAGTAAAAAACTTGTTCAAGTAAAGAACTAAATTCCAAAAAAGGATTCTGACACAGGGATGTGTTAATCACAAATCTTACCTTCAGTCCTGCTCCCATAAGGCTTCTTTTTCTGTAATAGTTTCTCAAGTGACCTTTTACAAGACTAAATTAACCTCAATATTTTTAGATACTGCAGGATTATTAATAAATAGTTACTCCAATACAGGTGCAGTTATCCTGAAACTGTAACAGTAAACAGTGACCAAAAAGTTGTAACTATCCGGTGCCGTTTCAATGACCTACGTGAAATGAAATGACATGATAAGTCCAGTTCCCAACAGACGTGTCCACATTACGAAAAAACAGCCCCACAATTGATAATCCACATCGGCGGCCTCTCTCTAGAAAACCATTCCCACCTTCCTTTATACCCAAGTGGGATAACAAGCCATCTTAAAGCAAAGGGTTTGTCTACACTTGAAACGCTACAGCAGCACAGCTGCAGGGCTTCAGCTGTGCCACTGTTCCACGTCAGTGTAGACCAGTGGTTCCCAAACTTTTTACCTCATGCCCCTCCCTTACCCCATCTGTGCCCTCCTTACCCCCCAGGGCCAGTAGCGGGGCCGCGGCTCCATGAATGGGGGATGCGAACAAGGGTAAAGGGGTGGAGGCCAGGGCCGTAGCTGAGGGTGAATGCGGAGTTCCAGGTGCAGGACTGGGAGAAGAGAGCCCTGGGCACGGGCCAAAGCCAAGAGCCTGGGCACAGGGCCAGTAGTCGGGTCGAGGCCAGGAGCCGAGCAGGGTGACACTCCCTCCCCACCACCCAGTGGGGGTTGGCCCAGGTCCCAACCGCACACCCCCAAATGTTCCTCAGCGCCCCCTACGGGGGTGTGCCCCACAGATTGGGGACCTCTGGTGTAGACACTACCTACGCCAACAGGAGGGTTCTTCTAGTGGTCTACGTAATCCCTGCCCCGAGAGATGGTAGCTAAGCTGACAGAAGAATTCTTCCCTTTATTAAGCACTGTTTACGCAGGGGGTTAGCGTGTATTAACTATGTCGCTCAGGGATGTGGATTTCACCCGAGCAACATAGCTGGATCAACTTAACTTTTTAGTGTAGACTAGGCCTGCGTCAATTGAATCCACTTAACCCTTTTCCCAGTAGTATCAACACCTTCTGACATATGTTTCAGGCAAAATACTACCCGCCTGCTGCAAAGACATTTTCCAAAACCTTCGTTTGAAGAGAGAGTTGTGGTTTTGGGGCACATGGCAGTATGATATGGTTCTTTGTGAACAGAGCAGCTGACAAGACATCAGAATATGCTGTGTTAAGAAAGGCAAGTGCAAGACTGGGTAACCAAGAATTTGTGTTAAATTTGTATATTTCACAATAAATGTCTGGAGAATGTTTTGCATTAGAGAATGGGAAAAGAAAGGAAAGCCATGCAAAGTCTACCTGCTCTGGATTCAACATAATAAATTTAGAAAACATATATATAGCACCAAAACAAAAACAAATGCAGTTGATATTCATGTAGCAACCACAATGCCTTAAAAATGTCAAGAAAATTAAAGTTTAGCCCCGTTTTATTTTTTTTTTCTGAAAATTCATATTCCAGATTTGCATTTAAAAGAGGGGAAAACTAGATGTTAGTATTTCCCATTTATTTGTGAGGAGAAATTAACAGTTCACTTATTCAAATTCAAGCTGTGTTCTTAGTGCTCAGAAGCTGTAACCCTGAAATAGCTGCTTAGCAGCCAAGGTGAAATCAAAACTAGTACCAGCAGCATCAATGCTAGGCCACAATTTTTAGAAGATGTCTGTTCACTCAACAGACAAGAGGAAGAGGCACCAGCAGTAAACATTACAATGCATAATATACCTCTGCAGAAATGGCACCAAGCAATCATGAAAACAGTCTCTCTCAGATGACTTCCTAGCAGATAACCCTTATCACACGACTTCTATTATAAATGGCATCCTGGTCAGCGGGTCAGAAAAACGGTCAACTTCTGAAAGTGAATTTCCCTCTCCCCCGAACAGATGATTCCCATGCAGTTGAGAGTTGTCACCCATTTGTGGGCCAGCGGGTTAAGCTACCACTGCTGCTACCTGTGTTGAACCTGATATGGTGATGAAAGATGACATCCACACAGTCCAGCCGGAATCTTTTGCAAGTGATAAACTCAATAAAAAAAAATACACAAATCCAGCGCAATCTTTACTATACCTTCTTCCCTTTGCTTTACCAAAAGCTGCATAAGCACTCATTTGAGAGCATTTGAGATTTTATATAATAATTCCCGTTTACAGACATACAATGATTCAGTGCTGTCAGCACACATGACCAGTATCAGATGATGCCCTCCCAAACCAGCAAAATAATGCACTCTCATTCCACACACAATATAGATAAGAGATTTTCTTGGATTCTTAGACTCATTTTAACAGTTTCATTGCTGGAGAGAAAATAACTGACCTAGAGCCCCAGATTCTGCCACTCCCAAACACTGAGGAGCTGTAAACCTAGATTCAGATCTGACTTTTGTAAATTGAGCAAAAACCACTGCATTTTTTCTTCTTTTTGTGTTTCTGGTGTGGGGGTGTTTCTGTGAAATATCCATTTTCATCCAAAACACAAATATCCTTCCAAAAGCAAAGGATACTATCACAGACATTATCTAAAGACTCATCTACAAACACACACAATCTCTTACTAGTTTAATAAACTGGTGTAGTTAAACTGATAAAATCTCCTGTGTGCATAGAATTCTACCAATTTAATTTGCCCCTGCAAATTTACAGAGTGCAGGCTAAACTGAAATAAGCCAGGTTTAAAAAAACAATTTAAGAACATTTGTTCACAAAGTTCCACTGATTTAACTAATCAGTTTCAAATCACGCCTTTATTTACACTGGTGCAACTGTGTGTTTAGATCAGGCCTAAGATATACTCTGAATATCATAGATAGAGGGTTCTGAGGAAGACTCTACATCACTTCCTATCAGAGGGAAGAAAAAATGGTTTTGCAAACTTCTGTCTTGCAGCAGTGTCTGTCTGTCCTACCTAGTAGCTTCTTAATTTAAAAAAGCTGTAAGCCAACACTTCTTATTGCAGAAATGGACTTGAATTGTGCAATACAAATGCTTTGATAAATGGATTGAAAAGATTGCCTAATTCCTCTGAACATTGTATAAGTATCTCTCTACTTGACATAGAAAACCATTTAGCAATGTCATAATGTGCTACTCAGGGAATTTCAATGCATCTTTTTGCCTTCAGAGAAACAATGTAACATAGGAAAGACTATTTGTATTCCCTCTATGCTGGAGGCAGGCACAGCATTTTAGTGACAACTACGTGATAGATCAAGGTTTTAGCTCTACTTGTAACAGATACTAACACATCACAGCACTTCAACAACAAAGCTACAGCAAACATACTCCTTAACTACAGGTTTCAGAGTAACAGCCGTGTTAGTCTGTATTCGCAAAAAGAAAAGGAGTACTTGTGGCACCTTAGAGACTAACCAATTTATTTGAGCATAAGCTTTCGTGAGCTACAGCTCACCTCATCGGATGCATCCTTAACTAGAGAACAGAAGCAATGAAAGGCGTTAGACTAGGCCTTCTGTGTCCTTCAATATACCCAAGGCAGGAGGCTCTTAAGATAGGATAGGACACAGTTAGGACTTCACATGGGCTGTCAGTATTCCTGACTACTTGATCAGGACTAAAAGCAGGAAGCTTGGCTTCTGTAGAAAATGGCTGGAGCAATGGATACATCTATATGAAAAGCAGTAATGAAGAGGAAGAATTGATTTGAATTAAATTACAGCAATACACAACATCAGTATTATTGGAAGTTTAGTGAGTTAAACCCCCCAAACCCTTTCTCAAATGCGGCCACCGTGGCTGCATGTGGCCACCCATGGCTTTTCGTGCGGCCATGACAGTCTCCTGGGCGGTGATGCGGGGGAGAACGGCAAAGCATCGGCTGCTTTTCCTCCCTCCTTGTAGCTCCTTGATGCATCGCCCTGAAGAGAGGTGGGGCACAACACTGCAGGAGAAAGGTGAGTTTTTGACCCAGGTTGGGGGGAGGGGTTTGGGCGGCATGTTCCAGCAGCAGGACTTGATTAACCTGGCCATGCGACCCCAGGCTCTGACCGTGAAGCAGCGGGTACTGCCACACACACCCCCAGCGCTGGCCACGCTGCCCTGGCCTCCAGCTGCCGGGCTTCAGCCTCCGGCCCCTGGTTCCAGCTGCGTGGCAGCAGGTGCTGGCTCCCAGCTCCAATCCCGGGCTCCAGCCATGCAGTGGCAGGCGCTGGCCACAGGCACCACCCCGCCAGCCCCAGCCACAAGGCAGCGGGCTCCAACCGCAGGGCTCTGGCCGCCAACCCCTGGCTCTGGCCATGGGGCAGCAGGTACTAACCCCCGGCTCTGGCTTCAGTCAGCCTCTCGCCCCCAGTTCCTGCCGCGCGGTGGCGGGCGCTGGCCCTGAGCTCCAGCCACACGGCCCGAGCCCTGGCGCTGATCCCCTGCCGCAGCTGCATGGCAGCAAGCGCTGACCCACAGTTCTGTTCCTGGGCTCCGACCACACAGTGAGAGGAGCTGGCCCTGTGTGCCAACCCCTGGCTCTGGCCACACAGCTGCTAGCGCTGGCTCCTAGCTCCAGCCACACACTCCTGGGCTCCGGCACCCAGCTCCGGGCTCTGGCTTTGCCGTGGCAGGCACTAGCCCTGGGCACTGACCCACAGCTCCGGCTGCATGGCAGCAGGATCCCTGGCTCCAGCCATGCAGGTCCTGTTCCTGGCTCCGGGTTCTGGCCATGGGCACTGAGTCCTGGCCCTGGCCACATGGCAGCAGACACCAGGCTCTGGCCATGCAACAGTGGGGCTCATCACCCATCGCCCCTGCCCCACCCCCATTGCCCCGGGCTCCCGCTGCCTTCCCCAGCCCTGCATCCATCCCCCGCCATTGCCTTCGGCCGCTGCCTGCTGCCACCCCCTTCTTCCCTCCCCCTGCCCCCATCCAGGGGTTAATGGGTCCTGGGGCTTGCTGAGAAAAATATTAACAAACATGCAGATACCACTTTTCACAGCAGACTTACTAGCTATCTGTGAAAAGTGATACTTGTGTGTTTGTTAATATCACTTATCATAGCCTCCCAGGTAGCTACAAAGCAGACTGTGATATTAACAAATACATAAATATTACTTTTCACAGCAAGCCCCAGGTCCCATTAAGACCGGGGCGGCGGGCAAGGGGGCAGCACTATTTTTATTATTGAATCTTCCAAAAAATCCTACTAACATAAATTACAATGATTTGGATGTGAATCTTTGCATATTTAATTTTTTCCCCTAAATTTAATTAAGTATTTTAGGAAAAAGCATCAGTGCGGCCACCAGTGAGAGTTTGTGGCCGCACTCGGAGGCGACCAAAAAATCTGTTGTGAGAACCACTGGACTAGGGTTTGGGGGATTTTAACTCACTATAATTTCAAATATTGATGTTGTGTATTGCTGTAATTTAATTCAAATCAATTCTTCCACTTCACTACTGCTTTTCATATAGACGTATCCATTGGTCCATCCATTTTCTACAGAAGCCAAGCTTCCTGCTTTTAGTCCTGATCAAATAGTCAGGAACACTGAGAGCCCATGCGAAGCCCTAATGTCCTATCCTATCTTAAAAGCCTCCTGCCTTGGCTATATTCAACAACACAGAAGGCCCTCTCAAATTTTTTTTTCTTTAAATCACTTATATCACTATTAAAGCAAATTCGAATATTCAATCTCCTCCTTAAACTGCCTCTGTCAACTGATTTTTTATGTCAAGCACACTTACAGTAGTAATGTCACATTCACTGCTCTTCAGGCGTCCTTTAACTAAATACTGAAGCGCAAAACATGCTTCTCTGCAGAGATAAGAACCAATGTTATTCCAAAAGCAGATTTCTCTCTATTGCTAGTGCTTAAGACAGACTAAAAAACCAAAGGGAACAGATCACAAGAGTAAAATTGGAAAATGAGAGAGGATAAGGCCAAGAGAACCACTGAAGTTAGGAGATAATTTATTTAATCCTCTGAACAGTCTCCAGATGTTAGACTAGGCGTAAAAAGCTTTTCAGCAAAGAAAGGCAAAAAGCAAACACATTCAAGACTGGATATAAAAGGGAGAAAATGAAACTAAAACTTCACTTAATGGGGATGATTTTCCTCTCAGATATAGACCCAGTCTACAGTTAAAACTTGGGTCAACTTCGCTATGTCGCTCGGGGCCTATGAAAAATTCTGCACCGTGAGTGTCATAGTTAGATCAGCGGCTAGATCGATGGTAGGTAGATGCGGCTAGATCATGGAAGGATTCCTCCATTAACCTAGTGATCACGTCTCTCAGAGATGGATCAAACACCACAGACGGAATAACCCTTTCCACTGATGTAGGAACTGTCTACACTACAGTGATACAGCACATAGATGTAGCACTGCAGCTGTGTGGCTACAGGGGCTGTAGCATGGACATGGCCTTATTCTAAATAGAAACACTACTAACGGGTTAACGTCGAGGTGAAATCAGAATAAGGCCTAATATGTCTAAAGAATAAAATACAACTTCATTCTTTATAGCACCTGCCATTAAAATTATTTTATCCCAAAATGCTTTATAGAGTTGACCACCACAATGAAAGTTAAAATAAATAGCAGAATGCGTGAAATCAAGAGGTACAGAGACCGAGATAATGGATATGCTTTCAGATGAGATTTGAAAATAGATGGGGAGTTGATGAGCTGGACACTTGTAATCAGTGGCTTCATTTGGCAAGAGCAAATAGCTAACAAGGCACATCCATCCCAATGAGCAGAGTGCAGAGGGAAGATCAATTAGACCAACAATTCCTGTTGTCCTAGTCCTTTCTATCTATTCTATGAACAGAGACACTGAAGGATGGATACAGACTGATTTTAGAGGCGCTGAGCACCTGTAGCTCCCACTGCCTTCAGACAGGAACTGTGGCCCATATGTGTAATGTATACATGGCTTCAGGAATCAAGCAGCAGAGAGAAAAGATAGTCCAGGAGGTTAAGGCACTAGTCTAGCACTGGAGATCAAGGTTCAAATCCCTGCTCAGACACAGACTTCCTTGGGCAAGTCACTAAGACTATATCTACACTACAAAGATAAGTTAACCTATTATACTTGCGGCACCTTAGAGACTAACAAATTTATTTGAGCATAAGCTTTCGTGGGCTTTCGTATATTTTTCGTATATATATATACACACACACACACACACACAGAGAAGGTGGAAGTTGCCATACAAACTGTAAGAGGCTAATTAATTAAGATAAGCTATTATCAACAGGAGAAAAAAAAACTCTTGTAGTGATACTCAAGATGGCCCATTGAGACAGTTGACAAGAAGGCGTGAGGACACTTAACTTAAGGAAATAGATTCAATATGTGTAATGACCCAGCCACTCCCAGTCTCTATTCAAACCCAAGTTAATGGTATCTAATTTGCATATTAATTCAAGCTCAGCAGTTTCTCCTTGGAGTCTGTTTTTGAAACTTTTCTGCTGCAAAATTGCTACCCTTAAATCTTTTACTGAGTGGCCAGAGAGGTTGAAGTGTTCTCCTACCGGTCTTTGAATGTTATGATTCCTGATGTCAGATAAGTGATGGTCACACAAACGCCACTCTATACCAGAAACCTACTGACCGCTATACTTACCTACATGCCTCCAACTTCCATCCAGGACACACAACACAATCCACTGTCTACAGCCAAGCTCTAAGATACAACCACATTTGCTCCAATCCCTCAGACAGACACAAACATCTATAAGATCTCTATCAAGCATTCTTAAAACTACAATACCCACCTGCTGAAGTGAAAACAGATTGACAGAGCCAGAAGAGTACCCAGAAGTCACCTACTACAGGTCAGGCCCAACAAAGAAAACAACAGAACGCCACAAGCTGTCACCTTCAGCCCCCAACTAAAACCTCTCCAGCGCATCATCGAAGTTTTACAACCTATCCTGAAAAATGACCCCTCACTCTCACAGATCTTGGGAGACAGAGCAGCCCTCGCTTACAGACAGCCCCCCAACCTGAAGCAAATACTCTCCAACAACCACACACCACACAATGAAAACACTAACCCAGGAACCTATCCTTGCAACAAAGCCCGATGCCAACTCTGTCCACATATTTATTCAAGTGACACCATCATAGGACCTAATCACATTAGCCACGCCATCCGGAGCTCATTCACCTGCACATCTACCAATGTAATACGTGCCATCATGTGCCAGCAATGCCCCTCTGCCATGTACATTGGCCAAACCAGACAGTCTTTAGGCAAAAGAATAAATGGACACAAATCTGACATCAGGAATCATAACATTCAAAAACCGGTAGGAGAACACTTCAACCTCTCTGGCCACTCAGTAAAAGATTTAAGGGAAGCAATTTTGCAACAGAAAAGCTTCAAAAACAGACTCCAAGGAGAAACTGCTGAGCTTGAATTAATATGCAAACTAGATACCATTAACTTGGGTTTGAATAGAGACTGGGAGTGGCTGGGTCATTACACATATTGAATCTATTTCCCTATGTTAAGTATCCTCACACCTTCTGGTCAACTGTCTAAATGGGCCATCTTGATTATCACTACAAAAGTTTTTTTCTCCTGCTGAAAGAAAAGGAGTACTTGTGGCACCTTCGAGACTAACCAATTTATTTGAGCATGAACTTTTGTGAGCTACAGCTCACTTCATCGGATGCATACTCCGATGAAGTGAGCTGTAGCTCACGAAAGCTCATGCTCAAATAAATTGGTTAGTCTCTAAGGTGCCACAAGTACTCCTTTTCTTTTTGCGAATACAGACTAACACAGGTTTCAGAGTAACAGCCTTCTCCTGCTGATAATAGCTCATCTTAATTAATTAGCCTCTTACAGTTTGTATGGCAACTTCCACCTTCTCTGTGTGTGTGTGTGTGTGTGTGTGTGTGTAGAGATAGATATATCTATCTATCTTCTTACTACATGTTCCATTCTATGCACCCGATGAAGTGAGCTGTAGCTCACGAAAGTTTATGCTTTAATAAATTTGTTCATCTCTAAGGTGCCACAAGTACTCCTGTTCTTATTACAAACAGTGTGAAGCATTCAGTTACTCCAGTGCTGGGGACCATATAAGTACAAAAGATAGGCAAAAGGTCAGTCAAGCTCTACATTAAAGGCACCAGTCTGCTCCACTTCCCTTCAATGAGATTTCCAGAACCCTAAAGAAAAGGTTCTTTGTATTTTATCCTCCTTAGTCTCTCTTTCATCGTGGCATAGCTGCCTCAGAGGAGAAGGCGGCGGGATGTGGAATGGGAGGATAAAGGAATTACCGTAACTTTCCCTCATTATAGATAATGTTTCTCCCATTCTAAGTCTCAGACATGCAGGGACAGATGGACATAGCATAACCTACCAAGCTGAGGTGGGGCTTTCCTTACCACTTGTAGGATTTCAGAACCAAAGGAATCATCCTGGCAGATAGACGAAGCACTGTCAGCTGTCTCTAAGGTCTTCTCTAAACTACCACTGAAGTCGATGTAAGTTACGTTGCTTAGGGGTGTAAAAAAACCATACCCCTGAGCGACGTAATTTACATTGACTTAATGCGGTGTGTACAGTGCGTTATGGCAGTCAGAGAAGCTCTCCTGCCGACATAGCTTCTGTCTCTTGTTGAGGTGGATCTCCCATCGACGTACGTAAACGTCAACTGCATCAATTTCAGCAGCGCCGATTTAGCGCAGCAGTAAAAACAAGCCCTAAGTGTTACGGGAGGAAGGCTTTAGAAATGGCTAATAGGGCTTAGTGTGTTTACCCACAGGCATGAAAAATGCTATCCAATTCCTCAAAAGAGCATAAGAATTCTGCCACAGACCAGGAATTGTGTTCCCCATTAACAATGTTTAGGATGGAGGAGTGCAGGAGGAAATGAACCAGTCTCTAGATCCCTGGAGACTCTGGCTGACAGCAATGCAGCTCTCTGTGAGTGGGGTTTTGTTCAGGCACATTTGGAGAAGCGGGGCACTGGTGTACATGGACAAAGTCAGAGAGGAGACAGTCAAATTTGCCATCAGAGGTAAGAGAGATGAGATCAGCAGAAACAACTGGCAGGTCGAAAGTATGGAAAGGCCATAGAAGACAGAGCTATGTTCGAGGATGCTCATATTGCCCTTACGGTACACGTCTATCTGGAGACATTTAGCTGAAGGAAGCTGAGATGACTTCATACCAAGCCTCAAGAAAGCCTCAACAACTGGCATAGTGTGAACGTGTGTTTGTTTGAATAAAGATTGAAAGTAAAGAGATACTGAATGTTATTCTGCCAGCATTAGTACTTGCCGAGTCTGATAGCCTCTATTGAAACAGACTGGCTCCGCAGAGCTATCGCTGGGCTACTCAGGATGCACAAATCAAAGCCATGACATCCCCACCACACATTACAAATAACCGCCATGTTTATGGCATCTTATTAACTCCACTGTTAATTTATGAAGAAAACTCAATGTATGTAGACAAAAAAAAGTTACATATCAGATTTGCAGAGTTTAGTCACTGTGAAGGAGCAGCTCTAAAAGGTCATAAACAGCTTTCAGCAGCCCACAACACTTCACAATTATTTAAAGGAAGTAATTGTAGGAAACTCACAACAGGCACGCCTCTCCCTGGAGACAAGCTGGAGACGGAAAAACATTACTCCACAATGGAGCACACCCTTTCCCCTCTATTGCCAAGGCCAAATAGAACAACAGAAATGTGTGACAGCACATACTGACTCAAATACAACACATAATATACAGCATATTCAAACAAATATCGCAACACATGTACTGTACAGCTCATTTCTGTCTCCTAAAGCTAATCCTCCTGATAACACTGAAAAAGCAAGAGATAAACACTCTGGAATCCCACCAGGAAGCCCAGATTCTCCAGTCTATTTGTATGCATCTGTCTCTTTACTTGACAGGACTCCAGCCACAAATACATTTGATTAGGTCAATGATTTTCAACATGTGGTCTGTAGACCTCTGGGGGTCCCCAGACTACATCTAAGATTTTCAAAGGGGTCCGCACCTTCATTCTAAATTGTTTAGGAGGCCACAAATGAAAAAAGGTTGAAAACCACTGGAATAGGTCATTAGGTACATAAAACAGCAGTGAGGGACACATGACAACTTCTGCTTTTACTTGATGTCCAGATCAGTGCTACATTTTCCTCCCCTTTCAAAAAGTTTTATTAAAAACAAATACCTTCAATTCAATTTGGGTCCAGAATTTGTTTTTTATTTATTCACTTGTAGCCTTGTGAAACCAAACGAACAGCACTATGGTATTGCTATCCCATGCACCAAACCTACTCATCCACCCTACACTATAATGGTTTTGGCAAAAAAAAAAAAAATATATATATATATATACACACACACACACACACACACTCAGTTTTGGATCAGATAAAATCATTACTTACTCAGTGGTAAGTGTATTTTGCAAGGTGTTGTACAAAAGCCAGATAATGAAAATAACTAGAAGCAAAGCACAAAAAGAAATGAAACTAACCTGTATAACTTCCTTGCCCAAAACATATGAAATGCCAAAGTAAGAGAATGGAGGGAAAGAGTTAGATTTTTATAACGTTTCAATTTTAATAATGTAAATACACATTAACAACATAGGTAGAGATTTTTTTTATGTGCAATTTTATCTTGACTCAGCCTTTTCAACCATTCTTCTTGAGAAATTAAGCAGCAAAGCATTCCAGAACAAAACAAGAAAATGTCAAGTCACCATCCTTTGACTCTTATGTTGTTTAAACCAATAAACTATCCAATGAGAAAAGGAGATTCAGCCTAGTGCCAGAACGCTGTGGCTGCACATTAAATGGTTAACTCACTCTGGCATCAGCATCCAGTTTTGAATATCAATGAAGCTTTGTATACTTATTTAGAAAGGAAAATGAATGAAATGTATATTCCGTAGAGCTGCAGTTTGTCATATATACAAGAATTCATATGATTTCATTCTCAGCTGCATCTTATTCTCAACCATGCAGAACATGAAAACCCAATCAGTGAAGTACTAAACCCACACAAAAGTGCATGCTCTTTTTATGAAGTTGATGGAGTTGTACATTTTTATAGCACATCTCATCTCAAAGAATCCCACGTGGCTAAGTGACTGTACAAATCAGGAGTCATTCAGCCCTAGACAGAAGTAGGGACTGCACTGGAGTTGCACCCACTCACATGAGGACTGATTCTAAATATATATTGATAGAGAGGATTAAATTATTTTGCCTAACGCTGCAATGTAGCTGCCTCTGAGTTAAAACCTGACAACTATTTAATAGTGCACAGCAGCAATACTCAAGCCAGGTCTACACTACAAAGTGTTGCCAATAGAGCTATGTCAGGCAGGGGCGTTTAAAACACACACACCCCTTTAGCAGACACTGCCATGCCAGCAAAACTCCCCGTGTAGATGCAACTATTCTGACAGAAGAATGCTTCTGTTGGCACAGCTAGTATCATTCAGGGAAATGGTGTTACTATGCTGGGAGAAAAAAATTCTTCTCTCAGCGGACACTGACTACACTAGGAGGCTCTGCCGATATAGCTATAACAGTATAGCTGTTTTGGCTAAGCCAGTGTAGTGTCAATTAGCCCACAGTCTGACAGAAAGGCATATGTCTGGCTGCAGTCTCTACTCCCCTCCCTACCCTCCGACTATAAACACTGTTAGCTCCTGGAAGTCCAGGAAATATATGACATTCTATGTGGAAGCTCTGATAGGGCAAAGCAATTCATCTATGTTCTGGCTCTTCGTGCAACTTCCCTTTCAAGATGTATGCAAACATCAGGTGCGTAAGCGGGCACACGAATACTGTGTAAGTGCAGTATACTGTTTAGTGCACGAATACTGTGTAAGTGGCCTAAGTGACCCAGGCCTGAAGTGGCACAAAGGTGATTAATGGAAACTGACTTTGTCGGAGAAGTAACATGGGAGGTAAGGAAGTAATACGCTGTTTACAAAGCCATCTCTTCACAACAGCAGCACTAAATGGATTTGCCCCTGACAGATACACAGTCTTCAAAATGAAGCTTCTGTTTCCCATCCCACCCAGTAGTCAATGATGGATGTGATAGGGCTACTGCAATTGAAAAATTAACACAAGAGGGAGATCTGGCCTAGTGCTCTGGTTAAATTCCAACTAGGTAATTTTATTCTGCATCTTTAAAAGTTCAATCAGGCTTCAACTGCATCCCTAAACTATTGCATAGTGGTACTGGTGCTGTTATAGTGGCTGGTAACTTCCACCTGAGCAATGGCTCATTCCGATAGTGACTGATGAAGAGATCCTCACAGGTATGCAGCTTTTAATTCTGTAATGGTTTGAGGGGAGAAAAATACATTCCAGAAATCAATAAGCGACAATAATAATAAAGGGGAAATTCAGTGTAGCCACAGGAGAGTTATTGGAGAGAAATATAGGGGAAAATGTCTTATGACCAACTTCTTAATACAATGAAGTGGCAGAAATATCTCACTAAACAAACTGCCTTATTAATACAAATGGGAATACTCATGGAGAAGGAGAATGTGTCAGGGTGGCAGATTCACCACCATCACCAACAAGTAAAGAAGCAACATAAAACTCATATTACACCCAAACTGGTTACACAGTTTACTAGAAAAACAATGAATCAGGAATATAATGTGTTTCTGATGATAATGCTGCTTTGGTGAGGACATGTGTTTGTATGTTATGGAATTGAGGACTGATTTAGGGAATAAGGGAATATGGAATAAGGGAAAGTTAGATTAAATATAATACACAAACACAAATGTCTGTTTGCTTTTCTCAGGAAGAATCACTGTAAGAGCAAAAACACATTAATAGCGAGAGCAGGTTCCAGGTCTTTGAAATCATCTCCTATTGTAATTCCCCTTCTATTAAAGATATACAATTATGTAGTAATATACAGAAGTTAATTTCCTAACTACCCAAAAGAATCTTCAAGACAATTCCTAACATTGTGTAAGGTTGCGGGGGAGGGGTTGTTTGGGGTTTTTTTTTAATTCAACAAACCACTTCAAAGTATTGCATAATTTGTGAATTATTTCAAGTAGTTTTGGTTGGCTGCCTAATTCTTCCTATCAACTGCAACTCTGTTGTACCTCCTAAGACTGCCTTTCTTTATCCTGGCAATCACTTCTAATTTCTTAGAAAGGTTACTTTGACTTATCTGGATAGATTTCATCTGAAAGAAAGGATTAAGAGAAAGCTCAGCCACCTGTTAATATAGCTAAGCCTCTGAAATAAGGGTTTGTGCAGTGACAGAAAAAAATACAGTTAATACCAAAAAAAAAAACAAACAAATTTGCAACACAGAATTCCAAACAACGGTTGCAATAAAGAGTGTAATTTAGATTACATACACACTTAACATATAAAGAAAGACACAGCCATACCAAAGCCTGTTTAAGTTAAAAACTAAGTTTTGCTAGGTTTGGGATAAATTTGTTTAAGCACACATTAAAACATGATTTTTACGGTTGTTTCTAAGCCTGAGCTACGATTTTAGCAGAAGATTATAAAGCCCTGTCCCCTTTCAGACATCACAGCACAATCTTTCTGCCTTAGCCCCAAATGAGCAGCAGCTGCCCTTCAGGCTTTTGCAGGGACAATTAGCATTAGAGCCTGAACTTTGCAGTCTAGGGCCTAACATATTTCAAGAAGTTCAAGGGGCCACAATCAAAACTTCTACTATTTCCCCAGGCTCAGGCACAGCCAGCTGAGCCAGTTTCCCTGGGGCTTCCTTTCACAGCCCGGAAGAACACACTTCCTCCCTTCCTTCCACAACGCAGCAGGTTGCCAGTGGCAGTGCAGGTTTCAGAGTAACAGCCGTGTTAGTCTGTAGTCGCAAAAAAGAAAAGGAGTACTTGTGGCACCTTAGAGACTAACCAATTTATTTGAGCATAAGCTTTCGTGAGCTACAGCTCACTTCATCGGATGCATACCGTGGAAACTGCAGAAGACATTATATACACACAGAGACCATGAAACAATACCTCCTCCCCCCCAGCTCAGGCCAAAAATTATGCCTAGGGCTGCAAGGGAAGCAGTGATAGATAGTATCTCTTCCTCTTCCCTGTAGCAATGGGGTGATTCAAATTCTTCTGTTTAAAAATCACAGAATACAGTTCCGAGAATGCATTTTACATTTGTAATCAAATGCACATCTCCTTAGAACAGCTGCTGTCACTAGCCACAAGTGGCCCCTAGGTCACAGGTTAGGCATCCCTGTATTAGAGATATTGCAAATGTATCATTAAGTACACCGCAAAATTTTACAAAAGAAAAATAAAACTCTGCCTTGCCTTCACTAAATGGAGAGGGAAGGGAGGAGAGGAGAGGGTGACTGTGTTGAAGAGGGGAAAGTTCTAAGTTTTGTTTAAATTTTATGTCTACAAATTTCTATTGCCACTGGAAAGACAGGGCTGATGTACCACAGGGTAAACCCACACATTGCTGCCTTGATCTGCGACCCAGCCTTGCAGTAACTGTGTTTACAGCCAGATGACAGCAATATCATCAGAAGTGGAAGGCACTTCTCTCCCGCACCCCAGTCACCTTATTGACATGAACTCCAAAGCATAGGTGAAAAAACTGAATGCTAGAATCATTATTAAGTACAGTCTATTTCTTTCCCCTTTAAAAAAAATAAATTATATATATCTCCATCCAAAAACTCCATTAAGGTTGCAGAATATAACACCAGGATAAGCAAGAGGGTCACACAGAGGCTTTAACTTATTCATACTGCACAAGTTTATTCTAAAAAACAAAAGGACATATCATTTAAAACTAAAAACATTTAAAAAGAAAAAACAGGAATACAAAATGATGCCGCTGCACAAACATGGTCAAATTAACCCTGTTGCAGGAGCCTTCACTTTTGCCTTTCCTGACTTTTCTCTCTTACTGCAACCATACTGTTGCTTTAAGAGCTTTCTGCATTGAATTATATTCTACTTTTCACCATCTGGATGTTAAAAAATATATCAGCTCTCCAAAACAAGGTAGCAACATTGCTAAAGTACCAACTTCCCTGATGGGCAACCTGCCGAAGAAACATCTGAAAAGCTGGATTTCTTCATAATTGCACACATGTATGACGTACTCTATCCCCTGTGTGTGCGCTCACCCCTTTAGAACAGACAGGGAATTGAAATATACAATCAGCTACGTAAGGTGCACTTATCAGGATCCCTATCTATTTCAAAGCCCCATCTGATGAGAAAAAAGAAACAGACGTGAAAGACAGAGAGATAGCTTTATGCACTCCTACAAAGCATCCTGGTTTCATTTTTGGCAAGTCACCCTAGCATATAAGTTGGGCTGTTAGCAATGTTATCTCTTCTGCTGGAGTGAAGCTGACAACATCCACAAGTACAGACAAAGCCTTTGGCCTCTAGGTCCCTTATCTGCACCTGAACCATGTTGGTAACGTTCAAGAGTTGCTTGCCTCTAATGGCTGATAATTGGCCTAGTGAAGGTGAAATGAGTTGGAGGTGTCAGCACTGTTCACTGCATCAGTCATTTTATGGTAGACAAATGCTCATAGCAGAACCACCACCATCCACAACACGAAACGGACAATAGAACCCAACTATCTTTCCCAGAGCTAGAGGTGGTCTCTCCAGATCTAGGACTGCAAGGACAATGAGGAAAGCTAGCAGTGCCAATGACTGTGCTGTACCTGTTCTTTTAATAGTTTAACTTTGTCTTCCAGAGTGGTTAAACCAAATCTTTTCACAAGTGTGAAAATCTCACTTAAAATATTACAAATATAAAATGCCAAAACTGTTCACCTTGTACTGATTATTTATTCTGGGGATTTATAAATAACATTCGTCATTCCCTTCTAAAGCCATGTCCTTGCTAGCTAAATAATGGAACCCAACAAATGAGGACACTGAAGTACTTCAACGCAGATCAGCGCCCCCTTTACACAACGGGAGAGGGATCTGAGGAAGGGGATTTCCAAGACTCCAAGAGGATCCCCCGATACATCATCTCACTGGGGAGGTAGGGTTTCAAACTTGAGAGGCTGCCACGCATGCAGAACGTGTGACAAAAGAGCACCGTGAAGACAGCCTAACCCACTGCAGAACAGTAGTCTGAAAGACTACCTATCTTGGGGATGGTCTGCTCCCATAAAGTCTATGATGGGAGCACAGAGTGAAGGGAATTATCCAGGCCTTTAATTTTAAAAAAAGGTGAACCAAAGATAGAAAAAGTGCATAATGTCTTCAGCACATTTCTTTCTATGTAGTTGTCATTCATGTATTCTGGGATGCCAAACAGGGCAAAGCTATTTCCTGAGACAGCAATTTACAAAAAGATTAAACTATCAAGCTTTGGAATAATGGTTCATAACCATTGTGTTTATTACAAGATCAAACTGAAAAATACCATATTGCAAAAACAGGGCATTCCCCACAGTGTTAGTACAAGAACACAAACCATTTGATCCAAAATTACAGATGTTATGACTGGTTCCACCACACAACAGTACATTTTGAGCAGCTCTCAAAATCAACATGAAGCTGTTAGAGGCACATGGCTGCAACAGCAGAAGACGAGTGCTGTGAGGGTAGTAAATTCTGCAGCATCTTCTTCTTCATGGTAAATTAACATCAATCCACCTCCCTTTATAGAACAGAATAATGCTGTGGAGGCCAGTCCTGCTCCAACTGAGATAAATGGCAAAACTCCCACACAACTTCAATAGTGCAGACACAGGCTCAAAATCTTGCATCAGAGAACAAGAATATAAAATCAAGGATTGCACTTGGGAATGGAATTATGCTTAGGAATACATTTAGAATGTTCCCATGTTAATGAGGAATAAAATACCAATAATACAATACAAAGAAATGTATTCTACTTAGACTTACAAAGATTTTATATTTAGCCTTATTCCATAAGAAGTAAAACAGGACACATGTAAACCTGAAATAATTATTCTCTCTCCTTATCTAAATGATCTCATATATAACTTTATTTAGCCCACACCTACAATATGTGCACAAATCCTTAGAATTCGGAACATCTGCACAAATTCAGGTTATGTACAATGGAATACGCTTAACTGAATACCTTTCAATACTGTTTTCATTTGATACTTCTTGTACTATCCCATATATTTTCCACTTCCAAGTCCCTAAAAGAGTAATTTAAGGAGAATACAAAGAACAGATTAACAAGATAAAAGAAAGCATCATCCAAGGTAACTCTTTCCCCTTCCTCTTCCCATATCTGTCTTCCAAATTTCAAACTCTCCAAGACAATGAGCTTGGAGTCTTTCATTTTGAACATGACCGCTTTTTATAAGGTTGATTAGGGTATCTTTCTTTTAAAACGTTATCAGAGCAGCCATTTTTTTGTTGTTGTTGTTGATGGGGGGGAGGAGGAATACAGGAAGCTGGAAGAGTAAGTGTAGGTTCTATTTTGATTACTTAAATACTTAGTTGTGTACATGGTTGCAACACAAAGGGGGTCATTCAACACACTGTAGACTTGTATCTGAAGCTTTTTTTTTGCAGCACATATTGTCTTATTTCTGGGTGTACCACCAATATTTCAAAGATGATACTTTTATAATAATCACCCAAGGCAAACAGAGGTATTATTTTATTGCCATGATTAGGACAACTTTCATCCCACTTTGACAGCATGCCTATGTCCAGCAAGATGATCTATGCACAGAAGGCACAATTTGTCATTTTTCTCAATTGCACACCTGATATTTGTTTTATACCTCTTGGAAATTAATCTCCATCAGTACATAAAGTGGACATGAGATAAATTCCCAGGTTGGAGAGGGCATCAAGGGACTTTTATAGTCAATTATATATTACTAAATTGACTGCAACAAGAAAACTTGGTTATCTTGTAAAGTTATCAGATACTGTACTTCTACTCCGTTTATTCTATATAGCTATTTGGTCAAGCAAACCATTTATAGAAGACATTACTGGACAGATAACACACAAAACACAATATTATAGCCAAAAGCTAGATCCTGCTCCCATTCAACAGGAACAGGACAATGTGCTAAGCTTCCCTGACATAGCTTTCCATCTCAGAATCAAGAGAATTGTGCATACTTAACTCCTCCCGTATGGACACATCTAAGCACAGTAAACTGTCTGGCCACAAAACCACCCATGAGATTCATTTTCCAGGCTGTCCAGATAAAATATAGGAAAACTGTTATATGCCTTACCAAAGAGAAAAATTAAATTATTTTAAAATACAACCTTTATAATATTTAAACTTAAGCCATACCTAATGCTTTCAGTTTAACCTCATTAAACCAGAAACATTCAGAGCCACATTTTCAAACTTGGAAACAGAAAGTTAGGTTCCTAAATCAAAGTCTGCTGGCTGTCTACAACTCATGCTGAAATAACAAAGTGACCAGGGCACCCCTGAAGACGTTGAGAGGAAAAAAATGAATTTAGAAAGAAAACAGAATTAAAATCTCAAGTGGCTAAGTCACAGTCTAACAGCACGTTATAAATATAAAGGGAAGGGTAAACACCTTTAAAATCCCTCCTGGCCGGAGGAAAAACCCTTTCACCTGTAAAGGGTTAAGAAGCTAGGATAACCTCGCTGGCACCTGACCACAGTGACCAATGAGGAGACAAGATACTTTCAAAGCTGGAGGGGGGCAGAAACAAAGGGTTTGGGTCTGTCTGTGTGATGCTTTTGCAGGGGACAGAACAGGAATGGAGTCTTAGAATTTAGTAAGTAATCTAGCTATATAGGCGTGAGATTCTGTTTGTTTAAATGACTGAGAAAATAAGCTGTGCTGAACGGAATGGATATTCCTGTTTTTGTGTCTTTTTGTAACTTAAGGTTTTGCCTAGAGGGATTCTCTATGTTTTGAATCTAATTACCCTGTAAGGTATTTACCATCCTGATTTTACAGAGGTGATTCTTTTTTACTTTTTCTTCTATTAAAATTCTTTTTTTAAGAAACTGAATGCTCTTTTCATTGTTCTTAAGATCCAAGGGTTTGGGTCTGTGGTCACCTATGCAAATTGGTGAGGATTTTTATCAAACCTTCCCCAGAAAAAAGGGGGTAAGATTTGGGAGGATTTTGGGGGGGAAAGACGTTTCCAAACCAACTCTTTCCTAATAATAATAATACTGGTGTTAGACTTTGGTGGTGGCAGCGAAAGTCCAAAGGCAAAGGGTAAATAGTTTGTACCTTGGGGAAGTTTTAACCTAAGCTAGTAAAAGTAAGCTTAGGAGGTTTTCATGCAGGTCCCCACATCTGTACCCTAGCGTTCAGAGTGGGGAAGGAAACTTGACACAGCATATCAAAGATTTTTAGACACAAAAAAGTACCAGTCTCTTTTCTCTTTTCCTGCACAGGGACACTTAAGATTCAACATCTATAATAATTGCTAATTAAAAAAAAAAAAAAGTAGTGGTCACCAAAGAGCATCAATTGCCCACCTACCTTTATGTAGCTGTGAGCCATTGACCCAAAATTCTAAGTTTACAGAAGTAAATGTTAGAATAGCACTGATTTTTCTTCACACTTCAAAGTGTTGAGAAAGCATGTTAGGACTCATTTAGCAATCATGAGTACAGAAGCACAGTGGTCAGCCATCTGAAAAAGAAAAATAATTGGAACTAGCTTCTCTGGATTAGCTTGGCTCAATAATCAAAAAGCTAAATGTTACTGACCCATATGGGAGCTGTGAGGGTTGATAGATAGTTCACTTTTAAGAGTCCACTGCAAAGTTTAAAATAAAGTAAGCGTGGCAGTCTCAGCTCAAGTCCCTAGAAAACATCACCCAACATCACTAAATTCAATTTATTTAATTGGCAACACTGGGCAGTTCCTGGTACAGGGTATGGAAAGAATAATATTGTGCTTCTCTGAATAAGGATACTGTAGGAAAGAGTGTTGGAAACCTCACAATGAAGCTAGTTTCTGTACAGTACACCATGCCTTCATTTGGTCTCAATTCCTTAAAACAACCGTCATCGTTTCATTGCCTTCAGGGTTATAATTAGCTGGGCTTATAATTAATGCCACTTTAGTTAAACTGCATATGGTAAACCAGCAGGAATGAAGAGTAAATAACAAAACCCAGGCTTAAAAAAATTAAGACTTCAACAAAACTAATAAAATTTAAAAACATGCAACAAAGACTAACCTGACATCCTCTCAAGTGTTTATCTTAATTAGGATTTTTCTATCTTTGAATAGTTTTCATTCCATTTTAGATAAAATGTTTAAATCTTATTGTTCAAGTTTTGTTAATTTTACCCATGGGGCAGGGAAGAGGGGGCAGGGGACTCTCACATTCACAGAGATTTATGCAAGGGAAGTTCATTTAACAGACAAGAGTGAAACAGGTTTCAGTTTTGTCCCCGGCTCTGAAGAATGGAGTGCTTGGTTGTTGGGAGCTGACATGCCTTACCCATGAATGCAACATATTGTGGAGAAGAATTCTCCCCCCCCCCACCGCCATTTGATTAAATATGTGGGTAACCTATTAGGCAACTGTCAAGTCTACCACACATTTCACATTAAACAGCAAGGAGTAAAAGGGAAGATGAAAGACACTCAGTCTGTCAAGATGGATGAGATGGGAAAGTGTCACCATGGTCTGAGCAAAACTGTACTGGGGACGTTAGCAAGGGGGAATGGCCTATATTTTTGCACCCTTGGCCCTGACAACAAAGTAGTAAGAGATACTGATAATGGGTGATTGACATGGAGCACTCTTGTCCTTCTGGACCTAATGGAATATATGCTAAAAGAGTCTAAGGAAACTGGGAGAAAGCCACACAAATTAGAAGCTTGCCTCTTCACTTCATTCTCTTCCCTGAAAACTCTTCTTCCCCATCACCATAGGCCAGCTATCCCTAACAGATGGACTCAAAATCTAATGAAAGAACTCATCTAAGGCAAAGGAAGGCTGACACTCTCCCAGCTCTAGCTAGAAAGAGAAAGAGGAATAAACATGGATAACAAAGCTCCCTGCTTTACTTTTTGATTTCTATTTCTTCCAACATGCAAGAACTAGCAAGATCAGAAGTGGGCAAACTATGGCCCACGGGCCACATCTGGCCCGCCAGCCAATTTAATCTGTCCCTCAAGCTCCTGCTTGAGAGCAGGGTCTGGGGCTTGACCCGCTCCAGCCGGGGAGCAGGGCTGGGGGCTGCTTTGCGTGCACAGGCAGCGGCTCCGCGTGGATCCCAGAAGCTGCAGCATGTGTCCCATCTGGCTCCTGCCCCAAGCACCGGCCCCGCAGCTCCCATTGGCCAGGAACTGCAGCCAATGGGAGCTGCAGGGGTGATGCCTGCAGACAGGGCAGCACACAGAGCTGCCTAGCCACTCCTCTGACCACGAGTCAGAGGGGGGACATGCCGCTGCTTCTGGGAGCTGCTTGAGGTAAATGCTGCTCGGAGCCTACACCCCTGAGCTACTCCCATGGCTTCAACCTCATGTCCCAGCCCTGACCTCCCTCCCTCGATCCCAGCCCAGAGCACCCTCCTACAACCCCAAACACCTCATACCCAGCCCCACCCCAGAGCCTACACCCCCAGCCAGAGCCCTCACCCACCCCCCACACCCAGCCTGGAGTGCTCTCCCACACCCTGAATTCCTCATTTCTGGCCTCACCCCAGAGCCCACAGCCCCAGCCAGAGCTCTCACCCCCTCCTGAACCCCAACCCTAATTCCGTGAGCATACATGGTCCACCATACAATTTCCATACCCAGATGTGGCCCTCAGGCCAAAAAGTTTGCCCACCCCTAAGATCTATAACACCCAAATTAAGACCATGAATGTTATTAAAAATATTTATTCTACAAAACTTCTGAACATCTCCTTGTAAATGGAGATCTGACAGCCTAAAAGACACATTCTTAATGAATTTCTTTCAAGAAGGTCTGACTGAGCACACATAATAGAAAGCCTTTCAAGCAAAAGCTTTAGTATTGTCAGTCTTTTCTCCACAAATAATTAAATTAATTAATAAAAAACAAGATAGTTTAAACTGGATTGTAGGTCAAAATATGGCATGCCCCTTAGCTACTTAATTTATTTCAGTTATGCAAGTTTTTTGCCACGTCAGAGCCTGAATTTATAACCAGCCCGGGATTATTTTGCAGATAGTTCAAAAAGTTGTGTGCTTTAGTGACATATCTTCTCCTCCCCCTGCCCCACTTTGCACCCATATCCACCACAAGTAGGACCAGAATAGCCCAGTGTTATTCTGGCCCTCAGTTGTGCACTACCTCCCATTCTTCACCTTTAATCATAATGTAGAATTGCTCAGAAACGATCAAAGGGTTGCAGCACCCCCTTCCAAGTTTAACCCCTCTCTCTTCAGAGACTGCCCTCCTTGATTAGCACCTACAATCCTCTTTCTCCTCTCTTCCCCCCCTTCTCCCAATGACCCACACACACAACTCTGGTGTCTTCCTATCCCCAAACCACCTATTCATTCACCCCCCACATGCTGCTCCTCTGATGTACCTAACATTCAGCTGCATCTCACTGCCTAAACCTGGCTGGCGCTACTGTTGTTGCTGAAGTCATTGAGGCAAGATAGCCACCCATCCAGGTCTTCCTGTTAGCCAGAGAGCAGGGTGGGTGGTACTGTTCACACAGCTGCCATTCCAGAATAGCAGACTAAAATCTCTAGTCCCAGGCCTACTGGTTTGGATTATCCTGACCACACGATCTTTCTGACATAAGTAATATTTAAGAATCCTGAGTATCCTTCCCGCTGAATTACATACCACCTGCAAATATTAGCAAAGGGGACTCAGGAGAAGCTAGAATACAAGCAAGAGTTAATGCAGAACATCTCATTTTTCTCTTAGTTCTCTCTTTATATTTCAACGCAGTCTTCTCCCAACCTTCAACATCCTCCTTCTCCTTCCCCCTCTTTTCACCCCAATACTGCCTCCGTGACTAGTGCCTTCAGTCATGTCATTACTACTTGCTTTCCCACAACAAAGTCTAGGAATGCTGGCCATCATCCAGCTGCCATTACATCAGCTCAATGTCATTCAAACATCCTCTCTAGATTTTCCTTCCCCATACACAGCAAACTTCCCCACAACCCCACACATTCATCCCTGCTACCTCTGTTTAGGGTGGCCTAATTGCCTGCAGATTCCCTACACTCACTGCAGAACATTATCTCCTGAAGAAAAGGAGTACTTGTGACACCTTAGAGACTAAAATTTATTAGACAGAGGAAAGCACTCTTCTTCTGTTGGTGAAACTGAACTTACTAAAGAACTAGGCAAAAGTTGGTGGTGGAGAGGAGAAAGATTCCATCTGCAGAGCAGAAAAGCAAAAATTCAATCCCATAACCTCTTAGGCAAAAAAAGAAGGAGGGGGGGAGAGAAGAGTAAAAATGTTATACTTGCCTCACTCTTTCTCCACCATGTAAGTGCTGGAATTTCCTATAAATGAGAAGGAAGGGCAAATTTTTAAAAAAACTGTAACTAAAATACTTCCAAAGAGCCAATCACCCCCTGGCTTGATTCCAGTCTGAGAGGAAAGTAAATGCCAACAGGGAGAGCAAACACTGAAGGAGTGAAAAGAAAAAGGAGTACTTGTGGCACCTTAGAGACTAACCCATTTATCTGAGCATAAGCTTTCGTGAGCCACAGCTCACTTCATCGGTTGCATCTGATGAAGTGAGCTGTAGCTCACGAAAGCTTATGCTCAAATAAACTGGTTAGTCTCTAAGGTGCCACAAGTACTCCTTTTCTTTTTGCGAACACAGACTAACCCGGCTGCTACTCTGAAACCTGTCACTGAAGGAGTGGACTGTTTACAGGCAAGAAAGGTCACACATTGGCCACAAACATGCTGAAGCAGAAGAGTTCTAAATGTCTCTGAGAAAAAACAGCTTCTTTGGTCAAATATCCTACTGTTTACATTGTATGTTCCCATTTAAAAGGGCATTATATTTACAGTCTTCCAAGTGTATGATACAGGCCAGCGCTGACCTCCACCCTAGGACAAGAGAAGACACTTGCATATGAAAAAGGCCTCAGGGTTTTCATCAACATTCAATCAATCAATCCCTAAGAGATAAAGGAATTTCTGCAGTTTGTTTCAAACTAAGGAGTCATCTTAAGCATGCTTGATCAGTCAGGCAAGTCCTAAATGCTCAGAGCAAAAGAGGCCTGACTACGGAGTTAAAATATACACCATTATAATTGTGGTATTAAAATACTAAACCTGTCATAAATACAACATTGAAGATAAAAGCAAAAAAAGTTAAAACCATGGACATGCTCCCTCAAGACGATGAGAAGGTATTTAGTAAAGCATCTTAGAAAGAAGTTGATAAGTAAAGAATTACTGTCTTATATAGGAGATGGAAAAAGGGATCATCATTTCTTTGCGCACCCACAAAGTTAAATTGATCAAAATATTTTTGCAGATACATACATTCACAGACATCTATAAATCCAGCACCTCTTGCAGCAAAGACAGAAGAGACAGAGTTTTAAATGTGCTGCATCATGTAATTCCAGTGGCCTCTTGGGAACAGATACCAAATTTAAAGTATTCCTTTTTAATGAAGTCAGATCCTTATTTACTTTTTTAAATGAATTATATACCATCCCTTATTAAGTGATTTCTCAAATCCAATTACTTAAACTCAGTTTTGTAAAAACTACAGGACTCTACACAACAAGAGAGGGAGAGGGGAAATAATTTGTAAGTTGTAGTCACAAACTAAAAGTTTCACCATCAGATCCTGATCCAAAGCTCACTGAAGTCAATGCAAATCTTTTCACTGACTCCAATAGACTTGGTCAGGCCTTTATAGATGGCTAGGAAGACAAAAATGTTACATACTCAAAACATTACAAACCTAATGGGTTTAGTGGATATTATTAATTTTAATATTGAATATTAATTTTACAAACCCAATGAGTAAACTAAATAGAGGGGTGAAAATCTGTTATTAGTATTAGCTCCTTGTATAGGACAAATACATTTAGTTCTCAAAGTAGTGAGAAGGGACAATACACAATAGTTCTCATTAATCCACACTATCAGCTCAGAATACAACAAATCCTCCTATGGAAATCTCTTGTTGGACAAGTCCAATATAGAAACAGACCAGTAGGAATAACTTCCTACAGTTCCTTTATTAAATCAAGAAACATTATACCACTCCCCACTTCACTGCACAACCACTGTTTTCTATAAGAGGAAAATCCATCAGAATCTTCCTCTTTTGTTGTAACCTCCTCATGGGTTTCTCAAATGAATACTTCCCAGGTTCACAAACAGTCGCACGAAGACTATATACATGCCTGCCTTGTCAGAAATCATGACATGAACTGTTTTCTTACAATGTTGCACATGCTTATGTTGCACAGCAAGCCTGGAAGTGGCAGGATTTTTATGTAGTTCATACATTGCCCCTCAATGTCAGGCCTGAATAATAAACTAGAATACAATTTATGCCATGAACTGCCTTTCACTAACCAGTTCTCAAATGAGTTTTTTCCTCAGTGCTGCAATACACCATAAAGTGTCCATGATTAACCAATCTGTGTAAAACTTTATAGCTGTCAAAACTGAAAGATTAATTAGATCACCCTTCTGCATGTGCCTCAGGCTTGCCCTGAATTAAACAAATTCTGATGTGAAGTAGATGCTAACTTCACACATTATTCACACAGAGATCGCTCCATATCTTACAAAGTTTAAAAAAGCAACAGATTCTTCCTTAAGTTCTGACTGAGGGTAAATTTTGTTTAGCTCGGAACAGAAGTCCTTAACCCTAACTCATAGAACGCAAACGTAGGTGAGTAAGCCCTTGAGAAAGCCATGTATGGTACTGCATATTCAATGTACCAGACTTTGGCTTTTTGGAATCCTCAACTAGGGTTTTTGTTTTGTTCTTTTGTTTTTGTTTCCTTAAAGCCTCCCCAAAATAAAAACCTGGCTTGAGAAAAAAAGAAGAATGCTACATTACTTTTCAATAACCAGGTTATCACAAAAACCTGTAAACTGTCATCAGGTGGAATCCACTGTTTTCCTCATGCCAGACATTTGAACTCCTCTCTGACATCTGAGAATACACCTATCGGTCATAAATTAAGATATTCACCTTAAGCCTGACAATGTGCAGCTGCATGAAGGAGTCCATTCTCCACTCGGATACAGCTTGTCTGGTAACATCTCTCATTTATTGGTTCCATTCACCTTTCAGAATGGAGCAACAACTTTAGGGTTTGTTTTTGTAAACATCAGAGCACATCTCAATCTTCTCTGATGAAGGTTAAGCCATGGGAGATGCTAAAGGAGGTTTCAGACAGAAATCACTTCAACACCACCAAATCAATGCTTGTCCAACCCCACTCCCAGATTGACATCTCATTCTGGACCAAAGCAGAAAAGCTATTCCCTCAAGATCATCATCATCATTTCTGGTCAATCACAGACAGAAAAACTCTTAATCCAGAAAAGCCATTTAGGGAGTAGATGTGGCAAAAAGAAAGAACTCACCTTACGTAAGTTAGGAAAAAAAGTTAAAAGCCTTCAGAAGTATGCAAAACAGTAGGAGAAAGGCAAAAGGCAAGACTAAGAGAGAAGGCTGGGGTAGCAACGCCATATTCCTGCTCTTTGTCTCTTGCTTCCAGTCAGTCCCAGAATGGGCTGGGAATGATGTAAAAACAGCACATTCAGTCTGAAGGGAAGGGCGCCTCAGGTCATGGCAGAATAGCAGAGAGCATCGTGTGAAAAGTATTCTACAGTGTCTCTGTTCTGGGCCCATCCCCAACTAGTTTCCAAAAGAAATGAGGCAATAACTCAGCATGCCCAAATGACAGAGAACGAAAAGGAGTACTGAGTCTACTACAGTAAAACAGTGACTGACAACGCTTATGTAATGGGGCATTCTCTGACTGCAAAATACAAAAGACAATACTGGAGATGGGACTATCCAGTGTGGTTGCTCCCCTTTTGCCCATGTGCATCACATCAGATAGACTGCTGTGTCACCACTATTTTGCAAAGGTGTAAACATCACTTCTTCCATTTTGCTGAAGGTCCCACAGGATTATCAGGCCAGCCCTGTGGCTTGACAGTCCCTGAGACTGAAATTCTCTAGAGACTGAACAGTTACAGTACAGACAGAAGCAGAGCAAGTGTCTTTTCCCTATCACATCAACTATGAGCTGGAGAAAGAATCTCCATGTTCATTCTCTCTGCTCTCTCAGAGACTCTGGGGATGAGTATGTGAATATATACTCCCACTGTGCCCACACTCCCACTATTTATAAAAGAAAAGGAAGCTGCTTACTGCAAATTTTATGCAAAGGATCAACACTGCTGCAGAAATGGGTTAGCTACTTTACAGGTATGACACATCGTCACTTTGAAATCTTTCAGACATTTCCAGTGCGCAGCATGCGTATGCAATTTCCTAACATCACAACTTTACCAAGGACATTACTTATGTGCAGTTTAAAATCACAGTTCTAAATATTAGTTCCACTGAAATTAAGATACTGGCACATCATTTTAAATTCTGGTTTCAGAGTAGCAGCCGTGTTAGTCTGTATTCGCAAAAAGAAAAGGAGTACTTGTGGCACCTTAGAGACTAACACATTTATTTGAGCATAAGCTTTCGTGAGCTACAGCTCACTTCATCAGATGCATTCCATGAAGTGAGCTGTAGCTCACGAAAGCTTATGCTCAAATAAATTTGTTCGTCTCTAAGGTGCCACTAGAAATTCTGTCCACCACATACATATTGCGGCAGACAGTAAAATAAGTCATCAGGCTTCATTCTGCTATGGTTCTAATTATATGAGCATTTATCTAGTAGAATCAGCTTCTCTGCACATTAAGAGCAAATGTAGAGAGACACTGAGGGGTACCTGTGGATTAAAAAAGCAGGTTGCCTTAAAAGGGATTATGGTGTTCACATAAAAGAGTGCATATCATCTATTTATCTGGAATTAGCATCAGACTTCAGGATTTGCCAGAATTTAAAGTGTTTAAAAGTCTGTAAATAATTAATCCAGTAAAGGAAAATAATCTCTTAAGGGTCTGGGTTAAACAGGGATTAGCCTTTTCCAACACAAGCAAAAATACGGATTCACAAAACACACACAAGCACTCCTAACAGGAGGTTGGTGCTCCCATAGAGAGACAAGTGTTAATCCTGAAGCTTTGTTTGTTCATTTCCTAACAATCCCAAAGTTAGAATCCAGCTGAAAGAGTGCTGAGAACAGACTGTGTTTTACAGAACCCAGCAAAAGGCTGAAAAGGCTAGCCATTGTGTGTCACAAGAAAAAACAATTATCCTAATAATGTTGTTGATCAATGCAAATACAATGAAAGTCTTTCATATAAATTTAACACTTAAAAATACCAAATCTACATATATAACTTAGCCTGAGAGTAACGTTTAATAAAAACATTATAAAACTAATGTATTCTATGGAAAAGGCAATGAAATTATAAATTTGAATCCTCTGGATCATTTTATTGCCTCAGAGGGCACAAAGAAACAGCCAAGTTATTTATACTTTCGATACCCATAAGGAAATTGCATTAATGATCAAGTTCCTGTTTCTCATCCCAGCAATATTGGCTTAGTAAATTATTTTGGTAGGATAATAAATATCCCCTTTGCACCAGAAGGTTTCTCCAAACCCACAAGCAACCTGCTACTTCTTTCTTTGGTTTAATACTCTATAGCAGTGGTGCTGGAAGGGGATAGGTAGCAGGCTAAACTAGATTCTAGGCTTATGCATTAAGTGACCAATTTCACTAAATTATTTAACTTCCCTAATTTTTAATCGTCCGCACTCACATTACATTCTCTCACTGGTTCACACACATGCACATCCAGCAGTCAAGTTTTCATCCTCTACAAATCACATTTGTGGCAGACAAAAAGAGCCCAGAAAACAGAAATTAAGCTTCCTTCCAAAAATCTTGTCTACTAAGAGACTGAATGGTTATGATAGCTGCAAACAGTACTCTCGACTCCATGTGACCCAAATAACCAGTGGACAAACTCATGATCAAAATGCCACCTACTCAAATAGTTGAACAATGTAATGTTGCTAGTCTCAGAGGTAAGGCCATGCCACTCAGGTATTTGAAGAGGTGAGGGGGAATTAACACACACTGCATTTATAAGTTAGCTGCAACAACACTGCATTCACTGTGTTGGTCCCAGAATATTAGAAACAAGGTGGGTGAGGCATGTGCAGTACCTAAAAAGACTTATTTCACTTTTTGAAATTAACTAGATTTTAGGTTGATTGTGTCCTTCTGAAAACGCTTGACGGAGATGCAGTTAAAATTGGTGAATATATTCAAAAGCTATTTGCAATAAGTCTGGATTTTTAAGTGTGCTGTTAATAAATTAGTTGAGATTAGTTCTTATGTGTTACATACATATTAAGACCCTTTATTTTGATTAAGGAAGACTTTATTCCTAAATTAAAAACTTAGTATCAATTTGCAAGATAAATCAAACTGTTACAATACTATTTTCATTCTCATGGTTTTGCTTTCATGCCACTGAAATAAAACAAAACTAGATTTAGAGGGCTACGGTACGTTCTTATCTCTATGTGGCCACACAACTATGAAAGGTCAGAAATATGTGAGATTAGTTAGCAGCACTTAGTTGTCATAAGGCAGATATGCTTCCTCTTCCAACTGCAACCCCTTTTTTTCCCTGCCCCCCTATTTTTCCTTATGTTCCCCAGCCCCCCAAAACCAATGGTAGTGAACAGACAAAGTACAGTATACTCACTCATGTCCGCCCAGTACCAATATAATATGTAAAAAGATGTTAGGATTCATATATGCAGAATGAATTGTTTTTACCAGTGCCATCTGTAGCTATTGTGCATGCTGACTTGAAGAAGAGCTCTGTGTAAGCCCCAAAGCTCATCTCTCTCACCAACAGAAGTTAATCCAACAGAAGAAGACACACGGTAAATATAAATTAGGCAGAATGTAAACCAGAGAACAGGATTTGCCCAAGGACCTTGGGCTTAGCACTCCTATTTCTTGTGTAAAGTAGCATAGAATATAAAAGCTTGTACTTGAGGTCAATAGTCAGATTCTTACAGTGCCTCTTGGTGAACTCTATCCACAGCCTCCAACAAAAAGCATTTTTTAATTCATAAAAGCCTTTCCACTTATCCAGCTACCCAATATATGTAAGACCATCTACTCTCTGGAAAGGGCTTTTTCACTTGGCTCTTTATTGACATGCTTTCCTGTCTGATTTTCTTCTCAATGTATCGACCCTCTTCTTCAACACCCACAATAGCACAGCAGAGATTAAATTGTTAATGGAAGTTTTGTGTTCTGAATTCATCTTTTTTCCCTTCACAGACAGCCATGAGGTAAGGAAATCTCTTCTTATAAGAAGATGGGGTTTCAGCTCAAGGTCAGACAGAAAATTAAACACACATTTTAACACAAGTGCTTTTTAAACATCCCTCATCCCCCTCCACTATTTACCCAATTGCCTACTCCATGGGAAACAACTGTAGGTCTCAGGACAGTTCCTACTGGGCAGGTATCTACAACATACATAGACACACACTCTGTAGGCAGTCTGAGTAGAGAAGCGAAGGACTGGATGTTCCTGGAGGCTGAACTACATCACCCCAAGAAACGGTCCTTTCAAGTCAGGGTTGGGGCAAACCAACATGGTCTGCGGAAAAGCAAGCAACAAACCCTCCCTATGCTGCACCCATTTTGTGGCTGAACAGCAAAGTTCAGTCTCCAAAGTGGTTGATGTAGTACTTTACATAAGCACTTTAATTATAAGTGAATGTTTGAACTCTTAGCAAATTGTTACACAGCTAGTTTCTCCTGGTGAAATGAGGGTCTCTTTCAGGATGACAGTTACCACAAAAGAAAAGAAAGTCCTCATGGAACTCCAAGCACAAGAAATACCCAGAACAACCCAGATTAACCTAAATGAAGTGTGCTAATCCCAGAAAATCTTTAGTTAACTCTGGGATGGGGCAGAAGCCACATCTGGTCACGCTGGCCTTTTCTAAACTAGGATTTAAGAAGGGGAGGGAGGGAATGCATTCACACCTATGAAACAGAAGCTAAATCTAAAGAAGAGTCCAACCACTACTTTGGCCAGTGGCAACACCTTGGTAAACAGGCCAGTCCAGCCACCACCACTGCTTCCAACCACTCTGCTGGAAAGGATGAGAACCCTGTGGTTCCTATCAGAGTGCTATCCTTGGAGCCTACTTGGAGCCTCCATCATCTGGATCATTGTCAAGCTAATAAGAACCTGATAAACATGAAATCCTTGCTCCCTACCTCCTCCAGGACCCTTTGACTGCAGGGAAGGGAGCATTATCTGTGTGCGTTTTTCCTCCCTCCCTCCCATACCGCAACCTCCTGTTATTATGATGTGTGTTTACTATTCTGCCCTTCCCTGGACTTCTGTTCACTGGAAAGGGAAAGGAGCTGCCTCTTCTATTCCTCTCCCCACCCCAATATTCATTGGGTTTTCCTGAACTACCAAGTTGAATCTTTACTTGACTGATGGTGGCACGAATTTAACATAGAGACTTTGTATAGAAACAGTGCACCTGGAGAGAAAAGTATGTAACTGGTGAGAAAACACAGTATACATCTTGCCCAACATTTTGTTGTTGTTAAAGCCATCCCCAGTACCTTTCCAAGAGTTTCCCATTCAAATGCTAATGCCCGTGTGCTTTTGTATTTGATTACCATTTGTTTATTTACAAATTTACCACCACAAAATTTCCCCATTTTCTGTTATTCATACTCTTGCTACAGTGTCAAAAGGAAACCCCATTTTAATGCTTTGTTTCCCTTCACTTCTGTAAGGGTCTTCCCTAATATAGCATTCCCAGCATTTATTTTAAAAAAACATTATTTTTTTCCCCTTCCTTGATAGGAGAGGATAAACAGGAGTTTTGCTTTTTCTAGAAGTCAAAGTCCAATCTCATTAGTATGTTAATACAAAAACATGAGTACTCTATGCAGTGGAAAATCCAGATTTGAGATGTGTTCTCGGTATACTTTCTAGGGAAAGAAACAAAACTTGCAACTCTGAAGGATGATTTTGTCACTATGGAAAACTATAAAAAAAAGCCAAAATTTCCCTACCCTGAGTTTATTAGGAAAGTGACTAAGTGACATTGTAAGTGGTAATGAGATATAGTTACAGTAGGCTCGACAGAGGAAAGCTCAATCTACTTAATATGAAATTCACATTTTGAGGAGTGAAGATGCTGTTCTGGGCTTGAGTTTATCATTACAAGCGACCCTAAGAAAGCCTATGGTTCTGCATTCACGTTCCACTTGCGTCTCTCTACCTGTCGTCCTTCACGCTTTGATAGAGAGCTCATGAGATGTCCAAATGACGTTCTGCCCAGACTGGTGACTGTGCCCAGCTTTCAAATGCACAATTGATTAAGGACCCAGCAGCAGTGGGACACGTGGTTATGTTGCTCATTGACTCCTGAGAGGCTCTTTTTCTTTATCCCATTCTTGTTTGTCTTCTCTTCTTTTTACAGAGCAGTTGGAAGACAGGACTGCACAGCTCGTGGAGGCAGGGAGAGAAAAGCAACAAAAAAAATAAATCTCTGTGGCTGCAGCTCTATTTAATTTATGGGTTCACATTAGGAATCCATATGCCTTGACAGTCACCAATCAAATCCCAGAGTTCCTAGTGTTCTGTATATAAAGATGTGGTGCTTTCTAAATAGTGATGTCTTCTAGTCCATAACACGGAGATCACTTCTTTTCTTATAAAACAAGGATTTTACTCTAGGCTTTATCTCTAGCTCTCTGAAGTGAAGTCAACAACTAAGAGTCCTAGATAACTAGTGAAACTCGGTTTCAGAGTAGCAGCCGTGTTAGTCTGTATCCGCAAAAAGAACAGGAGTACTTGTGGCACCTTAGAAAACAAACAAATTTATGGAATTTCCTATTTTGACATGATGTTTGCACTTCATTGCATTTGCCTGCCCATTGGGGAAAAAACTTGGGGTATGATCTGTGAGAAAAGCAGCAGTATATTCAATTATAAAACAAACTAAGGCTCTGGCTACACTATGAGGCTTTTAACTACACAGCTGTGCTGCTACACCCCTGCTGCAAAAAGGCGCACAGTGTAGCTGCTGTTTGTTGGCAGGAGAGAGCTCTCCCGCCGACGAAAAGCTTCCACCCCCACAAGCAGCAGCAGCTTCGTCGGCAGGAGAGCCTCCTGCCGACAAAGTGCTGTTCACACCGGCGCTTTTCATCAGTAAAACTTTGGTTGTTCTGAGGTGTTTTTTTAACACCCCAAATGACAAAAGTTTTGCCGACAAAGTGCCAGCGTAGACAAACCCTAAGCCTTTTCAGAGTAAAAGCACATGAAAGGCGAAAGTCATGACTTAAGGGAAAGGAATTGAGAAAACATGCTGGAAAGTGTATTGTCTGGCTAGCCTATTGTTTTAAAACACCACATTTCCTTTAGCAACCTATTGAAGAAATTTCTTTCGTTGTAACCTGAGTTTATTCTGCACAAAGCACTCCATGCTAATTAGGAGACATATTTTAAACTGTTAATAGAAATGGTGAAGTAACAAGACAGATCCTCAGGTGGTATAAATCAATTTAGTCTACGAAAGCCCTACTCCCAGCTTGAAGTCATTTCTGCCTTTGTCTGATTATCTGTAACACAGTAGTTTTCGAATGCCACATCTGATCAATTCCAGAATTTCAGGGAATGCTCAAGGCACCAACGAAGAGAACCGTGTGGATTTAGAGATAGGGAAGCAGAAAAACAAAGAGGGGAAAATGAGGACAGACATACCAACTCTCACAAATTTATTGTGAGAGACACCATTCCTAAGTAGAATTACGCTTTACTCATGATCTCACAAGAGAGTTATCAAATCTCAGGAATTTTTTTCAGCCCCACAAGGAGGGGCTCCCATTGTCAGCCCCGCACTTCAGGGCTCCTGCTGTAGGCCACTACCCTTCCAGCCTAGATGTGGGAGAGAGGACCCCACTGTAGCCCACCCCTCGCCCCCCAGGCCTGGGGAGGGTGAAGTACTCTGAAAGGAGCAGAGGTGAGGCTGGGAGAGCTGAACTATGTCCTGGTTGCTGCAGGTGGGCTGAAGTGAGGAGGGTGAGGCAGGGCTGTGTTGATGGTGGGTTCTGAGCAGATGGGGTGAGTGATGAGAGGGTGAACTGAAGGCAGTGGGGGTCGATGGGGGCTGGGACACTGGACAGAATTAATTGCTGGACAGGAGACAGGTAAATGTGAAGGGGGGAGAGCTCTGGCAGCTGGAGCCAAAAATCACCTTACCCAGCACATGTGGGAGAGTGGGCAACAGTAACTGTCACATGCACACACCCTGGGGATGGGCAGGGGGAGTTAAAAAAAAAATAAAATAAAATAAATCAAGAGACTGACCTAAAAAACACAATCCAATCTTTTTTAAAAAAAAAAAAAAATCTTACAATATTAGGGGGTCCGACTCATGATTTTTCATCTCTGGAAGTTGGCAATACTGTGAGGGACACATGGAGCCCCTGACATCTGTTTAGCACAGCCACAGTTACAAGCACCTTTGCAATCAACTACAGAACAACGGGTTGATTGCATCCATTAATACTTTCCAGCATACCAATACCCCTGCTCATCCTCCCACTAGAGCTTAACATGTTGACACCCTGAATGACTTCTCTCCCAGACACATCACAATGGGGGGAACACGAGAGGCAATGTGGGTGCCCACACAGCTCCTGGCATAGCGTGCAGGAGGAGAGAACAGAATGGGGGACCAGAACACACAGAGCTCCTAGCATGGGGCTGGGGAGGAAATGGAGAGCACATCGAGCGCTGGGGAACACTGGTATGGGCAGCACACAGAAGCCCTGGGAGGGAATAGGAGACAGTTGCAGGGAGTCATCCCTGAAACAGAGGGGCATGTGAGGGTGATACACAGGGATCTCATGGGGTAGAAGAGAGAGATACAAGGAGCTGCTGGTGCGTGCAGTATACTCAGCCTACTGCAGCTACGAGGCATGTGACCTCCTACTTCACAACAGCTGAGTATCATAGACTTTAAGGTCAGAAGGGACCATTATGATCGTCTAGCCTGACCTCCTGCACAACGCAGGCCACAGAATCTCACCCACCCACTCCTGTAACAAACCCCTAACCTATGTCTGAGCTACTGAAGTCCTCAAATCGTATTTTAAAGACTTTGAGGTGCAGAGAATCCTCCAACAATGTGCCCCACGCTGCAGAGGAAGGCGAAAAACCCCGAGGGCCTCTGCCAATCTGCCTTGGAGGAAAATTTCTTCCCAACCCCAAATATGGGATCAGCTAGACCCTGAGCATGTGGGCAAGACTCACCAGCCAGACACCCAGGAAAGAATTCTCTGTAGTAACTCAGATCCCACCCCATCTGACAACCCATCACAGGCCACTGGGCATATCTACCGCTAATAGTTGAAGATCTATCCCATCATATCATCCCTTCCATAAACTTATCAAGCTTAGTCTTGAAGCCAGATATGTCTTTTGCCCCCACTGCTTCCCTTGGAAGACTATTCCAGAACTTCACTCCTCTGATGGTTAGAAACCTTTGTCTAATTTCACGTCTAAACTTCCTGATGGCCAGTTTATATCCATTTGTTCTTGTGTCTACATTGGTACTGAGCTTAAATAATTCTTCTCCCTCCATGGTATTTATCCCTCTGATATATTTATAGAGAGCAATCATATCTCCTCTCACCCTTCTTTTGGTAAGGCTACACAAGCCAAGTTTTAAGTGAGCATTAGTGCTGGTGAAAAGTGCTTAAACAAATGAACCCAGGGAGGGTGAAATTCCAACAAAACAGAGATAGCATGAGCAGTAGCAATGCAAGCGGCCTCTGTGTTTCCCCACCAACAAGCCTCAAACCTAATTTGGAAAGACCACCCTTCGGAGGGCATTTCCTAACAATAATTGTTAATTTCCCTTCAGTGTTGTTTGAATGAGAAGATTCACAAATATACTAAGAAGAATTCAGGAGTTATATTGTATCATCAGTGCAAGAGTTGGAAGAATGAAGTGCTTTTGATTCTGTCACAAATATTGTTACTATCATGCATAATGCATTTAGCAACAGTTATGAACAACAAAGGTCTATTATTATTTTTAAAGTTAGTTTTCAGTATCAAGACGCCCTTTAAAAATATATTTTCATGCTAGAGACTGGCAAAGGAGAATAAATATTGACTTGAAATTGATTCTTGTTTCCAAGATCCAGATGTTGTATGTGCCAAATAAGCTAATGAGAGAATCTCCTTTAGCTTTCATTCTCAATGCTGCCTGGCCTTTTTCTTTATCTTCCATCTTCCTAAAAGGCAAAGAATAGGTAATTTTGCAATTCTCCTTTTACTGCTGCCTGAGCTTTTTAAAAAAAAACAAAACAAAACAAAAAAATTACCAAAGCCTGAAAATCACACACACTTAGACACACCCTGCTAAAGGGGTAAGTATGACAACAGCAGGATCATAAGACTAAATAAAATAATACAACTCATCCATAGGTAATTCCCAACCCTTGATAGTTTGCTGGGTCAACACCCTGCACATTAAGGTAATAATGAACCCTCTCAACCAAAGTAACAAAGAAGCTGGAAATATTGAACACAGACATTATATCTACACTACAACCTTAAGTCAACCTAGAAAGTGTCCACACTACTCTCCTTCTGTCGGTGGTGCGTGTCCTTACTAGAAGTGCTTCCACTTACTGAAGAGGGGCAGTGTAGGGGGCTGAGAGCCAAGGCTCTTAACTCCACACAGCTCCCCCCGGGCTTCTCGCCTCCCTGTTAAGCCATCCGGGGCTTCCCGCCTCCAGTGGGGAGACCCACAGCCAGAGTCCAACTGGCTGCTGTGCTACCGGTGGTGAACCAAGAGCCCAGGGGGAGGAACCTGGGCCCAGGGGGAGGAACCTGGCTCGGAGCTGGGAGCCTCGGCGCAGCCAGACTCCATGCAAGGAGCCTGGGCAGCAGTCCGGCTGGGGAGCTAGGCTTTCTTGTCAATTTCCCAGCCCCAGCAGAGCCCAAACATCTGCACAGTAATGTTAGCCCCACAGCCTGAGCCTGGCAAGCACGACTCAGCCGACCTGAGCCAGCTGCAGTCATGCCACAGGTCTTCTATTGCAGCGGGGATGTACTCGATGAAACAGTACTGTCCACACCATGGCATCAAGTGTTTTTTAGACTTCATGGCCAAGAAGAGCTTAAGAAACTGTAACTAACTTGTTCCATAACTGCTGCTGTTCGAGAGGTGTTGCACTTGTCCATGCCGCTTCATGTGTGTTCATGTCCAGTGCACTGCAGTCAGAGATTTGACTCTCAGCAGTACCCATCAGGGTAGCACATGAACACTGCAGCCCCATGCTGCTGCATGATGGTATTAAAGGCAGAGCCACCTCCAGCTTCCCTTAGTTCCTTCTTACTGAGCAGACACTGATACAGAAGAGAAGCAGGGTAGGTCATGGAATAAACACATTCAATGCATCGCTAAGAAAAACAGTTAAGCAACAGGTTAGTAACCATTTCTGCTTCTTTGCGTGATTACATGCCCATTCCACTTCACTCACTAGCAGTTTGATTGGAGGTGGGATCGGAGTCTAGCTGAGGAAGAATTGGAGGCCCACAAATGCAAATCTGGCATCATCTCTAGATTGCTAAGAGATGGCATAATGTGAGGCAAAAGTATGCTCTGAAAACTACATTGCCACCTAACAACTATGTAGGATAGACACTTAAGCTAGAAGGGCCACTGCCTTGTTGAACATGCCATTACCCCACTTGGTGGAACTACATTGCCCAAGTGTATTCAGGAGGATATCCAAGATGAGATCCTTTGAGAAGTGACTGGGAGTCCCTGCATCCTATCTGCAACTGCCACAAATAATTGTGAGGCTGATCTAAACAGCTTAGTCCTGTCCAAGTAGAATGCTCTCCTGATATCCTAAGCGTGCACTGTCTCCGCATCCTTATGAACTTCAGGAAGAAAGAAGGCAAGTATACTGCCTGATTGAATTGGAAGCGAGACACAACTTTTGTAAGAAACTTCGGAGGGGGACGCTGGTAAACCTTGTCATTGAAAACCATATATGGAGGTCCAGACATTCGAGCATGAAGTTAACCCACTCTCCTGGCTGAACTGATTGCCACCAAAAATGCTAACTTCATTGAAAGATGTAGCAAGGAACAGATAGCTAGCGGTTCAAAGGGAGGACCATTAGCTTTGACATCAAGTTTAAATCCTATGGGGGAACAGGATTCTCCACCTGTGGGTATAACAGTTCCAAACACTACAAAAACATGATCAACACAGAACTGGAAAAAACAGAACAATCTTCAATCGGAGTGTAGCCTTTTATTTTATTTAGAGCGAATTTAGTAATGTTGTATTACACCACCACAGGTTCGGCTCTGGTGGCTAAAGTTTCAAGCTCAGACTGAAAGTCACCTCTGCTACCTGCTTTAGATTTAGAGCCTCTAGGAACACAAAGACCAAAGATAGTGACTACACATACATTCACAAGTAAAACGTCTAGTCTGGTTTACACGTTTTATTAAATTTACAATTAAAGTTATGATTACCCATGCATATAGAAATCCTATGAAGACCTCTGCACAAGTATAATCATACTCACATCCTAAACTTCTTAGAGTCTGATGGCTGCCTTGCCAATTGATCATCAGTAGAGGGATGGTTCCTGCTGGAGTTTTCCCATGGGGAACTTGTTTTACCCAATCTGGTAGCCCTCTTTTATCTTCTAATTCTGACTACACTACACTCTACACATTTGAATGAAGTGTTCATCCTCTTTTTCCTTATTTGTATTTCCTTATTTGTCCCCCAAGATTATTGGGGTACCCATTTTTCATAGGTTATTTGTAGTTCCTTTTATTCTCATTAACAATTATGCACATAGTGCACTCTGCAACTTGGGCAAGTGTTAGAAAAATGGGACTACCAGGTGTCTTGTAATCAAAAATTAATCTTGCAGTGAATTTTTCACAATACCACCCACTGGCACATCTTTTCCCATTATCTTGTGGCATAGGGTCATTCTTTGGTCACTTATGTCAAGTATTTCTTAAGCCTATGGCCTAGTATGGCAAAGCGGACATTTTACAGACCTCAGCGTTTCAGCGCGACTTACTTAGATATCTAATCCAACCTAAATACTAATCAATCTTATGCTTCTATAATCCTACAATTTAAATCTGTTTAGCATACAATGATTATATATGACAGGACAGTTAATCATAACATCACACAATAAATGATTGATAAAATGAGCCAATTGGCTACAGGAGGACAGAAAGCCAAGACAGTTGCTAGATAGACCTTGATGGCCAGGACTTTGTTTTATGGATTACAGATATTCCAGAAAATGATTTATTGCAGCCCAGACTGGGGGAGGGTACATAATGCCTGTACTTAACCCACTGTGATGTGGGTGGAAGGGAAAGTACAGTCGGCCACAGTACTTTGGTGGGCTCCAGGAGAGCCTCATTAATCAGAAGTGCCAGTTGAGATGGTCCTACAGTGACCAAAATGTCACTACATCTGTGGGACAACTCACAAACCTCTTCCACCTGGATATTCAAGGCAGAAGCCACCCTCTTTGAAAGGTTCTGATGGGCCTTATAGCTATCACACAAAGCCTTCTGACACCACTGCCTTGTCAGGTGAAGAAGAGTATGAAGCCAAGATCTGCACAGTGGAGACTCCTCTGGCAATTGAGCGGTAACACCTTCCTATTCGATACTGAGCCCGGCCTCCAACTCTACCTGGTGGGGTGGGTCTTGCTACCTGCTCAAAGAAGCAGAGTCGGGAGGGCACAGAGACAACCTGGAGGCAGGTGGAAATTCCAAGGATTCCAAAACAGCCACTGGGCTAAGGCCCTAGTGCCCAATTCCTTCCAGGCCATGGATCTCTACTGGCTTGACAAGATGGGCCCCTCCAGAGGTTACCAGTAGCGGTAAGTCCTTGGAGGGGAACAGTGAGGGATGAGATGCAACTGAAAGACACGAGCCAACAGCTCATTCTGACCTGGGGGGACTGTTCCTTTTGGCGCTGGTGATCAGTGCTGACAGCCCGGAGAAGACAGCATCAAAAAGATCACTGCCAGCTTCCCTCTGTACAGCACTGAATGATGAAGCACTCAGATCAGGAGGTGCCCCGGTACCACATGCTGGGTCATAGCGGTTGGCAATGCTTTACCCACAGTCAGAGGTTCCGTGCAAGACGACTCCTCAACTGCTGGTGAAACTGCTACCAACAGACTCAGTAAGTCCCATGCCACAGCATAAGATTCTAGAGTTGATGGCACTGAGAAAGTCTCCTGCTGGTGGGACACCACAGGCGGCACCATTGGGCTCAAACAGTGCTACTTCAGGGGCCAGTCTCAACGGTGCCAGCACCAGAGTCAACAGATCTGCCCAAGTAGATGACTTCCTTGGGGCGTGCCTTGAATTCAAGTGCACTCAGCCTCCTGGCACCAAAGGTCAGCAAGCTTGCAGACAGATGGAGTTCTCTCCCCTAAATGCTGAATCCTTCAAGAGCAACTTGAAGTGTTTCTTCCCCAGTGCCTGGGAAGCAGACTGGCACCCGGCGTCAGCCAACACAGGGGTAATGCTCCTAACTGAACCACATGTGTTTGGCAGCCTTTCAGAGTGGGAAGGCTCAGAGAGGGTGCAGAACTGCTTGCATCAGTAGAAATTTAAGTCTGGCAACTCTGCCTCTTTGGTCCTTGGTTTGAAGTCCCTACTAACTTGACACTTATCCCAAATTTGAGACTCTCCAAGACACTTCAGGTACCTGGAATGGGAGTCACTTACCAGCAACGTCTTTTGCGGGAATGACAGGCTTGAAGCCTTGTGACCGAAGCATGCTCCACTACCAGACCCCACCAAAGGAACTGAAGAGCGTAACACTCTAAAAGGAAAACTTAATGCTAAAATCTACCTAACACTAAAAACTACAGCTAAATGAGTACCAACTGCTACAAAACAGACAAATTGGGAAAGCTTGTAAAGGCAAAACAAGATGCTCCAACAATTGTTACGGGCAGTAAGGAGGAACTAAGGGGGTAACTGGGGGCAGCTTTGTCTTTTATACCATCACGAGGCAGCAGAGGGCACAAGCCCCACCCTGACGAGTACTGCTGAGGAAAAAGTCTCTGACAACAGCATACTAGGTGTGCACATACCTGAAGCGGAATAGACATGTGCAATCACTCAAAGAAGGGAAAGATTCAATGGGACTTAAAATACATGCTGAAACTCAAGATGCCTTTCTGAATCAGGGCCTGGATCTGTATCTATTTCAGCTATAAGCACACAAACATTATGACTGTATTCTTTAAAGTTGATGTACAGATCTTTCTGGAGAACCAACCAACCAATCATGGTTCTGATTTATGTTTGTAGACCAATCTAACTAGATTTCTCCTTGCTTCCATTCTTCATTGCAACAACCTCAAATGTAGACAATACCATCAAAGTAAATGTTATCATGTGCTATTTTAATACCAGTGGTATTTGCTGGCACTCTCTTATAGGTAACACTGTAACAAAGTTTAGGAAATGTGAATTTTGCAACCAGATCATTGAATGAAACAGAACACTAAATTAAAAAGCAGAATGAGGTCAATGGGACTACTTACGAGTTTCATGTTACATATGCTCACCTGCTCAGCATCTTGCAGGACTCCATGTAGAGTACACAATGGTTTTAGCCAACATTATCCCCACGCATGCCCTGATTCAGCAAAGCACTTCAGAATGCGCTTAAGTCCCACTCTTTGCTGAGAGTTAAGCACAGGCTGAAGTGCTTTCGGACGTAAGCATGCATTTAAGTGTTTTGTATAATGGAATGGACTTGAGTACATGGTTGTGCGTCTTGCTGATTTGAGGACTTGCACGCCAAATTCCTTGTACCATTTTCCGACTGAGATCATGGTCTGAGATAATGCAGTTAGCAAACACTGAATGTCTTAAATTATTCCTGCTGTACCTGCACTGACTGCTTCACCAAGATGCAAGGAAGATTAAAAACCCATTCCTAAAACTGACACGGGACCAAGATGGTTGGCACACATTCTTGCAGTCTAGGCTAGTTTTTGTCAAGTAAATAAGACAGGCCAAGCTATACAGCTGACTATACTATCAAAGTTTGGCTGGTGTGCTGACTCAGTATGTGACATTCCCCCCCAGTGTTTGATTAGCACAGTATGATTACACAGAACAAGTTGCTTGTCGGGATGATGAGATCAACAGAACACTGTAACCGCAGGTAGGCGTAGGCAACAGCACAGACAATTTCAGCAACTTTCCACAACAATTTTATTTTAACACACTCATGTAAGTTACCTCCCTTTAAGAGGAAGAAGGGGACAAAAGAAAAAACTTCCCCATCTCAGCAATGTAACCTGTTTTGCAATGTAACTGCCAAATGGATCGGTTTGGGGTCCCAATAGGGAAATGAGATTTCGCATTTACATTAAAAGAGAAATGCAAAAATATGTAGCAAGAGAAGATTTACAGCTGGAGGTATTAAAGTTTTGCAGAGCACCAATGACAGTGACAGAAATTGAGACATTTGTTCCATGAACTGCAGGTCTTAACATTGTTACTAATGGACTGTATCTGCTGGTATTTTTTTTTAACAAGAGGAAAGCAGCCTACACGGCTCAGTACTTCTTAAAGCCAGGGAAGAAAACAACTAAATTCCATTTAAAGCATAGCAACGAAGCAGATTACTCACATATATATGTTACTAGAGAAAGTGTATGCTCAAAATACAAATACTATTTCATGTCAGAAGGCACCAAAGATCAAAAATATGAATTCTTATCACCGTAGACACAGCTGTTTGATCTGATGTTGTATAGACTTGAGAAAATAAGGATCAATACCATTGCCCCTGCAATAAAACCTGCAAGAGCAATAGGAACCAGGAATGAGCAGCAGCTGTTAAAATGTAAACTATGTTAGGATGCATAAGACTACAAAACAATATTGAAATTTACAATGCCATCAAAATATATCAATAATACACTCTCACCTAGACTACTATGTTCAGCTCTGCTCATGGTATCTCAAAAAAGGTATAGCAGAAATAGATATGATCCAGAGATGGGTGATGAGAAAAAATGAGAGACTTGGAAAGATGTCCTTGTAAAGAGAAAGAGACGATTAGGATGAGTTTGGAAAGGGAGTATGATAGAGATATACAAACTAACGCATGAACAGAGGGGGTTAATCAGACAGACAATCCTATTTACCTTTTGATAATACGAGAATTAGGGATCAATTTCACATCCCAGACCAGGTCTCAAGATTATACTGCTAACACTACAGCACAGTAGACAGAAAGGTGCTGCACTGACAGAAACAGTATCTTTGGAAGTGACACATTAAACAGAACACCCTTTTATAGCATCCTGTGGAGTTAAGGACCATTGTATTCTAAGAGAAGGTTGGAAGAGTAGTGATACTATTTAAGCATTAATTATTTCTTCTCTCAGTAATGGAACAGGTCAGGCTCTCAAAAAAAAAAAAAATACATTAGTCACTCAAGTTCACTTTCAGGTTCTCATGGCCTACCACAATGCCTTAACGTTTGGATTGCACACACTGCAATTCAAGTATTTATTCTAGAAATAACTGTCAACTAGAATATTAAGAATAACCTGGCTAAGTTTCTTAAAAGCTTACTTTAAAAAAAAAAGTATCCATCTCCAGCTAAATGGAACCTGACTGTGTCCCTTTAACTTAAACATTCAATTTTGCCAAGCAGACAATTTCATGGGGTGCAAAATTTGTACTGTTATGAGCTGGGTGAAACCATTTTGTGAGCTGAATTAAAAACCTTGTTCAAGAGGATATGTGAATATACCCTTCACTTAAAACAAATGAGAGAAACACTTAAAGGGCCACACCTAAAACAAGGCCTAACAGAATATGCCCAAAAACTAACACCTTGTGGGCAAGGGGTTCCACTGGGCATTGTGCCCAGGTGGGGGGGTGTGGAATCACACAGAAACTGGGAAGAGACAAGAACAAAGAAAGAGTCAAAAAGCAAGAGAAAGTCCAGCAGTAGCCTGTGGGCACTATGTAACCCTGGAATAGAGAGAACACTTTTGGGTCTGTTGGCTAAAGAGGCTTGGGGCTTTAAGTTAAGTAACTATTTCTTTGGTTTCTGATTTCTCCTGCACTCAGAGAAAGACTTTATACATTCCTTCAAATAAACATGACTGCATCAAAGAAAACAACAGTCCAACAATTTCTACTTCCAACTGGAACATCCCCAGGGCCCTGAAATTTGACTAGCTACTTGGGTAGAAAGGGAAAACTACAGTGACTGCAGTGAAAAAACCTTTTAAGTATTGAAATAAAAAACCACCAGTTCACACAAAAGGTAAAATTTCACAAAACAACTGGTTAAAACTCATACTGCATGCTGGTTTTGTAGTGTCGCAGATCTCTAAGGGCTTCTAAATTACTGAAATCCCATTCTTCTCACATTCAGCCCTTTGAAAAATGTTACACACACACGCAGACACACAAGCAAAAAAACAAAACAAAAAAGGGTTACAACACCAACATATATTGCATATTTTACTTCTTTCTGTGGCTGGTATCAGGATGGTAAATATATTTTGCTAAAGCAATATGTTTGACAGTATAAGGATTATCCCAAAGGCCAACCATGAAAGAAGAGAGGACTTTCCACTGCAGACAGTATGATTTAAAACTTTAAAATGGTCAACTTTCTACTCCCTTCTCTCACCAACCCCAAGACTGCTAAAAATAATAGTTTGGGTGGATTTTTGTCAAGCTGGAATATTAACGATAAAAAGCTACAGAGAAGGGAGTGCCAATGATAACTAACCCAATGGAAGAGAGACCAGGAGAGCTGAGAAATATGATCTGTTGTATGTGCACATGTGAGGGTAAAACTCCACTGTTCACCTGTGAAACTGGATTTTTTTTTGGTTGATGTTTTGTTTTAAGCTGAAACAATCCTAGAGCCACTTGCCAGAGTCACTTGAATAAAATGTTGAGGTTTAATAGTTCAATTTTTTTTTTTTTTTTTTAAAGACAGCTATTTTGCATTTTTTAACAATACATTTAATCCAAAGGGAAAGAGCTAAGAGGATGAGTCACCAGCAGAAACCACACTTTCGAGAGTGCTCAGGGGTATGTCTACACTGCAAAAAACACAGCAGCAAGTCTTAGAGTCCAGGTCAACTAAACAGGCTCATGCTACAGGGCTAAACATAGCAGCATACAGGTTCCCACTCAGGCTGGAGTGTGTACACTGTTATTTTTAGCCCAGCAGCACAAGCCCCAGGAGCCAAAGTCAGCTGACCTGGGCTATAAGACTCACAGCTGTGGGGTTGTTTTTTGTTTTTTTTTAGTGTAGATGAACTATTCTCATCAAGTACCTTGTTAAATCATCTTGAAATAGACATAACATATCTGAACTGGGTCCTTAAAATGTACAGAGTAAGAGCATGTATCAAAGAACATTTTTAATTAATTCAAAGCTCATCACAGTTTGAGTTTCTGTATAGTTGGAAAAGTGTTTTAGTATTTCTCTTCAGCCTATATTAGCATAAAATGGCTAAAAAATTGTCCTATTTATTGTTAATTGCTACATGGATTTAATATTCACCAAAAAATTCAAAATGTGTTCAAAAAAAGGCATGTCAGGGAATTTCAACTTAAGGCTACTACTGCATCCTGAACTCACCCCACGGAGTTTGGGTATTGTATAAGGCTACAGTCGGTCTACAGCTGAATCTGAAACTGTGTTAGCATCATGAAATATTGTTCTTCCTAGTAAAGTGAAAAAATGGTTTCAAATCCCAATGTACAGAGTAGAACAGTGTGTGACCTTGCATATTAAGCATCTTGTCTTGCAATAATTGCTCTTAGTCCCCAATTTAGTGTCATTGATCATGCTAGTAACAGTATTTAAGAAAAAACAAACATGCTCTAAAATTAAAATGCAGTTAAATTTAACAGCTATATACTGAGGGAGTGTAATGTATGTAATACTATTTAGTGTCAGTGAGACTTCAGCGAAGATAAAGGAAGATAAGACCAATTTATAATAATGTCTACCCTTACTGACTAGGGCAGCCAAGCTACCATGTCTGCCAAGAGAATAAATATGTATTAGAACGAAAACTGAAGGCAACCTTTGTCTACCTTAGGCCTGGTCTACACTGCCGCTTAAGTCAAAGTAAGTTACGTCCCTCAGGGGTGTGGAAAAAAAATCACCCCTCTCAAGGTCATAGCTTACATCGACCTAATGCAATGTCTACACCATGCTAGGATGACGGGAGATGCTCTCCTGCCGACTTACTTTCTGCCTATCGGGGAAGTGGAGTACTGAAGTCAACAAGAGCTCATTGCATCTTAACCAGACCCCCTAAATCGACACTGCTGCACCAATCGCAGCAGCACCAATTTAGGGTGCAGTATAGCCAAGCCTTTAGAATTAACACTGCAATACACTGACCGTAGTTCAACGAAGAGTAACCATCTGTCTATGAACAGAAGCTTCTGCTGATCTACGTAATACTAACCATCATTTCTGGGATTGTGTGGGGATTTTGGGTTATGAGACTTCTTTAGCCTGTATTTCATTTTAAAGGGACAGAGTTGCCTCAGTACCACAGTTGCTCAAACCAAATGATGGTTAAATAGTTTTATTGATTAACGAAAACCTTACTCAATCTATAAAGATAGGCACGATCTAATGGTACAGCACAGAACGGGGAGCCAAAAATGTGCAAGTTCCAATCCCACTCAGATACTGAATTCCCTATATAGCCTCAGACATATCACTTAACTTCTTTTTGCAAAGTACTTCTCTACCCCACAGAGTTGTTGTGAGGTTCAATTCAATGTTTGTAAAGTATCTGGAGGACTACCTAAATGTCTCTCTCTTAGGACATGTTTTGTCTATATACCTTTGGCTGTCTTGTTCAATAATAGTCAAGATTCCTAACTAAACATGTATTATTTTGATACAAGCTTTCTTTACACAGGAAAGTATACGGTTTACACTTAGTCAGACGTGAGTATGTATATTTGCATAATTTCCCAAATCACAGAAACACCTTACTTCATTGAGTGAACAATGATCAAATAAAATAAAACTGAACAGTGGTCAACCACAATACTCAAGTCAACTAATCCAAAACAGACCCCTTACAGTCTTTTTTCCTACAATGAAGTTTGTGGGTTCCTCTGAGCAATATTCCTTGATTCCACTGAGCTAAGTTTTGTATTGTCCATTGAACCACTCTCGTTGCTTTCAGTAGGGAGGACTTCTTTACTAGCCAACTGTCCCAGTAAAATACTGGAGTTATATCCTCCTTTAATCAGCTAGTTTCATGAATACTTTAAGTTAAACAGAAGAACACAATATTATAAACAAACTTCTTATTCCCAACCCAAGGTAGTATCTCAGGTGTTTATGGTGCTCAAATCGCTACAGACATCTAGGAGGTAAACATCTTGGCAGTCCACAGATGCAGAAACAAAACATCGTCCCCAGAGGTCTGACGATTATCTATAACCTTATGAACTACTGATACTAAACAATCCGTTCCATCGTGTATTTAGCTGTGAAACTGAGTATGTGTCCCAGACCTGAAGAAGAGCTCTGTGTAAGCTCGTCTTTCACCAACAGAAGTTGGTCCAATAAAAGATATTACCTCTCCCATCTAGTCTCTGTAATACCCTGGTACCGACATGGCTACAACAACATTGTAGACATACCTGGACCAGTGGTTCTCAAATTTATTTGATCATGCCTCTCTTCATGTCTGTAGCAGTTTACGCCCCCACCCACAGCCACACAAGTACGTATACCTATGGCCCTACTAATTTCATTGCTGTGAAAAATGTGTGATAGACCATGAAATGAGCCCTCCCCCATGAAATCTGATCTCCCCTGCTGCTGGGAGCTGGGGGCTCCTAGCTGCTAGTCCGGCTGGGCAGGGACAAGAGTTGCCCTTCCCCTACACAGTCGCTGTTGGTGCAGAGATCAGACCACCTCCAAAGGCAGCGCAGAAATTAGGATGCACTGCAGCAGCCCAGGAGCTGGGCTCCAGGCTTCTGTTTCCCCTCCCTCCCTCGGCTTCTGCTGTGGCTCCGGGTGCTGAGTCCAGGGCTTCCTCCCCAGGGGCTTCTGCCTCCCCCCACTGCTCCAACTGGGGCAGCCTGGGCTCAGGGCTTCTGCGCCCCATCTCACCACTCCAGCTGGGGCTCGAGGCAGCCCAGGCTTGGGGCGTCCACCCCCCTTGCCACTACAGTTGGGGCTCAGGGCAGTCCGAGCTCGAGGCTTCAGCCCCTGGGGCTTTTTCTGGGGCTGGGGCACCCATTTTTCCTGGGGGGCTCCCCAAATTGGCAAGGAGTCCCTGCCTTAATCTGTCCCTGCCCTGGACTAGCAGCTAGAAGCCCATGGCTGGAGCGCTCTCAGCAGAACGGGGAAGATCCTACCCACCTTTACCTCTGGGAACCTACTCTTAACTACAGGAACCTGGGAGGGTGCTGCCTTCAAAGCCCAGCTCTGAAGGCAACACAGAAGTGAGGGTGGCCATCTTGAAACCCTCCTACAACAACTTTGCAAACACCCCTTCCCCAATCCCATTACAACACGGTGAAATTTCAGATGAAAATTGACCAGTTTAAAACCCTCTGGCCGTAAAATTGATCAGAATGGATGGTGAATTTGGTAGGGCCATATATCGATTTTAAAAAATAATCAACATGAAATTCACTAAGGCACCGATTCAAACAGAGCCAAGAATCCATTGTAACAAGAGCAAAAGCAATGTAGTCTATGTTTACAATCAAATATGCATACTGCTGTGACAGGATCCCCATGGTATAACCTGGAACTGAGGGACCTCTGTGCCCCCTTCACTCTCCAGCCTGGGCTGTCTCTCACATAATGCTATGCCAGCAACAAGCAGCAAAACTCCTCCAGGAGTTGCGATCGTTCAGCCATGAACATGTGGAGCCCCACACTCAGCTAAACTGCATGAATGTTCCCTGAGTCCCATGAATCATACAGAGAGGCACCAGCACATCACCCAAGCCCTCAGCCTTGAACCCCAAAATATATCATCTTATGCTGCTCAAGACTCCCTTTGACAGTGCAAACTCATTAGATGGTTCACCACTTTGTCAAAGGAAAGTGGACATGCACCAGCCTGTGTAATCTGAGATGAATTTCCCCAAGCATTTCAACCAAAGACACTGTTTTAGGTAAAATACAAAGCGATTTATTAACTACAGAAAGATAGATTTTAGATGATTATAAGTAGCAGACAAAGATCAGAGTTGGTTACATAAGAAATAAGGATAAACCTCACAATCTAAATTCTACAGAAAGATTTGACTCAAAGAGTCTCTCACTCTAACATATTACAGGCAGCTCACAGTTCTCAATTCACAGGCTGAACTCCCTTTCGAAGCTGGGACCAATCTCCCCAGTTCAAAGTCTTTGTCTTCCAGACAATCTTCCAGGTTTTGAGATGGGGGAAGAAGACAGGCTGAAATTCACTGTCATGATGTCACTGTCCCTCTTTTACACTGTCTTTCAGCAGTTAGAAAGATCCTTGCTGTGACGTGGGTTAGGCAGCCCTCATTGCGTATGTCCCCTCTCTCAGAAATCTCGAGGAGAGTGGATTCTTCTTATGGGCCACAATGCCTGTCTGGCCAGGGCTAGTTGTTCCTTTGCCCCGACCGAAAGGACAGCTATGGGTGTCTCCCAACCTCACGAAACATATTTCAGTATCACATATGGCAATAAATTTATAACTTCACATACATTGATAGTACATACAACCTCACCAGGATATTAAGATTCAATAGATCAAGACTTTTAAAATGATGCCTCACAAGGCATACTTTGTACAAAACATATAATAATCATATGACAGTGATCAATATGGGGGGTACAGTGTACTACTTTGAGGTACAGAGTATCTCAGCTGTGTCACAGCAAAAAAATTAATGTACAGATGGCAATGATTTTGTATCATGTTATGCAACCTTAACAGAAATCCATCAAAATGCACAGCACCATATGAGGACCAGGAGGAATCAGCTTTGCTAGTTATTCACTGCTATGTTTGTTTTTTTCCTCTAAAGCTTCTCATATGCCCCCAAAATATATTGCATGTTTCCCTCCCAGCAGCTTGCTCCCCAGTTTGAGAAACTCTGACCTACAGGTACCAGTTGTCTAATTTTTATTTTTAACGAAATCAAAGGGAACATTAGAAAAATCATTTTTGTGCAGAAGGCATAAAGAGGTAAAGCAGGAAATTTTCTTTATCTCCTGAATTGTTGCATAGTAAAGGAAATAAATATTGACTTGTTCATTTAGGAGAAAGGTTTTGTATTTTTACGGTCACCAGTCTCAACTGCAGCAAGGAAAGTTTTCCCCACAGAACAAGTAAAAAGCCATATAGGATTTATCACATCTCTGAAAGTCAAAGTACTGATCCATCTGACATGGATCCCACTGTTATCTTACTTCCCTCTCAATAAACACAACAGAGCTGGGAAAGGAGAGAGGAGGACAACATCACTACTCCCTACAAACAATTAAACTGTGCAGAAATGGAGAAACAAAAATCCACAACCCATACTTTCCCAACACAAAATCACCATTTGCCACACACAAACACTTTTACAGTCTCTGTCATGCTCCCTAGAGACAGAGTGCAAGCAAGGAAATTTAGGGTTCTCTGATCAAGCACATCTCCATTTTTTATTTTTTTTTCTTCTCCTATGCAAGACCTGCAAAGCACGAACAACTGCTTCTCAACAGCGAAAAGTAATAAATTCTTCCCTTCACACAGAGAGAAGCAGGAATAATTCATAATGCATTTCTGTATCCATCAGAAGGCTGTGAAAAGATCTCAAACGCAAGAACAATGCGGTAACAGTATCAAATACATCACCTTGCTGAAATACTAATGCACCATGGAAAGCACCACACTGGAAGTAAACTTGGTGCGACAGTGCCCCGCATAAGGCTTTATGGAAATATGCTTATGAATATATATAACTGGAATATGTTCTATGCTACGTATGCCTTGTAACATATCTATGTAAAGTTATGATCTACTGAATCTATTAATCCTATTTCTATGCATGTATCATTTTTGTATTCAAAGTTATGAATATTGACCGTGTACTGGCTTGATTTCTAAATAACCTTAGTAGAGCATCTGGTCAGTTCCTGGAGAAAGGAATTCGTAAAGTTAAGTGCCCAATCAAGAAGCACTTAAGGAACAACCTGAAGCGAATACTCACCAGCAACCACATACCACACAACAGAACCACTAACCCAGGAACCTATCCTTGCAACAAAGCTCGTTGCCAACTGTGCCCACACATCTATTCAGGGGACACGGTCACAGGGCCTAATAACATCAGCCACACTATCAGAGGCTCGTTCACCTGCACATCTACCAATGTGATATATGCCACCATGTGCAAGCAATGCCCCTCTGCCATGTACATTGGTCAAACTGGACAGTCTCTATGTGAAAGAATAAATGGACACAAATCAGATGTCAAGAATTACAACATTCATAAACCAGTCGGAGAACACTTCAATCTCTCTGGTCACGCGATTACAGACATGAAAGTTGCGATATTACAACAGAAAAACTTCAAATCCAGACTCCAGCGAGAGACTGCTGAATTGGAATTCATTTGCAAATTGGATACAATTAACTTAGGCTTGAAGAGAGACTGGGAGGGGCTCAGTCATTATGCAAGGTAACCTATTTCCCCTTGTTTTCCTAACACCCCGCCCCCCTTCCTCAGATGTTCTTGTTAAACCCTGGATTTCTGCTGGAAATGGCCCACCTTGATTATCATACACATTGTAAGGAGTGTGATCAGGTTTACATAAGCTTTTACCAGCCGGAGAGTGGGATGGGGGGAGAGAAAACCTTTTGTAGTGATTAACACGCATTTTTTCATGGTCTGCGTATATAAAAACATCTTCCGTATTTTCCACAGTATGCATCCGATGAAGTAAGCTGTAGCTCACGAAAGCTTATGCTCAAATAAATTGGTTAGTCTCCAAGGTGCCACAAGTACTCCTTTTCTTTTTAAGGAGCAATGCATCTTGGAATGCTCCAATCCACATAAGAATATTAAAGGAATTGGCACCCGAAATTGCAAGCCCATTAGCAAGAATTTTTAATGAATCTGTAAACTCAGGAGTTGTACTGTATGATTGGAGAATTGCTAACATAGTTCCTATTTTTAAGAAAGGGAAAAAAAGTGATCCGCGTAACTACAGGCCTGTTAGTTTGACATCTTTAGTATGCAAGGTCTTGGAAAAAATTTTGAAGGAGAAAGTAGTTAAGGACATTGAAGTCAATGGTAAATGGGACAAAATACAACAAGGTTTTACAAAAGGTACATCGTACCAAACTAACCTGATCTCCTTCTTTGAGAACGTAACAGATTTTTTAGACAAAGAAAACCGAGTGGATCTAATTTACCTCAATTTCAGTAAGGTGTTTGATACCGTGCCACATGGGGAATTATTCTTTAAATTGGAAAAAATGGGGATCAATATGAACACTGAAAGGTGGATAAGGAATTGGTTAAAGGGAAGACTACAACGGGTCCTACTGAAAGGTGAACTGTCAGGCTGGAGGGAGGTTACCAGTGGAGTTCCTCAAGGATCAGTTTTGGGACCAATCTTATTTAATCTTTTTATTACTGACCTCGGCACAAAAAGTGGGAGTGTGCAAATAAAGTTTGCAGATGATACAAAGCTGGGAGGTATTGCCAATTTAGAGAAGGACGGGGATATCATACAGGAGGATCTGGATGACCTTGTAAACTGGAGTAATAGTAATAGGATGAAATTTAATAGTGAGAAGTGTAAGGTTATGCATTTAGGGATTAACAACAAGAATTTTAGTTATAAGCTGGGAACACATCAATTAGAAGTAACAGAGGAGAAGGACCTTGGAGTATTGGTTGATCATAGGATGACTATGAGCTGCCAATGTGATATGGCCGTGAAAAAAGCTAATGTGGTCTTGGGATGCATCAGGAGAGGTATTTCCAGTAGGGATAAGGAGGTTTTAGTACCGTTAGACAAGGCACTGGTGAGACCTCACCTGGAATACTGTGTGCAGTTCTGGTCTCCCATGTTTAAGAAGGATGAATTCAAACTGGAACAGGTACAGAGAAGGGCTACTAGGATGATCCGACGAATGGAAAACTTGTCTTATGAAAGGAGACTCAAGGAGCTTGGCTTGTTTAGCCTAACTAAAAGAAGGTTGAGGGGAGATATGATTGCTCTCTATAAATATATCAGAGGAATAAATACCAGGGAGGGAGAGGAATTATTTAAACTCAGAACCAATGTGGACACAAGAACAAATGGATATAAACTGGCCACCAGGAAGTTTAGGCTTGAAATTAGATTGTTTCTAATCATCAGAGGAGTGAAGTTTTGGAATAGCCTTCCAAGGGAAGCAGTGGGAGCAAAAGACCTATGTAGCTTTAAGATTAGACTCAATAAGTTTATGGAGGAGATGGTATGATGGGATAACATGATTTTGGTAATTAATTGATCTTTAAATATTCATGGTAAATAGGCCTAATGGCCTGTGATGGGATGTTAGATGGGGTAGGATCTGAGTTACCCAGGAAAGAATTTTCTGTAGTATCTGGCTGGTGAATCTTGCCCAGGGTTTAGCTGATCACCATATTTGGGGTCGGGAAGGAATTTTCATCCAGGGCAGATTGGAAGAGGCCCTTGAGGTTTTTCGCCTTCCTCTGTAGCATGGGCACGGGTCACTTGCTGGAGGATTCTCTGCTCCTTGAAGTCTTTAAACCATGATTTGAGGACTTCAATAGCTCAGACATAGGTGAGGTTTTTCGCAGGAGTGGGCGAGTGAGATTCTGTGGCCTGCATTGTGCAGGAGGTCAGACTAGATGATCATAATGGCCCCTTCTGACCTTATTATCTATGAATCAGTCTTCCTGAAGACATTCAAGATACCATGTGGACAATGGCTTCTGCCTGTAAAAACTGAGAGTCATGCATGGACATGTGACTTGCCCAGGTGACTCCAGAACTCCATCTTGGAGCTGGACTTTGCATAGGAGAGAGTCTCCACCCACAAAAGAAAGTCTATTTAAGCCTGTGGGAGACCCCTCCATTTTGTCTTCAGCTGGCTAAGGAGATAGCCTCTCCACCCCCAAGGATACCTGAAAGGAACTAGAACAAAGGACAGTAACTACAGAGGGTGTGAGTGATTGCTGGACCTGGACAAAAAGGAGATTAGTCTGTAAGAGGAAGCTTACTGGAACTGGTGAGGTTTGGTCTGTATTCAGTTTTATTAGACATAGACTCGTGGGTTTTATTTTATTTTGCTTGGTAATTCACTTTGTTCTGTCTGTTACTACTTGGAACCACTTAAATCCTACTGTCTGTATTTAATAAAATCACTTTTTACTTATTAATTAACCCAGAGTATGTATTAATACTTGGGGGGTGGGGGGAATAGCTGTGCATACCTGTCTATCAGTGTTATCGAGGGCGAACGATTTATGAGTTTATAAGGGTAAAACGGACTTATTCAGGGTTTGGACCCCATAGGGAGTTGGGCATCTGAGTGTCAAGGACAAAAATGACAGGTTTCAGAGTAACAGCCGTGTTAGTCTGTATTCGCAAAAAGAAAAGGAGTACTTGTGGCACCTTAGAGACTAACCAATTTATTTGAGCATAAGCTTTCGTGAGCTAGCTCGTGCTCAAATAAATTGGTTAGTCTCTAAGGTGCCACAAGTACTCCTTTTCTTTTTAAGGACAAAAATACTTCTGTAAGCTGCTTTCAGTTAAGCCTACAGCGATTAGGGGACACGGTTCAGACCTGGGGCTTTGTTTGCAGCAGGCTAGCGGATCTGGCTCAAACCAGGGAGGGCACTGAAGTCCTAAGCTGCTAGGGCAGGGAAAGCACGGGCAGAAATAGTCTTGGCACATCAGGTGGCAGCTCCCAGGGGGTTTCTGTGATCCAACCTGTCACACTTGGGTCTACTACTGATTTGCTCTTTTGCTCCCAAGGTTCTACTAGCTGGAAGACAGGCTCAACAGTTTCACACCATCAGGTGGCAACAATGTGTGCTTTTACCAGTATAGCTTATTTCACTCACGAAACTGGTATAAACTGCTGGTTTAATCACCTCAAGAGCGCCAAACTGCCAGTAATATACACTAACAGCAAAAATGGTTGAATGACTAGACATTTTTTGAGCATGGCCCTCTTAACCCGCAGTCCATTATCACGCGGTCGTGACGGCTTGACTCCCGACATCCGTGCATAAACGGGTCTGCACTGTATTTTACACAGTGTGAATTAACTCACTTCCTGCAAATGACATGGGAGAAATGAGAATTTAGGCAGGCTTTGAACAAGCCTGGTAGTTTGCTGGTAGTCACTTGGCAAAGAAGGATCAGAAAGAAAAAAGGCACGGAGATGAGAGGGGGAGGGGAAAAAAACCAACACAAAAAGCAAGGAAAGCATCAAACTGGCATCAGTAGCAAAGTGCAATATAGGAGCCAAGCTCAGTGTAGGAGCTTGAATGCAAACACAGTAGTTTTATTAAAGGCTAAGGTATCAGCGATATCTAGATGCACGACCTCTAAGAATAACAGTAGGTGCTGCAAGGTATACTGTTAGAAAGTCAGTAAATGACAAAGCTGTCTCTGAGCCAGTACTGAACCAGTGTTCCAGCACAGAGTTTAGGGGTACTAAACTACATTGTTTTTTCAAAAGAAATGTAAAGACAAAAGATCAGTCATACTTACAGTAATTAAAAATCATATGGCCCATTTTTATGAGAGATTGGGAGGTGCTAATGTGAGCAAGATTACACTTTTAAAAACAGTTTAGTCTGTGGTATGCAAGATCAAGTACCTAAACACTCCAAACTAAACTAAGACAGTGGCAAAATTGCTTTTGTGGGTCTGGGTCTATTCCTTCGTGAAACGTGGCCCTGGGTGTTCAGAAGATTGTTGTATTTTATCAGCACTCAACTGGATACAAATGAATGTATATCTTTGTGTTGACTGGTTCTATGGAACAAAATTATACGTGAGACATCCTAAATATAGACACCGAAATCACACAATAGTCATTCACAGAGAAGGGGGTATCACTGCCTTAAGACTTCAGCTTTTTAATGTATGGATTTGGAATCCACCCCCACACTGTCACTAGATCCCAGTACGAACCAGTTAAAATTGCAGAATTTGGCCTGAAATGTCTACTATCAGTTATACCTGTGCAATTCTGTTGAGGTCAGTGAAATTGGAAAAAATGAAAATGAGGGCAGGATACAATCCACCATTAACTCTGAAAGGAACATTCTCATTCAGTAAATCTTCATTAAGTAAACCAGACAGATTATAAAACCGTACTACACTTGAGTTTTGTACTTGGTAACATATAAAACTTCATGATTCTCAGAGTCCAGCACACCTGAGGCACACTATGTAATCTTAATTCAGATGTTCTCACATGGCTACTACCCATTTTCACAAATAAACTGCTTTCCTGGTGGATTGTTTTTCAAGAGTTTGTCTACCAGCTGCAGAAAAATTAACCCACCACAAAAAGCGTTGAATAGGTTTATTATGGATGTAGTCACACAGGGTGCAGTTATCTGATCTGCAATTGGCAATGAAAAATGGGACCCAGCAACATTAGAAGGATTTTGCAAGGGGGAAAGGAGGGGTGGAACAGAGTAACTTCTTACAATAAGAACTGTATTTCCTACCAAAAGCAAGTTATGATTAGCCCATGCTCAACGAGCTCAGTCGGTTTCAGGTTATGACAGTGGTCTCATACCATATATCCTTTGAGGTTATCCTCTCTCCACCAAAGCTCAATAAACAAAGAGCCTACTGTGGGAAAAATCTGCGCCACCCAGGAAAATCAAGTCTGAGAGCCACCTTTTTCAGACCAGCAATCTCTCAGTTCTTTCACTAGTTAAGCCAACAGTGGATCTGTCTGTGTGACAACAGACACGCTGACATCATGTATAAATGTAGTCTAGACCACAGCTAATCTGTAATCTAAATTTCCTTTATTTAGCTAGCTTTTATAACAGCACCTAGCACCAGCACCATAACACCTGAGCCCCTTACAGAGTCCATTGTGCGATTTTCAAATCCAGAACCCCCATGTCCAAATGGAATACACAATCCAGCCCACATGTCTTAATCAGACCAATAACCAAATACTACAACAATTTTAAAGTGGACAATGTCTAGCAAAAGACTGGGTTAAAAAAAAAAAAAAGGTCATCTAAGTAATAACAGCAATTTACCAGATTGACACATTAAGTGATCTACTGTTCTCTCTTATATTTGTAGCCAGGATACTGCTGGATAAGTCTCCTGATGAGCAACAGATATAAAAATGGGTCATCCAAATTCATGAAGAAGTCCTTAGCTCAGTGGTTCCCACACTTGTTGCGCCGCTTGTGTGGGGAAAGCCCCTGCCGGGCAGGTTCGTTTACCTGCCACGTCTGCAGGTTTGGCCGATCGCGGCTCCCAGTGACCGCGGTTCGCTGCTCCAGGCCAATGGGAGCTGCTGGAAGCAGCGCGGGCCGAGGGACGTACTGGCCGCCACTTCCTGCAGCTGACATTGGCCTAGAGCAGCAAACCTCAGCCAGTGGGAGCCGTGATCAGCAGAACCTGCAGACGCAGCAGGTAAACAAACCAGCCCGGCCCCCCAGGGGCTTTCCCTACACAAGCGGTGGAACAAGTTTGGGAACCACTGCCTTAGCCTATTGTCATAACTTTCCTGAAGCAAGATTTTAAAGGTTAAACCATTTCATAAACTTTAAAAGTTTCTATGAGCAATCAGTCATTAAAAAGAGTGGGTATCCTCTGACCTCTATGTTAGAATTCCTCTTTTGCTTTTGGGAAGCATATAGCAGCAAAGCAGATAACCAGTTATCCTTACTGCCTCTGTCTGTGCCTGAAGATAATGGTCTAATTAACAGTGAAACTCAATGGATTTAACTCTTCAGAAAAATGTGTTGTTGACTGATAATCAAAAAGGTGATTCTTGAAGCATTTCCACATGGCCACCATGCAGAAAAAACATTCAGAAAAGGAGTTTAGCCTTCTCACTTGGAAGTCTCTGAAAGAAGTTTGTTCCCAAACGTTTCCAAAATTCCCTTCACTTACAGACATGAAGAGTTCCTGATATCTTACAAAAATGATGCTTTTTGACAACACGGCATCAGGCAGGTATATCTGTAGGCCCAATCCTACATTCCTTACTCAGGCAGAACTTCCATTTAAGACAATGCAAGCCCCTCCACTGCAAGAGCTGCATGATCAGGTCCTGGAATTGCAACTCACTGGTACCTCACTTCATGACAGCATTTGCAATGGTTTCAGTGCAAAGCACAGAACGACTAGCAAACCTCAAAAGGTTCTGTTTGCACAGGCTCTCAAGAGTTCATTTTTTACAAGAACCAGTTTCTTCAACAAAATTAGGCGGGCAACTATAAGAGAAGAATCTCTTTCACAAGATACCATAGCTTCTACTTACCCTGGAAATGCCACAATAATCAGTTCTCTCACTGCATTTCAGCATTTCCATTTTGGTCCTGCCCTGGACTAAAGCATGCAATGATGTAGGGAACAAACAGATGAGAGGTTACATTTTTCAAACCTTAGTAACAGATTAAGATTGGTTTAAAGATGGGAGAAGGTTTAGCGTAGTTTTACAAAAGTTGCTTTGCCCAACCCTAAAAGGTAGAGTTCTATAAATCTTGATTAACACAAGAGGACTGAAGGCAGACTTGAAGGTAGAGGACAACAACAACTCATGCTACTCACCACAATGTGCAATTCCGGATTAGTACTTGTGTGAGAGAAAAAAAAACAGTGCTAGTGAATTAGCATTTCCAGAACTTGAACGTCACTGTCAAACATACTGTATCTGATAGTGATGTTCTCGCTGCAGTAACAGGTAGCAAGAAACACAGGTTAAAAAACAAAGTGGCAAAGTACCCAAACTGTTTATTTACAGTGGTACCACCAGTTTTTTTTTTTTTGTTTTGTTTGTTTTCAAAGAAATATCCAATTCTTGAAGAGCTAAATAGCTCTCAAGAATATTTCACGGATTTTAGATATCTTGTAGGATGCTTGAAGAATCAAGACCTTCTATTCTCTCTTCACACACACACAAAGAATTGACGACAGTACTGTTCCTTCATTGTTTCATGTAAATTTTTTCAAGTTATTGAAAAACAGTAGAAATATTATTACAGTGCACTATTTGTTGTTTTTTTCCATTGTGTCACCACAGCTGTTTGCTTGAAACTATATGGCAATCTAAAAACAAAAATGTACCCAGTCTCAGGAAATAAGATTCCAGAAAAAGAAGTCTTATTACATTTTGTAATCAGTCTATCATCTTTGACCAAAGACCTCCAGTGGATCTGACTGCAACACAACAGATATGCAAAAGTGAGTATTTCAAATTAGTTTTATCCATAAGATCCCCAATTGTGTTCAACAAAGAAACACTAACTCATTCTTCATCAGTCTCCTCAATGAAAACTGATGCCTCTGACCCTATACCTAATCAGTATCATAGGGAGGAGCAAGATTTGAGCAAACAGCAAGGCAAAGGAGACAAACCATAACATTTGTTATATGCTCTTAGAGTTGAAGGCAACTCCCCCACCTGAGAACTTAACTTCATTTGCCACAGTGCTGAGCCTGATGAAACAGAGATAGATAGTATTTATTTTCTATGTTCCACTGGTGAAGCACAGGGTCCTTTAACTGACAAGAATTTATTAGGACAGAGACAACATGCACACACATCCCATCAGTGCTTCCACTCATGGAGTACTGTTACTGATCTGAAAATTGGTCTAACCCATTGGTTCTCAAGCAGGGGTATGTGTACCCTTGGGGATACGCAGAGGTCTTTCACGGGGTACATCAACTCATCTACTTATTTGCCTAGTTTTACAACAGGCTACATAAAAAGCATTAGCAAAGTCAGTACAAATTAACATTTCATACAACTTGTTTATACTGCTCTATATACTATTCACTAAAATATAATTACAGTATCTATATACCAACTGATTTATTTTATAATTATATGGTAAAAATTAAAAAGACCAATTTTTCATTACTAGTGTGCTGTGACACGTGTATTTTTAGGTCTAATTTTGTGAGAAAGCATATTTTAAGTGAGGTGAAACTTGTGGTATACAAGACAAATCAGACGCTTCAAAGGGGTACAGTAGTCTGGAAAGGTTGAGCATCACTGGTCTAACCAAACCATGAAGAGAATTCTTGGCAAAAAGTAAGTTTACAAAGAAAGACATTTAGAACTTTCTGTATTGTCACCACATTAAAGAAAAACTCCCCACCCCTCAAAAAAACCCAAACCTCTCATTTAAAACTATAGAGCAAGACCTCTTCCTACTGATGTGAAACATGACTAGATATTATCCATACCATCATGCAAAATGGTGTTCACTGCCAACCTGGACAACACTGGTGTTACAAGAATCAGCCATTCACAGGTCAACAACTGGCTCAGAAATCTTCCCCAGTTTTCTCAAACCTGACCATTACACTTTTTTTTTTTTCTTTTACAGTCCACTTCTGCTACTGTGGAAACAAAAATGTCTTAAAGACAACAGTCACAATTCCAGAACGTAACTTAATTAAAAGAAATAATCGTAATCTGAGGTAAAATTACTCTATTATTAAGAGCTAAATTTTAGCCAATGGTGAGAACTGGTTTAAAACAAAGTTTGCAATTGATCACAATCTATGAAAAAATTTTGAAAAAAATTAAGTGTATGCCAATGTGACTTTTTTGGCTTTCTACCAAAGGAAATTCACGTCAAACTATGAGAAAGTTGATGTTTTACCACTTAAGTTTTAGAACTATTTCAGCTAATCAGAAACTAGTTTATACTTAAACATTAAAATCACACCTAAGAATAAGCCAGGTTCTAATTAACCAGAGCACACAAAAGGATATTGGTCATTATTAAGTCAATGAGAATAAAGTTTTTCCAATAATACTGCAGAAAGAGAATATTCATCACTCCATTATACCAATGCCTCATCATCAGTATAATGGAAGGAAATAAGTCACTGGAACTGAAGGTTGTTACAAGATAAATTCCTCCCACTTCCATAACTATCTGGGTTTTTCTTTATGTTTTATCCCTCAACCAGGATTGGCTTTGGCATGCACATAGCAACAGATAACCAGTTGAGTCCACGGACCATCTTTGTTCAGGAAATTTGGGTGGGCCAAAATTCGCTTTTGAAATTCAAACAGTTGAGTGGATTGGATCTGGAAGCTGTGGACCAGCGTAAACAGTGTCACATCAGTCCACCCTGGGTGAGGGGGCAAATACACACAAAGATCTTGAAAGTATGGTCTGGGGTAAATAGTACTCCAGGTTTTCATTCAATGCTAAGGTGGGAGAACTATAAAGGCCTCAAATCAGAAGAAAGGGCAGATAAATAATGCCATAGCACAATGTACACTGCAAGAATCCACACAAGGATCCTAACACTGTGTACCACATACTTGCACAGGTGGAATCCACACAAATAGAGCTACATCATGACATATTAGTATGGGGTCAATAATGCTGCATTGTGCTATACAAGTATAGGGGCATCCAAAGACCTCGAAGTTGTGGATGGAGGCATAAAACCCAAACAAACCCTCTGTCTCGCTATATATTCTGCGATCACCGAAAGACCCAGGAAAAGGAGGAGGGGAGAGAAGAGATTCCCTCGGGGGACAGAAGTGAGTAAACACTGAGCGGCAAGGAAGAGGCGACGGGAGCTCCCAAGGTGTTTGGGGGGGGGGGAGGGAGGGCTGGGTGTTTCCATGTTTCCCCCCTTGAGCAGGACAGCAGAGTGTCCCCCACTTGGCAATTCCTGTGCTTGTGGGAGATGCCTTTCCCCGGGGGCTGCCCCTGTGGCTGGAGATAGAGGGGATTTCCCCAGCCCAGCGGGGCTGTGGGGGGGGGGGCTGCCCTAGCTGCCGGGAGCTCCCCAGCCCAGCAGCCCCCACACCTCTCTTACCGTCTATGTTCTCCCGGTCGCTGATGTGCTGCAGGTTGCAGCCCGTGTCCTCGCGGCTCAGCTCGGGCTCCGGGCGGTAGGACTCCAGCCGGGAGTGGGCATTCCTGCGTAGTTTGGGGCTGGAGGAGACGCAGCAGGAGGTGGTGTTCCCCATCTTCCTTCGCCGCCGGGCCAGGCGCGGGAGGATGCAGGGGGAGCCCGTCACTGGCGGGGGCGAGAAGCCATGGGCAGCAGCGGAGAAAACAACAAGCGGCAGAGGAAGAGGCGGTGGCGGCTGCTCCCTCCAGCCGCGCTCCCCGGCTGATCCCCGCGGCGGCTCATCCAAGAAGCCGTGCCCCGAGCACGTCCAGCCGAGCGGAGGGCGCAGCGGCTAAATCATCCTGCCCCGGCAGGCAGGGCACAGGCCGGCTAAGCGTGGCTCAGGCACAGCCCCATTGCCAGCGGCGGAGCGGCCGCGCTCCTCCTCCGCCTCCCCAGGAGCGGGCTGGATCCACTCCCCCGGCGCACGCGGCGGCACCGCAGCCTCCCAGGCTGCCTTTGCAAAAACGGTTCCGGTTCAAGCGGGTGGCGGCAACACCTGCCCGCCGGGCTGGGAAGGGAGACACGGGGCGCGTGCAGCGGCGCCGCCCGCTCCCAGGGTGCGCCCAGCTGGGGCGCTGCTGCTGCGCCTCGGGAGAGGGGAAGCCCCAGGCGCAGGGCTGTAGCCCCTCCTCCCGCGGCGGCGGCGGCTGCCCTGGAAGAGAACAGAGCGGCCGGGGGCAGGCAGCGCGCGCGCGGGGGCCGCGCCTGTCCAATCTGCGGCTGCCTTCCCGTCGCGCCGCTGCACACCCGCGCCGAGCCCCGCTCGAGGCCCCGCCCCTTGGCCCCGCCCCGCCCCTTCCCCCCAGGCCCCGCCCCCGGCCCGCCAGGTTGCGGGAAGAGCCCCCTCCTAGGCAGTCCCGGGCTCCCCACAGCGGCCCCCAGCTCCTTGGGCGGCTCTTACTGCGACCGAGGTCCGGTCTGGCGGGGCCGGGCCTCTCGGCGAGGGCAGACTCGGACCCGCCCCGGCCTCACACGCCGGTGCGGCTGGCAGGGGCAGCGCTTGGGGGCGGGGGAGTGATCCCGCCGCCGCCGCCGCCGCCGCCGCGCTTCCCTCTCTCCCCCGCTTCCCTCCATTCTCACTCCTCCGGCCGCCCTGTCTGTCGCACTCACCCCCTCTCTGCTTCTCCCTCCCGCCGTCAGATTCATGCCCCCTGCGCAGAGCTCATGCGCCCGCTGCTTCTCCTCTGCAAAGCAAGAATCAGCGCCCCCACCCCTGAGCCCATTTTCTTCACGGCCCCCCCCTTCCCTTATTTCTTCAGGATTCTCTCCTGGCCAAAAGGGGCTTCAGGGGCGCTGGAACTGGGGGTGCCCCAGCAGCACCCCCTGGCTCTAAGTTGCAGTGTTGGTCAATGGCCTGCAGGACTCCCATTGTAACAGATTTCGGAGTAGCAGCCGTGTTAGTCTGTATTCGCAAAAAGAAAAGGAGGACTTGTGGCACCTTAGAGACTAACACATTTATTTGAGCATGAGCTTTCGTGAGCTACATCCGATGAAGTGAGCTGTAGCTCACGAAAGCTCATGCTCAAATAAATGTGTTAGTCTCCAAGGTGCCACAAGTCCTCCTTTTCTTTTTACAGAACAAACTGAAAGTAATAGAGATGGGCCAGCCAGACAGTCCAGTTAGGCACAGAGCTGGAGCTTGGGTATGGGAGTGAATCAGGACGAGGGGTCAGGTTTGACAGCATGGAAATCACACAGGTTGTTCTTCCGCTATTTTTGCCCCAAATGACAGAAAACTCACAAGAGCCTCTGTATTCTTAAAAAGAAAAGGAGGACTTGTGGCACCTTAGAGACTAACCAATTTATTTGAGCATCAGCTTTCGTGAGCTACAGCTCACTTCATCGGATGCATTCTTAAGATGTCATTTCCATTCAAACCTCAACCAGAAAATAGGCCCTTTATAATTTATGATTGATCAAACTATAGGGGCTAGCCACCTAATCCAAATTACATCCTCTGCCTCTCCACCTCGCGACAGACATTCACCAATGGCAAGTAGGAAACTTTCTTTGGCAAATAGTATTCTAAGCCGTCAGTTTCTTAAGTATTAATTTGCATAAAATTGTTTCTAGCCCTGAAGGTGACAAAGATAATCTCCCGAACATGAAGTGAGTGTAACCAATGCAGTGCTGTCTTCCTACACTCCATTGTCTCTATATTCATAGCTTTCCCAAACAGCAGAGTGACTACTCTCGGTTTTCGTGCTACGCAAGACGGAGATTGTGCTTTATATGAATTATTGTTGATTGATTGCTGTGCCGAGTGTTTAGAAGAAATTAATTGTAGATTTCCAAATGTTATTTATTTTTTTAAACATCGCATTATTTTAAGCCAATCTCATGATTTTTGGAGGCCTGATTCATGATTGTTGAACACTTTGGATTGCCAACATTGGTAGAAGAAACCTATACTTCTCAGGTTATGAAAAGAGTTTTGTCTTGTGGCTTTATACTGTGGTGGCTCAAAGCAGTAGTCTCATGAGATTTGGTACTGTTCTTAAAACCTCAACTCCTGGAGTCATGTGATTACATGAGAGTTTCAGCTTTCATCCTTTAAAAAGTACATTTCTGGACCTCATAGTTGCATAAAAATATTTGATAACATGCTCTAAGGCACCCTAGAGGCTCAGAAACCAGAAAGCAGAGGAAAAGAATCCAGTTTTTTAAAAGTAAATCTCATCTTTTAGCCAATTACAATTTTATGAGGCCTGACTCATATTTGAATGCTTGAGGTTGACAATATTGCAGTAGCACCCAAAAAGGTGTGTAACCTTTATAAATGCACAACTTTTGATGAGTTATTTGTTTACTTACCCATGGCTGTTTGTACTTTACTTTAGTAACACATATTAATGGGAGCATCTTTCCTATTTTCTTCCATTGGGAGTGAATGTCTGAGTTTCATCCAAAGAAACAGAAATTAAAACTTTTTGTTTTCCTTTTTTAGGAAAAGTGTTAGCTTGTGCACTGTAATGTCTAGTACTTTCCATCATTAGCCAGGTGTCACAGTGACTGAGCTAAACTGGTCCTGTCAAGTGCACCCACCTTTCAGACTCAAACCTCTCGCTATCATCTGGCTTAGGTGGAATCATGCAATTCTCCCACTCACAGACCAGGCCCTGGGTTGCCGTCCTCTGGTACTTACCATGGTTGCCTTAGCAGGTCTGACTTAGGTTCAGACCCTATATTTCTGTACCTTCTGGGACAATGACAGTGGTAAGCACTGATCAAATAGTTTTCTTCAAGCAAAGTATTATTTTTTTAGAACAAAGCATATTAGAGAAAACCTAACAACAGTAAAACACACTACACATGTCCAGCCTAGCAGGTGTCTTCCACATGAGAACCCTAGTTAGGACTGGCTTTCTATCATCTCTTCCATGGAGCCTCTCTCTGTCTGTATGCCTCCCTTGTCAGAACTCACTGATACTGTCTGGACAGTCCCTCACCTTCTTCACAGGGATCAAGACACTTTTTAACAGTTTGTAGTCCTTTTTGATCTCTTTTGATCCTTTCCCACCCTGGCAAAACAGCTGTGCCATTTCAGCCTGGAGCCTTGATGGATGCTACTGTCTTTTGATTGTGTGCCTGGGTATTCTTATCTGGGAAGCCAGTGGGTTACCTTCCTGTACACACCCATTGAATTTGAGCATTATAGGCATATAATAAACATTTACACTTTCCCCCAATATACTATAATTTTCCCTCACTAACAATTATTACATAACAGTATTCATAACATTATGACGTATTAGTTCATTTCTGGCACACTAGGTTCTTTGTATAACTTTATATATTGTATGTGTTTTCATCTATAACACTAAGAAACTTTGGCCAAAAACAAGCACTTATAAAATGGTACCTAAATAAACAAAACAGAAATATTTCACAGACATACATCTAGCCATACATGCTAGTAACTAACAGAGTGTGTTCACTCTTGCCAATCTGTTTCTCTTGGCGCTAAGTAAATGCAACGTCTGCTGCAGGAGATATGCCATTAAATGCAATGGGCTGGATTCATCCCTTTAATGAGAGTGTCTCAGCACCTTTTAAAAACAGTTTGTGCATGTGTAAATCTGGAGTTAGGCACCTTCTATTAGAATTGAATACAAAATTCCTACTAGATGAGATGGAAGACAGAAGAATCAGAAGTTGTTACTGGAGGTGAGTTTTGAAACAATTAAAACACTGATATATTTTGAAACTAGACATTTAAAAAGCAGCCTTTAAAAATGTACAAGACATTTTGAACAAATTAATGTAATTTTCTCTTTTCCTATTTGGTTACTTGTGTTCTCAATTTTATCTTGACTTGTATTCTTCTTGGTTTCACCCTCAAATCTCACTTAGTTGGCAGTCTATTGATAAAAGAGGCTGGTGCTACATTATGTATTTAAAAGATAATGTCAAGGGAAGAGAACATTGCCACAGGATAATGGACTCCTGCTGGTGCTACACAAGAGCTGAACCCAAAACACCTGTGAAATAAATGTCAAAAAGATATTCTTGGATGTTCAATTATAATGACTTTATTTTAGTGACATCAAATGCATGATGAAAAGGAGTACTTGTGGCACCTTAGAGACTAATGCATGATGCAAATCTTATTATTTGATAGCTCTTGGTACAGTAAAGTCAGAGCTGCTCCCTGAACCATTATTAACTTGGTTAAGTTCCATTGACTTCAAAGGAAGATCTGTTGTGTGTTTCATTTGATCAGAGATCAGCATGAGCTTCTTTCTTCTGTGAACAGCTCTATTCTGCCTACTGCAGAACAACCATAAAGCCCCTCAACACTAGGCCCAGGCCTTTGAAGATTGGCCTGCTTGGAGCTGACTAGGCTTATATGGCACTTACTCCTGCATAACTACACAGCTTATCCCACAGGAAGGGGAGTGGGCTTCAATAAGGAGGGTTTCTGTCAAGTTATGAAGATGGAACCCATCGGGATTCATAAGGTTTGATCTCTGAGATCTTCCTATAACGTTCATGAAAACTTGTAAATGATTGGGACAGTCTGAGGTGGATCATTGTATTGCTTAAAATGAGAAGTCTTTTGACTCCAGGTACCACTGTTGATGTACAAGAATCTGGAAGATAGTTTTTAATCCAAAATCATTTTCAGTCTGTAGAATAAATAACATGGGAGACAGAAGTGAAAAAGTAGGAATGCATTATAAATAATAGACTGGTGGCAACCATATCTTTTTAAATGGATTACATTTTCCAGGCTCATAATTTACATCTGGAAAAGAAAATAAGCTAGAATAGAAACTTCTGTCATACAACTTCCATCCCATTCTGCCCCCTAATGGTGAACAGAGGTCCTACTTGCAATAAAACATCAAAATTTTAGCCCCAGAGCAAAGTTTTATAAACCCTTGAAAATAAAAGTTTAAAATGAAACTTCTTGTCATCTCTTAACTAAGACAAGATAATTTGATCACCATTCAATTTCAATAATGGAAAGAATTTTTGACATGCTTCATTTATAGGGTATAATTTCTTCAGTCTCTGTGTTATACCAATAAAATAAAAACTAGCAGGATCTTATTAAAGGGGATAAGACAAAATGTCACATTTATTGTGAATACAAAAATAATCAGAGTAGGCAGTCAGTTATAGCTATAACATTTCATTCAGTTTCACATTCATTCACACTTTCATTCATACACACACACAGGTCCTGCAAATTTGTTATAGTTACCAGCCTGGAGGTTGCTCATGCCAAGTTACCAGCCAGGTAACTTGGGCATGAGAGTGGAGCTGAGTCTTTGTCAGTTGCACGTCTGATGCTCCTGGAGGGTGGTAGCAGAACCGGACTCAAAGTTCTCAGTTTCTAGAGTCTATTTTTGTAGGAATTTATTCCTATACCAGTCTATGGGAATTTCTTCATCATGCTGTTGCTGAATTGATCAGCAGATGGCACATTCCTGACGGCTCTGTGCTGCCAGATGTTATCTTGTTCTTTGGTTCTCCCCTCCTTGAGGCTGTTGGGTGGATTCCAGTCTGCCCTCCGGGGGTCCTCTGGTTGTCTCCACTCTGCGCATTCTTTGGCCGGATACTGAACTCCTCGGCTGGCACCTCCCTGATCATTCATTTATTATCTACACCAAGCATCCATCCACAAACATCCTCTATCTCTATTTTAATTACAATTGTTAACAAAGCGAGATAAATACAACAAAAGGGTGGGGAGTCTCTGTGTGCTGTTTCTGTTGTTACAAAGTATAGCTTTGAGTCTCTCTCTGTCTTAGGATGTACTAACACAATTAGCAGCTTGCAAGTTTCACACAGAGAGGGAGAGAAACAGTTAAAATGAAAGGTTTCAGAGTAACAGCCGTGTTAGTCTGTATTCGCAAAAAGAAAAGGAGTACTTGTGGCACCTTAGAGACTAACCAATTTATTTGAGCATAAGCTTTCGTGAGCTACAGCTCACTTCATCGGATGCATACTGTGGAAAGTGTAGAAGATCTTTTATACACACAAAGCATGAAAAAATACCTCCCCCCACCCCACTCTCCTGCTGGTAATAGCTGGTAATGGCCCAACTTGATTATCATACACATTGTAAGGAGAGTGATCACTTTAGATAAGCTATTACCAGCAGGAGAGTGGGGTGGGGGGAGGTATTTTTTCATGCTTTGTGTGTATATAAAAAGATCTTCTACACTTTCCACAGTATGCATCCGATGAAGTGAGCTGTAGCTCACAAAAGCTTATGCTCAAATAAATTGGTTAGTCTCTAAGGTGCCACAAGTACTCCTTTACTTTTAGTTAAAATGATAAAATTCTTGTCATCTCTTAACTAAGACAAGACAATTTGGTCACCATTCAATTTCAATAATGGAAAGAATTTTTGACATGCTTCATTTATAGCGTATAACTTCTGCAGTCTCTGAACCAATAAATGTATTGTGTTCCTAATGGCACATTTAAATATATATGTTCCATGTATGATAAATAAGGTTTAGAAAATAAAGTCTGTTATCCCAAAGGTAGTAAGAAAAAACAGAGTTAAATAAGAGTAAATGTCATTTTTATGTGGAGATGATTGACACATCCATATTTAAAAAAATCTAATTCTATGCTAATTAGAAATTTAATCTGGTCATTCAACCTATTTGTGTTTATTCTGATTCATTGTGTCAAATTGTAAAGAATTATATAATTAACCTGACATAAAACTCCATCTTGGGACTTTAAAGAGGTGAATGCCCTTGAGGATATGTGGATTTTCTGTCAAATGGAGCTGAGACTAGAGACTTCTAGTTAACCTTTCAGTGCTAAGTGCCTACACATCAAGGAAGTGGAGAGAGAACAAACATCAGGGTTTAAATAATTCTGGAAAATGAGAGAAATTTATTTGAGTATTATTTAATGAGACTCCATCTACAGAGGAGAACAGACCTTTTAATGAAGTCCAAGAATAAAGAACGAATGTAATATAAATACCTACACATATAAACAGAACATAAACATTGCAAAGAGGTATGTCTAGCAACAGAGTGTACTCAGTCTGGCTATTCTGCTGCCACTTGCATTTAATAGACCCATTGTCAGCTAAAGGAAGAATGCTATTACACCCACTGGGCTGGATTCATCCCTGGTGTAACTGCACTGATTTCAGTTGGAATTGGTTGTGCTCAGCACTTCCAAACACCAGGCTACTATTATTAATCAGTCATACAGACCCAGATCCTCAAAGGTATTTAGGCTCCTAACCTGCATGGAAACCAGTGCCAGTTAGGAGCCTAAATACCTTTGAGGATCTGGGTCACAGCTACTTAGCTCTCTCAGACACTACTGGACTTGGGAGGGAAAGGGGCAAAGAGGGGTCTGGATAGTGTCTGCCTTTGCTATCACCGCCACTTCTTTGGCCATGGGGAAGGAAATAAGTCTTTTCTCCCTTCAAATAAAGAGGCTGGGAGCACTGCGGCCACCATTTCATATTGTGGGCTCAGTTGTCTGACTGCCAGGAGCTCTATGCCTCCACTGCATGACTGAGAACCAGCCTTCCCTTCTCCATCCAGAAAGCGCGGAGACTTTTTTGTAAATGTAGAAATTATTCCAGAATGTCTATATCCCTGAGTCTTCTCTCAGCTTCTCAACCTCCTCTGGTGCTTCAATAGCTGCCTCACAAGACAACCCTGTCATAAAGGCTGACAGCTTCATCTGACGCTTTAGCTCTACACTGTAGCAGGATGTGGTGGTGGAGGGCAGTCTGCAAGTTCTTCAGCCACACTACCCCTAGCCTTAGCTAGCCTTGGGGAGACCTAATTCTTAAATCACAATGCAATATGCTTCTCCACAGAGCAATGCAACATGTGAGAGATCAGTCCAATTAGTACCTGTTTTAGGAGGTGGTGTTTAATGGTTAAAATAAATAGTTGGTTAGATGTAGGTGGAGAAATACTGTGTTTACATAAGGTTTTGTTGCTGGTCAGATCTGTTGGCATTACTTCTGCAAAAGTGTCTTAACTTGTGAACATTTTCCACTTGATTGTTTGTTTAAACCATGCAGGCAAGTTCACGAGTAAATTAATATCTGACACATTTCCTTTGCTGGTCACATGGAGTCCCTTGCTGTGGTTATTTTCTTTAAGAAAGAAATCGAGCAAGAAAAAAAAAATCACTAGAACACATGCAGTGACAAAAACCACTGTGTAATCATGCAGTTAGAGTTTGTAGATGGGGTTTTCTGGTGGATCTAATTGTAGGAGCCACAAGTAAGGGTATCAAATGTTTGATCCCAAGTGGACTAAAAGTGCAATTAAGTACATCTTATAATAGTTGCAACCTTTCTGTCAGGTGTTGTCAGCACCTGTAAGGGCAGGCTCAAATAGTTAGGGGTCTCTCTTAAAACTAGAGGGTCACACGCTTTGTTGCTTCAAGGCCAAGCTCACTGCTCACCACAGGGCCTCCAGGAATTCTTCTGTTCCCTGTGTGCCCTCTCACTTCCCTCTGTATTTCAGGGACTCCCAGCAGCTCCCATCCCTCATACCACAGACTCTGTGTACCCTCACATTCCCCCTACTGCCAGGGTCTCCCATTTTTCCCCCCGCAATAAGAGGGGCTCTGTGTGCCCCATTGCCTCCTCTGCCACATGCCAGAGACCCCGTGTGCTTTAATATCTCCTTCCCCATACTACTGTCCCCCAGTCTAGGTGCTCTGTATGCCCTTCACCCCACATCCACAGACCCCCATTCCTCCCTTTGCCCCATTATGTGGTTTCAGTGTGTCCCCCATTCTCCCCATATCAAAATCCCCTAGTCCCTTTTCTCTCCCATGCCAGGGCGCTGTGTGCACTCTCCTTCCCCTCCCCCATTCTTTTTCTTTCTGTCTGGGACACAGGTCATTCAGAGTGTCGGCATCTTAGACTGTCCTGGGAGTGTAAGCAGAGCTGAGGTGAGAGGTGTTGTTATGGTAGAAGATGTTAATGGTGGCTCTCAACTGGTCCTTTGATCTACAGACAGTTACAGAAGTGACTGAAGCTACTGGGTGATCAACTATCACTCTGGTGTGGCGCCAAAGACATGCCATTTCTATAAAGAGCTGCACGCCATTCTTGGCGACAACCCCACATCCACCATCAAGAGTCCCATGGATACTTTGGGGTCAGTGGAGGCAGTGGCCAGCGGACTCAACCATGATGACAAAGTGGTGGACAAGAAGGTAGAGCTGGAGGATGATGTGGAGCACATGGCCGGGGCTTCTGATGGCGCGGCAAGTCAGGACCTTTTTTCCACTCTGGAGAAGTCTAGCCAGTCCCAGCACTCCAGTTGTGGTGCGCAGGATGCAGGAGAGGGGAGTGCCAATAAGTGCTCATTTTTGTACAGTGAGAGGAGATTGAGCTCTCCTGTACATTGTTATATGGTAGAGGAGGGATAAGGGACAAAAATTAACAATAGAGCCTGTCTGTCCACACAATGGAACCATGGCGGAAAAGTTTGTTAATGTACATGAGGATGTCCTGGAAATCCTCCATAGGGATCTCTCGGAAACTGTCCTGTAGGTTGTAGTGGTCCCTTGCTCTCAAGTCGGGAGAGAGGCCACTCCGCCTCACTGCATCAGGCAGCAGCACTTGGGCTCAGACCTCGCTGGTGGCAATTATTTCTTCAGGGACCAGAGTGGCACACAGGCGAGCAGCATACGGAGCCAGTCTGAAGCCACATGCATGCAGGAGTTACACCCTTGCATCCTGGGTTACCCTTAGGGGTGAGATATTGGGTTCGATTACCCTAGCCTGTGGAAAAGGGTACCAATATTCAGAATAGGCTCCCTAAACACTTATAGTAACCGCCTTCTCAAACCACCCTTTGTCCCTTCTTGCCCATTCCCCCTTAACCTCCACCCAAACACACCATTATTGGGACTCATGCTGAACTGTGTGCTAGCCAAGGGACAGTGGGAAAGAGGTGTATGTAACTTTTGTGATTCACAGCAGTGAACACACTCACAACACTGTCTCTGTTCATTGTTTCTTTGGCTTCTGCAGATGTGCCCTTGAGAACCCACTCCTTCACACCAGCAGAGCGTGGCAACCCAGGAGGAGTAAGGAGGATATGTTTCACAAAGTGCTGCAGTCAACAGATGCAGCATATAGCGAAACAAGAGCACGGAGGGAGACTATCAATGAAAGACTCAGGCTGGATGGAGGTATGTTGGGTGTCCAAGGATCACTGTGGGCATTTGCACATTCCCCACTGGAATCTTCTGGTCTGGAAAGAAAGTCCCAGCATGCAGCTTTCTATACAATCCAGTGTTCCAAAAGATGCGTGTTCCATGCGCCTTCCCTGACCACCCCATGCTGATGTCAGAGAAACTCCGGTGAGCCACCAGCGCCTGCAAGACAATGGAGAAGTATCCCTTTCAGTTGATGTACGACGTTGGGGGCCAAAATTGGAATATGCATTCCATATATTGCCCTGCCGCAGTTAGGGAATCTCACTGTCTCAAAGCCATCAATTGTTTCCAGCACATTACTGTGAGTCAGAGTCCTTTGTAAGAAGAGGCAATTAATGATACCACACACTTGCATCACCACCGCCCCCACAGTGGACTTTCCAACTCCAAACTGATTCGCAACTGACTGGTAGAAGTCTGGAGTTGCCAGCTTCCACACAGTGATCGCTACTTGCTTTTCCACTCTGAGGGCAATTCTCATTCTGATGTCCTTGCACAGCAGTGCTGGGGCAACCTCCATATAGTTCCAGGAAGGTGGCTTTGTACATCCAAAAGTTCTGCAGCCACTGCTCATCATCCCATACTTGCTTCACGATGCAATCCCTCCACTCAGGGCTTGTTTCCCGAGCCCACTACCGATGGGCCACCATATGCAGCTGCTCCATGAATGCCAACAGAAATCTTGAACTATTTGTTTCCATGGCAGACAGCAGGGCAGGCATCACTCAGTGTTTTGCAGCTCATGAAATAGTGCAGAACCAGCCACATGGTGTTCATAACACTCATCATTGGTCAGTAGCTCAGGATCCATGAGCTCAGGCAGAGATGTCGGGCGCACAGCTTACAAGGACTGTTGAAAAACAGTGCAAAATGAAGCAGGAAGCCCATGGAATTATGAGATGGAAAGCACTGCATCACAGGACAGCGAGCACGTCCCCATGATTTACTGCGATCCGTTCCCAGAGCTCCCAGTGGCAGAGGGTGGTGAGTTGCACTGTGGGATAGCTGCCTATGATGCAACGCTCTCTCTGTCAATGCAAGAGCAATGACTGTGGATGTGCAGAGCCAACACAAGGAGTGTTGGGTGGACGTGATCCACTGATGTTATTAAAGTGACTTATCATCATCAACATAACTAAAGTCGACTTAATACTGTAGTGTAGACATGGCATTAGGAAGAAAAGGTCTTCATGTGTTGCTAACTGTGAAAGGAAGAGATGCATACCCATTGTCAACATGCACCAATATCAAACTATCTAAGAAGGCAGACAAAAGAAATGAAGTAGATTTATTTCTTTTTCATGATCAGATGGGATCTTCCATTTATATAAGAGAAAACATGAATAAAGCGAAGGGTGTGGGAGGGAAAGGGTGTAGTTAATTAAAAGGACTTTCACATACTATGGTGTCTGCAGAGCGCTTCAGTCTAGCTTGCAAAATCTGAATAACTTTTGTAGTGCCATCTATAAACGCTTCTCATCTGAATCACCCCTGGGGAGAGGAGCACATGTAAGCAACAAATCAAGCTTCCTCTTTAAGAAAAGTACACATGACCAATATAAGCCTGTTTTTATTCTCAAATTCATCCCCCTGGGCATGATATCCTTCAGGGCTGGAATAAGGTAGAATCCATGGATTTGTGGATCAAGCCCTGAACTGGAAGGCACCCACAAACTACAACTCTATATGAGGAGGAGTCTGCCGTCAGAGACTGCTGGGCCTGCCATGGGTACTGGGAAGAAAAAAGCATAGCAAGGGTGAGGCTAGAAAAAGAGAAGGATGTTATGGAAAACTCTCTTCTATCAATTAACAGGTTTGGTAACCTGTTCTTGCATCTGGTAATAAGAAGGTGCCTATTTTCTGTGCGAAGACTACTACAAACCTAGCAAACACAGAGTGGATCTGGAATCCCTGACTTTTTCCAGCATTTCATCTCTGGTCCCACAAAAGGCAGATTTTCTGGTTTATTTTGCACATCCTCAGCTAACCCAGAAATCTTTAGCCACATGACCCTGCTAGAGGATATTATAGTTGCTATTGAGATGCTGCGGTTTCAAAGGCATCCTATGTGGCTTGAGGGAATGTTTAGCTATATTCTCCCACAGTTGTCTGTTTTATCCACCTGTAACGTCTTCGATGGTGAGCAATCTGGGGCAGGACATTTTTTTATTCTTTACTTAAGAAGGATGGTCCAGTGGTTAGAGCACTGGTCTGGGAGTTAGAAGACCTGGGTTCAATTTCCTGCTGCACCGCAGGCTTTCTGTGTGACTTTGGGCAAATCGCTTATCCTCTGTGTACCCCATCTATAAAATAGGGATAATAGCACTTTTCTCCCTCACAGGGGTGGTCTGAGGATAAATGCAGTAGAGACTGAAAAGGAGTACTTGTGGCACCTTAGAGACAAACCAATTTATTTGAGCATGAGCTTTCGTGAGCTACAGCTCACTTCATCGGATGCATACCGTGGAAACTGCAGAAGACATTATATACACACAGAGACCATGAAACAATACCTCCTCCCGCCCCACTGTCCTGCTGGTAATAGCTTATCTAAAGTGATCATCAAGTTGGGCCATTTCCAGCACAAATCCAGGTTTTCTCACCCTCCGCCTCCCCCCCCCACAAACTCACTCTCCTGCTGGTAATAGCCCATCCAAAGTGATCACTCTCTTCACAATGTGTATGATAATCAAGGTGGGCCATTTCCTGCACAAATCCAGGTTCTCTCACTCCCTCACCCCCCTCCAAAAACCACACACACAAACTCACTCTCCTGCTGGTAACAGCTTATCCAAAGTGACCACTCTCCCTACAATGTGCATGGTAATCAAGGTGGGCCATTTCCAGCACAAATCCAGGTTTTCTCACCCCCCCACCCCCATACACACACAAACTCACTCTCCTGCTGGTAATAGCTTATCTAAAGTGATCATCAAGTTGGGCCATTTCCAGCACAAATCCAGGTTTTCTCACCCTCCGCTCCCCCCCCCAACTCACTCTCCTGCTGGTAATAGCCCATCCAAAGTGACCACTCTCTTTACAATGTGTATGATAATCAAGGTGGGCCATTTCCTGCACAAATCCAGGTTCTCTCACTCCCTCACCCCGATGCATCCGATGAAGTGAGCTGTAGCTCAGGAAAGCTTATGCTCAAATAAATTTGTTAGTCTCTAAGGTGCCACAAGTACTCCTTTTCTTTTTGCGAATACAGACTAACACGGCTGTTACTCTGAAAGTAGAGACTGAGTTACTCAGATATTATAGAAATGGGAGCCAAATAATTAAACAAAATACATGATTCATATGGTACTTTAAGGTATACACAGTAGAGTTCTTTGATGCATGTCCCATGCCTATCTTGAAATGCCTGGTAGAGATTGATATAATTAAGGAACAAATCACTTTGAAGTTTCTGTGGCTTATGAACTCTACCCACAACATCACTTGACTGAGTGGGGAGGCAGAAGTAAATCAACTGAGAGAAGAAAATCTAAAAAGATATGAAAGTAGCCATCTTTCTACTCTAAATAGAGCCAGTGTAAGTCACCAGAGCTTGTAATATGGCCCTGGGAAAATTAGTCACTGACCTAAAAACGCTTCCCACTGGATGTCTGTGACTACATTTCACATACTCCAGAGAAAAATAATCACTGATGAGAAAAGAACAAAAGTAGATAAAGAAACACCATATGGTGAAGTGAAAATAGATTGTGCTAGCAAGTACATAAATAAAAGTATAAGGAATATAAATATAACCAAAGTACATTAAGTTAATATTATTGGCCAATTTAAAATAGTCAAAGCCAAAACAGTAGACTTGAGTCTGCCTCTTAGTAGAAATAAAACAGAGGTTTCCTTTAAATCATCCAACATTCTCTAAGCACAATAGGAGTGGGTAATTGTACATCCCCAGTTTGCTGCAATCCCAAGCAGCACTGGTGTTTTAGAAGTTGGGACTCCTAAAGATGACCTGACATTTTTCTTTAAATCCAGCAATTTATGGCTAAACAGGAAATCAGCATATTGATTTAAAACATATTAGGCCACATACTCAGCTGGTATAAGTCACCAAAGCACTATCAAAATCAATGAAGAGGCACCAATTTACACCAGAATCTGGACCACTTTTTTTGCTTTTTAGATTAGTATTGTCCACACCTGCTGCAAATCACTGGCTCTCACTTTCCAAAAATGCACTCTGCTGATTGACTCATACCAACCACAGGATTCCACTTGAGGTGGTTTATTGAGATAAAGCAAGCCTCTGTTTCTGCATTCGAATTTTATTGTTTTCCAACGCTATTAATGTTCTTAGGCCTGATACACCATTCCATCACTCCAGTTTTATGGCAGTGTAAGCTAATTGCACTCAGTGATGTCACACTAATGTAAAACTGGAGTGAAATGCTGGTGAAACTAGGCCTTTGTTTTCAAACTGTTCTTCAAAGGAGACGATTCAAAAGACGTTAAATCATGACAGCTCAATCACAGTTTAGGCTCAATCACTGCAAGGTATAGAGCACATTGTGATAATTTATTAAATTCTAAGAAATAATGTGGGAGCATATTACAGCATATGACTACAGGCTGCAACCCTCCTGCGTAGGCTTGGCTTGAAAACCAGAAGATATATCTTCTCAAATTCATTTTTCTTGAACAAACAGTGCAGAAAAACAATTAACTGCCTCTCTATAATTGTTGTTTGAGATGTGTTGTACATATCCATTCCACTGTAGGTGTGTGTGCACCTTGAGCACAGATGGAGAACTTTTTCCTTCGGGATGGCTTGAGCATTGGGATGGCTTGAGCACTCTGTTGTCACATGCCCCTGTGTGCTAGTATAAGAGGGTGGAGCTGCCCCTGACTCCCCTCTCCACCCTCCAGTTCCTTCATACCAGATAGACTACGACAGAGAGGAGAAGGAGGGTGGGTCATGGAATGGACACGTGCAACACATCTTGAAGAAAAGTTACAGAAAGGTAGGTAACTGTTAAGCAGGGCGGGGCAGCAAACAGTCCAGGCTCTGGCCTGCAGTCAGGTAGAGCTGTAGCACCAGCCCAGTGTAGGGGCTCAGGTAGGGGTGAGCACCAAGCCCAGTCTCTGGAGCTCAGGTCTGGGTGAGCACCAGATGCGGTCTGTGGGGCTCAAGTAGGGGTGACTGAGGAGTGCAGGCCTCCTGACCCAAGGAGGGCAACTACTGCCACCCCATGATTGGGGTGGCGGGGGAGACACAGGCTCGCCCAACTCCACCATGTCCCAGCCCAGGGCCATAGCAGGGGTGGAGTAGTCTGCCACTGGGTCAGCGGGGATTCACCTGTAACAAGCTGACCTTCTTTCAGGCCTGCTCTCAGCCAGACTGTTGCCTGGTTTCCCTGGGCTGCTTCCTACTCACCCCCTCGGCTGTACCTGTGTCCAGGGGTCATCCTCAGTCTGCCCAGGATGCACCACCAAGTGTAGCGGTAGAAGCACCTCAGCATCAGCAGGGTCTGGGCTGGTCCCCGTGGCAGCAGCAGTTCTCCTTGGCATCCTACTCCAGCAGTGGGGAAGATGCATCTGTCTCCTTCAGCAGCTCCCTCTCAACTGAGCTGCTGGGCCGACCTTTTATACTTCCGCTTCCTGTCCCGCCCCTTTGCTTCTGGCATGTGGCCAGTCGGCTTGTGGCGTTCCCTCCGCGTCCACTTCTGAAGGAGGCCACACCTCCTCGCTACACTATCTTAGTGGGAAATTTAGGGTGAGGGCAGAGATAAACTTTATTGTTACGGAAAACTGTACAGGTAGGCTCTGACACTACTGCTCTCAACTTGCCCATCCTTCTGGCTGAGGTAATGGCAACTGCAATTGCTACCATTCTAGATAGGTGGAGCAGAGAGCAAGTTGTAAGAGATTCAAATGGAGGTCCCATCAATTTTTCTAGGACCAAGTTCAGATCCCAAGGATGGATAAGATCTTCCATGTGAGGGTACAATCTGACCAAGTCCTTTTTCACCAGATTTTTAATGGGATCAGAGAGAAGGGATCTACTATCCACCAAAGTGTGGATGGCCGAAATAGTTGCCAGATATACTCTCATAGAGCTAATTTAAAACTCTGATGTTTTAGGTATAGAAAATGGTCCAGTACAAGGTTCAAGGTGCATGCTCTGGAGATACGCCTTTTTTGATGGGACCAAATGAAGATGCAGTTCCAGATGAGTGCCCCTTTTTGAGGGTTTTCTACTATTCAGAAGCACTTTCTCAACATCCGTAGGAAAGGGTCTCTCCAAAGGTGGTGTTAACCATGCAGTACCCAGGCTGTCAGGTGGAAGATTTGCAGGTTGGGATGGAGGAAGCAGCTGGGGTCCCAAGAAAGAGAGAAGGCACACAGGAGGGGATCCTTCCAGGTACCTCCAGGGTAGCAGAAAAACATCTGTCAATGAACCTGGGCTGAAACCTTCCCGGGAACAATAACAATGGCATTTTCTGTTGGTCTTTGTTGCAAACAGGTCCAGCTGGGGAGTTCCCCAGAGCTGGAAGATGGATCTAGCCATATCCCAGCATAATGACCACTTATGGAGATCAGAGAAGGTCCTTCTTAGCTGATTCACCAACTGTTCTGCTTCCCGGGAAGGTGAGCAGCTCAAAGATTAATCAAATTGATTATGCAAAGGTTCCAGAGGCAAATTGCCTCCTGGGATAGCTGGGTTGACTGCACCCCTCCCTGTCTTTTTATGTAAAACATAGTCACAGAGTTATCTGTAAGAATGAGCACATTCTTTCCTGCTATATGTGGGAGGAACGCTGAATAGGCTACTCGTACAACTCTTAACTCCCTGGCATTTATATGAGTCATTAGATCTTGAGACGACGAGAGACCTAGATTCTGCAGAGACTCCATATTAGTCCCCCAACCCAGGGATGATGTGTCTGTGACTAGAGTTAGGGCAGGTAGTAGACATAATGTTAAGATTAAAGGGGAGCCCCCCAACCTCCAGAGGGTCCAATACAGAAACGACAAATGTGACATTTGCACTTGAACCACCTTGTCCAAATGATGATGACTCAGGGCATACCTGGATGCTAGCCATCCCTGCAGCTTTCTGAGATGCAGCCTACTGTGTTGAACAATCTAGGTACATGCTGCAATGTGACCCAGGAGACTGAGGCAGCTGTGTGCCATGGTGAGAGGATATTGTGACAAGGTCAGGCCAGATGGCTACAGGAGAGTGATAGAAGGCAGGTATATTAGCCCCAGGATAAGTAGATCTCTTTTCCCCTGGTAATTGAACAGGGGTTACTCCAAGTTAATTAGGACACCTGGGGCCAATTCAGGGCCTGCCAGAACCTGTTAAAAACCTCCCCTCCAGTCAGATAGACACACACAATAGGAGCTATCGGGAGCAGGCATGCTACTGGAGAACTGGACAGTGCAGACAATGACAAATGCTGGAGACAGACCTCACAGGAACAGAGGTGAAGAGCAGGGGAAACCCTTCCCAACAGGGTGTACAGCTCTTCCAGGCCCAGAGGTTTGGGGAGAAGAGACCCTGCCAGAGGGGAGAGACTGAACTGGGTGCCTGGCCTACTGCCACTACACCCAGAGGAGTTACCAGAGCCTAAGAGGCTCCCTTCCCTCTCCCCTATCAGGGAGACCTGGAGGAACCCCTACCCAGACAATGTGGGGGCAGTAAATCCAGGGGCGTAGGAAAATTCCCAGGGAGAGAGGAATCCCCCAGCCTGCCACTAAGAGGAAGCATGGAACCTACTGAGGTGGAGAAGGAGCTCAGCCACAATATGCTTTCAGCCACCCAAACCCTATAGTGTTTTGAACCTGGATTGCAGGACCAAGGCTTTGGTCTTTGTGGAAACTAAGATAACTCTGGTAAACTCTATTCTCTGTACCAATTTTAGAATTGATTTGTCTCAATTTACTTGGAGCCTCCGTGCAATGAATGTGGACAGGACAGTGGATACACTAAAGCCTCAGACTAACCTCTGATCAACCAATCATCCAGGTACAGTAACATGTGGGCTCCTAATTTTCATAGATGTGCTGCCACCATTGCCATGCACTTCGTGAACACCAGAGAAGCAGCTGAAAGACCGTGAACTGATAATGGGACCCATTTGCCAAAAATTTGAGAAGCTTCCAATGGTTGTGGCATATCGCAACATGGAAATAAGCCTCTTTACATTGAGTGTACCAGTCTCCCTGTTCCAGGGGGAGAACAACTGAGGCTAGGGTAACCATGCGGAATTTTATTTTCTTCAGGAATTTGTTAATGTCTCTTAGATCTAAAATAAGCCTGAGACCTCCTTTTGCTTGGGGATCAGGAAGTGGCAGGAATAGAAGCCTTTCCCCCTGAAGAAGCAGCTGGACCTCCTGCTGAAGGACGATCTCCTGAGAGTGGTCCCTGAAGAGGGATGGGGAAAAGGGGTGGGAAGATTCAATGATCTGATGTTACATGGGCCCAAGCACTTTAAAAGCAGGATAAGTGATTTGTAAACAAAGGTGGAAAACTGATAGACCTACTTTAACTGGTACACTGCCCTCGACCAACCCATCAAAATGCCTGTTTGGGTGACGCAGCTGGATGGGATGCGCCAGTTGATGCTGAAGAGGAGGGCAGTGGAGGTCGTCTCGTATAACCCCCACCCTTTCTCATCAGCAAACCTTGAGAATGGGGAACAAATTGCTGGTGTCTGTATGGCTGTTGTGGATGGAACTGTTTCTTCTTTGTCGCCAGAGTATAGATTCCAAGTGATTTTTAATGTCACCATGGAATCTTTTAGGCTATGGAGCCTATCATCCATCTTATCTGAAAACAAGGAAGGATCATCAAAAGGGAAGTCCTGGATGGTCAGCTGGACTTCAGAGGGAGCCCAGATGACTGCAATCACAAACATTCTGTCATAGAAATAGCTGATGACATGGTTTGACCAGCCAAGTCTGCGCCATCTAAACTGCCTTAGAGAGCAGTTCTGGCAACTAGCTTGCCCTCATCCATCATTACTGCAAATGACTGCATGTCTTCTGGTAGCTTGTCTTTAAATTTTATAATGTTCTCCCAGAAGGTGAAGTCAGAGCAACTCAGGAGTGCCTGCTGGTTTGCAAACCTGAGTTGCAGACTTCCTGTGGAATAAAGTCCAAACAAGTCCATTTTTTTTTAATCTTTGTCTTTTGGCATTGATGCTTGGTGCCGTTGTCTCTCCTGTTCATAGCAGCTCCCTCCACCAAGGAACCCGGGGATAGGGTGTGGCAGAGACCAATCGCTTCTGCCCCTTAAGTCCACAAACAACTCAGAGACCTTTATGCTGGTAAAACACCAGGTGCGGTTTATTCACAATGTTGGTTCCCAACAGCCTTGTAAACTATACATCATTACACCTATAGTCTTAGGCAGCCCCCAGCTCCTAGGGAAAACAAGTCAAAGCAATCTCTCTCTCTCTCTCTCTCTCTCTCGGTCTACTTCCCCGCATCCCACTTCCTTCCTTTGCCTTTTGTACCATGTGCCTCATGGCTTAATTAGCCTTTTAGTTCCCCCCAGTACATCAATTAGGCATAGCTCTTCTTAATGAGGTCTGCTCTGGAGTAACTAATTCGAGCTGCAGTGACCAGAGTGCTGGCTCAGCTGCTGTTGCCCGGCACTCTGTCACAGAGGGTGAGAGCAGATGCCCATACCCATTAGAGAGGACATAATACCTCCTTTCAGTTCAGTTTGCTGCAGGGGGTAAGGAGAATGGTGTCTGCCACAGCACCTTAACCAGCTCAATAATGGCTTCATCAATCGAGTGACTTCTGTTCCTTGGTGCTGATCTCCACACTGGGTACTGGAGACTGATGCCCTCAATGCCTGGAGCAGCCTTGATGACAGTGAACAAGACGGTTGAAGGGAGAACATAGGAACGGCCATACTGGGTCAGACCAAAGGTCCATCTAGCCCAGTATCTTGTCTTCTGACAGTGGCCAATGTCAGGTGCCCCAGAGGGAATGAACAGAACAGGCAATCATTGAGTGATCCATCCCCTGTCATCCTGGAAATCAGGAGCTAGGGACAAGCAGAGCACTGGGTTGCATCCCTGACTATCTTGGCTAACAGCCATTGATGGAGCTATCCTCTATGAACTTATCTAGCTCTTTTTTTGAACCGTGTTATAGATGAAAACTCTTCAAACAAGACCTAAAACTGAATTTAGCACTAAAACCAGCTAATTAACTTTAAAAGAACAAATTTAGAACAATAAGAGGATATACGTACAAAGGAGCGAGGGAAGCACTTATCACAACAAGCCTGATATTGCTCCGACAACTGTCACTGGCAGTAGGAAGGAACTGAGGGTAGCTCCGCCCTGTTATACCAGCATGCAGGGCCGTGTGGCAACAGAGGGCACTCGAGCCACCCTAATGGGTGGAAAAGAGTTCTCTGACAACCGTGCTCAACACACACACCTCCAGTGGAATGGACATGTGCAAGCGCTTGAAGAAGAATTATCTCTTGTGTAAAATAAGACTGAATGTCCATGTATGAACACTTGATCATTTTCTGCCAGATTTGATTATGAACTACCAATAACTAGAAGGTTTTCACATAAAAAGAGAAAGGAGAGGAAAAAAGAAAATGCAGCAAAACAAGACCCTTTGTTGTCAATACACCCTGTGTATTAAAGTGATCTCTAAGAGTAAAAATAGGTGAACCATATTCGTCATGGGTACTTGATGCAGGAATTACACAGTGATGTTCTATTGCCTGCATTATGCAATAAATCGGGGTACATAATCACAATGGTCCCGTCTGGCCTTAAAAATCCATGAAAAACAGTCTTGTTCCTATTTTGACTGTATATATATCCAACATGTATAAAGTTTTCTGAAACCTGGTTTTACTGGGACTTTCATCTCCTCTCTGTCTGTAGAATGGATGCCAATGGCACAGTGGTTCTGATGTTCATTTTCTAAGCAGTGTATCAGTTTTTCTATAAGCAAGATATGCTGTTTTCTCTGGATCCATTTTACCACTTGCAAAATGGTCCCCGTTTCTCAGCCATAATGAGATGTGGACAGAGAATTCCCCATACATGGCTGGAACTGTACCCAGTGTATCAGAAGCTGAAGTTAAAAGAGCATCGTATGTGTGATTTTAACATTTCCCCTAAAATGTTTTTCCAAAAAAGGTTTAATTTCAGGGTAAATCTGCCACTAATGTAGGGAAGTGGATTTCTGGCCACAACCTATCAAAGAGAAAGGAGAGCAAATGTTATTAGTGACATTAATGGAAAATACAATCTTCATCATCCATCTGTAGTATTCACATTTATACCTATTTGGACTTCATCTGTAATCCTTATTCACATGGATAGTCCCATTAAGCCTTGCAGAATCAAACCCATTGCAGGCCAGCCATTATGAGAAAGAGAAACACATATACTGTGAGTTAAGTATTTCATGGGGTCAGTGGGGGCTGTGGGTGTTCAGTACCTCTGAAGATCAGCTCAGTTTTATTTAAATGGCTAACTTTAGGCCAGCAGTTCCCAAACTTTTGAGGGTTGTGCCCCCCCACCCCTGTCCGCACTCCCTGCCTCCCTGGGGCTGGTAGCAGAGCTGTGGCTCCAGGGAGGGTGGGAATGGATGCATGCAGACAGGGGTAAGAGGGCCAAGGCTGGGACAGCAGCTGGGGGTGAGTCTGGGGCCAGGAGTGGGGTTGCAGGGCAGAAGTGGAGCTGCAGATGGGCTGAGGAGGGGGCCGACAGCTGGACCTGTGGTCAGGGAACAGCTGGGAACAGAGATATGGCCAGCGGCCAAGGCTGGGGGCCAGGAGTGGAGCCACGCCGAGGCTGTAGTCGGGGCCAGGTGTGGGGCCAGGAGCCAGGGATGCGGCTGGGGGTGGGACCGGAGCAGAGCTGGGGGCAGGGTGGCGCTTCCTCCCTGCCCCCATGGGGGCTGGCTTGGGCCCCCCCCCAAATATTCTTCCATGCCCCCATTGAGGGGCACACCCACAGTTTGGGGAACTCTGCTTTAGGCACACATGTCTTCAGACATTGGCCTGTGTTGAATGAGGCAGGGATTGTGTGGAACAAATAGTTTGCGACCATGTAGTGGTTGTACCATAGGGCCTAATCCAAAGCTCACTCCAAAGTGAATGGAGAGACTCCTATGACTTCAATGGTCTTTGATCAGATCCATAATGCATCTGTGCAAAGGAGAAGAATTAAAGCTGGATGATCCACCTTAGTTTTGTCACTTGTTAAAACTTTTTTGTGCTTGACTTTGAAATTTTCACATTTTTGTAATGAAGTCTCCTTTTCCTTGTATCAGATGAGTCTTATATTGTATGTTACACACTTCCATTGATGTTGTAGCAAATCACTGAGGGATTTGTGTCACTCAATGTCAATGGAACTATTACAAGACATTATTGACAGAGAAGAAAAAGACACCATGAAAGGTAAAATAGAGACGTCCATTTTGCACCAGTCATAACTTTTTGCGTTAATGCCACCAAGATCTCACAGTAGGGTTTGAATGTAAAAATGGCCAAGGCCCTCATTTCATTGGATCTATGCAGGAGCATGCTTACCCCTGCACAGAGCCTCTTTTAAGTCTATACCATAGGGCAATATCAGGTACAAGGTTCTGCCTGTTTAGATCTGGGTTGCAGAGGTTCAGTCCATCAGGGGAAGATTGGCACAAATTGGAGATAAACAACTAACTCCCAGTGAAAAATGAGTGAGGGCTGGATGCCTACCTCCCATTTGGGCCTTTGAAAATCCCCCCAATAGAACTTTAACCCAAAGTTATAATAACCAAAAGTTACATTTTTTATTTCCTTATCAAAAAGCCTGTATTTCTTCCCATTTCTAGTTTCTCCGCAGGCAAGTATTACTTTTGGTATATTCCTCACCCAGATGAGATACTGACATTCAAAATTAAGCTGGATAATATTTTTATTCTATGAAAAACTGTTTGAACACCTAAAGCCAATTAAATCTCCAGCAGTTTATTAGCACTCCTCTGCTGTGTTGTTCTCTTCTTTGAATTTATTACAGCTATTGCTCAACTTCAGCCAGTTGAATGTTTCCACATTGCATTGCTAAGCGAAGGCCAGAGCCAGAAGGGTTGAGTATGGAGGCTGAAAACAACCCTGGCTTTTTTGTCAGTCTTGTTATCATCTTTATCAATCGTGCTGGGAATCAATTTTCTGAACAATCTGATTTCACAAGCAGAAGTTGCTGGATATCTGTGGGGGTCATTGTAAACATGTATTTTGAAGTAACACATACAAGGCCTTTTGCTGTGCCAAAGGAAAAAATATCAGTGTCAGTCTTCTTTCTGTCACAGAGAAGCCCACGTATTTTACAAGAGAAACAGTTTCCAGGTGAATGTATCAGCTCTGTCACTGAGCAAAGCTTTGCAGCTTTCTGTGCCACTTCTCCACAAGACTCTATTAACACCAGATGCACAGCCAGCCAGCCACTCCAGGTTGTTACCAATTAGTTATTTGGCAATTGCAAGCTACTGCTTTCCCTTTCTCAAGTTGTACACACGGGTGTCTAGTCAACCTTGAGTTTTGAAAATCTATCTGGAGGGCAGGGGAAGTGAGAAAGGCTGTCTATTCCATCTGCTGACACGATGGAAAAGATTCTTCAGGGAGTAGGCAGAAGAACTACCCCCTCATCATCCCAGCAAAAATCAACATAGAACCCAGTTTCTTGAGGAAAGTCCTACAAATACAAGGCCGTCTCTCTGATTCAGACATTTTAAAAAATGATTTTATTGCTCATGAGGTGTCCTGGATTGACAGTGCTAGAATATGAATGCATAATTACTGCCATATCCTGCTCCCATTTATATCACGGGTAGTTTTGCCATTGATCTCAATGAGAGAGAGTGATTGAGCCTTACATTGTGCACATGCATGTGTAGCGAGATAGTCACTCGCTTCTGCCCTGAAGGGCTTGAAATCAGCCCTGAGAGAGGGCTGTGGCTGGGAGCAAGCAGTTCCTGGGCTGATTGCGAGAAGCAGGCTCAGCTGTGGCCACACCCCAATCAAGGCTCAGCTGGCCTTTGTAAGAGGGCAGTGGGCCAGGAGTAGAGAGTCTCTTCCAGCTGTGGAGGAAGATAGTCCTGGCTGCTAGGCAGCTTGAGAAGGTACCTAGAGCGAAGCAGGGCTGGGGAAGGCCAGAGGAGTGCTCCAGACTGGAAAAGCACCAGGCTGAAGGCCAAAAAGGGTACTGGGGTTACAGGGGGCAGCCCATGGGTAGGCAGAGGCAGCAGGTCCAAATCCCCCTTGCCTGTGATGATTGGCTTATACACTGCAGTCTGCTCCAGTGTGTGGGGGCTCAATAGTGACTGGCAGTAGCCAAAGACTGAGGTGAGGTGGGGATAGTGGGTAGGGGCCCTCTGGGGAGGGGAGACCCAGAGACTGTGAGGGTACTGCCAGGGGGCAGCATCCTGGGTAAAAGGTGCACTGGGGTCCGGGAGGGACATGGGGCCAGCAGCAAGCGGGACACAGGCCTGCAAAAGGTGCTCCAGAGGCTGGAAGAGCTAATTCCCTGAGAGACCAGCAGGAGGTGCTGCAGGAGTGAGTCTCACCCCATGACAGCACATCAGAACCCTACCATGCATTTAATTCAACTAGATACATGAATCAGGAAAGCACTGATTTGCGAATAGGGCTTCCTCCACGGTAGTCTATTTGGACAGGTAGTAATTCTATATTATCTTATACAAACACACTGTGTAGCACCAGAGAAGCATTAAATGCATCTTAAAAATACAGCCAGAAGAACATTATTCAGTGTCTCCTAGTCAATGAGGTATTTTGGCAGGATGGCTATAGTACCTACTAATTAACTTCCGTCTTTCTCTGATGGATCATTAAAACCCATAAATAAGATAAATGTGGGAAAGTTTCCCTGAGGAGAATCAATGCTATCAAATTAGTTGGCACGATCAACTAATGTACCTCTAGAATTAACATGTAGAGGCTGTTCCAGCAAAAGACAACAGCTTGATTTTTGTATATCATTGCAATGCAAACTAATGCATTGCCCATAGCCAATTATCAATTCTATCTTAAAGTTAACAGGTGCTGTCTGAAAGTGGAAATATAGCATTGTAATGTAATGGGATGAACCTGAAACAGCTAGTCTGTGATAGCATTAGGCATAGGTCACTGCAGACAAAAAATATCACTTATCAGTGCATGGGAAAGCAAGTGCATTTCTCCACTTCTGATTTAGACTTATAAATTAATAATATAAATATTATAGACGCTGCGGTATAAAGAGACCCTTGTTGAGCACAAAGACTTAATATCAAGAGAAAAGACACTGCTGCTATAAGCCAAGTTTTTTGTATTTAACAAAATAGTTAACAGTAAAAACCATACACTTAAATAAATGCACACTCCCAAAAAGCTCTCTCTAACTAGGATTTCCACTCGTATAGTGAATTAATCGTACTGTTCTGATGAAGCTGCTAGCAGCAGTGGCAAAACAACAGTATAAACAAATGACAAAAATAGCTTCAAAAGTTTTCCGAACTGCATTGATTATTAATTTATTAGCTTTATCGGAGTTCTTCACAAAATAATTCATCTGGAACCCAGGTAGACTAAACAATGATTATTCTGGATAGACTTGAATTTGTGGTTAGAATGAAAATTACATAATTTTGCAGCTATGGTTCTGATGTTTCACTCTACTAAAAAAAAAAAAAAAATCTTGTCCAGAATAAAAGTTGATGATTTAAGACCTTTCCTTAGGGAGCAATGAATTCCTTCTTCCCCCACTCTCAGTCCAGGTTACTGTCAATCCCCAATCCACTTAAACCCAAACACTGCAAGGCATTTTAGACTCTCCTGGCTTTGTGGATTTTGGAGGTGCCTAAGTCAACAATATTTTGCTGATGTCTTTCCCAAAGACTTATGGAAGCAGTTTGTTTAAATCCTTGTTTGTATTTTTGTGCAATTATGCAAAAGGGGCGTTTGTTTCTAAAAATCTTAATTAAATGTTTTGTTCTACAAAATGTTCTAAAAGAGTAGAGATTATTCTACTTGAGAAGTGTTACCAAAGTGTGGTTTTTGTGAGTCAAGGTAGAAAATGTCAACCGTGTAAGGAAAAGTATATGAAGAGAAGAATAATAAAATCATAACTAACACATATATAGCACCCTTTAGTGAGGATCCCAATGTGCTTGACACAGGTGGGTAAGTATTTTTGTTCCCATTTTTCAGATGGGGAAACTGAGACATGGAGACAACAAATGATTTGACCAAGATTACCCAGCAAGTCAGGACAGAGTTGGAAGTAGGAGCCAGGTCTCTGGACTCCCAGTCTTCTTCTATAACCACAGTAGGTTGAATAGGTCTTTTGCTTTCCAAACAGAGGATATTATGGGTCCTCTCATGAATCCTGAATGTAGAACATCGTTTCAGGCTTCAGTATCAATTTGACTCCCTCTGGTGATTGATAACAGCAAAGCCTGAAATATTCTTAAAAAAAGAAAAGGAGTACTTGTGACACCTTAGAGACTAACAAATTTATTTGAGCATAAGCTTCTGTGAGCTACAGCTCACTTTATCAGATGCATAAAAGTGGAAAATGCAGTGAGGATGTTTTTATACACACAGATCATGAAAAAATGGGTGTTTATCACTTCAAAAGGTTTTCTCTCCCCCCAGCCCACTCTCCTGCTGGTAATAGCTTATCTAAAGTGATCACTCTCCTTACAATGTGTATGATAATCAAGGTTGGCCATTTCCAGCACAAATCCAGGGTTTAACAAGAACGTATGAAGAACTGGGGGAGGGGGGAAGGAGGCTGGAAAAAAACAAGGGGAAATAGGTTACCTTGCATAATGACTTAGCCACTCCCAGTCTCTATTCAAGCCTAAGTTAATTGTATCCAATTTGCAAATGAATTCCAATTCAGCAGTCTCTTGCTGGAGTCTGGTTTTGAAGTTTTTCTGATGTAATATCGCAACTTTCATGTCTGTAATCGCGTGACCAGAGAGATTGAAGTGTTCTCCGACTGGTTTATGAATGTTATAATTCTTGACATCTGATTTGTGTCCATTTATTCTTTTACGTAGAGACCGTCTAGTTTGACCAATGTACATGGCAGAGGGGCATTGCTTGCACATGATGGCATATATCACATTGGTAGATGTGCAGGTGAACAAGCCTCTGATAGTGTGACTGATGTTATTAGGCCCTGTGATGGTGTCCTGTGAATAGATATGTGGACACAGTTGGCAACGGGCTTTGTTGCAAGGATAGGTTCCTGGGTTAGTGGTTCTGTTGCGTGGTATGTAGTTGCTGGTGAGTATTTGCTTCAGGTGGGGGGCTGTCTGTAGGCAAGGACTGGCCTGTCTCCCAAGATTTGTGACAGTGACGGGTTGTCCTTCAGGATAGGTTGTAGATCCTTGATGATGCATTGGAGAGGTTTTAGTTGCGGGCTAAAGGTGATGGCTTGTGGCGTTCTGTTATTTTCTTTGTTGGGCCTGTCCTGTAGTAGGTGACTTCTGGGTACTCTTCTGGCTCTGTCAATCTTTGTTCACTTCAGCAGGTGGGTACTGTAGTTGTAAGAATGCTTGATAGAGATCTTGTAGGTGTTTTTCTCTGTCTGAGGGGTTGGAGCAAATGCGGTTGTATCGTAGAGCTTGGCTGTAGACGATGGACCGTGTGGTGTGGTCCTGGGTGAAAGCTGGAGGCATGTAGGTAGGAATAGCGGTCAGTAGGTTTCCGGTATAGGGTGGTTTTAATGTGACCATCGCTTATGAGCACCATAGTGTCCAGGAAGTGGATCTCTTGTGTGGACTGGTCCAGGCTGAGGTTGATGGTGGGATGGAAATTGTTGAAATCATGGTGGAATTCCTCAAGGGCTTCTTTTCCATGGGTCCAGATGATGATGTCCTCAATATAGCGCAAGTAGAGTAGGGGTATTAGGGGATGAGAGCTGAGGAAGCGTTGTTCTAAGTCAGCCATAAAAATGTTGGCATACTGTGGGGCCATGCGGGTGCCCATAGCAGTGCCGCTGATTTGAAGGTATACATTGTCTCCAAATGTGAAATAGTTATGGGTGAGGACAAAGTCACAAAGTTCAGCCACCAGGTTTGCTGTGACATTATTGGGGATAGTGTTCCTGACGGCTTGTAGTCCATCTTTGTGTGGAATATTGGTGCAGAGGGCTTCTACATCCATAGGGGCCAGGATGGTATCTTCAGGAAGATCACCGACGGATTGAAGTTTCCTCAGGAAGTCAGTGGTGTCTCGAAGATAGCTGGGAGTGCTGGTAGCATAGGGCCTGAGGAGGGAGTCTACATAGCCAGACAATCCTGCTCTCAGGGTGCCAATGCCTAAGATGATGGGGGTGCCCAGGATTTCCAGGTTTATGGATCTTGGGTAGTAGACAGAATATCCCAGGTCAGGGTTGCAGGGGTGTGTCTGTGCGGATTTGATCTTGTGCTTTTTCAGGGAGTTTCTTGAGCAAATTCTGTAGTTTCTTTTGGTAACCCTTAGTGGGATCAGAGGGTAATGGCTTGTAGAAAGTGGTGTTCGAAAGCTGCCGAGTAGCCTCTTGTTCATATTCCGACCTATTCATGATGACAACAGCACCTCCTTTGTCAGCCTTTTTGATTATGATGTCAGAGTTGTTTCTGAGGCTGTGGATGGCATTGTGTTCTGAACGGCTGAAGTTGTGGGGCAAGTGATGCTGCTTTTCCACAATTTCAGCCCATGCACGTCGGCGGAAGCACTCTATGTAGAAGTCCAGTCTGCTGTCTTGGCCTTCAGGAGGAGTTCACCTAGAATCCTTCTTTTTGTAGTGTTGGTAGGAAGGTCTCTATGGATTAGTATGTTGTTCAGAGGTGTGTTGGAAATATTCCTTGAGTCAGAGACGTCGAAAATAGGATTCTAGATCACTACAGAACTGTATCATGTTCGTGGGGGTAGAAGGGTAGAAGGAGAGGCCCCGAGATAGGACAGCTGTAGCTCACGAAAGCTTATGCTCAAATAAATTGGTTAGTCTAAGGTGCCACAAGTACTCCTTTTCTTTCCACATCTATCTGTCTGCCTGTTTTTCTTCATGCTCACATAAAGACTTCCATTAACCACAACAGACTTTGGATCATACTTCTTAGCACTGGGTACAAAGGGCAACCTATACTGCTACAGCAGAACCTTAACATATACCAATCTCTGTTGCAGTAGCTAGCTAATCCAAACAGCCAATTGTCATTACTTTCTATTCCAGTAAACTTATTGATTATCATTCCTGTGATTACTACTGTCTGTTGTACAGATAAGCAGCATCCAAACTGAAGTGCTTAGCATAGCTTCTGTTGGTTCGCTTGGTAAATTTTGCTGCTTAGGGTCTAATCAGGTTTCCTGCTGCAATTATCGACTGAGGATGTGAGCTGACATAAAACCTGTTTGTACTAGTATAAGTGTGATTTCCATCAGATATATTCACCATATCTTTGAGTGGCTTTTTCTTATGAGGAATTGTTGTTAATGGTACAAAGCAGATGAATTGGTCAGAAATCTAGCCCTTAATGAGATCTAACATGTTTTACCCTTGTGCTATGTAAGGATTTTACTTATTAGACACTTATTCCCGCACCAAGTGATTGCTTTTAAACTCAATTGATCTTACAATATTTCTCAATTTGTGCAAAGTTAATGTAGTATTTTAATAGGATTATTTTTAATCAGCTATTCCATTAAGTGGGTTTCACTTGGCTGGGCATCTATCCAAGATCTTACATAACTGTAATCTCTTCAAAGTAGCCCACAAACTTATCCATTGAGCCACTCCATGAAGGACATTAATTGACTCATTTTCTCTTTGATCTATACACAGACTTCCCCTGTGCAATAGCATTAATTATTATAAATCAAACAATTTTATTTTTTATGTGGCGCCCTCTCGAGTGATTTACATACAAAGAAAATTGAGGTAACATTCTCAGCAGAAATGAAATTGACTGAAATATGCTTTACATTTTTAAAAATAGTCCACTCTAGTTTACATTTAAGATTACATGTGCATGTATGCATACACAGTAATTATTTACTTCTTCTCCAGGTATAGTGAATGAAGTTTAAATTTTTCTTTACCTTTTTTATCAGTAGGTAAGATAATACTGGTTTAGCAGTATTCTCCATTTTAGTGACAGGGAATACCAATTCAAACCCATAAGGAAAAAAATTTAATTGTGTCCACTCTGTCTAAGTATACATGCACATAGAATTATTGTGTATATATATGTATTGTAGGCAAGGTTGGTAGTGCTATTCTTAAGATTTCCTGACACTTTCATTGTAAGACCCTATTTTCAGTTGCTTACAACTTTCTAGAATTTTAACTATTTGGGATGAAATTTGCCATGCCAGATATTTGCCTCAGGCTGAACGTTTCTGGAAAATGTCAGCCAGAAATGATTGGTGGTTTCTGAGAACAAGGCTATGGAAAAACAGTGTTCTTCTTTGAGTGCTGTCCCTGTGGATGCTCCACTCCAGGTGATGGTGCATCCCAGCCACTGCAGTAGCAGTGCCTGGTTGGGACGCACGCACTCAGCTGCTGTCTTGTGACGTCCTTAGGGTCTGCCTGAGCATGCGTGTCCTGCACCCCTCTCAGTTCCTTCTCAACCATCTCAGCTGAAGACGGGACTTGGGGCAGTGCTCATCTCTTCCCTGGTTACTGTAGGAAATAAGTAGAGAAAAATAGAAAGGTAGCTAGCCATTTCCCAGTTCTCCCTTTAACATAGCTTTAGTTTTAAAAAAAAATTTCCTCAAGTTAGTCTCTCGTTGAGACTTCCCTGGCTGTTCATACTTTAATTATGCTGGGGTTGCCAGGCTTTAAGAAATGTGACTCCTGCAAGGAGTCTATGCCACGGTCTGATGGGCACTCACTCTGCATCAAAAGCCTCAGCAAGACACATGTCCCTGTGAAGTGTCTCCACTGTACCAACTTAAAAACTAGAGCTCACCATGACAGAGACTTGCAGCTAAACGTGCTCCTCATGGAGAAAGCTCTGCAGCCGCCTATGCAGAAGGGCAGTAAACCCTCTCCCTTGTGCTCCCCTGCCAAGTCAGAACCGACCGGGAGCATCGCTTCACCCTCTCATGCGAAGAGGCAGGAAGCCTAATGTCTCCTCTCAGAGACATTCAAAAGGGTAAAGGATCTCCAGCAAGGTCTTTACCTGGTGCTGACAGCACCAAGAGCAGGCAACTCCGACCGCCTCAGCAGCAACTCACATGAGGTGCAAAAGCCTTACTTCCACACAGATTCCTCACTATTATGCATCTCATACGCTCAATCTCTGTTTGCCCATGAATACAGGCATGGACCTGCCTACAGCTTCTTGGTCACATGGCAGCCACCACCTTAGTGGTCAAATACGCCAGGCTGCACATGAGATGCCTTCAGGGTTGGTTCAACTCCAGCTACAAACCCAGCAGACGCATTTTCTCCATAACACTGACTCCACTACCGAATGTATTGGCCTCCCTACGTTGGTGGGCAAAACTAGAGACCCTATGCCCGGGCATTCCCTTCCATCCACACTCCCCAGTACTCATGCTCACCACGGACACTTCCCTGATAGGTTGGAGTGCACCTAGGTGACCACAAGGTACAGGGCCACTGGTCCCTATCAGAGATGCATCTGCATATCAATCTTCTAGAACTCAGAGCTGTCAGGTACGCTTGCCTTCACTTTCTTCCCACCATAAAGAAGAAGTTCATCTGAGTTCTGATGGACAATGTAGCATGTATGTTTTAATCAACAGGCAGGGAGGAGCACAATTTCACTCCCTAAGCACAGAAGCCATCCAACTATAGAATTGGTGCATACAACATCACTGCTTCCTACCTGCCTGGGTCTCACAACACTACCGCCGACACACTCAGCAGACGCTTCTCCAAGGAACACGGAGTATCGTGGGATGTAATTTCCATTCAACAGCTCTTCTCCCACTGGTGCACTCCCTCAACAGACCTGTTTGCCACTTCTCAAAACAGCAAATGCCATCTCGTTTGCTCCAGAGCAGGACACAGGAACGATCTCTAGGGGATGCGTTCCTCATTCCTTGGAACAAGTCCCTCATGTACGCTTTTCCACCAATTCCACTTGTCGCAAGAGAGGACAAGGCCCGGGTCATACTTATTGCCCCAGCTTGACCCAGGCAGACATGGTATCCTTACCAGCTATGCATGTCCATTTGTCCTCCAAAGACTCTCCCTGAAAGACCAGATCTCCTCTCCCAGAACTGCGCCGGCTTCTTCATCTGCAGCTCTGGAAACTATCTGATGGCATGGTTCCTTCATGGTTTCAATCCCACGAATTACTCTGCTCGGAACAGATCCAACATGTCTTCCTGCACAGTAGAAGGGACTCCATTCGTAAGACTTAACTGCAAAAGTGAAAATGCTTCTCTACCTGGTACTTCCATAGATGCCTGACACCCCAGACTGCAACCCTTTCTGACATCTTAGACTACCTTTTCAAACTAAAACAGGAGGGGCTTTCTCTCGGTTCTATCAGAGTACACCTTGTGGCCCTTACCACCTTCCATGATACTCTGGATGGCGATTCACTTTTTGTCTACCCCATGAAACGCTTCCTCACAGATCTACAAAATCTCTACCCTGAGGTTCATTCACAAGTGGCCTCCTGGAATCTCAACCTAGTTCTCCACGGCCTTATGAAACCTCCTTTTGAGCCCTTGGCTACCTCATCCCTGCTCCACATGTCCATGAAAGTGGCTTTCTTAGTTGCCGTAACATCAGCGAGAAGGGTTGGTGAAATAAGTGCGCTGATGGCCTACCCTCCCTACACCATTTTCTCTAAAGACCAGATTACTATGCGACCCCACCCCAAATTCCTCCCCAAGGTGGTGTCTACCTTCCACCTTAGCCAGCCAATACACTTACCTGTATTCCATCCCAAGCCCCACACGACTCTACAAGAAGCGGCGTTACATGCCCTCGACGTCCGACGGGCTCTTGCATTCTATCTTGACAGAACTAAACCATTTCATAAATCCCCTAGGCTATTTGTTTCTACTACTGAGAAATCAAAGGGTGATGCTATCTCTAAGCAAAGACTCTCCAAGTGGATCTCGGACTGCATCAGATCCTGCTATCAGACCCAGAATGTTTAACCACCACAGAGTGTTAGAACTCATTCTGCTACAGTAATGTCAACGTCTGCTGCCTTCCTCCACAACGTACTTATTACAGACATATGCAAGGCAGCCACATGGACATCTGACCACACATTTGCCAAACATTATGCTATCACTCAGGATACCACAGAAGACCTCGTAGTCAGCCATATGGTACTGTCTACCATTGTCCCTCATGCAACTCCAAAATCCCATCAACCATAGTGCGTACTGCTTCACAGCTGGAGCAAAGCACCCACAGGGACAGCACTTGAAGAAAAGAAAGTTACTCACCTTGCAATAACTGAGGTTCTTAGAGATGTGCATCCCTGCGGGTGCTCCACTACCCACCCTCTTCCCTTCTACTTTGGACTACTAATCAGACAACTCTACAGTAGAGAAGGAACTGAGGGTGGTCCAGGACATGCACTCAGGCAGACCCTGACGACGCTGCAAGACAGCAGCTGAGCACGTGCATCCTGACCAGGCACTGCACCAAAGATCTCTGATCAACGGCACCGGGATGCACTGTCACCTGGAGTGGAGCACCCATAGGGATACACATCTTGAACCTCAGTTACTGCAAGGTGAGTAGCTTTCTCTTTTGTCCATGTAAAACAAAAATTCTGGAGACCTATTTCTTTCAACGGCTGTAGTGCCTCTATGCTTTCAAGCAGAGACTTGAAATTTGGCAGCAGGATGGCCTTTGAGGCAGTAATGTGCCTTTTGCTATCCCTGTGAAAATCTACCCAAATTTATAAGCCTTAGAAAATTCAGTTTTCACATGCTCAGAGACTTTTTCATTTTTAGCAAGATTCTTTCAATTCTTTTGCTCGAACCTTTCATAGTTTCTAGTGTCAACCAGATGGAGCATGTTCATGCCCACGGGATGGGAGGGAAAGGAGTAGATTGGGACAAGTAGTCTGGTGAAACTGGGACTGAAGGAGTGCGGGTGGGAAAGGTAAGTTGTGACTGGGACTAGCTGGACAAGGAGACTGGGGTCTAGAGGGAAGGGGAAGCTGTAACTAAGAGGGAGGAGAGGATGGAACAGGCTGAGCAAGAAGACTGGGACTGGGACCTGGTGAGGGCCAGGGCAGGTATTAGAATCCAGTTGGCTGACACACACTGAGATCAGACAAGGAGTGAGGGGCAGGGGGAGGAGAAAGGAGAGCCTGGGACTGGCTGGACAAGGAGCCTGAGACTAGGAACCAGTGGGAGGGAGGGGAGCCAGATCTGACAAAGCACTGGGTCAGGGAAGAGAACTGGGTTTGGATGGACAAAGACTGGGGCAAGGAGCTATGGAAGAAGTGGGACAGAAAACAGACTGGATGAGGAACCCAGGGAGGACATCTGGATCAGGGAGTGAGTGGTGTTAGGAAGAGAGAAGAGGTAGGTCAGATGAGGACTGAGGAGGGGAGAACTGGGAATGGCTGGGAACAAAACTGGGAACAAGAAGGTGGGGCAGGAGGGTGGAACAGGGACTGGCTGGGCAAGGAGACTGGGATTGGAAAGCCTGAGCAGTGGAGACTGACATGGGGATTAGGTAGATAAGGAGAATGGGACTAGGACAAGGACCTCAGGCTGGGAAAGAGACAGGGCTGGGCCAGGGCAGAAGAATGTGCCCACTAGAGAACATTCCCTTCCAGAGCCTAGAATAGAACCCAAGATTCCTGTGTCTCACCATTTCTCTGCTGTCAGCAAACATCTGTGAAACCTACTGGCAAACTACATGTCTCACCCCTCTCTAGTGCTGGTCCACATAGAGAGGATAACAACCTACTACTGCTATCAGTTATTCCATTAGCACACGTGGCAGAGGTCTTTGCAGTAGATCTAAACATTCCAACCCAGGTGGTGATCCATATATGTGTCAATACGATACCACAGAATAGAAACTTTTTTTTTCAGTTTTTTTAAAAAACCTAGGAAATGGCAGAAAAGCCCCTACACTAAAATAATATTATTAATTCAAGTCAAGTACTCAAAAGTTAAGAAATGCTAGAATTTAGGTTTCCTGTACAACCTCAGTTTGGTCCCCTTGGGTGCATGCAGTATGGTATGGTTGCTAATTATGAGCCTATACTATTTTTTCCCACAGGACCACTGCCTCATTCAATGCACCGGATGTGCCTGCAGTGGGGATGACTCAAGGCTATGTAATAAAGGAGGCTGTTGTGTCTAGGATCCCTGCTTCATTTGTTGCAGAATTTGGAAGGTGTGTACTCTTTGCAGGTACTGGGACTTGGAGGGTCTAGGCCTACCCAAAACTAGAGGTGCACCTGCTCAATGGAGAGGGAGAAGCCACTGGACCCAGGCCACACCTGAATACTGGGGACAACAAATGACAAAACATGGACAGGAGTAAAGTCACAGGGCCACCCCTACCCATATGCAAAGTACGCAGCTGTGTAGGGCACCAGGAAATTTGAGGCACCAAAGTTCCTGGTGCCCTGTGCAGCTGCATGCTGCTCTTTCCCTTGCCCCTGCTCCGCCCCAGCCCTGCCTTCACCAAAGCCCCCACCCCTTCCTGCCCCTGCTCCGCCCCCACTCCCCTGAGGACCTCAGCAGGGTTGGGCCTGCACTCCCCGGCGGCAGGAAGTACAGCAACCTGGCCCCAGCTGTGCCACCGCTGAGTGCTGTTAGGGGCTTATTCCCTCATCCACTCACTTCCCTGGTCCTTCTTGTATGACCAGAGAGCAACAATACCCGAAGTCCAAAGGTGCAAACAATTCAATGTTTATTGGGGTGAACATGATTCCAGTTTCCTTCCTTAAATGTCCCCCTTGCCAGCTCTGACACCACAGAACCTTGCCTGTGTCCCTGTTCCCATTCCCATTTTCCCCCCATTAGCAAAACATGATTCCAATTCCCCAACCCCCATGCCCCACCTTTCTTCCTGATTGACTGCAGACGATATAGTAAAACTTGAGTTCTGCTTAGCTATACCTTAACCAATCATTTTACTAGAATTTAACTAACAAGGTTAGGATTGGTAACATGATTATTTAACCTATTATATCCCACCACCTTAATTAGTTTACACCCAGCAAAATTAATTATACAGCAGACAAACAATCACAGAACCAGACAGAGATTATACGGACAAACAATAAAGAAAGGGGGACTACAGTGATAGAACAACACAGAAATGAGGGTTTCAAAGTAGCAGCTGTGTTAGTCTGTATCCACAAAAAGAACAGGAGTACTTGTGGCACCTTAGAGACTGACAAATTTATTAGAGCATAGCCCACAATCTTATGCTCTAATAAATTTGTTGGTCTCTAAGGTGCCACAAGTACTGCTGTTTGTTTTTACAGAAATGAGGATTTCACATCCCAGCTATTGCTAAGTGTGATCTTGCCAGACAGGATGCTATCAAACTAAAGTTTCCTTTTACATCTTCTAGGTACTTCTTTCTCTGGAGGCAATAGGAATAAAATCCTGTCCTGATAATGCCTAACAGCCCAAAAGCACCTTATTTCAATGTGACGAGTTTGGAATGTAAGGATGTGACCATTTGCTTCCCAGCTTTTGGCTGCCTCTGCTGCTTAGCCAAAGGTCTTAGCCTAAGAACAGGGCCTCAGACTGTCACAGTAAGAGAAGGCCCTTACACCAGCAGACAGTGATTTTGATTCTTTCTTTTATACCTCTAGAACTAGCCAAGTGATAAGAATATACCTAAATTCTTAGAGTATAGGCCTTTACAGACAAGCCTGAATATCTATATCCTAACAAGTGTTGGGGGATGGTTCCCCCTTGCCCCCCAAAGCCAGGCCCCCCCCATGGAGGCCTGGGGCCCCACACACCCCCTCTGCAGGGGGTGTGGTGTAGGGCCCCAGAATAGCTAGGGCTGGTCCTGAAGTTATAAATTGAAAATCAGGGATTCAGAGGGGGGGCACCAAGCAGAGAACCCCTAACAGTGCCTACCACTCCTCAAAGGCATCTAGAGAGTCAGTCAACTTTTCCTAGAGGAACTCTGCTCACCAGTGAAACTTAGCCAAGGACCAATAGTCACAGAACACTGTGCCCATCCAGCTTCCTCCTCCTGGCGTGATGGATGTCCATCTTGTCAACTCCTCCTGGTGCTGGCCGAGGTCCTGCAACTCTGTGGGTTGTGCATAAGTGGGGAGCTGTTGGGAAAAGTGAGCCAGAACCTTAGTAAGAAGTTCTAGAGGAACTGGAAGAAGGGCTGGAACCTGATGCATCCTACCGAGATGTGTGTGAGGCTCTCCTCACACACGATTGGAAAGTGTGCACTATTTGTAGTCCTGGGTCAGGTGGGTTTGCACAGAACTAATGCCCTCCTCCACCAAATTAAGGGGGAGGACCTACTAAGCCCAGGTCACAATTGGTTTCTGAGACAACAAATGATAAAGCAGGAGTGGGAGTGAGGTAAAAGGTTTTTTTTTTTTAAAAAAAAAAAAAGGGATCCAGAGGGGGACACTGAGTAGAGAACCCCTGACAGTGTCAACTGCTCCTCAAAGGTGTCTAGGTAGTCAGTGGACATTGCCCAGAAGAACTCTGCCTGGAGATGTGATTGTACAAGGGATTGCAGATAAGCCTTTAGGGTTGCAGAGCACCCATCTGTTCAGCTTCCTTCTCCTGGAGGAGGAGGCTCATACCAGCAGGAGGTTGACGAGGAATCCTTACAACTTTGTGGGCAATGGATGGGGTGTACGTACATGAGAAGGTGCAGGGAGAAGTGCAGCCAGAACCTCAGTAAGAAGTTCTGGAGGAGCTGGAAGAGGGGCTGCAACCTGACGCAGCCTATGTAAATGTGCATCCAGGTCTCCTCCTAACTACTGATTGGAAGGTGTGTAGTGTATGAGGCAGGGGACTGCAGAAAGAGAAAGCATGGTCTCATGGTTAAGGCAGCAGAATGCAGCCCTGGGAAATGAGATCCTATTCGTGCTTCTGCCACAGCATTCCTGTGTGGTGCTGGGCAAATCACTTGGCAGAGTTCCTCAGTGTGTGTTCCTCATTTTCTGATGCCCAGCTTGAGTACCTGGGATCTGATTACAAAAATGCTGAACACTCACAGCTTCAACTGAAGTCATGGGAGATGTGCTTTGAATATATTAATGGGTGGTGGGTATAAGAGGCCAGGGGAGGCTAAGCCTCCCTAAACAGCCAGCCTGCTGCCTTTTGAGCACACTGCCGCCGAAAGGGTGCCCAGGCCGTGACCCTGCCCATGCTCCACCTGAAGGCCCTGCTCCCACTCATCCTCTTCCCCACAAGATCCTGTTCTTACTCTCTCTTCCCATCCCCATTCTGCCCACATGGGGGCCTTTAGGGAGGGAGTCAAGAGGCGCATGTGATGGACAGGTGGCCTCAGGGGTGGGGGCGAAGAGGCACATGTGAGCAGTGAGTGGCTGGGTGAGCAGGCAGGGGCCTCGGGGGAGGGGGCAAAGAGGTGTGAGTGGTGGGTGGGAGACTGCAGGGAAAGAGGTGTGAGAGGTGGGCAGGGGAGTCTTGGGGGAAGGGGCCAAGCGGAGCCAGGGCTGGAGTGTAGGTGGGGATTCAAGGGGAGGAGGTTGAGTGGGGGCAGGCCTCAGGACGGTGCCACAGTCTAAGTTTACCTAGTCTTCCCAAATGGAGGAGTCACGTGCTGCCCATGAATATATTACATGCTATATAATGCTAAGTAATCTGAAAAATCAGGTCCTAAAGGTGTCTCAAATAGGGCACCCAAAATTAATGGATATTTTTGACCTTTATCTCTGTCTCAGTTACCCCTCTGTGAAATGGGGATAATATTCTTCACCTCACAAAGCTGTTGTAAAGATTAATTAATTACTGTCTGTGAAGCACTCAGGTACGATAATGATGTGCAGCTAACAAAAGCCCTTGAGGAAATTCATAATTCTGTCTTTGGAGCCAGATTTGAATAGTGTGCAGGAAATAAGGCAGGGGACTACAGATTGAACAATATAGATTAAATGTAATATTGAATAGCTGCTCGTTAATTTAACACCATCCATCCTGTGCACTGAATGAGGCAGGATGTGATGGGGTGTCTGCCTCACACTAGCCTATAAAGGGTTAATGGAACCCAAGGGAGGCTGTGGAGCAGCCAGGCAGTCCCATATAAGAAGAGCCGCAGGGGAAGTGGCCCAGGGAAATAGACTGTGGGATTGGAGGGGATACAGCATGTGGCTGCCATCTACAGGGTCCCTGAGCTGTGACCCGGGTGTCCCCCTCTCCCCCGCCCCTATTTGCCACTGAGGAAGTGGCTGGACAGCGGACTAAAGTTCCCCTGGAAGGAGAACAGAGCGTGACACAGCCAGAGGGCTGAAGAGGACACTGTGTTCACTGGGACAACTCGCATCTTGGAGCCGAAGTGATAGCAGTGAGACATCACCAGACAAGGGTGCACAGGCAGACTAAGCTAATTCCCAGGACAGCCAGCAGGAGGCACCACAGTGGTGAGTCGAGACCCATCACACAGGGGTACTGGGGAAAAAATAGTATGCAATCATGTCATTAGAGACTGTATCATAAAGCGTAAGTACAAATTAAGGTTACATAAACTGTTGTGCTTGATTTTTTTTTCAGCTTTAGTAATGTGTGTAATATGCACGTGTCTGTTATCCTCATGGCATCCACAGAGAAGGTACAGAAAAACATACATTACTCGTGTAGGAAGGTTGCAACTAACACTATTTTATTTCTTAGAATCCAGACCCTACACACAAAAATCCAAAAACAGAGAGACAAAGTGACCCCTGCTAACCAACCCCCAGACGACGCTATGGAGGGCTGGACCCTAGTCCAGGGGAAGCGAGGCAAGCGGAAGGCTCGAGTTCTGCTGCACCCATCCGATGCGGAAGCCCCCCAGAAGACCAGAAAGGGAGGCACTGATATCGAGCCTTTCGCTATGGCCAGGTGTGAGATCCATTCGCTGGTGTCGGGAGGGGAAGACAAACTGGCGTTGGAAGGCAGAATCCCCCCTCCACGAGAGACCCTCCCCTCCGAGACCCCTGAGGAAGCACCTTCTGCCCGGATACCACCCGAACCCCCCGTGAACCCCGAGGCGACAATTGAGGCTGGCCCTAGAGGAGAGGCCCCCGGAGTAGCAGGAGTTGGCTTCTCCTCCATATATGCAGAGATTGAGGCCCTAGATTTGACCCCGGTCACCCAGGGAGAGGATGATCTACTGCCGCTGGCCTCGATCTGGGTAACCTCACCCTAGCCCCCCTTTCCCCATGCTCCCTTCCCGGGCGAGTGCCCAGCAGAAGGTGGTCCACCACCTGATGCCATGACCACCAAGACCACCATGGAGCCAGCGCCTAGCATCACTGGGAGCCCCCTCCCTTACCCCTTAACCCTCGACTCTGCTCAGGAGGCACCTTCTTTTAGCTGCTCGCCTCATGAAGTCCAGAGCCTTACCTCTGTCCCTGCCCAATTCCCTTCCTCCTGCAATGCTAATGCCGCCCCTGGGGTTATTTCTTTCCCACCTTTTGCAGATTCCCCCCAGGGAGCAGTCTTTGCACTTTCTAGTTGCGACCCATTAGGAGTTGCAATTTTTTCCCTGCCATCCCCTTCCACCCCAAGGTGTGAAATGGATTTAATAACCCCAGCCTGTCAGACGCCCCGTCAGTGGTCCGCACCCTGTCTACCCGCCTTCACGGACCACGAGGCTGCATTAAGAGCCCCACTAGGGAATACCCCAGAAATCGCAACCCCCCCCCCCCCCCATGAGCTGCGGCATGCACTACGGAAGTTCCTAGAACACACCTGTGGCGCCCGCAATAGGGTACAGCTGGCTCTTCAGCTATGGGGGGACTTTGACCAAATCCTCCAGGCCACAAGGGCCCTTATACAGGAGGGCAGAGGGCAAGGAAAGCGCGGTGCTGCGGCCTACGAGCGGGCCCGCGGCTTCTGAAAAGATCTACTCATCCACGGGATGGGTCACAAGTTGCTGCGCAACCCGCCGGGGGCCACGAACACCCCCACCAATAAGAACACCCTGCCCTCCGCATGACGCCTCTCATTACTGAAACCTTGAACACGAGGGGCTGTAGGATGGCTCTCCGCAGGTCCCAGGTGCTCTCTTATCTTCGGGAAGGGGGGTACTCTGTACCTTTCCTGCAGGAGACCCATACGGACCTGACTGTTGAGGCCAGGTGGCGGCTGGAGTGGGGGCCACATCACGACTTGGCAAGCTGGAGTGGCGACCCTCTTCTCCCCCACCCTATGGCCCGAGGTGCTAGGAGTCACTGAGGCCATGCCGGGCCACCTGCTGCACCTTCGAGTCCATAGGGAGGGGCTCGTGGTCAACCTTGTTAACATCTATGCCCCGCAAACGAGCCCAAAGCGGCCACAATTCTATCAGCAGGTGTCTGACTTTCTCGGCACCCTAGATTCGCATGAGTGCCTGGTCCTGGAAGGGGACTTTAACACCACCCTCGAGGAACGGGACCGCTCAGGGGCTGAGCCGAGCCCAGCCGCCGCAAACATTCTTCGAGGAATAGTCGAACATCATTCCCTAGTGGACGTCTGGTGTGATCATCACCCAGATGACACTTCCACATTCACTTTTGTCCGGGTGAAGGCCCATCGGTCACACCACTCTCGGTTGGACTGTATTTACTTATCCCGTTTCCATCTTTCACAGGCCCACTCCTCCGCCATTCAGCCGGCCCCATTCTCCGACCATCATTTAGTCACTATAACGGTCTCCCTCCGTGCAGAGAGACCGGGGCCGGCCTATTGGCACTTTAACAACAGCCTGTTGGAGGACGAGAGCTTTGTGATGTCCTTCCGGGAGTTTTGGCTGGCCTGGCGAGAGCAGTGGCGTGCCTTTCCCTTGATGCGGTGATGGTGAGATCTCGGGAAGGTGCACGCCAAGCTCTTCTGCCGTGACTACACTCGGGGCACCAGCCCATGGAGAAATGCGGCAATAGAGCAGTTGGAACGGGAGATCTTAGAGATGGAGAGGCGCCTGGCCGCCAACCCCGAGGACCCGTCCCTCTGCGGAGCGTGCCGGGAGAAGCGGGAGGAGCTCCAGGCCCTCGAGGACCACCGGGCCTGAGGTGCCTTCATTCGGTCCCGCATCCGCCTCCTTCGGGAGATGGACCGCGGCTCCCGCTTCTTCTATGCCCTGGAGAAAACGAGGGGGGCCAAGAAACACGTCACCTGCCTTCTTGCGGAAGACGGCACCCCCCTCACGGATCCGGAGGAGATGTGTGGGAGGGCCCGTGACTTCTACACAAGCCTTTTCTCCCCAGATCCGACCGATCCTGGCCCTTGTGGGGTGCTCTGGGAGGAACTCCCCACGGTCAGCGTGGGTGACCGAGACCGACAAGAGCTGCCTCTCACCCTGGCCGAGTTCTCGGAAGCCCTCCGTCGCATGCCCACCAATAAATCTCCGGGCATGGACAGGCTGACAGTGGAGTTTTACCGTGCGTTCTGGGACATCCTTGGCCCAGACCTAGTCACTGTCTGGGCTGAGTCCTTGCAGAGCGGGGTCCTCCCTCTGTTGTGCAGGCGAGCGGTGCTCGCCTTGCTGCCGAAGAAGGGGGACCTCCGCGATTTATGAAACTGGCGTCCCGTCTCACTCCTTAGCACGGATTACAAAATCGTAGCGAAAGCAATCTCGCTGCGGCTAGGGTCCATGATGGCAGACGTGATCCACCCAGACCAGACCTATACTGTCCCGGGTCACAGCATTTTTGACAACCTATTTCTAGTCCGAGACCTTTTGGAACTCGGGCGGAGAGATGGTCTGTCGTTCGCCCTCCTGTCTCTTGATCAGGAGAAGGCGTTAGATAGAGTAGACCATAGGTACCTCCTGAGCACTCTGCAGGCGTTTGGATTCGGACCTCAGTTTGTGAGTTTTCTCCAGTTGCTGTATGCCTCCGCGGAGTGTTTGGTTAGGCTCAACTGGACCCTGACCGAACCGGTCAGCTTCGGGCGAGGAGTGCAGCAGGGGTGCCCCCTCTCAGGCCAGTTGTACGCTCTGGCGATCCAGCCTTTCCTCTGTCTCCTCCGCAGGAGGATGACAGGGTTGGTGCTGTGGGAGCTGGAGCTGCGGCTGGTCCTGTCGGCGTATGCCGATGACGTACTCCTCGTGGTCCAGGACCCAGGTGACTTGGCACAAGTGGAGGCATGCCAGGCCATCTATTCGGCAGCCGCCTCCGCCCGAGTCAACTGGGTCAAGAGCTCTGGCTTGGCGGTGGGGGACTGGCGGCAGGTAAGCTCCCTCCCACCCGCGCTTCAGACCATCCGGTGGAGTGCGGGTCCACTGCTCTATCTCGGCGTTTACCTTTCCGCCACGCACCCTTCCCCACTGGAGAACTGGCAAAATTTAGAGGGCGGGGTGATAGAGCGGGTGCGGAAATGGACGAGGCTACTCCGATGTCTCTCCCTCCAAGGGAGAGTACTGGTGCTTAACCAACTAGTCCTGTCCACGCTCTGGTACCGGCTCAACACCCTGGCCCCAGCCCCGGGTTTCCTGACCAACCTCCGGACATCGATTCTAGAGTTCTTTTGGTCAGAAATGCACTGGGCCCCTGTTGGAGTTCTTTATTTATCCCTGAAGGAAGGAGGGCAGGGTCTGAAGTGTCTGTACACTCAGGTCCGCGTTTTCCGCCTCCAGGCCCTGCAGAGGCTCTTTTATAGTGCACGTAGCTCGGCGTGGAGCATACTGGCGCACGCCTTCCTGCGCCGCTTCCAGGGGCTCCGATACGACCGGCAGCTCTTTTATCTTTGTCCGAGAGGTTTTCCACGAGACCTCTCCGGGCTGCCGGTCTTCTACCAGGACCTCCTCCGGACCTGGAAACTGTTTAAACGACCAGGTCCGGGGCGGCCACCATGGGAGCAGATCTCCTCACGGAGCCCCTGCTGCACAACCCCCAGCTCCGTGTGCAGGTGGCGGTGTCCCGCTCGGTGCGCCAGAGGTTGGTCCTGGCGGAAGTCACGAGGGTCGGAGACCTCCTGGACTACGACCGGAGAGACTGGCTGGATCCCCTGACGCTCGCTTGGCGCATGGGGCTCTCCAGCCCTCATACCCTCCCCCCCCCCGGCATGAACTTCAGGAGGTGAAGGCCGCCTCTTAGGCTGGAGGGGATCCTACAGCAGTGGGTGGGCTTTGCCTGCCCACTTCCCGGATCCCAATAGGATCACTCTCCTGTAGTCCTCTGGCCCGACCCTGTCACAGTCCGTTTCCTTATCTATAAAATTCTTGTTCCACCATGTCATAGATATAAAGGGAAGGGTACTGTATACAGTACTGTAAAATCCCTCCTGGCCAGAGGCACAAAATGCTTTTACCTGAAAAGGGTTAAGAAGCTCAGGTAACCTGGCTGGCACCTGACCAAAAGGACCAATAAGGGACAAGATACTTTCAAATCTTTGGGGGGGAGGTTTTGGTCTGTCTGTTGTGTGTGCTTCCCAGACACAGATCAAGGAAGCAAGCAATCCAACTCCATTAGAATCATAAGTATTAGCAAGGGAATGGGTTAGCTTATTTTTGTTTTGGCTTGTGATTTTCTCTATGCTGAGAGGAAGGCGTATTCCTGGTTTTCTTTTTGTATCTTTAAAGTTTGGCCCAGAGGGAAATCCGCTGTGTTTTTGAATCTGATTGCCCTGTAAGATTATCTTCCATTCTAATTTTACAGAGGTGCTTCTTTTACCTTTTTCCTTTCTAATAAAGTTCTGTTTCTTTTAGAATCTGAATGCAGGCGTGAGTGTGTGTCCTAAGAAAACCCAAGGTTGGTCTGTGCTCATCTTGTTTATTCTCAAGTCTCCCCAGCAAAGAGAGTTCCTACTCCTCCCTACTATCTCCCCAAGCCCCCGCACCCTAAGTGGTCCTTTCCCGGAGTTTGTCTAAATCACTTGGTGGTGGCAGCGTTACCTAATCCAAGGTATGAGGGAGAATTTGTGCCTTGGGGAGTTTTTAACCTAAGCTGGTAGAAATAGACTTAGGGGGTCTCTCATGCGGGTCCCCACATCTGTACCCTAGACTTCAGAGTGGGGAGGGAATCCTGACACACCATGAAGAATTCCCCTGCATCAAGTGCAAGCTGATGACCCTTCTAGAAACAAAATGTGGACTTGAGCATTAACTGACTTCTTTGAAACAGACAAGGTCATTAAAAGAACTCCCAGAAGGACTGCTGCAAGATGTATCACTGGAAGATCACACTGAAAAATGGAAGCAGGAGGGGGTCAGGTGGAAGAAGATCACATCAGAAACTAGAACTGTTTCTTTACAGATTTCTCCATCTCAAGAGATACCAGGTTCTGTGTAAGATAACTCAGAAGAAGCAACAACAAGTTCTGCTGGTGGGGGACTCATTACTAAGATGTAAGGACAGAACAGCATTGTACAGTATGCAGCACAATGAGGCCCTGACCTGATTGAGGCTTCTAGATACTATCATAATACAAACGTTAAATAACTAAAGAACATTCTGCAAGCAGGATCCTGTGCTGCCTGTTGCTAGCAGGAGCAAAAGGCTTAAATGTGTTACAGAGTGCAGAGGAAACAACAGTTTCAGGAGCTCTTTGAAAAGTATCGTTGATGATTTCAGAGACCTAGTCCAAGAAGTGAAAGAGGACAGCACTGGTGATTTCCCTCAAGTGTTCTGCCAGTCCTGAGGTTGGATAAGTAGGATTGTAGAAATAAACCAGTGGCTAAAGAGATTGGGGTGGGGGGGGTTTAAGATTCACAGAGCGCTTATGCTTTCTCCTTTTGTGGAGGGAAGGGGTTTTTCAAATTGGACAGCTTTGCCTAAATGGTAGGGAGACCTACCCCACTAGCAGAACTAGTCAGGAACTCTTCAAATTAAGGAGCTGGCTTGGCTAGGAAATTAGTTTGGAACAGAGTTTAACTATTGTTTCAGTAAAAAACATTTTCCAGCCTCAGGCATAGTTTAGGCTGAAGGGTGGAGATGTAGTCAGTTCTAATACTAGCCAGACTCACCATGTCAGAAACTGCTGGAATAATAATTAAGCACTTCTTTAAACACTGTTCTTGGCCCCGTAATTACCAGTGTCAGAAGAAATGAAGTGGGGCACAGTAAGAGGAGAGAACACAGAAAGGCAGCATAGTAGAGAGAGTTAATTGAAATAAAAATCCCAAATGAATTTAATTTAGAAAGTCTGCAATATAACACACAAGACAAGTGTACACATGCCCTCTCTCTAATTGCCTGAGCTGTGACAATGTGAAGAGGATAAGGACAAATTTAGGCTGCTACCAATTTAAAATTACTTCCATTAATTTCAAATTGTGAATGTAAACAAGACTGATTTACATACAAATATTCATAATCCGATGAAAATTTGGAAGTATTATGCAAAGTTGAATAAACAAATTCAAATATTGTGTATCCATGCACCACTTAGGAAAGTGGTTTTCAAACTTTTTAGGCTGCATACCCCTTTCCAAATAATATAGTCTACCACATACCTCCATCTGAGAGGGTCATAATATACCTATGAAAACAAAAAGGAAAAAAAAAAAGGTCTGTAAGGGATAACACGATGCCATTGTCCACCATTATGGGATTTTTCTTGTGTACTCCCTGACAAGAGTTTGTGTATCCCTAGGGATACTCTAACCCCAGTTTGAAAACCACTGATTAGGGAGTATTCCGATTATTAAACATCATGCTACAACACATGAAAATTAATTTACTCTACAAGAACCTCAGATTACATCTGAAGCACTGACTTCTTCTGGGATAATGCACTTTCTAAAAGAGTTTTAATATTTTTACTTTCTTGAGTTCCCAATTATAGATCTATTTATGGCAGATTCTGCAAATACCATTTTTGTCTTTAATCCATATTATTCACATTTTTGAAAAAAGGCTAGTGAATTTAAGACATTTGCTATTATTCAGTTATATTTAGGCAGCAACCAAAGGCTCTATCCAGGATCCTTTGCATTAATTGTGCTTGGTGCCAAATGATAGTCTTTCAGTTTAGGCTGCATGGAACCCTAATGAAATCTATGGGTGCAAGGGACCACCTGCTCAGATATAACTGCAGGGTCAGGGTCTACTTTTTTAACTATTGCAAGGCAGAGATGAATGAAGTTGGTCTTAAAAAAATCACACAGACAAAAAAACCACTTTCCACTCAAAGCATAGATTTTCTCCACTGTTTCGCTTTTGTTTCCTAGTTGTTTTTTCTCCTGCTTTCTTCTCCTACTCTCTCCAATCCCAAAATGAATTTTAATTGGAATGTTGAAAGGTAATTTCCTTCCACCTCCATATCCTGTGTTTCAAAAGGACTAATTTTTTAATATATTTTTATTCCACATTTTGTAGTCGAAGGCTAACTAACTACTGCCCTCCAGGAACGATTATATTTATCACTCTGAATACAGGTTGCAGTGTAAATTCTTGACATTTGTGGTATGTTCAAGATTCAGGATCACCTATTTTGGCTCCTTCATCAGTCAGAAAGAAATCTGTAAATTTAAATTTTTATAGGTATGATGGCTTTGGATATTGGAATGATAAAATTAGTCATTTTATTACTCGATAACTCTTTAGTGCTGACCAAATATTAGTTTTATCTTTTCCAATCATTGCAAAGCAGCTTTTATTGTAGAATTAAATACTAAACAATAAAACCTTCTATAAAAGAAATTTTTTACTCCATTCGTTGGTACTGTTTGATTCTTTAAATTGTTGCTTGGAAAATAATAAATACAGTTAACACTTAATTCCACCAGGTGTCACTATAAAACAATCATAGGATTCATTTACTTTGTTTCAAATTCTAACAATGAAGTTTTAGAACTAGAGGGGAGTTGCATTCTCAAATGGAAAATCCTTATGTCTTCTCTGCTCAGTTACCTGATACAAAACAAAATCAGCACAATAGGGATTTCTTCAATTAGCATGTATATTTAGAAGTTAACCTATTGAAAAAATTATTTATCAAGCTCGGTTTTACAAAAATGTCAATAAATAATGCTGAGTTTTATGTTCCCATCCATGTGTTACTTATTCAGGGTACATTCCACTGCCTTTTACACAACTAACATTGGCTTAGCAAAGGAGCAGAGGTCAGTTTGATGATCTATGCATAACAGGTATTTAAAATTCTTATATTAAAAAGGTATTATCTCTCAAGAAAGTTATTCTAACCATGACACACACTTACTTACTTTTTCCTTTTAAATTCAATGTGATTG